>NW_023605194.1:68096536-71004683 GCF_014898055.3 Talpa occidentalis | reverse complement strand
TTCTTTATAATGTTGCAGGTAACATTTAGTCATTTCCTATAAAAGGAACAG
Source organism: Talpa occidentalis (assembly GCF_014898055.3). Taxonomy (NCBI): domain Eukaryota; kingdom Metazoa; phylum Chordata; class Mammalia; order Eulipotyphla; family Talpidae; genus Talpa; species Talpa occidentalis. Next base: position 71,004,632 of record NW_023605194.1, on the reverse strand, counting down.
CAAAGTGTATCTTTTCCATTTTCATGATAAAAGCGTTTATCCAACTTCTCCGAATCCCTCGGTGAGGGTTGAGTTCTGAGTGCGCACTTTTCTCCTCTACTTCTCAGAGCACATTTTTGAGTGTGACGTACTGTTTCTCCCCCTTGGCTCTGACGAGCAGCCTTGGGTTGGGGTTATTTATCTCACCGAGTCAAAAACGGTTTTCACGCACTTGTGCCTGGACCCAGTCACATAAAAATGTTAACTGAAAACATTGAAATCTGCTTTTTCAGGACATGCCGGCTCAAGAGTCGTCATCACAGCTGCCTAAACACTTTGACCCCGAGCCCGAGGCCAAGCACGGCACGCTGGATGTAACGTTTGACTACGACCCCCAAGAGCAGAAGCTGCTAGTGACGGTGACGGCTGTGACCGACATCCCCACGCATAATAGGACAGGCGGCAACTCGTGGCAGGTGCACCTGGTCCTGCTGCCCATAAAGAAGCAGCGAGCGAAAACCAGCATCCAGCGAGGCCCCTGCCCCGTCTTCACGGAGACCTTCAAGTTCAACCACGTGGAGTCCGAGATGATTGGGAATTATGCAGTGCGCTTCCGGCTGTACGGCGTACACCGCATGAAGAAGGAGAAGATCGTCGGGGAGAAGATCTTCTACTTAACGAAACTGAACCTTCAAGGGAAGATGTCGCTGCCAGTGACACTGGAGCCATCCCACGACCATTCTGTGAGTATCGAGGTCTCCCTCTGTGGCCGACTGCCTTGGTGCATCACATACGCGGGTTTATCAATCTGTGGTCGACCCAGCTACCTTTTCAGTCTCTTCTGTCTCTTCCCAGTCTCTTCTGGGAAGCCAGCCCTCCCCAGAGGTGAGAGGCTGAGGGAGGGGTGGTGTTCCTCGCCAACCGCAGTGTCCCTCAGGGAGGATGAGTCATGTGCTTTCTTTGATCTGTTACGTCCAGCCAGCGCGGTTCACGTCTGTTCCTTCAATAAATCTTGGTCTGGCAGTCGATTGCAGCGTCATCTGAACTCTTTGCAGAATTTGCTTCCTTTCTAGTGTAAAGCCAGGGAACATACCAAGTGCTCTTGGCCTCAGGCTCCCTGGGGCCCAATGCAGAATACTTGCTCTCCGCAGTATCAGAGGCCAGGCCACACTCAGTACCTTGCAGAGCCACCGAGAGAGCACTTTTCAAGTTTCAGAGAGTGGGGGCCTTCCTGGGGGCTTTGGAGTTGGTCTCAGGCTGTCACCGCTGCAGCCTGAGTCCATCCCTGGCAGGGAGCTGACCCACAAGGCACAGCAGACCCCTCCTGTCCTGCCACAGCTCCCCTCAGCAGTGTATTTCAGTACATCTGCCTATTCTGCTCCCCACTCTGGCCTACACCCCAGTTCTTCTACACAAAAATAAATAAAATAAATCTTTAAAAAAAATAAAGTTTCGGAGACAACCTGGCCTTGCCATCCTTTCCACCCTTTCTATACAGGGAGATGGCAGGGGTTCAGTTTCAGCTTCTCCCTCCCTCTCCTGGCCTCCAGGTTCTGCTGGGAGTCTTTCTTGCCATGTTTTTGGTACATTCCCATCAGCCTTTGCAGATCACAGAGCACCCCCACTGTTTACTCAGACCAGGGACATGCCATGCCATGGAGTTCTTTTGATTATGAGAAAAATCTGTGAGAGGTTGCAAATTTTAATTAGGAATTATATTTATTTCTCTGTTGTAACAGCTAGGAAACATTTTTATAGTAGGGATTTTAGAGTAGATTTGTAATTTTACATAAATAGGGTTTGTTTTAAGTCTTTAAATGTGTGAGTCTGGGTTAGGGCTCATTGAGTGTGTACCAGGTGGCATTTGGTCATATAGGACCCTTGTTCCCAGTGGAGCCCTCCACTCTTCGAGCTAGAGGATTTAAGTGCCTTTGAAAACCAAAAGGCAATAGTAAATAGTCCAACCCCATGGGCTTATAGGAGAAGACTTAGCTATTGTTGGGAAAATCGATAGCTTTTAAATTTCAGAATTACCACTTTGGGTAATGCCTTTTTATTTTGAAATGATATCGGCAGTTTATTAGGTGAGAGAGAAAAAAATGAAAGTGTGAGACAGTATTTGGGGGCAAAAAAACTCTTTTTTATAGACTGGAATACTATTCTGTAGTTCTTAATGTGATTTAAAATTTTCCCACTATTTAGTCTGTGTGGTCGCTGTTTGAAATACATGTTTGAAATACTTTTTTTTTTCATTTTTTTTATTTTAACATTTATCATTTTTTACATTTTTTTAGACAATATTTGCTTCCCCCCACGCCCTCAGATTGAGTCCCCATAGAATCTCCTTCCCCAAGGCACCCATGCATCATCACCACAGTCCCCGGTGCTCCTCCCTCTCACTCTCTCCTTCCTCTTTCCCTACAGAATGTCTCTGGTTTATAATTGTCTGTTTTTGCTTTGTTGTGTTTTGTACTGTTATTATTATTATTATTTTTACACTGATGTATAAGACATCAATATATTGGTTCCCAAAAAACCAATATATTGGTTCCCCTATATTCCTGTTATAAGTGAAACCATCCAATATTTTTCTTTTTCCTTCTGGCTTATTTCACTGAGCATCATTCCTTCTAGCTCCATCCATGTTGCTGCGAATGCTATGAGTTTGTCTTTTTGATTGCTGAATAATATTCCATTGTGTGTATATATATATATATATATATATATATGTGTGTATATATATATATATACATATATATATTTTCTTGATCCTGTCATCTATTTTTGGACATTTGGGTTGTTTCAAGGTTTTACCTATTGTAAATAGTGCTGCAATAAACATAGGTGTACAGGTGCTCTTTTGAATCAGTTTTTGTGTCCTTTGGATAGATTCCTAGGAGTGGAATTGCCGGATTGTATGGTAGCTCCATTTTTAGTAGACTGAGGAACCTCCAGATAGTTTTCCACAATGGTTGGACCAGTTTGCACTCCCACCAGCAGTGTAGGAGAGTTCCTTTTTTGCCGCATCCTCGCCAACATTTGTTGTTGTTTGTTTTTTTGATATGTGCCATTCTTACTGGTATAAGGTGGTATCTCAGTGTGGTTTTGATTTGTATTTCCCTGATTATAAAGGATGTTGAACACTTTTTCATATGCCTGTTGGCCAGTTGCATTTCCTCTTTGGAGAAATGTCTTTTGAGTTCTTCTGCCCATTTCTTGACTGTATTATTTATTTTGTTTTTGTTGAGCCATGTGAGTTCTTTGTATATCATTGTGATATACAATGATATCAGTTGGATGGAGTGCAAAGATTTTTTCCCAATCAGTGGGGTGTCTCTCTGTTTTGGTAAATGTCTCTTTTGCTGTGCGGAAGCTTTTCAGTTTGATGTAATCCCAGGTGTTTGTCTTTGCCTTCACTATCACTGCTTTGGGTGATGAGTCTTTAAAGATGTTTTTGAGATGTATGTCTTGTAGTGTTTTACCTATATTTTCTTCTATATATTTTATGGTTTCAGGTCTTATGTCCAGTTCTTTTATCCATTTTGAGTTGATTTTTGTGCAAGGTGAGAGGTAGTGGTCTAGTTTCATTTTTTTGCATGTGGAGGTCCAGTTTTCCCAGCACCATTTATTGAACAAACTGTCCGTGTTCCATTGCATATTCTTTGCTTCTTTGTCAAAGATTAGTTGTTCATATTTAGTGTGGCTTTATTTCTAGGCTCTCCATTTGGTTCCATTGGTCTGTGTGTCTGTTTTTGTTCCAATACCAAACTGTTTTAATTATTATGGCTTTGTAGTATAGCTTGAAGTTTGGAAGTGAGATACCTCCTTTCTCCTTTGTTTTCATCAGTATTAGCTATTCGTGGTTTTTTGTGGTTCCATATGAATTTCATCGGTATTTGTTCTATTTCTTTGAAGAATGTCATTGGGATTTTTATTGGAATGGCATTGAATCTGTATATTGCTTTTGGGAGGATGGCCATTTTATTTTATTTATTTATTTTTAAAAAGAATTATTTATTTATTTATTTATACAAGCACTGGGTACAGTCAGAAGCGCGGGAGAGTGAGAGAATTCATCAGAGCCAGAGCTGGGAGCAGAGCAGGCAGAAGGACCGAAGTACACTGCTGAGGGGAGCATCGGGTGGCAGGTGAGGTCTGCGCACCATGTGGGACCCTCCTCCAGTGGCCGGGGAGCAGCCGGGGATCGAACCGGTGATGCAGAGGCTGCGGGCAGCTTCGTAACCCAGCACTCAACTGCTACGTCCGCGGGGAGGCCCGGAGGATGGCCAGTTTAATAATGTTGATTCTTCCAATCCATGAGCAGGGGAGGGCCTTCCATTTCTTTGTGTCTTCTTCTTTTAACAGTGTTTTATAATTTTCTTTGTATAGGTCTTTCACCTCTTTTGCTAGGTTTATTCCCAAGTATTTTATTTTTTTTTTGGTTTCAATTATAAAAGGGATTTTTTTTTTTTATTTCTTCTTCCGATTGACTGTGTATAGGAAGGCTACTGATTTTTGTGTGTTGATTTTGTATCCTGCTACTTTACTGAACTGGTTGATTATTTTGAGTAGTTTTTCTGTGGAGTTTTTAGGGTTCTCTATGTATATTATCATATTGTCTGCAAATAGCGATAGTTTTACTGCTTCTTTCCCTATCTGGATTCCTTGTATGTCTTTCTCTTGTCTTATTGCCCTAGCTAGGATCTCCAGTATTATATTGAAGAATAGTGGTGAGGGAGGACAACCTTGTCTTGTTCCTGATCTTAAACGAAAGGCCTTCAGCTTTTCACCATTGAGAATAATGTTGGCAGTGGGTTTGTCGTATACGGCTTTTACCATGTTAAGGATTGTTCATTCTATCCCGAGAATTTCCAGGGCCTTCATCATAAATGGATGTTGGACTTTGTCAAATGTTTTCTCAGCATCTATTGATATGATCATATGGTTTTTGTTTTTCTTTTTGTTGATGTGTTGGATTACACTTACCAATTTTCGTATGTTGAATCATCCTTGTGCCGCTGGGATGAATCCCACTTGATCGTGGTGTACTATCCCTTTGATGCATTCTTGGATTCTGTTGGCAAGGATTTTGTTGAGGATTTTTGCATCAGTGGAAATTGGTCTCTAATTTTCTTTTTTTGTGCTGTCTTTGTTTGGTTTTGGTATTAGTGTAATGTTGGCTTCATAGAACGTATTTGGTAGTATTCCTTCTTTTTCAATTTTTTGAAGAGTTTGTGTAGGATAGGCACTAATTCACTGCTGAACGTTTGGTAGAATTCATTTGTGAAGCCGTCTGGGCCTGGGCTTTTGTTTTTGGGGAGTGCTTTGACTACTGCCTCAATTTCGTTGCTTATAATTGGTCTGTTTAGTTGTTCTATTTCTTCTTTGACCAGCTTTGGATGATTAAATTGTTCTAGGAATTTGTTCATCTCTTCTAGGTTGTTGAATTTGTTTCTATATAAGTGTTCATAGTAATCTCTGATTATTCTTTTGATTTCTACTACGTCTGTTGTGATTTCTCCTCTTTTATTTATAATCCTGTTTATATGAGTTTTCTCCCATTTTTTCTTTGTGAGCCTGGCTAGAGGTTTGTCTATTTTGTTTATTTTTTCAAAAAAACAGCTTTTGGTTTCATTGATCTTTTGGATTTTTTTTTAATTTCCAATTAACTAATTACTGCTTTGATTTTTATTATTTCCTTTTTTCTACTGGCTTTAGGGTTTTTTTTGTTGTTCTTTTTCTAACTCTTTGAGATGTGAAATTAGGTTGTTTCTTTGAGTTCTTTCTTGTTTGTTGATGTGAGCCTGTATTGCTATATATTTTCCTTTTATTACTGCTTTTGCTGCATCCCATACATTCTGGAAAGTGGTGTCTTCTTTGTCATTCAACGCAAAGTATTTTTTAATTTCTTCTTTGATCCTCTCATTAGTCCAGTGGTCTTCCAGTAGTGTGGATTTCAATCTCCATGAAGTGGGAGGGTTCCTTGTTTTCTTTTCATGATTTGTTTCTAGCTTGATGCCTTTATGATCGAAGAAGATAGTTGGAATGATTTTTACCTTCATGTATCTGTTAATGTTTGTCTTGTGGCCCAGTATGTGATCGATTCTGGAGAATGATCCATGTGCGCTTGAAAAAAACGTGTACTCAGATTTTTTTGGGTGCAGTGCCCTATAGATGTTAAGTCCATGAGTTCTATGTCTTTATTTAGGGCTCTAGTGTCTTTGTTTATTTTTTGTCTCATTGATCTGTCCATTGGTGAGAGTGGGGTGTTGAAGTCTCCCACTATATATGTATTTTCTTTAATGTCTGTTTTCAGAGCTGATAATAATTGTCTAATATATTTTGGTGCCCCTTCATTTGGTGAGCATATGTTGATGAGTGTTATATCTTCCTGATGTATTGTCCCCTTGATCATAATGTAGTGTCTGTCTATGTCTCTTTTCACCTTTTTTAATTTGAAGTCTGTTTCATCTGATATAAGTATGGCTGTTCCTGCCTTCTTTTTTGGTCCATTTTGCTTATAGGATTGTTTTCCAACCTTTTACTTTCAGTCTATGTTTATCTTTTGTGGTTAAATATGTTTCCTGGAGACAGCAGAAGGTTGGATTTTGTTTAATCCAGCCTGCTACTCTGTGTCTTTTTATTGATGAGTTTAATCCATTTACATTTAGAGTTAATATTGATAAGCTGGCATCTGTGTTTGCCATTTTATTTGTCTTTTTTGTGATTTTATTACTTGCTTTATTCTGTTCTTCTTGTTCATTCCTCTGTTGGTTTTGGCTTTAGGACTTCTTGTAGAATTTTTTGGAGTGGGGATTTAGTTGTAATGAATTTCTGGAGTTTCTGTTTGTCTGAGAAGGTCCATATTTTTTCTTTGTAGAGGAAGGAGAGCTTTGGAGGGTAAAGTATTCTTGGTTGGCATTTGCTGTCTTGAAGTTTACTGAATATGTTACTCCATTCTCTTCTTGCCCGTAATGTTTCTTCGGAGAAGTCTGAAATTAACCTGATTGGTTTTCCCTTATAAGTTATCTATTTCTTCCCCCTTGCCAGTTTCATTATTTTTTCCTTGTCTTGGACTCTTACAAGCTTTACTATTAGATGTCTTGCTGTAGTTTTCTTTTCATTGTGGTAATTGGGAGTTCTTTTCGCTTCTTGTATGTCTATATTCATCTCCTTTTTCATGCTTGGGAAGTTTTCTTCAATTATCTCTTTGAATAATTTCTCAGTTCCTTTGTCTCTCTCCTCACCTTCTGGAATGCCTATAACTCTTATATTTTCTCTCTTCATGGAGTCTGATAATTGTCTAAGAGTATTCTCATACTGCTTCATTTGCACTTCTCTCTCCTTTTCTCTTTTGGCTCTTTTTATTTCTGTGTCTTTGATAGTACTGATCCGTTCTTCCATTTCATCGATTCTGTTTTCATTGCTTTTCCCAGAGTTCTTTATCTCCTCTAGTAATCTTTTAATCTCCTGTGTTTCTTTTCTCTCCTTTTTAAGGTCTCAATTTCATTCTTCAGTTCAGTGATTATTTGTCTCAAATCATTTTTTTCCTTTTCATTTTCTTTCTGCTTTTTAATCATGATGATTATTAGTTCTCTATCTGATAGGCCGAGAAGTTCTTCCTTGTCATAGTTGAGCTCTGGTGACTGTGTTTCTTTTTGTGGTGTGTCCTCCTGTGGGCTTGCTTGGTTTTTTTCTTCTCCCTGTTGTTTGCTTTCTAATTAGTTCTATGCGTTGGGACATTGTGCCACTGGTGTTGGCGGGCATCTCTTTGGAGTGCTGCTTTAGGGGTGTTGGAAACTGTTTACTAGACTGAGATCAGCACTGGTAGGCCAAAATTCCACCAGGGTGTTGATGCTATGTTGCTGGGCACTATCCCTTACAGTTTCCTCCCTCTGTATTTACTCAGTTCCAACAGGGAATCAGCTAGTTGGTGATTTTGTTCTGGTCACGAGGTGGTGCCAGAGACCCATACTTGCTGACCTGTGCTTTTTCCCAGTGGTTCTCTGAGTAACGGAGCGAGGGTGGAAGGGAGCACCTCAACATAGGGGCTCTTATTCAAGCTGGGTGCTGTGTCTGCCCCGTGTTCACTGGGTGCTGTGCCTGCAGCTGTGTGGATTCCATGCCCTGAGTTCTACACTCTAGGTCTCAGTTCCAGGGCTATCAGATCCAAAACTCTGGCTGTCACCCTGTGCAGTGCCAGTTGCTATGGCGCGTCCCACACCCCAGATCCTGTGCCTGGCTCTCAGTTCCAGAATGGGGTCTTGCTCCATGCCTTATTTCCCTCCTTACCCCCGTTTGCGTGGCCAACCCTCTCTCAGAACCTGAGGGTGTTTTGGGGATCCCTGGCTTCCAACAATCAGGATTTGGCGATTTTTTTTCCTGGTCGCTGGGTGGCACCAGAGATCTTTATTAGTGTCCTTCCAGAACTGTTTTTTTTCCCCCGTGGGTCCGGGGGAATGGAGTGGGAGTGGCGTGGAGTGCCTCAACGGCGTGGGGGTGCTGTGTCTGCCCTGTGCCCCACCATCGTGGGTATCCCACCCCCCGAATTTCATGCCCAGGTCTCAGTTCCAAAGCCCTCAGATCCAGGACATGGGCTGTAGCCCAGTACAGTGTCCGCAGAAATGGCGCCTTTTGCATCTGGCTCCCAAGTCCGGTCTCCTGGTTTCTGATTACTCAGTGAGGGACATTCACCTCAATGAGAGCTACCGCGCTTCTCCCCACAAGCCTAGGTCACAGGCGCGGGGACCTGGGCAGCCACGAGCTGTGAGCCGCTAGCTGTGAGCCATGAGCCTCGATCCGCGTATGATTTTCGAGCGCGCTGATTTTCCGCACAAGCTTACTGGCTGGCCTTGGGCTATTTGTAGGTCTCCGGAAGTCTTTCCTCTCCACTAATGGTGCCTGGAGCCATTAGCTCACCTCCAATTCCTGCATGGTTCTCCACAGTTCCAGTTCACAGGGTGCAGTGCCTGAAATGGTTCCTTTCCACTCACAGTCCTGCTTGATGTGTAGTTTGTTCTTGTTGGCTCTGAAATACATTCTTGTGTAGAAATAACGGACTTAAATGAGAAGAGAATGGCAATATGTCAAAAGTAAGCATTTTGCGTTGCTTTATTTGATCTGTTGCTGATTTCTGTTATTTACTGTTCACTTTGCAAAGGCAGTCAAGCCAGCACAAGGAGGCAGGGGCAAAGTAAACGGCCTCTGAGGCCTGCATCTTGCTCTGACTAGCGCTGTCTTCTCTCCATGGACCTATTCTGCCCTCATGAGCCTGGGACCACTGTCCCATTCTCTTGCTTTCTTTCCTTTCCCAGCTTCTTAAAATCCCACTGCTGGTTTTTGGCTTCTGTGCCCAAAACAACTGCACATACTATGACCATCTCTCTGTTGTGGGTTCCCAGGAACAAGGCACTGGCCAGTGTGGTCCCAGATAAGCTGTGTGTTGGGGATTGCAAGACCAAGCCCTCGGTAGTAACTGCAGGGTGGAGCAGGCAGTGGTGCTTTGCTGGGGTGATTTTATCTCTAACCATAGGACGTGATACTCACGAGGAAGGCTGTACTTGCATAGTTAAATGTCTATTTTGTAGCTTTTGAATCATGACATGGTGGTGGTTTCTTCTGGCAAGGGAGGGTTGTAATCAAGGCTCCAACATTTCCAAATGATGACTAAAATACGTGACTCTTAGTTACAGTTTATTTTCATGGATGTTGGAATAAAAATCGAGATCTGCAGAGATCTGTGTGTAAACTGGGCCAGGCAGCTAGTTTCTCAGGAACAGTGGAGTCAGGAGAGCTGGACAGGAATGGGGCAGAGGCACCAGGGCCTTCTGAGCCGGGCCTCCAAGCCCCAAGGTGAGGTCTGACTGGATGTTCGGATAAAAATAGTCCAAGGCTCCTTGTTGTCAAGTGACAGGAACCTGTGAGGGTTCAAAGCAGAGAATGAAACCAAATAACCCCTCAGTGCTGCACACCCAATGTTCTGGGATCTGCTAACATGCTGGTGGAGAACATAGGTAAGAAAAGAAATGGGGGGCTTGGGGTGTTGCCTGCGCAACTTAGATGATAGGCGGGCATTTAGGGTATGCTCTGGCTCCCCGTGCCTGTCCAGCCACCTCTGGGCTGCGAGTCCCCTGTCATGGCCCCACCTCCTCAGGCAGGGACAGAATCACCCCCATTCTTCCTGGGACCCTGCTGCCCCACTCCAGGAAGCCCGTCAGACTGAGCAGAGAGAGACCCATGCTCACCCCTGTCCTCACAAGTCAGGGTGACCAGCCAGCTCCGCTGTGCTGGATGTCACAGTGAGGACAGCCACAGTGAGGACGGGCTTGGCTCCCAGGTGCAGCCTACAGTGGGGCGCCCTCCCCATCAGTCCTGCGAGGTGGTGGAGGTTAGTCCTTGAGCTGCTCAGCCATCGCAGGTCTCTAGTTTCCCCAGTTCCCCCAAGTTCTGCTGCACGGGCTGGGTTAGCATCCTTTGTCAGATGAGGCCCTGGCTGTGGAGGCTGAAGGAACGACCATGTAGCAGGGGTCATCTCATCGAGACCAGTGTGAGGGTCCTCCCCCACACCCCTTGTCCCTGGGCTGGCCCCAGCCTGGCCCTGGCCTCCATGACGTGCGAGGTTGCCCCGATCACCCTTTGACCCTGGCCCAGAGTCGCCCCTTCTCTTTGCTTGGTTCTGTTTCTTGCCCAGCTTCTTAGATTCACCAAGATTGTTAGATTTGTCTATGATGCTTTATTAATAATGAAATTTCAGGCTTTCTCTCACAAACACAAGACCCGGCCCTTCTGCGCAGACACACTGACTTGGCCTGGTCTGCAGAGTGGCTGGCCGGCCTCGGACCCCAGTCTCTCAGGTCCTAGCCCTGATCTGCTGACCCTGAAGGGGCAGGGAGTGAGTCTTCAGCACTGGCCAGTGGGCGCTGCAGCCCATCACCCTGCACTTAGCCCCCGGAGTGCGTCCGCCACCCCTACACTGTCTAGTTACAGAGATGGGTCCCTGCAGCCTGAGTGTCTGAAGTCCCTCTCGGAAGCAGCCTTTCCTTGTGTTCCTAGATGGAATTCACTTAGTTCGGTGTGTGTGCTATTTCCTGTTTGTGTAACGCAGTTGCTACTTGTCCTGTTGTTCCCCTCGGTGTAGCCCACAGCACCCTAGATCCAGCACCATACCCCTGCACCCCCTGCCCATGCCTCAGCTCCATGGTCTGCTGCCACGTGTTGGCTTTTTCCTGACCCTTTGTTCGGGTTTCCAATGTTCCCCTGGAAGTGACACCATCAGATGTTTTCTCTTTCTTCCTGACTTATTTCGCTGAGCACCACCCCCTCCGGCTCCATCGTGCTGCTGCAGGAGGTGCTGTGCTCCTCTTCAGAGAGGGAGGTCACTGCTGCTTCTCTGTCACTGACACACAGGTCCCCCAAGATCCACAAGTTAACAAGACAACATCTCTCAAACTTGGCTTTCCTGATCGCCATGGCTACTGTGGCATGCTGCCTTGTCCACAGCAGGTGCATCTTATGGACAGAGCCAACACTTCTTACCAAACAGGCATCAAAAGCAAACGCTCCACAAAGTCACGTGTGGTTGTCAACAAGCACATGATGAGAGGCGGTATGTGCAGGCTCTGGTTGCCCCAGCAGCCAGGTGTGGTGAGTCAGGCCTAGGTGAAGCTGCACAGTCATGGCCCATGTCGAGGTGGCTCCTCTAGGGGATAGCAGCCTGTCGGGGACAGAGGGGAGTGACCTCCGCTCACATCACAAATCGAGAGCCTCTCTGGAAGGGGAGACTGCATTAGAGCATGCAAGGAAGCTTTTTGAGAATCGAGTGGGAAAAACTGAAATTTCAATAACTGAAACTGTTTTTTACATCTAGTGTAGGGAACAAATACATCAGCAGCTCTGCTGGAATTTCCCCAGCAGAGCCAGCCAAGTGCTAAAATGGGAAGCTGCCGGGATCAACCTCCATTTCTGCTTAGTGTGCTTTTTCTAGAGTAACCCAGAGAATCAAAGAATAAGCCTGAAGTCCAGAGAGTAGTGTCCTTTCTGCTAAATTCTATCTAATGCAATTAACTTCTCCCAGATACTGGTTTCAGTGGTTTAACTTAAAGTTGAAGGAAGACTTTTATTAGTGGATTGTCAAGGTCACAAAATATTTGTTTTGCAGACTTTGGACCTGTCGTGAGCCAGAAAAAAAAAATAATCTATTCGACGGTGTCATTTTATTCTACTCAGGGCAAACACTAATTGTGGTCATGAATGATCGTGTATAATAAACACGTCACACACGTCCACACCAGCACAGCACAGCAGGTAATTATGGGAAACCTCCCATAGGAAAGAGAAACACTAAGATATACAAACATGAAAGCAAAGTCCCCTCCAGGAGGGGAGGGAAGGAAACTGTGCGCTGACTCTAGCTAGTGTTTTCAGAGTCTTTAGAAGATATTCAGCACATATTTAACAAGAGAGAGCTCTGGAGGGGAATATTCATAGGATGGAGGACTTCTGTGAATTGCCAGTTTGTTTACCAAAGATTCATGTAATGGAAGGACAGTGCAGAGACTGGCAAACTGTGGCTCCTGGGTGGTGACTTGTTTTGTAAATAAAGTTTTATTGGCACCCAGCCATGCCCATTTGTTCACCTTTTATCCATACCTGCTGTTGCACAAAAAGCAGAGAGGAGTTTTGATTGAGATCTTATGGCCCGTGTTGCCCCAACCTTCACTGGCTGGTGCCTGACAGAAAGTAAGAAATGTGAGAAGAATCTCCAGAGGTAGAAGAGTAGGAAAAAAGTAGATGAAAAGAAAAAAGGATTGGAGGCTTAAATGACTGAGGAGCACTTAACATGACTAAGGGGTGATTAATAAAACAGAAGGGAGGAAATTGTATTAAAAATAAAAGAAAAGGGCCTCCTCGGTGGCACAGCAGTTGAGCTCTGGGTTGCGAAGCTGCCCACAGCCTCTGCAGCACCGGTTCAATCGCCAGCCGCTGGGCGAGGGTCGCACATGGCGCGCAGACCTCTTCTGCCGCCTGCTGCTCCCCTCAGCAGTGTACTTCGTCAGTATGCCTGTTCTGCTCCCTGCTCTGGCTCTGGTGAATTCTCTCACCCTCCCGCGCTTCTGACTGTACCCAGTGCTTGTATAAATAATTAATTAATTAAATAATTAAAAGAAAATTTGCCAAAACTAAAAAGCTTGAGGTTCCCCAAAGGACTTGATCAAAGTTTGCCCAGACATGTCATCATGAGCTTTCAGGACACCAGCAGAAAGGACAGGACCCTAAGAAGTCCCAGCTACTTAAAAATGAATGGCAGTCACACTGCATCAGACTTCTCAACAGCTTCAAAACCATGTGGGAAACTGGCTTCCACCTTGCGTCCTGGGCGAGTCATCTCCTGACATCCCTACCAGGCCTATCGTGGGGTCGTGGCACTGGCATCTTCAGATGACAGAAGGTGCTCCTGTGACAGCCAACGGCTACCAACTAAGCTGGGACACCCCCAGTATCCCCAGATCTGTCCAGTTTCCTTCCTGTGCTCAGGTGGAGCCCTGCTTCCTGGGTCCTGAGGGCTGGGTTGTTCGGTCAGGTGCCCCCATCAGGACACACGCAGGGTGGACGCAGCGCAGACCTGGGCAGTGGCTGCAGGCCTGTGAGGAACACATTCCCACCAGCGACGCCTGCCAGGACTTGCCAGCTCCGCGGTGGCCACATGAGCGCTGCAGGGGTCACTTTCTGGCTGGAATCTGCCTCCTGTGCCCTCCTGGTCAGCAGGACAGTCCTCAGGCCAGCCTCATCCTGCATGCCCAGCCTCAGCCCTCGGCTCATCTGTAAGCTCTGCGCTTTCTGACTCAGCCTCTTCTTGAAATGCTGACTCTGCCTGACACAGTCCATGGGGAAGGGTTAAGGGTGGACTGGAGGCCTGAGGTTCTCAGGCTTGAAGTCGTGGCCTCCACATGCTGTCTGGACCCCATCAGTTCTGACTAGGGGCCGAGGCTCGTTAAAATCATTTGCACGTATAGTTTCTGAAAACAGGTGCATTTGGAGAGGTAGAGGAGACGCTGCGTGCACCCGGCTTCCGTGGAGGGGTGGGTGGGCCAGCCGCAGCAACCGCCCAGGTCACACACCAGGTGGGGCTGAGCGGGCTTGGAGCCATGAGCTGCCAGCTGTTCTATGCTGCTGCTCGACCGCTGAAAAGACTGGATTTGACCCACAAGAGGGCCTGGGATGTCGACAGACCCAGCACTCAAGTGTGAACTCACCTCTTCTTGTGTGCCATTTGTTCTTATCAGCTGTAGAAATCCCTCTGCATCCCTACAATGTCAAAATTGTAATTTTTAGGACAAAAACACAATGCAAGATAGTCGCAGAGATGGAAAGTCGACGTGCTTCTGCCGGTCACAGTGCACACCTAGAACAGCCCAGGAGGCGCCACCCGCCTCGGTGCCCCGGGCCCTTTTGTCTTAGACTTTGGTCCTTTGGAATTGTTAAGTATCTCGAGTGTTTCCTCCTGAATTTTCTTTTATGTCTTTTATGATCTGTGCCTTGGAATCCAGTGGGAAATCTGTTAGCTCGTTAACAGCCCCAAAGCCTCACAGCTCGGAGCCCGCCATTCCTTACATTGCGCTGGCAACACACAGGGGCACTTGATGCCGTTCAGGGCTGGGGTTCCCACAGGGGCTAAGTGTTTAAAACAGAAGGATGATCGATGTGTTCTGCCTGGAGCACCCCACGACCCCCAAATGCATCATATTCCCATGTTCATTTATAAGTCATAAATCATAAATAAATAAATAAATCATAAATCATAAATAAATCATAAATCAGGGTTGGAAGTCTGGACTAAGGCTAAATATGACAAAGCGTGGAAGATACTAGAAGCTAGGTATCTCTCTGGGACAAGAAGACAGATGTGTTTCCCATCCATCCTCACCCTAGTTCCCAGGGCAGCAACCTAGAGATAGGGGTCCCTGGAGGTGGTAAGGAGACCCTCCCCGAGCAGCCTGGCAGGAAACATAGCGTCAGAGTGACCATCTTGGTGGGGCTTAACCAGCCTCAGCAGCATCCTGGTGCACTCCCCCCTGGTGCACTCTGGCCAAATCCGTGGCCTCTGAGGGGCAAGGGCCGGCCCTTTCGGCCCCCAGCGAGCCCTTGTGGGAAGCAGGGAGGAGGCAGAGTGGTCCTGAGCGGGTGGCCAGCTGGCCCTGTGGCTAGTCCTGAGAGCTACAGTGGCTTTGAGCTTGAGTGAGCATTTAAGCTTCTCACATCACATGTTGTCTTGAGAGAATATCCACAAAGCCAACGGTTTCTGTTAGTTTCTGCCTTCAGGCACACAGCAGTTCATATTTACAGTCTGATTGTGAGGTTTGAGGTGGCCACTCAGTGTCTTCAAGGAGGGCTCACAGTGGCGTGTGTTCGTGGCTGAGCCTGCGCCTGGGCGACAGGCCACAGCAGAGGGGACTGCTCCCCGTCCTCCCCTCCTCACCACGCCTCCCTTCATAAGAACTTGGGCTTTGAAATCTTTCAGCTTATGTGTTTCAGATTTTACTTATATTTTAGGAAAGTAAATGTTTAAAATACAAATTTAAAATCTGAAATGTTAGTTCCCAAATGGACTTAACCCTCTTCTCCTACGACTTGATGGCCTTGGTGGGTGGATAGAGGGGCAGCCCAGTGGACTGAGGGGGGCTGTGGTGGTGGGCATGGCATGAGAACAGTCTTCTGAGGAGACCCTAAATGTACCCACCATGTAAACCAGTGTGACCTCAGTAAGAGTAATGCAATTCAAACAAAAACACCCCGAGTTTGTCAGCATGAGCTCTGAAGCATAAAAAATTCCTGGAACCTCCAGGAGTGGCAATCCTGGGCCCAATGGTAGCGTCACCACATCAGAGTATCTGGGAAGCAGCTAGAAATCTTTAAGTTCATCAGGTGGTCATCAAACACACTAATGGTCCGAGGCCACTGGAAGGAAGCATCTCCCCGGCCAGCATAGGCAGGGCTGAGTTGAGGCCTGGACTGGGGTAAGTCCATAGGGTGTTTTTAATCTGTGTTCTCTATTTCCTCAGACTGCTTCCTCTTTTGTCCTCTTTGGTTTCCTTTCAAATATTGACTGTTCCTTGGGCATTCAAAATTAACTAAGATGTATAGAATGATAAAGCCATGTCAGTGAAGTGATGGCAAAATGTAACAAGTTCCTGTGTTAAACAAGGCCTACCCAGTTTAATTAACTGATTTGACCCGTAAGGACCCAGAGATTACTCTGGGGAAGTATTTGCATCAGTTAAGAATCTGTCAGTATCAACTGAATGCAAATCAGTGCACAATGGCCCAAGCAATGAGGGACCATCCTGAGAGCAGGGCCCTCTTCAGTTATGGCTTGATCCAGCGGCTCAAATAATGGTTTTTCTCTCTCTCCCTTTCTGCTCTGCTGACCCATCTTCTGTGTGTCGGCTTCACTATTGTGCTTCACGGGGTGACCCTCATGACATGTGCCCTTCCCAGAGTCAATCACTGTGGCTTCAGGGATGGGCAGTAGTCCCCTCCTGAACCACATTGGATAAGGGAGAAGTGTCTTCCCTACGGGAGGGGATGAAATGGCCCCAGGGAGATAGCCAATTGGTACCCAATATAATGGGGTTTAATTTCCTTTTTTTTTTTTAAGATTGATTTATTTATACAAGCACTGGATACAGTCAGAAGCGTGGGAGGGTAAGAGAATTCATAAGAGCCAGAGCGGAGAACAGAACAGGCAGAACAACGAAATACACTGCTGGGGGGAGCAGCAGGCATGGCAGGAGAGGTCTGTCGCACCATGTGGGACCCTCGCCATTGGCCGGGGATCGAATCGGTGCTACGGCGGCTGCAGGAAGCTTCGCAGCCCAGCACTCAACCACTGCTCCACCAGGGGAGGCCCAGGGGTTTAATTTCTTATAACAAAAATTCATGAAAACTTTAGTGATTGGACATACCATAGATGAAATCCTATTTTAGTCAAATTGATACTTCAGAACTAGGTGTACCTTTCTGTATCTTACTGTAGGAATTGTGAGTTCTGTGTTTTACATTATCAAGTCTCTTTCCAATATGCATAACTATCACTGAGCTAAATCCTGGAAACCATGATTCTTAACGCCGTTTGCACGAGGATGACGAGTGGTTTTAAGCTGAGGAGGTCCCGGCCCCACCTGTTGAATTGAGCATTTAGAGGAGTGGGGCCTGAGGATCCACCTTGAAACCTCTCCAGGGGACACCTGCCCGGAGCATGGGCATGACTGACTCTTCACATCTTGATCTTCGCTGTGATTTCCTGCAGAGCCTTAGATCAGCCACCCACCCCCACCCCATTCTGGAACATCTGCTCTGCTGTTGAACATGAACCCCAGGAAAGCAGTCAGACAGCTCCGCTCCAAGACTTGTAAATAACGTGATCCCAGAGCAGCCTGCTCTGGTGTGAACCAACTCAGCTACTAGAAATCACCTTTCAAACAAAGTCTTGTTTCAAAGGCTTATGGTAAGAACTGGAGTTTTATGAATGGGTTTGAAAGAGAATGTGTGGGGAAAGGTAACTCTGTGCGCAGCTGGCTTATGTACCTTTGGCTTCTTGAAACTTTGTAGTTCCTACCTATTATAAAATACTAAGGTTATTTATCGCCTTGATTCATTAGAAGCTCGGCATATTTTGAGAAAAGGAAAAAAAAAAACAATTTAAGAGGGATTTAGTTATTATAGCCAGAAGAAAAAGTTTTGCCCCAAAATGTTCATTTTATGTCACCTAAAATATAATTGACTAGATTTTCTTTGGGTTCAGTTATTTAAACTAAGTCTGCTGTGGCATTGAAGGTGTTAGGACTGGATTTCAGAAATTGACAATTTATCATTTCCTGGACCTCGTTGATCTTTTAAAAACGTGGACGTGAAGACATAGGTCACATAGACTGTGAACAGTCCTCAGGGTCATCTTGCAGGTAAACCCTGGGCTACCCTGAAATCCACGCTGAAATGGCAGGAAATGGAGGCAGCATCGAAAGATTTGTCCCTGATTGTAGAGATCGTGATAAAGTTGAATGAAAAGCGACGCTCTCCTGTAGCTCACAACGGGCTGCTGGAAAGTCCCGGGAGGGGATGGGAACAGCAGCACCAGGAAGCCTCTCGGGCGGCAGGGAATGTGCCGAGTAGTCGCCAAGGCTCACAAATGTCCTCCTGGGTTCATATCTGAATGAACATATAAATCATATTTGCTATTTCATTGGTCATTAAATTATTCATAACCTCAGGTTCATAAAATCTGAATCAGAACTAATCTTCACATTGTCTGTTTGTGGCATAAGAAAACTTATCACCATTTTTGGGCCTCCTCTGGTGGCTCAGTGGTTGAGCACTGGGCTGCGAAGCTGCCCGCAGCCTCTGCAGTGCCCGTTCAATCCCTGGCTGCCGGAGAGGGTCCCACATGGCATGCAGACCTCTCCTGCCGCGCCCGCTGCTCCCCTCAGCAGTGTATTTCGTCAGTCTGCCTGTTCTGTTCCCCGCTCTGGCTCTGGTGAATTCTCTCCCTCCTGCACTTCTGACTGTACCCAGTGCTGTATAAATAAATAAATAAATCTTAAAAAAAAAGAAAACTTATCACCATTTTAAAGCTTAAGAAGGGAAATTAGAAACTCAAGATGATCATAAATTTAGACTGAAATCATCATCGCAGTGCCTTACTGAGAATAGTTTAAGATTTTAATTTGTGTAAAGTAGTTACATAGTATCTGGGATTTACTTAAGCACTCAATAAAGTTCTACTGCTAGCACCACCTACCACCACCACCATCACTGCCACCACTGCCATGACCATCCACCACCACCACCATCCACGATCACCACCGCCACCATCACCATCACCACAGCCGCCACCACCACCACCACCATCACCACTACCACCATCACCACCACCACCACCACCACCACCACCATCACCATCCACTGCCACCATCACCATCACTACCACCACCATCACCATCACCACCACCATCACTACCACCCACCATCACCACCATCACCATCCACCGCCACCACCATCACCACCACCATCACCACCACCATCACCACCACCACCATCACCACCATCACTACCACCACCCACCATCACCACCATCACCACCACCATCACCATCCACAGCCACCATCACCACCATCGCCATCCACCGCCACCATCATCACCACCACCATCACCACCACCACCACCATCACCACCACCACCACCATCACCACCATCACTACCACCACCCGCCATCACCACCATCACCACCACCATCACCATCCACAGCCACCATCACCACCATCGCCATCCACCGCCACCATCATCACCACCACCATCACCACCACCACCACCATCACCACCACCACCACCATCACCACCATCACTACCACCACCCGCCATCACCACCATCACCACCACCATCACCATCCACAGCCACCATCACCACCATCGCCATCCACCGCCACCATCATCACCACCACCATCACCATCTACCACCACCATCACCACCACCACCATCACCATCCACAACCACCGTCACCACCACCACCATCACCACCACCATCACCATCCACAGCCACCACCACCACCATCACTACCACCACCATCACCACCACCACCATCACCATCCACCACCATCACTACCACCACCACCATCACCACCACCATTGCCATCACCATCATCACCACCACCACTACTATTAATGCTACCCCACTACTACTTTTACCTGTTTTTTCTTCTAAGAATAGCTTAATTTGGTTTCCTTTTGGTAGAAATCCACAGTTAATTATCTTCACAATCCATTGTCTGCCCATTAATATTTGTACAGAAAATTTCTTTTAAAATATCTATCTTTTTATCTAATCTTATTAGTGTGGGAGTATAGTATAGCTCGTTTAAAATATGAAATATAAATTTTTTAAAGTTTTTTTACACTAATGTGACATAAACTAAGTATCTTTCATGACACACCAGATCTTTAGAGAAAAGGCATGTGAAGTGTTCTAGTCTGCTTGGGAACTTCATTTCATCTCTGCATCACACATTTGCATGCATCTCTGCATTTGTGTTTCCCCATGTAAGTATCGCAGCTGCGTTGGCACTGACGCCACCCCAGACCCAGAGTGGCACCTGGATTTGTGCCTTCTTGAAACCGTCTTCTTGGTGCAAAGGCCACTCCTCCTGCCCTTCATGAATTCACTTACGCGACCAGTCCCGGCAGGCGCCAGCTCCCATTGTAGCTCCTCCAGCCACACACCTCCCCAGCCTCGTTTCCGAGTCCCTGTCCTTTGCTCTCCTGCCTAGGACACCCTTGCCACCCTGCACCCCGCCCTTGCCTCCCACCATGGCCTCGCGCTGTGCAGACCTTGAGCTCCCAGATTAGCCCCCTTCCGAGCAAGGGTGCTGCCCTCCTCGGCCTGGCCCTGCCACACACCCTGCCCCGCCCCAGAATCAGTGTCCTCTCCCTGCTTGAGGGCAACAACCCACTCCATGTCACCTGTCAGTGTCCTCAACAGGACATACCCTTTCCTCAGCCAGGGGCTCTGACACCCCAAACTAGCCTCCTACCCATGATGGAAATGCCATCCTCACCTTGCTCAGGACCTGGGGCCACCACCAGCTGGTCTGTCTGGGGTCCCTCACCCTAGGTCACCAGGGCTTGGGCTTCCGCACCCCCCGGGGGAGAGAGTTCACTTCTGGCCCATCCTGCCGAGTGCTTTCACCCTGCCGGGCTGCGTGCAAGGCTTTCTCCGCATCTGCTGAGCCCACCCTGGGGTTTGTCCTCCTGCTTCCGTGACATCTCACCAGCTATCCGTCCATGTAGCAAGCCCTCAGCCATGGCCTTTCTCCTGTGGTCAGACTCCATTTGCTCATATTTGGCCAAGAATTTTGCAATGCTTATAGGAAATACAGCACTGTCCTTTCCCCAGGCTCTGGGAAGGAGGGGTCTGGGAAGTATTGTCCTCATCCTGCTGTTTGGAAGAGATTTCGAACTCCTGAGACCGTTAGGAGGTGCCCCAACTAGGTGGTTTCACACAACGGGCTTTGTTCTTGTGGCCCTGGAGACTGAGGCCTGGCATTGAGGTGTATCAGGGAAACTTTTCAGGCTTCTCTCCTGCATCTGGTGCTGGGTCCTGGGGTGTGCCGCCCCTGCCTGCACCTCCATTGCTCTTGGCTCCCCGTGCGTCTTTATGTCCGTTTCCTGTTAGATGCTAGTAGGATCCGGCCTGCCTTGCCCGGCCTGAGCTCACCGAGTGTGTCCTCAGTAGAGGCAACCTGCGTCCCAGGAACTTGACCTCACAGGCCAGGATGTAGCTTTCAGGGGCACATCGACCCCTCCACAGGCAGGATTCACCTGGAAGCACCCCTGGCCGGCCTGTCTGGGGAGTCTCAGGGTTTGGTCCACTGGTCGTGGGTGCTCTTGTTTCCTTCTCGTTTTTGAGTCAGTCTCTGTGGCTGATGCGTTTCAGGGACTGTCCCATTCACTGCGATTGTCTCATGGCTTGCATGAGTGCGGTATTTCGACATGATATCATTTACTTCTGGGAGATCAGTATCAAAATATAAATGCTCCTCTAACGTGAAGAAATAATGCGCAAGTTGCTATTAATTCAGTGCAACAGGCAGGGACGTAGCTTCTGGCAACGGACCCCAGGCCAGCAGCTGGCTTGGCTCGTGCCCACCAGGTGTCAGCAGCACGTCATGCAGCAGCAGCCATGGCAGCTCTGCGGGCCCCGATGGCCTCATTTAAAATGCCACACCCTGGGGTGTGTTCTCTGTCCAGGTGGCGCCTTCAGGCTTGACACCTCTAGGTGTTACTGAGAGCTGCATGCATCTTGGCCACCACAGGGTGAGGCACCGTCTCCTCCTTGACTCCCAGAGCCCAGACTTGGTGAAGAGGCTGGGCAGCAGGGGCAGCATAGTCCACGCTGCCTTAATGTGGCCATTGGCGTGGCCCCTGGGGAGCTGGAGCCGAGGCAGAGGGGCAGCGGCTTCAGCACCCCGGCGCTATCACTCTTTCTTCCAAATAATGTAGTGTTTGCAACCCAAATGTATAAAGCAGGTAACAGTGAAATTTTACTCACACATCTCATTTTGTAATATTTACTTACATCAAACACTGAAAATAAGGGTGCTGTTTTGATAAAAGAATCAGAATGAAGATTTTGAAGCAGTCGTATTTCCAGCTTCCTTTTGCACATAGGGAAGTTGAGTCTCGAGGAAAAGTTTTAAAACATGCCCCAGGTTACCCAGATGGCAGGAGGCAGCATTGACACCGAAGCCTGATGCCTCCCTCCCAGCACTGCCTCACCCCATGACTGAATCACACCTTAGCCCCACATCAGCTCTGAAATCCAGTCCAATTTATTTTTTAAAATAATACAAGGTAGGGAAAATGCTTCACACAGATGAGTTACAAGTGGTAACTTTTTAAAGAGTTGCTCTGCCATCTCCAGATGCTTCTCAGTTACACAGAAGCAGCAAGTGAGTCTTTAGTCCAAGATACAAACAAACATGAATTAAATTTGCGGTGAAAGTAAGTGTGAACACCAAGTTAACAGGTGGTTTTGCTACTAAGAAAGTTGACAGTCACTCGTGCAGATAAAGACGCTGAGGCTGGGGCTTCTGACCCTCGTCAGGTCACCATGCTGTCACTGCCAGCCCCCGTGGCCTGACTGGGAGGCTGCCCTTCCCAGAACACGCCTTCCCATGCTAACACTCACATTTGTGTTTTATTGCTACTGTTTTAGTTAAATGGTTAAAATTCTGTTTTACAAAATGAAACTCAATAGACACCGCTAACTCCAGTTGGAAAACCAGTCATCTGTGGATAACAGAACATAAGCCAAAGCCTAGAAAACATTTGGACATATTGTGGGGGTGTTGTTTTCTAATTGTCATTGTATGTAGTTTTGGCCACAGTAATAAATTGTATTTTTACTGAAAACATGGATTCAAATCACCTCATTTAAAGTAAGTTTATTAAAGAGAAGCCCAGAGGCGTTTGGGGTCCCAGAATCACATCTGTCATTCTAGCATCTATAGGGTTAGTGACCAATTTTGAAAAGCTCACATACCACCCAGTGTACATATGAAAACATTTCTGAGGTGCATGTTTTTACTGTCTCTATGACCTAGTATGTCTCTCCGTTGACCCACATTCCTCACTCAAAGCAAGCAAAGTCTAGCAATTTCAGAATGTGCTGGAGCAGCAGGAAGACAGGGAGGATGGTCATGTTAATTTTGAATCAGAAGTCACAGTTGGTCATGTGTGCTAAGGTTGTCCAGTCCAGAACTTGTGTGCCATTGCTCCCTCTAGAAATGTTCCCCAATCTCCAAGACTGATTAGAGCAAATCAGACATTTCTGAGGTTTTGTTTTGTTTCCGGGTACATCTTTACTTATAATGTAAAGTGTGCACAGACAGACCACAAGGGCCGTGCAGGTGTGAGCGGCCTACACCCGCAGCACGCGCCGCTGCCTGGGGCCAGGCCATGCCCGCCTGACTCTGTAGGCGGAGCTGTTCCTTGTGGCTCAGTTACCTGTCCTGCCTCCCTGCTGCTGGTGTCCAGTCCTGCTCACCCCATGTGACATGACACCCCTCTTTCCACTCAGCAGGCTCTGCACCCACGACTCCCGTCTGGCAGGACCACAGAGCTGCCTCCTGTGGGGTGTGCTACATTGGATAGAAAGGTGAGGAAGGCTAGCGCACATGCAGGGTGGCCAAGAAGCGTCTCTGCCGCTGAGCCCCCATCGCTGTTTTGTTCTGCTCTAGTGTGTTTCCTGCAGTAGAATCAACAGGGTGTGGTCTACTAACTACTTTTTGCAACTGGCCTGAAGTCGTCACAAGTAAATTAGGACGGTGAGATGGTGGGAGCGTCTCTGAACCACCTGAGGACACAGTGCGGCATCAGGCAGGAGGGAAGCATGGGACATGCTTGGTCGTCACCAGCGCACACTCCCTGTTGCTCCTCACTCCTTCCCTTAAATGAAACCCTGTTCTGTTTAGGTAACCGTGCCACCACCACACAGCATTCACACAGAAAAAAACCATCCCCACTGAAAGTGAGCTAACATTAAAAAACATACATAAGCTGAAAGAAAGGATCCTGGGCGAGTGCAGTCAGCAGACCCAGAGGGATCTTTATTGACATCTTGAGGACACGAACTAATAGAACACTGTGAGAGAGATGATAAAAAATATGCCTTAAATGAATAAAGAGCTAAGAAGAAGTAAATGAAGCCACAAGGAAAGAACAAGACAATATGGGGGAAGAGGCAGATTTAAATAATGACCATATGGAGCTTCTAGAACAAAAAATAGAGTCCTTAAAAATAGAATCAATGAAAAATATGAGTAAGAGGGTAAGGAGGATGGATGCTGGAGTGAGATGCTGAGGGTACTTTCTGACAAGAACACCAGCATGAGAGCCTGGGAGGAGAGCAGCATTTGGGCACACAGGCCTCAGCTGCGGAAAGCCCGGGTCCTCAGCGGAATTGGGGGCAGGGACACACCCTTTTAAGACTGCAGTGAGAAGATGCACAAAGCCAAAATGATATAAAGTAACCACAGGGGAAGCAGAAGAAAGCAAGAGTGTGTGTGGCAGGGGCCTCTCAACAACCCTGAGCATCAGCAGGCAGTGGGTGTTACCTCTGAGGCATGAGGGCACCTTAAGTGGCCACTCACAGGAACAGGCAGACTCCAGGTGTTCCCAGGAAAAGATCAAGAGAGTTTGGCACTCATGGCCCAGAGCTGGGATAATTGCTTGATTGTATGATTTAATAAGGAATGCTGAGTGCAGAAGAAAGTGGATGGGAGAAGCCCTGTGAGACAAGAGATAGTTAAACATGGAGATGGGCTGCACAGGCAGGCAGGCAGAGATGGGTCAAGCAGAAAAATGCTGGTAGGTCAGGAAGGCCGGAGTTGCACTTAATAAGTTTATTTAGTAGCTATATGTGGGACCTCTACCCAGTGAATACAAGCACATGTAGATCAGCTACAAATATCAGCCCCAGGCTCGGCCACAACAGAAGTCTCCACAAATGTCAGAGAATCGGCGTCACACAAACCTCATTCTTTGACCACATTAAAACGAACTTAAAATCCATTCAACATATATCTGTAGCATGCACTGCAAGCCAAACATTGTTCTTATTATCCAGTGGATATCAGTGAAAAACTGAAGTACATTTTGATCTGTGAGCGGTGTCATTCAAGTTGGAGTGTCATTTAGGAAGGAGCTGCAATAAACATATTAATGGGATAAACATGCAATGTGGGAGGTTAGTTATATATCGAAACACAGAAACAGGTTGAGCAGGATTGAGAGTGCTAGTGGGGAAGCAGACATAAATACGGGACTGGGGTGAGACGCTCTGGGCACATAACATGTGAGCCAGCCCTCAGTGGAGCTGAGGGAGTGAGCCATGTTCCCCTGTCTGGGGAAAAGATATTTAAGCAGATGGAGCGGCCACCTGAGGGCCCAGATTGTCTTTAGGAATAGCAGGGAATACCTATCTAGTAACAAGTCGCTGTCTGAGGATGTTTACAAGTCCCCTGGTAGAAGGAGAGGTCAGGGAGGCAGTCCTGTGCCCTCCCACCCCCAAATCTGCATATTTGGATACTCAAACAAACAAAAATGTTCTAAGTTAATTCAGGTTCCGGAATGATACATGATAGATATTAGAAATATTTAGAATCAAAAGTAAAAGCATAATTAAATTTGTGGGCGCAGCTGTAACAGTATTATAGGCAAGTGTAGAGCCTTAAATATGTTTGTCAGAAGGTAAGAGTGCAAATTGATGAGCTAGGCATGCCTCAATTCAAGAAGTTAGAAAATGAAAACAAAGAGAAATAAAGGGAAGAGAAATAGTAAAGAAGTTTTAAAAATCTGGTTTTTTTATTAATAAAATAGATAACCCTCAAGAGATGTTCATATAGAAGGGAAAAAGAATGTGTTAAATGAAAAGGAAACAATCATAAATTCAGTGGAAATTCCAAAATCATAAAGATAATAACTCAAGAGAAACCATTTTGAAAATGTAGCTAAAAATAAGCAATTTTCTTGAAAACTATAAATTTCTAAAAAGTGATTTAGGAATAATAGACAACATGAAAAGACTTACTACCATTAACGAGATTTAATTTGTAGTGAAAAATATCCTTACAAAAGAAAAAAGAAAATGATAATTGAGTTTCAAAGTCAACTTTTATCTAACTTTGATGAACAAAGACTGTCCTGGAATAATACCTATTTCGTGCATTGTACTGGAATTCTTACATATCTGAGAAGCCTTTGGATTGCATTGGAAAAGTCAACACCTCCTTGGTTAACAGGTGTATTCTTCATCCTTAGGTCAAAATCTTTGTCCCAGTTTCGTTGCTCCCTGCTTTTTGGGTGCTGGTTTTTGAGCTCCCCTTGATCCCACTTCATATTCATAAAATAGGTGTTATTTGACATATACAATGTGGAGGTTTTTTGCTGAGTTTGACTCAACAATGTTTAGTTGCACATTTTTGCATCCATGTTTGTACATGAGATTGGTTTCTGGGTTTTTAAAGTTCTTTTTGTCCAGTTGGTGTCAAAATTACTCAAATCTCCTCCCACCCTCTGAAACAGTTTCTACAGCCCAGGAGTTATTTGAGAGCACGAGCAAAGCAATTTACGAACTTTATGAACCAATCCACGTGCAAGCAGACGTGCAGAAATGCCAGGCCGACCGTGTTCATGCTGACTCAGCAGAAGGGACTTGCCTGTGTGGCCTGGTCATCCTGGACACCCAGTGCCTGCTGGGGAGGGCTGGGGGGGAGACGCTGGGGAGGAGATGTTGGGGGGGAGATGCTGGGGGAGTGCTGGCGGGGGAGGGTAAGGGGGAGCTGACGGGGTGGGGGGCGGGGAAGGGGGAGTCTGGCGTGAGGGAGCTGATGGGGGAGCTGGTGGGACGGGGAGCCAGTGAGGGGGAACGGGTGGGGGGGAGAGCGGGCAACAGGGAGCTGGGTGTGGGGCGGGGGGAGAGCCGGTGGCCGCGTCTACAGGATGCCGTTTTCCTTACTGCTCTGCCGTTCATTTTTCTTGTATCTCAAACCCTCTTATCAGTACAGGCAGTTTTAAGTTTTGATGAAAGAGAAAATGAGTTTTCTTGTTGCCCACTCCTCCTGCCAAACCCAGTGTCCACTGAGCGCAGTCATTTGCCCTTTGACCCAAGCATCTGACCCCAGGCACCCTATGCCCACGGCCCTCGGCTCTGAGCTTGGGCTCCATAGCAGCCCCGGGTCCCAGGAGGCAGGACCCAGAATTCAGTGACAGGCCTTGTGGAGGGCACCTGACTTCTGCCCGGCATCCACATCTTGCGACCAGGGCTTCAGATTTTGCTCAGGAGGCTGACCGGCCCCTCTGTTTCTGGGAGTGACTTTACCCAAGGCCCTGGATAATCGTCCTGGCCCCCACCGCACCCAGGGTGTCAGGCAACTAGTGGCGGGACTGCAGCCTGGGCAAAGCCGCCTTTGGGGAGCCAGCCTAAGCAGGGAGTAGGGGGCTGAAGCCCCGAGGCCTCTGGCCTTTGGTGTCACCAGTCGGGTATTCTCTGCCCCTCGCCAACACCTCCTTGGACTCTCAATGCCTCAGCCATCCAAGGCTCCCTGAGGCACCCCTGAGGCTCAGTGGGGTCCACACCAGTCACGGATAGAGGCTGCCTTCACTCAGCACAGGGTATTGGGCTCGGGGCTGCTCCTGTTGTCTCCTCCTGAAATCAACCGTCACCCTTCCTTCCCTAACCTGATGGGGCTCAGTGCGTGGGGCGAGGCGGGGCCTGAGGTAGGTGCTCCAGGATGTGAGACACCTGGTCCTGGCCTACATGGGTGGCAGCCCCTTTGAAGAACTCATCCCCTGCTGTGCCTACATCACCTGTTTTCACAAAAGCTCCCAGGAAGTCTTCCTGAGTGCGCCCCATTGGCAGTCGGATGCTCCCTCGAGCAGCGGGAAACCAGCTCCGGCGGCACCAGGGCTGTGACCCTGCTAGTGGCAGCAGCTGGACCCGGGATCCCAAGCGTGGTCCAGCGCAGGGTTGGCGAGGAGGTGGCCGCCCAGCAGGTCTGCAGCTTCTGCCCCGTGCAGCCTCCCGTCCCTGTTCCTCAGACCTGTCAACACCCGGCGGGATGCATCCTGGGGCCAGCCGTGTCCACAGGCCCCTCGCGAGCTGAGCCTTCTGCGGGCGACATGACACTGAGTTTGTCAATTGCTGTCCTCGTGACCTTTGCGGGCACAGAAGTGTTCACGCCACTCCCCCCGCAGCTGGCGTAGAGTAGGCCTTTGGAAGGGGGACACCGCGTCGAGTGGGAAGAGGTTACACTTGGGGTGGGGAGCGGCGGCTCTTGCTAAGTCATCCTCCTTGGCACTGGGGTGCGCTTGGCTTTGGGTCACTCCCCTGCGGTCAGGGGAGCTGGGGCTGAGGCCTGCGGGGGGTCCCAACACTGAGTGGACAGTGCCTGAGGGGCAGTGGGGGCAGCCTATGGGGGCACTGGGTGATGTTGCTGGCCCAGCAACCGCCGTCTGGGGGCCCTCGTGCAGGGCTTGTTCCCTGGCACAGGCCACGGTGTCCACTTAACTCGCTTCCCTGCGGGGAGCCCTGACTTGCTGCCTTTACTGTCCCCTCACACACCTGCCCACCCCTGCCTGTGCACACCCTCCCGCCCGTGACCTCAGACACCCACAAGGCTCTTCCCCATGCCCACGCACACCCGCACAGGTCCTCCTGTGCCCGCATACACTAGCAAGGCCCTCACTGGCGCAGATGCAGGGAGGCCATGCCTGTGCCTTTTCTGAGGGTGAGTCCAGACCCGGCTCTCCCGGACACAGCTGCCTTCTGTCTGCCAGGGCCTGTTTGCCTCACGCGCCTGCTGCTTGCTGTGGTGACGATTTGCAGCAAGAGGTGGTGGGGGAAGGGGGGCGTTGGCTCTTCTCAGGAGAAGGGGTCTTTCCCGGGATTTTTTTTTTTGGCTCAGGATGGGCAGTACCACCTCTGAGCTGGTAAGAAATGCCAAGCTCATCTCTTATTATCTTCATGTGAAAAATGCAACATTGTGGAGACTCAAGGTGTCCTAATGGGCTGAGGAAGGCCTTGCAGAGCAAATGCCCCACTGCCGAGTGTGGTCCTGACGCATCTCACAAGTGACGCCATGTCCTGAGTGAAGTTACAAATCAGATCGTGCAAACACGCTACCCGGCAAGTGTCCCTGGCAATGCTGGGCCATGCTGTTCTCTGCCCTCTGGCCTTGTCCTCCGGGGCTCAGTGTCAGGTGTGGACACTGCCTGTTAGTGCAGGGAGGCTGTCACCCTCACGGCCCGTGGTGGATTCAAACTGTGTTTCTATTGTAGAAAGCATCTTTCATTTTTATTTAAATCTAAAAATCTTTTAAATCTCGCATAGCAAATCACGTTACCATCTTTATTATTCTTAAGCTATTTTTTTCATTGAGGTAACACTGGCTGACAGCCCAGTATGGGGCTCAGGGGTGCAGGACCACACCCTTGGGTGTCTGTTGCCCCCCAGGGCACCCCAAATCTTCTAGCCCAGTCTTTATTTTAAACTGATAGAGTGAATCCATTTTGCAATCTTTAAGGAAAATCTTAAACATTTATTTCTGCCATTGTGTGTTCACTTGAATCTGCTGCGTCCTTGGGCTCAGTAATCCTTTCATTAAACCTCTTTCCATGTGAAACCCAACATGCATTAGGAGAGTGGGAAAACCAGACATGGGAGCCTGTCTGGCTACCTGTGTGCTGGTCCTGTTGAGCAGGTGGTGGGACTCGTGCCCACCGCGTGCCACTACCACACCCAGGTGGACCAGCTCACCAGCCCCACCAAGCAACCAACTGATGGCGTTTGGTTGATAAGTAGCAAATATCACAGAATTGAGCTTCCTGACACATGAATAAATACGGTCTATTTAGCATTTTCAAATGTCTCCTGATAACTTCTTAGTGGTCTGTATGGGTTGCACATATCATTGTTGCATCTGTGCCTACATAGGTTATATTTATGCTCTAACAGTTGCTCTTTCTAATAACAATCTTCGGACGTGGGGCTGGTACACAGCAACATCGGGGTGACTCTGCTCCACATGTGGGCAGGTCCGGGCTTCATGTGCCTGCAGTGACATGACACCCCCAAGGACCGTCCCACTGCCTCTCTTCCAAATTGCCCTCTGTCACTTCGTCCACGCTGGGACCCTGGCCACTGGCATCTCACTGCCCTGCTGCCCACAGTGGGAGTAGCCAGCATGTGAGCCCCATTCCCTACATCAAAGGGGAAACAGTAAAGACTTTCTACATTAAATGTGATGGTACATGTTGCTAGATTTGGTTTTCTAATCATTTACATGGGGTTTTGAATCTAAGTTCACAAATAAAGATGTCCTGTGATTTTTTCCCCCCTATAATGTCCTTGTCAGGTTTGGGTTTGAAGGTTTTGCTAGATTCTTAAAGGCAACTGGAGAGAGTGTGTCCTCTTGCCTGCTATCTGGATGAGTCTGGGAAAGACAGCATTGTTAATTAGAATTTACTAAGCCATCTAGCTAAAGAGTTTTAGTTTTGTGGCGCAAAGGGTTGGGACACAACCTATAAAGCTGTCCTCAGCCTCTGCAGCATGACTTTGATCCTCTGCCAAGGAGCTACCCACAGGGCGCAGCAGACCTCTCCTGCCTTGCCTGCTGCTCCTTCAGTAGATTTCAGTAGATCTGCCTATTCTGTTCCCTGCTCTGTCTCTGGTGAAACACCCCCCCACACCTTTG
This sequence comes from Talpa occidentalis, assembly GCF_014898055.3. NCBI lineage: Eukaryota > Metazoa > Chordata > Mammalia > Eulipotyphla > Talpidae > Talpa > Talpa occidentalis. The sequence goes on along the minus strand of NW_023605194.1, from coordinate 70,973,850 downwards.
GCCTGTACCCCATCTCTTGTATGCATAAATAAATAATTTTTTTTTTAAAAAAGCGTTTTGGTTTTGGTTTGTTTGGGGAAGGTGTTTAATTACAAATTCTGCTTCTTCCACACGATTGTTCAGATATTCTCTTGCTGCTTGTGTCCTTTTTGGTTTGTTGCAGTTTTCTAGGAATCCGTCCATTTCGTCAGAGTTGTGAATTTGTTGGAAGGAAGCTGTTAATGCCATCCCTTGTCTTCTTGCGCCTCTAGAGTCTATAATGGTGTCTCCTTTTTCATCTCTGATCTTTGTTGTTTGTGCCATCCTCTTTGCTTTCCATAATTGAACACTCCAGCGTTGGTCTATTCTTACGAGTCTTTTCAAATAGCGTATTTTCACTGTCATTTCGTTTTCCATGGGTTATATAGAAGTGTATCCTTAATTTTCACTAGAAGATAGTTTGGATTTCTAACTCATGGAAAAGCGTATGCTGAATGATTTCCTCTATTTGAAAGTCATTGTTATTTGCTTTAATTTTCTAAATTTTCAATGAAAATTCCACCATGTACTTGAGAAAATAGATTTTCTGTAGTTGTAAGGTTGGTGTTCTACACATCACCGTTGGGTCAGATTTGTTTCTTATGACATTCTACGTCCTCACTGTTTTACTTGTCTGCTTCTCCGGTAGTGACTGAAAGAAGCAAGTGTGCCACAGTTCTCCTCATGGGTGTTAGTTATTCGTTCTTCCTTCTGGTTCTGGCAATTCTTGCTTTCTGTGTTTTGAACCCAAGTTATTAAGTGTAAGGAACTTTGCAATTACTTTATCTTCCTAGCAACTCAAAAGTTTTATCATTATTGTGTGTACTTTTCATCTCTGGTCATGGTTGTTGCCTTAAAGTTACCCGTGACTGATACTGACGTAGCTACATCGATTCTCTTTGGTTATTATTTGCATGGTAAACATTTTCCCATCCATTCCTTTTCAAGTTTCTGTCTCTGTCTTTTACAGATATGTTTATAAATAGATAGTTTTGTCTTGTTTATTTAATCAAATGTGCCGATTGCTGTCTTTAAAAGTTTTCAATGAAGACATAAATCTGTCAGTCAAAGTCAACAAATCTTTAAGCAACATTTCACATTCAGAAAACAGTTCATTAACATCTATGACTTTTAAGAATTTAATCTTTTCTGATGTATATGTAAATATGCAGAAATTTATGAATCCTTCTTATCTATTATTTCTTTGACTGTTGTGCAATGAACAGAGCTCCAGGGACTAAAATATGCTAAGAACAGCATTTACAATCTAGTGTTTTGGGACTTCTGCCTGTAACTCTTGTCTTTGCTGTGATACACCCACCTAATTTCACTCCTCACAACACTGACACAGTCTCTCTTGTTTTTTATTAATAAAATACTATGAAACTTTCATTTTTGATTACAGGGCTGTGACTCCCAGGTGAGCATGTCAGAAATGTCCTGTAGTGAAAGTGCATCCTCATGTCAATCCCTGGAGCACGGCTCTGTCCCAGAAATCCTCGTTGGCCTGCTGTACAATGCAACGACGGGGAGACTGTCAGCCGAAGTGATCAAAGGCAGCCACTTCAAGCACTTGGCAGCAAACAGGCCACCCAGTGAGTGACACAATTTTTTAATTCTCTTATTTCTGCACTTATGGGACTCAAGGTGTTAGGGGCTTCAGTCCCACCCTTTAGTCTGAACTGATCAGAATGAAATGCTGTGATCACCAGCTTCTCTGTTTCATGTTTTCTATTTCCAGTCACTCGAGAAGTAGGAAAATTTGGAATTCAAAAGATTAATTGTAAGGTGACAAGACATACATTTTCATAGTGTCCGCAGAGTCAATTCTCACTATCTTAGCCGGGATCTCATGCCAGGAAAATCAATAACATTCCACAAATGTAAGCAGGGATATGTGTAGCTGTTGTTGCCAACCGAAGACTGATGTTTTCTGTCTGTGGGCAGTCCTAACAACCAATGTATAGATGCCTTTCTTTTTCCTTCTCTGACAATTTAGGAAGAAACTTAGGTGTTTCTTCACATTTTTCCAACTTTAAAATTATAAATCAGTGTTGCCAGCAGGGACTTAAGGGTGTGTGCTTTGCCTTTCCCGGGACAAGCAGAGTAGGAAGAGGTTGCTGCTCGCCCAGAGGCAGGCATTGCCCTCTCACACTTCCCCCATCTTCCCTCTCCCAGCTCAGGGCCTGGGTAAGCTGTGGGAGCACAGAGAAATTGGCGCTGGATATGCCTCCCAGCAGGTTGTTGACACCTGGGAGAAATAAACTGGGAAAGTAGCAGCTTCCTCATGCATCTCTAAACTTAAAGCTGTTAATACCAAGGTGAAAAAACACGAAAGGAAACCTTGAAAAGTAGTGGCTACCTTGAATGTGTTTCAGATTTATCACAGACTTGCTTAAAGCATCTTTTACTCCACCTACAGACTCATTACTGGAGAAAACTTTTTCCACCTTCGAATTAAATTTGCTTCTCAATGTCCTGAAAATTCCTTTTCCAATCAGAGTCATAAAATTATATTTGCTTTGCCCACAGCACTGGAGGAAACCTTCCTTCTTACACACACCATGGAAAGTCTTGAGCTAAAAGTTCAAAACCACGAGTATGTTCGTGGGAAATGCTTGGGCTAGCTGCCTCTCCACCATTCCATTATTTATAACATTGCGGTTGTTTCTGTCAGTGCAGCAGTGACCTCAGAGCAGGTAAGGGTGTGTGCAAGCAGGCTGGGCTTACTCCCTTTTCAGAAGGAAAAATGCCAAGGGAGGAAAAAACAATGGCTAGAACCAGCAGCTTAGGCCCTGTGACTTGATTCTCGTGAACTCACACAGAGAATGCAAAAGGGAGAGTCTGGAGGGAACTGAAATGAGCAGACGTTCTAGACGGTTGATCAGGAGGGTGGTGAGGCCTGCGACAGAGGTAAATGTGTTCGCCCGCCCTGACATGCTCTCGGGATGCAGCAGCAGACACCAGAGTGTGACCGGGTCACCTCAGCCAGCAGCTGTCGCTTGCTGCTTCAACTTTCGCTGGTGGCTTAATTTTTCAACAAATATTTAACTTGAGATGCTAAATGTAGCCTTATAATACATGTTTCCTCTTGTGGTAGGAGTGGAGGAGCACTAGTAGAATGGGGTGAAGGAAGCAGGCAGGTGGGATGATGGACAGGTGAAGAGGGGTCAGGGCGTGCAGGGCAAAGAGCAGGTGGTAGCAGCTGCCATGAGGTGAGGACTGGACCTTCAGTATCAGGAGGCTAGTTGTCACTGGGAGGGAGCACGTCAACCTGAAAATGAGTCTTACGAAGTATTTATGAAGTAAAATATGACATAGAAAGCTATCAACCTGTCTCGTGCTACAAATAATTGGTATAAATATTATTAAGCTTGTGACCCTTCATAGGTGGGTACTAAGTTGAACTGTATTGTCGACTAAATAATCCAATTTTTAGCCAAAGAAATAGTGGCATCACGAGAGAGCAAAAATGATGATAGTTTCTATTTGATTTTGCATCATGTAATTTTATATGCCCCTGGGAGTATTGAAAAAGTATTTGAAATATTAAATATTGAATGGATAAGCTTAAATTTCAGCCTCATAATAATCTTGAGCCTTGAATGACTTTTGATCAGTCTTTTATAGCCTGATAATTGGCATGATTCTATGTTCGGTGTGCTTTAGACCAAAAGGATCTCATCCTGGAGATATCCCCCCTTGAAAACAATGTAATTCTTGTTGAAGATTACACAATGACCTTAAAATCCTTATCCCATGAAATTTACCCAGCGCCTCTACCTGAATTAAAATGCTCAAGTTTTGTGTTCTTTCACGCCAGTGAACAGTGTTTCCGCTTTAACTCTAACCTTTGACCCTCTTTCACCCAACAATTGACATCTGGTCATTATTTCTTTTACTGCTTTCCACCCCCTGTTGTCAGATGGACTGTTCTGTTGTCTAAAACACTTGATAGGTGGACAGGTTTATATAATCCGAGGTGAGTCCTGTAGAGGCTAATTGGATGTTGTCTTTTCATGCAAAAACAAAATCCCCTCCAACTTGCCAGCACTGAAGCTGTCCACCATGTTGGTTTCCAAAAATATGCACATTTCTTATCTGTGGTACTTGAAATAAAAACTAACTTAGACTGGATCTCTGATTATGGATGATGGTATTCAGAGTATTTATAAAAGAAGCAAAACTTCTCAAATTAAAGGTTTTCTTTTTTTCATTCATTGTATTTTGATTCCTACAACAGAAATAGATATTTCACGAGAAATATTGTAATTTTCATTAAAATTGATTGAACTTTTGATATGAAGTACACATGATGGATTAACATGCTGAAGATCATTTGCATGAGACTAAGAACTTGATCGCGCAATTATTTGAAGAGAGGGTTTATCTCCCAAATAATCAGACAGTGAACTGTTACGATTCACTTTGTACACGAAACATCACATCAATTTTTTTTGATTCATAACAATAGTCGAGATGCCATCCTGAAAATTTCACCTTCTATTGTGCCCAGAAGAAATCCTCCCCTATTTATTGCAACTCCCCCCAAAGCACATGAAATATACTCTTGCATGAAACCAGGAGGAAGTCTTACTGGATTTGCAGAACATTGAGTCCTTAATGCATTTGGCTTCATTTTGGCCCTTAAATGTTTTAAGAATATATTTAAAAACCACATCCATGCAGAGATTTTTTTGACATTTCATCCTAAGCTGTTCTGATGTCATCTTTGCATTCTCGTCTCCCTCTTCTCCTCCCCACCATTTGCCTTCATTTCTGTTTGTTTGTTTTTCCTTATTCTCTGAGAACACAGTGGAATGCTTCACAGTGTCGTGGCTAATCGAGCTTGCTGAGTGTCTATTGATGCTATGACGTCCTGCTTAGTGAAGCTAAACGGGGGCGGTTTGGGCAGGGCGGGTGCGGGGCCGAGGTTGGGGGGGTGCGGGTGGAGGAAGGATTGCGAGGCGGGCCTCTAAGTGGACTGCAGCGTGGTGAGGTTAAGATGTCTCCCGTCCCAGCAGACTGTGCCCTCTTAGCACCCCGGTAGCTGTCATGTTTTAGAAGCATCGAGCTCAAAATGGAATTCGCTGAATTTCCATCGAGCATGTTGTACGCCGTACCCTTAGCGAGAATAAATAATCCTCTCCACACACATCCCAACAAAGAGCTGTCTGGAATCCGTGGCCAATGCTGTCTGTGTGTGTCGTCCTGTTCTCTGTAGATACGTATGTTAAGTTGACTCTGCTGAACTCCATGGGCCAGGAGATGTCTACTTGCAAGACCTCCATCCGCAGAGGGCAGCCCAACCCCGTGTACAAGGAGACCTTCGTCTTCCAGGTGGCCCTGTTCCAGCTCTCTGACGTCACGCTCATCCTGTCCGTGTACAACAAGCGCAGCATGAAAAGGAAGGAGATGATCGGCTGGATCTCCCTGGGGCTGAACAGCTCAGGCGAGGAGGAGCTCAGCCACTGGACCGAGATGAAGGAGTCCAAGGGGCAGCAGGTGTGTCGCTGGCACTCCCTCCTCGAGTCCTGACCGCCACTTGCGGGAAGCGTCCCGCCAGCTGCCCGGACGGTGTGGCCGACGGTACAGCTGGAGCTGGGCCCTGGAGCATCCTTTTGGCCTCCTGCCAGGACCGTCCATGCCTAGGGGCTGGGGCCCGGCACAGACTCCGCTTGAGCCCACCTGGGAAAGGGAGAGTCGCGTGCCGAGGCCCTCAGCGCTGGGCAGCACGCTGTTGGTCTGAATCTACTTCACCTTCGTGAAAGAGCCAGCAGTTTCACGAACAAATTACCATTATAAATGATTTTAAAATCTAACGGCTGCAATGTTTCAGCACCATCCAGCATTTCATCCGTCAAGCATGTCGCGATGCTGGCCTGGTGTTGGGGGTTCTGAGCCTGCCTCCCTCACAGCTCACAGGAAGGGCTTCCGGCACCCGGACAGCAGCCCGGTGGAGGGTCCCCGGGTTCACCAGTCCGAGCTACCCAGCGCGTCCAGTAGCACGATGCCCAGTGCAGACAAGCGATCGTTTTCATCAAGGACTTTTCCATATCCCTCTGGGGAAAAGCCACGTGCTTTGGCCTCGCCCAAAGAGACGCGTCACCTGCTGACCCACACCGGCCTGGGGCAGCTGCTCCACCTGCTATCCCTTCTGTCGAAAGCACGTCCCGCATCCTTTCTGCCCACGTAGGATGCTCCAGGGCAGGGCCTGGCTTCTGCCTTCCTTTCCAAGAGTGACCCTCGAAAGCCACCCATGTGCAAACACACTTTTTACAAACCATAAATATCGGAGAAGCTGATGAAAGTTGAAAACAACTGGAGTGAGAGGAAACATCCCTTGTCAGCCTGGATTGCCTCGGAAGCAGCAGCAGCTACATTCCGATGAGAACTATCTGTGAGCCCGAGACCCCGCTGGGTGTGCCCTGGTGGCCTGGGGACCCACTCTGTTGGAGCCATGCCATGTCCAGACAGACCCCCGAGGAGCCCGCGCCGCCACTGGTGACGGGCTGGATGCTGGACACCGCAGCCCCACCCTCAGCGTGACGTCATCCTGTGCCTTCCGTGTCGGATCAATTGCTCATACAGCTCGAAAGCTGTATTTGCAAAATTAGGCCTTCGATTTTTATAAAAAATTAAAAGATTCCTCAGAACAGTGTCCGGTCTCCTGTGGTGTGGCAGCGCTGGCGGCGTGCCAACCCTTAATGGCAGGCCTTCTCCTCTGGTGTTCTACCTAGGAACCCTGATTGAGCAGGAATCTTATCAGCTGTTTTCTTTTTACTTTGGCTTCTTACCCAATATATAACTTTACGTGTATACTTTATTAAATAGAGTATGTTTTATACTTAAGGAAAATATTTTCTTTTTCTCTCTTTCTAACTTCCAGTTAAACCAGACAGAAACACACTCTCACCAGTCACAATAACAGTGTCAGCCCTCCCGTTCCGGCTAAGCCCAAGCTTGTTGTTACCAGAACAGCAGAATGGCATAGAGATTGCTACTCCCGTTTGGCTATCCCGAAAGGCCTTAAAAGAAATCTCAAAAGACCATGCGTTCCTAGCAGTTTTTAGTTTTAAAAAATGGCAGCTTTGTGCATTCAGACACGGGAATTGTGGCTAGAATATACTGTGGCGGGTAACTGAGGCCTTAGGGTGCTGTCAGAGTTGCTCTCCAGGGAGAACGCCCTTCCCCTTATTGTTACTCCTGTGGGCTTTCCGGAGGTTGTGAGTGAGTTAGGCTTTAAAGTGAAAACACAAATCTAATGATGAAACAGTTCACGTGAGTGTTTTCAGAAATGGCCTGGAAAGTGAGGAGGGAGCGTATGTTGGCCGAGAAGCTGCCTGTGGGCGCTGGATGCCTCACTTGTCTTTTCTGGCTTTGAAACAAGGGACCTGTTGCTGACAGCTGAGATTTTCCTTATTTGTAAGGGGCTTACTTGTAGCTGTCACCAAACCAGGTCAGACACCTCCCAGGGCCGCTCAGTGAGGAAAAGACCTGTGGGGTGTTACTTGTGAAATCTCTCTTCCTTTGCTTGTGCCCAGCATCGTACATGCTTTGCTACATCCTTGGGGGCTTATTGGGTGTGGGTGGCAAACCCAGGTTGGCCTGAAAATTAATAAACCATTAAAGATGTTTTCAATAAGGGCCCAACCTCCACCTGGCCCATGTCCTCAGACATCATGATCATCTGTGTGTGTGTGTGTTTGTGTCTGTGTGCACTTACCTGCACATGTGCCATGTGCACAAGTGTGCATGTGCACATGAGTATGTGTGTAAAGGTGAAGATGCCCTGGTCTTTTCAGATAACTAAATAGAAAAGCATTTATTAAGTTTATCGATGACTCTCCTTCCTGTTTTCTAGAAATTCTGTTTGGTTGGGTGCTACTTGCTGCCTGCCCCCCACTCTGCATCCGACTTGCAGGGAGCCCCCTCTTCTAAGATCGGTCCTTCTCTTAGAACAGGCCGAAGCAGGGCTCGGGCCGTTTAACCTGACCTGACGTGCCGGTGGTGCCCCTGCTCATTCCACTTGGACTGCGTGGATGCAGAAGGAGAAATTCTCTGTCTCAGAAATTATAGCAAATGGGGACCGGGCGGGCAGGGCTGTTGCTTCAGCACCTTGAGAGACTGTTCTCTGAAGTCCGCTAGGTTTTATCCGCAGAGATGGCCCAGATGGGGGACTCCGGCAGGCCGTTCCCGGGCCTGGAAAGACCCCCTCGTCTGTCTCCAAACCTGGTGTTAGTCGCACCCTCGAAGTGGAGCGCCTATGACTTCAGCCCCAGGTTTCTCCTGCATCGTCCTCCATCATCTTGAATCTCAGAACAACCCTGGCTGTGTGCAGTCACACTTGTCTGTTTTCTTAAAATGTAGTGAATCCTCAACGATGTATTTGTGACACAGAATAAATTGGGCCACAATCTGCAGAAAGACAAATACGAAAATAATCTAAACTGCCCCCTAAGTAGACATGTATTTAAATGGACCCTGAAGGTCAGCGTAGACGCTCAGGGCTCCCGCATAGGCCGGTCCTGTCACCGTCAGCAATTCCGTCTCACCCGTGGAGGAGGCAGAAATGGAATCCTGATGGTGAAGTTAGATGGTGCTGGGGTGGGGGGACCTGGGGCAAGGTGGGGCAGAGCAGGGGCATGGGGAGGGACGGGGTGCCGGGGGAGGGGGCTTGGGGGACTGGAGGCGGGGCTTGGGGTGGGACATAAAATGCAGAATGTGCTTCCAGCTGAAGCTGGAGACCAACCAGAACCATGGTTTTCAAGAGCAGGCTATTTGAAGTGTAACCCAGCCGTCATCTCCAAGCTTGCTTCAAAGTCTGTCCAGATATAAATAGAAAGGACACAGATTTGCTTGCATAAAATGGTGATTTGCCTACCTAGACTGGCTGGTCCACTCAGGGAACTCTCTCTCCTGTTAACGCTGGATCCTCTCCACTGGCTGTCGTCCAGTGTCTCCATCACTCTTCCTCCGTCCACTGCCCAGGGTCCCCGGCAGGATTCTCACCCTCACCGAATGTGAGCATAAGATCACATGTGTTTTAAATTGACTTCAAAACACGTGCTTGGCCACCAGAGTGGATCCCGTGTGGGAGGGCAACAGCTGCTCGCTGGCACTCACCATGAAGCCCACGGTCACACTGAGAGCGGGGCGGGCACCAGCCGGTGGGGGCTCGGCCACCTTGCTGTGCCTCCTGGTTGCTTTTCCAGTCACGTGGAAAGCGGACATTGCACCCAGCGAAGGACACAAGTAAAGAGAGGAACAGAGCTGGGAAAAGAGAACCTTCTTCTTGGGACAGATGGTGTTTCTGAGCCGGGCTCTGTAGTGGACTCTGGTTTGGGTAATTGGCTCGACCTGTGTAGTCTGCACTTCATTCTGAACATCGTGTCCATCTGCTTGTCCTGCTCCTTGACCACTGCTGAGAATCCAAACATTCTAAGACACACGGTGGCTTTCCCACGCTCCCAAGTGGCCAGCCACTGGCTCCCAGCTCGAGGCGCTGCCCCCTCTGTGCTCTCTGGCATCTGACCGTCTCTCTCCTGCACCCACTGAGGTGGGCTGTATGCCACTGATTTCATCGCTGCGTCTCTTTCCTTCCTGGTAGCAGTTAGCGCCCTGGCTGGTCTTTGCATGCCCCTGGCTCAGAGTAGGGGCACAGCCAACATGGACTTGAACTTACTGGCCTGTGGAGAAACGTTATGTGAGGTTCAGCGCACCGCGAATCGTGCTCTCTGTGTGGATTCCTTTACTCCATGGAGACGTGTTTACAAGAGCACCTGCTGTGTGCTGTCTGTTATTCTGTGGGCTGCAGATGCAGACACATGAGGTTGGGTAGACAAAACCTTTGTGCTCGTGGCACTCATGTCTTAGAGTGTGGGGACAGCCCCCCAGTAGGGTAAGTGTGGCGGGAGGAGTACGAGGAGCACCGCCCTGGAAGGGCAGACCCTTTGAGCCACTAGATGCCCATCCGCTCCAGTGTATTATTTCCAAGGTCAACATTTAGGCCAGTGGTTTCCAGATTACAGTATGTTTCAGGACTTTTGTGAGAACTGGATTGGAACCTCCAGAAACCCTGTTTCATTTGAGCTGGGGCAGAGCCTAAGAATCCCCACTTAACAAGCTGTCAGGTACATTCAGCCTCAAGTGGAAGGCGGAGGACATCAGCCTCTCTGCGGGGCAATGGGCAGCCGTGTCTCTGTGCCTGTCAACCAGGTGTGAAGTGTGATGGTGATAAATAATGGGTTGTTGGAAAAGTCATGACATATTTTTTTTCTGTTTTTCAAGCAAAAATGTGTCGTGACTTTTCCAGCAACCTAACAGCAAAATTTAGACTAGGATTAGTGCTGCTGGTCAATACTTCCTCTTCCTTAAGAGGGACGCCAGTGAAGAAAGTAAAGTGGTATTTAATCATGAGTTCACAAACATTCACACTCCACATTGCTTTTCCAGCGCATCCTTTGGTATAGCCAACGCACACTATCTTATTGGTTTTGTGAGTCCTGAAAATTCCTTGGGCTATTGTTCAAATATCCCCTTCCAGCTGTCTGCAAAGGCAGAGATGGGGCAATGCCAGGAGGCTTAGGCGGGTCTGCGGGGCTCCTGGGATCATGGGGGCAAGGCCCAGCTGCAGCGGCTCCTCCCCCAGGGGGGTGTCTCAGCTTCTCACCCACCCTGTCAGATGGGGCATCCATAATGGCACCTGGCTCAGGCCACGTGTTTCTCTCTTGGCTCCAATCTCTATTCTCTTGATTGCTTTCTTTTTTTTTAAGATTTATTTTTTTATTTATACAAGCACTGGGTACAGTCAGAAGCGCGGGAGGGTGAGAGAATCCATGAGAGCAGGGAACAGAACAGGCAGACTGATGAAATGGCCGGGGATTGATGAAGTGGCTGGGGATTGAACCGGCGCTGCAGAGGCTGTGGGCAGCTTCGCAGCCCAGTGCTCAACCGCTGCGCCACCAGGGAGGCCTGTGTTTTTTATTTTTATTGTGAACAGCACGTTAATACAACAGCCCCAAGTTCTCCTCTTGCTCTGAAAAAAATGTGGGTGAAGTGTATTTGCATTCCTAGTCTTCCTCCTTTCCAACGCAGACATCCTCTTTATCTGGCGCATGATTCCGCATGGACAGGCTTTACATTTTGAAAGTTGGTTCCCAGCAGACATATATGATGAGCCCACTGCAGATGAGGTTCCATGAATCTTGAGAGCACCTGACTGGGGCTGGGCTGACCCAGGAGCGCCTGGTCGGGACTGGACTGAATCGGGAGCACCCTGGCCTGGGCTGGGCTCTTTCACGACCCGTGCCGCCACAGGTCGGTCACTCGCACCCCTAGGGCGGGGTCTTTCCACATCAGCGCCAAAGAGCCGAGTGGCTGCATCGTTAGAACACCACCAAGAATGCACACCCAGCCTTGCTCATTTATAAGGGCCAGCCCCTCCCGTGAGCATTCCTTCCCTCCTCCTGCAGCACCCGCCCGTCCACATACATTCACACTGGCCCCAGGGCCCCCCATAGGGCGGGCACACCTACCAGAATGGATGCCCTGGATGCCCTGGCTCTTTGCTCTTAGTTGTATGGATAGGACAGTGGACATTGGGGGGGTGGGGAGGAGGTTGGGGGGGGAAATGAAGCTTCTGTCCGTCCTTCTGTGACCTGGGACCTTGCTCACCTTCAAGAGTGTGGCCTGTGCTGGTGGGTCAAGAGCAGAACAAGCTGGTCTTGATCTAACAACAGTTTTATTGTAGAATTTCATCACCTTAGTACTTAAAAATCTCTACAGAACTGTGACAGCTAAGCCCCTCCTGTGGCAGTGGATGTGCCATTTTTGGACACAATGTCAGTGTCACAGCCTCTGTCTGCAGTTGTGTTATTTTTCAGGCCCTTCTTCTTCGCCCTCTTTTCATTCTGATCACTATTTGATATTCGTGTTTGTCTTTTAAATATTCAAGACTACTTTAAAAAGCAAATCCTCAGCACCTTCCTGTTTATTCCTTTTGTAGCTTCCCACCTGAGCTGTGTGGAATGAATACCCTGAAACCGAATATAATCCTTCATTATGCCCTGACAAAGTCATGTTCTGAAATCTGCTGATACATTCAGATGCCACGAGAAGGCTCATTTCCATAAATGTAAGAGGTTAATGTTAACTATGACTATTTTGTTTAATGAGAAAATAGGAAATTTCCTTTTTCTCTGAGATTCATTGTTTGCCTTTCCCATCTGGTAGAGAGGCTGGCTGTGAGCCCACCAGGCTGTGGGTTCCTGCCCCGGGGTGTGAGCTCAGCTACAGACAGACCTCCATTCCCTCCTGTCACCACTCTGTCAGAGCCCCCGAAGGCACGACATCAGCTCCAAGTGGAGAAAAGACCTTCGAGTGTCCTGAGTCTCGGGCCGACCCAGGGACCTGGGCTTCCAGCACAATGGAGTAGAAGCCGACTTCTTGGAAATGAGATTTTAGGACGTAAAATTTTAAGTCCTAAAATCTCTGCTTTTTGTCTCCTGCTTCCCCATCTAGCTTGCACATCCTTTATATTTTAAACCATGTAAGAAAGTCTTGTTTAAAAAAAAAAAAAAAACCCTGATTTTAAAACGTTCACATGGTAGTTTCATTGGGTAATTTCACAAAAAAGAACAGAGTCACGGAAGGCCAGGGGCTTGTTTTTATTTTGGTGGTCTTTTGGATAAATTTGAAAATATTTGCAGCATTCTACAATTATATCTGTTGTGTGAGGGGACCAGGGTAGCTTTTGCATTTAAATTGGCTCTTTTAGTATTTAAGTTTATTTGAACAACTGTTTGAAGCTCAGCTAGAAAATAAGGGCGATACGTCCAACCTCATTTTGAAATTACAAATACTCCTTTAAATTTACTCAAAGAATGTTTCCAGTAGTAGCTTGCATTAAAAATTTAATTTATAATATGTCTGCATCATTTTATTGAGATGACTCGTTTTTGTAGTGAAAATAATATAGTGGCAACAATTTAATTCCTTCAAATTTAAGGAATTTGTAAAGCTGTTTTAGAGAGAACAGTCAAGACTTGGCTGGATTCTTGCTAGAATTTTGAAATAAGAAAGCGTATCCATATTATTTTTCAGTTCAAATTAGTCTTGATGAAATATAGTTATATGAGTTTCAAGAGTCTTGATGAATGTTGAACGCTTCTCTGAAACTCATGTCCTTCACAGGATAATCTTGCATTGTGTTTTATTTCTCAAAATAATGTAATTTTATGGAAAACTCTATTCATTAAATCTTTCACTCAACATTCTCCCTCTCCCTCCCCCCATTTCTCCCTCCCCTTCTTCCTCTCCTTTCTTTCTTCCTATTTTATTTTTTGAGGCAAGACGCTTCCTTAGTAGTATAGTTTTTACAGAGCTTTCTTAATTATTTTTCTAATAACGGCTATAATAGCAGAATAAGTTTAAATGCTCTATGAGCAAAACTGTTAAACCACCTGAAATTCGCCACCACGAGCATTTCCCTTGTCTTCCCTGGTCTTCAGCATATTAGCAAATGACTCAAGTCATTTGTGGGTCTTGTTAACGTATATGAGTGCCTGCATTCTCAACAGTGTTGTATTATTGTCACATTAATTTGCATTTTTGATCAAAAATATAAACAGGTATGTGTGCGTGTGTGTAATTCCTTTTTATAGAAAGAGCCTGTACCCCATCATTCTCATGGAACTGAAACTGCCCTCTTTTGCACTGCACTGCTCCCTGTCTCCTTTCCTACTGTCTACACACCGGTGTCTCGGTGCTTTTTTCCTCTTGTAGAATTGTATTACATAAAGAAATGACTGACCTCTGTGTAAACAATGTAAAAACTGTTTTGATGATTTCATCCAAGGAGGTTTTTAATGGCACTTTAATTTTCCAGCGAATAAATTTTTGTGTGGGTTCAAAGTTACCTTTCTGTAAGAAATCTCTTTTATGTCTTAGTGCTCAATTGAGACAAGAAAGCGTCTGACTTCTCCAATGATACATCAAGATCAGCCCTAATTCTGATCACTGACAAAGAAGTATTCCTGTGACTGTTACAATAAAATGATGTCAGTTGCATAAGCAAATATCAAGTGGGTGTATGTAAATGTTATTAAGCACTTGACTTTGAGTCGCACTTAAGTGTGCTATAAAATATTGCTATCAAAATATTTGGGTCATAGTATGTCCTTTCATTCTCAGGCAAATCTGACCTCCAAAGAAAAGAGACTACAGACAAATTTAAACAAGTTAAAATAATCTCCTTTGAAGTTCAAAACTAGGGGCCTCCCTGGTGGTGCAGGGGTTAAAGACAGCACTATCAAGCTATCGCCACACACTGCGGCCTGAGTTTGATCCCCAGCCAGGGAGCTACCCACATGGCACAGCAGACCTCTCCTGTCTCTCCACTGCTCCCTTCAGCAGTGGATTTCAGTAGATCCGCCTGTTCTGCTCCCCACTCACTCTGGTGAATCCTCTTGGCCCCCACACCTCTGGCTCACACCCCAGTTCTTGTATGCATAAATAAATAAATCTTAAAAAAATAATAAAGTTCAAAACTAAATTGAGGATGACTCTAGGTGTCTGCAGTGCTCACTGTCCTGGGCAGCCCAGCGTGGCTTGGTCAGCATCAGAGCAGATCGTCCCTGTTTAGCAAAACCCATTCCTACCAACAAGCATACTTTGCTGATTTTTAATTCCTTTTTGTTACGTAGTTACTGCGTTGTTCCCTAAGCACCTTAAGCGTAGATCTTTTTTGATTTCACTACCTTGTCCATTTTATTTCAGCAACAAAGCTTTATAATAACAGACTTACCAAGTACTATTTTGCATCTTACAAAGAACTTAAACTTTTGGTGCTCTCAAATTGACAGAAATGAAAGCAAGTACATTATCTATTATCTGACTATCTTTGGATCTTTGTTCCCTGAATTACCATTAAAGAGTAGAATACCAATTTTTTTTTTCATTTTGTGTGAGTCGTCTCACTGAAACAATGAAGCACCCCTATTTAACATAAATGGTTCATTATTTAACCCCTACCCAGTTCAGGGAAAGCGTATCTTTCCCCAGTATCTCTTGCTGAATACCCCACACCAGTATTTTGGGCTTCCATTATCAAGACTTTTAAGATGGAAGAAGCACGAATAATGAACTTGTTTTTGAATTGACTCAGAAGGTCAAGTCCATCAGTGCAAGTCCATCAGTGCTGTGGCCCATTGTCTGCCACCAAATTCCAACAAAGTGAAACATTGCCAGAAAGCAGACACATCTGCATGCTAACTAGCAGATCATCGCATTTTCTCTCTTTTTTGTTATGGGGCATTGAGAGGGTTATCCATCCTACCAATGTAACAGTGTTACATACTTCACATTGTATCTTAATTGCAAATTGATTGTAACTCCTTCAATCTCCAATATGCAAAGTGATGTGAAAGTCAACTTCCTTTGCATACATCATCAAAACATTCCATGGTGTTTCCTATTTGAAAATGAAATCATCCCAATTTAAAAATAAAAGGACCCAGTTAAATATGTGAAATGTTTTATTGGGTGGATACTTTATAATGAATTATAATAATGTAAAATACATTAACTGCTTCTATGTAAGAAAGTGCCAAATAAATGGGGACAAATTATGTAATAATTGGTAAGAGGAAAAAAATGAAGACATGTCCTCATTGTAAGGAAAATACATCTAAAGGACAACCTTCCAACCCATATTTTTAATATGCGGCAGAAACTGCCCACTCTTTACCAAAGGCGGTGTTTTTCTCTGTGTTTTTTTTCCCCCCACATGGCTAGCATACAGCTCTCAACCTCCCTGAAAATTAGGCATGGCCCTAGCTCAAGTTCTAGTGCTGGAATATGAACAGAGGTGTGTGCACCAATTTCAAGGAGATTTTTAGGAAACATATCTGCCTCCTCCAAGCTTTCTTGTCTCTGTATCGGCTGGACACAGAGGACATGGGAGCTGGGGGAACCGCAGAGCCACAAGTTGGAAGGCTCCTGTGTCACCAACCAAGTAATTGCCCAGGAAAAAGACAGCCAGACACTTGTGCCTTGAATGCTGGCATCTGTGAGGAGAAACAGCTCTCTGCATTTCAAAGTCCATTTGTTCCTGCTCAAGACAGAGGAAACAAACACTGGGGCTCCCAGCAGAGCTCTGCAAGAAAGGAAACATGGAAACCTGCAACTTGTTACACTGAATGAGCTGCAGAGCAGCCAGCAGTGAAGAAGCACAGGGGCAAAGTAACCGGTGAAGCCCACCCAACCCTGGGAGGCGGTCAGTGTGACCCTGAGCCTGCCCTAGAGGGGAATGTGCAGGAGCTCCACCGTGACCATTCTGAGATGATTTTTGCTAAGACATTCAAGGTGAACTCTGACAGGAAATAAATGGTTTTTGAGCAGACATTTGTGGGAGGCAGTAGAGAGAGCCCAGAGATTAAGTATGCCTTTGAGTTCTGAAGCTTAGTGCTTCTGAGCCCCAGATATTAAGACCAAAGATTTAAAAGGGTCTTGAGGAAGAAGGGCCTCTCACAGAGGGCCTCAACCCTGTAACAAAGATCAGATTTTGAAAGTGTTCACCTTATTTCAGGAGAATTCAAAGGTGCACACTCATGGTGCAAGGCTACCGTGCTTCAAATGGAAGCAGAGCACATGAGGAAAAGGAAAACCTTCCCAGAAGTCCAAGTGGCGCTACTGGGAATCAAGGGTAAGGGGTCCCCTTACAGAGCAAACAGAAGCCGCCTCTACCCAGCAAGTAGGGATTTCCCTTCTTGGGGAACGGTTGCTGGCACTGCTCATTCTTCCCCTTTCTGTGTGACCGTTTAATTGCTATCATCCACATCTGCTCTACACTGGGACGGGTGGGGTGACTTGCTTTAAATTCACTGCATATGTTCGAAAAGTATGGGACGTGAGGTTGGCTTCCTTAGGGAGAATGTAGCTATTTAATAAAATCTCTGTTCTCCTCACCCTGGATGTTCTCTGTGCAATTTCCAGCCTCACTCGCAAACACTGGGGCTCCATGACAGCCCAGCCTGCTGGAGAGCAATGGAAGTGGCACATGTCCTTTCCACCCAAGCACCATCTTGGTTGCAGAAAAAGAGGTCTCTGGTGGCAGAAACCATACCTTCTACCCACACCTGCATCCTCATCAGCCTCTAGGACACAACAGACAATCATGGATCTTTGCTTCTGACTGAGTGTGGGACCTTGGAAGGTGTGGGATATTTGTTGGGTTTTTTTTTTTTTTGGTGTCTTTGTTTTTTGGATTTATTTGGTAGTTGTTTATTTTAATTTAATAGGCTCATGCAAGAAAGTCTATATATAATGTGCATTATTTACCAAGAAAAGAAAAATATGCAAATATATTTTAAAAGCATTTTCATAAATGCAAATCAAAACTACCATGAGATACCATCTTACACCAGTGAGAATGGCACATATTAAAAAAACTAGCAACAACAAATGTTGGCGAGGATATGGAGAAAAAGGAACTCTCCTGAATTGTTGGTGGGAGTGCAAACTGGTCCAACCACTATGGAGAGCTGTGTGGAGATTTCTGGAACTACTAAACATAGAGCTTCCATATGATCCAGCAATTCCACTCCTAGGTATTTACCCAAAGGACACAGAAACATCAATTCCAAAGAGCACCTGCACCCCTATGCTTATAGCAGCACTGTTTACAATAGCTAAGTTTTGGAAACAACCCAAATGCCCAAAAATAGATGACTGGATCAAGAAGATGTGGTACATATACACCATGGAATATTACTCAGCATTCAAAAAAGATAAACACATGCAATTTGCAGCAACATGGATGGCGCTGGAAGGGATCATGCTCAGTGAAATAAGCCAAAAAGAAAAAGAAAATACCGGATGGTCTCACTCATAGCAGGAATCTAGAAAACTTAAATAAGGGACCAGGAAAATGAATAACTATAAGAAAGTGAAAATCAAAATCAACAAAAAACTATGAACCAAAGACACTCTCTGGGGGGTGTGGGGCGGGGAGGGGAGGGATTGGGGTCAAAATAAGGGGGTTGCAATTGTATGGGGAATTTAAAAATAAAATTTATTTAAAAAAAACATTTTCATAATGCCTGAAACAAAGATTTCTTGTTTAACCAGGAAATTTGATTTATAAAACCCCACAACCTCTGTGATTTCTTGTCCATTTATTGATAAAAACTATTTCTGATATCGCTATTATTTTAACTGTTAAAAAGAAAACAATGTTATTCCAATACCAAACACATTAACTTTTAAAATAAACTTG
The DNA here is from genome assembly GCF_014898055.3 of Talpa occidentalis. Classification (NCBI taxonomy): domain Eukaryota; kingdom Metazoa; phylum Chordata; class Mammalia; order Eulipotyphla; family Talpidae; genus Talpa; species Talpa occidentalis. The sequence goes on along the minus strand of NW_023605194.1, from coordinate 70,955,555 downwards.
TTTTAGAGCAGTTTTGGCTTTACAGAGCAAAAAATGATACAATAATACAGAGTTCCCATATCTTCTTCACCCAGTAGAAATTTCCAATTTCTACATGTTGGAGCTGAAACTTGACATTGGGAAGGATTTTACCCATTTGAGCTTATTTTCTTAAGTGGAGAGATGACTTAATCAGCACAGTTAGGAGTTTTAGGTGGTTCAACTAGAGTTAAATTATCTACACTTACTTAATAATCGGGTCATTTTAGTTCTTTATTTCCATCTTTTAATGCTTAATGAAAGGAAACTTACCAGCTCTAAGTAACATCTCAGTAGATAATATGTTACAATTAATAAACTGATATTAATATATTGTAACTAACTGGTCTCTAAGCTCTGCTTTTACTATCTCCCACACATTTTGATAAGTAAGCTAGACAGTAACATGATGAGATTTTCATTTTCATTTAGTTAAAATATTTTTAAATTTTTCTTGAGACTTCTATGACCCATGTGCTCTTTAGAAGCATGTTGTCTAAAAAAGAAAAATAGCTATTTTTCAGATTGTTCAAATTTTTCTTGCTTCAAGGAGTGACAATTTCACTTTCTACATGTTGGGAAGGATTTTAGCCATTTGAGTTTTTTTTTCCCTTATGTGGAGATATGACTTAATCAGCACAGTTATAATAAGTGATTCAACTAGTGTTAAATTATCTACACTTACTTAATAATCAGGTCATTTTTAGTTCTTTATTTCCATCTTTTCATGCTTAATGAAAGAAAACTTACCAGCTTTAACATGGAACTTCATATGCTTGAGGGACACGAGCCATATTTATTTTAAGTAGTACCTTCCTTGTTTTACACCTTTTCCATCCCCTAGATCCTTTTGAACTAATGTAACAAACTCTTAATCTGTGAAACTTCAGCCTCTACCCAACTGTCTATTGAGGGTCAGAATGTGATAAGGGCTTACTCTAGGACCTCATTTTATAGCACTTGCTTTCTTTTTTTTAAGATTTATTTATTTATGCATACAAGAACTGGGGTACAGGCGAGAAGTGTGGGGATGAGAAGATTCACCAGAGGCAGAGGGGGGAACAGAACAGGCAGATCAACTGAAATCCACTGCTGAGGGGAACAGTGGGGAGACAGGAGAGGTCTGCTGTGCCATGTGGGTAGTTCCCTGGCAGGCCAGGGATCAAACTTGTGCTGCAGTGGCTGTGAACAGCTTCATAGTGCTGCATCTTAACCCCTTGTGCCATCACGGAGACCCTGTAGCACTTGCTTTCTACTTTGAAACACAAAATGACTAAGTGGATTCAGTTTTAACTACACACAGGCCTTTGTTTATAAACTTTTACTAAAACAAAACATTTGAAAATTATCTTTTACCACTAGGCAGCATTTTACTACAAAAACTATATCCTGCAAATGTTCACTCAAATTAGTTTCACATTTTTTTAACTGGAAGTTGCCATACCTTGCACACCACACATGTATATAGGTATCCAAAGAATTTGAAAGCAAAAAAGAAATACATTTAACTTTAGGGAAAATATTTTTCAAATGAATCAAAAACAGTACCCTCGAGCATTTATTATGAATGCCAGCTTTGCAACTGATAAGATTTCAGTCGATGTGTGTGAGCATGTATGCAAAATCTTTATGGAAATTGTCAGTTTTCAGAAGGTTTAATTACATGTAATCTGAATCTATACTGTAGATTTTGTGATACCAGTTCTTTTTTTACAATTTGCCTCTCTTATAGAAGTAGGCTGTCAAAGAACACCATTTTTACTTGGGCTTTGATTCATTAACAAATCATTCTTAAATACCCTCTATGTGTACGACCATAGTCATCTCAGGAATACAAAAATGCTTTCATAAATGAACTATGAGGCCTTGTAGAGGGAGATAGACCTGCAAACAAGAGGCAGAAGGGGTTAAGAGTGTGGCAATAGGAAACAGTATGCACTAACAAGGGCTCTCGGTGCTTTGCGGTTGGTTCTTTGGAGATCTGGAAAGGATTTGACACGGATCTGATACACACCTGTGACCCAGAAAGAGGAGCCCTCATTCTCTCAGCAGCATGGATGAGAGTGGTGGCATGCTCTCATGGCGTGAAGACACCAGCCACCTTCTTCCTCACAAGCACCCACTTCACTGAGCAAGGCTGGAGTGCAGAGGTATGAGGGCGGCAGGATGAAAGTGCTGGAAGGTGGGTCAAGAGCGGGTCATGGGGCTTTGTCTGCCTTTCTGAGAGCTCACATGTGTAAGTAGATTGTGGGGAACCCCTGAAGGGTTTAAAGCTGGACAGTGACGTGATGGGACGTGACATTTTCTTTAGGCCTTCTTTGTGGCAATTTGTGAAATGCCCCAGCAAGCAGGGAAGCTGGAAGCAGAACCATCTAGAAGGACTGCTGCAGGTATAGAGGAGGGACATTGGACTTGAGCCAAGGCAGAAGCAGGGATTCAAGAAAAGGAAGAAACACAGTAGGCCTGGGGGCCCAGCTGAATGTGAAGGATGGGCGGCGGGGAAGTCAGGGGACCCTCTGGCTCTGGTGGGGGGGCGCTGTCTGTGAGGTTAGGAGGCAGTGACCCTTCTGGGGGGCTTGTGTTGATCACCTCTGGGTGTCCCAGAGGAGCTTGCCCACAACTGCCACTTGGGAGAAACAGCTGAAACTCCGAGGAAGCAGCTGTGTTGGAGCTATGACTGGTGGGCAATGAAATTCTGGTAAGTGGGGCTTGCTGTGCCCCAGGCCAGAGCTGTCCCACCGAGGCTGACTGAGTGAACCCCGAAAAGGCAATTTGGACTGAGCCCCTTGGGAAGATGGCAGAGAGCCATCAAGAGCCCATACCTCACCAGGAAGAGATTTCCAGTCAACCAAGCCCATGCAGAGACGCTCTCCAGGTTTGGGGGTGCGCCACGTTGCCCAGCGTTTTGACCACATCGGGGACTCATTCCTTTTCTTTCTCTGTGGTCTGCCTGTTTGCATTTTGGGTTCTGTCTGGAACGCGTTTCTACCACGAATGTTCTATAACTCGTGAATGGGCCTGCGGTAACTACGAAATAATTAATGGGATTTTAGCAGCTGCTTAACATAAATGTTCGACCCATAGAAAATAAAACAACTGATTTTAAAAACAAATACTTACACATCACAAAAGCACTTTGCTCCTTGTAGGGTAAAGAAAATATCAGGCTTTTCTGCCCTTCCGCCATCAGGATAGATGATGGATCCTTGTCCTGAATGCATGCCTGATGGCGGGCACCTGGAATAGGGTGTGGGCATAGGTAGATGGGATTCAGCTAAGCTAAGACTGTGCTTTTAAGGGCGGCATCACGGGGGGACGCCAGCAGCAGCAGTAGCAGCAGCAGCAGCAGTAGAAGCCGAAGCCGAAAGAGAAGCCGAGAAGCAGCAGAACGAACTCCAGAGAGCTCAGATAGAGTGAAGACTTGCTGGGGGCTGGGAGGCCTGCCAGCCTCCCAGCCCCCCAGCCAGCACCCCTGCCTGCCATATGCCTGGTGAACCCCAAATAAAAGACCTGCAAAACCACTGAGGACTCTGACTCCTCCTTTTCCCGGTCTGCATGGGATCAGAAAACCTGCACTGTGCCCGTTCCTGCCCTGACACTAAGTTTTGATGAAACTTACTGCTGGTGTTTCCCCCCACCTTTTTTTTAACTTTTTGTTATCGGCCCTTGAAAACATGTAAACAGAACAGAAAAGTGAGCTTCCCTGGACGATCCACGCGGATGGATAGGGCTTTTAAGCAGCAGACTTTCACGTAACAGTTTCCCATCAGTCCCCTCCGTGGAGCGTCACACCCACGAGCTCTTGAAAGGCTTTTCCCTACTTGGGGGCCTCTGGGGGCTTCTCTGAGAGCACAGTCCCATGGTCAGTAGAGAGTTTTTGCCCATTTGGAAAGCTCTGGAAAATGCCATCTCAAGTCCTTCTGAGGTCTCCATTAGGAGCTCCCCACTCAGCCCTGGCCTCGTTCTTACTGCGCTTGTCTGCGGGACCAACCATCTTCCCGGAGCCATTTCTGAGGTCGAGGCCACTGCCCTCTGCAGAGCTGGAAAGGAGAAAGTCTGGACCTGTCCCTGCTCCTCCTGGCACCTTGCAGCTGGAGGGTCTCCCTGTTGTCTCTTTTCCTGGCCCCAGCCCCCAGGGGTTGGGAGGCCCTTTTGGCGCTCTGTCTGCAGGTCCACGGCCAGCTGGCAGGCTGCCTTGCCTTCCACATCAATCTGGGGGCGTTGGGGACCCCCTCTGCCACTTTACGTGACAACAGTCTCCTCCATCTCTCCCAGGCCCTTGAGAACAGCTCCAGGGTCTGTGGGCCCAGGGATACTCTCCTCTGGCTCTTCCTGTACCCACACTGGCCCTGTCCACAAACCAGGCAGCAGCTCAGGCTCCTGCAGCCCTGCGGCAGAGCCAGCTTCCCACTCTGCTCAGGGGGCAACTTGGGGGAGCAGGGTGGGGGCCTCTGGCCTCTGCTCCACAGGGCAGGTCACTTTCACCTGGGGTGGGGTGCCCCCAGAGTGGCTCATGAGGGTGCAGTATGGCTCTCTGCGGTGGGGTGTCCATGGCAGCTCCCAGAGCCCAGGGAGAATGCGACCTCACCCAAGTCTCTGCTGCTGCCTCCTCCATCCTCTGCTGGTTGAGGCAGGCACTGGGCTGGAGTGGCTCAAGAGGTGGGGCTGGGCCTGGGGCTCCAGGGCAGCCCCTTCTCACCTGCAGTTCTAACCTGTATCTTATTGACAAGTCTGGGCTCCAGATGCCATTTATGTTTCTCAAGACCAAACCTATTTTCAAGCACCTACATTACACTTCAGGCATCGGGAAGAATGCAGTGGCCTCTTTTGCGTGCGAAAGTTTTAAAAATATTTTGAGTGAAGACTCGCCCATGTCAAAGACTGTCAGAGATCCTCTTTCAGCTCCCAGTGGAGCTCACATGTGTGCCGGGCGCCCTCTGCTTTGGGCGGTGACTCCACGAGTACATGTTGGTATCAAGGAGACACTTGCATTTTGCAGGCCAGGGGCACACGGGCTGATTTCTCAGGCTCCCAACACCTGCCAATCGTTTCTGCAGCTTTTGGAATTGTTCATGGTGGTAAGGTTGGTTTATCTTCCCCACCTGCACCTTTCTTTGAAAAAAAAAAAAATCAATTCCCCTATACTGTCAGTGAGTATCAGCCACGAGGGGATCTAATAACCTGTTTTTATGCTGAATTCTTCCAAGAGGTAGTCTTTTAAAAGTCAGTGGTGAGGATACAACAGATAGGGACTTTTAGGGGAATCCCTGAGAAGTATTTAGTGAACAATCCTCTTTGCTGTATTTGAGACACCCAACTGTGGGAGAATATTCTATAGGTAGGAGAAAGGTGCCTCTTCTCTCAAAAACTTTTAACTACAAATGAACCATCTGTTACTGGGTAAAAGCAAAAATTGTCACCCCTGGCATTTGTTGGAGAAAAGCCCAGGGGATGCGTATAAAGAAATGTCAGTTCAATGCAGGCAGCCTCATTGTTCGGGACTCGTGGAGAAGAATCTGCGGCCTGGCTGGCTGCAGAAGGAAAAGGGCCCTGGCAGGTAGGGCCGGGGAGGCGGGAGGTGCTGGAGCCTTAGACATGCAAGATATGATTCTGCCTTGAAAGTAGGGGAAGCAGGGCCTCCCTGGGGGTGCAAAGGTTAAAGTCTCAGGCAGTACGAGCCCAACCAGGGAGCTGACCCACAGGGCGCAACAGACCTCTCCTGTCTCCCCACTGCTCCCCTCAGCAGTGGATTTCAGTGGATCCAGCTGTTCAGCTACCCACTCTGTCTCTGGTGAATCCTCTCACCCCCACACCTCTGACCCGCACCCCAGTTCTTATATGCATAAATAAATAAAAATAAATATTTGAAAAAAAAGAAAGAGAAGCAGAAAGAACAGTAAAACACTTGCTATCAAAGTTGATGAATAAGTGATGCATTAGTAGAACATGAGCAATTTTGTAAGGACTTGGGTGTTCTCTCTCCACACTTGCTGCTCAGGCTTAACTTTTGATATGTTAGTAGTAGCTGTAGGTTCAACTTTAGAAGTACATTTTAAAAGAAAAGTTTGTATATTTGCATGTGAGATAAGCCAGCCTAGGAGGACACCCTGGGGTCGGGGGGGTGGGTACCGCACCGCCATTCTGAGGTCCCCTTGCTGTAGCCCTGTCACCCTGCAGCTGTGGCTGGGAGGAAACAGCCTCCTTGACGCTCTTGAACACGTAGTCACGGGAAGCAAGTTTTTTCACAAGACTGTTTCAAGGTGATCTCAGAGGAGGCCTCCGGTCAGTGTTGCCCAAAAACCGGCAGGCGCGGCAGCCCCTCATGTGCTCTCCGGCTCAAGCACCAGCCCAGTTTCTGAGTTCCACGGTTCCCTTGCCATTGACAGTCTCTGGCGGCTGACATTTTCTCAATAATCAACTTCTCTCACTCAATGTATCTGGCCGGGAGGCCACGGGACATCTTAGAAGGTGAAAGTGGGTTTGCTGTTCCTGCCGCCCAAGGACTTCTCCATCTTCTTTCTTGCAAGCCACGAGCAGGTGCTTGTCATTAGCTCTCGTCGCCACCACATGCTTTACTCCCACTGAAGTGATTTCTGATTCTCTACTCACTGCGATTTTGTTGTAATGGGCTCTCTTTGACAGCAGCTAAGTGAAATGTCTTGAAGGGGAAATTGCTCCGATGATAGTTTTGAAATAAAATACCTGCCAGATTGGGCCGAGTGGGCTCCGAACTGCCGTCAGCGTCAGCATCAGCACAGGAGAGCTTTCCACTAGCGCCTTTGGGCAGAACAGGCTGAATTTCGAGGTGCTACTTGGGGTCACAGAGTGCTCGCTGAAGGGCTGCTAAGTGCACCAGGAGTCAGATAGTGCATCCTGCCCTGCGGCACAGAAGAGAAAGAGGAATCGGCTGGATGATTCCAGCTCTTTAGTCTTTATCTCCTGACCCCACATGGGCAGTCCCATGAGCAGCTCATTCCACCACAGAGTTCTTGTTCTGCTCCCAGGAGAGTTCCTCCCGGCTCTACCCTCTCTTGTATCCTGTTCTGAACGTGTCTCCTTGAGATGGTGGCACCTAGATATCTCAAACTGTGAGATACTAGTAAATGTTGTTTTAAGCCACTAAGTTTGTGGTCATTCCACAACAGAAACAGCTCGGGCAGTATCTTGGGGTTGCAGCTTCGCGAGTGTCTTGTGCAGTGATTCTAGAAAGAAGGCGCCACAGCTTCCTCATCCTGCAGCTTCTCAGTCTTGACAGAGGCCGCAGGCCCATGGTGGTGGGTCAGGAGTTGCCCCAGAAGCTCAGCCTGCATGTCTCAGGCGCTCTGCATGCGACGCTCACACCTTCTGACCCTAGCCCACACTCTGCACCCATTCGTGGGCTCACTGGGAGGGCTGCGGCTTCCTGCGACTGGAAAGAAACTCAGCCAATTTTTCTGGACTCTTTGGGGCAAAGTCTGGGTAAGTCTTGAACTGAAAGAAGTGCGCCACGGAGACGTGCTCTCAGGCACGGGCCCCGCTGAGGGACCGTCTAGGCGAGATGGACCAAGAGCAAGGGCCTTGCAGCTGGTGGAACCCCAGGCCTGGTGAGCCCCACATGGCGACACCCTGGATCAGTGCCACTAGGACACAGGCTGCATCCGCTGGGTTCTGCCAGCCAGGCAGCTTGGAAGGGGTGAGGGGCAGAGGTGAACTGAAGGTCACAGGGGCTCCCCATACACTCAGGTATGTGAATGTCAAAACTTGATCCTGGGTACATTCTACATTCACTCTTAAGGCTTCTGCGACTGTGAGGACTGAGCCCTCATCAAAGAGTCAAAGACCTGAGACACATGAGTCTGGACTGCCCCCCAAAGTGTAGCAGTCACGCGAGTCCAGACTGCCTCCCCAAATGTAGCAGACACACAAGTTCAGATTTCCCCCCAAAATGTAGCAGGCACACGAGTCCGGACTGGCCCCCAAAATGTAGCAGCAAACAAGTCCAGAATGCCCCCCAAAATGTAGCAGGCACCTAGCCCGACTGCCCCCCAAAATGTAGCAGAAGGCACAGACATGCTCTGAAGGCCAAGGAAGGCGACCGGCAGCGGGGGATGGGGGGACACACAGGTGACTCCGTGCTGGGAAGCTCATTCTTGCAGTGATGGAGTGTGTGCAGTGTGGGAGTGGTGCTGGCAGATGATAATTGCTTGGTACGTGTTACTGCACTGAATCCTTTTTCCGACAGCCACTGTATACGTATGAAACTGCTGCCTTGTGTAGAATTATAGCAAAGGTGCGACTCGTTCTTTCAATGGGCTTCTCAGCCAGCAGGGGAACATTTCAAATGGTTATGTCCTAAATAATTACAGAGAGGAGAGAATCTGGAAGGCGCTCGTCATGTCTCCTGTTTTGAAGAGACCTGTCTGGGTGTGATGTCACTCATGCCACTTGGACACTTATCTATATTGCACCTGCCAAGGGCATGCTGGTGTGGGCAAATGGCTGGCGGGTGGGAACCTGAATGGGTCAGGGCAGGCCCAGGCCAGAGGGCCAGTGAGGCCAGAGGACAGCCGTGGCAGGCTGCTCTTCAGAGTCTTTCTACTTGGCAGGACTCTGCCAATAAATTTAGACGCAAGGTGCCGGCACAACCTTGAGCCCCTTGCATTCTCATCAATTAAGGACAACTTGGGTTCAAGACGGCGCCACAGCTCAGTTTGTGCCAACCTAGACATTCCCTTGTTTCTGTGGATGACCTTGAGATGCTGTGATGTAATTCAGAGGGGGGCTGAAAAGCAGCCCTAGATGGAGCACAAGGCTATAGGAAGCGGCAACACTTCTCCAAGGGGATCACGTGATAAGTCATACAGTTTACAAGAACACGTTAGATGACAGTGAACCCTCGGTGACGAATAACAGGCCAGGGTTGCTGCTGGTGAATGCCTAGTCAGGTGTGACTCACCCAGAGAACTAGCAGCAGAGAGAGGTTCCACACGAGCTCTACCGCTCACATGCCCCCAGGCTCCAGCACAACCGAGGCAAGTCTTCAGTGGTATGTTAAAGAAGGTGTTTCTCCAGATTTCCACTTCTCACAACAGGAACCTATTGGCACCCACCCACACACACACACACTCCTGGTCACAGTGTTGGGAATGGGATGTGTGACACGGTGCTAAAAGGACTCACTAGGAAGACACCAACCTTGACATGTTGGAGCTCCTGGGGTCCTTGTTCACCCTCAGGCATTTTCTGGGGACACATGTGCTGGATCCAAGCAGGTCCATTTTTAACCCTCTGACAAGCCTCATTGTCCCACTGCCGGGAGGGCTTTCTACTTCTAGCCAGAGAGGTATGGAAAATGCCAGCCTGAATCATCACCACAGCCAGAGGACCAGGCTGTCTGATATGGCTTTTCCACGTGGTTTGATCAGTGCCAGCGTCTCCGCTGATGGCAGCTCCACAGAGTAGGCCCTTTGTCCAAGCATAGCTTCTTGGCACTGCTTCCAGCAGCAATGAGAGTGGAGCTCTTTGTATGTAGACCTGGCACTTTGGCAATGCCCAGAGGGGGTCCAGGATGGACTGAAATGCGCTGGAGCACACGCATGCAACGTGGTGGGCCTCAGCGGGGCTGTCTCTACCGCTCAGGCATCCCATCTTGGGCTTTCCCTGACACATTGTGATGCTCCTTAAGGGCTAGGGTTTTGGTTTGATGCTTTTTTAGCATCTTGCTGTTACATAATCCAAGTAACGATTCTTTAAGCTGGTGAAGAAAGTTTGGAAAGAAGGCGGAGAAGCGGGAAGGTCAGGGGGGCTCTACCCGGCCTGTCCACGGTGCTCGGCTGCCATCGCTACTCAGACCTGGCTGGCCCTGGTTGGTCCTGACACAACCTGTTGACTTCCCAAGGACTCCAATAAAGTCCACAGAGTGCATGCCCAATGTCCAGCTAGAACCCACCTGCAAATTCTCTCTTATCAAAATTTTTATTAGCACCAGCGGACAAGCCACGTTGCATGTGAATGAGAATACAGACTGGTTGACGGTTGTGGGGAATCCCAGCTGTGACCCCAAGACCTGTGCATGGAAGATTTGTCACTTTCTTTTTTTCTAGATTTATTTATTTATTTATACAAGAACCTGGGTACAGGCCGGATTTGCAGGAGAGTGAAAGGACTCACCAGAGATAGAGTGGGGAACAGAACAGGCAGACTGATGAAATACACTGCTGAGGGTAGCAGCGGGCGCAGCAGGAGAGGTCTGCCCCCTCCCTGTGGGACCCTCGCCAGCTGGCCGGGATCGAACCGGTGCTACGGAGGCTGCAGACAGCTTCACAGCACTGCGCTCAACTGCCTGCACCACCAGGGGAGGCCTGATTTGTCACTTTCTTCCCCGGTTAATAGCAGAATTAGGTTTGCTTATGAAAATGATGGCAAGATTTTCATTACAATTAAGATGTTATATTTGTGTCAAAAACTTGCAAAAGGTAATCTATTAAGGGTCCTCTTCACCCAAAACGTCTACGTAACCAAGGTTTCCCTGGCTGCTCACAGCGGCAACCCAAGTATACAGCAGTTTGAAATGTGTCCTAGTTAGTGAGGGGCTCATTATATCTAATAAAGGTTTAGAGGCAAATGATTGGAAAAGTGATGTTCATCTGAAATCAGCACTGGAGGGTGATGGAATCACAGGTGATCTTAGAGGTGATCAGTGAGCCCCATCACTGTCCACATAAGGAAACCCAGACCCTAGACAGCTGAGGTCCCTCCCAAACTGCACCATTCATTAGCGGTGTTAACTATGAGCATGGCTGTTGGTGGGCAGATGACTACTTCTCTCTGTCGCTGGCAACAATTCCTCACCTAGAGAACAGAGAATTTTCTGTAATAGTATGTAAGAGTGATGCCCAATGGCATCACATAAAAGATGTTAGATCTCTATGGTGAAGGAAAATGAAGTTAATTTCCTAAGGTCTGAATATTTGAAGTGGTATCTCTCCGATTCCATGAATTAACTCATCCACTGAGAACCCACCTTGTCTTGCTCTAACTCCAGTTTGGGCACAGAGTGGGGTTTCCGGTACATTCCCATTGGTGAACAATGAGGGATGGAAAGAATGAACATGGAGTGATTTGGCTCTCGTGCCTGCCCCCACCCCCCACCCAAGTGATCAAGTGCAGCGTCTTCACTTCATTAATATCTGACTGTGAATCCCTCGACACCGGAGAGACAGCAATTTATTTATAAGGATGTGGTACCTGATTCTGAAATTTTCTGCTGGCAGAGCTTTTCAGAGATATATCTTTCTCCTGGAGTAAATATCATATTTTTAATTATTCATTGTGTTTCTCCTTTTTTACCACAAGCTTCCTCAGAGGACAGAAGTACACTATAAAGCCTCTTCTGTTACGATAAGAGTTGAAGTGTGAAGCGAATACATATCTATTTACATAGATATTTTAGCATGCCATTGTTATTCTGGGCAAACAAAATTAAACATGGTTTGCAAATGCTGCAGCCAGAAACACAAACGGTGCAAAGTGACACGACAGAGTTATTCTGCATGCACACCAGAAACAGGCAAGAGAATGCTCCGTGCCGGGGGAACATTCGAAGGTAAAAATGTTTGTGTGGTGGGGCATCCCTGGAGGTGCAAGGGGTTAAGTCTCAACACTATGAAGCTATTGGCAGCCACTGCAGCATGAGTTCAATCCCCTGCCAGGGAGCTGATCCACAGAGCACAGCAGACCTCTCCTGCTGCTCCCTTCAGCAGTGAATTTCAGTCAATCCACCTGTCCTGCTCCCCACTCTGTCTCTGGTGAATCCTCTCAAACCACCCCCCCCAAACACACACACACACACACACACCTCTGGCCTGTACCCGAGCTCTTGTATGCATAAATAAATAAATCTTTAAAAAAGAAAAAATGTGTGCGGGTCTATAAATATGGCCAGCAAGCTTGATCTAGACTTATACTGAGGAGATTCTCTGTAAGAGGGAGCATCTTTCACATAGGACACTTGGGACTTGTTCTCACAATGGAAACTCAACAATTAGTCAAAACGAGCTACTTCCCCAGTTCCCCAGGCCATGCACCCTGCTGGGTGACTGTGGTCCCAGGTGTTCTGGGTATTTGGGGGTTTCTCATGTGGAAATGCCCACCTGACACCCAGGCTGCTCTGGCACCCCCCTGCTCATGCCCAGGCCATGTCCGTGTGAGCCAGAAGGACCATTCGTGCTCAAGTTGACTGCTTCTGCTCCAGTGTGGAGGAGTAATTCAGATACGATAGAATCGTCTTGTTTGTGTCCACTGTGGTCCTGCATTTCCACAAACGCCTGCAGCCATACAGCCACCTCTACCATCAAAAGCCAGAGCCCCTGCTTCTCCCCAAAACTTCCCTTATGCTTCTTATATTCAACCTCTTCTCCGCTTCTGGCTGACCTCGCCCCCACCTCCACCCATCTTTATCTGTGAGTTGACCTTTTTCCTAGTGTGTCCTCTAAATGGAACTGGGAGTGGTTAGATCTGGTCTTTCAGTCCATCTGAGGTTCATCCCTCTGTGTATGATCAGCAGCCTGTTCTTTTTAATGGCTGAGTAATATTCCATAGATGGAGCTTCCACTTTGTCTACCAGCTGGTGACATTTGATTCTCTCTGCTTTGGGGCCATTATGAATAAAAAGCTCGAAGCTTTCACCCACCTTTGTTTTGGTGTGGACATGTGGGCTTCCTGGGTCATGTGGAAAGTGTATGTTTAACTTTACTGGATGCTGTCCAACTGACTTCCAAAATGCCTGACCATTTGACCAGCAGTGCAGGAAAGCTCAAGTTGCTTTCCATCCTCACCTGCTTTGATGTCAAAAGTGTTTTTTAATGTTAGCCCTTCTAGTGGGTATGTAGTGGCAGCACATTGTCATTCCACTTGCATTTCCCTAAATACCAGTACCGTAGCCTCTCGTGTGTACTGTCTGTTGTGTCCTGTTTTCTCGAGTGCGTGGGCGAGGACTCACCGGCCGGGTAAGCCAGCTCCCAGGTCTGCTCTGGCTCAGCGTGTCAAGGTCCAGACTCTTCCTGGCAGCTGCAGAGGGCAACTTGGTCTCGGACGTGCAGCCTCCAGAGCCCTGAGTGTACACCTCTGCTACTGAGGCACCAGGCTGTGGGGCCACTGTGGCTGGCGAAGACCGCATGTCTGTGCCTGCCTGGGAGGACAGCCTTGTCCAGTGAGATTTCCTTTCTGTGGAACAATTCTCCAGAGTCAGTCGAGTCACAGCATGTTGTCTCAATATAGTTATATCATCAATTGAATTAATTTCCTCTTTGGTGTTATACTCGTATATTTGAGTATGGTAGTTGTGGGGGGACAGAGAAAGAAAGTGTCACGACTGATTTATTTCTAGACTGAGTGAATCAGGGTACAGCAGAGGGTGGGAGATCCCTTTCACTAAGACTGCCCAACCTCATTCCTCATTTTTGATTGACTAATTCAAGTCTGTTCCACTGTAAGTTTTCTTGGAAGGAAGATGGACGCAGCTGTGTCTGTGCCCTCAACCCCAGACACTCTAAGGCTAGGATAAGCTTGTCCCTCCATTTAAATGTGCGCTGCTGTGCTCAGGCAGACAGCATTGGCTGCAGATACATTAAGGGTTCATAGGTTCGAGCGGCCCAGGGGTCTGACTGCAAGTGGACCTGCAGGTCTTCACCTAACACAGAAGAATGTCTCACCGAGGTGTGTGCAGGTCTTGATGCATGTCTCTGGAATACAGAATCTCCAGGTACATACTTGAGGGAATTTCTAAAAGAGGGACCTAAAGAAAAGGAGTTGAATCTTCACATTGTCTGAATTCTAGAAATTCTATAAAAATGCACACATGAAATTCTTGAATCTAAGTGTCCAGAACAAGATGAGCTCTGTGATAGAGCAAGGCTGTTAATTCAAGTCAAAACTGCATTTTCTGTGGTGATCTGTGCGTTGCAGGCATCTGAGTATGACTCAGTTTCCCTTCCATCCTGCTCAGGTAAGTGTGGTCTGAACCACTGGGTGAGAAACTCCAGGTAATGAAAAATTCTTGGTAGGGGCTTCCCTGGTTGCCTCGGGGTTGAACCTCAGGCTGTCACCACTATGGCCTGAGTTCGATCCCTGGCCAGGCAGCTGACACACGTGCTGCAACAGACCTCCCCTCTCTCCCTACTCCTCCCCTCAGCAGTGTATTTCAGTACATCTGCCTGTTCGTTCCCTACTCTATCTCTGGAGAGTCCTCTTACCCCCGTACCTCTGGCCTGCACCTCAGTTTTTCTATGCAAAAATAAATAAGTAAATAAACCTTTAAAAAATAATAAAATAAAATGTGTAAATAAATCTTTAAAAAAATAATAAAAGTAAAATCTCGGCAGCCAGTGACGTTTATCTAACGACCTCACATACATACTGACAGTGACTCCTTCTCTGCAGTCTGCGACTTGCAGGCTCATCCCCATGACCTGACCACTTCCTTCTTTCTGAGGCAAAGAAGCCCCAGAGCAGGCGAGGGGGTGAGGTGTCCACCCAGTAGGTGCATCTCCCAGAAGCGGCACATGCCTCCTGTGTCCTCTATGCTGATGCGGACTTGCGCTCAGGGGCGGAGCCACCTCACACAGTGGCGAGAAGCCCCCCACCACGGTGTCTGCTCCTGAGAGAGCCCTCGGAGACCCCTTAGGGAGCTTTCCCTCCCTCCCCCGCCATCCTCACTCCCTTGTGCTCCTTTGTCCCTTTTTCCTTGTGGGGGGTGGGTTGGCCCCGTCATGCTCCTGCCCCGGTAACACTGGCCCTCAGGCGAGGCCGGCTGGTGGGGCCCGGGTCTCAGCATGAATCAGTTTGGGTTGAAGTGGCTGCTTGGCACCCCAGTCACTGCGAGGGGGATGACATCTGGGGGTAATGTCTGTGAGTAAGCAGCAATACTAGAAGCAGGAGCCTGACCCGCGGGGCAGAGCTCATGTTACCCAGAGTCTGTCCTCTCCCCTCTGCCTGCTGAGCTTCCTGGAGGGACAGACACGGCTGGAGACAGAGCGGTAGCCAGCGCCCTTGCAGGGACCCTGCCCCAGTCTGCCAGTTCCCCGCCAGCGCCCCGGGCATACCCAGAGTGACTCAGGAAATGTTACCTTCGAGCCTGGAAACCACGACAGGAGGGCATTGCAGGATCTGCACTGAGAACTCTGCTTCCCGTGTCACCTGCGCTCTGGCGGGGTGTATCCATTGCCATGGACATGGCTCAACCTGAGAGGTCCCAGGGGACAGAGTGACCGGGGCCAGCAGAGGCCCCAGGAGGGGCAGGAGAAGCCCCAGGCGTCTGCTGCCCAAGAGGCGGCCTCCTTACCCAGACCCCAGCACAGAGGCCACCCCCCACGCCAGCTCTGCAGGAGTGAGAAAGATGCAGGTTGGGAGGCTTGTACCCCAGCCCGGCACCGCAGCCAGGCCTGGACTCTAGCCGGACCTCACCCCAGGAGCTGGAGCTGGTGTGGGCACGGTGCTGCTTCCCGGAAGCCAAGGCTGAGGCCTTCTTCACATGGCTGCAACAGGCGCCCCCGTGCCCAGGAGTCTGCTGGGGCAGGACCGCTCAGGCAGCCCCATCAGAGGCGGCAGGAATATTCTCCGCCAGGAAGCCTTTGTGCGGGCACTCGAGAAAGGATCCCTTGTTAGTCCTGCCGTTAAACAATTAAATTGTCAGAGCTGAAGTCTGCCAGTGTGTGGGGGGCGGTGTTCCCGCTCAGGTGATGTCAGCTGTGGGCCTCTCCCCTCCCTCCCTCTCCCTTATCTCCTCTCTCTGTCTGTTCTCTCCTCCCTCTACCTCTGCCCCCCACCCTGAATTGTATGCTTTCCCCTTGCACTGTTGAAAACCCACACAGCTTCCAGAAGGCTCCAGCAGTTTCTGTCATGTACTGGGGCCTACCACTGGACACAGCCCTGAAGCTGGGAGGGCGAGGTCCTCAGAGATGGCCTTGCCTTCAGGGCACCACCAGAAACCGCCTCTGTGACCCTGGGCAGGAGTGGGGCAGCTGGGGCTTGGGCTCCCGGTCGAGGCCCAGAGACAAGAGGAGCTTAGCTGTGGGGCCTTCCTGGATCCGGGAGTCCTGCTCACACTTTCTGCTGTGATAAAGCCGTTTCTCCTCCTGGCTTGTTATTATAACATGTCTGATATATGAAAATCGAGTGTAATTATTACTGAAAAGAGAACGTACTACTTGAAGTAAATTCAAGAATAGTTAATAAATGTAATTAGATCACTTAAATCTATGCTTTTTATATAGCTTAAAGTTTGGCCTAATCAGAGTATATTCTTGCCTCTCAGCTAGCAAAACTCTTCTTTATGGCTTTCATCTTTTTAAAAAGGCTAAAAACAAAAATAGAATAGCCATATGCTGGGATAACAAGACTGCTGGCAGTCAAGGATGAACCCAAGAGCACATCACTGACACTCACCCACACGACACAAACCTTTCAGCTTCCCAAGAACCACACAGGGTTACCTTTCTAGGCGCTCACGCACCTGTTAGTCCCTCTGCAAGGCTCCTCGGTGATGGTGGCCAGGTCACAAGTACACCTGTAGTCCCCACGGTAGACTTACCCGCAGTCCTCAAGCCACGCCCCCGCAGTCCCTACGCTGAGCCTCCTTGCCATTTTCCCTCCCTGTCTGATGACAATGCTCAGGTCTGGCAAGTAAAAAGAGAAGGAGATGAGGGCCTCTCCGGTGGCGCAGCAGGTTGAGCACAGCACTATGGGGCTGTCCCCAGCCTCTGCAGTGCGGGTTCGATTCCTGGCCGGCCAGAGAGATACCCACATGGCGCAGGAGACCTCTCCTGTCTTGCCTGCTGCTCCCCTCAGCAGAGCTTTAGGCTATCTGTTTGTTCTGCTCCCCCATCTGCTTCGGGTGAATCCTCTCACCCTCCTGTGCCTCTGACCTGTACCCCAGCTCTTGTATAAATAAATAAATCTTTTTAAAAGAGAGAGAGAGAAAGAGAGAGAGAGAGAAGGAGATGTGACCTCAAATTACAAGCATCTATGGGTTCTGCATAAATGGCTCCTCTTGGGACATGCCCAGCATGGCCGTCTGGACAGCACCCGGACGAAGCAGGAGCCATGCACCCTTCCGGATCCTCATGCCGAGAGACTCAGTATTTAGCTCAGGGTCAGCCTTGTTGGGATGCTGTGTCCAGGACGTGCCACTGCCTTTGCCAGATAACAGGTTGTCAAGGGTCACAGCTCCACATGGCGGAGCGCCAGGAACCGAGAGGAGGAGGGGGCGACTGGGCGCAGCCTGGGGGCGCAGGCACCAGAGGGGGCGCTTGGTTTTCCTCCGGTGAGATTCGTCCGCAGGCTTGAGGTTGGCGGGGAGCACCCGCAGCCACCGCACCCCTCAGGTAACCCTGTGCGCTCTTGTGGGCTTGGAGACTGTTAGGAAGGATGGATGTGATTGTCTTGATCGGGGCACGCACGACACACTTTGAATCTGCACAAGTGTATTTGTCACTGGTTCTGTAATCAAGTTGGGGAAGAAAGAAAAAGGAAAAGAAAAAACTGTACCGGCCCTCACTCCCAGAGAGACAATCTCCTTGAAAGAAGAAAAGGAAAACCCAGCACGAGAGGGTGATAACCCCATAAAGTATTCCTATCGCTCTTTTCTTTATTTGCTTACTGGCGGATCACCGGCTCGGCTTGGGACTCTAAACCCCCCCACCCAAAGGGTTGTTCCTGGTACCCGTGGTCCTCGCAGTACCTCCGAGAGCGGACTTAGCCTCAGTGGCCACTCTGGCCCACCAGCCCCGCGTCCCTCAGCCCCTCGGAGCTCTTGCCTCGCCCCCTGGCAAGACATGGCCTGCCTGGCCCTCGTGCAGGGTCCCCCACTTCCTCTCACCCACACGACGCCCAGATTGCCTTGCCGAGAGCCCACCCTCCCCCCGAGGTCTGGAGATGAAGGCGGGGGTGCCCCGGGGGCGCCAGGCACACAGTGCCAAGGGTGCTAGTGCTTGTCTTTACAAACAACTGGTCTGTTTACTGTCACCCCCTCCTAATTATTCATGAGTAGAGCCCCCCAAAAGAGTACCCATGCCGGGACTGTGACTTTCCTTCAGAAATAATCATATTGGCTTGTGTTGCAGCTGAAATCATGTTGTCAATTATTAATTGCTTTGATGACAGTTCTATGGCATTCGGAAGACTCCTACTCAAACACCATCCACATCCGCCACCATCCACATCTTTGCAGGGACTATTTCGGGATTTTTCTCTGATAAAACATCCCACACCTTCTCACCTGTGAGGGTGGATGAGTAGAATCGGCTGTGAGGGAACACAGCATGTAAATGCTTTTGTGTCAGGGCTTCAGGAGGGGCAGTACGAATCCACATGCCTGCATTCCAAATCCCTCCCTTTAGGTTCACCCCAAAAGCACCTTTGTACAGCTCTGATTGCAGATACCCCTGCAAGAGGCCAGACAAGGAGTCCACACCCCTCCAACCCCTGAGTGGGTGTATGTCCTGCTCTCTGCGGCTCTGGGGGGGGGTCACCCCTTCTCCGCAGGTCCCTGTCACCTCCTCAAGACCGAGCAATGCAACCTCCAGTTACCAGAATAATCTTAACGTTTTATGATTTGCTCTTCATTCCCTCCCCAGCCAGGATATCCGGTGTCTGTCCACTGTACGCCATCTGTACGTGAACACCTACTCCCTGCCACAGCTAGGGATCATGCCCCTTGTCCTCCTGGTCTCTCACTCAGCCCTGCCCACACCCACCAAGGGTCAGACCCTGCGATATTAGCTCCTTCCTAGCCAGACCATCAGCTGGACAGCGGACAGCGCCCCCTCACCAGTGCCGGCAAGGCCCTTCCTCCCCCGAGCACCAGCCATGCTCCACACAGCTGCATTAAAACTAAGTAGGCCTTGTCTCTCATCACTTGCGATCCTCTAGCCTTGTGTACCTTCTCCTTTTCCACACCTGACCCCTTTAGGGAAAATGGGGTTTTCACCATTCTCTACCTATGCCCTTGGCTGGCTAACCTGTGCCCCCACCCCCCATGGTTCCTACCACTGCAAATACTTTTCACACAGCCCTCCCCCACACCCTGCCCCACCGCGGGAGTCTCCCACTCTTCAAGACCCACTGTGGGTTCAGCTTTCCAGGTAAGTCTTTCTGGCTCCCTGCAGCTGGACAGGGCCTGTCCCCAGGGCATCTGCAGGCCCTGGGCCCTAAGCAGGTGGTCACCTCCTGTCTTAGGTGCTCACTAAGTGGACCATAGCCATCTGGGCACCTCTGCTGCCCTGGGAAGGCCTGGCTTGGGGCTCGTGTGGCCAGCACACCACTGACCACAGTGTTTCTGATTGTGCTTCAGAGAAGGGGGAGAAAGATAGCAGAAAGGGGGCTCCTGGCCCTGAGGGGCGGCTCTGCGCAGGCGTGAGAATGCAGGTCCTAGAGCGCGACTGGACGCTCTTGGCAGTTAGGGCCAGCATCTCAGCAGTGAATGGAGATCACTAGGGGAGCAGGACGGGCTCCACAAAACAGCTTCTCCCACGCGTGGGATCCTGCATGGGGACCAAGCCTGGGGCCTGGGGGATGTCTGCAGGGCCTGGGATGCTGCGAGCAGACACAAGCCCTGGGCCAGAGAATTCTAGGAGAAGCTGCAAGCTGGTGATGAAGTAGCTGCCACCTCACTGCTCCGCACACGGAGCCTGGAGGACCCCTTCAGCCCCACTTGGGCTGCAGTTTGGTGCGTCTCATAGGTGAGACCAATGGCAGCCAGTGTGACTTCGCAGAGGGCGTACAGACACAGGGACAACCAGACATCGGAGATGCGCAAAAGACACAGGCACTTGGGCCCCTACTTCCAGTGAGAGGAGACATGTGGAAAACAGGTTCTTAAGATACAGAGTTTGTTAGAAGGTGATAAGCCCTCTGGGTAGGCAAACCAGGGCGTGGAGATGAGGGCGAGCATTTGGGGATGTGGTCAGCCTTGTCGGATGGTGACACTGAGCAAAGTCTTGGGAGAGGGGAAGCCCCATCCGAGCCGGGGAGGCCTGTTCCAGGCCCTGGGGACGGCCGTACCCACCTGAGCCAGCCTAGGCACGAACCCCACCATGGCTGGGGCAGCATGGCTATGAGCTCAGCCCTCTCTTGTCCTGGCAGGCCTGCTGACCGCTGGGCTTTAGGTCAGAGTCTCAGCACGAATTGGCGTCACTGGCTGCTGAGCGGAGCTTCAACTGTGAAAGGGCAAACACCAGAGCAGGGACACCTGCTAGGAGTGACAACAGCTCCCGAGTGACCATGACCAGGCTTGGCCAGGGTGGCAGGTAGCAAAAGTGGCCGGGACTGGAAAAGTGTCAGGGTGGTAGAAGTGGGTATGAAGGGGGAGAAGGAGCCTGGGATGACGCCAAAGCTTTTTGCACAAGTGACAACAAAAGTAGGGTGCCTTGCTCGCTGGAGCTGGATGTAGTGGGGAGGGCAGAGCAGCCTCCAGGTTGGTTTTGGGTCTGTGATGTCCATGAGACCTTGAGTGGGATCTGGAGCCTGAAACTGGTCCCCGGGGATGGGAATCTGGGGGTCATGAAGAGACAAGATGGGGCCTGAAGCTGTGAGGCTGGAGGAAGCCCACAAGAGGACTAGCATAGGCGTCTAGGGGCAGGGTAGAGGAACAGGACTCAGGGCCTCAGCAGCAGAGAGTCTAAAGAGGAGGTGAGGCAGATGAGGTGGGCCTGGGAGCGGCACTGGCAGGGCCTGGAGGGCGAGAACCAGGAGGAATTCTGGGTGAGCAGGTGGCTGTCAACAGCGACAGTGACAATAGTGATGGGATGAGAAAGCCTCAGCAGAGAAGGCTGGAGAAGGGAGAAGAGGAATTGCAGACAGTGAGGATACACACCTCTTCTTGCTGTGGAAAGGTTGTACTTCTAAAAACAGCCAATATTTCGGCCCTTCTATTAGCCCAAGAGGGTGCTGCGTCCACAGCAGTCTGAGTACGTCAGATTTCACTTGCAAAATCTCCCTTTCAAATGACAAAACGTTTTTGTGAAACCGATGTCAGCAGCTTAAGTCTGACAGTCTCTTTGTTAACTGAAGAACAATCACTGTCTTCCGTGAATTTGCAGCTGAAGGTATTTTAAGTTTTATCATCTAATTTCTGTCTTGGAACTTCACACACACACACACACACACACACTCGAGAATGATGACATCATGGTTCTCAGGAGACATCCACTCATTTCAGATATTTCAGTATTGATTTATAGTGTGGCCTTGTTTTGTGCCGTAGCTCCTGCTCACCCACTTTACATTTTCCAACGGCGTTCCTCCTTCCATGGGCATTTTACTGTCGTTCTATTTGGAGACATGGGTTCATGTTTATGAGAACATTAGGCTTGCGGTGGGAAGGAGGGCAGGGAAAGCCGTCTACGTGCAGGCTGACCCAGGGCATCTGCCCTGGACAGGGTCAAGTTTTTGCCCAGAATCTCAGGATGCTGGGACGTGGCGATGACAGGCGTTCTGTTATGCCCTTAGAGCCCGGTGTCCTCCCCACCTGGGGATGAAACCGATTTCCCAGAAGCCTCTTTGCCCCAGACCCAAAACTTCAAAGACACCAGGCTATGGGGCTGATACTTAGTCTCATGTTAGTTCTGAATTTTATGCTTAATTTTCTCCTTTTGGTTTTATGTATTTTGACATAGCCAAGTGTATGTGGGATTTCCCCATAGTCCTTTAAATGCTATAAAACTTTAATATAGGGAGATAAAAACAATAACAAGCCTCCAAGCCCTCACAGTCAGTCTGAGTTAGATGCTCACCAGTTTAGATTTCGACTTTCAAGAACTCACTCTGCTTTCAAAGCCCTCCTGACCTTCCTACCTGTCCTGGCCCCACCCAAGTGGAAATCTGTTCTACCCATAACCTAGGTGAGCAACACCCATTGATTGCACAAGATGGCACCTTTACAATTCCTAAATTATCATCATAATGGCCTGGAGGGTTCAGGAGCCAATGCAATTTAATGTGGTTCAGAATAAAGCCAAGATGGATGCCAAATTTTCGGCAGGCAACCCTGAAATGTCTTTTGGAAAAAATGAAATAATGCTGCTGGAAGTCTGCTGAATGAGTCTGTTTTCAGCATAATTGCCATCTCTCAGCTTCCTAATACCCTTAAAACCTCTGAGAGTCTCTAATGTACAAAGTTCAACAGAAATACCTTCAAAGCAGATTAGTTCTAATTATGTTTAATATTTGTTTGCTGCTTTATTGAACAAACTACATTTGCTTGAAAAAAGAAAGTCACTTAACTGCATGTCAGTCACCCAAATTTTAAGTGTACAAATGAAATGGAAAACATTTATTACACAAATTTAATTACAATTCTAAGAAATAAACATGCAAATTAGATAGAGTTCAATTTGCAGATGCTAATCCCCAGCCTGGATCTTGCTCCTTTCCTGTCTGGTTTTCTGCCTGGGCCTCTCCTGGATTCCCACGGAGCCAGGCAGGGAGAGGTTGGATTTTCGCTGGGAGGATCACTGTTTTAAAGAAGCGTTATATTTAGAGCATCTGGCACTGTAGCAGTAAACAAACATTACAGTCTTGGAACACTTGCGCAGGTGCCTTCCCTGGCTTTATTAGGGCGCTGTCTTGGGGCGCGCCTCTGGCACCTGCAGTGGCACCTCACCCCCAGCGCCCCGACAGAAGTTATGAATTAATGTCTCAAAAAACAAACTCCTATTGAGCCCAAGACAGGGGGAATCGACCGTTTGTGATTCCGGGGATTAAATTACATTCTCTGGACCGAAGACAACCTCCTTTGTTACTTTTTATTTCCTGGAGGTTTTCCCCGGAGGCCCCCACCCAGAAAGAGCCGCCAGTTCAAGTTGCAGGAGGACACGGCTTTTCCTCCGCGGCTCCGGAGGGCGGCGGGCCCGGGGCGCGGAGCTGCCGGCCTGCACAGACATCTGTTTCTCATCTCCGTTTGCTGTGGCGAAGAAGAAAGTCTTTTGCAAAGGGTGGGAAAGGCGCGGCTTTTTTTTTTTTTTTTTTGTAAATCACACGCACACAACAACAACAAAACTCAACCGAATGAAAAAGGGGGGGACGCCCCCGAAGGTGGCAGCGTGATGCCCGCGTCTGCGGAGGCCTGGCCGGGGCCGGGGCCGGGGCCGGGCGGGCGCGGGGCGCGTGGGGCCGCGGAGCGCTGGAGCCGGGCGCGCGGCCCCGGGCACCGGGCGGGGAGGGGAGGGGAGCGGCGGGAGGAGGCGGCGGGCGGGGAGGGGGAGGAGGGAAGGGGCGGGGGCGGGCTGGGGTGGGGGCGAGGCGCGGCGCCCCGTGTGCTCCGGAGGCGCGGCGGCGGCGGGCGCGGAGGGCGGAGGGAGCGCGGGCGCCTGTCATGTGCGCGCTGGCGCCCTGGGGGCATCCTGCAGCCCCGCGCCTCGGAAATCCGCGGGGAAATGGCAAACAGGATTGACGGGTTTCGCGCGCCGCTCGCTAGACAGAGCCGCTCATTACCATAACCGTCTGCGGCGACGGCGGCGCCCCAGTCGCGGCGGCGGGACCTGCCGGGACCCTCGCCCGCCGCGCGCCAGCGGCCACCGCCACCGGGCCGGGCCGGACCGAGCGCGCCAGCCGCCGCCTCCCGGGACCCCGCGGTAAGAGCCGTGCCGGGCGCGCGCGGGCGAGGGCCGCTGCCCGGGGCGCGGGCGCCCGGCCTGGCACCCACGCGGCCGGCCGCGCGCCTCTCGGCAGGAGGGCGGCACTGGGTCCCGCGGGGCGCGCCCGGCCGGAGGGGGCCGCGGGCGGCGGGGCGCGGAGGCCACGGGCTTTCCGGGGCGGCCGCCCGGGCGCCGGGGACGCCGCGCGGGGGAGACCTCGGGTCCTTGTGGGCCCGGGCCGGGGCCGCGGGGGGTGCCCCGAGGGGGCGCGCGGCCAGGCGGGTGGGGAGGAGGGCGGCGGGAGGGGGCGGCCCGGGGCGCGCGGCTGCGAGAAAAAGGAATCGCTGCGGAGCTGACACCTCCCGTCCCCGCCGCCTCCGCCCCCGCGCCCCCCTCCCGGCAGCCGAGCCGCGCGGCGGGCGGCGGCGCCTCTGTCCTCAGCTCACCTCCCGCGGCTGGGCGGCCGGCGCGGGTCCACACCTCCGCCCCCCTGCGCTCCGCCCTCCCGCCCCCTCGCCGCCAACTTTCCCGAGCGCCCGGGGGCGGGCGGCGCGGGGGGCCGGGGCGCAAGCGGCCGGGGCAAGCGGTCCCCGCGCGGGGCGCTCGGGCCGCCGGGCTCCGCGCGGGCTGGGCGGGCTGGGCGGGCTGGGCGGGCGAGGGCGGGCGGCCGGGCCCGCGGGTGCGGCGGGAGCGCGGGGCCGGGCCAGCCTTGCGGAGCCCTGCCAGCGCCGTGAGTCATTCCCTTGGAATCCTACCTTTGCTGTTTATTTCCCTTAGAAGGAAACTTGGTTTTAAAAAAAGAAGAAGAAAAGAGAGAATAATAATAGCTCTTAGTCCTCGGAAGCGGCACCGGGCGCCAGCACCCGGGAAGACAACTTGCCTTTGTTCCCAGACACTTGGGGTGTTGTTTACTTTCCCTTGCGGCTGGGGGCTGCAGGGCTAGGCTCGCCTACCCCAAGGCTGCTGGAGGACGCTGCACCACCAGCCCGGGGTTTGGCCCAGGCTGCTGCCTGCCTGCTGGCGTGGGGGCTCGACACCTACGCATGCTTGGGTCTGGGAGCGGGAGACTTGGCACCTGGTCCTGACACCCCTGGGTGCCCGAGACCCCAAGCCCAGAACCCATTTGCAGCCCCAGAAGCTGGCCTAAAGCCTCCAGGAGCTGCGGCTGAGCAATGGGCTTCCCAGGGCTGCTGGGATGCTGCAGGGTGACATCTCTTTAGGTGGGTGAGGATGTTATGGGCCCGTCCACACCCCACCTCCCAAGCTAGACCAGTATAGAGCTCTTGTTTGGGGTCAAGGGGGAGGCCAGGGGCTTTCCTGCACCTAGCAAGACATTGCAGGCCGGAGCCTCAACAGTGCATGGCAGGTAACCCCCCGATGGCACCGCTTCTCAGCGGGGTGTTCAGGCCCCTTCAAGCTGCTGCAGTGCTCTCCATCACATGTCCTCTGGTCTCCAGAGACAGACCGGGAGGGTGGCAGAGAATGGCCAAGAGCCCTGGTTAAATCAAGGCACCCCCACCTCTGTAGCACCCACTCCTTAGAGCATTACAGTACCTGCCAGGAAGCAAACCCACGTCACCTGCAAGCCATCCGCTGCTGCTCGCTTATCTGCAGATGGCTTGCCACTTGAGCCTCTGCCTTCTGGACTCTGGAGCTGTCACACCACTTGAGCCTCCGCCCTCAGGGTGCTGGAGCTGTCACCCCACCACATTGCTTGGCTGCCCAAACAGCTGTACAGGATGCGGGGGGTAAAAGTTGGGTCTTTTTACCTTTCAACTCCGTGTGCGGACACAACACACTTTTGAGTCCACTTACCTCTGATGCTCACTAACCAGTTTGGCCATCACTGTCCTCTTCGTGGCTGCTGTGTTATAGCTGTCATGTTCACGGGAGCAGCCCCGCAACGCAGATCTCACCAGACCCAGAATGATGACACTCAGATCTGTGCATGTGGCCTGGACACAGGTGCACCCATCTGGGTATGTGACACTTGCTTCTTCAGGGCAAATTCTAAATAGACCCGAAAGATGCAATTGCAGAACCTACTGCAGGCCCCCAAATAATCCCCACACATTCATAGTTTATTCACATGCACATGAATTACCTCCAGCACTCAGCTGTCCAGTTGAGGATTTTGTGTTCAAGTTTCCAATTCAAAAAAGAAAAATTTACGGAAACGAGATATCAGCAAGAAAAGAAACAGCCAAGATAAAAACTATTAGGCGATGTTTCAAGTTCAAATGTGTAAGGATAGAGTTTCAGGAGCTGGCAATACTAACAAATAGGAGCACTGAGGCCTTTACCAAGGAAGAAAACTGCAGCAGTAAGTCACTACAATATAAACAAACTCTTGCTAACGGAAAGCAGCGCCGGCGCCCAGAATGTCCGAGAAAACAGGTCTTTGCAGTGAGTAAAGCTGCAAACACTTTCCCCTCTTGAAGGACATAGGCTTGTCAGCCTGCTCTGGTTTATACATCCTGAAAGTTCTGCACAGGCCAAAACAAAACAAAAAAGACAAAAAAAAAAAAAAAAGGCCTGGATCTTATTTCCCAGAATCCAGTGCAAATGTGTGTGCAGATTTCTGACCGGAGGGCACTGCCGTGGCCTCTCACAGCCTCAGCCTGTGTGTGTGAGCTGTGCCTCACACACCTCAGCCTTCCCGCCTGCTGGCCTGATGGTCTCTCTGGCTGGGCTAAGCGGGGCCATTCCAGGAGTCTCCTGGACCTGCCTCACGGGGTGCTGCCTGAGGGGTAACAGGAGGCAGGGCTGGGCTGTTCCATCGATGGTTGGAGCCTCGACTTCTTGGTTGATGACCCAAACAGTGAAATAAATGGCATGCCCTTGCTTTTCTTTTTGGAGAATTCCTGAAACCACTTTTTCTTCCTCTTTTCATAAGGTTTTCCAGTAAGTTTTTGCTGCTGTCTCCTTGGAGGGCGTTTGAAAAGATAAAGGGAGGTAGTTTGACAGCTGGCCCCTCATTCCAGCCACTGCCCTGGTACCTCCTCTGCCTGTCCGAGGGAGCCGCTTCCCCCCTGCCATCTGGGGCAGAGGTGGGGTCCCCATGAGGACCTGGTGCAGGCTGGCATCACTGCTTCCAGGAGCTGCTATCAGCCAGCAGGACACTGTCCACTCCGGGAACCTGGCAAGTCCCTGTCCCTGGCAGCAGGAGGTCCTTGCTCCAGCCCCGGGGTAAGGACTGTCTCCCACTGGATGACAACACCCGCCCTTCCTGCAGTGCCCATGTGCGCTAAGCAGAGAACAGGCCCTGGGCCTGTTTGAAAGACAGTCTTCTCGGAGAGCAGGCTGACACCGCTATTGTGCAGATCTTTACAGGACAGTGGGAGGCGAGGTGCCCTCTAGGAGTGCTCCGCTAATGCTCCGCTAGTGCTCCGCTAATGAGACTCTCTGTACTCATTTCCCTGCCCCGCAGGTCCCCGCCCCTGCAGGCCTTCTTCACCGTGGGACCCTCCTCTCCCTTGAACTTGTTCTTCACCCTACCTGGGCGAAGACTAGGTGAAGACACTGGGCTGTGGGGATGGCCCGCACCGCGCCTGTGTTCTGGAGAATCCCAGTGGGGGCCCTTGCTCTGCAGGCCTGGGGCGGGCACCCCCCACATCCCAGTTCCGCAGGCCTGGGGTGGGGTACCCCCATACACCCCATGCTCCACAGGCCTGGGGCAGGGAAACCCCACACCCCGTGTTCTGCAGGCCTGAGGTGGGCACCCCCCATACCCTGTGTTCCACAGGCCTGGAGCAGGCACCCCCCCCCCCAAAACCCCATGTTCCACAGGCCTGGGGCGGGCGGGCCAGACACACGGGCAGAGCTGTGCCGCTTTTGGAAAGTTACTCCTGTCTGGGCCTTGCCTGCTGAGCTGCCGCCTCACTGGCCCCACAGCCCAGCCCTGTTTAGTATTCCACTGCTCCCTGATGCTCTCCTTGGCTGCTGCGGGGCTGTGGCTCATGGCTGGAAACTGGAGCCAATTTTCTGTCTTCGTCTCGCAGTGTTTTGACTGGAGGCAGATCCAGTTCAGGCCAATCAGGGCTGGTGGAAACAACTACCGAGTGTGTCTCGGCTGTTTGGTGTTGGGAGAAGAAAGTGTTGGAGCACTAGGGTGGTGTGGGGCTGGTCCCTCGAAAGTGCACAGTGGGGGGCAGAACCAGGACGCCAGGGCACACCCCACGCCCATGAGGGCATGTGGACCCTGCCCTTGTGATTGATTAGTGGGTCTCGTCAAAGGAGACTCTGGGGGGATTGACTAGAAAATTGATTTTCTTTCTCAATAGAGGGGAGCCAGGCTGCAGGCCTGGCCCTAGGCAGCACCTTCTCACGAAGGTCGGGAAGGGGCTGTGTTCCGAGGCAGGACAGCTGGGCTGAGGGAGTCTGAGAACAATACTTGGGATCCGCCTGTGAAATGCAGATTGCTGAACACAGGCCTCACCAATAGCTTCCAGAGTTTGCCGAGGTTTCTTTGAAAAAATAACCACACGTTTCAGGAGGCAGGGGAGGACTGAGGAGTAAAGTCCTGGCTGGCTCTTGCTGAGGGCCGTCTCTTTCTTTCAGATCTGAGGCCGTCAGAGATGACTCTGGTGCTGTCCATGAATGGATTCTGTGAGCCCATTGTCTCGGAAGGAGCTGCTGAAATTGCCGGGTACCAGACACTATGGGAGGCCGACAGTTACGGGGGCCCTAGCGCCCCAGGGCCAGCTCATGCCCCTCTGCAGGGAGATCAGGGAGCCGGGCCCCCCCTGGCAGGTACAGCCCTGGCCTCCCCCACTACTCTCTGCAGCCATCTGGGTGGGTAGGGTGGTGTCCCAGGCTCTGGGGACTCTCCAGGCTGCCTGGGAACTTCTCCAGATGGGCCTGGAGGAAGAGGCATCCGGCATGCATCCATCAGGGCACTGAATCCGATTTCAACCCCAAGTTTGGGCTATGGTGCTGGGTGGTCTCTCCAGGAGCACAGGCCAATGGGCTTGACAATGAAACCTTATCCCCAACGCACAAGGATGCCACACTCAGGCCAGTAGCTGACTGTCTTCTTTTCATTAAGCCACAAGAGAATAGAAATCCATTCTTCCTGATTCTTTATTTTTCGCTAAGGTGAGGGCCTCTGCACTCTGTGGGGTTAGCTATGGATGGAACCCTAAAAGGCACTCGTTGAGGTGGTTTTGCTCAAGATTACAAAAACTAGCCCTGATTTTTAATCATGGTTGACACAGTTTGGGGGAACAAAAAGAACTGTGGTTATCTGTCATTTAAGGTTTAAATTTTGAAAAAGTAAATAGGACGTGATGTAGTTAGTGTTCTTGGGGGTTTCATGAAACCTATTGAATAAATACTGATATTATTTCCAAGCTGGTCCACTCCCCCTTTGTGAGAGTTGCTGTTTGCTTGTGCATAAAATTCAGGTTCTGAGTATTTAGTAAAAGCTGAAATAGGTCAATTTTCCTTTGTAGTGGTCTAGAAATCTCTGGTTGGGCGGCAGCATTCTGTATGATAGCAACTCTGAAGACAAATGTTTATTTTTCATCGCCACATGTACAGACAACTATGTAGCCAAGTTACCCTCTAGAAGGAAAGGAAAGTATTTTGTTTGGAGACCCTTTAGCAAACCATGTGTCATTTGTCCTATTGATTTATTGCCACAGGATCACATTACAGGGGAATTTCAAATCCTATCACAACATCCAAGATCACATACTTTAAGAGGAAGTTTGTGGAAGAAGAGGATTTTCACCCACCACTCAGCAGCTGTAGCCATAAAGTATGTTTTTTTTTTTAATAGTCATCATTTTTACTAAGTGTTTCAGATACCACTAAGCGTCAACTGAATCATTTCAAGAAATTAAATCGTCCTCCCAGCAGTGAGAAGTAGCCAGCTCTCCACAGATTCCTGTGAATCACTGTCACTTCTTTGGGTCTGGGTTATTTTTCAGCAGTATTTCAAAAAAGAGCCTCGCCAGAGCTCTCTGCCCAGAAGTCATGAGCATGTATCACTAGAGCAGGTCATTTTCGCCAGTGAGTTTGTGTCTCTCAAGTAGCTCCAAGGGTTCTACCCCTTGGAGGGGGTGGGCTACACTTGTTCCTGCCCGTGCCCCCTCTCTGCCCCCGCTCTGGGGCCTGTGCCACTTCTGTGCCCACGCCTCACTCTGGGCTTCTCCTGACTGCCTGAGGGTGGGTCAGGGAGCTCCGATTTCCCTATAATGTGCATCAAAGTTGCACATTTATGCCATCTGGCCAGCATGTTACAACTTACAAGGCATT
The DNA here is from genome assembly GCF_014898055.3 of Talpa occidentalis. Lineage (NCBI taxonomy): Eukaryota > Metazoa > Chordata > Mammalia > Eulipotyphla > Talpidae > Talpa > Talpa occidentalis. Next base: position 70,925,667 of record NW_023605194.1, on the reverse strand, counting down.
CTTCCTCCCAAGAAAAGACCAAAACTTCTGTCTGCGGGTGGCACCTGGCTTTGTCACCACAGTGACACGGGTGGGGAGCAGCCCCTCACTCCCTGGCTGTGCAGCCTCAGAAGCAGCCCCTTGGGCTCCCACTGGATTCACTTCCCAGGGGCTGAGCCTGTCAGGCTAGGACAGCCGCATGTCTGAACCCAGAGGGTGGCCTCTAAAGCCAGGCCCCTGCGGGCCGAGGCCAGGGTCCAGCCTGAGTCTCGGCATCTTAGAGACATTTCTGGACATGCGAGTCTTGTGCATGTGTGTAGCTGCAGGGTAGCACAGGCTGAAGGTGTACTCACCAGCATTAGATCCAGCGGTGAGCGGACCCGCACCCCCCCAAGGCCCTGCACCCCCTCACCACACCATAAAAGAGCCAGGCCTGTACCTGCAGGAGCCCACGAGGGGCTGGGTCCCGGGCTTTCCAGCCCAAGAGTCAGGAAGGGGGCGCCCGAGGTGTCCCTGTGGACAGGACAGAGCCTCCATGAGCCAGGAAGGGCCCAGACAGAGCCGGCTGTGGGATGTGTCCCGCCTCCTAACCTTCCTAACTGTTTCTGACTTCTAGACCATCTCGGTTTTCGAGGAACGCGCACACATCCTCTACATGTCCCTGGAAAAGCTCAAGTTCATCGACGACCCCGAAGTGTACCTCCGCAGGTCCGTGCTCATCAACAACCTGATGAAGCGGATCCACGGGGAGATCATCACGCAAAACAACTGGTGCCTGCCCGCCTGCGCTTTCCACGGGGCGGCGGCCCAGGAGTGGTTCGTGGTGCAGGACTGCCCCTACCGTAAGCGGCCGCGGCTGGCCAAGGAGTGCGAGAAGCCGCACGCCTGCTGCTTGTACCAGGAGTGCGGCGGCCACTGCCTGAGCACGCCCCTGTCGGTCGGCGCGGCTGTCGGAAGTGCCTCCCCGGCCGCCGCCCCTCCCCCGCAGGGGCTGCCCGGCTACCCCGCCCCGGCGGACTTCGACGCCGCCAGCGCCCCTGTGTACAAGGGGGACGGCCAGCTTCCCGCCGCCGACGTCTTCGTCGCTCACGGCCGCGCGCTCGGCGACCCGGAGAAGGCCCAGGGAGACGCGGGGCCGGCCCTGGGCGGCCCCCTCGGCCACGAACCTGCGGGAAGTGACCTTGCCTTTGAACGCAAAGGCCAATTTTACGATTATTTGGAGACTGGATATAATGAAAAAAGCAATGGCAGCGAGTCTTGGAGAAAGTCCTTAAGGAGGAAGGAGCCCTCGCCGGGCAGCAAGCTGCGGTGTGGCAAGGGGAGCAAAGCGTGAGGCGTCGGGCGGGGCTCAGGCGCAGCGCACCCGCTCAGAGTTTATTTTGAATGGATTTTACAGTTTTGTACAACTGATGCACTTGGGCCGTGAACACGCCGTGTGGTTGAGATGCCTGGGGGCAGCGTGCGTAGACGCCGTGCGGGGCCCAGCGGCCGCTTATCAGCGTGGGAACTGGGCGCGAAGACCGTCGATGTGGCGCCTCAGAGTAGAGCTTGGTTTGGGCACAGAGAGAGCGCTGGGTGAGACGGCCCGTGCCCGTGACGCTCCCGTCCCCCCATGCTTCCGTCCCCCGGGGCGTCCCTGGCTGAGAAACGTCACCTGTTTGCTGATTAGTGCGGTAGCTATTGGGTGCGCGAATGGACATACCCAGCTCCGGGCCCACGCAGGAGTATTCTGAGCTGTAGACTAAGGCAGGGGCTGGTGCCGGCTGGTGGGCCACCAGGTCTTGGCGCTGAGTGCTCTGGGTGGCAGAGGCGGGTCGGGGCCTGAACCCAGCTGGGCTGGCCTGCCTGCGGTGGGCCACGAGGCCTCGGGAGGTGGATACAGGGCGACTTTTGGTGCCTTACTTATTCTTAATTTTTGCCAATGTGAAAATTAAGGCTAAATCAGAGTTACAGCAGGGATTTAACAAACAGGAAAACCAACCACAGGGTGGATCGCGATGTTTGGAGACGTAACCTTCGAACTGTCGCATTCAACTTTTGATTGGACATCTCTACTCCTCCTTTATTTTTGAAGCCCCAGGGCTTCTGGGTTGGGCGTTTTTGGAAAGGGGTGGCGAGGCAGAGAGCACGGCTAGAAAGCGGTGCTGGCCGCGGCTTCTCTGCGGCCCATTCTTGCTGGGTTGGGCGTTTGGGGCTTTCGGGTTGTTTTGTCCCGTGAGGTTCATCAACAGTGGCATGCGTCATACTTTGATCTGTTTTGCATCATTTCACTCTTTTAGATTATAAAAGCATGTGATTTTTTATATCTGACTTTTGCTGTTGATTAAGAAGCACAATGTTAATAAATGATGTGGTGACCAATATGGTTTTATCTTCAAGAATGTCAAGACTTTAGTTTGAGGAACGTTATTTTGGAGAAATGGGAAGTAAGCTGCAGTAGTTATGTATTCGGTCAACATTTTTCTTAGTCCTTTTTTTCATTCGTACATTTGCAAAGAGTGTTCCAAGGCCTTCTGCCTCCTCCCCTCCTGCACCCCCCAGTTCTGCTCAGCTGTACCCCAGTTCCTAGGCTCCGTATTGACTCAGCCCCTTTGAACCACACTTCCCAGAAACCAAATGCCAAATGGAGGAAATCAGCAAGTCCCCCCATTTTCTCCAAGATGAAGCTTTTTTTAATTTCTACTATTAATATTAAGCAGAGATCTCACTCATACAGTGTATGAGTAGGGTCTTCACCCGGACAATGTCCGCAAGGACCAATTTTTAAAACATGTTCTTGTGTTATGGCTAAATAGTCTAGTAATGTTCCACTTTTATTTTTCAATATTTGATAAACATTTGATGTTGAAACCTTAGGTGATAGATGCTTGTATATGAATGTGTCGTAATAAAGTGAGGTTTTCTTGATCTATATTTATTAAAATGCTGAAAATTCATTCAGGTTTTCTTATTTGAATGATCTCTTTTCTGTTGCTCTTTCTCCTTTCAAAAACTCAAAATGTCTAAAAACTGTTCTGGTCAGTACCTCGGGAGCAGGAGTCCTGGCCCAGGCTGAGGCTCCAGGAGCGGGAGGCAGGGCCGGGGGCCAGGATGTGTTTGGTGGTCACAGGTCTACTTTAAAGAGGCTAAAGTTTTTAGTTTCTGCAAAAAATAGCATAACATGAGGCCCTCAGAGCTGGATCCAGCTTCCTTTCTGAAAGGTCAAGTTGTGTGGGGACAGTGGCGACCCACTGCTGATGGCATTCCACACAGTTCTGCAATATTATTCTTAGAGGCTAATTTTTTTTTTTTTTATAAAAGGGGAAAACTGCTTGGAAGCTAATTAATTTGTCAAACGTAGCATTCTCATTATGAATGTAATACATCCTAGAGATTTAAATATGAAAGAAAGGATTTATCCTTTGCTTTTAAAAGCCCAGCATTAACAGCTCTGTGTGTGTGTGTGTGTGTGTGTGTGTGTGTGTGTGTGTGTTGGGGGGGAGCTGAAGTCACAGGCAATGGAGTCCGTGCTTCTCCAAGGCACTGATCTGAGCTGCCTGTGTCTGCTTCCTAGAACCTTCTTGAGCACCTTTGCCCTGGATGAGCCGTGTCTTTGACTCCAGCAGCATTACACCTGTAACTTTTTAGGGCATTGCCAGCAAAGTAAAAGAAATACTGTCCCCTCATCCCAGCCAAATCCCTAAACGCCCTCAAAGCTGCCCCTCCTGTTGGCTGGACAGCGTCGGTGCCACCTCGTGCCCAGCCAGCCCACCCACCTGTCGTCTGCCAGGTTGGATCCCTCAAACGGCCCAGGGCCTCCCCAGGAACTGAACTGCAGCCCCTGAGACCAGAGAAATGGGTGCTCCCCACCCAACGCTGCCTGCCACCAGAAGTGGGGCCCTCCTTGTTGCTGTGCTCTGCTCTCCCGAAAACCTGGTGTGGCAGAGCTGTGGCTTTGAGGGGCAAATTTCACTTAAGAAAATGACTCCACTCCCTAGGAGTGCTGCGGTACCTCCCTGGACTTCCCGGCCACAAACCAAATTGTCACCCCACGTCTGGTCCTTCCCTTTAAAAGTGGGGCATGGAGAAAACGGGCTGGCAGAGGGGTCACCATCACTACTTGTGTCCACTCCTGAACTCCCCTACTTTGCAGGGGTGCAAGAGATGATTGAAGGGGCTCCGGGAAAGGGCGGGGGGAAGGTAAAGACTAAAGGTGGGTGGAAGTGACTAGTCAGCAGCCAGTTGCTAGCTGATGTAAAGCTTCTTTGGTATGATCTTTTAATCCAACAGACGTCCAGAATATCTGCCAGGCTCCTTTAACAACTGCTGAAGAGAGTGAGCAAGCTTATTTGTTTTTAGAATAAAAAAGTTAACCAGCTATTCCCAGCCTGGGTAACCCCAGCCTTGGGTAGCCCCAGCCTAGTTAACCCCAGCCCGGGTCGCCCTGCCTGGCATGACCAGCCTTCAGCCCAGAGCTTGCCCTGCAGCCTCTGGCGATTACCCTCTGGGATCCAGAGCAAACCGAGACCAACTCACAGAGGAAGCATGAGCATGCAATGAGTATGAGGCAAGGCTGTTGGGGTTTGGGCTTGAGGCAAGGAGGCTCTTTGTAGCCTGCAAACCAATGCTGAGCAGGAAGCGTTCTTGAAGGCCATTTTTGTGGGCACCCCCAGGTGAGACCATGGTGGCTGCGGTGATCAAGCCCCACACACTGTAGAAACAGGACTCTCGGCACCATAGCGGCCCGCGAGGGCGTCAGCCCAGGAGAGCAGCGCCGGCGTGTCAGTGCCAGAGAAGGCCCCATCAGCATCCAGCAGTTGGTCTTGAGACTGCCTGATTTGATTCCAGGGTTTGAAATACATGCCTGAAGCATCTTTGGGGTGACTGCACGTTGTCTTGGCGTGTCTCCCCAGGGTGCTCCCTCCGCCTGGCTTTGTCTCTATCTTTGGAGCTCCACTACAGGAGGGAGCAGGGCCAGACTGCCTCCAGCCGGGCAGTGGGGGCGCCGGGCAGCTCCTCAGGACACACGCTCATGAAGACAAAGTCGTGAACTGGGAATCTTGTATCCTGCCATAAAGTGCACACACAAGTGAGTTTAATAAAACATGCTATTGGAACACAGTCTGCAATTTCCTTTTTCCTTGTTTGCCTCAGTGTCTGTGACAGACTGGGGGGCTGAGGAGCCAGGGGGAATTACACGGAGACTGCTGGTGTTTGCAAACCTCGCCCGAGCTGGGGCTCCCTCTGAAAACAGTTCTGGGGGGCTGTCTCGGGTGCTTCTCCTTCCTGGGTGTGGCCCAATTTGGTCATTTTGATCATACAAAGTGCTTATTTGTGGCCTGGGAGCAACTGTTTTTGACCACAGTGAACCTGTCAGAACCGATGTGTCCCCATAGTCCTGTGGAATTTCCCGCAGTTCCCAACTGCTCTGTTATAACAGTGCCCATGATTTAAAATGATAAAATCCTATAAAATGCCATGTGGGGGTGAGGGAGGTGGTGAACACATGTAAGAGACCTGCAGAGGTTAGGTGTGATATTGCTTCCACCTTGGCCCAAGACCGTGGTCAAACCACGGAACTGGGGGCACAATCCCCCTGAGGCCTGTGCCCCCCTGAGGCTTTGCTTCCGGCTGGCAGTGGCCCTCCAGGCAGTCATCCTGTCCCCAGGGTACCCTGGGTCTCCGCACCCCAGAGGGTCAGCCTGCACCAGGTCAGCCGAGCACGGCAGGCGCCTCCTGAGGCTGCAGGGAACTCACCGCCACAGCCACACTCCCAGGACCTGGCCGTCGAGGGGCTGAGACATGCCAACACCCCACCAGGACACGTGCTCCTTCCCCAAACACACAAAACTCCCTGTGCACAGGGGAAAGGCGGGGGATGGCAGGGTAGAGGTCCGGCGTCCAGCAGCGATTGGGGCACTGACCTCCGTTGGATGAGGGGCAGGAGCCTAGAAGTTACCGCAGGAAGCCTTCACCTACTTTACCAATAAGCCTGAAGGTGAAGAAGAGAAGAAGCAGGAAAGTTAGTGCTGGGACTCAAGGGTTTGCTTTACGTTTTGCAGGAAGAGAGAGGTGGCTGCCTGTCCCTCTGGGAGGTGGGGGAGCTTACTCTCCCCCCAAGTCCTTACTCTCCCCCCAAGGTTGTGCTTTTCTGTGAATGCACCACACTGTCTCTGTAACCAGCACCAGGCCTGAGCCTGGGTCCTGGGCTCCTGTTCAGTTCAGACCCAGTGGCTGGGAGGGAGGGGGTGTGGGGTGGTGGTGGTGGGGTCTCTCCTGAGATGGGAACGGAACCCAGGGTACGAGGGTGGGATTTAGGGTCTCGTGGCTTGGAGGCAAACCCCAGCCACTCTGCCCTGCCCAGCCAGCCCCTTTGCTTTCTACTGCTTGTTTCTTGCCTGTGGCCTGGGGTGCTTGCTGTGCCCCCTTGTGGGGTGCCCAGGGCTGGGCCTGAGCATTGGCAGTGACCTGACGGCTCCCTGTGGGCATGAGTCCAGCCCTCTCCCTTGGTGGCCAGGATGCCCAAGATGGTACTGGCTGTGCCACAGCCTCCTTTGGGGAATATTCAGTGTTCTGGCTTGAAATTAAATAGTGAGGTTCACCCCACCTGGAGACCAGGGTCCTCAGAGGCCGTGGAGGTGTACTAATGTCCCTGAGGCACCTTTAGTATTTCAAACAGTGCACACTGGGGAGTTTAGTGTTTCCTGGGAGAAGCTGCACAGGCTAACCCAGGCTGGAGCTTGTCACCTGGGGCTGCAGGTAAATCAGCTGCCACCTAGGCAAGGAAGGGAGGGTTGCCATCGCTCAGAGGCAGGTGCACGGCAGGCGCCCCATAAATGCTATTACAGTGGTTCTTTCTGGTGCTATTGTACTTCTTATTGGAGGTTTACTTAAAAAACAAAAATAAATAATAAATTGTGGTATATGAGTAAAATTCTTTTTTTTTTAAGATTTATTTATTTATGCATATAAGAACGGGGTTACAGGCCAGAGGTGTGGTGGTGGTGAGAGGATTCACCAGAGACAGAGTGGGGAACAGAATAGGCAGATTGACTGAAATACACTGCTGAGGGGAGCAGTGGGCAAGCCAGGAGAGGTCTGCCATGCCATGTAGGTTGCTCCCTGGCCGGGGATAGAACTCATGCTGCAGTGGCTGCGGTTAGCTTCACAGGTTGTGTCTTAACCCCTTGCGCCACCAGGGAGGCCCCTATGAGTAAAATTCTTAATGCAAAATTGTTGATGGCATAAAACAAAGGCAAAATAGATAAATCAGCTCCAAGATAACACAGTGCCAACCGAGAAGAACTGCTGAAGAAATGCAGGCATTACCTTAATAAATGCCATGGATCTGGGCACACACTTCAGACGGTGGAGTGTGGAGGGCAAGAGAGGGGTCTGCTCACTTCCGACGCATCCCTGGGCTGGCCCATGTCAGTTACTCAAGGATCCTCTAAGACCCACTTTTACTGTGAGAAAATACAGCATCGAGGAAATAGTTTGGAGATGGAGCTGACATTGCTTCTACAGGGCCTGTCTCTGATCCCAGAGGTCAGTGTTTTCCAAATCATCACGGCTTTCAGTGGACCTTGGGAACCAGGCCTGGCAGAGGAGGAGGGTGGGGCTTGCACTTATCAGATCTAAGCTGGGAAGCAGGTCTCCCCATGGTGGCTAATCCCACCTCAAAAGCCCATCCTTCCTACATGGCCCCTCATCTCATAGTTCAACTGAGGGTCAAAATGGGGGTCCGGTGACAGTCCGCATGCAGGCATCCCCTACATGAAGCTTCTGACCAGGGGTTGCCATGAGCACAAAGCCCAGCCCTGCGGTTCAAGCAGTGCATGGGTTGCCGAGATGGGCGGGACCCCACTGCTGGGCCCTGCTCCCAGCCCAAGGGTGTCCGGGGGGTCTGGAGATGGCCCCAACCTCTGCAGCTGAGCTGCCTCGGGAGGTCCAGGCTGGCAAGTCCAGGCCATCCTCCTCTCTGTGTTTGGAAAGTCACCCCGTGGAGCAGACATTTTTCTTTTCCAGTGGGGAGGACTCCAGCCCCTGGGGATGACCAGCTGGAAAGCTCCACCCATCCAGCCGGCTCAGTGCACTAGCCTGTGAGGGCTGGGGGGAGGGGACACGGGCATATTTCTGGAAACAACACTGACCCGCACAGAGAGGACCAGGACAGAGGTCCAGGGCGGGAAGGGACCCCAGGGTGGCCTCGCAGGAGCAGACTGGTTTCTAGCTCTTCTCTCCGTTCAGGTCAGACAAGGGCAGACTTAGTGACTCCCAAGTTTTCTGGCTCCTCGCTTATCCTGGTTTCCTGCAGTTGGCAGCCTGGCTCTCTAGCTGATGCCATTTCTGCACCACAATATGATAACCCGGTCCCTGTTGCCACACTCCCCAGGCGTTAGGAGGCCTGCGCCCAGTCGGCCACCCGCTGACCGCCCCACACTAGGGCAAGCCCCTCAGTCTCTCGGCCTTCAATTCCTGGGGTGAACTGAAGAGGCTGGACACTAAGGCCCTCTCTTGGGGGCACTAACCCGTGCAGTGATAACACCCTGCATAGACTTTCCTGTGGCCACATTCCCCTCCCCTCCCCAGGAGCCTGTTTCCGAAGGTCTCCAGAATCTTTCTCTGGGTTTTCCAGTCCAAAGATGGTTTTGTGCACATGGCTGCTAACCTATTGTCTGGAGTGCATTCCTCCAGACAGTCGCTCCAGCGGGTCTCAGCATAGCACACCCCTCCTGGACGCCCACCCCTCCCCTCGCCTGCCAGTGAGAAGTGGGGAGTCAGGGGAAGTGCTGGCCTGCGGGGTCCTCTGCTCAGTTCAGAGCAACAAAGTAGCGGCTCTCGGGTTCCTTTCATGCCACAGCCCTCACAGCTGCCACAGAGCTGTTGTCGTGCTTCCCTGAGAGCCCAGCTTATGGTCCTGTAACCCAATTAGTGCCATTTGGTGGTGGGCCAAGCACTCCCCCTGCACGAGTTTTAATTTGGGGATCCCCGGAGGCGGTGCTCCACATCTGTAGCCTGCCAGCTCTTCCTCTCCCCGTATTTGCTCCGGGTTTATGGGCGGATTAGCTGTGTGGTCTGGGAGGCGGCTGCGCCTCTTTCATCCACGCCTCTCCAGGCGGGCAGGAGCCTTTTACTTTTCATCCAGCACGGGCACCTGGAGGGCGGCAGCAGCGGTGATTGGAATGAATCGAATCAGCGGATGCCCTGCAGGCCCTTGGTGCGGCCCGCCAGCGGGGGGGGGGAAGGGGCAGGGGCAGTGGCTAGGGGTGCGGGCCACCCATCGGGGACTGATCCAGCACAGGACTCAGGCCTCACCGCCCTGCCCCCACTCCTGAGTGGTGAGGGCTGGTGAGGGCTGGGGCACCCATTGTGCAGGCAGCTGGCACCAGCTGGGAAGGGGAATTAGCACAACAAAGAGCCAGAGCTCAAGGCCTGGCAGGGGCTCTGCAGAGTGCCCCCCACCCCTTCTGCTTGGTGTCTGAAGAGCCACACTGACACCCGCCCTGGGCCACTGGGCTCCATACCCTCGGAGGGTCAGGATCAGGGCTGCCTGGGTTCCAGAGAAGAAAGTGGGTGTGCGTGGGAGTATCCAGATGGCAGGGTGGATGTGGATATGGGTCGGTGCCCCTGGTCACGAGCTTGGCGCACATGGATGCGTCCACCGGCACAGGTGTGTGGCGAGGAGCGGCTTGCAGAAGGACCCCGGCTTCCTAGCTCCCACTGAGCCCCTTTGTTTATTCCTTGCATGAAAAAGAGAAGCTCAATCCCAGGTTCTCAAGTGGCTGCATCATCATCGAACCCCCTTGGTAGCACCACCCTGCTTCTGGGGATCTCCTTGGCAGCTGCCTGCTCTCCATGGTGGTGCTGAGCCCGCTGGGGCGCTAGCTTAGGGTGGGGAGGGGCCCCTGGGGACCCTGGGCAGGCAAGCCTGGGAGGACAGGGCAGCCTAGAGCCTGAAACTGCTGGGCCTGAGGTCAAGGGCAGATTCCTGTGACCCCAGCCCCCTCAGCTCCCCAGTTCCACATGGTCCTTAAGCCTGCCCGGAGGAAAGGCCAGCTAAGTGTCAGGCCAGGCCACAGTGCTAGGAACCCAGCAGGACAGGGCCAGGTGGCTCATAGCTGCCTTCATTCTTTCCATTTCCCTTCTAAAAAAAAAAATATTTTTTTTTTAAAGACTTATTTATTTATTTATACAAGCACTGGGTACAGTCAGAAGCACAGGAGGGTGAGAGAATTCACCAGAGCCAAAACAGGGAGCAGAGCAGGCAGAAGGACCAGAGTACACTGCTGAGCGGAGCAGCGGGCGGCAGGAGAGGTCTGTGTGCCATGTGGGACCCTCCTCCAGTGGCCGGGGAGCAGCCGGTGATTGAACCGGTGCCGCAGAGGCTGCGGGCAGCTTCGCAACCCAGCGCTCAACTGCTGCGCCACTGGGGAGGCCCTAAAATTTTTTTTTAAAAATCTTAACCCCCCCCCCCAAAAAAAAAAAGCTTCTCCAGGCTCCACCCGGCCAGGTTCCTGGAAGGACACTTGAAGGGGAGGGTAGAGAGGGGTCAGGCACAGTGGGACCCATGTCAGAGATGGCAGACACTGGCCAGGCCACATCTCTAGCAAGACCTGGGCCTGCTTGAGCCCTGATTCTGCATCACTTCCACCTAGTGGGTGTCGTACGTCCCCAATTCCACCAATGTAGAGCAAAAGGGTGGGGTTCAGTCCTGGCAGGCTCTGCCCCTTGCCCCAGGGAAGAGAAGGTGAGGGTACAGTCATCTGTGCAGGCGGTTCTGCAGGCACCAGGAGCGGCACCTGTGGTCCAGCAGGCACAAAGCTCCTGGCGGGTTTGCCCCCAAGTCCTGGCCTTGGCTGCTGCTTGGCCCTCCAGAGGGGGCAGGAAAGTAATGCTGGCTGTCCCAGCCCAAAGTCAGGGCTACCTAGGGGTGTGGTTTCCACTGCAGGCGGCAGGGAACATCACCCAGCACCCCAGGCCCCCCCAGCAGTCCCCACTTTCTCACAGTCCAGGGACCGACCCCGCACTGCTCCTGCTGCTCCCGGGAAGGCAGGGAGTCTGGGCCGTATCGCCCAGTTGGACCAGCATGGGCCTGCAGGGGCCCCAGAGAGGAGAGGAGTGCCTGGGCCACCCCACAGTCACCCCTTTGAGTTCAGGAGACAGCCAGGTGAGCCGGGCCCCAAGGGGCTGGAGGTGGCAGCTGTTATTATTATTAAGAGTTTCGAAATCTCCCCGGTTCTAACAACTGTGTTCACTCTCAATAAATGGTTTTTTAATAATCATTTTAATTAGCAAAAAGGCTGTCTTATTAAAGCTAATTAAAGGCAATTTGGGAACCTTATTTTCATACAATCATAAAATTAGAGAAACAAGAGGTTGGAGAAACGGGGACTGTCTCTGCCTTTTTGCAGAGGGGACAGGGAGGGTGGGGGAGAGGAGCCCAGTGCTACAGCCCCCAGACCTGAGTGCAGCTTCTCTCAAGCTGGGGGGCTGAGGGCAGGGATCCCTGTCCACAGCACCCCGGGTCTCAGCTCCCTCTTCCCCTTTCTCCTCTTCCCCCTGCTCCCAGGAGCCTCTGCCCTCCCTCTACTCACCCTTCCTCATGGCCAGCTCACTGACCATCCCTCCTTCCTGGAGTGCCCCGGCCCTTGGCACTCCAGCCTGTGGCCACTGGACCTGACCCACTGGCTCCTCACCATTTCCAATTCCCAGGCCTGCCTTTTGGCCACCTCAGCAGGTGCCTTGCCAGAAGGGGCCTCCTGCCCTGGGCCCTCCTGCTCCACAGGTGCCCCATATCTGGCCTTCCGGTCTCCCCCCACTCTCCCCAGCAGGGTGACCTCCCCTTCCCTGAGCATGCAGAGAGGTCCCCCAGGACCCGCATTTTGCTTGACACTTCCTGGGGACCCCAGGCCTGGTCCCTGATATAGAAAACATAACAAACACACCCCTTCTTATAATGGCTTCTTCACCAGAATCACAGATTTGGGGCTTTGGGATTTTCTATCAGAAAGGCATTATGGGGTAGGAATGACGTCGAAGCCCTTCCTACAGGCTGAGGCTGTGGACAGCAGTTCTGAGCCCACGCTGGCCAGGACATCTCGCCACCGCAGCTGGCGCCTCTTAGCTCTTGCCCTCAGTGCTCGGGAGAAGGTGGCCCTGTGAAGCTGGGGGTGGCATAGGTGGAGGAGGGGGGTGGGGGGGCATGTTGGGGGGGCGGAGGGGGTGCGTGCAGGCCACTGAGCGGCAGCCTGGCAGGTCGCGGGAATGACGTAGGCAACAGGGAGAGCAGCAGCTCCAGGTCGGGCCTCTCTGGGATCCGATGCCAGGCATGCGCGAGCTGGCCAGGAGCAGAGCTGCCTCCAAGGTCCCCGCCGCCGGCACAGCCGCCGCCTCAGCCCCAGGAGGGCTCCTCGCCGCCCCTCTAGCCTTCCAGGGTCCCTTCCAGAACGGAGTGGTTTCTCGGCCTCACAAGTCCTCACCCTCAGCAGCCCTCCCTGCAAAGGAAGCCAGCCTGGTGGGAACCTGCGGCTAAAAAGAGCGCCCTGATAAGTTCTACCCCCAATCTTTGCAGAACCATGATGCTGAGGGCTTAGGCCTAGTCTCAAGTAGGAAGGAGGTATCCACAGGACTCAGAGGTCACCCCCGGGGCCTTCTGGCACCACAGCCGCCCAGGCCATCATGCTCAGCATCCCCCATCACACAGCAGCATCCTCTGTCATGCCCAGCGTCCCCCATCATGCCCAGTGTCCCCTGTCACGCAGCAGCCTGGCCTGCCCCACGGTCTAACCCTCGGCTCAGCCAGGGCCCATGCCCCCACTCTGGGCCCAAAGCTGGCCGGGCCCCATCTGGGGCACCCCTCACGGTTATTCAAGCCGCGTGGTCCACAGCGGGACCTGCGTTTTCAAGGAGGTGCACACCCCTGGCCAGGACACTGCCCTGTGCCCCAGAAAACTCCCTTTAACACATCTTCACAACATCCAATTAACCAGATGAGGCCAGCCTAGTGCCCTCCTGGGGCAGGTAATAACAGAACGCGCCTGCGTTGGAAGGGGCCTCCCTCTCCGCACACCCCCAGGCTGTGACAACCCCTCCCAGTTGGAAGAAACGTCCGTGGGCCCCCCACAGACAGGTGCTCATGGCTGGGGAGCACCCCACCCATGGGCCACTGGCTCATGGCCCAGCCCCTTCATGGGCGTGGGAAGGGGCTGATCTGGGGGAGCAGTGCATTGGAGGGCAGGGGCCTGGGTCCAGCTGGGGTCTGGCTGGCTATCATCTGAGCTCCTCAGAGGTGCTGCTCCTGTGAAGCCAGCCATGAGGTGGGATATGGTATTGGCAGCCTCCCTGCCCTCCTCTCCAACAGCCTCCAGCGCCCTCCACCCGCTCACTCCTGGCCTTCCTCTCCCTACCCCAGCCCTGTCCAGTGGAAACTGTGAACCACAAATGGGACTCCACATTTTCCAGGAGCCGCATTAAAGCCATAAAACCAAAGACAGGTGACATCAGCCGTGATAACACTTTTTTTTTTTTATAAGAACCATTTTTGTTTTATTTTACTTTAAGATTTATTTTTATTTATTTATGCATGTAAGTATTGGGGTGTAGGTTAGAGATGTGGGAGGGTGAGCAGATTCCCCAGAGATAGAATGGGGAGCAGAACAGGCGGATCCACTGAAATCTACTGTTGAGGGGAGCAGCTGGGGACAGGAGAGGTTTGCTGTGCCCTGTGTGTCAGCTCCCTGGCTGGCTGGGGATCAAACTCGTGCTGCAGAGCTGCGGATATCTTCACAAATCTGTGCTTAACCCCTTGCGCCACCGGGGAGGCCCCCAATAAATAAATCTTAAAAAAAAAAAAAAAAAGAAAAAGAAAAAGAAAAAATGGACTTGAAATGCTTTGCAGCCCCTGAAGTTGTACATTATTTTATCTGGTGTATGCCTTTGAGGATGAGGGTAACAACGTCCACAAAAGCCGGGGTTAAGTCCGTGATGTCCAGCCATGGCGATCAGTGAGCTGGCCCCTGCCCCCACCCAGCAGATGGCCCCTCCGCCCGCAGGCCAGGGGTTCCTCTCTCTCCAGTCGCTCTTCCTGTGGGACGCCAGCAGCTGGGGATGCAGGGCCAAGCTCCGGAGCTGGCCATCTGGGCAGCACCAGGGTCCCAGGTGGCATGGATGGCCCCCCAGTCTTCCCTCAGCCACGGGGGGCCAAGCCCGTTCCACCCCTCTTGTCCTTCCAGAACCAGACTGTGCCCTGGCCCTTGCCCCAGGGCAGAGCTAGCGGGAAGGGAGGAGATAAGGGGGTGGGGTGGGGGCGGGGTGCAGACCCAGGCAGAGACGCTGCCTCTGTGGTCCTGGCTCAGCTCCTGCAGGGAGGGGTTTCCCCTCTCTGTGCACGACAAACGACCCCCAAACTTTGCCCTGAATTGACCAGGGTCCTTCTCTGTAAAACAAAACCAACAACAACAAAAAAGACTCCTCTCCCTCTGTGTAAGCATGAAGCGACTAACAACTCCCATTTCTGGCCTCAGGGGTGAGAGCCAGTGCACTGGACCCCGCAGTCCAGGGACCAGTTGGCTCCTGAGGGGACAGTCGGTCACAGTTCTCCATCTTTATCTCCAGGCTCTGTTGCCCCCCAACTCCATGCAGTGGAACCAAGATTTCTGCACTCAGACCCTCACACGCGCGCAGGCTATAGGCAGTTGTCGTGCCCCCTGTGTTCTGAACTGCCCCCCTCCACCAGCCATCAGAACCCAGCCCCCTGCTACACTGTCCTCACTTTTCCCAGGGCCGCTTTCATGCCAGTTCTGGGCAAGTTTGATTTTTTAAAAAAGATTTATTTATTTATGCATACAAGAGCTGGGGTGTAGGCCAGAGGTGCGCTGGGGTGAGAGGATTCACCAGAGACACAGTGGGGAGCAGAACAGGAGGATCTACTGAAATACACTGCTGAGGGGAGCAATGGGGAGACAGGAGAGGTTTGCTACGCCATATGGGTCAGCTCCCTGGCTGGGGATGGAACTCGTGCTGCAATAGCTTGATAGCGCTATCTTTAACCCCTGAGCCCCCAGGAAGACCCTGATATTGGTTTTATTGATATTCCTGCCTGGAGCATCAGACCAGAGACTTCAGGACCGGGGCTTATCTGTTGGAGATTCCAAAGGGCAGGGATTGGGTCTCCTCCCTCAACTGGGGGTCCCTAGGAGCAGGGAATCAACTTTCCCCTCAGATGCAGGCTCCTGAGGGCAGAATCCCCGAATCTGGAAGAATCTGGAAGAATCTAGAAGACTGAGATAGCCTCTCTTCCAGCCTGGCCTGGGCCCCTGTGGCTCCCAAGAGCCCAGGAAGGGGTAGCTCTGAGGCTAGTTCTCCCAGCTCCCCACCCACTTGGGCTGGAGTAGCGGAGCTCTGTCCCTGCTGACCCCCACCCACCCTCCTGCCAGCAGCTCTGATTTTTCCAGTCTACTGGCCCGGCCTCTGAGGACTCCTGCCTAATAAAGCGCTTTCCCATCTGCTCTGGCTCCGGCAGCTCCAGATGCCTGGGGCCTGGCTTTGGGGGAGCAGTAAGAAGTTCCCTCTTCCCTGGCCTCCACTCCCCACAGACACGCCAGGGGTCCACCCCCACGGCCAGGACTACCCCACCCATCTCAGACTAATGA
This sequence comes from Talpa occidentalis, assembly GCF_014898055.3. Lineage (NCBI taxonomy): Eukaryota > Metazoa > Chordata > Mammalia > Eulipotyphla > Talpidae > Talpa > Talpa occidentalis. The sequence continues at coordinate 70,910,056 of NW_023605194.1, read as the reverse complement.
GAGCCAGACCCCGCAGCAGAGCCGCCCTGAGCAGGGCTGACCTATTTCATTAAAACGGCAGCTTCCAAAAATGGAGGCTTTGCGCCAGGGTCTGCCCCAGCCATGAAGACGGCCTAGCTGTCCTGGCCACGGATGTCGGCCTTTCTTCTCACCCTCCCGCCTTCCTCTTTTCCGACATCTGTGTCCAGAAAGGAAGAACAGCCCTGTTTGCACTGGCCTCCTTCCATCTGTCATCTTTTCCCCCTTTCAAAAGTCTTGTCCAAAGCAGCAGAGGCCGTTACGTAAACATTCCACCTCTTTCCTTAAATTGGCGGGCATTTCTGAACAATGGACTCACTGTGAAGGGGACGGGTGCGGGGAGGGGGCGCTCCAGGCTGCGCCCCACAGGGCTGGCCCCCAGCCGAAGAGAACCAGAGAACTGTTCTTTGAAGGAACCAGAGAGGAAATCCAGAATCTTCAGGCCAGACCTTCCCTGTTGTGCTTGGGACAGCTCCCACCCCAGCCTGCCCCCGACCCCCCACCCCTCCAGCCTGCACCCCCCACCACCCGCCTGCCACTGGTGCTCAACCCGCTGGCAGCGGGTATCAGCGTGCCCTGCCCTGGGGCTGCAGGGACTAGCTGGCGGCGGGCATGAGCAAGGGAGACTGAATCCGAGTGGGTGCGAGTGTGTGCATGTGTCCTCTGGCATGATATTTGGAGGCACCCTGAAGATTTTGTTGCCTTTTTCTTTAAATAGAAACAGTTGCACCTCACTAATTCAGACCAGTTGGAGAAAAGTCCAGAGGGGAAGGGAAAAAGACCAGCTTCACAGAATATATTCGAGCTTGCTTAGGCCTCTTGTTTTCCCAAGTTCGCCCAGTTACTGGAACTGGACTGACCACACTGGCAGACAGTCCTGGGTCTCTCCAGGTGTAGCTGATGGTCATGGTGAGCATCGTCGAGAATGCCTGACTGGACATGAGGGCTGCTCAGATAGTGAACGCGGATTTTTTCTTAATAGGTCAGCTATTTCACACATTTAGTGTCTTTTGAGTCACACTCTCTATGGACAAATTCCACACCTTAAGTCAGTACCTACTCTTTGCACATTGTAAGTGTGCAAAATTTGTGTTCAATAGTGATGGATTGATGGGTGGATGGAAAGATGGCAAAACACATGAGTGGCTGGATGGGTGGATGGGTGGGTGGGCAGATGGACGGATGGGTAGATGGATAGATTGATAAAACTGGTGAAGCAAGATTGATGGGGGAGATTTGAAGGAAACTTTTCACACAAGAGGGGAGAAGCAGCAGGCGCCCGGTGGAGCACCACGAATGCCAAAAGCCTGCCAAAAGCCTCCGTCAGCTCCCAGAGTTGGTGCTAGCAGGTGACTAGGGACGTGGCTGAGGTGGTGGTGGTGAGCGCTAGGAGGCAGGGAAGGCTGGGTTTGACGGGGCTTGGTGGGCAGGTGTTAGCGTGGGAATGTTCCAGGGACAGAGAAAAGTGCAAGTATGAAAAGGTAAAAGGAGGTTGTCTGTTCTGGGTGAATGCAGTTCAGTGGGATCTTCTATCACTTAAGATGGTTTTGGCCTCAAGTAACAGAAAGATTACTTCAGTCAGCTAGCCCCAGCGGTGGTCAGTGGAGGCTGTTTGCCCCTTGGGACACTGGCACTATCTGGTCACCTGGTCAGGGGGAGCCGCTGGTGGCGGCTAGGAGGCTGATGGCCCTGGAGCACGACTCCCCTCGGGGAAGAGCTGGCAGCGGGATGAGGAGATGAAGGGCTTCATGACAAGGGACAGTGTTCTGTCCTGTCACTGCGGTTCTGGCTCAGTTACTGTCTTAGGTGCCAGCCAGATGGGTCCTCACCAGCTCTATCTCATCTGCTCCTTGCGGGCCGGCCGGGGGGGAGATTGTCACTGGCAAACATCACATCTTCCCTTGAGCATCCTACTTTCCTTAAAGACTAACTTCCCACCCTCCTATTAGCTCTTGCCCTGGGCCAGATCCCACATCAGTGCTGGGGGAGAGGTCCCCACCAGGGGCTAGATGGACATGGATGGAGAGACCTTTTGTCCACCCCCTCTGGTGCTGGGGTCTGATGCTGTTAGGGGGACAGTGTCTCCTCTGGGCACCGCAAGGGCTCTCTGGCCTGCTGGGAGACACAGAGTCAGCCCTCAGGCCGGGGCTGGCCACACACAGTGTCCACTTGGGCTCCAGCCCCTAAGTTATTCCTTCTACAGACAGCTGTTCTCCACAGAACCCTCTCTCTGCCCAGGCGGCTGGCAGGGCTGCTGCTGGGCTGGTGCTCCTGGGGGCTTGGGGTGGGCCAATGACCCGTTATCAGGTCTGTGTCTCGTTCCTCTTCCTGCCTGTGGCGACCTCATCTTTCTGCTCCCAGATGGGGTGCTCGGGCAGGGGCTGTGTCTCCCCACAGCCTGGGGCCCTGAGGGACCGGGTCTCCTGCCCGAGTGCCTGGGGCCACCTTCATGTACCCAGTCCTTTGCCTGTCTCACCGCATTGACCCTGGGGGGAGGAGGGCGCGCTGCCTGTCCAGAACCAGCTGCCCTGGCGGGGTCAGAGGTGGCATCTCAAAGCTCCAGCAGGGCCTACTCCTTGGAGAGGGCAGAGGAGACTGGCTACCAGGTTCCCCCTCTAGGAAATCGCCACCCCACTCCTGTCTCCTTCCAGGTGGGGGTGGCAGCAGCCAGAAGGAGGGCAGAGGGAGAGGACTTCTTTCTACCTGGGTCTGATTAAACTCCCATTCCTGAGGCATCCTGGCTTTGAACGCTTTCTCCCCAGGCAGCCAGTCCCAGAATCCCTGCAAAGCTTGCAGAGGCCAGGCTGGGGGAGGCAGTGGTGAGGCAGGAGGGTGTGGCTGGTGCTAGATCTTTATCAAACCCCCTGTGCCTCCAGCCAGCTCAGAGCTGGGCCAGACTCCTGAGGAATCAGATCCGGATCAAGTTACCTTCTGAATTCTGTTAGCTCAGGCCAGCTGGGGTGGGAACAGGGCTGGGTGCGGTGTGGGAAGGGGCGGGGTGCCAGGGCAGCCTCCTCTCATTGGCTGGTGTCTGCCTTGGCTGCGCCCCCTTCCCTCAGCCCCCACCCCTCATCTGTGCAGGGCCGGATGGGGACCATGTCTAGAAAAATTGGAAAGTGACGGGTTTTTAGACGATCGTTCGAGAACAGGTGCTAATAACAGCAGCAATCGCAGCATAACAGTGCCCAGTGCTGACCTAATTCCACATTTAATTCTCACCCTCTTGACAGAAGAGGAAACTGAGGCCAAGCCGTGTGACCCTGGGTCGGGAAGCGGCCAGTCCCTTGCCACCTAAGGAGGGGCAGAGCCTCCCAAGCAGCTGCCCTCATGGCGTTTCTAGTCCTCTTTTTTCACAGGGAGGAAAAGTAAGAAGGACCTGGGCCTTTGCTCCATCGGGTTCTAGAACAGCCTCAGTGAACTTTCCTGTACATATTTTCAACTCTGAGGGCCACACAGCTTCTGTGGTCTGCGGTCACCTCTGCAGTCACCCACACTCAGCTAACTTTTGCAGCCGCAGCAGCCCTGGACCTTCCACGGACCAGTGTGGGACCAGCAGGTCATGGGCTTGGTCTCAGCAAGCAGCAGAGGCCGGTGTGGGGGCTGTAGATCCAAACTGGGCATAGGCATTGGGGCTTCCCCCGGAGGCTGGCTCCCTTTTTAGCAGCTGCTGCAGACCAGGTGGGCAAGCAGCCCCTCGTGCCCCAAGGACACCCCAGCCTCTGCTTCCCCTCTCCTCTCAGTGACCTGCTTTTCTGCCCTCTGCTAGAACCAGACACAGAGCCCACAAGTTAGTCACAGTGTCAGACTCTGGAGCCATTTAAAGTCACAAACCCACAAGTTCCGGGGACAATGATGAGGCTCCCTTTTACGTGAGCACTATTTCATGCTATAATGCATGCAGCGAATATTTCTCCTACTCCAAACCTGTCACTATATATTTTATTAAAGATTTATTTATTTGTGCATACAAGAGCTGGGGTGCAGGCCAGAAGTGCGGAGGGTGAGAGGATTCACCAGAGACAGTATGGGAAGCAGAACAGGTGGATCCACTGAAGTCCACTGTTGAGGGGAACAGCAGGGAGACAGGAGAGGTCTGCTGTGCCCTGTGTGTCAGCTCCCTGGCTGGAAATCGAACTCATGCTGCAGTGGCTGCGATAGCTTGATAGCGTTGTCTTTAACCCTTGTGCCACTAGGGAGGCCCCGGAACCTGTCACTGTATTCTTCAATTCACCAGCTTTTTTAAAAAGGAAAAACAACTAGGCAAGTTAATTTTATAATTCATAGGAAAATACCAAGGATGCAGAAGCTAAAACCATCTTGGAAAAAGAGCACTTTTTGCTTGTTTTACTACTAGTGCATTGAGGGGTTTGCACTTCGCGGAAGGACATGCTGGTCAGTGTCCTTTGCTGGCTGTGTCCTGTGCAGCCTTGGCCTAGGCTTCAGGGGCCTCGTGAATCACTGGGAAACATCCCCATCATGCAGCTCTGAAAGAGGCTGTGGAGATCGGCCTTACCACTGTCCTAGATGTTTCCTAGATTCATCGGTGAAGCTGTCCTGGTCTGGAGTTTTCTCTTTGGGAAGAGTTTTGGTTTTGAATGTGAATTCTTCAGCAGAAATATTGGCTAAGTGTTTCTATTCCTTCTAGTAGCCGCTGTTGTTAGGTGTGTCCCTCAGGGAATTTGGTCCATTTCCTATAAGATGTAGCAGAACCTGTTTTAACCAAAAGTACTCTCCCTTAGCCTTTTAAAGGCCTCTCCTTTCAAAGCAAGATGGGGGCCCCCTTCCCTCTCCCTCCATCCTCTCCTCCTTCCCTCCCCCTCCTCCTCATCAGAAAAGCAGTGTCTACTGACTGAGGCCATTTTGAATATACACAAAAGCCTAAAGTCAACTCCAGTCACATTGCCCAGAAATTGATCACTATTAATACTCTGCTCTGATTTTGACAATAACACCAATACAAATAGTCATGAATGTGCATGTTGTGGAATTGATTTTTCTTAGGGTATAGTCCTGTGAGAGCAGGAGAACCAAAAGAGAAGTTCCAGAAAGCGCTATACCCCTGAATGAGCTATCAGCTTGCCTTCTCCCTCCCTCCCTGCCCCTCCCATCTCTTAGAGGCTACCTGTGCTCAGTCCCTACAGGTGGGGAGACAGAAGGTTTTCCTGGCAGATGTGGCTGGAGCCCTTTGCAGGTAAGAGCAGCCCGCGTGGAGCCTGGTAGGGGTGATATAGTGGAGTGTCCCTTGGCTTCCATCCACAGTGGAAGGACCTCACATCTTCCTGTTGGGGCAGGCAGTCCGTGGGGGCATTGCAGCAGGCAGGCAGGCAGAGTCTCCTCAGCTGAGTCTCTCCCAGAACCAGCAGAGGTGGCTTCCCTCAGGTGTGGGCTCGGGAAGGCAACCTGGGGAGGGGAGCCCCTGGGCTTGCAGGGCAGCTGGCAGGGCGCCACACAGCTGTTGGTGTGTCTCAGGTGGTGCAGCCTCAGGGCGGGCCCTGCCCAGGGTCAGCTTTCTTGGCCAGCTTTGTCTGTGGGACAGCCCCGAGGATTGGCTGGGCTGAGCTGGCATTGCAGAACCTGCTGGGGAGGTGCTCTGTCCAGACAGTGTTGGCCCAGGTGGGGTGTGGGGAGCCGACCCCCCTGTGTCCCCCCACAGCACCTCTCCTTAGCCTCTTTGCCGAAACAAAGAATTTTTTTAATGGTAGGAGTTTGGGCGACTATGTAAGTAGCCTCCTCTCCTTAGACACCTGCAGAGTAGAGCTGGTGTAGTTATCTTTGGGTTTTTACCTTTGGGGACTCCACCCCAGTATTGGCAGGGGCTGTGGAGGGAGGTGGGCTGGGCAGGGCTGGTGGCGCTCGGGCTGTGGGGTCCACTGAGGATGAGGCCACGTGCACCGGGCAGCCGCCCTCTCATGCTCAGGTCCTGCCCCGGAGCCCCACCAGGGTCCAGGTGTCTGTGGGGAAGTCCCTGGGCAGGGATGGGCTCCCCGACCTCAGCCAGAGCCATCTGAGGACCAGAGCTCAGGTTGGTGCTCATTGACCCTCCAGGCCCAGGGCAGCCGGGGCTTCAGAGAGTGGGAGTCCTGTGAGGATGACCTTAGGAACAAGGAGCCCCATAGGGGGAGAGACCCGAGGCCCTGAGCCTGGTAAGTAGCCGGTGGGCCCTGGGGGTGAGAAGGCCGAAGACCCCCATCTTACTTCTTCTCCTCTTCTTTTTATTTTTTAAAAAGATTTATTTATTTATGCATACAAGAGCTGGGGTACAGGCCAGAGGTACGGGGGGTGAGAGGATTCACCAGAGACAGGTTAGGGAGCAGAATAGGCAGATCCACTGAAATCCACTGCTGAGGGGAGCAGCCGGCGAGTCAGAAGAGGTCTGCTGCACCATGTGGGTAGCTCCCTGGCCAGGGCTCCAACTCATGCTACAGTGGCTGCCAATAGCTTGATAGTGCTGTGTCTTTAACACCTGCACCACCAGAGAGGCCCCTCTTCTCTTTTTTCACCTTTTATAGCAGAGCAGTGGCAAGACCCAGAACACCCCCAAGGCTGATATTGCCCTTCTTCATGACAGTACTTTTGATATGTTTGTTTAAAAGTTACATATCCCCCTTCTTACTCTCTCAGGGGAGGCCGCCACCCCGCTGTTTCCTGTGCCCAGTGCCCTAGGGGACAGAAGACTCAATTCTGGCGACGAACCCCCAGGCTTCGGGCACTTACATGACTGTGGGATGGGAACATGATGCCCAGAGCCTGCACAGACCTTGCTCCGCTGCTGGCATCAGCACTAGCGCCTGGCTCTCTTCCAAACTCCCTCCTCACCTTCAGAGCATATCTCAAAATCTAATAATAATCTAAGTATTTTTGTCAAACTTATAAAGCTTGGCATGTTCTGTCCTTTAAAAATCCCCTCAGACAAGGTAAACTGCTTAATGAATCTCAGTGGTAATGGATGGAATCAGTCAAGAGGATGAAAGTTGATTTGCTCGTCGCTTGACTTTATTGGTCTTCAAAATGCTTCCCTGGAGTGGAAGTGGAAAAGCCAAGCCTCTCTCCATTAACAAGGGTATGGCAAGTGACATTGGCCCTCAGCTGGAGGACAGCCCGTGGCAGAAAGATTTAAGCTGAAATGATGTGCGTGTCATCCGGATCGCAGCTTTCAGTCAAGGAGGCATCCACCATCCCCGCTGCTCCCCTTAGTACTGACTGGAAGGTGGATGTGATGGCAGGAGCTAAAGCAGCCACATGGAAAAAGGAGGTGGCATCTCAGGCTGCAAGACAGAAGCCTGGATCTCATGCCAGAGAACCACTAACATGGCCCGAGCCGCCCGCCCTGAGTGCCCCAGAGAACAGCCTGTGTTGGGGGTGCTGCTACCTTCATGGGGTCAAGTCTGGGGTCTCCCTGTGATGCCTCCTGCTGCTTGTGCCCTTCATCCCCTTCAGGCCCCATTCCACCTGGAAGGTCATATTCTGAGTTTTCCCACCATGGTTCATTGCCAATGTATCCTCAGAGGGAGCACCTCGAGTCTTCCCTAAAATAAAGAGAGTGGGTGCAGCTTCCAAGGTGGCGCCTCATGGCCCCCTCACATCCCCAGACCACCTGTGACCTCCAACGTCTGATCAGAATCCGTCCAATTGCTCATGCAGCCTTCTCGCCAGACCTTTCTTCTCTGAGCTGAGCACATAAAGTGACATCTAAACCAGCCCTGTCTTGTCTGGCTTTCCGCCCTCCCTGGAGGAGGTACCCATGCAGCATTTGCTTTTAGAGGGGAGACCTGAGACCCAGAGATATGAGGGAATAATGTAACTAATTCTCATAGGTACTCTGGAAATCCTGAAGGGATGCAGGGTTGCCCTTGAGGTCACTGAGAGGCAGGCCAGGCAGGGAGGCACAGGGCAGCTGCGGGCTCTCCCCTGAGGCCCGCTTGCCCACCCGGGAGGCATCAGTCCAGTTGCTCCAGCAAGGAGCAAGCAGGCAGAGTCAGGGCTGGGTTGGGGTTGGGGGGGGCTTGACTTTCTTATTTCGGGCTGTTGAGCTCTGTGGAATAAACCTCCTTTCCCAACATATGTTCCCATCACTCCCATGTCTCCCTGTCACCACCTCACATCTCCTTCTGTCTTGTTGCTCCCCAAGGCCACCTGTCCTGGGCCCAAGTCCTGGAATGGCTGACCTCTCTGGCAGGGACAGTCCTGCCATCCCCTTGCCCAGGGAGGCTTTTGGGTGCTGGTCTCACTGGACCTCCTGCTCAGCCACTGGGGTCTGTTGTCATCTACACAGTGCTTCCCCTGCCACCCCCTGGGTCCCCAAACCAGGTGCTCCCCCCAAAGGTCTGCAGCATCCCCAGGTCCCTACCCTCAGGCGCTCTCCAGTTTACCTAATTGTTTTTCTTTGCCAAGCTTTGAGTTGAATTAGAACCACAAGACAGCAGAGAGCAGCTAAACAAGCAAGACCCCTAGGGCCCAGGAGGAGTCCCTTGTCCCTGCCCTCCCCACCACAACTGGGGACAGCTCCAGCCCTACCCATCCCAAGTACCACCAGCTGAAGGAGGTTCTGTGTAGCCGAAAAGAAACCCATTCAGTCAAAGGTGCCCTTTCAAAGCGGGACCTCAAAATGAGGGACTCCCCTGGATCACCTTCCTGCCACCCCCACCTGTCTCTTCTGTGTTTCCTCTTCCAGCCTCAGCAGGGAGGGTGTCGCCCACCCTGGGCTGCGAGTCCTCTTCCCACAGGCGTGGCAGCCATTGGTTCATGGGGCAGGTGGAGGTGGCAGCTGACACTGGAACAGGGAGCAGTCACCTCTCCCTTCTCTCAGAGCCCCTAAGGAATGCCACTGGTGTGCTGTTAGTTCCTGCTGGGGGTGTGAGCCTGCAGTGGCCCTGGCACTCAGCCTGGACCCCCTCCTCAGTGTGGAGAGGGCCAGCTGGACTCTGTCCGACTGAACATATCACTGGCCAGCTGGACTCTGTCTGACTCCCTTGCAGCTAAGCTCTGGGGGGCGTTCAGTTCTACGCTGACATGGCAGCCAATGATGGGCCCATCCTGCAGCTCTGGAGCCATCCCGGAGCCAGCAGCCAGCCTGGCTCTGCAGATAGGTCTGCACTGGGGCTTGTGACAGCTGTCACCAGCCTCACAGGTGCCAGGAGGAGGGGGTGGTGGGTCATGGGGGCCGACTCCTGGCCCGAATCCAACAAGGGCCATGGCCGCCTGGGTTTATTTTAGTTTCCCAGCTTCAGAGTCACCCAGCTAGGGAGCTGCTCACCTCAGGTCAGGTCCAGTGTGGTTCTAGGAGCTGCTGCTCGGCCTGGCTAGAGCCCGCAGTTTCAGCCCTTTCCACAGCTTCCAGGCCGCTAACTACCACAGTGACTAAGACGTAGGTCTAAACTAGGTCCCATGGTTTCTGGTTCCTTCCACGGAACTCTTTTGAAATAGTGTGTTTGGAAGAAAAATACTGAGAAGCATAGGGGGAACTGTTAGTATCTGCCCATGGGCAGGAGGCAGTCACTATATTCTTGCTGAGATGCCCACGAAAAGCCAGAAAATCATCTCTTCATGCCAATATGCATTTCAGCTGGGACAGAGGGCATGGATGTGATGCTTGCCCGGCTACAGGTTCATTCGCTCATTCAGCAGCATTGATGTGTTCCAGGGGTCTCCAGGCACTGGGATCCTGGGGTCAAATGAAGGAGAAACTTTTCTTTGCCTCTCGTTACTCAGGGCAAACATCCAGGTAAAATGAAAGGTAACTTGGAGGAAGCTTTTATCCCACATTTGGGGAGAAGACAGAGCCTAACCTGGGATTGAAGACAATATGAACCCTCTGCCACCTCCCACCCTGTGTGCTGCTCCTGCAAGGCCTTCTGGGCCGGATATGGCAGACCCTTGCCCATGGGTCTGTGGCGAGCTTCCTTGCCAAGCACCTCCTCTAAATGGGGCCTTGAGTTCACAGAAAGAATTAACTGTTTTATCCTTCAAACGTCTGAGAATTGCACTGTTCCCGAATGGATCTTAGCAGGGCACACACCTTGGATGAAAGTCCCATCAGGAACCCAGCAGTGGAGCTGAGCTGCAGTTCTGGGAAGCAGATGCCTGTGGCTGCGCTTGTAGGATTCCCTTTCCTGGGATGGTGATAAGCAGCACTGCTGGTGTGCAGGGCCAGTGCCGCCTGCCGAGACCGTGACAATAGCTGCTCGTCATAAGAGCAAAGGCCTTCATTTTCTCCCTAAGCTTTCTCTCTGTGAGGGCAGCAATCTTCCCTACTTTGTGGAGTGCCAAATCTCTAGCAAATAAACTAGACATAGCTGGGCTCAATCCATGTTTTCCAAATGTCGAGTAAATGGTTTAAAGGCTTCTTCTGTTACTACCCTGGGCAGGGCCCGCTGGCAAGAAAGCAAGATGGCCAGGTGGGAGGAGGGTGGCACCGGATCAGATCCCTCAGGGAGAGTTGGGGATCTGATGGGACCTGCCAGGGCCAGCCAAGGGCCCTGCTATGGCCGGTGAGGAAACAAAGGCGCAACTATGGCTGACATTGCTGGCCAGGGCCTTTTCATGAATCATTGCCCACTCACGGGGATGCCAGGCCCAGGCAGGTGTGGGCCACCTGGCCAGGGAGGATGGGGAGTGGCGGGAATGCGCATAGGGATGCTGGTGGCTGCGGTCAGCGGCAGCGTCCTGGAAGCCACCGGCATGTGATGGGGCTCTTGGAGGGCTGGTGCCCGTGTTGGAACATGAGCATTTTGAGAGGCTCCGTCAGGCTCAGGTGTGAAAACCCACTCCAGAAAGCCGTAAGGACCTAGGGAACCAGCTCAGGGCTTGAGAACAGGCCACTGGGAGCAGGGAGCCGCGGGTGCTGGGACCAGTCGGCTGTGTGGGCAGAGAAAAACTGGGTGCCCCCTGTTTGAATACTTGCTCCTCCGTGGCCTCGCTTGTTTTGTACTGGGCCGTGCCCATCCTCCTGGCTTCTCTGCATCACCCCTCAACCCCCTGTCGAAGCTCATGGCAGCCACCTGCTCCGGGACCCAGCGCCCAGGCCGCTTCTGTTCCTCCTTGCTTCATTGTGACCTGAGCCTGCCCCATTCCGGCTACTGAGCTTCACTTGCTGTTTTCCTGGTCCGTGTCCCTGGATGCGGACAGCGGCTTTGTCCCTGCTCCTGGGAGCCCGATCTGAGGGTCTGGGTTGGTGAGAAAAGGTTTCAAAAGCCAAGGTGTCCTGCGAGCAAGAGCAAAGGGGAAGGGATGGATCAAGATGACATCGGGAATTTTCCACTTAAAACCACCCTTGACCCTACCGGTGTGGTGCTGCCAGACAAAGAGCCTCCTCTTGCATCTGGAGTCGGGTCTAAATGCAAATACATATTTTTGTATATTTTTAAAGATTTTTTCATTTATGCATACAAGAGCTGGGGTGCAGGCCAGAGGTACGGGGGGTAAGAGGACTTCCCAGAGACAGAGAGGGGAACAGAACAGGTGGATCCACTGAAATCCACTGCTGAGGGGAGCAGCGGGGAAACAGGAGAGGTCTGCTGTGCCCTGTGGGTCAGCTCCCTGGCCGGAGATGGAACTCATGCTGCAGTGGCTGCTAATAGCTTGATAGCGCAGAGACTAACCCCTGCACCACCAGGGAGGCCCTATTTTTGTATTTTAAATAACTTATGACTGATTCATCTACAAAACAGGAGCTGCCGCACACGTGGCTTCACACAAATGTATGCAAGGCCGTCGTCCCGCTCTCTATCAGGATGGCTGCTTTCCACGTCCTCTTGCTGACCAGCAGGCCTTGCTCTGTCTCCTCCCCACCTTCATGCCCTAACAGGGCACCTGCTTTCCTGTGTTTTTCTCTCTGCTCTTATAATTCTGCAGAAAGTGCACATACACCCATATGGGGTGCTGTTATTGCTCGTCCTGTCTTTCTTGACTCCCTCAGCGTCACCCACGGGAATTCCCCGAATCTGGCCTGAGCTAGCCCCCATGCACTGGTCCACTCACGTGACCAGGGGTCGTGACACCGACTCCCTCTGACTCCTTCTCTGCCTCTTTGCATGACCCTGTCCTTGCCAAGGGCAGCTCCAGGGGCTGAAGTTGGGGGTTCACTAGTTGAACCCATTGTCATACAGCTGAAACAAATGAGGATTGGGAAGGGGGGGTGCCCAGATGGCACAGCTGCTGGGGAACATGAGCAGCCGTGACTTCCGTGGCTCCCCACCTGGGCAAGTGGCATCACGCAGACATGGAAGGCAGAGCCAACGAAAGCTCACTTCCAGGCCAGTGAGGGCCAGAGCAGGGGCTGGGCCAGGGCTCTGGACGCTGTGCCCTCCACTCCTTCATCCAGTCATGGCGGCCCTGGACACCAGCTGCCCTGGATACGAACTCCCACGGGGAAGCCTTGTTCTTTAATTCTGGTGCCCACACACTGCCCTACACGAAGCTCGGCTAGAGAATGATGGGATCTGGCTTGATCCAGACTTTGCACGCGCCTTCCTTGCCCATGCCGGGGCATCACAGCTGCGTTGGCTAAAAACAGTCTGTACGGTCACACTTAATTCGCCATGCACTGGCACCACGGTGATTCCACCTTCAGAGGATGAGTGAGCGCAGGAGGCCCAGGTCTTGCCTGCAGGTAGGTATAGCTGCACGTGCCACAGGGCCGCGGGGCCTTGCAGGGGTGAGTGCAGGGGTGCCTCAGCAGACACCTGCTACTCCCCTGGAGGCTGCAATCTTCCCCCCCACTCCCACTCATTGCCGGCAGGAGGACCCCTTCCCTTTTTAAGGGTCCTCTCTCTGGAAGGAAATGCCTTCTGTCCCCTCCAGTCACAGGACTTCCTTGCTGCTCCCGAAGGTGGGAGGCGAGAGAAGAGATGAGGGGTTCTCTGTTCACAGGTCCCTGGGCATGGCATGGAGGTGGGGTCCTGCAGAGGTGAAAAGGTCCTCCACCTCCCGACCCCTGTCTGGGGGAGACACAGCAGGCAGCGGGCACGTCGCAGCCACCGCATGCCGTCGGCCCCCGGGAGCGAGGCCGCCTGTGAGCCCGCTGCTTGAGACGCGGGAGAGAAGAAACGCAGACGATGAACCAGTGCTTGTTCGCTCCTGTGCGCTGCACCTCTGACTGGGGAGCAAGCCCAGCCCCGGGGACCCCTCTCCCGAGATCACGTGCCAGAATTTACCTGGTTCCAGGAGCATGAAATTGTTTTATTGTTTGTACATTTCCCAGAGTGAGGTGCGTGGGATCGGCCAGGTGAGGCGCCACTGGGAGGGTGTGAGGTTGGGGTGCTGGCCCTTCCTGCCACCCCCGGAGTCTGCAGGGAAGACAGATGGGGCATCTACAGTCCTCTCCCCCGGGGTCCGGCCCAGGTGTTCTCTCTCGCCATGTACACCGAGTTTGGGCCTGCAGGTGCCACCGATGTGGGTGCTGCCTGCCTGGAATGGGGGGCCGGGAAGGGGAGCCAAGTCCCCAGTTCAGACCAAGTGGCCCTTCCTCTAGAGTTTCGCTGTAATCTGAACCAGCTGTGCCTTTGAGAAGTAGGTACCATGAAAAGGGGTAATGGAATTAGCTTTCTTGTTTTTCCAGGACTCGAAACCATATTTCCTGTCACAACTGTACGTTATTAATACAAGGCGTCTGTTAGCATAGAGCGGCCTGGAAATGCGCTCCTGAAAGCTCGCATCTGCTTTTGATAATTTATTTCTGACATTTGTAGTTGGGGGGAGGATGGGAAAAAGGGGGGAATTAAACCAAGATGTTGCCTTTCCCCCATCAGCAGCCCCTTGTCTGAGCCCAGAGCGGGAGTTCTTAATGTGGCTCTTGCATTAGGTAATATAATTATATTAATTTAGCAGCAAATAGCACGACTGCAACCTGGTGGGTGTGGGTCCACTCTAGCTTTTATCCTGCTCTGGGACTGCAGCAATTAGCTTCCCCTTGAGAGGGGATTAGCAGGACCACCCCCAGCAGCGGGGTGAGGGGCTCAGAGCTGTCAGGTGTCCCTCCCGGCCTGCCCTGCCCCCACCACCCAGCCCTTCTCCAGCTCCTCCTGCTGAGGGAAGAAGCCCCTGCCCTTGCATGGGGTGAGAGTACAGGAGCCACTATGGCAGCAGTGCCGGGAGCCAGGGTCTGAGACCTGCCCCAGACTTTCCAAGATCAGATTTCAGCCCCACTAACAAGGGAAGAAAGAAGTGTGGCTTCCCCCAGGAGGGAGCCAAGGAGGTGGACAGCAGGAGGGACCCCAGAAGCTGGTCCTGCCTGTCTGCTCCTGGGTGCCACAGGACCCATCAGCACAGGTGGGGGGTGCCCTGAGGGCATGGGTGGGAGGCTTGCCCTGGGTACTGTAAACACAGGTGTGTGGGTACAGATTGGTGGGCTGCCTGACCTGGAGAGGTCAGACTGAAGCCTCTGGCTCTGCCAGGGGTCATGGTCTGTGACCGGAATGTGGGCCTGGCCTGTGGGCCTCAGCATGCCTGCTGGAGTGGTGCCAGCACCAGCCTGGCCACCCTGGGATGCTCATCAAGGGGTGTCTGCGTAGTCTTTGGGAATTTGGGGCTGTTTTTATTTTTTTATAAAGATTTATTTTTTTATGCATACAAGAACTGGGATGCAGGCCATAGGTGTGCAGGGGGAGGACTCCCAAAAGACAGAGTGGGGAGCAGAACAGGCAGATCCACTGAAATCCACTCCTGAGGGGAGCAGCAGAGAGACAGGAGAGGTCTACTATGCCACGGTGGGTCGCTCCCTGTCTGGGATCGAACCTGTGCTGCAGTGGCTGATGACAGCCCAACAGCGTTGTGTTGGGAATGCTGGGAAGCCCCTGGGGCCTGTTTCTAAGGCACAGATGCATCCATTTAGAAACACAGGTTTTCTGATTAGAGCATCAAGGATCATCAAATCCAAGGCCTTCTCCTTTCCAGATGTCTCTCAAGATCAGAGAGGTGTTGCATTTTGCTCCAGGTCACATAGCTCAAGTTGGTGGTGTGTCTGGGGCCAGAGCAACCAAGTCTGCTGGGTCCCAGCTCAGTGCTTTCTGTGTCTAATGCGAGAAAGGAAGCCGGCTGTGCGGGCTGGGCTGGGGGCCAGGGGGAGGCTTCAGGCCTGGCCTGGCCCGGCCAGACAGATGGAGCTTAATCCAGGGTTCAAATTTTCCTGGAGCCGGTCCACAGCCGTCGGGCCACATGTGAGTAATAAGGGAGTGAGCGTGTGTGCTTGGGGCCGGCCCCCTCTACTTGGCTCCCTGCCCCAGCCCTAACTTCCTTTTGGAGTCCCTGTTGGCTTCTGGGTGTCCACCATGGGCCCCCTTGGAAAAATTTCAGCTCCATTTCAGAATAAAAGGAATGAGAACCTGGGGAACGGAGCCAGAGGAAAGCCACAAATCCACATCTGGCCTCACAGCCGGGGCAGTCCTCATCTTCCAGTCCCAGTCCCTGAGGGTCTTAAGGCCCTGGGAAGAGCAGAGCCGGGTGTGGCACAGACACGCTCACCCTTGGGGCTGGGGCCTCAACAGAGGTTCCCCTCTCTGATGTCTGGGGGACAACAGGACATGCCCCAGTATACACTAGGACTTTATGTGTCCTGGGCACTTCTGCCTTTGTGGTTGTGCATTGCTTCCTCAAAAAAAATTTGGGGGGGCATAGAAATTTGAAGATACTCAACATTTAAGGTTTTTCTCAGTTTCTAAAAGGAAAATATTTTCATGGCTCTCCAAAAGGACTGGCCCTCGGCAGTGTTAATGGATAAGTCGGCCTCTGGCCCCAGCTCAGAGTCTGCTTTCAGGGTAGCCGACACTTACACGCAGGGCATGCCACACTGCTTGAGGAATCCCACGCTGTTTGAGGCATCTCAGCAAGAACTGGGGAGAGGAGCTGGTTTGAGACAGTGGAGGAAGAGGGGGTCTGACTCCCACAAACTCAGCCCCCACCCAAGTCCCCCACACCCCGCCCTGGGGTTCCAGCTTCCCCTGCAGGGTCTGTCAGACATGTCTCCTCTAGCTTTGAGGTGCTCTCTGGCCCCTGAAACCAGACTCCAAGTGCCAAAACAAACCCCAAAGCTAGCCCCGCATTCTTTCTGCTCACAGCGCAGCCGTGCATCATGGTGACGGTTTCTAGGTGCCCTCCAGCCTGGCTGGCTAAGTCAGACACTCCAGACCCTTAGCTAAAGTTGCAGGACTCACTCATTTGTCTCCAGAAACGGGTAAAGAAAACCCAGCAACGAGGTCTGCCCTGGCCCAGGGGCCTGGCCACCACCCCACACGCAGACAAGGCCTCTACCGAGGGCCTTCGGCCAACTCTACATCCTCCACCCCTTCATCTGCTTCTCCCAACGACCCCCAGCTCACCCACGAAATTCAACTCCTTTGTTCTCCCAAGCTGCTTCCCAAGGTATAAGCCCTCCCCCTGGCCACTCGAGAAGGCAGATCCTGCTGAGCCAGCTCTTGTCCAAACCCCAGTGGCTCCCTCTGGCCTTGACTGAGCCAGCTCTTGTCCAAACCCCAGTGGCTCCCTCTGGCCTTGACGTTCACTGGGGTAGGGGAGGGTGGGCGTGCTCAGGTCCTTGTCTAACCTGGGCAAGCAGAGGGGGCCACAGCCCTGGGGCCCCCAGTCCTACCTCACCAGACTCCCTTCTCCACCTGCCCCCAACTGGACTCTCTGGCCAAGCCCTCCCCCAGGTGGCCACTCGGGGGGGCGCCTTCAATTCAGAGGAAGAGAGCAGGCTGGGGTGGCGCCTGGGTCAGGCAGTGTCCGGCTGAGTCTGCCCCAGGCTGTGTCTCGTGGGGCCTGCCCCTTTCCTTCTCTCCCGCCACCAGGCGTCTGGCAGCCACCAAAGAGCTCACGTTTCTCAAGCGGGAGCTGCTGGTGTTTATCAAGGACCGATGTGTGGGCTCCAGTGGCCTGTCCAGATGGTGACTGGGGCCTGTCCTGGGCTCTGGGGAGGCCGGAAGTTCCCAGCGGGCCGGAGCTTCCCTGGGGCCGGCTGGAGCCCTGGCAGCAACTGAGGGGTGCATTCCACACACATGTCTGCTTCAGAGGCTGCCGGGTTCCTTCACAGCTAATTAGCGGGAAGCTGCTACTGGCTGGGCTGACCTGGGCTTCCCAGCCCTCCTGGGGCCCCAGGGCCTGGGCCATACTCCTCCACACTGGCCTTTCTTCAGGAATCATCTCTCCAGCTTAAGCCTTTTCTCAGAAACAGGCATTTCCCTGACAGGGTCGCCGTTCAGAAGGCACCGGCCCCTCTGAACTGCTGGAATGGGGCGCATCTGGAAGCGGTCAACTTTTCAGCGGCTGAGGGGAAGGGAAGACATACTGCGGCTGGCTCACCTCTGGGGCTCATTATTCTTTATATTTCACCCGTCACATTTACAGTCCTCGTCAGAGCAAAGAGACAGCAAATGATCTCATTAAAACCCAGAAAGATGCTTCTTGCTGTAGAGGGGACCCTCCTGCCAGCACCTGCCACCCTGAGAGCATAGACGGGTGTGGGCTCTGGCAGGCCCTCTGTCCTGTTTGCACACATGATCTGCTTTTTCCATCATGGAAATGCCCTCACTGGTCTGAAATCAAAGTCTTTTCTGACCACACCTGCCCCCGAGGCGGGGTCCCTGGTAGACAGCAGCTGGGAGGGGTGCTGGGCTGTGGGATTTGAAAACCGATCCTGGAATTGGGAGCCTGCTCTTCTGCTTCCCATGTCAAAATGCATCCTGGAGAAGAGACTCCAAAGATACTGAGTTCGATTCTCCCAGAGCTGGGGTGACTACCCTCCCCCCTTCCCCCGAGCCATCATGCGATAGGGGTCCACACGCCCGCCCTTTTGTGTCAGCACAGAGGGGAAGAGCAGGGGATAGGCCATCACACACCCATCACACACACACCCCCACCCCACCTCTTCTGCACCAGGCACGCAGCCTTGGGCACTTGGAAAGGGCCCCCAGCCCCAGGCCCAGACCCCATCTGCAGTGTCGGGGGCCACTGGAGAAGGTGCCCTGAGGGGTCTCCTTCATCGGGTTGGCTGCTGCCTCCTGGCCTTTGCTGAGCTCTGGTCGGCAACACTGGCAAGCTTGACATGCTTCCGAGCCCAGAGAACTTCTCACCCCTGCATTCTGGTTCACCCTAACCTCTAGGCAGTCACCTCAGGGCTTGAGAAGAATGCCAAGGGACCTCCCTGGTGGCGCAGGGGTTAAGCATAGCACTGTGAAGCTATCCGCAGCCTCTGCAGCACGAGGTTGATCCCCAGCCAGGGAGCGGACCCACATGACGCAGCAGACCTTTCCTGTCTCCCCGCTGCTCCCCTCAGCAGTGGATTTCAGTCAGTCTGCCTGTTCTTTTCCCCACTCTGCCTCTGGTGAATCCTCTCACCCCCACCCCCACCCTGCACCTCTGGCCTGCACCCCAGTTCTTGTATGCATAAATAAATAAATAAATAAATCTTTAAAAAAAAAAAAAGCCAACACCTGTGGTTCTCATGCCCTCCTGCTGGCTGTCATCTGCAGACATGTCACCTCCCAATGCCAGCCTTGCCCCAGGTGTCTGGCTTGAGATCTGGGTGGTAGAGAGCCTGCCTTCTTGTGAGTTCCCGGGGTGCAGTCACCCACAATGTCTCCTGAGCTCCAGGCGCCATGCTCCAAAGCTGGGCCTGAAACACGACTCCTGTGCCCCAGGTGAGGAAAGCCAGACTCCAAGGGGTGTGAGCCAGGACGGAGCTGTAGCGGGGACACCCCTAGCCCCTCTCAGCCTGCAGGGCACCTGACCGTGGATGGCTTGTCCCCTGTAGACCAGAGCCTCCACCAGACCTGGCAGCTGGGGCTCTGAGGGGCCAGTGGAAACCTGATGCTGCTCAGAGGGTGAGCGGGTGAGCCTGGGGCATCCCAGGAGCCCTGAAGCCATGGCCTTGGCTCCCTGCTTACCCTACCTGCTTTACAAAGTCCCATCGGCTAGGAAGGCCCTTTCAAGTCTGGCCTCGCCTGTCTGGTTCCACAGCTGTGGCATGTCCCAGCCAAGGCTCTGGTTCTACAGGGCCTGGTCCGGCCAGGGAAGCCTGTCTGGAGTGTGCAGCACCCACGTCCCCCTGTGGGGTGAGGCCTCAGGAGTTGCGAGGGAGTGAGCTGCTTTCTCTGACCAGGCTCCCTTTCACTTCGCCTTTGTTTCAAGCCCAAATTAAAAGTAGGCGATGCTGGGTCTCCCTCCTGGTCCCATCAGTGGCGCCATGACTCCTCTGTGTTAGGGCCGAGGCCTTGGTCATCACACCCAGGAACCTTCCTGGCCAAAGCCAAACTCTGCTTGCCCCATTCAGGACATCCCATGTTGTACACCTTAGGCCACATCAGTGAAAAAACAGATCTGTCCTCAGATCCTTTCCAAAGTGCAAGTTGGGACACGTCCCCAAGCAGCTGGAGCAGAGCAAAGCCCGGGGCTGGGGGTTGGGGGGGGCAGACTGGCATCACCCCGTAGCTTTCAGCAGGTATCCGAAACAGGCCATTTGGAACAAAGTGCTGCTATTGTCTGAAAGGGAGCAATACACAGGTAAGAGATGCCCAGTTGCCCAGCTCCCTCCCATCTGCAACAGGAAGGGTGGGCAGATGACAAGACTCTGGCCAGGGGTGCTGTACCCTGCACGTCCCTCCCAGGGGCTTCCAACTTGCACCCCGCCACACAACGACCCAGCTGGGCTCTGAACACACGTGGCTTTCTTTGTCCAGGTGGAGGGTCCATCTGTCCACTCCCCCTGCTGGGCGGGGTCGGTGCCATCAGCCTCATGGGGAGGGAGCAGGCGCTCGCCTTTGGTCACATGTCCTCGAGCATTGTCAGAGATTCTGAGTAGCTCTCTCAGCAAGGGCTGATCTTGCGCTGTCTGGGTGGGGTGGCTCATCAGAGTAAAGGTCTCTCCTCCGTGCCTCCCGCTCAGATGCGTGGTGATTAAGGTAATGCCACCCTTTATCATTGCAAAGTGCTGTAAACAGACACCAGCCTGCAGGCATCACTGCTCTCAAACTGCAGAGAGCTTTCTCTAGCAATTTTCCTGTCCTCCAAATAGCACCCCTACTCACCTGGGGGAATGCTGCCTTCCCAAGGGCCACTCCCACCGCCCAGCACAGAGGGGGCAAGGCCAGTGTGGCTGCCTGTGAGCAGATCCAGGCAAGCCCTCCACTGGGCAGGCCCTGTCCTCGTGTGTCACACTTGGGAAGTAACGCCTTGGCCCCTCCTGCTGCAGGCCAGGGGGCTCCAGGCAGGGCCAGGGGGCACCTCTGCACTGAAGGAGGAGGCCAAGTGTCCTCCAGGGACTCTGGGTCCGAGGCCAAGGGCACACCCTGTGCTCCTGGCATCTCCAGAGCATGGAACAGCACATCCCAGTCACTGCGGCACATACTCACACATATTTAAACGGCCTATTCCCCACATCCATCTTATATGGGCATGAATCTTTTTCTTAGACATGCACTGAGGAATGACATTCATACATGGCAACAAGGGTGCAGCAGCCATCAAGCTGACCTCAGGCTTTGCTGCTGGGGAGGAGGCCTTCCAGGATACACCGGCCCAGAGCTGGACCTGCCAAGGAGATGCCTTCACCCTAGGACAGAGCGCTGCCCCCCCGCCGGGACGGGACCTGCAAGTCTGGGCGGCAGATCCCAAATCTACTTTCTGCTGTAGGATCCCCTTATTGACTGAGCCAGCAACTCTTTGTGGTGCAGATCTGGCCGCTGAGGTCAGCGCTGACCCAAGTGGACTCATGTAGTGGGCGCCGTGCGACCACCAGAGAAAGTGGGCAGCGGCCAGGCTGCCGGGCTCTGGCCTGGTGGGAACTGGCTCTGGTGCAGAGCAGCTCCTTTCTCGCAGCTTCTGGACACAGCTTTCTGGATGGTGACCATGAAAATGGAGAGACCCCTTCTGTTTTAAAAATTTTTGTTTAGAAGAGCTGGGTGTAGGCCAGAGGTGCAGGGGATGGAGGATTCACCAGAGACAGTGGGAAGCAGAACAGACAGATCCACTGAAATCCACTGCTGAGGAGAGCAGCAGGGAGACAGGAGAGGTCTGCTGCACCCTGTGGGTCAGGTCCCTGGACGGGATCAAACTCAGGCCGCAGTGGTGACAGCCTGGGACTCAACCCCTAGGCCACCAGGGAGGCTCCAGGTGACCTCTTCTTTCCAGCATGCTGACAGCATGGTTCTTGGCCCCTGGGGGTGCACAGAAGTCCCTGAATGGATGGCTCGTGAAGGGAAGAGAGAAGGTACAGTCTGATCCAGCTTCTCCCAGGGAACCCCAGGCTCCCCGAGGACTCGCTGACCAGCTTGCAGTGTGAAGAGTTGGCTGCGTCTTGGCCAAAGCCCGGTGGTCCTGGTTGCTCAATCAGCACGAGTCATTGTGGAGACACAGGGGAGGTTGGTGGGGCTAGCCAGAGCACACCTAAGCTGTGGTTACCTTGCCCAGTGGCCCGGGGTGACCGCTCCCTGTGTCTCCAGAAGGCCCCCAGCCCGGCCTGGCCTGAGCTGTGCCCCCCTATCAGGGCAGGGAGCAAGACCCTCTGTGCTGCCTTTTGTCCAAGGCTGGACACCGTGGCACAGCCTGGAAGCCGGTTGTGCCGTGGGGACAGGGAGGAGTGTGAGAAGCTGGCTGTCCGCTGGCTTCTCCTGGCCTGGCCTGGCCTCTGTCACGGAGTTGGCCCAGCTGGGCTCCAGCTGCCTGGCCGCTGGCTGCCAGCTCAGTTTCCCAGCACTTGGGCCTCACCCGAGTCTTGAGCCTCACATGGAGCGTCTGGTTCCTATGAAGCCTCTGTCTGCCCTTCACAGTGGTCGCTGCTGCCAGAGCCTTGTGAAACCAGATCCCCTGGGCCCCTTTGAGTGGCCCCCGCCGGACCCTTCGCTGCTCGGAGACAAGTGACCCCCAGGCCCCCTTTGGCGGCAGCCCCAGCCTAGCCTGGCCCCTGTTGCGGTGAAGCCCTCTCTCAGAACAGTTCCTTAGAGCGACGCCTGCGCCAACGAAACCAAACAAAGAAACGTATCTAACCAGGTAAAGGGCAGTCAGAGGGCTCCGCCTGCCTTCAAAGCTCCCATGGCCACTGCCTGTGCAGTGGAGGAGGCCTGGGAGACAGCATGGGCGGCTCGAGGGTGCCAAGCACACCCACGGCCTCGAGTGTCTCCTTTGAGTGCCGAACATGTGAAAGTACCAGATGTTGAAATATAAACACATCTCTGTTCTCAAAAAAAAAAAAAAAAAAAAAAAAAACAAAACTTCCAAGAACATTCTAGAAGGTCACATTTATTTGCTCAGCATCCTCATTCAGGTCAGAGGCTGCACCCCACCCTGCAGCAGGCCCCCGACTTCCCAGATGAAGCCATGGGCCTGGCCTTTGGTCACGGCTGCCACCGAGGTCAGGTAGGGAAAGCCTTGTGGGTGTGAGAAGTGTTGGGCCCGGTGCTCACAGCGTCCACAGGGCAGATTTTATTTACTAATGCAACATTAATCTTTGCAGGCCTCCATTTGTAAATCATTTCTGTTTATCAGATTGCATACAGAAACAGCCTCGAGCCTTTGGTCATTAGCCTTTGATTGTTGTGGAAAATCAGCCGACAACTGTCCAGCAGGCCAGTCACCAGTGGCAAGTTTGAAATACAGTTCATAGCAATTTCTCCCCATTTTACTTAGATCCAAAGATAAGAATCAATATAATCAATATGAGTGTCTCACAGTATAAGATGTGTGTGTGCAAAATAAATAAAGCAGTATTGCCAACATTTCATATTTTAATTGATTTGTGCTTTTTCAATGTATTTTAGAAATAAATCACTTGTCTGATCTCATCCATTAGGAAGTTATTATCATTGGGGCCTCCCTTGTGTCACAGGGGTTAAGTCTCGGCATGATGAAAGTATCACCATCCTCTGCAGCCTAAGTTTGATCCCCTGTCAGGGAGCTACCCACATGACACAGCAGACCTCTCCTGTCTCTCTGTTGCTCCCTCAGCAGTGTATTTCAGTCAGTCTGCCTGTTCTGCTCCCCAGTCTGTCTCTGGTGAATCCTCTCACCCCCCACACCTCTGGGCTACACCCCAGCTCTTGTCTGCATAAATAAATAGATCTAAAAAAAAAGTTATTATTGCTTCAGATCCTCCTCAGCAGCGAGTGTGCCTATGAAAAAATGTAGAATTCACGGAAAATCTCCTGTGCACAAGCCCCAGCTGAGACACGCCCCGGTGGCAGGACCCGACCTCCCTGACTGGTCTCGCTGGCCCTGACTGGTGATGGACACAGGCGGGCGTGCAGAGGCAGTCCAGTCGCTGGGTGTGGTCTGGGCTGCGCAGGCTGAGAGGCGTGAACCTGGACAGCCGCCACCGAGGCCCCTGAGCCCTGCCTGTAAGCCCAGCAGCAGGTCCTGCCCAGCAGCAGGTCCTGCCCCGCATGCCTGGGGCAGCCCCAGGGGACTCCAGTCATCGGCCACAGCCTGGGGGTGCAGAGAGCACAGTCCCCATGTGCATCCTGGGGGGCGCCCACCCCAGGCCTGGCCAGTCTGGAGCTCAAGGCAGGGTCTCCGTGGGAGGGAGGGAGGACCTTCTGAGGAGAGCTTCGGCGTTTGATGGCAGCAGGGCCAGCAGGCTGGAAGGGCCTAGGGACCGTGGCCCAGGGCAGGAGGGAGTCGGAATGACCAGAAGCTCTCAGGGCCATGTCTGCCTGGACCCAGGAAGAGTCAGGACAGGACAGAGCAGGGACAGATCAAGGACCTGCCAAGCACCCCGTGGGGTCCCCATGAATGTGATGGGCTGGCCTGGGCATCCCGGGCACCCCCCCCAGGGCCCCCCAGTTCCCCGCTGCTGGCTGGGTCTCTAGAGGGTTTTCACACTCGGGGGCGAACAGGAGATGCTGCCTTCCCTCAGCTCAGGCCGCGGCTCCTATGTAGCTCACAGCCATCCAGCGGGGCCGGGGCTGCGGTTCTGACCTCTGCGATGTTTGTGGAAGAGGGAGGCAGCTACGGGACCCCTGTGGCAGTGTCAGCTGGGCGCAGCGCAGGACAGGCTCTTGAGGCACAGACTGGAAGCAGAGTAGGCCGACGTCAGGGGCCAGTGAATGGGTTTGCCAAAGGCCTTGCTGTTTGTCCCGGCCTGACAGACTCAGCCCTTGGCAATCCCGTTCTCAGGGCCCAGCAGGCAAGGAACGGGGCGGGGGGGGGGCGGTTTGGGGAGGTTAGAGGGGTGGGGGGCCACATCTCCACGGACCCTGACCCTGCACCAGTGGACACTGTGTCTGCCCTCAACCCCTCAAGGCGGGGAGTGAGCCGGTGGTCAGCCTCTGCAGGACAGGGCTGGGAAAGTGTGGCTACCTGGGCCCCACACCAGGGCGTCCAGTGGGAGCGGAGAGCACAGGGCCTGTGCCTCTCCCTGCTCTGCCCTCGCTGGGTGGCCGCAGGGGCTCCGCGGGAGGACGGGAGGGGCGAGTGTGAGTTGGTCCCGAGAGGGTCCGTCTCTGGTGAGAGCCTGGTTTCTGCTTCTTCCCGGGGACAGGGGTGAGGCTGCTGCTTCCATATCTAGGAGCCTAGAGCCATGGCGGGAGGCTGGAGGGACCCTGCCCCTCTGGGCTCCCAGCACAGGCTCTGAGGAAACCACCTAGCCTACCTTGCCAATTTAGGTGTTTGGGGTTGTGTTTCTTAAACTTGCTCATACCTGCCCTGAACACCCTTCTGAACACACACACACATACATACGCGCGCACACACTCGCGCACACACTCGCGCGCACGATCCAGTGTCTGGGGCTGGGTTCGCTGCCACCAGCCTGGCTGCAGCAGAGACAAACAAGGTACTGGGTGCCCCCTAGTGGCGGCTCCTGGGCTGGCATCGCTGGCCGGGAGGGCAAGGCCTGGACCCTGCAGGGCCACCTCCTCCAGCCTGGGGTGCTGCCCTGGAAGGGGGGACAGAAAAGGGCACGTGGAGTGCCAGGCTGGCTGCTGCCCATGTCCGTTGGGGCCGTGGCCATAGGCCGGCCTTCTAGGCCGGAGGAAGTGATGTCAGGGCTTCTGCTCAGAGAAGTCTTTGATGCCCGGAGGAGGGGGCGGGAGGCCCGGAGACAGGCAGGCCTTGTTTCTGGGCAAAGTCTGGCTTGGAGGGAGGCTTGGCGAAGGTCACTGATCTCCCCACCCACTCCAGGGCCCTTGCAGAACTGTCCCTTGGGACTGAGAAACTGAAGGGACAGTAGAGGACACAGAAGAGGGTCAGCAAGGCATGAGCGGGGACCGGGCAGCAGGACTCAGTGGCACCCCCTGGCTCATGCAGTGTAAGTGGGCATGGACATAGCTTCGTGAGTGCTGGAACCTTCCCACGGGCCACGCTGGTCCCGCAGTACCAGGCCCTGCAGGGAATTAAGGCCAGCGCTGAGCAGACAGCACTCTGCTGGGTGACATGGCATCACCTCCCCTGTGCAGATGGCACCATTTTTCACCTGAAAGGAACCGTGAGTTGGAGACTAGACGTGACCTCTGTCTGTGGGCCCCCCAGGGGACACCCTTCTCAAGTGCCTTCTCGTTCTGCGTAGAGTCCTATTTTCTCCATCTCAGGCAGTGCCTGCCCTCAGCTACTGCCTGATCACCCAGCCACACTCCAGGCCGGTCCCCTGACCGCTCTGGCCTCACGTCCCGCCTGGCTGCCCACCCAGCCTTTCCCGCGAACTGTCAGCAGCTGCAGGTGACACCACAGGGCCAGGTCCGAGGCCTCCGTCATGACAGCTGGGGCCTTTTCGCCATGCGGCCCCCGTTTTCAGGGACGTAGCTCGAACTTCCTGGACCCGTGATGAGCCCCTTAGCCTGCGGTGTTTGTGGGCAGCAGGAATGTAGGTCCAGACAAACCCAGCAGATCCTGCTTTTAGACAGGATTGAAACGCAGTCTTTCTCGGGTAGGGACTTCAAGCACAGTGACCAGACAGGCACCCCCAAAGTGGGTTTATTCAGACACAGCAAAATGGGGTTTGGGAGGCGCTGCAGAGACTGAGGCACAAGTCTGAGTCAAGTCCCAGGCCTTGGGGGATGCCGGGAATGGGCCCCTCTTGCTGGGCAGGCATCAATTTCCCTCTGGTGGGAGGCGGGCCACTGAGGCCCGCAGGTGTGGCTGTGTTGTGGGCATGCCCCTCCCACCTCTGCCCTTCCACACAGGCGCTCCGTCTGTTAACTGCACAGGTCAATTTTGAGCTTCCTCCTCCTTTGCCTCCACCCTAAAAGGGCCGCATTTCAGGGTGGAGCGAAGCAGCAGCAGGTGTGGGGAGGGTGGCGGCAGCCAGCCCATCCTGAGGCTCTGTCCAAGCCAGCTTCCAGACGGGCCTCCTGCGTGCTGCGGCCCCAGGTAGCTCAGGCCCCGGAGCTCAGGTGTCCATGGCCACCCCAGCCTTGCGCGTCCTTATGGTCCACTCCCCACTCTTTCAGCTCCGCTGGCTGACTTGAGGCCTCTGTCTGCCTCAGCTGGAGTCCCAGACACTCTCAGGGCATCTCCCCTGGCCAGGGGCTCTGGGCTCAGTGTCTGCAGGCCCAGGTTGCTCAGCTCTTGCAGCCCCACGGTAGACATGGCCGTTTCTCCATGCGTGCTGAGCAGAGAGATTCCCGGCCCTCGGGTGTGGCCAACCCCGGGAGCACATTTGACAGTGAGGCTGAGAACATGCACACAGCACAGACGGGCCCGCAGCTTCAGGAAGCCTCAAGGAGCATGTTGACTGCACACCCCAGGGCTCTGATAGGTTCCATCCCAGCCCATCCTACTCACGCTGGTTAACACCCGACGCCACATTGAGGATGCAAGAGCAGGTCTCAACCCAGTGTTGGAAACCACGACCTTCATGTGGGTTTCTGCCCCACGACCCTGGAGCTGGCCCCAGACAAAATTATGAACCAGCCCCCTAACCCCCCGCTTTTGCTCTTCCTGAAGTGGCACAGCTTTCCGAGGAAAAGGGAGTCCTGCCTTTCAAGACGAGTCTCTACTATGAGCTTAACATAAAGCCCTTTCATCCTCAGCGACAGCCCTTTCATCCTCAGCTTTACCTGAGGTGTGGCGGCAAGGCATGGATGGAGACGTGGGATAGAAACTCACAAAGAACAAGACCTCTGTTAACACTCTGTCCTAGCAGCAACAACAGATCACAGGTCTGTGATGTCAGAGCCTGGCTCGGCACCCCATGTCACCCGGTCAGTCATCTCCAGCACACCCTCAGAAAGAAAATATTATTTTATTTCCAATTTTAGAAGGAAGTGCCAGCTGACCTGATTTACCTGTGTCCCCTCTCTGCCTCTGAAGACCATGCCTCATGTCTGTCTCAGGCACTCCTGGAAGACAGGGACGGGGCCACTTCATTCAGCTCCACAGGAGCTCAGCAGCCTTTGTAAGGCACAGTCACCACCTACTGGACAGGAAAGCAACGTAACATTCACCGGAGGGAGCCAGCCCACTGGGGCACAGCATCCCGCTGCTCTCAGCTATCCTCAAGGTAACCCACAATCTTCTTCTAACCAGGAAAGGGTGCCCCCGCCAAAACGGCTCTTAGCAACCTGCAGACCCTTGCAGTGGCATCTACTCATTGTTCCTAAACCTGCTTCTCTGAAAAGGAGGAAGAGGCCCAGGGAATGCGTACAAAAGGTACTTAAACAAGCTCCTGATCCCCCCTCCCCACATGGTCAGCTCATGTAGAGAGCAGGTATCACTGAGCTCCTGCTAGGCACGAATCCACGGCTCCGGGCAATGAGTGGTGGTGGAGACTGATGGGATTCTTGCTCTTCTGGGGTGCACACCACACGGGGGCTGGGATCTGGAGAGGCAGGCACTGATTTGGATGCTTCAACATTTTTTTTTAAGATTTATTTATTTATGCATTTAAGAACTGGGGTGTAAGCCAGAGGTTGGGGGTTTGTGAGAGGGTTCACCAGAGACAGAGTGGGGAGCAGAACAGGCAGATCCACTGAAATCCACTGCTGAGGGGAGCAGCGGGGAGATAGGAAGAGTCTGCAGCGTCATGTGGGTGGCTCCCTGATCAGGGATCAAACTCATGGTGCAGAGGCTAGGGATTGCTTCATAGTGCTGCGTCTCAACCCCTTGCGCCACCAGGGAGGGGCCTCTTCAACCTTCTTTTTTTTTTTTTTTAATAATTTTATTTATTTATTTATTTTTAATATTTTTTATTTATTTGTTTATTTATTTATATTTATACAAGCACTGGGTACAGTCAGAAGCGCGGGAGGGTGAGAGGATTCACCAGAGCCAGAGCGGGAAGCAGAGCAGGCAGAAAGACCCAAGTACACTGCTGAGGGGAGCAGCGGGCGGCAGGAGAGGTCTGTGCGCCATGCGGGACCCTCCTCTAGTGGCCGGGAGCAGCCGGGGATGGAACCAGCGCTGCAGAGGCTTCGGGCAACTTCGCAACCCAGCGCTCAACCGCTGCGCCACCGGGGAGGCCCTCTTCAACCTTCTTTTAAATCACATGGCCCAGTAAGAAATGTTTGTTACTCAGCAACAAAGTCCTTTCCTTCTCCTCCCAAGCAACCCCTACAACAGATTCAACAATTTGGTAGGAAAACACTACTTCTAAAAAATGAAAAACATGAAGTTGATATTCTCTTATGAATTCTTGCATGCGGCATAGAAAATTCCCAGCTCAGCAGGATAAAACCAAGACATAGGCAGGAGGTCACCTGTGCACGAGGCGAGACGTGCTCGCTGCTTGCAGGTTTGTTCCTGTCTAGAAGGCCGAGGCCAGCATGTCCTGCCTGAGCTCCCAAGTCTGTTTCTACTTATTCAGGCCTGAAGCTTGCGAACCCTGCTCCACTCACAGGCACTGTGGTAGCGACATCATGGTATGTTCAGTTTTACCAAACAATGGGGGTTCTTTCATCTTGCTCAGAACTGATTAATTGAACATCCTGTCATCATTCTTTAGTGCAAATAACAACTTCACAGCCACAATCCCTTTTTCTCTTGTGGACACCAGTTTCGGTCAATCATAGATTGAGAGTTTCAAAAAGAAAATGGTTCTTCTCGGGGGGGGGGCCTCCCTGGTGGCACAGGGGGTTGGGAGCAGCACTGTGAGTCCGTCCACAGCCTTTGCAGTACAAGTTTGATCCCCAGCCGGCTGGGGAGCAATGCACATGGTGCAGCAGACCTCTCCTGTCTCGCCCACTGCCCCCCTCAGCAGTGTATTTCACTGGATCTGCCTGTTCTGCTCCCCACTTTATCTGGTGATTCTTCTCACTCCCCGCGACTCTGGCCTGTACCCTAGTTCTTAAAAAAAAAGAAAGAAAATGGTTCTTCTGTCTGAAAAAAAATTCTAATATTTATAATTTCTCTTCTGGAAAATTATCATAAGTTTGAAGCCTGGAAGTGAAATGTGACTATGTCCTAGCAGTGCTTCCATCACTGAAAATGTCCTCTTCAATATGGACCAACAACGGGAGAACAAGTAGTGGCGAGGGGGGTCTTTCAAGTTAATTTTCATTTGGCATGATGACCACTTGTCTCAGGAATCCTGGATATGTTGAACTTGCTGAATTAGACTGTTGTTTCGGCTCCAAGTTATAAATTTACATCTGTTAAAAATATCAGTACCTCACTTAAACATGCTCATTTTAAATTGTAAACATCATCTTTGAAAATGAGTTTGCTTTTCCACTAGAAGCCAGTCACTGCTGAGTTTCCTCCCCGCGAATGCTCCCGGGCGCCCGCAGAATGGGCACCTTGCCCCAGTGCCCCGCTCCAGGCCCCTGAGTTCCTGTCTCGACAAAATGCATGGAAACTTGGGCTCCACAGTGAGCTCTCTTCAATAAATTAACAACCTTCTCCCTGCTTTTAAATACTTCCAGGAGACACAGCAGACTTCTCTGCACAAGGGTGACGGTAGCCTGTGATGGTGTTCCAGCAGCTCCCTGCGTCTTTGAGCCCCAGCTGCTGACTCCAGCACTTATGATCCTTCATAAGTTTCCAGTAAAATATATTGACTAATAAGGCTTTTTTTTTTTCATTTTGCAAACATATCTGTGAGGTAAATTTAACCCCCATGCACACACACACACACGTGTGTGCACACATGTCTATCCATGCATCTGGTCACCTGGCACCATCTGGAAGAGCTGACTTACAGCCCCATGCTCTCTGGGGCCAGGTCTTAGGCTCCACTCTGCATTTTTACCATCTTTGAAGCCTTGGGAGCTCCTGCAGCAGCGCAGGTTTGACCGGAAGTAGTCATGTTCCAAAGAGCTGCAATGTTAATGTGCCGGTTAGGTCAGCATTAAGATGTATGGGCGTCATGTCTATTCATGTCAGACGAGCCCCTTTCAACACCTGTGTGAGTCACTCCAGGCCCCGTGCAGCCAAATCTCACTTGCAGTCTGGAGAACAATGAGGAAATTGTGCCAGTAATTTTTCATCCTTTGCTTTTGCTTAAAAATGTCTGAGGAACTTGACGAGTCCAGTGGACTGAGCTTCCAGTGTCCCTCTAGTTAGACAGGTGTCACTAGTACTATACCAGGGTTTGTCTATTGAACTTTACACATGGGGAAAATGGCTTAAATCGTCTGTCTTGAAAAGTCCTCATTCTCTTTCTCATGCCTCTCAGATGAAGTTGAAGTTGATGCTAATGCTTTTCTCAGCCCATGTCTATGTATAGTTCTAGATATCTGGAGGTGGAAGTGAGGGATTCTTCTCATTTTCACTTCATCACCCTTTTCTCTCCTAATGCCAAGGGGAATTCACACTGACTTAACAGACATTTGATGCAAACCTGAAGCAAAACCTGCTTGCTAAAGTCCTTCCAGAAAAATGCTTTCTAATGAAATCTGAATAATGTTAATATAGATACTGCTAATTAGCCTGCAGAGCTGACGGGCATACTCACATCATACCCTACAGAAGCCAGTGGCTGTTAGCAGAAGAGACAATGACTTGTATTAGACAACCGGTGTTTGCACGCCCTTCATGTTCTCTCTTCTCTCTTTTTTTTTTTTTTTAAAGATTTATCTATTTATGCGTACAAGAGCTGGGCTGCAGGCCAGAGGTGTGGGGTTGAGAGGATTCACCAGAGACACAGTGGGGAGTAGAACAGGCAGATCCACTGAAATCCACTGCTGAGGGGAGCAGCAGGAGACAGGAGAGGTCTGCTGCACCGTGTGGTTCAGCTCCCTGACCAGGGATCGAACTTGTGCAGCAGTGGCTGATGATAGCTTGATAGTGCTGAGACTTAATCTCTGCACCACCAGGGAGGCCTTCTCTCTTCTGTTGCTAGCAATTGAATGTAGTATTCTGACTCTTCACAATTCTTAATCAATTTATTAATAATTAAATCAAGTGATGTGTTCCCATTCCATTCCATTCCATTCCATTCCATTCCATTCAACTTTATTGCATTTCATTTAAAAAATTAAGTCCAATTATACCTGTCAGCTTTATTTTACAATCGACTAATAGGTTATATCTTACAGGAAGTTTGACTGATGCTGACAAAGTATGGACGTGGGAGGGGCGACGTGGCCTGGGCCAGGGCCTCAGTTATCAACACACATTCACTCTTCAGTCTTTGGTGTGGTCCAAGTGACACCATTTAAGTGTGTTTATCATTTGCTGGTTTGGAACAAATGCTAGTTCTGCGTGAACTGGTAAGAATCATTTGTCAACCAGGGCTGACATCTTTGGAGCAGAGGAGAGCCGGGCCAGGTGGTCAGGTTGGGAAGGCCCTTGAATCCTGCCCCATAGCCCCGCCCTTGTCTGTGTCTGAAATTTCATCATTAGAAATTCACTTCTTTGAGCCTTCATCAATTAGCCTTAATAATCCTGTTTGCCTCTGCTGATTGAGTCTGAGTCAAGGTTAAAGTCACAGTGAAGAGCTGGCCTGGCTGGACCCTCATGAGCGGCAGTCCTGCAGGGATGCTGTGGTCCTGTCTGGCCAGGAGATCCCGCTGACGGAGACGCCCAGTGGAGGAAGGAGCCTGGCTAACGCTGTAGAGCAAAGTGACATAGAGTGACTGGCCACTCATCATCCACACTGACATACTCATTTTGGTATTTTTGCATTCAAAGAAACATAACACCGAGGCACAAACTGGTTGCCTCCTTTCAACCTCAATTATCATCGGTTTTGCTCAGGTTACTCTAAGCTTGGTTTGCTTCTTAGCTCCAGGAGGATTCTCTGGGGCAAGGAGACCCCAGCCCCACATCAGGGGCTCCTGTCACCTGCACTTGTGCTCCAGAGGGTCACAGATGGTTCCCCGACCCCACTAGCTTACTTCTCACTTCAAGGCTTAGTCTCCATTTCCCTGAGGGTCCCAGAGCAGTCCGATCCACAAAAATGGGCTGGTGGGGGAGGGTAATGAGGTATTTTCCATCTTGCGAGATGAAACAGACTTAGACTGGCGCTGAACACAGTTAAGATGGCAAATGGCATGTCTTCAAGCAACGTTAATCGTGTGTAGTTATGTGAGTGACTAAGTTCATAATTTTAACACAGAACGAAGAATTTTTCTAAGGCTTGTCCCTGGATGAACATATCACCTGCAAAGTCTGGAAAGGTGCCCATATTTGGGTAAATGTTGTAAGTTTTTAAAAGTTCATTTCAGCAGTCAGTGTATGATTGTATAAAAGTTAGACTAAGTCAATAAACTACACTTTATGCTAAGAAAAGTCTTTTTGTTTTGGGGGGTCCGTATTTTTTCCTATTATAAAGTTAATTTATGCTTATGAAAAGGTGAGAATATTAAGACTAAAGTAAATTCAACTACTCAAATTCAACCTTATTTTCAGTCCAGTCATTTTTCCACATGAGGGGTAAAAAACAGGAGGCAGTGGCCGGACTGACTACATCTGGTGAGCAGCTTTAGTTGACAAGATTGCACAGGTAATATGTCACAGAGTCAGTTTGATTTAATCTTCACTTCTGTATTTTTGGAAAATTAGGGAGTTTGCAGGATATTTTCTTCCCTGTTATAGTATGTTTTCCCTTTTGTGGTATAAAAATTAATGATAAAAATTAAAATTAAAATCTTTGTTTATAGTGTTTTCTAAATTATGGATTTTTCCTTTGGATTTATTCCCATAAACAGAATTCAACATCAAAAGGTTTATATGCTAAGGGTGTGAAATTATTTACCTTAAAAAGCAGGCCACCTGGTCCACTTGCCCACAGGTAAAGTCATTTACAAATTTCCACCAACTCACCACGTGACTTGCATTTCTTGAGCTTTTTGCCCTCTGTCTCCTAACAGGTATGTTCCCTCCCCCCAT
The DNA here is from genome assembly GCF_014898055.3 of Talpa occidentalis. Lineage (NCBI taxonomy): Eukaryota > Metazoa > Chordata > Mammalia > Eulipotyphla > Talpidae > Talpa > Talpa occidentalis. The sequence goes on along the minus strand of NW_023605194.1, from coordinate 70,876,855 downwards.
TGTTTTTTGGGGGATTGCTGATCTACAATTGGCTTCTAACTTTTTTTAATTAATTGCATTCAACCTAGCCATACAAAAAAAAAAACACCCTTTACATTACAGCTGCAAATATTTTCCCCACCGGGCTGCCGACCTGTACATTCAATTTTGATTTATCTGGTATTTCCAATAAACCTACAGCTACACCTGCCTTTATTTTCCTTTGGAGCACGTGTGCCGAGGTCGCCCTGAGCAAATGCAGGATGGTGAAAAGTAGGGCACACCTTAGCGGACTGCTTTCTCTCTCCCTCTGCTGAATCCTTGGGGTGAAGGCTGACAAAATGCAGGACACACAGTTAAATGGATCGCAGACACACGATGAGTGTATTTTTAGCACAATTAGGTCTCGAATACCGCGTGGACCATCCCGACGCTAAACAGCAATTAGTTGTTCACCTGGAGTCCGTTTTCTTCCGGCGCCCTGGGTTTCTGTTAGGTGCTATCAGGCACGCCCACTTGGGGCTGGTCAAGGAACCCAGCTCTCTAAGCACCCGCAGGTGGGGGAGCAGGAGCTGAAAGAAAAAGCAGTGCCAGTGCTCAGCGAGCACCTTCGGCTCCCCAAAGAACTCTGCCTTCAGAGAAGCTTCCAGAGGGCTTCAGCGCTTGCCGTTGGAACTTTCTGGCGCGCAGGGCTCTCTTGCTGCGGAGCGCAGAGATCTCCACCTTTGGGACTCCGAGGACCACCAGGGCCGCCCCGGCGCCCGCGGCCTCGGGGTGCAGGCAGGATCCGGCCCGGGTGGAGCGGGGCTCAGGTGTGTGGCCTCCCGCGGGCGCGGCGCCCGGACCTCGGGCTTAAGCTGCGCGCGCGTCCGCCGCGGGGCCCCGGGCGGCCTTTGTGCGGCGCCCGCTCCCAAGCGCCCCAGCGCCGGCCCGGCCTGCGCGCTGCTGTCCGCGCAGGGAGCCGCCCGCCGCCCCTCCTCCTGCGTCCGCCGGGGCCAGGGCAGCGGGGGTGCGTTTTGGCCGCTTCGGGGTTCAGGAGACGCCGCTGTGGCCCCGGGGCCCGCAATGGCCAGGCCGGCGCGGGGAGGGTCGCGCGGCCGGCGCCGGGGGGCAGAGGCGGACACCCCACGCCGGCCTTCCCGAGCGGAAAGCGGCTCCCCAGCCGGGCCGGGTGCAGGGGGGGCACGCAGGCCGGCTTCCCGCGGCCGCTCAGGGGCCAGAGGGCGGCCTCCCGGACCCGGACCCGGACGCCGCGTCGCCGGCTGGGAGGGCGTCCGGGGGGAGCCGGCTCCAGCGCTGGCTCGGGGCTCCGCGGGCGGGCGGGCTCCGCGGCCACTTTCCGGTTCCGACCCTGCTCCGCGCGCCAGCCGAGGGCGGGACCGGGAAACGCCGCGGGGACTCCAGGCGGCCCCCACCCTCCTGTGCCCTGCCTCGGCTGGGCCCTGTGTGCCGCCTGGGCACGGAGGAGCCGACGCTGTCTCCCGACTTAGGGAGGCTTTGGGTTGGTGTGAACTTGGGACTCAGTTTCCCTTACTGCTCAGTGTGCAGGGAGCGACCTGGAGGCCCCAGCAGGCCCTGGGGGGGAGCCGGGGGGGGGCGCTGCTGGCCGGCCTTGCAGTCCAGACCCGCGCTGCCTTCGTGGCTGCCCGCTTGGGTCTGGGGTCTCGGCCTCCATGGTCAGTTGAGGGGGCGTGTCCGCCCCTTGCTGTTTGTTGGAGGACTCACTGGTTTGTCCCTTTGCAGGGTGAGGGCGGCGAGGCTCCGGTGAGACCCTGGTCCTGGAACTGAAGAGCAGGTATGGCCTCCTCGGTCCCCTACATTCCCGCCCCCCCCCTCGTGGGGGTGGTGCTTCCGCCAGCAGGTGTCTGACTGGGGGTTATCCTGGGGGCCCATGCCGTGTGAGGCCGCTGCAGTCCGTTATTTCTGGGGGGACAGAGAGCCACAGACCTGTGGATGCTAGTGCTGCGTGTGACCTCCTTTGGGGTCAAAGCCGCTGCTTTGGCTGCTGTTTCTTTGCTCCTCTGGGAATTGGGTTCATAGACCACGTAGGGCAAAGGCCCAGCCTGGCCCCCGTGGAGGACCACCTTCTTGGTGTCTGGCTGAGGATGGAACCTGAGGCCCTCAGGGGGATCTTATTCTTTGTAGGGCTTATTTGCCTTCGGGGTGTGCGTGCCAGGGTTCCTTGTGGAGAATGAGGAAGCCAACTTTTAGAAAATATTTTTTAAATGCGTAAGGTTATAAGTGATATTGAAATAAAGTATCAGAGTATGGTAGAAAACAAACTTGTTAAAGCAGGAGTATTAGCAGAATTCAGCCCTGTAGCAAGTGGCTCACAGTTGATGCCTATGCAGGGGGCCTGAGGGGTCTGCTCCTCAGGGCCTGGCAACCAATGGGTGCCTCAGTGGGGACAGTCCCAGATGCTCTTCCCACGGTACCCAGTGGTCCACATGGACAGCCAGTGAGCCCAGAACTTCAGGTAAAGGTTGGTGGGAGTGAGGATGCAGGGGCCCTGCCCCTGGCAGGGATGTAGGCACCGGGTTGGAGATGGGCTGCGTGCTGGGAGGAGGGTGCGCTGACCCAAGGGTAGAGGTGCAGGGCCCTAGGGAAAGCCAGGTGGGCTCACCTGTATGTCCTTGTGGAAGAGGCTGCCCCTCCAGACGTAACCAACCTATCTCCAGGGCCAGCACCGACACCCAAATCCCCTCGCTGAAGGCTGGGCACCTGCGCTGCTCAGCTAGCACCCAGAAGGCCTCCACCTGAGGAGCAGCGGCCCCTCCCTACATGTGGCCCGTCTCTACCATAACCTCCCTCTGAGAGTGGAGTGCCCAGCCACAGCCTGGAGGCTGAGCCTGGCACGAGCCAGACCAGATACTGGGCCAAGGAGTTGCCCTTGGGGAGGGGGTCACTTGGAGCCCCCACAAAGGGACTGGGATCTTGGTGCTCACTGAGCCCCACTCCCACTATTATCCCTTACTGGTGCCAGATCTGCCACCTGGAAAGGCGCACAGCCCAGCCTAAAATGCTGCAAAAAAAAGCTAGGATGATAGCCCACTTCTCACTGAGGGTCACTGACTATTCCAACCCATAAAGACAAGATGAAGAGCAGAGCATGTGGCAAGTGTGCAGCAAAGTGTCTCCATCCATGGTGCTGGGAGGGGTGTGAGTTGAGCTGCAGCCCTGGGTGTGCCAGGAGGGGTGTGAGCTGAGCTATACCCTGGGTGTGCCAGGAGGGGGGTGTGAGCTGAGCTGTAGCCCTGGGTGTGCTGTGGGTGTGCTGGGAGGGGTGTGAGCTGAGTTGTAACCTGGGTGTGCTACAGGTGTGCTAGAAGGGATGTGAGCTGAGCTGCAGACTGGGTGTGCCAGGAGGGGTGTGGGACTGAGACTTTTCACAAGTTACTGGGAACTTTCAGGGTTTGCACAAGTCTAAAGAGCATTCTGTTTCCAAACATCAGACTTTCCTCTGACAATGTTGTGATTACACCCTGGTGGGGAGAGAAGTGGGGTGGGGAGCCGGAAAGAGGGACAGGTAGTGGGGCTGCTCCTGGGAGGGTGGGAAGGAGACCAGCAGGGTCCTTGGCACACCTTTGTGGGTGAGAAGGCACAGGAGGAACACTGGACAGCCCCCTCAGCCTCCAGGAAGTGTCTGTGCTGGCAGGGTGTCTTGGGATGGTGTGGGAAGAGGACAGGAGATTCTGGGTTCCCAATGGGAAGGCAGGCAGACTCATCACTTGGTTAGGAAACTGGGGCAGCTCCCAGTGAGTGCCATGCATTGATGGGGGTCGCGGGGTGCCTTGCTTGGCAGGCCCTGGAGGAGCTTTTCAGCTTGGTCTTTCTAGGGGCCCCAAGGACGGGCATCTAGGGGTATGACCAGCTCGAGTCTCTCAGCCAGTGAATGCAGCCCCAGGCAGCCCCCGCTCAGCCTGCGGTGGACTCGCCCCTCCACCAGGAGCAGCCCTGGGGTGGGAGGGAAAAGGGAAGGCCCCCCCCCGGGGCCCTCCACTGTTCCAGGTGAGGGCAAGGCCCCTTGCTCCTTTCTGTGCGACTTTGCCTTGGACTGCATCACCCAGGCAGTGACACTGAGAATTTTAGTCCCCGACAGTGAGACTGAGAATTTTTTTTCTCAGTCTCCAGAGGGACTGCACGAGGCGCACCCCGACTGTGACCTGCTGTGCTCCACACTAGCCTGTCAAGGGCCACAGGACAGTAAAAGGGGCTTTTTCAGATTTTGACCCTTGGCGTTATGCATGAGAAGGGCTTGCTTGGGCTCAGGAGCTCGCGCTTAGCCTGACAGTGAGCCAGCTGAGGGGCCGTGAGGGGCTGACTGGCCGCTGTGTCCCTGGGGGCTGCAGGCTTAATTGGCAGCTTTAGAGCTCAGCTCGTACCCTTGCTGAGTCCATGGGAGGTGGCGTGTCCCTCGCAGACCAGAGCTGTGGGGCTGGCCCCAGGCACTTCTGCATGTACCGTCCAGAGGCACAGGCCGGGTTTCTCTAGGGCACATGGCCTCGGGATCGAGGCCTCAGTCTCACCCACCCCAGTGGCTGTCGTGTCCCGTCCATGGGCGTGCACGTCTCCCTTCCTTCACAGCGGGTCAAGGGCCCACGCTTGTCCACTCGGGGCCTGAGACTCTGCGGCCATGTGGCCAGGGAGATGGGCACCTTCTGTGTCCACCTGGCCACTGCCTGGCTCCTTTGTGAGGCGCAGGCATGGAGAAGTATTACCACCACAGTCCTGTGATGGCGTGGGGTCACGTGGGGCAGGGCGGACAGGCAGGGAAGGCCGCCGGCTTTCATCTGGGTGTTGCAGCTGCCCCGTGTTCACGGAACCTGGTTGGCCTTCCCGCTGCATCCTGAGCCCTGTGTTGGGGCCTGGTCCCTGCTGCCCAGCCCGCACATGGGATGGCTCAGCAGGGAGGGGGGCTGCCGGCTGCTCTGTGGCACGTGGGCTGCCGGGGCTGGGAGTGTGCCCACGTGGCCGGCGTACCTGCGCACGCACAGAGGATGTGGGGATGGTCCTGGACGGCTGGAGTAGGGCAGGCGGCCCCAGGGCTCCTCCCAGAGGCCTGTGCTCCCGTATTGTGCCTACACCTTAGTGTTTGTTTCTGCTTTTCTTCCAGGACGGAGCCTGGCTGGCCCGCAGCACACAAGCATGCTGCCCCGGTGGGAGCTGCGGCTCTACCTGCTCGCCTCGCTTGGCTTCCACTTTTACTCCTTCTTTGAAGTGTACCGAGTCTCCAGAGGTGAGGCCGCCATCAGCACTGCTGCCAGGAAAGCAGGGACAGGCGCAGGGGGCTGCGGCTCAGGAGGGGGCTGGGCTTGGCTCTGAGTGTCCCGTCCTGGGCCTCCAGCGTTGGGGGGGAGGGTGGCCTCAGCAGGGGATGGCTCGGGTCTGTGGCTGTTGAGGGCCCCGGTGGATTCACAGTGGCTGTGGGCAGGGACCTGGCATTTCTATCATGTCACTGCCATGGGGCACAGGGCAGCTCCTGGTCCTGGAGACCCAGACACCTGTCCTGTCTCATCGGCAGCCTGCAGTGCCTTTGTGTGCATGCGGATGGGGAACCATCACTGGGCCCAAGATCTAGCCCCAGGAAGGGAGCCAGCAGGTGACACTTGTCTACTTTGCTTGTGTCGCAGCTGGAGGCTGGGAAGTAGTGTTGTCAGCTGCTTAAATCTCCCCGCACTGGGAGGATGGGAGGAGGCTTGGAGGGGCCTCAGGCAAAGAATGCCCCAGAGGGGGTACCTGGTGGTCTCTGAGCCTTGTCTTAAGGGAGAGCAACCCCCAGCAGTAGAGAAGCAGCGGAGGACCCGTGGCTGGGAGGGGGCTGGAGGGCAGCCGGCAATGAGTTAGGCTGGGGGGGTGGGTGTGGCAAGAGCCTACCTGGGTGCTGCTGAGTGGGTAAGAGCTGCTGTGAAGGCTGGGGAGAGTGCTGAAGGCCATGTGGTCCCTTGGGATGGCCAGGAGGGTGTGGGGAAGCTCAGCGGGGTGTGCTTTGCCTGCACCAGTGTCCTGCTGGAAGCCTGAGCAGTCTACTGCCTCCGGTGGTTGGGGACTGTCCTTTGGTCAAGCCGCCCAGGTCCTGGCAGTTCCTGGGGAGCTGAGTGCTCAGGGCCCAGGTGGGAGCTGACCTGCCTCAGGTCAGGCTCTGTAGCAGGTGCTTCCTGTGCCTCTGCTCACTTTTCAGATCAGCCCTAGGAGATGGTGCAGGACTTAGAAATTAGGCCTGCCTGCAGAATCCGGCCTCCTGCAACTCCAGCCCAGGGCTGCTGTGGTGGTTAGCTGGTGTCCATTGGAGCCCTGGCGCCTGTGTCCTCCCCTCCTGGCACAGTATGGCTGCACCTGCTCCAGCTGTCACTACATTTTTCCCACTGGGAGGGAGACTGGAGGACACAGCATGACTTGGAAATGGGCTGTATCTTATCTGTTCACATTCTCGCCTCACTCATTTTGTTGGGGCCTAATTGTACTTTCGTATCTGATTGTTTTTCTCAGGGGTTTCCAGGAGAGGAACTGGAGGTCACACCACGTGGCCATCCTGAAGGCTAGGGTGAGATTCCCAGGCTGTGCCAGGGGCAAGCAAATTATTTATTTCTTCTGTAGTTTGTGGGTAATTGCTTTTTGGGTGTTTATAGTCTGCAGATGACTGAGAGTGAATCATTCAAAAGCACTTTCATTTTTTGACAATTTCACTCAACATTATCACACCAAGATCTGTCCATTTTTGTCCCGAACACCACTGTTTCATCTTTCTTCACAGCTGTGCAATATTCCACTGAACATATATGCTCTGTAGTTTCTCTGTCCACGCATCTGTTGAAAGGCACTTGGGTCGGTTTCATGATTTGGGAATTGTAAACAGTGCTGCTGTGTGTGTAGGGGTAGATGTGTCTCTTTGTAATGGACATAAATACCAGATAAATATCAGTATTGCTGGGTGAAATGGAATTTCCATTTTTATTTTCTGGAGACCTCTCTGGACCGTTTTCCATAGGGATAAACAACATGCATTCCCACGAACAGTGGACGAGAGTTCCTATTTCACTGCAGTCTCACCAATATTTATTATTTCTGTTTTTCACAGGCCATTCTCACAGGGTTGAACATTTTTTCATATGTCTACAGTCTGTCTGAATGTCTGCCTTAGAGAAGTGTCTATTGAGATCCTTTGCCATTTTATTAATTGGTTGATTGTGTATGTTGGAGACCCTAAGGCGTAAAGTACTGGAACAAAAAAAAATGTCAGGGTCATGACTAAAAAACTGGTCAACATAGACTAAAAAGACTGGCCTGTGTCCAAACCATGACGCCCTTTCTTGTATCAACAAAGCTAAGCCCCAAAAACAGACAAAAAAAAAAAAAAAACACCTAAAATATATCTAGTAACACAAAACCTTGACAGTAAATATATGCCTGGACAAGACTAAATACTAAAATAATTCATTGCCTAATAACTAACAAAAAAAGGGGAGGGGGACAGTTTATATCAATAAAAATGAGTGACAACGGACACTCAAAACACTTAAGCTCAAAATGAGAGGCCTTATACCCCCTGAGTCCCATTTCTCTTAAACTCTATTTTGTGTCTGTCAGTTCTTTATTTCCAAGTTCTTTCAAATCCCTTTCCTTAACCCTGTTCACCAAAACTAGTCTCCAACATGAGTACCTTGTAAATTTTGGAGACTGACCCACTGTGAGATGTGCTAGGTATGCAAGTATTTTTCCCATCCTGTAGGTGGCCTTTTTGTTTTTGTGATAGTTTCTTTTCAGGTATGGAAGCTAATAAATTTGATGTCCCACTTGTTTATTCTTGCTTTTGTTTCCCTTGCTGCCGAACTGTGTCCCAAGTACATCATTGTGGTGGATGTCCTGTGGTGCAGCTCCTATATTTTCTTTCAAGTACTCTATGGTTTCGATTCTTATGCCCCAAACTTTAATCCATTTTGAGTGAATTTTCATCTACAGTGTTAAAATGGCTTTTGCTTCATTGTTTGTTTTTTTCTTTTGCATTTGGCTATCCATGTTTCCCAGCACCATTAATTAAAATACTGTCTTTACTCCACTGTGTGGCCATAATTCCTACATCAAAAATTGGTTTTCCCTTTGGATCCCTATATAGATTTATCCCTGTGCTTTCTATTCTGCTCCATTGGTCTGAGTTTCTCTTTTTGTACCAGTACCATACTGATTTGATTACTGTTGCTGTGTAATATAGTTTGAAGTGACGAAGTTTTCTTTTCTCAAGATTGTTCTGGCTTTTTAAGGCCTTTTTGTAGTTCCATAAAGTTTGATAATTGTTCTATTTCTTTTAAAGTAATTGATATTTTAATAGTTACTGTATTTAATAGCTAATGTATTAAATCCATAAATTGCTTTGGCTAATTCATATGCTAATTCTTCTGACCCATGAACATGGCATACCTTTCCATTTCTGTTGTGTGTGTATATATATATATATATATATATATATATAAATAAAACATCATTATTCATTTTTGCTTTCTCCTCTCAAGTGTAGTCCCCATAAAATTCCCAGTACCAAGTCACCCATGCACCATCACCAGTCTCTTGTGCTATTCCTGCCCTTGTTTTAATCCCTCCCCCTCCCCTGTTGAATGCTCTGATTTCTAGTTTCCTGCTAGTTTTGTCTTCTTTTTTTTAGTACTCATTTATTTATTTATACAAGAACTGGGGTACAGGCCAGATGTGTGGGAGGGTGAGAGGATTCACCAGAGACAGCAGGGAACAGAACAGGCAGACTGAGTGAAATATACTGCTGAGGGGAGCAGCGGATGCGACAGGAGAGGTCTGCCACACCTAGTTTTGTCTTTTTACTTTTTCCCTGATCCCTTGTTTGGTTCCCCTATATTCTTCCTATAAGTGAAAGCATCCAATATTTTTCTTTTTCCTTCTGACTTATTTCACTGAGCATAATCCCCTCCAGCTCCATTCATGTTCCTACAAGTGGCATGAGTTTATCTTTTTTGATGGCTTGGTAGAATTCCACTGTGTAAATAGACCACATCTTCTTGATCCACTCATGTTTTTGGACATTAGGTTTCTTTCTATATTTTGACTATTGTAGATAGTGATGCAGTAAATACAGGAGTGCAGTATGCACAATGCTTTTGTGTCCTTTGTGTAGATTCCTAAGGATGAAATTGCTGGGTCATCTTTAGTAATTTGAGAAACCTCCACACAGCTTTCCATTGTGGTTGGACTGATTTACATGCCCACCAGCAGTGTAAGAGAGTTCCTTTTTCTCTACATCCTTGCCAGCATTTGTTGTTACAGGTTTTTTTTTTTTTAACATATGCCATCTCACTGGTGTGAGGTGGTATCTCATTGTTTTCTTATTTGCATTTCCCTGGCTATAAGTGATGGTGAGTCTGCTAGGCTTAAAGGGCTGCTTCAGCCACCATTCTAGCTATGCAGTTTGGCCTTTTCAGTACAAAGTCCATTTGGCCCAGTCAATCAATTACGTAAACTTACAGAATATAAACTACTGACTCTGCAAAGGTTCCTCTCAAGTTAAATAAGAGCATGTGCTTAATCCCTGGGACAATGAGTAACCGTCAGGAGGCATGACCAGGAAGGTCTGGAAGCTATAGATTGATATGTAACTGCGTCCCAGAGACTGATCAGCAGAATGCCTTGCTAATAAGATTGGAACCTCGAGTGGGGTCGGAAGCTTGATTTCAATTTTCAAACATGGGCCATAAAACTAATGTGGATCCTCAGACTCAGCTCCCCCAAAGCCTAGAGAACCTACGCAGACATTTCCTTCCTTCTAACTTTTTCCCTTTGTTCTCCTGCCCCTAGTAATTGACTCTGTCAAATCATTCAGTCAATAAAAAGGCCAGGTTTTGCCTTCTTGGCAGCATCCTGCCATAACAGCCTGCTCCACGGCTCCCGTTTCTTTGACATTGTGGTGTTGCCTGACCCAACAAGTGATGTTGAGCATTTTTTCATATACCCGTTGGCCATTTGCATTTCCTCTTTGGAGAAGTGTCTTTTTAGCTCTCTGCCCATTGTTTGGCTGGATTGTTTGTTTTTGTTGAGTTGTATGAGCTCCCTGTAGATCTTTGAAATCAGTCCCTTATCAGTTGTGTGGAATGCAAATATTTTCTCCCAAATCATTTGGTTGTCTCTTTGTTTTGGGTAATGTCTCTTTTGCTGTACAGAAGCTTTTTAGTTTGATGTAATCCCACTGTTTATCTTTTCCTTCATTTTCTTTGCTTTAGGGGATGAGTCTTTAAAGATGTTTTTGAGATATGTCCTGGAGTGTTTTGTCTATGTTTTCTTCTATATATTTTATGGTTTCAGGTCTATGTTCAAGACCTGAACATAGTAAGAGGTAGTAAGAGTAAGAGGTAGTAAGTCTAGTTTTATTCTTTTGCACATGGTAGCCTGGTTTTCCCCCCACCATTTATTGAGCAGATTATACTTGTACCATTGTGAATTCTTTGTTCCTTTGTCATAGATTAGTTGTTCATATATGTGTGGATTTATTTCTGGGTTTTCAATTAGAGTCTATTGGTATGTGTGTGTGTGTGTTTGTTCCAGTACCATACTGTTTTAATTATTATGGATTTGTAGTATAGTTTGAAGTCTGGGAGTGTGATACCTCCATTCCCCTTTTTAGTCAGGTGAGCTTTGACTATTCAAGTTTTTCTGTGATTCTATATGAGTTTTATCAATATTTGTTCTGTTCCTTAGAAGAATGCCATTGAGGTTTTTATTGGAATTGTGTTGAATCTGTAAATTGCTTTTGGTAATACAGTCATTTTAATATTGTTAATTTTTCTAATGCATGAGCAGGGGATGTCTTTCCATTTCTTTGTGTCTTCTATTTCTTTTAACAATGTTTTATAATTTGTGTAGGTCCTTCACCTCTTTTGTTAGGTTTATTCCCAAGTATTTGATTTTTTTGTTTCAATTGTAAAAGGGATAGTTTTCTTAATTCCTTCTTCAGATTGTTTGCATGTAGAAAGCCTACAGGTGTATCTTTGTGATTTTCGTGTGTTTATTTTGTATCCAGCTACTTTACTAAGCTCGTTTATTATTTTGATTAGTTTTTCTGTGGAGTTTTTAGGGATTTCTATGTATATTATCAAGTTATCTGCCCATAGTGATAGTTTTACTTCTTCTTTCCCTATTTGGATTCCTGTATGTCTTTCTCTTGCCTTATTGCTCTGGCTAGGACCTCCAGTATTACACTGAAGAGCAGTATTACACTGAAGGCATCCTTGTCTTGTTCCAGATTGTAAAGGAAAGGCCTTCAGCTTTTCACCATTGAGAACGATATTGGCAGTGGGTTTGTCGTATATGGCTTTTATTATGTTGAGGTATGTTCCTGCTATCTCAAGAATTTCAAGGGTCTCATTATAAACCGATGTTGAACTTTGTCAAATGCTTTCTCAGCATCTATTGATATGATCCTATGATTTTTTTTTGTTGATGTGTTGTATTACATTAATTGATTTTTGAATATTGAACCAACCATGTGCCCTTGGAATAAATCCCACTTGATCATGGTGTATTATCTTTTTGATGCATTGTTGGGTTCTGTTTGCTAGGATTTTATTGAGGATTTTTGCATTAGTGTTCATTAGGGAGATTGGTCTACAGTTTTCTTTTTTTTATCTTTGTTTGGTTTTGATATTAATGTAATGTTGGCTTCATAAAACACTTGATAATATTCCTTCTTTCTCAAATTTTTGAAGAGTTTTTGTAGTATAGGCACTAATTTATCTTTGAGTGTTTGGTAGAACTCATTTGTAAAACCATCTGGTCCTGGGCTTTTTTTTTGTGGGGGGAAGGATTTTGATTACTGTTTCTATTTCATTGCTTGTAATTGGTTTGTTTAGGTTTTCTATTTCTTCTTTATCCAACTTTAGATGATTGTGTAAAAAAACATCTCTTCTAGATTATTGAGCTTGTTTGCATATAAATGTTCATAGTAATCTCTGATTATTTTTTGGATTTCTGCTGTGTCATAATTTCTCCTTTCATTTATGATCCTATTTATTTGGGTTTTCTCCCAATTTTTCCTTGTGACCCTGGCTCTAGGTTTATCTATTTTGTTTATTTTTTTGAAGAACCAGCTTTTGGTTTCATTGCTCTTTTGGATTTTTTTTTAAATTTCTATTTCATTTACTTTTGCTTTAATTTTTATTAATTATTTAATTAATTATTTAATTAATTATTATTTTTATTAATTTATTAATTTTTATTATTACTTCTTCTGTCTTTTGGGTTTTTTGTTGTTCTTTTTCTAGTTCTTTGTGATGGGAGATTAGGTTGTTTTTTTGGGTTCTCGTTTCTTGATGTGGGCCTGTATTGCTATTTACTTTCCTCTTATTACTGCTTTTGCTGCATCCCATACATTCTAGAAAGTTGTGTCCTCATTGTCATTGGTCTCAAGGTATTTTTTTCTTCATTTCTTCTTTGGTCCCCTCATTGATCCAGTGGTCTTACAGTAGTGTGAGGTTCAATCTCCATGGAATCGGAAGGTTCCTTGCTTTCTTTTTGTGGTTTATTTCTAGTTTGATGCTTTCGGAGAAGATTGTAGGTATGATTTTGATCTTTATGTATCTGTTGATGTTTATCCTGTGACCCAGTGTGTTATTGATTCTGGAGAATGATCCATGTGTGCTTGGGAAAAATGTATACTCAGATTTTGGGGGAGTGCAGTGTCCTATAGATGTCTGTTAAGCACATGAGGTCTAGGTCTTTTATTACTACCATTTTGTTTATCATTTTGTGATACCTTATTCTGTGTTTCCTATTCATTCCTCTGTTGGTTTTATCTTTAGAGCTTGTAGTATTTTTTGGAGTGGGGGTTTAGTGGTAGTGGATTTCTGAAGATTCTGTTTGTCTGAGAAAGTCCTTGTTTTTCCCTCATAGAGGAAGGAGACCTTTTTGGGGTAAAGCATTCTTGATTGGCATTTTTTGTCTTGGGGTTTGTTGCATGTCCCTCCATTCTCTCCTTGCCGGTAATGTTTCTTCAGAGAAGTCTGACATCAGCCTGGTTGGTTTTCCTTTATAGGTTATCTGTTTCTTCCGTCTCATCTATTGCATTATTTTTTCCTTGTCTTGGGCTCTTGGAAATTTTACTATTATGTGTCTTGCAGTAGTTTTCCTTTTATTGTGGTAATTTGGTGTTCTTCTAGCCTTCTGTATGTCTATTTTCATTTCCTCCTTCATGCTTGGGAAGTTCTCTTGAAACTATTTCCTTGATTAGTTTCTCAGTTCCGTGGTCTCTCTCCTCACCTTCTGGGATTCCTGTGGCTCTTATATTTCCTTTCCTCAATGTGTCAGATAGTTCTCGAAGTGTTTCTTCATTCTTTTTCCTTTGCACCTTTCTTTCCTTTTCTTTTTGGATCTTTTTATGTCTGTATCTTCGAGAGTACTGATTCGTTCCTCCACTTCTTTTGTTTTCATGGCTTTTCCCAGAATTCTTTAGCTCCCCACTGATAACTCTGTTATCTTCCTTAGGGATTTGCTCTCATACCTCAGTTCATTGTTTATATTCTTTCCCCCTTTCTGAATTTTCTCTTAACTCTTTAAGTGTTCTCATTGTGGCAATGCTGAATGCGTTGTCAGGTGGAGAGAGTCTTCTGTGTCCACGTTATGGGGTCTGGAGCTGGACTTACTTCCTGTGGTGTATTGTTCCCAGGAGGGCCTGCTTGATCGCTTACATTTCTTCCCATTGGTTGCCTTTGGTTTTGCTCTGTCCATGGTGCCACAGATGCGGGTGGGCATGCCTCCTGCATTCTCCTGCCAGGGCAGGGGTGTGTCTGCCTAGTGCCTGGGCCGCTGTGGCCAGGTGCCTGTCTGCCAGATTGCTGTCAGCAGTGGCTCTTTCAGGCTCTCCTGTTGGGTGTCTGGGAATACAGGTTGGGTGGGGCTTAGGGTTGAAGGTTTCCTGTAGCTCCCACCTGGGCACACTTCTACTGTGGCAGATGTTTATGTGAGTTGTGATTTGCCCCAGAAGCCCCTGACTTCCCAGCCATTACAATGTCTCAACCTGGGTCAGTCACGAGTCTCCACAAGTTTCGTGCAGAGCTGCACCCCTTGGGATATAGGCCAGAGGTAGAGGCCAGAGGTGCAGGGAGTGAGAGGATTCCCCAGAGACAAAGTGGAGAGCAAAACAGGCATATCTACATGCTGGGCCCATCCGCTGGGCTGTGCCTACTGGCTGAGGGGAATGTGCTTCTACCTTGGCCTGCTAGGCCCCTCTGGGTTGTGCCTTGGGACAGCAGAGAGAAAGAAAGAGAATAAAGGAAGAAAGAAGAGGTAAGAAGAATGGAAGAATGACAAGGAAATAAAGCAGAAAAGAAGTGAGAGTAGAAATGAGCAAAAGAGAGAGAAGAGGGAGGAGGGGGAAGGGAAAGGAAAAGAATTATGATGGTGATGATAAAGGAGAGGAAAAGTGAAAATAGGAAAAACAAAAACAGGGTAAAAAGGGGGATGGTGGTATAATTGCAGCTCAGGGCTCTGTTGCTCCCAAGAGCTGGTGGCTGCTGTTCTGTCTGGTCCCCTGGAGGTGCCTCAGGCTCATGGGATGTCTTTCCAGGATCTTCTGTCCCCTTTGAGGTGTCCAGGAATAGAAAAACAGCCCCCAAGGAAAAAGGAAACAGGAAAGACAGAGGACAAATGAACCGTTGACAAAAGATTAAGACAAAAAGGTGGCAGAATGGGGCAGCCAGCGGAGCAGTGCAGGCTGCAGGCACAAGGGTCACAGGCACTAGGGTCACAGTTTCTGACCTGTGGGGTGCCCAGAAGTCTGATGTTTCCGACATGGTTGAGATTGCCAGGAGCCCAGGACTAGGCGCCATTGGGTTTCTGTGGTGTCAACCACGGCGGCAGCGGGAACAGGTGGCTGCAACCCGCTGAGCTGCCCAACGGCCCCTGAGAATGGTTTCTTTGGCCTTTGGGATCTCCCTGCAGACATTCTGATGTTTGCTCCGAAGCATCTGCTTTCCTGGTGCTCGCCACAGTTTCCCCTCTTTTTCCTTGTCAGAGTTCCAGGAGATGCGTAAACCTGGACATGTGTCTAGCTGGCCTGTCGTGGGTGAGTCGAGGACAAGTGTTCCTTTCTGTGTCCCCTTCCATTTCTTTGCATCTTATTTCCTTCACCAGTTTTATAGTTTTCATTCAACAGGTCGGTCCTTCACCTCCTATGTGAAGTTCACTCCCATATGCTGCATTCTTTCTGACATGATTGTAAACAGAACTGTTCCTTATTTTGCTGTCTTCTGATACGCTGTACTTCTGATGTTTGATAGAAATGCCACCGATTATTGTGTATTGATTTTGTGTCACCACCTTGCTGTATTCATTTGTTTCTGCAAGTTTTTTTTTTGTAGAGTCTTATGGTTTCTATTTAGCATGTCAGCTGCAAATAGTGATAATTTTACTTAGGTCCAGAACTTTTCCTATTTGGGTACCTTTTGTGCCTTCTCCTTGCCTGATTACTTCAGCCAGGATTTCAAAACTATGTTGAACAACAGTGGTGGTAATAGACATCCCTATCTTGTTCCTGATCCTGGTAGAAATATAATACTCTCAGCTTTTCACTGTTGTGTATGATATTGGTTGTAGGCTTGTCCTGTACAATTTTTATAATATTTTTAAAGATTTATTTTTATTTATGCATGCAAGAATTGGGATATAGGCCAGAGGTAGAGGCCAGAGGTGCAGGGAGTGAGAGGATTCCCCAGAGACAAAGTGGAAAGCAAAACAGGCATATCTACTGAAAAACACTGTTGAGGGGAGCAGTAGGCAAGACAGGAGACATCTGCTGCACCATGTGGGTCACCTCCCACATGGCTGGGGATTGAACTTAGGCTGCAGTGGCTGGCAATAGCTTGATAGTTGAGACTTTAACCCCTGTGCCACCAGGGAGGCCCCTAATTTTTGTAATATTTAGATAGTGTCCATTTATTCCCATTTTTGGAGCGTCTTTATTGTAAATAGGTGTTGGATCATCTGGAATGCTTTTTGAGCATCTGATGAGATGATTGTTTTTTGTCTTCCTTTTGTTGATCTGCTGGCTGATGCCACTTGATTTCCATGTGTTGAAAAGCCTCCCTGGGAGGAAGCCTGCTTGGGCTTGCTGGCCAGGTCTCCTGATATGTTCCTGTATCTGGTTCTCCAGGATTTTCATTGAGGACTTTTCGTCCACTTTCATCAGAGATTGAGCTATAATTTTCTTTTTTTTTGCACTATCTATGTTTGGTTTTGGGATCAAGGTAATGTCAAGGAGTTTTACTCTTATTTTTTTTTTTTTTTGAAGATTTTGAATAGAACAGGTACTATATCTTATAAGTTTTATAGAATTCTTCAATGGAGAAGCTCCTTGGTCCTAGGCTTTTGTTCTTGGGGAATCTTTTATTACTTTTTTGATTTCAGCACTTGTGATTGGACTGTTTAAAGCTGTCTGTTTTGTCCGGGTTCAAACTTGGGAGGTTGTATGAATCTAAAAAATTGTCTGTTTCTTCTAGGTTGTACAATTTGTTTGCATGAGGACTTTTATACTAGGTTATTATGATCCTGTGTATTTGTGCAGTATCTGTTGTAATTTGCCTCCTTTATTTCTGATTATTTTAATTTGGATTTTCTCTCTTTGTAAGCATTCTACTTTGACAAGCGTGCTTGTCAACTTTATTTTTGCAAACAACCAACTCTTGGTTTCATTCATCTTTTGGACTATTTGTGTTCTATTTTATTTATTTCTGCCCTAATTTTTATTATTTCTTGCCTCCTGTTTTTTGAGATATATATATATATATATATATATATATTGCTTTTGTTGGTCCTTTTTCTATTTTCTTCGATTGTGGAGTTGGATTGTTAGAGATCTTATTGTATTGCTGTGAACATACCATGTAGTGCTGCTTTTAAAGCATCCCATAGGGTCTAGTAGTTTGTCTCTCCATTTTCATCAGTCTCTGGACTTCTTTCTTAATTTCTATGATTTCTTTATTGACCCAGCAGCTGTTCAGAAGCACTTTGGCCTCTGCATGTTTTGGTTTGTTCCAGGATTGCTTTTATGGTTGATTTCTAGCTTTATAGCATTGTGGTCTGACGGTACTTGATTTAATTTCTAATTTTGTCTCTCTTCTGAGATTGTTTTATGACCTAGTATATGATCTGTTCTTGAGACTGTTCCATGTGCACTAGAGAAGGTGTGTTCATCACTTTCAGGATGGAAAACTGTAAATGTCCAGTAAATACATTTGACCTAATATTTCATTAATATTTCATTGACCTAATATTACATTTGACCTAATATTTCCTTTCCTACTATGTTAATTTTCTGTCTGGATGATCTATCCTGCTGTCAGTGGGGTGTTGAATCTCCAGCGATAATTGTGTTTCTCTCGGTAGATTGTTTTAGGTCTGTTAATAGATGAGTTGTTATGTAGCAGGTGCTCCTGTGTTGGGAGCATGAATATTAATAACAGCTCCATCTTCTTGGTGATTTGTTCCCTTGATCAGCATAGTGTCCATAGTCTTTGTCCTTACTATTTTTTTTTAGTTGAAATTTGAGCTTTTCAGGTGTAAGAATAGCAGCTTCAAACAGTTAAGCAAATATGAGCTTAGTCGAGCCTGTTATTTTTAGTTCGTTTTTTGTCTTTTGGTTTTAAATGGGTCTCTTGTAGCAAAGTACTGATGACTGGGATTTTTTTCATCCACACTGTTAGCCAATGCCTTTTCTTTGCTTTTTTGCATCAAAGAACTGGGGTGCAGGGGAGGGTAGTAAGAGGATTCACCAGAGACAGAGTGGGGAACAGAACAGACGGATCTACTGAAATACACTGCTGAAAGGAGCAGCAGGCGAGACAGGAGAGGTCTGCTGTGCCATGTGGGTCAGCTCCCTGGCTGGGATTGAACTCAGGCTGCAGATGACAGCCTGAGACTCAACCCGAGGCTGCCAGGGAGGACCCCAGCCAATGTATTTTTATTGGTGATCAGATCATTCATATTTAAGGGATTATTACTATTATTTGTTTTTCAGTCATTTTTTCTGATTGTTTTGTTTTTCCTTTTCCCTTTGTTTCTACTCTTTCTGGATGGCTTTTCTTAGTATTTACATCAATTTCCCTCTTCATCTGCAGGTGTCTTCCTGGATTTTTGCTTAGTGGTTACTGTGGGGGTTTTACTTACATTCCCATGTTTTGTCTCCTTTATGAGCTGCTGTCTGCTCTCTGCCATTTAATTATACTAGTTCTGCCCTTTCTTCCTCCTCCTTAGTATCTAGTGGTCTTAACACATGGTGTTCTTGCCCTTGGTACTGCTGTTATATTGCAATTTTCATTTTACTAAGGGGTTTGTACTTCAGTTTTTCTTGTGGAAAAACTCCTTTTAGTATTCTTTGAGCAATAGGTTAGGTGGTGGAAAACTCCAATGGCTTCTGTTGTCAGAAAAAAACCTTTACTACACCTTCATACTTAATTGATAATTTTGCAGGATAGAAAATACTTGGCTGGCTGCTTTTGTCTTTTAGGATTGCAAATTCCTTCCACTCTCCTCTTGCCTGGAGAGTCTCTGGGCTGAAATCCCTAATTGGGAGCTCTTACAAGTTGTTACTATTTTTTCCTTGTTTCCTGCAAAATGTTCTCTATCTTTGATTTTTGATAGTTTTACGATGTGTCTGGTCTTTTGCATTAAAGAATGTAGGTGCTCTCTCTGCTTGCTGGGCATCCATATTTCTTTCTGTAGGGTTGGGAAGTTCTCATTTCTCGAATAGTATTTTAGCCCTATTTCTTTTTCTTCTGCGACCTCATTCTTAGGTTTCCTCTTCTAATTGAGTCTGATATTTCTCATAGCGTTTCCTTATCTTCCCTTTGTCTTCACGTTTTCTTTCCTTCTGAATGTGTAGTATGTTCATTTGAGTCTTCTACAGCTGAAATCATTTCTCCTGCCATTTTCATTGTATTTACAGCTCAGTGGGCTGTGCTCTGGGCTGAGGCTGTCTTCACTCCCCTCCCCCTCTCCACCGCTCCTTTATCTGAGGGTCTTGGTCTTTGAAGCTCGGGCCTCCCGGGGGTGATGTCAGGACCACCAGGATCTCTCTCGGGGGACAGGGAGCTGGGGGGGCTGTATGTGTGATGGCCGTGTGGTCTTAACTTAGCCCTGTGACCCCACAGCGGCCACCACCACCCCAGCCTCATCTCTGGCCCCTTCTGTTGGGTGTGCACATGTCTGGTTTGCTTTCTGGGGGCTGTGGGTTCCCTCTGAAGTCTTTTCTGCTGCGGGGCTTTTATGGGCTCCGGTCCGGCTCGGCCTGGCCTGTCTGTGACTGGAGGGGATGGAGTTTCAGCGTCCATGCCGCCTGACCACAGGGTTCCCAGCGCTCCGGGGTGTCTGCCACTCCTCCCAGCCCCACTGCCAGGAAAACTCGGGATGTCGCTGTGCGCTGGGCTTCCCCTGGGGCCCTACTCACCCCCTTGCTGCCTCCTGCTCTCTTCCCTCAGCCGCACCAACCTCAGTCCCTGACTCCAGTGAGGGAGGGGGGTGGGGGAGACCTGTGCCCTCAGCTGGTCACACGTCCGGCTTCTGCGACCACAGTCCGTCTTCTTTGGTGGTTTCCACAGGGAGGCTTCTCCTGTGTGGGGCAGGCGCGGCTCCCAGGGGGTAAAGCTGGTCACCTCTGTGTAGTGGTGCTGGCTCCGGGCCCCTTGACCCAGAGGGGGCCTTCCCTGCCCCCTCCCCTGCAGACCCATGACCAGTGCAGGGACAGCCGCCACCCGCCAGGTCTCTCTTGGAACTGAAGTCATGGGGAGGCCCCCAGAGGGGCCGTGTCTCGGCCTGGGGCTTGGGGACACCCGCCACTTCTTGGTGTCTGCTGCGAACCAACCGGGTTTGTCAGATTTGTGACCGATCGACTCTGCTTTCCTTGTCAGAACATGAAGAGGAGCTGGACCGAGAATTTGGCCTGGAGACCGGCACTCTGTTGAGAGGACTGAAGAAGGTATAGGCCAGGCAGCCTCATGCTCTGCGGCACTCTTGGGTCTGGCAGAGTGGGTGGCACCCCGGCCACTGGAGCTGGGTCTGCCTGCTGGGAAAGAGGACTCAAGAGGGGGGCCCCGGACCTTGCCTCTGACACCAGAAATCTGCCTGTGACTGGCCAAAACCTGCCAGTTGCGCTTTGACCTTCCCAAGCCCTGACCTGGCCACATCTGATGGGAACCGGTGTCTGCCTGGACAGGCCCATGCCTGGACACTTGGCTGCTCTGGGAACTGCCTCCTCTGTGATGGGGGCTACCATCTGGCCTGCCTCGTGCCCTCCTGGGTGGGACAGCACTGGGCTTGCTGTGTGTGTCCTGGACTCCCAACCAGGGTGCTGGACGCATCCCTGCCCATCAGAACCCCTTCCCTCTTTTTACGTAGAAGAGCTGGGGTGCAGGCCAGGGGTGCAGGCCAGAGGTGTAGGGGTGAGAGGACTCATCAGAGATAGTAGGGAACAGAACAGGCAGATCTACTGAAATACACTGCTGAGGGAGCAGCGGGGAGACAGGAGAGGTCTGCTGCATCCTGTGGGTAGCTTCCTGGCCGGGGTTGCACTCAGGCCGTAGCAGTGACAACCTAAGACTTAACCCAAGGCCCCCTCACCCTCAATCTCAGCCTCTCCCATGCCCCCACCCCACCCTTAACCACCCTCACCCTGACCCTCACCCTGGCCCTCACCCCATCCCCGCCCCCACCCTGGGCATCCTACTACTTCCCTGCCCTGGATACCATCTGCCTGGAGCTCACCTCACAGCCTGTGGGGACTGACACCTGTCGTGTGTCACTCTCTGCTGTGCTGTTTGTGGGGGCATGAATTCGCCCCTCAGTCCCGCACCCACATCTGCTGCCGGTGCCTCATTCCCAATCCCCTTACATCTGCCTCCGAGTGGCCATGCACGGTGAAGTGCTGAGTTTGGTCCAGACGCATCCCACCCTATGGGCCGCGGTGCCTCCCTGTCCTGCAGCTGCTTCCCCCCAGGTCCATGGCCTATGTGTGGCTCCATGTGCTCCCCTGCACTAGCCCAGCCATCTTACACCCAAGGCACTCTCATCCTGCTGGCCCAGGCCAGCCCTCCCAGCAGCGGTGGGACAGGGCAGAGCCCACAGCTTCCCAGGGAGGGAGGAAGTTGTAGGCTCCTGTCGTCTCTGGACCCCTGCCCCCATGAGGGCCAGCTGGGCTGCCTGGTAGCCTTGGCAGGGCACTGGTATCCAGTGTCAGTGTCTTGTTGGGAAGCTTCTGGGTGATGGGGCTGTGACTGTCAGATTCGGCACTGGTATGACACGGGGCATAAATGGGGGTGCTGGTCCTTTGTCACCCACAAAGAGGCTGGGACCAGCTTGAGAAGGGCTGGGTTTGGGGTTGATCAGGCCAGCCTGGAGGGGGGCGGGGGCACTGGCAGGGTGGGTCTGAGTTGATGGAGGCGCCGTGGAAACGCTGTTTGGGTGTCTGTAGGGTGGCCATGGAGTGGCCAGAGCTCCCTGACCCCTGTCTTGGCATCTGTAGGACCCGACGGACTTCGAGTGGAGCTTCTGGATGGACTGGGGGCGGCGGCAGCTGGCCTGGCTGCTCCTGGGACACGCTGCTGTGTCACAGGTGGCCATGCGGCTGGCGCAGCAGGTATGTGCCCGGAGGACGGTCATGGTCCAGGCATGCATTCAGGACGAAGGTGTGCCCTCCCACCCTCACACCCCCCTGCACAGTGCTTTCAACCAGGAGGGTGAAGGGCTTGTGACTTTGGAGAGCGTTGGGTCTCCCCGGTCCCACAGCCACAGGGGATGGGCTGGGCCGGGCCGCTGAGCGCTGCGCTCCGCGTGCGTCCTGGGAACCATGGTCCCCGCGGGGTCCCTGTGGGGCCCCTGTGGGGTCCCTATGTGGGGTCCCTGTGTGGTCCATGCAGGGTTCCTGTGGGTTCCTGTGGGGTCCCTGTGGGGTTCCTGTGGGATTCCTGTGGGGTCGCTATGGGGTTCCTATGTGGGGTCCCTGCAGGGTCCCTGCGGGGTTCCTGCGGGGTTCCTGTGAGGTCCCTGTGGGGCCCCTGTGGGGTCCCTATGTGGTGTCCCTTTGTGGTTCATGCAGGGTTCCTGTGGGTTCCTGCGGGGTCCCTGTGGGGTTCCTGTGAGGTTCCTGTGTGGGGTCCCTGTGGGGACCCTGTGGGGTCCCAGCAGGGTCCCTGAAGGCCCGCCTCACTGGGTGCATACTGGCGGTGCTGGACTCAGGCTTTCGTGGGAGGGCAGGTGTGAGGGGACTCTTGGATTTAGCCCCGAGCACCTGAGACGTGGTGGGTCTGTCCAGACCTGTGGTGCTGCTGCCCCCACGTGAGGGAGGGTTGGGGCCAGAAACCCACCAGCATGAGCCCCACAGTGAGGCCCGGCAGAGCAGGTGTGTGGCTGGGGGGACAGGGCTTCTCCTTTTCCAAAAGCCCATGCCTCCTGGGCTGGCTCTCCCAAGGAGGGGACCCCATAGCCCCCTAGCTTGGTTTCAATATGTTGTTGATGGTGTTCATGGCCCCCAGGGCCCCAGCTCAGCAGAGTGAAAGTGGTGGGTGGGGACATGGGTGCCCTGCCAGCTGGTCCCTGGGGTCTTGCCGCCTTGAACAGGGTTTGAGGGACATAGGCGGGAAGAGGGAGGGGGCGGCCTCGGCAGCTGCTCAGGGTGCTGCTCAGCCTAGGACTCGCTGGAGGCTGCTGGGGGCGGGCGACAGGCCTGGTCCGAGGCACACTCGGGGCTGGGCCTGCACCCGCCATGGCTGGCTGCCACCATGTCCACCCTGTGGGCGAGCAGCCTTGTTCGTCTGGAGGAGTGGACAGGAGCTGGCGGGGCTGGCTCTGAGCTCATTCTGGTTACATGTAGTCACAATCACCAGGTCAGCTCTCGAGAGCCAGCTGGCATACACCCTCCCACCACCTGTGCCATGGATGCTGCTGCCCCCCAACACTGCACCCCAGGCCTGCCAGGGGGCAGGGGGATGCTCAGTGGGCGGGAGGCTGAGCTGGTGAGGACTTCAGTGGCCTGGCAGGGGGGAGGGGAGGCAGGTCCCCAGTGATGTTTCATAGACCATGTCTGACGATCAGCATTTTTTTTTAAAGATTTATTTATTTATGCATACAAGAGCTGGGGTATAGGCCAAGGGTGTGGGGGGTGAGAGGATTCACCAGAGAGAGAGTGGGGAATGGAACAGGTGGATTGACTGAAGTACACTGCTGAGGGGAGCAGTGGGGAGACAGGAGAGGTCTGCTGCGCCATGTGGGTAGCTCCCTGGCTGGGATCAAACTTGTACCACAGAGGAACAGGGGCTTGGGAGGGAAGTGAGACACCAGGGATGGGGTTTAGGGCTCACGCTCCGCCCACAGGCCTTTCCTGACAAGTCTGCAGGTTTTCACCAGAACAGCTATCTTTGGGCACCCTCCTCAGCACACCTCTCACAGGCTCATCCCCAAGACACTCCTGTGCCCTGTGGAGCACTTCAGCTCCCCACTTGTGTGCAGACGCTGTTGGAAGCATTTTCTGGGATTAACTCCTCATGCAGCCTCACTAAGTAGACACTTACCTCCATTTTATATATACAAGCCAGTGTGCAGAACAAGTGACTTCCCAGGGTCCCACAGGGAGGTGGTGCAGATGCCAGGCTCCTGACGGAAGTGGACTCAGAGGTGACTGGCCGAGTCCCATGTGGGTCCCCGCTCCATGCTAGGATGCCCCCGTGCGTTTCCTTAGTTTCACAGCAAGGACACTGCCAGACACGGCCATAAAAGCAAAGACGTGAATTTATCTGCTTAATTGTTCATTCACTGCAGCAACCACAGACTCAGCAGTTAAGTGGAACAAATCCTGGTTTGCCTAAAATGGGAATAAGTGGATCTATCAAGCTGATGACACAGACACCTCAGTATCTCACAGCAGCAGGGTGGAGTTTTATAGTATCATAAACCTGTCACGGGTGTCAGTGACATGCATGCAACTTGACAGCCAAGTGTCTGATTAGGGGGCAGACGGTCCAGTTTTCTCACCGAGACCCCCTGGACGTGTGAGCACATGCCTGTGTGGGGCAGCCCCTCTGAGGGGCGCTCCCCATTGCCCCTGGATCCACAGAGGTGGCTGCAAGGCCCTCACGAGGTCTCCCCTTGTGGGACCCTGTCTTGGGGGGCATTGGCTGAAGAAGGAAAGTGGCTTTTTGCTTCTGGGAGAATCTGGTGGACTTTGGGGACCGGGGCAGCCAGTGCCATGCTGGGGCGAAGGGGGCTCCCTCCATGCTGTTGTCTCTGCTGCACGAGTCCCCAGCACAGTGACAACAGAACTTGTCTGTTCTGTTGGACTATCCGTAGGACTATCCGTAGGACTATCTGTAGCCAGCCGTGGGCTCACCACCTCCCTTCTCTGTCCTGCCCTGCCCTGTCTCAGCACAGACCCTGGATCCTCACCCTCTATGGAGTCGGGGCCTGTTGGCGCGTGCTGGGTGCCCCCGGCGTGGCTATGCTGCTCCTCCACACCACCATCTCCTTCTGTGTCGCCCAATTCCAGCGTCCGCTCCTGTGCTGGCTATGTTCTCTCCTCCTGCTTTCCACTCTGAGGCTGGAAGATGCGCAGGAAGTTAAGGTGAGGTCTGGGTCTCACGCTGGGAAGGTCTTTGGGCAGCAGGACCCGGCAGGGGCTGTGGGAAGGATTGTGGCGACTCCCCTGGTGGCCCTGCAGGGTTGGTGCGGTGACTGGGGGCTTCCCCTGGTGGCCACATGGAGTCGGTGCAGTGACTGTGCAGGGCTCCCCCTGGTGGCTGCAGGTGCTGGGTGCAGCGATGTGGGGGTGCACTCTGCAGTGTGATCCTTGCCTGGGGCCTGCCTTACTCTCTGAGGCTGTCTGGGCAGACTGGGCACCTTTGCTCCTAGTTAGGGTCAGCACGGATGGTGCTGGATGGGAACACAGGGGAGGAAAATAGGAGTCCCCTGGGCACCTAATAAGTTGCCCGCAGAGCCCTGAGCCGTGAGGGGGAGTCCCGGCCTTCACCTGAGGCCCAGGAGAGCCCCTGGGACAGGTGCCGCAGGTGTTTTTCTTCTTAATTGATTTGCTCAGTGTCTACTCATGATCCCCCTGGAAGCTCTGTGAGTTTGGGGAGTTCCCCTGTCTGCCCCAGCGGGTCCAGCGTCTTGCCTGGTGGTTGTGCTGGCGGAGGAGGGTGCTGACCGGCCCTGCTGCTTGTGGCCTCAGCTGCAAGAGCGTCAGTCTTGGCAGGGCGGCCCTCAGCTTCACACTGTTCTGTCTCACGGTGGCTGAGCGTGTGTTCTGTGCAGGCTCCGGGCCTGGCCCAGCGGTGCTGGGGACCTGAGAGGGCCTTGACCTCAGGAGTTTGGTGCGTGGCCGAGTGACTGGCCCTCCCAGGACCCCTTCCCCCACCAAGGTTTCTGGTTCCTGCTATGTGTTCTGCTCCTCCCTGGATTGCTCTGGACCCTCTGTTCTGCCTCAGTGATGGGGTGTCTGAACCCTGTTTGTGCCAAGGGCTGGGGTGGGTGGGGCCCCTCAGCCCCTTAGCACCTTGTCCCTTCCCCTGACTGAGATCTTGACACTTTCAAGGGGAGCTGCAGGCCCATTGTTACAGGTGGGGAACATCAGCGCAGGGACTGTCCAGCTCTCAGGGCAGCTGTTCCGGGGCCAGAACATGCTGGGACCACCCTAGTGTCCGTGTCCCGGGCCCCAGGAACAGGGCCTCTGTGTCTTGCACCTCCGTGCCCGCCTGGTCCTCAGACATGCTGACCAGGCTGTGGGAGCTGCTGTTTGGGTGCATCAGCCACTTTGCCCTTTAAATACCACTGCCTCTCTGCCCGGCACCCTCCCTGGCTCTCTCAGCATCCCCCCACCCCACCCCGACCTCTGTCTGGAAAGATGTCCCTGTCCCTGCAGAAAGCACACCGTCTCCCTTTGAGCGGCGTCCCTTTCCAAATGTCCCCAGGTAACATCAGTGGACAGTTCCTAGCCCCTCCTTGGTGCTGGGCCCTGCATGGCTGAGGGTGTGGGTGATGTGACGAAGCCCCTGTGCCCTTGTGGGCACAGCATAGACTCTGGAGGGTGAGGGCAGCATCCCAGGCTCCGTCTAGGTCAGGCCTCTGTAGACACTGCCCTGGCCAGGCCTGGGAAAGGGCGTGCTGGGCTTCCCCAGGGCCCCTGCAGTGTCACTCAGATGCCACTGCTCCCCACCACCCTGCAGCAAGTCAGCGGCTTTCAGTTACGAAGCCAGTGGCCCATGTCTCCGTGACCCACAATTTAGCCCACCCCAGAGCCAGTTCTCGGCCAGGAGGTCTCGACGTTGCCTGGTTACCACCAGTCAGCTGAGGGAACCAGTGCCCTGCAGAATCTGTCCCTGTGTCCTAGCTTGTCTACCGTCCATGGGTCCAGGCGGCCCTCTGGTCCCTGCCTGACTTGTGCCGTCGGGGGAAGGGAGCTGGCAGTCAGCCAGGTTATAGCTGCTTTGTCCATTCACTCTTCCTACCCTCAGAGCCCGAGGCTGCTGTGACTGCCGAGCCCACCTGCCATCTAGGTATGGGAAGGGGTGGGCGCCTGCCTGCCTCAGGGCCCTTCCGAGGAGCTGACGAGGTGGACTTTGTGACAGTCCAGCAGCATGAAAAGCCGAGCCTCTGCCCTTCCCTCCCCGGCTGGGCTGAGACTGGTCCTTCAGCACATGGATCAGAAATCCGGGCCCCAGTAACCAAGGCCACGGCTCCAGCTCAGGGATGGGCTGTGGGGCTCAGGGCTACACAGGGTATGTGGGCTTAGAGTAGACCCAGTGGTGCCGGCCCAGCCAGACCCCAGCTGTGCCTTAGTCTGGGGAGAGTTGACATGGGGACAGCCAGACAGACTCTGCTTATGGCGCAGGCAGTGGCCTGAGGCAGTTGCTGAGGGAGACAGGGACAGATTTGCCTCGGAGGTCTCCAGGCTCAGCGCTGGGGGCTGCTGGGCGGGACATGCTGGGCATGGAGCAGACGCTGGGCTTGGCCCTCAGTGCCACTGAGGCCGGCACCGACTGAAGCCGCCCCAACTCTCCTTCCTTTGTGCTGAGGCTGCACCTGGCAGACCGTTATGTGCGGCGTCCATGGGGCACCTCAGGCCAGGACTGCCCTGTGGTTGTGAAAGAGTGCCCTGGCCTCACCCCTGAGCTTACACGGCTCGACTCCTGTCACTGCCTGTGTCCTTTCTCACCCTGCCCACTACTGGCACGTCACGTGCTGGCCTTCCAGCAGTGTCAGACGCTGCGGGGGTGGGGGTCCCGGCAGGCCCTGGGGGATGGGGGCATTGAGCTGTGTGGGGCAGTCGGAGCACGCAGACTGGCGGATCTCCATATCGGCCACGGCGGCATCCGGCCCCCACACCCTCTGGCCCAGGGTGCTGATGCTGAGAGGATGGTTGCCACGGCCTGGACAAGGTTGTGTGTCCCGGCGCCCCCTCGGCCCTGCAGTGCTGCTGCTCACACTGCCTGTGCCCTGGCTTTACAGAGAGGCTGGTACCGGACGGAGAACGAGTTCCACCTGCTGCACTTCACGCTGACCGTGCGCTGCCTGGCCTGGACCGGCTTCAGCCTGGAGCGCGCCTGGCAGCGACTGCCCACCTGCCGCTCCTTCCCCTGGCTGTTGGCCTACGTGTTCTACTACCCCGTCCTCCACAACGGGCCAGCGCTCAGCTTCCCGCACTTCGTCTGCCAGGTGGGTGCCCCAGCCATCCGTCGCCCTCCACCCGCTGTTACATCCTGTGTAGGACGGGAGTGCCCTGGGGTGAACCTCACCCCAAAGTGCGCTCATCTCTTGGGTGCACACTCGGACACGTGTCTATCCCTTCCCCGATGGAGGACAGAAGCCACTTGCCAGCCGCTCACCCCACGCTGCCCCTCCACACCCCATGGCTGCCCCACCCCACCTCTGCCCGGAGCAGCTCTGGCCCGCGGTCCTTGCCCCCAGCTGTTCCCAACCCCACCGCTCCCCCACTTCTGCCCCGGAGCGGCTCTGGCCCGAGGTCCTCACCCCGAGGGCCTGGCTCAGCTCTCCCTGCGGGGACCCAGGTCCTGACCCCACATGCCGTTAGGTGTCCTGGGCCCCATGTCTCGCTCTGCAGGGAGCAGGGGCTGGCCCGTGAGGACACTGGCTTGGAGGCTCCGCTCATACCTGGGCTCATCTTCCATCCCCAGGTGCCTTGAGGGGCTGACAGAGGGCCCTGGGAGGCAGCCGGGCCGCCCCATGGCCACCCCATGGGAGGCTCATGGGAGAGTCGGCGTGATGGGGAGAAACGGGTCGGGCGCCTGCCCCAGCAGCACCTGGAGGTGGGTCTGAGGGCCTTTAAAGGAGGGAGCACGCACAGAGGTGGGGACCCCTGACAGGCCTGGAGGGAGCTGGGTTTTGTGGGAGGGGGCCCACGGCCAGCGGCATGCCCCAGCCAGGGCTGGAGGAAGTCGGGTGGCCAGGACCGGCCTGGTGAAGGTAGAGAAGGCGGTGCCACCAGGGGGCAGCAGAGCCCCACCTGGAGATGAGCCGGGGCGGAGCTGCCAGCTTTGGGCCTCTAGGCAGGTAGACTCAGCCCAGGAAGCCCAGACAGGTGAGGCTCCAGGGCAGGTGAGGCTCCAGGGCAGGTGAGGCTCTAGGCAGGTGAGGTTCTAGGCAGGTGAGGCTCTGGGTTGGGTGGGGGCAGAGGGCACCACGCTCCACAGGCAGGACAGCAGCCTCCATGGCCCGAGGACTTGGCCTTGCCCCCAGGGCTGTCTCTGAGGCACTGGGGGCTCCAGGCAGCCCTGAGGTGGGGTCAGGCTCTTGGAGGGCAGGACAGGCTGCTGGTCACCCCCTCCCTGGACCAGGCTGGAGCATGCAGGAAGGAGCCAGTGCCTGGGGTTGGGTGGGGGGCTCAGGAGCCCTCCAGGTGTGTAACTACACGGCCAGGCCGCTCTGCTCTGGCTTGAGCTCTGGCCCAGTGGTGACTCAGGCTCCTCGTCATCGATGAAACGGGGGATCTGATAGGACCCCCGGGGACTGTTGGGGGCCGGGTGGCTTGGCACAGGTATGAGCCCATGCAGGGCACTGTGCCATGACCATCACTGGTCACCCGAGGCCAGCACAACCAGGGCTGTGGGCATTCGGTCTGGGCTGTGGCATGGCTGCAGGGGGTCTGGCAGGTTCTGGCTCTAGGAGAGGTGCACATGCTGGTTCCAGGGTCCTCAGAAGAGAGGCCCAGGGGCCCCAGGACCCAATGTCTGGGTTCCCGTTGGGCTCTGGCTCACAGAGCCATTGGGTGACCATCACTGTGATGCTGGCTGCGTGCCCACTCCATCCCCACCCGGTCCTGGGCGGCTTGTGCCATCCTCATGACAACCTTGGAAACAGGCCCTTGTCACTGTCCCTGAGAGCCACCGGACAGCTGACCAGAGGCAGATGGGTGTGAGAGGAGGAAAGGTGGGGGGACCCCACGGGGCCAGTGAGGGGCATGGGCTGGGCCCGAGCGGCTGGATCAGGGCAGGCCAGAAACTGGTCCTGAGCTGTGGCCCCCCGACCGCAGGCTTTGCGTCCGCTCCCCTCCAGCATGGAGGGGAGGCCGGGCTTCTGGGACTCGGGCTGAGGCCAGGGATGGGGCAGCCCCACCTGGCAGGAGCCAGGTTGCTGGTGGTGGCAGGCAGTATGGGGCAGGGCAGGAGGGGTGGCCTGGGAGGCTGTCGGTGGGGCTGGGCCTGCATTGCTGCCCCCAACCCCCAGTTGCCATCTCTGATCGGCCTTTGGAACAGACTCGATGTTCCTTTTATGCAATTTGCATAAAATGAGGTTTTAAAATACAATGTGTTTTAAGATGCACTTTTCAGACAAGTAAATATGTCTTCCTCCGGAGCCTCCACTGAAAATTCCCACTGATGGCGCTTTCCAGCCTCTGGGCCAGCGCCCTCGGCATGGAGCCCCGTGCATATGGCACTGGTAGAGCTGGCAGCCTGTCCCCCTCCTGTCTTCCTCCTGCCTGTGAGTGGGGCAGACACTGGACTTCCACATGCTGAGGTCAGTGAGGTTGAATGGGGGCCGGTGGCCGCTCTGGGTAGAAGCCTATGTTCGTCTGGCCTGTTTCCCCGTCCAGCCCAGGGCTTCTACCTGTAGGTGCCTGGCATGGGACGGTGGCCCACAGACCGCTGCAGGGACCAGGCAGCTGTGAAGCCCCCCTCAGGCCCGACCCTGACTGGACACCTGTCTGTGCCGCATCAGACCACACATTGCTAGGGGGTGGCACGGCCTCCGACGTGGCTGAGGGGGGACAGCGTGGACCACATTTCACAACTGTCTGGGTCCTCCAGCCCAGCTGTGTCCCCACTGCAGGACTGGACTGCACCCCGGGTGCCCAATGCCTTCATGGGGGCTGGCTGGGCACATGAGCTGGCGGGCAGGTGCTTGGCCCACAGCCATCCCTGGCCCCTTGCTTAGAAATCAGAGGCCCCCAAGGCCACGCCTGGCAGGGACCTGGGCTTCCCTCCTGGCCGACTCCAGGCAGGCCCTCCGGTTGGGACAGCCACCGTCCAGCCTGGCATTGACCTTGGTGTGGCCCTGGCCCCCATGGGTGCTCAGGTGCAGAGGCCTGGCCTGGCAGTGTGAACACAGGCGCTCAGTGCCCTCTTGGGAACCTGAGTGAGGGGCAGGCATGGCCAGGAGAGGAGGCAGCAGCTGGTGTGGGGGTGGGTGGGACAGCTTCCCGTGATTGTTTTCAGAGGGAGGTGAGGATGCGGGCCTTGCCTCAGTAGTGGGGGGTGCAGAGCCCCAGGGGCTTGTTGCTGGCTCCCCACGAGCACAACTGTTGGTTCTTGATACCGACCAGTTCCCGGCTCGCCTAGCCTTCTTCCCGGGGTGCTCGAGCAGAAGCTAGCATGGGGGGGGCACAAGCCGGCCTATTGGTTGTCAAGCTCTGGCCTCCTTCTCTGATACTACAAAGTCATATGGAGGGACTGGGGGCATCTGTGCGTGGGGGTTTGGGTGTCCTGGGCCTGTTCTCCGCTGTGGACCATCAAGTCCGGCTGAGCTGCAGCCAGAGCTGAGGGCTCAGTGGATGCTGCCTGGGTGGTACTGGGTCGGGGCCTGCAGGGCCCAGGTGCTGCTGAGTGGGAGTCGCTGGCATCTAGCCTGTAAGCTGGGGTCTGGCCTCCCTCTTGGGGAAGACCTTCTGGGGGCCTTCCTGCCAGACCAATCAGACAGGAAAATAAAAGGGAAAAGGAAATTCCTGTTTAATTTTTTTTTAAAGATTTATTTATTTATACAAGAACCGGGGTATAGGCCACATGTGCGGGAGGGTGAGAGGACTCACCAGAGACAGAGCGGGGAACAAAACAGGCAGACTGATGAAATACACTGCTGAGGGAACCAGCGGGCGAGACAGGAGAGGTCTGCTGCACCATGTTGGACCCTTGCCCATCAGCCGGGATCGAACTGGTGCTGCAGGGGCTGCTGACAGCTTCACAGTGTGGCACTCAACCACCTGCGCCACCAGGGGAGGCCCCTGTTTAATTTTTTTAATACAAATTGATAAGCTGGACAGGCTTTCCCAGCCCAGCTCACCAGGTTATGGTGATGCCCCCACCCCCCACCCCTCAGTCTGGCTCTCAAGGTGGGAGGGCATTCCAGGAAGTGGTGGAAAGTGGAGTCAGAGCTAATGTAAAATGAGGATGGACACTGACCCCGCCAAGGGCCCCACCTTCATGTCAGGGGGGCCGGGAGATGGCCTGCGTGCTGCTGCTGGTGCCCACACAGTCTCCCCTGACCACCAAGGTCTGGGTCCAGCTGCTGTTTGTAGACCCAGCTTCACGGTGCCTCAGTGGCCCTCGGCACCTGCTTCCAGGCCGCAACTCTGGCACAAGACCCTGGAAACATGCAGGCCCCATCCGTCTGTCTGTCTGGTTGGGGGCAGGCATTGGCTGACCCCAGGTTGCGTGGCCTGCTCACGGTGGCCAGAACCACTGTTTGAGCCACCGTGGGGCCCAGACAGTGGCCGTGGGGCCAGGCAGCAATCCTGGCGTCTGTGCCTGATCTGTGGCCCTGGGGTGAGTGGACTCCACCTATATCTGGATCACCAGAAGCCTTGTCCCCCTGGGCGTTGGGCCCCGTCCGAGAAACATGGGACGTGGTGCTGGGGGCTTCGCTGAGTGGCGGGTGTGTCTGGGCTCTGCAGGCTGGGCCGAGCATCGTGCGCCCTGGTCCAGGCTCAGAGGTGAAGCAACTCGGGACTACCAGCTGGCCCGGCCTGGCCCCGCCTCCCCTGCTGTCCGTGCTTAGCTGTCCTCAGCCACCACTGGTGAGGCCTGTGTCCCCTCCTGCCTGCTGAATCTTTGCTGAGTCCCAGAAGTAACTGCAGGTCGATGTCACGGCCCCACTGAGCCCCTCCCTCCAGCCTTGGACGTGAGTGGTGGTAGGAGAAGACATGCAGGCCCCGTGGAGCTCAGGGCCCCCAGTCCCCAGGAGAGGCCAGGGCACACCTGCCCCTAGCAGGGGCAGGTGCAGGGGTACGGCACCTGACTGCTGATGCCCCCATCCTCAGTCTGGCTGTGACCTTGTCACCGCAGCGCCATCCCTGAGGCCCATCAACCAGCCCCTCCTCATGGTGCAATCCTTGTGGGCGGTACCGGGCTGCGTGAAGGTGTCTGAGCTGGGTGCCCTCTGACCACCCTTCTGTCCCCACTGCAGATGCAGCGGCCAGCGCCCCGCCCCCCAGTGGTCAGCCTGGGCCTGGGCCTGGGCCGCCTGCTGTGCTGGTGGTGCCTGGCGGAGCTCATGCTGCACCTCGCCTACACGCACGCCCTGTGTGGCAGTGCTCCCCTGCTGCGGGCCGTCTCCAGCTGGGCCCTAGGTGAGTGCAGGTGGTGGCACGGGGTGGTGCAGGGCTGTCCCCATGGCCGGGGTGCGTGCACAGGTGGCAGAGGCTGTGCTTCAGGACTAAAGCATGTATGGCAAAGCCAGGGCAGCTCCTGGGTCACTGCTTGGAGGCACTGCCCACATACGTGGCCCCACAGCCCTGGGTTCTGCGTACAGTAGGCGTGCAGTTCAGCATCTTCGTCGCCACATGGGCAGGACTCCCTGGGCAAGTGGTTGGAGAATGAGGGGAAACAAGCAGGTCAGGGGCTGCCTCAGCGTCCAGCAGATGGAGGGAGTGGTGGTGCCCGGCCCTCCCCTGGCTCCCCCTGCCTGTCCCCATCCTGGAATCCTACAGGCGGGTGTATGTCTCACTCCAGGTTCAAGGGTGGGGGAGCAGCAGGGCTCCACACAGGCCTGGTCTCTGCTCCCTTCCTCTGGCCCAGGCCGCTGGCCACACCCTGCTGAGCGGCCTCCCACGTTCTCCTCTGCACCTCCTGCAACACTGGGGTGACCGGCTTCAGCGCTGTGGCCTGATGGAGACATGAGGATCTTCCTGCCTGTTGAAGCTGTCCCCCATGGCCCAAAAGCAGCCGCCCCTCCTCCACCGTGGGGTGTGGACTTGGAAGAGTCTTTTAGTTGGTGCCATGTGCACACAGGCTGTCTAGGAAGGGCCGAGCTGCATCACTGACCATCTCTTTCCAGAGAATATTACTCAGTTGGGGTGACTGACTTTCTTAGCTTTAACGGTGTGGCTAGACAGAGTCAGAGTAAAAGGTGGTTTACATAGCATCCTGGTGGTAGCGCTTTCATCAGGACACCACATTGGGCCGGTGTCTGTAACTGAGTTTCGGGCGCAGGCAGTGAGGAAAGCTATCTCCCTGCGGCGCCCCCCACCCCAAGCCAGCCTGAGACGGGGGAGCCTGGTGTCCCGGAAAAGCACCAGCGACCCACTCGTGTCTACATCCTGCTCAAGAACGAACCAGGAGCATGGAAGCCAGCCCCGTTGCTTTCAGCCTCCCAGCCCAGAGAACCTGATTGGGGGTTGCCGTTACCCCATTCAAAGTACTTTAGAAAACACTCTGAGAGCAGCTTAGGGTTCACAACCAAATGGAGAAGGGTGAAAGGCCCTGCTGTCCGCGTCCCCATCGGGTGACCTCTGTTGAGCGGGTGCCCCTGCGTCGACGGTCGCCCCAGCCAGTTGGTACCACGCGGCCTGCGGGAGGACAGGCCACGGATGCTGGGTCAGTGGGCTCTCACAGCCTGCAGCGTCTCCACTGCTCTGCCATCTGCATCCTGCTCACCTCTGGGAGCCACCCATCTTGTCACCACCCCTTCCATAGCACCTTAGGGCCAGAGTTGCACAGGCTGCGGCTTGCCCAGATGAACAGTTGACAATGCACATCCGTGTCTGGTGCTGCCTGTGGTCCAGCTTGGCAGCTGGCAGCTTTGTGCTGCCAAGTGACACTCCCTGGAGTGGCCATGGTTCATCCCTTCTCTGCTGAGGTACATCATGGTGACTGAGTTCGGCAGCCAAGAGTAAAGCTGCCACGGACGATCTGTGTGTGTTTCTGGGAGGATGTGCATTTTGGCCCCTTCTGAGCAGCAGGTTGTATCTCCTGCTGCAGGTGCCTGCCCCAGGCAGTGGTGCCTCGTGCATCCTTGGCCCTCATGCCCCCAGCGCCTGGCTTGTGGCTGTCCCTGCAGCCTGCAGTGCAGCTTGGCATCGTCTCGAGTTCCATCTCTTTGGGGATGAGGGCAGGAGCTTCGCCACGAGCACCCTGCCCTTTTGTCTCCTCCAGCAGCCTGTGCCCCTCATTCTTGCTGGGTTCCACACTTGTGTTCTTGACAGTAGTCCTTCATCAGACATGTCTTTTGCAAAGACTTTCTCCCTGTCCGTGGCTTGTCTGCTCACTTGCTAGTGTCTTCTGTAGAGTGAGTTGCACATGTTCATAAGTTTGGCTCATCAGCTTTCTTGCATGGACTGTGCTGCTTGTATTGTAGCTAGGAGAGTGGAACAAAACAGTGAGGAAGTTTGTAGTGAAACCAAACTGGGAAGAAAGGAAGACCCTTGCTTGACAATGACAATTGCCACATCTGATGTCAAGACTTACTGTGCAATATTGATGAAAGAATAGACAAAGAGATCAGTGGAACAGACTAGGGAACCCAGAACTAGGTCCACGTAAATGTAGTCAACTGACCTCTGAGCCAAGGCAGTGATGGGATTCCGTGTAGATAGTCCTCCCCAGGGGGATTCTGTGTAGTAGACAGTCCTCCTCGGGGGGTTCTGTGTAGACAGTCCTTCCCCTAGGGAGTAGCTTTGCTTCATTTGCTCTTGCTGCGTTAGCTGGAACATCCCTGAGGGTGTTGAAGGGAGCGGCAGGAGTGGTGACCCGGCATCCTGCCTGCCTGTCCTCATCTTAGCGGGAGAGGACCTCGTGTCTCCCCTGTAAGCACTGTGGTACCCGAGAATGCTCCATCTCCCCTCGTTTGCGGAGAGTTTTTAATCATGAGTGGATGTTGGGTTTCGTCAAATGCTTCGGGTGTGTGTGCCGTATGAGCATACATTTTTTCTTCTTTAGCCTGGGGAGGGGATGGATCACAGGAATGAATTTTCAGATGCTGAGCCAGCCTTGCCTTCCTGGGATCAATCACTGGTTGTGTGTAGTTGTTTCTGTGCATTGTGGGAGTTGATTGGTTCATGTTGAGGGTTTTTGCATCTGTGTTAGTAAGAGACCACGGTCTAGATTCTTTGGGACGACTCTGACTGGCGCTGGCATCAGGGCAGTGCTGGCCCCATTGGACGGACTTGCAGGTGAGGTTTCCTGCACAGCGCTGCTTCCTGCAAGGGCTTCTGTTCCAGGTGGCTGTGGGCATGAGCTCCCCAAGTTTGGGGGCAGCACTGTGCCCCATGACCTCTCACAGACCTAACAAGTCAGTGTTACGTTAGTTCTGCCTCTTCCTTGCTGTTAGGGCAAAGAGCTGTCCCTGTCTTTGTGATGATTTTACCATGGTTAGATTCCTGAAACTGCATATTTTAAGAAATTTTCCTATGGAGATTCATAGGTGATTTCTTCTGTGACTTGCTTTTTTCACTTAAAACGATATTTCAGAGAATCCCCTGTGTCTGCTGTGTTCTCACTGTTGAGTGCGCCGTGGGGTCCTTTCTGTCCTCCACCCAGCAGGACGATCAGTCTTGCAGGAGAGAGAGAGAGAGAGAAAGAGAGAGAGTGAGTGAGTGTGTGTGTGTGTGTGTGTGTGTGTGTGTGCGCGCGCGCATGTGTGTGCATTCATGAGCGCACACATTAACCGTCCCGGGGACTATGTCACCTAAAGCGCTTACAGTGTG
Organism: Talpa occidentalis; assembly: GCF_014898055.3. NCBI lineage: Eukaryota > Metazoa > Chordata > Mammalia > Eulipotyphla > Talpidae > Talpa > Talpa occidentalis. Next base: position 70,840,683 of record NW_023605194.1, on the reverse strand, counting down.
CTCTGATTGCTTTTCCGTTCTGTACTGTTTTAGTAATTAATAACCAATAATGCTGATTGGAAATTCCTAAATTGGGTGAGTCACTGTCCAGGGTCTCTAAATGCTGCTTCAGTGCTGGCCTGTGCGTGGAGTTGCTGGGCAAGGGTACCACGCATGTCCTGATGGGCAAGGTAAGGCCCAGTTACTCTCAAACTTCATTGACCCCACTTGTACCCTATTGTTTCAAATTTTCATTAACACTTGGTGTTGACTTTTCATTTGAAATCCAGTGTATGTGATTTCGTGGCAGCTTTGGTGTATGTCTCCCTGGTTGCTAATGGGCTTGAGCAGGTGTCCTGTCCAGGACTATAGGTTTTTGTTTTTCTTCTCTGTCATACGTGTTTGTGCTATTGATCCATCCCCTCCCCAGGCTAAAGAAGAAAAAATGTATGCTCATACGGCACACACACACGAAGCATTTGACGAAACCCAACATCCACTCATGATTAAAAACTCTCCGCAAACGAGGGGAGATGGAGCGTTCTCGGGTACCACAGTGCTTACAGGGGAGACACGAGGTCCTCTCCCGCTAAGATGAGGACAGGCAGGCAGGATGCCGGGTCACCACTCCTGCCGCTCCCTTCAACACCCTCAGGGATGTTCCAGCTAACGCAGCAAGAGCAAATGTTACTATTTTCCTTTGGTTTGTGGCTTGATGCTAATTTTTTACCTTTTGATGAATTTGTTATTGGAGCTAGATTGATGCATTTTAATTTTACTGTGTCTTTTAGTCTTCCGGCAGTTGAAGTGTCTTTGGCAATTGAAGTGTCTTCCCTGCCCTGAGACTATGAGGTGGCCTGGCTGGTAAAGAGCCGTCTTTGCTGGCCTGCGTGGCTGGGCTGTGGACTTGCCTGTGGCCGTCACTCTGGCTTGGGCGCTCAGGGGCTGTGCTCCAGCCTCCCACAGGGACTCGGGGAGCCTGCAGTCAACTTTAACCAGGGGTCTCTTCCAGGCCACATCTGCTGACACTTGAACAAAGTTGTATTTCTGCCTCACTGGTTGGTGGGAGCTGGAGCATGGTTTGTGGGCTGGGCAGCGAGCACTGTAGGAGGAGGAGGGGGATTTACTGTGCCTTTAGGGCTAGGGACCCTGGTCGCATCTAAGCAAAGAGGACTTAGGACAGGATTTGGGCTTGGTTTTGCGGAATGGCCTAAGGGCCAGCTTGGCGGGTAGGAGAGTGCTCGTGGGGGCCTGCTCTCTCAGCAGGTGTTAAGGAACCTGACCACATTCTCTTGGGCTGTTTTGGTGAATGAGGAGCTGGGCGAGGACTCGAGTGGGGCATTCACTGGGGATTTGGGAGGGGCCATCAGCACCTGCCTGGACGAGAGGGAGGAGGGCAGAGGCAGCACCTATACCCCAGGCAGGCTGGGCCCGGGGCAGATCTGTGTGGCAGGGTGGGTGGCCTGGGCTGCCGGAGGGCAATGGGAGTGCCCCAGCCTCCACAGAAGCCCCTCAAGGTCTTCACACGCAGGGAGGGCCTGCCCCAGGGTGGGTGGGTCAGGTGTGGATGCCAGTTCCTGCAAGGCGGGAGGTCAGCAGTGCTGGGGGTTGAGGCCCCTCAGGGAGGAGGAACACAATTGGCAGCGCTGCCCCAGTGCTACCCTCTGGTTCTGGGCACTCCGTGGCAACGGGTGATGTTTGTTTTTCCTTCATTCCTTCAGTTCTGTCCTGGACATGCTTCCCAAGGGGCCTCCGTGTCGGGGGTCTTTGAAGAGGGGCCTAGCCACACAGAGGAGTGGGGGGTGGGGTGGCCTTTTTGGGAAGCTAATTTCCCTTTAGAAGACGTACACCCCTGCCCTACACCAGACTGAGGACCTTCAAATCCTTCCTGGTTCTCCCCCTTCCTCTCTTGGGGTGCATTTGAATACACTTTGCTGTAGACAGTTTCAGCAACCTGCGGCCCTGCGGAACAGGCTTCAGCCTGAGCCACTGGCCAGGATGCCTGCCACGTGGCCCGGCAGTGTCTTGTCCAGGCCCTTGAAAGGGGCAGCCAGTGCATGCCATGGGGGATCCGGGCCTGCCGGAGCTGGGCTTGCCCAAGTGTCAAGGTTATGGACACCTGTGCTGGGCCGGCTCCCTTATGAGCCCGACGTGCCTGGGGCGCTTGGGCCTGGGGGACTGCCTTGCCCGGGGGCCCCACTAGCCATGGGCCCTGCTGACCGGCTTCTTCCTCATGTGTGATCATGTGTGTGAAGTGTGAGTGTGAGTTTGTACGAGTGTGAATGTGTGAGTGTGTGTGTACTGCCTCTTTGCTTCTGCAGTCAGTCTTCCCACACAGGTTTCAGGCGAGCGGAGGCTTTTGCGGATTTGATAAACTCTTCATTCGGCATGTGTTCAGGGGCCCTCGTCAGTTTTTAAGATCCTAAACTCACGTTGCCGTGGAAATGCTTTCGAGCCTTCTGGTTTCATGAGCACTTGCTCTTTCATGGAGCAGTTGGACGTTGCTCTTCTGCATGGGCAGTCGGGGCTCCCAGTCGCCACCCCCTCCCAGCAACGTCCACAACCCGTGATCAGAGAGGATGCGGTGGGGGTTGCTGGTCTGTGAGGTGACTGCTCCTATCCCGGGCACCGTGCGCTGTCTTTGAAGAGAGGCTTTTTGGAGATTTGAACCCTAATCGGAAAGTATTCAGAAGTAGCTTTCCCAGTAGCCAGGATGTCAAGTGTTCCGCATTTGGGAGGAATGCACCTCTGTTCCTGACGGGTCAGGCCTCCTGAGGCGGGGAGCCAGGGTCTCGGTCTCTGACCCGCTGTGGGCACCACGTGTGCTCTGTGTCACACGAGGGTGGTGAAGACTCTGTGTTTGCGTCTCCTGCTGGCCCCTCGGTCCCTCTCCTGACCCCCAATTAATCTCCAGGGTTGGATACCAGGCAGGTCTCGGAGCCTACTGGTGCTGGTCCCGCAAGACATCGTGGCCTTTGCTGGGCTGGTGCAGCATCCAGTGCCCTAGTCTGGCTGCCGGTGTCTGAGGCCCGCTGCTCTGGCAGAGCTGGGGGTTAGCTCTGGCGTAGGTTTTCACCCCCACAAACTCACCCCATTCACATACATACACACTTGCCCCCACACATGTGCACATACCACACGCACACATTTGAGACCCTTCAAGGCAGGACAGTGACCCGTGGCTGCTCATCACTCGGTGAGAAGTCAGTCCTCCCAGAGCTGGAGGCCAGTACCCTGGTTGCTTCCCCACCCACCCCCCCTTGTGGTTCTCCCCCAAAACCTTGGCCTGGTCTCACAAGGTGCTCATCCTCCGGCCCGGAGACAGCAGCAGGATGGTCACGCTCAAGGATGCAGCTTCCTGGGAGACGAAGCCGCAGACATGGCGGTGACAGCACATTAAAGCATCACCCCAGCCACTGCACCTGTGCCCTGGGCCTTAGAGCTCCGGTGGTGGGTGAACTGCAGGCGCATAACCGTGGGGTTCCTGCTCCTGTACCTGCATCATGGGCCCAGTGAGGTCAGGCTCACTTGGCTCTGTGCAGAGCGATGTGCGGTGTCTAGATAGAACCGGCTCCTCACCACCCCATTGGCGGCCGGAACCCAGCCATACACCCCCTCCCAGGGCGGAGGTGGAAGCAGCTGGCCAGGGAGTGCTGGAGAGGAGGTGGCTGGCAGAGCCTGAGCCCTGCAGAGGATGTGGTCACTCCCAGCAGGACACCCGAGGCCTCTGGTGCCGGCGTGTACTTCTAGCTGCCCCACACGTGCACCTGGCTGGGGTCTCAGACCAGCAGGCCCTGGGCCCCAGGGTCTCTCTGGCAGCGTTGAGAGGCTCACGTGCCACACAGCAGTGGACTGGAAGCTTCCTGGGTGGACAGAGCTGCACCTACTGCAGCCTGTCCCGGTTTAAGCTCTTTACCCGCCCCTCAGCAAGATGCCACCACCAGCCTCCCACCTGCCGGCCTCCTTGCCCCAGCGCTGGACCCTCAGCCAGCGCGGTCTGGCTGTTCCATGTCCCCACGCAGGGGGATTAGGTCGGAGGGGCCTGCTCCGGTGGCTGGGACCTGCCGTGCCTCCTCCCTGGTGGCAGCCATACCAGGCGTGTGGGCCTTCATCTGTGTGGGCGCTGCGTGGCACCGGCAGCTGAGTAGTCACACCGCAGGCTGGGGGTGCAGGTGGCTCTGGAGCTTGGTTCAGCCCCGAGGGGCCACCAGGCCAGTGTCCGGGTTGGCTGTATGTCAGCTTCCGGCCACCCCACGAGTCCAGCAGACCTCATGACTCACATGGGCGGGAGCTTGGGGCTTGGAAGGGTCCATCTCTGCAGTGGTTTCTGCCATAGCAGATACCTGTGTCCCCCCACTGCCTGCCACAGTGATAAAGAGGACCTCATTATTGGTCAGTCCAAATTACATCTGTCAGAACCCCTGCATAGGCGGCTCTCATAGTCTGGGGGCGGTGGGTGGGAGTGTCCTGGTCGTGCTCCATCTGGAGACTATGGGGCGGGGGATGCGGGGCGGGGCATCAGGGTGGGGTTCCATCCTCAAGGTGCCCCGTCCCCAGGGCGCTGCCCGCCTGTCTGACGCCTACTGTCCCACAGGAGGACTGGCGTTGGCCCAGGTGCTCTTCTTCTACGTCAAGTACCTGGTGCTGTTCGGCGTCCCTGGTCTGCTCATGCGCCTGGATGGGCTCTCACCACCACCGCTGCCCCGCTGTGTAAGCACCATGTGCAGCTTCACTGGGATGTGGAGGTCAGTGGGCGTCACCACCGCACACCGGTCCAGGGCGGACTGGCTTCTACCTGCCCCTTGCTGAAGCCGCCTCGACACCCGGCCTAGGCCTGTCCTGTGGGGATGGCCTAGGCATTGGCCCCCATCTGCCCAGGGAGGTGGGTCCCCCCATCCGCCCAGGGAGGGCGGGTCCCCCTGTCTGCACAGGGATGGTCAGCCCCCCTGTCTGACCAGGGGGCAGGGCTGTCTGGAAGGGCCTGGGATTGGAACAGACTGCTTTCTCTTGAAGTCTGCAGGCCTCCTGGGCTGCGGGCCTCTGTGGGCCGGGCAGCATCCAGTGCTGGTGTTTCTCAGCTCGTGTCTGGCCATTGCCTGCATGGCTCTAAGTGTCCAGTTTCCCCTTTAGGCAATGATGGCTGCCCTGTATGGTGCTGCCGCCTCCAGGGCTGTTCTGGTCATGGCAGGCGGGTACCCATGCCGAGCACAGGGCAGGTGCTCTGAACCTCCCGCTCTTCACCAAGCCCAGCAAGGTCCTGGGCTCCATCTGAAGGCGCCAGCCCCTCTTTGCCTCAGGCTGCTGCACTGGCTTGTCCCTCAGGATGTGGCCAGTGACAGGCTGCCCCTGCCCTGCACAGCAGATGGGCCTGGAGCGTCTCCTGTATGCGTGGGTGTCGGCCCCTCTCTGCCTCCCAACCCGGCTTGCTGGGATCGCCACCCACCCCCTGTGGCCCATCCAGCCTGTCTGCCACACACACAAACACACACACCCCTCCCCCCGTGGCCAGAGGAGCCCAGATGCATGGGAGGAGTCAGCTGCTGTTGCTGCAGAGAGGTGGACGGCAGGCACGGCCTGGCTCTCCAGATGATGTGTGGGCACGAGCAGGTCTAGCTTGGCTCTGGCCCAGTTTGCTTCTTGAATGAGAAATGTCAGGTGGTCAGGCCATGGCTTTGACTTGTCCTCACCCGTGACTTGTGGCTGCCGCCTTGTGAGAGGGCCTGGGGCACAGCCAGCCTGCAGGGGAGCCTGGTTGGCAGCTTCCTGGGTCCACGGGCTGGAACCAGTGTGATGGGGGCCACTTCTTCTGGTGTGAACCAAGTGAGGTTCCTTTGCCTTTTTGGGTGAAAGCTCCCCTTGGGCTGTGTAATGAGCAGTGTGGCTCCTTGGGCGGGTGGGCTCTGGCTCTGTGTCCTTGAGTGCCAGTGTCCGTTGCCACAGAGCAGCTTGAACAGCAACTAGATATTGAGAATGACCATCCTCTAACATCTTAGTCCACTGAAACTCACATTGCACGGACCCTTACCTGTCTCCAGGATCCAGGTGGAAAGAGCCCCATGGCCTCAGCCCCTCGGGTCAGAACCAGGCTGAGGCTCAGACACCAGCCCAACAAAACGCCATCCTGCTTTCCAGGGGGCTGGGCCTCACCGTCCTCCCCTGGGCCTTGAGGTGTAGCTTCTCCTGCCATGCTTTGCTGTGACCTCTAGTTTATTGTTTGCACTTGGACATGTCTGGTCCTCACTGGGCACCAGGAGGGCCACCCAGCAGGTGCAGGCTCTAGGGGCCAGGGGGCCTCTGCAAGCCACGGTGCATGAGTCAAAGCTCACGCAAGTTTTTGATTGAAACTTGCCACGCCTGCAGATGCCGTCTGCCTGGGAGCGGCACTGTGTCCATGTCTGGCCCAGCCCCCTGCCTTTTCCCAGAAGCAGCCATGTCTGTTCTCCGAGTGCCGCTGCTCCCTCTCCAATCTGGTCAGCGCTAGGCAGGGCCAGAGGGTACAATGTCGAGGATGCTGTTCTGCTGGGCAACAGCCTCCACTCCCTTGGCCAACATAAGGCAGGGTGGAGGCAAGAAAGCAGGCTCCAGGGGGTGGCTAATGGTGCTGAGCGAGGTGGGGCACTGAGGAGGTTGGAGGTGCTTCTGGGAGTCTCCCACCTGACCATCTGACCCCTGGGTGGCTGACCCGCATCTCTCAGTTACTTATGGGTGGGGTGGGCTTGGCATCCACCCACATGGCACAGATAACGCTCCCTGACATGACCGCTGCCGCTGGGCATGGAAACTGCTGTCCACGGGGCCCGGCTTGACAGTGGGTTGGCTTGTGCCCCTGGCGCTTCTCCGCTTGCTCCAGCTCCAGCATGTGCAGCCACATAAAGCCCCAGGGAGCCAGGGGGCCCCAGCCACGCGGCTTTTCCATGACTGTGGAATCTGAGCGGTTGAGGGGTCTCAGCTTCGTTTCTGGACGCGTGTTCTAATTCAGTGTCCTGCAAGCACCAGGTGTCACTGGAGGACGTCCATGTCCACGCTTCCGAAGCAGAGACCGATTGTGGGCAGGACTTGACGCTTTGCTCTGCATGTGCAGGGCAGGGTGATGGGAGGCCCAGGGCCTCGGGGACGCGAGTCAGTTCCACTGCCTCGGGCCTCTGGCATTGCCTGCTCCCCATTTCTCTGTTGTACCCCACCCTTCTCAGCAGACTCGCGCATCCCAGCATATTCAGGAATCTGAGCATGGAGGGTGGCTGCTAGCCTTGCATACAGGGGAGTCTGGGCTGGGGAGGTGCTGATCCCCTTTTCCCAGGTGGCCTTGATGGCCTGGATGGTGGGTCCCGGCAGAACATAGGTCCTGGCCGTGGCAGATGAGCAGGAGCAGCTGCAGAAGTAGCTGGCCTTGCCCGGTCCTGCTGGCCTCGCCTGAGGCCTGGAGCTGCGGGGCAGGTGGCTGGCGTGGGCAGGTGCTGTGCCCTGCGGGAGGCAGGTGTGGCTGAGTACCAAGGAGGGAAACACCGCGGGTGCTGTCCTGGCATCATCCTGGACCCTGGAGCTCACTGCATCCTGGCCAGGGGCTTGGGGGATGACTAAGATTCCCGGGGCGGGTCTTTCACTGCTTTCCTCACCTCTGCTTTCTCTTCTTGCCTCTTTCACCTGTTGCTGTGTCTCTGTCTGGTCACAGTGTGCCCTGCAGGGACTGAGGGTGGCGCAGGCCCAGGCTGGACCGGCCTGGGTCCAGCTGAGTGTCTGCTCCAGTCCAGCACCCGGCCTGCTCGTGGCCAGTCTGAGATGGAGACCAGGGTGCCTTTGGGGGCTCAGCACAGCTTCTACCACTCGGGACCCTGACCACACACCAGTACTTTCTAGAAAGGAAATGGCTCACAGACAGATAAAGGCAGAAGCAGCCTCGCTGGCGGCCGAAAGGAGCTGATGGGACAGGTGCTGGGGCCTGGCCTACCCCTGTGGCTCGCTTGGGTGCCAGGTGGCTGCCTTTGGTGACAAAAGTACATCAAGCGGTGACGTTGGATACAGGTGACTGTCATTGAGGAGACAAGTTCATGTGCTGAGTCAGCCCATGGCAAGTCGTGGGCTGGAGTGAAGGCATGGAGGAGGGCCTGGAAGTCAGGTGGGGTCTTGGGAAGGGGCAGCCCAGCCTCAGACGGAACTTCCGTCTCTGGAAGGCAGTGTGGCATCCTGCTTTATTAACCTGGTGCATTCAGATTATTGGAAAGGTAAAAAGTAAGTCATTGGTTTTCTGAATCAAAGGTCCATGTGTTTCTTTATCAAAGTTCAGCGGGCAAGGTCAGCTACTTCTGCAGCCAGCCCGAGACAGAGCGTGTCTGCCTAGGTGGGAGGGGCTGGCTGGGGCTGCTATCTTGGCAGCCCGCGGGGTCCTGGGGAGCGTCCCAGCCACCCTGATGTGCCCCAAGGGGGCCACCCCACTCTCCCCCTCGCTCCAGGCAATCTTATTTGAGTTCAGGTTGACGCCTCTTTTATTTTTTTTTTTGAAGATTTATTTTATTTATATAAGAACCAGGGTACAGGCCAGATGTGCGGGAGGGTGAGAGGATTCATCAGAGACAGAGTAGGTAACAGAACAGGCAGATTGACAAAATACATTGCTGAGGGGCGCAGCAGTCGAGACAGGAGAGGTCTGTTCACCATGTGGGTTGCTCTGAGGCCGGCAGGGATGGAACCGGCACTGCAGAGGCTGCGGACAGCTTCACAGTGCTGCGCTCTTGCCTGTGCCACCAGAGAGGCTCCCTGACACCACTTTCAGATTTAATTAGATTTCAGCCTCAGCCGATTTATTGAATGAATTTCTCACAGCTTAAAAGGTGTAACGTGCTCCTGGCGGTGGCTTCTCATTCCCTGCGCCTCAGGCTGGAAGCTGGGTCTCCCTTTGCAAAGACAGCGCTGAGTGGACGAGGCCTCGGGGCCCGCGTGGAGGTTGGGGCGGGGGTGCCCTGGGGGCCAGGGGTGCCCCACCTGTGTGTCCACGAGCAGTGACCTGCTGTCCGGGTTAGCAGCCCTTTGTGAATCTTTGTGCTGGTGTTTGGCATGAAACCCACATGCCTCATCTCTCTGCCACATGCAGGAGGCACGGGGTGTCTACATGGTGGGACAGGAAATGTTGTGCACGAATCAAGCCCCATTAGTGGGTTTTCAGGGTGAGCTGCAGCGCTGCCCAGGGTCAGAGATTATGTGAGGCTCCACGTTTATCCCACTGCATACCCCTGAGGAGCCAGTGGAGGCCCCGACCCCTGGTGTCCTGCGGCCTGGGTGCAGGTGCCGACCAACTCTTATGACCCGGCATGCAGTGGGTGCCGACCAACTACCTGAATTCCGAGGCTCCGTCCAGCTTCAGGCTGTGTCTCTCTGCATATGCGCACATGTGTGCACGCGTGTGTATGGTCATGTAGGGGTGAGCGGGGTGCTGTGAAATACACATCAGGTTCTGGAGATGCTAATGAGGGCTCCAGGTAGAGGGCATCTAATATGCTGGGCAGGGCCCGCTGAGGGAGGTTGCTTAGTCCCCATGTGTGGGCCCCGGCCCCTGGCTGCTGCCAGACCAGGCAGGACTCTGGTCTCCGCAGTGCTGCATGGAAGGTTTGTTTGGGAAGAGGAGCAGATGTGGCCTGGAGGTGGAGCGTCAGCACAGGCATCTGTGTGATACGCCGCGCTTGTTTCTGCTGAGTGAGGATAAGCTTGTTTTTATAACATAAATCTACTTCCAGAGCACGAAGATAAATCCCTTTTGCCATGGAGCTGAGTTTTGAGTGGATGCTGTGAATTAACAGCTCAGGGGAAAACCTGAGGAAGGAACGCGCAGGAGCCAAAGGGGGCTCATGGCAGGCGGGCAGGGCCAGGCAGGCAGCTAGGGCCTGGCGGTGGGTGGCTGGGGGCAGGCGGGCGGCTGGGGGCTGCCCTACGGGAGCTGGCTGATAGCATTTCTTGTTGCACAAACCAGGGCAAGGGTTTTGTAAGAGGGTGGCGAGGTTTTTGAAGACCTCTGACTCTCACCTGTGGCTCCTCATAGAGAAATGACCCCACGGCTGCTATGCACCCAGTTTCCTGGAAGGAGAGCAGGGTCTGGGGTCTCCTCCGACACGGAGCTGTCCGCAGCCAGGCAGCCCTTTCCCACAGCTCATGTGTCCAGGGTCCAGTCTACCTTGTTTTAAGCTGTTACCATGGGCAGCAGCTCTGCTGGCCCCGGGAGGCTGAGTGTGGAGATCAGCTGGAGGGACATGGGGGTGAGGAGTGAAGAAAGCAAGCCAGCCTGGGGGAGTTGGAACCTTCCAGAGCAATGGCCAAAGACCCCAGGCTGGAGTCTGACCACGAGGCTGAGCTGGGGACCGTAGTAGAGCCCCAGCCAGCCTGCTTGTCCTGCCGTGCTCTGTCCCTGCCGTCCTTCTGTCCAGGGCTGCTGCTTGGAGAGTGGTGGGTGAGCTTTTCACAGCGTTCGTAACCCTGTGCAGAGTGGGGCGCTGGCCCCTTCCCGCCTGGCGGGGTTACTGGAGGAGATGGTGGGGGTGTGGCAGGTGCACTGACGGCCCTTCTGTGTCCACACATGCAGATGAGCACCGTGTGTATGTGCATTAATCCCGGCGTGTGGTTCCTGTGGCATCACTCAGACGACGGCCTATTGTGAGGCTCGGTCATCAGCGGGACGCGTTGGGAGGGATGGGCTAGAAATGGTCACTGTGGGTGCTGGAGTGAAGGTGTGTAGGCCCTGGAGCCGCGGTCACCCATCTGTGCGCTGTCCCTGTCAGACTCCACATCCTGTCCCTGTTGGGGGGAGGCTGACTTGCTGCTGGCCCAAGCTTAGGGTCTCTGCAGCTGGGGGGCAACTCCCCAGGGTGGGCTCGCTCCCGCTCTGGCTTTGCACCCTTTCTTGAAGTAAGATCTCTTTTCCACCAAAGCCTGTCACTTTTGGTTAACACCCAGCAGGAGGGGACTTAGTTTTTCTAACTCAGATGTGGACACACACTTCACAGGGGGCAGCTGGGGGATCACTGGATGAGAGAACTTTGAAGTCCCTTTGGGATCAGACACCTCACATTCCCAAGTGCTGGACTCTCTGAGACCCAACCATGCCATCGGTCAGCTGAGGGGCTGCAGCCTCTGATGGGGCCCTGAGGTGTGGCCCCAGGGCTGGCCTTAACATCATCCTGGGAGAAGACCTGTTTGAGGCCAAGCCCCGTGTGCCTCAGCTCCCGCTGCCCCCTGGTGACCTGCTGGGCCCTGCACTGGTGGGTACACCCTGTGGACAGCTGTGCCGTCTACCCTGTTCTGTCCTGGGGAGGCCCTGTGTCCTGGCCTTCCAGCCACAGCCTTGTTTAGCCCACCCTCTCCCTGGCCCCCACACCTGAGCCCCTTTGACTCTGACTTGGGTGGTTCTTCCCTTGAAAGATCATTGCTCCGTAACCACCTTTACCTTTGTTGTTCTGAATTTCAATAGAGAATCTATAGGCAGAGAAGGAGAAACAGTCATGATCACTTAGATTACCTGGCACCGCCAGGTCCGAGATGCCCGCAGACAGGCTGGTGGCGGAAGGTGGCTGCAAAGTCCTGGGGCCTGTGGCTCCGAACCCTGGGATCTGTTTGGATGGCGGGGAAGGGAGAGCCCAGGGCAGTCCAAGCCGGGACCCTGTGTGGTCAGCGTGAAACTAACGTGGGAGGCTGGTGATGCAGACCCGAGGAGGAGTCGCCTATGAAGACATTGAATTTGCTACCAAGGGTCATTTTCAGATACTGCGCTGCCCATTCTTTGCCTCCCAGTTCCGGGAGGAGCGGCATCCTGCCCTGCCCTGGCTAAGCCCACCGTCTCCTTGGAGCATTTGGTCTTGACTTGCTGACTGGGTCATCCTGACGGTCCAGCCCTAGTGACTGCTCCATCAGACCTTGGTTGGGATCAGGGGCTGGGGGGTGCATGGGGGCCCCATGGGTGCAGGGGCAGAGGAGGCACTGGTTGCCCGAGGCTGTACGCTGCGCTCCTTGCTCTGGGTCTGCTGCTGACACGCTTGTCTCTCTGCCTTGACAGATACTTTGACGTGGGGCTGCATGACTTCCTCATCAGGTAAGCCGACACGTCTGTTTGTGGACATTCCTGAGCTGCATCTGCTGGCTCAGCACCACGAGAACCATGGCCCATTGCCCCTCCCAGGCCACTGAGATCGGCCCCTCTGACCTCTGGCACGTGCTGCTGAGGGGGTTTGCATCTGGTTTGTGGGGGGTATTGGCACATGGGGGGCTGCGTCTCTGTATAGTCACCCCGAAGCCAGTTCCCCCTCCATCGTGTTCATGCTGTTTCAGTGGCATGTGCTGGTGGGGTCATGGCCAGGGATGCAACGTGCTCGTTCACAGCTGGACAGGATTGCATGGCAGGTCACACCCTGGCTGGTGCAGGGTTTACCAGGGCTGGCTGGGGGGCGTGTTCATTCCAAGTGGCTATTGATGCACATGGAGGCTAAACAGGCCTGAGTGCGAACAGGGCTGGGGAGCCTGGCACTTTTTCTGCTGTTTGCTCTGCTGGAGCTTCTAGGTTCTTTTATGTCGCGTGTGCATTATTCTAAGAGTGGTGGAGAGTGGCCATTAAAAGCATCCTCAGAAGTGTGTCTGTGTGTAGAAGAACGTGCGGCCGCTGCACCCAGCCGCTGCACCCTGAGGCTTGCAGGGGAACCAGGAATCACGGAGGATTCACAGTTAAGTCCTGGCAAGTCCAGCACTCGACGAGCTCATGAGTCTTGGGGGCCACCGCCCAGCACCCACACATTGCCTGCGACACCACCTGTGCCCACAGCTGGCAGGGTGTTCCCAGAAAGTCCAGCTCCTCCCGGCCCCAAGTTTCTGGGGCCCCCATGTTGGAGAGAGCCACCAGCAATGCAAGTAGCTGAAACCCGACATGTAAGGCTTACTAGAGCGTCCAAGCCTCAGAGCTGGTGACTTTGGACCCAGTGGGACCCAGCCTGCAGGTGGTGCAGGCGTGAAGGTGCGGGCACACACTCAAGTCGTGAGCAAGTGGCTCTACACTCAGGTCTGCGCTGGTCCCCAGAACCACACAAAGCAAATTCCAGGCAGTAAAGCAGCCTGCACTTCACATTTCTTCCCATTAATATAAACAAGCAGCAAATTAAAAAGAAATGCATTTTAAAAGTTACTCTCCTGGAATGCATGTGGCTGATGAAGGGCTGAGGAGGAAGTGTGTACATGTGTCAGCAGCATCCTTTGCACATGAAGTGAGTGCTCTTCTTCACATTGCCTAGTCCAGCACCAGGAAAAAGAACACAGAGCTGTGTCCGCAGGGTCTTGGGCTCCTGGCACTGGCCAGAGTTGGAGGTAGCCAGAGGTCAGGTCAATCAGGGGCTCCTTGTAGGGGTGTTGGAGGCTTACGCAGCGTGGCCAGCAGCTCCAGTGCCTGCCAAGAGCTGCTGACTTCGTGTTTGGGAAACCAGAGCTGGCCCTGGCCCAGAGGGAATGGAGCCGTCAGCCTGCCTAGGAGTCTGGAGAGGGCGGATGTGGCTGTCCCTCTGAGAGCCCCACCCGACGGGACTGGCCGCTTCTGCACAAGGTTTCCAGAACATCCCCCAGGAGAGGTGGCCTTGGCTCCCAAGACCAGCCCCGAGGCCTTCATGAAGATCAATGCTCCCTCCATTATTCAAGCTAGAGCCTTTTGTCACCAGGAGCACTTAATTAAGGTACCGGGAACCCTCTTGGTTGTAGGAAATCTATTATTAGAACAGTTCTTTTTTTTTTTTAAGCACAAGTCATAAAACCATGTTAAACTGTAAATGTCATAGCAACATTAATGAGGGATTTATTGAGGGGAAACAGATTGGTTTCTGGGCCCCCGACTGCTTGGTGACCAGTGACCATGATCCTGGGGAAGCTTCTGTCTTTGCAGAAGCCCTTGGCTTTGCAGGAGAGGCCCCACGGCTGCATGAGGGTTTCACTCGCTGAAGGCCTCGTTGGGTGCCACTCAGCTTGGTCTTCAGAGCCGGTGACAGCATAAGCCCTAGATGCTGCTTTTCTGTTCCTGGCCCCTGGCCAGCCACTGGTAGAGCAGAGGTGGGGTCAAACTGCTCAGCCTTGCTGGCCTAGAGAGAGCCCATTTGCATTCCCCTGGCAGTGCTGGCATCCCGTTTCCATGGCTACACAGAGTGGCCTGGGTGGAGGGAGCAGGTGGCAGGTTGGTGCTGAGAGCTCCTCAGGGCCTGGGAATTTTCCACAAGATCCCTCAGCCCTCAGAGCTCCAGGGTGCTGGTGGAGGCGGGGAAGGGGGGCCGGGGGGAGGGGCCTCTGTGGCACACCTTCAGCCCTGTGCTTGCTGAAAGCATAGTCAGGTTCTTTTCCTTGGGGGCATCTTTCTGGAAACCGGCCTGTGCTGTGACCTGGCCAGTGGGGTTCCTGGGCATCAGGCTCTGCAGAGATTGTGAAGTGCCCTTTGGGGGTTCAGAAAGCCACGCCAAGCATAGGGGAGGATGAGCCACTCTCCTTTGCACCTGTGGAGAGCAGCCCTGTGGTATCCCCAGCACCCTGGAGCTGGGGTGCCCTCCGGGCTGCCATCTCCCTTGATGCCGTTGGGGCGGGGGCCCTGGGAGGCACTACAGAGTGTTTGGCCAGGTCCCTGTGTGGCCAGCTCTCTGCGGCCAGCCAGGGGCAGACCTGCCTCACTCCCTGTGAGCCACTTCTCCCTAACTGGGGTCCTGGCTGCCCTTTGCCTGGGCTGTTTGGGCCTGGCAGGGAGCATCCTGCACCCAGGCCTAGTCAGTGTAGGGGGGGTGGAGGTGCCGCCCCTTTGCTCCCAGGCTCAAGGTCCCTGCGGGATAGTAGTTTCCAGAGGCACTGCGCAGTGTCCTCCCTACATGCCCACAGCTGCCCAGCACCAGGATGGCTGCGCTCGCTGTGTACCGGAGGCTGTGTCCTTGGTGCCCGGCCACCTGCCCTCTGTCTGGCTGCATCTGCTCCCCTTGAGAGGGGATGGCAGAGCCACACGGCCCTGCTTACCTGCTTGGCCTCGGTGCCCCTGGACATTCTGCATTGGCCCCATCTCCCTGGAAGTTGGGGCGCGGGGCTCTTCCTAGCAGACATGTTTCTGTTCTTGTGACTCCTGGACCCCTGGACAGGAGACCGGTGGACTTGGCCAAGGGGACGGCTGTGTGCTGTCCTGGCCTGCTTGGCCCCTGGTCCCAGGATGAGGAGGGCTTACACGCCCCATCTGGAAACTGTCCTCCCTTCTAGTAGAAGCCCTCCCTTCTAGTAGAAGCCAAGCTGCATGTCCTTGAAGAACTGTTGTGTGTGAATTTCAGGGAGAAAAGGATTCTTGGGATTTGGTCATTTCGAAGGCAAAGCCATGTGCCTGAGACCCCTGGACTGACTGACCCCTGCACATAGCCTGGCCCAGCCCTTGTCACACATGGAGAACACCCCTCACAGAATCGGGGTGATGGTTCCAGCACTGGATGGGGGCAGGACGTGCTCCCCGACGCCCCCGAGCTCCTAGTGCTGTGGCCTCAGTGCCAGGCGGGTGCTGTGGGCGAGCAGAGGCCGAGTGCCCCCTCAGCTCGTGGGGGTCTGGAGTTTCTGGGAACAGCAGTCCTTCCTCCCGCCGGGAACGGCTTTTCCCACCCAGTTCTTATACCCCTGGCCGTGTCACACGGGCCCAGGTTCCTCCTGGCAGTTGGGGGTTTGGAGAAGGGCCCCCCTGGTGCTGCAGTTTGTGTACTGGTCAGCAGGCAGCCTGTAGGGGGCAGCAGGACACCTAATAAAATCGCCCTGGCTTTCCTGGCTCCCCAGACCTCCCAGGCAGGTGTCGTGCCCCTACCTTATGCCCTGGCCTGCAGGCCTTGCCCAGGCTCCTGAGTGAGTCCACTGGCTTCCATATGCAGCCGGGTCTGGGCCCCTCATGTGGCTCAGCTAGGGCCTGCTCCTCTACAGCCAGTGCCCTGTGCCCTTCGCAGACAGGGCCACGTGGCCATGTCTGTGCTGGGGGCAGCCTCAAGGTCAAGGCAGCCTTGCTTTTCACCAAACACAGGTCTTCCCAGCATGACTCACTCCTGAGATGGCTGCACTTGCACCTCTGGCTTCAGAGGGGTCGAAAAGACAGGGCTCTGGAATGGGCCCACAGGCGGGGGGGAGATGCCCGGTGCAGGCGCCTGGGGTCGGGCAGGTGGTGTGGGGTCCAGGTCGCTCTGGCCTGCACTCCCCCCAGGGCTGCCATAGTCACGTCTGTCAGCAGGTTCAGGCTGAGGGGCTCAGATACCATCTCGGCTGTATGGTCTCCAAAAGGTCCATTTATCGAGGGAGAAATGGTTTGGGGTTTTATTTTTGGCTTCCCTATAAAGTTAAGTGAAGTTTAAAATAGCATTTCTCGCCCAAACTGAACATGGTCTATAAACCTCACTCGTCGTAAGCTGTGTGGGTGAACTGGTGACCACGCCCAGCCATGAGCTGGTGCTGGCCTCGGGGACCCATGTGCCCGGGACGCTGATCCCGCTTCCCTCCCGCATGAGGGCACCCACTGGCCAGTCAGACACAGAGGCCCTGGGCAGTTAACAAGATTGTACGGGATGGCTTCTCCCGTCCTGAGCCACCAGCCCATGTGCGTTTTGTCCACGGCTCCTGGTCAGAGGAGGAGGAGCCATGAGCCGGCCCAGCCGGGGAGCCATGGCTGAGCATGGTTGACGGTGCCCGCGAGCCCAGAACCTGTCCACTTGAGAGCCGACCTCTGTGTCCATGGCCTGCACTGCCCAGCGGGTCCTCCGGGAACCCCCTCTGTTCAGCCCTGCCATGCGGGGCTGTCAGTTAAGCTTAAATCTGGTTGACCACCAGCCGAGTTGTCCAAGCTGTCAGGTGCACAGCCCCGTAGCAGACATCGCTGCCACCTGCACCAGGGCTGGCTGGGGGTGTCCACCCAGCGCGTCCCTCCGTGCCCCGCGCCACCCCCAGTGCAGTGGCCTGCTGGTCATGTAGCAGCTCAGTGCCTCCCGGGAGCGGGATCTACCCATCGAGGCAGCGTGGGGGAGGGCCATGAGGACATGCCCCAAGGGACATCCTGCCTCTCTCTTCTCTCCCCAGGTACGTGTATGTCCCAGCGGGCGGCTCTCAGCATGGCCTGCTGGGGACAATGTTTTCCACGGCACTGACCTTTGCCTTTGTGAGCTTCTGGCATGGTGGCCACGACTACCTCTGGTGCTGGGCGGCCTTCAACTGGCTGGGTGTGACCGCAGAGAACGGGGTCCGCAGGCTGCTGGAGACCCCAGGCATCCGGGACAGTGTGGTGAGCAGCGCTCTCGGTGGTGGCTTGGGGGGGAGGGGCCCTGGTCCAGCTTGTCGGCCTCTCCGGCCAAGGGGTTCAAACACGCCCCAGACAGGCTGGGAGAGACTTGCCAGAAGTGGAATGCATGTCTGTGATGCAAAGTTAGGAAATCCACACAAGGATAAAGGAAAAGTACCTCCTGGTAGACACCAAGTTAACACCTGTTTTTCCAAGTCATGGGTATTATATTTATTCATATCGTACATATGCAATTAAACAAATGCAGTTACTCCAGAGGCAGTGGGCCCCAACCACCGTTCTCCATGACCAGACCTACTCCCGAAAGCCCTTTCTTTTTTTTTTGTTTTAAAGATTTATTTATTTATTTATTTATTTATATAAGCACAGGGTACAGTCAGAAGCACGGGAGGGTGAGAGAATTCACCAGAGCCAGAGCGGGGAGCAGAGCAGGAAGACTGACAAAACACACTGCTGAGGGGAGCAGCAGGCGGCAGGAGAGGTCTGCGCGCCATGTGGGCCCCTCCTCTGGTGGCCGGGGAGCAGCCAGGGATCGAACCGGCGCTGCAGAGGCTGCGGGCAGCTTCGCAACCCAGCGCTCAACTGCTGCGCCACCGGAGAGGCCCCGGGAAAGCCCTTTCTAAGGGCACAAGGGTTCCATTGTGCAGACACGCCGTGATGTATGTGAACAGCTGTTCACAGTCGGGTCCTCCAGTTATTTGGTGATTGTCGTTGTATTGAGATGATGTCATAATCAGGGTGGACTCTTGCAAACTGAGGTGAAAGGCTACTCTCGGGCTGCCCCTGACTTTCGCTGCCCTGTGGGGGACCAGCCTTGTCCGCCTAAGGCCCCACCTCTGGCCCCAGAGCACCCTGGCCAGCCCTGAGCCTTCTCAGTCCTGTGAACTTATGAGGTGCATTATATGAGCATAATAAAACAGCCCAGGGGCTAAGACTATTCCACTCTACAGGAAAATGATTTGAAAACTTAAGCCATTTCTTTCACACATGTGCCTGGAGTGATTTTAAACTATGAGCAAATGTTTCATCACGTAGATGTATCAAGAGCTGCTCAGAACTCACTGGTTCTGAATGTTGCCCTGAAAAACTTGGAAACATGTTGGGTACCCTACCCAGGAACTGGCTATAACCTTGAACTTACTGCTCAGGACCAGGCTGTGACCTTGAACTTCCTGCCCAGACCTGGCCGTGACCTTGAGCCACAGGCAGGCAGCTCTCCAACATGCATCACAGCTCTGTAGCTTGCTGACTGTGGTTAGAGATGACTGAAGACAGCGAAACCACATGCACTCTCAGCCCACTCCAGAACCCCACTTGATTTTCCAGCCAGTTCTGCGCCTGGGGGTGTGGCAGCTCTTGAGTATGTGTGGTTTGGGTGTGATCTCTGGTCTGGCAAATACGGTGTCTGGTGGAACAGATTTTCCCATTTCTTCTCCTGTCAATGGCTGGTTCATGGCTCCTGGGCTGCAGGGCTGGGTCCCAATCGCTGTCCGAGCTGGCCTCCTGACCACAGTGCGAAGGCAGCGCCTCCAGCCGGGCAGGTCTTAGCTCCTCTTTCTGTGTCCACCCACGGATCCAGCTGTAGCTCAGCAGAGCTCTCTTCCCAAAAGGCGGCTGACCTCCCACATGCACAGCTTCCTGAGGTTTTGAGTAAACGGCTCCCCACTGAGGTGACTCTCCTTCCCCCTCTTTTCAGGAATCCATTTCCTGTTCTCTTGTCAAAATCCAAGTAAAGATGCCCCCTCTCTCCCCTGGTACTTGCCCCTGGCTGGCCTGATGGCCACCGGTGCGTGCCTGTGGGCCACTCACACCCTCTCTTGTTTTTTAAGATGGGTTAGAACAGTGAATGGCCAGTGTCGTGCCTTCTCTCCCTGACCACCTTCACTGTGAAGCTTCCGCAGGCTGGCCGTCAGCCCTTGCTGGGGTCAGAGGCCGCGGCGCTGTGCGGATGACGCTGGTGTCTGGACAGACGTTGATGGCTCTGCAGGTGGTGCCAAGCCTACATCATCGCGGCTGCTTTGAGCACTTGCTTGAATGTGGCGAGTTTCTGCAGAAACTAATTTCGAGAGTGTGGGTCAGGGCAGGGCCTTATGGGCTTCTGGCTCTGCGGTTCCCACTTTCACTGGTGTGGGCACCTCTGGGTCCCCTGGCCACTGGGCCTCTTGGGGCAACTGGACGACGTCTCAGTTGGGCGCTGAGGATTTCCCTCTCTGTTTCAACAGACAGCGCCCTCTGTCTGGTCACTCTCAGGCTGACCCCAGTCTTCCTCCCTCTCCTGCCACTCCTGCTGCGCCTCCCGGAGGCCACCCGGGTGCTCGGTGACAGGTCATTCCTAACTCATGTCTCCCCCCTTCAAGCCGTGGTCCTCACCTCCCGGCGATGCTTCTCAGCATGAACCATCGTCATCCTCCTGCATCCCGTTGCTGCGTCCCTCCCATCTGTCCATGGTGGACTGTCCACCATGTCGGGGGGCCTCTGGTACCTCGCTTCGTCTCCTGCTCTTCTCTGCATCCCCCACACCAGCTTTTGTCTCTGAGACCTAGCCTCCGGCCTCGGCCTGGCAGTTGCTCCACTGCCTAGGCTGCCGCTCCCTCCTGAGCTGACCCGCTGGAGTGGATCGATCACTGCCCACGCCTCTTGTGCCCGGCTGGTTGCAGCAACCTGCTCTCACCCAGTAACATGCTTGACCCTCCTCACTGGCCCTCATGGGGCTGGAGACCAGAGTGACCGTGCCCAGGACAAGCGCCTGCTGGGGGCTACTGTCCTTGTGAAAGTCTAATTCTCTCTACAGACTTGATTGGGGAAAAGGGCTTCCAGGGAAAACCTTGGGGGGTCCGGGAATATCCTGAGTGGGGTTCCCTGTGCAATATGTCAGAAGGACCTGAGCCAGGGCCATCTAGTTGGTTGACGCTCTGGCTCCGTGGGCCAGAGATGCAGTGGCCAACAGAGCCTGAGCAGGACGGGCTGATAGACCTGACCCAACACTGGGCTCGGCCTTGGTCAGATTGGTGACCACAGGCAGCACTTCGTGGCCCTTGGAGGCACTGCCCTGCAGCTGGCCAGGGCCGTGTGGGGCTTGGCAGTGATCACTTGAACTTGTTTCCAGCAAGAGCAAATGTTTGCCCTAGAGAAGCCACTTGCTCCATACACAGCCCTCCCCTGGGCCCACTTGCCACCGCCAGGCCCTCCTGCACCTCTGGGCTTGCTCAACTTGGAGAAAGTATTTCCCAGCAGCCCGCGTGGGAGGCTCCGCAGAGCCCAGGGCCTCTGAGCAGAAGCCCCAGCCATCTTGCCTGGGGTCAGTGGCTTGGAGAGGGGCACCGAAGCCGTGAGATGGGGCTTTGCTCTATGAGGGGCTCAATGATGGGACAAGGAGCGGCTTTGGGGGCCCCCAGATGTGCAGACCCACCTTCCTGGAGTCACCCACTCCCCAGGGTGCGGTAGGTGCTGGGGGCCCGTGTGTGAGGAGCTATGCCTGGGCTGGAGCTAAGGAGCACCTGTATCTGGCTGCAGGGGGTGAGGGGGCACCAGCGTCTGGCTGGGGGACTCTAGCGTCTGGCTGGAAGACAGAGAAGTGGAAGGAAATCTAAAGAAACCAGAAATGGCACCTCGCGGGGACTGGGTTCTGTGTGCGGATGCTATTAAGGCAGCCAGGAAGCCGAGGCCAGAGAGCCATGGTGTGTGTCTCAGCACAGGGACAGCTGGGAAGAGGGGGGCCGGCCCCAGGAGTCTGTGCTTTCAAGGAAAGACGGGGGTTGGGGGGGTGGGCAGCTGAGGTCCATGGTGAGCACAGGGGCAGAGACGATGAGTCACCGGCAGTGACTTGTGGGGGTGGCCCTGGAGGCAGGTCTCAGGGTCCATCAGGAGCTGGGCTCGCATTGGACTGAAGATGGGGTGTGGGGGCTGGAAAGGTGGGAGGAGAGGCCGGGCCTGCTGGGCACTGGGAATGGAGCAAAGACGGTCACGTAGCCCAGATGACAGGCCTGGGTGGCTGACATAGGAACGTGGACGTGCTGCAGGTAAGCATGGGCACAGATCACTCCATACTCAGTGCAGTCCAGCCAGCAGGGGCCCCGCCATTACCCCATCCCAAGGGTCGTAGCTGGGCAGGAGACACACTGGGCAGTGGCTGAACGTTTTCTTCTCTGTGGGAAGCTTCACTGAGGCTGAGCCCTTCAGCCCTGCCGGCTCTCTGGGCAGCCATGCCCAGCCCGAGCCTGGCACCGACAGAGAAGCCTTCAGGGGAGCTGCCCACTAGGCCATGTTGGACGTTGGCGGCCCTCCCGTGGGCCCTGCTGGGGAGTGTGTGCCCGGTGGGGGTGCTGAGCCTACTGCAAAGGCCGAGCATGGGATTCCCCTAAGGACCCTTCCCTGTAGCTGCTTCCATCCAGCTGGCATTTTCCCTGCGTGAACCAGGAGAGAGGACAACTGCGTCACTGCACCAGGAGCTCAGGTGTTCATCACCATCTGGGCCTCATTTCCTGCCAGAGCTCAGGGGAGCCATGGAGGTCGCAGGGCAGGTCTGGTGCTGTCCATGGTGGGTGGAAACAGCCCCGGCCCCCACATTGGCAGCACACACATGTGGCACCATGAGTTTGCTAAGCATGCACGCGTGTGTTCTGTGCGGTGTGCGTTGTGCCACTGAGACTGTGGCACATGATGTGTGTGTATGTGCAAGTGGTGTGTGCATGGCATGTGTACACTCAGCGACCAGGTATGCGCCTGTGTACCAGCAGGTACGCACCTGCCATGCATGTGTGTATTCATTGCATGCTGTAGACTGTGTATGTGTGCAAGTGTGTGTGAGTGTGATATGTTGTGCGCTTGTATGTGTGTGTACATATGTGTGCAAATGCCTGTCCCTTGTGTGTATGTACATACCTCTTTGTGCACATGTGTGCCATGTGCATGCACGTGTGTGTGTTCTTAAAGCCCCATGAAGGCAAAGCTGTGCACAACTTCCAGAATAGCTCACATCCCTCCCAAGATCTAGAAATAAACTCTGCTTAAAAAAGCTGTGCAGCTGCTGGCCTGGACTGGGAAGAGCCATCGCTGGGTGTGTGACTGGCCACGGCCCTGAGGCGCAGCTGAGGGCACCTCTGCTCTTTCCTCTTGTGCCCCCATGACCTGACCTGCCCCCGCTGGACCACATGCCAGGGTGGCTTCTGCCCCTGAGGATGGCAGGGAGCGCCTGGGATAAAGGCTCAGGATGAGGAAGGGGCAATTTCACTGTGAGAAGAGATGAAAACGACTGAAGAATAATAGGTTGTGATTTTTAAAAAGTGCTGTAAGAGCATGTTTAAGAGCATAAACTTAGGTTTAAATAAGGAGAAACAGACCCACAAACAAGCGGGTGGAGGTAGCACCTGGCAGCAACGGCGCCCTCCGGCAGGGTCACAGTGCTACGTGTCCTTGGCTCTGGGATGGCCCAGCCCTCCCTGGCCGCTGTCCAGTCAGGCTGCTGTAGGCTGTGTTGCTGGATCCAACCTTGGCTGGGATGGGAGGTCAGGGATGTCGTTCGCAGGGCCGCGGCATGCGGGGCTGCCAGAGCTGCCCCTGCCGGGGATGCCACTGAGCCCATCCGGGCGGGCCTGCGGCTCCACAGACCCAAGATGGGCAGAGAAGCCACTGAGGAGCATAGCTGCCCCTTCGCCAGGGTCAGCTCTGTGCTCCCCTGTTGGATCAGTAGTCTACTGTCCCCGCTTCCCGGTATCCCCAATAAAATCTTCCAGCCCCCAGAGTAGTAGTTTCCACGCCATCAGCTGCATCTGGTGACCTGTCCACTCTCCCTGGCGAGTTCTTCCCACCCTGTCCTTGCACCCCTTCTTGGTCTGCCAGACCGCGGCCATTGGCGTCTCCCTCCTCCTGGCCAGCCATGCCTGGAGCCCAGCCCTGCCTCTTGCTTGCTGCCGCCCTTTGGCTTGGTGGTGTGTGTCCTGTGTCACGTCCTTAAATGAGGACCGTGGGTGACAGGTTCTTTCTGAGGCTTTATATTCCTACAGCTGTCGTTTTTCCTGCCCTCACATTGTTGACCCATCTGAGCATTGAATTGGAGCTTGAAAAATGTTTTCACCTAAAAATTTTCAAGATACTTGTCTTCTCTCTTCAGCTTTGCATTGGGAAATGCCAGCTCGGTCCTGAATTCTTTGTGCGGCTTCTGAGCTGTCCGGGGAGGGGCATTGACACCCTGGGGGTTGCAGTACCCCACTGTCCCCGCTGTCCCAGGGTTAGAGTCTCTGCTGCAATTTGTTAATGAAAAAGCCACCAAGGGGAGGGGCAGGGGACCCGGATCTATCTGTGCATCCCCAGAGCTTCAGTCTCTGCCATTCCTGGCGGGGCTGGTCTGTGCTCCCCTTCCGCTCTGGTGGCTTCCGGGGCTCAGCATCTGTGGTCCCCATCTCTGCTCTGCCGCATCCCCTGGCTGCCGTGCCCACAGCACCCCCCATCTCTGTGCGGATTTGTGCCTTCTCAAATCTTTGCTCTTCCATCAGTGGGTTTGTGAAGGGAGCAGATCTTTCGACAGCGCTTGCCTGGATGCTGTGAAGGGTTGTCTGTGCTTCCTCTCGTGGGTCATTCTGCAATCTTGACCTGTTAGTCAATGTGGAGTTTTCATACCACGTTTGCCTGACAAGCAGGCCCTGCCCTGAGCTGATGCTTTGTGTCTGGCCAGGGTCCTGCTGAGCCCCGGGTCACACCAGGGCCTGCTTGCCCGCAGCGGGGGTCACCACTTCCGCCTCAGTTCCTCATGCCCCTCCCCCCTCAGGGAGGTGGCCAGCCTGGGTCCTGGGGCTGAAAGATTCCTGGTTTCCTTTTTAATGATTCTATTCTTCTAAATGTACGAAGTCACCCGTGGCCATATGCTCTTGGGAAGAAATACAGGGAAGGCTGAGATCCTCTGCAGCCTCTTGCTAAGACCCCCACCTCCCCCAGTACCTTGCTCACCGAGCTCCGAGGGAGCCCTTGAGCCCTTGCTGTCAGCCTGAGAGCTGCCTTCACAACCATGCTGCTGTTTGTAGAGGGGCATTGCGGGGAGAGTGGGGTGTTAACAAACCTAAAAACATCCTGAGGTGCGCAGAGTTCTTTTCTTCTCATGCTGCGTTTGGGGCCATTTCTCTGGGTGAGCATGCGGAGCTGCTTGCTGGAGACTGAGCCAGTTTCCTGGACCTGCTGCTAAGTGTTTTCTTCGTACCTGCAGCTGAAGCAAAAGGCCTACCTGAGTCCGTAGGCAACATGGCAGGGCAGGCCCAGCACAGTGCAGAGAGCCCTGCGGCCTGCATGACCTGTGCCACTGCCTGGCTTCGTGCAGCCGGCAGCATTTTGAAGTTGCTGTCCCACTGGCTAGGATGCCAGCCTTACTGAGTAGAGAGGTTCAGACCAGCGAGTGTCATTCTGGGTATCTCTCTTGACACCGGTGTGCACTGTTCATTCAGCCCTTGACCCACCACAGGTTCTTGCCCACAAAGCCGTGAGAAGGAGTTCGCAGACACTGTAGGTAAGTGAGCAGAGAGAAGCCAACTTTGTTTAAGAAAGTAAAGGTAAGCTAATTTCAAGGAAGGAAGCAGGGACTCCCAGGGATGCTGTACTTGGGAGGGTCTGAGTCTAGGGGTATTCAAAGTCTATTCTAAAATCTCATCATCTCATTGTGGCACTGGCTCTGTCTCCCAGGCACCAGGCCCATTTCCCCAGCTCTCAGAGTTTCTCTGTGTACCTCCCCTGGCCAAGGTTTCCTGAGACTGACTGCCATCCTCAGCCCTCCTGAATTTCTCTGCCTCCCTTCACTGTCCCGAAGTCCCTGCTGCACTGTCCTTGAAACTGCCTACTTAACCCTGACTTGCCCTGGCACTCACTGAGATCACACTGCTTTTTCAAACATGAAGGTTTTGTAACGGGCCTTTATTCCTGCGGGGAAAGTCCCGGGGCCACAGGCTAATCTGTACTGAATCTTTGTGACAGTCTCAAATGGGTCAAGTCCTCAGAACTGTTTGGCGTTTTTATCAAAATTAGACTCCCCTTGAACTGGTGTTTAGCTTGGGTGGACTTACACATGGGCATGCTGAGGCCCAGCCAGAGTTACTTATCCCAGCTCCCTGCAGCCTGGACCCTCGCTGCGAAGCTCCACGCTGCTGTTTGACAATTGCCGTGGCGACTGCATGGCCTCGGCCTGAGCTCTGGCTCATCATTTTGCATCTACCTTGTTTCAACTTTCCTTAGTGCTCGCCGTTTGGCTGTTGTTTCTTTTGAATTTTCTAGATGGACAGATGTGACATCCACTGACAGCATCGTCCTTGCCAGGAATCTGATTTCTTGTGTCTCTCTCTGTCTCACTGTGCCATTGTGTGCTTGAGTGCTGCTGAGGGTCCGGAGGAGGTGGGCTGCTCTGAAGCCAGAGGCAGTGCTGGCTCTTTCGACTTAAGAAGCTGCCCCTTCTCCTATCCACTAAGCTTTGTCTTTAAACTTTTTCACATTTATATGAAATACACCATGGGATTTTCTAGGGTTGCAGTAAATCTATAGCTTGCTTCGGGTAGTGTGCACATTTTAGCAACAGCCTTCCAATCTATAACATGAATTTCTTTCCACTTACTTGAATCATTTTAGTTTTTTTTTCTCAGTGGCTTATAGCTTTTAATCTGTAGCTCTTTTCCCTCTTTGGTTAATCCTAAGTGTTTTGTTGTTTTTGATGCTATTGTAAGTGGGACTCTTTTAATCTCTACTTCTGATCATCCCTGGTCACAATATAGAGGTGACCTGGTGTCTGGATCGGCTGTGCGTCATACAGTTTTACAGAATTCATTTCTCCCAACAATTTTTTGCTGGAATCTTTGGAGTGTCTCATATATAATGTGCCACCTCCAAATAGAGATGCTGTACTTCTTATCTTGGGTGCACAAATATTTATAAATTTTATTCCCTCCTGATTTAACCTTTTATCATCATGTAGTAGTGCCCCTTCTCCTCTTAACCACTTTTGGCTTAAAGTCGACTTGGTCTGCGTAATGGCAGCTCTCCCTGCTTTCATTTGGACTTCCTGGGAGGTGTGCTGGGCCCCAGCTGTAACTGTGACTCCATGTGCCTCTCTGCATTCCAGAGTCCTTCTCCTTAGATCACGCTCTCCTGCATGGAGCATGTGTTTCCTGAATGCCGTGTCCTGCAAGGAAGAGGGCGGTGCCTCCCATGCTAGGAGGCCTTTGGCTGGAGTGGGGGAGGGGGAGCGGGATGGAGCTGAGGAAGACAGGGGGTTCTGGAACTTGTTGGGGTGAAGAGAGTGGGGTGTTGGGTCAGCACTGAGCACTCTCGGGGCATCTGCACTTCTGGGTGATGTGCGGTGAGGAGCAGGAGTCCCTCCCAGGAACTCTGAGACTGGGGGACAGAGAGGGGGTGCAGCTGCATGGGTGGAAATCACCAGGTGCCCTGAGAACCAGAGCAGTGTGGGGGTCACAGTGGTGGGGCAGGGGCAGGGGCAGGGGCCCCTGGTCAGGCACTGGTCTGGGTCCTCCTGGGCTGGGAGTTCCACTCCGTCCTTGGCCTCACCTTGTAGACTGGGGGGCCCTCGTCCACTCTCCCTGTCCCCCACCGGCCCCTCTCATCTCTTCCCTGCTCCTCATCTCCCACCCGCTGCTTAGCACTTTTATTAGAAAATGAAAAACCTCCGCAACTACATGGAGGAGCCGTGTCCAGCTGCTCAAACCCACCCGCTTCCTTTTTTAGCTTCTCCCCACTTAAATTAGCCTGCACCAGGCCCCGCTTGCCAAGCTGTTGTCACCACCACCCCCCGCCCCATCTGCTCCTGCGGAGGCCCAGCTGCCCCCCCACCTCTGCGTGCTGCCCCACGTAGGCAGTGGGGCCCAAGTCCAGCCTTCCCCTGCCCTGGCCTGGCCGACTCATCCCATAGTCACGTCCTGTGAGTCCAGGACGGGACACCGACTGGACAGGTGGGGGTTCCTTGGAGATGGCAGCCTGGCCAGGAGGACACTGTGCTGCAGGCAAGGGTGGCCAGACTCTGCCTGCCAACGCACTTGGCTGGGCCATGTCCTCACCTTTGGACATGGTGTCAGTGGGGAGGTGTGGTCACTGTCCTTCAGGCACCCGGGGTGGTTCTGTCCAAGGCGGGAGCTGCAGAGGAGTTAGAGGTTGTCCCAGCTGTGCTCCCAGGTGTCCGAAGAGCTTGCGGAAGGGGGGCCCTGGGGTCAACCCTTCGCTGCCATCAGCCCAGGCAGGGGGACTGGTCACCCTGCCTGGACCCGGGGCCACCTGCGACCTGCTCACTGTCCCCTTTTCTCTTCTCTGGGCTCTGGGGCCAGCAGCTAGGAACCCGTGGGGAGCCCTGAACTGGGGCTGAGGGTCCGGGAGGGGCAGTGGAGCCCTTGGATGCTGTGCTGCCCCGGCCCCGGAGGGGGCATCTGCTGTCCCTTCTCAAGGAGGGGCTGCTGGGCCCTGCCCCTGGGAGCCCAGAGGGTGTCTGCTCTGTAATGGACTTGGGGGACGCTGCATCCCTCTGCCCCAGGAGTGCCCCCTGGACGTCAGCAGGACACTGTCCCTCACCCAACAGCCTGCTCACAGCTGCCCTACAGTGTGCACCGGCCCTTGGCAGTGGTGTTGTCCAGGCACAGCCCAAACACCCAGCTCATGCCCAGGGCTTAGCGGGGCCACGCCCCTCCTGCTTTTTGCTGCCAGTGCGTCCTGTGGCCACAGATGGCATCCTCCTGGGCAGAGTGCGTCATTCCTAACCTCTGGTTCGGCGGGCCTCGGTCTGCTCTTGCCCTGGGCCCTGCACTGATCCACTGGGAACACATCTGTCTGGTCCCCCTGTCCAGAGCAGGACCCCGAGCCATGAGGATGGGGCAGCGGGACCATGGACAGGTAGATGAGCCTATGGGCGTCCAGATCTGGACCCCTGCTGGCTGGGGCTGTCCGTGCACTGCTTATGGCACTGTCCCCTCCGGGACATAAGTACCTCCATCTTACTCTGGAGCCCCACGGGGCTGCTGAGACCAGGGCCCCGGTGCGGGGAGAGCCCCCTCAGAGCCATGTCCTCCCGTGGGCCCTGGCTGTGACCACGATGGGAGAGGCCAAGGCTTTGCCCTCGGGACTGACAGCTGCTTCCTCCCTCCGCCCCCCTGCCCAGATGTGCAGCCTGTAGGCCACGTCGTCAGCTCAGGGCCTGGGACTGTGAGTTAAAATCGGGCTCCCGGTTTTGCCACTGCTGGTCTGTCCTGTCCCCGCCGCCCCTGGGGACCAGGTCACCACGAGCACCTTGCTGCTGCTCCAGGCTCTCCAGCATACTGACCGTGTCCCTGCCTGGGCCTTCACCCTTATTTGTTAGGTGGTAACTATTTCTAAGATTGTGCTGCAGCTGCTGCTCAGATCAGGCTGTCCCTGTGGCCATCTCGAGTGCCAGTGCCTCAGGGGGCTGTTGCTCTGTTTCTCTCTCCTGAGCAGAATTAGGAGTTGTTGACTCATGCAGCTGAGAGTGGGGTGGTCAGAGACGGGGCCCCAGCACCCGGCCCTGTCCTTAGCTCTGCTGTGCTACAGCCGCCCCCACCAGTGCCAAGCCTGGGCCTCCGTCCTGCTCAGCTGCTGGTGCCCGCCCAGGGTTCCTCGCGATGACAGGTCCGCTGCCCAGGAGGAGCTGACCAGGCTGGGTGTGTGGCTGGGGCGGCACGATCCAGAGGGCCCTGTGGGCCCTGACCATGGGGTGGGAACACTGGTGCTGGGAATGGGGGGAGGGGGCCATGCTCTGCGTCCTGACATACGCACTGGAGCTGGTGGTGCTGTCCCTGGGAGCCTCCTGGGCGTACATCCACACCAGCGACACCTCCTGCTGCCTGGTCTGCTGCTGGATGCCTCCCTACCCCTCCAGGAGCCTCCCCTCCACACCTGCTACCCAGGGAGCCGGCAGCCCTGGATGCTGTCTTGGGCTCTCGAGCAGAACTGGGGGGCTGTTGCCGCGCTGGCCCAGTGCCCAGTCCCCTTCATTACCAGTCCCCCTGGTTACTGCTCCCAGGCCTGTGGGCAGTGTCCCCGGCCACACTGTGGCCTCGCACAGCGGGGAAGGGTAGAGTCATCTTGACTGGTGACCTCTCTCAGTATCACTCTCCGGACAACTTCCTAGAACACACGTGTCCGGGCAGATGACTGGTCAGCGCATCCCGGGACCCCCCAGGCCAGTGGTGAAGCCCCGCCTGAAACATCCCCATGGGGGGCTATGGTGGGGAAATGGGGACTGGCCCCCTCGAGCACATGGGCTGTGGCAAGAAGACGCTGGGGTGGGGCGGGGGGACGTGGACTCAACTCTCAGAGGTCTGAGCACGGCTTCTGCGTGGACACAGACAGCCACAAAAGGGCTCAAACCAGCAGCCCCCAGGCCCCTCACCTCGTCTGGTGCCCCGTGAGCAGCCCGACCTCACTGCTCCCGTGGGTCGTGTTCCTGGGCATGCACTGGGACCTACGGGAGGCGCTGCCACCACCCAACCAGCCTCAGCCCTGTGTGGCCTGGTGGAGGACGCCCGGTGGCCACTCGGATGTTACATTTCTCTCAGGCCGCAGGGAGCAGTGAGGGGACTGGGGTAGAGCTTGGCCAGAGGCTTCTGGGCACAGACTGACGCACTGCTCACACCGCCTCTCTCCCTTACCCAGGCCCGGGCCCTGTCCCCGCCGGCCCGCCGCCGCATCCATGCTGTGCTCGCCTCCTGCTCCACCTCCATGCTGATTCTATCCAACCTGATCTTCCTTGGGGGCAGCCAGGTGGGGCAGATCTACTGGGACCGGGTTTTCGTGCAAGGTGAGTCTCCTGCGGCGCTGCTTGGGGTGTGTGGGGGTGTGTGGGGTGGGGGCAGGGGCGGGGGCTCCTCAGGCCATGATGGACGGTGGCCGTGGTCCCTGGATGTGAGCAGCTGCCCTTTGGGTGTACTTTGGGCAGGCGCCATCTCTCCTGACCCAGCTCGCCTGGCGTGGCAGCTGTGCCCCTCGCTCTCTGGATGTCTGGTCTCCTGTTTTTCTGGGGAGCCAGCCTGGGGTCTGGGCAGCCTCTGCTCTCCACCCTCAGGAAGCCTCCCGCCACTGGCCCAGTGCCCTCCTGGGCCTCCCGTCTGGGCTCCAGGTGTGGCACTGGCAGTGACCTCCATGTGATCAGCGGCTGGTCTTGGTGTCCCCGGCAGAGCACATCTTGGTCCCCACATGATGTGCTTGTGGTGGCCACCACCTTGGGCTCCAGCTGATGGACGTCACATCCTTAGAGAACAGGGCGAGGCCACTTGGTCTGCATTGCTTCCGCCAGGCCCTGTGCATCAGAACTGAGGCCTGGTTGGGTCCCCGGTGACATGGCTATGCCTGGCCTTGGGATGCTGCCTCTGTTTCCCTGGACGGCTGGGCTTTTGCTGTGGTTCTTTTCACACCAGGAATGGCCGGCACAGATGCATGGTTCGGATGGTGGGTCCCAGACCCACACCACGGCCGGGGCAGGCAAGCTCTGGGATGGGCAAGCTCAGCCTCATAGGCCACTGCACTGCCCCTCCGGGCCCACTCTTGGAGACGGGTTCTGGCTGAGAGTCCCAAAAAGACCCTGTTTCCTGCATGGACACGGCCCTTTCCCCAGGACAGAGGGAGAACCAGGCCCGGGCCTCAGTCGTTGCCTGCTTGCCTTTTGCCAGTTCACCCTTCCGTCTCCCCGTCTTTGCCAGTCCCGTTTCTCCTCCCCCCCTCCCTCTTATGTCCAGACTGCCGCAGCTGCCATTGCCCTCCAGGGCCGTGCTGGCCTTTCCACGCGTGTGCTGCTGAGGACTGGGGTGCGGTGCTGCTGAGTGTGGGCCGCTCCCTGAGACCAGGTTGGAACCATGATGAGCTTGCAGCTCCTGGAAGGAGACAGGCGCAGGGCTCCGAGCAATGTTCCTGAGCAAGGCTATGGGAACCAACGCCCCCAGATAATCAGCATCTGGCTTGGAGACATAGCCTCAGATTTCAGATTCTGCAGCCAACTTGCTGGTTTCCTGGAAGAAATGATCTTGGATTTAAGGAGAAAGGTCGAGGGATCTTAGGACGAGAACTGAGTGGAGCGTGGGGATGCAGTTGGGGGCAGCATGAGCAGAGGTGAAACCTCCCTGAAGCAGGTAAACCAGTGACCAGCAGGCAGGGCAGCTTCCTCACACCCAGACATGCTTTGAGGGCTCAAGAACCCTGAGTCCTCGCCACATCACCGCCAAATACATTCATGGAGCCCTGACTTGCATAGGAAGTGGTGATAACAAACAGGCAAACAAACCCCGCAGAAGCAGAGGCCAGAGCCAGTGCCTCGCATGGTTCCAACCCAAGGTTCCGTTGGTGGACGCAGCCTGAGAGGGGCAGCCTGAGAGGGCACTGGCCGCTCCTGCTGGGGGTCTCTTTGACACACCTGACAAGTGGGCATTTGTGTCCTGCTGGAGCAGCATCCTGGGGGCAGAACCAGGATGTCTAGGACCTGCCAGACACGTGGCCCAGGTGGCCACAGGCAGGAGCACGTGAGGGCTATGTCTGTCCTCAGCTCAGTGGCATCTACATCTGGCCGCCTGGAGGGCACCCTGGTCTCTGCTCGTGGCCAGACTTGATCATCATAGGGGTCCAGGGTCGCTGTTTGCCATGTGTAAGTGACCGGTGACTGAGGACCACATGGAAGCAGCCATGCAGCTGGGGTGTGACTGGCGACGGTGGGTGTGCATTGTCTGGGAGCCCTGGAGGCCCAGAAAGTCTCACCATCTGTTTTGAAAGCCCAGGAAGCCTTCCTACGGGATTTTGAGAGTAGCACCCACTTCTTGAGCTTTTATTTAAAAGTGGAACCCCCATAAGTTAGTCACGTCGTGGTGCAGGACCAGAGTTCTGCCAAGCTTGGGTGCCCCTGGGAGCCACTGCCTGAGAGCTGCCAGGCGCCCGCTGGGTTTGATCTTGGTCTCCATAGCATGACAAAGTGCAAGCCCTGCTGCCCCTGCTGAGTGTGAAAATGCACATTCCCACCGTGGAGCCTAGTGAGACTCGGTGTTTGCTCACACGCAGGTCTGTCCTCAGGAAGCAGGTCCTCAGGAATTAGGTCCTCAGGAGAGCCGCCCCAGCAACACTCAGCCAGCAAGAGGACATAACATGTACATGCCTGCACATACTTGCACACACCTGCACATCTGCACCCACACACACGCCTGCACACCTGCACATACCTGCACACATCTGCACGCCTGTACCCACACACATGCCTGCACACTTATACCCAAGCACCCGCCTGCACACATCTGCATGCCTGCACCCACACACACCTGCACATGTGTACACACCAGCATGCACATGCCTATACGCATTTATACACCTGTACACAAATGCCTGCACACGCGCGTGCATGGGCTCAAAGGCCTGCCTGCCTGCAGCGCAGCCTGTGAGCCACGAGTCCCACATCCCAGGGCCTGTCCCACACTGGCTGGCTCGGTCACTTGCCCCACGTGGCAGTAGCTGGCAGAGGCGGCCCTGAGCTCTTCTGAGCAGATGCAGGGTCTGGGTGAGCTGAGGCTGGTCTTGTCCCTGCCAGCATCCTCCCCACCCGCCGCTGCTGCGTGCGAGTCAGGCCGTGTGCTGCTTTGGGTCCTGGGCTGTTTTGGCGCGTCCCTGGGTCACTGGCAAGTGTTCACACGTGATGCCCCACCAAGCTGCTCTGCGTCTCCGCTTCTGAGTGATGGGTGAGCTCAGCGTCGCCTGCATCTTGCTCCCCCCACGTCATGAGGGTCCCCACGCTGCTGTCACCTTCTCGTGCTGTGTGGGGTCTTGCTGGGGAGCCCGCAGTCTGCTGACAAGGGGGCGGCCCCGCACCCCGGGCATGTGGGCCCTGGGTACTAGCACTGAGAGCAGGGCATGGCCGGTGACGTGGCCCCATGTAGCACTCACCCCAGAGCAGCAGGCAGCAACTCCCAGGCCCCCGGGGTGCGAGGCTGGTGGGGGACCATGGTGTCGGGGAGCACGCATGACGTCAGGCCACCTGTGTCTCCAGCAGAGCTGCTCTAGCTCCTCGGATGGTGGGGATCCCAGTGGGTCCAAGTCCACTTGTGCCAGGGTGTCCCTGCCACAGGCCCCCACAGAAGTGCTTGTCATGCAGGCCACCACCAGCCCTCCGAGGCCTCTTGTGCTTGTGGTCAGCGGGGTCTGGCAGAAGGAGACTAGATACAGAGCCCCGGGCTTTGGCCCTTCCTGCCCTGAAGCCCGTTGTGCCTGGGGGCTGCGGTGGCTGAGCTCTCACCTGCAGCACTGGGGCTGCCTGGTCTGCTCCCCACAGGCTGGTCCCTTGTGCAGGCCTCAGCCCTACCTTCCACCTCTGGTCTGCTCCGAGCCCTGGGACTCTTGCTCCCTGACCCCAGTCCTGTCCTCACGGGGGGTTGGCCACCACCACCAGATGCCTCCCACATTGGCAGCTGGCCATGTATTCGTGGGTAGATGGGCAGCCGTGTGGCCTGCAGGTGTGGACACAGGAGGGGGGCTGGCTGAGGCCACAGGCTGGCACCTGGGGTCTGGCGGACGTGCCCACGGCAGTAGCTGAGTCAAGCGACTCCAGCCTTTGAAAGCCTCTCCCAGCACGGTGACTCAATGACTTGCTCAGATTCCAACATCCTGCGTGGTTAACTTGCATGTGAAATAACTCAATCGGCAGGGTGGAGGTGACTGCCAGCCAGCTCCGTGTGTAGTCCTGGCTGAGCCAGGCCTCAAGGGCCATGGGGGCGCCCAGCGGGCTTTCGGGCATTGGCTCAACCCCAGCGTGTGACTGTTTGCAGGCCACCCTGCGCCAGGTCCCAGTACCCCCAGAACCCCCTCTCCCCTCTGTGTCCCCAAGCCCTGGGGTGCAGAGTCCCATTCCGGAATCAGCCCTGTGTGATAAAGAGGGCTCAGGAATTAGCGGGGTCACCAGGCCCCCAGAGCAGCCGGGAGAGGGACCCGAGGGCTCAGACTGAGGCCCAACGCTGGCCTCTCAGATGGGACGGCAGGTGCCCTGGAGCCAGGCCTCATCTGTCTTGGCCCAAGCCCACACCACAGCCTTTTCAGGTGCTTTGAGCCGCCTGCCTGGCTCATGCTGGCCCAGCGGTGGCTGCCAGCACCCCAGCTGGTCTCTGGGAGTGGCCCGTGGGACTTGGCATGGCTGACCCTATTGGCTTGAGGTCCAGCCACCCTCATCCTTGTTCCTTGCCCCTGGACGAGGAGGGAGGCCGGGACCCAGAGCTGTGAGCCCTGACCCTCCTGGACCCCCAGACCCTCCCGAGCCTCCCCTGGACCCTCCTATGCCCCCGGATCCTCCTGGGTCCCCCAGGTCCCCTGGGCCCTCCTTGAAGTGGCCTCTGAGTGAGCAGCCATGTGCCCAGAGCCGGCCAGCCTCATTCAGCACAAGGGCTCCTTTCCTCAGGGTGACCGTGCAGCCCCTCACATCAGCCCACCATGAGCCCTGGTTGCCGTGGGCCCAGAGGGTGGTGGCAGGGTGTGTGGCAGGCCCCCTCGGGGCTGACAGGCTCAGAAAGATGTTGCTCCAGTATTCACAGAAGGACATCTACCTCCCCTCCCTCAGGGCTGGTGTGCAGGGGACATGGACACGTGGAGCCTGCAGTGTGCCTGCCCCTCCCGATGGCCCTTGGGAGCCCAGACATGGTGACCCCGGGGCCAGTGCTTCCTGGGGGCCAGGCCAAGGGCTCCCCAACCTCACTGTCAGGTTGGGGGAGACCCCACAGGCCTCCATCAAGCCACACCCTGACCAGGGCTCTGCTGACGGTGAGCAGGGCAGTGCCTGAGCACAGGGGCCCCCTGCGAGCTCCTCTCAGCCCTGTAGGGTGCTTCTCTGTCAGGGGCCTTTTGAGAGAGCCCCTAGGGGGCTCAGGCACTGCATCAGCACTGGTAACAGGCCCCTGGGGCTTGGCTGCCTTAGAGAACGGAGCAGCCAGAGGCCTAGAGGATGGTGTGGGCAGCAAACAGGCTGGGGGTGGGAGGACAAAACCCTCTGGTAGGGGCGTCATTGGCTCTTCCCAGGGAGCCACCTGCTCTTGCTCCCGGAGCCTTGTGCTGAATTGGACACTCGGAGCCCCTGCTCAGGTGCCATGGGACACACCTACCCCCTCCGGCCCTGCACATGGTCAGGCACAGCCCCACCGTCCCCATTGCAGCAGGAGGCGTCCCCATGTCCATGGCTGCTGGGCGGCAGGGGCCTCTTCCAGGGTGAGTCTGCAGTCGAGTGAGGCCAAACAGTGTACTGCTGTTGTGGCGCCCCCACCCCGACCCTGCAACAGGGCCGAGAGGACCAAGGCGAGGGCAGACAACCCAGTGGTGAGGACCGAGGCTAGGGCAGACCCGGTGGTGACTTGACTCCCTACAGTGGGGACTTAGGGCTCATGAAGGGTGCCGGAAGTCACAGCCCACGCGGAGAGTCTCAGCTGTCTCTGTTGGCCCTGGCCCTGCCCGGCGGCCAGGGAAGGAGGGCCGACTTTTGGGCTGCTGCTGGCGGAGAGGAGTCTCTGCTGTGGCCCAACCATCCACGCTTGCCCGGCCATTCCAGCACCTGCCCTGGTGCAGATGGGGCTCGGCACCCCAGCATCAGGGACCATCAGGGACCCCAGGACCCATCTGTGCCAGGCGAGCTGTTGGTGTCTGCCTGGTCACATGCTTCCTATGGCCCACAGCGGGGGTCTGACTCACTGGCATCCTGTCCCATGGGTCCCCAGGCTGCCCGGCATCAACACTCCTCATGAAGCCAGGACGACTGGCCCGCAGGACAGCACCTGCAGGGCCTTTGCCCCAAAGCACCCCTGAGCCCACGGGGACAGGTATTGGTGGGTCCTGACACCAGTGTCTGAGCCACAGAGGTGAGGGGTCCCAGGCCACCAGGCAGGATGCTTGAAGGCTTGAGAAAGCACCTTGGGCTGACAGAGCCCCTGAACTCCATGGTGCCCACACCTCCGCTTGGGAGCACCTTGGAAACAGGGTCTTGCTGATGGAGCAAGGGAAAGTCCGAGAGCAGAAGTCACCCTGTCCCTAGGAGAGGACATGCAGGCATAGGGAGGAGCCCAGAGGGGTGGGGCAGAAGCTGGAGCCTGTGGCTGGACCAGCCCAGACCACCCTGGGCCTCCAGAGAGACCGTGACTTCAGACTTTGTGCCAATAGTGCCATGGGGGATCCAATTCTGTTGCTTGAGCCCTCAGTTTGTGGTCACTTATTGGAGAGCCACAGGGACTGGTGTGGTGCTGGGTAGCAGACTGGTATGGTGCTGGGTAGCAGACAGGAGGTGGGGGGCAGTCCTAGGGGGTGGCAGAGGGGAGAGGAGAGAATGCCCCTGGCTGCTCTTCCTAAGAGGTCACTAACCCCATTCCGGGGGCCCCACCCCCACAGCTTTATCTCAGCCACCTCCAAATTCCATTCTCTCTGGGGCTGGGGCTGAGCATGACTTTCTGGGAGGGACCCTGTAGAGCCCACACACCCTGCAGAGGAACCCCAGCTGCCCTCTCCCTTCTAGCACCCGTTTCACATTGTGACCTTGATGAAGGTCACACTGCCAGAATCTGGAGCCTGCAGCGTGTCTGCTAGCAACACAGGTGGTGACATGCTGCAGAGAAGGGGCTCCCCAGCCCCTGGGGACAACCCTGCCCCCCCCGGGCACTGGTCCTCGGCAGCCTGTGATGGTCACATACACGTGCTGCCTGGGTCTCCTTTGTCCCTCTGGGTCTGACACACAGCCCAGGTTGGGGCTGTGCCCGCACTGTCCAGCACTCAGGACGCGGTGCAAGAAGTGGGAGTTCCAGGCTGGACCGAGAGGTGGGGGTACTAGGCTGGAGCAGAAGCACCTCTGGCACGGGTCTGGAACCTTCCACAGCACCTGGCCTCCTGCAGACCCCAGGAAATGTTTGAGCAGGTGAGAGGTACAGAAGGCACAAAGATCATTAAGCATCGGATGTTCAGCAGAGAGCGCAGGTAGTTAAGGAAGCAGACGAGAGTGTCCAGGCCAGCGGGTGCAGGCGCGTCCGGGGCGCTGGAGCTAGGACAGACAGTGCGTCCCGAGTGGCTGTGCCCACGGACTGCTGCTGCAGGCAGCTTCAGAGGGGGCTCAGGGGCTGTCCTCTGGGCACCGGCTGCCCCATCCTGTCCATGTGTCCCTGAGGGCGCCCTGTCTCTAATAAGACTGGTGCTCCTACTGGAGACGCTCCTCTGAGCATGGAACCACCCGCAGAGTCTGGGAGGGCCTGTCCATGAGTGTACAGGCCCTGTGCCCCTCAGCGGCTGCCTCAACAGCAAGGTCTGGCACCCCAGACGGTCCCGTTTGCACTTCTAATCCTCTCTGCTCTCTGTTGTCCCTGCAGGCTGGCCATGGGTGACCCTGTCCATCCTGGGGCTCCTGTACTGCTATGCCCATGTGGGCATTGCCTGGGGACAGACGTATTCCGTGGACTGACATGGTGTGTGCTTCCGACCCCAGAGCAGGCTGGCCCTGACCTGCCCCCGATAGCCTGCGAGACTCCGCTGTCTGCCTGTTACCCATGGACGGCATCTCCCTCCAGAACTGGCCGCAGAGGCCCACTGAAACTCCACCCAGAGTCTTGGAACTTTGGAGACTTCCACCCTAGCTCTGCCACCTCCTAAGTTAACCAGGGTCCTGGGCAGAAGCGCATCCTACCCAGCTGCACAGGGGTGTCTGTGGGCCAGAGCTGGTCCTGGAACCTTCAGCTTCTTTCTTCCCGTCCCAGAGTTAACAATCGGGTGTCTCTACATTCAGCCAGATGCCCTAACGGGCACCACCCTGCACCAGTGCCACTGCTGAGACTCTGGGTGGGTGGGAGTGCCCCGCCTGCCCCCGTGGTGCTCCCCGAAGACAGCACTGGGGCTTGAGCATCGCACTTCAAGCCCAATGCAGGAGGCGGCCTCGCCTGTGCTGCCGTGTCCGGTGGTGGAGCAGGGAGTCGGCGCCCAGAAGCCGGGCCTGGCACTGGGGCTGCTTGTTCCACAGCATGGCAGAGCCGGCCCTTGGCTGATGGCTGCCGCCCAGTCAAGACACAAAGCTCAGGAAGAGGCCTGTGGGCATTAGGCGGGCCCTGGGCACCAAGGCCTGTAGCTCCCTCCTCCCCACGCCCCACCCAGGAAGCGGCGGCTCCCAAGCTTTGCTTCACAGCAGGTGGAGCCTCTATGTCACCTGCAGCTTGGACCCTTGTGGAGCTGCTGAGGGTAGTCGAGTGTTGCTTGGATCCTCTGAGGATGGTGCTTAAACCTCAACACCCTCACATAAACCCTCACCCTCACCCTCTGTTAGTGTGGACGGAGGCCGCCAGGCCAAGTGGTAGATAATTTGGGATGTGTCTGGCTTTGGGGTTTTTTTTTTTTTGAAGGGACAGAGGTTGAGTGAAGTAGTTTAAAAACTGGGAGGAACTTAGACCAGCTCAAGGCCGCGCATGACCAGTTCTGGCCTGTCCGGCTGGCATGGACCTGCCGCCCCGTCTGTTCCTGGCTGGCGCCCTAGTGTTGGCTGAGGTCACTCTCCTAGCACAAGGCCAGTCACTAGGCTGACCTCAGTCTTGCCCCTGGCCTCTGCTGGAAGGGGTGGACACGCGGGCGGGCAGTGGGCAGTAGTGGCGTCGGCAGCTGGCTGAGCAGGATTTGGAGACGGGGAGGCGACTCTCAGTGCTGGGGCATTTTGGTGGGGGGACGGAGGCTGGCCAGCCGTGCTTGGGTGGACTCAGGGCTGTGTCAGAAAAGGGACAGCAAAGCCCTGACCACTGCAGTGTCACTGTCCAGAGTACAGGCTTCCCCCAGCCTCAGTGTCAAGGAGCCGCCGTGTCCACCAGCCACGCATCCTGCACTGGGTCAGTGATGTCCGTGTCTGCTATGGCATCTGCGGTCAGCCAGTGAGGTGGGGGCCAGCGGGAGTCAAGCTCCCTCACACTTGGCCTCCTGCTGTTGTCCATTGTGATGTGGATGTGGCCACTGTCTCCGGTAGCAGACAGCCTTGGGGCAGGGTTCCTCTGAGCAGGCCCTGCCCAGAGCCTGACCCATCACTGCAGGCACGAGCCTGGCCGGCGAGGGCTGGACACCCTGAGGCCACTCCCAGCCCAGGGTCCTCTGATGCCCCAGTCCCGGGGCTCTGAACCTGACCTTGGGCCGTGCGAAGGACATGCAGGGCTGGTCATTTTCACTAATTCTTAGGGTCATGCAAGAAGTTGAACTGGTATTTTGTTCCTTAGGCTAATTTGAAGTGAGGCAAAAAACCTATTTTTACTCAGTCTACAGACCTAGAACCACGCCAGCCACTTGCAGCTACAGGGCCTGTCAGCAGGCATTGCTCAGCTCGGGGACCGAGGTCACTCACTGCGCTGTCCACTGCTGCAGAAATAGCCATCCCCGACGGCTGTTTCCAGCCAGTGTCTGGCACAGAGCCAGGCGGGGCCCTGTGGGAGCGGGCAGCTCTGGCTCCCGAGAGCTCAGCCCTGTGTCTGGAAAGGGCTTTCTTCCAACGCCAGGCTGGAACCCATTGAGCACCTAGGACGCAGTGTCCACTCTGCTCTGACCATCGTCAACGTCATACTGGCTGAGAATTCCCCCGTCACTGAAGTCATCTAAAGAGTGGAATGTTTAGTGCCTTTGAAATGCTCTTCTGTCATTTGGAATTTTAAAAAAGTTCACCCTAAATTATTTTCTAAAAGGTAAAGGGGTGGGGGGCAGTGGGTGAGATCGGAGGCCCAACGCAGCCTACACTGGCTTGCAACTCCACGGCCTGTCCCTGGGTTAAGGGCCATGTCAGAAATGTGGCCATGCATTGAGCGCTTGCAGGGAGCCTGTGCAGATGAGAAACCAGCCTCAAAACCACGTGGACGCAGCCGTCCTGGGGTGTGGTGCTGGCAGCCTCCGGCCAGCAGACCCCTCCCGGTAGTGCTGGGACCACCGGTGTGGACTGAGGCAGGGCAGTAAGGCGGTTAGCAATCAGCGGGAGTTTTCCTTCTCAGGCCATGCCAGGGGTGTGGGGCGGTGTCTCAGGGCCTCCATCCAGAATGGTCAAATGTGAAGTCCACTTGTGAGCGGCCGAATCGGTGTCCTGCCTGCCAGGGGCGCGCCACCCCTCTGAGTAGACAGGGTGCTGCGCCCTAGAGCACTGGGAAGGCCCCCGCCCCATCTCTCCCCCTACTCTGCAACCCCACCCCCCACCCCCGGCCCAGCCACGCTGCTTATGGGGCACTTGGGATGGACATCTTGATGTCCATCAAGAATTTCAAGTTCTCCAGTATCAGGGCTTGCCCGGGTCGCACATGTGACCTTGGCAAGGATAGGCAAGCGCGAGTATCCTGTATAAAATAGTTTATTATGTAATAAATAATTTCTTTTTACAAATATCATTTGTGCTTGTTTAAAAATGGCGAGAAGGGAGTGTCGTTGTGGGGCCACCCACTCCGGGTGATGCCCCCAGGCTCTGTGCCCCCCGGGGTCCTGCAGCATCGCGGGCACCCCAGGCAGGGCCGGGAGACAGCCCCACGCCCCGCCCCAGTGTGGGCAGCTGCTCTGCCTTGCCGGGCGCGGTCCCGGCCACGGTGTCTCACACAGGTAGTTCCGTCCTGAAACAAGGTGGAGGCCCTCGCTGGGTGACCCTCACTGAGTGACCGCTCACGTCAGGGACATGGCCCTGGGGGCTGAACAGCGGCAGGGGGGCGCGTGGCTCAGGCTGGGTCCAGCTCTTGCGGTCTCGATGCCGCGTCACGGCAAATGCACATGTACCTTCCAGAGCCAGGGAGGAGCTTCTTTCTCCACAGGGACGGCTGAGAAGTGGTGCCCGGTCAGGGGCTACCCTGGACACTGGGCAGCGAGGCCACCCTCGCGGAGGGCACGGAACTGGTGAAGGTCACAGGAGCAAGCGAGAAGGCAGTGCAAAGGTGGCATGATGGAGGGCGTAGGGGACAGTGCCGGACCCTGCCCACCCCAGGTCAGGAGGGGTCTGGCGGGGACGGGCGGGGCCACCACTCAAGGACCTTAAGGCTAAACATTATTGCAAAGCAATCTGGGCATCAAGTGCACCAGCAACTCATGTCCCATCTGAGCACGCCCCAGGGGTGCGGGTGCCACATGGTGGACATGGAGGGTGAGGCAGCCTCCCCAGGGGTGTGCGCCCCCCACAGGGGGCAGCTGGTCCTGCAGCCCCTCTCCACCTGGGCATCCGGGAGGCGGTGTGGAGGGTGGCTTGCAGCGGGGTTTGGTCAGCGATAGCGCAGAAGCTTGTGATGGAGGACACACCGGCCAGGACCGGGAAGCAGGAACAGGATAGCTGTGCCTTACAGGTATGGGGCATCCAGCCCAGAGCTGCTCCAGCCTGCTGGCTGCTGGCAGCACCACCCTGGGGCACGGGGGTCCTGGGGCTGGCGTGAAAGCCAGAGTCTCAGAAGGTGGCATGGGGTGCTGTGGGGGCCCAATCTGAGAGGGCCGGGGGTGCTGTGGGGACCATAAGGGTGCTGGCCTGAGAGGGTGGGATGGGGTGCTGGGGGGGGTCCCTGGCCTGAGGGCTGCAAGGGTGCTGGGGGGGGCTGCCATCCCACTACAGGAGACCAGGGCTTTTCTCAACCCCACCCCCAGACATCTGCTCTGCACCCTGGTGGGAGGCAGCTGCCAGGCCCTTACCGGTCTCCCCTCCACGGAGAGGGCAGCAGCACCTCCCACCCCCTGGGAATGGGCCTGACCCCCCACCCCGTGACGTTGGCATGAGGCGATGCCAGGGAGCAGTGAGTGTGCCAAAGGCCTGGAGAGCTCAGGGTAGCCCCTGCCAGCACCCCTTCCAAAGAGGTCACTTGGGCAGATCTGTCCTTCTCAGCCTGCCTCTTCTGAGGGCTGTGGGTGACCCCTGCTGACCTCGCCACCATCTGGTGGGGGTTTGGGTGCTCGTGGTTGGCATGGTGGGGGGGGGGTGTCAGGTCACAGGAGAGAAGAGGTTCGGCTCAAAACCCCCTGTGATCTTTAGTGATGAAGGAGACCCCAGGTGAGGTGGGGGGCCCTGTGGCTGCAGGCGCCCACTCTGGCTCCGAAGATCCACCCTGGAGAACATTCTTGAAGCTTGCCACCCTCAACGCAAGCCTCACTCCTCAGCATCTGCCCCTGGTGTGGATGGGGACACGGCCCTAGGGCCCAGGACACTGAGGCTGGATGTTGACTCTGGGGTCCATTCAGCCTCAGACCCCAGGCGGCTCCCGCCTCATCCCAGGAGTGGTGGCCTGCAACCCCGAGTCCTACTGGCTTTCCAGGGCGCGTGGGATTCCTCAGGGGGAGCCTCACTGCCGGCTCTTTGCTGTTAACAGATGTCTGACCTCTCAGCCTTGGCGTCAATTCACCCACCAGCCTCAGGCGAGAAGCCTCAGGGCCCTTGGAAGGGTGGTGCCCACAGCTGAGGCCAGGTCCAGGCCAGGCCATGACCACTGAGCAGGACTGAGGGGGCTTCCAGAGGTGCTCCCACTCTGGCTTGCGCAGGCCCGGCTGCGAGGTCCCTTCAGCACCGAGAGGACCGGCCTGAGGTCCAGAGCCTCTGCACAGCTGGCCCAAGGGCTCGGGTGGGGCTGCCGCAGGCCAGCACAGATACTGAGGTGGGCACTCCCAGCCCTGCCCCCGCCGCCCCTGAACACACCCCTTGGCCAGGCCCTCTTCCCTGTCAGACCAAGGAGGCCTCGGCTCCCGGGCAGCGTGGGTGGGGTGGGTTGGCCGCTGCTCCTGCGACTTTGTGCCACTGTCTAGACACAGCTGGAGGCCCTGCTGCCCTCCACCACCCTCTGGCCCAGAAGGCTAGGCCGCCCCACTGCCTCTCTGCAGTCCTGCTGGCTTCAGGTGGGAGAGGGTGACTTCAGAATGAAGTGGAACGAGGCCCCCGCCCCGCCGGGCACCGCACTGTGGACCAAACGCATACTACCCAGGGTGGCTGTGGGTAGCTGTGTGGCAACACATCTTGGCCGCCACCTGGCTGCCCGTGTCCCTGCCCCGAGGAGGGGCCCAGAGGCGATGCAGCCAGGGCCGCTGGGCGCCACCCAGAGCAGAGCACGGCCCAGGTGCCTCGCAAGCGGCTCGTCAGTGCCGGGAGGGAGCCCGCAGCTACTCCTGGGCCACTGTCCTCGGACAAGGCTCCGCACTCCCGGCCTCCTGCTGCCAGCTCCATGACAGAGCAGCGGCGGCATGGGGTGGGGGGTGTCAGGGAGTGGAGGGGTGGAAGGGGTGGGGGCGGTGGTGGGGAGTGGCGCAGGGTCCTGGCGCAGGCCCCCCCCCCCCGCCCGCCTCCCGGCTGTGGTGCTTTCCTGGGAGTCTCCCACCTTCGCAGTGATCACTGCAGTTAAAAAAACTACAAATGAGGGGAAATGCCCTTTGGCCCCAGGGCGCACCCCCACAAGGCCCACTGGGCACACATGCCCCACCTCCTAGAGCTGCTTCAGCGGGGAGCCCCTCCAAGTCTGCAGGCCGGGTCGGGGGGCCAGGCTGGGGAGCGTCCGGCCAGGCTGGGGTGTCCAGGAAGCTCCTCTGGACCAGCGTGCTCAGCCTGCTCCGAAAAGGTCCCTCTCAGACTCAGGGGACTGGGGCCCCGAGAGCTCATATAGCTCCTGGGGCGACTGGGCGGGCCGCCGGGCAGAGAGCAGCCGCAGCACCTCGGCCAGCTGCCGTTCAATGTGGGCCATGCGGGTGCCCAGGGCCTTCATGTCCTCCTTGAGCTCGTGTCGCACCTCCAGCACGGCGGCCTGCAGTGCCTGCTCGGGGATGGGGCAGAAGGGGCGCCTGGCCTCGGCCAGCACCGGGCTGCGGTCCTGTGGGCTGCGGGCCTCACCCACATTGTCCAGCCGCAGGTCGCTCTTGGTGATGCCACTGTCGCATGAGTCGGTCTTCTTGAGCGTGGCCTCACCGGCTGCCTTGGTCCTCTCGGGCAACGTCTCCATGGACTCAGCCTTGGAGACCTTATTCCAGTCCTCTGCCTTCCCGCAGGCATCCCGAAAGCGGGCCCAGCCCCGGCGCCTGCTGCCATCACCCCCTGCCCTGGGGCCCACACCTTCGCCGCCAGGTGCCTGCAGACGTGCCTGGTCCGCCACCCCTGCGGCAGCCGCTGCCCCCGGGAAGGCCACAGGTGTGGCAGGGCTTTCCCGCACGGTGACCACGCTGGCCTTGAATGGGCCGTGGCCGGATGCTGGGTGTTCAGGGCCAGCACCGCCCTTCTCCACGTCCAGGGCGTCCGGGTCATGGCCCCCCCTCTCAGCAGCGAGCCGGGCCTCCTTCTGCTGCCGGAAACGTTGGAAGAGGCGGCGGACGGGGTGGTCGGGGGGCAGGATGAGGGGGGCCTCGTTCTTGCGCTTCATGCGCTCCTCTTCCTCGCGCTTCACGTCACTGATCTTCCGGAATACGATCTGGGGGGACAGAGGAACATGCGGTCAGCAGGGGCCCACCATCAGGGGGACGTGTGTCCACTGATGACAGGTGGGGGGTGCCCAGCCCCCGAGCCACGTGGATTCAGGCCGGATGGTGCCCACATGTG
Source organism: Talpa occidentalis (assembly GCF_014898055.3). Taxonomy (NCBI): domain Eukaryota; kingdom Metazoa; phylum Chordata; class Mammalia; order Eulipotyphla; family Talpidae; genus Talpa; species Talpa occidentalis. The sequence goes on along the minus strand of NW_023605194.1, from coordinate 70,795,933 downwards.
GGACAAGGTGCGGGCTCTGGGCATGCCCCTCTCAGGGGAGCTGAGCAGAGCCCGAGGCAAGAGGACAGCACTCTGGGGTCCCCAGGTCAGGCACCCCATGTCACAGCAGGGCCTGGCTGTCCTGGGTCTGCTCCAGGCACTTTTCCCTGCGTGTGTCCAGGGTCCAGGCTGCCCCGGCAGGGCAGGGAGCAGACCCAGTTGTGAGCCACCCCATCTCTCAGTGCCTACCCCCTACCCCGTGCTGCAGGTCAGAGCTGTCCTTGGGTTGTGCAGGGAAAGGAAAGGGGCTCATCAGCCCTTCGGCACTGCCAGAGCTGCTCCCACCTGCCCTACCTGCTGTATCCCCGTCCCCACGTCTGCTCATGAGGGCGTCTGTCCTCCTGGAAAGTCTCTCATGTGTCTTCACCGGGTTTTCAGGAGACTGACTGCCTGGTCCCCCAGACGGAGCATGAAGATCCCAGAAGCCTTTTCTAACTAACTTGGGATCCCTAAACTGTGGACGTATATAAACTCACCAAGCTCGTAAGCGCCACATACCACGGCGTGACGCCAACGAAGGAGACATGCGGGGACACTGTAACTCACGTCACGAAGGCTGAGCGGTAGCTGAGGGTGTGAGGAGAAAGTGGCGTTTACGTGGTGGGTGTGTGCCGGGGGCACTTGCACAAATGGAAACTGCTCCAGTTCCCTTTTCCTACCGTGGAGGGAAGGCACGGACACCACCACGCCAACGCCATGCAGAAGGCATGTCCTTGGAGTCCAGCGAGGGGATGTCTCCTCCTGTCCCCTCAGCTGTGAGAGCTACGGGTCTGAGGGCAGTGGCCACTGCTGTGTCCACAGACGGCTGAGCACTGTGTGGGGAGGCCAGGGTCCCCGGGGCATCTGCACCCCCAATTCCAGGTGTCACATCCGTTCCAGGCTGCCCCATGCCTCGTCCGAGCCCTCCGCTCCTTCTCTGGCTGGGAGATGCCCTGGGCCAGTGGGGACAGGGACACATGGGACCAGCTGCAAAGGGACCCCGGCTCAGCCTGCCCAGTATGGCCTCAGCAGAGCCAAGTCCTAGGAAGGTCACTGTCCTGTCCCTTCCTGCCCCCTGGGTCCTTGCTTTGCTCCTCCACTTCTCCCTCCGCCTTTCCCTTCTCCCCTTCCTCTCCCCCTCCTCTCCCCCCTTCCCTTCCTCTCCCCCTCCGCCCTGCACCCTCCTCTTCCCCTTCCCCTTCCTCTCCCTCCTCCCCTTCCTCCTCTTCCTCCTCCCTGCATCCGCCCCCCCACCCTCCTCTTCTCCCATTGAGCACGTCTCTTCTCCTGGTGGCTCTTTCCTCTTCTCCTCGCCACTCCCCGTCCTCTTTCTCTCCCTCTCCCTCCCCCCTCCTCCTCTCCCTCAGCTCCTCTCTCCTCCTTGCTTGTCTCTTCTCTGCCTGTCTCCCCACCCCCTCCTCTAACTTCCCTCACTTCGCCTTCTGGTTCTCTCCATGTTTCTCTCAGTTTCTCTTTTCTCCTCTTCCCTCCTCTCCTACCCCTCCTCTCCCTAGCCTCTTCACTTCTCAGCTTCCCCGCGCCCCGCGGCACTTGCCCTTTCCTTCTCTCTGTCTCTTCCTCCATGTTTCTCCTCCCTGTCCCCCTCCCCCCACTCTCCTCCTGCGCCTGTCCTCACCCCTGCTCTCTCCCCATCATCCCTTCCTCTCCACTCCGCCCACCTCCCCCTCCACTCCCCCTCCACCTCTCCCTTCCCACCCCCTCACCTCTCCCACCACAGTCTCTCTGGTCTCTCCCGCCCCCTCACCTCTCTCACCATGGTCTCGCAGGCTTCTCTCCTGGCACCGCCTCTCGCCCCTCCGGGCCCTCCTGTATGCTCCCGGCCTCTCTTCTCCCTCCTCACCCCTCCGGCCCCCTGTGCTCGCTTCCTCTTTCTCTTCAGGTCCCTCCTCTGCCATCTCCTCTCCTCCACAAGCCCATGACAACTGGGAGTCAGGCCTCTTGGCTGCCCGTGGTGGTCCTCGCAGAGGACAGGGGCCTGCGTGTCACAGCTGGACTCGGGGCCGGGGCTCGGGCAGGCATGTGGCGACGCATCCTGGGCAAGTCCACGTGGCAAGCCCAGCCGGTGCCGACAGGACCCAGGCCAGGTCCTCATCCTCTTGGCCCGCTATGCACACTGTGAGTATGGCTTCCCGGGACCAGAGCCAACACCCCAACCCAAGGCAGACACCCCAGCACCCAGCTTAGGGAGGAACAACAGGTGCAGGTGAGGTGATTGAGAAGACAGATTGGGCGAAGGTTGTTGGCAGGAAACCCGCAATGGGGAGAGTCAGGGCAACTCTGTGGGTGGCTTTCAGCACCGCGGACAGCGCCGGGTGGGCTAGTGTCCACTGCCCGCTCCACCTCTCACTCCACCTCTCACTGTGGGGCGCAGGCGGGTGTGACCTACACACCGCTCAGCCATGCACGGTGTTTTAAACCAGCATTATCACGATACAACGAAGTGCGGTGCCAGCCCCAAGGGCCCCACTCAGCCTCGGGGTTGGGGGGAGTGGGCACAGCAGATGTACTTGCTGTGCTTGTCCCGTGAATACCTGGGGCCAGAAGGTGGCCAGGGAGGCTGAGGCCATGCCCACCTCCACACTGGGGCTTGCCTGACACAGGAGTAAGGGCCAGGGTCGTGATGACGAGTGATGTGGCATCAGCAGAGCACACATCCCTTGTGTTCTAGAGTGAATTCTCTCCACTCCAGAAGAGTCCTGTCGCAGGGGTAGGGGAGAGGTCCCAAGGGGTCTGGGAGGAGAGAAGTGTGTGCTTCGATTCTGCATCCCCACAGGGGGCATGTGGTGTCTCTGGCATGCACACAGGGACAAGGCCCTTGGCTAAGGTCTCACCATCCAGGCAGAATTGGTACAAGGGCACAGGAGCAAGTTGAGACAGTGATACTCTCCAAAACACGTGTAGAGATCCCTGCTGTCAGACACCCAAGACAATACCCTGACCTCTCCCGGGCCCGCAGACCCCCCCACACCCACCCACACCCTGCCCTCCCCACCCCTCCGACTGTCAGATGCCACCAAAAGCAGTGAATGGCCTGAGGCTGGGGAGCCCCACAAGGCAGATGCCCTGAGCACTCTAAAGGTCATGTGGGGGTGGGCCAGAAGATGGGGCCCCCTGAAGGGCCCCCCAAAGAGCAGCTGATGACTGAAGAGGGATGCCCGGGCCACACACGGGGTGGCCCGAGACTCTCGGGGCATTGGCTCAGCAGGCACACCTTAGGCCCAGGTGGCCACAGGTACCCCCGAATGGGCCAGATGAGAATGGGGAGATGGGGGCTCCTGCTTTGCCACTGCCCACCTCCATACCAGCCCCACCCTGACTGCAAGCCAGCTGCCTCCCACGTGACTGCCAACCTCCCTCTGTCTCAACCCCGGTGGTCACCCCATCAGGACAGGGAAGGGCAGCTCAGTCACAACATGCTTCCCAGGCCGTGCCCTTGAGATGCCGGGCCTCAGCCCCCTGAGGATAGTCTGCTCCTCTGGCATCGGTGGCAGAGCAGCGAGGGCGCCAGCCTTCAGCTGAGGGAAGCAAGGGAAGTGGAGAACGCAGCCAAGTCCTTTTCCTTCCCACCTCGAGTTCTTGGATTCTGACAATCTACTTCCTCCATCCTGGGGAAGTGGTGCGGGTCACGGGGTGGCCAAACAAGCTTAAGCTTTGAAGCGTTTCTGATCTGAGACAGAGCAAACCGCACTCGTGGGCTGGGGCTGCTGGAGTGGGGCAGTTTGAGGGAGGGCTGGCCTGAGGCCCACGAGCCGCACCCCTCTCCACACGATGCTCCGCAGCAGCTGGCCCCAAACCCAACATCACGCCACTCACAATTAACTGACAAGGTCCTGTGCTAATGCTCGTGCTTTCCTTGGAGCAAGTGTGATGCCACGGCAGCTCCTGACAGACCCCTGCTCCCCGAGAAGGGCAAGCCATGGCAGGGGCAGAGCCAGGCTCAGTGTGACCCAGGAGGACCTCATGACCAATGGCCAGCCAGGGAGGATGCACGTCACGACGTCCTGGCCACCTGAGGGGCCGGGCAGGGCCTGCCCATGGATCCACTTCCTGCTTGTCCCCACCAAGTGACACCTGGGTGACTTCCCCTCCCCCTCCCCACATTTCACAAGTCAAGCTCAGAGCCCCAGAGTAACCCCAAAGGCCAGCCTTGCTCAGGACTCTGTCCAGGGTGCTGTGGGTGTGATTCTGATGCCCCCAATAGCACCCAAAGACTCTGGCCATGAGCCTCCACCTGCTGTGCTGGCTCCGAGGAGATGGACTCACACAGCAGAGGAGCTGGGCCATGCAGCAGGTCGCAGGGAGGGTCTCCAGCAGGGCTGCTCCTCGGCGGGCCACAGCAGTGGCCCCACTCGCCTGCGGGGACGCTGCGTCTCCACGTCAGAACACTGGTCAGCACAGCCCCTGGGCTGCTCGCGAAATATCCAGAAGGGCCAGGAGCCAAACGGGAGGGCAGAGGGCAAGCTCAAGCCCCTGAGAAATGCACTATCTCCTTCTCCACCTTGCGTTGGTCTCACAGTTAGTCTCCACTCTACTCCTTACCATGTCTGCTCTGATTCACGTGGTCTCCGTCCCCCCAAATTCTGGGTACATGGCAATTCCAGGAAGCAGATTTTGAAGCACAGGCAGTGCCTCCCCAGCATCTCAGCCTTCTCTTCTGCCACATGAGCTGTGTGGTGTGGCATATGGGGGTGTAGTGTGTGTGGGGTGTAAAGTGTGTGTGTGGTGGCATGTGGGGTGTAGTGTGTGTGGTGTGTGTAGCACACATACAGACCTGCACATAGCTGCACATGTCATCCCACATGTGCAGTATCTCCATAAAGTCCCTTCGGACTCTGGGTCGGAATTCCTGATCCTGCTGGCCCCTGCACACCCCACACAGGACCCTCTGAGAGTCTCTGTCAACTAGCCACACTGTTGTCCCCAAAGGGGTCAGGCCAGGCCCACACTGCCCAGTTCACTCCATGGTGCGGCCTGCCCCTTGCTGGACACTGCCATTCCCCTAGCTGACCTCCGGTATCTGACCTGCCCTCTCCAGTATGGGTGGGCCCACAGAGCCACCTCTCTGAAGCCTGAGCCCCACACACCACTCTCTGGTTCAGTGTCCCGGCAACTGCATCTCTGTGAGCGAGAGTCCATGCCCACGTGTCCCCCCCAGACTGAACCCCCACCTCACTTTGTCCTCACCTCCCACACTCCCTCAGGCATCCCATCCGCCAGAGCAGCCTACTTTCTCCCAACACCCCAGAGCCCTCCTGGACTCTCCCCAGGCACCTCACAGTCTGTCCCTCACAGATGGGTCCCTGGCACACAGGACCCACCACACGCCGAGACACTCAAGGGCAGAGCAGGCATCTGGCCAGGACGGCTACACAGCAGGGCTTTCTCTGGGCTGTAGAGCCTGAGGGCCGAGCAGCTCCACCCCTGGCGTGGACAGAGCCCGTGGGTCAGGCCTGCTGCCTAGCTGGACCCCTGGTGGGACCCCTGTCCTCAGCCATACCTCCAGCTGGTGGGCCCATCCCTGCAGTGGACACTCCTCTTCCTTCAAGCTGGCCGGGTGGCACCCTGCAGCTCACTGGCAGGCCATTCTTCAGGCCCCGGGCTCCTCCAGGGTCTCAGGCCCAGCTCACACGGGTTCTCTGTGACCCCTGGAGTCAAGGTGGACCCCGTCAGTGGTCTTGCCAGACACAGCCTGAGGATGCGCTTGCTCTTAAGTCCGACAGGCACTGGGTGCTGTTCCAGCTCCAGGGTGTGGGGCAGCTCCTCAGCTCCTCACTTGACTGAGAGGGAGATAGGGGCCTAAGAACTGCAGTGGGTAAGGTGTTAAAAGCTTCTCAAATCTGGAGCTCAGCTGACAGCAGATTCAGAGCAGTTCATCGAATGTGCTAGAAAATGCTCCCTCTCTGCCCCGGCTCTGACCATGGTCAGCAGTCTCCCCGTAGCATCCAGGCCTGCATCACAGCAGCTGGAATCAGCCCCAGGCAATAGCAAGAGCCCATCAGACAGGGCAGGCAGCTTTCCTGCCCCCGTGGGAACACGCGTGGCCATGGGAAACTCCTCAGTGGTGCTGCCCACTCAGTGGGACCCTGACCATGATCAGCTTGTCTGCGTGGGGGACGCCGCTGTTTGTCTGCCACCACCAGGTTGTTTCCACTCAGCGGACACTGGTAGGGAGTGGGGGAAGTCACGCTGGTGAAGGCTCCCTGCAGTCTGCTCTCTTGGTGCCAGCTTCAAACACTTCTACTTTTGCTTGGGAACTGGCCAGAGGACTTGAACCAAAACGAGTTTTCAGCCTAAGACACCAGAAGTTCTGGCCTCCCTGGTGGCGCAAGGGGTTAAAGACAGTGCTATCAAGCTATCCCCAGCCACTGCAGCAAGAGTCTGATTCCAGCCAGGGAGCTGACCCACATGACACAGCAGACCTCCCCTGTCTTGCCCGCTGCTCCACTCAGCAGTGTATTTCAGTCAATCTGCCTGTTCCGCTCCCCACTCTCTCTGGTGAATTCTCTCACCCCCTTCACCTCTGGCTTGTACCCCAGTTCTTGTGTGTATAAATAAATAAATCTTTAAAAAAAAAAAAAAGACATCAGAAGTTCAAGGAACTGATGACCAGCACCATGGACAGCGCCTTGCCAGGGCCCAGCGCTGCGCTCTCCCGCCTGTAGGCAGGTGGACAGCCCAGCTGCTCCACCTTGGTCTGTCCCAAAGGTCATCCTAGAAACCAGGAGAAAAAAACCCGAGCACAGACAGCCAAGGTGACCTGCAGTGACTTAGGGTCAAGGCGGGGTCTCTGGAGGGACAGAGCTAAATGAAGGCGTGATCCTCTGGAGAAGGGGCCACCAGGACTTGCAGATGGGAGGGGCTGAAACAGGAGAGGAGGGCGCGGGCAGAGGGCACGGGCAGAGGAAGCTGTGCAGGACAATCAGGCCCCCTCACCCCCATGCTACACCCAAAGTGTCTCCACCACACCAGGAAACCGTGTCTGGAAAGAATGCGCCTCCTGCGTTCCTCAGTCACAGTCACTATCTTCTTCCAGTAGCTGCAAAAATGAGCTTTGATAAAGCTTTTCATTCCCTATCATCTTCTAAAAATGGACTTTTGCCTTCGAACAATAGTGGCTATTTTTGGACCCAGTGAAATGGAGCCGGTCACCGTGGCGGCTGGTCTCGAGCTCGCCCAGCTCCGCAGCTCCTGTCCCCTCCAGGTCTCAGCCCCTCACACCGTGGCCAGAGCCTTTCTTATGAACTCAGTGCCTCGGTCCTCTCAGGTTTAAAGGAGGGGCCTGGAAATGGCCGTCTCCTGCACTCTGTCCTCTGCCCCTCTCTCCCCGCTCTGACAACGTCTCTGGTTAAATGTGATGAATGCTATGACTCATTCTGTTAACTAATACAACGTTTCATGCCAATGAGATCACAATAAAAACAGATGTTTCTCTGCATGAAAGGGTCTTTTGAGGAACCAGACTCAGGCTGGGGAGCGCAAAGTAATGGCCAGCAGGCTGGGGCCAAGGGCTCCAACTCCAGGCCCTCAGGGGGCCATGCTGGGCCGGCAGGTGGTGGGGTAGAGCCGGAAGAGGTGCCCTGAGCCCCCAGGCCTGTCCCTGGCAGCAGTAAGCAGGACTGGTACACAGGCACCAGGCATGGGGATGGGTGGGATGTGTGAGAGCCAGTCTCAGCCCCCAGTCGAGCACTGGCCAGAGAGTCAACAAAAAAGGCCTGGGTGCCCCCATGATGCCCAGCTCTGCTCTGGGGTGATGCTCACAGAGAGGCTGCCTGGGGGCCTCATGAGTGCCAAGCCCAGTGCCAACGAGAGGACAGCATTCTGGGAGCTTCAGGGAGGGGCTCGTGGGCATGTGAGCGTGTGTGTGCATCTGTGTGTGTCTGTGCATGTGTGTGCTGTGTGTGTTAGGGCTCCATCTATGCCTCTGTGTGTGTGTGTGCATCTGTGTGTGCCAGGGGTGGAGGTGCTACAAAAACACTTCAAAGCATTGTCCGTGACGCTATTCTGGGTCCAGGAAGGAAGGGAGGGAGAGGATAGAGATTAAAGCCCCGAAGAAATGAGGAGCCAGGGAAGGAGGCCTCTGCGGGTGTGTCATGTGGCCCTCTGCGTGTGTTGTGTGTGAGGAAAAACAGAGGACTCCATGGAAGATGGGCCAATGTATGCTCTGGCAAAGCATGTGCTGCAACCGGGAGGCACAAGAGACAGGGCGGGCCAGGTTTGCCCAGGGGCATTAGCTGCTCTGCCGGTCTCAGGAAGGCCCTCTGTGCTCTCAGGAAGCCTCCAGGGTTGGTCCACGGTCAGTCCTCCCACTGGGGTAAAGACACCCTGCTGGTCTGACAAGTTACGAGCAGCGCCGTGGAGGCCAGGGACCCTCCGGCCTTGGAGAAGCCCCATCCAGGCTGGGGTGTGGGGGCAGGGGGGGGGTGCACAGGTGCCTGCTTTGAGGTCCGGGGACGGGGCTTGCCACCTCTCTGTGGCCAGCAGGCTGCTGGGGAGCAGCCAGGAGCAGGCTGCTGGGACTGGGTGGTAGCCTCTCTCCTGGGACAGCACAGCAGTAGCCTCGGGCCTATTGGCCCCTCTAGAACACGGCTACAGTTAGGGTTCCCCATGGCCAACCTATCAAACTCCACTAAAAAGGCCTGAACACCCTCCAGGCACTGACCATGCTCCTCAGCTGTCTCTGTGGATGGATGAGTGGGAGATACGCCAAGCACCCCGGAGCGTGAGGACCCCAGTCCTGAGGAGATGCTCTGCCTCCGTGTCTTTCATCCACTCACTCTCGATGGCTACACGTAGGGCTGTCACACAGGTGGCGGCGAACAGCCCGATAAATCTGCAGTGGAGGAGCTGTGATGCTCACAAGTCCACATTCTGTCCATCACCAGACAACTGGCCCCTCTGAACCGATTTGCCCGCTCCCACCCCTTTCTGGAACCACTATGAATTGGGGCACAGAGAGGTTCGGGAAGTGGCTCGAGTCCACTACCTCGTCCACAGCCTAGCCACCCCTTCCCCCTGAACCCAACTCCCGTGCCCCTGCCCCATGCCCCTGCCACTTAACCATCCTCCACAAGCTGTGCTCCGGGGACCTCCCTCTCACCAGCCAGCAATGGCCGAGCCCCGGACCTGCCGGCAGCTGCACCTGACGGCTGGGCTGACTCACACACAGTGCAGCCAAGCACGTCCACGGTCTTGCCCCAGATCAGGGGTTCTGCACAAGTGGGGGCGCCAGGGAAGCTTCCTGGGGGCCCAGGGAAGGCCATACAGATCCTGAGTCACACCTTGATCCCCTGGAGGACAAGGGGCATGGTGTAGATCTACTGCGGTGCGTGAAGGGACGAAGGTTCATCTTTCACGTCACTTGTCCCCTCCCCGCCCCGCGTCCCAGCAGTGATTTTACAACCTTGATGCCTTGACGGCGAACAAGCGACTCATCGCATGAAAGCCCGCACCCTGGAGGGGGCGCTGACAAGGAAAATCGGGACAGAGGCCACTGGACGAGCACAGGCTGAGATGGCTGGAAGGGGTGCATCTCCGCGCCCCGCTTCCCCATCTCACTGTCCATCTTCCCAACTCTCCGCCTTTGAGAAGGGCTAGGTGCAGGGCACAGGAGGCGGCACCCTCTCCCGGCTCCCACGCTTTCATCTCCGGCAGAATAACGGCCCTTGCGGAGAGTGGGCTGGAAATGGACGGTTGATATCCAAGACGGTCACTATGGCAACCCCGGTTTCAGAAAATGGGCATTGGGATCCCCTGCTCTGAGAGCACTGGTGCGTCACCAGGGTCTCGCTCCCCCTGGACCCACCAGGTAGAGACTTGTCCAGCAGAGAAAACTGCAGTCTGGAGCAGACTGTATCAGCAGACGCCACGCTCCCCCGATATGCTGGCACTGGGACGTGGCCCCACAGATGTGAGGGCCACCCCCAACTGCCAGCATGCCAGGCACCCCAAGTACTGGCTGCTGCTCATACATAACTGCTCATCTGCAAGGCATCATTTAACTATAGCACATTCCCCCGTACTGATGGGTGCTGACCCCCCACCCCTCCGGCACCCGGGAAGGCGGGGGGGTGGTGGTTGTCGGTGTCCTACAGGCGCCGGAGGGGACCCATGATAAAGAGGGGCAAGTGTGAGCTCAGCAGCCTGAGGCGCTGGTGGGGGAGGCACAGAGGAAAAGTGCTTCCTCGGCCACCGGCCTCGCCATGCTCATCGTCACGTGCATGACCTGCTCAGCAGCCCTGGCCCCCAGTCGGGATGCTGGCTACACCCTGACACAGACAGGGGTGCTGAGACTTGGAGTTCAGACATGTGCTCAAGGCTCACACAGTCACGCCAGGATGCAGCCTCGGTCCTCCACCCCCAGCTGCACTGTCTGGCAGGAACGTCCAGGCTGCAGCTTGCTGTCCAGCGCAGTTAAGCTTCAGCCTTGCCCCGCATGCCTACATGGAACCCCACGGGCAGAGCCCCTGGGACTGACTGATGTTTCTTGTGTGCTGCTGAGTGTGCTGGGGAGACTGAGGGCACTGGAGACAAACATGGTCCCCCGAGAAAGTCAGCAGGCCTGAGATAGCAAAGGCAACAGAGGCAGGCTGGGGGGACACCCTGGGGTGCACGTTGCTTAGCAGGACGCTACCTTCCGCAGCTCAGGAATCCACCAGGAGCTGGTGACCTTGCAGTGTCTTCTCTGGACATCCGAGTTTACTGTCTTGAGAAACAGGGTTGGTTCTGAATGTCCTGGGGCTGTTCGGAGGATTTTCTACACAGGTGAGGGGGTTGTGTGGTGGTGGGAGCGGGTGGAGGGCTCTGAGGTCAAAGCTCTGTCTGCAGGCAGAGGGCATCTTGGGCCTGAGGAAACACCCGGGGCTGGTACCTCAGAGGACAAGGGTCTGGTGGGGAGGGCTCCATGCCCCCTACTTTTGGGGGATACCACGAGCTGCCTCCATTGGAGGAAACAAGAAGTTGCACTTCCCTCTGAGCAAACCCCTGGCTTCCTATGATATACCTAACACATGTGCGTCCTTCCCTCCAGCTGCAGAGCTGGCTGGGGAGGGCCAGTGTGGTCTCCACACCGCAGGAGCTACGGAGCTGCGAGGACACCACGGTGCATACCTCCGGAGCCACCGCCCTGAGCTTTGTGCACGGCTGTGAGGAACCTGAGCAGCATCCGCCTGCAGGCCATGCAGAGAGGAGCGCCTCCCGGGCAAGGGCGGAGAAAGACTCCTCCAGGTTCCAAAGGCCCATGATCTCGAGGCTACCCTGCAAGTGGAGACAGCAAATAACTGCAGCCCACATTTCATGGCGCACCTATTGTGTGCAAGGTCCAGGGCAGGAGCTTTGCCAAGTCAGGCGGTCCCCACCTCACGACGGCTTGACTGATGTTTTTTCAGTGCCCTGACAGCTTGCAAGTGACACGCATTTAGGAGAAACCAAATTCTGAACTTTCACCTTTTTGTGGGCTGGCAAGACTGGGCTGAAGCTCTCTCAGGACGCTGGACAGCCCCGTCAGCACGTGGGACAGTACACTCTAGTCTGTCTTCACTTTCAGCGTAGGAGTGCGTCCCCCAAGGGTGCAGCATGTACTGTGAAGCAGGCTTCGTGGGAGAGACTCTGTCCCCCGCGGGCTCATGCGAGTGGTCCAAGCACCTTCAAGGCAGGTGAGGCTGGGTTGTTAAATGCAATCTCGACTGCCGACACTTTCAACTCGTGACGAGTTTATCACGACGGACCTGCATTCTCCTAGGTAGTTCTCACAACTGTCCCACATGGTGGAACTTTCCATCACCCCCACTTCACAGTTGAGGAAGCATCTAGAAAATGCCCTACTGGCAGCATCCTGCCCCAGACTAGGCTGCGTCTGACTCAACACCCTCAAGCAAGAAAAGCCAAAGGTCCACACACTGGCCTGGCCTCGTTACCCTCACGGGCCTCGAATGGCAGTGGTGGAAATGAATACAGTGAGGGTCCCGCCCATGTCAGGAGAGCTGTGTGTGCAGGAATTTTCCATAATGGACTTGATTTTGCCGAGACAGAAACAGCCACAAGAAGAGACTTCACTGCACCAGAAATAAAAACAGCTACAGGAGTTATTCATGCGTGCAGTATTCTCGTCCTCTTTGTGCTAGTCACCCCCAATTAATTCTAGAAGGACACAGAGAGAGGACAATGGCCATCCCAAAATGACAAATCTCCTCCCCACAAAAGAGAGACTGCTCCCTCTTCCCATAAGGACCTCTCTACACCCCCGGGTCCACACAGACTGAGGCACTGGGGCTGCAAGGAGGCCTGAAGTTGGCAGACCTGATTCTCATGGGTGCTCTTCTGGGGTCTCCGCCCTGCTGCCGTCCCAGGCTGCTCTTCTCAGCCTTTCCTGCCAGCCTGCCCACTGTCCTCTCGGCAGAGATGTCTCTCACTTTGGGCACAAAATCAGCCTGGCCACCTAGGTGTGGCTGCTTTTGAGTTAAGACAGATTGACTTGACCCACAGTCATGTGAGATGATTCCTCCTCCAAATACCCCACACACTTGTGCCCCTGTGTGATCAGCAGCGCTGGAAGCTCGTTGTAATCAACTTGCTTTCATAAAAAGAAGGAACACATTTTTGAAAAGAAATTTTGAGAGTGCCCACTGGGCTACAGGCCTACCAGTACCCCTCTCCAGCTGACTGTCCTGCTACCAGGGCCCACCCCCGCCCGTGGGCCTCAGAGGCCAGCTGTCTACTCTCAGTACCACGGCAGTCCCCACCCCAAGTGCACCTTTGGGCGTGGGCACTGTGGCTCCGAGAGCCTGTATCTCCCTCCCATCCTTGAGTGCCATCAGCGCTGGGTCAGGTCTGGGGCGCTAAGGCACCAAGCACCCCCCTGCCCCCGTAGGTCTCTGGATGGGGACTCATGGACAACGTGACTCACGGGTTTTGAAACTGGTTGGGGACAAGGGGCAGCATGACTGGGTGCCATGACCAGGTGGGGCTTGGGCTGATGGCCAGGAGGGCACTGCTGCTTCCTTTCCCTGGGCCTCAAACACCTCTAGGCCACACACCCACTCTCTGATGACAAGCTCCTCCTGTGAGACTCAGCTTGGGCCATCCCGCCGCCCCCTCCCCAGTGCACCCAGCACCCACGTGGCCTGCACTGAGCACCGCATGCCCCCCGTGTGTCCCCCATCAGCCCCTGTCTCCATGAGCCTGAGGCTCCAGGGGCAGCACTGGGGGTCACCCAGCAGGGTCCAGGTGAGCACAGCTGGCAGGGCCTGGGGTTGGCACACAGAGGAGTCTGGGGGTAGAGGGGTTTGTCAAGAACACGGGGAGAGGATTCTGCCAATTGGTTTACGTTGATGCAGGGGCTATGCTCAGATGCTCATGAACCTCCTCATGCTTTACGTGAATTTTCAAAATGCCAGAAGGTCTAGACATTGCTGGGGAAACCCACACCCCACACTCATGAACAAATCCCTCCTGCACCAACATTGATCCTCTTTCCCAGTTGGCAGAAATTCTGGGGAGCAAGAGCAGACCAGCTGTTCCCCCCATAACAACAGCTTCTCCATAGACCCAACTGCCCCCTAAATCAACAGCCTCTCCATAGACCCAACCCCCCCATCAATAGCACCTCATGGACCCAACTGCCCCCCAAATCAACAGCACCTTCATGGAGCCAACTGCCCCCCAAGTCAACAGCATCTTCATGACCCAATCCCCCCAAATCAACAGCATCTTCACAGACCCAGCCACCCCCCAAGTCAACACCACCTTCAGGGACCCAACTGCCCCCCAATCAACAGCCTCTTCATTGACCCAACTGCCCCCCAAATCAACAGCAAAAGGACTCTCCTGCCGCAGGCCACCCCCAGTCTGGAGAGGAGGCCCGGATCGCACAACCTCACCCTCTTGCGTAGGTTGTAGGTCAGAATGAGGTTCCGGGAGAAGGAGTGGGAGAAGGCTGTGTAGAATTCCAGCACTTTCTGCAGGGCATCCCGCTTGATGACATGCAGGTCACAGTAGGTCAAGGCCCTGACGTTGGCACAGGACTGGGCCAGGGTGGCCTCCTTCCAGAACACGTCCCCAAACACGTCCCCTTTCCCTAAGGAGAGAAAGTGGGGTGAGGAAGTGTTGGCTGAGGCACCCCTGCTTCCCAGAAGGGCTGCCCGGCAGCGTTCCGCAGTCTGGGCCAAAAGAGTCAAAACCAATTCAATCTTGAACCTTAGCAATGTGCAATTTAAGAGATCCTGAAACGCCCTGTACTGCTTGTGAGCGTTCAGCTGGTTACTCCTCATCACACCACAGATAGGGACCCCAGCTGCTCCCTGTCACCCCTGCTTTCCCAAAGAACTGGCCACCACGTGCAGTTGTGCTGTATCCTCGTCCACAGTTTGTCTTGCAGTGAGCAACTGTGTGCCTTTCCCCAGCATCACCCATGGCAGTGCCTGGCATGCAGTAGGTGCCTTGTCAATATTTGCAGGCAGAAAAGAAGCAAGGGAGGTGACAGTGAGGATGGCCAAGTGGAGGTGAGCACCCGGCTGCTTTGGTGGGGCATGGACACCAAGGGGGCTGAAGCAGGTGCCAGCGTCCATGGCGAGGACCGCCAGGTGGAAGGGGCCAGGCAAGAGTGGGCACTGCCCATCTGCGCCCAATCCAGCACTTGAGGGCTGTGTTTGCTCAGCCCTCACCCTCTGACCCCCTCCCTCCACAGTGTCCCTTGCCCCTGCTAAGGGGGCCTGTGCCCTGGCGTCTCCAGTATCCTCAGCACCCGGCATCCCACAGGGTGTATTTAGCAAGTCATGACCCCACTTAGCTTTATTCTGGGTCAAACCTGTCCACTCATTACCTGCATTTTCCACCTGAGACACTCGGCCTCCCTATCCCCAGCACAGCACCATGTCAGCCTGCATCTGATGCAAAGCCCAGCTCATTCCTGCCACCAACTCTGGTTACAAATAGCTCGAAATGCTGTTTATATTGCCTCTAAATTTTCAGCACAGATTAACACAAATTTGGATCCCCAGGGAGCCTGAAAAGAGCATGCAGGGGAAGGAGCAATGCACTGAGGTGGGGCGAGGTTGGTGAGCCCGGAGCTGTGGCCGCCTGCATGGGCCCCCACCCCCGCCCCTGTTCCCGACTGAGCTGCGAGGTCACCAACCTCCCAGGCATCTGGGCAGAGTTTGACTTTCCCCAGACACCCCGACGTGAGCCCCGCCTTCTCTGAGCATCCCCACAAGCCGGTAAGCTCTGTTCACACAGACCGAGCAGTACCCCCCTCTGGGTGCTGAGACTGAGCTGCTCTCATCAACAGGCAGGGTTTTATGGACCCACTGCCAAGAGGAGACATGCTCTGGGGAGCTTTTGGGTAAATGTGCCCTCAAAACGGTGCTTTTCCATCCCTTTCCAGGTGTTTCCAACTCTGTGTCCTAGATGTGGCTGGTTTCGGGCACTTTCTGGTGGGTGGGACACTGCCTGGTTCCCATGGAGACAGGTCACATGAGGTGGCTGGAGCACTGAACTAACCTGGGCACATGTTGAGCAGTGATCACCTACCTCCCTGCACCCAAAGCCCTGGCGCCTTCGCACATCTGCGCCCCCTTGGGAGAAAGCTGCTCTGGTTGTGCCATCTGTGGTGGTCAAACACAGTTGTGCCAGCTGTGTGGTCAAACATGGCCCCATCCACACGCTGCAGCTCCCAGCAGGCGGCGAACCCAGCCCCCCGAATCTGGGCCGACTGAGGCCCTGCCTGGACTGGTGGGAGGGGGGCCCTGAGGCCGGGGCACCAGAAGCCTGCTTCTCCCTCCTGGACCCAGCCCCTGGGGTGGAGGAGGGCAGAGGAGGAGGACAGGCAGCCTCTGCCAGCCAGCCCAGGAGCCACCTGGGACAGCGTCCCTTCGGCCAGCAGCCACACGTGGGAAGCAGCCAGGAGCAAGAGTGAGGTCTCCGTCCACTCCGTTGGGCAATTTGTTGCAGGGATAGGGAGCCGACGCTGGGCCGGCACTCCAGGCTGAGAGGCCATGAGGAGTCCCATGGCTCTGGCTCCCCAGAGACCAGGCCGATGCACAGACCCTGCCGGAGGGTAAGACATCAGTGACCGCATCAGGACGAGCAGGACACGGTGACCTTGCCAGGCTCCTGCCGGCATGGGCTCCACAGGCGACATAGGGGCAGCGCTCCCAGCTCTGAAAGAGCCCACAAGGTAAACAACACCTCACGCAACACCAGGCACACGCCATCTGCCTGTACAAACTCAGTGTCTGAACGACTCCTTAGGGGCACAAAACAAGAATGTGGTGTTGGGCCTCCCTGGTCGTGCAGCGGGTTGAGTGCAGTGCTGTGAAGCTGTCCGCAGCCTCTGCAGTACTGGTTCCATCCCCACCGGCCTCAGAGCAACCCACATGGCGAACAGACCTCTCCTGTCTCGCCCGCTGCTCCCCTCAGCAGTGTATTTCATCAGTCTGCCTGTTCTGTTCCCCGCTCTATCTCTGGTGAATCCTCTCACCCTCCAGCATATCTGGCCTGTACCCCTGCTCTTGTATAAATAAAAAATAAATCTTTAAAAAAAAAAGAAAAGAATGTGGTGCTTGGAACAGCAGGAAGCCAACAGGCATGCAGAGGGACCAGCTCTGCGCACACGCTTCCCACCCAGTTCTGACAGGAACTGCACTGGGAGAGCCACGGCCACCATGCGCTTCGTGGGAGATGAGCCCATTGGCAGGGGGGAGGCCACTGCTGTCGTGACTGTGCCCCAGGAGTCGACTTTCCACCCAGATCCAAGACCCACAGCTGCTCCTGTCAAGGGGCCTCTGGGTATAAAGACCTGAGCGGGCTGGGAGCATGGTGCAGGGAACATGGTGCCGGGAGTGTGGTGTGTGGTGCAGGGAGCATGGTGCCAGAGTGTGGTGCCCGGCTGGGAGGCTCCAAACAGCCAAGGCCACCAGGCAGGGGCTGGACTAGGAGACCCTGGGTCTGGGGCACGTGAGGGGGAGCAGGGAGCAGCTGCGGCCCACCTGTTGGATACCTGGCTTCGGCGGAGGACATGGGGGGCAGCTCCTCACCCCCACCCTGGCCCCCTGGCATGAAGGAACATTCTCCAAGAACAGAAGGTGCCCGAGCAGCAGCCACGAAGCGCTTGGAACAATCAGCGTATTGATTAATTTATTACTGGGCGCCAAGTACAGAATGTTAAACACGGATGTGCCAAATTTCTGAAATGCATTCTGAGTGGATGTTGTGATACGGGGAAAATTAAGAAAAAAGGCAAGTAAAGAAAAACGTCTAATTAACACTCCAAGACAGCGTCCCCACAAACACCCCGCTCCACACAGCTGTATGTGCACCTCCCTTGGGTGCGGGCGTGAACACCCCTGGGGTGCCTGCGTGGGGTGAAGAACATTCACGGGCAGGGGAGCCTGGGGCCAGGGATGGGCAGGGGCGTGCTTCCAGCAGCCTGGCATGAGAAAGCCAAGAGCCTGTAGACTTCTGGTCTCTTGGGGTAGAGGCAGGACAGCCAGAGTAGGGTACAGGCATGGAAGGGGGTGCATGGATGGGGTATGGGATGCGGAAGGCAAATTCAATGGCCCCAGGAGAGCCAAACAGCCTCCCCAAGGCCTAGTGGTGCAGAGAGGCAGATGTGAAACTGACATCTGAGTCTGGAACCCTCAGAAGAGGTCCTGTTTACACAGACAGGTGCTGCGAGAGCTGGGCAGGACAGGGGTGAGCTTCGGGGCCGTCTCCCTCCACTGCTGCCACGATGTGCTCTCATTAAGATCATGTACTGGTGACCGGGCCAAGCGGCACATGGTGGGAAGTGAGAAGTCAGCGGCTGCTCCTGCCTCCACAGCCACTGCCAGGACCATGCCAGCCAGTGCTCACCTGGTCACCAGCCCACGGAGGCAGGCACCGTCCAGGGGAGCGGGGCGCAATGGGATGGCAGGCAGGAGGTGGAGGAGGTGGGTGGACACTCGGTGATCACACATGTTGTGGGAGGGCCGGGGGTGTTGCAGCTCAAGTTCAGGGGTACAGAGGCTTCTGGAGGATAAGGGCTGAGCTGAGACCTGGGGGAGAGCTCCGGCGACCAGCACAAAGGCCACTGTGGAGCTGACCCAAGGAAGCAGAAGCAGCTGTGCAAAGGCTCTGAGGCCCAAGCTACAGCTTCAGGTAATCTGAAAGGCATTCAGAAGTCTCTGCATCACCCCTGGTTTGGCTTGTCTGGCCCCTGCTCACCACAGAGGTGAGAGGTGAGACAGGAAGTGCCCTTCTCCACAGCTGCAAACCCTGGCGTGCTCAACAGCCTGCATGCAGCACTCCCTGCTGCTCAAAGACCAGATGGGCTATGCTGCCAGGTGCTGAGAGGCCAGGGACACATGGGGGGTGGGGTCAGACCCTCTGCCCACCTCACTGCCTGCTCCCTCCTCAGGCAACCTCACACTTCATCAGGATGATGATTGGTGGGCACACAGCAGGTGTTCAATAAACAGTCACCACCATGGAAGAAGAACCCTCTTAGCAGCCCAGAAGGCCACTTCCAGGATGCAGAAGCCCCAGGAAAAGGATGGTGAGCCCCGCTTCCCAGCCCATCTCTCCCACACATCCTCCTCTTCCACCCGCAGCAATGGGGGTACACCTGGGCCAGGTACCACACGAGGTGCTGAGGAAGGACAAACCAGACAGAGCTCCGACCTTGAAGCACTATCCCCCAGGCCAGGGGTCCCCTGGTAGAGACGGGACCCTGGGGTTTCAGCTGGGCACAAAGGCGCCCACGGTGACTGTGCTGCAGCAGGTGTGGCCATGTGCTGCCCAGGCAGGAGAGGGTCAGAGGGCACCTGTTACCTGCCCTAGACATGTAGTGATGCTCTGACTTGTCCCTCCTGCACACCCCATTCCCAGAACACCCTCCATGTGGTCCCAGCCCCTCCCCTGGTACCTCGCAAGAGCCAACCAACGGCCAGTGCTGACCATTATGCCACTGCTGGGCTCTGCCTACTTTTTTCCACCATCAGCCCCAGAACCTCCTGGCTAGTCTCCCCGCCTGCTGTCCACTTTCTATGGCACCAGCACCGTAAAGACACTGTCCCCTCTGCCTGGAACTGTCTGTAACCCCATCCCAATCCCCACTGCTCCTCGCGAGACAGCTCATCCTATAAGATGCGGCTGGGTCACCACCTCTTTCAAGGAGCCTGCCTTGATTTCGCCTGGCTGTGCTGGACTGGATGTCTGCCTCATAGTCTCCACAGCACCCTGCACTCCTGGCTTGCCTGTCACTGGGGGGCGTGGGCTCACGCCAGACATGTCTGTGACTCACTGCTGGCCTCCAGCCATCACATGCCATGGGAATGTCTAGGGAATGAACACGTCAGCAGCCACGAAGAGAAGGGCCCAAGAAGAACCAGGGAGCCAGGGCCAAGGATGAGGACTTGGGACGTCTCAGGGCCTCTGAGGGGGGACTGGACTCGAGAGGGAATTTGCGGCCCTGAGCTCACCGGGATGCACTCAGCACGGAGCTAAAAATTAGCAAACTTGAAAAGAAGATGAGGTCTGTTAGAAATCTCCCTCTGGTACAAGTAATCTCCTGAAAGGAATGAAACGGCCCCCCAAACGGCTGCCAGCCTCCCTGCAGGCCAACAGCCTGCCTCTCGGTGCCTCACCCAGAACTAAGAGGAAGGACCGCACGGACACCACGTGCCCCCCGCATCCCCCGACCTCCTCCCACGGCTGCACACCTGCCTCACCACTGAGAAACCCCACCACGGATCTCACTGAAAGCAGTGGATAGCTCTGAGGTCATGATAGCTAAGAAGTGAAAATTGACTTGATTTCCCCTCCTTAGTAAGAGGATGCGTGCCCTACAGGAAGTCATTGAGCCGCATTAAAAAGTCGAAAATAAAGGTGCCCTCCAGTCACCGTTACTGAAGCCTAGGCGAACGTCTGGCATGTCCTCCTCTCTCTTCTACTCAAACACACATTTTGGTGTAGTTCAGGGGCTAGTATGGTTCCATGCTGCCGTGCTTAATAGCCGCTGCTGTGCTTTACCATAGTTGCTGATCTAACCAAGCCGTCTCTGGGCGCCTGGCTCACGAGAACCTTCCTGAGCACAACCTGTAACTCTCCTGCTACCAGCGTCTCCAGGGCTGGCAAACCAGTCTGCGAATTGCTCAAGCAACCACAGAATTAAGAGCGAGAACAGCTCCCTACCCTCCCTTCCAATCAATACAAATGTTCTTGCATTTCCCAAGTTCTGGACAATCTGTGCCCCCTCTCCAGGGGTGGGTTGTGGTGTGGCTGCTTTGCTGGTGGGCCTGTGCATGCTGGTCATTCTGGGCGGCCGGTGAGGGGCGCCTCAGACACAGCTGCTCCCCTGTGCTGAGCACGAGCCCCAGCCTCCTCCCTCAACTCAGTAACTGAGCTTGAAGCCTACCCCTGCCCCCTCCCACCCAGCAACCCCCAAACCAGATGCAAGCACTTCAGCCTGGATTCCAGAGCAGGCCGCGGCCTGCCTGCTTGGCTCTGCCCTAGCCCCATCTGCCACTGTGCTCCTTGTTCTGGGTTCTGAGCCCTAGAAGTCGCAGTTCCAGGGATGCTATCACACCCTGCAGGGTTCTCAGACATAGGCCCCACCCCCAGGGACACCCCCTGTTCCCCTCCTCCCCGTGCTCAGTACCCCTCCCCCACAGATGAGACGTCTGCTTATGTGGTCACACCCCTTTTCCCCCTCCCTCCACCCCCCTGCCCCACACACTGGGAGCACTGATGACAAGACAGATATTATCGCTGAAACATCCCAGTGTCTCAGACAGTGCCGGGCACAGAGCAGGCACTGGACCGGACGCGTTAGCCTGCTAGACAGATGGATGTGGGCAGGGCCCCACGCTGCTGGCGGCTAAGCCGACCAGGCCCCAGAAGGTGTCTGTCCAGCCGCGGCCACACCTACCCAGTATGGCCACCACCTCATCGTCCTGGATCACTTCTAGGGAGCCAGAGACCACGAAGCAGAGGCTGTCCACGCTCTCCCCTGCGTGGTAGATGAGGTCACCTGGGGCACAGTGTACCGTCTGGAACTCCATGGCCAGGGCACGCAGGCAACCGTCGCTGGCCAGCCGGAAGGCAGGGTGCTCCTTGAAGACCTTGCGGTTGAGGTGCACGCAGATGTCAGCCCGCATGTCCTTGGGGCAGATCTGCAGGACCTGTGGGCGGCACAGGCAGCGTCAGGGCCAGCCACGGCCCAGCCCCAAAGCCGAGCAAACGCGGGCCGGGTGGCCGCTCCCACGTGGCACACAGGACAGCCACCTCACGTCAGCAGCACATGACAGCTGCCATGTGCACAGGAAAGGCGGGCAGCTAGCCCCAAACACAGCCGGACGCTAATGCCCAGGAGAGGACAGCAGGCCAGGGCCAGGCCCGGCACACCCAGGAGCTGACACTTGGCAGGGAGGCACCCACGGGGCCTACCTTCTCTGTGTCGATGCCCCTGGACATGGACCAGGTGGACACAATGTAGTCCATGACACGCTCGCTCAGTCCCTTGGGCACCTGGTAGAGCTTCAGGAAATCCCGGACGCTGTTGAGCATCTCATGGTAGCGGTTGGTGTTAGCGTACATCTGCTGGAAGATGGTCGTCACATTCCCAAAGATGGTGGCGTAGAGCAGAGCTGGAGGCCAGAGGGGAGAGTTGCGTGAGTGCCCAGAGCAGGTCCCAGCCAGAGCCACCCCCAGGATGCCCCACCCCCACAGCTTCTGGGAAGACCCCACAGGCCACTAGAACACTCAGGTGGAGGCAGGGCCAGGGTGGAGGGAGCTGGGGATGGGGCCAGAACAGTGGGAGGCCATCACAAAATGTCTGAGCTAGGCGAGACCACCAGCCAAAGATGCTCCTCTGCAGTCTACCCCCAGCCCAAATCCAGACCCAGCTGAGTGATGTTGTCAAGCCCTGCCACTGCCAGGCTCTCCCCCATGAGAGCATGACCCAGCCCACTAGTGACCATCAACAGACAGCACAGCGCACACCTGGACAAATTCTGCCCTGTGCCATGCTGAGAAGCTGCTGCTGCATCAAGTATTGTCGCTGAGATACAGCTGCCATGGAGAAACGTGGTTTTTGATACAGAGACTTCAATCGGGGCCTTTGAGAGGCAACCCCTCTGTACAACACTAGTGAGGTCACCGCAGAGGCCACAGCCACCCTAATACCCCCGTGCCCTTGAATGCAGAGTCAAGTGCCGCCTCCTCCAGGAAGCCTGTGCCTGGGAGGGTGGCATGATGTGCCAGGCATGTTTCTACAACGCCACGATGTAGGGACACCTGTGCAATCACGTGCCTCACGCCTGCCTCTGCCCCGACGGCGGATGAGCTG
The DNA here is from genome assembly GCF_014898055.3 of Talpa occidentalis. Classification (NCBI taxonomy): domain Eukaryota; kingdom Metazoa; phylum Chordata; class Mammalia; order Eulipotyphla; family Talpidae; genus Talpa; species Talpa occidentalis. Next base: position 70,773,576 of record NW_023605194.1, on the reverse strand, counting down.
TGGAAGGGAGGAGCATCAGCCCCATCTTTCTGCCACTGTATCTCCCTTTGGATGCTGTACCCCAGCATCCAACACTACACCAGGACCCAAGACATATTTGTCAGATTGGCAAACTTCACACATATTTTTGCTCTGGCTTTTTAAAAAATTGAGTTGACCATATGCCAAAAACTGCCAATGTTTAAAATGTAAAGTTTGATAAATTTGGGTAGATATATATGTTCAAAACCATCCCCACAATCGAGAGCCCCCCAAAAGCTTTGTCTAGTCTTTTTATAACTTCCCCGCCCCCATCTCTCCACCCTTCATCCCCCACAAGCCCTGTTTCCTGTCTCCACAGCAGAGATCCGATTCAATGAAATCACCAGCAGGTACTTTTCTTCATCAGCTTCATTAAGACATAGCTCAGGCACTGTAAACTATAGTCACTCAGTGTATGATTCACTAGTTTGAATCGTACAGAAGGTTGACAGAGTTGTGCAACCACCTCCCAACCAACTGGGAGAAAATTTTTGCACACAACACTAATGATAAAGGACTGATCACAAAAATCTACAAAGAGCTGACGAGAGTCAACAAAAACAGAAAAAATAATCCAGTCAAAAAATGGGCAGAAGAGCTAAAAAGAAACTTCTCTGAAGAGGAAATGCAAATGACCAACACGCATATGAAAAAATGTTCAACATCACTTGCAATCAGGGACATGCAAATCAAAACTACCATGAGATACCATCTTACACCAGTGAGAATGGCACATATTAAAAAAACTAGCAACAGGAAATGTTGGCGAGGGTGTGGAGAAAAAGGAACTCTTCTACACTGTTGGTGGGAGTGCAAACTGGTCCAACCACTATGGAGAGCTGTGTGGAGATTTCTGGACCTACTAAACATAGAGCTTCCATATGATCCAGCAATTCCACTCCTAGGTATTTACCCAAAGGACACAGAAACATCAATTCCAAAGAGCACCTGCACCCCTATGTTTATAGCAGCACTATTTACAATAGCTAAGCTTTGGAAACAGCCCAAATGCCCAAAAATAGATGACTGGATCAAGAAGATGTGGTCCATATACACCATGGAATATTACTCAGCATTCAAAAAAGATAAACACATGCAATTTGCAGCAACATGGATGACGCTGGAAGGGATCATGCTCAGCGAAATAAGCCAGAAAGAAAAAGAAAAATACCGGATGGTCTCACTCATAGCAGGAATCTAGAAAACTTAAATAAGGGACCAGGAAAACGAATAACTATAAGAAAGTGAAAATCAAAATCAACAAACAACTATGAACCAGAGACACACTATGGGGGACGGTGGGGAAAGGAGGGATTGGGGTCAAAATAAGGAGGTTGCAATTGTATGAGGAATATAAAAATAAAATTAAAAAAAATTTTCTTTTTTTAAAAAAAAGATTTATTTATGCATACAAGAACTGGGGTGCCGGCCAGAGGTGTGGGGGGTGAGAGGATTCACCAGAGACAGAGTGGGGAGCAGAACAGGCAGACTGACTTAAATACACTGCTGAGGGGAGCAGTGGGGAGACAGGAGAGGTCTGCTGTACCATGTGGGTAGCTCCCTGGCTGGGGATGGAACTTATGCTGCAGTGGCTGCGGACAGCTTCATAGGTTGTCTCTTAACCCTTTGTGCCACCAGGGAGGGCCTAAGTTAGAATATTTTCATCCGCCCAAAGGAAACTTGGTTCCTTCTATTAGTCCCCCCCATCCCCACCCCCATCCCCGGCCACAGCTCACACACATTCTCTCTACAGCTTTGTCTGCTCTGCACATTTCACACACTTTAACTCAGAACAAGGGAGCCGCGGGCAGGGCAGCAGCCACTAGGTGACCCTTCAGCCCACTGACCTGGCTCAAGGCCAGGCCACAGCCATGGAGGGGCCCATCAGACAGCGCCCCCAGCCTGGGGCAGCTTGGTGGGGACGGCGCTGCCCAGTGACACAAGCAGACAGGAATCTATCATCAGGGCAAAATACCATGTCCAAAAGGAAATGTTTTCAACTAAGCTTGCTGTGCAGAACTTCCAACCACAGTGCTGACCACACTAACAGCCCGCTGTGTGGTCAGGGCCCGCAGGGTGCTGTTTGGGGTTAAGAAGGCCTGGATGGGGGTGCAGGCTGGAGGCGTGGGGAGGGGTGTGTGGGCTAGGTGTGGGGCTGGGGGTGTAGGTTGGTGGCACAGGCCTGGGCTGTGGGCTGGGGTTGAGGTCATGGAGGCCAGACTCAGGCTTGTCCTGCCTCATGGCCCACATGCTGCTCACGTCCAGTTCCTTAGTGGAGTGACAGTGTCTTCACTGCTGTTACAGCCACACTTATTTGAACGTGGTAAGGATGGGGCAGGTGTGAGGGTCCTGTTTGTACTGGCTTGGCAACTGGCACGAACTTTTAAGTCCTTGCTGCCTGTTACTTGAGTCGACACCATGGATCTCATGGTCTGGGAAGGAATGTGTGGGGACAGCACACATGGCCGGCCGAGGGCACCACCCGCCAGCACAGGGTCAGATCTGCTCTGTGCTGAGTGAGTTACTTTACCTTTTAGTGGGACATCACCTGTGAAACGCGTCACCGTACCTGGCACATAATAGATGCTCAATAAAAAATAAAAACAACAGGAGGCCTAGAGGCCTAGAGAGTCATGGGGTCTGACTTCTGCAGGCTTGGAACACCCTGGGGTGGCGCATGACCATTAGGGGCTCCTGGTCAGGGTCTCTGCTGCCACTCACTCAAGTCCCAGAGCTCAGTTTCCCATGGTGGAGAGCAGCGTGTATCTCCGCAGGGTTCCTCTGAAGACTCAGGGAAAAGATGACAGGCCAACCGCAAAGTGGCTCTTTCTTGATGGCCTGAGTTAAGCACCCACCTCACCCCACCCCCTGGCCCCCGCCACGCCTGGCGCTGGACCTGTGCCTTGGCTGAGTGGGTCCATCCTTCTGTGGCATGAAGGCTCAGGCTCTTCCTTGCACAGCAAACTTCTGGGGTGCGGGAATGTGGAGACCCAGGATCTTTCCCTCTGCATTCAGCATGTGCTCAGTAAGTGCCGCTGACAAAAGAATGATTGCCCCAGGCCAATGGATTGTTACACAAGGGTAAGAGTCACCAGTCACCAGTCGCATAAAAAGATGCCCAAGGAGGGTCCCTGAACAGAGGACCTTCCGTTTTCATAGACTTTTGGGTGCAAGAAGTGCTCTGGCTCCCCAACCCGCACTCGGATCCCCCTCCTCTGGGGTTTCCGCTACTCAGGTATGATGGATGGATTTGATCAGTGATTGGTGCTTGCATTCAGCCTGCCCTTCTGCTTCCCTCCCTGAGGTCAGGATGGGACTGACTGGAGGCTCTGCCCCTCTGATATGCTGCTCTTCAGACCCCCCACCCCCCATCCCCCCCAGCTGCAGGGGAGGGGGAGGGGAAGGGAGAAGAGGGAGGGAGGGAGGGAGGAGCACAGGGGACTGAGGTGATGGTGCACGGGTGCATTGGGGAAGGAAACTCTACGGGGACTAAATCTGAGGCAGGGGAAAGAAGCAAACATTGTTTAAAAATGAACAATGGAAAATAGATATAAATTAAAAATTTTTTTTAAAAAAAAGTTTAAAAAAAAAGGGCACACAATCCTCACTATCATTGCAGGGAATCCCATGGGCTTTTAGGAGCTCAGTGCCAGGAACAGACCAAACGCAAGTTTCTCACTACAGACCGCAATGCCCCCAGGGGTCTTCCTGATGTGGGCTGGAACCGCCTGCCTCCCAGGCATGCAAGTTCCCAGGCCCACCCCAGATCCACTGGGTTGGACTCCTGAGCCCCAGGAGTGTATGACTTTTCACATTTCCAGGTGACTTAGAAGCACCCGAAGTCCGAGAAGCACTGCTTTCCCTGCTGACCCCCGCCTGCCCGGTAGGTTGTGAGGTTACCCACCCCCGGGTGGGGATGAAGAGGGGTGACCAGTGGCTCTGCAGCGTGCTCACCACCTGGGTGTGGCCACCAGAGGCCTGGGCGCCCACAGAGGTAACCAGACGGGGCTCTGCATAACCTGCCAGCCCCAGGCCCTCCTCAGCCTGGATGGCAACTGCTCCGGGCATAGGCAGGCCCCCAAATTGTAGCCTATAAAACACATTCCCTATTTCATAACCAGAGAAGCCTGAAAACTCTCATTTAACATCTTGCTAAAAATAGTGCAAATTCCTACAGCACAATGCGACTCTGGTGCCTAAGTCACTGAACAAGCAAAACTCTGACAGCAGAGACTGAGGTTATTTTCAGCTACTTCTCACCTGTCGAACAAAACAACAGCTCCCACTCAGGGTAACCTGCTAACATGGAGCCTGTGCAACCTCATTTGCACCAGCCTTTGAAGAGCAAGAGATGAAAGCCCAGCCATCTCCACAGCAGCTGCAGCCACAGAAGCTCAGGGGTGACATGGGCTGGAAAGGCCTCCCGCCATCTGCTGCCTTTACTCAGTCTGCACCTGCGGAGTTCCTGGTGGCCGAGACCCACTCTGCCACCCACGGCCCCAGGCTCCAGGCAGGCTGGCGGGAGGGTCTGCGGTCCCAGGGCGCTGCTCACGTCACAAGAACCCTCGGTTTGTGTTTCTCCGATATGAGTCATCACGGGGGATCTAATTAACAGAGCCGTTTAAAATAACACACTTTAAAAAGCCATTTCCAAAACAAACCCTAGAAATCTGACTTCAGAACTGAGGCTGGAGGGGAGACCTAAGGGGGCAGGAGAAGCTGGGATGCGGGAGAAGCTGGGGTGCCCAAAGGACTATGGTGAGGACTATGGGAGAGGTGTGTCACAGGCACTGAGCAGGTGTGAACTGGTGCCCCTGGACCAGAGACAGGGCCCAGCCCACCAGCCTGGACACAAGGCACGGCTGAGAGAAGGGAGTGGCGTGTTGCTCCACTGGCCCTGGCCCTGCAGTGGCCATGGCTCACCCCCCCCCGCCCTCTCCCCCAGCCCAGCGTGCAGCTCTTGCTTACATAAAACCAAGTTATTATTCTTTCACATTTCAGAGTGTTGGGGGGAATCATAACCTTGCGCAAGGCACGACAATCACCATGGAGAATGATACTGGTGCATCACGAAGACGGCAAACGCCTTTCAGAGAAATGACCTCTCCTGACGAGAGCGAAATGAAAGCCTTTCCCATCATAGGCACCTGAGCGCAGCAGCTCCGAGTGGTGATTTTCTAGGCGAGCAGATGTCTGTCTCTCCGCTCTCAGCGACGGCACTGGCCTGGCCAGTGGGCAGTAGCCAGCAGGTCACAGCTGTCTGCATGTGCCTGCAGGGACAGTCACCAGATGCCCTCTCAAAGGGCTCCGGACACAGCTCTGGCCCCAGCAGCTCTCTAGGTCCAGCAGGGTGACCACCACTCTGGGCATGGGAGGCCCAGCATGTAGGACGCAGATGTGTGTGACAGGAGCCGACAGCTACTCTGCAGCTCCAGGCCCCAGCACCCACGAACTGGCCAGACATGACCCACTGGGCAGGGCTTGCTGTTTCATGCCCTGGGACCCAACCTGAGTCCAGATGTTCAGTGACTCATCCAAAGTCATCCAGCTGGGGGGGGGGTGGCACATAAGGGGGCCCTGGGCAGGCAGGCCCAGGCTCCCTCAGCTTACTCCCTGGGCTCCATCCAGCCCCGTCCTTGCCTGCCCTGGGAGGTTGTGCTGCCAGAACCCTCAGGTGTCTGCTGTGCAGCAACAGCCAGGCTGCCCCTTCCAGCTGAGTTATCCTCCTCACCAAAGTGACACTCAGAGCCAACAAACTAGGACTCGAGCCAACCCCCTGGAACCCCCCCACACCCCATGCTCAGGCCAGGGTGCAGCACTCATGCTGGAAGCAGAGCCGGTAACCTAGAGTCGGTCGGTGCTTTTACTTTGGGGGCCACATATCCGATTAAGTAGCATCAGATAAGCATGGCTCTCACTCCAGGATGGGGGATGCCCCGCCCCAGCGCACCTTGTGAGGAAGGGGCCCCAGGCAGAGCCCTGCAACAGCCCCAACCTGCAGGGACCCAAGGGCAGGCCCCCACCTGGCAGCTCCGACACTGTGACAGCGCTCATCCCAGTGGACAGGTGGGGGTGGGGGGCGCCACTCTCCCCAAAGTAGGGACCAGGATGAGGGATGCCTTTGTCCTGCACTCACACCTCAGCTCAGAACAGGAGGCTAAAAGCCCGCTTTGGGGTTGGAGGATCTGCTGCAGCTGACACCTTTGAGCTGGCGACCTGGGCCTGCTAGCCCAGCGGGGCATCCACTGTCTGGTCCCGATGGGCACACGGGCTGCAGGGGGCTGAGGAATGTAGCTGGGCGGAGCCCGCTAAGCGGGTGGCCAAGGTGGCTTCATGGAGAGCCCTTTTCAAGCCCCCGAACACGGCATGTGGTGGGAGGAGGAGGTGCCACAGACTCAGAGGCCCGAGGTGACAAAAGGGGAACCAGGAATCCCCAGAGCCACAGACCAGACACTGATGACATCACAGCCAGGTACAGGCCAGCGGGCCACGGGCTTCAGCTGAGTCTCACTCACTGGCCAGGCACTGGTGGGGATGGTGGCCCAGAGCATGCAGCCCCCAGGCCAGGGTCACAGTCCTCGCCATGGGGACCTGCCTCTAAAGTGGTCCCAGCTTAAGCACCTGCTCTGCAGGTGCTGTCGCTCTGCCCTCAGCTCCATTGTGTCTGCACTGCACACAGTCTACAGGCGGCAGGAGCTAGAGCTGTGCTCTGCGGGGAGAATGGGGGTCCTGGGGCGGCGGGACCCTCTGAGGGCGGTGCCGCCTGCTCAGCGCCACCTACTCCCCTGCCCCGACCTGCGCTCTGGCCGAGGACACGAGCCGCCAGCTGGATGGGGGCTCCTCGCGTCCCCCAGAACTCCCAGGCAACACCTCTGGTTCTGAGCCAGACCCTCTGCTGTTGGCGCACATATGAAAGCTGTGACAGCCTTTTGGGGACTGACCCCTCATCACTGGACCCTGCCCCATTCCAAAATGGGGTCTGGGAGCTGCTCCCCCCACAGGAAGCCCTTGGCACTCAGGGGCACCTCTTCCAGGCAGCAGCCTCTGAGCAGCTCCACTCAGGCTGGTGCCCCGGGGCTTAGCAAATTGACAGCCATGGGGCTGAGGCGGGAGCTTAGACCTTCTCGTGCTCCCCTGCAGGCCCGTGGGAGTAGGGGGAGGATGGCCATGGGGGCCTGTGAGGAAGGGCAGTCAAGGCCACTCAGGGTCTGGCCCTGCAGGTCTCCTTAGGACAGTGGGACTCAGGTGGCTCCTGCTGGGAGTAGTCTCCATGGAACTCCAGGTGCTACCACAGTGCCCTACGTGGTCCTCAACAGAGCAGCTGAGTGGCTGAGTGATAGGGGGTCCCCAAGAAAGGGGAGGTGCCAGATTCCCTGCCCACCCAAGGAGGATAGAGCTGTGCAGAGAGGAACAGGAAGGGAGCCTGGGGAGGGGAGGAAGGATGGGGGGTTGGGGGTAGGGAGGGGGGAGAACTAGGGGAGATGCATGGAGCAGAGAGACATGTGAAGAAGCTGTGGTTGCTTCTCCGCCTTGGACTTGCACCAGGGATTTGGGGACACAGAAAGAGACACTGGGAAGAGACAGAGACGAGGGTGAGAGATCCGTGAGGAGGTGACAGTGGCAGCCTGTATCTTGATGTTGACTTTGCTCTTTTCCTTCCAGACTTACCTGGTCCTTTCTGCCCCATTTCCATGGATCCCACCAGAAGGTGGCAGAGCCCTGCAACCTTTTGGGCTTCTGGGGCCCTGCTTTGGGCCACCCCTGTTGGGCTGGGCATTTACCCACGAGTGGACAGTGACTTCTGGTGCTTGATTTGGAAACTTTATTCTTTCTCGTCTCTCTAGTGCACACTGACTGTATTAAAGTCCCTTTCCATTGAAGGTCTAGAGGATGTTTTGTCTTTACGCAGGGGACAGCAGAGCCCATTAAAGCAGGCAGGTTTGGGGACCCCAGGGTGTCCCTCAACCTACGTCAGGTCACAGCCCAGGACTCTGTGTTGCTCTGAAGGAAGCCCCACCCCATGACAGCCTCTGATCTGCCCCCCCATTGCACCCTCGCCCTGGCTTCCCGAAGACACCATCTGAGGCCTCTGCACTGGGTGTTACTTGCTCAGGAAGACTCGTCACTAAAATAACCGCCAGGCTAACTCTGATATACTGAAAACCTTTGCTCAAAGGCTTCTGGAAAGAGGGCAGGACATCACTATGCACTCCCCACACCTCCTCCCGCCCCCCCCCCCCGCTGGCATTTCCAGTTTCCCTTACCCACTTTTCTTTTTTTAAAAAATGTATTCTTTCTGTTCTTGTAGCAAAGATTACTATCAAACACCACTGACAGGGTGTGAGCCAGAAAACTTAGCCTTTGCCGAATGTAGGCCCCTCCCCCCATGCATGCTGGGATGGACTCATAAAATAGTTTCTCAATCAAACGTGCGTTGGCCATAATGGGTCAAGGTTGTCTTGGGCTCTGCAGAAACCACAGGATAAGCTTTCCTCAGAGCAGCGGTAGTTCTCAGACTCCCCCAATCAGTTTCAGCAGGTCAGAGCTTTGTTTTCAGCAGTAAGGGCCTTGGGTGCCCAGACCAGCTCCAGCACATCCTGGGGCCTGATAACATCTGTTAGTCAATGATGTTCCCCACCAAGGGAGTGGAGTCCCCTGTGGCTCAGGAGGTGCTGCTCCCTTTGCTTCAGACGCCCCGTGGGCCATCCTCTGGGCCACAAATGCCACTGCCGCCCTGGAGCATCACTGAAGCGCATCCCCTGGAAGTTTCTCTCCTGTGTGCAGATGCAGCCCCTCCTCCACATAGCCAGAGCAGACTCAGGAGGCTCTCCCGAGGAGCCTCATTCCAGCACACTCCGTGTTAGCCTCCAGGAGACATCTCCTCTGAAGGCAGGGCCCGGTCTGAACCAGCTTCCTGGCCCTGGTGGGTCAGGGCGCCTCAGGGACAAGCACTTGGCTAGAGCCCCATAGCCCTGCAGAGACCACCGGGTCTCACCGTTTGAGGAGCCACAGGCAGCGCCATGAACAAGGTGAAGAGAAGAAGGTAAAGGATGGTTCCCCCACGGAAAAGTACATGGCCACGGGGTAAGGGAGGGGCTCAGAACACAGGCTCTGCAGCAACTGCAGGACCACACCCCCTCCCTGTTACAGGGGGCCCCAGGGAAAGGGGAGGTCCCAGGTTCCCTGCCCCACCCAAGGTGGGCGGAGCTGAGGAGCAAAGCCAAGCTGGTAGGAGGGAGAGGATGAGCAGGGGCCTGCAGGGCGCTGTGAAGGAGACACTGGAAACAGACGTGGGGGAGACCCGGGGGGAGGTGACAGTGGCAGTCCTGATCTTGGTTTTGATTTTGCTCTTTTCCTTCCAGACGTGTCTGGCCCCTCCTGCCCCTTTCCTGTGGGTCCCCACCAGGAGGGGCCTTAGACTGTGCAGGCTCTTGGGCCTCAGAGGCGCTGCTTTGGGCCAACCCTGTCAGGCTGGGCACTGAACCACGAGGGGACCGGTGACTTTGAGTGTTTTGAGTGGAAACTATTTTATCTATTCTTCCCCCTCTGATTCACGCTATGGTATAAAAGTCCCTTTGCATTAAAGAGCTTATGCACTAAAGTGTATTTTCTCTCTCTTTTTTTTAAAGATTATTTATGCATACAAGAACTGGTGTACAGGCCAGAGGTGCGGGGGAAGGGGAGCGGCAGTAAGAGGAGTCACCAGAGACAGAGTAGCGAACAGAACAAGCAGATCCACTGAAATCCACTGCTAAGGGGAGCAGCGGGAAGACAGGAAAGGTCTGCTGTGCCATGCGGGTAGCTCCCTGGCTGGGGATCGAACTCGTGATGCAGAGGCTGTGATACCTTCATAGTGCTGTGCTTTACCCCTTGTGCCACCAGGGAGGCCCCTAGAGTATGTTTTCTCTTGATGTGGTGGATGTCAGAACCTATTTAGAGCAGACAGGTTTGAAAGTTCTTGGGATGCTCCTCTCCCTGCCCGATAACCACCCGTGGCAAGGAGAGTCTGTGTTTTTAGGTAGATCAAGTGGCCTCCTTCTCCCAGAGGAACAAGAAACCCACAAGCACAAGCAGCTGTGAGCCATTCACAGTGGGGGTAAACGGGGGCGTGGATTTGGCGTCCCGTGTCCCCATGTGGTCTAGCAGAAATTAAGAACTACGCATGGTGAGAGGATGCCAGAGAGTCCTAGAAACTTTCAAAATGTTGACTTCCGATAAAGCATGAGCCTCCTCTCTAGCAGCTTCTCCAAGGAGCCCCCAGCTGGCTGGTAAAGAAGCCACCAGGCCAGACGCCTGCCCCATTAGTCCAGCGGCTGACCCCGCTCATGGCCCTCAACTGGCACCAGCTCTCCCAGCAACCCCATTAGACACAGCTGGCGCAGGGCACACGGCCTTCTCCCCCCTGAGCTCGGTAGGGCCACCTACACAGTACACCAGCTCCAAGGATCTCAAGAAGACACGCAGTGATTCCTTAGAAATAAATGGCCCAGTAATCTGCCTTCACGAAACCCCAAATATCAAGTGGGCTCTAAAAAAAAAAAAAAAAAACAAATGGAATGCTGGGCTTAGAGCACGAAGAGGATTTTTCTGGGTTGGCAGATGGACAGGAACACAGACGGCAAGGGACGGAGCCAATGCAGGCTTGATGTTATCCTAGACACGCGCCCAAGGTGCGGGGCTGGGTGTGGGCGGCTAGGGGAGGGGTGGCTCCAGGGAGGGAGTTCAAGTCCAACCAACAGTACCAAGGGGTTCCCAGCGGCTGCCTGGGCTGGCTCTTCTGCACCATGACACCCCCTCCATGGCCTGCCCCTGTGTGCTTTGCTATTTGCAGATGTCAGGTGACAAAATAGCTGGGGTTTGAGTAAGATCAGTGGAAAGCCAGTCCCGGGTGGTGGCTGACAGCTGCCGTCTCCCTCCTAGCCAGGCGGGCATGCCACCCACAGTCCCTCACTCGTGATAAGGACTAATAGGCCAATGAGCCAGAATTATGGAGAAACTAGGTTTTTTCCTGTAAAATACTCTAAGTGGAACAAATAAGAAATGTGCCTATAAAATATCCCAAAGCCCCAGCCCCGACCCACCAGCGAGCTCTCCCCAAGGAGGGACAGGGTGACTGGGCATTGATGGGGGTTTAACCTGCATTCAGGGGCTGCTGGTCTGGACCCGCAGAGCCCAGTGCCACGTGGGCAGGGCCACCCCTTCAGGAAAGGCCCCAGGACATCCTGCCCCATGACTCTCAGCCACTATCCCTTCACTCTTCAGAAGGTGGGAAGGCCGGGCTGACCACCGACTGGGCCACACCCCAGGCTTGCTCCATGCAGATCCTCCTGCGCCTCTCCTGATGCCCACCATTGGTGCGCCTCTGGGAGGACCCCTTGCATGCGACGCCAGCGCCTGCCCACTGAGCTGCACGGCCCCGCATTGAGTCCCCAGCCCAGGTGTTTCGCTTCTCAGCCGGTGTGGAGGTGCCCGGGAAGCCACGGCGCTTGGTCGAGGTCCTCGGTCACGTGTTTGTGGATGGAAGTGGGGTGCCCCTACTCACGGGAGATGACATGCACTATGGTCACTTGCGGCCAGGATGGAGCCCAGGCTTTTCGCTATGGGAGGCCGGCACCTGAGAGCACACGGACAGCCCCATGCCCACTCAGTGTGTCCTGATCTTTTCTCAGAAGGCCCCCCAGAGACTCCTTTAACATCTGTCTCCAGAATCAGAAGCTGCACATTGGGCCACAGGGGGCACACTTCAGCTTCCAGGGTCGCCCCCCACCGGGCTGTCCCAGTTGCCCCAGCTTCAGGCCCGACCTCCTGCCCTGCAACCTGTGGGTCCAGGCCACCGGTTGTGGAGCCGGGCACACAGCGTGGAGCACGTCTGGGCCCAGCGGCCACTTCAGCGTCTGCAGGGACAGTGTAGTGGCAGGATGGCACAGAGCACAATCTCTATGATCCTATGCAGATGGGTAAAGGAGGAGTTCTGGAGCCCTCGTTGGCTTTTGCAAGCTTTTATTGGGATTCTGCCAGGTACATGGCAGGTAGGGGTGACGGGGGGCCAGGACGCTGGCAGGCCTCCCAGCCCCCAGCAAGTCTTCACTCTTTCTGGGCTCTCTGCATTCTCTCCTGGCCTCTGCTTCTCTGCTGCTGGTTCTCTTCCCGTCCCTTGCTTGTTCCGGTCTCAATTTTGCTCTGCTGGCGTCCCCGTGACGCTGCCCTTATAAGCACAGTTTCAGCCTAGGTGAACCCACCTACATATGCCCACACCCTACTCCAGGTGCCCACCATCAGGCATGCACTCAAGACCGCAGGGATGCATCATCAGTCCCATCATCAATCCCATCATAATGGCGGGAGGGTAGAAAAGTCTGACGCCGTTTACCCCACAGGCCCTAGCCTCCGAGAGAAGCCACAGGGGCAGAACAAACAGGAAATGAACAAGGGACTTAAAATCACCCGAGGGAGTCCAGAGAGAGGCACGGGGTGAACTGCCAGGGTCATCTCCTCCACATGCCCCCTAGCTAGGTCACTGTAGCGAAGGGTCACCCCCGAAAAACAAGCTGGCGGCCTCCGCAGGTGGAGGGGTGGGTCTGACCAACGGGAGGGAACGAGGGACCTGGGCTGTGTCTGCAGGGGTGGGGGCAGTGCCACCCGTCCCCTGTGGAGCCTCCAACAGTGCTGACCAGAGACCTTCACCCCCACAGGGACCCAAGAAGCACGGATGCTGGGTCAGCTGCAGTGGGGGCGTGGGGCTGCGCCCCCGGCGGATGGTGACAGGCTGTCTTTTGCCCAGGACTCTGATCTAGAGCAGCTGCAGCCTGAACCTTGGCCAGTCCGTGGACTCACTGTTGCCTCCGCGCTGGAGAACCTGACATGCCGCCCAGGGCCTGTCACTGGGAACACCCCTTCCCCCCAAAAGTCAACAGACTCTGAACGCCCTCACTAATGAGCGTCATGGCACCCAAATCTTCTTGACGGGAGCAAACCTCCCAGACGAGGCCCGCGCTGCAGAGACCACCGCCCTGCTGGGTCCTGGCTCAGCTCTAACCCCAGAGCTGGTCAGCGCCGAGCTGACTGCCCACTGACCGTCACCGCCCCCACCGCAGCTGACCCAGCATCCGTGCTTCTTGGGTCCCTGTGGGGGTGAAGGTCTCTGGTCAGCACTGTTGGAGGCTCCCCAGGGGACGGGTGGCACTGCCCCCACCCCTGCAGACACAGCCCAGGTCCCTCGTTCCCTCCCGTTGGTCAGACCCACCCCTCCACCTGCGGAGGCCGCCAGCTTGTTTTTCGGGGGTGACCCTTCGCTACAGTGACCTAGCTAGGGGGCATGTGGAGGAGATGACCCTGGCAGTTCACCCTGTGCCTCTCTCTGGACTCCCTGGGGCAATTTTAAGGCCTGGGGCTGCGCGGGACATGTGGCCAAGGAAGGCTCCCAGGAGGCGATCGCCATGGGTCCCATCACCCAGAGCACAGGGGGCTGAGCCCGGGGCGCCTACAGGAGGAGACCTTCAGGGCCCCAAGGTCTGACCTCATCCACCTGTTGACGCGGCTGCTACCAGCATCCTGGCTGCCTGAGCAGGCATGAAGGCAGCAGCCCAGCCTGCAGCATCCCTCCAACCCACAGAAATCACGGACTAGAGAAAGGCACCACCGATGCCACATACAGAACGAAAACGTGGCCCGTAGCAACTGCGGGGCAGCCCCCAAGAGGGCCAGGCAGGCTTTCCTCAATAGCCCCAAAGGCCGCTGTGGCCTGGGAGTGGGCACCAGAGGTCGGCAGAGCCTGGAGAGTCCATTCACGCTGGGAATCAGGATGTTTTGTGTGAGAGCAGGGAGGGCGCAGAGGGCTGAGGAGAAACCACCCTTGCCCAAGCCCCTCGCCCTCCCTGACCGGAAATGAGGTCAGCGTGTCCTCAGTCTGGCCTTCTTGTAACTGACAAAGCAGCCCCTGCTCCCCTTCTGTGATCTAGAAGAATGTCCTTCAGGGAGGGTCTCACCCAGCTCTGGCTCACCCGCAAAACATGTCCTTGCTGCAAGAATCTCCTTTACTCTAAGGGTGAGGGTGAGGTCCCCCCGCTCTGTCCAATGACCCGGTTCCCAATGCTAAATGCTCCTGCTCTCTCCATATTCTGTGGAACCTCAGCCTGCAACTCCCTCACGCGTGGCCCCTGGGCCCAGCTGACCTCTTTGACAGCGCATCTGCCTGAGAGAACACAGAGGGACACGGTGCTCCCACACTGGACACAACCGAAGGTTAAGAATCCCGTAGCAACAGCAGGATCCAGGGGAGCCCTTGCTGAGACCCAACTCCCATTTATGACAAAACAACAAAGATGAGGGACAGGCACCTGTGGAGGCCATGGGGAACACCCCGGCAGCCAACCCCATGCCCAGTGCCCAGGAGGGGGCCCAGAGCGAGGAGGAGCTGCTCAGGGAGTACAGGAGGGCTCTGGATTTGCCCCAGCAGCGGAGGTGGGCTGGGCTGCAGTGAGGGGGCTATGAAACTCCAGCAGTCTCCATATGAAAGAAACACCCCCAGGCTCAGGAACCCCACGTGAGCTTCTTAAGGCTCCTGCATGTCCAGACAGAGACATGAGATGGGGAGTGAAGGGAGGAAAGTGAGAATAATAGAGGGGCCTTGCCGGGCCACAGCTGAGCATTCCCACACAGGGAGCGAGTGACCCCTCAACTCCCCACACTGCGGTCAGGGGAGGGAAGGAGGGAGGCAGGGAAGGAAGCACAAGGCCCAGCTCTCACACACACACACACACACACACACACACACACACGTTCTTAAGATGCCAGGGACCAGGCACCAAGACCCGCCCCCCCCACCCCCACCTTGCTGCTCCCAGGAGGCCAAGATGAGCAGCTGAGCCATCTGCAGAGGGCGCCTGTCAGAGACCCAGGGGTGACGTGACTCTTGGTGACGCCTTAGCGCTTTCTCTTAAAGCTGAGAACAAAGGGAGAAAGTTGCGGGACAGCTCACCTGAGGATTACACTGTGTCCTGTGTGATTAGAACAAAGAGTGATAACGACTAAAAAATAAGGGTTACGGGGGTAAGTGTAGTAGATTCTGTTTATCTACAGAGGAAACACAGAAGACTCATCAGAACAAATGACTAGAACCCGAGGTTCAGGGGAGTTGCTGGATATAAAATCCACAGGCAAAAATCAATACGATTGCTTTGAGAATAACCGACTGTAAAAATAGACTTCCCACAATGGAAACTTACAGCGTAAAAGGTTGAGTAAAAACGTGCAGCACATTCAGGGGAGAATCGCCAAAACAACATCATAAGAAACATCTCAAAATTCTCATTTGAAAGGAGAAATAACGCATGAGGATGAGCTCAACATCATTAAAATGCTGATTCTCCCCTAAGTGACATGTGCCCACACTGACCCCAAGCCCAGCCTCAAGACAGGAGCGACACAGGTGAACTCGCAGGGGGTCTGAACAAAAAAGCGGGGGCAGCTTCTGTGTGAATGCGGACGCAGTGACGGGCGGGTGGACGAGCTTCCAGAACCAGAAAGAGCTCTGTGGACAGCTCAGAAACGGAGAGACCCACTTCCCCACCTGTAGCTCCTGGGGCACACAGGCAGCCAAGCCTGGAATCTGCGCCTGGCAAGGTGCTCCCTCCACGGGCCCAGTGCTCCGTCCACCCTCCAAGGGCGCTTGAAGGCTCCCCAGTGGCCACGGGACTGGCCTTCTGGTCCTCAGAGCTTCGGGTACCTGCCCCCCCTGCGGCGTCTCTTGGACGACGGGGTGGCACTTAATGCCCATGGCGGACGGAGCAAGCGGTGTGGCCCTGCTCTTTGAAAGGACCTGCGTCTAAGCTCCATCCTAACTAGCTCCCGACGGGTGCAGAAGGGCCTACCTTTCCCACTCACCCTTTCACACCCTGAGGGTCACTGGGCACCCTGACCCCCTCGGGCATGGCCACACCAGGGCGCAACCAACTCAGCCTCCAAGAGTCAGCCCTGGACAGAGGGGCCGCCCCTCACCCCCTCCTGAAGTCAGTGAGCCCCACTCTCAGCCAGGGGCGCAGTTCCCCGTCAGGGTCAGGAGCTGCCTTCTCTTTCCTGAAGGAAACTTATGTCAACTTAGGATGAGGCACTCCCCTCAATTAAAAAAACACCCCCACCAGGCCCACTGTCCCTAGCTCCAGGCCAGATAAAGGACTTGTTGACAGAGAGTGTGGTTGGCTAAGGAGGCAGAAAGCAGCTTTCTGCCTGTCTGCTCAGGCCACCCCCACTAGGGCTGTGGGGGCTAGTGAGCTGTGTGCAGGGCAGGGGCCTGGGAAGGCGGAAGGGGGGCTGCAGAGTCAGAGCCAGGAGGCCCCAGGCACAGGCAGCAGGACCGCTGGAGGTGGGGGTACACGTGGGCACTGGGGCCTCCGCGTCGGCCCCTGCAGCTCCCCGGCCACAGCACTGAGAACGCGGGGAACCCCCAGCTTAAGCGGCCCACCCGCCAATTTGCCCACCGCCCAATGGCCACACTCAATCATGTTCGCAAAGCACTGAGACTCCCCTCATGCGTAAGGCTTCAGGACCCCCGAGGAGGACACAGGCTTTGCAGTCTGCTCGTGGTCCCACCTCTGGGGAGCCCCCACCTCTGGGGAGCCCCCACCTCTGGGGAGCCCCCACTTCTACTGCACTGGCCTGAGTCCCAAGCTGGCCGTGCTCATCTATCTCACTCACCACATAGTAGTAAGAGGCTGCTGAGCACAGGTGCCCCCGAGAGAGAGTTGGGGGGATAGAAGGGTGAGAGAGGGAGAGTGAGAGAGAGAAAGAGAGGGAGAAAGAGAGGGGGGAGAAAGGGGGGAGCGAGGGGGGAAGGGAGAGAAAGGAGGGAAAGGGGGGGAGAGAAAGGGAGGGGGGGGAGAGAGAGAGAGAGAGAGAGAGAGAGACTGTCCCGTCCCTGGCGGTTGATCCAGCGCACAAGCTGGGACGTCGCTTCCTTCTCTCCCTGATTTCAGCCTAGCCTTTGCGCCCGAGCCCCCACTCCTTCTACACCTCGGCTGCCACTGGGCACATGTGTGCTCGTGGGCGCCCACAGCGAGAAGCCCCCAGCCTCATGGAGGAAGCAGAGGTGCAGGGAGGCAGGGAACCGGGACGGGGTCCAGAGCAAGCCAGCTAAGGGCATTGCCTGCCCCCCCACCGGGCACCCCTAACCTAACTGCCTGGTTGCGAAGGCCACAAATGAGTCCCAAGAGGCCAGCATCAGCCCTGGGCAGCAGGAGCCCCCATGCCGAGATGCAGCCCCCCAGTTCCTCGGTGCCCCTGAAGCTGGAACATTCGAGATAAGAAGAGAAACCCGCTGGCCTCCTTGCTAGGGGTCAGAGAAGCCCCCGAGTCCCTGTGAGCAGCAGAAGGGGAGGAGGCTGCGCATGTGCTGCTGGGAGATCCGGGCGCTTCTTTATCTGGAAGAAGTCGCTGCTGCATCTAAGCTCCGTCCTAACTAGATGCCCAACAGGCAGACTTGCCAACCATTCCCAGGCCTTCAGAGGAAGAGCATCACCACATTATTACCCTGCAAAATGGAGTCAGTAATGCCCAGGAGCACACAGGAGGTGAGAAGCAGCCACGCCGGGAGGGGACTCACTCGGGCAGGGCCTGGCTAACCTTGGCCGAAAACACCTTACGGGTACCACCTTTTCTTCTGGTGACAAACCCACCACCCAGGAGCAAGCATGAGATGTGGGCGGGCAGGGGAGGGGGCGGTCCTTAGAAACTCTCCCTCGAGCCTGGGCCTTTTCAGAGTAATGAGTTCAGTTGGAGGCCAGCTCAGCGCCTGGGGGAGAACAAGTATGCAGCAAAGCTCTGCTCCCCTGGCCGTGCAGGGCTCCCTCAGCAGCAGCCCCTCTCATGAAATGCACTGCGTCCAGGGCTGGCTCCTCACCGCCCCGCTGCTGTGCCTGCCAATGAGCCTCCATTCAGGCAAAGGCCCAGGCTCCTGACCCTGAGACTGACTGAGGCGCCCTCTCGGGTCTCCCCTCCTCCCCTGCAGTCACGGGGCTGCCCCCACAGGGAGATGGTCTGAGCTTGTGGGCACCTCCCTGAGACTGGTTCCTGCTTTTCTTTACTCTCAGCATCTCACTGCTCACTCTTGTTAAATCAAATATGCCAGTTCAATGTGGCAGTAATCTGCCTGGGAAGACTCAGGGAGGAGTCAGGGAGGACCCAAGGAGGACTCAGGGAGACCCCGGGAGGAGTCGAGGAGACCCAGGGAGGAGTCAGGGAGGAGTCAGGGAGGACCCAAGGACAACTCAGGGAGGATTTGGGGAGGACTCAGGGAGGAGCCAGGGAGGAGGAGGACCCAGGGAGAAGTCAGGGATTTCAGTTTACCCCAAGCTCCCACTTGGGAATGTAGAGACAAGGCCGCCTTTCCTGTCTGGACGTGGAGAGGCAGAAAGCCTTGTCCTTGCCTCCTCCATGGCCCCAGAGGGGCACAGCCCCAAGCACCCTGCCCCAGGACAGGGCTGCGGTCAGCAGGAAAGGCACTGGCCTTGGCTGGGCTCTTGCCTGTGACCTCTGTCCATGTCTCAGGACCCTGCCTGAGAGCCCACGCACGCCAGGGGCCGGGACTGTGGTACACCCAGCAGTGCTGTGCTCAGCTCACTAACACGGTAATTAAGGTCATTAAGTTATGAATGTGAGAACACTCAGCTGAGGATATTTAGATAATGAGATAATTGCTTTGCAAGAAGACAGATTACAGGGAAAGCAGAAGAGTGAGCCCCACAGATCCCCCAGAGTCCTTCCTGGCTCTGGCCTCTGATTTCACAGGGCTTCCCTCCCCACTCTGAGCACCCCTCCTTCCACCCTTCCCCCACCCCCTCCCCCTGACTCCCCTCTCCCACTGAAACACCCTGGGCCTCGTCTCAAGCAGCCCTGCGCTAGGAGGGGGAGAGGAGAACTCAATGGGGAGGCACAGCTCTCCGGGCGCTGGAACTTGCTGTTACAAAGGCCAGGGTATGGGTAAGCAGGCGGTGCTGCCACTGCACAGCAGGGGCAGGCTCTGGAGTTAGCCCATCCCAACCCAGCCCTGGCTGCCCAGCTCAGTGCAATAAACGCCAGCATCGCCCTGGGTGGCGGGTCTGAGCCAGCCAGGCCAGACTGGAGGCTTCTGTGGTCCCCTACTCTGCTCCCTCTGGCAGGGGTGGGCTGTGTCAAGCGGCCCATCTGACTCTTGCTTTACAGGGGCCCTTTGGAGTTTGTGGGTGGCCCCTGGGCTGGGTTGGGGGAGAGTCATGACACAGGGGCAGAAGGTCAAAACAGGCCCCGCTGGTGGCCCTGCGGCTGCGGGAATCTGCGGCCTGGCGGTAAAACCTGCATTTTCACCCCCATTGCTGGCCAAGGAGTGGGTTAAAGAAGATTTAACCGAGGGCACCCAGCCAGTATGTCTCTGTGGGGCCTTCTTCAGAAAGGAGGAGGTTCAATCCTGCAGGCCTCCACAGCAGCCTGTCTCTAGGTCCAAACGACTTCCAACTAGAAAGCTCCCCTGTCAAGAATACCTAGCTACTTAATGCCCACCTCTCACCGCTCCTTCCTACATAACTGAATTCAGGCTGTGCTCGCTGGACAGCGCTCCCTAGCCGTCGGCCTGCTGCTGCCCAGTGCCTGTCCCCACCACCACCAGACCTATTTCCAGTGATCATTTGGACTCTGACTGCTTCCACGCTGCATCCCTCGCATCTGTCCCTTGGGCCCCAGAGGATTGGCTCAGCGGGCAGTTCTGACCCGGTAAAAGGTCCATCCCACCCAGCCTAGCCCAGCCCTCACCAGGCCCAGGGGATCCACAGGCCCCCGCTTCCGAACAGGGCTCGCCTCTGCACCTCTGCCGACCCTGCAGTGATTTTTCACAGGCGTGGTTTCTTCCCGAGTCCCCCGCTCTCCCATTGGCTCCCACCAAACCCTCCTGGGGTGTTGGGCTCTGGCACCAGCAGTTCCAATTCAGAGCCAGACCTCAGCTGGGGGGGAGCAAAAATGACCCCCTCTCACACGTGCACGGAGGACCACTCGCACACGCAGATCTGTGGAGTTGTGCTCAGGTGAGGGTTTCAGGAGTTGGCTCTGCTGCCCCCGCTTCTCAGCATCCTCCACCAGAAGACTTGGTGTTTCCTACCACAAACCCACTGGACCAGGCTCTTCTGCACACAGAGCCCTGCTGTGCCTCCCCCTACTATGACCAGCACACACCTCCTCCTGCCTGACATCCCAGCTGGTTGTGCGTGAGCAATGCAGACTTCGTGGGAGAGCCAGCCCTCCGGGGCTCCGGGCCCAGCACCAGCAGAAAAGGAGGTTCTGGAAGGCAAGTGTTGTGGCTTTCGTTTATGCTGTAGCCTTGTGTCCCCATTTCACAGATGAAGAGATGGACACGGGGGTGATGCAGCCTGTTGACAGACCAGCAGCCTCTCTTGGGACGACTGAGAAATTAAGACCCTGCTCCTGGCCCAGCCCCATGGGCCCCTCGCCACCTCACCGGTGGCTTTCAGAAACCACTCTCACCCTCGGGCTACCCTCTCCAGAGACTGTGGCGTGCAGGGGCTGCCAGGAGGAGCCACGCTGGCCACTATCATGCGTGGTAGCTTCAGCCTCAGAACTGGGCACTGTGACATCGCTGGCAGTGTCCTCCAAGGGGACAGCAGGCCTGCACCCCAGGGGGCTCTAAATGGCAGAACAAGGTGAGAGTTGAGGGCTCAAAGAATTCAGCAAATCAGCCTTAGAGATACGTGTCGCAGCCCCAGCTCCTGGGGCATTTCACACAGTCAGGGAAGTCACCCAGCAGGGGTCTGGGGATGGGTATGAGGACCACAGCCAGGAGACAGAGGGCACCCGCCTTGCCCTCTCAGATCAGCACTGCTCCTCCCCCCACCCCACTGCTGTGTTTGCAGGGGGGTGTGGCCTATTCCTGGTCTTCTGTTCCAGGGCCTTGTAGAAGTGATGGGCTCACATCTGCTGAGGCTGCAGGGATGTTCGGAGGAGACCCCAGAAGCAGCAGGCGCTGAACCTACATTGATGGACTGGCTGAATCTGTGTGATAAGCGGGCCCTGGCTGTGGCGTCCGTGCCTGTGATAGGGCTCCCCCAGCATGAGGAGGGAGGCTGACAGTCACAAGTGGGGGCTGCCCTGGGCTACACAGGCTCCTTTCTGAGGTGACTCTCTGCTCTGGCTTTAGGGACTGAGGGGAGGACAGGAAGAAAGAAGTGTGTGCCTAGAGATGAGAGACAGGGGCCTGGTGTGCAGCAGGAGGCTGGTGTGAAGGTGCCTGTAGGAGAGCACAATGTCAGCTCCCAGCCTCCACCTGAGAGCAGACAAGTATGGCCAAACGCAGCAAGAACGTTATGGGAATGGCTCAAAAAGTGCAAAGCCCACGTGAAGAAAATGGAACCAGGTGCCAAGGAGAGAGCTGCAGATCAGGAAGACTTGGTGTGCATAAACGTGGAGTACTATGCAGGAATGAAGAAGGATGAGCTCATGTCATTTGCAACAATGTGACTAGAGCTGGAGGGGATGATGCTAAGTGAAGTCAGAAGGAGAAAGAAAAATACAGCAGAGCAATATCCCTACACTGTGATGAGAAAGGGCCTCTTCCCCTGACAGCCCCCTCTTCTTTGGGGTGTCCCTGATTGGGGGTGGGTCCCTCAGAGGCCCTGTGGAGGCTCAGCCCACAGTGAAGGCCCATCTTGAGCCTTGGTCATGGCTGGAGTGACAGGGCTATCCCCCATGTCTCCACCACCGTCACACCACCAGCTGCTGGGAGCGATGCCCCCTTCTGCCATGGTGGCCCCGAGCCCCCCATCTAGGCAGTGTCCGTCAAGTGCACGTGTGTGCCTATTGGCGGAGACTCCTTTGCCGGGTCCCAGAAGGCTATGGGGGCCACGTGGCCTCTCAACAGCACTGACAGCCAAGGGAGTCAGGGGCAAGGATGAGCCCTGCAGACACCCGAGAACTTCCACAAGGAGCAGGGATACCAGGTCAGGTCCGACATGAACCCAGGCAGATGTCCTGGGTCGCCTGCACCAGCACTAGCGCCCCAGCCAGCCCGGCACTCCTGGGCCAGAGCTGAGGGAGGTGGGCAGGCTGGGAAGCATTTGCTCTGAGCCTGCCACCTCCTCTAGAGAGTCAGCCAAGCTACAATGAGGTAATCAGGACCAGGTAGCAGAGAAGAGAAGCAACAGGGGCCTCTGACCATCTCTCTGGGGCTAAAAGGTCACAGGGCTCAGGCAAACAGAGCCCTCCCCACGGCCTACAAGATGCTGGTCGGGGCTCAGTGTGACCTGCACTCCAAAAGGCTAGAGCACCGCCAGGCAGCCTGGTGGGGTGACAGGTGGGGAGGGGGATTCAGGCCCCCTCACGGCCCCGTGGCCTGAAACCTCATGTCTGGGCTCAGGGCAGCCCAGGGGCTCATGTGATGTGGGGACACGGGACAAGTGGGCAGCGCTCTCTGGCTTGGCGCCACAGGGAGCCCAGCACCCCCGCTCATGGAGCCCAAGGCCCCGCCGTCAGCCACGTCACCCAGAATGGGGCAGCCATAACTGCCATAATGGATCCTGAAACTGGCTGGTCTTCCCAAGTGTCCAGCCCCCGTTCCCCCCTACCCCAAGTCTGCACCGACATCGTGTCCTTACATGAAAGCCAGTGGGAGACAAAAGCAGCTGCCCTGGTGGGGCTGGGGGATACAGGACTCTGGGCAGTCTCCTCAGTGCCGCGCCTGATGGGCCGGCGGGGCCTGACGTGCAGAGCTCAGAAGAGGCTGCAGCTGTGACACCTCCTAAAGCAAGTGGGCCTGGCGCCAGTGCAGAGCAGGCAGGAGAGCCAAGAGCTGAGGACGTTGCTGCAAGTTTTCCTCCACCAAGGTCCAGGAAGCTGCCAGGGGCATGGCCTGCAGGGTGAGGCTGCGTGTGCCCACTGCCCCCAAGCAGCCAGAACTGCTGGAAAAATCTGGTGGGTTTCCCCACCCACACCAAAGGGCGCGGCCTGTGGAAACCCCTCCCTCAGGCACCAGCAGGTTGGATGGGCCAGTCAGGAGAAGTCAACTAGGGCTGGGGGATCCCTTAGACTCTGGGATTCTGACTCTGTACCTGGCCTTGGAAAGAAGAAAAACAAAGCTTCTAGCAGCTGACCTCCAAGCGTTTGCAGGGTCTGGGAGCTCCAAGAGGCAGGAGAGAACAGGAAAGGCCGGAGGAATAGGGGAGGCCCAGAGATAAGGGCATTGAATCCCACAGGGGATTCATCAGACTCCCAGGGCTGGGAGCAGCAGGACGTTCCTGGACAAGGATAATAAAGAAACAGGACCCTGCGGGGAGCAAGACGTGATTCTGGCCACAGAGACATGGGTGGGTGAGCGAGACTACCCAGAGCGAACCGGGCACAGAGACGGGGCTGCAGGGGGTCAGGGAACGCAGGCTGCATACCCGGAGTGCAACTACACGGGCTGCCTGGCCCCTCCCTGCCTGGCCCACCAGCCTGGGGGGGTCCCGCTTATTTCTGTTCCTTTCTCCCTAATAAGCGTTTCCTTGTATCTGTTTCTCCAAACAAATCTGCTCCTTCGCCTGCCTGCCTGAGCACCAGCGACTTTCTGTCATGGCTTTGGGAGACTCCAGCCCAGGTGGGCTCGTGGCCGGGGCTCAGCGCTGCCCCCGCAGCCTGGGGTCCACTCTTGGTTGGGACTAGACCTGACCTGACATTATGGTACCCCTGGGAGGCTGGGCCTGCCCCCGCCTTGTCACCACAGCCGCCTGGGGTCTCGAAGAGCTGTTAATCGGATTGTCCGACATTGTTTGGTGCAGTGACCTCCACTACCGTCTGGACCCGTGTCCGGTGCTGTCCATCCCGACATTCAGGCTGGGGCTGGGACTGCAGCAGTGGCAGTGTCTTGGTGGCCTCCGGTGGGCATCCCTCACTGCCACGAGCCCCAGGCCCTCGGGGGCTACGCCTTTTGTTTGAGGCCCTGGACATCGTGGACACTGTCTGGGGCAGCCAGCCACTGTAGCCTTAGTCCATGTTTTCCCAATTGTTAAACAGACCCCACTGTTGTTCCCTGAGCCCACGGGGTCTCACCATGGTGTGTGGGTGAGGCCCACAGTTATCCGTCCTCTGCTGGGCACCGTCCATGGACAGCCAAACCCCCATAGCTGGCTTCATTGATAAGCTGCCAGAACTATTCTCTTCTTTCTTGTCTTCCTGATAAAAAAACTGCAAGGTAGCCTTTTCTTACTTAAAAGTCTTCAGGGGGCCCATGCAGGGGACCGACTCTCCATTCGTCCGTGCTCAGCAGATTGTGTGATGGGTCCAGCCAGGGCTTTGGACAGACCAAGCGTCTCCTCTGTCTCTGAGAGACAGTAACTGTGCCAAAATCCTTCTAGAAAAGGAAGGGTCTTAAATCCTGTCACTCGACCAGAGAAAGCACCTTGGGTTCTAATTAACCTGGAGAGATGAGGGTCTGAGCGGCCCCCGTGCCGGGCGTCATCTCTGTGATGCCACACCAAAGAGGAGCAGACCCAACAACTACAGGGCCACGCAGCCCCACACCGGCCACCTGGCTGCAGCCAGGACACCGGCAGCCAGCTCTGGGCCTGCAGAGAGGCTTCCGGAAGCAACAAAGCCAAGACAGCTGGCGAAGAAGCAACCCGCAGAGCAGGACAGTCCTTGGGACAGCCAGGCCAGGCAGGACCCACACGCCCGGGGATGGACCCACCCTGAAGCCAGCGGATCCTAGTGTGTGGCCAGACTGGGGTCCAGACTCAGAGGCCCACAGGAGCGGACTGTCCTATCTCTAGCCCAGGGTCATGGGGCCCGACTGGCAACTGGCACTTGGCACATGTCCTGTCCGCTCAAGTCCATGTTCTTCCCCTGCCTGGGGGCCCTGCACCCCAAGACACCCCCAACAGGGCGGGTCCCATGGTCTCAGCCCACAGCTGCTCCAATCTCAGCAAAGCTACAGCTACACAGGTCAGTGGCACATACCAAGTTTCCGGAACCTTCCTCGCCAGCAAGGCTGTTCTGTTTCCAATCAAGTCCTCACTATAATTGACTACTTCTCAGCTCAACAAGAGCCTTTTTTTCCCTTTAGATTTTTTTTTTTTTTTGAGTTGAAAAATTTCTCAACAGTCCATGGGGTAGATAGACCAAATGCTGACCCAGGTAGACCCTATCCAAGCGAGATGGCTTCCCACTCCCAGGAGTCACAGTTAAGAGGCAACAAGAAACAGATGAAATTAACTGGAATCATTGCTTTTTACTTAACCAGACATATCAAAAACATCATCACGCCAACATGAAATCCTTATAAAGGTACCCGGGTTGACAGCTCCCTCCTTTCCCTGAATGTCTCACGCTGAGGCTCACTGAGGGGGTCTAGAGTGAGCCTGGGAATGGGTTCAGAGAGAGGCCACAGCACACTGCTCCCCAGAGCCGGCCCAGCTGCCCGGCTGCCTTGCTCTCACTGCATGACACCCGCGTGAACAAGGCCCAAGCGCAGATTGCCTGCAAGTGCAGGCCTGCGGGCACGGCGCCAGCCCTGAGAGGCAGGACTGCAGATGGTCTCTACTGCACATGCCTTAGTGTCTTCCTAGCTCCTGTGTGGCGAGCAGCACAGCTGCCTTTCCACACACGACCACCTGGGCCAGTTCCTGGGCACGGCGGACGGGGCACCCGCCCCTTCCCCCAAACAAACCCACTGGGCCCCTCCCCAATGACCCTGCACCTCCCCTGCTTTGCTGCACAGTCTTCCCACAAAATCCTGCCCCCCTTGATCAGAGTGGACTTGAGGGTCATCCCCCCATCCTGCTTGGTGCTGCTAGATGCTAAAACCTGTCCCTACTTCAAACCTTCAGCGTCCAGCATTTGACTTTCTGCTGGGCACTGAGCACCCCTGCAGCACCTCTGGCCACACGGGCCTGTGGACATGGCCCAATCCAGCTGGACAGGCCCGACAGCTGCACCCCGCGCCCCGCCACCGCCACCATACTCACAGCCAATCATCATGATGGCCACGGCGAAGATCTTCTCGATGTCTGTGGAAGGGGCAATGTTCCCAAAGCCCACGCTGGTGAGGCTGGTCATGGTGAAGTAGAGGGAGGAGATGTAGACGGAGTTCTTGCTGGGCCCGCCCTCCCACTTGCCCGAGCCCGAGCCGTTGAACTGGTAGGGTGTGCCGATGTCCATGGCCAGCTGGTAGAGCCAGCTGTTGTTGCGGATGGTCTTGGTGTCCTCATCAAAGATCTCATAGTCTCCAATGCTATACCAGATGCAGGCCATCCAGTGCGCAGCCAGTCCGAACACGCACACCAGCAGCACTAGCACGGCCGCCCCATATTCGATGTAGTGGTCCAGCTTCCGGGCCACGCGCCCCAGACGCAGTAGCCGGACCACCTTCAGGGAGCTGAACAGGCTGCTGATGCCCTGCGGGGGGACACAGTGTCAGGTGGACCGGCCCACTCGCCCTCGCACCCACTCACAGCACGTCCCAGGATGCGACTGTACAGCCCTTTAGGGGGGCTTCAAACAAGCTGCGCATGGAAAGTGCTCGGACACATATGCATGTTTGCACACACTAGGACTAGAATTTTATTCTGAGGAGTAGGGAAGGCCAATTTCCAACAGATTTTTTCCCTACTTTCACAAAAAGCAAACACACAAAACAGCAATACAAATAAAATTAGAAATGTATCTGACTGATGGGCTGCGCAGGAGCAGGGACCTAGAGCACTTTCCATACCACGCCTCATTTTCAAGCCATTTTAAGGGCCGTGTAATATTTCATATTATAGGCAATATAAAATATTTTCAGCATTCCGTAATGTTGATTTCATACTGCATGTGAAATGCTAATCACATGGGGCATGAGTTGACAAGCATTTGCGGGGTGCAGATGTGAGGGATCACACATGGGCAGGCATCATTGCAGGCGATTTTTCACTATATTTTGTGTATTTTTGTTCTGCTTGCATATACTTAATTTCCACAATTGAACTTATTTCTTTGATAATTAGAAAAAGCTATTTTTTAAAAAGCACAGTTTTAAAAGAAAAAAAACCAAATCAGAGAAATGGCTGAGTAGAGTGAGGGGCTGAGCCTCTGCCCTATCAGGGAAGTGCACCCCTGCACCTCCCTCAGCAGCCCCCCCCGCACCCCCTGCATCCCCCTGTGTCCTCTAAGCCCCCTAAACCCCCCTGCACCCTTCTGTGGCCTTCTGCACCCCCAAACCTCCCAAGCCTTGCACCCTTCTGTGCCCTTCTGCACCCCCTTGTGCCCCACTGTACTCCCTGCACCCCCCCGGAGCCCCCTGCGCCATTATGCGCCCCCCTTCACCCATGCTGGGCATGCTGGCACCTCCCGTGGTGGCTGGGTGCTGGGGTGCCCCCGCTGCCGCACCCTCTGGCTGGTGTCCAGAGGTCACTGGGCAGCTCCAGCATCCCCAGGACCAGCGCGTGGGTGAGGACGGAACACCAGGGCAGGGCCCAGTGAGCCACTGACTTGTCTGTGAATTGGGAAAAGACAGGAACCTGTCACGACGACGGGCAGGAGGACCCAAGGGCCCACTCCCCTCTCTTGAGGGCGGCTGCCCTCCCGGGGGACCAAGTGCAGCACAGACGTACCCCTCAGGCCTTGCGCCCCACTTCCCCACAAGACTGCCAAATCCCAGGCACCAAGGGCATCTCCACGTGTCCTGCCTGCCCTGCGCAACCCCAGGACGCACGACTCTGACTCTGACTTGGCTGCTCCCCCTGCCAGAGCAGAGGACAGATGATGCTTCCCTGCTCTGAACATGCTGCACCCCTGTGTGGTCCCCGAGTCAGGGGACACCTCAGAGGAAAAGGGGCCTCCTTAGGAGAAGCCTGGGTGGGCAACAGGGCCAGTCCCCGGGACTTGTTCTCCACACAGGTTGGGGGTCCTGACCATGGCGGCAGCAGAAAGCACGCGTGTTCCATGTGCCTCTCCCTCACCAAGAGCCCCTGACACCTTCCAGCTGGCTGATGTGACCCTGAGGCCAGGTGTCGAGCATGGAGTCATTGGCTTGGAGGGCCCTGGGTCCCCGCAAGGCCCTGGGGAACACCCCTGCCCCATGCTGGACCCGCGGCGATCGAGGGAAAGAGACCGCACCACCCTTGGGGATGCTCATCACAGCAGCCCCTCGGCCCTCCCAACTCGCAGCGCACACCCGAGCACACAAACCCTCCTGCTGCACACCCTCGTCACAAGCACGAGATAAGTGGCCACCCAGCCGGTGCTGCTGAGTCCAATTCTGTCCTGGGAGAGACAAGCACATGTTCTGTATGTGTGACATTGACAACAGAACCCTCTGCTGTCTGACAGCACCAGTAAATGGACAGCGCTGGACCAAAGGGCCAGCTGGGGGCTCACCTCTGGTCTTCCTCCTTCAGGGCCTCCGGCCGCCTGTGCTGCTCATGCAGTAAAGGCTGCGAAAGTCCTCAGGCGGTGTGGCCCAACAGGCGATGTGCAGTGGCCCCTAGGGGGTCTGTGTGGGACACGGGAAGTCCACTGCCCCACAGCCCGGACAGGAGACATCTGGGAGGCAAAGGCGTCTTTTTGACGACAGCTCCCAGCAAGTTCTGAGGGTATGCTTGATCCCAGGGGCCGGCAGCCTCCCTTTGCTAAGTGACGGTCCTGCTCCCCTCAGCTGCTCTCCTCTGAGCCCTTGGAGACCCTCGTGCCAGGCAGAGAAACCCGCGACTGCACAGCCCAGCTGTGGTGGACTGTGGCCGCTGAGCCCCTGCTCTAGTTGAGGGGGGCTCCTCCCAACACCAGCTTCTCCCAGGCTCCACTCCCATCCTGGAGCTCAGGGGAGGGGCCCTCGTGTCCTCACCCCCAACCCCACCCCCCCTTTGAGACCCACAGGGTGCAGCGGGAGAACCTTAATGTGCACAGGGAATACCCTTCACGCTGCAGCCTCCTCTCCACATTCTGGCCTGCTCGCCCAGGAAAACCAGGACCCCCTGAGATCTGCTGGCCATCATTTGACATGACCACCCGCCTCTCCCCTCTGGCCCCACACCCCACACTTCCGCTCTACCCCACGCTCCTGCTCCCCCTGAATGCACCATCCTTCAAGTCTACACAAAAAAATGACGGGGCACAGTGAGGGAAGCTTTGTCAGTGATGTCTGTGCTCAGGGCTGGGGCGGGGGGTGGCAGGCACTCTTTGAGGAGGGCACTCAGGACCTGTCCTGCATGCAGGCCAGACACTCTGTCCCCGCAAGTCAAGTCACCCCCAGAGCAGCCACAGAGGACACGGGGTGCGTAAGCACCGCCAGGTCCCACTAAGGTCTTAGTGCCGGGCCTGAAACCCATGTCCCCAGGCATCTGCTTCTGCCCGGGCTCTCCTCCACAACGTAAGACGTCAGCCCCTCAGCTGCAGGCCCACCAAGAACAGGAGGGGCCGAAGCAGCTCACCACTGTCTGCCGGTCCCTGGGCCAGGGGACATGCAGGGAACTATTTTATTATGATAAATATCTTTAATGTTGTTACATGATTTTTATATGTAAAGTGAAAAAGATGACGCCATGAGCTCCTTGGGGTCAGCCGGGGGGGCGCTCACACAGGCCGGACCCAGACTCAGGCCCTGGGCAGACTCCAAGCCCCTGTGCCTTGACGCTCTCCCCTGACGGCCTCTGCCCAAGCACATCATCCCTTTGCTTTGCCTCAGAATCCGAGTATCGAGTCCACGGGGCTCCCTTGCCGCCTCCAGCATGTCTTCCCTGGCCCAGAGGCACCAGGTCAGGGCCCGGGACGTGGCTCCTGGCCGGCTCCCCGCCCATGCAAGGCCATGCATGCCACAGGCCCAGGGCAGCAGGACCCAGCAGGACAGGCTGCCCAGCGATTCTGCTGTGATCTCAGCGATGATGTGGCTGGTGCCCCGCAAACCAGCCACACGCCAGATGCCTGCTCTTCTGCCTGGAGTCTGGGAGCATTCCAGCTGCTGCCAAGCCATACACCCCATGTGCAGAGCCACCACACCAGCTACGGGCCTGGGCAGCAGCAAGACAAGAGAGCAAGGGACAAAGACGCCCTGAGCCCATGGACCGGGAAGACGGAGACTCCCAAAGGCGGAAGGTGAGCCTGACATGTGAGACCTGCTTCAGACCTGGAATCAAAGGTCTGTGAGGAAAAGATCCTCAAGCCACACAGATGCAGGAACAAGAACAAAAACTCAGGTCTCCCTCGTGGCACAGGGGTTTAAGATGCAGCATTATGGAGCTATCAGCAGCCACTGAAGCACGAGTTCGATCCCCCGTCAGAGTGACCCACATGGAGCAGCAGACCTCTCCTGTCTCCCCACTGCTCCCCTCAGCAGTGTATATCAGTAGATCCGCCTATTTTGCTCACAACTCTCTCTCTGGTGAATCCTCTCACTCCCCACACCTCTGGCCTGTACCCAAGATCTTATATGCATGAATAAATCAATCTTAAAAAAAAAAAGAATAAAAACAGACCTATGAGGGAGGCTGCAGCTGGTGCCAGGTCTCAGCACCCTGCTGTGCCCTTGCAGAGTGCCCCCTGCTGCTCAACGGGGGGATAGTAGGGGGTACCCTGGGCCGGTCCTTACTCACTGCCTTGCATTTTATTGGGGTGGGACAGACTGATACAACGCTGCGTGATTCCAGGATACAGGCTTACACCCCTTCGGATGTCTGTTGCCCCCACCACCAAGGCCCCCACAGTCTGCCACCACAGCCCATGGGTCCTCTCCCTTTGCCCCCAACCCCACCCTCCCCACCTGACAGCCTCAAGGCTCCCAGTGGGATTTCCAGGGTTTGCTGTGGCTTAAGTTTTGTCTGTTCCTTTGCTTTATTTCTCTGTACCCCTCTTAGAAGTGAAGTCATCGGCGTCTGTCTCCCACAGCCGACTTCGCTTGGTCTGAGCCCCCGCAGCCCACCGCATGGTCACGAAGGCAAGACTCCATCTCTTCCAGTGCGGAGCAGTGTCCCCCTGTGTCCGTCCCCACATCTTCCTCACCTGTTCCTGCGTCCTGGCACCACAGTATTTTGAAAGCCAGCTGGTGCTGATGGTTTCTTTTATTAGAAGTTATTAACGACCACCTCAAGTGCTGGCAGCAATACGGCCGCGCAGGTCTTCCACAGTTCTTTACTGAGTCGATTTTAGATGCCCCCACCAAGGAATTTTAATAATTTATGTCAATTTTCAAACAAGTTCTTAATTTACTCTTCTCCAAATCCCTATGCTATCTGTAGGAATGCCTTATGCTTATGGTTTTGTTTGTGCCTTTTCTGAATAATCGCAACAAAGTAATGTCAGTTTGATGAGTCTCCTCACAGGAGCCAACACTCGACACGGCTGCTTTGACTTTTGTCATTTTTTTTTTTTTCACATTTCTCCAATGTCTGTTTTCATCTTTACCATCTTCCTTCTACTTGTTGAGAATTTAATCAGTAATTTTTACTCTCGTACGTTCAACGCTTATCTCATATTTTTAGTCTTTCTGCTTTACTAAAAGCAGCATTAAATAGTTTAATTGTCATCGAAGTAGTCTCTTAGCTTTAGCCTGCAGGTTTGAATATCCAGTTTTTTGTCATCTCCTCGACCTCAGTGACTTCTGATCTCCAGTATTCGTTCTCCACCAACTGCAACCTACTCAGAGCGTCGTGTGCTTGAACCAGCTCATGTGAGAATTGGTCAGATTTTCATGAATTTTGAGAGCTGGTTTTTCAACACAACTACTATTAAAATGAAATTACATAACTGTAAAACCAAATGAATTTTATTAAAAGCAGAGGTGGTAAGCACTGGAAACACATCATTTTCTGATCCAGACCGCAGGCTCTCAAGGCTGTGGCTTAACCATCGGGACAGCCAGAGTGTGGGGCAGTGTCTGCGTCCTTCCCGAGCGGCTCAGCAGCCCCTTCACGGGCAACGGCTGCCATGAGGAGCGCCTGTGCCTCAGGAAGTCACCAGCGCTACAGCCAGGGCATTCTCTCCTGGAGAGAGAGCCATTGGGCATGCACACATCTTCATATTATCTGCAGTTATTTTCTAGTAAATATTATTTTATAACTTTAAGGAGCTTTACAAAGTCCCAGCTAGAAGCAGGGGAGGGGGTGTTGGGTCCAGACCACCCAGCCTGGGGTGTCCGGATAAGGAGTGGTGATGGGGCAGCAGCAAGTCACCTGCAGGGCCACGAAAAGGGCAGAAGAGACCAGGGGCTCTCCAGGCGCTACCCTGTGACCTCATTGGTGTTAGCCCATGCCCTGCCCTCTTAAAGTAGGGTTTGCTCCCTGTTCTTCTCCCCAAACACCACCGAGTTCCCATGACAGGTCACACGTGGGACAGTGCTGGGGGCCCCCAGGGCAAAGGCCAGGGCGGCCGAAAGGTGGCCTGGAAGATGCATCCCCCGTGGCCTGTTTCCTGTGGCTTCTGTTACTGTGGACTGTGCCTAACCCCCCCAGCCCCCCACTCCAAACTAGGAGTCTTAATCTTTGGTCCAGCCCCATCTGGAAACATCTTCATTTTACTTGCCTTAATGTTACTCCTAAAAAGGCTTATTTATGCCCTGGGAGAAAAGAAAAGAGAAAACCCTGCTTTGTGACAAAGAAGCTGTCAAAATTGGCCAGCTGGCTTGTTTTCTGATGAAGACAGTCACTGGAAGAGACAGGAAAATGAGAAACTGATTTTTCAAATTCCTTTTTCACTGCAGCAGAAAATTGCTGTGCGGACGCCAATCACTCCAGTCACAGAAGGAAGGAAACAGGGCTGAGTCTGGAGAAGGTGCCGCTGCCCAAAGGGTGGTGGATGTGAAGCAGGGCTGCAGGCATTATAGTGCCCACGGGCTGGGCCTTCAGCCCAGGCACCCCTGCGGCTCCCAACTCCCCACCTCAGGCCGGAGCCCAGGCTCCTGCATCTCTCATCCTCCTCATCTGCCGTCCATTCACGATGATGCCCCGTTACCCCGCCCACACATGAGGATCCTGCATCTGTCCTTCCGCCCAAGGTCCCACCACACATCTGGCCCAATTTCTTTCTGAGCTTTGCACATCCCCCCGTGTGCTTCAAACGCCGCACCCCCCCAATGGGAGGAGGCGAGGCGAAGGCATCCACTTCAGATCATACACAGACCAGGTAAGAGAGGACTGGTCACCTCCGTGGCCCCGCTGCTTCTATGAACAGGACCACATCTGAGACAGAATCCTCTGTCAACAGAGATTCTTTTCTCTGTCTTGAGCCAATGGCCTTATCAACCACCAAATCCTATCGACTGAACCTCAGGAGATGAAACTCCATCTGCCCGTCTGTTCTTTTCTATTCAAGTTTCAACATCTCCAATATCATTTGTCAAGTTTTTCTCAAGTGCCATATTTATTCTGAAAACTTTACAGCAGGAGTAACGAAATTGCTAAAAAGGTGGAAAGGCCGCCATAGCTTCCTCACCGCAGTCAACATGCCCCCACTCCAACCCCAGTGCAGACCCAGCCCATGTCACCTCACACCATCTCACTGTCACAGACATACAGCTTCCAAGCCTGTTTTCTTTAGTTACAAAAACCCTGCACATATTTATCCATGTCAGTCTGTGCAGCTATTTTTAAAGAAAACTATCGTGCTTCGTCCAAATGATGTGGTAACCAGCACACTATTATGAGACTCGTAGGTTGTTTCCAGCTACATATTTAGCAACAATGCTACAGAGAATATTCCAGACACATGGGTTTTTCTGCCTTTGAATTATTTCCAAGTGAATATTTCTAAGAGTGAGTTAAGTTCAAAAGCTTGTGTTCATGTTCTACCTAATTCTTCTTGCACCTGTTGCTGCATTCTTCCCCAAGAGGGCCCGTCGCTCTCCCCAGGGTGAGTCTGTCGTGTCCCCAGAACCGGCCCGGGAAAGGCCTGTTGGATGAGTGTGCCGTTCAACCCTCACAGCGAATGCACAGGTATGCGCCCACCATGCATGGTGGCCTGGTGCCCAGCACCCCGGGATGCTGACCACTCCCCAGGGTGCATGAGGTAGTGTACAGGTGTCTTGTTATGAAGAGCAATGTGAGCACGTGCTGTTTACCTGTGCATGGACAGGTGCTCCACATGCCCGAGCTAGGAGTAGGGCTTTGGGGCTGGCCGGCCAGTCTGCACTTACCTGTTTAAAAATTGCCTATTTTTACATCCCTGTGCAAAACGTGGGCACTGCTCCATCACCTCGTCATCAGCACCTGACCGTGTCTTATTACAGGGGTGAGCAAGCATATCTCATTCTCGTTATAACTTGCATTTCCCTCATGATTAGTGATGTGAACAGTCTTTAGTCAGGTTTGAGTCATTTGTGCATCTTCTGTGGTGAAAGCCCTTTAGCTCTTTTGCCCATTTTCAATTGGATTGATTTTGATGGAACTGCCAGAGTTCGATGTATTGAATATTCTAGATAAAAGGACTTTAATGGATATAGGATAGCATGTACTTTCTCCCAGTCTGTCTTGGATTGCTGCTTTCCTAATGGTGCCTTCTGAGACACAATTTTAGCCAATGTTGATGAAGTCACATTTTTGTCCTTTTTTCTTCTCTGTATTATGCTTTTGAGGTTATAGCTAAGGATGATTTGCCTAGACTAAGATAATAAAGGCTTCCTCCTATTTCTTCTTTCTCCTATAACTTGTACAGTTCTAGCTCTTCTATTTAGATCTGGATTCATGAGGAGTTAATTCCCAGTGATATGATATGATATTGATATGATGTGATGTGATGTGACGTGATATATAACATGAGCAAGGGATTAGAATACCTGATTGTCTCAGCACCATGTGGAAAAGGCTATCCTGAATCAATATTTTTAGCACTGTTGTTGAAAATAAATGTCAAGGTTTACTTCTTGACTCTCCAATCTGTCCCATTTATCTGTGTGTATCCCTCTGCTAATTCCTTACTTTCTTGATTAGCATGGCCTCATAATACATCTTGACATCAGTTCGTGTAAGTCATCCAGCTTTTGTCTTTTGAATGCTGTTGTAAACAGAATTGTTTTCTTCATTTCATTGTGTAAGTCTTCTGCTACTGGTATACAGGAATAGAACTGATTCCTGTATATATTGACTTTGTGTTTATTAGTTTTTGGTAATTTCTAGGTGCCTTGGAATATTCTACATGCAGAATCATTTCATCTGCTAACAAACAGTTACACTTCTTTCTCTACAATCAAGTGCCTCCCTCCTTCCCTGCCTCCCTCCCTCTCCTTTTGGCAAAACATAGAGATAAACCCTCCAGTTCTTCAGCATGTTTGATTTTTGCTCTACGTGATTTAGATGTTCTTTATCAAATTCTTTTCTATACCAGAATGTTGGAGTCTTGATCATGGATGGGTGTTGGATTTTATTGAATGATTTACCTGCATTACCAAGATGTCTGTGTAGCTTTTGTCTTTTATTCTGTTAAACATGGTGTATTACACGAATACCAGGATGTTAAAATAACTATGCATTCCTAGGATAAATCCCTCGGTGAGGAATTCCTTTTATATGTTGCCAGATTTGGTTTGCTCATGTTTTGATCAGGAGTTTCATGTTGGCAGTCACATGAGACACTGCATTTCTTCTCTCTTTGTCTTTGTGATCAGAGTATTATTAGTCTTATAGATAGAATTTTGATGTGTCCCCCTTGCTCCATTTTTAGAAGAGTCTGTTCTATTGTTGGCATATATAGATATATTACATCTTTATATTATACAAGCACATGACTGTAAGTAGTGCTTTACACATTCAGTCTTTTAAGGAATTTGGAACAAGTGATAAATATTTTTTTTAAAGATTTATTTATTTATTTATACAAGCACTGGGTACAGTCAGAAGCACGTGAGGGTGAGAGAATTCACCAGAGCGGGGAACAGAACAAGCAGACTGATGAAATACACTGCTGAGGGGAGCAGCAGGCGAGACAAGAGAGGTCTGTCGCGCCATGTGGGACCCTCACTGGTGGCTGGGGATCGAACCGGCACTGCAGAGGCTGCGGGTAGCTTCGCAGCCCTGCGCTCAACTGCTGCGCCACCAGGGGAGGCCCTCAAGTGATAAATATTTTAAAGGCTTTTTTTTTTTTTTTAAACTAACCCACATATTTACCATCTCTGATAACCTTTTCCTCCTAGGGATTCTGGTTAAATTAATGTCATTTCCTTTTATCCTGGGGGACTTGATCGCATGTCTCACAAGGCATGTCTCTAGCGGGCAATTCTCCCAGCCTCTGTGTACTGGGAAGGTCTTCATTTTACTCCCATCTCCAAAGGACAGTTGTGATGGGTATAGGACACTCGGTTGAATGGAATCTTGGCTTTGTCTTTAATCGGAGCACTTTAAAGAGGCCTTTCACTGGGAAGTCAGCTTTCCATCGTGTTGATGAGGCCACCAGCCACTTTCTCTCGCAGTCCACAACTTTCACTTTGTCTTTTGCTCTGTTTACTTTCCCTCTGTGTTATTCAGTTAGATCACTTATATTGATCTATCCTCAAAGTCTTGCCTTCCACCTTAAATCTTCTGTTCCACCTTAAATCTCCTGCATGAACTTTTCAGTTTTTCAGTTATTGTACTATTCAACGTTGTGAATTTGAAATAATTCTGTTTTAAAATCCCAGCTCTTTATTGTTGAGTCACGGTCGTCGTTCTCTCCTTCAATTATTAGAATTTTACTTAGGCCTTTGAACATGTTTACGACTTCTTTGAAGTCTTGGTCTCCTAACCCCAATACCTGAGGGCACTAAGGGGTGGTTTTTGGCAGCTTCTTCCCCACAAGGGGCCCTACTTTTCCATTCCTGGTGTGCCTCTGTGTATTTGTTGAACACTGGATATTACAGCCAGTGTGGCACAGTAGCCCTGGTTGCTGGCTCCGAGGCTGCTGTTGGTGCTCCTCCGGGGACTGGCACGGTGTGTGGCCGTGATATCTCTGCTGGGTTGTTCTTTTGCAACCATTATTATTCTTGTTTGTGAATTTTAAGCCTGAGCTTTCAGGGCTCACCCCTGGCAGGCCACTGATGACAGGACAGAGGAGTGACTGAACAAGCCCAAGGTCTCCGTGCTGCGCGGGAGCTGTGCGTTGGCGGAGGCTGCACCGGAGTGGAGCCACCTTGGTTGGCCTAGTGTGCTGCCTGCCAGTGTCCCCTACATGTGCAAACAGTCTCAAGGTTTCCCAGAGGAGGATGTGTTTGGACCATCTTCGATCTCTGCTATACCTCAGACAGGTACCTGCTTGCCCTAGTCATGGTCTTGCAACATCAGTCTCCTAGAGACACTGGTCCCCATTCACCCCAACACTGAGATTAATGCACAGATCAAGTGAACCCCTGCATCTGGCAGCACATCTGCTGGGACTCAGAGCCTGTCTTGTCCTGCCAGAATCAAGGCAGAGCCTGGCCAATGGCTGCAGGAGGCAGCCTGAATGACGCAGCACAGCTGCCACTGTTCCTAGTCTCTGTGTAGCAGTCTGGGGCGTGGCCACTAAATGAAACTATTTCTAACAGGAAATTCATACTAATGGAATATTCGTCCTATTCTTACTGTTTCTCAGATTGCTGTATAACTCTGCTCAGTTTCTAGACAATTAAAATTTTATTTTGCTAAATTTTCCAGTTTTAGGGTTTCTTTTTGGGGTGATTTGCCAGTCTCCTCATTCAGCCATGAATAGCCCACATTTTCAATTTCTCATTAGCATTTCACTTAGCTTTTTCCTGTTCCTGCATGCTCACAGTATTTTTTATTTAATTTTTAATGTTTTCTTACATCATTGTTCATTTTTGTATGCTATGTGATTTCTCCCCTCCGGTGTACCCGGCATAAACCTCCCATCACCATGGCACCCGTGAATGTCACCATGGCACCTTGTGCTCTCCCCTTCCATTCTGGCTCCTCTCTCTCCCCATCCCTGCGGTACATCTCGGGTCTATAATCTGCCCTCTAGGAATACTACGCAGTTATTAAAAAAGGTAAACTCGTGCCATTCACAGCAACAGGGATGGAGCTGGAAGGGATGGTGCTCAGTGAAATAAGCCAGAAGGAGACAGAAAACTACTGGATGGTTTCACTTACAGGAGGAATAGAGGGAAACCGAACAAAGAGTCAGAAAAAAAAGACAAAACTAGCGGGAAAATCAGTTGGTGTTGTTCATTATGAGAAGGTTGTGTGTGTTCTTGCTGACTGACTGCCCTTGAGTGGATTTCCCACTCCCCTGTTCTGCTATTCAGCCTGATGCTTTCCTCACCACTGTGAACACATCCGACCTTGGTCTCTATATTTGACATATTAATTGGGATTCTTTTTTTCTTATGTCATCTACCTCCAGGCTTGTTATTTGAAGCTTCAGAAGTTTCATGTCACTGCAAGCCTCAGACACTCCCAGCCACAGTCAACTGGAACCAGGCATCACAAGCTCTCATTCACCCCACCAGCCCACCGTGTACAGATAGGCAACCCAGGGTGAGTTTCGCCAGTGAAATTATTTCTAACGGGAAGTTCACACTAATGGAAGGCAGTACTAATCAGTGAACTTCAAATTAAAGAATATGAAGCATTTTATTATATTTATTCCATGTTCCTTAGCTTCCAACAAAGTAACACCAAGATGTTCTGACAGAGTATTTATTACTAAACCAAGACACTTGAATGTGGCGGCCTTGTTAATGTGTCAAACAAAGCCACATTATTTTAGGAATTTGAATTAAATACGCTCTGTCCTCCCTGAAATGGTTTCCTCTGAGAGGGGCAGCTCCAGCCCAGGATAACCTGAGTCCCCCGTGAAGTCGGGAGCTGGACAAGGCTTCTGCTCTTCAACATGCAGCTGCCACCTGGGAGCAGGGCAGATGTGCGGCTCCTACTTGGGGGACGGGGCCCGGGAGTCAGAGGTTACCTGGGCCTGCAGAGGCTGTCATGGCCCTGGAGCTCTGAAGCCAGGCGTGTCCCCTGGGACAACTTTCAAAACCTTCACGATATGTCTTGAAACAGGGGAGAGGGATTCATGTTGCTCCTTTGCACCAATGGGGTAACACGTGCCCAAGTCACCCAGCCTGGGCCACTCAGATGCCAGACGGGAAGGCGCGGTCCAAGCCACCGGCTGTGCTGGAGTCAGGTGCTGGGACTCGCTGCCGTAAGAGGTTGAGTACGGGGCTACCGCCAGGCCACATCCAGGCCGTGAGTCCTTGCCCCCGACGGAGCCTCAGCAGGAACGGCAACAGGAACCAGCCCGTCATGCCCAGACAGAGTGGGAGGCCAGGCCACGCCCCGGTGAGCCGGGCCCTAATGCGAGGTGACACTTTCTCAGTACAAACACTTCAGCTCTCTGGCTGCAGACAATGCTCGAGTGGGAGTGCCATCGCCCGGGGCCGCTCACCTCTCCACAGTCACAGTGCGTGTCGCCCCTTCCCCGGCCCCTACCCCATCCACTGCCTGGTCAGAGCGGGAGCGGGGGAGTTGGGGTGGGGGGGCACAGAACACAGGGCTGGGCCGTGACTCAGGCAGAACTTTCTGGGAAACATCCTGAGCTCCCCCACCCCAGGCAGTTCCCATTCAGCTCCAGTGGCCAAGACTCCAGGGAGTCAGGAGTAGCGTGCCCAGCCTGGTGGCAGGTGAGGACGGGCGCAGAGCGTGGCTGAGTGGACACATGTGTGTGGGGCGGGGGCAGGCATGGCGTCCAAGAGCATGTCAAAATGAGTTTCCTGTCAAGCTACAGAGCCCATCGGGCAAGAATTAGAAAAATTAGTCCAGGAGTCCAGAAATCTGAGAATCAAGCTAAGTAACAGAGAGGAAAGGATGTGGACAGTAACAAAATCTTGGTCACTACTAGGCAGGCCGAGGGCTGTGCACCCAGCTGGCCCCACTGCAGGGAGCCGTCACCTGGAAAATCCATTTCCTGCTGGAGGATACTCAGAAGTCACACACTCGAGAGCGCTGCCCCAAGACATTATACGCGACCACAATGATGAATCCAGGAGCGGAGCCTGGACCTGCTCTGCGAGAGTGCTGCAGCTACAAGCTCCCTACACGGATACTTATGTTTAACGTGTGCAGCTCAGCAGGGCGCGGTGGGGACGAAGAGAATCGGATACTTACTGGAGAAGAACAACAGAATGACAAGGGGGCCATTGCCCGTTTGGGGACTGGAAGCCGTTTGGTGGAGGAAGGGGCGGCCTGCTGTCTGGTTGCTTGCAGTGGCAACAGGGAAGGGGCGGAGAGACACCAGACAGTGCCAGCTGAGGAAGGCCAGGGGCTCTGCTGCTTTTTTCTTTTTTTACGGGATGGTGTCGCTGCCGGACATGATGTACTGCTATTCTAGCTGCTGTTGCAGCCCTCGTAAGTGCTCCTCAGGCCCCGGGGGGCCCCACGGGCAGCCAAGGCACCTGACTTGAGGTCAGGCTTTGTGTGTCGGCAACGCCTCCACCCACCCCAGGGCACACACCCTGAAGCCCCAGAGTCTTGCACTGGGACAGAAATGCTGAAATAAAGATGAACAACACCAAGTACCGACCTTGTCCCCACACAGACACCCAAGCAGGCCCGTGAGTTCCCTCTCCTGTCAGGAGCGGGCCTGCCCCAGCTGGAATGTGCACAAACGCCCGGCACTGGAGGCTGTCCAGTCAGGTGCCACCCCACAGGCCCTGACGTGGGCCAGCAGCCTTAGCGGTACTCCAGGGCACGGGTTCCAAGCCTACCAGCGCCACCTCTCCTGCCCCGAGTCACCAACACCAGCCTGTTTACACAGTTTGCTTGGATTAAAGGTTCGCCTGTATGTTGAGGAACAAAGATGAAAAGCCAGCAAAGTGACCATGACTGTGACCTAGAGCATCTCCTCACAGCCCATCAGGAGACAGCAGGCAGGCAGTCAAAGGTTGCACAGGCCCTCCACAGAGTGGACAGGCGGATGCAGTGTGGGAGGGAGCCCACCCACTCCACCCGGCTGGGCTACCTGACAACATTCCCTGTTCCCGCCCACACGTTGCACTGGCAGACGCTGTGAGGGGCTCTCTCCAGACAGCCTGATTGATTTTTAAAGCTCCGGAGTGTCTCTCCCCCCAGATCCCTGTGATTTCCTTTGTGCATTACAGGAAAGTGCTCTGCGCATCCAGCTGCCGGGGGCCTCTCAGCTCAGCCCCACCAAGTGCCTGCTTCCTGCTGACCTGCGGGCGCAGTGCCGCCATCAGCAAGATGACCTATTCGATTTAGCCATCTGGCCTGTGACAGCGGCGCCTCACTCAGACTGGAGGGTGCCTCAGGGGAGCGCCCATGGAGCCCATGTCTGCGGCCCAACCCAGTGACGTGGCTGGACGCAGTGGAACATGAGGCATGGTCTGGTGGCAAGGCTGCCCACATGCGGTGCCGGGGGCCAGCACATCCTCGCAGCCATAGAGAACAATAACTGTGCCCCTTCAAAGGGCCAGCTGGCCCCCTCAGGTCACCCTGACACCCTGCCAAGGAGATTGGGCAGGCAGTGCGGCCCACTGGCCAAGACTGGACCGGCTGAGCCTGGGCCAGTGTCTTCCCTGGACCTGACTGGGAAGAGGGGGCATGGGAGATCCTGGAGCAGGGAGCACAGACTCGGTGGCCAGGCCAGGCGGCATCTAAAGGTGGCTGCATCCCGGGAATCTGCAAAAGCAAATCACTTCCCCTCCTGGGCCCTGGTTTTCCCATTAGCAGAACAGGAAACCACCTCCCTCACGCAGCCAGGAGAAGTCAAGGGGATGGTGAGCCAGGATGGAGGCAGGGCCCGGGCAGCAGGCAGGGGGTGGCACTGTGAGTGCCAGGAGCCCCTACCCAACCATGGTGATGACAAATATCCAGTGAGACTCATGTGAGAACATGATGACACGGTTCCGGGACAGCAGGAGACACTGAAGGCACTCTGAGCCCGGGCTCTGTCCCACTGGAAGGGGGGTGGGAGCCAACGCCCACCTGGAATGATGTCTGAGACACTCTAAAGGCATCCTGAATGGAACCCAGCACCACTCCAGCTTCCCAGCTTTACCCCTGTGCCCACCCACTCAGGTGGCTCCCCACACCACAGCACAGCAGGGATCCTCTCCAGCCTGGGCGACCCATCAGCTCTGGTGCTCCTGAGGAACAACCCCGCCTCCGGCCCAGCCCCACCCCAGCACTGCCAACCCCATCTGAGAGAGCAGCGCCCCCAGCCTGCCAGCGTCTTGTGCCCACACCCACTTGCCCAACACCAGGGTGCATG
This sequence comes from Talpa occidentalis, assembly GCF_014898055.3. NCBI lineage: Eukaryota > Metazoa > Chordata > Mammalia > Eulipotyphla > Talpidae > Talpa > Talpa occidentalis. Next base: position 70,731,393 of record NW_023605194.1, on the reverse strand, counting down.
AGAGCACCTACGGGAGGTTCTAGGGGAGGAGGCTCATGCTCCTCACCCCCTGTCAGCAGGGCTGAGGCCCACACTGCCCCTGGGGACGCCAATGCCCATCATCGGCTCCACCAAGCGGTACAGCAGGACTCGGAATCTGACCTCAAGAAAGGCAGATGCTGCTGAGCAATGGCTCTGGGCGCCTCCCGCTCCCTCCCTCCAGGAATCAAACCTCCTGAGTCCAAACAGGATGGTAAGACAGGGCCATGACAGCCAGAGAGTATGCAGTGTGTCGAGAGGGAGGTGGGAGCGAGCGGGGAGAAGGTGGGCCCAGGGTGCCTTGGGCTGGCGGGCGGGGCACTGCTAGATTGGGGAACATGGAGCACGCAGGGCCATGGGGGCAGCCAGGGCACCAGCAGGCCAAGATTCCAAGGTTTTCCAGGCTCCAGGCAGACAGGGAGAGGAGACAGACGGGTCTGGAGCCCAAGCCAGGCCTTGACGGTCCCCACGGAATGTCTCCACATGGCCTGGCCTCTCATACCAGGCAGACCCGTGGGAGGAAGCCGTGACAGCACCAGCTTCAGGGGCAGATGTGGTGGGTGGGCGGGGAAGGGCCTAAGAACCCATTTTCCCAGCGGGCTGCCAGGTGAGGGGGTACAGTGGGGCACCCACCAGCAGAGCAGAGGTGCCCCCGCCCTGGACTTCCGAGTTGCAGGCCGTCTACATGCTCTGCCACTGTAGCCAGGACCCTGGGGGGAGAAGGTTCTGGACTTGAGCCCACCGCCTCGCGCGGGGGCTTCCCAGAGCCCGATTTCCTGCATGGTCCCTGTGGGGCAGTAACAAGTGACTCCAGTGACTCTGCAGCCATGGGCTGGCACAGGCCACACCCAGGACTATCTGGATGGCCATCACTACCATGCCCACCCCACACCAGTGCTGGGCAGCCCAGGGAGAAGCCCTGCACCCAGCCTGGTCAGGAGAGCGACGCAGAGCCTTAACCCACACACCCACTGCTGGCGGACCCTCGCATCCCATCCCAGCCACACTGCTCGCAGAAGCCGCTGGAAACACTGACCCCGGAGACTATCCCTGCTGACAGGCCCAGCACACAGGGCGCACTTCTGGTCCTTGGGTCACTCTCCGGGGGAGGCGCATCCCTGCCCACCCCGCGCCCACGAGGCACAACCTTGGCTGCCCGCTCATGGCTCCAGGGGCTGCTTCCTCGGACTCTCTGGTTGATGGAGACAGAAACAGCCCGGGACACATCTTCAATGAGATTATCTACCAGGCTCTGTTCTCTCCTCTGAGGACTGCGCTGCTGGTTGCTGCTTTTCCTATTCAAACAGAATCTTCATTTTTTACATCCAATTCAAAGACGGTGGCTACATAAGAACATAACTAAAAAATGAAAAGCAAAGCAGCTTCTACTGCTCAGCCTTCTTCCTTTCACTGCTTTCCCTGCTCCTTCCCCCAAATGAGGGTCCATCTCTCCCCTGAGTTGCTGAGGGACCTGCCAGCTTGTCCCAACACATGCAGATCTACATGCACTGCTTCGGCACGTGCGTCCTGGAGAAAAGACTGTTCCTCCAACAGCACCTCCGCAGGTGCTGAGGAGGGCGGCACCTCCTGCAACTCCATTGGCTGCCCTCGCCCTCACCAGCCCTGGTCTGGCCGCAGACACAGGCCTCTCCCACTGGCAAGCTTGTAGGAGGCCAGCACCCGCCTCAACTCTCACCATGACTGGGACCAAAAACCACATGGGCTATGCAAGTGGCTCTGCTTAATAGGAAACACACAGAACAAATAACAGACATTTGACAAATAACAAGGAGCCACAAAAATAAAAAGAATTTTAAGCAGGTGGAGATGGTGCCCATGGGGACTCTCCTCGACTGTCTCCTGTCACTGCACAGGAGCATCTCGCCCTGCCCAGAGGCACGCTGCAGACACACTCATTGCCAGTACGTGTGCAGAGACACGCCACCCCCAGTTAACAAGCAGCGGGCCCCTTTCATGAGCAACAAGGGGCTCACAGAAGACTCCTGACAGGCTGTCTTCAGTCTCACAGCAGCTCCGCTCTCAGGCGGGCCTGGTCTCCTAACCCATACCTGGAACACGGGCAGCTGACCCCAAGCCGGAGGTCACCACAGGACTCTCTCCGAGGGGACTTAGCTCCCCAAGTCGGAGGTCACCACAGGACTCTCCCCAAGGGGACTTAGCTCCCAACGCCCCAGCAGCGCTCCCCAGCCTGTGGGCCCCCTGCTACGTGTGGTGGCGGGCAAGCCGGGGGTGGGGAGCCGGGTCGGTCTGCAGAAGCCACTACTAAGCTAGGGGGCCCCCAAGGTAAAGGACACCCACACACTGGGCTATCGGAACCCAACACGAGTTTGGTAATGAGCTGCTGTACCTTCTGGCCTGGGGGCAAGCCCACCCCGGACACCCACATTCAAACGGGAGCACCTGCAAAGCCTGTGCTGGGGGTTGCGACACTTGGAGGGGAGGAGACATGCAAAGGGAGGCGTGCAGAGCACTATAAAGGGCAGGAAGACCACAGAGCAGGTTTTCTGATCCAGCAGACTGGGTAAAGGAGGAGTCAGAGTCCTCAGTGGTTTTTTGCAGGTCTTTTATTTAGATTTACCAGGCATATGGCAGGCAGGGGTGCTGGGAGGCCGGGAGGCTGGCAGTCCTCCAGCCCCCAGCAAATCTTCACTCTATCTGGGCTCTCTGGCGTTCTCTCTGCTTCTCTTCTTCTCTCGGCTTCCGTTCGTTCTTGGCTTCTTCTGGCGTCCCCATGATGCCACCCGGCGTCCCCATGATGCCACCCTTATAAACTCAGTCTCTCAGCCCAGGTGTACCCACTTCAGGTGCCCGCCATCAGGCATGCATTCAGGACCACAGGGTTCCCTCATTTAGCCTAATGGTGGGAGGGCAGAAAAGCCTGATACTTTTCCTTTCCCTACAGTCTACCCCCTCAGGGTTTTCTGCCATACAATCTACACAAGTCACATACGTTTCTCTTGGCAATAGAACACTGCAGCCATGGCCAACAAAAACAAATAAGATACATCACAATAGAACAACAAAATACATAAAATACAACAGAACACAAATAAGTCCAGGCAGGGCCCCAACCTAGTGGTAAAAGATAATTATTGGCATCAGCAGATGAGCCACCAAATCTGCTGCCAAAGGCACTGCTCATACGAGGGAGGGGAACCTCTCACAGCATCTACTGTAACACACCAGGAGCCGTCAGGCTTCCTGGCCTTCTCTGGCTGTTGTCTCAGCTACAAGCCACACACCGCATCCCACTCTGGGATTGGTGATTCTATACTGTTGGGGGTAATCGCCAACCCTCAGGGTTTCTGTCTGCGATCACTCCAACACTCGGCTTTCATAGCCACCCATGTGACACGCAGACCCCTGCACTCAGGCCAACCCTCTGCACAAGCACATGGGTCGGGGATCCATGGATACAAACTCTACATTCAGCTTGGGCTCCACCCCAAGCCACGTTCCCCGCCCGTCCCCCAAGGACGGGTTGCTCAGCTCCTCACCCTCACTCGACAACAAGCAGGGCATGACCCACAGGTGATTTTACAAGACTCACTGGCCTTCCTCAGCTTACTTAGTGCTTAACAGCCACTCAGGGCTTCCCAAACTCAGCATCAATACCAGCTTTTGCCTTCTCAGTTGGCTTTTCTCCTCTGCCTAGCTGCTGGGCACACACAGGCTGCTTTTGGCCATCAAGGCCCACTGGCCACCCCCAGATTCCCATCTCCTGGGGTGTACAAACAATAGCATCCTCCCCCAGGGTCCCAAAAACCTAACTTGCCAAAGTTCCTCTGCCTTCTGGCAGGATTGTCAGTCCAAGTCCATTAGTCCAAGTCTGTTGGCCTCTCCCTGCATCAGCACTGGAGAGCTCTGAATCATGGTCCTCTCTTCCCCAACGATTCTGCTACCTCAGGGGTCGTTGGCTGGTCCTCTCAGGCGTCTCCTCCATGCCAGGTCTCGTCCCGCAGCTTCCGGACCTTGTCCATCTCCCGTGCCGCCATGATGCTTCCAATGTCGTCACAGGCAAACACAGTCTGTTACTTCTTAGTCCTTCCAGGTCTTCGGAGGGCTCCATACCCATCTGCATGGATCATCTTGCCGACTTACGCCAATTGTAAAGGGCAGGAAGACCATAGAGCAGGTTTTCTGATCCAGCAGACTGGGTAAAGGAGGAGTCAGAGTCCTCAGTGGTTTTTGCAGGTCTTTTATTTAGATTTACCAGGCATATGGCAGGCAGGGGTGCTGGGAGGCCGGGAGGCTGGCAGTCCCCCCAGGCTCCAGCAAATCTTCACTCTATCTGGGCTCTCTCTGGCGTTCTCTCTGCTTCTCTTCTTCTCTCGGCTTCCGTTCGTTCTTGGCTTCTGCTGGCACCCCCATGATGCCACCCTTATAAACTCAGTCCCTCAGCCCAGGTGTACCCACTTCAGGTGCCCGCCATCAGGCATGCATTCAGGACCACAGGGTTCTCTCATCTAGCCTAATGGCAGGAGGGCAGAAAAGCCTGATACTTTTTCCTTACCCTACAAGCACACTTAGCTTCGCAGCCGTGACCTGAGTGTGGAGGAGGAAAGCGCCTCTGGAGTCGAAGGGGGGAGCCACCTCTAAACTTTAAAAGGTGGTAGAACTATTAAAAGCAAATTTTAATGAACTAAACACAGACCTGCAGCGTCCTCCCCTAGACTTAGGAGATACCCGCGCGCAACAGCTGCTACCAATCCCAGCCAAGTGGCGATACCACCAGTTGTTCAGCGTTTTAATTAAAATGAAAACATACTCTCTGCAGACTTGTTTTCTTCCTCTCTGTCCTGAAGTGCGGGCCTGACTCACTCGTCACTACCCTCACCCGTGTTCAGGCCTGGGGCGGCAGAAGAGAACAGACCCGGCATTTTCTCTCCAGTCCCTGTGCACTTGACCGTGGTCACTCATGGAATATCCGAGACAGTAACTCAAAGCTCCTTTGGTGTGTGTTCTCGGGGGGTTCAGGGGTGGATGGGCCTCTAGGACGGCCCCACTCCGGTCTTGCTGGGGAAAGTGCAGGACTTGACAAAACAGAGAAACCCCAGCATGGAGTCAGCTGGTCTGGCAGGAACAAGCAGGAAATCCCTTAGAAGCAACGTCGAGGGCTCCACTCTCCAATTCCCCATGATCCAGGGCCTTCCCATGCTGACCCGACCTCTCATTACACCGCAGGAAGCAAAGCTCACAAGATGAAAGTGTGTTCTAGACTCAGACAAGTCTCCACCCAAGTCCATCACCACCGGCAGTATTATTTTGAGTGAATAAGCAAATTCTCTGGGCTTTACTTTCTCCATCTGTAAATGGAGTGATGGTGCCCCAAATTCTTAAGATTCTTTTAGCGTCCAGGAGATAAGGGGTGTAAAGGACTCAGCACTTATTAAACATTGATTCGGGGAAATCATCCCACCATCAATTATCTCTTATCCATAAGGCCCCCGACTGATGGTGATTGTTCATAGGTATGTCAAAATAAGGCTGGAGGAGGAAGAGGGGAAAGAGGAAAAAGCAGGGTAAGAAGAGAGAAAAAAGGAGGAAAAGAAAGTATCTTAAAAGCAGCTACAGGAAAACTGCTAGAATTCCCATCCTGGAGCAGCAATTAGGCTGAGAGCTGAACTCCTAAAGAAATAATAGAAGTCAGATGGTCATAGAAAAATATACCCAAATAACCAGAAGAATAATTTCCCATCTAGAGTTCCATGTCCAATGCAAACATCTTTCAAGAATTAAAGTGGAATAAAGGTATTTAGAGACAAACAAAACAGGAGCAAATTCGTCATCAGCCCACAAGCTAAACACTACAGAGTGTTCTCCGGTGGCAGGAAACTGCCACCAGATGGGACCACAGAGAGGCGGGCGGGGCAAGGCCAAGAACAGGATGCACAGGTCGGATTGAGTCTCGTCTGCAAAACACAACAATGGCAACACGTGCGGGACATGTGTGCCTGACGACGGGCCCCCGGCAAAGAAAACAGTAACAGACGGCCATGTCCGAGGCCTGCCGCGTCTGTGAGGAGGCCGAGGTACGGGTTTCCAGCAGACTTGAGCACTGTACGCTGTCTGCACAGTGGCCACTAAGAACCATCAAAGAAAGCCAAGGTGAGCAGAGGCCTGGAACAACACCAGGTCATAACCCACCTCCCAGACTACCAGGGAAGAGTGACGCCTCTATGCCAAGAAAAACTGCCCTGAAATAACACTGGCCAGAGTGTGACACTGAGGGGACAGTACAGGCCATCTTTTCTTCTTATTTCTTCACCTGTGTCATCTAAATTTTTTTTTTAAGATTTATTTTATTTATACAAGAACTAGGGTATAGGCCAGAGGCAAGGGAGGGTGAGAGGATTTATCAGAGACAGTGTGGGGAACAGAACAGGCAGATGGACAGAAAATACTGCTGAGGGGAGCAGTGGGCAAGGTAGGAGTGGTCTGCCATGCCATGTGGGAATCTCCCTGGCTGGCTGGGAATCGAACCTGCGCTGCAGATGTTGTGGACAGCTTCACAGCGCTGCGTTCAACACTCACCACAGGTGAGGCCCTTATCTAAATTTTTACAGGTGACTTTGAAAACAACGGGCATGAAGACATCCCTGCTGTAGAGGCGGCCCTGACTCTCAGATGTACGCTGGGGAGCAACGCGCCCTTGGAGAGGGTTCTCGCTGAAGACACCAGCGCTATCCCTTCTAAGCTCACTGAGCCCTGGACGCTGGGCCAGGCTCCCGCCCACAGGGCAAGGCCAGGAGACGCCCCGCAGCTCCCACACCTGCCAGCCACCCCTTAGTGCCAGGTCACTGAGTGTCACGTGACAGGATGACTCGCAGCCACTGACTGGCTAGTCTTTCAGTGACATCCGCCTCACCCCACAGATGAAGCTCAAAGCAAAGAACTCCCCCTCTGCAGCCCCATGTGAGACATCAGGCTCCTGCCCTTGTGGGTCCTCTGGTCACACCCCATCAGCACCTTCCTAAGAAGCCCCCAAAGGGAAAGCCTGAGCAACCCAGCCGGGAAGTCTCATCAGCACATATGAGTCCTGCCTAGCCCGTCAGCATGGGCTGGCTCTTCAGGCCCTCCCTCTGCCTCCAGAGTCCCGCCTCAACTATATTTAGGTACAAAAGGAAGAAGAAAGCCAAGAAATGGTATCAGAATCTACTTCCTATAAAAGGAGTCAAGTGCCACCTCATTACCATTAGGATGCCTGCTCGCCCATCGGGTGGCTGGACCAGAGCCTACGACATACGCAGAGACATTGGACTCCTGAGCATCACCGGTGGGCGATGGGCGGGGAGGCGTGGGGCGCGGTGCCGGCGCAGAGGCAAACAGCCCAGTGTTTTCCAAAAAGTTAAACACAGAATTCCTGTGTAAGCCAGCCATCTCACTGCTGGCACAGAATAGCCAAAAGCATGTGGAGCGGGGACTTGAGAGGACACAGGCACACCTGAACCACCCCACCCTGCTCCCCCAGCACTGTCACGATGGCCAGCTCCCAAGGACAGGCAAACGGGCAGAAAGGCGGTCCAGCCATGCAACAGAATGTTATTCGGGCATCAAAAGGAAGACACATGCTATACTTGGATGAAACACGAGGCACTGATTATGCCAAGTGAAACAGGCCAGCCACAGACAGACGGCACGGTGCTGCACACTCGAGAGACGGAAAAGGGAATGCGGCTTCCCAGGGCATTAATTCTCTCTCTATTAACCTGTTTCAAAAGGGAGGGAGGGAATCAAATGGGCCTTCTAGGGTTGAAAACTGAATCTAAAATTAAGAAATCACTGGAGAGGCTCACCAGTGGGCTGGCCCAGCAGGAGAGGGCAACAGCAAATTAGAAATAGCGCAATAAAACTCGCCAGCCTGAGTCACAGATGGAAAACAGTATGAAGAACAGAACAGAAGAGATATGCAGACTTAGAGAGTCCCACATTCACATAACTGGACCCCTGGTAAAAAAGAGGAGAGAAAATGGAACAGATATGCTGTGTGAAGAAATAGGTCAAGATTTTTCCCCAAATCACCCAAGTCATCAATCCACAAATTCATGAAGTTCAGCAAATATGAAGCAAGACAGATCTTTAACAATCCACGTAGGTGCTTAATAGTCAACATGCAGAAAATGAAAACTACAGGAGATTTTAAAAGAACCTGCAGGAAGAAAGACACATCACGTTCGGGAGAACAATAGATCCGCATCTTGAGTCTCCTCAGGAGCAAGAGCAGAGTTAATCTGCTAGGAGATAAAGCAAACCTATAATTTTACACAAGGAGAAAATAAGACAAAATAAAGACGTTTTCAAACAAATGATAAAGTTCGTCACCCAAAGAAGTGCGCTACAGAAAGGCTGAGGAGATCCGCGGGTCGGCAGAACCTGATCCCAGAGGAAATTAAGGGGAGGCGTGAAGCAGGGTGGATACACGCAAGAGGGTGTTGGCAATTTTAAGCAAAACACGGTAACAGAGGCTCAGAGATGCGTCAGAAAAATAGAAAAAAGGGCAAGGAGGAGGTTAAGTAGAATTCAACTGCTGTGAAGATCTTATGCTGTGTGAAAGTGGTAAAAGTACTCATTTCAATAGCTTTTAACGTGTGGGACTGCCGTTGTCATCTCCAGGCTAAGCATTGAAAGAACAGAAGAAAGATAAAATAAAAAGCTAAGAGAGGAAATTAAATGCGATAATAAACAAATATGTGATTAAAAAAACCCAAAAGGCTGGAAAAGAAGAATACAGGAAGCCAGAGTTAGGGATCAGAGAGAGAAAACGATCAGCAAGATGGAGGAGGTTAACAATTATGATACAAATAAGTGGACGAAATATTCCAATTTTAAGACAAATATTGATGGACCAGAATTTCAAAAAATAAAAAGACCTAATGTTTTACTATTAATTTGCAAGAGACGGCATTTACAAACTAGGATGCAAGAAACAGAAAGGAAAGGGGTGGAGGGACGCATGCCGCACAAACTCCAGCACAACGGGAGCTCATAAACACTGAGTACTTCATGGAGGCCCAGGATCCTCAAAGGCCCTGGCAGTGTGAGCCTGGCAGCAGAGCTCCCAGAGACCCCAGCACTGGGCGCCTGCGACGGCCCCCACAGACGGTTGGTCCATGTCCGGGGGCTGCCTTCTCCCCAAACTGGTTTTAGATCTAGTGTAACACCCAAATCCCAACAGGCGTTTGGGTTTGGAGGAAAGTGACCAGCTGTGTGGATGTCGGCAGGCACTGGAGGAGATGTGGCTGCCCTGGGGAAGAGAACAAAGGTGGCAGCCGGCTTCACGCTGGCTCTCACGCCAGGCAGAGCAGGATGAGGCGTGTGGGCATAAGCACAGACGAGGGAGCCATGGCACATCATGGAATCCAAAGAAACAATGAGCCCCTCACGCACAGACTTGATTTAGGGCCGCGCCTGAGGCTAGCTGCGGAGGGGGCAGCCTGACTAAGGGGGAGAGGAGCCTGCCATTTCCTTCAGTCTCACCACCGCCACCCCTGCACTGGCAAAATGAAATCAGATCATGCCGCACACCTACGGACACCCCAGTGGCTTCTTTTTGCCACTTTTTGCCACATGATAAAGAGGCACCTCCCTGAGGACCCTGGGTGCTTTATCACTTGCTTCCTCTCTCAACACCCTGCACCCACATCACTGACTCCACTTTGGACAAATGCCTTGCTTGTCCCTAAGAGCTCACCCCTGCACATACCCTCTCTTCCTGCAAGACCACCCTCTGGACCCCTTGTTAGCCTCAGTCACCTCCTCCAGGAAGAACTCCTGGATTCTCTAACCAGGCTACGTGCTCCCTATCAGTGAGCCATGAGTTAACTCCACAGAGTGCCTCTCACATCCCTTGAGGGGTCACCACATGCGGGGCCCCCTAGGCTGATTGCAAACTGAGGAGTTGTGTCCCCATCCCTTATCACCTAAGTCGAAAAGTTTTCTTTCAAGAAGAAACAACCTAGAAGCACTGAGAACAGCTGGTGGAGAATCAAGAGAGACCTGAACTGGGAGTCTGGGGGAGGGGGGGGGAGGGAGGGGGCGGGAGGAGATGAATCAGCTGAGTCTATTTTGCTCCAAAGCGTAAGGTTCTAAAATCGTCTCTGAGCATCGAGTTTCACTTCTTTCCAGCTCTGGAGTCACAGTTCCACTGCTGTAAATCACTGCCTCCTGGAAGCCACCCAAGATCAACTTCCTGCCATTGTAAATCTCCCTCAGCCATCCCTGCCCATGGCCCCAGACACCGGGCTGCTCTGATTCAGGCTTCTGTGTCTGGACAGCCCTGGAGGTGCGCTTCCCCTCCAAACCTCCATGAGGGGAGACACTAGTCACCTGTGCAGCCCTGTGTGAGGCAGGAGATGAACAGGAGGAAAGTTACTCTGGACCCCCCTCGCGGGAGAGAGAGAGAGAATACTGTCGGGCAGGGGGCACAGTGACACCCCAGCATCACTGAAGGCGCCATCACCCGGGGAGGAGCACGCCGGTCAGTCAGCCGCACATCCCTCTTCACCAGATGCTTGCGGGGACACCACAGCTCTGGCTTGTTCTCTGGTCGTGAAGGTGACGGTCGTGGGGTGTCAGCAGACATGCAGAGGACGCTGGGCAAAGGGTGAGGTGCTGGGTGCACAAGCACGTTCTCCAGCCTGCCAAGGGCCACACACAAGAACGGAGGGGACACACAGGCCACGCGGGAGGCACCCAGTCTGGGGGTCTTCGGTGCCAATGCTGTGCAGCCACGGCTCTGTAAGCCATCTCCACTGCACAGACACCATGTCACGGTGCAGCCACACATGGAACATTACTCAGCAATGAAAAGAGACGAGGCAGCGAGGCAGGAGAGGAGGCGGAGGATCTCACGTGCAAGTCACCAATGGGGAGAAGCCGACCCAGACAAGGCTGCCTGCACTGCCATCCTGACTGCGTGGTCTTCCAGAAAGGGCCAAACTATGGGCTGAGTGAAGATCAGTGGTCGCCAGTGGCCGGTGGGGGGTGGGGGCCAAGGCAGAGCCCACAGGATGTTCAGAGCCAGGACGCCGAGACACGGCTGGTGGAGACATATCATCTACTTGTCCAAACCCACAGAACATACACAGCATGATGGGCCCCGTGGGGAACCGTGGACCTTGGCCATGATAACACAACAACGTTGGCGGCAACAAGGGCACCCACTACTGCCAGAGGTCAGTAACAGGGAGGCCGTGGGGACGAGGCGTCTCCGCGCTTCCTGCTTCATGTTTCTGTAAACCCAAAGCGCCGCAGGGAGTGGCTGTGCCAGGTTCAGGAAGGAAAGCCAGGGTCACCTTAAGATTCTCGCCTGGCTGGGTCCACACGCGGGTCCACCTTGCTCTGGATGTCGGTGACAGCCAGTCACAGGAGAGCCGGAAGGGCCCAGAGACGGGCGTGTGGGCAGCCCACCCTCGGAGAAGCCTACTGCCACTCGCCAGCAACCTGCACCAGGGCCCTGCTCAGGGCTCAGGCTGACAGCTGTCCCTTGCGGGGGTCTGGCCTCCCGCACTAGCCCAGCTCAGTGGTCTGCAAGCTCTGCCTGCACAGCATGCTCCCCCCAGAGCCCCGGGAGGGGAGGTTGGGAGGGGACAAGTGGTTCACCTGTGCACCCCTGGGTGACAAATCACCTCCCCCAGCTCAGTGCAGCTTCCTGGCAACACAAACGACAAAGGGGTGCTCCGTGTGGGAGCGGGATGGACCCTTGCCAGCGCCAGGCAGGGGTAGGCCAGGCTGGTGCGTCTGTCCCTCCACACACTGTCGCCACCCCTGTGGGCCGCTCCTGCTGCCACCTGAGGGTGCAGAGCCAGGACACAGAGCTGGATGTCGGGCCAGCGCCGGGATCACGCCTGACAGGCCGCACCCCCACTGCCCCCTGCCAAGGCCACAAGGAGGCCTCCTTAGGAGGGGAGGGTGTGTGTGCAAAGAAAAATTCCATCTTCGATCCAGGAACACCCAGGCCAGTAATCCATATGGTGCCTGATGGCCCAGCTGGCCAGCTTTGCTTGCACAGCTCCAGACCTGCTGGGTGCCGCCCGGCCAAGCTCGTGCACAGACTTGCTCCCACCCTGAGCAGCAGCCCCTGCAGAGGAGAGGCGGGGGGCAGAGGCTGTCAGGGCAAATCCCAGCTGCCAGGCTGGCGGGCGACCCACCTGCCTCTCCTGAGCCACTCCTGGGAGGGTCCAGGCTCACCCCAAGTGACTCTCACCTCTACCCCAACACCAGAGACAGACACACACCCCACACACACACACACCCAGCACACTACACGTGCACACACACCACACACACCCTGTACACCACAGGCACACACACCACACACACATGCACACCCTGCACACACCCTGCACATACCACACACACACCACATACACACATCACACAACACCATACACACACACCCATGGCGAAGCCACCAGGTAGCCCCACATTTCTGGTGGTCTCCAGCACACTCTTCCACAGGTATAATTGGGACACCAGGGAGAACAGGCTGTTTTATGAGGAGTGAGTCAATAATTTCCTTTCCCCCCTCCCACCACCCCCTCCGCCCCACACACTCTCCCAGAGGGCCACGAGTGAGCAACACATGTGGGTGGGAAGACAGATGTAGTGGCCGTGCCCTGCTTGTCCATGCAAGGGAAGGCCCTTCGTGGCCTCCCCACCCTGGCCCATCACTCCATGCTGCCTGGTAACAAAGGTCTGCGCCTGGCCCCGCGCGGGCTTCTGCAGCTGCCCAGCTCCTCACCAGCACAGCCACCGGGGCTGGGTTAGGGTGGGGCCCACAGGGGCTACCTCTCCAGGCTCTGAGCCCAACTCCCCAGCCAGCACCCAACCAGGGCGAGCCCACACACTGGGAGCGTTTCACTCAGGTGTCCTCTGTGACTACCAGGCTTGTCCCTGTTCCTTCCCTCTGCTACCAGCAAGATGGGGCGCGCCCGAGGGGCTATCTCGGGGTCATATCCCCAAGTTGAGAGGGTGGGGTGGGACAACCTCCTAGTCTGCTGGGCTCCACCCCCATAACCTGCTGCCCAGGCAGGAGGCCGGGCAGAGTGCGTGTCCACAGCCCCTGGCAGGTGACTTCGGAGCTCCCAGACAGCAGCAAGCAAGGAACCTGGAGCCCCCACTACCCAAAGCCACACACGCGGGAGGCTCTTCCCGGGATGCAGGCATGAAAGCCAAGCCCAGAAAGCGCATGGCCCGCCCAAGCCCTGGCCGTCTGACGGCACTACCCGTGATGCCCCCTCACCGCCACACGGGTTAGGAAAAACAGGTCTTCCAGAAGCGGGCGCAATGTGCGCCCTGATATTTGTACCAAATGGCAGCAGTCCCTCAGCCACAGGAAAGCTGCCAAGTTTCCATCTTCCCATATACAGCCACACCTTGAATCCAGAAGCGAAGCTGCGGGGGTAGGAGGGGGCGCATTGACCATCCATGGCACAGGGCTCGAAGCAGCATGCACGCCAGGAGGACCTCCCTGTTCTGCTGGCCTGAGGGGAGCTCTGGCCCCTCAAAGACGGCTCAGAGCCCATCCATGACCTCACCAAGCCGGAGAACAGCCTCTGCATGCCTACAGGATGTCATCACTGCTCTAAGCAGCAAGTGTCTCATGCTAAAAACTCAAGTGGCTTCTTTAAGTTAAATTTGATTTCTCACATCTGTGTAAAAAGCACTTTGAAGTTGAAATAATTCAGAAAGTCATTTTGAGATCACATTTTCCTCACTCACATCAAGTGTTCCAGAGATATGCTCCCGGAGAAAAACACCATCCCCAACATACACCAAATCCACATTGAAGAACCCCAGCCTCCTCTGTTGGGGGGATTTTGTTCTCATAAATGATCAGTCTTGACTCATTTAATCCCTGAACAAAATGCACACACGCCCCGCAGAGTTGCTTCTTGGAAGCACGTTCTAGCACGTGGTGCGGACGAGAGTGGGATGCTGGAGGCCAGCAACTTGGCCAGTCCTGGTTGTGGAGAGGGGAAGGGCGCTGGGTGCGCACCCCTGAGGAGCCCTTGCCAGGCCCTGTGGATCCTGGACAGAGCCCCCTGAGCACCAGCAGTCGACGGCAGCACAGGGGCCTTCCCGGACGCTCAGGCTGACGCCCATGGGTGTTTGGGCTCCAGAGAGAGAAAAGCTTGCTTGGCTCGGCTTCCAGACGGTTCCTGGACACCTACCCGGGCCAAGCCCAGCCAGATCGAGAGCTCTGGAGCTTCTGGAGACCCACTGATGAGCGACAGCCCAACACCCTCGCTTCTCAAGGGAGACGTCGCTTTAAGCAGCTCGGGGGTACCTCCTGACACAACAGTGCCAGACGCCAGCGGGGACTATTCGAGTGCCTCGAGCACGTCTGACTCCAGTTCAGTCCCAGGCTTTCTCCTCTTCTAAGCACTCCCCCTGCCTGCAGGACCCACAACCCAAAGCGGGGTAAGTGCCAACACTGTTCCCAGGCCCTGAGCCATCTCCGCTCACTTAGGCTGGGAAGAGCGGGGACCACTGACACCACCAGTCACCTCAAAACTCATCCCAGCAAAGAGACAACTCATGTTATTCTAACATTTACAGAAAAAAGAAAAAAAGCAAGTAAACTTGGGGTGAGGGAGGGGAGGCACATCTGTTGCCAGGAGTTTATTAGCTAGAAATAGCCAGAGGTCAATAGCAGAAGACAAGAGCCCCCACATCTGATCAAAAGGCAGATATCCAGCAACTGCACCTGCGTGCCGGGTGCCCCAAGGCAGTGGTGATGCACCCCAGCTCTGCACCCCCAAGCCAGCAGCCTACCCCCTGCGGAGAAGAGGGAAGCCTCAGTCTCTTCCACACCCCCTCACAGCATGCAGTCCCCGAGCCTCCAAGGACAAGACCAGCAGGCGGGGTCTCGCTCAAGCATGCGCCTGTGCCCAGGTCAGTCATGCAGGGGCCACCCACCAAGTTATTCTCTGCCAACCACCCACAACGGCTCCCCTTCCAAGACATGACAATAAGGTCTGAGATTTGAGGGATGTACCTGACTCTCTCTCCCCTCCAGGGGTGGTGGAATCTGATCAGCAAAACCAATCTTCCCTGGGTCACCCACAAAGGCACTAACCTCATCCACGTTCTCAAAGGCGTTGATGACGTCATAGGGCAAACAGGACAGAAGGTCAATCACAAACCAGGTCTTCAGGTAGTTCATGCGGATGAGCTTGGGGTCGGAAATCACCTCTCCCGCCGGCCCCACAAAAGTGGTGTGGAAATTGAGCACAATGTCCACCAAGAAGATGACGTCCACGATGCTGTCTACCACCAGCCAGGCCACATTGTTCTGCCTGGTCTTGAAGGACACGTTGTAGGGGACAAGGATGGCCGTGTAGAAGGTCAAGATCAGGATGATCCAGTCCCATGTGGTCTTGAACACGCAGTAGTGCAGGATGATGTGTGGTGGCGTCTTGGGCGCCTCTTGCTTGTACTGGGGCAGGATGTCCGAGCCGAGCTGCAGGACCTATGGGGACACGGGCGAGAAGTGTCACAACGGAGGCAACACTGAGGGCTCGCTGGGCACAGGACAGCACGGGGTGGACGTGATCATGCGGACATGATGGGCACAAACACAATGAAACAGTGACAGATCTCGCAGCCGGAAGCCGAGCGCGGAGCCCGGTGCAGACGCCTCCTGCCAGTCAGCTCGCTCCGCCCCCGCAGGCCTGTTCCTTCACCTGTATTGGCTATGTGGCCACTGAGAAGTGGAGCCCACCGCTCAGCAGCGCCAAAGTCCAGCAGCAGGATGGTGAGGAGGAGGCGGCGCAACCCTGCCCTGCAGAGCCCGGGCCCAGGACGAGTGGCAGTCATGGGATGCCTGCTGGGAGCTAACGGCGGGGCCAGGGCCATGACCTGACGCTATCTGAGGAGGAGGTGCTGGACCCAAACCCAATGTGAAGACAAGACCCCGCCCATATGCTGGAATGAAAAATGATCTTCGTCAGAAAGTGGGACTGTGGTCACATGCCAGGTGCGACAGCCACGGAAACACCGGGAGGCCCAGGTGACCCAGGAGCACCTGCGTGAGGGGAAAACAGCAGGTAGGCCTGAAGGGGAAGCAGGCACCCAGTACTCAGGACCCATGGGCCACAGGGGGGTCATTCTCAGCGTGCCTAAGGGTGATTGCAGGGGTCGAAGCAAGGAATCACCTGAAGCATGTTTTTAAAAGAGCCCACTGCTGTGTTTAGATAATCAACGGAAGCAAAGGATTAGAGAGAAGATCAGAATCGTAGAATTTACTCTCACAGCCTGAGAAAAAGATGGGGTGATAGAAAAAAGCAGTCCCGGTCTGGGTATATTGGGAAGTTAAACCAGTGGAACTTGCCGCAGACTCAAAAGTGAAGATGAAGAGGGCCTCCCCTGGTGGTGCAGTGGTTGAGCACTGGGCTGCAAAGCTGCCCACAGACTCTGCAGCGTCGGTTCAATCCCTGGCCGCCGGAGAGGGTCCCACATGGTGCACAGACCTCTCCTGCCATGTCTGCTGCTCCCCTCAGTAGTATATTTTGTCAGTCTGCCTGTTCTGCTCCCCGCCCTGGCTCTGGTGAATCCTCTCACCCTCCCGCACTTCTGACTGTACCCAGTGCTTAGATAAATAAATAAATAAATCTTTAAAAAAAAAAGTTAAGATGGAGAGATGATAGCTTCCTTCCAAGCCTGGTGCAGTCCTGGCCCAGAGGACGCTCTGCAGGACTGTGCCTGGGGGATCCCCTGAGCTCAAAACTCAACAGACACGCTCCCACCACCAGAACCAGCCAAAACACGAGCCCGACAGGACTGCAGCAGGAGGGAGGGTATAACAGAGTTAAGAGTAGATCAGGGACACTGAAAATAGAAAAGCAACAGAGAAAACCAGTAATCTACAAAATCAGTAAGGTAAAAATGAAATTGAAAACCTATAGCAAGACTGAAAATAGAGTGGGAGGGGTGAGCATGAGAGCACGGGAACAGGCGTGACCCGCACCCCAGAAGCAGGCCACGAGTGCAAGCCCGGGAGACGTGGAAGATGGTGAGGGGAGCTGCCAACTGCTGGACACTTACAACTGGGGCACCTGGATGGATGGGCCTCGACAAACACAAACAACATGATCCACGGTCCACAGCTTGTAGACCCCTGAACTCCCCATGCAGGACTGCCCAGGCCAGCGGTTTGACATGGTGACAGCACCAGAACTGTACAGACAATGAACTGCGACGCCACAGACTCTTCCAGAAAACAGGAGTGAAGGGAACCGGATCAATGCATGCTGTGAAGCTGGGATTGCCCAGATTTCAAAACTAGAAAAAGACCCCCAAAAAGGAGAAAACAACAGAACAATATCTCTCGCAAATATAGAAGCAAAAGCCTGTAACAAGTAGCATAGAATTCAGCACAGAAGAAGGCCGGCTAAGCGGGGTGTACTCCAGGACTGGTTCAACTCCCAAAATCAGCGCCTGTGTCCACCACAGTAGCCGTGAAGAAAAGTCACATGGCCTAAACCGATGTCGAAATGCGTTGACAAAATCCAGCCCTGGTCATGATAAAAAATTTAAAATAGGGCCTCCCTGGTGGTGCAGGGGTTGAGCACAACACTGTGAAGCTGTCTGCCTTTGCAGCTCAAGTTCAATCCCCAGCCAGCCGGGGAGCAACCCACATGGCACAGCAGACCTCTCCTGTCTCCCCACCGCTCCCCTCAGCAATGGATTTCTGTACATCTGCCTCTTCTGCTTCCCACTCTCTCTGGTGAATCCTCTCACACCCCACGACTCTGGCCTGTACCCCACTTCTAAAAAATTTTTTTTTTAATTTAGAATAAGAATAGAGAGGAACTTCTACAACTTGATAAACAGTACCTACAAAAATATATATTTCTGACCCCAGCTTTAATAAGAGAATGAAGACTTCATAGAAGATGCAGAGCAGGCAAGACAGCTGCTTTCATGCCGGTGACGCAATGAAGGGCGGCCACCGAGGGAAGACCAAGAGGGTCAGGGGATAAAAGGGGACCAGAGAAGAAGGAAGAAGTGAAAGTACCCTATCGGTACATGACGTCATGATGGCACAGATTATCCAAGTGATCTGCATTAAAAACTTCTAGAACCAGTAAGTGTATTTAGCAAGTATCACACAAACGAAACACACACAGATAATTCTATTTCTAGATACTAGAGATGAATGCCAAAATCACACAGCACCATTTGCATGGGACAACGGGTGGGGGTGGAGGTGGGGGGGTGGGGCACACCAGTGCAGCACATTCCATGCGCAGACATGTCCATCTCCTCCCCTCCAAATTGGTATACAGTTAGCATAATCCCTATCAAAATGCCAGCAAGAGTTTTTGTATATTTGCACCAGATTACTCTAAAATTGATATAGGAAGGCAAAGGATCTTGAATAACTGAAGTCAACTTGTAATAAGAATCAAGTGAGAGGGATCAGAACCAATTTCAAGACTCGATACGTGGCTACTGCAGTTAAGACTGTGCGGTGCTGACAATGACTAAACACACTGATGAATGCAACCAAGTTAAAAACCCAGAAACAGACCCACACAAATATGCGACTGACTGGGCAGTGTGCTAAAGGTGAGGGAGAAAAGACAGCCTTCCCACAACAGGTGTGGGACACAGGCAGTCGGGGTGCAAGAGGGGCATCAGTGCCTCACACTTCATATAAATTTAACTCCAAAACTGTAAAACTTAGAGGAAAAAAAAAGTCTCTGGAATCTAGGGTAGGCAGACTTATCCAAAGCACAACCCATAAAAGGAAAAACTGGGGCCTCGCTGGTGGTGCAAGGGGATAAGCACTGCAAAGCTGTCAGCAGCCACTGCAGCAGGAGTGCGACCCCCGGCCAGGGAGCTACTCACATGCACAGGAGACCTCTCCTGTCTCCCGGCTGCTCCCCTCGGCAGTAGATTTCAGTGGATCTGCCTGTTCTGCTTCCCACTCTGTCTCTGGTGAATCCTTTCACCACCCGCACCTCTGGCTTATATACCAGTTTTTGTATGCATATATAGATAAATCTTTAAAAAAAAAAAAAAAAGGAAAAACTGATAATTGGGTCTCACCAAATTCAAACCTTTGTGCAAAAAACCCTCTTAGAAGAGTGAAAAGGCAAGCTCTATGTTGAGAAAATATGTACAAACCACAAATGCAACAAAGAACTAGTATCTACAAAGTAAATAATTTACAATACATCATCTCAAAAGCCAACAATAAAAAGACAAAAAGTCCAATTAGAAAAAAGGAGAAAAGGCACAAGCAGATATTTCACCCAAGAGAACACCCAGATGACAAACAAGCCTGTATAAAGACGCTGACACCCCAAGTCATTGGAGAAACATGGAAACCACATTGCCCTCACTGCACACCTGTCGGAATGGCGGGAATAAAACTAGTGACGAGCACCAGGGGGGAGCAGTTGAACCAAATCATGCACATACTGTCAGCAGAAACATAAAATGGGGCAGCCATCCCAGGACAGGCTTTTGGAGTTTCTTAAACAACTAAACATGCAACTACTACGTGGCTAGCAAGCACACGCCACACTCTACCCCAGAAAAATAAAAGGGTGTGTTCTCGCAAGACCTGTAGGTGACAGCAGCTTTATTAATAACAAACTGGAAGTGACCCAGATGCCCTTTGGAAGGTGAACAGTTCAATAAACTGGCGCCCAACCAGGGTGGAGTACTACTCAGCCAGGAAAAGGAGCTGATAACCACTGCAGGCAATGACCTGGAGGAATCTCAGAGACTGAAGAAACCACTCCCCAAAGATAATACACTGCAGGATCCCATTTACACAACATCCTTGGAATGGCAAACACACAGGGAGAACAAATTAGCAGCAGCCTAGGGCTTAGTGAGGGTGTGAAGCCAGGCGTATGTGGGTTTGGCCGCAAAAAAGCAACACTTGGGCAGAGGTGAGAGAATGTGTCAGTATTTTTTTTTTTAAGATTTATTTATTTTATTTATATAAGCACTGGCTATAGTCAGAAGCGTGGGAGGGTGAGAGAATTCACCAGAGCCAGAGAGGGGAACAGAACAGGCAGACTGACAAAATACACTGCTGAGGGGAGCAGCGGGCGGCAGGAGAGGTCTGCGCGCCATGTGGGACCCTTTTCAGAGGCCGGGGATCAAACCGGTGCTGCAGAGGCTGCGGGCAGCTTCGCAGCCCAGCACTCAACAGCTGCGCCACCTGGGAGGCCCAAGTATCTTAACACTGAACTATGGTTCAGGAAGCTACCAGCAGGTAAACTAAGTACAGGGTACATGGGATCTCTCTGTGTTACTTCTTACAACTGCAAGCGAATTAACAGTTATCTCGAAATCAGTT
Organism: Talpa occidentalis; assembly: GCF_014898055.3. Taxonomy (NCBI): domain Eukaryota; kingdom Metazoa; phylum Chordata; class Mammalia; order Eulipotyphla; family Talpidae; genus Talpa; species Talpa occidentalis. Next base: position 70,711,028 of record NW_023605194.1, on the reverse strand, counting down.
TAATTTTTAAAAATCAACTGAACACAGATGAACTACAGGGTGGTAAGGAAGGCCCTGGGACCCAGCCCAAGGGAAGGCAGGGCTGGAGGTGAGTTATGTAAGGGTAACAACATGTTTGTAAAACACGATCTGGGTGGAAAGAGGCACTGAGCAGGGACTGAGAAGGTTCCACAGGCAAGCAGTCACCTGCTAATGGAACCAAAGTCACCTGTGGCATCTTGGCTCTTAGCAACACACCCTTGGAGGAAGTTCCTTCCAGAGAAAAGTGGCCCAGGGCCTAGTGCCTGCCCAGTCACACTGATGAGTGGGCAACACGGCCATGTAATGAGTTCCGTGACCACCACCGTCAGGGTCATCGGAACACCCTTATCCAAACAGGCTCAGTGTCCTCAGCATGAGGACATCTCTGGGCCAGGGGGAGAGATGGGTGCGGGCCCCTGTCTGCCACGGGAGTATGTCCGTGTAGCGCCTACTTCTACACCTACTTCAATGCTTTGCAGAGAAACAGTCTGACCGGGAGACAGAGTGACTGTGCAGAGGGCCTGCTGACCACAGCACAGCTGATCCGCTCCCCCCACATTGTTTCTGGGCACCCCCAGACACAAATGACTTCTCCCAGCAATATCACTAGTCCCTTCTCCTTCCCCAGCAGCTGGTGCCAGGCTCTACCCTCAGGAAGGGCTGGTTACGGGCCACCATTGATGCACCAGAAGAGACCCCATTTGTAGACTAATTTGGGAAGGAAAACAGGCCCAGGGCTCCTCCCTAGACGGAGGACAGGAAAATCAGACTGCCAATCACATCTCCACCACTGTCGCTACCGAGCCCTCTGCTGGATTTCTGAATCCTTTAATCACCCTGTGGAGGATCTGTAGACAGGAAAACGAAGGCCCAGGGAGGCGGGTGACTCAGCCTGAGTCACGCAGGGTGAGTAAGCAGAGTGCAGGAGTGCCCGCCAGGCAGCCTGCGAGGCCTCTCGGAGGCGGCAACATGCATGGCCCAACCGGGGCCAGCTCAGGAGGTGCGAGGGCCAGCAAGGGCTCAGTTTACAGATCAGGAAAATAAACCCAGAGGTAAGTGGGTTAGCTGCTTGCAATCATGCTGCAGAGGACAGAACAGAACCCGAGGCCCAAGTCCAGTTTCCTAATTCTGCAGGGCACTGAACAGCAGCAACCACTGCCTGGTGTCAGGTGAGGGCATCGTCGCCCCCGCAGACCTGCCCTAGGCCTCCCAGGGAAAGCCCCAACAGCCACAGTGGCCAGGGCCTGTCTCCCCTCCTCCCAGGAAAGCAGCCAGCCCGGTCCACGGTCATGCCCAGCTGGAGCAGAAAGAAGCAAGAACCACCTGCTCTTGCCCCAAAACCCTTGGTGCCAAGTGAATGTCACCTTGGAGTGATTTTTGCTGACCCACATCAGCAATTCCACCACCTCACTGTCGGCTCTTAGTCCTGTGCTCTCTGCCCCTCACTCGGCCCATGTTTCTGCCCGGGAGCTGCTGAAGAACTCCAGCAGAAGGGGGTCCTGTATCTCCCAGGAGCTCTGTATCTGCACCAGCCTCTGCCTGCACCCACCCCGTCTCCAGAGGAGAGCCCAGCCCCGAGGGGTCAAAGGCCAGTCACTCCCGTGTGCCTTCTGCTGGGCTCATGTTCCACATGCACGTGCATACACACATACACCCTTGACTCCTCCCCTCCCATCAGCCTCTCCCTGCACACAGGATCATCCATCAGCACCTCCAGACCTCAGCCAGCCCCCCTTTCTTACTAAGTCCCTCTTGCTGTCTCCCTTAATAGCCAGGGTCTTTTAAAGCATAACCGAGACACACCGTGTCCACATGCTCCCTGCCCCACCGTCACCTCCACACACACCCCCACCGCCACCCTGCAATCACAGGGCCACCATGAAGAGCCCATGCCCTCAGTGTGGCTGAGCCCCAGTGTCCTCCTGGTGGTGCACCCCCTCAGCAGCTCCTTCCTAAAAGCTCATGGGCCATGGGCCCAGGAGGCAAGCAGTGCAACGTCCTGCCAGGACCACCGCGGACTTGCCCTGAAGACGCGTCGGTCAGGATCCACACACGCTCCAGAGTGCCCTCCCGCCCACCTGTCCTGCCCCTCGCGCCTTCACTCCAGACCTGCTCACAGCCACACCCACTCAGCAGCCTGTCTCTGGCCCCATCATCTGATCCAACCTGCCAGCCCATGACAGGCTCCAGTGGGACGTACCCTCATGCGGGCCCCCGAGGCTGCTGCCCATCTCACCAGCCTTGGGCCCCCACCCACTGGCTTCTGGCAGCACCAAAGCTCCGCCCGCCTTGCAGCACCTCATAACACTCCTGCCGGCCCCCCACATGGAAGCGTCTCCCCAGGGCGCGTCACAGCCTCAGCGCCCCGAGGAGCCGTCCCTGACCGCCACCCCTTCCTCTGCCCCTGCCCACCGCCCTCCCGGCACCTTCCCCTCTTGCTTTCCCGGGATTGGGAATGACATGAGCTCTGTCGCTGGTGGGAAGTCTGTCCCTCCCGCATGGAGACCCAGCACGGCGCCAAGCACACAGCGCCGTGACAAATGACCGACTGAGCAAAAAAGCCAAAGAGGCTAGAAAACAAGACCCGAATGTTAGTATGAACCTTGCCACGGATCAAGAACCCCCGAGGACACCACCATAGTTAGGGCCCCTCCCCTATCACGGGCACTGGCCTGCGGGGATAACAATAGGGACACTGCACACCTCCCACAGCACGAAGCCCCAGCAGCCCCCTGGCCAGGCCTCAGCGCACCCGCGACCACGCACCAGGCACACACCCGCACCAGGCACACACCCGCACCAAGGGAAGCCCTCTCAAGTTGGTGCACTTGAGCCCTATGCCCAAGCGTGACTCCAGTGGGTGGGCTCTGTGCATGACCCGTGCGAGCTGTTCCACTATTCCTCACATGGGGGCTGGGATATAGCATGGAGGATGTAAGCACGGTGTCCTCGAGTAGGACGGACGCATCCCCACCCTGCGGCCTCTGGGGGGGGGGGTGCCCTCCCTGGGCAGCACGGCATGGTCCTGAGACTGGGCTGGTGATGCCCAGACCGCACCAGGCACTGCTCCCCAGGGGCTGGGCGCACGCCCTGTTCAGCTCACTAGTGTGAGCTGCCAGCAGCCACGTGTAAATGTGGCCAGAGGAAGAGGAGGCCATGGAGGACATTTGCAGGTCCCGAACACAGCAGGTCCACCCCAGCCTGCAAAGCATTGGCCTGGACCCTGTCTCCATCCAGAGCTGGTCACCCTCAGGTGAGGCATCTCCACGCCCGACGCTCTCCCAAGAGATGACACTCACGCCAGGGGAGGCTGTGGCGGGTGCAAAGAGCAAACTCCCAAGAAATCTGGCTGCAGAATTGAGGTGCGGGAGAGGCCGGGGGATGGGACCCAAGGGGTAGGGGCTAGTGGACTGTGGTGGAGGATTTGGGGTATTTTGGTGGTGGCTTGGAGTGGCAACCTGCAACTGAAGAGGGGTGAGCCTGTACCCCTGGGCCTGGGATGTGTGGGGGCCACCCAGCTGACACTGACAGTGACTGGAAGGATGTTTCCGACACAACAGCAAGCTAAGGCGGGCCTTGGAAGCCGCATGTAAGTTTTACATTTTTCCCCAGAAATAACCCAATGATGTCAGGAGGTTTTAAACAGGGGAGAATCAGACCAAGCTGTCACGCACAAGCAGCAGAAGCCCTCACCACCGCCCTTGGGTGTAAGCAGTGTCCTTGATTCCAGGAGGATAAGGGCAGGAGAGTGGGGCTGAGTGACGTTTATAAAGTGCCACGGCTGGAGTGCACTGAGTCCTGGACGAAGATCCGGGTCAGCCTGACTGAAGACCACATCATCCTGTCTCTGAAGAGGAAAAATAAGCCGCAGGAAATTAAAACTGGAGCCTCATTTCAGCTGATGGTCTATGGCATTTTCACGGAGACCAGGCTGGAGCTGACAGTGGTGACACGAGTGAAGTTTGAGATGCAGCGTGGCCGGAACACAGCTTGCACAGCCTCCATGTGGCCGCCTGTCCTTGGCATGCCCACTGCACTCCAGGATGCTCCACGAGGACCAAGCCCTGACGTCGGGTGCTCAGTGACCCCAGGTCAGTGGCTGTAGCTGTAGAGTGCAGCCCCCTGGGCCTCACCCCAAGCCCCACCAGATGATGAGATCCCCCAGGGGCACCTCCCGGGAGGGGGCACATACAGTGATCTTGGCCTGTGGGCTGAGAGCGGAGGGAAGCCATCCTCAAGGGGGCACAACCCTGTGGGCATGGAGGGCTCAGCCTGAGGCGACAGTGAGCCCATGAATGCCAGGTCCACTGTGTGAGGGGTCACATACACGCCACACACCCACCCACAGCTACGGCGAGGAGGGGCTGAGCAGTGGTCTGCTGTCCATCTACAGCAGCCATGCTGAGGTGCTGTTTAAATACGTGAACAAGTGTTTACACAGAAATAATAACATTCACTATCTTAGGCACGAGGAACACGACCTAAGAAGCAGGCGGAGCAGCGGCCATCCAGGGTGCTTCCGGGAGCAGGGCTGTCCAGTCGGGCATGTGCTGTCGGGGACCAGCCCACGTGCTCTTACTGGGGTGACAGAGGGCTGTCACTGGAGGACCCCTCCCCCCCCCAGCTCAGCGAGGAGGGGGCCACTTGTCTGGGCCTCAGGCAGAACATGGGGAGGGGGATGGAGGGGTGAGAAGCTAGAGCCCAGGCCTATGGCACATGGGTGTGGAGCCAGGGCCACCTGCCGCTCAGCTGGGACCTGGACTTCAACATCACACAGAAAAGCTGGTCTGGATCAGGTGAAACCTGATGATGTGAGGACCAGGCGAATAGCCCCCGCGTCCAGGAGGCCCATCAACAGGAGGCCGGGCCCACTACCGGGACCCACACACCTCCAAGAGCATTTTAAGCATCATCATTTTCAAAGCAATAAAAAAGGAAGACAATTCAGCAGACATGAATAAGACATTGTTTTTAAAGAACAAGAAGATGTGGGGGGGAATCAAATAGAATTCCTGGAAATGAAAAAGATAGACATTGGAGACGAAACAAACCAATAAAAATAACTCAATGAACAGGCTAAGAAAAATAACTGTCAACCTAGCTGAAACCCTCTGTTAAGTTATGACTTAAGAGAGAAGGAAGAATAAAGACCTATTCTAGCATCTCAAGACTAAAATAACTCATTCTCAGAGTCCCTACAAAAAATCTCCCCTTAGATATAAGTCCTTAAAAATGGAAACTCACCCAGACATGAGTGGTGAGCTTCAAAAATCAGTGATGTACAAAGACACTGGCAAACCTGTATTGATAAATCAAATTAAGGAAAAAAGAAAAATAACAATGACATAGTCATAAGTTAAAAATAAGGAAAAATCAAACACACGGATGAAAGTAACTCAGAGTTAACGTACGGTTAGGGCCTTGTCTTGTTCTGAAAGAAGCCAGGCAAGGTGATTAAGATAAGTACACAGGTCAAAATACATAAATGGCATTAATGGGAGAACAAAAAGGTAGAAACTGTACCTTTCAAGCCGACAGACATGGAACTGAACAGAAATGAGTAGAGGCAGGAGGCAGGGAGGAAGAAAGGGGACGGAAAACTAGATGTCAGAAGTGAGTCTGGGCATTTCAGGATGAACAGAACACGCAGCTCAGACTTGGTGTGAGAGAACTGCAGGAGATGGGCAGAGGGTCGAGCCGTCTGGGAGAAAAGAGCTACCGCCAGCCTAAGGGCTCGGCTTCCTGACATGCGCGGGAGAATCCCGCCTGCCAGGCCGGGCCAAGCTGGTGCCAGGCCCATGTGCTGCGGGGTGGGGGGTCTGCGTGCTGGAAGGGTTCGATGCAGCTGGCACTGCTATTGTTCACTCAAGGCCAGCAGCCAGACAGGGCAGGTTATGGACACATCAAAGGCTGCAAAGGGAGAGCCCGAGGCTGACCAGGAGAGCACCGCCTCGCGTTAAAGCAAGCATCTGCACAGAAGGCAGAGGAGTATGACCACGGGATGAAAGGAACTAGGAAGACCACCCAGCACAGAGCCCCCAGGGCCCAGCAGCCGCGAGAAAGCCGCTGGGGACTCGGCGTGGACACCTGCGTCAGGAGTGCCAGCGGTATCCAGTCACGGGGCCTCATCCTTTGGGAGTTTTGCCTCCAGGATCTGTGCCAACCCCCTATCCCCCGCCCCCGAGACCATCAGCCTGTGGGAGGAGAGGAAGACAGAAGGCATTAAACACACCAGGGTGGCTGTTCCTTAAAAGGCCCATCTCCGGAGACGCAGAGCCCAGTGGGACCTCCAGGCCCGTCAGAGCCTGGAAGACACCAGGCAGGGGCTGCCCGTGGGGGGAGGGAAATAGCAGCCCCGGCGCCTCTATGCTCTTGTTGGGTTGAAATTTGGGGTGAAAGAGAGAAGCAGTTGGGAAACTGACAGACCAGAGTGCAGGCTCACTGAGGGGTAGACCTGGTCACATGGCCAGAGACAGGTCCTTCCTGCCGCGCCACCAGCCACGCACCAAGGGCCTGGTTGCCTGGTGCTGTGGGAGTCTCGCTGGCCTTGGGTGCCCACAGCCAGAGTGCCCACCGTGAGCGGCTCTGGCTGCGACTGGCCCCCTTGGGAGCCAGGGTCTGTCAGAAGCCCATCAATCCCACTGGGATCAGGCACCCGCAGCCACCACCAGACACAGGGACGCCTCATTCTGCCTCAGGCATCTGCTGAGCATGGTGTGACATGCTGGTTCATCCGACCCAGGTCCACTGGGCCAAGGAAGACAGCACCCACCTGGGCGGCTAAGCGTGACATGGGTGTGGAACCCACAAGACAGACGCCCACCGGCCACCCCCAGCCCACGCCTCCAGCTTCGCCCCCCAGAGGGGACACAGCCTCCACCAGCAATTCTCTAATGACAAAAGTGATCAAAACAACAGTCCTTTTTTCACACTTGTGATCCTAGAAAGACTCACCTTTATGCAGGCAGGCACAGACAAGCTGACCACACTGAACATCCGCCTGATGCTAACCAGGGTGCCCGCCAGTGGCAGACACCACGTGACAGGAATTGGAACATCAGCTCAGAGCGGCTGTGAGGAGCCCCCGAATTTATAGCAGAGCCCTGGCTCGTGGGACGACAGGTGGTTTCTAGTCTCCTCCATTTGTTCCCTAAACCTTCTCTTTAGTGTCACTGCTCAAGCAACAGAACTGCTGGTGGGGGAGCAGCAAAGACCCCTGGGGTACCCACACTTCTAGCTCCTTCCCAGGGGTCACACCTGTCATCCCAAACTGGAACAGAGCCACTGGCACCCCATCTCTCACATGGGAAATGAAGCTGAAAGGTGTTGGCCACTCACCAAAGCCCACGGAGCATGTGTGGCCCAGCCGAGAGAAGGGGTCTAGGGTCCTGGCGGCCCCTCCAGGCCCGCACACTAGCTCAGGACCAGGCACTCAGCCCACGAGCCCTGGGTTGGAGGGTGGGGGAGCTGGGCCCATGCTTACCTCGGCCAGGCGGGAGTGCTTGTGGACATTCTCGCCCTTCTGCACACTGGGCGCCAGTTGCTGCAGGACGCCCCGGCTGCTGGTCAGCGCTCTGGTCAGCCGCGCAAACTTGCCCCAGCCTGGAGTGTACAGAGCAAAAGAGACAGGTTCAAGGCGGGCTGGGCACATGGACACCCACTCACATCATCGGGCACAGGCCCCACCTGAGAATGGCTGCCCAGCAAAGTGCCCGGACATCCTCAGATGAGTGTGGCCATCGTCCTTGCCCCACACCCTGACCCCAGCTCTGTGACGTCAGGGGGCAGGTTCAACACCGTTTTCCACATGGGAAAACCAGAGTCAGATGTCCCTCCCTGACTTTGGTCTGGACTCAGGCGGCCCCAGCCCCACACCATCTCATCCTGCAGACAAGCTGGTTCTGGGTGTTAAATAGACAAACTGGTCAAACGGCCACTTCCATGTGTCCTGCGCCCCAGAGCCAGGGCAATAAGAATGGAGGGGGGAAATCAAATAATATCCAAAAATTAATAAAGATGTAAGAATATTAATTAATGAACTAGGTAATTACAAAGAAATGTCTCCAACCCCTGGCAGGTGGGAGCTCTGGCAGGTCCAAGACTGCTCTGGGTCGGGGAGGACGGCGGGTCCAGGCCCTTTTCAGACAAGAACCACAAAGCACCTGGTTTGAACTTAGAGTAAAGAAATCTGAATGCAAATCCCAGCCCCGCCTCCAGCTTGCTCTGAGGGCCCAGCAAGTGTCAGATGCGTCTGCTCAGTCACCTGTGGGTGAGGTGGAGTTACCATCCTCCCCCGTGGGCAGCCTCTGTGCCCACAGGATGGCGAGGCCCGGTGTCCAGTGAATGGGCTCAAACACAGGCTGTCTTCTGCCTCTTGACCCTGGGCTAGTTACTCCGGGGAAGCAAAACTGACTTTTCCCTTGCAGCCCCTCGGCACCCCAGAATCTAGGCCACAGGAGAGAGCTTTCCCACATCTAACAGTTCCCAAAGATGACTGTCCTTTCAAGCACCCATACCCTGCACAGGGGCATGGCAAACTCCTTCTGAGGCCCTGGAGAGGCGTCGGGGCCCTTGGGACCCAGTCTGGGATTCCAGGCATCAACAGAGCACCCAAATATGGCTGAGGGACGGATACAGCCATCGACCCTTTACCCAGCCAAGCTGAGGGGTATGCAGCACATTCGCCTTTCCTAGCCAAGCTAAGGGGCCCGTGGGCGGGGGCGGGAAACAGAAGGATGGCCCTTTTCTGGGTGCAACCTTTAAGAATCGTGATCTGGATACATTTTTGTCCACATAGCAAGAATAGCAGCTCAGGGCTTTTTTCCTCTCATCCCAGATGTTCTGGACTTTAATAAAAGCTAGAGCAGCTCCTCCCCCAGCCCGATGCCATCAGGCAGCGAAACTGGCCTGCTGCAGTCAACTAGGGAAGAGACACGGTGGCTGCACAGTGGGGCTCTGTGAGTGTTAACAGAGGACAGCCCAACTCTGCAGAAGTCACCAGAAGCTTCCCAGACATGCCATTTAAGAAGGGGCTCATGGGACTTTGCTCCTGTGACCTGGGGACTCAAGCGTTTCAAAGACTCTCAAGAGCAGGCTCTAGTCAGAGCAAACAAAACAGGAATTGAGTCTGGCAAAGCTTTTCCAAGAAGAGTATACTTTTCAAGCAGGTAGAAAGCAGCTACACTTGCAAATGTCAGCAAGCACTCTGCAGCCCACCCTGCCCATCAACCAGCACCTCCAAGACCAGGGCGCCACCCCAAGGCAGCTTGGGACCAGTGGCATGCAGGTGGTAGAGGGCAGGGCCCTGGCCCATCCCCCATAGCAGCACAATGACGAGAAAGACGAGAAAGACCCTGGACTGCTGGGCATTCGCCAGGCCCAGGCCAGCCCCCACTCTCTGACCTGGGCCCAGTTCTCTTCCCAAAAATGTGTCTTGGCTCCAGGGGAGTGGGGGCCTAGGACAGCAAGCGGGATGGGACCGAGGGCAAGCAGGGTGCACTCCTCCATCACACCCCCACAAGAGGGCGGGCCCAGCTGACCTGAAGGAAGGAAGGAAAGACACTTAGACAGCTTGGTGAGCAACACGATGGCAGGGAAGACTGACAAGGGGACAAAAGTCTCGACAGTGAGTTACGTTGTCTGACAGTGGTGCTATGGCCATGTCTGTCCAACAAGGGCAAATCTAATCCAGTCAGAGAGGGCTTCCCGAAGGAGGTGATATTGGAGCCAAAATAGTACAGGTGAGGAGTAAGCCAAACTCAAGGTGGGAAGGAAGGTTGTGTCGCACCAACACAGGCAGAGGGCACTATGTCGCCAAGAGAAGGACGTTCTAGGTGGCTGAATGAGCAGGCATTGGTGGGCAGGAGGAGGAGAAGCCTGAAGATGACGAGGGTGCAAGAGCAGATGGGGAAGAGTGTGGGCTGTGAGAGGCCAGAGGGCAAGGCAGGAGACTGAACTTCACCCACGAGGACCCTCTGAAGGAATTTAGATGGGGTGAGGTGGGCATCTTAGAAGGGCAGACAGCAGTGTGGATAGTAGAATGAAAAAAAGAGGCTGACAGAAGGCCAGTTAGGAGCCCAGACAAGCAACTGTGTGGCCTGGACCAAGGCGTGGCTGGGCCATGACAAGGGGAGACTTGAGAACAGCTCCCCAGGGGAGAGTCAACAGTATCTGGTAACCAACAGCTAAGAGACAGAAGAGAATCTGGAGCCTCCCATGGGGTTCCTGCCCTGGCTGGCTGGGAGGCAGTCATGCATTAAAACTAAAAAAAAAAAAACAATAATAGCATCATACTCAGTGGTGAAAAGTGAAAGCTTTTCTTCTAAGATCAGGTATATGATGAGGATGTCCCTCTTACCACTACTATCAAACATTGTTCTGGAAGTCCTACCTAGAGCCACTGAACATAAGAAAGATAAAAAAGGAATTCAAATTGGAAAAGAATATATAAAATTATCACTTTTTGTAGTTACAAAACTATTAGAAAAAAAATAAATCAGTCCAGTAAAATAGCAGGCTACAAAATCAACATAAAATGTGTTTCCTAAGTAGAAATAATGAAATAAAAGAGAAAGAAATCAAGAAAATAATCCCATTTACAGTAGCATCAAAAAGTATTAAAAACCTAGGAATAAGCCTAGGAATAACAAAGGAGGTGAAAGATCTATTCAATGCAAACTCTATGACATTGTTATAAGAAATAGAAGACACAAAGAAATGGAAAGATAGTCTCTGCTCATGGATTGGAAGAATTAACATTGTTAAAAGTCAATATTACCTAAAGAATTATACAGATTCAATAAAATCCCTATCACGGTTTCAATAGCATTCTGCAAAGACATAAAACAAAATTACTGAAATTTATGTGGAACTGCAAAAGATCCCGAACAGCCAAAGTAATCTTGACCAAAAAAAAAAAAGAAGAAGAAGAAGAGGAATGGAAGTATCATACTCCTAGAGGTCAAACTATACTACAAAGCTATAATAATAAAAATGTATGGTATTGCAATAAAAATATACATACAGACCAATGGAACAGAATTGAGACCCCAGTAATAACCCCGCATTTACACAGGTGGTCTATAACAAAGGAGCTAAGAGCATACCGTGAAGAAAGTCTCTTCAACAAATGGCAGGAAAACTGGACAGCCACATACAAAGGGAAGAAATCTGATCACTATTAGAACCCAAGGCTGAGGATGTGTAAATGAAGACCACCATAACAACAATTAACTCAAAATGGATTACAAACTTGGATGTAAGACCTGAAACCGTAAGGTACACAGAAGCAAACAGGCAAAACACTCCATGACACTGTTTTCAGGGATGCCTTTGGGGACTCAATTCCAACAGCAAAGAAAACAAAAGTAAACAACTGAACTATGTTAAACTAAAAAGTTTCTGCCCAGCAAAAGAAAACAATCATTAAAATGAAAAGACATCCTATAAAATAGGAGAAAATATTTGCACATCATACATCAGACAAGGGGCTAATGTCCAAGAGTTATAAAGAACTCACCAAATTCAACAAAAGGAAAACAAGGTACACAATCTAAAAATGGGCAAAAGAGCTAAACAGACTTCTCCAAAGAAGACACACAGATGGCCAAAGGGCACATGAAAAAAATGCTCATCATCAATTGCCCTAAGGAAATGCAAATCAAAACCACAATGAGATACCACCTGAAAGGTGACGTCAAAAAAAAACAGAAATAAGTGTAGGCAAGATGTGGAGGAAAAAGAAGCCTTGTGCACTGTGGGTAGAATGCAGACTGGAATGGAAGACAGAGGTTCCTCAAAATAACAAAAATAGAACCAACACATGATCCAGCGATTTTCCTTGGTATTCATCTAAAGAATGTAAAAACATGGATTCAAAGGGATACACGCACTCCCATGCCCACAGCAGCACTAGCCACAACAGTCAAGTTCTGACAGAAGAGTGGATCAGGAAGACAGGGTGTATATAGACGGTGGAATACTACTCAGCCATAGAAAGAGAGGAAATGTTGTCATTTGCAATAACATGGGTGGAACTGGAAGGGATGATGCTAAGTGAATTAAGTTAGAAAGAGAATGACAAATGGTGATTGGTTTCACTCATTGTGGAATGGAATGAATCAAAACAAACAGACATAGTTAAACCAAAACAAACTCTAGAAATGTGACTGCAGAGTCGAGGTCACCGGAGGGAGAAGGTGGCAATGGGAAGCAAAGTGGGGAGGGGCCCAATGGCGGTGGTAGGACTCTGGGGGCCTCAGTGGTGGGTGTGGGGTGGTGACATTCATCTGAGGAGGTGTAAGCCTGTACCCAGGTCATATGTAGTGCTGCAAACCACAATACAATCAAACAAGATTTAATGCAAAAATTTAATTTAAAATGAAATAACAACACCTAGAGAAGCAAGTGGGTATGGTAGAAGAGGGTCAGTTGGACCAATGCTGTCCACCAGGAGAAACATTCCTGAAAAAGTGACTCTCCTGTTGTCCAAAGAGGAGGGGACAGCCCAGGGGTCCCCAAGAAGCTGCATTAGCACCATTGTCCTCCTGTGGCAGCGCCCGCCAGCGCGAGGGGTATCCACAATCCTGGGCCCTGATGGAAATATACTGCAGAGCCTCCAGGGGCTGTGAGGCCGCCTTGCCTGAGACCCTCCTGGAGGGGCTGGGTCCACCCCCTGATTTCCAGTGAGGACAGTGGACCCGGCACAAGGGTGAATGTGGACGTTTCTAAGTGTCCTCATACAAATAACCAGTCTGGCCTGGCCTCCAAGCAGCAGTCTCTGAGCCCTCACATGGCCCTCCTGAGGGCGGAGGGGCTTTGGGGGTGAGGGCTGACTGTCCACAGGGCAACTTCCCCTGACCACCTCACAGGGCCTGCGCAGAAGGGTGAGCAGTGACAGCAGCTCACAGGAGACCTCACCTGAAAGTTCTGAGCTCTGGCCTTTAAAATCTCTCCTGCCTTCACTCTCCTGTGTGCGGTCGCTGAGCTGACTTGGCCCTCAAAGGGGCAGCCAGAAAGGCGGGGTCACCAACAGGGATGAGCCGTACACCACGGGCACTGCAGCCGCCTCCCACCCACGTGCCATGCCTGGGGTAGAAGCGAGAGCCACACAGGGTCCGCAGAGCCCACCCACCCCGAGGAAGCAGCAAGTAGATCGCCGGGGTCCTCAGCGCCTCCGAGGATCCCCTCCGCCAGGGAACCCCGCCTCCTCTCACTTGCCCTACAAGCGCCACAGGCGCGCGGGCATGTGCACACAAAGGTGGGCACTTAGGCACACACGTGCACGCAGACGCAGGCATGCACACGCACACCTGCACTCAGGTGCACACACGTGCACGCAGGCACAGGCACGCACACACACACAAGCATACGCACATGCATACATGCACATGCACTCGCACACAGGCATGCACACTGGCGCACCAGGGCTGTTACCAAATAACATACCCCTCCGGACAGTCAGCCCCGCCCAGGCCACGCGGGCAAACAAGTGAGGGATGGGCCCAAAGTGTGGATGGAAAAGGAGAACGAGGAGCCAGGGGCCTGCAAACTCGGGAATTGTATGCGAACTGACTCAGCGCTGGCGCGGGGTGTATGCAGCCCAGCACCCCTGTGTGCGGCCTGGGCTCAACGGGAGAGGCTGGATCTGTGGGACCCTGCACCATCCGGGCTGCCCTGAGGGGCAGCTGGTGGGAGATATGAGGCACCAGCTGGCGTGTGGGGTCGCTGAGGGGGCCTGCTCCGCACCGGGAAGAAACACCAAGTGGGGAGGACATGCTGGTCTTGGCCTGTTTCCACTGAGAAGGGAGGCTGCCCGAGCCATGGTTTATAGACACTGACTAAGTCCCAGTTATCCGCCTCCCATCACAGGCCACCATAAAGTGTGACCTTGTCCTGAGCAGACCACTGGCTCCAGCTCCCGCGCCCGGGCGCAGTGACACAGTGGGGCGCTCCCGTGTCTGGGGCTCCTCCCATGTCTGGGGCAGAGGACAGGACAGTTCGCAGGGGCCAGCCTGCCAGCAGCCAGGCATCAGCAGGCCGTGGAGGCTGACTCCGGTGTTAGGTTTGTACAAAGCAAGCCATGTTGCACTCCTGCTTATCTTACTAACAGCTCTTTGTCTGGCTTCCTTGGCTAACAGGAAGTAGGCAAGATGTGTGTGTGTACTTGAGTGTGTACATCCACAAGGAAACACACCATAGAGGAGGCAGGTAAAATGACCCGTGGTGTTTCTTCCTGGGGAATAACCCTAGGAGGATCTCACCACCGCCCTCCACTTCTGCTCCTCTTTCCAGCGGTGAGACCCGAATGCAGCCCCTAGGAGGCAGGATGAGGAGAGGTTCCTGGAGGAGCTTCCCTAGGGGACGCCAACTGCACGTCACCTACAAATGTTCCAGTGATAATGTGAAGGGAACACTGTGATTCAACCAAATCACACATTTTAAATTTTGAAGAGAATTTGCAAGAATAAGCAGCAAACTAGCTGGTGGCCTTTAAAATATTAGTTCCGAATTTATTAGATTTAAAAAGCAGGGGCCTTTCTAGCTGGTGGCCAGATGCCTTCGAATTGTGACTGAGTCTGTCACCAGGCAACACCTTCTGCACTGGGAACCTCCAAGGCAGAAGCCGGGGGGACCCCAAGTTTGCAGAAAGGGGAATGCAGGAGGCTGAGCGCAGAAAGGCCATCTCTACCTCTGCTCCAGTCCTGAAACTAAAACGCAGCTGAAATTCATCCATAGAGCCATGGGCTAGTGGAGGAGACAGGCAGGCCCTGACATCCAGAGCCACAAGCTTGGTAACGTGAGCATCCAGGCATGCTAAGGTTTAAGCATGAGAGGCAGCCACAGAACTGGCTTACTTCCTCCTAAATGCTCACTCACAGCTGCAGTCTTGTCACATCAAGGGCAGACTCCACCCTCGTGCCCAGGAGTCCACTCTCACTTTTGCTGCCTCTCAGCAGCCATGGGGCAGAGAACCAAGCAGAGGTCTGGGGTACCCCACAGGCCAGCCCCAGCCCCTTAGTGCATGCAGCACAAGAGGGACAGAAAAGAGGGAATTCCTCACCACCGTCTGCATGTCCCAGTGAGCGGGCTGGTGGGGACAGCCGCTCTTGAAACCCTGGACATTGCCTTCCCTGGGGCTGAGTGCTAAGCAGACAATGCAATGGGGGACGCTGAGGTCAGCGCTGAAATCTCTGGAGGCTCAAGTGACCCGGGTGACAGGACGCTGGCCCTGGCCTCATTCAGGCCATGTTTCCGGTGAATGAACTGGCCACAGACATGAGTCCCTCTACCGTGGGGGCAGAGGGCGCTGACGTCTACCCTTGCCATCTTGCCACACTGGGGTTCAGTCAGGCCTGAGAACTGACAGGTAAATAAGGCAGATTGGCTGTGAACCAGCTGTTAGGGTATCCGGAGCCTGTGACACTAGAACCCTAGATTCTGGGCACACCTTTGTTGTCTCACCTTTATTGCAAAGGGTTAACCTAAGAAGGTATGAAATTATTAAATGCTTCCCTAAGCGAAGCTGTTGCTCTCCCTTCTCCTCCTTCAGTCCGCTCCAGAATAATGCAGTGCTTCGCCTCACAAATTAAAGTTTAAATCTTGATCTCCGTGCAGATTGCCTTGGCAACCTCAAATGCTCTGTGATGAGCATCTCACCATAGCAAAAAGGCATAAATCGAAGCATACAGCTCAGAAGTACAAACCTTTACATGAGTCATCCTCGATCGGCTGTTTGAAAGCCGTGATGTCGCTGAAGGTGCAAAGAAATAAAACCACTTTGTCCTGTTCATTTCGTATGGGAGCAATTTTCACAAAGAACCACACAGGTGTCCCTGAAAGAAATATCAAAAGGTTGATCAGTAATTTGCATTCTCAATAGAGGGGCCATGGAAACAAAGACTTGGGAATGAATAGCTACAAATATTAATTCATGTTTTGAATGGTTTCATGCCTTCAGATGCTGGCGTGTTATACCGTTAATTTCTTTTCTTGTGGGAAGAAAAACTTTCAGTGAAACTCAGCAGGCTTTACTTCTGATCAAATAATGTAAATGCAGATCTCATAGCCCTTGTGAAATAGTTGGAAAAGCCCTATCAGTGTCAGAGCATTAACTAAGGTGTAACACCCCAAAGGCTCAGCTCAGGCCCTGTGGCGAGAAGCACAAGTGTGGCCAGGTGGCACAGCTGGCCCCAGCCAGCAGGCCAGGCAAACTCAATTTCCAGTGTTCAAGGGCCCCGGCGTCAAAACACCATTTGGGAATCCATCCAATTGGTTCTGAAGGCCAGAAACTCTATTTCTAACTCTCGCCCTTGCCCCCCCCCCAAAAAAAAGTCAAAAAGGCTCAACAAAATGCTAAAAGACATCACAGAGATTCTCTGAGCAAAGGCTTCCCCAGAAAGGGAGGTTGCCAGGGGTAGGGCTGTGATTACCAGGGTGCTAAGGAAGCTGGGGGCAAGGCTTCACTCCAGCCCTGCTGCTGAGTGGAGGGTCAAGGAGCCCTTGCAGGACACCCCTAAAGCCCTGTTCTATGGCCAGCTTCACCGGGTCATGGGGTGATCAGGCTGACTTAGCAAGGGTGTATACTTGGGTGTCACGGCCACATATTCACACCAAGTCGACCTCCGCTGCAGAAGACCGTCAGGAGAAACAAATGCTTCCTGTCTTAAGAGGACACCCAGCCAGACAAACCCATCTAGCCTGAGACACTGAGCGTGACACCCCATGCCACCCCGCGCGTGTATTCCGGCTCCTCAAACAGCATCTGGCACCTGAGGCTTAGGAACCACTGGCTGAATCTTGCATGAGTGGCATAATACTATACATACTGCTTCAAGCATTTGCAAATTAAAATACAGTAGCTGTTTTCTCAACATTGTGAAGCATTAGAGCCACTTTGCTTCCTCTGCACCAGGCACCTGGAGCCATTTTCACACATTTTACTTTAATTTAGAAGCTATCAAGCAAACAGCTCACTGAGCCTTAGTGATGGAGATAAATCCCCAGGAGCCATCCGATCTCTGCCTGAATCACATCAGGCGCTATGCCAGACAGATAGACACACAGACAGACATCTCTGGCTGGAGCCTGACTTAACGACTAGCTGGCATATGCAGACATCCTACTTAAGGATAAATAACCCTAAAATGTACAGGCAGTAAATAAATCAAATGCAAATGCATTCCCCTTAAAGCGTGATTATCTCTGTTTCTACCCATAGTTCATTTTCATCCTTCTGTCCATTTTCTTTAATTTTCAGCTGCCAGTTTCTGGGTGCTTTCAGAAGACACCTGGATTATAATATCATCCTGGAAAAATGTGGTTTGGAAGGAAACCCAGCACAAAAATCCCACAAAACATTCCCAAACCAAGAGAAACAAGGCCTTTGAATTATTCACTGTTTTGGGAGGTCTGGGATGCTCCTCCCAGGCCCCCCTCAGAGCCTTTGGGACTTTAAACCATTTTCAATTAAGCAACAGAAAATCAAGACAGTGCCACCCTCTGAGCTCCATGCCCGGCCGAGCAGTGGTTGCCGGGGAGGGGAAAAACAGTAATCAAAAAGTAAAAAAATATATATGCATAAGATAAAATATATGCATAAAATATATGTGTATAAGGACATGCAGAAAAGGGACCCTGGCCGTGTGAAGAGCTGGACAGTGTATCCAAACTCAGACCCACTGGTGTGCTCTCAGGAAACTGAAAATATGACTTATAAAATATCACTAAGAAAATAAAATATGTCTTCCTTCCTGCTCCAAAAGAAAGATGAAGCATCCTTTTTCTGATGACAAGCCAGAAAACACTGAGGGGTTCCACACCCCTGGGGCCTGACCTGTCTTGCTGGAGTCCCAGTCCCCTCTTAACAGCTGCCCCCTCCAGCAGACCCGGTCCCCTTGAACTTGTACCGGCTGATCTTTATATTCCGTTCCTGACCCCTGGTGTCCTGACGTCGACCCACCTCCCCAGGCCCCAGGAGCCAGCACTTCACCAAGGGGAGCCCTGGTTCGTTTCCTACATTTTGGGGATTACACGAACTCTCTGCATGTCCATAGGTCAATTGCTCACAAAATGCTTCTCGTCCCCAAACTCTGTCCTGTGTTTCCAGCATGAGGGGCTCCCTGCTCTTTCTTCTGAGTACTCCTGGTCAGTGTGTGAACTTCCCCATAGAATTTCCTTCACCAAAGCACCCGTGCACCATCACTTTAGTCCCCTGTGCTCCTCCCTCCCTCTCTCTGATCCCTCTCCCTCCTCCTCCCCTGCAGGATGTCTCTGGTTTATAATTGTCTGTTTTTGTTTTCTTTTGTATTGTTACTGTTTTTTCCCCCCCGGTGTCTTATTTGGTCCCCCTATATTCCTGCTCTAAGTGAAACCATGCGATATTTTTCTTTCTCCTTCTGACTTATTTCACTGAGCGTCATCCCTTCCAGCTCCATCCATGTTGCTGCGAATGGCATTAGTTTATCTTTTTTGATTGCTGAATAGTATTCCATTGTGTATCTAGACCACATCTTCTTGATCCAATCATCTATTTTTGGGCATTTGGGTTGTTTCCAGGTTTTACCTATTACAAATAGTGCTGCAATAAACATAGGGGTACAGGTGTTCTTTTGAATCAATGTTTTTGTGTACTTTGGGTAGATCCCTAGGAGTGGAATTGCTGGGTCATATGGTAGCTCCATTTTTAGTAGACTGAGGAAACTCCAGGCAGCTTTCCATAGTGGTTGCACTGTAACAGGGTGGTCCCCAGGTAAAGGGGAAGTTCCAGGTTCCCTGCCCCACCCAAAGGAGAAGAAGCTGCAGAGGAGACTGAGGAAGGAAGAGGATGGAGAGCCAGAAGGAGACCTGGATGAGGCACATGGAGCTGAGAGACACGTGAAGAAACTGTGCTTGCCTTTTAGTTGTGGACTGGGTGACACAGATGTGGGTGAGAGACCCGTGGGGAGGATCAAATGGCAGCTTTCACCATGATTTTGATTTTGGTTTTTTTCCTCCCAGACTTGTCTGGTTGTTTCTGACCCTTTTCTGTGGGTCCCCACTGAAAGGTACTTTAGACTTGTGGCAGGCTTTGGGGCCTTGCTCTGGGCCAAGCCTGCTTGGGTGGACTTTTACCCACGAGGGGACGGGTAACTTTGGGTGCTTGATTTAGAAACTATATTCTTTGCCTTTCCTGGTTGTTTACTAATTGTATTAAAGTTCCTTTTCATTAAAGTCTCATATGTTTTGTATTGATGTGGCCTATGGCAGAACCTATTTAGAGCAGGCAGGTTTGGGGGCTCTGGGGTGCCCCTTTCCCTGCCCTGTAACAGGACCAATTTGCACTCCCACCAGCAGTGCAGGAGAGTTCCTTTTTCACCACATCCTCGCCAACATTCGTTGTTGCTAGTTTTTTTGATATGTGCCATTCTTACTGGTGTCAGGTGGTCTTTCAACGTGATTTTGATTTGCATTTCCCTGATACAAGGGATGTTGAACATTTTTTTCATATGCCTATTGGCCATTTGCATTTCCTCTTTGGAGAAGTGTCTTTTAAGTTCTTCTGCTCATTTCTTGACTGGATTGTATACATAAGCTTGTATCTTGTACCAAAAAGTCAGTCTGTCTACTGTAGAGCTGTCTCTAGAAGCCCTGGCTGCTGGGGGAGGGGCTTCCTTCCCTGATCTGCCCTTTCCCTGGGGAAGGGTGGCTTGTGATGGACACCCCTGGCACGGAAATTAGGGAACTGGAAGTGAGCAGTTCAGCCCCATCTCCCCCTCTGCTGGCTTAGGCTGCAGCGGGATGCTTGCTGAGTTTCCAAAACATAAATCCTCTCCGACTTCCCCCAAGGAAGGTATCCCCACCTGACTGAGATTCTCCCAGCACAGAGCAATCGCACCAACCCTATCCTCCAGAGCAAAGCATTAATGGGTATCACTTAAGCTAAGAGTTGGCTTTGGTCAACATGAACGGGCACCATCTGGAGCTGAAGGCCCCACCCGCTGGTTCTCCTCCACCCCTCAGGGAGTCAGAGAGGGTTTCCAGAAACCCTTTGCTCCATTAAGACAGAATCCTGCATGGGGGCAGAGACTGGGGCAATTGACCTCCAGGGTCTCGCCAGAGCTCAGGATCTGCAGCACAATCTAGTCCACAGGGCATGAGAGAGGCAGCCAATATACCAGTATTCACCAGGCACACAGCACACACACAAGTGTACACACACACAAAACCAGGGGGAAGGGGGAGATTCTGCCTCCGACCCGAGTGGATACAGTGGGAAAACGCCGGCATTTGGTGTTCTGCTCCTACAGGACAAAGGGTCACCTGACCACCAGGCCGAGGCTACTGGGGCACAGCGATGCTGCAGGAGGGTGGTTGGTCACTCTGTGACTCTCACCCTTAGCAGCTCCCCTGAGTTGGGGAGGGATGAACGGGACGGCTAACCTGGGTCCGGCCCACAACCTCAGCAGCCAGAGAGCAAAGCAGCAAAGATTGTGGGTGCATAGTCTCTGGGGTCTGCCCAGGCACTCACTGCCCCAGGTAGCTGGGCAGACAAGCTGAGCCACAGCCAGCCCTCAGGAAAGGCTGAGGGTGCTTGGTCTCTGGGGGTTCTAGGACAAGGTAGGCACTGGCAGCCCCAGGAAATAGCCAGCTCTGGGTCAACTTGAGTGAAAGCTAGAGAGAGACTGTTCCAGGGATGAAATGGGCCCAGGCCATTGACTCTTCTCTTTGGAGCCCAGGACGCTTGGCTGGCTCACCTTGTCTCCAGCTTCTCATGTGGGCTTCGTCCTTTCATTTTCTCTCTCTCTCTCTCTCTCTCTCTCTCTCTCTCTCTCTCTCTCTCTCCTAAGATTTTTATTTTAGCGTAGAAAAGCTGGTGTGCCACAGGCCACCCCAATAAAGTGGAAATAGACTTATCAGATACACCACTTTAAATGAGTACTTTCCTTTCTTCCTTCCATTAAACCACTCACCCGTAGGGCCCAAATGCTCAGTCACAGCTGCTTGGATGACTTAAGAACAGTGTTTCCGAGGTGCATGTGAAACTGGGAGGTGACCCCGTGTCTGGGAGGCGAGGCCCACCAGACCCTAATGAGGGCAGCCAGGAAATCACGGTTCATGCCCTGCAGCAACATTCGATGGAGAGCAGAGCGCAGCCCCACATGGGTGGGGCGCAGCACTTGTGGGAAAGAAGGTCCGGTTTTGTAAGATGGCAAGACCCCCACGTCATGGGTACCTAGGATGCAATGACAGTAGGGCCTCAGCCATCCTCTGTTCTCCTCAGAGTCTGATGAACTGAAACTCAATTCAAATAGAAAAATTAAGGTATAAGAAAGGCCAAGGAATAGCTGAAATTTTCGACAAGAAGAATAACGGCAGGGGAAGCCTATTGCAGTCACTGCACGCCACCAGTACTGGCCCCCAAGCAAGCGGCCAGGAAAATAAACCAGAATTAACACCAGAAATTGTCCCGACCCACGGGATTCGTAGGCACGAAAAGAGAAGGGCTGAGGATGAAATGAGGGGCTTGAGACAACTTGACGCTAGCGCATGCTTCTTTATTTTTCCCTTTCCTTCTCTTACTTTTCCATGTCTTTCTTTTCCCTGTCTTTCTTACTTCCCTGGCCTTCTCTCTGCTCCTCTCGCAGCACTCTCCTCTCTCGTGGGTCTCCTCTTAAATCTCTTTTCTTCTCCCCCTCTCTCCCGTGTTCTCCTCTTATACCCTCGTAGCTCCTCCCCCCGTACCTCCCAGTCTCATGTGATTTACAGGAAAAACCTGTGGTTCTCCGAAAGCGAAACGGTAAAGCGAAACTTAACTCATGGCACACATACGCAACACGGCGCATGCTCCGGACGGCTCCGGACATCTCCCCCTTTTTTCTTTTAAATGAGACACCTGGCCTGTCTTAGGTTGGCACATCCCGTGACCAGTCTTACCCGTCATTGTTAATTCGGCGCACTTGATCCGGACCGCTGTCTTAGGTTGGTCTGGACGGGCTACGTTCTTACCCGTCTTTGGCTCACAGGTTCTCTAGGACTAAGTTGACCCATCCAGGTGCCACTGGGGAGTCCTGGTCAAGTACCATGGTGCCAAGTGCTTGCCTGACCGCAATAGCACGTTCTTTGTTTCGCTTCCGTAGCCGACGGAGAAACCATATGCCGAATGTACAAACAGCAAAAAGCCAAGAGCTAAGGCTACCACCCTGCCCCAAGCTTGCAACTCTGGGAGGAGTCCTCTAAACCAGGCAATGAGACCCTCACCCGTAACAGGGGTAACACAAATAAAATGGTACAGAGGGTTACAAGGTATGTGAGCAGTTAACAAAAGTGTGTCTATCCCTTCTTACATTAGAGCTATCTGCTGATTAAGCATAAAAAGTCCATTTCGTAAATGTCCATTCATATCTTGCTGTGTTGTTAACGCAGAAGCAACACTGGCAGCTACACTGTTTATAGTGCCAGCACTTGCAGCAGCTTGAGTGACAGCGACGGCGGCAGCAGCCACAGCCGCGGCCACCGCTATTGAAACGGCAACAATAGCTGCAGTGATGCCAAAATCACGTCTCCTCCTAGGTAGAACAGGAAAAGGAAAGATGTGCAGAAACATCCATGGGCATGATTAAAATAGAAGGCAGACGAATGATCACCGCCCTCTCCGCACTCTGGGCCCAGCAGGCAGAGAGGGCGCAGGTCTCCGCTGAACAGTTCAACACAGTTGCATTTCCTGCATTACTGGAGAGGACAAGAAAGAAGGGAGGGGACAAACAGACAGCAGCAGACAAACTCTCCGACCCATTATTCTGGACACTAACGGATTGTTCAAAGGTACTGTTTGCAGAATAAGTGCCATTATATAATTTCACCTCACCCTGGCCCACCAGGGCAAAAGGGCACCAGTCCAGACATGAACAATTATTACATACACAAATATCCTAACAAAGTCTCACATAATCATACAAACTAGCCCGAGCTTTCCAGGGTCTGATAGCTTCCTAACACCACTTATTAGCATTTTCAAATGCAAGCTGTTTAACTATCAGTAGGGAGGCATCAGTGTTCCCTAGAATCCGCCAGCTGCAGTCATCAGTTTTGCTAGGAACTCCGCATATGGTTCTGTCGACCCTTGCATGACCTTTGTTAATTGAATGTCGGCTCCTCCACTATCTCCTATTGCCTTATTCCAATTGGCACTATCGACCTGACCCTGCTCCAGAAACCACTTACTAGTGATACTAAGGGTCTCTACAAATCTTTTAAGAATTTTTCTTACTAAGAGGAACCCCAAACTATTTTAGGAGAGCTTCCAGGGAAATAACTAACCGCCCCTTGGACATTGAATTGCCCATGATTCCCAGCTACCTACCCTTACTTGCCAGCTCACCATAGCTGGTCCTTCAGCGGTTCCTTCGTTCTTTTTTGTGCCCCACGTTGGGCGCCACCTGTCCCGACCCACGGGATTCGTAGGCACGAAAAGAGAAGGGCTGAGGATGAAATGAGGGGCTTGAGACAACTTGATGCTAGCGCATGCTTCTTTATTTTTCCTTTTCCTTCTCTTACTTTTCCATGTCTTTCTTTTCCCTGTCTTTCTTAATTCCCTGGCCTTCTCTCTGCTCCTCTCGCAGCACTCTCCTCTCTCGTGGGTCTCCTCTTAAATCTCTCTTCTCTCTCTCTCTCTCCCCCGCGTTCTCCTCTTATATCCCGGTAGCTCCTCCCCCCGTACCTCCCAGTCTCATGTGATTTACAGGAAAACCCTGTGGTTCTCCGAAAGCGAAACGGTAAAGCGAAACTTAACTCATGGCACACATACGCAACACGGGACATGCTCTGGACGGCTCCGGACAAGAAATGAACCTATGGGTGTGTGAGAACCGAGCAGAGAGGGAAAAGGGCTTCTTACGATGGAAGGAAGAGCTGGATCCTTCCCCAGTGGAACTGACAGACTGGAATGAGCTACAGGGCAACTGAGTTAGAGCTCCTCATGCCATCAAGGAAGAGGAATTCCAAACAGTTGACTGTCCTAAATATTTTAACACGAGTATCAGAGTACAGGAAAGAAAGGTGGGAAAATATTTTTAACTATTTGGGTAAGAGCTTCTCAAGCATGATAAAAAAGCTCAGAACCTTAAAAGAAAACACTATCGTAAAAAATTTCCCATCTGTATGGTATTTTTTTAAAGACTCCAATCAAAGAAGAAAACATTTTTAAATAGGAAACGTATTTCTCAGCACATGTGTGATCCCTGGCCCGACTTGAGCGCTCCCAGATAAGTAGTGTGGAGGCCCCCAAGAGAATAGGCCAAACATGGCGGCTCACCTGGTGGACCGGAGCGCCGGACGGGGCTCCCACAGCGGCATGTCAGATCCTTCTACTTCCCACCACACGGGCCCTGGGCCTGCCCTTGGCCACAGCTGTGCCCTGCTGCCCAGCTCGCCTGCTGCAGATGCCTGTCCCTGGCTTCTGGGAGAGCAGTGGACACGGACACAGCTTCCATGCATGGACACTGACCATCGGCCAACCACCAACGCAAGTTGACTGGCATAGGTGACCACATAAGCAAACACCAGATGAATGACGTCACCGCATGGAAAAATGGTCACGCTTCTGAGCGTAAGTAACGTCACCAGATAACATAGACAGCAGAGTGAAAAGGCCAGATTTGCAGGTCAGACTGGCCAGTAACAGAAAGAGGCCTTCCAAATAATCCACCCTCCCAACACCTCACCGCCTGCTGCTCACACTGCCGCTCAGGGCAAGCACCAATGGTTATCAGTGCTCTGCTTGGCAAAGATGTCCTTGCTAAATGATAAAGAATGTGAGAGGGGATGGGGCCTCCCTGGTGGCGCAGCGGTTGAGCACTGGGTTGCAAAGCTGCCCGTCCCCAGCCACTGAGTGAGGAGCCCACATGGTACGCAGACCTCTCCTGCCGACCACTGCTCCCTCAGCAGTGTACCTAGTCAGTCTGCCTGCTCTGTTCCCCACTCTGGCTGTGGTGAATTCTCTCAGCCTCCCACGCTTCTTGAAACTGTACCCAGTGCTTGTATAAATAAATAAATAAATCTTTAAAAAAAAAAAAAAAGAATGTGAGAGGGAAGGAAAAGAAAACACGGCATTAAAAGCTTATTAAAAATGAATAAGACAATCGCTAGAATTAAATAGACTATGAGCAGGGAATTGAACAATCAACATAAAAAGGTTAATTTTAAATGGATAGGAAATAGGAAAAAAAAAAAAAAACTTCCATCTCCCTAACATTAGAAATATTCATCAAACAGAAAAAAAAAACATTGCTGGCATCTGACCACTGAAGAGTGACGGGTGGCGTGGAAGCCATGGCAGCTCTGGAACATGATTTGACAAAACATGCACATTCTCTGCCCCAAGATTTCTCAACTTCCCAGAATGTTTTGGGATGACACCTGAGCCCAGCATCCAACAGAGAAAACCCAGACCCTCCCAGGAACCCAAGGACAGAGGCGGTGCTGATAACATTCTTTTTAAGCCATATTTATGCGGGATTATAAGATGGGGATATTTTTGTGCTAAAGTTTAAGTAAGTGGATTATTTCAAATCGCATTCATGTCTAAGTCCAATCCTCGCAAGAGACAGCACTCGGTCAGCGGCTGGCCTGTGAGTCTCTGGAGTGCCTGTTTCTCTTCTCCATGCCTCCCCTGGGTTTCCATAATAAAAATTTGCTGATGTAAAAATCAGAAAAAAACCAACACACCTTAGATTCCTTAGACAGTCCACATTTCAGATATCAACAGGGTTGACTCCCCACCAAGGGGCTCGATTCTGACTTCAAATGCTAAACTGTCAATCTATCCAACCACAAATTTTGCACACAGAAGCCAGCTCAGCCTCCTCTCTCTCCTCCTGCCCACTGCACGCAGTCGAGCCTGCTGCCGGCTTCCTCCAGGCGCATGTCCACACTCTGAATCACAAACCCCCGGGCCCAGAACAGTGCTGTTTTACTCCATGTCCTTATGTTCTCACGGCAAGGAGGTGAAGCAATGGATTCCCAACCAGACCCCTGTGCGTGTGGAGGGACCCCTATCTGTGTGGGTTTCCTCTGGGGACCACTCCTCTACATACCGAGAAGGTCCAGTTTCTATTGTCCTGCTGGAGTGAGTGTGGGTGAGTATGACGTCCCCGGGAGGGAGGATGTCCTGGCCAGGGTGGGTCCTGCCTTGACCCTGACCACCCTCCACTCTGAGCTAAGACAAGAGGGCCGGGAATGAATGCATGAGCGAATGAGTGAATGAATGAGTGAACACAGGTGACAGCTCCACCTGAAGAGCGTTGGGTCTTGACCAAGGAGTAAGGCAATCTTTCTGTGCTCAGAAAGTTGCCGTAGAACTTGACACTCCTTTGTGTCAATTAGCCTGTGATCAACCTGCTTTCACTTAAACTCCGCGTTTCCAAGAACCTATCGTGAGTTAAGGGCTTCCTGAGCTTTTCTTTCACATGGCTGCTCCCTGGTCATTAAGCCCCTTTCAGAGTCACTCAGCAAACCTTTGCAGAGCTCTGCTCAGGCCAGCTTTGGGCTGGGTGGGCGGTGGACAGAGGCTCCTGAGGTGTCTGGATACAGGGGTCAGCCAGGAAGCGACCCCCAGTCCAGCCCTCCCCCCACAGGCATGGGGTCATCTCCAGGCAGCCTCCTGTGTCCTCCCAAACTGTGACACACATGAATGCAGCCTCACCACACTGGGCCCACACTGACTGCCTGTGCCTGCTGGGAGCCTCCTCCCCACCTCTCAGCCTGTCCAGAGATCTCCCAGAGCTGTGGCCACCGAGACATGCCCGCCTGCTCTGCAGGGCTGGAACCGCCACACATACACTGTAATGCTTCTAAATGGGGCACTGAAGCAACTGTATAGCTCCCAGCTCACAAACAGCTGAAAGTTTCCGGGCTACGCAGGAGCGTGCGTGGAGGGATGGGGCGAGGGCAGGTCTCTGGGCCGGAGGATCCCACCTGCTTCCCTTGGGCTCACTGGGTACCCAGCATCGCTGTGTAAGTTAGGAAGAGGACCCGGGGGCATAGCAGGGGCAGTCTGCCTGCAGACTGCAAACAGCTGTGCTGGTGTCCCGGGAGGGGACAGTGTGGGCCAGTGTGGACGGGGCCCGTCCCCATCTGAGGGAAAGCCTGGGGCAGGCCCCAGACCAGGCCTGGCTGCGCACAACTGGGACTGCACGTAGCTCCCTGCACTGTGGAGGGCAGTGCCTGGCCTGCAGTGAGGCCTGCTCTTTCTCAGGGCTGAGGGAGTCGCCACCTTTCGAATGGAATGCAGTCACACCACCCGGGGCTGTTTTCTGAAGTCAGAAAGGTGCGCAGAGCACAGTGCCCTCACTCAGGCCTTTCTGTCAGCAGAGCACAGTGCCCTCACTCAGGCCTTTCTGTCAGCCGTGGCACAGAGCCCTGACCCCAGCTGCCTCGAGCTCAGTGAGTCTGCGGCAGGGTAGAAGGCTGGCTGGTGGCACCTCAGTGGAAGCAACCAGGCCCACCCAGGGGCAGAGCATCCCAGGCAGGACCGCCTTGGGCAGTGGACACAGCCGTGAGCCCCAAGGTGGCTGGGACAGCAACAGGCCCCTCCTGGTGCCCGCAATGACCCAGGACTGCAGAGGCCGGCAGGAGCAGAGCTCTTGGGTTTGCTGCTGCTGGAATGAAGCCCCCCATCAGCATCTGCACAGGCCCCAACAAGCAGCCCTGGCTACCCATCCCCACACACATAGCACAGCCCCAGCCACACACTGTGCCTCCAGCAGCATGTGCTGCTCAGAACCTGGACAGACCACATCCACCTCTGCTGACAGCATCTGCGGCTGTGGGCATCCCTGCCCCAGCCAGCGACCTACCACCCAGGCCTATACACGAGGAGTAGATTCTTCACACACAAAATAGTGTTTGTAGCCCAGAAACAAAGCACTGCTTGACACAGGGCCGCGCCACGGCTCTGGCCTCCTGCCCGTATTCTGCGGCTCCTCTCACCAGACAGAAGCCTCCCGAGACGAGAGCGAGTTCACACTCTGGGGCTGGTGACCCCCACACTCACTGGCGGAAGCGGTTGTAGCCAAAACAAATGCAAATGAATAGTGCACTGGTGTTGAGATGGTCAGAAAACTGGGGCTAACAAAGCCACAGAGAGAAACTCCCCGCGGGGCACCTCCTGGTGCAAGCTTGCGCTGGGGACGTGGGAGATGGACACACAGACGGGCTGGGCAGTTCCCACCCACTCTCCCCACCAGGAAGGCTGAAAGTCTTCATCTACCGCACACATCCACACAACATAAGTAAACCAATCACAAAACCCTCTTGGCAGAAAAGGAGATCAAGAAGTCTTAGCAGCTCAGTGCCAAGTTCAGATGTCCCCGGAGGAACAGGGTGACTCAGCAACCGGCCATCTGGCCCGTGTGCACAACAGCTGTAGCCACAGCGTGGAGCTGGCGGGGAAGAGCAAGCAGGACAGGGAGGTGGTCAGTGAAGCTGGGCGGCCAGAGGCGGTCCGTGTGGTTTGGTACTCACTGTTCTTCTTGTACATCAGAATCTCAAAGGAATTCATCTCGTAGTTCTCAAACGTCTGCCGCACCTTCTCGATGGTATCTTTGTCAGTCAGTTCCCCGTACATGAAGCTGCAGGGCCAAAGAGCTCGGTTAATGAGCAGGCGGCACAAGCCAAGTGGCACGTGTCTGGCATCTGCTTCGCCAGCAGCAGAGCACACACACACTGCACGTATGTGCATACATACTCACGCTGCTCATGTGTGCACACATCACACATACGTGTACACATACATACTGCACATGTGTGCACACACTGCACTGTGTGTACATACCCATTACATACGTGTGCACGCATACCTGTTCACACTGCATATGTGTGCATATATGCACTGCACGTGTGTGCACACACCACACTGTGTGCATACATACACACTCACACTACACGTGTGTATGCATACGTGTACACATGTGCATAATACAACACTGCACACGTGCACTCACTGTACATGTGTGTACACATATACACAGCGCATGAACACAAACACACTGTACAAACATGCCCACTCAGGTACACACACACACACACACTAAAACGTGCAATGAATCCTAAAAGGTTTACTGACTCAGCTAATCATCACTGAGTCCACTACTCCATCACTGTCCCACCCAAAACCAGCAGCTCAGGGACAGACACCCTAGGAACAGTAGGCTCAGCCGCGGGACCGGGCCCATGGCTCAGACTCAGTGCCTTTGCTGTGGGCCAGGAGCCCAGAGGCTGAGATAAGGTCAGAGACAGGCAAACCCGCCGAGAAAAGGAGGGAAAAGAACATTACAAGCAAGAGGCACTTGGGTGCAAAGGCAGAGGCGAGAGCTGAGGCCAGTCCTGGGAGCTGCCCCTGGTCAGTGGGAGCACAGAGAAGTGAGGGGCTGCTGGACAAGACATCGCAATGCCCCCGAGGACACATGAGGGGGCCAGGGTTGAAACAGAAGCCTCACAGGATTGGATCTGCATCTGCTGGGGCGCTGGCAAGTGACTTTGCAACACAACTCTTTCCTCTTCCGATTCCCAGCATAACAAACAGAAGGGTAGGCAAAACCGCAGGCATTTGCCAACCAAACAAGAAAAGGGTGCGACCTGGTGCTCTCAGGACCCAGCCGGGAGAGAAAGCTCAGCTAGGTCTGTGCAGCAATTTCTCCTTCCTTTCCCCAAAAATGGGGGTAGTCGTTGGGTCAGGAACAATGAAGATGATAAAATCATGCAAATTCTCACTTCTACATCTCCCTGCTGCCCAGGTTTGGGAAAAAGCAGACTACGCGGTACAAAAGCAGCACAGAGAGAGAGACAGAGATAGAGACAGAGAGAGGGGGAGACAGACAGACAGGTTAGCTGATCTGAAAAGCTCCTCCCTGCTGTTCCTGGCTGGGGTCAGGCACAGGGAAACAGCCAGGACTGGTCAACCTCTGGCCAGGTTGGCCAGCCAAGGGTGCACCCCAAGGACCCAGACTCCTAAGGGGCTGAGAAGTGACAGGAGCCAGAGGGTGCTGAGCCCGAACCTCAGGGCCCCACACCCTGCCCACAGGGCTGCTACCCACCTCCAGGGGCGCCTCGGAGGCCCTTTAAGAGGCCTTTCCCACAGTCCCCCTCTGTTGCACTCGCCCCCCAGAGGGCTACGCACACATGCTCTGTGGACGAAGGTGGCTGGAGGTTGCTACAGGGGCTGGGAGTATCTTTATTCTTTCAAGGGGAGGTAGGATTCATTTAATTTTGTGGGCTCCTGTCCCCCTTTTTCTGCTGAGCTATGTACTCATTAAAAGCAGCTAGCAGTTCTTTAGAATCTCCTCTCTGGCCAAGTCTAGCTTCACTCAGATGCTGCAGGTGGACACCTCCAGTGTGTGACCCCAGGGGGACATTCCACAAACACTGCAGCCCCCACCCACTGCCCAGCTACCTTCAGAAGAGAGCGTGCCTGGAAACCTCTGTAAATATGCTTCCGTAAAACCATTTTCATTATTCTGAGAAAAAAGTGTGTGTTGGGGGGTGGGGGGAGCTTTTCTAAGGCCATGGCCGAAGGAGCTGTGGTCAGTACCCCAAGTCTGAGTGAGGACACTGGGGTCAGTACCCCAAGTCTGTGCAAGAAGCCACACAGACCCTGGGACTGGAGAACAGTCCCAGGAATGAGGTCCTGTCTGCAGTTCCCTGGCTCTGTTTCCCAGGGTTCTACCTCCTAATCAACTTAATCATCTCAGAGGTCATTTCCTTTTCATTTAAGTGATTTAATCTCCTCGCTTTCACATAATTTTGCCTACAACCTCAGAAACCTTTGAGTTCCCACTGAATTCCCCAAGCTTTCCGTTCTCCCCGTACCCCCAACGGCAGGTTTCTCTGTGGTGGGGACCAAGTTTTAAGTTTGTTTTTTGTTTCCCAGCACAGTGCTTGGCCCAGAGACAGATTGCAGTAAATATTCCAGAATGAACATGATCCCCAGCCTGAGTCAACCATTTTTTTTTCAAAAGGCAGCAGGATGGATGGCCCCACAGCCACCCAGATGTGATACCTGCAGGTGCTGCTTTTCTGCATCACCTCCGCCCGGTGGTAGCCAGACAGCTTGCAAAACCCGTCATTGCTGTACACGATTGGCCAGTCCACGATCTGGGCATTCCCCAACACGAAATTGGTGTCTGTCAAAAAAAGAAGCAGAAGGTGTCAGCATCCCACGAGACTCAGTGAGGACAGCAACAAAGCCCACCGGGCTGGCGCTCGCTGCCCTGCAGACAGCCCCTCCACAGAGCCCAGCACCAGGGGAGGGATCAGAGCAAGCAGCTCGAGTTGAGAGCTACATGCTAACATGACTGAACCCCAAGAAGCTGGCAAGGGAAGCATGTACCCAACCCTGCAGCAAGCTGGCAACTCCACTGAGACAAACCCAAGCCCTGGGGCTACATCTCCAGGGAAGAACAGCGGATCCCTGATTCCCGAAAATTCCCATGATGCTTAGGAAAGACCCACATGAGCTCCTGGCTTCTCACCCCACAAGAAACTCAGAGCACTCACTTTCACAAAACTCAAACTGGAAAACAGCTCAGTGCTGGTTTTGTAGCAGCCGGTCCAGGGTGTCCAGGGCCACACCCCAGCAGCAGAGATCCCCCACACACACCTGGCCTGGAACTGCCTCCTACAGGCTGGAGTGTCTTCATGTTCCCGCTTTTACAGATGTGCATGTGGGGTTACATTGGGTGGGAAATTTGGTCTGGCTTACCAGGTTGTTTTGGGATCTGGGATTGTTCGTTTTTTCCATGTACATGAATGATGATTACTGCTTCCCTTGGGCCATATCCACTTACAAAAGCTTTCCTGGGAACCTCTACTTTCTGAGAGCGGGGGGTATCTGTATACTGATAGAACAGAGCAAGGGAGAACCCAGAAGAAATTTCTCCTGGGCTCCATTCAGCAGCTAAGCCTTATAGGTCTCTGGCCTAAAGCTACAAATGGGTTGGCTGACCCTGGTCAGCTTGTGTTATCATCATCAGAGGAGGAGGCCACGTGAGCAAGAGCCACTGACAAGGCGCACACTCTAGAGAGAGGCCTGCGCAGCAAGGCAGTCACCAGATGCCCCCACAGCAGGGCTATCAGAGCCCCAGCAAGACGCTCATAGGACAGAGCCTTTCTGTGGGCTCTGAGACCACCTGGAGTGGTGCGGGGGGCTCCCAGCAGCCACCACGCCCTCAGCCGCAGGAGCAAAGGCTGGTGCTGGGTCCTTCCACTTCTCACACAGCTAAGATCCCAAGTCTCACGCTTTTTGTGCCCAGGAAATTGATCTTTTCTTTACCAGACCTTAAATGACGCCAATAACTTCCAGCACTTAAAGCCTTTGCTGTCTCAGCCTGGCTCTATGTTCTCCATGGCAGCCGCCTGTTCCCCCTCAAAAAACAAGAAAGAAAAATATCCCCTTCCTTTGTAACAAGCGGTGGGGGAGGGGGGCGGGCGGCGTTTATTTATGGACACGCCACAGAGCAGGCAGAGGAGACCACGGTGCCCTTGCTTCCCTGCGAGTGGATGGTTCTGCACAACCACCAGCGCTCACAGCGTATGGGGCCGCCCCTGCCACCTGCGGAGGAGGAGGAGAGAAGGGAACTGAGGACAGTGAGCCACTGACAAGGAACACAGAGCACAACTTACATGAAGTTAATCCACAAAACTGCTAATTTTATAAACATGCTTTTAATGAAACTCGACAGCCTGTCCCTCCCCATCTCTCCCCAGACTCGTCAACACTTCTGCAGAGCCCAGGAGGCCAGAACCCAGGGAAGCCCAGCTCATGAGAGTGGCCCCTACACTCGAGGAGCTCCTAAGGACAAACCAAGGCAGGGAGCCGGAAAGAAGGCAGTTTGCTCTGTTGTAAGAGCTAAAACTTTCCTGGGAACCTTATATATGGATACTTTCAATAATTAATACTCTATGTTCTGACTATATATATATTTTTTTAAAGATTTATTTATTTATGCATACAGGAGCTGGGGCACAGACCAGAAATGTGGGGGGTGAGAGGATTCACCAGAGACAGAGTGGGGAACAGAACAGGCAGACTGACTGAAACACACTGCTGAGGGGAGCAGCAGGCAACACAGGAGAGGTCTGCTTCGCCATGTGGGTTGCTCTCTGGTCGGATGGACTGTCTGGACCTGCAACACCCAGGAAGGAAGAATGAGATTTAGAGACATGTCAACGCCTAAGCCGAAACAGTACAGTTGACAAAAAGGTGCCCACTGCAGAGTGACCGTGTGATGCCTGCTGTTAGTGACTGGAGGGCTGGAGGGAGGAGGGAACCTTCTTGCAGAGGACGCAGCAGGAGCAAAGGCCCAGCAGCGCAGAACACATGGCAGACGGGTGAAGACAGGCAAGGGCACTGGAATCTGGCAGAGAAGCTGCAGACCAGACTGGGGAGGGCCAAGAATATCTAAGATCTTCATGCTGGAGACAAAATAACCCTCGCGTGGGTCGTCTCTTCTTGAATAAACTTACACTTCTTAAACCCAGCAAGGAAGCCTTAAAAGAAATAAAAGACTTGGAAATTACTCCAAGTGTATTTGAAGTCTAGTCTGTTTAACTCTCTCCTGTTGACTCCTGAAATCGCAGTTAATTTCCCTCAGAAGACCAGGAGCAGGAGGGGAAACTGAATTTTTTCAAGGCTAATGCTCCAGTAAGACTATGTGGTAAGAGGCCAGAGAGCCAGTTTTCAATAAAGGTTGGACTGCATATGTTTATTTTCTTCCCTAAGTCCCACTAAAATAAAAGCCAATAATTAAAAAGGCAAAAATCCACCAAAAAAAGAGTAAAAAGTGACAATGGCAAAAGCAGAAATAATATAGGAGACAGAGGAAAACTTTTATCCCTAATATAGTCAAGGGATATTACATCCATAGAACAAGCACCAGATGCTGTTACAACAGAGAGAGAGAATAGAGCTGCTGTAGATACAAAGGAACAACTAAATATTCAGCACAAAAGTTGGAAGTAAAATAAAGTCCCACAGGGAGTAGAACAGAAAGATCAAGAGACAGAAATATTTTTAAATAAGAAGACACACAGGATGATCCAAGACAAACAAAATGTGTCCTAATGAGGAGAGAGAAGAATGGTGAAAGGTCAGAAGACTTTCTTTTTAATTTAAGGCAACCAGTTGTGAGGGTAAGTAAAGATATCTTCAGCTATACAAAAGCCTGGGAAATTGATTTCCCACATAGTCTTTCTCATAAAGTCACTTCAGGATGCATATCAGCAAAATGAGAGAGTAAAACAAAAAAAGAAGGGACCTGGGGGAAAGCGGCTGCAGGTATAGAGAGCGGAGGAGGAAGTTAACATTCAAAAGGGTTCGGTGAACAGAGGTTCCAGAAGGCGGTCCTGCAGGAGGCCAAGACCTGATGATTCTTGATAATTTGGAACAATACAAATGGCGAGTAAGGGCATAAAATGGGGGTCACCGAGAGGAAAGAGATTAGAAACAGCAAAGAAAACAAGAGCTGTGCAGGAAGGGAAACCAAGTCACTGCATCCCATGATTGCCATTGTGATGTAAGCACCTCCCGAATTTTTTAAATAAAAATATAGTCAGAACAGGGCCTCCCTGATGGTGCAAGGGGTTAAGCACTGCACTATGAAGCAATCCGCAGCCTCTGCAGCATGAGTTCAATCCCCGGCCAACCAGAGAGCAACCCACATGGCGAAGCAGACCTCTCCTGTGTTGCCCGCTGCTCCCCTCAGCAGTGTGTTTCAGTCCATCCGCCTGTTCTGTTCTCCACTCTGTCTCTGGTGAATCCTCTCACCCCCCACATTTCTGGCCTGTGCCCCAGAATGCATGCATAAATAAATAAATCCTGTATGCATAAATAAATAAATCTTTTAAAAATACATATATATATCATCAGAACATAGAGTATTAATTATGGAAAGGATCCATATAAAACCTCATCTATTCTGACACTGTAGAAATACAAATGATATGTTTAGAGATAAAGGGGAGAACAATTGAGAGAGAGAGTGTCCAGGGATGATATAAAAATGTGTAAATGTTTTACTGAAAGTCACAAAGATAATCAATAAGGGATTAACAGAACTATGTTAGCAGGCAGGGGAGGGAGGAGATGAGCTCGAACTGAGAGAACAGACAACATCTAAAACTGATGAACAGAAATAGCTGTGATGCCTGTTATTTAAAGACGAGGCAGAAACCACCAGAAGAAACAGTTACAAGAACATGTGGTCTCTGGTGAGTGGGATGAGCTAAGGGAAAAGGTCCTGTTTAATCATGAACCTATATTAATTCAATAAAAAGTATATCCTTGGGGCCTCCCTGGTGGCACAACGAGTTAAAACACAGCACTTTGAAGCTGTCCACAGCCACTGCAGCACGAGTTCGATCCCCAGCCAGGGAGCAGCCCACATGGCGCAGCAGACCTCTCCTGTCTCGCCCGCTGCTCCCCTCAGCAGTGTGTTTCAGTCAATCTGCCTATTCTGCTCCCCACTCTATCTCTGGTGAATCCTCTCACCCCCCATCTCTGGCCTGTACCCCAGCTCTTGTATGCATAAATAAATAAATCTTCAAATAAAAAAAAGTACATCCTTAATTTCTGATGAGTTTAATAAGATAAATGTATGGATTGAATTGTTTATTTACTGAAAAATGAGAAAATGAAAAATTCCAAGCTCCAATCTCACTGCAATTTCCCACAAAAGACTTGTGATCTCCCTTTGAAGATAGTCATCTCTGCTCTGGCACCCCTAACCCCCAGTGCACCCCCAGCACCACCACCACTTCCCCCACTCCTGAGCCCCAGAACATGGCGCAACTCTGGGAAAACCCAAGTCCAAGCAGCTTCTTGGCTTGAACGAGGGCACAGACAGCCAGGCTGTGCAGGAAGAGCACCATCAGCCTAGGGACTGTCCACATGGGAGGAGTCTCACCCCAGGATTCAAAACTCCAAACTAGCTCCCGCTCACTGCAAACCTGAGCAAGAAATCCAAGCGTCCAGGGAGCACGGCAGCCACGGGGGTGGGAGGAACAGGGATGTTCCTCCTGCTGGTGCTTGGAGGGACAGAGAAACCTCTCCCCTTCCCCACCCAGCAGGTCAGGAGCAGGGTGCCTCAAGCCCCAAGCCCACTGACCAGCCTGCTGAGAGGCACCTGATTGGAGCCAGGACAGCACCCTTCCTTCCCCGCTCCCGCCCCCAGCCCGAGGCCCATTCATCAGTCTGGCCTGTGAGCTCAGACACCACTGCAGCAACTCAGCACTGAGAAGCGGGCAGAGGCTGGTCTCGGGAAGGCCGGGCAGGCGATGTGGGCAGACTCAGTGGGCCCGAGAAGCTGAAGAGAACCCTGTAAACTCAGCAGCCTTGGAGACCTCGCAATCAGTGCACCTAGGTGGCCTCAGAGACCCCTGCAAGCCCAGCCAATTGGCAAGAGATGCAAGGGGGAGATCCCCAACAGCCAAGCTCCCACTATTCCCACTGTACTCATATGAGTGCCTGCTTCTTGCTCCCTCAGTGGCCCCCACTTGGGACCCCTCTGTGCTCAGAGAGCCTTCCTGCCCTTCTTCCTACCTCCCTACCAATAAATCACTGGCTCTTTGTGACTTTGGTCTGGGCGTTGATTTCTTTTCTCTCAAAGGTAAGAACAGATAAAGCACCATCCTGGGGCCCTCAGACTCCAGCTGCTCCCCAAACCCCAATTCACCCTCATTCCTACAACACAAGGGCACCCTTCTGTGGTGGGGGAAGAGAGAGATGTTCTCAATTCCCTTCAACGTCTAAGATACAAATAACTGCCCTGAAAACTACCTTCCAGAACAATCTGCTCATATATGGGGCTGCTGTGCCTATACTCTATCATGTGCTACGTCATCAGGGCCGAAGGGCACCCACATCCCAGTGTTCCAGGGGTTCATGACACTGGACACCACCTGTGATATTTACCTGGACCAGGCACTGGACCTGGTCTTTACTGTATATGACCGAGGGTTATTGTAAGCTTTGCAGAGCATTGTGCAGGCCACTGCTATGCCGAGTGGGGGTGAGTGCGGGACATCACCATCTACTCGTGAGAAAACTGGGCCTGGGGGAGCCATTGAAGTACAGCAGGAGGGACTGGGATGTGAGCGGGGGCCATCTGACGTCAGAGTCCACATATTCCATCATCTCCTTGATCCATCGAGTACTTAACTCAGGCCATTTTGACAGAACTGTCCATGACAGTTTTGGACATGCCCCAGGAAAATACTAAATCTAAGGAGACCTTGTGTCGGCGAGTCATCGGGACGATTATTGCCATCACAGGTCACTCCTCCCCTGCGGCCACCGGGACACCCTGGTATGTGGCCCCACAGTAGAAGCGTCTGTTCCTCCTGAAGGGCTTGGCTTCTGTC
This sequence comes from Talpa occidentalis, assembly GCF_014898055.3. Classification (NCBI taxonomy): domain Eukaryota; kingdom Metazoa; phylum Chordata; class Mammalia; order Eulipotyphla; family Talpidae; genus Talpa; species Talpa occidentalis. Next base: position 70,673,618 of record NW_023605194.1, on the reverse strand, counting down.
TGCCTGCAAGTCTGCACACTCTCCTCACTGGCAAATGCTCCCCTCTTCCACCTAAAACTCAGTGCGCTGACCCAGGTCTCCAACAGCCCCATTTCCACATGGAGACAGGAGGGAGCAGAAGGGGGTGGGGGTGGGGTGGAGGGGCTTTGTCCAGCCTCACAGAACACAGGGGCTGGCACCTTGAAGGTGTGCACGGCCCTGGCTGTGTCCACAAACTGAGAGGCCTCCCTGTGTCCCGTGGCTTCTTCGAGGGTCCAGAAGTTCCCAAGTGCGGGGGTGAGCCTGTACCAAAGCCCAAATCTGAGACCAACTTGGGGGTTCAGGCAAATGTCAAGGTGGGGGGGCTGCAGGGCAGTAAGAGCCTGATTAGATCAGGACACACACATACACACACACACACACACACACACACACACAAACATACACACAGAGCATGTGCTGGAGGGGCAGGGCATCACGTTCTGTCCAAGTGACGAGGACAGGATATAAGCTTGCCAAGAGCCCACGGATCAGTTGGCTTCCCAGTGACCAGCAGACCAAGGGCCACTGCCAGGGACCTGAGGAAGTTGGTGGTACAATAAGGCCCAGGGGTCACACAGGAGCTTGCTCCTCCCACGAGGCACCCTGGAGAAAAGCAGCAGGGTGGGGAGAACTGGGATCTGAAGGCACCGCAGCCTGCGTTACCAGGAAAGACTGTTTATGGAAGAGCTTGAGAGCATGGCTGGGAAGGTCAGGGTTGCCCTAAGGGCATCTGCCCTGCCTGCTGAGCTGGGGAGAAAGAGGTGTCTTGTTCAGGGAGCAAAGACTTGGCCCCATGTGGGTCTGAGTAAATTTGCCACCAGGCCTGCAGACAGATGTCTTCCTTGAGGACATACAGACTCAGAAGGTGGGACCCCCCCCCCACCACCAAGCTAGGGAAAGCACCCCCTCCCCATCCCATTCCAGTGCAAGGACTCAGGATGGCGACTTAGCAAGGCTGCTTGGCTCCTCTGGGTGGCTGGCGACAGGCCCGGCGGTGAAGATGCCAGATAGAGAGCCCAGGTAGAGCCAAGCCGAGGGCGTGCAGGGATTTACTCTTTCCCAGAGTCAGCGAGTGGAAACTTACTCTGGGACCAAGCGAGACTCAATTAGGTAAGTCACCCGCTGTACCCAAGATTGCTCAGGTCGGCATCAGAACCAGCCTGATCAGGACATAGGAGATCTGGAGTTGAAACCCCGCAGTATTCGAGCACCCGCCATCTGCGTCAGTGCGACCACACGTGTTAACTCACTGGGCCGTCAGCCCTGAGGTGGGCGGGCACCAGCACTACCCATTTCTATAAATACTGTCAGGGGCTGGGCAAATGGAAGTGACTTTTCCTAGGCCCTGAGCAGAGCATGGGGCGGCCAACGCTGTTAGCCAGAATGTCCAGAGAAAACAGTACCAGTAAGATATATATATAGATATGTGTATAAAGAGATTTATTAATAATATAGCATGCGTTTAATAAAATAGTCATAAATATACATGTATATACATAAAGAGAGAGGCTTAGAAGGAGTGGGCTGATGTGATTATGGAGGCCGACAAGGTCTGCAGTCAGTGGCTGGAGGCCCAGGAGAGACAGCCTGTCCTTCCAGCTGGAGCCTGCAGGCCTGTGCCCCGGGGCTGTGACATGTTAGTGCCGTCTGCAGGCTGGCAGGCTTGAAACCAGGAGTAGCTGAGGATTCAGTTCAAACCTAAAGGCTGGGAAAAAACACTGTCCCAGCTCGAAAGCAAAGAAACACCCTCTTACTCAGGGAAGGGCTGTCTTCTTGTTCCATTCAGGCCGTCAACTGATTGGGTGAGGCTCACCCACTCAGGGAAGGCAATCTGCTTCACTCGGTCCACCCATTCAAATACTAACTTCATCCAGAAGTACCCAGAAAGATGTCTGAACAAATATCTAGGCCTCCCCATAACCCTGTCACAAATCATCACAAACACCAAAATCAATATTTTTAACTAGATAATGTTCTATAACCATATTAGAGTGAGGGGCAGAGTCCGCCATGCCCCAGAGGCTTCAGAGCCCCAGGGCAGACCAGGGAACCTCCCGAATGCTCTGTTTTGACAAATGGTTTTCATGAGGGTGACATTTCTGCTTCTACGCCAGAAGTCCCCACTGACAGGAGGAGGTGACCCTGGCCCCAGAAAGGAGGGTTGAAAATGAATCATTTGGTGGTTACTTCCACCTCCCAAGCAGATGGAGCTGGCCATGAGGAAGGATCTACAGCCAGAGCAGCTGCAGGCATGCCTGGGCCTATCAGCCCTGCTGGTGCCCCGGGGACAGGAGTGACAGGGATGGGAGCAGCTTGTCTCCCTGGGACACCCAGATCCCACCTTGCAGATCCCCCCCCCCCATCTGCTATCAGCCAAGCACCTTGGTCAGGAGGTCAGGAACTCTTGGTCTATGAGGCTAAGCCCAGGCTCGCAAGGGAGAAGATGGCGGCACCAGGCCAGTGCTCGCAGCCTGGCAACTGGCAGGCCATGCTGCACAGAGGCCCGCAGGGAGAGGAGGTGGGGTGGTGGCCCTGTGCGGCCATGAGCACCAAAGCACCAGGACCCGGCATTGAGAGGGCACCGTCTTCCGGCCTCCGCATGGCCAAGTCACCTGGGGAGTCCGTGGGGAGTACACCGGGGAAGGAGCACTCCAGGGGCTTTCTCTGTGTTCATCACTGTCTCTCTTCTGTGGCTGAAAATAGGCCTGACTAACCCTAACCGTGACTCGGCCCAGGCCCTCGGCTCCACAAGGCATGGCCATGACCAGCTGAGATCAGCACGAGCCCCACTGAGCCCCCTGCACCCGCGCTGGCCAACCTCTCCCCTGGAGCCCGGGTGGATCTGCGGTTTTCTCCGACCAAGCAGAGTGGACACCAGGCCGGCACAGACCCAAGCGAGGGCCTGGGGCGTGTGCCTCTGCAGGGGTGCAGAGAGGCCACGCTGGGCACGTGGGCACCACCAGCAGAGCACCCCTGAGAGCAGCCTGAAGATGTGGGGAAGCTCCGAGGAGCCAATCAGCACTGAGGTTTAAGGACTCGCTACTGGTTACCCGCCCCACCCTGCTCCCAGCCCCTGGGGCTCCTGAGCACATTTGCAGAGACAGGAAGTTGGTTTCAGGGGGCTGTGTGGGCCCAGGAAACTGTGGCCCTGGCCACTCAGCCCTGTGGGCCCACTGGGGACAGACTCCTCTCTTTGCTCCTGGCAGCAATAAAACCTGACTCTGAGATTCTAGATGCACTGCAAAGAGCAAGCCAGGCACCCTCTCGACCCTGCCACACCCACGTGGCCGGCGCTGCCGCTACCTTGAAATGTCACGTCACCAAACACCAGGCTAGAGTAGAAACACCTTCTCAGCATAACTAAGTGGCCAGTGGTGGTCACTTGGGGCAGGCGGACATGTGTGCTGGGCTCTGCTGCTCGGAGACTGTTGGATTTGGACATAGGATGCAACATGTGACAGTAATGTAAAAAAAAATGTTGTCAAGGGAAGCTGCCATGGGAATAACCTTGTGTGGATGGGGTGTTTATATATACATGTCTTTGGTTATAAAATAAATTTTAAAATTATTTATTTTATTTATATGTGCCTTTGGAATCCTTAAAATCCAGGTGAGTTATGATGTTAAAGATACAGACAGAGGCAGAGATATGTAGATAATGATACAGGTGCAGGTAGACACACACACACACACACACACACACACAGCTTTTGCAGGGAGACTGTTACCTTCAACTAGAAGCCACAAGTCTGCCTCTAATTCACGTTTTCTGTAACGATCAAGGGCCCTCTACACTGCTCAGTAAAATGTGCAAGTTCGACCCACTTCTCTGGCCATGATTCATGGGCGCTCATCTGAGAGTCCCTACTCTCCGGATCTTCCATGGCAATTAGCTAGAGCCTACGGCCTCCCTCTGATGCCCCTTGACCCCCTGAGGGTCTTTGGCCACGAGAGTGCAAGCAATTAAATGGAAGGTTTCCTAAATTCCACCTTCCCGGGCCCTGACAGCTTTCCCCGGTTGGGTTCCCACAATAAAAGCACGAAAGGTTGCCCTCCCCACCTGAAAGTCTGCACCGAGGGGGCCGGGGTCAGAGCGCGCTGTGGTACTGGACCCGGCTGACCACCCCAGGCTTGCCATTTGCCCATAAAGAAGAAAACCGAGATATCCTAAAAAGAAATTATTGGAAATTGCTTTTCATCATAATTACCACAAATAACAAAGGAGAAACTAACTAAAGCAATGACTTAGCAAAGTGACTCACTCTTGGGCAATTATACAGCTAAACGCTGCATTCGGCAAGCAGTTCCCACAAATGTATTGTTCCCTGCCAACACTGGTTATTTAGAGGCTGCAGTGAATATTTCACAAGCTGCCTCTAATCACGCCAGCTATCTCACTTAAAAGAGAACATTCTCCCTGCCACCTGCAGGGCTATCGATTACTAAGGAGACCAGGCTCTCGCAAAAAGCAAGTTTGAAGAAAATATGGCTCCTTTCCTTCAAAACAACAGAAAAGTAAGTAATGACTGAGATGAATGATGAAAACAAGAAGTTTGCAGAGAAACAGCCAGCAAAAACGGGAAGCAGCAGCTTAAGGAGCCTAAATCTAAATTATATCCAGACCAGGAGTTAATGTTTTAAAAATTAAAAAGATCAAGATTTGGCAAGACTGGGGAACATGGCGGGGGGTGGGGGAGAGCAGCAAAGCAGAAAGCAGTTTGCTGCACCCAAATGAGACAGCAAGACAGTCAGTATCATCAAAAGTCATTTCGTGGCTCGACTGCACTTTCCACAAGAAATTCCACAAAAATGACTCCTCTAAGTTGTCAAGGACATCAACCTGCACATCACAAACTGAATTCCCGAGAGAGTCAATCAGTATTTGCTTTGTCTCTGATTTTAATATCCTATGAAATACATTTTTTTATTAAGTCAGTAAATTACAACGGGAGAGAGATTTCAATTTCAAAAGCAACTCAAGCAGTTCATTGGCCAGGAGGCCAGCCAGGGGCACAGTCTCTAAGCCTGAGCTTCACCTGCACTCACATCTGCTCTCAGGCCTTTGGAGCACTGGAAAGGGGTGAACTGGCTTCACAAGCACTAGTGGGGAGACTGAGACTACACACAAAGCTGGTTAGTATCAATATTTTTTAATTACACAATGACATTTTACTTAGTAAGTGAGCTCAGTGATAAGGCTGAATTACTGCTACAAAATATTTATTTGCTAAAAAGTGGTGTAATCAATTAGCCAATCAGGTGTTTTATTCTAATTTGTATAGTCATCCTAATTTCTTTTTTTTTTTTTTTTTTTTTTTAATTTTTTTTTTTTTAAGATTTATTTATTTATTTATTTATTTATTTATTTAAGCACTGGGTACAGCCAGAAGCGCGGGAGGGTGAGAGAATTCACCAGAGCCAGAGCGGGGAGCAGAGCAGGCAGAGGGACTGAAGTACAGTGCTGAGGGGAGCAGCGGGCGGCAGGAGAGGTCTGCGCGCCATGTGGGACCCTCCTCTGGTGGCCTGGGAGCAGCTGGGGATCGAACTGGCGCTGCAGAGGCTGCGGGCAGCTTCGCAACCCAGCGCTCAACCGCTGCGCCACCAGGGAGGCCCCATCCTAATTTCTTGATTGAAGTATAGCTCACATACAGCACCGTGTTAGTCTCAGGTTACAACCCAGTGATCTGACACTTGTGCATAAACAGCAAATAACCACGAGTCTACTCTCCCATCTACTCATGGACACTTTCTGAATTTGCAACACGACCTGGTGCCTATGGAGCCCTGCTTTTATACTACCTTCTGGGGTGGGGGGGGGCAGTGGGGAATGAGTCATAATAACTCTCAAAGTACTTCTGTATGTCTTCTAGGCACTTTGTACAAAACAGTGAATAAAAATGTACTCCTGGAACTCAAAAACCAAAACAGACTCAAAGTAAGCAGGACAGAAATATTAAATGGTACAGAAAAAGGTTTTTATGTTCGCTTTACGTTTGCCTCCCGGGAAGTAGCTTGGTGGGGGTGGGATGGGGAGCTGTGGGGGAAATCTCAGAGAAGCGCAGTGGAATACAACAAACACCTGAGTCTTTGCTTTGCCAGATGTGCTGGGAGGGCGGGGACACATCTGTGTTATATCCAATTGAAAGGCACGCACTGCTTCCTCCAGCTTTATCTGCTCCCACCCTGCCACAGCCCACAGGCCAGAGCCCACAGTCAGCCTGGGGCAGACCCATTGGATTCTCTCTCCAGTACAAGCCCCAGGCACGAAGCAAGCTAAGAGCCTCCAGCCACGTGTGTTCTGGTGAGTAAGTTGAGAAACACACAGACAGAGACACTGAAGAGTGAGAGAGAACGGAACAGACAGACAGGCGGTGGAAGTGATAGACAGGCAGAGACTACAGATGACCTCACACGGCTAACAGGGGCAGGTGGCAAGACGACAGGCAGGCAGTGTGAGGAGAGACGGTGGACAGTGATAGGCGACAAGGACAGGGGTGGCGAATGCACAGAGATGCGGCAGGAAGACACTAGGATGGAGAAAGGAGAGGCAAGAAGGCTGGGTGGAGAGCACAGACAGGGCCCCAGGCCAAAAGACCTGGAGGCACTTGAGCCACACTGAAGAATGCACCCCAGAGCCAGAGCCCAGTGCCAGATCTGGTGCGAATGCCAGGCGAGCAGGCCAGGGCGGAGGAGACAGTGCGAGGCTGAAACCAAGAGCCGGAGGGAGAAGAAAACCTGAAAATCTCAGAAGAAGACGCTGCCAGGGAAGGCCAGAGGTAGGGACTGGCAGTGGGGAGCAAAGGCAGTTTAAGTGAGAAGAGAATGGTGCTGTCAATTTGTGCATTGGGACCAACAAAGTTGGGGGGCCCAGTGACCTGGCCCACAACCCCAATAAAAACCTAACTTAGTCACACTCACAGGCCATACCTCACTGCCAAGCAGCCCAGGACACAAATCGCAACCCAACCTGGTCCTAGAGAGGCTGGGGAAGACCCGCCTGGCCTCTCCCAGGCTCTACGGAGTTCACTGCCTGAAGCCTGGGGAAGAGCACCCACTTGTGAGCCAAGCCCCGGCCCCTGGATGCTGCCCTTAAGCACTGCAGCAAACTCATTATGAGTCATTTTTGTTTTGTGAGAACAGGGAAGAGTCATGTGGCACAGTGGGCAACACGCAGCCCCTTCTGGGCCAGGCGGGCAGGGCCCAGGTGGCATCTCACCGGACAGAAGCGTGACCAGAATCGAAGCCTCCACGTCCCCGAAAACCACCCGTTATCATCCCCAAACAGCAGGCTGAGCACACGCAGTTATTTCCCTGTTCTTGAATGGGGAGAACAAGTAACTGAAAAATTAAGACTCTAGCCCACAACAACAGCAAGAAGCCCAGTGGGCACAAGCTCCATCCATTTCTGGAAGGTGAAAGCCGGCGGAGGCTGATGGCAACCCAGGAAGCCACAGCTTTGAAATCCCTGCGGGCAAAGCTGAGTGAGGGAGCCACGGCCAGCAGGTCCCTGAAGACACACGGGCACTAAGAGGTCAGCACCCCGGCAGGCAGGAGCAGGGTGTGAGCGGACCCGACAGTGGCCGAGGCCCCGACCAGCCAAGGCTCAACCTGTGATTTTCGACTCTAAGAAGGTGTAAAATCTCCACATGCACCTTCGGCAGAGCCCTTGAGTGTGGAGTTAGGGCACCGTGGCTGTCACTTCCAGTGCTGGGTAAGCCACCCTAGATACTCTACACGTTCCTCCACACCGGCCTCACGGTAAGTGATGTTACCCAGCCGGAGGCTGAGCACCCTGCAGGCTGGGGAGCTGAGCCACAACGGCCAGTAGGTTTGGAACTTACATGCACCTTCAGTTCAAACTATTTTCAACTGATGCGCCATTTATTGGGACTGACACTAAGGAAGACTGCAACGCGAGGTCTAGAAAGGAAAGGTTCCCACACTTGATACCTGCTCCTCCAGCCATGCCCCTGGCCACCTGGCATTGACCCCATAAGTCAAGAAAGTCTGGAACCACCTGGAAAGACTGATCCTCCAACTACACTGTCATCAGGATGGCCTGCGGGGTTAAGAAAACACAGGTAAGCTTCGATTCACCAGGTAGGAGGTGGGGCCCCAGAATTTGCACTAACATGTTCCTAGAACATCTACTAGAAATAAACCAAAGGCAATTTCCTTAACCCCTTCGAACCTCGGTTTCTGTGCTTATAAATCGGGACTGTGAGAAGGGTCATGGGAGGAGGCGGCATGTAGCGCCGCTGGCACACTGCACACAGGGAGAAAGGCCATCTCACCTGCCCAAGGTCACGACTAGAACCGATGATGACAGTGGATGCTTACAACTAGCCTCAGCCGACTTCTTCCACCTCCAGTAAACGCCTAACTTATTTATGGTCTTTCTGGACTTCTGAGATTATAAAAAAGATGAAAGAACGGAGGCAGCTAGGGCAAGTGCAAGCTGCCTGCCTCAGGCTGGACACAGGTGTTCCCTGCTGTGTTAAGAGGTGTGCCCAAAGGGCACCCCCACACCAAGCTCACCCAATGATGGAAACGGGTGTGGACAAAGGCTGAAAAGGACTTCATCTAAAGAACAAGTAACTGGCTTTAAGGGCCAAAGTCTTGAATGGACAATGAGGGCAGGACATAAAAGAACGAATCACAAGGGCAGGGGCACAGGCAGGGGTGCGTGGTGATCCTGCTGGGGTGACAGAGCATTTGCCAATACCTGAGGTGTAAATTCTCCCACTGTGGCAGGATTCCCACTCCCCAGTGCCTGAGCCGAGGATAGGGGAGAGAAGAGCAGAATGGGACCCTGAGAGGTTGTACAGTCAACTTCAGACCGCCTAGTACAGCACCGAGGAACATCAGGAGCGATTCCCTCGCAGAGGATGCAACTCCAGGCAGCTTCACTCCTACCCAAGAGTGAGCGGGGAGGCAGCCTTTGCCCACGCGGAAACCATTAGCCGGTCCCCCATGACCTTGGATGGAGGAAACTAGAATACTTTCCACTAACTCCCTCCTGTTCCAGGTGGCAAGTCCCACAACTTGAAGGCCACCAGGAGCCAGAAAGCAAGGGGCCTATTCACAAACCCTTCAGGTCAAAAAAAGAAAATGGCACCAGGGCAGCCATCTGAAGACATGCCGGCCACTGGCCAGTGTCACAATCTCGGTGTCAGCATCTGAGCTCCAGGCAATTCCATCCAAAAAACACTGGGGACAAACACGAGTAAAGAAAATGAAAGCTTCTAACTTCATTTGGATGAAAAAAATATAGTCTCAGCCCTCAAAGTAATTCCATTTTCTTTGCCACGGCAGTGAAGTTCTAATTTTCCAAATTCACTGTTCGTGGAAATCAATGCGAAACAGGGAAGAGGTTGTAGAAATTTGCCAAGGTGGGTTCATTCTCTGGATGCTGATGTAGCACCAGGCAGGCCACAGAGGAGGCCACACTACACAGGCAGGGGAGAAGGCACAGACGCTTTTCGCAGAAGCGCTGTTGTCAACACCACAAGAAAGACCATTTGGAGGCTCTCAGCTAATCCATTAATCATGACAGGATTATATCAGTTAATTTTAGAATACCAGTTTTCTGAAACATCGGACTTCTGGAAAGAGTTGTCATTGTAATTTACGTTATGAACAATCCCAGGATGAGCAAGCTCGTGGTTGCTGGCATGAGACCTGTGAGTCCTTCTGGCCTGACCAAGACAGCAGGCATCAGAGGAGAGGCTGGGAGATGCCCCTTGACCCCCTGGACCAGCTCGGCAACCAGCTGGCCAACCTGCAGCACCCAACCAGCAGGTGAGTGACCCCCAGAGCCCGCCAAGGAAGGCTGCGTCCCAAGATACGTGGCGGGGAGCAAGATCTGTGCAAGGACACCCCACATCAGAACAAGACTTCTCCCCTTTGCAGGCACTTGAAACTGATTTGGGGGTCCAGTTATCCCACCTCCAAAATGACCAAAAAAGAGATCACGATAAAGTCCAAGAATGATTCTGAGTGAAGTGTTTAGAAGCAGGAAATGTGGAGCCAGGGTTGAGGGGTTCACCACCACCCTGAAGTCTTGGGGGCGGTTCCCTGGGTTCCTCACTGAAGCTGCATCAGTCTCCACTGGGCCCTGCACACCGGGGTCCCCTGTGACCGTGGTGCTGAACCCCAGCCTTTGCTTCTCGCGTCCGTATGTTTCAATGCTTCCATGGAATCTATGCCCTTTGTCCACTTTGTTTTATTTCTTCACTAAAATAAACACGAGTGCCTCTCGCTTCCACCTCTGATTCTTATATAACCTCAGGCTGCAGGGTTTATGGCTTCTCAAGTTAAGAAAATGAGTCTTGCCAGCCAGTACCAGCGGCACGGTGTCCCAATGCATAGGGCAAATTAGAAGACAGGCAGCAGGGAAAAGAAAAACTACAAGCAAAGTAGCAACGCCTCAGAAAAAAAACACACCACAAAAAAAAACCACCCACCAGCTTGCAACTATGGTGACTTGGAAGAACTTCTGAACCTTCCAGAAAAAGAATTTAAAATTGCCGTAATGAAAAAACTGATGGAAGTCATTAAGGGAAACAACACTCAGAAGAATGAAATTGAGTCCCTAAAGAGGGAAATGAAGGAAATGCAGGAGATCAAAGGATTAACAGAAGAGCTAAAGAATGCTGATAAAAGCAGTGATAACAGAATAGAGGAAATGGAAGAACGAATAAGCACTCTCGAAGACACAGAAATAAAAAGAACCAAAACAGAAAAGGAAAGAGAAGTATGAATGAAAAAGACCGAAGAAAGACTTCGGGAAGTATCTGACTCCATGAGGAAAGGAAATATAAGAGTTAAAGGAATCCCAGAAGGAGAGGAGAGAGACCTAGGAACAGAGAAAATATTCAAGGAAATAAATGAAGTGAACTTCCCAAACATGAAGAAGGAGCTGAAAATTGATATACAAGAAGCAAGAAGAACACCAAACTTCCATGATGAAAGGAAAAATACAGCAAGACACATATTAGTAAAGCTCCCAAGAATCCAAGGCAAGGAAAAAATAATGAAGGTGACAAGAGATAAGAAACAGATAACATACAAAGGAAAACCAATCAGACTGGCATCAGACTTCTCTAAGAAACACTACGGGCAAGGAGAGAGTAGAGGGACATAGTCAACAGACTCAAAAAAACAGATGCCAACCAAGAATACTCTATGCTGCAAAGCTTTCCTTCCTCTATGAAGAAAGAATAAGGACCTTCCCAGACAAACAGAAATTCTGGAATTTCATTACGACTAAACCCCTACTCCAAAAAATACTACAAGCAGTCCTAAAGCCAGAACCTCAGAGGGATGAATAACAACAATAGAAGGCCAAAAAAAAAAAAAGTTATTTAAAGAATAAATAAATAAAAATCAAAGGAAAGACGGGGGAAGACAAACACAATGGCAAATAGAGATGCTAACATATCAATATTAACTCTAAATGTAAATGGACTAAACTCTTCAATAAAAAGACACAGAGTCGCAGGCTGGATTAAGAAACAAAACCCAACCTTTTGCTGTCTCCACACATTTAGCTACAAAAGATAAAAACAGACTCAAAGTTAAGGGATGGAAAACAATCCTACAAGCAAATGGACCAAAAAAGAAAGCAGGAACAGCTATACTTATATCAGATAAAACAGATTTCAAACTCAAAAAGGTAAAAAGTGACCCCAACGGTCACTACATTATGATCAAGGGGACAATACTTCAAGAAGAAATAACACTTATTAACATATACTCACCAAACGAAGGAGCACCAAAGTATACCAGACAACTATTATCATCTCTGAAAACAGACATCAAACACATACGTAGTAGGAGACTGCAACACACCACTGTCAACAATGTTTAGATCAATGAGACAAAAAATAAGTAAAGACACTAAAGCTCTAAATAAGGATATAGAGCGCTTGGGCTTAATAGACATCTATAGAACACTAAACCCCAAAAAATCTGAGTACACATTTTTCTCAAGCACACACGGATCATTCTCCAGGATCAATCACATACTGGGACACAAGACAAACATCAACAGATACACCAAGATTGAAATCATACGAAGCATCTTTTCTGACCATGAAGGCATCAAACTAGAAATGAACCATAAAAAGAAGGCAAGGAACTCTCCTACCTCATGGAGATTGAAACCCACGCTACTGGAAGACCACTGGACTAATGGGGAGATCAAAGAAGAAATTAAAAAATACTTTGAATTGAATGACAAGGAGGACACCAATATCCTAAATGTATGGGATGCAGCAAAAGCAGTAATAAGAGGAAAATATATAGCAATAGAAGCTCACATCAAGAAACAAGAAAGAACTCAAAGAAACAACCTAATCTCGAAGCTCAAAGATCTAGAAAAAGAACAACAAAAAAACCCCAAAACCAGTAGAAGAAAAGAAAGAGTAAAAACCAAAGCAGAAATAAATGAAATTGAAACTAAAAAAAAAAAAAACAATCCAAAAGATCAATGAAACCAAGAGCTGGTTCTTCGAAAAAAATCAATAAAATAGACAAACCCCTAGCCAGGCTCACAAAGGAAAAAAGGGAGAAAGCACAAATAAACAGGATAACAAATGGAAGAGAAGAAATCACAATGGACACAGCAGAAATAAAAAGAATAATCAGAAACTACTATGAACAGTTATATGGAAACAAGTTCAACAATCTAGAGGAGATGGACAAATTCCTACAACTCTACAATCACCCAAAGCTAGATAAAGAAGAAATGGAACACCTAAACAGACCAATTACAAGCAGCGAAATTGAAATGATAATAAAAAACCTTCCCAAAAACAAAAGCCCAGGACCTGATGGATTTACAAATGAATTCTACCAAACGTTCAGAAACGAATTAGTGCCTATCCTTCACAAACTCTTCCAAAAAATTGAGAAGGGAGAGATAATACCAAACACATTCTATGAAGCCAACATTACACTAATACCAAAACCAAACAAGGACAACACAAACAAAGAAAACTACAGGCCAATCTCGCTAGTGAACACGGATGCAAAAATCCTCAATAAAATTTTAGCTATCAGATTCCAACAACGTATCCATAAGATAATTCACCACGACCAAGTAGGATTCATTCCAGGGACACAAGGATGGTTCAACATCCAAAAAATCAATCAACGTTATCCAACACATCAACAAAAAGAAATATAAAAACCATATGATAATATCAATAGATGCCGAGAAAGCTTTCGACAAAGTGCAATGCCCATTCATGATAAAATCCCTTGAAATTCTTGGGATACAAGGAACATACCTCAACATCATAAAGGCCATATATGGCAAGCCAACAGCCAGTATCATTCTCAATGGTGAAAAGCTGAAAGCATTTCCATTAAGATCTGAAACAAGACAAGGATGTCCACTTTCACCACTGCTTTTCAATATAATACTGGAAGTCCTAGCCAGAGCAATAAGACAAGAGAAACACATACAAGGAATCCAAATAGGAAAAGAAGAAATCAAACTATCACTATTTGCAGATGATATGATAATATACATAGAGAACCCCAAAAACTCCACAGAAAAACTAATTCAACTCATCAATCAGTTCAGTAAAGTGGCAGGATACAAAATCAACACGCAAAAGTCAGTAGCCTTCCTATACACAAACAATAAATCTGAAGAAGAAGAAATAAAAAAAACCATCCCTTTTATTAACAAAACAAAAAAAATCAAATACTTGGGAATAAATCTAACAAAAGAGGTAAAGGACCTATACAAAGAAAACTATAAAACACTGTTAAAAGAAATAGAAGAAGACACAAAGAAATGGAAAGACATCCCCTGCTCAGGGATTGGAAGAATAAACATTATTAAAATGGCCATCCTACTGAAAGCAATATACAGATTCAATGCTATTCCAATCAAAATTTCAATGTCATTCTTCAAAGAAATAGAACAATTATTGATGAAATTCATATGGAATCACAAAAAACCCTGAATAGTCAAAGCTCTCCTGAAAAAAAAAAGAAGGGAATGGAGGCATCACACTCCCAGACTTCAAACTATACTACAAAGCCATAATCATCAAAAATGCATGGAACAAGAACAGACACACAGACCAATGGAATAGAATAGAAAATCCAGAAATAAACCCACAGATTTATGGTCAACTAATCTTTGACAAAGGAGCAAAGACTATGCATTGGAGCAAAGAAAGTTTGTTCAATAAATGGTGCTGGGAAAACTGGGTCGCTACATGCAAAAGAATGAAGCTTGACCACTACCTCACACCATACACAAAAACCAACTCAAAATGGATTAAAGAACTAGACATAAGACCTGAAACCATAATATACATAGAAGGAAATATAGGCGAAACACTACATGACATGCACATCAAAGACATCTTTACAGACACATCACCCAAAGCAGTGATAGTGAAGGCGAAGATAAACAGCTGGGACTACATCAAATTAAAGAGCTTCTGCACAGCAAAAGAGACAATAACAAAAACAAAGAGAAACCCCACTGACTGGGAGAACATTTTTGCACACAACACTAATGATAAAGGACTGATCACAAAAATCTACAAAGAGCTGATGAGACTCAACAAAAACAAAGAAAATAATCCAGTCAAAAAATGGGCAGAAGAGCTAAAAAGAAACTTCTCCAAAGAGGAAATGCAAATGGCCAGCAGGCATATGAAAAAATGTTCAACATCACTTGTAATCAGAGAAATGCAAATCAAAATTACAATGAGATACCATCTTACACCAGTGAGAATGGCACATATTGAAAAAACTAGCAACAACAAATGTTGGCGAGGGTGTGGAGAAAAAGGAACTCTTCTGCACTGTTGGTGGGAGTGCAAACTGGTCCAACCACTGTGGAGAGCTGTGTGGAGATTTCTTGACCTACTAAAGATAGAGCTTTCATATGATCCAGCAATTCCACTCCTAGGTATTTACCCAAAGGACACAGAAACATCAATCCCAAACTTTATAGCAGCACAATTTACAATAGCTAAGCTTTGGAACCAACCCAAATGCCCCAAAATAGATGACTGGATCAAGAAGATGTGGTACATATACACCATGGAATATTACTCAGCAATCAAAAAAGATAAACACATGCAATTTGCAGCAACATGGATGGAGCTGGAAGGGATCATGCTCAGCGAAATAAGCCAGAAAGAAAAAGAAAAATACCGGATGGTCTCACTCATAGCAGGAATCTAGAAAACTTAAATAAGGGACCAGGAAAAACAATAACTATAAGAAAGAAAATATCAAAATCAACAAACAACTATGAACCAGAGACACTCTATGGGGGATGGGGGGGGGCGGGGAAAGGGGAGATTGGGGTCAAAATAATACGGGGAATATAAAAATAAAATTTAAATAAAAATAAATAAATAAATAAAATTTAAAAAAAAGAAAATGTGTCTTCTACACACACACACACACACACACACACCGCGGGTTTGCACATCTTCCAGTTCTGGAAGCTAATGTCTCCCAAGGGACAGGAGCGAGTTTTGTTTTTATTCTGGTCAGTCACGTGGTCACGACTCACACAGCCCTAAGTGACCCCATCTTGCTCATCATTAAACTGCTTGGACGACGTCACTAGCAAAGGAAACTACACCAAGAAGTGGCCGGGATGTGGGGTGACCACTGAGGGGAGTGGACACTGGGACAAAGGTGGCATTTAGCCCAGTTAAACGTGAATCCAAAGGAAAGACCCGCAAGAAGTAGGTGTCACGGGTCCCCCAAGACAAGGGTCCCCAAAGATATCCAGGCACAGCAGAACCGGTGACTGCCACCCTACACCCACCATGGCGCTCACACAGCAGGGCATGCAGCCTGGTGCAGCCGGGGACAAACGCCCAACTGGGCAAAGAGCGGGCAGCAGCAGCTCAGAGACACCTGCATGGCTCCCAGGGAAGCAGGAGGGTGAGGCTGGAGGACAGGCTAGCAGCAGTCACCTGACATGTGGGCACAGCCCATGGGCGTGGAAGGGGCACCCGGTGTGCGGGGGGCCGGGGGCTCTGGGAAGCTGGCAAGACTCTGCCTCGACCCAGCAGGTGACAACATGATATTTACTTTCAAAAAAGTATGAGCTATACAAGATCACACCAGGCCCTTTTTCATTGTGGCATTAAACCAGGAAAGGTGGGGGGGGGGGCGGTGGAGTTTAAGAGAACAAGAAGAACAACTGTTCTCAAATTACCCAAAACATGGTTTTCTGGTGGGAAAGTTCAGGCCTATTCCCCTGGCAGACCTGAGGGAGCAGAGGCTGCAAGACAGCAGATTTGGGTGAGAATCAGCAAAACAAGGAGGGAAGACAAGGGGTGGGGGGAGGAAGGGAAGGTGAAGGGGAGGAGGCACAACTGGACATTCTGGTGAGGACTGAGCTTCCCGTCCAGCAGGCTGGTGAGTGCGGAAGGGGGCCCGAGGACAGCCAGGCCAAGGGGCCTGCCCCAGGGTCTTTCCAGACCGGAGGCTCTGACTGTCGTCTTCTTTTTCACTAGCAATACGATCACTTGGAAAAATCAGATGCAGACCTAAATGCGTAAATGTATAAAGCACACACTTACAGCACAAAAGGGTCCTCTGGCTAAACAGCCGCCTATTCTCACTGGTTGTTTGCAAGCCGTGGACTGTCTAACCCCATGAAGTGGGGCGCAGGATTGAGAGCTTCCGGTGAGGCCCTGGAGGCCACAGCCAAACAGAGGAGGTGCCGCAGAGGCCATTTCACCCACGTGCCCCGCATGGGCGGGCTTCAGTGGTCACGCTGGCTGGCCTGAGAGGTCACCGCATGGGCAGGCTTCAGTGATCACGGCAGCACAAATGCCACAGGCTCAGGCCCCTCCTAGAGGCCCAGCTCACGTCACGTTGCAGTGACTTCCGACTTTCAGAGAAAGGCAGCGGAGCCTCGGCTGAAGGTTATCTTCGAACACGTCACAAGAAAAAACAAGATCTGCTGAGCTGGTGATAATCCAGATTACCATCCATTGCCCCTGGAGCAACAATGGAGTCTAACCAGCTCTGTTTTATAAATATTGTGGGCCCAGCACATCCGGGAGGTGCACCGTCACCGGCTCTCTCCTCCCTCTTGCCAGCAAATTATATCAACAACCTGAAGTGACTGAGCACTATACACAAACACAGCTGATGGAGCAATCTGCAAGCCACACAGCCACATCCACCTGCACGGGTGGCCCTGCTCACGTGCCCGCACACGCGCGGCACCTGCATGTCAGAGGAGGCTCTGAACACGAGGACATGCGCTTGGCTTAGAATGGAACCACCCACTCGTGCTTGGTGGCTGGCTGGTGCTGGGCTCTGCTGACCTTCCGCAGACACGTTGCTGTGTGCTTGAGCGAGCATCATGACAGTAAGCGGGGGTCCCAGCAACCACCCAGGAGGTTCCCACCCACGAACAGAGAGAGAAACAGGCTGACTTTACCCCTGAGCAAGTGAGCCAATTGAAGCATCCAAAGTGACCGCCGATGGACCCCATCAAAACTTGCATCAAATCTCGGGAGGGAAACATTCCTGCGGACCACGAACCACTGTCCAACACACAGAGCATCAAAGATCTCCTTCCAGAAGGGACCACAGGCAGTCCACCAGGATTTAGTGCCCTTGAGGCTTGACAAAGACTTTCAAAGGTCCACGGGGTTCAATCAGTGGAGCCCGGGGCTCCAAGGGGCAGGAGCCTGGCCGAGGAGCAGAATGAACTCACTAACGGAGCCTGCCTCTGCCCCCCACTCAGTCAACAACATCAGGGAGATTTGAACAAACACAAGGTTGGCCAGTCCCCGAGCTGCTCTTGCCACGTTTGTTAACTGCCTCTTACCACACGCAGGTCAACTCCTCAGCCTGAGGACTCCTCCTTCCAGAAACTCTGAAATGGAGACCCACACTTTCTGTGCTGATTTCTGAACGTCACAGTGAATCATGTGCAAAGGAACTGGCTGCTTTATAAGGGGGCAGATGGGGTGCAGGGGTGGGCACTGCTGCCAGGCGGCCAGCTACACCAGGTGAAGACCCACCTGACTGGAAACAGAATTCGTGCCTCCTTTGCCCTGCAACTCTGTCTGGGTATGGGAGGCCAGCATGAGCCAAGCGATGTTGCGGTTGTGACACAGTATCCACTCCCCACAGGAATCCTCATTCTCTGGAGAAGAGCAAGAGGGCAAGGAAGCTGGGCAGGGCACCAGCGTGCGCGGGGGCTGGGGCACCCCCTGACTGGTCATCAGTACTCAAGAAACTACTACGTTTCTCCAGCTCTGCCAGCATGGGGGAGGGGCCAGCCACTAGCATCCGAGGTTCTGTGACATTCCAGACACCAGCGATTTCAATGTCCCTGAGAGCCTGTGCTATTATTCCTTAGCACATAATAGGAGAAGCTTTTTTAAAGATGATAACAGCACTCACAGGCTCAGTCATCAGGGCTGGGGAACCAAGGATGCCATGAAACCAGAAGGGGTGACGGCCTCCCAGGAGTGCCCCCCCTCCGCGCCGTCTGCCTGCCCCTCAGAATGAGTCACTACATGTTCTGAGGACTTGGTTTTCTGATCTGTAAAAGAGGAATAAAATATTGCCGGGGAACAATGGGAGAAAGCACCTAATCAAATGATCGTACACACTTGCTATTTAAGGGCAAAATGCTATTTAAGTGCTGTGATGTCCAATAAGAGGTTGGTGGATTCTAGAAGGGGACAATCAATATTTTTAAATAGGTTTTTTTCCATCTCAGTCAAACAGTATAATACATGTAGAGATTGTGCATTCTCCCCATCTGTGTCCAGGAAACACTGTAAAGGGATCCCTAAATAAACATTAATCCCTTATTTCAAGATCAGACTCCCTTCTGAAATAGATCATTTGAAAACTCCATCCGCCTCCCTCAAGATGGTTTGTTTTTTGTTGTGATGTTGTTTGGTAGGGTTCGCTGAAGTCAAGCTGTTGGACTTGGTGCTGAGATTAAAGTGGTAAAAATATTCCCAGCTACTTATGCTATTGACATTCGATGTGTGGCCTGCGTGGCTCTGAGAACAAGTCAGCCCTTAGCCCTGCCCTCTTAGCCCCAGGATGTCTTTTCAGTCCCTGACCCTTGGGTCCTCCCACTGGCCTTGGGGGTCATGTGGAGATTCTCTTCCCATCTCTCCACTGCGAACACAGTGCACAGAGGGGTCCCCTCCAAAGGACACTGGCTTCTTATCCAAAAACAGAACAGTCACTGGCATTTGTGACAAAGGCGATGTCACTGGTGATGACACGTTTGCAAGGCTGTCCTGTACCCCTAAGAGGCCACCAAGCACATTCACTCCCAAGCAGGGACTCAATTAAAAACCCACAAACACCTCCAGCTTTTTAGTGACAGAAGTATCCACAGAAGCTGATCATCCCTGCACCCCCAGGAATGGCTGTGTCCTTGCTCTGAAACCCCTTTTGATGGACTGGGGAGGGCCAGGCGAGGTAGGACCCCAGAGACTCCAGCTCCCTTAGAAAGAGGGCCCAGCACAGGAACATGCAGAGTAACAGCTCAAATGACATCCTAGTGATACCTTTTTAATGGTAAGATAACTTTAATCACTTTTTAATTGGAGAGACTACCTGAGGAGCCTGTGACTTCATGCCCTTCTGCTGACCCCACCGTGAGTAGCCCACACAGGAAAGCCAGAATTTCTACCCCAAGCTCCCTGCGGAGCTGACCCTGTACCAGTCACACATCTCCAAGCCCGGGTTGCTCCTAATAGAAGAATGTCCTGTTCCCCAGGAGGGCTCAGGGGTCTGCAAGCGCCTCCAGGCCCCTGGGCTCCCAGTGAGACAATGAGCCATCCACCCTGCCCTGCCAGTGCCAGGTTCCCCTGTGCCCCTAGTGCTTTCACTGTGTGCTGCCCCGTGGGTCCCCAAGGCTTGGAAATGTTCCCCTGCACCCCTGCTCCCAGGACTCCCTGCCAGTGCCTGCCAGTGGACAGAACTCTGCCTGCCCACGAAGGGCACAGGGAGGGAGGGGAGCAGCGCAGGTTTACAGGGTGACATGGACTGACAGGCTTGGGCTTTGGGGAGCCAGAGGTGAGTAAGAGGTCCAGGCACACAGCCCTGCTGTGGGTTTGGGAGAGAGGAGCCTGGCAGGTTTGTACCTGTAGCCACCTGGCCAGCCGGGCACCTGCACTTCCCACTTTCTGACTGAGTCCAGAAACTCTATACCCCTCCTGGGCCTAACCCAAACCTGGGGCGGCTGGTGATGAGGGAGATCCGGCAGCCTGCAGCTTGACCCTGCGACCCCACACCTCGGACATTGCAGCCCCCCACCACCAACCCCGGCTGTGAGGCAGAGACAGGTGCATCCCCTCTCCCGCCTCCCGCCCCCCCTCCCCACCCCTGCGACGGAGGGTCGCCCTGCTCTGTTCACTGCCCACGATCCCTGCAGGGGTGCCTGGGGAGCCTCCCTGCAGGGTGGGCAGCGCTGGTCCAGGACCCCATCACTTTCCCGGGACTTCACTCCACCGCTGTCGCGCTCTCGGCAGAGGAGACCAGGGCGGCGCGAGACAGGCCCCCAGTGGAGCTCCAGGGCGCGCTCCCCTCGAGGGGCGTCAGACCCGCGCCGCCCGCTCCCGGGCCCGGAGGCCGCCGAGCTGGCAGCGGGCGCGGGCGCGAGCGGTGCGAGGGTGGCTACGGAGGCTGGAGGGCCCCTGGCTGCCGTCCCTCCCCGGCTGCGAGCTTACCGTTGGACCGCCGGACGATGTTCTCCAGAAACGTGTTCTGCGGGGCCACCAGTCCCCGCCGGCCCCCGGCCATGGCCATCCTCCCGGCGCTGGGCGAGGGGGCGCCCCGCGCGGCGCTCACGGCCGCAGGCAGCTGGGCACGGGGCCCGTGCGCGATCCGGCCGGCCCGAGCCCCACGCGCCCCACGCGCCCCCGGCCGGCGCGCAGGGCTTGCTCCTCACAGCCCCGCGCCCTCCCGCGCGCTCCTCGCCCGCCCGCACCGCGCCCGCCGCCGCTGCAGCCTCTCTGGTGGGCGGGGGCCGCGCACGCCCAGGGCGCCCCCTGCCGGACGCTGGGTGCTCGGGGCCGGCACCGCGGGGCGGGGGGAGGGAAAAGGGGGGCGTCGGGAGGGAGGCGGCACGCGCACCCCGGTGCCGTGCCGTTCAAACCTGCCAGCGCGCGCTCCAGGGGCGCACCTGGGCGCGGCATCAGGGTGGATGCACCCCTAAGGTCGCCAAGAGTCTAGGACCTTGATGGCACCCTGCTCCCTCCCGCTGTCGCCGGATCCTGGCCCTCCTCAGCTCTGCAGCTGGGGATCTGCCAGCTCCCAAAGCAGCGCCTCTCTCGTTAGTTCCACAGCCTGAGGCCCTGAAGTTGTTTGGGAAGGGCGCGGGTCACCTCTGAGTGACCCTGGTTGTTTCCGAAGATCACACACAGCTCCCCAGGTGTGGTCAACTTGCGGGCAGCCTGACCTTGTCCTGCTCACGTCCAGAGACCGCCCTCCAAAGGCCGCGGAGAGCTATGTGCAGGAGTCCCTTTCCTGAAGTCAGGGTCACTCATTACACTTTCAGGAAAGACGTCTGTGCCTGTCTCGCTAACCCAAAGACATCCAAAGAGGATTTGGCTTTTGCAACAAGGCAATCTGGAAGCCAACGTCCCGGCCCACCCAGCGCCAGGAGCACCAGGGCCTACCCATCCCTTCCCAGCAGGCCGGAGTTTACATATTTACCCACCCTGGTCTGCAGGCTGCCTGCGTGCGCTCCTTCCGTGCGGTGTGGAAGGCTATTTTTTGAACCTGGCACATGCAACAATTCTTCCTTGTAAGTAACTATAACTCCTTCTGTCCTGGGCGCTGGTTTGGGGAGGCCCGGAAACTGGGGGCCTGTGCCCACATAACTCCCCCTGGTCAGGGCAGGTGCTTAGTGGAGAGGCAGGAGCAAAGGGAAACAAAACACAGCGGGCTTGTTTCTAGAGCAGGTGCCGGGCGGGCGCAGCTGCGGGATGTCCGGCTTTCCGCCTTCGCGGCGTTTGGGCCTGAGGACCATCCACATCCCTGCCAGTCTCCACACCTGCGCCGGGTCGGAGGAAACTAACCCCGAAGGTTCCCGTGGGAGCTAGGAAGCCCTCCCTTGCTCCTGGGGGAGCGGGGCGATGTCCACCCGCACACACTTGGACCCCCCTCCGGGGATGTGGTCAGAGACCTGTCTAGAATCCCCGCCCCGATGACTCCTAGTCTTCCGGTGAGCTCCAGGCCGGGTCAGCATGAACAGCCACTGTCTAGGGTAGCGGCCCTGGGGCACTGGTCAGCGGCTGACAGGTCTGCGTATATCGCTTTGAGAAAGAAGAACTGGCTCGCCGGGAGTACTTCGCCACGGGGACCTTGGAGATGGCCGCGGAGGGGACCCGGTGGCGTCTAAGTGCTCCCTGCACCAAGTCAGGGGTCAGTGCAGAGTGCCGGAATGAGCTGGAGACGCAGCAGGCATCGCGCTTTGTCTCGTCCCGCCAGGCACAACCTAAGCGGTCCGAGTGTGGACGTGAGCCGAGGGCCAGGCCAGCAGGTTCCCAGCCGGCCAGACCAGCCCAGCCGATGCCTTGAGCCCCGGCGCCACCTGGCGGCCCTTTGTTCTATTACAGGTGAGGAGCGGAGGCTGCCAAGAAACTGGCTCCGGATTTGCGCCCCGCAGCCCTTGCATCTGCCGGTCATTTGCATGGGGCTCCTAGGTTACGTTATGCACTGTGCAAACGGGCCTAGGCGGGGGTTTTCATGACAGTATTATGAAAAAAATCATCATCGAGCAAGCTCCTAATCCTGCTTGTGAAGGGAAGATAAGGAAGGCGGAAGACTCGCACAGACTTAATAAAATTGCTCAGATGTTCATGAGCTAGCTGTTCTTGGCTTAGATAAAAGGAAAGGAATGATACTCACTTGAGGTGAGAGATGTTAGATGTAGGCTTCTTAATAGGAAGGGGAGATGTCTTCCATTCTTAATGTACTATGTACTAATGTACTATGGTGACTCCCCTATGCTGTGTGTGTGTGTGCATGTCTGCATGTGTGCGTGTGTGTGTCTGTGTGTCTGTGTGTGTGTCTGCACGCGTGCATGCTCTGGGTTCAGTATGGAACTTTTTTTTTTTTTAAAGCAATTTATTTATTTATTTTTAAGGATTTATTTATTTATTTATACAAGCACTGGGTACAGTCAGAAGTGCGGGAAGGCGAGAGAACTCACCAGAGCCAGAGCAGGGAGCAGAGCAGGCAGAAGGACCGAAGTACACCGCTCAGGGGAGCAGCGGGCGGCAGGAGAGGTCTGCGCGCCATGTGGGACCCTCCTCCGGTGGCCGGGGAGCAGCCGGGGAGCAGCCGGGGATCGAACCGGCGCCGCAGAGGCTGCAGGCAACTTCGCAACCCAGCGCTCAACCGCTGTATGGAACTTTTAGTGGCATGCTTGAAGGAGTTAAAGACCTAATAACACTGACAGGTCAGCAACCTTCAAAACCCACTCTTAGGGGTGTCTGTCTGGGTGTCGAGGATGACACTCCAGCAGTCCTCCTTGGCCTTGCTGACCCTCCCTTGCTGCCTTGGGGATGCAGCCGTGTTCTGTCCAGTTCTGACTTACCCTGGCAAAGATTGCCAGGGTTTGGAAAACCCCACCCTCCTGCTGGTTTGCAGGACTCCACTCCTCACCCCTCCTTGCAGCCTCTGACCCTTGCGCTGTGTACAGGCCCAGGCCCACCCGGCTCCAGTCCATGTGAGGATTGGCACTGTGCACTGTGATGCCAGAGCAAACTCTGGGCTCACAGGTTTGTCACAAGTTGGTGGCACATTTGGGAAGGAGACACTGGGGTGGCTGGGTAAGTGGAGGGCTTGGAGGTGGACCGTGAGGAGTTGAGTCACTCCTGAGTCAAAGGAACAAATTTAGGGCCTCCCTGGTGGTGCAGGGGTTATCAAGTTATTCGATGGACACTGCAGTGCGAGTTCAATTCCCGGCCAAGGAGCTGACCCACAAGGTACAGCAGACCTCTCCTGTCTCACCCTGCTCCCCTCAGCAGTATATTTCAGTAGATCTGCCAGCTCTGCTTCCCACTCTGTCTCTGGTGAATTCTCTCACCTCCACACCACTGGCCTGCACCACAGCTCTTGTATGCATGGATGAATGAATATTTGAAAGAAAAAGAAAAAAAAAGGAGCAACTTTAAATGGGGAGGCAGGGTTCCAGCATCTTCTGCCCCTTCCTACAGAAAGTGGGTCCAACCTCAGTGACCTCCCACCAAGAGGTGCAGGCTCTGAGAGGAAAGCAGCTGAAGCCTCACTACAGTCTCCCCGCCTCGCCCCACCTGGCCTCTCAGGAGGGCCTTCCTCTCCAGTCGGACACATGCCGTGTCAGCATCACCCAAAGGAGAGTGCACTCCTTGAAATAACATGGATTCGAGCAGCTGTTGCTCTCATTGGTGGAATCGAGCGCCCCCGCCCCCACCAGATCAGTGAGTTTGCAAAAGGCAGGGATAGTGATGGAGGCTGAGGGCTGCAGGGAGCTTGCGGGGGTGGGGAGATGGGGCTGCAGTCCAGATGCCAGAAAAGGCGTGACACAAGAGAGACATCTCACCAGAACCAATCCATGAAATGGAGACCGTGCCACACGCCTAAGGGGCATGTGACATCGTGCAGACAGCGTCCTTCAAGCATGGGCAATTCCTGCCCAACCCAGGGAGCAGGTCAGGGGAGATTCCTGGGGAGCAAACACGGACATCACCAGGAGGGACAGGACCTCCCTGGGTGAAATACCTACAGGAGGAGTCGCCAGCTGAGGGATTCCAGTTTCTAGAATGTGCTGACCAGCAGTGTTTACGGTCCATCATTTCTGTGAGCAGCTGGACAGGCCACACCCTGTGGGATAACGGTTCTGTGTTACCAACACCTTCCCAAGGTGGGGGAAGGGAGAGACTCTGCCAGAACTGACAGGATGAAGAGAGGGCATGCTGACACTGGTGCTACCCCACAGTGTGGCTGACCCAGTCAGCATAGGGAATGTTTCTAGAACTGGGCCAGATCCTTCTAAATGCTGAAACTGCCCTCCCCACCCCCGCCATCGAGAGTGAACAGGATGTTTCCCACCATCGCCTCATGGTCAACAACCTCATCTCACTACAACAAACACCGGCCAGGACCTAGCACGTGCCGGGCAGGATGCGGTGATGGGGCTCCTGCACCGGGCATGCTAGGGGCACTCAGGTGCATGCGCATGGCCGCAGGTGTCCCCTTCTTTCCTCTCTCAGGTATGGGTCTAAATCTTGCTTTCTTTGTCAGGAAACTACAGGTGAGCTTGATCTCCCTGGAATACTTTCCCACCCCCTCTGAGCAGGCGGCCTCACTCCCACTCCTTTGGAAGTAACTCACCTGACCTGGCCAGAAGTTGGCCAGGGTGTGCCCGAGGCCAGAAGTTGGAGTGAGAATTCACCCATTCTTTACTCCCCTATTGCAAATGTCGCCTGGTGCAGGGCTGGGGCATCCTCCTCTGAAGACACAGCCTCGACGCCAACAGCCCCTCTGAGGCTGCCCAGCAAGTCACCCCATAAATTGTCTTGCAGGAAGAACTGAGTAGAATAAATTACCAGAAGGCTTCAGCCATGAACCTCTGCCAATAATCACTCTTGACTTCGCTAAGCCCTATCCGAATGTGTGTTTGGAAGTCATGCTATAAGGCGTGAAGAGGAATCTAGGGAAGCAGAGCACCAACAGCCCCCCAAATAGTTCTGACCCACCAAAACGTTAGCGCACAGATCACAAAAGACAAGGCCAAACACTCGGCTCAGAGCTGCTGGAAGGCTGCCACACCCAACGCCTTATTCTTAGACATGGAATAAACATGCAGAGCCGAATGCTGTACGTGTGACAGACATACAAAATCCAGGACATGGTACATGTCACAGATGTGCAAAGCCCGGGACATTGTACCTGTAAATGTGACAAATGTGACAAATGTACCTGGACATGGGTGACTCCAGATCTCTAAGCATACACCGGCGTCATGGGGAATATACGCTGACACATTCTGTGAGACTGTCCAGCAAGTTAGTTCAAGTCTCCACATCCAGTGGATGAAACAGGAGCAGAGTGATGGCCCCAGGAGCAGAGGCCCAAGAAAATACATTCCTGATATTGTTTAAAAGGAATAACAAGGGAATTATTAAAACCAATAATGAACCAATAATGAAATAATGCAAATGATGGTAGAAAATCTAGAAAAATAATAAAAAGCATGAGAATAAAACAAAAATTCAAGTTAAAAAATAAAATATTAAAAACAACAATAATTAAATAGTTCTTTGATTAGAATTAAAAGCAGAAATTGTGAAAGTTAAATCACAGGCTGCAATGGAGTGAATAACTCCACGGAAGGTTTACCTCCTCCTAGAAGCCCACCTGACTATCCAAGCAAAGCTGTCCTTCTCTGCCACAACCATCAACTTGTCTTTTTCCTTCTACTCTCCGCCATCTCCAATAAACTCATCAACGTAACATTTCCTTGTTCATTGTGCATCTCCTTCTGGAATATACACTCAATTAGCCAAACCTGAAGAATGCAATAAATAAAAGTATTACTGGAAAACCCCTGCCTGGCTTGATGCTGGTTCTGGACAAGTTGCTGATAGGTCATGATGAGACACACGGCAAGCTAGGAATTATGCAGTTTTAGGGACAGTGCAGGAGCGGACCTCTGAAGAATTTAGGGAGGCTTCAGAGATAAGGACAACCAAGGGAAAGTAACCAATTCCACTAGGAAAAACAAACATCCCAGGACCAAGGACAACGTTGTTAATGCTGGTCCTGGTTTCCTTCAGGTGGTAAAGGGAGGCGGAGATTGGAGAAATGGAGAGTGGTTTAATTTATGGTCACATTAGAAGGGCAGCTGTTTAACTTCAATGCAGGGATGCCCATCCAGAAGACTGGGCCATAAATTTAAAGATGCAACAAATGGGGAAAGAGAAAGCTGTTGGATAAGGAATGTGAAGATCCCCCACTCAGTAGCAAATTGAGTGAGACAGCAGAGAACTGACCAATCACAAAGAGACTGGGGCAGCTTTAGAATAATGAGGGAAAAAAGATATATATTCCCTAAGACACGACTCTACTTTGGCTTCCTTGCCCCTCCCAGGCCTGGTTCCCTGGCCTGGGAGTCCCACTTTGTTTCTGTTCTTTTTCTCCTCAATAAACTTTTTCTTCTAAACAAACCTCTCTCTTCTCGCTTGCTTGCCTGAGCGTCTGCGAAGTCCCTGCTGCGGCTTCGTGAGACACCAACCCGTGGGGGTCTAGTGGCCAGGGCTCAGCGCTGCCCTGCAGCCTGGGATCCGTTCCTGGCTGAGAGACTAGGCCTGACAATTCCGGTATCAATGAGACAGATGCCCCGGGACAGGCAGAACAGAAAGTGTCAACCTGTGGGACCAGCCACAGGAGAAAGAAAGGGAGCAGAAGATGACAGAGACAGAGGATGCGAGTGTAAAGCGAAATTGTAAAAGCCTTGGAAACAAACCAAAAAGATCACTGGGTGTGCCCATGAAAAATAGGCCATCTCTAGCACACCCTTCCCAGACATCTGGGGCCTCTGTCCCCTTGGTGGTCCTCAGACTGTTGACAGCTTTGCCATTTGTAGACTGCTCAGAATAATGCACGTTATTCTCATCCAGAGACAACACGAGAGATTTAGAACTTCAGTTGGTTTCCGCCCCCGGCATGGAATTAGCTAATTTTGCATCTTGACATCAGCTCACTCACGTCAGGATTCTGGGGAGCTGCAGCCACTTCTACTCTCAGCATGCTTGTTTGGAGCAGCCATGGCATCTGACTAGCCCCCCAGAGTTCACAAGGTGACTAACGTTTTTGACGTGTGCTATTTTGTGTTTGTCTAAGAGGCATGGTTTTCCCTTTTAAAAATACACAGCCTTTTAGGGAAGATGGGAGGGTCTTTTGAGGGGGGAGAAACTGTGCCATGTGTTTAAAATGTGGGAATGAGAAGAGCATGGAGTGCGCTGAGGAATGGGGGGAAGGGCTAGAAGGGAATGCTAGAGTCAGCCCAAGGCTAGGGTGGAGTGGCGGGGAGATCAGGGGCCAGGGAACTGCTGAGGGAGGTAACTCCCTGGCATTTGAGCCACAACTTGGGTTGCTGGGTGGGAATAGACCTCCAACCAAGTCATCAGCAGGGAAGGAGAACCTTCTAGGAGGTGACTTGAGCCATCTTCCTGAAACAAAGAAAGAAGTGTGCTTTAGGTCCTGAGCAGGGAGGGAAAGATGCAAAAGGGGAGGTTGAGGGGACTCGTGCAGGTCCAGGGGGGACCCTGGAGGGTGGAGGTCTCAGGACAACTAAAAGGCAGCTCCAAACAGCAGTCAGTGTCCGTAGCTCCATCTCAAGTCTCCTGCATCAGTGCGTGCCAACCCTTTCAAAATTAGCTGTGTCGGCTCATGTTATGGCTGAATTGTAGGGGATTCCTTAAGTATTTGTAGAGCTTAAAACCAAGCAGAATTGCCCATCCAAGTCCTTGGGGGGCATGTCCCCTGAAACCTGAACTCAGAAGAAGGGAGTTTACGCACCAGAGGCACAGATGTTGGAGACTAACGTGGGTGTCCTGGGGTTTAGGCCCTTCTCAGAGGTCTCACTGGTGTAGCTAACAAAGGCAGAGCCTCAGCTCAGCCTCGGACCTCAGACGGATGTGACAGACACCAGGCGGCTGCAGGGCAGGGAGCTGTGTCTGGGTGTTAGGAAGCAGCAGGGAGAGAGCTGGCAGGTGCTGAGCAGGGGCTGGGAGCGGCAGAGGAGTGCAAATTAAAGCAGGAGCACATTAAAATCCAACTCATAAAACCCAAGGCCAAGAGCAATGCTGCACTTGACAAAGGGCAGGAGAAGGTCAAACCTTTCGAATCATCAATTCATGGTTTCATACTTCTCCATCCTAGCCGATAGGGAAAGGCTAAAATTAGCTTCTCACCTATTGTCAGCATTTAAGCGGTCCTATTATCGTTACTGCAGGCAAAATGGGAAATGACGTGTCAGTTGCTTCCTAGGGAACATCAACATTTCTCAAAATGGTTCGTGGAACAACTATTTCCCTCGGCAACCACAGAGACTTTCTGAGGATCAGCTTAGGCTGATCTTTGCCAGCTTAGAGCTGGCTCAGCACTACAGAGCAAAGAGAAACACATCATCTCCTGTTGGGGTTAGGTCAACACTGGACTTGAGCTTTGGGGTCGAGAAGCAGCTGGAGATCCAGCTGTCCGCAGGACTGGCTGTGTAACCTTGGGCAAGTCACTTAACCTCCCTGTGCCTCTTTTTTCATCTTTAAACAATGGCTATTAGCAATTGCTTTCTTAATATGTTACTATTAATTAAGTCCATAGTTTACACAAGCATTGACTCTGCACTGAACCCTCTATGGGTTTTAACTGGTGTGTAAAGACACACAGCCAGCAGGAGACAGTGACATGCCAGAAACTCCCTGTGCACCACCCATTCATCCTTCCACGCCCCAAAGCCCCAACCACGGGTATTTCTCCTTCTTCCTAGCTTGCCTTTTCTGGGAGGCCTTTTCCTCACAGCTTCCCTCTTGGCAGCTGCACCTCCACAGCTTCCGAGTTGCTATGGCTGGAAAGCCCGTTTCTTGTGCCTTGAGTGTCCCCATCCACCTGCTGGAGGACCCTGCAGCGCCTCCAAATGCTGACCATCATGTTGAAAGCGGCTGTGAACCCATCGGCCGCTAGTGTCTGTGCGGACCAGGTCTTCAGCTCTCACGCAAGTGGCTGCTGCGCTCGGGGATGCTCGCGAGGGGCACTGGGCTCTGTGGGAAGCATCCAAACCACCCTCCCCTCAAGCCGTGTGAGCAACCCAGGGCATGTCCTCGCCAGCTCTGAGGTTCCTGTTCCAGTAGGGTGTCCCCAGCTGCTGTTCTCCTTTGCATTGCCCCGATGACATGACATAGGCATCTTCTGGCTATTTGCCACCTGTCCTGCCCATGCCCATTTTCTCTGGGTTCAGGGTCCCATTTTCACATGAGGGAATGGAGGCCCAAAGGGGTCAATGAATGGGGCAAGAGTCCAGAGCTGGGACTGCGCCAGGGGTGGCCTGAGGTCTCAGCCCCAGTCTTCTCTGCACTGCCTGCAGGGGCAGGGGCAACTGAGCACCCCGGGGTTGTCTGCCTCTCCGTGCTGCTTTCTCCTGCCTGTGAGGATGCAGGTGTCAGTGCAGTCATGGGGATTCAATGGGAGGGATGAGGCAGGGAAAGTTCCTCCTCATCCTCATCACAGAAAGCACCTGTCGAGGCATCCCGGAAGGAGCCAGAGGGCCCTAGGAACCAGCACCAGCCCAGGCCAGAGTGCTCAGCCTGCGGCTTCAAGCTCCACTGCGACGCAAACACTTCCTGGTGAGGTTTTCAAGGATCAGTCCTCAGTTGATGCCTCCTCATGGCCAACAAGCGGGAGCCAGGAAAAGAGTGTCCAAATCTGAAAAGAATAGATTTTTACTGTATTCAGTTTCCTTTTTCTGTTCGCCTTCCCCTGCTGCTATCCCTGCCCCCAAAATGTCTCACACAACACCCTGGCAGGTGAGGGTGCCATGGAAGTTGAGGGTGCCCTGGTGGGTGAGGATGTCCTGGCAGGTGAGGATGATCTGGCAGGTGAGGGTGCATGCATGGCCTGAGGCAGGTGCTCTGGCCATCTCCATGGAAACTGGGGGGTGGCAGGAAAGGAGAGCAGAGGGCCACTGCCCCTGAGGAGTGTGAACACCCAGGAGGCACCCAAAGCTGGGGGCCCTGGGACCCACCCCACCCACCACCAGGGCCTCCTAAGGAACTCTGCAGAGACAGATTTTGAAATGCTCAGGTTAGTCTTAAATGACACAGGGTCTCCTGTGGGGGGAGAGAAAGGGGCCCTGAGAGGTGTGTCTCTAAAGTTCTGAGAGCTTCTAACACACAGGGGATGCTGGTCCTGTATCATTCCCATCTGATGTTTGGAATCTGGGGCAAAGGGGTGGGGGGACAGGAGGAGGAGAGGAAGGAGGGGGAGAGGAAGGGGGCGAGAGGGGCAGAGGGAGCACTGTGAGAAAAGATACCATTATGAGGCATAAGAGCTTTCATGAGAGAGAGAGAGAGAGAGAGAGAGAGAGAAACTGAATGAGCAGTTGCTAAAATTGTTCTCTAGTGAAAGTGATTGGAAACCAAGACCAGCACCAGTTCCGTTCCAAGGGGGAAAATGCTAGAACAAACTGGCTCTTGCACCCTCCTGCTTCATGCTGATGCTGCAGCACCTTCAGAGCTTTCGATAATGGCTCTTGGCTAATTTAGATAATTTTCTTCCCCAGGAGAGTTAACAAAGTTGAATAATTTGCCTGAATATTTGGGATCAAAATGTAAATACTTTCCTTTAGTTATTCAAGTTTCTAGAACTTACTTGTCTTCTATCAGTCGCTGATGAGAAAATTGCATTGAGTGAGGCAGCCAATTAATTATGCTGGAAGAAATCAACATTCCTGACTGACACTGGGATTAAAACTCTACAGAGTACTTTGACCCTGATTTTTACATTTTACCTTTTGGTTTCCGTTTTTGCGTTCAGCACACCTGTTGGTGTGTGACCTCACACCACCGGGTTGATGCTGCTCCCAGGAAGGTGAGCCCCGGTAGAAACACAGAGGTGAGGTGGGGAGTGGCCAGAATGGGAGGGGACAGAGCCGGCACTTCAGCGCACACCAACCTCCTTGGGAGACAAGCTCTGTTTAAAACTCATGACAGTCCCGTGACATAACATGGTCACCAAAGACCCTCCCCGGGTTAGACAGTCCTGGGACACACCTTCCTCCTGCTCAGTGCCAGCCAACACTGAGAAACAGAAAAAATAAACTGACCCCTGGCAGATAAGCCCATTAGCCTAATAAACAGGCTATTGGCCAGAGAGGTCTGTGTACCTCCCCAGGCACCAAGCCAGAAGGATTTCTACCCGCTTTCCTCCAGAAACCCACCTTAAACATGACCCAGCTTGCCTGGAAGCCTGGGTTGCGACTGGACCTCTATCCAGATGGTGTCCACCCACCTACAAAAATTAACTCAGCCCTGTGTAATCAACAGTGGTTCTCCCTTTCCTGGAGGTCTTCTGGGGTGAGGGTGGGGTGTCAGGAGTCAAAAGCACCATCTTAGGGTGAGGAAACTTGCCCCACCCAGACTGCTATTCTAAACGCCTTCTGGAAGAGCTGATGTCAGTCAACTGACATCTATAAAACTATGTTTTGGGGGCCTCCCTGGTGGCCCAGGGGTTAAAGACAGCACTGTCAAGTTATTGCAGCCACTGCAGCACAAGTCGATCCCCGGCCAGGGAGCTGCCCACATGGCACAGCAGACCTCTCCTGCTTACCCGCTGCTCCCTCAGCAGTGGATTTCAGCAGATCCACCTGTTCTGTTCCTCACTCTGTCTCTGGTGAATCCTCTCACCCCCACACCTCTGGCCCACACCCCAGCTCTTGTATGCATAAATAAATCTTTAAAAAAAAAAAAAACCTGGGCCTCCCTGGTGGCGCAGTGGTTGAGCGCTGTGTTGCAAAGCTGCCTGCAGACTCTGCAGTGCCGGTTCAATCCCCGGCTGCTCCCCGGCCACCGGAGGAGGGTCCCGCATGGCAGGCAGACCTCTCCTGCCGCCCGCTGCTCCCCTCAGCAGTGTACTTCGGTCCTTCTGCCTGCTCTGCTCCCCGCTCCGGCTCTGGTGAATTCTTTCACCCTCCCGTGCTTCTGACTGTACCCAGTGCTTGTATAAACAAATAAATAAATAAATAAATCTTAAAAAAAAAAAAAAACCCTGTTTTTATGACTAAAAGTGAGGAAAATAGCAGACAAGGGGATTGGATGTTGCAGCTGGCCGTGCAGTCTGCTGGAAGCCAGCGAGGACTGGCCAGCAACAAAACAGCCACAGACATCATCACTCATTACCTTCTACTCCATAAAATTTACTTTTACAACTCTCATTTTAGTAAAATCACCAATTGTGTGGTCATTGTCAAGATTTCACAGCATTTGCTTAACTGTGATTCCACATTAAATAACCTTTCTTGAACCAATGACATTCTGACAAAACTTTTGTTTGTGTTTTACTAATTTCTACTGGGAAAACCTTTGCTGAGACAATAGTAGCCTTAGCCTGACTTAGATTTGGAAACAAATCGGGAACTTTGTTTCATGTTCAATCATAGTAATACAGTCACACACGACAAATTCTTGTAAATGCTAAATATCACAAAATATTTTTCATCATATAATATGTTTATCAGCTCTTAACTAAATCTCTGTATCTAGGCTTCCATGTAAGGAACCAGTCCCGCGTGCAGTGCGTTATATCTGGGCTACATACATACAAATCTAATAGTAAAATGAATCATTTAATATTACAAAATGTTCCCCAGATGCCTTGTTCAATTGTTGAGAGCCACCAAAAAGGTGGGTGCAGGCTGCCAGGACAGAGCCACTCATTATGCAAAAAATGTGCTGTGTTCCTAATAAATGCCAGGAAGGAACGGACGAGAGAATTTGTCTTTCTCTTACCTCATCACCGTGCAAATCCTCCCTCAGAAATAATGTTTGTGTGTGACACTGGAGGTGGCGCCCCCCCCCCCACCCCACAACCTTGGCTGCAGCCAGACTCCAGGGCCTCCTGCTTTGAAGACAAGGAGCCAGAGATGCAGAGATATCGCTGTTTGTCCAGGGGGACTTTGAGGATGGGGGTAATGCTTTGCCTGGGACGGCCTCGAGCTGCCCAGGGCTCTTCGATGTGTACTTACCGTCTAGGAGCCCCGGCACCTGACAGGCCTGAGCACCAGGCAGGCCCAGGTGCTCAGCCAGCTTCCTGCTGAATTAAGAGCTCTGGCAACACAGAGGAGGAAGTTGAGGCAGGGCCTGGGGAAGGAGGAGAGTCCCAGGATTCAGAAAGTAGAGACACACAACAGGACAGAAAGTCATCCGATGTCCAGAAACATGAGGCCCTTCTTCAAAAACACCCAGTTTCCCGGTGAGCACCCGGAACATACCCACTGCTCATTCAAAGAAGGAGCTCATGACCCCTGAGTGGATGAGCTCAACCTTCCTGTTCCTTCGGAAAGCCCCCTCCCCCCAATGCAGGCTCACGTCTTCTCTCGCCCCACCCCTGCCTTCTGTCACTTCCTGCCCCCCACACCCTAAAGGCAAACCTTTCAATTCGCATCCTCTCTCTCTCCTAGGTTCAAGACTCCAGTGAGTATCTGAGCTTCCCAGCCACCGGGCTTTCTTTCAATCACTGTTTCCTATTCCGCGCGGTGCATGCTCAGACGCACGTGGGACTGACTGACGTGAGAGAATTTGTTCCTCTGCATCGACATGATTTCATTTCTGTCCACGGAGTTCCTGAAAGTTCAGTTGCAGGGAACTTTAGCTTTGCTAAAGACATTTTTACAGAAAACTGACCTTCTGACGTGACTGTCTGGACCCGTTAAAAAATGAGAAGACTCTGGGATGCCAATAGCTAATGGAAAAGCCACAGCCAGCGTGACATGGGCCCTGGAGCCCCTCGCCTGTTGTGTAACAGCTGTTATCTGTGCACACACTCCTGAGAACGCCCCACCCCTCCTCCAGTCTGAGCACTGGTGCTCCCTGGCTGAGCCCCGCGTGCTCTGACCAGAGCTGACATTGAGATGCATTAGCCTTTAAACCCAGAAGCACCGTGGAGATGCCATTCTCAATCCACCCTCCAAAATTCTTCTCTTAGCTAAAGATGTTTTTACAGAAAACTGTAAAACAACCAAACACAACACAAAAGAAACTCACTTAACTGGACTCACCATTTTATTTCCAAGACTGATGTAATGGCGGACACCTATGTGGACACTGGAGGGAAAATAGAAAAATCTAGACCTGAAAGCCAACTGCCCGTCTGCTGCACTTGAGTACTGTTGCTGAGCGGGGGTGCCCCTTTCAGCTGCACGTCAATAAATTTAAAGGATTTTTAATGCTCTTCATCAATTTAATTTGGAAGTGATTATGTAACTGTTTTTATAAAACTGAGTAAATTCAGATGACAAAAATATTCTCCAAAACACCCTAAAGTGAAAGGATATTCATTTGGCTGTGTCTTGGTGCCTTTTGAAAGAAAGTGTTTCTACCCTGCCATACTGCGCGGAGCAGCTCCGGGAGAGCTGGAAGCTTTGTGTTGTTTTGGCTTTTATTTTTTTTTAAAGACATCCCCACTTTTAGCCTCATCATGAACAGCAAGGTGTGGGGAAAGAATAATAGCTGGAAAAATTCCAGGAGACAAGGCCCTTGTGGGAACCCCCAGGCCCAGCCCTGGTTTCCAGCAGTGGTTTCCAAACCTACTGTTTTTCTGGACAAGAAATCTTGCCATTCTCTTCCACTGTGAGCTCAGTGGCAGGAGAAGTAGAATGACAGTGACTGACACACACTGTCCCTCCCTAGACTCATATCTGAAGGGTAGGCAGCCTCAAACAGAGGAAGGGTTTGGAGGAAAGTGATGTCATGCGCCTTAGACAACTGGTGATGCCCCCACAGGGGCAGGTAGCACACAGGTCCTGTGGGCTCTAGACTTCAAATTCTTTTTTTTCTTCCTGTTCCTCTTGACAAATATTTTTTGAGCATCTTTTGCCCAGCGCTGTGCTATTGCTCCCAAGCATGGACAGGACGGAAGGTGGCCAAGTCCCTGAACACCTTGTAAGCAGCCCAGCGGGGTAAATAAGCATTTAAAATTACTCCAACAAGGACTAAACGAACACCATGACCAGCGGCAGGTGTGTGAGCGTGGAGGTGGGGCTGCAGAGGACTCCCTGATGTCCCAGCCCTCCTGGGTTGAGGACGCTCCGTTACCTTGGAGAAGCCAAAAAAACAAAATAGCTCCAAGTGCTAACAAGCCTCATCCCCACACCATCATCACTTTTCTACACTGTGTTGAATTTATTGGAAACTTCCATGTCTGAGAAATCAGGAAGATCCTGTCTGACCAGGAGGCCCCAGCCCTAGCTGGGAGGCAGAGAATGGCCACCCAGAGAATGGGCGGCCGCGGGCCCACAGGAGAGCTGACACCCCGCACATCACAGACTAGAGGCCCCGGCCGATGCTTGACGTGTGGCTGTAACCGACATGCTTGTCCCTCACTGGTGAGGTGCCCAGACCACAGTGTGCACACCCGTTCCACGGGATGGTAACTGCAGGAGCTGAGGTCCAGCCACCAGCCGAGGGGACAGGTGGAGGGGCTGGTGTGGGGAGGCCTGGGGCGGTCCCACGTCTGTATTCTTGGCTCAGTCACACCATGAGGAGGCGCCGCCAATGGAGACCTAAGGAGGCTTCACCCAGGACGGAGACATCGCCGCTGAGAGGACAGGGCAGGAGGCCCCTTCCCTGCGGCTGTCATGCCCCCACAGTTGCAGCTGGCCAGGCGAGCCCCGAGAGGGCGAGTTGGCCATGCAGTGCAGAGAATAGAGAGACGGGCAGGGCCGCTGGGCCCGGCTTCTGACCACCACAGCATGAAAGAGCGGATCACAACCACAGGACCAGAGAGAGGGCACGGCGGCAGGGCTGTGGGCTTAGGGCTGCAGAGCAGAGGGACTGAGGACTGAGGGGTGGAGGGGCTGAGGGCCTGAGGGGCTGAGAGTAGACAGCCCAGTTTGTGGAGGGAAGATGGGCAGGACCACGCCAGCTGGCTATGCTTGAGGGGTCCTTCCTCCCCACAGTTCTCACCACCTAGTAACTGGGAGCTGGAGCTGCTAAGTTAAAAAGAACTTCAGGCTCGTTCTTACTCATATTAGTGTCTTCCCTTAAAATTAGGACCATCCAAAATAGGCCAAAGGCTTACCTTCCCCACAGTTGCCCCCCCTGATGTCTGGACTTGCTCCCCATCATTCATCTGGCCCTTAGACCGCTGGGAGCCTCACCTCTGGAACGTTGGTGAGTATAAAAGGAAACCAAAAGTAAATGCAGCAAGAGTCTGGAGCTAGTTCGAACATCACGCACTTTCTCTCTACCTAGATAGAGAATGTGAAAATTAACATTACACTTAATCCTTACCGGGTTTTCCCTGGCAGCCACACAGGAATGACTGAACAGAGAAAAAAAAAAAAAAAGTTAAATCATTCTGGCAACTTCTAGAAGTTACCATAGAGAAGAGTGATGCCACTTAGCCCAGCAAACCACACGAT
This sequence comes from Talpa occidentalis, assembly GCF_014898055.3. NCBI lineage: Eukaryota > Metazoa > Chordata > Mammalia > Eulipotyphla > Talpidae > Talpa > Talpa occidentalis. The sequence goes on along the minus strand of NW_023605194.1, from coordinate 70,636,414 downwards.
TCAGACCCACCACCGGGGAGAAGACAGCACAACTGTGAACTGAGATCCACCAGCAGCCTGGAAAATTCAGGAAAGAAAGCTCGATGTTATCACAGACAGACTGACCAGGTGTCCCGCTACCACTGCGTGCTCAGGGCCTGGAACAAGGCAGCTGTCAGCCAGCGGTTGCAGAGCCCTATGCTAATGCCAAATCACAAAAAATGTAAATAATTATGACAAGTGTGTCCTCGTGGCAAGTGCAGAGATGTGTCAGTTGCATCTTGAGAAGCCGCTATTATGATGCACAACTGTCTGAGGCTGTCCAAGGTGGGGTTGGAGAAGGTGCACCCATGCAGGGGACCACTGATTCTCAGCAGACAAGAAGATTTGGTGACACTATTTGCTGAATGCAGAATAGTGTTTCTGTCTCCACTGATCTATTGGCAGCTTTGTCTGGTTGCTCTTCAGAGGGCCTCTGCTGGGATGGGTGTAGCAGTGGAGACAGATGCATAATGAACAGTGACGTGATTCTCCGGGGTGAGATCAGAAGAGATCCACGTGAAATTTTGAGCACCAACTGGTATTGGTGCTAGAAGATGCTTAAAAGAATGTCTAATAAATGGCAAATGGAAATGGTACGGCTCTTAAAATAACAAAAGGCTGATAGGTGTTAGACTTCTACTCTTTAAGTCTAAAGTTAAGCATTTAAAGAGAATCTCTGGTCAAAGTAAGACTTCCATCAAGAACAGCAATAAAGAACAACTATAAAGCTAGATAAAATACCCAGAAGCTCAGTTATTTGAAAATACTGAAGAGCAGCCAGTGTAGCCAGGTCAGGAAGTAAGATCTTAGAGGAAAGGGAGACAGGGTGGAACAAACACTTTCTCCACCAATTTGCCCCCTCAAGGCATTCTCCATGCTGTATCTGGGTGATACAGCAAGAGGCTGCAGCAGAGATTTAATAACCGCCTGGGCTGGGGTGACAAGAGGCGGGATTCAAGTCAAATGGTGGTGCCAGCATCCCAGCAGGGGCAGGGGAGGGGGGAGTTAGAAAGGCATGTGACACTCTGAGAAGATGTTGGCCTCAAAAAAATTCTAATATCTGGGGAGTGGGGGAGGAAGTAACAGTAAAAAAACAAACGAAAACCTTGTGGTTGTAAGATGTTTAAAAGAAAGGCAGAGACTCAGGCAGTCTCATAAAGGTAAAAAGGCAAAAGTAGGAGCTCAGAATCTGCAGTGGAGGAGAGAACCTGCACAACATGCCAGCTTTCAAGCAGAGAGCCCTGAGTGCTGTGCTGTAAGATAAAGGCTACAGCAGCATTTCATCATCCTTCACTAGACTCAGACCCTGCCTCCAGCTGCCCCAAGCTTGACAGAGTCAATGCAATGATGACAAGAAAGCACCATCATCCTCAGAGGGAGATATCTGCCCCCTGTTTCCAGACAGTTCACATGCAATGCCTAGTGTTCAGTTGAAAATTTACTGATCCAAGTCATGACAAGCAAAATAAAAACAGACAGTAGAAATAGACATGCAGATGACCCAAATTTCAGTTATCGGATATGTCATTTAAAATAACTTTATTATATGTCCAAAAATATCATGGGAATGATGGAGAAAACATGAAAGTATGGGGAATTTTACTAGCGAAATGAAGTATATAAAAATAAATTCAGTGGGAATCCTAGAATTTAAAATTAAAATTTCAGAGATAAAGTACTCAATACAGATTAATAACAAATTAGACATATCAGAAGAAAGGATAGTGAATAGATCAGAAGAAATTATACAGTTTGAAATAAAGATAAGGGTAGAAAATAAAGAAAGTCTATTTTACATAGACTTGTAAAACATGGTAAAATAGCCAACATATATTTAAATGAATTTCCAGAGGGAAAAAAGAAAGATAATGGGCAAAAATAACACACTTGAAAAGATACTGTTTGAAAAATGTTCAAAATTGAAAAATGAAATGTATTTGAAATGAGCAATATTAAGCCACAAATTTATAAAGTTCTAAAAATCTCAAGCATAGAGGCATCCCTGGTGGCACAAAGGGTTAAGTCTCAGCACTGTGAAGCTATCAGCAGCCACTGCAGCACAAGTTTGATCCCTAGCCAGGGAACTGACCCACATGGTGCAACATACCTCTCCGGTCTCCCCGCTGCTCCCCTCAGCAGTGTATTTCAGTAGATCTGTCTCTTCTGCTTCCCACTCTGTGTCTGGGAAATCCTCTCACCCCCTGCACCTCTGGCCTATACCCCAGTTCTTGTGTGCATAAATAAATAGAAATAAATCTTAAAAAAAAAAAACCTTCAAGCATAATAAATACTAAAAGACATATCTAGATACTTTATAGTAAAATTACTTTAAAAAAATAAAGTAAAGGAGGGCCTCCCCGGTGGCGCAGCAGTAGACTGCTGGGTTGCGAAGCTGCCCGCAGCCTTTGCAGCGCTGGTTCGATCCCCGGCTGCTCCCGGCCACTGGAGGAGGGTCCCACATGGTGCGCAGAACTCTCCTGCCACCCACTGCTCCCCTCAGCAGTGTACCTCGGTCCTTCTGACTGCTCTGCTCCCTACTCTGGCTCTGGTGAATTCTCTCACACTCCCGTGCTTCTGACTGTACCCAGTGCTTGTATAAATAAATAAATAAATCATTAAAGAAAATAAAAGAAAATAAAGAAAAGGAAAAACTTAAAAGCTGCAAGGGAAGAATTTTAAATGAATACTATAAAGCTTATTGTGGGGTCTTTAAAATAAGTATGGAATTGAGAAAACAATGGAATAAAATTTTCTAATAGCTGGGAACTAATAGGCAACCTAGAAAGTTATATCCAGTTAAAATACCCTTCAAAGGCGAAAGTTAAATAAAGTCACTTCTTTTAAAAAAAATATTCATTTTATTTATTTATGCATAGAAGAACTAGGGTCTAAATCAGAGGCAGGTGTGTGTGGTAGTGGGTGGGGGGAAGTGAGAGGATTCACCAGAGACAGAGTAGGGAGCAGATCAGATAGATCCACTGAAATACACTGCTGAGGGGAACAGCGGGGAGAAAGAAGAGTTCTGCTGTACCCTGTGGGTCAGCTGCCTGGCCAGGGATGGAACTCACACTGCAGTGGCTGATAGCACTGGTTTGATAGCACTAAGACTTAACCCCTGCGCCACCAGGGAGGCTCTGAAGTCATTTTCTGACACACAAACCTGGGGAATTTAATGTCTGTGTATCTCCACCTAAGAAACATCAAATCAGTTCTCTAAGTGAAGGGAAATTAACCCTGATTAAAGCTCAGTAGCCCAAAGTGCAACAAAAGAACACAGAATGTTAAAACAATATCTTCTTGAGGTTAAAATACGTGTGAAGTATGTGTAGAATTAAAATATATGGCATTGATGATAAAAATAGATGTGGAGCATTTACTATACAGTTTTTAAAAAATAAAGGTAAAGTAATAAAACATGTTCAGTCATTAGTGGGCTATGGAAGTTTAGTACTAAGAAACTTCTGGTGAAAAGACAACTGCTGGGTATTACTTTGTGAAACCAAAATGACCCCAGAAAGACATAGTGGACACTATTAGTAAACATTTGGTGACTTTAAACACGTATTGACTGTTAGAAGAAAAGAAATTGGGAGTGGGAAGGATATAAAGTTACTAATTTGAGAGGGTTCAAAAGAAGACAGAACCGGGCCTCCCTGGTGGCGCAGTGGTTGAGCGCTTGGTTGCGAAGCTGCCCGCAGCCTCTGCAGCGCCGGTTCGATCCCCAGCTGCTCCCCGGCCACCGGAGGAGGGTCCCACATGGCGCGCAGACCTCTCCTGCCGCCCGCTGCTCCCCTCAGCAGTGTACCTTGGTCCTTCTGCCTGCTCTGCTCCCTACTCTGGCTCTGGTGAATTCTCTCACCCTCCCGTGCTTCTGACTGTACCCAGTGCTTGTATGTATGTATGTATGTATCAATCAATCAATAAATCTTTAAAAAAAATAAAAGAAAAAAAATAAAAGAAGACAGAACCGACATGGAAATGGGCCAAGGTAATTGAAAATTAGAGCATTCTGACTTCTATTTTTTCAGACTGTTCGTCCTTCTGAAATTTTCTATTTTAATGAATGCATTATTTTTCTTTTTTTTTTTTTTTTTTTAAATATATATTTATTTATTTATACAAGCACTGGGTACAGTCAGAAGCGCTGGAGGGTGAGAGAATTCACCAGAGCCAGAGCGGGGAGCAGAGCAGGCAGAAGGACCGAAGTACACTGCTGAGGGGAGCAGCGGGCGGCAGGAGAGGTCTGCGCACCATGTGGGACCCCCCTCCAGTGGCCGGGGAGCAGCCGGGGATCGAACCGGCGCCGCAGAGGCCGCGGGCAGCTTCGCAACCCAGTGCTCAACCACTGTGCCACCGGGGAGGCCCGAATGCATTATTTTTCTAATTGGGCTAAGCGATAAATGTTGGGGGGTTTCTAATTTTCATTGTTGTTAATGATAGCATTCTACATATGGAGAATGATTTACTGTAAGATTTCAAATAATAGATCTATAACTATAGACAATAAAATTGAGGTTCAAAGAGTCAGGCAAACCAACCATACACCAAATTTAAGATGAACTGGAGGGGTGGCGGGGGCTCCCTGGTGGCACAAGGGGTTAAGTCTCAGCACTATGAAGCTATCCGCAGCCACTGCAGCACGGGTTCAATCCCCAGCCAGGGAGTTGACCCACATGGCGCAGCAGACCTCTCCTGTCTCCTCGCTGCTCCCTTCAGCAGTGGATTTCAATGGATCTGCCTGTTCTGCTCCCCACTCTGTCTCTGATGAACTTTCCCACACATACCTCTGGCCTGCACCCCAGCTCTTGTATGCATAAATAAAACGAATATTTTTTTTTAAAAAAAGATGAACTGGAGGGTTTAGGGGCCCTCTCCTCCAATCCCACGCTGGATCAATAAAAACACGTCAGTTCTTCTATCACATAGTTACATTATACACCATAATCAGGATGTGCACTATTTTTAAGTTGATTTTTATTCCTCCCCTCCCCTCAAAATGAAGGGAACTCAAGAAAAAGAGGAATAGGCAAGTTACCTTTTAGATTTTTGTCCATGGTCTATGAAACCAGCTAACAATATTACCTAAGAAAGCTACTCCCACTCTAAGTGGAAACTAATTTTTAAGAGTTCTGTGGAATGATGGCGTTAGGGGGAAAGGATGTCCTGAGCAAACTCCACACAGGTTTGTGGACCCCACCCCCACTCCAGAACCAAGCCATCAAGACACCGAGGACTACAAATCCCATAATGTTGTCACTACTGAGGGGAGGGTGCTGGGAACTGAGGGTGGAGTTAACAGCTCGGCTTGGTATAACCAGACATGTAGGCATTGTGGGCCTTTTGGCTTTTCCCTGGCCTTCGGTGTGCTGTTGGAATTCCACCTAGGGGGAACTGGTAGGATGCATTTGCAAATTTATCTCGCCCTTTCTCCTTGAGATATTCATTTCTTCATTTCCTCTTCTTTTGTAAATAAACCCTTTTGTGTGGCCTACAGTCAAGTCTCATTATAAATCCCTTTTAAATGCACATGTGAGGACCCACAAGTCAGGCCACCCCATTTCACGTCGGGGGGGGGGGGGGGGGGGGGGGGGGGGGGTGCCCTGGAACAATACTCCCACCTGAACCTGCATTTTCAGGTCCTACCACCCTCGAAGACCTCGCCTGTGCCTCCCTCTCCTCCCATCACCATCTTCCAGCATAGGGTTTGTTTTTGTTCCTGCAACATTCCAACCCCCTTGATAAGGATTCCCCTGTCACCTTATCTAAAATAGCACCCCCACTGACAGCCCTCATCCTAGCTTTCTGTATAGTTCGATCATAACCTGTAAGAAGCCTCATGTATTAAAAACAAGCAAAGCTTTTGTTGTAGAGTAACCCCGATACAAAACGGGGTGCCTGACTGTGGGTCCTCACCCGCGCGCTTAAAAGGACTTATCAATGCTCTACTGCAGGCACACGCGAAAGGTTAATAAAAGGTTTATTTACAAGGGAAGGGGAAATGGGGAAATGTACAGCTCTGGGAGAAAAGTGGGAGACAAAGTTTTAAATGACTCCTACCCGATCCACCGATCAGGAATCCCAAAATGGCGCTCTGAGAGCTGGCCGCCAGCCAGGAGCCGTGAAACTGTTGTAGAGCAACCCCGATACAAAACGGGGTGCCTGACTGTGGGTCCTCACCCACGCGCTTAAAAGGACTTATCAATGCTCTACTGCAGGCACACGTGAAAGGTTAATAAAAGGTTTATTTACAACGGAAAGGGAAATGAGGAAATGTACAGCTCTGGGAGAAAAGTGGGAGACAAAGTTTTAAATGCGTCCTACCCGATCCGCTGATCAGGAATCCCAAAATGGCGCTCTGAGAGCTGGCCGCCAGCCAGGAGCGGTGAAGCCAGGAGGCGAGCGATCGCGAGCCAGAGAGCGAGCAAGGCCCACGTGTTTGGTTTTTATATCCAACCTGGCTGCCCAACTCCACCCTCAGGTCCCAGCCACCCTCCCCTTGGTGGTGATGGGATTTGTCTTTCCCAATGTCCTGATGGCTTTAGTCTGGAGTGGGGGTGGAGTCCACAAAGCCTGTATGAGATTATCTCAGGACATCCTTTCCCCCTAACAAAGCCAGGAGGCGAGCGATAGCGAGCCACCCCAAGGCCCACGTGTTTGGTTTTTATACCCACCTGGCTGCCCAACTCCACCCTCAGGTCCCAGCCACCTTCCCTTTGGTGGTGACGGGATTTGTCTTTCCCAATGTCTTGATGGCTTTAGTATGGAGTGGGGATGGAGTCCACAAAGCCTGTATGGGATTAGTGCAGGACATCATTTCCCCCTAACAATTCCCCCCTTTCACTTCAGCCTCACCCACTAGGACAGGAGCTCCTTTTTTAAAAATCATGCTTGTTGAGGCTATAAATGTTGATTTATAACTCTGTGTATGTTTTGGGGTACAGGTCCCCACCTCTGCAACATACGCGACCACACTGTTGCAGGGCAGGGAGAGGGGCACTCCAGACCCCCCCCAAACCTGCCTGCTCTAAATGGGTTCTGCCATCTCCCACACCAACACAAAACATGAGACTTTAATGGGAAGCAACTTTAATACAATTAGGAAACAATACAGGAAAGGCAAAGAATATAGTTTCTAAATCAAGCACCCAAAGTTACCCGTCCCCTCGTGGGTAAAAGTCCATCCAAATGGGATTGGCCCAGAGCAAGGCCCCAAAGTCTAAAGCATCTTCCAGTGGGACCCACAGAAAAGGGTCAGAAACAAGCAGACAATCTGGAGGGAAAAGAGCAAAATCAAAACTAAGACACAAACTGCCATTGTCACCTCCCCACGGGTCTCTCACCCACATTTGTGTCACCCAGTCCACGACAAAAAGACAAGTGCAGTTTCTTCACACATCTTTCGGCTCCATGTGCCTCGTCCAGGTCTCCTTCTGGCTCTCCATCCTGCTTCCTTCCTTCCGCAGTCTCCTCTAGAGCTTCTTCTCTCTGCTCAGCTCCACCCTCCCTTGGGTGGGCGAGAAAACCTGAAACCTCCCCCTTTCCTGGGGACCACGCTATTACAATACCACACCCACCCCATAACTCTCTGCCACAGTCCCCTGGGCCTGGAGTAGGAGCCTCTGTCTGCCCCCAGCCCCTAGCACAGTCTGTGACCCTTAAGAGCGGTCAGCAAGTGTCAGTAAGTGCCCCCCGAGTCAGTGAGTAAAGCTCATGTTACATGACAGTAAGGCCAAGCACCCAGCACTTTGGCATAGCTCATTTATAATTTTTGGATGCCCAAATCTGCTAAATTTGAAAGAGAACTGTCTCAGTGTATGTGCTGTTTGTGTTACTGATGGAAATCTTAAGAGCAGAAGCGCTTAGGGTGGACGGTCTCAGAGGACAAATACCAGAGGCAGGGAGAGGGATGATCAGTGAATCGTAGCCTGAACCTGGCTATGGAACTTTCCAGGAGTCTAAGGTGGGGTCAGAAAAGGTTATCAGCCAGAGGTGGGGGCAGAGAGGATTATCGGTCTTAGAAGAGCGATCTATCCTGACCCCCAGGCGATAACTCCACAATAATTCCTCCCAGAACATTGTGAAAGAGCACCCCGGCCCTGGAGACAAGCAGGTCTTGCCCCTTGAGGCTGCCCGCCCTTGTCTATGCGGGCATCTCTTTCCTTTCTTCTCCTGAGTAAACTTGCCGTGTGCTAATGCATGGGACTTCTTCCTCAGAGCGGCCCCATCATGTCCACACGCTGAACCCCATCATCTGAATTCCATCATCAATAATGGAAAAATAAATTTGCAACAATCTGCTGACCACAGCAACAAGGGAGATTATAATCTTCATCAACCATTTTTTTCCTGGAATGTTTTTCAAAGTGTAATACACATTTACTTACTGAGGTCACTGACCATGTTTACTTGCGCAAAAGGGATCACTCTTGCTCCGTTTGATAGGAACAGTATGTCTAAGGTGACCGTCTGCTTAGGGACAGGAGATTCTCCCATTGTTCCAGGGCAACCCCGATATGAAATGGGTGGCCTGATGTGGGTCATCACTAAAAGGGACTTATAAGACTGAACTGCAGGCACACACAAAAGGGTTAATAAATGGTTATTTACAGAAGAAGGGGAAATGAAGAAATGAATAATTCAGGGATAAAAGGGGAGGTAAATTGGTGACTGTGACTATGTCCAACTGTTACAGGGCAGCCCCGATACAAAATGAGTTGCCTGACTGTGGGTCCTCACCCGCGCGCTTAAAAGGACTTATTAATACTCTACTGCAGGCACACACGAAAGGTTAATAAAAGGTTTATTTACAAGGGAAGGGCAAATGATGAAATGTACAGCTCAGGGAGGAAAAAGTGGGAGACAAAGTTTTAAATGTGTCCTACCTGATCTGCCGATCTGGAATCCCAAATGGCACTCTGAGAGCTGGCCGCGAGCCAGGAGCCGTGAAGCCAGGAGGCGAGCGAGAGAGCGAGAGACCCCAAGGCCCATATGTCTGGTTTTTATACCAAACCTGGCTGCTTAACTCCACCCTCAGGTCCAGCCACCTTCCCTTTGGTGGTGACGGGATTTGTCTTTCCCAATGTCTTGATGACTTTGGTCTGGAGTGGGGGTGGAGTCCACAAAGCCTGCATGGAATTAGCTCAGGACCTCCTTTCCCCCTAACAGTACCAGTTCTGCTGACCTGGAATCCCAATGGCACGCTGAGAGGTGGTGAAAGACAAGAGCCAAGAGGACCCCCAAGGCCCACATGTCTGGTTTTACACCAAACCTGGCTGCTTAACTTCACGCTCAGGTCCCAGCTACCCTCCCTTTGGGGATGATGGGATTTATAATTCCCAGTCTCTCTCTCTCTCTCTCTCTCTCTCTCTCTCTCTTCCCCCCCCCTTTCTCCCTGAGTTATTCATTTCTTCATTTCCCCTTCTTGTAAACAAACCCTTTATTAAACTTTTTGTGTGTCCCTGCAGCTGAGTCTCATTATAAGTGCCTTTAAGCGCACAGGTGAGGACCCACAGTCAGGCAACTCACTTCATATCAGGCTTGCCCTGGAGCAGTTCCACCCAAGACACTATGAAAAAACACCCCTGGCCCTGGCAACATGAAGCTCCTGTCTTTTCAGACTGCCCACCTGTGTCTACTTGGGCGTCTCTTTCCTTTTTCCTTTTCCTCAGTAAACCTTCTGATGAAGGAATACCTGCTGACCTCTGGATCAGAGGGGCCCTGAGGGTCTGCTAATCCTAAATGGCCAGTTTTGCCACCATTCTGTTCCCTGTGGTTCTGCATTCCTGTACAAGGTCAGAACTGCCCAGTCAGTCACAGGAGCCCAACCCTGTGAGGTGCCTATCAAATCAACCAAGAACAGAAAGCTTGGTCACCCTGGGCAGGGCGTGTATCACAAGGCATGAACAGGAAAGTCTGGGGAGCTATTGACTGATGTATGACAAGGGACCCCAAAGCTGATCAGTGGCCACCTTGTTGATAAGATTGAAACCCTGGCTGGGGATCTAGTGCTTGATTGCAATCTCAATAAGAGTCATCAAGCAGTGAGAAGTGCCTGGGGGCAGACTCTCAGCCCCTGACACTACAGCTGACAGAGCATTTCTAGCTTCACCCTCCCTTTCCTCTCTGTCCTCCTCCCGCTCAAAACTGATGTGATTGTTCTAAGAATCAAGAGGCCAGAATCTCGCCCTTCAGCAGTGTCCTGCGCTGTGCAGCCAGCTCCATGCAAAGCCCGAGTAGCAATGTGGTGTTGCCGATGCAACAGGGCCAAGAACTCCACGCACCGAACCCCAACAGAAGCACAGAGAATGAACATTATTTGAGAATAAACATTTTTTCGCTTAACACTTTCACTTGGCATGAGATTTGGGATATTCATTCATGTGGAAAGTATTCTTTTTAATGAATACCCGTGGCCTAAGATAGAAAGACACTAGGTGAAAAAGAGTTGATTTATATTAATTTTCCTAACAAATATTTCAAATAGAGTATGTGCCTCAGAAGTGTTCATTTCCCTACTTAACGCATAATAACATGGGTGCAGTGAAGCGATCATCACCTACCTGCTCCGCAGGATACTACACAGCCACTCACCTTAGCTTCCATGGACTGAGACTAACAGGAAATGCTCACATCCTGATGTGCAGTGAAGTGGAATCCCTTCACCAAGTCTGCTGGTCTAGCAGCCTTCACCACAGCCTCCTCGGTGGCTCCGTGGCCACTCCCGAAGACTAATGGAGAATGCCCCCAGGCCCAGTGCCCTGGGCAGGGCCCTCTGGGGTGGGCGACCAGGGCCAGGGCAGGGGCAGTGTTGCAGTGTGTTCTGCACTGGCCACACTGGGGTGTGACCAGGCGGCCTCACTGTACCTTCACACACCGCATGTCACTTCAGCATGTGACATCTGCACTCGGGGTGTTTCACGTGCCAGTGGGCCCGCAGGCACCTCCTCACCTCCTGTCACCTGTGTCTATGCAGCTATCAGGACTTACTCAGCTGGTTCTGGAAGCTTCTGCAGGGGAGGGTCTTTTCTCACTGGTAAGAGGCTGGATTCCTATTGTTGTAGAGCAACCCCGATACAAAACGGGGTGCCTGACTGTGGGTCCTCACCCGCGCGCTTAAAAGGACTTATCAATGCTCTACTGCAGGCACACGTGAAAGGTTAATAAAAGGTTTATTTACAACGGAAAGGGAAATGAGGAAATGTACAGCTCTGGGAGAAAAGTGGGAGACAAAGTTTTAAATGCGTCCTACCCGATCCGCTGATCAGGAATCCCAAAATGGCGCTCTGAGAGCTGGCCGCCAGCCAGGAGCGGTGAAGCCAGGAGGCGAGCGATCGCGAGCCAGAGAGCGAGCAAGGCCCACGTGTTTGGTTTTTATATCCAACCTGGCTGCCCAACTCCACCCTCAGGTCCCAGCCACCCTCCCCTTGGTGGTGATGGGATTTGTCTTTCCCAATGTCCTGATGGCTTTAGTCTGGAGTGGGGGTGGAGTCCACAAAGCCTGTATGAGATTATCTCAGGACATCCTTTCCCCCTAACACTATCAGCCTAAGTCAGGAAGCTAGTGTGAGCAGGCAGGGCCCCCCAAACCTGCCGCTCTCAATGGCTTTGCCACCCACTACATCAAGATGAAACATACTCTAGTGATGAGCCCTTTAAGGGAAAGGAACTTTAATACCATAGTGTGCAATGGAGAGAAAAGAAAGAATAGAGTTAAAATAGTTTCCCCATGAAACACCCAAAGTCACCCATCCCTTGTGGGTAAATGCCCAGCCCAACAGGGTGGCCCAAAGCGGGGCCTCTGAGGCCCGAGAGCCTGCTACAGTCTAAGGACCCTCTGGTGGAGCCCACAGGAACGGGGCAGAAGGGCCAGGCGAGTCTGGGAAGAAAAGAGGAAAAGTCGAAACCAAGTCAAAGTAAAGTCTGCCACGGGGTCACCCCCCCCCGAGGGCCTCTCACCACATCTCTGTCTCTTTCAAGTGTCCCTTCCCTGTCCCCAAGTCCCTGGGGCAAGGCCAGCGCTGAGAAACCAGCAAGGCTCCTCCACACGTCTCTGCTCCACGAGCCTGCTCCATCCTTCTCCCTCTCTCTCTGCTCCTTCCCTGCTGGCTTCTTGCTCTGATTCTTCTTCCTCAGTCCTCTCCCCAGTCCTCTCCAGCTTCTCCTCCCTGCCCAGCTCCACCCTCCCTTGTGGGGCAGGGAACCTGGAGCCTCCCTCTCCCTGGGGGTTACCCAGCTACACAAGGTCTAGGAAACAGGTGTAGGGGTACAGAAGTAATCTCTCCCCAATACGTCTTTGAATAAAGGTTGATTTCACAGAAGAGGTTCTGGAGGCTGGAGGGAGGGGTAGCTTTTGCAAAAGACATTTCTCTGTATAATTCTCTCTGGATGGGCCTCTCCCAGACAAGGAAAAGATAACCGAGATCTGTGCCTTTGTCTGCCATGCCTCAGAGGGCCTCCCTAGCAACCACCCCCTTCCCACCAGAGTCCTTCTGTCTCAGCGGACCTATTTAGACAGTGTCTGAGCCCATGTGAGGAGTCACCCAGTCCTGCGGGCCTGCCATGTGTGCAGGAAGTGGACATATTGTTATTAAACTTCTTTTTTACTTTTTCTCGTCTCAATTATGTCTGGTGTGTTTGCTTATTTGCCAGCCTGGAAGAGCCCAGGAGGGCAGGAGGTGGTTTCCTCTGTGCCCCACATGGTCTCTGGTCTTCAGGAAAAAGATCCCTGGGCAGAGAACCTGTAGTTCTTATGCTCCACACAGCCTCCCTCTAAGTTAAAATCGCGTCCACTTTTTTGGTTAAGATTTATTTATTTATGCATACAAGAACTGGGGTACAGGCCAGAGGTGCAGGGGGTGAGAGGATTCACCAGAGACAGAATGGGGAGCAGAACAGGCAGATTGAAATACACTGCTGAGAGGAGCAGCGGGGGAGTCAGGAAAGGTCTGCTGCGCCCTGTGGGTCAGCTCCCTGGCTGGGGGTCAAACTCAGGATGCAGTGGCTGTGGATAGCTTCATGGTGCTGTGCTTAACCCCTTGCACCACTAGGGAGGCCCCAACACTGCGTCCTTCTTACCTAGGTACAAGGATGGGCTTGTTAGGCCCATGTGAGAGAATTCTCTGCAGTCACAGGGTAATCGGCCAGGGGGCACTACAGATAATCTGTGTCTAGAAGTGGTAAGGTCTTTTGCAGAATTTCTTTTGCTATTTGAAATGTAAATTTATTCTCTACATGGAGGCAAATTCAATTTCCAATACAAAAATAGAATTATTTCCTAGGTTCAAATCTCCCGTCTCTTTGATGCCCCCCACCGCGTATTCTCTCAGCCACCGAGATACATAAAAACCTGGAAGCAGCCAGCCCACGAGGCTTCAGGTTGTGGAAGAAAGCTTTTCAAAGCCTGAATCATTTTTCTTAAAAAAAAAAAAAAATCAACCTAATTTAACTCTTTGAGTTATAAAATGTTTTGGGTTTTTTTGTGGAAAGCACTGCAAAAGAGACTTAATCAAAAGCCAGAAAATTGTTAAACCTCTTTTTCCTCACCCTTATGCACTGTGCACTAAAATGCCTAAGAACAGGATGGAGCCTTTGTTCTTCAGCGACCCTCGGGGTCCCTGCAGACTGGATACTTAAGTCGCCTTAAAGTCAAGGTGGGGAAGAAGTCTCTTGTTTCTAAGCCCTTCCAAATCAGTCTCTTGCCAAAGCCTCTTGAGATAATATGATGATCAATGGAAGAGAAAGTAAAAATGGAGAGCTCATTAGTATTTCAAGAGCATTTTCTCTTTCAAAGAACCCTATTTTTTTTTTCAATATTATTTTGAGATGAAGTATTGGGTCCTCATAATGACGTGGTATTGACCAAAAAGGTTACTCTCAAAAAAAAAATTTTGGGAAAACTTAAGAAAATCATTTTCTTACCTCATTTAAAATGTATTAATTTTTATGTGCCCCCAAACTATCAAGATTTTTAAAAAAATGTATTCATATGGCTAGCCCATGGCTGAGGGCACCCAGGGATCCCAAACTGTTGAGAGGTGCATGCTCTAAAAAGGATTCAGGGCCTCCCTGGTGGTGCAGGGGTTAAAGACAGTGCTATCAGGCAATTGGCAGGCTCTGCAGCAGGAGTTCTATCCTGGCTGGCCAGGGACCTACCCACAGGGCACAGCAGACCTCTCCTGTCTCCCTGCTGCTCCCCTCAGCAGTGGATTTCTGCCTGTTCAGTCTGCCTGTTCTGCTCCCCACTCTGTCTCTGGGGAATCCTCTCAGCCCCCACACCTCTGTCCTGTACCTTAGTTCTTGTATGCATAAATAAAATAAATATTAAATAAATAAATAAACAAAAATAAATAAATAAATGGGATTCAGTAATGTACACACACAGGCCAAGGATGCAGACTCTTAGTATGAAAGATTTTAAATAGAATTGGTGGGCGGGGGGTGGGGTGGGTGGGGGTCACAGGGAGAAGGCGGAGGAGGAGAAAGAGGAAGAAAGGATATTCCTAATAAAACTCTCCATATTTCCCATCCCCTCCTGGGCAGACAACCAAACACATGCAGCCCACACCACAGCCTCTGAGCCAAGGCCTGCCGCCAGTCCACCCATTTGGCAGGGACACTCATGCACTAGGCAGGTCCCAGCAATCTGGGGCTGAAGGAGAGACTCAAACTTCAAAATCTACTACATCGAGGTAGCGGCCTCCAATGTCTGTCTCTGTCGCGGACCAGGGCAGCCTCCCCAGCGTCACCCATGAGTCTCTTCCAGGTTTCCCCAGCAGCACCAGGTTTGAGTGGAGGCCAGAAAGGCAAGAGCACCGCCCTATTTCTACACAAGGAAATATTCACTTTGTTCATGATCCGCTTCCTTGCACACCCCTAACTTAGTATTGCTATGTAACATTACATATTGGAAGCCATGATAAGAATTCTTTCCGCAACTTAATTCAACCTAAGACTTCCCTATTGCAGCCATTTCCATCCTAGCTCAATCTAGAAAATAGTGTATGCTTCCCAAAGGCCCCAATTTTGTATCATCAAAGAGCTTTTATTTTCAGGGGCCTCCCTGGTGGGGCAGGGTTAAGTCTCAGTGCTATCAAGCTATCAACAGCCTCTGTGGCCTGAGTTTGATCCCTGGCCAGGAAGGTGAACCACAGGGCGCAGCCAACCTCTCCTGTCTCCCTGCTGCTCCCCTCAGCAGTGGATTTCAGTGGATCCACCTGTTCTGCTCCCCACTGTGTCTCTGGTGATTCCTCCCACCCACTGCACCTCTGCCTACATCCCAGTTCTTGTATACATTAATAAGTAAAATTTTTTTTTTTAAGAGCTTTTATTTTCACAATGAGCGTCATGGCTGGGATGTGATGATCCCTAATGGTCATCTCCGTGCACAACTCCCATTACTGTTCCTCCGACTCTTGCCCTCTTTAGGGTTCTCCATTTGAGCGGGCTGCCAGTGGGAAGGTCAGAGAGTTGGCGCTGTGGGGTGGGTCACCCTCAGTGATCCCATGTGACAGGAAGGGGGAGGCTTTCTGGGGCCGTGCAGCTGTGTCTGCGCTGAGCAGAAGTGGCCACACAGTGAAGCCCCCACACTGTGGGGCAAGTGAGGAGAGAAGACATCCTGCCCCAGGCCTGCTCCCCGCTCCCGCCACAGGCGCCCAGCCCGTCTGACACCAGAGTCACGGAATCGGAGCCGTGCAGCTAGGGCACTGTGTCCAGAGGGAAGGGGCATGATAGCGCCCTTGGAACAGTTTCCTGTTTACAGGCTAATAAGTCCAGGTCTTCCGGGAGCCTCTGCCTTGTTACCCCAAGACCATTTTGCCGCACAAGTGGCCATTGAGTGCCTGGGGATGCCACCACGTGGCCAGTTCTGGAAAGGTCTGGTGGCTCCATTTCTGAGCTGAGTTAATAACAACAGCATGGACAGTCGGCCAGCGGCTGTGCTTCCGTCACAATGTCCAAATTCTGAATTTAAAGTTGAGTCCACACATCGTGTTACATTATTTCCAATCTTCAGGAAAACGTCCTAGGAGCGCTCATCTCAGATTTCTGAAACATCTTCAAATTACTCTCCAGGGTTATTTCCACAAATCAATTTAATGTCAGTTTTCTCTCATTTCTGAGTTTGCCAGAACTAGTCGCCAAATGACTTCATCATTTGGCTCCCGAGGCCCCTATAGACTGACCTTAATGAATACGTCCTTGGCACACCTTTCTGAAACAGAACAAACAGTTAACTCGGATTTGTGAGACAGGAGCTGATGAGTAAGGAAAGGCTACAGTGGACCGGGATGGAGATAAGATATAAACGTTCATCTTCTCACTGTCTGATCTTTTCTTTCCCTTTCTCCAGGCAAATAAATCATGACAGAATCATATTGATAGGATTTAGAAATTTAGTAAATGGTGTTAATCACCTGCCTGCTTTTAGAAGACTATATACACATTCAAATATAATTCTCCCAGAGGATTAAAATCTTACTATTTTAACAGACAGGGAAATGCCACAGTCTTCTTTCATAACAATTCCAGGGTTTAGGGCCTCCCCTGTGGCGCAGCGGTTGAGTGCTGGGTTGCGAAGCTGCCCGCAGCCTCTGCAGCATTGGTTCAAGCCCCGGCTGCTCCCCGGCCACCAGAGGAGGGTCCCACATGGCGCGCAGACCTCTCCTGCCGCCCGCTGCTCCCCTCAGCAGTGTACTTCGGTCCTTCCGCCTGTTCTGCTCCCCGCTCTGGCTCTGGTGAATTCTCTCGCCTTCCCCGCGCTTCTGACTGTACCCAGTGCTTGTATAAATAAACAAACAAACAAACAAATAAATAAATATTTTAAAAAAATTCCAGGGTTTAGAAAAAAATCTTTACTTCTAAACAGAATTCATTCACTAGACACATGCACGTGCTAGGCACGGAGCCCAAGGCTGAGGATGGAAGTGAAGAGGTTGTCCCTGGTCTGGAAGAGAAAGGCAGCTACTCCCAGCGGCAAATGTCTACAGCTGAGTTACAGATGGAGGTGGGGAGGAGAGTGATGCATTATAGATGGATGTCAGGTGGGAAAGTTAGAATTCAAAAAGTTCTCAAAAGACTCAGATAAGGGCCTCCCTGGTGGCACAAGCGGTTAAGACACAACCTATGAATCTGTCTACAGTCTCTGCCACACGAGTTCCATCCCTGGCCAGGAAGCTGAACCACATGGCACAGCAGACCTCTCCTATCTCCCCGCTGCTTCCCTCAGCAGTGGATTTCAGTCTGCCTGTTCTGCTCCCCATTCTGTCTCTGGTGAATCCTCTCACCCCCTGTACCTCTGGCCTGCACCCCAGTTCTTGTATGCATAAATAAATAAATCTTTATTAAAAAGTCTCAGATAAGCTAAGATGAACCCAGTGATATTACAGGGCATGTGTATACACTTATTTGCTGGGAAGGGAGGGAAAAAATAAGGAAACTCAAGAACCCACTGAGGTTAACAGAAACTAAGTAGCAATCACCAGGAGGGAAATGCATGTGTTGGGGGTGGGGAACCCCTGAGTGAAAAGCATCAGTGGTGAAGGAAGGAAACCAGACGCAGGGTGGCAAACATGACCTGCTATTGTGGGTATGGGCTTTTTACCTGGGCCCTGACACTCGTGTTCTAATCCAGTGTCACCTCACTGCAAAGACACACAGCCCTAGGGTGCGTAGGACGGAGGTGGGGGGATGGGGGGGGGTCGGCTAGGAAAGGACACATGGAAAAAAGCCTCAGACAATATGTTGACTCCAGACTACTAAGTGTGTATGTTTGTTTCCAAGAAAGCTAGTTGTAGGATGGACTCATCAAAATACGGTGCCAGGAGAGGGGGCCAAGATACTTCCAAGGGGCTCACACCAAGAAGTGGCAGGGGCGGAGACCTTATTAAAGTGCAGGCAGAAGTCTATGGTAGGACAGTCGAAAGGCAGCAGGATCTGAAAACAGTATCAGTGAGGATTTGTAAATAATGATGTTTAGTCTGAGCAGCTGAAGCAGGGTCAGCGTGACCAAGCTTGCTGGCTCCCTGCATCATTTCCTCTTCTGTCCTCAGCCACAGAACTCTTTCTTTCGCTCCCTCTCCTCTCCCTCCCCCCTCCCTCCCTCCCTCCCCCCTCCCTCCTTCTCTCTCTCTCTCTCTCTCTCTCTCTCTCTCTCTCTCTCTCTCTTTCTTTCTTTCTTTTCTCTCTCTCTTTCTTTTTTTGAAGATGTATTTATTTATGTAGACAAGAGCTGGGGTGTAGGCTAGAGGTACGGGGGACAAGGGGGTGAGAGGATTCACCAGAGACAGAGTGGGGAACAGAACAGGTGGTTCTATTGAAATCCACTGCTGAGAGGAGCAGTGGGGAGACAGGAGAGGTCTGTTGTGCCATGTGGGTCACCTCCCTGGTCAGCTGGGGATCAAACTCAAGCCTCAGTGGCTGGTGATAGTTAGATAGCACTGAGACTCTAGCGCTGACTGTTCCAGGGAGGCCCGTAACTGTGATTTTTTAACAGGGCCTTTTGACACTTTTCTCTGCTGCCACTGAGTTGGTGGCAGGGATACAGAGAGCAGGGCGTGGTTGTGGCAGTGTGCACCGCTTCCAGAGAGCCTCCGCAAGTCGATGTGCCTGCCTTTCTTCTTCCATCCAAATGCATGGAGCGAGACCATGAAGGCCAGGCCCGTTAGCAGCCGCCTTCCTTACATCACAAGGGCAAATGTGTCAACCCTGGAGGGGTGGACAGAGGGGCAGGGTCACTGGTGCACTTGTCACTCCAGCACAGGACTGTCTACCTCTGGATACATTTTACATAAAAAGAAATTTGTGGGCTCCCCTCGTGGCACAAGGGTTAAAGACAGTGCTATCAAGCTATCACCGGCCACGGCAGCAGAGTTCGATCCCCCATCTGCCAGGGAGCAACCCATATGTGCAGCAGACCTCTCCTGTCTCCCCGCTGCTCCCCTCAGCAGTGGATTTCAGTCACTCTGCCTGTTCTGTTCCCCACTCTGTCTCTGGTGAATCCTCTCACCCCCACACCTCTGGCTTACACCCCAGTTCTTGTATGCATAAATAAACAAATCTTTAAAAAAATTTTACTTTGCTTAAGACATTGTTTTTTGGGATTTCTCTTATATGTAGTTGAACCTGAGAGAGAGAGACTGAGACTGAGAGAGAGAAGCTTTTCTCAGCTCTAGACATCTTAAAAAACAAAACATGTTCTGGGGTGCATGCTTAACTGTCTTGGCATATGTTTAAGTGGCAGTTCAAGACCAGCTTTGGAAATGGCTGGCATTGCAGGTGTGAAGACAAAGCATCTTCCAGACCCACAAAGTTGCTTTCAGCATTTAAATCACGCAAGTCCCCACCCCACCCTTGGGGATCAGCAACTCTAAAACACAAAACCAAAGCAAAAGACAAATGCCTCCCTGCTGTAAATATGTCTCCGCTCCCCTGCCCCCCCCCCATATCCCCCCAGGAGTGTCCGTGCTGAATGGGCTCCTGGACTTGGTTCAGAGTTAAACTTCTAAAGTTCTGACCGTCCCAGATAATGCCAGCCAAGCCAAGAGCAAACTGATAAGCCTATTAGCAGTAGCGGCATCCTCACATCAGTCAGGACAGATGAACCCCAGGGGGCTGGGCCCAGGTGCTCTGGGTGTCCAGCGAAGTCAGCTAATCGGGGTGTAGCCCCAGGAGACTGTCCTGCTGGGATCTTGGTCTCTTTAGTAAAATAAGGATAATAGGTCTTTTGTCCCCAGCTTTTCTCTTCCATTCTGCCTCCTGACCTCTCTTAGCTGCCACTTTGCTGTTACATTATTTTAATATTGCTGTTGCATAAACAAATCTCTGTTTTGCCTATTAGTGAAGCCTGTCTTTCCTTGAAACACTAACGCACACACACGGCCATGGTTGAAACACACAAGGGAACCCAGAAGAGCAAGTTCCATCCCAGAGGCAGATGTGAACCCCCAAAACTGTTCTTGCAAAATCTTTTCAGAAATACTGAGCACACGCAGGCAGCTGAGCACGTGTGTGTGTGAGGAAGGGCACACTGTGTAGTCTGAGTGTTTGCCCCCAGGACTTGCTGAGGTCCTAGCCCTCAGAGTGGGTGGCATTCATAGGTGGGCTCCGGGAGGTGCTGAGTCTGGTGTGCAGCCGCCCTGGATAGGGTTACTGCCTTCCGGAAGAGGCTCTAAGGGACCCCAAGCCCCTTCCTCTGCGTGAGGACATTAGCAAGAGACTTCAAGCTGGAAGAGGGCCACACCCCGCCACCTCCAGCCTCCCGAGCTGTGAGCGAACATCTCTGCTGTCCTACCAAATGGTATGATATTTGTCACAGGAACCCCAGTGGACTAAGTTTCACACCCCCAAACACACAAATACGTAAATATAGAAGGAGTGTTAATATACTGGCATCCCACTCTTCAAATCTTCAACAGGCTCTCTGTTGGCACACACAGGCTTTATTCTTTGAAAAGTTCTCATTTATTGTCCATTGTGTGTATGTGTATTGATTTCAAAGGCTAAAAACCAACAGAATTAACATTTAAAAAATACAGATGGAAAAATAATTTTATTACAGAAAAAGTTCTCGGAAAGCTTCAATTTAGAGCTCAGAACATTTTGTTCAGATCAACAGTCACTCATTAAGCATCTACATGTCTGTGGTCCTTGGCAGAACATGGCAGCTTGAACTATCCATCTGACGAGAGGGGACGTAGCAGCATTTGGTACTTGACCCTCTGAAATAGCACACTCCTGACACCTGCCTCTAGCTCCCCACTTGGCTGTAGACACAGCAAGCACCTGTGGTTCCTCCTCTGCTCACCCGCACAGCTGGCTGCGCTCTGGGCAGCTCATTGTTTCCAGCTCCTTCTTACTTCACTTCCCAGGCCACAGCGGGTGGCTTCAGCCATAGGACACTCCTAGCCTGACTCTTCAAGCCACTGACCTCGACCCCTGCCCTGCCCATCCTGGTTCTAAGCCTTTGCCTTCAGTAAGTCACATTCCCCAGTGCCCTTGCTCTGCTATGTCTTCTCAGCCTCACAGATTTCTCGTTTGTTTTTTTTTAAGGTTTATTTATTTATGCATACAAGAGCTGGGGTACAGGCCAGAGGTGTGGGGGTGAGAGGATTCCCCAGAGACAGAGTGGGGAACAGAACAGGCAGACTGGCTGAAATACACTGCTGAGGGGAGCAGTGGGCGAGTCAGGAGAGGTCTGCTGTGCCCTGTGGGTAGCTCCCTGGGTGGGGATTGAACTCATGCTGCAGTGGCTGTGGATAGCTTCATAGGTTGCCTCTTAACCTCTTGGACCACCAGGGAGGCCTGGATTTCTCTTACTTGTGACCTGCAGGTCTGACTTCTGCTTTCAGCCTCTGCCACCCTTCTCATCTCACTGGCTCTTCCTGTGTGATCCAGTTAGTCTCCTGACCTTCATCAACTGCAATCAACTGGTAATGAACCCCTCTCCTGTCCTGATGGTAAACACAAAGCTCAGTCTCAGTGTCTCCCCACGAGGGCCCAGCGCATGGAGAAATGAGTTCATCCTCCGTGGCCCGAAACTGGCAAGTCTGCAGGCTTCATTGAGGTTTTGAAGGTTGTTGGCACAGAAACCCAGAAATCCTGGCACCAACTCAGACCTCACCTTCCCTTTTCCTTTCCATAGTCAACCTCCCAATTTTGTCACTGTCACCTACTAGTTACTTCTGTCCCTGTTGTCATTACCAAAGCCTCCTAATTTCTTCTTTGTAAATTTGTTAAATTATGCTTATTGAGATAACATGGATTTATAACATTGTGTTTTAGGGGTACAGGTTCACACCCCTACATATGTGTTACCACAACACACCCACCACCAAAGCCCCAGCAACATCCACCATCATCCATTGGTCCCTGCTTCCTCTCTCCCAACTCCCTCTGGTACCTCATTATCTCTTGGTTACTACATCAATACCCTCCTAATTGATTTATTCCCATATTTAATTTCCATCTAAAATGGGCCTCCCTAGTGGTGCAAGGGGTTAAGACACAACCTATGAAGCTATCCACAGCCACTGCAGCATGAGTTCTATCTCCCACCAGGTAGCTACCCACATGGTGCAGCAGATCTCTCTTGTGTCCCCTCAGCAGTGGATTTCAGTGGATCCACCTGTTCTGTTCCCCACTCTGACTCTGGTGAGTCCTCTCACCCCCGCACCTCTGGCCTGTTCCCCAGTTTTGCATGCATAAATAAATCTTCAAAAAAAAAAAAATGGAACCAAAGCACTCTTGCTTAGGACCTTTTAATCCCTTCCCATTATCTATAAATTGCTCAACCCTTTGAATGCTAAAGAGAACTTTAAAAGTACAGTCCTGTCTGCCTCTCCAGCCTCATTCATGCTCCAGGAGCACAAGATGATTTGTAATTTCCTGAAAAAAAATGTTAATTCAAGATTCTTGGGATTTCCCATACTATTATTTGTACCTGGAATGTTCAATATTTGCCTTTATAACTAAAGTTTTATGTCCAGTTTAAGAAATATTTAACTATCCGAAGCTATAAAAAACCTATAGAAAA
This sequence comes from Talpa occidentalis, assembly GCF_014898055.3. Lineage (NCBI taxonomy): Eukaryota > Metazoa > Chordata > Mammalia > Eulipotyphla > Talpidae > Talpa > Talpa occidentalis. Next base: position 70,613,868 of record NW_023605194.1, on the reverse strand, counting down.
AAAAACAAACAAACCTATAGTACCTTCTAGAAGCAATGTTTTAGATTTTTGCATTTAGGTCCACAGTCATTCAGAACTAATATTGTTTAAAACATATGAGCAAGTTTCAGGTTTCTTTCTTTCCACATGGATTTTAACTTGGGCCCAGTACCATTAATTGAAACAACCATTGCCCCCACATCACTACCGGATCACTCTTACAGAAATACAAAGTTCTCATACACATCTGTTTGGGGACACTATTCAGTTCTGTAACAGGGTGGACCACAGGAAAGGTGGGGGGGGTTGTGTTCCAGGTTCCCTGCCCCACCCAAGGGAGGATGAAGCTAAGCAGGGAGAAGAAGCTGGAGAGGAGCCTGGGGCAGGAAGGGAGAGGATGGGGAACAGGAAGAGCCTGGAAGAGGCACAGGGGGCAGAGACATGTGAAGAAGCTGCACCTGCTTCTTGGTCCTGGACGGGATGAAACAGATGTGGGGGAGGCACCCATTGGGAAGTGACAGTGGCAGCTTTGATCTTGATTTTGCTCTTTTCCTCTCAGACTTGTCTGATGTTTCTGCCCCTTTCCTATGGGTTCCGGCCAGAACGTGTCTTAGACGTGACAGTCTTCCAGGCCTCAGAGGCCCTGCTTTGGCGGACATTTACCCATGAGGGGATGGGTAACTGTGGGTGCTTGATTTAGGAACTCTATTCTCCCCCTTGTCTACATTGCACACTAATCTTATTCAAGCTCCTTTCCATTAAAGGAAGGCCCTACACACTAGAGAACGTTTTGTCTTGATGTGGCAGATGGCAGAACCTATTTAGAATGGGCAGGTTTTGGGGTTCTGGGGTGCCTCTCTCCCTGCCCTGTAACAGTTCCCTTGGGCTACTTTCTAATATCTATTAGTATAAATCCTCCAACTTTGTCTTCCAGATTGCCTTCGCTGTTCTTTACCATTTGTATTTCCAAGTAAATTTAGAATCAATTTTGTCACTGTGCACATATCCGCACAATCTGCTGGAATTCTAGTTGAGGAAAACAATTTTACAATATTCGGTCTTCTGACCCATGAGTGGAGTTCATCTATCTGTCCAGTTACTTGGGTCTTTTCTAATTTCTCCCGATGAAATAATTTTCAGCATAGAGTTTCCACATCTTTGATTAAGATTTATTCCCAGGTGTAATAGGCTGGACAGTGTCCCAAAGATATCAGATCCTAATCCCTGGAATCTTCCATGTTACCTCATTTGGAAAAAGGGTCTTTGTAGATGTGATTAAGGATCTTGAGAAAAGGAGAAAATTCTGGATTATCTAGGTGGTCCTGGATGTTACCAGTGTTTATAGGAGAGAGGGAAAGCCAGGCAGAGGACCCAGCCCTGTAAAGATGAGGCAGAAGCTGGAGTGACGGGCAACAATGCCACACGCCCAGACATCAGGAGGGAGCGCATCCTCCCTAGGTCCTCTGGAGGAAGTGAGGCCCAGTGGACACCTTGACTTTGGACCTCTGCTCTCCAGAACTGGAGGAGCATGCACTGGATTTGAATCACAGAGTTTATGGTAATTTGTTACAGTAGCCATAGGAAATATACAAGGTAACTGATATTTTTGATACATTTGATTATGGCCTCAGTTTCAAAACTAATTCAAATTGTTTCTAATTGTTTATTGCTGGTATGCATGTGTGTTTATAGATAGATAGGTAGATAGAGATATACACAAATAACTGATCTTTAAATACAGCTTCCTGCAATTTGCAAATTCTCTCATTAATACCAAAAGTTTTATAGATGATTATAATTTTATATGTACACTATCCGTGTTAGATATGATACACCATCTATGCTTTATCCAAATAACAGATGTATATATTTCTTTCCAATCCTTCCATTTTTTCCCTTGCCTTTTTGGGATTGCTGGGATGCCCGACACAATATTGAGGTCCATGCTCTAAAATCTTGATTCCAGAACTCTCAGAATCTATTTTCTGCTCCAAATTTTAAATACAATGAAAATACTAAAAAAAAAAAAAAAAAATTTAAAGCAGTCAAAGTAACATCTTCCTCGTTAACGAATCCAAAGCCCTTTAAAATTCATTCTCATAACCTGCATCACTAGACACTGCTCCTTAGCCCTTTCTTAAGATTTCTTCTTCCTGCTCCAGATTCTTCCTTCTTGCTCACTCCTGAGAGATGCAGGCGTCCCCAAGACGGTCTTCTTCGGCCTTTTCTCTTTCTTAACTGTCTGGTAACTGCTGGGAAATCATATTCAAGTACACTATGGCTCCTCAGAAGCAGGACAGCTTTGGGGGCTTCCTTCTTTCAGGGTTACAGCAGAAACTTGTTCTTTCCTCTCTGGAAACACCCCAACCCTCCCTCCCCTTGGTTCTTCTCCCCCAAGGGAATGTGGGCTCCTCTCTCTGCCTTCTTTGCTGTACTCAAGAAAATCTTGGACACTTCGCTTTTTTTAGGGTTTCACTAGTAAATAGAAATTAAAGTCCCTGAGTCTTCACAGCGTGTGGCCTAACTCTGTAGGCAGAAGTTCCCTTCTGGAGAAAAGTAAGGGGAAGGCTTTGCAAAGCTGGGAGCTTTGGAAGCTGGCTGCCCTGAGGCCTCTTTGCCAATTCCCTCAATTCAGGTGCTGGCTGCCCTGTGTGTCCCAGGACCAGAATCGCTGACTCACATCCACTAGCAGCGTGTGTATAAAAACGAAAAAACCAATGCATTAATTCACAAGGGGCAATGTAACTGTCAAGGGAAATGGTTTCTCACTTCATTTGGCCAGGACCTTCCCTCCTTGTAGAAAAAATATTAAGATCATATTCAGAACTGTACTTGCTCAGAGGGAGTAGAAAAGGTTCGGTTGGGCGGTGCTACATTTAAACGCATTATAGCAGGTTTTCCAGGAGAGGAAACGACCAGAGGCAGACAAGCCCTTTACCTGCAGGGAGACTCCCCCTGCCGGCGGCCCTGCCAGGTCTGTGCTCCCCGGGGCTCCTTGGCTGCGCTCCCGATGGAGACATCCCCGCTCGCCCTCACGGAAGGCCCGCGCTGGCGAGGCGGCGCCTGTCAGCTCTCGCCCACTGTGTGCCGAGCGGCCAGAGTTCTTCCAGGACCGCCTGGGCATCCGTGGATGACCCCACCTCGGCGCCCACCTCAGGCTCTGCAAGCGAGAGGCCTCACTCAGTCGGGAGGAAAAGAGATCCTGATTAGAGAAGAAAACCACACACAGCGCCCCGTGCCAGGCGGCCTGGCACACAACAGACGTCCTCAAATCTGGTGAAGGAAAAATGCAGCCCCTGTCCCTTCCCCAAGGCGAGGAGAGGAGTCGCAGGCCCACCTCCCCCCGCCCCGGAGGGGTCTGCGCCCGGGCGGGGGCCGCGTCCCGACCCGCCTCCCCACAGCAGCGCCCGCTCCCCAGGAGAACCCCAGAAACTCAATAAACAAACACAAGAGAGAGCGCACAGGTGAGAGGAGGAGGGGGGAGAGGGTGTGCGTTCTGAGAGACCTTTTGGCCTATGGCGGCCACCGCCAGCCCCTGAGCGCGCGCCCCGCGGCCCCCGCGGAACGAGGCCCCGTTCAGGTTCGGACGCAGGAAACGCAGCTCAGGCGCCCGCGAGGCGCGCTCCGGCCCGCCCCCCCCGCCCCCCCGCGGCCCCGCCCCCAGGGCCCCGGCAGCGCCGACCGCGCCGAGTCGGAGCCGGTCCCGCCGCCGCCGCCGTGCTCGCGCCGCGCGCGCCCCGGAGCGCGTTCCCGGGGACCCCGGCCCTGGGCGGCCCCGGGCGGCGCGGCGCGGCGCGCGGGCGGGCGGGCTCGGGCCGGGCGGGGGGTTCCGGGCGCGGCGAGGGCGCCCCCCCGCGGGGCGGGGAGAGCGGCGGCGGGGCGGGGCCGGCGGCGGCGGCTGCGCGGCCCGGGCGGCGGTGATGGCGGCGCCGCGCTGACACCTCCTCCTCCGCCGCCGCCTCGTCCCCGCCCGCCGCCCGCGCGCCGAGCCCGCTCCGGCCTGACGCCGCCCTCGCCCGCGCCCCCGCCGCCCCGCCCGCCGCACCATGCCCGGCATGATGGAGAAGGGGCCCGAGTTCCTGGGCAAGCCCCGGGCGGGCCCCGGCGGCGCCAAGAGCCCGGCGGGCGGCGGCGCGGCGGCCACCAACGGCGGGCTGCCCGCGTCCGAGCCCGAGAGCGGCGGCAGCAGCGACGACGAGCACGGTGGTAGCTCCGCGCCCGCCTCCGCGCCCCCGCCCGCCGCCGCCCCTCCCCCGCCGCCCCCTCCCCGCCCGCCGCCCGCCGCCCGCGCGCCGCCCGCCGCCGCCTCCCGCGCGCCCGCGCCGCGGTGGCCGCCACTCGGCGCCGCGCGACCCCCGCCGCCCGCCCGCCGCGCCGCGGCTCGGGGCTGAGCGTCCCCCTCCTCTCTCTCGCCCCCCTTTTCTTTCCTTTTTTGCATTGCTTTGCAGATGTTGGGATGAGAGTCGGCGCCGAATACCAAGCCCGGATCCCCGAATTCGATCCAGGTAGCTGTGTCCGTCGGCGCCGGTCTCCCGGCCGGGCGCGGGTCGGGGCGCGGGGCCGGCCGGGCGCTGGCCCCGACCCGGGCGGGTGGGCGGAGGCGCGCCCCGCAAGGTGAACCCCGTGCCCCGGGGGCCGGGGCGAGGCCGGGGGGCGCCGGGGAGCCGGCCCTCGGCGGATTTGGGGCCCGTCCGCGGCGGGGGGGGCGGGCGGGTGCGGGCCCGGGAGCGGGCGAGGCCGTGCGGCGGGGGAGAGGAGAGGGGGCGCGGGCCGCGCGGATGCCCTCGGCCGCCGGGGGCGGAGGCCCGGGGCGGCGGGCCCGGCCACGCCGCGCCCGGCCCGGCCCGCGCTCCCGGCCCCGGCGGCTCTGGGCGGCTCGGCGGGGTCGCGCTGGCGGCGCGGGCCCGGGTGGGCCGGCGGGGGCGGGCGCGGGGAGGCCGGGGCGCGGCGCTCGCCCGCCCGCCCCCGAGCCCTCCCGCGGCCGCGGCCGCCAGGGAGACATTTGCCGCGGGCCCGGGCTCCGCGCCCTCCGCGGCCGGCTGCGGGCTCCCTGTCTACTTTTCTCCAAACAGGCTCCCCGGCGGTCACGGGATTTCAGCCCCGACGCGGATTGGGCCAGAGTTCCGCATATGGAGGCGCCCTTGCCGGAGCCTCCGGGCCCAGCGGAGCCTTCTCCGCACCCCAGCCCGGCCCCTGCGGCGCAGCCTGCGCCCGGAGACGCAGACAGGGGCTCGCCCGCGCGCTCTCTGCTTTCTCCCTCTCTCTCGGGGCGGCTCGGCTCTGGCCCGCGCGGAGGACGCGTGTCCGGGTCGGGCTCGGAATTCGCTTTGCTGCTGCCAGGGCTGACGGGTTTGCTAGGGTAGAAGCCGTGCCTTTGATGACGGGGTGCAGACGGGGAGGTTGGCTCCCCCCGCGGCAGCGCAGAATGACATTTACCGGCCGGGTCGGGGCGCGGGGGGGGGGGGCGGGGGGGGGGTCGGCGCGCGGTGGCCGGAGACTCCAGGTTCCCTTGAGTACAAAGGAGCCGAGCTCACTAGATGGAGTTGTCTTCGCAGGGACGCGGCTGCGCCTCCCCTTTCCTCACACGCTGCCGGGGCGGGCGCCGCTGGGCTGCAGAGCCCCCGCAGTGTTTGTCACCTCTGCCCGGTGCAGGGCCGAGCTGGGCGGTGGCTGGCACGGCCCGGCTGCCCGGTGCAGCTCCGCATTTGGAAGCTTTGGCTTTGGCGGAAGATAACGCATTGAGTGCCCAGCGTCTAGCTTTGCTCCGCGCATGGCACGGGACATTCTTGAGCCTCAGTTTCCCTGGCTGTAAAGTAGACTTAACAGCTCATGGAATTCCTGCCGTGTGACAACCCTGGGCTAAGGGCAGCTGCTCTTGTCTTAATACGAAGAATGACTGTGTACTTGCCCGCCTTTCTCATGGGGGCTTTCAGCACAGCTCTACTTTGGGGGTCATTGATGACGTTTCCATATCGGAACTCAGCAGCAGAAACCATTCCAGAAGTTAGTGCCACCCTTGTCCCCACCCAGTAGGTCCGGATTTCACAGGCAGCCGGCCCCGGGTGGGTGCGGGAGGCTGTGCAGGAAGAAACTGACCGTGCCTGGCTGCCCGCTGCCCTCGGCCCCCCACGTTTGGTTTCACGATAAACTAAACGCAAACAAATTTCAAAAAGAATTAAAAGCGCCAAATACTTTTGAGGTGGTTTCCCACAGCAACGGTGTGTTGCCCATTGTCATCAGATGTTGCTCATTTTGAACTTACGCAAAATATTTGTGGGGGAATCACGAAAGTACCATTATATTTAAAATAAAATTATATTTGCAGCTTCTTTACTCTGACCATAATTGACACTCTGAGGGTAAGGACAAGCGCCACTTCCTGAAAGTCCCCCTATTCACTTTCACCTTCATAATCTTCCCCCAGAACATACAGAAACCACAACACACTGAGCCAGTTGCGGGGTAAGCTTAGGTGGGCTTTTCTAGAACAGATATAATTCTCTATTAGCCAGGATTTATAGGAAAACTGAGCCTCAGCACCCTTGGGCTTGGTAGCACTGTGCTGTTTTACTGGAACTGTTAGCAATGTTGTGTGAATTTTTTACTTCCTGTCAACTCAGTGTAATTGGGTGATGATTTAAACACATTTCCTAGGAAAAGATAAAAGAGCAAAGGAGATGCTAATGATAGAAACTGAGAAAGAGGCCCTCTCTGTCCTTTTTCTTCCCAGTGTTTAATAATCCCCCAAACCTGTGTTCATGGAGATTGTTCACCTGAGGCCATGCAGCCCATCTGTAAGAGAAAATCCTGGGATGCAGCATTACTCTCAGGGTGTAGGGGAGTTAAAAGAGGTTTTTATTGGGGGAGATAGTGATGATAGAAATTAAGCACAGGAATTACTAAAATGATTATTTTTAGAAAACATGAGAATTGGGGTTTGTGTTGGAATTAGGAACAGTTTATCTTAATTAAGGAGCCAGTTGCTAATTTATAATTGACTGGCTGGATTTGTTTGTTTTCTTAGGTACCTTTTCACACTTGATTCTTAACAGGGCCTCCAGCTCGTAGGTAGGTAGGGCCTCCAGACAAGGCCTGACACCCCAGCAGCCTGTGCCTCTTCTCCTGGCCCTCTGAGCCCCCAGGGCAGTGACCTCCAGTGAACTCCCCAGTTCATCAAGCTTTCATTTTCTTATTAAAGGAAGCTACAGGTTTCTGCGATCAGTGAAAGTACAACTTTTCCTGTGAAACCATTTGCATCTAAATGGCCTGAGTGAAGAATTCTTATTCATGTATATGGAAATTTTTTGAGCATTCCCAGATCTGAAAATTAACCTACCAGATTATACCAAATGACATTTAAAACCCAAAACCGCACTTGATCTGGTGAGACAGAAATGATCTGATAAAGTGGAAATAAAGTCTGTCCCAACTGTGGTCCACTTACCTGGTCAGGAAGATGAGCACACTGAGCCCTGGGGCTTGGGGACGCTGGGGTGTAGAGCGACAACGCCTCACCTATTGATTCCTAGTCCTTGCCTGATTCCATCAGGGCAGGTGGGTCACCAACGTCCACACCATCTTTCTGTCTGTGACCTGCCCAGGCCAGAGGAGGAGGAGCTGCCACTGTGCAGGCTTGAAATAGGGCCACGGACTTCCCTGCTTAGCAGCCTGCCTTTTTCTGTCATGCACTTCTCTGTAAGCCTCAAAACATCTTGCAAACCTGCCTGGAAACTCCATGCCCTTCAGAATCAAGGTCACGCTTGTCTGCCATCATTGCAGCGCTGTCTCTTGGCTGCTGCGCATCAGTGCCTGGGCCACCTCACAGTGGGCCTGTGCTCTCCCTGTGCATTCCCGCTGGCATCCTTCTCTTTGGCAGTTGTACCAGCTCTTTGTCGGCATGCCAGATTCACATATTTTAAATTTGATCTCTGTTATTTATGACTGAGTTTAAGTAGTTGAAAATGTTCTCTCCGGTGTGTGAGAAATATTAACGCTCTGAAATAAAGCTGGAATATCCCTGTTTTGAGTGCATTCGATTAAATCATGATAGTAATAGCATCTGCTATATAGTGTTGAGTAGGCTCCTAACACTAACATTAACTTTGTTTCTTTTGTCTTTGAATTCACCTGTGCGCATCTCACCTGCTTGCATCCCTCCCCTCCGATTGTATATGTTTTGTCTTTGAAAGTGCTTTCTCACTTAGATCCTAACTAGGTGCCCATTTTCTCCACCATCATAATAGTATTTTTGTGAACATAAGAGTCTAGGTTTTAAATGTCTTCTGGCTGGAGTTACCACAGTTGACACCTGATTGGTCAACGGTACACTAGCCAGGTGCCTTGAGGGATAGAGGCTCTCTTGGTTATTGGCCACTTTTGGGGCATTGCCCTCCAGAGGGGGAGACCCACTGTTTTGTTTTGAGTTGGGAGAAGGGCGTTTGTGGAGCAGGATGTCAGAGGTAGATGGCATGTGTATCTTATATATGCAGAGGAGTTCTCAGCAGTCCTGAAAAGTCTTTCCCTTGAGACTGATTCCTGCTTCTGGGCCCTGTGGGCAGTTTTTGTCACCACAGCTTGAAGTTCATGAATTAAGTATATAATTTAGAGCCTAGTTTACAAATAGCAGGATTTTGAAAATATTTAGAGCATCTTAATATTGTCAGTATTTAAGTTCTTTACATAGTATATTTATTCAGTGATCGCCATCAAAGTCCTTCCCTTAAATGCCTGAAACAGATTTTTGCTTCTGTGCTTATTTTACTGATGCTATAGAATCCCTGGTTTATCAAAATTTATATTTTGGTTTTTGTGGTTGGTTTTCCCCATCATCATTATAAAGTGCATAGATACACTTATCAACTACAGTTAAGATGGTCTAAAAGATTTTGGAGAGATTAAGCTTTCAGTATTTCATTGGATAGTTTTAAAAATGGATTATTCATTAATTTCACTTTCAAAACTCACGTGTCCTTTAAAATTCTGTAACTTGCTATGTGATTTTGGTTGATTGGTTTTTAAAATCCATTCAGAAGATAGAATGCCTGTACGCCTTGGTTATTCTGTTGGCTACTCCAGTTTGAGTCTCAGTTTTATTTTTGAGTAGGAGATACTTTTATTGTTACAGATGACAAAAATATTGTTGCAGATGAAATAATAAAATAAAATAAACCATAGATCTGTGTCATTTAAATATTTCAGTTCATCTCAACGTATTAATAGCTAGACTTTATTGGATGCAAAGCCTCCTGAGGAGTAAATTGTTTAAATAATACAAGTAACTTTCTCCTTTTAGAGGTGAAGAATCAGGTCTGTGTTGTCAGCTCTTCAATCTCATTTTCAAAGGGCTGGTGAGAGTATCAGCCCTCAAGTTAGTATCCATGAGGATTTGTTCATCTATAATTTTAGCTGACTGATTAGGTCAGAAAGGTCAGCTTTGATGAGCCTATCCAGAGAGGAGTAAGAAGGGAACTTAAGAAGGAACTTCAGTGAACTGTACTAGTAACAACTGTAAGTCTTAGCGCTTTACATAATTCATTCATTTTTAATAACTATTCATTGATTTCCCTAGTTCATGAATTCATTTAGTCTTTGATCAGCTCTCATCACCCCTGTTTTTAAAGATGAGTTCATGTGCTCCCAGGAAGGTTAAGTCAGTGTGCCCAGGGTGACAGCTGAGGTTGTGGCTGGAGTGCGGCTCCCCTGTGGTGACACTCTTCACCATCACGCCAAGTGCCTCTCAATTCCTGAGACCAGGCCATCTTGCACGCAGAGGACACATCCGTGGTTGAAAATGGTGCCGTTGCTCAAGGGTTAAGGACTGATCACTGAGCTGTCTCATTCCCTGCAGCCAGCAAGGGCTTGCTGTACGCCCACCTGCCGCAGTCCCACCCAAGGGTGCCTGTTCGTGTCAGATCGGGCCCTTAATTACAGTGCTAACAGTGCTTTTGGAAACTTACAGTTATTCTTCATGGGGAAGAATACAAAAAACAAATTTATATTTGTTAAAGAAGAGACATTTGATGAAAACTTTTTAATTCAGATTTTCCGTAATGCAAGAGTCAGTTAAAAGGAAATATGTTTAAATGTGAATTGAAGCCTGCTATGCTATTAAGACTTGACACTTACTGGAAACCTTTCTCTGTTGCAGTATACAGTCTATTAAGTGGGATGTCACTGTTAAAAAGCATCCTCATGTTAAAGGATGGAAGTTTAGGATACTTACTAGAAATAGTAATAGATTTCATTAATTAAGTAAAGGCTCCTTACCAACTGTGATTGGTTGTTTTATTTCCATTGAGTGGTTTGACTCTGTTGCTTCTGTGTTTTTATTTTATGTGGTTAAAAATTAAATATCTATCTTAATATTGAGTAGATAACTTAACATTTATTTTCGTCAAATACAAATTTCAGTATTTTACTCCATTTGTGCCCCCAAAGATCCTTGTGTTGGCATGCAGTAGGTTTTGCTTTTAGACTTATTTTGTAATTATGGTTTTTCTACTACTTGGATGGTATTTTTTTCTCATATCTTTTTTCTTTACCCTTAATTTTTCCTTGTAATAAAACACATAATTTTAAAACAATTTTAGTGTCAGGTTTTACTGACAGTGTATTATTCACTAAAAGTTGTGGATTGAATATACAGTAGTGATGTGTGATGATTCTCAAAAAAAACCCCAGGATGACACTGAATTGTTATTTGATAGCCAACTTCTCTAGATGGAGATTATTACCCTGGAAATGAATGTTCTTTATTTCATATGTCTTATAATTTCATTCATAAATGATAGTACTTTAACTTCAGAATTCTGATAACATGAGACTAATTTGTGTGTGTGTGTGTATATATAGAAGAACTAGGGTGTAGGTCAGAGATGTGGGGGAGGGAGGGGGTAAGAGGATTCACCAGAGACAGAGTGGGGAGCAGAACAGGCAGATCTACTGAATGTACTGCTAAGGGGAGCAGCTGGCAAGACAGGAGAGGTCTGCTGTGCCATGTGGGTCAGCTCCCTGGCTGGGATCGAACTCAGGCCAAAGGTGATAGTCTGAGACTTAGTCCCTCGGCCACCCGGGAGGCCCATGACTCATTTTGGAAGTCTAACCATTCGTTGTGGCTTTTAACCCCTCCTAAAAGTGAATCATGAGATATTCATAGACAGAGGTTCTCAAAACAGGTGCCAACACTGCTTCATTTGTTGATAGTTTTAATTAACTTGAAGGTGCCCAAGAATTAGGAAGAAGCCAGAGAAAGACCACGGAGTAATTAAAAGGAAGAGCCAACACACGTGTCCTTGGCTCTGGGACAGCTGTGTCGCTTTTTGCTCATTCTGCTCACTCATTTACATGCGGTTTTAATGAGCTTGATTTTTCTGACGTTTTAGATCATAACAGGAATGCATTTGAGTGAATTGGGATAGTGTGTTTCTAGATTACAGGCCAGCTCTCATATTAATAGTGTTCTGTTGTTTTCTTACATGGAACACATACTTTTAGAAATATAAAATGTAATAAGTGAAATGAAGTCTGAAAAGGAATAGCTGGCACATTCCTAGCAAGGAACGAGGTGACATAAAAACCATCTGAAAGCAAGTGTGACTATTTAAAAATGAAATACAATTAAAAAAATTTAAACAGTAATTTGGGCCAAACATATTGGGCAAAAGAGCATTAACCTGCCACCTGAGGTCTTCTCCCTAGTTTTCAAAGTCAGAATTTTTAATGACTCCTAAATAATGTATAGAAGGTTAAATCAGATTTATTGAAATTTTTTTAAAGTTTATTTATGCATTCAAGAGTTGGGGTGTAGGCTAGAGGCATGGGAAGTGAGAGGATTCACCAGAGACAGAGTGGGGAGCAGAACAGGCAGATCCACTGAGATCCATTGCTGAGGGGAGCAGCAGGAGACAGGAGAGGTCTGCTGCACCATGTGGGTAGCTCCCTGGCAGGGTTCAAACTCATGCTGCAGTGGCTGCCGATAGTTTCATAGTGCTGTGTTTAACCCCTGCACCATCAGGGAGGCCCCCGTGGTTAAGTCAGATTTATTCCTGTCAGGGTTATGCATATATTTAAGAAAGCCTTTATTTTTATTTTTTGAAAGCCTTTATTTTTAAAGGGGAAAGCTTCAGTTTTTGTGAAATTCTCTTCATGTCCATGAGCTGCTTATTTGCTGTATTTAATATAAATCTCTCTTTGTTTGCCTTGTTTCCTGTACTTTGTCTTTTTTGGGTTTGGGCAGAAACTGGACTAAACTAGAAATAAAGCTTACTGTGTTCATACTGTGTGGATGTAAGTCAGGTCCCTCCTCCTCACAGCTGTTGCTCTCCCCAGGTGCCACCAAGTACTCGGACAAGGACAATGGAGGCATGCTCGTCTGGTCCCCCTACCACAGCATCCCCGACGCTAAGTGTAAGTCCCCAGACTGGTCACGTGGGCGGGGCCAGCGCCTCTCGAAACGTCCATCCCCATGATTTCCGGTCTCTTACATTCTCTTAAGAAAGCAGTTTGTTTTGTCTTCTTGATGGAGGTTGTTCTTGTAGAATGTTCTTCCTTTAGAAAGAGGAGAGGGCTGAGCCTCGGGTTCGTGTCAGACCCAGACCCAGGAAGACTGGGGAGCCTGGGAGGTGATGTGCTGCACAGACCCTGCAGCAGGGAGGGCGTTCACCACTTAGACGCCCCTCAAGCTCTCCTCAGTGTTGGTGCCAGACGCCAGTGCCGCCGTCCTTACCATTGCAAAGAGGAAGGTGAGAGCTGAGGGCAGCAGCTGTGTCTGGGCCACCTCTGTGCTCTTGGGACAGACCCTCTGGGTGACCGGCCATGGTGTGACTCAGACCTTGGTGTGACATAGCCAGCCCAACCCTTTGCAGCTGTCAGATGTAGGAAGCTCGCAGGTGACAAGAACAGGATCCCCACCCCGTCAGGTAGTCTAGAATGGCCTCTCTGAACCGTCTGGCAGCTGTTCCTGCAGCTGTGAGACCAGCTTGTCTTTTCAAAATACCAACTAAATCTTGAAAGTACCGGCGATGGTTTGTTTTATCCCATGATGATGAATGGCTGGTCACACTCACCGGTGCCATAGGAGAGCCAAAGATTGGACATGGCTCCTTCCTCAGGCTCGCTGGCCTCCCTTCTCTAGCAGCAGGAGGGCTCCTGGTGACCTTGAGCCCCTTGCCCTTGAGGTGCTCTTCCCAGGAGACACCACGTTCATTGTCCATTCAGCCTGCAATGCGACAGTCGGCGGCCATTGGGTGTGTACGGTACACACAGCCTGGGTCCTATCACAGCCTGAACATGGGGTGGGGGCATGGCTTTCACTCTGGAAGCCTCGTATACAGAAAAGAAAGCCAGAAAGCTGGCACATTAAGGTGTGGGGTGTCCGTGTGGGCTGTCCCATGGAGGCTTACACTGTGTTTCTTAACCCTGGCTGTGCCTGCAATCACTTACTCCTCAAACCAGCTAACGCAGAATCTCAGGGTGGGGTGTGGACCCATTTGAAGGCCCCTCCTATGGTCCCAGTGAGTGGCCAGGGTTGAGGGCCCCAAGCCATGCATGCTGTCCAGCCTTCTGTCCACAGCTCGAGGCACTTGTTGAAGTCAGGCAGCTTCCACTTAGTCCTGCCTGCCTTCGTGCTGCGGGTTCTAAGTAAGATGCACTGTTTGGATTTTTTGCAAGAAGCTTAGGGAGATATAACAGGATCCATAACCATAAGAAAGCTCTCCTGCTGGCGTTACAGTGGTGTGTTTCTGTATTAGACCGTGCTGTCCTGCTCGTCAGATAGCAGACTCTTGCCAAGCACTTAGGATGTGGTTCGTAAGATACTGTTCAAAGCACTTTACAAACATTAGCTCATCTGCTCCCAGGAGGAAGGTCCTGCTGCCATCTCCAATTTAGAGCTAGGAGACTGAGGGCCGAAAAGGCCAAGTTACTTGCTGAAAGTGAGGAAACTGGTGGCAAGGCTGAGGGTCAAGCCCAGCCAGGCTAACTAATGGCGACCAGCCAGGTCGCCATTCTTAATCGCCACTTCTCAGAGATGTGCTTGAGGAATTAAGCAAAATAAATGTTTAGTGTGAGGTGTCTGGAAGGTGACACAATGAATCCCATGTAAGCCTGAGTCTCAATGCATGTGGGGTGGGGACGACCTGGCTGCAAGGCCTGGAGAGAACCGGGCATCTGGCCTTCAGCTGCCCTGACTGGTCATGCCTGGGCATGATGGCCTGGGAGGGTGGGTTACGATGCCGACTTCAGACAGCTTTTTGTGTAGCAAGTGGAAAGAACTGGAGAGACACCAGGGGCCCCAAAGTCATGTGTGTTGATCTTATGTGGAGCTGCAGAATCACACATGAGCCCCCCTTTCCAGCAGGTAGAAGTGGGAAGGGGATGTGCTAAGGTGAGCATGTGCCTTACGCAGCTATGTCTCCTGAAATAGCACAACCTCAAAGCCCAGCCACCTGCTGTTTCACACGGTGTCGGGCTTTGTTGGCCTCTCGGGTTAATTTTTTTGGTACAAAAGTAATTACACGCGTGACACCATATGGTGTAGAGCCCGTGAGTGAGGCACTGTGGGCCCAAGGACATGCCACTAGGTGACACTTGGCACCCAGCGGGCTCGCAGCCCTGCCCCTGTGAGTCTTTTTGTCACCTTCACTGGAAAATGGCTTTGGCTGGTTTTTTTTCACCCCTGGAGTTACAAGGTTTTATTTTGCTCTGGCACATTAAGAGGGTGAGAGTCACTGATGCACCCCTTCCTTGCAGTGGACGAGTACATCGCCATCGCCAAGGAGAAACATGGCTACAACGTGGAGCAGGTGCGTAGGAGGCTCGCGTGGGCACGGGCTCCATGGGAAAACCACCCCATCTGGCTTCTGCCCTAAGAGAGCCCCTCACAGCATCCCAAGGCAGCCTTGCCTGACCGCTTGGCACGAGGATGTTGCTTCTCTAAACGTTCTCTGTCTCGAGGGCTCCAACACTTGGCTCTTGATGCCTCTGTAAGCCCTAGGATTAAGGCTTACAAAGAGAGAAACATTCTTTGAGCACAAGTAATTCCCTTGACTTTTTTTTTTTTAAAGATTTATTCATTTATGCATACAAGAATTGGGGTATAGGCCAGAGCTACAGGGAGTGAGAGGACCCACCTGAGACAGAGCAGGGAACAGAACAAGCGGACCAACCGAAATCCACTACTGAGGGGAGCAGCGGGGAGACAGGAGAGTTCTGCTGCGCCACGTGGGTAGCTCCCCAGCTGGCCAGGGATCGAACCTGCGCTATAAAGGCTGCAGACAGCCTCACAGTGCTGCTCAACCCCCTGCGCCACCAGGGAGGCCCCCCCTTGACCTTTTAATCTTAAAAATTCAAGAGACTTTTTGTTTAAAGAGATATTTAAGACTTAGATGTTCCAAATGGAATAATTCACAGAGGACTTTTATTAAATAACTTTAGGAGGTAAGTATTTAACATACACATATTTAACACACACATAAAATATCTATGGCATATGGTTCATATCCCTAGTAATGAGGGACTGGTGATAATGGAAATATGAAAATGACATACTGTTAAATCTCATTTCAACTAAGTTTCACATCAACCTTTATCAGATCAGAATTAATATTAAAGTACGTGAATCACCCGGAACCTGGATTTTTAAGTGCTAAAGTCATATGGTTAAATCATGAAAAGTTGTGTCTGTGAAATTTGAGGGGTTACTTTATTTCTAAGTAGATTTTTGTGGATTTTGAAGCCTTGGATGATGAATTTTGTTTTTTAGCCTTGACTTTCTATTTAATATTCATGTGAGAAAGTTTAATCTTTTAAAATGTGACTGCATTCATTTCAATGGACATATTGGAGAAATTAGCAAAAACTCACTATTTAAAAAATCACTTTATCTCTTCTTTTTTTTTAAAGTGTCCTCTAAATATTCTCAGTCCCTTGCAGTAAAAAAGGCTTGTTAGTTACAATGGAAGGGAAAGTGGTAGCAGTGTTGGAAGTTGTCTATTTCAGGCTTTCTTATGATTAAAGTGGTGATAAGTCATTCTTAATTCTTGGTGTGTTACGACATTTAAAAACCTGCCACAACACCTGTGGTTAAACACACCTGCAGAGTGAAGCACTTCATCTCCATAGCATGCTCAGCCCAGGGTAACACCCAAAAGGTTCACACTTAAATATTTCTCTCCTGTGTCTCAACCGAGTCCTCTAGTTTTGTGTTAGAATTGATAGTTTCACCCAAGTATTGATGACTAGATTTTTTCTGCTTAGCCTTTCTCTCTCCCCACATTGACAAATGAATAAACGGGGTGAAAATCTCCACCTGAGCTTCCGAACAGGCTTTAGCCATTAAGTCAGTCTCCCCAACTCTCTGCTCCCTGGATCGTGCAGCAAATCTGGTAGGTGAGATTTTTTTCGCTGTCCCAAGGCCCCCGTTTAAAGGGAAGAAAGAAAGGAGGCCCGTTGCTTGCCTCTGCTAAAGAGCCCCAGGCTGTGAGTGTGTCATGAAGTCATAGGTTTAAGGTTTCAAACTAACTTGTGTTTGACTTTTTAAGTGTGGTGGGACCTGAGTCCACTAAAACCAAAGGGGATGGTTTCTCTTCAAGGCGCTTGGCATGTTGTTCTGGCATAAACATAACATTGAGAAGTCCCTTGCTGACCTCCCTAATTTCACTCCCTTTCCGGATGAGTGGACCGTGGAAGATAAAGTCCTATTTGAACAAGCCTTTAGTTTTCACGGGAAGAGCTTTCACAGGATTCAGCAAATGGTATGGTGATTTTGGTCTCCTGCTAATTCCTACCTAAATGTATCTTATGCTTTTACTAAACACTTGTGATTATAGGAACAGAAAGACTTTCCAATCTAATTTTACTGTTTAAAAGTAGTTTGAAATTTATGTATTTGCATACAGTGCTATTTTCACAACAATGCCTGATAGTTAAATGCAGTTTCGTTGTAATAAGTTAATTTTTATTTTGACTTAAATATGTTTAATAGAGCTTTAAATGTTTGTTGTTCCAGGAAAGAAATCATAATTTTGGTTTTAGTTTTAAACATTGCATTTTTTTTAACATTGGGATTTTATTTTCCAATTTATATTCCTTTGGATATAAAAACCAATTTTTCAGAATTCTGTGTTATTTCTGTATTATTTAAGTATTGTTCAGATGCTGATGTCTTTTAGAGGAGAAAAACTGCTCTTTATTTCTGGCTCTTACATTTTTATAATAGCCTGAAAATAAAATAATCCAGAAACAGGTCTGCATTAAGCTCTTGTAACCTAAATGGAGGAAGATCAGACAATGTTTACAAACATGCTAAGTGTCTTCCATAATTAGAGAACCATTTTGGTGGGGAGCGTGGTCCTTGCTTCCCTGCAGGACAAATCAGTGCATGACCATTAGTCATTTTCATGCCCTGAGACTTTATTTGGTAGCTAAAGTCTGTTTGCATTCTTTATCATTTTAAAACCCAGATTAAAACAAAATGACTTAAAGAATCCACTGTTAAGGACTGAATAGTTTTTCTTCAAAGCATTAAGTGAAAGAAACCAGACATAGACGGCCACGTGGGGTGTGATTCCATTTATATGAGGTATCCAGGACAGGCCAGTCGCAGAGGGGAGGAGATGAGCTTTTGGCAGGACGGGGATGGGAGGGGGTGGGGGGTTGGGGGTGGGGGGACGTGGCGGTGGCTATGGTCTCTGAGGTGCCTGGTACCAAGGACGGAGGGCAGAACCTCTTAGTGAAAAAATGCTGAATTGTACACTTTCAGCAGGTGAATTATATACGAAATAAATTACATACGAATAAAAAATTTCTCATTCTCAGAAGTGAAAAAAACTGAGCAACTCTTTAAGGAAAGCACATATTGACCTCCCAGTGATGGAGCCTGGAGCGTCTGGGCCATTCTTCCCCCGTTAGCTGGTGCCCTGGCAGCCTTCCTGCCCTCTACCTCAGAACAAATAGGAATATTCTTCAGGGGTGTCAGTAATGTAGGTGTGACGGGAGCTGTGGCTGGAACGTGCTTTTTAGCACTCTGATTGGTACAGGTGACTGTGACAGCATTTTTCACCTGTGCCTTTGTGTGCTAAGCTTCAGAGAATGTCAGAAAGAGCATTCATCCTGTTATCAGAGCTTGTGATTAAACTATTAACCTGCTGTTTCTTTTTCAAGCTTCCAGATAAGACAATTGCTAGCCTTGTAAAATATTACTATTCCTGGAAAAAGACTCGATCAAGGACAAGCCTGATGGACCGCCAGGCTCGCAAACTAGCAAACAGGCACAACCAGGGCGACAGGTAGGTTGGCGCTTGCGTGGTGTGTGCTCGGACCCTGAGCTGGGCTCATGCTCTTGAGTCAGCACGGTGATCTCCGCACGCCTGGGTCCGCATCCCTAGCGCTGCCCTGAGAGGCAGAGCGGAGAGAGCCAAAACCTTAACGGGAGGATCTCTCTGCCCCTTCCCTGCTCATCGGCCTCAGACATTGTGTCTGGAGATGTCTGAGCTGGGCAGAGGGCTCACCTGGGCTTCCTGTTCTGCTACCGGTGCTCCAAGGGCATCCTCTAGGGGGGCCTTCCGGCTGCCACCGGCTTAGCAGCTGGGGCCACTTCACCCTCTCTCTGGTATCACATCACTTTCCTTCCTGGTTTTATTCTGTTTTTACCCCTCACTGGAGAACTGGCATGATAACAATCTATCAAATGTATCCTCTTGTCCAAGCGCTGCTTCTTTTTAAATATCTTTGCTATTGGGAGTCTTACTCTTAAGCTGGAAATGTTGCTAAAGTGACTCTATATGCCCAAAAGGATAAATGTTTCTCCACACCCCAGATCTCTGCTAGTCTTCCCTAAGACAGCTCTTGTTCTGTGGGGGAACATTCAGCAAAACGATACACAGGGTTTGTCATAGGTTGACATGACGCGCTCTGGAATAGACAAGGGAAGTAAATTTGCTCTGTTTGTTTATTCTCAGCGATGATGATGTGGAAGAGACACACCCAATGGATGGAAATGATAGTGATTATGACCCCAAAAAAGAAGCCAAGAAAGAGGTAATGCTGGTCCTCCTCTATGCTTATTCTGCAAACCCACACAGAAGCTGGGTGGCGGGAGCAGCGCTCGTGGAGAAAAGCATTTTGATAGAGGGATTTATGAGCTGGCAAGTCTCAGTGTTAACGGGAGGCTTTTAGGAAATAGTAATTCCTGAAACTTCTGTTAGCCCAGGGTTTAAGTGATTTGGGGGTTATCTTATCTGCTCAGAAGTTTAGAAGTCTTCGTTTTTAATCCATACACAAGAAATAAAACCCCCTTCAGAGGATGGAGCATTAAGTGTAAAATTAAGCTTTCTGGGTTTGCAGCCTCATTTTTCTGAAAACATTTCATGTGTTCCATGTAGCAGCAAATTAGAAGTTAGCTCCACTTTTAACAGCAGGTATACCAGCAGGCTAGGTCTGGTGTACCTAAAAGTTGGAGGCTGCCTGGGCGGGAGAGATGGGTGAGGCACTGGGGACAGCAGTGCCCATGGGCTCCGAGACCACATGAGGAGCTGGCCAGGTTGCTGCAGGCGTGCTTCTGAGGCCAGGAAGTAGGCCTCATGGCTGACAGCTGTGGTAGTAGAAGTGACTGTGTCATCAGAGACTGACTAGCTCCTTTTCTTGTTGAATGAGTCCCCATCCTCATAGGAAACGTCAGGCCCTTGACCACCTGGCCCTACCACTTAAGCTCTTTCAGCAGTGAAAGTCCTTACTATCCTGCTCTTAACCTCCCCCATACACTTGACTCTTTTACCCTGCTCACTGTCCTTGCGCTCTGTCCCCAAACTGCCCGTCCCCAGAGCTCAAGGCCAGCAGCCCACCCCAAAGATGCCCTCCTCCCAGCCCAGGGCCCCATTCCCTACAGTGAGTTTCCTGCTCCCTCTCCACAGCCCCGAAGAACACGGGCACAACTTTCCCTCCTACTAAGCGGGCAGATGTCAAGCTAGGACCCTCAGCTTCCCAGCCCTGCACTGCTTCAGCCCCTCCCTGGACTGCTCCGTGGAGGTCACTCTCCCACCCAGCCCACTCAACCTGGGCTCTGTGAAGGCCAGAAGGACCACAGCCCAGCTTGTGTGCCCTGGCTGCTGGCACAAGCAGGTGTCACCAGCGTGGTGACAGGAACGGTGCTCTGGGGGTCCTGGTGGGACAGTCTCTTGCCCTGTTCTGTGTCGCTCTGGGCTGATTGGCGCCCCTGCCCCAGCCCTACGTCTGGGGCCCCTGCCCCCCATCTGGGGCCTTCTCCATCAGTTCTCTCTGTGCATTTTCATCCTTCCTGTTGCCTCCCATGTGTGTCCAGGCTGAAAGCATGGCCCTCTCATCCTGGCTGGAAACCCAGGCCTCACCAGCCCTGCAGCCCCATGTCAGACTCAGGCACCATGTCCACTCCTGGCCTTGGGCATTTTAAGCTATGTGCCCTGGTTCCCGAGAAGCCCGGCAGTGGTGCCGCCCTCTGGCCCTGTGTGGAGCCACCTCTGGAAGGCCTGAGCCTTCCAGTGGGACTGCTGACCGAGGTATAGTCCACAGGTGATGCTCATGGCAGTACAGCGTGGCCACCTTCATCCTCCCTGCGCAGTGACCATGGCCAGTCGAGGCAGCATCCGTTAATTTACTCTCCCGACAGCGCCAAGTGTGCAGCGGGTGCCTTGATCCCCTCCTGGGACATCCTCCTGACCCTCCCTCGCTGTCGCTCTGTACTTGGCATCACTGGTTTTGATTCTCTTAAATAGCTGTAAAGTCTGCCCTTTGCTTCGTCATCCTCTGTGGCCGCCTAGGTTTTAGGCCCTCACATCTGTCCTTGTCTGCGCACTGCACCTGCCGGCCTGACCCAAGTCGCGAAACAATCTTATTTCCACATTAATTTGCATTTCCTTTATAGAAATTTCTATCACCTGAGCTCCTCGCCATCCTGTTTCCTTTGGGCCCTCAGCTCCTTTTCTTTCTTCCCTTAGCCTCGGCAGGGCAGTGAAGAGTCGTCCTGATGTAGATAATCCTGCTCCTGGTTTGGGGGGTCAGGTTTGTTTCAGCATCAAGAAGGGTGTTCATGAAAGTGTCCAGTTCCCTTTGGTGGGCTGTGGTGAGCCAGCGTGCGCCCTGTGGACCTGTGGGGTTCTGGCTTTTCAGCAGGGGCTGTTACCCGGGTCACCACCCCCAAGCTCAGTGCGAGCTCAGTCCTCGGCTGTTTCCCAGCCTCACTGCTACGTTCTGTTGCCTAAGCTGGTCCAGAATCGAGGGGGAATATTGCCCCGACCCCCTACTTCTCAATGGCTGGCACACTGAGGAATTTGAGGGCTTGTCTTTAAGCCTCCAGGCCTCTGTATGGCATTTTCCAGTATTTCTTCATGAGTGCTCAGGAGGACAGACACTGGTTTTGGGTTTTGGGGCCTCAGATGCGCTAGTGACCTCTGGCTGAGCCCTGCACTCTTGCTGGCGGCTGCTTATCCAATCCTCTGACTGATGGGGGAGCGGCAAGGTAAAGATGTTGGGAAGCTGCTGTTCTAGGTGCCCAAAGTCACAGGCGTTGTCTGTTGCAACCAAATCAAAACTAATTATTGGTATGAACGACCCTCACACTCCTGCTTCAAAGGTTGTCTTGTCCGGCATCCTCTGCATCTGCTATTGTGAAGTATTGGCCTGAGTGTCTCAACTGGAAGGTCTGGGCCTTCCCCCTTGGGGGAAGTTATATTTTGTCTGTTCATCCCCTTTATAGTGATCTCCGTGTGTATTTTCATCTTTTGTTTGTTTAGCTTTTTCTAGTTTCTTTCCCCTCCTTCATGGTCCCTCTTCCCACACACACTTTTTTTTTTCTTTTTTGGATTAAGAAATCGCCTCTCATTTCATTGTTCATGCTCTGGGGCTGAGCTGTTTCTGTATTTCTGTTCTTATTGTGTACTCTGGAAGTTTCATCCTGCGTTTTTAACTTAGATTCTGGTGTGGGTGTCTGAAAGGAAAGTCTGAATGTCTGTTAGTGCAAGGTCCTACAGATAGTTGACTTCACCCTCACCACCCTGATTTATATACCATTTGTCCAGTTTTAGTTACACCTTAGTTTTTTTAACTCTCTCCAATTTAAGCATAGAGTATTTGTTTAGAGTTACCCACATGTTTAAATTTCACTTTGCTCACCATTCTTTCTTGAATATTAGACCTTCCTTTGAAAATAATTTCCCTTTTTCAGAGATGTATCTTTTGTAGGTCAGTGTAGTGAGAATCATAAAGCAGTCCCTGGTTGTGTTTAACATCCCTTTCTCCCTTGTTTTTTTTTTTTTTTTTTTTTTTTAAGATTTATTTATGTATGTATTCAAGAACTGGGGTACAGGCCAGAGGTGCAGGGGTGGTGAGAGGACGCACCAGAGACGGAGTGGGGAGCAGAACAGGTGGATCCACGGAAATCCACTGCTGAGGGGAGCAGAAAGGAGCCAGGAGAGGTCTGCTGTGTCATGTGGGTAGCTCCCTGGCCAGCTGGGATCAAACTCATGCTGCAGAGGCTGCAGATAGCTTCGTAGTGCTGTGCTTAACCCTTTGTGCCACCAGGGAGGCCCTCTCCCTTGTTCTTAAAAGCTCAGTTTTGCTGGGGTCAGACTCCTTGCTTGATTTCTGATGTCTGGTGTCTGCTGCTTGTAGAAGTCTGCTGGGAGCTAATGCTGTTCCCTAGAGACAGTCTGTCTTTACTCTCTGCTTGCTTTTCTGGTCTTGTCTTTATCTTTAGTGTCCTCTAATTTCTCATTGATGTATCTGAGTATGGTTTTTTTGTTGAACTCGCTTTGGCTTCATTGTACTTCCTGAATCCTTTGTCTGAAGTTCTGTCCATTTCTCATATGCCTCCTCTTTGTGAGTATTGCTTCTCCCTAATTCTGTTCTTACCTTGGAACATTCTTTTTTTATTGAAAGATTTAGTTTATTTATGCATACAAGAGTTGGGTGCAGGCCAGAGGTGCAGGAGGTAAGAGGATTCACTGGAGACAGAGTGGGCAGCAGGGCAGGCAGATCCACTGAGGGAGCAGCAGGGAAACAGGAGAGATCTGCTGTACCATGTGGGTAGCTCCCTGGCCATGGCTCGAACTCATGCTGCAGTAGCTGCCAGTAACTTCATAGTGCTGAGACTTCACCCCTGCACCACCAGGGAGGCCCCAGAACATTCTCTTTAGATGGACCTTCCTCATCTCTTACCCCCTTGTTGTACCCTCTACCCACCTGTTCTGCCTGGGGCATCTCTCTTCTCAGCATTCTTTTTTTTTTTTCTTTAAAGATTTATTTATTTATGCATACAAGAGCTGGGGTACAGGCCAGAGATGCTGCGGGGGAGGTGAGAGGATCCACCAGAGACAGAGTGGGGAACAGAACAGTCAGACTGACTGAAATACACTGCTGAGGGGAGCAGTGGGCGAGACAGGGGAGGTCTGCCTCGCCATGTGGGTTTCTCCTGGCTGGCCGGGGATCGAACGCGTGATGCAGAAGCTGTGGATTGCTTCATAGTGCAGTGCTTAACTCCTTGCACCACCAGGGAGGCCCTCTTCTCAGCATTCTGACTCTCTGGTCTCCTCTGGAGCTCTGTCCATCCTGCGAGGGACAGTCCACAGTATCACTAGCCTGTGCGTGTCTTTATTTCGGGGTATTCTTTGTGGCCCTTCTGCGAGCCCCATCTGCTTGTTGTGGTACTCCCCTCGACACTTTCTCAGTTCTGTATTTCCCTTCTCTGCAGATTGATGCCTTTCTTGCTGGTGCTATCAGAACTTCTGATGTGCCCTGTGAGGGCCGAACTGCCCGTTGGGCTCACCGGCTCTTAAGGGTCTCAGGAGCTCATTTTCCTTGTTCATGTGGTAACTCTTTGAGACCCAGATTTAATAGACATACATTATTCTGCACACAGTTTGCATTTGCTTCTGCAGAGTATCTGAAGACCCTACCGAAATGACATGTATTACACTAAGTTTTTGATTTTGGGTTTTAGATAGGTGATAGAAATATAACCCCCAAACCTGCCTGAATATGGGCCCCTAGGGGTAGGGAATCTGGGGAGATGTTTTGGGTTCTGTCCGCTCAGCTGAGGCCGTGGAAGGCAGGGCTCCCGAGGGAGGGTGCTCACACCCCCTCGTGCCCAGGGGTCCCCTGCCGCCCTGGTATTGTCGTCTGCTCCTGTGACTCCATCTTGGTCCTTCCAGGGCAGCACAGAGCCACCTGTGCAAACCAGCAAGATCGGGCTGGGGCGCAGGGAGTACCAGAGCCTGCAACACCGCCACCACGCACAGCGGTCCCGGTGCCGCCCACCTAAGGGCATGTACCTGACCCAGGAGGACGTGCTTGCCGTCTCCTGCAGTCCCAATGCTGCCAACACCATCCTGAGGCAGCTGGACGTGGAGCTCATCTCCCTGAAACGCCAGGTATTTATAGACACGGGTTTCTGGGGATGCTGGCATCTCACTCCCCTGTCCTCCTCAGCACCCAGGGGTGCTGAGCCACCGCTCACGCCTCCCTCCCACAGGCCTCATTGAGTGGGTTAAGTCCCAGCACCGCTACCCTTAGCTCTGTGGCCAGGGGAAGAGCAGCTGCTCCCTGAGCCTCAGGCCGTGTCTGTGAGGCTGGGGTCATGCTGGCCTTGTGGGGGTCAGCGATAGGTGAGGTGGTGACGAGCTGAGGCTGGCACACTGGGATGTGAGTGCCAGCTGCTGCCTGTCTTTAGTGGCACCAGCCGCCCCACAGCAAGAGCATCATCTCCTAAACAGGTGGCAGCTGCGTCTGCCCCTGGGGATCCAGAGCTGCTGGGCCAGGGACCCTGAGTAGCTGGACCTGAGCTCCAGCTGGGCCCCACCAGGCACTTCCTCTGTAACCTTGGAAGAATGTACTTCTCTCAGTAGTTTCCACAAAATAAAATGCAGGCGGTGATGTGGTGGTTGGAAGGGATTAAAGAAGAGGCTGCACTGACGTGTGGTCTCACACTAGCCCCTCATACACAGCAGGTGCTCAGCCCGTGGCCCCTGCCCAGCCTCTCCCTCTCCCTGTCGTTTCTGCCCCTGCTCACCTCCGCCCGACTCCTCCTCCTCAGTCTTCTGAGTCTGCTTTCTTGATCCCTCTCGCCTGACCTTGCGCTCTGCCAGTGGTTCTGAGCCTGCTCCACTAGCGGAGCCTTTTCTCCTAGGCTCCATGAATCCAGCTACCTGCTGGGCAGCACGCCCTGCTATCCCTCACTCACGTACACATATCACATAATGTGCTGGTGACCTCAGTTCACTGTCATGAGCCAGCCACAGCCATGTCCACAGCATAGCCACAGCTACATCTGCAGCCCATGCACGGCATGCCCATGTCTACAGCCATGTCCACAGCCGCATCCACAGCGTGCCCACAGCCACTGCTGTGAAAATTTCCCATCTGACTCAAGCAGCCTCCCGCTCCTTCCCAGTAACTCAGGAGCTGCGCCTGCTTGGTGCCCACTGCACTCAGCGGCCTTCAGATGTCCCCTGGGGGATGTCGCATCTTTCTGGTGGCACTTTAGGACTTCTTGCCCCATGCTTTCTTCCTATCGTTCTCACTCCCACTGTGAAGGGTTGTGGCCCTTGTCTCGGGCTCCTTTTCCCCGGTGCCCCGGGTTTATTGCACGATTCTCATGGCATCATGAGCCTGCCCACCTATCAGGCCCAGCACAGCTGATCCTCCTTGCTCCCAAGAGTGTTGTGGGCTTGAGCATTGTGATTTGTTCCCTGTGAAACACCACGAGTGGCATTTTGTACCCAATTAACACCAGCAAACATTATCCATCCTCGTCATTATTATTACTGGAGTAATTGTTATTTGATCAAAACACGATAGTAATGCCAAAGATTGATGGAATTTAATTCCTACATGTACTAATAGCATTTGGTTTTAAGGGATATTTATAGAAGATATTCAAGTATATGACTTGTGAACTGTGTCTTTAACCCATGAAATACACACTTCTATAAATGGGTGTGACAGTTGGTATCCCGACCATGCATGGTACAGTGGGGTGGCTCTGTCCTCCTGCACTGGAGCTGCAGAGGGTCTGACACTGTCCATCTCTTGTTGAGTGCTCTGGCAGTCTACTGTGTGTATGATCTGATTCATGTTTTGGGTTATTTTCTTGAAGGTTCAGAATGCTAAGCAAGTAAACAGTGCACTTAAACAGAAAATGGAAGGTGGCATCGAAGAATTCAAGCCCCCTGAGGTATGTTGCCGAGGAGAGACTGTGGCTGAGTGCAGGGGGCTTGTTCTGTGGGTTACCAATATCAACTGCTACTTTGGTTAATGCTTGGAAGCACTGTGATGTGGGTGATTTGTTGTGTGCTTTGGCATGCACGTAGTTGGTCTTCGATTTAAGCTAAATGACTAGTGATTGAAGTTAAATCATTTCTCTCCCTCAGCAATTCATGCCAAGCAGAGTCATTAGGAAAAATAGCTCTGTCCCAGCCAGTGCCCGGAAAACAGAAGACCACAGACACACCAGACTTTCCTGGGTCTAGAACAGTGTGCAGGGCCTTTCCTTCCTGTGTAAACAGCACGATCAAGACCCCAAGAAAAGGGGCTTGCTTTAACAATTCTGATTTTAAGATATTGGTCTCTTGGTTGAGATTTCCACCTAGGACCTTATTATCAGGACATCCGTTCTTGTACTTACAGCCCTGAAAATGCGAAATTCTAAAAATCAAGATCGAGATTGACCATTTCCTCAAGGCTTACTTGTATGTCAGCTGAAATCGAATGTTTTGATATCTGTGATGACACAGGAGCTAACATGCCCTTAACGTTCAATCAAGTCTTCTTTATAGAAGCTTCTATCTTAAGCCTTTTCTCGCTCTCTCTAAGGCTGCTGTGTTTGCTTCTCGTCCTGGGCTTGCCTGTCTGGGATGCAGTGATCCAATGATCTTATCAGACCCTAATGGGTTGTCCCTCTCCCCCTCAGATCCCAGGCTGACAGGTATCTACAGATGAGACTTTGTGTGAGGGGCTCAGGATGAGGGCGGGGTGGACAGGCCAGATCCCTCCTGAGGGCCTTTCTAAGGATAAAAGTTGTTTTTGTTTTGAATAATCTCTTTCAAAAAGGACAGGAAATGGAACAGAGTGAATTAAGTTAATACATCTCATTCAGGCCCATGGGTAAACTGACAGACATTCCAAAACATTTATTTATTTGAAGATATTATAGTACAAAAAAATACCACTTTATGTAAATTATTACGATAGTTGTTTAAAATTTTGTACTGAAATTGTTTTTAGTTGCTATTTAATTTTGCAGAAAGCTGCATAAAGGCAAAATTTCCTAAGTGCAGCAAATAGTGAAATCAGGATCATAAAGAGCTTTATGCCAGTAAATTTGCAAATTTAAACAAAACTATGAAATTCCTAGGAAAATGACCAAAATTGTCTCAAAAAAAGAAAACTGGAATAAGTCATAATCATTAAGGAATCAGTAACATATTTGCCCCCAGAAAATTCCCAATGTTGCAGAAAAAAAGTCTACCAAATCTTCAAGGATATAATTCTAATCTTAATTTTTCCAGAAAATTACGAGATAGTCTCAGCCATGAACATTATAGTAACTAAGATGTAAGGGGCTTTGGTATTTATAATTTGCCTCTGACTGCCTCACCTGCTGCTCATATACATCCCAGAAGTAGTCGGTCCACACCAGCCCACACTGGACACCAGGCCCCAGGGCCCTGGCCATGGCCACACAGCCAGTGAGCCTGGGGCTTGGGCTTCGTTTCAGAATCTTGGGGTTCTAGGTTAGAAGATGCCTCTTACTTTGGGATGTTCTCATATAGTAACAAAATTGTATGTTAGAGTCTCACATTGAAATGTGATTATCCGGTTAGGAGTTATCAAGCGTGTTACGTCTTTTGGTTTATTTTAACAAGACTGATCAAAACAAGACAAGCAGAGTCTTAACGCTGCCATCCACATGCTGGAATCTGAATCCATGTTAATGATTATTCAACACACATGACTTGAAAAGTGTATGAATGTTTTATCATCTCCAAAATGCCCAGAATGTATAAGTCACTTTAATTGACTATTTATTTATATTAGTCCCCTTCAATTCCCTTGCAGGGGAGGGCAGGCTGGATAGATATATTTCAAAACACTAGATCAACAATTGCAGTAAAGGCCTGTACAGACTGTGTACTCCACCCCCTTACCTTCCGGCTAGCTCACCCTCGCCTAGAGAAGCTCTCCAGTGCCCACCCAAAGGGCTTCCTTAGCTTTTGAAGCAATAGCTCACTGGGTGATGTGACAGCTGCGAGCCCGCACTCTGAGAGGCTTCACCTACTCATTTGCTTCTGGTTATTTCACTCAGGAAATTTGCAGAAGTCAGTTCATGCACCCCCACAAGTATTCACTGACCACTTCTTTCGGGTGAGGTGCTATGTGAGGCATTATAGGAAGTGTGTACCTGGGGGTGGGGGGCACAAAATGAGGAAGAGATGGATTTTCCATCTTCTTTAAAAAACAAGAATTTACCATTGAGATGTCTTAAGACAGACTGATATAAAAGTTTTATGATAGATTTATAAGCACTATAGGAAAACAAATCATGAGTCATGCTGATTTGGAGAATCAGGGAAGGCTTCCTAGTGGAGGTGTTTCCATTGAAGATTGAAGGGTGAGTAGGTCTCCACATGCAGAAGGGCAGAGGAATAATCCATGGCAGGTGCTGAATGACCCCCCTGAAAAGTGAGAACACATAAAAGTGCTTTCAAGGCCCGTCACGAGGCGTCCCCGAGCACTGTCCCGCAGTCGCCGTGGTGCTGGTTCTGGAAAGGACAGCGGAGGGCAGTTCTCAGGAAGTATACTGTCCACTCATCAGGCAGGCCCAGGGCGGAGGGAGAGCATGTGGTGGCCAAGGCCGTGGGCAAGGACGGGCGCAGAAGCATTCGGGGGGAGCTGGGAAGAGAAGTCACCTTCATTAGATCAAGCCCGCTAGTTTCTTCCGTGTCGGGAGGATGTGATGAAAAATTTTAACTTCAGGGAAATTTAGCAGCACAACACCAGAGAAGTTAGAAACCTGACAGACCAGACACCAAGTCACTGAGTCAGGATGAGGGGGGTTGGGGAGGGTTGGAATTTGCTGTAGGAATGGACAGCAAATGACAAATTCAGAGAATCTTCAAAGTGGGGAATAACGCATCTCCTTGGACATATGGGGGGGCCCCTGCTGAGGTGGGTGGGGGGTGGAGGTGGGCAGGGCAGCCCAGGAGGGGCGCGTACCCAGGAAAGACTAGTCCTAACCGAAAGGGCTGCATGCTGCAGTGAGACACCTCCACCTGTGGGTGGGCCCACACAGGTGGGTCATAGTCTTCCCTGAGGAGCCTTGCGTGGGCTTCTCAGCCCTGGGCAGAGGGTTTGACTCCATGAGCTTTTCTAACTCTTCCAGCTCAGAGATAGTGGGAATCTACTAATAAAAATGGGCAAGATATGCAGACAAATTACGTCCTCAGGGAAGGGGCCAGTGAAGATGCTGACTGCATGAAGGAGGTGACACTGCCCCCAAGGCCCTTGTGGACCTTTATGTTACTGTTATGGTCACTAATCTTGATCAGTGTCTTCTGAGTTTTTAAATAACGGTTTCCGAATGGGGCTACCCCATGGCCTGCGCAGCTGACCCCAGCTGCTGCACAGCCCCCTCTGCCCCCACATATATTCAAGCTGGCCTTGAATTACATCAAACAAATCTACCAATGTTTCTTGGACTTAAAAAAATCAGTAATTTCAAGGAATCTTAGGTGTTTAAAGTTTTCAAACTGTCTCTCCCTGCCCCCCGCTTTGGCATGGCATCCAGTGGGGGCTCAGCCCACCTGCAGCCCCGCATCCTGGGAGCTGCTGCTTCAAGGTCACCTTGGTGCTCAGACGATCCCATAGCTCCTCCGCCCCTTGCTTTCCCGAGTCTGAGGCCTAAGATGGCAGCTCCTGTCACCTCTGAGAGGGCATGTTCTCGTCATCACTTCATACCCCTGTGTCCACTGTAATTCAGCCCTTCTGCATTTATCCTCAGATTTATTTCTCTCAGGAAATACCGCCAGTCCCATTATGTCCCCGGTTAAAGCCACATCACATGTACATTTAAATGACACAAACTCAACCCTTGGTGTCCAGTGAAGTAGGGAGAGGGGAGCCTCTGCTCTGTCACAGCAGGGTCCCCCAGTTGGCCCCCACCTGGGCCCTTCCCTGGGACACCCCCAAGTCAGCAGGGGCCCCACTTCCCTTACTCAGGCGTGGCCTCCACAGCCCCCCCTTCCCAGAGCCCCCTGGAACCCTTGCCACAGAGGAGCGTCCCAGTGGATACTGCCCTGGGCGGAGTCAGAGCCTGCACCCGAGACCCAGCTGGACGCTCATGGGTCTTCGGCAGTGGAAGTGCCTGGACACAGGGAGAGCTTGGGTGCCTGTGAAGAGCACGTCCAGAGTAACTTGGGGGAAAAACAAACTTAAAAATTCATACATTGACTTTAGAATTGCACATTCTGTTCATCCTCATCAACATTTTCCAGGTCCTTGAAAATGTGTTTGAATAAATGAACCAGTTTTACCCTCAGCGGCCCTGCCCGCCGCCTGGACGTCCTGCTCATCACCTGGTTCTCCCTATTTCCCGGCCAGGGCTGGAACTTGCTTCCCACATCCCCGAGTCAGCACTTACTACCTTTCTAGCTTCTAACATCACCCTTCTCCCAGCTTTCTAGGCTTAAAGTCTTATTCAAGCCGCCCCTCTCCTTATTCTAATCATTGTGTCTTTCCCACATCTTGGAATACCCAGGGCCCTTTCTTCTATTTTACTGATAGTTGGGGGTGATCGTCACCTCCTTCTTCACGTGTGAGGGAAGTTGGTGTTCATACTCCTGCTTCACATGTGAGGAGAGTTGGTGTTCACAGTGCGTGGTCTTTTGTCTTTTGTTCCCTTTTTCTTAGCATCTGCCCTTGAGATTCACACACCCATCAATCACTTCTGTTTGCCCAGGCGCCATGTTTGCCCAGGCGCCATGTAGATGCTTTCTTCCTGCCCTCATCTGTCCCTCTTACCCTCAGGGCCCTCAGGATGTGCCTTTGATGTCTAGGAGTTCGTGAAGGTGTTTTACATTGTTGAAGTGTCTGGTGTATGAATGTCCAGTATTTGTTTTTATTATTCTGACTTGTTTTGCTCCACATAATTCTGTCAGATTCCCCCCATTTTGTTGAAAATGGTGGCACTTCATGCATTTTTGTGGGTGTGTAATATTCCTTAGGGTGTGTGGACCATGTCCTTTTGATCCATTCACCCACAGGAAGAAATTTAGGCTGCTTCCTTGTCCTAGCTATGTGAATGATGCTGCAGTATGTAGAATGTAAACTTTTTTTGTTAATGGTTTTTCATATTCTGTGGGTAGATGCCCAAGAGCGGGATTGTCAGGCCCAGTGATATTTCTGTCTTTAATTTTAGGTAAATCCAGATCGCTTTCCATAATCACTGTACCAGTTTACCTTCCCACCAGCATGTAAAAGGGTTCCTCCCCTCCTTCCCCCGACATCTTCTCCAGCACTTGTTGGGGGGTCTTTTTAATATGTGCCACTCTCACAGGTGAGAGGTGGTCTCTCATTGTGATTTAATCCTCATCTCTCTCATTAGGAGCGATGATGAACATTTTTTTCAATGTCTTTGACCTTCTGAGATCCTCTTTAGTGAATTGTCTGTTCATGTCTGCTATCCATTTTTTAACTGGACTATTTGGTTTTGTGGTTGAACTGTATGAGTTTTTGTACATCTTGGGTATTCATCTGTATCCATTATATACTATGTAAATATTTTTTCCCATGTGATAGGGTGTCTAACTGTCTTGTATTCTCTTTTGCTGTAGAGAAGCCTTTTAACTTGAGGTAATCCCAATTGTTTATTTTTGTTTTTAATTCCTTTGCCATGGGATTGAGTCACCAGAAATGTTGATTGTTGATAAGGTGGAGGGTGTCAACATTGTTTCCATGTGTGTTTTTTAATGTTGCAGGTCTGATATCTAAAGCTTTCATCCATCTTGAGTTTACTTATGTGTATGGTGTTAGTGAGTAATCCATCTTCATCCTTTTATGTGCAGTTTCCCTATTTTCCCAGCACCATTTATTTAAGAGCCTCATCCCCATCTTATGGTCATGGATCTTTTATCATAGATTAAATACTGGTATATGTGTGGATTTATTTCTGGACTTTCGATTCTGTTCCATTGGTTCATGAAGCTAGAAGCTTCCTTGCGTGTATTTAGCACATACCGTGACTGTCATCCAGAACAGCTGGCACTGTAGTATCACAGATCTTCAGTATCCAAATGCTTCTTAATATGAGGGAGGGATGGAGAAGCACAGGTTGTCAACGAGGAAGTAGTCACCGGTGAATGGATCATTTATAGGAGTAGACTTGGCTCTCCCCACAGCTCTACCCCTCCCACCCACCACATCAGACCCTAGGCACTCTGGCAAATAGGGTGCAAATGCCGCATGATCTGGGCACAGTTGTGAACCCTGCAAAAGACGCAAAACCCCAGGAAGCTATGAAAGTTCAGGGAAGGGCTTCTTTGCTTGCTGAGTGTTGGCAGCTGAGGCTCCCAACAGAATTAATAATTGAAGGCGAAAAGGATAATGTCTCACAGACACGCACTCCAAAAGAGAAGAATGTGAGTCACAATGAATTAAAAAGAGGCCCTTGAGAAAATCGTTGAGGGCGTCCAAACAAAAATGACCCATTTTATACTCATCAGTGAGCTGGAGACTGTTGTTCCGTTGCAGTCAGAAATGGTTCACCAGAAAACGGGGTCAAAGTATGTGAGTGAGGTCATTTCCGTTGGCCCTTCCACAAGGGGGTGGGGGTGCTGAGTCTGGAGAGTTGGCAATTTGAGTGTAGCTTGTAAATGGGCCTTCCTCCTGCACAGTCCCTGGTCACCCCACGTCTGTTGAGCCCGTGAATGTGAAACCCTAGAGAGAAATCTGCACAGGTGAGGCCAAGGCAGGAGGGCGAGAGGATTCACCAGAGACAGAGCAGGGACTAGAACAGACAGACTGACGAAACACACTGCTGAGGGGAGCAGCGGGCGAGACAGGCAAGGTCCACCTCGCCATGTGGGCATCTCTTCTGCTGGTGGGGATCGAATCAGCACTGCAGAGGCTGCAGACAGCTTCACAGCGTGGTGCTCAACCGCCTGTGCCACCAGGGAGGCCCTCCACTGGCACTACTTTTTTTTTTTTTTTTTTTTAAGATTTATTATTTATACAAGCGCTGGGTACAGTCAGAAGCGCGGGAGGGTGAGAGAATTCACCAGAGCCAGAGCGGGGAACAGAGCAGGCAGACTGATGAAATACACTGTTGAGGGGAGCAGTGGGAGCAGCAGGAGAGGTCTGTTGCACCATGTGGGACCCGTGCCAGCGACTGGGGATCGAACCGGTGCTGCAGAGGCTGAGGGCAGCTTCGCAGCCCATTGCTCAACCGCTGCACCACCAGGGGAGGCCCTTTTTTTTTTTTTTTTTTTTAAGATTTATTTATTTATTCATATAAGCACTGGGTACAGTCAGAAGCGCGGGTGGGTGAGAGAATTCACCAGAGCTAGAGCAGGAAGCAGAGCAGGCAGAAGGACCGAAGTACACTGCTGAGGGGAGCAGCGGGCAGCAGGAGAGGTCTGCGCGCCATGTGGAACCCTTGCCCAGCGGCCGGGGATCGAACCGGCGCTGCAGAGGCTGCGGGCAGCTTCACAGCCCAGTGCTCAACTGCTGCGCCACCAGGGGAGGCCCATCCACTGGAACTACTTTTAATGGACTCGTTTTCATAAATTTCATGTTAGGTACAATCGACCCTTTATTTTTTTCCCCATTTACTCAGCAATATTTGGACCAGCTGTGCTTGGGTGCCAAGGACTTCCACCTGCGGGGGTTCAGATGGCCTGAGCACCCCTCAGGTAGTGCTCCTCCTCCTCTTTGTGGGGAACCTGTTTAAAATTTCACATTTTTCCTCTGTCATCACCTGTTGCTTTTTATCTGTTTCTTTTCACTCTTTAAGATCTAGTTTACTTTTTCTTCCACCTTCTCTTGCCCCCTCCCCCCTTTCCCCTTTTACTGCCATTCCCCAGGTCCTCCCAGCCCCTTACTTTGGGGCGCATCTGCTGTGGCCGCCCGCCTCCTTGCTGTCCCCTTTTAAGTATTGTCTAGAATTCACTGCTTGTGTTTCAGGTTTTTCCCTCCATACTGTCCTTTTTCCCCCTTTCTCACCTAATAATTTTCTTCTTTCTTCCGATTGCCTACTTGTTCCTCTTGCTCACGGTGAGGAAGGTGGTGCTGCCTCAAACCCTATCCTGGAGGGACTTTGCTGCTCAGCCGCGGACGAGGCGCGGTCTCCAAGGGCCCCACCCCATGTCACTCTGAGCGCTTTGCCTGGGCCATTCCTTCTGCAAACCTCTGTCACTACTGAGTCTGTCCCTCCAGCCATGGCCAAAGCCCTCAACTTCCTGAACGAGGGTTACACTAATGAAGTTCCACTAGGTGTTGAATATTGTATTGTTGCTATAATAGAAATCTTAGGTTTTGTTCAAGAAAATATTGGGAGAAATATGGGTGGTCTTGGGGGGAAGGAATCTTTCTGCTTCAAAAATTTAAAGAAATATTTTAGGACTTAGGTCTAGTCTACAGTTCAGGGTTAATTTATGCAACACTTTCTGGTGGGATAAGTTTAATCTAAATTTGAAGATATTTTAGAGAGTCACAGATCCTCTGAAGAAACTAAAGCCTTACACATTTAAAAGCAGGCTAAGTTAACATTTGCAGCGTGTGGAGGGAACAGTGTGCATGGAAGTGGGAGGCCAGGGGACTCTCTAGCTTTAATCTCTGACAAGTGTAAATGCTGATGTTCATCTGCCCCCTTCCATGATGTTTTATGTGGGTAAAAGGTAACGCAATATGTATTTTAATCCTTATAAAAATGGAATCTTCATGAATCAGTTTTAGTAATCTCATGTCTGTGATTTGGTGAAAAGTTAAAAAAGAAATAAGCACTTTGGAAATTGTCTGTCTTCATATCCTCATTAGGAAACTTCTCTTTAATTTTGTAGTCAAATCAGAAAATTAATGCCCGTTGGACCACAGAGGAGCAGCTTCTAGCAGTGCAAGGTATACTGAAGATACGCAGTTCTTGTTGTTAATCATTGAACTTGTCATGAAAGGTGCCACCTGAGTCTTCCCCTTCCTATAGGGATGACGGAGAAGGCCTTTGTGCTCCCCAAAAGGTGCTGGCCCCCCGGGAACCTGGTGTGGACCATGGGCCTGAGCCCCCAGCCCGCGACATCAGGGCTGGAACAGCACCCCGAGGCCTTGGCACCCACTGCCCATGGTGTCCCGCCTTGTTTCAAGGCCCTGCCCCGGCACCATTCCCTGCTGGGCTCGACTCATCGTTAAGCCTCCGTGACTGATGACCTGTGTCTGGCTTCTCTGAACACGCATTCAAAGTGTTTATTTGATAAATGTCAGATGCTGAAAATATCAGTGACATGCTTGCCTGCCAGCCTGCCCCAGCTTGCGTAAGAGATGGGCCCCCAATGCTTACAGATGCAACTTTAAAAATATGCTGTTACCAAAGATACTGAAGGGATGAAAAGCATGTGCCTGTAACGTTTTAAAGTTTCCAGAACGCCTTTCTGAACTGTATGATAGAATACTTCTTATGACAAGTGCCCGTGGCACGCTGGAAACCGCAAACTTGGGTTTTGTCCTGTTTGAAGTATTCTGAGAAGGGCAGACGGTCTACTTTATTAGCGTTGTAGACTTTTGCTCCCCTTAGGATGAACTCGCTGTAGGCCAGACCACACTGCAGCCAGGCCTGTGGTCTGCATTGGGTGCTGGCACCCCCTGCACCCAGCACCAGGGTGGGCCGGGAACACGTGCTCGCCTTTAAAAGTACGAGTGCTTGAGGGCAGAGCACACCTGACTCAGCAGGGCCACACAGCCATCACATGGGAGTGAGAATAATGCCATAACACACGAGCAGGAACTCGCCAGCCAGCCTTGTAGTGGCACAGGCGTCCTCGCCGTTGGGCCCGCACCACCTCCGCAGAGGGTACCCAGGCCTGAGCGGTGCCACTGTGATTGTGGCATTAAGGGTCTGAGAGTTCAGCAAAGTTGAACTCCTTGAGAATGTTCAATAACTTAAGTAATAGCTCAGATTAGAAAGGAACAGTTTCAGTTCTTGCTAGCAGACAGCATTGGCAGGGCTGCTGGGTGCTCACTTAGAACCGTGGCTCAGGGCTCTAGCAGAGCTGCTTGAGCAGACATGGCTTTTACTGTCGAAGCCTGTTTCCCCCTCCTGACCCACAGCCTCGGTGGCTAACCCCTGGCTCCCAGAATCCATGCTCCAGGGCGGCCTGCTAGTCCCGTGCTCTGGTGCAAGGTTGTCCCTGAGAATGGGTTTCCTGAAGAGACCACCTGGCAGATCTAGGCCGGTGTTTCTCTGCACAGGGTCTCTGCTGTGCCAGCCTTGGAAGCTGCAGCTGAGCTGGCACCACACACAGCACATCGGGGAGGGCAGTGCTAGAGGGACAGCACGTTAGGGCTGCCTGTGGCAAAAGCCCCGCTAAGACGCCTCAGAATGGGTTCTTCATAGACCCGACCAGATGTTCCCTCTGTCTGGGGTTTCTGTGAGTCTCTATTCTTCAACATGCCTAAAAAGTACCCCTTAAATAAATTACATGATGCAGGGATTCTCATGAAAATACGCATGTTCTTAGGATTTTGAAGACACTTTCTTACTATGTGATATCTTTGTTTTTATTTGTTTCATCCCTGGAGTTTTTGTTTTCACTTTGGAGCTTTTAGGGCTTTTTGTTTTGGGGCTTGGTTTAATCTATTTATTATAGGTCACATAAAATAAAACAACCTAAAGTTATTGGTGTCCAAAATAGTTACTTTAGGGCGCATTAAAAAGTGCCATTTATGCCTCATGTGCTCACACATTTATGTCCTATTCAGAGGCGTGGCTTAGTGTAATCACGTGACAGTGCCACCTCTACCCCAGTCTCAGCATGGTTGAGGTTGCAATGGCAGTCGTTATTTTAACACGTTTAAGCTGCTGTCCAAGAAGACAATTGTTTTGTTTTCCTAGCCTTTATGCTAAACCTTTCTGTGGCATTATTCCTTTAATGCTTCTCAGTTACACAAAGTAATAATCATTTCTGTTTTGGTAGCAACATGTTTTAATTTATGTAGCTTAACATTTAAGTCATTAACACATGTGCACACACGTGTCCTGATTGACATTTACTAAGTGGTTTGTTTCATCTTGCTGGTAAGTGACTAGCAGAGTGACTGAGGGCAAGACACACCGACTCCAGTGTCACTGCTGAGATTTATCACCTTTATTCCTACTATTTAAATAAACCTTTTTGTTGTGACTCTTGTAAAGCCAAGAGTCCTAGGGCTCAGCTAAATATTTCCTGCTTTATTTTCCATCTTCTCCCTTTCCTACGCAGCCCCTGCAGGGGTGTCTGTGTATACTGGGGTATACCCAGTTCTCCAGGTGTCCCCAGGTGGGGTGTTACAAATGGCGCTAGTTTAATCCTTTTAAAATACCTGCCAAGAATGGCTTTTCTGTAGCTTTGTCATCTGTTGTAACCTTAAGTATCTAAATTTGCTATTACAACAAACTAGTTAATGACAAGACCGATTATCCTCTTTCCCTGCATTAATGGCGAAATAGTCTTGTTCGTAGCTTGTATCATATAACTGTAGATAAGAATCTATAGTACATTTAGAAATTACCTAAAATCAATCTTGACATAGATGTGATAAACATTACATAGCAAGAATAAAGAAAGGAATTAGATTCTAGGTATATTTTTTCAGTGTAAAATGCAATAGTTAGCTGTTTTCAAAAAATAGCAGTACATTTAAACTGTAGTATGAAATGTAGGGCATAGAGGGGCAGAAACATTGTATATAAAACTTGCTATTTTTATTTGAGGGCTCCTCTTTAATTTCATAATCATAACTCTGGAAAAAATATGCCCCCTAAAAATATTTGTGCAATTTTAAGATAAACAGCAAAATCTTTCTGCTTTTATCAAGATGTCAACTTTAATTCTTAGTTTTGTTTTTTCCCTCATATTGCCGCCTTCTCATATAAATCAGGAAATGACAGAACTGTGTTCCAGCAGCTTTGCTGACAGTTAAATGTTACCCCCTTCCCTCTAGTTCACACATTCGTTCTTTATAGCAGAAATGAAGCTGCAAGTCTAGAAACTGGCTTCTTGCTAATTTGTCCATACTTAAGAGACGTCAGGAAGGCTCCTGCAGTAGGAGAGAGACCCTGTAGTTGCCTGAGACTGAAGATTGGAGCCTGCATCGATGATCAGCAGGACGTGGAGACAGAGATTCAGACCTTTCCCTTTCCACGGCACCCCTTGGCTTCAGTGTCCAACCCAAAGGTGCGAGTTTAAAATCAACCTCTTATTGGTAGGAAAGAGCCCCCATCCCTGGAGTTTCTAGATAGCACTGGGTTCTATCACTTCAAAAATAATTTGCTGAAAAAATAATATTTCCCAATTATAAGCAAGACATGCTCACTTTAAGAATTTCTCTTATAAGAAGCAGGAAAAAATATCTCCCAAATTTTCCTACCCAGGAACAACTTGCCATGATCATATTTGGGCTTTATTTTTAGTAGCCCAAACGCAGACTTTTAAAATACCTTTTTAAAACAAACGAAAAGCAGATTCACAGTATCGCTTCTACCTAAGGAAAAATTCCACAGTTCCATGCCCATGGATGGGAAACACCACCTTAGAGATGCCCCTGGTTACCTTATCAGCCAAAGCGTAGACTCTACGAGCATTTTTTGGTTTTTGTTGCTAACAGAACACTGGTTGGAAACTGTGGGTTCCCCAAACATGGTGATGGCACAGTGTCTTGAGTTCTATTTTGTTAACTCCCAAGGAAGAATTGAAAGCACGCATTATACTCTAGGTTGCAAGAGACCGTCCACTTCCCTCCACTCACAAGGTCTTATATTATTTCAGATGAAATTCAGAAATTTGAGTGAAAACAAATTTTCCCCTCTCCCTGGGAACTTTCTACTTTACCTATCCCAGGTACTTGTATGCTTCATCCCTCTAACCTTAGAATACTGACTTGCCTTAAAGGTGAGAAGTTTAATTAAAACTATGGCCTCAGCCATGTCCATCTTCAAAAAGAGCCTTTGTCACTGCACTCACTCCCTGCTGATGACCAGCCCGTTGTCTTGTTACCCTGACCTGTGTGGGAGACAGGCTGCCGTCCCCCCGTACCTCTTACCTGTGCTGACGCCGTGTGGCTGCTGGCGGAGCAGCTTGAGTGCCCCACAGGAGCGTCCTCACAGCCAGCGGGCAGGCTTCCTTGGGGCTGCACAGCTCTCAGCTGGGCACAGGCACAGCAACTGGCCTTGCCAGAGCTGATGCCGAGCACCGCGCTAGGGCGCAGGGGCCAGGAAGCCGCCAGAATGGCCCCTGTGGTCAAGGGCAGGAGACGGCCCTCTCCTGAGTGCTCCAGGCCTCAGTGAGAGGCAGTAATGGGGCTGACTGCAGGGACGGCACCCCCAGTCCCTTCAGAGTGGCCCACGGACAGGCTTATGGCCTTGGTCACAACACACTGGGGCAGGCACACGAGGCTGCTCCCCAGGGGTGGGGGGTCCTCAGGGAGCGCTAGCTGTGGCAGACCCCGCCAGCCCACCCCAGGGTACCCCTGTTCTCAGGAGGCCCCAGGGTGGCTGGTGCCGCGGGCCGTGGAAGCAGGTTGTAGTCAGCACGCCAGGGTGCTTGGGAAAAGTCCCACCATTCCGAGTGCCTGGGGACCCAGATGGCCTGTAGGAAGGGGCGGGCCTGGCGTCACTGACGCTGGAGGGCAGCACTGTGGTGGCAGGAGGAGCCCCCTGAGTGAGAGCAGATGAAAGGACCTGTCTGAAAAACGGAGTCAGCAGAGGAGGGACAACCACGTGAGGGCTTCAGAGGTCAAGCTTGGAAGTGCATTTGCTGGGTGTCCTGAGGCTGTAACATGTCCAAATGCGGACAGAGTTAGTCGTAATGCGACTCCCTGTAGGAATACAGAAGATCCAGAAATCCCAGGTTGAAGGGAGGTTTCACTTCTAAGCTCCTGTACCCAGCAGGGCTGGGCATTTCCAGGATGTACATTTGATAGCCTTCATGGAGACTCTGCCTTCCCCCAAGCAGCGTCTCCCCCTTGCGGCCACCCCATCTCCCAAAATACAAGCTGTGGCTATTTCCCAAAATACAAGCAGCAGAGAAACTCCGAGAATGAAGTGAGAATCCCTGACGTGAAATCACCTTCGATTTTATCACCAAATAAACCCTCAGAGGGGCGATCATCCCCAGGGAGCTTATATTTCATGAGGAAGGCCACGCTGGGAGTCAGCGCGTGCATTTAGGGAGCACAAAAGCTCATTTCCATTGCTGAACCCCTGGGAAGGACAGCATTGTCACTTTATTGGCATGTCTCTGTCTCTTCCACTGAGAACTGAGGAGTCAGCAGAGTGTATGAGTCCAAAATTCTGATTTCAAAACAGGATGTGGTTGTAGCTTGAGCCTGTCAGCCCTCCTGCCCAAGGTGCCCTGGGGGAAGGGACGCCCGCGCCGTGCGGCCAGTTGGTAGAGCGCGAGGGACTCGTGCCCAAGTTCTCAATCTGAAATACAGGCAGAACTTAGAGCAGGAATCCTGCCACAGGGTACTTGAAGGTATTTGGATACATCGGGCCAATAGGCACCAGTTTCTGCGGGCCATTAACATGCCCCATTACAGTATTATGTCATACCATGTCATGTCATGTGTGATCATATGTGTTACTGGACCCCCCCCCCCAGCTGCTCAGGTTAAATCACAGACTTCTCTATTGTAAGCATCAGTATTTTTCTCCTTTCGCATCTCTGTAATTCATGAGCTGCTGTTTTCTGGCATTTTTAGACAGTTACCCAATGGTAAAATGTTGACAGCCTTTCTATCTTGAGATAAGTGCATCTCGAGCAAGTCAGTGAACTTTCAGAATTCCCTTAAGAGCAAATGATTATCCATTCGATTGTAGAGTCGTTTGCAATTCCATAGCATGATTGGTTCCTGGTGTCCATAGATCAATTCATAGCCGTCATTATTTCAAGATGTCCTTAAGTAACCGCAGGCGGGGTCCTCCCTGAATTCAGGGCTGCGATGGCACAGACCTGCTAGCTATCCCACAGAGGGAGGCACCCCTATACTCTCTAGCTCAGGCAGTGAATTCAGAGCCCCCTGAAAAATAGCGCCCCTTTCTTTGGTCCATCAGATTGTGATGATTCTCCTGTTTGTTAACATTTCAGTTCTTACCTCCTCTCTGTTGGCACCCAGGTGAGAGGGGCAAGGGGTCGCGTGGAATTCAGCTAGTCAGCATCCAGAGCAGAACCCTAATGTTTTCCTTAATGGGGCCCCGAGGTGACGCGTCCGCAGCCCTCGGAGGGGGTGAGGCGACGGCGCTTTACCCAGCTCTGTTTACAGCCGGTGTTGCTCAAATTTAGGTGGCTGGCTACTAGGGAAATAAATGAATGTGGAATTGAGGATGGAACAGACAATTCAGTGCTTTACAATAAATGGATGTATTTGAGATTCCAGAGAGGACTGGAGAAAGTAACTGAGTATGTCCAAAATGGTAAGTTCCCGACTGCCAGTGGAAGGCGGGGGCCGGCGCGACGCCGCGACCCAGTGGGGCCGGCGCCGCAGCCCCGCGCCTCGGCCGCGTCTCCGCACTGAGAAGCGAGCGGTTCGCCAGCCAGGGCGTCCTGGGGGGGTGCGCCGCGGCGTGTGGGACCCGCTCTCCTGCCCCTCCTTCACAGGTGTGTTATTTACTTTGCCTTCCAGGTGTCCGCAAATACGGTAAAGATTTTCAAGCTATTGCAGATGTAATTGGCAACAAGACTGTTGGCCAAGTGAAGAACTTCTTTGTAAACTACAGGCGTCGGTTTAACTTAGAGGAGGTGTTACAGGAGTGGGAAGCAGAACAAGGAACCCGGGCTCCCAATGGTGATGCCTCCGCTTTAGGGGAGGAGACAAACAGTGCTTCCAATGCGCCAGCAGGGAAGAGCGCTGAGGAGGAAGAGGAGGTGTGTGTGTGGGGGGGGCTGGAGCGGCTGTAGCGGCCCGCAGGAAGCCGACCTGACCGCGCGCGAGCTCGGGTCTCCGGCACCTGCTCGGGGCGGGCCCTCGGGAGCGAGCGTGCCCCGCGCTTTCGTGGTCTTACTTTTATTTCCAGTGTTAAGCTGTTTACTAATAAAGATGCCTGTCTGGTAGCTTCGTGGCTTTTTCGGTTTTTGGTTTTGTTTCATTTAAAATAAAAGAAGCTTGTGCTTCCAAAAAACACTGGTGTTACTGTTTTTGTTTTGTTTTGGTTTGTTTTGGTTTTCCTGTGCCAGCCCGAGCTGTGTTGTCTGGGCCCACGAGGAACCGTCCGCTCACGCCGTGTTTTTGTCTCCTCACCTCTAGGCACAGACCCCACAGGCTCCTCGGACTCTGGGTCCATCACCTCCCGCCCCATCGTCCACTCCAACACCGCCCGTTCCCGTGGCAACTCTGAACCAGCCTCCTCCGCTGCTGCGCCCAACGCTGCCCGCGGCCCCCGCTCTCCACCGGCAGCCGCCGCCGCTGCAGCAGCAGGCTCGGTTCATCCAGCCCCGGGCAACCTTGAACCAGCCGCCACCACCTCTCATCCGCCCTGCTAACTCTCTGCCGCCCCGTCTGAACCCCAGGCCGGTGCTGTCCGCAGCCGCTGGTCAACAGCCACCGTCGCTTGTCGGCATTCAGGCAGACGTGCAGTCCTCGGGGCACTAGACTCGGGGGCCCCTCACCCCAGCGCTCAGCCGGCTGGCCCAGGGGAGCCCCCTCGCCCGGACGCCTGGACGCGGACCAGCGCGGGGGCGTGGGCCCCCGAGCGGCTGCAGAAATCCTTTAGTTCACGCGACTGAGGTGTCACCCAGCTAAAAG
This sequence comes from Talpa occidentalis, assembly GCF_014898055.3. Taxonomy (NCBI): domain Eukaryota; kingdom Metazoa; phylum Chordata; class Mammalia; order Eulipotyphla; family Talpidae; genus Talpa; species Talpa occidentalis. The sequence continues at coordinate 70,570,887 of NW_023605194.1, read as the reverse complement.
CCTGCCGTCCACTCCCGTCTAGAATGTCCATGCAGCGACATGGTCTCATACCAGGAGAAAAAAAAAAGATCCAGTATTCTATATACCAAGGGTTTTTTGGTTTTATTTTGAACTGTATTTATTTTCTTGCAAGTCTCTATTCCTGCCTCTTCTTAGTCAAGGCTCTTAATATAGGAAGATCGAGTTAGGGATTGAGACGACTCCTTACGTTTCTCGAGTTAAGGATGTTTGACTTTTCCCCTTTAATTTAATTTTAAACAACATTTTCCTATGTTAGGAGTGCAAGAGTAAATAGCCTGCATTTAGATTTGACATGTTCATTTGATGCATATTTAAGCAATCATCGCTGCATATCCCTTTTTTCAAAAACACGTTGCTTTTTTTCTAAAGGAATTGTAATATGTTCCTTTAAAAGAAAGCAATTTAATCAATTGCAAAGCAATTATATGAAACCACAGAGAATGTACTGAACCCCCAACCCTTTGTGCACTTAGGGTCCTCGCCAGAGCCATCACCTGTGGGCGAGGTGGGGTGGCGTGCGTCTGGATGAGGACTTGGCTTGAAGTGCGACATCTTCAAGGTCCTGGAAGTGGAGTTCATTTTGATTTTTTTAAATGTTTCTAAATGCTATCTGCTTTGAACTAGTACTCGCCTATCTTTGGGGACTTAGAAGAGATTCCGTTTTGTCAGTTACGTGGAGCTAGTGGTTAGGGAAGCATTTATTTACAATACCCTTTTCATGTTTAGGTTCTGAATTTAAAACCACCCTCCTCCTTCTGACTATGGTCTGCATTTACATAAAGAATGTCTTCTTGATTCGTCTCTATTGTGCTATTTGGATACACTTGCGTATTCCCAGCAGCCAACTTGGACCCATGGGTTTGCTTTAGGGGTAAATCACGACATTATCTCATAAAATAAATTTAAGAATTTGTTCTGTGTTATCTAAAGATGCATCAGTATGTTGTCGCAATTGTGCTGTTAAAATGCTGAGACCCCTTTTCATAGAGAAACAAAACCTTTCAAGCCTTTGAACACATAACCACGAAGTCCCACAAAGCCCGTTTTACACGTGCTAGTGTTTCAACAATGTGTCACCGAACCCTCTGATACAGGGTTTCCTGCTAGAGTCCTGGCCCGTGCAGCAGGACGGATGTGCAGGTGGCTATCCAGCAGGACAGAGGGCTGACCACTCACAGCTGTGCCGGCTCACCACCTGACGCCCTGCTTTATGTTTGGAGAGGTGATGTGTTCCCAGCACCTTGGAAACACTGGCCGTGCTGTAGGCTCTAAAGCCATCAGAGCCATAGACTTGAGCGCACCGATCAGTTTGGGTTTGGGAGTTGAGAGCTCTCCTCTTCATGAGACCCTGTAGGCTGGCACAGCGCGAACTACCCCTAGGGACTACCTAGTTGCTATCTCTAGGGAGCACCCCCTTCTCACTGGTCATCTTATACCATCACCAGAAAAAAACAGACTCTAAGTTCTGAGGACACAAGAATGTATACTTATCTTTAACAGCCCTGGGGGACAGTCACATATACTAAGACATCTAGGGCGTTTTGAGAAGCCCCTCGACTGCCTTGCATTTGTACCCAGTGTGCAGCTTGCTGTCTTGTCTCGTCAGTGGGCCTCCCCATCGCTGTGTGGGGTCGTCGGCCACAGTGGTCAGCACCAGCATCTGTCCAGCTGTCCCGTATATTGTGATTCACTTAAAAGCCGTCCTATCCCAGCCCTGGGCCCTGGTGCTGCATTTGGGGCACATGCCTGGAGCGCACAGTAGGACAATCGTAGCTTCATTTGTAATATGACACATGTACCTGGTGAGATGTCTTTATCGTGTGCTTCGCGTAGTTTGTAAATATTTTGCACGTCATTCTTTTTCTTTTTTGTTGAAGCAGTGTTTGGCCTGGAAGAGTGATATGCTTGCTGCTTACTCAAAGGATTAAAGAGTTAAAGATGTCTATGTCTTCTATTTTTATATAATTTCATGTTGTATGAGGAACTTAGGACCTCTTCACTGTGAATTCTTAAGACTGATTTTTATAAAAAAGCAAAACCGAGAAATCTTTCAATGACCATTTCTTAATTTCAGGGTTGGCACTTTTGAAAAGTCTACACAAGAGTATTTCTTCCATCACATCACTAAAAATAAATCATACTTGATCCATCTGGTGATAGCAGTGAAAAAAAAATTTTTCTCTATGATTTCATTCTGGTGTAATATGGATGGAGGGAAAGGTAAGTTATGATCAGAACATTTTTCTTAATAATCTTACCATTGTGTGAGTAAAATAGAAGGGCCTGCCCTCACAGACCTGCCCATTCTTTTTAGGGGTAAATGCAAGGAACAAGCAAAACCACGTGTCAGTCACCATTTTCATAAATAGTACAAGCGTTGCAAGTACTTTGGTGAAAGACCAAGTTTAGTTCCTAAATATGTTGTATCATCTTCATGTTTCTTCCTGCTATCAGAACGTTCCCCATACAAATCAGTAACTGCTGATTACTTAACAAGACTAGGGCGTTAGGGTCTCTCCACTGAGAATAACCATACCTAGGACTCAAAACAGGATCTTTCTCTCTGTGATTCCCCAAAATAAGCCTGAATACATTGTGATTGTAAGAAGCACCTGAAAAGGAAACAACATGGTGTGTGTGTGTGTTAACTGAGTTATTCGCTACCCATCACGTCTGTTTCCAGAGGAGGAAACAGAGAAAGTGAATGCATACAGAGCGCAAGAGTCATGTGTGAAAAATAATACTATTAAAACATCTACAAGAAAATAGCTCTATTTCTGTCTCATTTAAGGGCGTGTATGTGACAGCTTAGGAAAAATAAATGGGTCACATATAACTCTTCCCAACTTAAATACTTGGAAGTTTAGCTGCTGTAGTTAGGAAGATTCTGTGGCAATAGATTTTTGGCCACAGTGGGGTTTGGGAATTAGACCAGAAAAGGGGTGCTCCTGGGGGATGGGCGGACTTTGTTTTTAATCCTGCTCTCCCTGAAGTCCCACTCGCCAGGAGAAGCAATGAAGACCAGGAATTGGTGTTGCTGAGATATTTGTGGTCACCAGTACTCGAGGGGACCGTGGTCTGCTGCAGAGGGAATGTGTGTACAGCATGGCAATTTCAACTTTAGAGCCCCAAACTGCGATTTGGGGGAGAAGGTTGAGAAAGGAGGAGATGCAAGTGGTTGGAATGGAAGGTCCAGGAGACATCTTCACCTTGCAAAGGGCATTCGGCTCCCAAGTTGCTTTATGTGATGTCTTTTTCTCTAGATCACTTGAAGAAAAATGATGTTTTTATACTGTATTGTGGCGTAATCACATTTAGAATAAGGCACAATTGCCAGTGACCTCAGACCCGGGACCATACCACAGCAGGAAACATCTCTCCTAGGGTCTAACCCACTGCCAGAGCAGCTTTCTTGATTGGCAGGACGGGGCTTCAAGAGCCTGTTGCTCCCAAGTCAACTTTTGTCTCCGCACTGCTGTGTTATAAACAGGCCCTTTCAGGATGGGGTTCTGGAAACATCCCGACTGCCGAGGGGCCTGTTGTGGGCGCCTGTGACTCTGCCCTGATGGGACTCCTAGCCCACTGAGCATCTCCTCTTCCCTCCCATATCTCACCCGTGGTTCCCCAGGCCCTCTGATTCTCCGGGTATTGTCTTGGCACCTAGAGTTCCTGCTGGTCAAGCTAAGACACAGAGTCAGACAGAGGGCCTTTCACCAGATAAACAGTCTTAGTTTGAGGAACATACTGGACAACCAGTATCTGCTGAGACAGCTGGCAGACATTTTGACCAGACTAGCATAACCATCCAGACACCCTGGCAGAAGTTAAGAGTAAACAGGAACTAGAGATAGCATGTTTTGATGGGGGAGGGGGGGACAATGGAGCCCCCAGGCAACAGCCCCTACTCACTCCCCCTAGCTTGTGCCAGACATTGGTACAATGTCATGCACCCCCAATCCACATCCCCACCACCCACATTCCTCAGGGACTTGCCCACCTTCCTTGAGCCTGATTCCCAGGAAATGTGAGACGCCCTGGAAAAGGGGCTGCACTCTCTGAGGCACGAACCCCTCTAGGTCTCTCTTTCTGATTGGCCTTTGAGTTGTATTTCCGCCCCATGCAGCCCCAATGCTGCCCTCCTGAGAGGGACACTTACCCCAGAGAGAAAGAAACAACATGCCCCCTTGGCAGTGCAGGGAAGGCAGGTTGGGGGCAGCCGCAGGTGGAAACAGATGCAAAACCCCCAGAATGGAGGGAACCCCCCCACTCCATGAAGCAGAGACAGGGCAGGAAAGCAGTAACATAGGAGAGAAATAGAGCAGACATTGTGTTGCAGGGCAGGAAGAGGGGAACCTCAGACCCCACAAACCTGCCTACTCTAAATAGTTTCTGCCATCCGTGGCATCAACACAAAACATATGAGACTTTAATAGGAAGGAACTTTAATACAATTAGTAAATAACACAGGAAAGGCAAAGAATAGTTTCTAAATCAAGTACCCAAAGTTACCTATTCCCTCATGGGTAAAAGTCCACCCAAGCAGGATTGGCCCAGAGCAAGGCCCCAAAGCCTGCCACAAGTCTGAAGCACTTTCCAGTGGGTACCCACAGAAAAGGGTCAGAAACAACCAGACAAGTCTGGGAGGAAAAGACCAAAATCAAAATCAAGACAAAAACCACCATTGTCACCTCCCCACGGGTCTCTCACCCACATCTGTGTCACCCAGTCCACGACCAAAAGGCAAGCACAGTTTCTTCACATGTCTCTCAGCTCCATGTGCCTCCTCCAGGTCTCCTTCTGGCTCCATCCTGCTTCCTTCCTTCCTCAGTCTCCTCTGCAGCTTCTTCTCTCCCTGCTCAGCTCCACCCTCCTTTTGGGTGGGGCAGGAAACCTGGGACCTCCCCCTTTCCTGGGGACCACCCTGTTACAATGGGAGTGATAGAGGAAAGAACAGAAAACCTGAAGGAGCCCTCATAAGACTAAAACCTGGGGCCTCCCTGGTGGTGCAGTGGTTGAGCGCTGAGTTGCAAAGCTGCCCGCAGCCTCTGCAGCGCCGGTTCAATCCCCAGCCACTGGGCGAGGGTCCCACATGGCGCGCAGACCTCTCCTGCTGCCCGCTGCTCCCCTCAGCAGTGTACTTCGGTCCTTCTGCCTGCTCTGCTCCCCGCTCTGGCTCTGGTAAATTCTCTCACCTCCCACGCTACTGACTGTACCCAGTGCTTGTGTAAATAAATAAATAAATCTTAAAAAAAAAAACAAACAAAAAACCTGGCTCACACAAAGCCAAGAGCTCAAGGTGGGGGTAGAGGGATTAACGTGACCATTAACCCAGCTATAGAAGCCAAGATCCTCAGGTGCCAGGGCCTTATCACAAATCCTAAGACCCAAGCAGGTATCAGACATTGTAGGGAGGGTCTGGAGCACAGACACTGACCTGAGCGTAAAGATGAGGAGATTGGGCCCTTTGTAGGATCTCCAGTCTGTCTCAGGTCTCCGAAATCAGCAGCAAACAGGCCACCCCACGAAGGAGTGAGCCCCTCCCAGAGAGAAAAAGACTGTATCAGTACAGTCTCTTCCCTGGCACGGGGCAGCACTCCCTCTGCCCACCTGTGCCTATGCAGGTGCTTCTTTTCACCAACTCTTTCCCTCTGCAGGGCAGCAGCCTCCTGCCTGCCCGTGACCTGTACCTGCCGGGGCTTCTCCTCACTGACCTCCCTCAGCAGAGGCAGCTCTCCTCAGGGCCGCCCACCTGCGACCATGCAGGCCTCTCCCAGCAAACCTGTCCCTCTCAGGACAGCTCTTCCTGCCTGCTGGTGTCTATGCAAGTGTCCTTCATTCTTCTGTCCTTCCCTAATAAACCTGCCCTTTAACTATAACTAATGTCTCTGCTTCGTGGAGAAACTCGCCTGGGAAACTCACCACATGCCACTGAAAGGAGAGTCCTGGGGAAACTTTTCCCAGAGTGAACTCAAGGACCCCGCACCCCAAACCCTCCTACCTGTAACAGGATGGCCCCCAGGAAAGGGGGAGGTCCCAGGTTCCCTGCCCCACCCAAGGGAGGGTGGAGCTGAGCAGAGAGAGAAGAAGCTGCAGAGGAGACTGAGGAAGGAAGGAAGCAGGATGGAGCCAGAAGGAGACCTGGAGGAGGCACATGGAGCTGAGAGACACGTGAAGAAACTGCACTTGACTTTTGGTCGTGGACTGGGTGATGCAGATGTGGGTGAGAGACCTGTGGGGAGGTGACAATGGCGAGTTTCTCCATGAGATAGAGACATTAGTTATATTTAAAGGGCAGGTTTATTAGGAAAAGGAACAAAAACAGTTAAAGACACTTGCATAGACACAAGCAGGCAGGAAGAGCTGTCCCAGAATGGACGGGTTTGCTAAGAGAAGCCTGCGTGGTTGCAGGCGGGTGGCCTTTGCAGATCATGGGCAGGCAGGAAGCTGCTGCCCTGCAGAGGGAGAGAGTTGGTGAAAAGAGGCACCTGCACAGGCACAGGTAGGCCATGCTGCCCCCATCCAGTGCAGAAACTGCACTGATGTATTCTTCTGTTTGGGAGGGGTCAAGCAGGGAACCATGAAGTTGTGCCCAGATTCCACGACACCACAGAAACTGAACCAGTGAGTGTTGTTTTGAGCTGCTCTGCCTGGGGGTTATGTGTTATACATCAATAGAAACCCAATACAGTGATAAATATACACCCTCTTAATCCATAAATAAAAGAAAGTTGGACAGAGTATATTAACATCAGACAAAGATCTCAAAACAAAGATTATCAAGGATTACAAGTGTCATTTAATTGTGATAAAGCGGACAATCCAGCAGGAGGATTCCTGATAAAACTGTGAAAAGAAATAGCATATCCTGGGGCCTCCCTGTTGGTGCAAGGGGTTAAGATGCAGCAGCACTATGAAGCTATCCACACCTACTATAGTATGAGTTCAGTGCCTGGCCAGGGAGTAACCCACATGGTACAAAATGCCTCTCCTGTCTCCCTGCTGCTTCCCTCAGCAGTGGATTTCAGTCAATATGCCTGTTCTGTTCCCCAGCTTGTCTCTGGTAAATCCTCTCACCCCCCACACCTGTGGCCAGTACCCCAGTTCTTGCATGCATAAATAAATAAATCTTTAAAAAAAAAGAAATAGGGCCTCCCTGGTGGCACAGGTGGTTGAGCAAAGTGCTGTGAAGCTGTCCAGCGGGCCACAGCCTCTGCAGTGCCGGTTCGATACCTGCCGGCCTTGGAGCAACCCACATGGCGAGCAGACTTCTCCTGACTCACCAGCTGTTCCCCTCAGCAGTGTATTTCAACAATCTGCCTGTTCTGTTCCCTGCTCTGTCTCTGGTGAATCCTCTCACCCTCCCGCGCATCTGGATTGTACCCTGGCTCTAGTATAAATAGAAATAAAGAAATAAGACTGTGCGCGCAGGAGAGTGTGTCTCCGACTTGCCATTTTAGAACAGGGACCTTCCTTCAATAAAGTCTTCTTGAAACCAGCAGAAAGTTCCCCGTGGAGCCAGAGGTGAGCTGGGAAGCACCCCCATGCTAGGCCCCTTCTGGCCAACAGTCCGAGCCCAGAGGGGGAGCAGGCAGCCAAGGCTGGGGCAGACTGTGTGTGCAGGAAAAGTGTGTCTCCAGCTAGCCATTTTAGAACAGGGAACTTCCTTCAATAAAGACTTCTTGAAACTGGCAGAAGGCTCCATGCAGAGCCAGAGGTGAGCTGAAGGCCCTCACAAACCTGGTCCCCCCTGGCAGGGAGTTGGAGCCCAGAGGGGGATCCAGCTATTTGGAGCCCAGAGTGCAATCCAGCCTCCCCACCTCCAGGGAAGTCTGTGGGACTTCAAGACACACCTTTGGAATTAAACAAACACAGAAGGAGGAGATATTATGTGACAGCTACCATTAACATACTCAAAGTACTACTGCATCACTGGACTTCTGGCATAACAGTATTTGACTCATTTGGACCACCAGTTTCTGAAATCCCAGAAAGAGCACACCAAAAAGATGCCGGCTAGTACCAGTGACACAGTGTCCCAACGCATAGGGCAAATTAGAAAACAGGCAGCAGGGAGAAGAAAAACTACATGCAACCTAGCAACTCCTCAAGAAAAAGACCTACCACCAAAAGAAAACCACCCATCAGATTGCAATGACAGTGACTTGGAAGAACTTCTGAGGTTTCCAGAAAGAGAATTTAAAATTGCCATGATTAAAAAATTGAAGGAAGTAAAAAACGATATGGGAAAAATAATGAACAATCAGAAGAATAAAATAGAGTCCCTAAAGAGGGAAGTAAAAGAAATGCAGGAGATCAAAGAATTAATGGAGGAGCTGGGAATTCTGGGAAAAGCAGTGAAAGTAGAATAGATGAAATGGAAGAATGAGTAAGTACTCTCGAAGACACAGAAATAAAAAGAACCAAAACAGAAACGCAAAGAAAAGTAAGAAGGAAAAAGACTGAAGAAAGACTTTGGGAACTATCTGACTCCATGAGGAAAGGAAATGTAAGAGTTATAGGAATCCCAGAAGGAGAGGAGAGAGACCTAGGAACAGAGAAAATATTCAAGGAAATAATTGAAGAGAACTTCCCAAACATGAAGAAGGAGCTGAAAATAGACATACAAGAAGCAAGAAGAACACCAAACTTCCATGACTAAAGGAAAAATACAGCAAGACACATAATAGTAAAGCTCCCAAGAATCCAAGGCAAGGAAAAAATAATGAAGCTGACAAGAGGGAAGAAACAGATAACATTCAAAGGAAAACCCATCAGACTGACATCAGGCTTCTCTGAAGAAACACTACAGGCAAGGAGAGAGTGGAGGGACATAGTCAACAGACTCCAACACAACAAATGCCAACCAAGAATACTCTATCTTGCAAAGCTTTCCTTCTTCTATGAAGAAAGAATAAGGACCTTCCCAGACAAACAGAAACTCTGAAATTTCATTACAACTAAACCCCTACTCCAAAAAACACTACAAGGAGTCCTAAAGCCAGAACCAACAGAGGGATGAATTACAATGAAAGAAGGCAAAAAAAAGTTATTAAAGGAATAAATAAATAAAATCAGAGGAAAGACAAACATAATGGCAAATAGAGATGCTAACACATCAATATTAACTCTAAATGTTAATGGACTAAACTCTTCAATAAAAAGACACAGAGTCGCAGGCTGGATTAAGAAAACAAAACCCAACCTTTTGCTGTCTCCAGGAAACACATTTAACTACAAAAGATAAATATAGGCTCAAAGTTAAAAGATGGAAAACAATCCTACAAGCAAATGGACCAAAAAAGAAGGCAGGAACAGCTATACTTATATCAGATAAAACAGATTTCAAACTCAAAAAGGTGAAAAGAGACCCTAACAGTCACTACATTATGATCAAGGAGACAATACTTCAAGAAGAAATAACACTCATTAACATATACTCACCAAATGAAGGAGCACCAAAATATATCAGACAATTATTATCATCTCTGAAAACAGACATCAGAGAAAACACATACGTAGTAGGAGACTGCAACACACCACTATCAACAATGGATAGATCAACAAGACAAAAAATAAGTAAAGACACTAAAGCTCTAAATAAGGATCTAGAGCTCATGGGCTTAACAGACATCTATAGAACACTAAACCCCAAAAAATCTGAGTACACATTTTTCTCAAGTGCACACGGATCATTCTCCAGGATCGATCACATACTGGGACACAAGACAAAACATCAACAGATATACCAAGATTGAAATCATACGAAGCATCTTTTCTGACCATGAAGGCATCAAACTAGAAATAAACCATAAAAAGAAGGCAAGGAATTCTCCTACCTCATGGAGATTGAAACCCACACTACTGGAAGACCACTGGACTAATGAGGAGATCAAAGAAGAAATTAAAATATACTTTGAGTTGAATGACAAGGAGGACACCAATTTCCTAACCACATGGGACGCAGCAAAAGCAGTAATAAAAGGGAAATATATAGCAATAGAGGTTCACATCAAGAAACAAGAAAGATCTCAAAGAAACAACCTAATTTCAAAGCTCAAAGAACTAGAAAAATAACAACAACAACAACAACAACAAAAAACCCAGCAGAAGAAAAGAAATAATAAAAATCAAAGCAGAAATAGATGAAATTTAAACTAAAAAAGCAATCCAAAAGATCAATGAAACCAAAAGCTGGTTCTTCAAAAAAATAAATAAAGTAGACAAAACTCTAGTCAGGCTCACAAAGGAAAAATGGGAGAAAGCAAAAATAAATAGGATCACAAATGAAAGAGGAGAAATCACAACAGACACAGCAGAAATCAAAAGAATAATCAGAAACTACTATGAACAGTTATATGCAAACTAGTTCAACAATCTAGAGGAGATGGACAAATTCCTACAACTCTGCAATCACCCAAAGCTAGATAAAGAAGAAATGGAACACCTAAACAGACCAATTACAAGCAGTGATATTGAAATGGTAATCAAAAACCTCCCCAAAAACAAAAGCCCAGGACCTGATGAATTTACAAATGAATTCTACCAAACATTCAGAAATGAATTAGTGCCTGCCTATCCTTCACAAACTCTTTCAAAAATTTGAGAAGGGGGCCTCCCTGGTGGCACAGTGGTTGAGCACTGGGTTGCAAAGCTGCCTGCAGCCTCTGCAGTCCCGGTTCAATCCCCGGCTGCTCCCTGGCCACCGGAGGAGGGTCCCACATGGCGCGCAGACCTCTCCTGCCTCCCACTGCACCCCTCAGCAGTGTACTTCGGTCCTTCTGCCTGCTCTGCTCCCCGCTCTGGCTCTGGTGAATTCTCTCACTCTCCCATGCTTCTGACTATACCCAGTGCTTGTATAAACAAACAAACAAACAAACAAACAAACAAATAAATAAATAAATAAATAAATTGAGAAGGAAGGGATAATGCCAAACACGTTCTATGAAGCCAACATTACACTAATACCAAAACCAAACAAGGACAACACAAACAAAGAAAACTACAGGCCAATCTCGCTAATGAACACGGATGCAAAAATCCTCAATAAAATTTTAGCTATCAGAATCCAACAACGTATCCATAAGATGATTCACCACGACCAAGTAGGATTCATTCCAGGGACACAAGGATGGTTCAACATCCGAAAATCAATCAATATTATCCAATACATCAACAAAAAGAAATATAAAAACCATATGATAATATCAATAGATGCTGAGAAAGCTTTCGACAAAGTACAACACCCATTTATGATAAAGGCCCTTGAAATTCTTGGGATACAAGGAACATACCTCAACATCATAAAGGCCATATATGGCAAGCCTACAGCCAGTATCATTCTCAATGGTGAAAAGCTGAAAGCATTTCCATTAAGATCTGGAACAGGACAAGGATATCCATTCTCACCACTGCTTTTCAATATAATACTGGAAGTCCTAGCCAGATCAATAAGACAAGAGAAAAACATACAAGGAATCCAAATAGGGAAGGAAGAAATTAAACTATCAGAAGATGTTTGATAAGTTAAAGTTAAACTATTTGCAGATGATGTGATAATATACATAGAGAACCCCAAAAACTCCACAGAAAAACTAATTCAACTAATCAATCAGTTTAGTAAAGTGGCAGGATACAAAATCAACATGCAAAAATCAGTAGCCTTCCTATATACAAACAATAAATCTGAAGAAGAAGAAATAAAAAAAACCATCCCTTTTACTATTGAAACAAAAAAAATCAAATACTTAGGAATAAACCTAACAAAAGAGGTAAAGGACCTATACAAAGGAAACTATAAAACACTGTTAAAAGAAATAGAAGAAGAAGACACAAAGAAATGGAAAGACATCCCCTGCTCATAGACTGGAAGAATTAACATTATTAAAATGGCCATCCTACCAAAAGCAATTTACAGATTCAATGCTATTCCAATAAAAATTTCAGACATTCTTCAAAGAAATAGAACAATTATTGATGAAATTCATATGGAAGCACCAAAAACCCCAAATAGCCAAAGATCTCCTGAAAAAAAAAAAGAAGAAGGGAATGGAGGCATCACTCTCCCAGACTTCAAACTATACTACAAAGCCATAATCATCAAAACTGCATGGCATTGGAACAAGAACAGACACACAAACCAATGGAACTGAATAGAAAATCCTGAAATAAACCCACAGATTTATGGTCAACTAATCTTTGACAAAGGAGGAAAGAATATGCACTGGAGCAAAGAAAGTTTGTTCAATAAATGGTGCTGGGAAAGAAATAGCAAATCCATCATTAAAGTCAGTGATTTCAACACCTATCTCTCAATTATTGATAGAACTTGAAAACCAAAAATGAGTAAGAATTTGAGATTCAATGACACCAGAATTGTAGGTTTTCAGGCCTAGTCTCCTAGCCAGGAACTATCCCAGCTTGCAGGGGCAGCACTGAGTCCCAGCCACTAGACCACTACCGGTTGGTGTCTCACGAAGCCACAGCAGGAACTTTGCAGACGCTCAGGCAAGCAAACGAGAAGAAGAGGCAGATTTGTTTTAGAGAAAGAAAAGGTTTATTGAGGAGAAAAGGAACAGAAATAAAGTGGGACTCCCAGGCCATGAAACCAGGCCAGGGAGGGGCAAGGAAGCAGAAGTGGAATTGTGTCTCAGGGAACATAGGCCTTCTTTCCCTAATTATTCTAAAGCTCCACCTGTCTCTTTGTGATTGGTTAGTTCTCAGTGGTCTCACTCACTGCCTAAATGTCTCTGTACCCAGAACTAAGTCTCTGTGTCCCAGCCTTTATCTTTTTTTCTTCATTGTCCTCTATTTGGAATGTCTTGTTGACCCTAAGGTCATAAAGTAAGTCCCTAATATCATATGTCCTGGGGTGTTTGATTGTCCCCTTTGGAATTTGTTGTCCTTATCTCTGGAGACTTCCTTAACTCTGCTGAAGTCCCTGCACTGTCCTTGAGGCTGCCTAATTATCTCTAACTTGCCCAAGGATTCACCGATACTTCACCTAATTGAAACTAATATATCATTCCCCCCAATCGCAGAATGACCCTTTTTGTGGACACATGAAATACTTCTAAGAGAGTCTTGAAGTATTCCAAGTATTCCAAGAATAATTCCATATTCTGAGCCATAAGTGTGTTTTAATAAGTAGAAAAGGATTCAAATCCTCCAGAGTATGCTGCTGTGCACAACGGAATTAGGGACCCACAACAGAAGGAAAACTGGGAAATTCCCAGATATTTGGAAATTAAGACATTTCTAGTAAGGTATAAATTACAAGAGAAATAAGAAAATATCTCAAACAGACTGTAAGAGGAACAGCATTTAAAAAATCTATCCGATGCAGCAAAGCAGAGTTTAGAAGGAAAATAACAGCTTTAAACATTTAGATAAGAAATACCTAAAATGAACACCCTAAGCTTTCTTCTTAAACTTAAGAATTAAAAAGAAAAGAGTAAACCCAACCAAAAGAGGGAAGGAAATAAAGATTGTAGTTTAAATAAATGAAATAGAAAACCAAAAAAGGAATAGAGAAAAAACCCTGAAAAAGGAATAGAGAAAAAACCCTGAAATCAGTAGCTGATTCTTGAAAAGATGATCAAATCTAGACTGGAATTGGTCCATCACTATATAACATTCAGAAACCGAAAGAATTGGTGAAGGAATATTGCAAACTCTTCATGGCAACATACTTGGAAATGTTTATGGAAAGGACAAATTCTTACCAAAGACATCTGAAAAATAGAAAACCTAAGTCAAAGAAGTTGAATACGTAACTTAAACTCTCCCTACACAATAGCTTTGCGGGTGAATTCTATCAAACCCTTACTCAAACCTACACAAACTCTTTGAGAAAATACAGGAGGAGGGCCCCCTTGGCACGAAAGGGGTGAAGCACAGCACTGTGAGGCCAGGGAGCTGCCCACAGGGCTCGGCAGACCTCTCCTGTCTCCCCGGAGGCTCCCCTCAGCAGTGCTTTCAGTTAGTCTGCCTGTTCTGCTCCCCACTCTGTCTGTGGTGGATCCTCTCACCCCCCGCACCTCTGGTCTGTACCCCAGTTCTTGTACATATAAATAAATAAATCTTAAAAAAAAAATACAGGAGGAAAGAACCCTCCTTATTCATTCCACACGAGTACTCCTGCTCTGATTCAAAGCCAAATGGAGACAGCACAAAAAAATTTCACACTAATACCCTAATGAACAAAGCAAACATCCTCAATGAAATGTTAACAACCAAGTTGAGCCACATCGAGAGAAGGTGGCACACCAGTCCCCATGGTGCTCATGCCAGGACTGCAAGCTTATTTCAGCTGTTGATATTTGGGGTAAGATAATTCTTTGTTGTACATTGTAGGATGTATAGTAAAATTCTGAGTCTCTATCCCCAAACACCAGTAGCATCCAACTCCCTCTAATGCCCTCTAGATTGGCTTAAAGACTGACCATATTAGGCCTCCCTGGGGGCCTAGGGTTGAATCTCAGCGCTATCACTGCTACGGCCTGAGTTTGATCCCCAGCCAGGGAGCTGACCCACATGGTGCAGCAGACCTCTCCTGTCTTCCTGCAGCTCCACTCAGCAGTGGATTTCAGCAGCTCTACCTGTTCTGTTCTGCTCCCCACTCATCTCTGGGAAATCTTCTCACCCCCTGCACCTCGGGCCTACACCCCAGTTCTTCTATGCAAATAAATAAATAAATAAAATAAAGACTGACCATATCAACTGTTAATGTAGGGATACAGTCACTTTGGAAAACTGGCAATTTCTAATAGATTAAATGTACAATACCATCCAGTCAGTTTACTCCTATACAAGTGCTTAAAGAGAAATAAAACTCTATGTCTACCCAAAAACTTGTACTCAGATGTGCGTGGCAGCGTTCTCTATCATATCCCCAAACTGGAAATAATCCAGATGTCTGTCCTGATACATGAGTCAACAAAATGCCATGCGCAGAGGTGGCCTAGAACCTCAACGTGCTGATGCACCACAAAGTGTTGACTCTCAAAAACATCGCGCTAGTTGACACAAATGACCACATGTTATTATTATTTTTGTGAATTTTCCAGAACGTACGATACTATGGAAACAGAAAGCAGACTCGGTCTTGCTCGAGGCCAGAGCTAGGAGCGAGCGCTTCAACTACAAATGCGCAGGGATTTGCTCTAAGATCCCGTGGCTAAGTTTGCATGACTGTGCATTTATACAATTCGTGGATTGGGTGAATTTTATGATGTTGAAAGTATAACAGTAAAATGGGTTTTAAAAGGGAATGTATGGAGTGAAAGAACGTGCAATGGTGGGACGGCTACAGAGTGGGCAGCTGAGCCAGACGCCCTTGGAGCCAGGTCAGGAACTCTGGGTGTGGCAAAGACAAAGTCAAATGTGTCAGTTCTTCCAGATGCCAGACCTTCCTGAGCTCACACCTCTGCTTCTTCAGGTTTCCATCCTGGTTTCAGTGAAAGGAAGGCTGTGCATAACAAGCATCACCAGGACATTGTTTCAACTCTCCCTACCAGCAGGCACCAGAGAACTGGCCTTCCTTGTTGCAAAATCTCACCCAATTGTATCCATCAAACACTTAATCTTACTTAGGGTTCCTAAGGCTGAATAATAACCTTAATACTGCCTGTCAGTGCCTTACAGTCACTAGGTAGCATCAACACCCACCCCACCAGGTTTCCCCCAGCAGGGCTGGGGGCTGCCGATGAGGGGCTCTTACTAAAGGAACTGTCAACAGTCAGCCAGGCCTACAGTTGGCCAGACTTTCAGAAAATAAAAATCTCATTTTTTCCAACAAAAAGGTTGACTACTAGACAATCAAGCCGTGAACAGAGAAGGGAAGGGGTGACCCCAGGCCAAATACAGGCAACACGCACCAGTGCAGCGGGAGTCTGGTTTTTTCAAATTGGTACTGAAGGTGCACACGGTAGGTAAGAATAAAGTAAAGCAAGCAGAACAAAAAGAGCAAATTTCTCCTGGGCTCTCTGGGGCACGTGCAGGGAGGCCACACAGGCTCATGGACGTCCACATCATGGCCGCTGGGAGTGTTCAGAGCAGCTTCATCCCTAACAGCCCAAACTCAGAGGTAACCAGGACGTCCCTCAGCAAGCCGAGCTGTGGTCCCTCCAGATGCAGGATGCGCCTTTGGACACGGTCTCTTGCAAAGAATCTCGGTCCTGGGAGAACACTGAGCCCTACTGGCTCCCGGCCTCCTGCTGTGGAGCTCAGCATGCTGGCAGGAAGGCGATAGGAAAGGGAGATCGATGGAAGCAAAGGGGCCACATCTCCCCGGTTGAGAAATGAAAATCAGGAAACCCACAAGCATTTATTCCTCGCTGCCCCCACAGCGACGCCCCCTGGGTGATGAGCTGGCGGGCTCAGAACCTGGAGGTGTACGCCAGCCCAGGAGCAGCGGCGGCCTGCTGTGGTTCCACCACAGGCAGAAACTTTCCAGTGTGACTTGCAGCGGAAGTTAGAAGTGAGATCTGAGCCCAGAGGAGAGAATTTTCCCTCCCTGTGTGCTCTCACTGCTCTCTAGGTGATGGAAGTTCTGACTTTACCGTGTCCTAACCGCCCAGGGCACTGATTCATCTTAGCCGGCGGCGAAGCCGGAGGAGACAAGGCACGGTGTACCACCCCAGCAGGTGGCGCCCTCCCCTGCCTCGGCACCAGCTCGCCACCCCAGGAAGGCAGCGACCCCGCACACCTTTGCCAGTCACCCAGCAATTGAAATGCCGAAAGCCTTGGCTTGCTGAGGTCTGAGGGTGGGGGAGGGGAAGCATCTAAGGGCTAAACAGGTGCCCGGGTAGCCCGTTTCTTCCGTGTAAAAACTCCGTTATGGTCAAATCCTGTTTTTATTTTTTTAGATGAATTTAGTTGGACGGCTGGATTGTGTCTGTAACATTGCCGATATTTTCAGAACACTGAAGCTAATAAACTCTGCCTCCCTGAAGTGTACAGGAGGGGTAGGGAGGTGCAGTGGCTAATGGTACCAGAACCACACTTCCCAGGCCAAGTCCACCGCTCCCAAAGAACTTTGCAATTTTGGTGAATTTTCCAGAAGATGGGTTTTTCTCATCTATAAAATAGGGTTGGTGAGTAAATGGGTTCCTCAGGATAGAGCACTGAGCGCAGGACCTGGTGTAGAATAAGACTGAATCACCTCAGCTATCATCCCGGAGCATTTCATGTTTGCTCAGATGTTTATGCCCTGACCTTCCTGTCCATCTTCAAGGGGGTGAAGAAAGGGGCCACGGGTCTGCACTGCGCTGGGCCTTCTCTGGCCTTCCAGAGGCCCTGCCTGGGATTGTGTGTTCACCAAGGGGAACAGAAAGTGTCTCTGAGCTCCAGCTAACACCCACCTAAATCTCCTCTACCCTCCCCTTAGCTTTCTAGCTCCGGAGTGACAGGCCTCTACTTCC
Source organism: Talpa occidentalis (assembly GCF_014898055.3). Lineage (NCBI taxonomy): Eukaryota > Metazoa > Chordata > Mammalia > Eulipotyphla > Talpidae > Talpa > Talpa occidentalis. Next base: position 70,553,446 of record NW_023605194.1, on the reverse strand, counting down.
CAGCACTGAAGGCGCACTCTCCCAGCACGAGATTCCGCCAATTTAAAGTGTGGACAGTGTTCTTGGGACAAACTGACTGCTTGACGGGGAGGAGACGGTGAGGCGGCGATCGCAGCCACTGCGCACCCACCTGCGCAGACACTGAAAAGGAAAGCAGATACACCTTTGCAAAACGAGCCTCCCCCAGTGTGCTGGAAGGGTGGGGTGGGAACGGGGTGCGGGGGAAGAGAAGGGAGAAGAGGAAAGCAATGAGAGAAGGGTTACTCCAGCCGGATTCAGGGAGCCCGTTGTCACCTCATTTAATTCTCACGCCTCCGCACCCGCCCCGCCCCGCACGCTGCTCCTTCCTCTCGGGCGGTAATCTCAGGGCTGGGGTACAGCCTAGCGCGCCCCGGCCCCGCCCCCGCCCCCGCGCCCGGGGCCCGCCCCGCTCCCCGGCCCCGCCCCGCTCCCTTCTCCGGCTCCGGGCTCCGGGCCTCCGGGAGGAGCGCGCCTGCTGACCCGCCCGCAGAGCCCAGCGCGGAGCCGCACGTGAGTTCGGGCAGATCCGCGCCCCAGGTTCGAGCCCCAGGGCTGCTGGCAGGACTGAGGGGAGCGAGGTGCTCTGTCCGCTTGTCACACTTTTTGAAAGCGAAAGCGCGCGCGGCGCAGGAGCCCGGCAGCCGCCTCCCCGCGCCCCGAGTCAGACTGCGGGGCCCCGCAGGGTCCGCCACCCCTCAACTCGGGCGAGTCCGGGGGAGGCGTGGGGTGGGCGCGGACTGCGCTACCCTGAGCAAGAGGCAGGGCACGGCCCGGGGCTGAGAGGTGGCGGCAGGCGGGCTCTGCTCGGGGAGTGGGTGCGGGGTGCCGGCAGCTCCTTCTCGACCGAGGGGTGTGCGGCGGGGACGCGACCCCAGGCTGGAGCCCCCTGGAGCCGGCGGCTGCGCCAGAGGCGCTGGTGGGCTGGAGGGCAGGTGCAGGTCGGGGTGTGCAAGCCGTGGGGGCCTTTCCGGCGCGAGCCCTGGTGCAGACCCTGCACGCGCCGGAGCCCCCTCCGCTTCTGCAGGGCTTCTCCTGGAGCGCGCGGGAACTCCGCTCGGACTGGCAATGGATGGGCACCCCAGGAGCCGCAGGCGCGCGCGCGGCTCCTTCAGAAAAGCAACACGCACCCGGGGAGCTCCAAGGGGTCCCTAAGAAGAGCAGGGCGCAGAGAGGTGAAGGGAGCCGCCGGGCCCCTCAGGCAATCCGTGGAATCTGGGCGTCGGCGCCCGGTTGTTGCCCCTCGTGCCTGCGCCCGAGGTCTTGGCAGTTCTGAGAGTTTTCCGTGAATTCCCGCCCGCGCTCGCCGCTGTCCCGCTGGGCTGCTCCCCCGACTTTGAGCTGGTTCGTCCTCCTCCTGCAGAGTTTCCATATTTGGCGATTTCACATTTACTTTCATCGGAACTCAGTGTCTGGCTGCGGCTGCCTGGCTGCACTTGGCCGCCAGCCTGAGGTCGGGGAGACCCGGCGGGCCCGCCCCGCACCCCACTCCGGCCCCGGCAGCCCCGGGCGCTGACCCGTGTCCAGTACCAGTTTAGTACCATAAATATTTGCTGCGCCGTTGCTGCTAGCCAGAGGTGGGAGGGTGAAAGGATTCACTAGAGAGAGTGGGGAGCAGGATGGGCAGATCCACTGCTGAGGGAGCAGCAGGGAGACAGGAGAGGTCTGCTGTGCCCTGTGGGTAGCTTCCTGGCCAGGGATTGAACTCTCGCTGCAGTGGCTGGGATAGCTTGATAGTGCTGTCTTTAACCCCTGCACCCCCAGGGCTGCATATTAACAGGCCTCCCCAGTGGCACAGCAGGTGAGTGCAGCACTGTGAATCTGTCCTCAGCCTCTGCAGTACCAGTTCGATTCCCGGCCAGCCAGGGAGATAACCACATGGTGCGGCAGACCTCTCCTGTCTCACCTGCTGCTCCCCTCAGCAGTGCTTTTGGTCTATCTGCCTGTTCTGCTTCCTGCTCTGTCTCTGGTGAATCCTCTCACCCTCCCACGCCTCTATCTGTACCCCAGCTCTTGTATAAATAAATAAATCTTAAAAAAAAAAAAAGAATGAAAGACAAAAAGTTTGCAAAGAAATTGGTTGGGGGACTTCTGGGGACGGAACAGTTCTGGGGGCTGTGGCAGGACTTTAGGCCAGGAGAGCCTCTGCTGGGACCTCTGAAATTCAGGTGGCCCCTGTGCCCCCTCAACCCCAGACAGGGTGTTAGCAGAGTGAGGGTTTGAATGAAAACCTCATCCAAATGCTCCTAGCTAAGTGCTCCTATCCCCAACTGGGCTCCGGTGGGAGGAATGACAAACTGCCGGAGCCCATGTGAGATGGGCAGGGAAGTCAGCGGCTGCTGTTCACTCCTGTTGGGTTCTGCCTTGAGTCTGGAGTGCGTGGGCTCGCCTCATGCAGGGCTTGCTCCCTGGCCCAGACGGAGCTGTTCTCTGGAGACCTGCCCAGGGGCTGGTGGGACTTGCTGGTCCTCCGGGGCTGAGGTCTGTGTGGTGCGGATGGGAGGGGCTGTTTCCATCTAACAGGATGTCGGGGTGCCCCTTGATGGGTGGCAGGTGGTGGCACGGATGTGGAAGAGGACAGGGGCCCACTCCCAGGAAGCACCGCAAGCATGGGGCTGCTGGATACACAGAGTCAGGCCTCCTAGGGGAGCCTTGGGAGAGGAGTGTCACCTTTGGACACAGCTGCTGGACATGAGTGGCCAGCGTGGACATGACTTTCCAGCTGGGGGCTGGAGAGAGACTGGGCTGCCCCAGGCCTCGCTTACCACCCACAGCTCCATGCAGAGCCAGCTCCTCACCATCTCCCTATGGCCTCCCCAGGGAAGGGCAGGCGGGGGCGTCCCTTCTGGGGGCCAGTGCAGCTGCGGCTTAGAAGTGATGGAGTTTGCTGGCCCCACTCCTGAGCATTCTCAGCGCGTTTCAGTTACAGGAAGCTGAGGTTCTGGGCGGAGGCGTCCTGGGGCCAGACATGCCTTCAAAGCCTGCGGTGCCTCATCTGCTGGGGTCTACGGGCACTGACAGGCCAGGGGCACACCTAGAGAGCTCTGCTGTCAGGTTGTGCCTTTTGCTGATGCTCCTCTGGGGACCCGCCCCTGCAGAGCTGCAAGAGATGGGTGTGGGGCGGGGGGACTGGGGGAATGTGCTGCCTAGGGAACCCATCCCCAGGACTGGAGGCTCTGGGGGCTGGTCCCCCCCGCTGTGCCCTGGGGAGCTTGCTGCATTGCCCAGAGGAAATTCTCACCAGAGGGGTGGGTAGCAGTGACCCCCATGGTCCCGCCAGCCGCATCTTTTGATGAAGACTCTGGAGGGCCAGGAGGAAATAAAAATGAAAATGCTCATCAGCCTGCTGAGACAGAGCCCAGATGGAGCTGAGCACGTGTGTGGCGCCTCCAAGCAGGGAGGACACACGCAGCGGAGAACAGGCCAGGTGTGCCTGCAGGTGGCCCATGTTAGAGGGAAGTTCCGGGGTGCACAGCAGGGCACCCCTCATGCACTTTCACAGACCCAATGCTCCGTCTTCTCACCAACACCCTGACCTCCCCCACGGCCTTTTGTCTCTCCAGGAAACAGCGCCCCTGGTGTGACTTTCAGGATGCACTTAGCCTGTCTCCCTTCAGATGTCACTCCTTCAAGCACCGTGATGTTAACTGTAGCTTCCAGGGGCAGGTGGCAGCCCCTGCTGTATTTCTAGACGTGTCGCTATAGCCCTGCACCCATCTCGCGTGCTGCACCTTGCCCTCTGGCCCCGCCCGTCCTCTGCGTGTGAGCGGGGGCATGTGGGGAGGGGTGTGAACAGAGCTGGATCATTAGGTCTTACGCACGAAACTGTATAACATTAAATGCCACCCACGGCCTTCACATGCATGAAATGAACAGAAGAGAAGGTGCTCGCCTGATGTGGGAGCTAACCTTGTCCACCTGCACCCCTTCCACTTCCCTCCCTGGGATGGGTCCCCACCAGTGTACCCCCATCCTCTGACCTCTATCCCACCTATTCCCCTCCCTCTACACTCAGGTCTATTCTGGGACAGTCTTCTGGAAAGAGTAGCCACTCTGGCTCGGCTCCGGGCACCTGGCAAGTGGCTGTGATGCCTTTGGCAGTCCCAGCCTCCTAATCTTCGGTCGCCAGTCTGCCATGCAGCTGTCGCTGGTTCCTGGAGGGCACCGTGCCCTCCTGCTCACCAACCCTCCCTTGACCTCGAGCTTCTGGCTCTGGCCCTCCCCCCACTCTGCAGCACTGCTGTGGGGCCTGGGGGCAGCCCAAACTGAAGGGGAGCCCCTCACTGCTCCCTTCCTGGACAGCTGGATTCTCGGGACAGGCAGAGTCTTGACCATGATGTTTCCAGAGCCCCAGAGCCACTCCTCCCTCTGTACTCCCCAACCCTGCCAGATCTCTGCTCCCTCAGGCTGTCCCGTCCCAGAGGCCTCACTGTCTGCCCCAGGGCTGCATCCACCCTGCTGCTGTCTGCCAGGCCTTTTCTCTGGCCCAAGAAGCAGAGGGCGCTGTTGTGCAGGCTGCTGAGACCTCTGCGCCCCGTGGTGCCTGGAGCTAGCACAGCTTTGGGAAGGCGGGGCCGCCAAGCTGGGCTGTGATACACGGGTGGGAGCCTTAGGCACTGGAGTGCCTACGCCTTCCCTCCCCCCCCATAAAGGAACAACAAGGTGTCACCCACTTGGGGGCCTGGAAGGACCAAATGAGCCACACTGTTCACAGAGCTGAGCTTCGGGAGGACCGGGAAGCTGGTTTTCCTCTTACATGTTCCGTAGCCGCAGGGGTCTGGGGTCTCTGGGGACACGTGAATGTGCATGTAGGCGGAGGGCGCTCATGTGCAAACTAAACACACACTAAGGACTGACCTGTGGTGTGCAGTGAAGACCCTCACTTAGTCCTGTGCCTGCCCCTCTGGCCGTCCAGACCAGGCAGCCCTGGGAAGCCAAGGGAGTGGATGGGGCAGGGGAGGCAGCGGTGGGAGGCGGCAGGCAGCTGGGGCTGGTCTCAGAGGTAGGAAGCCAGGCTTCCTTTTTCTTTTTAATCTAAAGGACTTTTTGTAAGTAGGCACTCATGACTAGGAGACACTGAGCACATGACATACGTCACGACATGGTTTAAACCTTGAAGCCTTGGTCTCCGCTGCTATGCAGCGTGGCCTCGTGGGCAGCGTGGCCTCATGGGCAGCGTGGCCTTATGGGCAGCAGGGCCTCCTGAGCAGCAGGACCTCAAGGGCAGCAGAGCCTTGTGGGCAGCTGGGCCTCATGGGCAGCAGGGCCTCCTGGGCAGTGTGGCCTCATGGGCAGCAGGGCCTCGTGTGCAGCAGGGCCTTGTGGGCAGGCACTGATGCAGTGGGACTTGGCTTTGCTCCAGGAGGCTGTTCTTGGCTCAAGTCTCTGCTCTTGTTGTTTTGAAATTCTGAGGATTCTGGTCTTTGGAAGGATCGAGGGCAGAGCAGGTGCAGCCTCAGAGGAAGGGCGGTGCAGGCAGTGAGGCCACATGACCCAGCAGAAGGGAGAGAGGGGGTCTGGGAAGCCATACACAGGCCTAGCCCCTAGAGCTGGCAGCGGGGACACCAGGGGTCAGCTGAGGGGAGTGAGGTCAGCCTGCTTTGTCAGCCCCCTCATCTGCCCCTGGACCGAGCTGAGTCAGGCCTTAGAGGGTCCCTGGGTGCTGCAGGGTGGAGGCAGGTAGGTGTGTGGAAGCTCAGTGGGTACCACAATTTCTTCTTCTGGCCTTGTGTTGAGGCGAGGATTCTGAGGAGGAAATCCCTGTCTTTCAGCCTGGGAGATGCCCTGTGCACCCCCTAGGATCCAACCACGTGGAGGCAGAAGGGTCAAGCACTCTGGTGGGGGGTAGAAATGGAGGGAGGGGCTCGGGCAGCAGGAGAGGGCTGGGCAGAAGGGTGAGGGAAGGCATGAGCAGTAGCCTCACGGGGGAAGAAGATCATGGGCTCAGCAGCCACCCTGATATTGAGGTGGTTTATTTGAGGCTCTGTCTCCTTGGAGTGTCCAGGCTGTGTGTCACTGTGGACACGCAGACACGGGCTGCTTCCTGGATCCACCGAGTCCAGTGCATGACTATGTGGGGCAGCTGCCGACATACCTCACTCTACCCTGACTTCCCCGCCTGGTTCTTGCGCCTCGACGGCAGGGCAGGTGTCCTCACGTGGCTCTGCTCCGGGACCCTTCTCCACCTCATCCTCCTGTCTGAGCACCTCCTTCTCCATGTGTGCCTCTCTCCCATCCAAAGCTTCATCTCTTGGTGGGAAGGCCTCTGTGTTGGAGGGTCCCCAAGACCAGGCCCAGGCTTGGTGGTTTGCCAGGAGGACACAGCAGATGGTCACCCCGCTGCGATTTATTACAGAGAAAGCAAAATCCACCAGGTGAAGATGCACCTGGTGGAAGTGGGGGGAATACAGCTCCCAGAGGTGCCCCTGAGGCCCCGCCCAGGAGCTGGATGGTGCCCATGCTGACTTGGGGCACGTGTAAAATAGCCATCAGGGGTGCCCACTGGGGACATGGAGCCCTGTGTTTGTACTGAGGACTGGCCTTGTGGGCACCAGTATGCAGCATGTTCCAGGCTTCCAGAAGGATGGGCTCAGCCCCACAGGCAGCTAATGCATGCAGGCCCAGCAGGGCAGCTCAGCAGTCGGGGAGCTGCCCGTGATCGCGCCCTGGCAGCAGGCCTCCCTGAGCAGCCGTTCCCCTCTGCACAGCTTCCGCTCCTGGCCTGCCTGCGCCTGGCCACAGTCATGCTGCTGAGGACGCCACCTGCATGAGGGTTCCAGCTCAGTGGCCACATACTGTGAGCAGGGGGACCCTTTAAACCCCTCAAACTCCATTTCCTCCCTCATTTGCAAAAGGGGAATTGCATTTCTTGCATTTCTAGCAGTCACTCTAGAGTGACAGCTGAGCTGATGTGGAGTCATTCCGTCTCCCCTCTGGGTCGGCTGGGGCCAGTTATGAGGGGCATCAGCTTGTGCCAGGAGATGGCTTGAGTTGAGAGTTCATCGTAGGGGGCAGGCTGGTGGAATGTGACTGTGAGGCACAATTGGGCCCTCAGGACCAACTGGGTATGGCTGCTAGGTGGGTGATGTCCACATCAAAGACCCCAAGGTCAGCGGCCACCCCAGGAGGGTGGCAGAGCCAGCTGAGCAGGGGACTTGGGCTGCTGGCAGGAAATACAGGCTGTTCTGGTCTGAAGTCTGTTTTTTCCTGAGTCGGAAGTGAAGCGGGTAGGGTGGGGCCAGTCAAGGTCTGTGGTTTAGCCACTGGAAACAGCAGTGTGCGTGCTGGCCGGTGCAGCCAATGTCTCCAGACAGGGGACTGCAGGGCTGCACCACCTGGTGAGGCTCAAGGTGAGGCCCACACGCATTCACTGGGTCAACTGCTGCCTCGCTGCTTTACAACTCAGCATCCTTTCCCTCCTGGCCTGGTGTCCTCATGCACCCCTAGCACATGCCCCTGGCCCTCAGCCACTGCTGGTTTGTAGAGGTCAGGACGACCTTGTGAGCATGGCCCCTCAGTAAACAAAAGAAACTGCTCTGTCCTCACAACACTACTGTCCCTGGGGAGACAATGAGGATGCAAACAGCTAGTTGGGGAGCAGGATTGTGGAGAGAAGGCAGCGGACGTGTCCACACAGGCTAGTCAGCGAAGGCCTCTCCTGGGGTGTAGGGGCAGCTTTCAGGTGTCAGAGCCCAGAGCATACGAGGTGGGGGCAGCAGGCAGAGTCTCCTTGCCAAGGGAGAGTGTGGTGAGCGTGGACATGGGCTTTCGGGGGCTGAGCACAGGACACGCGGCCTGGTCTTTTGGGACACTGGCTTCTTCCTGAGATGGGCGGAGACGGGACATCCATGACTTGTGTTTTGGAAAGGTGGACCAGCGTGGGGTGGTGTGTGCAGGCGGCCCTCCTGCTCTGCTGCTTTGTTCAACAAGACCCTCCGCCACCAAGGAGATCACGACTTCGGAAGACTCAGGGGACAGTAGCACACTTAGCGCAGATCTCTAAGGTCTGCAGTTGTTTTCTCAGCCATGTGTCACACACGCGCAGCAGCCGCACACCCGCGGCTCTGCCCCACTCTCTTTTTTGGTGTCCAGACCCTGTCTGCCTGCCTGACACCATGCCCTGGTGTCCCGGCCACTGTCCCTGCGTGGGGGCCCTTGGCAGGTGGCCGTACATCACATGTCTAGGTCAGCAGTGGGGCCGTGAACCCACGCCAGCAGCAGCTGTGCCCAAGCATTCGCGGGGAGAGGGAGCGTGACTGGGATGGCCTTGGCCTTTGCTCGCAATTCACCAGCAAGTCCAGCGAGAGTTTCGTGTCCTTTGTGGCGTATCCCTGTCACCTGCCTGGGGCTCCCAGGAGTCTCCTCTTTCCTAGGCCATGGAGATGGGCCTCTGTTCACAGGGCCACTGGACTCCCCTTCACTTCCCGAGTGTGTGTTCTGTCCCCTGGTCTGTGTGAGAAAACGGGGTGTCCAGGAAGGAAGAAGGGGGAGACTAGAGTTGGAGATGGCATCCGTGCTGTGGTGAGGTGGGGATCCCTACTCGTATTTGCAAGGACTGCCTGCTGGGTATCAGAGTCTTTCAGATGAGGCAAGACCTTGCTCAGGGGAGCCCTGCAGGAGCCTCCCAGAGGTATGGCCACCCTGGGGAGGAAAACCCAAAAGTGTGGTGTCCCAAGGGCCCAGGAGCAGGAGTTTCTGGAAGGAAGAACCAGATCCTGCGGAGGGACAGAGGGAGTGTCGGGGAAGGTGGGGGTTGCTGACAGTTCTGAGGGGTTCATGTGCCTCCCTGGACCCTGCCCATCCCGCTTGTGAATGAACTCTTAGGGGAGGCAGCCTCCTCCCGCTCTCAGAGTCCCTCCCATAAAAGCAACCTTTTGCCAAGGACATATTTGGGGGGGCAGATTTTTGCTCCCCTACAGTCCGTGCCTTAGCTGCCCAGCACCTCCTTCAGGTGAGCCTGTTCCCTGCCTGCTCCCCCTCCCCCCACTCATCATTATGTCCATTATTATTCAGGATTTGGGCCAAGTAGACACTGTCCTCACTGCTCCCTGAGGCCTGCTGTGAGGAAAGCCCCTCCCCCCTCCCCCCGGGCCAAGTGCCACCTGCTCTGCTCGCTCATCCGACAACGGGCTTTCTGTTCTTTAGGCACATGGCACTTTCCCAAGCTGCCCTCTGTCCCGTCCCCTCTGCCTGGACTGTCAGACCCAACTGCTCAGGTGTCACCTCCTCCATGAGGCCCTTTGCTCATCAGCGGCCGCCCAGTTTCCCTATCTCAGTGCCGCACTGGTTCCCTTCAGTGTCACCCTTGTAGTGGGTCTGTGCTTGGCCTGGGGTCCCCACAAAGCCCGTATGTCATGTCGTGCCAACATAATTATCATCATGATGCCCCGAGGTCACTGCCGCTGTCAGGGGTGCCTGTGTGCAGCCCCTGGCAGGAGGAGCCACAGCCCCCAGCCAGAGGCCCCCAGAGTCTTCCCTGAGCCAGCCGCCCTTCCCACCCACCTCCCACCGTCCTCAGCTTCCGGCCTCATGTAGGGGGGGCAGTGAGCTCATCTTCTGAGGGGCTGGAGGAGTGGGTCCCTACCCACTCCTGGCCCTGAATGGCCAGCGGGAAGCTAAGGGAGGCCTGCAGGAGAGCAGCTTTCTGAGGACGCTTGTGGCAGGAGCACCTGCTACTACTTCTCTGGTCCAGCCCAGACAGTGCCACCCCTGCAGCAGGTGCCCTGGAGGGTGGGGGTGCTCAAAGGTCCAGCCCCGCCCTCTGCCCCAGGCAGCGGCCCACGGGGTAGGGGGGGTGGTCACCCTGCAGCCCCCTACTCATCAGGGAGCTTTGCTGGGCTCCCTGGAAAATGAGGACCCAGAGGTTTCCTGAAGCTGCTCCTCATAGGAAGTCAAGTTACACCCTCCTCCCTCCTGGTCCGGTCCCCAAAAACCCTCTTCAATGACCCAAGCTGAGAAGGAGCCCTCTCCACGGGCTCCACGGCTTCTCCTCCTGCGCACCCCGTGGCCTCTCCTGCTGCGCGCTCTCCTCCCACAACCCTGCAGCCTCTCCTCCCGCGGGCTCAAGGGCCTGGACTCCGTCCTCCTGCACGTCCGTGAGCGTCGCCGCAGGGAGCGAGGGCGCAGCAGCTGCCGGCCAGGCCGCCCCTCCCGTCAGGGCAGCGCACGGGGCAGAGGCAGCCACGGACCAGCGGCCCTTCCAGCTTGCCCCACGCGTCCCCTCACCCTGGGCTTCCGGGCCAAGTGCACATGCCGCCGTCTCCCCGCTGACCACACGCTCCCCTCCCTGCAGGGACGCCGAGGCCTTGGCGCGCTCAGCACCCCCCAAAGGAGCCCTGAGGCGGCCGCTCCCAGGTCCTCACCGTCCCGCACGGCGGGGCCTCTGCCGACCGCCTGAACGCGATGGCTTCTGCCAACGCAGTTGGCACCCGGCCCTCGGCACGCGAGCGCGGCAGGACCGCCCTTGCCCGTCGCGGCTGTGCGCGGGAAGGAGCCTTCGGAGAAGCCGAGCCGAGCCGGAGCCCCAGCCCGCCGCCCCCAGAGCGGCTACTCGGGGCTGAGGGGAGGACGGGGCGCAGCCTCTTTTCAGCCGGGCGTGGGCGAGCGTGGGCCAACGAGGCCGGGATAATGAGCCCATCGTGTTTACTGGCTCATTCATAATTATTCGGCGCCAAGTGAACTGATTGGTCCTAAAATGGTCCAATCATCACTTAGACAAAAAAACAAACAAACAAACAAACAAACACCGACCAGGCCCAAGTATAAAATTGCGGGCATCCGCCTTCCAGCCCACCAGCCCCTGGCCGGCTGGCCTCTGCCCCGCGGGCCCAGGACGAGGGGGCTGGGCCGCCCCCTGGGAAGCTCCCCAGACCAGGTGGTGCTCCTGAGGGGGCCACCTCTGTCTGGCTGGAAACTCACTGCCCCTCTTCCGGGGCTCAGGATGTTGGGGGAGCCTGTCCTGCCATGCTCTCGCCTGCGGGGGTGGGGGGTGCGCTGCAGTCCTGCGGCACAGTGAGCAGTGTGCCCTCAGGCGCCCTTAGCCTGAGGGGCCCCGACAGGACCCCAGCAGGGAGCTCTGTGCTGCTGGCCCCGGGGCGCGAGGGCAAGGCCGCTGCAAACCCTCTCTGGCTCCCTCGTCCCCGCTGTCTCTGGGGGCTGCTCACCCCAGGCCTAGTCTCTGCAGAGCGTGCAGCCACCATGGCAGGAGCTGCCTCCCAAAGATGGCCCTCAGGGTAAAACCTCCCAGGCTCAGAATAGCCACCGAAGACAGGATGCATGCCTTGCTGGGTCCAAAATTCACCCAGGAGGGGGCTTAGGTGTCCCCAGAGCACCCCCTCTTCCCCAGAGCACCCCAAGGCGGAGGTGCCCTCCCGAGGCCTTGGCTCCCCTCCGTCCTCTCCCTTCCCGCAGTCTGCCACCACGTGTTCCAGGTGGAACCTGGTGTGGCCCCGAGATCCCCGGCCCCCACCTGCCACCGTCATGTCTGTCCATGCATCTCCTCTCAGGAGCGCCTCAGGGCCCAGGGTAGGTCCGGCCTGGGCTGAGGCACAGGGGAGGGGCTGGTGCTTTCAGAACCTGGTGCAGTGGCTCTGGGGAGTGAGGTCACAGGGATCGGCATTTGGTGGTGACAGGAGCTGGGGAAGCCCTGGACAGGGGGCCCCGGGACCCCGGCCTCCTGTGGGGCCGTGCTCTCAGGGAAAGCCCAGAGAGGGGGTCAGAGTTGGGGGGCAGCCCTCGTGGCCGGCAGCTTGGCTTGGGCCACAGCCAGATGAGGGTGGTCGTGAGAGCCAAGGGTCAGTGCTGCTGGGTCCCTGACTCCCCCTCACTGGGTCATTGTAACCGCCCAGAGCCTCCAGCTGCCCCTGGGGAATGCTACGCTTTCATCTAGAAAATGCCTCCCTCTTCTGCAAGACCAGCCAAGGTGCTTTCTTCCCTGTGAAGTGTGCACAGATACCCCAGGAAATGCTGGCTTCCCCCATCTGGGCGCCACGGTTCTGTTTAAATCCCTGTTTGGGGCTCTTTGGGGCACTTGTCGCTTGTCACTCGAGACAGCTCCTGGGTGCATGTCTGCAAGCTGCAAGGCCCAGGGCAGTATTAAAGCCCTCCCGTGTGTTCTAGACCCGGGGCTGGGCAAGCAGAGAGGAGCCCCCAAGCACCCACCTCCAGTTGTTAAACCCGAGGCTGTGTCCTGCCTAATTTTTGTACTTTTTCTTGTTACTGAGAGTGATATTCATGCTGCTTCAGAATATTTGACTATTTATAATGTGTCCCCCCTAATAGATCCAAGGAAATATAGAGGCAGAGGATTTTAATCATGGCAGCCACAGGTTTCCCGGGGCATTCCAGAAAAGTCTCAGGGAAAGATGCATGGATTTATGAAGGGCCAGCATGGAAGTGAGGAGGCAGGAAGAGGCTCTGGGGAGGGGGCGGGTGGGATTGATCTTTCTTGAGTCACTGACACCCTGTGTGTACACACGTGGATGGTGCAGACAAGGCTGGTGACTTCAGGGAGGAGATACACAACCACTCTCAGTAATTTTGATTTTGTTTTCCTGATTTGCAGAACCAAAGTCTTTGCTGTTCCTGTTGTGTAAGCTATTATACCCCAAGGGGATGATTTTAATAAAAAGGAAGCCTTACTCATTGCTACTAATACTGCGTGGGGTGCGAGCGCACAGCTGGAAATGTGAATTAATTAGAGACATGTGTTTCTTAGGCAAAGAAATGTCAGCCCTTTTAGTTCTATTATTGGGGCACTCTCATGGCAGGAGCAGTGTGGCTTGGTTCCATTTTTGGAGCAGGGCAGAGATCTGAAGAGGCTTCAGAGGAAGGAGGCAGACCTGCTCTGGGGGCTTCACGGCTGGCTTCTGTGCACGAGCACCTCCCTGATACCCAGTCCAGATCGTCTAGCTGCAGACAAGGGCTTAGATTTTCAAATGCACAATGAGACGAAAAACTCATTTTCTTGAAAACAAATGCTGGCTAAGACAACAGCCCAGTGAGAGTGAATGAGGTCAGCAGAACACAAGGCAAGGCCTACATGGTGGGGGGAGGGCACCCTGCCGTCAGGACTCTGTTGTTGTTGAGCAACAGAGCAAAGGGGATGTCTGTGAGGGCCACCCTCATAGTGGCACTGCTGTGGAAAAGACTGACAAGGGGCAGTCCACCCAGAGGCCTGAGGGAGCAGGGGTCCCCAAGTGGTCATCAGGGGCCCTGGGGTGCTGGAACCTGTCCTTCCTGATGGCTCTTAATGAGTTCAGCAAAGTTCAGATGCAGAAACTGTGAAATTTTGCATATCAGAGCTTTTTCCCTAGGAGAGCAGATTATAAACATTTACCCCTATACCACTGCCTGGGGTTCCCCTGGGCACCTTCAAGTGATCAACAGGCAAAATTATCTTCACGAGGATACTAAGATTGCATTCACCATTTTTACTCTCCCCTTCCATGAGTGCTTGCTGTTACTTTCCAGAAGCTATGCGACTGATGTAGCAAAGACTGAGTGCAGGTCCTCTCCTGAGGCAGAGACCTACAAGAATGTCAACAGTGCCCCTTCTCCCACAGATTTTGTTTTGGAGAATGGTTATATTTCTTAAAAACACTATTTATGTTAACCTCTAATTGCCTTATTATTAAAGTGAATTAATAACGAACACTTTTAATTGCTCAATTTTAATCTCAGATATGGTAAATATCAATGTCCAGAACCCTCATAAACCCAGGGTCCTCAATTTTTTAAAATAGACCATTTTTAGAGTGATTTTAGGTTCACAGGAAAATTGAGAGGAAGGCAGAAAAATTTCCCAGGTACCCCCTGCCCACTCCACAACCTTTCCCATTATCCACACCCCCTCCCCCACCACAGTGGTACATTTGTTATCATTGATGAACCTACATTGTCTAGGGCAGGAAAAATAATTGCCCTGCTACCCTCTCTTGAGTTCTTAGCTGAGACTCTGTAAAAAAAGGTTAACAAGAGAAAAACAAACAAGTTTGTTGATATATATACCTCATGTTTCATGAAAGAACCCAGGGAAAGGTAGTAATTCCTCAAGGTGGCTTAGAATTCGGGCTCTATCTACGTCAGGAGATGGGGAGGGGGGATGTGGGCTCTGGACAGTGTCTTTCATCAAGCAGAAAATTTTCAAGTCTAATAAATTCAATAAAGTCTAATAAATTGTTCCTTTCATGGATTGTGCCTTTGGTATTATATCTAAGACATTATCACCAAACTCAATCTCATCTAGATTTTCCTATTACTTTGTTAGAGTTTAATAGTTTTGCATATTACATTGAAACCCATGGTCCACTTTGAATTAATTTTTGTAAAGAGTACCAGTCTTGTGTCTACATGCTTTTTCCCCCCATATATGTGTTCAGTTGTTCCAGGACCATTTCTTGAACAGACTCTCTGCACCACCATATTGCCCTTTGCATGTTTGTCAAAGAGCATGTTGACTGTATTTGTGTGGATCTATTTCTGGGTTCTCTATTCTGTTCCATTGGTCTATTTTTCTGTTCTTTCAGTATACCAACACTCTGTCTTGATTACTGTAGGTTTATAGTAAGCCTTGAATTTGAATAGTGTCACTCCTCCAATTTTTCCCCACTTCTTCAATATTGTGTCGGCTATTTTGGGTCTTTAGTCCTCAAATGTTAAGCATGGACAGTGTGGGCAGTTCTGAGACCAAAAGTGTGAGAATTGCTGTTGTAAAGAAAGAGGGACAGACACACAGATGAGTGCAATAGATTCTTGTGTTAGGAAAGAGGATAGAATGTCTCAGAGAAATCTGAGGAGAATTTTATGCTTCCCACTGCCTTTCTGGGGTTGAATAAGCTTGTTGCTCTGTGGTATGTCTCTGAGACTCCAAATTTAGATACTGTGTGACACAGATAGGAGCCTGGTCTGGGGAGAGAATTTTCGAGAGGTATAGCACATGGATTGTCAATCCCTGGCAGACTAGAGAACAATAGGCGGGTAAGGGCCTGGACTTGGTTCTTTCGCTTCTCTGAGACAGAAGAGAGTTTTGGATTTTAGGGTCGCATGTGGAGATCACGAGTTCTGCCTCTTCACCTTTATAATTAAAACTTGTGTTAAATCTCAAGCATGAACCACGTTAAAAAAGGGGAACTGTCACAGCTTGTATGGCTCAGCTTCTGCCCTTGAAGAGTGCAGGAAGCACATGCAGAGAGGAAAAGGCGGGGTGGCTTTGGTTTCAAACCTCAAGATAAAAAACATCTCTAGGCTACTGGGCTTCTCAGAAAGCTTCACTTGTGACAGAGGCTAGTTGCTTTCTCGGCTCCAGCATCAGGCTCTGAGCACCTGGCTGAAGAGAGGCCAGTGGCTGACAGGAGCAGAGCTGAGCCATGAAGGGGACACCAATCTCCCCTCCGATGTCAGACCTTGGAGCTGCCTCAGGCCCAGTTGACCCCATCAAGTACAACAACTCATGAGGTGCTCCCAGGAGTCAGAGCAAGCGAGGCTGACGGGCCACCTTCATGTACCCTGTCTGTGGACAGGAGGCCACCCCCAGGAACCCCCCTGACAGCCTCTGTCCTTCAGTGTCTGCCAGACATGCTGTAAAAGTAGCAGCATCCTGTTGGGAGGCAGCGCTGCTCCTAGCCCGGCGCCTCAGGTGGGTATGGGAGTCCTTAGAGCCCCAGACATCATGTGCCATTTTATAGGGAGGTCAAGAGTTTTCATCAAATTTTCAAAGGCAGGAGGACATTGGGGGTCAAGAAGCAGAGGCCAACATGAGTTACAGCTGCCCAGCTGAGGGTTTTTCAAAAAGCCCATCAGTGATATCAATTCCACAAATAGCTGAGTTACTTTCCACACCCGCCTCAGGGCTAGGGACCGGCAGGCCACGCTGAGCAAGAGCATGTGCTGTCTGTGCACCACTGGGTGGCATGGATACAAACCCGATAATCCCACAAACATGTGTCCATTTTCATCGAGTATTGCTCTGAACGAAAGGAGCCTGGTTCTGTGATGGATCTAGCAGGGGAGGCTTAGTTTTTGTTTTGTATGCTTATCTATTTTTGAAGAGGCAATGCATCCATGTTCAAAGCTTCAAAAGGATTACACAGTGAAAAGTCTCCCCCATCTTATGATTTAGCCGCTCCCTGGAAGCCTTGCAAGTTACACAGATTGGTGAACAGGCATCGTGCTCTGAGAACAGGAGCGAAAGCTTACCTAAGGCGCTTGGAATGAAAACTGAGGCACGAGTGTGAGTTAACTAAGTGGAAAGCACTGGCAGGGGCACTCCAGAGGTGACGGCTTGTGCAAAGGCCCTGTGACAGGAGGCAGCGTGATGTATTAGTAGGACAGGAGGAAGGTCATGTGGCCAAGTGCAGAAAGCAAGGGGAAGGCAGTCCAGATTCTCCTGGCTGGGAAGGTACAGGCCTGTTGCCTGCCTGGCTTTCTCGACTTTTCTCTCAGAGCCAGGGGAACCACTGAAGCATGAGGGGAGATAACCTTCAATCATATTTGGGCTTTGAGACTGTCACCCTAACTAGCTCTAGCATGGAGAATGGACTCTGGGCTCTTATTTAGTTCAGGTCAAGATGCTGCTCACAGGTGGTGGTGACACAGGTGTATATCGTAGAAACGTCCTGGCGGACAAGGGTCTTGCTTCTGAAAAATGTTGAAGACATTCATTTTAGTTCTCTCAAAAGAGCAGATGGAAAATCCCCAACAAGAGTTTGCCTAGGATGCAGTTAACACCTGGTGATTTTTTTTTTTAAGATTTATTCATTTTTGCATAGAAGAACCAGGGTGCAGGCTAGAGGGGTACCAGAGGGGTAGAGGTAAGAGGATTCGCCAGAGACAGAGTGGGGACCAGAACAGATGGATCTACTGAAATACACTGCTGAGGGGAACAGCGGGGAGACAGGAGAGGTCTGCTGCACCCTATGGGTCACCTCCCTGGCTGGGGATAGTTTGCTAGCACTGACTTAACCCCTGCACCACCAGGGAGGCCCAACACATGGTGATTTTTTTTGGTCCCAGCGTGTGGCCAAACCAACAGGGTGACCCAGACTTCTGTGGAAGGTTGCTGGACTGAGGGCCGAAGTCTCCGGATGTTTCTGGCCCAGCCTCCTGGGAGGCCCAAACACATCTCCCCACTTGGGAGCCCCAGGTCCTGGGGGTGTTTAAAGTCATCACCCGACATTGTCAAATTAGGAACCTTCTCTTTTCCTGCCCCCAGGATGGCTTCCGCCGAGGCTCGCGGAGGCGGCACCTGTGGCTTCACACGCCAGAACTCGGGCAATTCCCTGTCCTTGGACTTCGAGCCCGAGGCGGAGTACCACTTCGTGGAGGTGCTGCAGGAGCGCTACAAGTGCGCGCGCTGCCGTGCTGTCCTGCACAACCCGCACCAGACAGGCTGCGGCCACCGCTTCTGCCAGCGCTGCATCCTGGCGCTCAGGTGGGGCCAGCTCCCAGCGCCCACACCACGCCGAGGGGCTGCTGGGCGCCTGGGACCACAGAACCCGGGGTGGCAGGGTCGCTCCCGGGTCCTTCTGTGAGCGCCTGGGCCATTCTCATCGTCATCATCACCTTTTCTTACCATACCAAGACACCTGTTTTGCTTGCAAGGGCAAACCCAGAAGCACATTCCAGGCTGGCAGGACCTGTTTTCCATAGGGGTCTTGGCTACAGTCACCCCATTTTTGCCTAGAGGAGAAGGGGGTGTGACAGCATCCAGACAGGGCTCCCTGCCAGGGTGACGTCCCTTGTGTCCACATGGGCAGCTGTAAATCTGAGGTGATGCATTCTAGGGGGGATGCCAGAAGAGTGTGGGGTCTTACTGAGGGCCAGTAAGGAAGTCGCACCTGCCAGGCCTGGGGGAGAGGGCTAAGTGTTCTTTTAATACATTCACATCCCTTTGTGGGTTTGCCCACGTGTTGCTGTGTGTTCCACACCCCTTACTAAACGAAGCTCTCCTGTATGAAGAGCTAGAGGTCCCATCATGGAGCAGGGCCCACTCTCTGCCCTCTAGAACCTTCCAGTCCAGTGATGAAGACAGGGTGTGGCACAGCTCTTGAGCAAGGTCCTGCCAGGGGCATTCAGCTCTGCCTGGGGGACCTGCTCTTTGACTTGCACCCTGGAGGATGAATGGGAGATTTTTTAAAAAAGATTTATTTATTTATGCATACAAGAGCTGGGGTACAGGCCAGAGATGCGGGGGGTGAGAGGATTCACCAGAGACAGAGAGGGGAGCAGAACAGGCAGATCCACTGAAATCCACTGCTGAGGGGAAGCAGCGGGCGAGACAGGAGAGGTTTGCTGCACCATGTGGGTTTCTCCCTGGCCGGCCGGAAGTGAACTTGTGCTGCAGAGGCTGCGGACAGCTTCATAGTGCGGTGCATAAGCCTTTGCGCCACCACGGAGGCCCTGAATGGGAGATTTTTAGGCAGGCTGGGTAGGTGCTGAAAATTGGGTGTGGGGGGGGGGGCCTCTGTGAGGAAGGAACAGCACGAGCAAAGGCAAGGATGGTCTGGTTGGGGAATTCAAGGGGTTGAGTGTGACCGAGTGCTGCGTTGCTCTTAGAAGCAGCGTTGAGGTCAAGACTTCACCCTGCCTCTGTTTTACTTCTCTCTGCAGAGAATTAAACACTGTAGCCCTCTGCCCCGTAGACAAGGAGGTTATCAAGTCTCAGGAGGTAAGAAAAGTACCACTTTGGTTCAGCTCCTTGGGGGGGTGGTGGGAAAGCAGTGTCCTGACTGGACCTGGGGTTGGAGCAGGAGGGGTCCCCTTGGAGTGTAATCCTTTGTCTTGGGGTCAGGTCAGAGAGGCCATTTCACGTCTTTATTGATCTGGTCTGGTTTCCTCAGCTTCCTCCTCCCCTGCGTCCTCCACGCCAATTCCACTGAGCTGCTGGGAATGAGATGCCCAGTTTCAAGGAATTCTTTCTACTCTGGTTAATCTCTAATGCTCCTTTGATTAGCATTAGGGTTAAGAACCACTTTACTGAGCTAGAATGCACATCCCTCAGCACCCGCCTTCTGAGGCTGCCGCCACTGAATCATGTGGCCATAACTACTACCAAATCCCAGAACATTGTCACCACCCAAGATGTGGGTGGTGTTGATGGGTCATAACGCCTCAGTCCTTCTTCCAGCCCTTAGCAACCACGAACCTAGTTTCTGTTTCTGTGGATTTGCCTGTTCTGGATATTTCGTAGAACTGGAGTCAGACAACCTGTGGCTTCTTGTGCCTGCTCCTTCTCAGGCCCCTCCCTGTTGTAGCACGCCGCCCCAAACCTCCTTGCTCAGCCGCGCTATGTTTACCCATTTATTCACGGATGGGCTTTTGGGTGGTTTCTACTTTGGGGCTGCAGGCGGATGTGACTTGGTCTTCCCTGCGCTTGGCTCTATACCTTGGCACAGAATTGCTGAGTCATAGGTAGCTCTGTGCTTCCCCGTCTGGGGCTCTGCCAGACTGCTCCTTGGCAGCCGCTCAGTTTATGTTCTCCCAGCACATAGCACGGGAGTTCCGTTGCTCCAGATCCTTGCCTGAGAGTGTTCTTGCCCATCATTCAGAGCATAGCCTTCCCCACGGGTGTGAAGTGGGTCTCCTGGTTTTGATCTGCATTTCTCTAGTAGCCAATGACATTAGGCGCCTTGCCACGTACACAACGGCTATTTGTGGAAATGCCTGTTCTGTCCCTTTGTCCATGCTTAAAGCGGAGTGTTTGTCTCTCCTTGATGTGTTGCAATTATCTTTTACATAGTCTAGGTGAAGTCTCTTACCAGATACACAATTGGCACAATTTTTCTGCAATTCTGTGGTTTGTCTTCTTGCTTTCTTGATTGTGTCCTTTGAAGCACAAAAGTTGCATTTTGATGAAATCTTATTTATTTTTTGTTTGTCTCAATCATTTGTTTCTTTAGTGTTGTATCTAAGAAATCATTACCTAATCCATGGCCAGGAAGGTTTTCTTCCTTATAACTTCCATTTAAACCCATTTTTCTCCCTTTAAATTTCTGTCGTGGGCTGCCCAATCTCACCTCCTCCAGGAAGGTCCCCAGCACCTCCTCTGATGCACACATACCTGCTCTCTGCTCTTGTGGGGTGTTTTATAAACATGTGGCAGAAGACAGTGCTATACTGTGTCTGCCTGACCCACAAGGCCAGGTGTGAGCATACTTCAATCATGGCAGAAATCCAGCCCGCCTCCTGCTTCTGAATGGCCTGGGAGCTAAGCCTGGTTTTTATATTTTTAAATCATTGAAAAAATTCAAAAGAAGGCAAGCAGAAATTCTGCTACTTTTGCAACTCCTCGTGACTCTTAAACTATTTGAAGATAAATATCTATTAAAACTCCAAAGTAGAATGTTTAATGATATGAGAATTATATGAAATTCAGATGTCAGGGTGTATAACCAACATTTCATTGGAACACAGTGCTCCCTGACATTTGGGTATTGGGAATGGCGGAAACGGGGGCAGTGTGGCCTGAAAAACCAAAAATATTTGCCATCTGACTGTGGGGAAAGTTTGCCAACCCCGGCTAGTGCTGAGTAGCTGTCAGTGCAGCTTTGGTGACACCACTGGGTAACTAATACAAACGTTCACCCTGGGACAGGAAGCCAAAGGCATCACCCTCCTCCACAGCCCCACCTCCTGACCTTTGAGGAGGTGAGGTCAAGTCCACCATGAGATTTTCATAGCTGCAGCTCCTGCGCTGGCCTGAAGTCAGCAGGAGTTGTGTGCTTGGTGGCTGTGAGCGGTGTCTGTCTCTCTAGTGCGGTGGTGAGTCTCATATTTCCATGCCAACCCCCATCTGGAAGTTTCCACCCCTTTTCTGAGATTAACCTGAAGACCAAATTAATAATAGCTTCCTGCGCTTTGTTCTGAAGTTGGGCACGGGCAAGCCCTCTCGTGTGTCTTTCAGGTGTTCAGAGACAACTGCTGCAGGAGGGAGGTGCTCAACCTCTACGTGTACTGCAGGAACGTGCCTGGGTGCAGCACCAAGGTCATTCTGGGACGATACCAGGTTGGTGTTTCTTACTAACCACAGTCCCCTTTGTCATCAGTCTGGCGATGTGGCATGATCAGCTTTATGTGACAGTTCCTGAGCTGAGAGCACCGGGGAATTCACTGAGCTGCCCTTAGAAATTCCCATTTGGCAGGACAGGCGAGGTAGTGCTGTGCCCTGCGCGATGTGTGTGTGAGCTAGAAGGTTCCTTGGGGGAAGGGGGATGCGGGGGGGCATACCAAGGATCTAAGTGGTGAGGACCTCCTCCCACTAGGACATGTTATTTGGGGGCAGCGTGGAGGGCCTGGGGTCCCCAGGGTGGAACTGCAGAAGGACACCTGCGAGGGGTTCTTGCCAAAGGCATTTGCAGGTGCTGGGATGTGTCTCCCGGCAGATGGTGGACAGGTGTCAGCAGAGCTCAGGGATGTATCAGTAGTTTAAAGGTGAGACACTAGTGTGAGGTGCCAAGAACAGGGCCTAGGACAGCCCTGCTCCTTTTTCTGGAAGCTGCCCTGCTCTCTCTGCCAGTGGAACACCTAGGCAAGGCTCAGTCACCCCCGACTTCCAGGGAATTGCCTGGAGCAGCTTTGTGCCTCCTGACATTTGTGGAAACATTTCAGGTGATTCAGTCTTTCTCCATCCGCCTCCAACCCCTCCCCCAGGCGTGGAGCATCTGTGAGTGGGAACAATTTCCTCCTTCACCCAGGGGTGTCATCTGAGGCTCATGGAGCTGCTTGTGTCTTCCTCATGCTGCCCTCGCCACCTTAGAAGGGCCGCTAAGCCTGGACAGGGGGGTGGGGCTCACAGACCCCCAAACCGGCACAGTGACCACCCCCCAGTTTCTGCACAATGGAGGCTGTTTGGCTCACCCATTTCTGTGATTTACCCTCATTCTCTGTCCCCTGGCCAGGAGGGGGGCTGCACAGGTGGAGGATCTCATGAGTCGAGACTCTTGTGGTGAGTGAGGGGCAGTAGCACGTGTTTTCTCTAGTGGAGCTGGAGGAAACTCGTCCTGGTGTTGCTCTACACCCCACAGAGACACCCCTCTTTCCTTCAGAGAAGGGGCAGCAAACTCTTCTTCAAGAGCCAGGCAGCAACCCCTTCAGGCTCTGCTATGGCTGCCCCACCAGAAGCGAACACATTGTTGTGGCTGTTTGCCAGTAAAACTTTATTCACAAAAGCAAATACTGGTCCAGGTTTGGCCAACAGGGCTGATTGTCAGCAGCACAGCTTTGTGCAGTGACCCACAGGCTTTATTCAGTCAGGCTGTGTAGCAGATCTGTGATGAGACAGTCACTGTCCAGTCACCTGCTCGTGTTCTGGTGAGACCATTCCCTAGCTCTATAGGTTGGCCTTTCTCAGCTTCTCTGGGCCTGTGATCCTGAGTCTCCTGCCACTCCTTTTCTTTACTACTTCTGGAACATTCCTCTCCGTCCCTTTTCTTCCTGTGGTCCTCTCCCTTCCTTTATTCCTCTAGTTAGGATTTGCCCTCTCCTCTCTTAACTCAGACACCAGGCTTCTGCCTCCTGCTGTGCAGGGGTGATACTTCAGTGCTGGGGGCAGAGTTAGAGGGTGACCAAAAGAAATAAAAAATCTCCTTGAAGAACTGGTAGAATAAGTGGCAAGCCTAAGGGAAATTGTTAAGAACAAAGATGAGAATGTAAGCCGGCAATAGATAATCTAAAGCAAATCGGGCTGACCCCTCCTTTATCCATCATCCCCTGACCTGCTGACTCCTGTGCACAGCTGGCTTGCACGCCTGCCCTCCCAGCAGTCCCTCCTGGCCATGTGTCTATTGCAGGAACACCCTCAGCAGTGCTCCACCCTCCTGGAGGCCTGTCAAGGCCTGTGTCTGTTACAGGAGCACCCTTAGCGGTGTTCTGCCCTCCCCGCAGCCGGTCAAGGCCTGCCTGTGTCTGTTACAGGAGCACCCTCAGCACTGTTTCGCCTTCCCGGTATCTGTTACAGGAGCACTCTCAGTGGTGCTCTGCCCTCCCGGCGGCCCGTCAAGGCCTGTATCTGTTACAGGAGCACCCTCGGTGGTGCTCCTGCCCTCCCGGCGGCTGGTCAAGTCCTGTCTCTGTTTTGTTTTGTTTTTTTAAAGATTTATTTATTTATTTATACATACAAGCACTGGGTAGAGTCAGAAGCGCGGGAGGGTGAGAGAATTCACCAGAGCCAGAGCGGAGAACAGAGCAGGCAGAAGGACCAAAGTACACTGCTGAGGGGAGCAGCGGGCGGCAGGAGAGGTCTGCTTGCCATGTTGTACCCTCCTCCGGTGGCCGGGGAGCAGCTGGGGATCGAACCGGCACTGCAGAGGCTGCAGGCAGCTTCGCAACCCAGCGCTCAACCGCTGCGCCACCGGGAAGGCCCAAGTCCTGTCTCTGTTACAAGAGCACCGCTGAGGGTGCTCTGAGCACCCTTAGCGGTACTCCACCTTCCCAGGGGCTGGTCAAGGCCTGTGTCTGTTACAGGAGCACCCTCAGCTGTGCTCTCCCCTCCTAGCCACCCATCAAGGAATGTGCCTGTTACAGGAGTACCCTCAGCGGTGCTCCCCCTTTCAGGGGCCAGTCAAGTCCTGTGTCTGTTTCAGGAGCATCTCCAGCAGTGCTCATTTCAAGCTGTGCCGTGTCCTAATGACAGCTGCCGGGAGCCAGTGCTTCGGAAGGATCTGACAGAGCATCTGAGTGCACACTGCCAGTACCGAGAGGAAAAATGCCTCTACTGCAAAAAGGATGTGACTGTCATCAATCTCCAGGTAAAAAGCCAACAGAAACTCAACCTTCCTGGGATGCTCAATTTGGCCTGCGAGGCCACGTGAGTCACGGGAAGCCCCAGCAGTCACTGGACAGATTCTTCTACAGAAACAGGCAATAACTTCACGGAGAGAAGTCCTGTAAAACATGAAAAACCTTTTTGTGGCTAGGACCCGGCCTATCGCCTGAGCCCCTCTGCGTGCGGGTGCGCGGGGGTCCGCGGGACCGCACAGCCTCTGGGTGCCGGACGGCGCAGGGGAAGGACCTGGTGACCCTGGAAGGGCCTCCCCTGACCCGCGCCAGGGCGGCCAGAGCAGCAGCTTCAGGGGCCGCTGCCTCTTACCTGCTCCTGGGATAATGAGAAGATTGGCCTGAATCCATTTATCCCACGCAAGCAGCCCTCGACTACCCTTTTTGGAAGCAGGCCATGCTTCCCGGAGGGGGAGCCACAGAACACGCGCACCCCAGGCCTCGGTGTGAACTCTGGGGAGGTGGGGTGGGAAGGGGGCGGGACGGGGGGGGGGGAGGGCTCTGGAGGCCGCGCGGGAGGCAGGGAGGGGAGCGCGGGGCGCTGGGAGCGTGCGGGGGCGGGGCGAGCGCGGGGCGGGGCGAGCGCGCGGGGCGGGGCTCTGGCTCACCACCTGCTCTGTCGCAGAGTCATGAGGAGAACCTGTGTCCGGAGTACCCGGTGTCCTGTCCCAACAAGTGTCTGCAGGTTATTCCGAGAACCGAGGTAACTGGAAATAGCCCTCTCCGTGGAGTTTCTGTGAGTAGAGCTCCGTATTCCTGGGGTGTGTGTGTCATGGAACCCCATTGTAGGCAGGGCATGCTGCCCGGCTGCGCCCTGGATGCTGTGCGCCCTGTGTCCGGCCCTCGCCAGCCTCCGGGAGCGCCCCCCTGCGCGCCCCGCCTTGGCGGCTCCCCTTGGGTCCCACCGCCTCCCAAGCCCCCTGTCCTGCCGCAGCGGCGCCCGCAGCCCGAGGGGCGCTGAGGAATTCCTGTCTGCAGGTGGAGCAGCACCTGGCTGTGTGTCCCGAGGCAGAGCAGGACTGCCCTTTCAGGAGCTACGGCTGCCCTGTGAAGGTAGGGACTCCGGGATCTGTCCCCACATCCGCTGTGCCCGTCACTTGGGAGCATCGCTGTGCTTGATTCCTCTCAGGATTCGAAGGATGCTCAAGTTGGAGAACTTTAGTTCTTAGTCTTAGTTTTCTTAGTCCGGGTTCTTAGTTATCTTAGTCCGGGTTCCTCAGAGCTGCAGAACCAATAGGAGAGCTAGGGGTCTAGCCATCCATCCGTCGTCCATCTGTCTGTCATCCATCATCTATCTGTCTCCACTTATCCCTGTCCATCTCTCCACCTCTCTATATCTGTACGTCCGTTCATCTATCCATCCATCTCAATGAGAGAGACAGAGGAGAGAGTATTTATTTCAAGGAGTTGGCTCACTCAACTGCAGCAAATGTGCAATGTGCAGGGCAAGGGGCCCCTGGACAGCGGGTGGAGCCTCTGGGCTGCAGTCTTGAAAAGTACTGCTTCTTCAGGAGACCTTAGGCTTTGCTCTTAAGACCATCAAGTGATGGGAGGGGGGTGCTTACTCATGCCAACAGACTGTAGATGTTGGTCACATGCACAGAGACCTTCACAGCAACATCTGGTGTAGACAAGCACCTGGGCCCCAGCCTGGCTGAGGTGACACAAAGGGAACATCAGGTAATGATCTCAGACTGCCCCGCTGCCTCTCCCAGGTTTGGGCCGCACCCAAACCAGTGGCTCCTCTGATGATTCGGGTGCTCTCACCTGTCACCACGTATTTGAAACTGAAGTGGTATGACATCATGGTTTGAAATGTATTTTACCCTTTATATATCTTTAAAAGTATTAATTTAATGTATGAAGTAAACTAGAAAGATTGACCCACACTGTTTTCAAATAGATTGCAGATGAATCAAAGTTTTAGACTTCAAAATATATCATACTCTGGTTATTCTGTATTGCTATTATTAGGCATTACATATTTCATTATATATTTTCATTATTCGGTATTATTACTTTGTGTTACCGTTTATTTTCTATAAATCTAAAATCACTCCAAAAGACCTGATTTAAAAAAAAAATAAAGATATTAGAAGAGAAGACAATGGAATTTTCTTTTTATCCTTGAAAGAAAGAAGGCCTTCCTTAGATGACTAACACCGAGCCAGAAGCCATAATTTTGATAAGTTTAACCACAAATATTTAAAACTTCTAAAAAATTGATAGGATTTTTAAAAAAGTGTTGCACGTAAAGTCAAAATGGCAAACTGAAAACTGGAGGTAAATATAGTGATCAGACAAAAAGGTACTTAATAGAAAAATAGAAACTTAATGGAAAAATAAGTAAATGAGCATATGGCCACATCAGGGAAATTTGGCTGGCTGGTAGATGCAAGAAAAGATGCTCAGTCTCACCCGAAATAAGTGTAAATTATAACAAGAAATCATTTTTACCATTAAGTTGACAAAGATTTAAACAATTTATAACACCCAACTTTTTTTTTGAGGATAGTTTTGTTATATTTATGAAAATTAAAAGTGAACCCACACATTGACCTTGCAATTCTGCCACTGGGAATTTATCTCAAAGATATCCTCTCATGAGTGTGCAGCTCTCTTTCACACACACACACACACACACACATTTTGCTAAATGTTTATTTAGCAAAAAAAAAAACCTAAAACTAAAACCACCAAACTAAAAACAACCTATAAGTCCATCACTAAAGTTCCAACTATATAATTATGTATTCATATTTTGAAATACTATGCATCTGATCAGAAGAATGAAAAGGGTGTATTTTTAAATTAAATATAGTCTAGTCTCATGGTGTTAAAAATGTGCACGTAGCTTTGCTGACTAATGAACCAGACTAGGAATTTTTACTATCCTTCTGCTTCTCACTATGTTGTTTGGCATAATCAAACAACTTACTTAAAAGACTATTTGGAAAATGTGTATTATGAGGAGACTTTAAAATAAAATCCAGGAGGACTACATACCTTTGCCACGTATCAAACCAGCAGTGTTCTTGGCTTTATCTCATTAGTGCACAAATCCAGATCTCCTTTCAGCCCTGAAAGGGATTCTTTTTACAGTTAGGCCCAAAATTGCAATTGGGTTGCATTCTGGAACTTACCTCAGTACCAGAGCAGGGGTGCAGGGGCTGCTTTCTGCAGGAGGGCCCAGCCCTAAACACAAGGGGACCTAATGGCAAAGGTAGAGCCCACAGATACTCCAAACACCCAACATTTGCTTTTACCAGGAATGAGGCAGTTTGCAATGGAATACTTTAATAATCAGGGAGGAAGTAGCCATTTTGTTCTTGCACATATGTCACTTGAGGGCAGAGCATTTGCGTGGGTGGAGATGACAACGAGGTTACCTGCTCTGTGGGGCCAGCAGGACCGTGGTGGAGGCAGCATTGTGTGTGGAAGCGGGGGGATTCGCAGGGGTGAAGCCTGACCTGCGGAGGCCCCAGGGGGAGATGGGACTCGAAGAGAAGAGCTGAGAGAAGCTGATCATGCACTTGACCCACAGTTCTCTGCTCTCAGGCAAGGAAGGAAATCGTCATCAACTCTGAGACTTTGAATCGAGGTCCGATTCCTGGTCTCTGTGTTTAGGAGCAGTCTCCTTGGCTAGGGGGAGAGTCCTAAAGCTGGGATGAGGAAGCAGAGGGGTCACCTTTACTGCCACCCGCCCCGAGCCAGGTGCTTGTGTGAAAGGTCAGCAGCACAGTCAAGGTTCAGTTCACAGACACCTCTCCCCCGCCACCGCCACCCGCCCCACCAACACCTTTGCTTTACTGTTCTCTCCACATGGAAGGACAAGCTGGGGAACCTACGGGAACACGAGCACTCAGCCCTCCGGGACCACATGATTCTGGTTTTGGACAAGAACCTCCAGTTAGAAGAGCAGGTAACTATTCAAGGGCTCAATTGCAAAGGGTGGGGCAGGACGGCTAGGCTTTGCCATGCTCGGTGCTGTATATTCTCCTATTTCTAAGTCGACTGGAGGTAGTTTTTTTCTGCTGAGCAACCAGCCAGACCACCCCCCACTCCCCACCCAGGGTTATAGAACATTAAAATTACAAAGTGCCTGGAGGTCTTTGGGCCAACCTGTCCAGTCACCAAATGAAGGGTCCAGGCTCAAAGAAATCACCAGATTTTCACTTATAAGTGGCAGAATTCAATCGCAAGACCATGGCCCCTGATTCCTAGTCCAGCATGTTTCTGAGGTGTGCCCTACAACCTCTCTGCAGCCTGCCCGTGCCTTTGGGTTCCTATCTGGCACCTGATACATTTTAAATTAAATCAGCAGCAGATAGTGGACTATCTGCTCTAGACCTGAGGGATTATATATTTTGTAATAAGCTTTTACTTCTGCCTTTGGGGAGCTTTGCAGCCTGGTAAGTGCAGACCTACATTCTGATTCACTGAGCTGCGACTGTCGCATAAAATGATGTGAACACCCTGGGGTAGTCAGCGGACCTCAATAAATGCTGACTCTGTGAGTAACCATCACCAAAAGTTAACTATATTGGTAAATTATCTCAGAGGCCGGACGCACCAAGGCCTCTTCATGTGCAGAGAGAGCTGAATTTTACCGCTGCAGATTATTTGATTATGTCTGATTTCTAGCTACAGTAGGTGGGTGAGGTCCAGGGTCAGATCTTGGTGAACTTTAGAAAGCATGACTAAATGGATTTTTGGTACAGATCATGCTGCCTGGAAAGTATTCTGTATCAGTTGCCTCATCCACCCATCCATTCATCCCTCTCTCCATCCATCCATTCATCCATCCATCCATCCATCCATCCATCATTCCATCTGCCCATCCATCCACCCACCCGTCCATACATACATCTACTTACCTATCCATTCACCCATCCTCC
The DNA here is from genome assembly GCF_014898055.3 of Talpa occidentalis. Classification (NCBI taxonomy): domain Eukaryota; kingdom Metazoa; phylum Chordata; class Mammalia; order Eulipotyphla; family Talpidae; genus Talpa; species Talpa occidentalis. Next base: position 70,524,761 of record NW_023605194.1, on the reverse strand, counting down.
ATCCATCCATCCACCCACCTATCCATCCACCCGTCCATACATACATCCACTTACTCATCCATCCATCCATCCATCTACCCACCCACCCATTCATCCATCCATCCATCCCTCACCCCATCACTCCATCCATCCAACCAGCCAGCAAGTCCTCTCTCATTTCTTCCCTCCCTCCGTCCACCCATCCACTCATTCAACAAACATTTATCAAGCTCCTCCTGGTACCAGGCACCAGGTCAAATTCTGGCTTTGCAGTGGACCCCAGACCCTGTGGAGCTCCCTTTCTGGTGCATGTAGGGGGCTAGGTGGGAGCACTATGTAGGACACACAGGACGCTGTTGTAGCAGCCTGGGTAGGAAATAAGGAAGCCTGGAAGAGGTGAGATGAGATGAGAAGAGACTGTAACAGGTGTTTGTTGGCATCTATGATGCCAAGCATTGCTGGTTGAATGGCTGTGAGAATGACAAGAGTTGTCTGAGATCACTCTTGGGCTCTTTGTTTTCTCTCGCAAGCAGATGACAATTCTAAAGGTAGCACACATCGTCTCTCACTTGTTACAGCTAACTCTTGGCCTCTGTTTTTTTTTCATCTGTGAAATGGAGCTGATATTTGAAGCAACTCATGGGGTTCTCTGAGGATTAAAAGGGCTAATGAATACAGGGGGTGATAGACATTTGGTGCACGTCAGCTATTTCTGCTGCTTCTCTGCATGGAGTCTCTCCTGCTTGGCCATTGGTCCGAGCCCCTGAGTGCAGAGAGCCTCAGTAAGTCCAGACCAGCGAAGCACAGTTGTTTTGCGAACCAAGAGGTCAGGGAGGAAGAAGGTTGATAAGAAATCTGTGGATCTCATTTTGCCCCAATTACCTATATTGATATAGGAGTCATCCTGTAAATATTTTTCTAGAAATGTATATTCATGTATTTCCTAGAAACACTTTCTTTCAGGCAAGTATTTTCCTAGAACTTACACACTTAACTTCTGTGTAAGTACCTGAATAACCTCATCCACATTCCTGTTATTAGATTTCAGATTTACATAAGAGCCTGGAGCAGAAAGAAAGCAAAATACAGCAGCTGGAAGAAACGGTACAGAAATTTGCAAAGGAATTCAAGCAGTTTGCATCGTTATTTGGCAGAAACGGAAGCTACCTCTCCAGCGCACAGGTGAGAGTGGCCTTCCTGTTAAGGCCAAGTTTAGCTTGCAACTGACATGAGGTTTTCTTTTCACCTGTTAAATGGATGCAATTTTTAATGTACAGAAAAACTGTAGGAATAAGAAATTGCAAAGAACGTCTGTGTATTCTCCATCCAGACACACTCATTGTCAACGTTTGTCTCCCGTGCCTCATTTTCTGTGTGTGTAATGTGTGCGCACATGTGCATGTACATTGTTCATGTGTGTGTTCATGTGCAACCCTATGTGTATGTGAGTATACAGGCCTCTGTGTGTATACAAAGGAGACCCATCATATCTTACCATCTCGTTCCTGCCTTTTTCTAATACAGTGACCAGAGTAAAGGCACTTGAGGGCAAGAAGGGGGAGAAATATAGCTGTCATTTTCTCTAATCTCTTCCATCTGAGGAGAACGAGCTGCGTCCAGGCCTCCCCTCTGGGCCCCTCTGTAGCAGCTGTGCTGCTCAGGCCAGAGCAGGTGGGCCAGTTTCCAGCATGTTCCCCACTTCCTTGTGGAGAAAGGCTCCTGAGAAGAGAAGGTTGTATAAGGGGAGCGATGACATGAGGTAGAGGTAGGGGTAGGAACCTGCTGTAGGGGCCTCCCTGGTGGCGCAGGGGTTAAGACTCAACCTCTGAAGCTGTCCACAGCCACTGCAGCACGAGTTCAATCCCCGCCAGGGAGCTACGCACAGGATGCAGCAAACCTCTCCTGTCTCCCCGCTGCTCCCCTCAGCAGTGGATCTCAGTGGATCTTCCTGTTCTGCTCCCCACTCTGTCTCTGGTGAATCCTCTCACCCTCCCCATACCTCTGGCCTGTACCCCAGTTCTTGTATGCATAAAAAATTAAAAAAATAAGAAAAGAAAACTGACTGCAGAGAAACAGGGGGTGTGGGAACCAGAAAAGGGCCTCAGGGATTTGGAGCAGGAGCTGGAGGGGTGGGGAGAACCCAGGCAGCTCCTCCTCCCACAGAGTCTCCTTCTGGACAGTGTCACTTTCCTCTCATTTTTTTTTTTTAAATTTCTTTTCTTTTTTTTTAAAGAGTTATTTATTTATTTGTTTGTTTGTTTATACAAGCACTGGGTACAGTCAGAAGCGCGGGAGGGTGAGAGAATTCACCAGAGCTAGAGCGGGGAGTAGAACAGGAAGAAGGACCGAAGTACACTGCTGAGGGGAGCAGCGGGTGGCAGGAGAGGTCTGCGCGCCATGTGGGACCCTCCTCTGGTGGCCGGGGAGCAGCCGGGGATTGAACTGGCGCTGCAGAGGCCGCGGGCAGCTTCGCAACCCAGCGCAACCCAGCGCTCAACCGCTGCGCCACTGGGGAGACCCACTTTCCTCTCATTGATTGGTTAAATGTGAAATGTATGAGTCGAAAAAAAATCTAATGTCAACAGTCAATGTTACTGAACTCTCCACTAATGTTTCTGACATTACGATCACTTTGTATTGACAGGTGCTGGCCAACCACATGGACAGGTCAGTGTGGCTGGAGGCTCAAATGCGCCAGCTGTCACAGACGGTCAACCAGCAGCCAACTAAACACGACCTGAGGTCTCTGAGGGAAGCGGTTGACGCATTGGAGCACAAAGTGGCCCTGCTGGAAACCAATGGCCACAAACTAGGTACTCCCCCACTGACCTGGGAGGCTCGTGGCCCTGGCAGGGGGAGGGAAGAGCTGTGCAGGCAAACAGTGCTTCAGCCTGGTGTTCGTCAGAAAGGACATTTTGGCCACGAGGGCAAAAATGGCTGCGAGGCGGGAATTGGCAAGTAGATCAAGAACAGGGATGACGGCTCTCAGGAGAGTGGAAAACAATGAGAAAGCAAAGGGAGAGATGTGGTCAGTTCTAAGTAGAAACAATATATAAAAGTAGGCGCAGTTTAAAAGGTCTGCCCCAGGCCACACCCCTGAAACTTACATAATGTCATCAGGCGGTGATCCTGCCATTTAAGTTAAATTTAGAAAAGAAATTAAATGAGCGTGCCAGCTGGCCCATCTGCTAGATGCACGTGAGCTCCAGCCAGAGGCACTGCAGTTTGCTCCTCTGCCCCAGGCGTGAGCCTGGACTCCCTGAGTCAGTTTTAATGCAAGTGGCCCTCTGGGGACATTGACTCAGCTCACCTCTAGGGTGTCTGAGCACTGTTGGTGCCCCCAGAGAGCTAGAGTCCTCTCGGGTGGCTTCTGCAGGCAGTGGGGGGCCACGCATCTTTTTCCCTCCACAGTGGTTTTGGAAGGAGAGACCCACAAGCATGATGCCCACATTAACATCCACAAGGCACAGCTAAACAAGAATGAGGAGCGGTTCCGGCTACTGGAGGGTGCCTGCTACAGTGGCAAGCTCATCTGGAAGGTCACGGACTACGCGGCCAAGAAGCGGGAGGCGGTGGACGGGCACACGGTATCCATCTTCAGCCAGCCCTTCTACACCAGCCGCTGCGGCTACCGGCTGTGCGCCCGGGCCTACCTGAATGGGGACGGCGCGGGCAAGGGCACGCACCTGTCGCTCTACTTTGTGGTGATGCGCGGCGAGTTTGACTCACTGCTGCAGTGGCCCTTCCGGCAGCGGGTGACACTCATGCTTCTGGACCAGAGCGGCAAGAAGAACCACATCACGGAGATGTTCAAGGCTGACCCCAACAGCAGCAGCTTCAAAAGACCGGACGGGGAGATGAACATTGCCTCCGGCTGTCCCCGCTTTGTGGCCCATGCCACTCTGGAGAGCGCCAAGAACATCTACATCAGAGAGGACACCCTGTTCCTGAAGGTGGCTGTGGACTTGAATGACCTGGAGGACCTCTAGGCTATTTCTGGGCAGTAACAGGGCACTGGGACCCAGGCTGCGGAGGAGGCCCAGCTGTCATGGGGTGACTGGCCACAGATCACTGGCCTTGGGTTCTTTGCCCACAGGTGTCTAAAGTCACTATACACCTTCTGAAGTGCTCGCCGCTTTCCACACTCTGCTCGGTCCCAGTGTGACACCATAAACACTTAAACTCCCTTCTTCTTATTTATATTTTTGAGCCTTTTGAAGATGGTACGATTCTTGGAAGCAGGGCCTGGCGGGCGCTGAGCCTGGGGCTCGGGCACGGTGCCAGGTGAGTGAGTGACCCAGGCCACCCTGCTGGATTCCCCATTCAGAGTACTTTGCTATTTTATTCTCTGCCCTGTTGATTCCAGACCTGGGTCTACGCCAGCAAAACCATCTTGGAGGGCAGCTGTGCCAGCGGGTAGATGGGGGGAGTGGTTACAAAGACCATCTGTGCATTTGGACCAGACTTATTTGGTTAAATACTAAATTCATGGAAGTGACTAAACCTCCAGCTGTTTTTGACAGGGTTCACCAGCAGTGGCAAGCTCGGGGTGGCAGGGCCCGTGGAAATAGGGCCGGGGTGGATATGGTCACCCTCCCTCCTGCGTGAAGCAGGAAGGGCTGCTGGGACGATGTGGAGGAGGCCCCAGCCACAGCCAAGGCTTTAGGTGCAACAACGTGAAAGGTTCTTCTGAGGTCAGAAGTAGCGGCTTCATAAGGTCCAGCGTCAGGCACCTAAGTGTCGGCGGGTTAATGGAACAGTGGTAAGAGCAGATTGCCGTGAGGAGAGGTGGGGTTTGGTATGGGATGGAGAACGTGCCATAAATGCACAAAAGGTAGTTAAAGCCCAGCCCTACCCCACAGCTGCCCACTAGCATCAGAAGCACCCCCCCATCCCAAACTGGTCGCTGGCCTCACTGTCCTGACGGCCGGTCCATTCCTGGTGCGAACATGGCCATTTCTGTGAACTCGTGACACATCTTGTTGGAGTTTGGGCACTTCTTGAAAACCAGAAATGACCATGTTCGCACACGTGTCTCTTTGGGCCGCAGGTGTTCATACAAGTCGAGACGAGTCCCTCCTCTTGATAAGCCTGAGCTTAGAATGGCAGCCGTGCTCCTGGGCCTGAGTCACCGCCCGCACTCTGGCCCCCGGTCACAGCTCCCTCATCACACAGGGACGAGGGCCTGGGTGGGCTCCCCAGGTTGCTGCCCTGCGTCCTGCAGTTCCCACACAGTAACCCCACAGGAAAAGCACCATTCACACTAGTCACTTCTGCGAAATTATCAGGGAGCCAGAGTCTCACACTGCAGGGATTCCCCCAAGGGGAACATTCGAAGGAAGCAGTTCCAGTAGAAAAGCACTGAGAACCCCATCCCAGTGGTGGTGGGCTCCGGGCAGTGCACCCCAGCCCACCCTAACGTGCTCAGGAAGTGCCTCCGACACGCAGCTGGAGCCACACGGTTCTGCGAGTGTCTTCAATCAAGTCCAAAGTCCCCCTTGCACTCCTGGGAGATGATACTTTAAAAAAAAAAAAAAAAAAGATTTATTTATTTATTTCTACATACAAGAACTGGGGTGTAGGACAGAGGTGGGGCATGAGAGGACTCCCCAGAAACGGAGTGGGGAGCAAAACAGGTGGATCAACTGAAATCCACTGCTAAGGGGAGCAGCGGGGAGATAGGAGAGGTCTGCTGCACCCTGCCAGTCAGCTCCCTGGCCAGCTGGGGATCGAACTCATGCCACAGTGGCAGATAATAGCTTGATATCACTGAGACTAACCCCTGCACCATCAGGGAGGCCCCAAAGATAATACTTTTGTAACTAGTTTTAAGTGGCTATTGTGAAACACATTTATCAAAATATTGATTTTGTATTTTAACTGGCTTCTCTGCCTAAAAAGTATAAAGCACATCCTGGTTTGTTTCTGAGTTCAGAGTTCATCCTGGGAACTGATCACAACAGGATATTCTAGAGTAAAGACACTCCTTTCTCACAGTGGAAGAGCTGAGAATTTTGTTTTACAGAAGCGCATCCAGGTAAACTATTTTTCCTCTTTATGATATAAATGGTTATTTTTATTCTCTGTCAAAAAAGACTTAAATTGTTGTTTCCATCTTGGTCTGATTCTGGTCCCCGATGAAAAGAATACCATGTACTAGGCATGGAGAGGAATTAAAGTCCTGAGACAAGTACTTGTAGGATTAGAGCTGTGGGAGGCGGAGTGCATGTTAGTGCATATTGACAGGTCTTAAGTCTGACCCCTGAACTCCAATCTGGTGGTTTCTGAGAAGCGGGGGCCAGCTGCGGCCAGGTGCACATGCAGGGAAGGTGAGCAGGCAGGCCCAGACCCTTTCACACCACCACTCTTTTCTCTCAGGAACTGGCTGGTTATGTTACAGGACAACCCCAATATGAAACAGGTTGCATGACTGTGGGTCCTCACCCACATGCTAAACTGCAGACACACACAAAAGGTTAATAAAAGGTTTATTTACAAGAGAAGGGGAAATGAAGAAATGAACAACTCAGGGAGAAAAAGAGGGATATTAATTCATGAATGCATCCTACCCATTCTGCTGACTTGGAATCCCAATGACCCGCTGAGAGCTGGCAAAAAGCCAAGCACCGTGAGGCCAAGAGAGCGACCCCAGCTCACAAGGCTGGTTAAATATCCAAACAAAAATATTGCTGCTTAACTCCACCCTCAGGTCCTCACAACCCTCCTTTTGGTTATCATGGGATTTGTAGTTCCCAGTGTCTTGATGGAGTTGGGGGTGGAGTCCACAAAACCTGTGTGGAGCTTGCTCAGGACATCCTTTCCCCCTAACACACAGGACACAGGGCAGAGACACTGGTCTTAATCCTCCATGAGAATTCGGGGCTGGGCAGGGAGCTTTGATGGGTGCACAGGAAGGGACTTGGTGGTAACATCACCCAGGAGTACCTAAGTACTGGGGGGAGGAAAGGTGCCTGTACACATGTCCCTCAGATTCGTTCTGGATGTGGAACAATGAGACAAAACCTTTGGGGCTTCCCTGGGGGTCTAGCAGTTGAGTCTCAGGCTGTCACTGCTGTGGCCTGAGTTCGATCCCTGGCCAGGGAGCTGACCCCCATGGCTCAGCAGACCTCTCCCATCTCCCTGAGGCTCCCCTCAGCAGTGGATTTCAGTGGATCCATCTGTTCTGCTCCCCACTCTGTCTCTGGTGAATCCTCTCACCCCTCATACCTCAGACCTGCACCCCAGCTCTTGTATGCATAAATAAATAAAATAAATCTTAAAAAAATAATAGACAGGCAGATATTCTGTGTATGTGAGTGCATGTGTATGCACATGTGTAGTTGTCCATTTCTTGGCCATTGCGAATAATGCAGCCACGAGCATGGATGCATGCTCTTGTGTTGGCTGAGGTCTCTCTCTGGCAGTGGGATTATGGGAGCACATGATAGTTTTGTGATTTCTTGGGGACCCCCCCGGACCCTTTTCCATAATGGTGACACCTATCTATGTTCCCACAGCGCATGAGCTTTTTGTGTCAAATCCAAAAAGTTATCATCAGCACAATGTCAAGGATCTTATCATATGCTTTCTGGTAAGACTTTTAAGGTTCCAGGCCTTACATTAAAGTTTTTAATCCATGTTGAGTTGATTTTTGTGTTTTGTGGAAGATGAGTCCAGTTCCGTTCTTCGGCATGTAGGGGGTCCAGTTTCCTCAGCACCGTTCATTGAAGAGACCATCCTTTCCAAGTTGTGTGTCCTTGGCCCATCGCCCCCGAATGCATGCCCACACATGTGTGTGCACACACGCACATGCACGCATACCCACATATACACCACACACATGCCCACATGCATGCACACCCACAGACATGTGCACACATAACCACACACATGCATGCTCACAGATATGCACACCACACAGACATGCACACAAACATGTGCCCACCCATATGCACACCCCACAGACATGCACACACATAACCACACATATGCTCAGCCCCTCACATGCACACCCCACACACATGCACGCGCACCCCCCCAACACACACATGGTGCCTCATGAGCGTTTGTACACTAGACGCTGGTCGTTGTCATCCTGTGCAGTCGTGTTCTTGCAGGTTTATGAGAAATAGCTGAGAACCACTACGCTCACTGCTTTCCCAGCTACTGACAATGGTGTTTCTGGTCTTTACTGGAGACCCTCCTCGTCTCCTACTGCATGAGGAACCCCCCAGCGGAGATAGTAGGCTTCTCTGTGACCAATGCCCTGGGATGATGTCACCCCCCAGAAGCTGGCACAACATTGTCATAGCTCCCAGTTTCATTCTGCTTAGAGATGAGGTTGTGTGGGCCAGACTGGGTCAGGCAGACTCAGAGGACACCAAGGAACATCCCGAGCTGAGCACCCGGAGCGAGCATCACAGGCAGAGGCCTTGACTGCTGTGTCAGCAACACCGCACAGCTAAATGGACGGCGTGGAGCCGGCTGCACAGGGCAGGACACTGCTGAACAAGTAAGATCCTGGCCTTTTTACTGACAATCATCCAGCATCAGTCACGTGGAGTAGGAGGATAAGGAGAAGAAGATGGGTGATACTAAAGAATGTGGTTTTGTCATCTAGGGCTTCGGGGGGGCATGAGTCTGCTGAACAGATAATCCTTATCTGCTTGACGACCAAGTATTGTCATCGGAACCAGCCCCCAGACCCCTGCCATGGATCCAATCTTATCAACAAGGCATTCCACTGATCAGCTTCTGGGGTTCTCTCCCTGTGGCTCCCCAGGTGTTCCCGGTCATACCTCTTGATGTATGAGTCAGGAGTACATTTATGCATCAGTCCTCAGCCCCTGGGCATTCCTAGTCATGCCCTTCCCTGGGTGATCCAGCTTCCTGCTCTTGGTTGATTTGAAAGGCAACTTGCGGAGCTTCCCTGGTGGTGCAAGGGATTAAGACACAGCACTATGAAGCTATCCGCAGCCACTGCAGCACAAGTTCCATCCCCGGCCAGGGAGCTGACCCCCCACGTCACAGCAAACCTCTCCGAGCCCCAACCTTGGCCTATAAACTCCCACCCCAAAGAGCAGGTCCTGCTCCCCTCAGCAGTGGATTTCAGTAGATCCGCCTGTTCTGCTCCCCACTCTGTCTCTGGTGAATCCTCTCACCCCCGCACCTATGGCCTACAACCCAGCTCTTGTATACATAAATAAATAATTTTTTTTTTAAAAAGAAAGGCATGTTGTGAGGTTTGGCTCTGACTGAATGACTGGGCAGTTCTGACCTTGTACAGGAGCGCAGAACCGCAGGTTACAAAAAGTGGTGGCCGAACGGGCCGCTTAAGTCTGGTGGACCCACACTTGACCACACAGGGGAGTCACTGCAGGTTTTAAAACAACACCCCTGGGCCCCATCTCACCTCAGGGTGCAAACTCCCCCATGATCTGATGTGCAGACGAGCCTGCTGGAGACCCACTGTCTCACCAAATCACCGTGCAGTGATTCAAGCTCTGGGCTGCACCCTGGGAGGAGGAGTGCTGAGCCCCTCGTGCACCCACATGCTAGGCGCCCAGGGAAGACCGCCCCAGCTAGCCGTCAGCAGTGACGCCGCCGTGTCCCTCTGTGGGTGCACTGCATTTGGTCCTATTTTAACTTCCCCACACACCCAGGTGGGGGAGGCACATAATCGCGTGTCTGACCAGGAGGAACAGGAAGGGGAACTATGTGTAAGACCCACCACCCAGAATTTCCAGCCTTGCAAAGTCCTCACAGTATAATCTCCCCGAGGCAGCAGCGTCCCTCCCTGGGGAAAGACAGGCAGACTTTTCAGAAAACGAGGAGCTGCAAAGGAAATGACTGTCGTGGAGCAGTGAGTGGAGTGGGGGGTGGCTTCATCCAGAGACCCGAGCAGCTGCGAGGCTGTGTCTTCCCACCTGCCCTGCACCCCCCTGTACTCCCGTGTCAGTGCCAGAGGCGGACGGGGCAGCAGAGCTTGGATCCCTGAACCTCCTGGCATTCTCCACCAGAGATCTCCCGCTAGAGCCTTCGACATGGCCCTGAAGCAAGAGCAGAGGGAGTGACTGACCTCGCTGTGATGTTGGAGGTTCTTAAGGACTAAGATGAGGTTACAGCAGTAAGAGGAAAGGTGTCTGAATATTCAGCTCTTCCGATTTCCAAAGAACAATTATGGGACTTTTAAGGCTGTGCCCCAGGACCCTTGGACTTGCCTGCGGAGGGAGGTAAAGGTCTCTGTTATTTAACGTAATCACTTCTAGAAGCTGCTGCCAGTGACCTAATCCTGATTAGAGCTTGGGGACTTTCAGTCCCAGCCGAACCCCAACCTGTGGCCTATAAACTCCCACCGCACAGAGCAGGTCCTCTGCCCTCTGGGGAATAATTTACCAGAGAACAAGGGGTGCAGTGAACCAAGCAAGGCTTTATCAGACCTGGGCATGAAGGCGCAGCGGGAAAAAGGAGACCTGCGCAGCAACTCCAGGGGGCACCGAGTGATATTCGAGGGTAGGGAGCGACCTCCAAGCTGGAGCTGGGGCGGCGCTCCCGGGCATGCGCAGTGCGTCCTAGTCACCTGCGCGTGCTCTGGGCCTTCTCCCTCCGGTACCTTGAGATGGTCGTTGGGCAGGACCTGGAGCTCTGTCCATCACGGGGCCTCATGATCAGTGTGGTGGGCAGGCTGCCAGGCCGCGACACAGCCCTCCGGCCACACAGGCCTGGGGTAACTCATCCCCACAACCCCCAACTCCCCCCCCCACCCCTCCACACCCCTCCTCCTTTTCTCTCCGGAGGCTGTTTCTGGCAGGGACCCTGCTCAGGTGAGAGAGCACATTCAGCCGCTGAATTGCCAGGACCCTCTCGACGCTGGTCTCGGGTAGGCAGGTGCTCTTGCCTGCCTCACAGACTTCCACGAATCATTTTCTTATTTTTTTTTAAAAAAGATTTATTTATTTATGCATACAAGAACTAGGGTACAAGCCAGATGTGCGGGGGTAAGAGGATTCCCCAGAGACAGAGTAGGGAACAGAACATGCAGACTGACGAAGGGGAGCAGTGGGCAAGACAGGAGAGGTCTGTTGTACCATGTGGGTCAGTTTCCTGGCTGGGGCTTGAACTCCTGATGCAGAGGCTGTGGATAGTTTTACATTGCGGGGCTTAACCCCTTCCGCCACCAGGGAAGCCCCATTTTTGACTCGAATACGGTAGTCATGATTTGCAGTCCATGTTTTCATTTTTGGATGAGCCCCTCACTGAATATAATTATAACAGGGGGGTCCCCAGGAAAATGGGAGGTGCCAGGCTCCCTGCCCTACCCAAGGCAGGATGGAGCAGAGCAGGGAGAGGAGAAGCTGGAGAGGACCCTGGGGAAGGAAGGGAGAGGATGGGGAGCAGGAGGAGACCTGGAGGAGGTGCAGGGGGCAGAGACAGGAGATGAAGCTGCACCTGCTTCCTGGCCCTGGACGGGTTGGAACAGACATGGGTGAGACCATGGGGAGGTGACAATGGCAGCATTGATCTTGATTTTGGTTTTGTTTTTCCCTCTTTGTCTGGCTGTTTCTGCCCCTTTCCTGTGGGTCCTCACCAGGAGGTGCTTTACACATGCAGCAGGTTTTTGGGCCTCAGAGGCCTGCTTTGGGCCACCCCTGTTGGGCTGGACATTTACCCACAAGGGGAGGGGTGACTTTGGGTGCTTGATTTGGGAACTTTATTCTTCCTCTTTTCTGTATAACACACTAATTGTATTAAAGTTCCTTTCCATTATAGGTCTTACGCATTAGAGTATGTTTTGTCTTGATGTGGTGGATGGCAGAACCCATTTAGAGTGGGCAAGTTTGGGGGTTCTGGGGTGCCCCCTCTCTGTCCTGTAACATAATAATGCCAATTTCATTCAATATGTAATAATACTCATAAAAAGCAACAGATGATAATTTCCCCATTTAACATGATGATGCAAGGTGTTAAATTAATTTAAAATAACTGTCCAAAAATGATTTGTCAGTGAATAAATTTTTAAATAACATGGTGTTTTGTTGGGAAGCCATATGCATGTTAAAACAGGCTGAAATATCACTGTGTGGTATTTGGTGACATCAAAAATAGATGAACTTTTTCATTACCTACTAATGGGATTCTCAAAATTGTCCCTGAGTTATTTTGATAAATTTTAATGTTGTGTTTCCACACAGCAAGATGAGGGTAGATCGTTTTAGTTTGCTGCTTGCAAGCATTTCCCAAACTAAAATTTCTCCACATGAATGAGGATTTTCATCAAGTGAAAAGTCCAATTTTTCTCACCGCTTTTCAAGTTGTTAGAGACCATTGGTTGCTGTGGAAGAATCTAATCAGATGTACATGATCAGGATTTGAGGAATGAGTGTGTTCAGGCTGATTGGCAGAATTATTACCATTTACATGTCGTCATTTATTAAATGTTGACACCACTGCTCCTAAGCATTGTGTGTTTAGGAAATATGATCAGGTATAAAACAAGGCGCAGCTTCCTTGCCAGTGAGCCGGGCTGGGTTGATCCTCACTCAAGGAAAGAACCTGCAAAAGTCCTTCGTTGAAAGAAGTCAGGAATCTGGAGAGGGGCCAGGTCTGAGGGGATAGGCAAGGTCACTGCTGGGAGAGCTGTGGGTGGTGCAATCCACAGGAAAAGGCATTGCTCCCATACCCTAAAGTATCCCTAGTGGCTGGATTTCTCTTCAAACATTTCACACAAAAAGTAGGACAAAGCAGATATGGCTAACTGTTAATGACTGTTAGACCTTGGCGATGGGCCTGCTCATACTTCTTTCTCTACTTTTCTGCATGTTTGGAAATGCTCACAATAATAAGGAAATGCTGGCACCTCTCCCTGCAGTGACCCTTAGGGCTAATGGCTTGCGCCACGGTCCCTAGGTCCGGCTGGGCAACCAGCGCGCAGGGGGAGAACAGCAAAACCCCCTGAAGATATACTTGCTGCACCTCCTCCTGCAGTGACCTCTAGGAATCCCTGGGTCCGGCTGGGCAACCAGCGCGCAGGAGGAGAACAGCAAAAACCGCCTGAAGACATAGATAAGACGGAAGCCTGTTGAAAGATAACGACCACCAGGAGCCACTACAGGAACGCTGTCCGCACGGAAACTTATCTCACCTTCTCTAGACCCACAAACTTCATTCTAATACAACTGTCTCTCTAAAATCTTTTCTCTTTCTCTGTTTAAAAGGTCATTGGTTTGCCGATTAAAAAAGAACATACGAAATCTAATAACTAGGCTGATTCAAATGAAACGTTACTAAACTCTGTGTATTAATTGAACTGCTAGCTTAATAATTTCTCCGTTGTATACTTAGCCTTGTTTGTATTAATCTAAATGATAAAAATATTACATTGTGAAAAATAAAATTCACCCGTGTTAATTAATAGTAATAGTGAGTAGTTAAAACAAAAAGTATTCACATAAAACAAAAAGAAAAATTAATAGCCTAACTAGTTAGGAATGCGCCTGGGTCCAGATGTAAATCACTGCCCTGTCAATGATAAGCTAAACCTATAAGCAAGCTGATTTCTTCACTGATGTTCGCCATTCCTATGCTTTTAGAAAACATATATATACTGGTCACCAACTCAAATAAAATTACACTCAGATTTTCACTCTTGAAGTGTGTCTGTTTGTCATTTCTTTAACCGAATCCCTGACCACCCTGCGCAGTCTCTCAACCCTGAGACGGCCTCATCGCTCACTGCTGTGCTGGTCCACGGCAAGGAAAGACAAACAAAAACAACCACAAAGTAAAATAGAGAATGAACAAGGCGAGATCCAGCCCCCAGGGGTGCTGGGCTCTGCGCAGAAAGGATGGTTCCCCTAAGGCCTAGATCTGCTCACCCCTCATGTCCCCCACCCCCGCCAGGCCCTCAACAGAGATCACACTGTTGCCAGGAGATTCTCCAACAGTTTTGCTCTTTTATTTACTGTTATTGCTGTTTTAAAACTAGAAATTGAGGCAGATGTCATTGCTCCCTGGAAGGATCTGACTCTAGGAGATCATCTTCTGGCCCCTTTGGGATCCCCATATTAGGACCTCTGGAGTGTGAGGTGGGTGGGCTCTTTCTGTCCCGAGGGAGGTGGGCAGGGAGGGTTTTCCTGGCTGCTGGTTCTCAGACTCAGTAAAAAACACGTGGCTGAGTCCTCAGAGTCCTTCCCTTTTGGATGACTAGGTAGGTGCGACGGGGGGGGGGGGGTGTGGTAAACAGCAGACACTCTTAAACAGGCTTCTCTGAGGCCCCCACCAGGTCAGCCCCACAGCCCCATCCCTGGAGACCCCCAGCCAGAGTGCTCGGAAAGCTCACATCTGGGGACCCTTTGCCCTTTCACCTCGCCCTCTACCGGGCCAAGCGTGCACTTACCAAGCGCCTCTTCTGCCTGTTTCCAAGCTCACCGGTGCTGGTCCTCATGGCTTTGACAAAAATCCACGTGAGCCAATAAAATGCAAGTGTGGGCCCCGCAGATGTCACCATAAAGGGAAGATGGGCTGGGCCTACATTACAAGCTTGGAAACCTTGAATGAGCTTTTTATGACTTCAAATAAAATAAAGAAGCTGTTTAAGGGCACATTGTTATTTGAGTCTAATTATAGCCAATCCCTCTTCAGTGGGGCCTGGTGCAGTGCCACCATCCCTGACCGGATTCTAATGAAAATAACTGGATCATTGAACTGTTTTCCAGCGAGCTTGGTCAGGGGCCACGTGGCTGTCCCTTCTTGGCCTGTCCCCCCAGGGTTTTATAGGAAAGAGTGTGGACCCACTGCAGCTCTGTGTGCTCCGGGGGCAGACACTCCCCTCCTGCCCCCACCCCCACCACTGCCTCCCAGTGCGGGGCTGTCTGGCCTTCCCACTTGTCCCATGACCCCCACATCGGATATTCCATGCCCACTGCCCGGCGTGGAGCGACAGTGGGCCTACGGGGAGGCGCTTCTAGGTCAAACTCAGGTGCATCCAGGCCAGTTGGAGGTTTGAATTCACAGCTGGAGGTTTGAATTCACTCAGGTGTCTCCAGGCCAGTTGGAGGTTTGAAAGATGCGGGAGGAGCCTGGGGTGGGGAGGCCTGGGCTCTCCAGAGCACGCAGCCCAGGGCTTGCATCACCTCAGGAAGGAGCTGCTGGGGACTGCCCACACCCCAAGCTGACCACCTCAGACCCCATCCAGTGCCCAGGGAGGGACGGGTCATCACTGGCAGGCAGGAGGAGAGTGACCTTTGTCCCTGCAAGGCCCAGGACTCAAGGACTCAGGTCGGAGACTGTGTAGGAGCAAGCCCACGGGATCTGGTTGTGAGGAAGACAGAGGTGGCCTGAGCCTCAGTTTCCCCACTTGCTCCTCCAGGACTAGGGACTCCGAGGCCCCTTCATCTGAGGCGCCTTCAGATTTGCCCACTCGTGAGGCTGCAACCTACTCACAGTGGTGAGACCAGCCAGTCCCCAGCAGAGTGGACGCCCCAACCATCCCTCTTGCATCCAGAGAGGGGTGAGTGGACAGCCTGCAGTTGGGGGAGAAGGCAGGTCTTGGCCGCAAGGCTGGTCAGCTCTCCCGCATCCTGACAGAGTGGGACTGGAAGCTGGGGCTGGTTTGTGTGCTCATACCCTGGTCCCTGCGGGGACAGGGCTGCTCCAGCCAAGTGGCAGCTCTGGGGGCCAGGGCAGCCTCGGCCTTGGTTCTGGACAGTGGCCAGCGGAGAGGGCGGCGGGGGGGAGGGTCTAGAATGGGCAGGAGGCCCGCCTGTCATGCTCTCCCGTGATGGCCCTGCCCGTCAGTCCTGGTGGGGTGCCCGGAACTCGGGCATACTCCAGGTGCGCGGGGGCGGCGGCGCCACCCGCTCCACATCCTCTGAGATGGTGGGGATGTCGCTGGCGAAGGGCGCGATGCGGGCGCGGGGTCGAAAGGCGGCCAGCGCGGGCCCAGCGCGGGGCCACTGGCTTGTTAGCTTGAGGGCCTCCTCCTCCTGCCGCATGAGCTCCAGCACCTCCTGCAGCACGGAGCGGAAGAGCCGCGCCACCTCCTGCACCTCAGGCTCCCGCTCAGCCAGCAGCTGCCGGAACCTGGGCGCAGGGGCTGGGCTCAGCAGGGGCTCCGCAGGGGAGGGGGGAGACCTGGGGCTGCCCTGGCCTCCCAGCCCCACCCGGAAAGCCCCAGCCCCCACCCCCAAGGAGCCAGCAACCACCCCTCCCTGCTGCTCCAGTTCGAATCCAGACCCGCCACTTCTGAAGAAGGAGTTGCCGTGTTAACATCTGGGGTAATAGCACCCACACAAGGTCAGTAGGAAGCTCCCAGATGCTCCCTGTCAGAGCTCAGGTGCCCCTGGCCTGCGCCGGCCCCCCCTGGGAGCACCTGAGCCCAGGAAGCGGCTGCAACTGGAGGATGTCTGTGCCGTGACCCCTGCCTGCGGCCACCATCCCCAATAACCCTGGCTAGCCTGCTCTTGGCCTCTTTCAGATCCCCTGCCCTGCTCTCCTGGTGCTCATGGGTCACCCAGGCCTGCTGGCTCGAGTCCTGGGGCCTGGGGCCCCTATCATCCCCACCCCTCCTGGGCCCACAGCCGACATGGTTCGTGCAGGTGGTTACCTGAGGATGGCAGGCCCGCAGTAGGAGGGGTGGATCTTGGCACAGACGTCTTCCAGTTGTAGCCGCTCGCCGGGGCTCAGGTCATAGCTGGGCCGGGGCGCGCTGGCCAGCCAGCTATAGTCCGCCCCGGTGCGGACCTTCCTGACCGCGTGGGTGCGCGCCCGCTGCTGCCGCTCCACCTCCCGCATCTGCCCCGCCAGCTCCATCATCAGCGTCTCCAGCACCATCTCAGCCGGACTCCGGGACGACAGCCGGGGCAGGGCCTCGTTCCAGCGGAACCACGGGGTGAGGGACATGGGTGGCGTGGGGACCTGTGGTTCTCCGTATGAGAGGAGGGGAGGTGAGAGGCGTTCCTCCCGCACTGCTGGGTGGCTCCGGGAAGCAACTCAGCCTCTCTGAGCACTCATCTCTGGTGCTGCAAGACGAGAGAGAACAGTTGTGTGCAAACCTGGGTTGCACCAGGAGCCAGGTCCCCATGAGAGGTGCTCTTGGTCAGTGCAGCCGAGATGCATTCAAATGCCTGAGCCCCAAGAAACTGCCTCCTGGATCCTCTGACGCCAGCATTGTAGGAAATACTCTGTGTGACTATACCTGTAGTCACACTACAGGTGTCTAAAACCCATGCTGACTTAACAGGAAAGCACACCAAGTTTCTAAATGGCGGGGCACTTGCTGTGGGAAGCAGGATTGACACCATCCTGCAAAAGACACCCCCCCCCCCATCCATTCATTCGCTCAGAAGCATTAAGCCAGCACTTTGCTCACATCTGCGGAGGAGCACAGCTGGGAGAGTGCATTGAGCAGAGACAGGACAGTGCGCCACACCAGAGCCAGCGCTGGTGGGGCATGAGTGGGAGGCCTCCAGATAAGGAGAGGGGTGTGGGTGAGAGTGGCTGATGGCGAGAGCAGGCTCAGGCACAGGGACTGATGGGGATGGTGTCGCGGGTGGGTGACTTAGCCAGGGTACATGGAGAGATGTGTACAAGGAGCATCGGGTCAAGAGCAGGGACCCCAACTCATTGTCTTACTTCCACCAAGGGTCCTGCTCTACACAGTTTGATGACTGACTAGGGGGATGAATGGATGGCTTCATGAGTGGATGGACGGATGGACGGACTGGTGGGTGGATGGATGGTGGATGAGGCTTGATGCCAGCCTCCTTGCTAAGGTGGGCGAGACAGAAGCAAGCAGAGTAGGCCTGATGCATGTAGTCTGGGCCTGAGTCATCATCCGAGACAGGTGTTCCCCCCAAGTCAGAGGGCAGGGCTTAGGGCGGGGGCGGGAAGGATTTCCACCTGAGTTCTTGGATGTCTGAGCTCTCTGGCCTAAGTGGCAGTGACTGAGGGGCAAGAGGGAGCTCTGGGTTTTCTCACCCCTCTCCACCGCTCCCCATCACCCCCCCAGACTACAGGCTCTGACAGAAACTGGCTCCTGCAGCAGCTATTTCAGGCTCTGACCCGCCCTTCTCTTGGGGCCTGCAGCAGGCCTGATTAAGGTCTTACTGTGAAGGAGAGTGGCACAGAGCGGCGCAGAGGCTTATCCCAGGGCACCAGAGCTGCTGGCCTGGGGAGGGGCCCCTACAGGTGCCGTCTCACAAAGACGGCCGGAAGGTTTAGCTTTGGATTGACCCCGTGGCTGGGGGGACTCTGGAAGCTTACCACCGAGTGTCTCTGCTCCCCAGTTAGTCAATAACACCTGCCTCGACCTGCAGTGTGTGATCATGACTGAATTCTCATCTGAGAAAAAGTAGGACACCTGGGGATCCTGCCCACGAGCTGAGGGTGGAGACAGTGTTACCGTCACGGGTCATGGACAAGTGGCCCAGAGGGGGCGGCGCGGAGTATTCCTGCCACCACATCACACGAGTTGTTCAGAAATGTCACACACACATGTGCGCGTGCACACACACACACACACACACACACACACGGCAAAGCCTGCAAAATGGTCACCACCAGCAAAGCAAGTCATGACAACAAATGGCGGGTGTCCCCGTGATAGTCACCTGGACTATAAACACCTCCACAGACCTGGGCGCCAACACAGCCGAGGCCCCAGGTATGGGGGGGCAAGACAGGTGGGGGCCTATAGACCCCCATAGACACAAATCCAGGGAAGCCTTCACCGTCACTTTCTTTACCGCCTTGCTCGGCTGCACTGTCTGCCTGTTCGGTCACAGTCATCACTTGAAAGCAGGGACCCCAAGTCAAAGCTCGCCTTCCTGTCACCCCACCCACCACGGACGTCTTTCTCCCTCTCCGCCACACCTGTATTAGTCTTCCTGCGCTCCCAGACGGACCAAGGCTGGGGGCCTGGGAGCCAGGACCAGAGCCCTGGAGGCCTCCCCACACCACGTGCAGGAAAGGGAGGGACACAGTCTGGGCAGCCCTGGGCCAGCCCTGCGTGGAGGGCACCCCTGTACTGCCAATGCAGGGACTCCAGGCTGTGCCCCTGTCCCCTTGCTCCGTCTGACAGAGGAAGCAGCTATGGGTCCTCCCCTCCTGCCTCAGGCACCAGAGAAGCTGTATCCTTCAAGCCTCAGTGTCCCCAACTGTAAGATGGGGTGAGATGCTTGTGCACCCCACAAGCTAAGGAGAAAGTGGCTTTGTCTGGGTCTGGACCTGCCGCTGCTTGCCGTGCCGGGATTCTTCCCTGGAGCCCAGGGGGCGACCCAGAGCTGGGCCAGCTCTAGCGAGTCTATATTTCCATGAACTTGACCTGGAAGGTCCTGTCTCCATCGGCTGTGCAGGCAGACCAACCCCCGATCCTGCCCCCAACCCCTCGATCCCGCCCCTGCAACTCTGGTGAGCTCCAGGCAGCTTCCCACACAAGTGCTGTTCTCAAATCATCCTTGGACACTTGTGTCCACTGTGGACCCGGGGTTCCAGAGGGCTGCACTCGGCTTTATGATTTTCGTGCCAGACCGTCCTGTGAACAAGCCCCAGTGGTGGCCACACAGACGCAGGCTCCTGCTCCCACGAGAGGGACTCACTGCATTTAGAGACGTTTTGCTGAGAACAGACCCAGGGGCCTCACAGGCCCCTGAGCAGCCTGCGGCCCCCAAAGTGAAGCAGTCCCTGGTTTGATGCTGCCTGGACCCCAAGTCTGCTCCTGACTTTGCCGCAGCCTGGCTTTTGGGACAGCTGAGGGCCCCGGGCAAGAAAGCTTGGGGGAGGAGTGGGGAGATCAGGGGAAGGGGTCCCCACTGCCAGTCTCCATGGAAACACCCAGCCGGGTCCCCCTGTGCCCTCATGTCACCACTGGTCTGTCCTCACCCATCCCCTGTGCTCCCTCTGCCCTCCTCTCACCCGCCTCTCAGGGCCTCCCTGCAGCCTATTTGTGAGCATCCCCAGGGTCAGCACCAAGCTGGGGATCCCGGTGGACACCACCCCCCACTGTGACTCGTTAGAGAAGCTAGAACAACCGCACGCAGGAGGTCAGGGATGGGGGGGGCTGTCCCAGCAGCAGGAGAGCCAGGGGGCACTGGGGGGCAGGGCCCTGATCCTGCAGATAGGGGGAGGGTCCATCTGTTCCTGCTAGCACCCAGCCTCCCAGGAAGGAAGGGACATCTCAGTCCCAGCCAGGAGCTGTCTTGGGGACCCCCTCCCAGTCCCCTCTCTGTTGAGGCTCTAACAGCAGAGCTGGGGTGACTGGCAGGGCGGGGAAGGCTGATGCCCCAGGGCGGGTCTATGCATCCCTGTCCCAGAGCACCTGCAGCTTCAGGGCAGGCAGGGAGGCACCTGGCATGGGGGAGATGCCTCATAGGGGTACAGAGAGCAGTGCCCCCTCCAGCCCAGCCAGCACCGCAGCCCCTAGATGGGCCTTCTTTGTCTTTGTCATCATGGAAAAAAATTCATCGAACCTGGTGTGACTTGGCCTCACCTGGGGATCCCCATCCACCTGACCAACACCAGCTCAGCTCTCCAGAACTCACGGTCACCTCTGCAGCCTGTGCCCCACTGAGGGGGTGGCCACAGGCCTGCCCACATCCAGCCCCCTGGCCGCTCCGTCCCAGCCTTTGCAACAAACGGGTTTTCTGCTTCGGCTTTTTCTCTCCCCACACCTGGCTGTGAGCACAGGGAGGCGAGAGCTTTTGGCAGAAGCTGCTGGCATGAAGTAGGTGCCAGAGAAGTGCTTCCTGAATGAGTGAATGAACAAATGGATGCATGAGTGAATGCCAGGCTTCATTCCCAGGTAGAAGAGAGACCAGGAGGGGTAGGTATAGGGGTCGGACTGACCACCATGAGAGGGGCTGGTTCCCCAGAAGCCCCCCTGGCCCCCCAGGCGGTTCCTATGTCCCTCCCCAGCTCCACCCTTCCCCCACCCCTGCTGCTCATCCAGACCAGAGCACTGGGGCGAGCGGGGACCCAGACACCTCCAAGGCCTGGGCCCAGACCCGCATCCCCTGCCTGTCCTGGGCTCTGCACTCGTGTCCCAGTGGTGGCCCTGTGCCTTCTCCTCTCTGACCTGGGGTCCTGCTCCCCCTGCTATGTGTTCCCATGAAAGGAGAGACAAACTGGGTTGGGCCGCCCAGAGAGGCTCGATGCTCCTCAGGGACCAAGGCCCTGGCCCCGAGTCACAAAGCAGGCCCAGGTGGCCCGGCGCTCTGCAGAGTCCCCAGCCTTGGGGCAGGTGACTTCAGGCTCCCCAGCCATCACTCACCCACTGCCTCCACTGTCCCTGCCTGCCGCCCCTAGCTGTGGCCTCACACTAGGCACCCTGCTCTCAGGGTGCAGGTGGGGAGCCACTGTTTCCTGGGAAGATGACCCTCTTACCTGGCCACCTGAGGTAAGAGGGGTGCACATGAGGTCCTGCTTCTGTCCCCAGGCCGGGAGCAGGTGCTTGAATCTTTTCAGGGCCAAGTAACGTGTCGGCAGCAGGACTGAGGGACCATCTCGCCCAGAGGACCACTTCTGTTCCTCCTCTGGCGCAGCTGCCTCAGCTGTCCTGGCGTCTGTTTGTCTGTCTCTGAGAAGTGTGCCTAGAGCAAACAGCTCAGCGCTGGCCAGGGCAGGGCTCCCCTGGGCCCCGAGTCCCCCAGAGGCTGGAAGGGAGCTGTGCTCTGTTGCCCTGGAGACTCACCTAAGCCTCTTCCACCTGAGCTGATCTGGTCCAGATGGCGCTCCCCGCCCTATGGGGCGATGCTGGCCGGGGCGCAGGGCCTGTTTCCCTCACCAGCCCTTGGCCAGATGCCCCTCTGGGCTGTCCCTCACAAACTCAGCAGGGGAGGGAGGCCCAGAGGGCTGAGGGGGGGCCTGTCCTCCTGGCCTGTGATATGCCTCTGGGGGAGCTGGGCTGGGGAGCAGAGCAGGAAGGAGTCACTGGTCGTGAGGTGCTGGAGGAGAGCCCCCTTCCCGTCCCCAGCAACCCATGTGCCCGTCCAGGCCTTGCCCTCTCCAGCCCAGATGCCCAAGCCCTGTTCCCCACCTGGCCCATTCCGTGCTGGCTCCGTTACTGGGCCTGCCCTGCTCGTCTGTGGCTGTTGGTCCCCCTCCAAGCAGGGGCCAGGTCAAGAGCAGTCAGAGGCTTCTCTTGAACGTCACAGTGGTTGGTCCCAAAGGGATGGAGACCCCCACATTTGGGGAGCTGACCTCTGACCGGCCACACCCCGTGGGCTCCATCCAGGGCCAGGCAAGGCCAAGAGCGCCCGGATCAAGGAAGTGGGGGTTCTTGCCAGAGCCCCCACCTCTATCACCGTCCTGACACGCCCCCAGGGCATATACCCCAAACGCATCCACGGTGGGTGGGGTCGCCCCCTCTAAGGAAGTCACCGCAAGTAGTGAACCAGCAGCCTGTCACGCAGCACTGTGTCCCAGGCAGCAGCTGTGCGGGCCGGGAG
The DNA here is from genome assembly GCF_014898055.3 of Talpa occidentalis. Lineage (NCBI taxonomy): Eukaryota > Metazoa > Chordata > Mammalia > Eulipotyphla > Talpidae > Talpa > Talpa occidentalis. Next base: position 70,502,340 of record NW_023605194.1, on the reverse strand, counting down.
GAGGGCTGGGCTGGGGCCCGGCTCTCTTGGCTCCCAGGACTCCTGGTGAGCCCTGAGGGTGGGGCAGGAGCAGCTGGGCCTTGCAGGAGAGTGGGAAACAGGACAGGTGGGCTTCAGAGGCGTGTCCACCTTCCCGCAGTGCAGCCTGGCCTTGTGCTGACCACTGTCCAAAGGAAGAAATTCACCACGTTCCCACTGCCATGCTTGAGTCACCCTCAACACACACACACACACACACACACACACACACGTCAGTGCCGTCCTGAGGCCCATGTTCTGAGTCACCCAAAGGTCTTTTTTTTTTTTTTTTTTTTTTTTTATTTATTTTTTCTTTTTATAGAGGCATGTTTTATTTATTTATTTGTTTGTTTGTTCGTTTGTTTTGTTTATACATGCACTGGGTACAGTCAGAAGCGCGGGAGGGTGAGAGAATTCACCAGAGCCAGAGCGGGGAGCAGAGCAGGCAGAAGGACCGAAGTACACTGCTGAGGGGAGCAGCGGGCGGCAGGAGAGGTCTGCACGCCATGTGGGACCCTCCTCCGGTGGCCGGGGAGCAGCCGGGAATCGAACCGGCGCTGCAGAGGCTGCGGGCAGCTTCGCAACCCAGCGCTCAACCGCTGCGCCACCGGGGAGGCCCCACCCAAAGGTCTTAATGGCACTGAGTGGCAAGAACATTATACATCAGACCTCAACCTTCAGGTGAGAACCCAGCTTCTCGAATGTCTCCTGCATACGCAGCTGCCCCCAGCACACACAGCTGCCCCTGTACACACCTGTCCCTGCACACGGCTGCCACCTGCACATGCCTGCCCCCATGCACACAGCTGTCCCCCCTGCACACGGCTGTCCTACTGCACACATGGCTGCCCCCTGCACATGGCTGCCCCCGCACATGGCTGCCCCGATGCACACGTCAGCCCCCTGCATAGGGTTGCCCCCTGCACATGGCTGCCCCCATGCACACAGCTGCACCCCCTGCACACGGCTGCCCTATTGCACACGGCTGCCCCCACACACGGCTGTCCCCCCCACACATGGCTGTCCCCTGCACACACAGCTGCCCCTTGCTCACACGGCTGTTCCCTGCACACAGCTGCTCCTGCACATGGCTGCCCATGCATTTTCCAAGGATGTCTGTGGTCAGGAGAGGGACCCTCCTGCCCCACCTGCTCTCTGGATCCCATAGCTCAAAGAGGCTGGAGTTTGTGAGACTGCTCATTTGTCTGCTTCATTAGCAGGGCCAACTCCCACTCCAGGCCACCTGCCCAGGGAGGGAGGTGGTCTCCTCTGCTTTGGTCTAGAGCAGGGTGTTGGGGGAACAGGCAGGGGCAGGTCAGACCATGTGGGTGAAACCAGTTTCCCCAGTGGACTCGAACGTGGCGTGTGGCTCTTAATAGGACATGAGGGCAGTTCCCGCGGGGGCTGGCAGGCACGCAGAGAACTGGCCACAGCCCCAGTGGCAGGGACAGGCCTGGATGGGGAGGGGATGGAGAGGGGGCGCTTGCCTGGGAGTCTAACTGGGATGCCGGGCGGGTGGGGTTGGGATATCAGGGCAGGGTAGATGGTGTGGCGCTGGCTGTGTGGGGGTGAGGGGCTGTCACAGCTCCTGGAAGGGGTGAGCAGGTTTGGCTCAAGACAGATCTGGGTGCTCAGGGTCTGGACAGAGGGCAACTGGAGCCCAGATAGGCAAATCCAGATCCCACAGGCCCAGAAGAGGGGAGAGCAGGCACGACACAGGCTGGGAAGAGGCAAGGCCCACGGGCTCCTTCGATGCTTCCTGCCAAGGCCCAAGCTCAGGGATCGGGGGAGAAGGGAGTCTCCTGGCCTGATGGTCTCCCCAGGGCTCTGACATGGAGGTCAGCGGGCCCTGAGCAGGGTCAGCTCTCCCTGAGACTGAGGAAGGGTGGTGGGGTGAAGCGGGGCCTCAGGACCCCATCACGCCCCCAGGACCTCCGTTTATCCTGTGGACCATCTGAAGTTACGCTGCTCCAAGTCCCAGGACTCCCCAGGGGCCGTGTCCTGGGCATCGGCAGTGACCCTGGTTACACCTGAGCCTGGTCCCCCCTTCTCCTCTCCACTTGCTGGATCACCTCCCAAGCCCAGGCATCCATGTCTCCACTGTTAGCACCCCGCTCTGATTCAGAGAACAAAGGGGTGGTCTGTGGTGGCAAATGCCACCAAGAGGTCAAGTGCAATGATGCTGAGAGTCCCCAGCAATAGGGAGGTGGCATGGCCACGGCCGGCCTGGGGGTGTGGGGGCCTGGGGGCCTGGAGGCTTGGGAGTCTGGGGGCCTGAGGCTCTGGGGCTCTGCGGGTTTAAGGACCTGGGGGTCTAGGGCCTGGGGACTGTGGGTCTGGGGGCTTAGGGGCCTGGAGGCCTGGGGCTTCTGGGAGCCTGGGGGCCTGGGGATCTGAGGGCCTGGGGTCCTGGGGCCCTAGGGTCCTGGGGGCCTGTGGGTCTGGGGTCATGGGGGTCTAGGGGCATTGGGATCAAGGGGCATGGGGGCCTGGGAGCCTGGGGGCCTGGGAGCCTGGGGGTCTGGGGACCTGGGGGTCTGGGGACCTGTGAGTCTTGGGGTCTGAGTCTGGGGGCCTGGCGACCTATGGGTGGGGGGCCTGGGGGTCTGGGAGCCTGTGGGTCTGGGGGCCTGCAGCTGGCAGCGTCTGCCTGAGGGCTGGGGGCAAAGAGAAGATGGGGTTGGAGGGTCCCCGTCCCTATTGCCTGCTGTTTGTGAGGAGAAAAGTTCAGGGACAGGACGGCTGGTCCCTGCATCCTCCCCACCAGGGTGGGTGGTTGCTGCAGCTGAGGAGCTGAGCGCAGTTCCTTCAGGAGCTCCGCACCCCATGTTCTCTGACAGACTTCCCACGCGCCCAGGAACCCCAAGTGCTCACTTTTCCCTCACTGCCTCCGCCCTCCCTGAAGGCCCGCCACTCCGGCTCCCCCAGAGTGTCCTGGGTGCCAGCGCAGAAATGGAGAGGTCTCCATCTGTGCCCACAGGACCCCAGCTCCAGCGGAGGGCCGGGCTGTGGGCAGAGATGAGGGTCTTCAGGATCAGAGCCACCCTGCAGAGCAGCCCCGCTGGGCTCCCTTGCCTCCGCCCCACCCTGCTCACCTGAGGGCCCAGACGCCAGGGCAGGCCTGAAGCCTGTCCCTGCCTGCTATGGATGGGGGGACCATGTGCCCGAAGGCGAGGAGTTATTAGCCAGACCACCCATGCGCTTTCTCCCAAACCGTGGTCCTGCCTACTGCTATATCAGGGGCGACCGCACGAGACAGGCACATGGGCATGCACCCCAAAGGCCCGCAGACACCAGACACACCTCAAAGCCATAACGACAGGTGCATGGGTCTGGAGAAGCCATGAACTTGGAGACCCACCTGGTGCGGGGCACAGGGAGAAGCTGGGCTCACCCTCATGGTCCTCCCTGGATTTGGGGGTGACTGTCACCCGGCTCTGGTTTGCTTGTGAAAGTCCAGGTTCCACATGCTGCGGCAAAACAGCAGGGACTTTGGGCACCCCATATTGTCCCTGCTCATCACCTTAGAGCTGGAGGCATCTCAGCACACACACACATGCACACACACACATGTACATGCACACACAGACACACACATACACAATGCACACATGCATGCATATACATGCACATACATGTTCACACAGGCACACACATGCACACGCACATGGACCCCTGGAAGTGCCTGTGCTCACACCCTGCACAGAGACCGGGGCAGAGGGTCTCTCTTGACACCATGACAGGAAAAGGGGCTGGTCTCACCACAAAGCGGCCCCAGCCTGGATACCGCAGCCTGTCTGGCTCCCAGCAGGCTCCCAATGGGGCTCACGGTCGCCACTCTGCTGGGGAGAAACCCGAGTTCAAGGGAGCAGTTGGAAAAGGTCGTGGCACCAAGTGACAGGCCCCGAAGGCCAGGCCAAGCTGTCACCTGGCCCGTCTGTGGCTGCAGGGTCGGCAGTCCCCAAGACTGCTGAGAAACGGACTCACATTGGGCACGCCTCACCCTGCACCCCAACCCTGAGACCAAACTGCTCCGTCCACAGACCTGCCTCTGTGGGTGCCCTCACCCTCATGTCACCCTTGGTGCCCTATGTGATGGGCAGGCACACGGGTCAACCCAGCACTCCCAGGCCCTGGGGACCCCCGCCTGTTTGTTTGGAAGCCAGATGTCACGGAGGCACACAGAGAGCCCGCTGTCCCCAGGGCCACCGAGCTGTAAACATGACAACCAGCCACCTGCCCAGATGCCTCCTCACCCCGCACAGGTCCTGAGATGGGCACTCTGGGCTCAGCCGGGACACCCAGCATCCTGCCACTGGCCACAGGGACACGAGTGCCCCAGGATGGCTCCCCCACATCTCGGGGTCCTGAAATTTGATGCCATCAAATTATGCTTGTTTATAATCCACTGTCTTCCAGAAGATGCCTGTGTGACTCATGCAATGGCGAAGCTGACAAAACACTTAAATATTTTAAAAATGCAACATAAGATCAAATGACATGCAAAATGGGTGCCGAGAGCCAGGCTGTGATCTGGAAATGCCACTTACCCCTAAAATGAACAAGGGCTTCTTGGAGAAGGCTGCTTCCAGGTCTGGTAGGACATGCCCCAAAGCGACCAAGGACTCCTAAGGGGCCTGACATGGCTCCTCCTGGGGCCCCGTCCCCCCCAGGGTGGCCCTGGCATCTGAAGGCCCCATCCACACCCAAGCCAGGCCCTGAACCAGTGCACCCCTCACTTGGGGTGGCTTTCTGGAGGAAGAGCTCACACCCTGGCACATCCCGCATGGGGCAGAGTCCCACTCTGTCCAGCCCAGCCTGGCATGGAAGCCACAGCAGGGGTCAGGACTCGCTCTCCACAGCACTGGGAACCGGGAAAGAATCCTTAGGGCGGGCCCAAGCACAAGCACATAGACCCCAATCCTCTGGGGCGTGTGGTAACCATTTTCCGGGCATGGCAGACCCCACCAGCACCACATCTCCTGGATGGCTTCGGGTAGCTTAGAGCCTCTGTGCAGGCAGCAGGTGGATACCAATGTTGGTGACCCCTGGGTGGCAGGCAGGCACCAATGCCGGCAACCCTCGGGGGCAGACGGGCACCAATGCTGGTGACCCCTGGGCAGCAGGCGAGTGCCCTGGGTGTCAGCAGCAGAGGTGGGTGGGAGCCTGTGCCTGGTCCTCGCTCCAGCCTGGATGTGCCCTTCAGGGCCATGCAGCAGACGGGGGCCTGAGTTCTGCATCTCTGGCTCTCAGAACCCCCTTTGTCTCATCCGAGCCGACAAGGGGCAGCGAGGAGGCCGCTGGGCATGCTGGGTGCACCAAGTCCTTGCAGGCACGAGACACCAACCACCCGAGCTCCCTGGAGCATCAGCATGGCGGCCGTGCCAGGAATAGCCTGAGCACCCATGGGCGGCCAGGGTGAATGTGTGGTGCATGTGCACCACGGCTCACAGTGCAGATTTTCACAGTGAAAAAGCTTGACCACTGGGGCCACGTGGTGGACCCGCAGGGGCTGACGTTCCATGAAAGGCAGATGGAGTAGAAGGACTCACCTGTGGAAGGCAGAGAACAGACAAAACGAAACAGACCGAAGTACTTGGACCAGAGGATGGCGGCTGGGGGTGCTGGGAGTGGGGAGCCCTGCCTGGCATGTGGGTTGCACACGCAGGGGCCCAGTGAGAGACTTAACTCTGTACAGTGAAGCTGCTCCCGTGACAGCAGCACAGAGGGGGCAGAGGCCCAGGGAGAGGTGGCTGGGCGTGCCTTCCCTGCCAGACACCCCATGGGCTTGGAGCCCCCCACCTGCTCTGCCTTGGGCGCCCCCAGCACACAGCCAGCTCATAGCGGCCTTGTAGCTCTGGAGCTTCTGGCCCACAGGGTCCTGGGCAGTGAGCTTCGGGGCTGCGAGCTGGACATGAGTCCTGTCTTGGCTGAGGAGTCCACCCCAGGCCCAGGCCTGCCAGCTGCATGTTGGGGGAACCACTTAGCATGTCTGCACCCTTGCGTCCTTACCAGCAGGCTGTGTGGCACCTGGCAGCGGGTGATATGAGGACCAAATAAAACAACACCCAGAAAGCTCTGCTCTGGGGTGGGTGCAGGGAAGCAGGAGCTGGTGCAGCTCCTCCTCCGTGACCAGGGCTGGGGTGGGGAGAGGCACGAGGTGGGGGGAGGAGATGGAACCTCACTGCAACCCACCCTGCCCTGCCCAGAGTTGGTCCCACGGGAGCCAAGGAAGCAGAGGCAGGCACACCTGCAGCCAGCTCCCCTCCCGCAGGTGCGTCTGCAGACGCCTCCCTCAACGGCCCTGCCGGGGGTGCTGTTATCCCGCTTCTGCAGTAGAGAAAGTTGAAGCTTGGAGATCCTGGGCCCTGACCAGTCAGTCGGTCAGCAGGGAGCTCTCCAGGTGGGAGACAGACAGGGCTACTCCGCCCGCCGGCTCGGGGCAGCAGGGCTCACAGGATGACCGGGTCAGCGGGACTGGGTCAGCGGCACCGCGCAGGCGTCAGAACCCCTGGAGCGAAGCTCGGGCTTCGAGGCCTTGCGGGTCGCGCGCCAGGGGCCTCTAATCGTGAGCAGCAGCGACACCTGGTGGTGAGGAGGGGTGCTTGCGTGGGTGACCACCGCCCTCAGGTCCCAGGGCTCAGGAGGTGCCGGCTGGCCAGGCTCTGCCCTGCCACCAGGTGGACTCCACAGGCCCTGCCCTGCCCGGAGCCCGCTGGGCCTGCCTGCCTCGCCCTACCCTGCAGGAGCAGATCCGGTCTCAGAACTTCCAGCTGTATTTCAGGATCCTTTCATCCTCGCTCTGGTGATGAGCACCTGCCCTGTCCCGGGACCATGACCTGGGGCCTCAGCCCCAGGAGCAGAGTCTCCCCCAGTTAGGGGCCTGACTCCTGGGGCGGGTGCCCCACTGTCCCTGGGGACTGGGCATCAGCGCTGGGCAGGATTTTCTGTGATCCGGCTGTGGGAATGGCCGGTGCGGGTGAAGGTAGGGGGCCCGCAGGCTTGGGGAGAACCACCCCTAGTTCCTCAACCCAAGTATCTGTGACCTGGGGACTCTGGGGGCACCTTCGGCTCCTGAGTTGGCGACTGGACTGTGGGCAGTGAAACAGTGCTGGCCCGTGTCTGGGCGTGGGTTCCACTCTAAACTCTCCCAAGCTGTGAGCCCCAAGATTCTGTGTTTATTCATCTGGAAAACGGGGCAGAGAAAACAGGTCATTTCTGGGACAGCAGCCTGCGGGCCCTGGCGCAGGAGGCGGTCACTCGCGGCCACTCGGCACATGGGGCCAGCCTGGAGGCATGCAGAGGACGCCTGCCACTCCTGCCCCTCTGCCTCCTGCAGGGTGTTCTCTCTGTGCTGGGAGAAGAAGTTAATAATTAGCCACCAGGTTCACGGGACAACTGGGGTGCCTGGTGCTGAGTCACCCCAGCTGGACCTCCCCAGGAGGCATCTCCCCACCCACCAGCATCCTTTGCCCCCAAGTGCTCCCCCACTGCTGCTCACAGTCAATAGGGTGTGTCCTTGGGCTAGCTGGGAGTGAGTGGGGGGGGGGTCGGCCTTCCTCTAAGCCCCCCTACCCCCTGGACCTGGGCACCTTCCAAAAGTGGCCCTCAAGCCAAGGTCACTGGCATTCAGGGAGCCAAGGTCAGCGGGATGGAGGGCAGGCTCTGGGCAGCTGGCTCCAGGGACTCGCCACAGAGATGGGTGAGGCCGGGGTCTGCTGTGGCTGGGTGAAGCCCCTGGTGGGGCTCTTGATTTCATTGTGTTTCATGAACCTAATGATGAGGCTTGCCAGGCCCAGCTCTACCACCCCTGCCCCAAGTTTGTCTGGAGAAGGTCAGAGCCGTAGTGGATAAGAGGCTCAAACCACCCAAGCAGCCACGTTGTTCCCTCCCGGCACAACTCCAGGCCTCCCCCTCACGCAGGGCCTGGGGAGGCTCCTGGCACCCGAGGCAGTCTCCTGCTTTGGGGTGAGAACCTCTAGCTCCTGGGAGTGCCCCCCATTCTACTGGGAGGTGGGGGAGGCAAGCAGAAATCCCAGCCTCCTGACTCCAAGGGCCAGAGAGCCCTGAATTCCCTGGTCATGCAGTCCAGGGGGGTCACTTGACATCGCCCCTGGCATCACTTGCCTGCAGGTCAAAGGGCACTGCCGTGAGCAGCCAGGCCTCACAGTGACGATACCCGGTAGGCCGCGCATGCCCTGTTCCTGTGTGGCGGGGGAGGGGACCCGCTGAGGTCCTGGATGAGGCCAGAACAGCAGCTGGATCCTCAGGTTTCCAGCACTGTCCTCTCTCATGTCCACCCCTTACCTCGCGGCAGTGCCTATCAACCTGGCCCCCTGGATGCAGCAACCCAGCATGCTCAGCATCAAGACTTTGGGGGGAACTAGAGGGGCATGGTCTCTGCCATAGGACCTGGGGCCCTGGTGAGCGTCTTGCCCCAGGGAGGGGCACAGCCAGGAGAGAGGGCAGCCCCTAAGGACTCACCTTGGGCTCGGAGACCCCAAGCCCTGAAGGCCACACTCAGAGGCACCTTCCTTTACAGGCTCCAGAACCATTTGACACCCCTCCCCCACAACTGGGTGCTGGCCCAGTGCCCACGGACTACAGTTGGTGCCAGCCAGTGGGAAAGACTGGAGGTGTAAGGTGAATGTCCCTGGAGACACTGTCTTCCAGAGGATTGCGGTGGTCAGGTGACCCTACATCCATCACAGCCTCTCCAGCCGGTGGCCTCACGCCTGCTCACGCACTAGCTTAGAGTCTGCCTGAGCATTCCAACTGAGGGTCGGTCCGAGACGGTCTTCACACCAGCCCTGACCTTCCTTGCAGCTCAGATCCAAATCACCTGTGCAGTGAGCCCTGCCGTGCTGGAGGGGCTGGGCCAAAGGCCTGTGGCCTGGGTTCCAGCAGCCAGGGGTCACATCAGCGGGTGTGGCTGCCGTGGAATTCCTCCTCTCAGCCCTGAGCCTGGCCCGGCCAGTGGACACTTTCATTTGTAAAGGCCTATAATTAGAGCAAACAGGCCACTTTCCAGCAAACCGTGAAGCAACACATCTGAGAAGAAAAGGAGACACTGAAGCCAAGTCCATTATTTTCTAGATTTGTTTTTCTGAGGAGATGTTTCAGAGGCCCCCCAGACACCCTGCGTTGTGCCCACCCCCTCGGACTCCCCCATCTCCAGCCACACGGGCCATCTGACATCACTGGCCTCTGGGTCCATGTCCGGTTCTTTTCTCAGAGGACCTGGTTCTCCTTTCTGATAAGATTACATTCACCCTTAGAATTTCTGAGGCCCCCATGGCCCCTCTGTTGGCTCCCCATCTGGGGTACAGCCCTGTGATTCCATAACCAGCACCTCAGTAGCTCCCATCTTCATCCCATATTTCACCAGCCAAGTTGCCCACCCTCCTAGTGTCTCCAGCCAGAGCAGAGTTATACACGAGCCCTGCCCTCTCTCTCCCCTGCCGGGGGCATCACGCAGGCCGAGCAGCCCGCATAGGCAGGTCTGGGGGAGTGGGATTCAGGGCGGTGGCATGTCAAGGGACATGAGGGAGGGAGACAGAGCCAGCCTGTGAGCTCAGGCCCCCCATACACCTGCGGCTCCCACTTAGGCCCCCTGTGTGCTGTCAGCTCCGATCTCTACTCTGTGTCGCCTGAGGTAGGACCCTGGGCTGTGGAGTGTGAGATGGGAGGGCATGGACAGGGAGGACAGCAAGGCTACCACAGAGGAGGAGCCGTCGGAGTGGGACAGATGGAGCTGCTTCTACCGCAAACCCGGGCTCAGGCCCGGCTGGGTCTGGCTTGTCTGGGGACGCAGATCTGTGGCCAGCACAGCCCTTGCACCGGCCTTCCAGCACCTGCACACCCAGCTTGGGTCCCACTGCACAGAGAGCCCAGCCTGGGTCCGACTGCACAGAGCACCCGGCCTGGGTCCCACTGCACAGAGTGCCCAGCCTGGGCCCCGACTGAGGGTCTGTAACGAGTACCTGGTTGCCAGGCCTGTGTGGGTAGCTGGCTCGTCCTCTTGCCCCCTCTAGGCTGGGGTCTCTGAAGAGGGCTCTCCAGTCCCTCTTCAGTCCCTTCCCTGGCCACTGTGCCCTGGAGGCCCCAGCAGTGTGCGGGTTTCCCCGGCCCCTGCACCTCCTACACTGCCCTGGGCTGACTCCTCTTCACCCCACCTACTCCTCAGTGTGTCAGGGGCAAGCAGGGAGCTCCAAGGGGCAGGCGAGAACAGGAAAGGCCAGAGGAATCAGGGGAGCTCCAGAGATAAGGGCAGCAAATCCCACAGGGGAGTCATCAGACCCCCAGGGCTGGGAGCAGCAGGACGTCCTGGACAAGGACGATAAAGAAACAGGACCCCGTGGGGAGTGAGATGTGATTCTGGGCAGAGACTGACAGGGTGAGGGAGACCACCCAGAGCGAAACTGGCACAGAGATGGGGCAGCAGGGGGGATAGGGAATGTAGGCTGCACCCCAGAGCATGACTCCACGGGCTCCCCAGCCCCTCCCTGCCTGGTCCACCCGCCTGGGATCCCACTTATTTCTGTTCCTTTCTCCACAATAAGCATTTCCTCGTATCTGTTTCTCCAAACAAATCTGCTCCTTCCGCCTGCCTGCCTGAGCGCCAGCGACTTCCTGCTGCGGCTTCAGGAGACGCAAGCCCGGGTGGGCTCGTGGCTGGGGGTCAGCGCTGCCAGAAGGGAGTGGGCCTGGTTCAGCAGTGGGGGACTGGGACATCAGCAGGGAAGAGCTCCAGAAAAGCCAGTGGGCTACACAGTGACAATCCCGGATCATTAATACAGTGTCACTCAGATGGCGGGAGAAGGAGCAAAGAAAATGGGAAGACAGAAATCAATAGCATGAGGCTGGGCCTCGGCAGCACCGGGTCGACTGCTCCGCTCACCCCATGCCCTGCCAGGACCTCTGGATTTGCTGCCCTGACGAAGCAGAAGCCAGCGGGGGCTCTGTCAACCCAGAACACGCCCTAAGCCTGGACACAAACAAGTGCCCCGCCCTGCCCCATGCCCTGGCAGACGCTGAACCCACCAGCCACTGAGACTGCGGGACAGGGGACCAGCTGGCCTTGCTGACCCGCCTCCACAGGCCCTGGGTAGATAAGGGGCCCCTGGGCTGGGCTGCGCAGGGTACTGGGAGAGAAAGGCCTTTGATGTCAAATACATTAAAGCCTGTTTTGCAGCCGGAAGCCCTTCTCACTGGAGTCAGATGGGGCGGGGGTCCTGGCTTCCTTCCTTCTGGGTCTGGTGGAGAAATAAGCCCACCCGGGGCAGAGAGCTTCTTTTCCCAGATCCCTGCATACTCATTCTCCTGGGTAGGGGCTCCCTTCCCCAGACATAGCCCCTCCCCCTTACATCCCTACCTGGGAGGAGGGCACCCTCTGCTCAGACTTAGGGCCCTTGACCCCCCTCAGCCCCACCCCTGGCAGAGCTTGGCCCGCCTCTCCCCTGCCTGTGGGCTGGCTGCCTGTGACCCCAGAGGAAGAGTGGGGGGCTTGGGGGAAGGAGGGCCAGGTGTGCTCCCTGAGCTATACTCTCACTGCACACGTGCTCCTGAGCCCCTCCCTGCAGGTCACTCTCTGCCCTGTAGATGCCCCTGATCTTCTAGGTTTTGTAGAGGGGGTGCTTCTCCTCCCACCCAGCAGCCTGGAGACTTGCCCCCTGGGGCTCTTCCCCCAGTCCTTCCTCCCCATCCACCCACTGCCTGACTTTGGAAGTTTGAGAAGGGGGCGCTAGCCAGCCGGGCTCCATTCTTCGTGGGTTCTGACTCTAAAACAGAGTGTAGTGGGCAGAACAGGAGAGGAGGGTCTGCCTGGAATGTGGCCTTAGCCCCCTTGGCAATGTGCCCAGAACCCCAACACTCCAGGGCAGAGTGACCAGGACTATCCTGCCCTGGCGGGGCTGCCTGGCTGGACCTCCCCTTGAGATAATTGCCACTGACGGCTGAGTGCCAGGCATCACTCTGGGAGGCCCCTGGGCCCGGGTGGGGGCTCCCAGTCCATGGTCATCGCTGCGCGGTATGGACATAGAACAAAGCCTGAGTGGGCCTTCATCACACAAGATTTGTTGTCAAAAGTAAGTCAAAAAAATCTGAAAGGAGAGTGGGTCTCAGCCTTGAGCTGAGCTCAACACCTAAGTGTGGACATGGCATTTGGAGGGTTAACAGAAAGTGACCACCAGTGCAATGTGGGGCAAGACAAGGGCCAGGGTCCCAGAAGCCTGAACTCTGGCTGACCGGGCCACTGTGAAGCAGGAACAGCATCTCCCCACTGGGGGCGCGGGCAGGCCCCTCGCCCGTGCCCAACAGACACCACCCCGACAGCACAAGAAACTCGTCCCCACGCTAACAACCTCCAGGCCACTGGTGTGAAATCCACCGAGATGCAGCAAGAGGCCGCAGGCATAGATCGGCGGTTTGAGCGGAGGCAGGCACAAGGAGCTAAGAAAGGACCGGGTCCCCACATGATGCTGAGTGAATCTGCTTGAGAGCCCCTTCTCCGGAGCCGGCCCGGGTGCCGCCCCCTGGGCTGACCCACAGAAACTGGACCAAGTGTGCGGTCATTTCTTTTCCTCGGGTTGCTCAAGAACCTGGAATCTGGAACGAATGCCCCTAGAGCAGCGTCCAGACACCAGTTCTTTCAGGGATCTCCTTGGCCACTGTCTCAGGCAGCCTTGGGGCTACAGCTGTGGAGCCCCCATTGCTGATGTGCCAGACTGGGTGCCTCCTCCCCAGGCGTCCCCAAGCGACCCCACAGGGCAAGCATGGCCTAGCCCTGCCTCCCACCTCCAGCCCCTCCCTGGGGGAAGGAAGCCCCACCCCGCCTCCCCAAGCCTGGCCAGCATCTCAGCGGGGCCTGAGCATAGCTTGGGGAGGAAGCCCGGCCAGCGCTGGCCTAACTCAGCCTGGGACAGGAAATGCTTCAGGCGGTTTCAAAGGCCCAGTAGCCACAGGAAGGAAGCCACCTGGGCTGGGTCCCCATGCTGGGCCCAGGCAGGGGAGGGCGGAAGCGGGCTGGAGCACAGTGGAGTCCAAGGGTGGGGGGCGGGACCCAGCGCTGGCTCTGAGTCTGCACCGGCCTCCAGAGCAGGCCCCCCTGCTGCTACATGTCGCCCCAGACCCTGGGGGTGAAGGTCTCGCCCGCACTTGGGCACTCAAGGAACTTCCATGAGGTCAGACCTCCATCATCCCAGCGTAAGCCCCCTTTCCTACGGTCCTCAGGGCAAGAGCAGCGAGACAGGTGGTCTCAAAGCATCTACGCCTTCCTGGATCAGCTCAGCCGCAATCCCAGGCCAACCTCTGGCCCCGCAGCTGACTTCTCTCTTGCGAGAGTGCGGCCAGGCCCATGGGAGCTGACCTGTCTAGGCTCTCTCTAGGGCCTGTGGCACCTCACCTGTGTAACCAGCCCAGCAGCCTGCCAGGTGCACTCCCTCCAAACCAGCGCGGCAAGGTTGCGGGAGGCCTTGCTCAAGGCCTCGCGGGCAGCAGAGGACAGGGCCAGAAGGGGTTAGGTTTGGGTGACCCCTGGGTGACCGCCCTGGCTCCTTTCGACTTTATCCTCCTGCGCTGTGGACACCAGATGGAGGCAAGCCCCTGAGGGAGGCCACACGGCCTGGTCTTTCCTTCTCTTTGACTGCAGAGTGTCAGGGTGATGGGGAGCACCGTTCCCTGGGTTGCATCTTCAAGCTCATGGGGAACCCCCCACCGTACTCCCCCATCCTCCTTCCCCGGGAGTCCTGCTGCTCTCAGGGGATGCCAAGGGTCTTCTATTCCCTCCTCACTGCCCTGGAGTCAAGATGCTTGGCGTCTCCATAGAGCAGCTCTTAATTCTGCTGAAAGGGAAGTAGGGGGCCGGGGTAGGAGTGAGGAGGACCCAGGAAGACGGAGGAGGACCGAGGAGCTGCCCCGCATGGTGGTGGGTGCCCAGCCAGCAATGCACTCGGGAAATGGCGCCACTGCCTTTTCTGTGGGCAGGATGGAGGCATCACCTGGACGCGGAATCCATGGGGCAACTCAGGGCAACTTGGTGGAGCAGCTCGGGGTCAGTGCCCCGACCCCAGCCCCCATGACACAGACATTGGGCTCCGAGACCCTCGTTTCAGTCCTGGGGGAGAAAGGGGTGCTGAGGCCAAACTCTTATGAAGTGCTGGTGGAAGCTCCCAAGGGAGGCGTGAGCACGAGTATAGACCTACTTTCTGCTTGTGTTCCGTGAGAGCACGCTGTGTCACATGAAATCCACACACACCATCCCCGGTGCTGTAAGCACGTGGATTTCAGTAGGTCATAGGTCGTGACATGTGTGCACGGCTGCACGTACAGCCTGATGCATGAGTGAGGAAGGGAAGGTGACACTGTGTGGCCCGGCTGGACCAGCTGTGTCCACCCAGGGGGTCAGGCACAGGGGGCGCTTACGCTCCTTCTGTTCCATGATGGTCTCGCGCCACCTCTGCCTGGGGGCGGGAGCTGCTTCTGGGGCGTGTAACATGGCACAGGCACAGAAACTTCTCTCGGGTTCAAGCAGGTGGAGTGTTCACAAGTATACGCATCTGTCACTTACATAAAGATCCATCTGGCGAGCCCCCGGGGTTTGCAGACACTATTATGTAAGTCACATCCGCCCACTGATCCCACTTGCCTCCCCCAAAATACTCCAAAAAGGAGGGAATAAAAATAGGAGACGATGTTCTCTTGGGGCAGATTTTTTGTTTGCCTCTGATGACTGTCGCTCTTCGGAAAAATCAGCCAACTGGCAGGGGGGGCCTCAGCCCAGCTCAGGAGAGACAAGCCTGCCCATCCACTGTGGCCAGGTGGGGGCGGGTCTGCCCCCAGGTCTTGATGAACTGGCTTCTGGGTGTGTGTGCACATGTGTGAGTGTGCACGTGGTGTGTGCACAGGTGTGAGTGCATGTGTGAGTGTGCACGTGTGTGGGAGTCATGGCGAGCATTGTGTGCACAGGTGTGAGCTTCTGTTATGTTCAGACATCATGAGGGAGGGACCTGCAACACCACAGAGAGCTTCAGCCCAGGAGGTAAGGGCAGCTGCCCTGTGAGTTCCTCCGGGAGCTCGACATAGCCCCTAGCTCCAGGGACACCAACCAGGGCTCATGAGCAGGCTCGGGGCACCCCTGCATCTTGGTCCAGGGACGACTGAGCCCCTTTGTGGGCTGGAAGGGACAGGCACCCCCAGATACCTGTCTCCCCACATGAGCAAATGCAGGGCAGGCCATAGAGATGTCCCCAGCAGGCACAGACCCTGATGCCAGCCTAGGGAGCAAGCATGGGTTCAGGAGGGGCAGTGTGGACTCTCCTGCTCTCTCTGCATCCTTTCAGCAACCTCTGAGCCCCCTTTACATCCTCTCATGGTCATCCCAGCTCCCGGCCCTTCATGTGGATTAAGTGAGATGGGCCTGGCCTCGCACGGCGCAGGGGCTGCGAAAGAAACAGAAGCTGTTCAAAGTAACGGGGACTCCACACACCCCCTCCAAGCCAATTGCTCCCCCACCTCCCACTCCAGAGTGTCTTTCTGCCGCCACCGCCAGCCTGGTACCCAGTGCTACCAGAGCCTACGCCCTCGGCCAGATCAGGACGCTATCACCTTCGCACCCAGGCAGACGCTCTCCGGCAAGCCTGCTCCAGCTAACCTGGCCCTTGGGGGCCAGCGTCAGAACCCCAGACCTGGGGGGCATACCACACCCTGTAGACTGGGGCCCCATCAGCCCTGGAGACGCTTGTAGGCAGGCCTACCTCCCATCTGATAGGACCCAGCCGGCTGACCATGAGGGGATCCTTCGGAGGAAGCCTCGAGGCCTTAGCCTGGCCAGGCCTGGCCCGAGGACATGGTAACTCAGCCCCACCCCCAACTCCACTCGGGCACACCCTCCAGGACACAGCCTAAGTTCTGCTTCTTCCAGGAAGCCTTCCTTGATTGAGATTTCTGATTTTATCCTCTCGTGGTGTCCAGCTGTTCTTCTTCAGAGCCTGACAGCTAAAAATAATGAAGTAACACCAGGCTCCTGTAATACTTAACCCAGCAAACTGAGCTCAGGGAGGACAGGTGCAGGCCTCCCAGCCCACGCC
Source organism: Talpa occidentalis (assembly GCF_014898055.3). Lineage (NCBI taxonomy): Eukaryota > Metazoa > Chordata > Mammalia > Eulipotyphla > Talpidae > Talpa > Talpa occidentalis. Next base: position 70,486,237 of record NW_023605194.1, on the reverse strand, counting down.
CAGCTCAGGTTCTGAGAAGACAGTCTGGCTTCCCCCTCCCCAGGGCCCTCCAGCCTCAGCAGGATCTGGCAAAGACCTGCCTTCTGGCTGGGCCCACTTCTTCCTGGGGGCTTGCTGCCTTTCCTGATTGAGGCAAGAGCCTCTAGCACCCCCGCCACACCGGCCTTCCTGTCAGACAGGGCACAGCATCCCCAAGAGCTCCCCACCTGGCAGGGGGACCCTGGGGGACAGGGCCACCACAGTTCCTAGCAGCTAAATATACCCCTGCTTTGTATCCCGTCTGCCCTGAGGCACACCTGGCCACCAGCAACTGGGACTCAGCTGCCCCCTCACCCTTGGCGGACCAGGGCACCTACCCGCCCAGGCCTGCATTGTGCCTTGGTCTCCCCCCACCGCCACCACCACAGGGGCTAGTGCCCCAGGGTGGCCTCCAGATGGAACTGGGTCAACCGGTCCCTGTGGACTGCCCCCTCACCTGCTGTAACTACTCGCCTCACAGATGTGGGAGGAGGCCTGTGCCTCCACTGCATGGACTGCACTGGGCCAGCACACTGGGTACTGAGGGAAAGGGCAGCAGTTAGTCCCTGCTCACAGACAGCGAGTCCCCAAGGACACATACTGTGTAACAGGGAGGGGGCACAGGCATGCACACCCCCAAGTGTGTCAAGGACTATCCCTAGGAGCTCAGGCCTCCCAGCAGCTCTTGCCCCTGCTGTGTGACGTCAGGCAAGTCACCCACCCTCTGCGATGCCTGCCGCTGCTGCGGAGAGCCCCTGGCATTCAGGAGCAGCCTGTATAAGGAATAGCTGGGGGTGGATCTGTGGGGGCAGGTGTCCTTCTGTTAAAATGAAGACGACTCAGAACTCCTGTTCAGGCCCAGGAGCGGGGTCCACAGGTGGGATCCTCTTGGGGTGCCTTTGTCCTGGGTGGGAGGCTGCCCCCAAATCAGTGGCCCTGGCTGTGTGTGGCCGCAAATGCAGCCAAGAGAGAAAAGGAAGCAGAAAAGGGGAATCAGGAGCCGGGGCTGTGGGGGAGGGTTTCCATTTTCTTGGTGGGGGAGTCTTGGGGGGTAGGGAAGGCCTTGGGGAGGTGAGCGGGTCAGCAGTGAGGACACCTGGCCCAGGGAGCAGCCAGGTCTGCTGCAGGAGCCCCCAGCAGCATGGAGAGCAGAGCTGGCCCTGCCTCACTGCTCAGAGCAGACTGCTCCGCCCTCGCCTTGACCTGCAGCTCCTCTGGGGCCGGCTTCCTGATTCATGGGGTGAGTGCTGCCAGGGCACAGAGGGTAGGGGCTAGGCTGTCCCTGCTGAGGAGCTCAGGCACAGTTCTGTGGAATGTCCAGGCTGGGTGGTGCACCGCATCCTGGGTAAGCCCCCCACACCCCTCCCAGCCACTCGCCCTCAGGAGCGGCACCAGGTGTGTGGACCTGCTGGGTCTGAGCCCCAGTGAGGTGGGGACATTGGTGTTTTAAAAATCCCTTTTCACTCTTTCTCAAAATCACCATTGTCCCTCTATACCCTTTCCTCTAAAAGCCACATCCCTTCCGCACCCCACTTGGCCCAGAACTCCTGCTTTTTATAAGTGGAGTCCCCACCCCATCAAAACCCTTAAGCCAGAGCTGGGGGGCTGACACCCCAGGCTGCCCTGTCACCTGCCACCTCTGCTGCTTCCCTGGACCCACAGCACCAGGTGTATACAGGCTGGCTGAAGCTGGAGTCAGACCGAGGACACCGGCCCAGGGGCACGGCCATGGGGGGTCAGGGGGTAGGGCAGCTCTTACTCCCAGCCCCATCCCACCCCACCTCCTCTCTTCTTCTTATCTGGCCCAATCCCCTGGGAACCTGGGGGTCTGCTGAGTTCCCACCCACCACTGCACCTGCCACTCCCTCTGGGGTCCCGCTGGCTCCCTGGCCATCACCCTCCCCTGCCTGGCAGCTGTGGCCACTCCCTGTCCCCTGAAGGGACTGTCAGGAATTCCCTCTTGATAGCACAGGAGGGGGTGTGGGGGAGGGGTGGACAGCAAAAATAGCTCCTTATCTGAGTGAGAGGCCAGGCAGTGACCAGGAAGGGCCAAGGGTGGGAGAAGGGGCTTCAGGAAAGTGCCACCTGAGAGGGGTCCTTGTCCGTCCTGGAGGGTCCCAAGTCTGGGTCTGCTGGCCTTGGCCGTGGGCCTCCGGGACCCTGGACCATGCCTCGCACCCTGGGCTTCTCCAGACGGGGTGACAAGGGCAGAGTCAGGGCCTGGAGCCACTAGCCCCGGGATCATGCATTCCCGGGACTCCGGCCCCATTGCTGCCCACAGACTTCCCCGGGGCCCCTCAGCGTCCACACACCCCAGACCAGGCTCCCAGCTGGGTCAGCAGCAAGCAAGACCCTTAGGTTGTCCCCACTGGACCCTGACTCCCGGCTGACCACCGTCCCTGCTCCCCAACACACACACCCACACGCCGCTCTCACAGGGTGGGATTGTAACAGGGTGGTCCCCAGGAAAGGGGGAGGTTCCCTGCCCCACCCAAGGGAGGGTGGAGCTGAGCAGGAAGAGGAGAAGCGGCAGAAGAGACTGAGGAAGGAAGCAGGATGGAGCCAGGAGACCTGGAGGAGGCGCATGGAGCCTAGAGACATGTGAAGAAACTGCGCTTGTCTTTTAGTCGTGGACTGGGTGACACAGATGTGGGTGAGACCCACGGGGAGGTGGGTCTGTTCCCCCCAAAACTGCCACTTCTTTCCTCTCCAGGCCTATCCGTCCAGCCTGCCAGCCTTCTCCTGTCCACGCTCTCCAGGCCTACGAGGAGCTGCCCTCTGAGAAGCCTGGCCCTGCGGGTGCCACCCCTTGCTCCCGGCCCTCCCCGCAGTTTGCTCGCCACACCAGGGGTGTTAGAATTTTCATCTTCTCGTGGAGATTATTTGCCAAGTCTCCCACAGAAGGGCGTGCCCTCCAGGAAGCACATCTGAGCACCTGCTCCAAGAAGTGGTTCCATGTGCTCTGAGTCACCCCAAATGTAAGCTATCCAGTGCAGTCCTGGGTCTTCCTGTCTGCAAGGCGGTCAGCCCACCCTCCAACGGGGCCCAAACCGGAGCCCTCCGACCCCAGTTTCTGTTCCCACCACGGTGTTCTTGGTAATCCTGGGTAATCCCTCACAAGCCCCCAACTCTTCCGGATCATGAGGTGCTTCCCGGCCTCCCCTCCCCTTCTTCAGCCTGTTCTCAACAAAGTAATTGGAGGATCCATTCGAAATATAAATGAGATCACAGTGCAGCTCAAAGCCTCAGGCCTCACTCAGGACAAATGCGACAGTGGCAGCAGCCCTCTCAGCTCTCACCTTCCTCCCCTGCTCTGTGCCCACTGCCCGGCCTCCTTGCTGTTCCAGATCATGGAGAGCTCGGTCCTGTCACAGGGCCTTTGCACACACTGCCTCCCACCACCACATCCCTTTCCCAGGTGTCTGACTGGTCCTTCCTATTCCAGGCTTTGCTCAAATGGCACAAAATCAGTGAGACTCTCCTCCATCGTCCTTACAACTAGGACACACCCCTCCTCCCTCAACTCTGTTCCTCCCTCCTCCCCCCATCCTTACTCACCCTCCCCCATTCCTTGTTTTGATTTTCCCCTTAACTCTCACTCCGGGGGCCAGCTGTGCCTTTCCCTGTCACCCCACTGCACTGTCGACACCAGGAGGCGCAGGGCTTTGTCTAGCTCCCGGCCGCTCCATTCCCAGTGAGGTGCACACGGCACGCTCTTGCCCTACTTGTTGTGCAGATTTCGTGCGTGGGACATGGAGGCCACAGGTGCTCAAGAGGTTGCAAGGCAGCAGGAGCCAGCCCAGCAGGACTCTCTGGTCTTGCTACAGATCTGGAGGAGGGAGAGGCGTGCTGTGGTGTGTGGTGAGAGCAGAGCCCTATATGGGACTCTTGCCTTTGTAGGGGTGAGCAGGGTGGGCTGAGGCTGTATTTTCCAGAAGGTCTCTGCTTGTGAAGGGGCAGGGGCCTCTGGTGTCTGCTCTTTGACAAGATTCAACACTGCCGGCATGTGCTGTAATTACGGTGATCAGCCCTGTGCCTCTGAGTCAGCGGCCCCATCCAGGGTGGCAGTGCCGCCTCCTCCCTCAGCCTTCTGCCTGGGGCTGCCCCACCCTGCCGAGGCCTGGGCCCCAGAACCTGGCTGGGGCCTCTCTCAGGCTCTCCCTCCCCTCTCCCCACACTGCTCACCAGAAGAGATTTCAGGGGCAATCAAATCAGGACAAGAGAGAGGACTGAGCCTCCCGGTGGTCAGGGCGCTGCCCAGGCAGGGAAGCTTCTGGGGGAGCAGTGAGACCCTCCCCGGAGGGGACCCCAGGAGCCTGAGGCCCAAACCAGGGGGGCCCAACTCAGAAGCGCCCTCTCACCAACTACCAGCTATCCAAACAGCCAGACTATTTATTCAGCATCTCCTCGGCCTGCTGGGCTCCTCAAACTAAATTTGCCTTCTGCACATTCCGTGAGGGTTTTAATAAGCTACCAGTAAGAACAAAAAGTCCATTTCTACTACCCTAATAAGTCAGGCCAAGGTGGAAATACCTTTTGAGGCCCCTCCCTTCCCAACTCCGCAGGGCTGTTATGGCAGAAGGAGGCAAAATTAATTGTAACTTTGCCACTGAGATGCTCTTAATTATTTCACTTTGCCAAGGAAGGTGGGGGTGGGGGGGATCCCAGCCAGCAAGGCAAAATATTCCATGCCCAGGCACTCGGGACTCCAGGATTCTCTCTTCCTTCCCACATGCTGGGCTGCTGGGCTCGTGCCAGCTGCTGTCCCCGGGTGCTGCTCGGGCAGCCTTGCTAGGCCCACACCAGCTCATACAGCTGCAGGGCCTCCAGGAGACACCAGGCTGAGCCTGGGAGCAAGTTTTCTTGGTCACCAGATGCAGTTCCAGGCCAAGCCCAGGTCAGGCCAGTTCTGAGTGCAGGCCAGGGAGACAGAAGGAGAACAACTGTCATCAGAGGCCCCCGCCCCCGTCCCCATTGCCTCTAGCCCCCACTGCCCTCCCAGTACCCTCTGCCCCAGCCCAGCCCTCACATCCACCCACCCCCCACTCTCTCTTCCTCAAGCAAAGCTGCTCTAGTCCCAGCCCCTGGTCACAAGAATCTAAAAAGCGAACACGACCCGTTGACCGATAACTTCGCGTGTAGGGAGAAAACTGTCCATCTGGGGCCACTGAGGCAGCGGGACCGGGGACAGGAGGAAGCTCACGGGGAGGCGCCTTCTGTCCACACTTGCGTTACCTAAACTGCTACATTGAAAGTGCCCGAGTCTGAGATGGGGCGAGCAGGGCTGGGATGGGGCCCAACACGCCTCGTGTGGACCGTGGGGCCTGCACCCAAAAGCCTCGCGGCCCCAGGCACAGCAGCCACAGCTGGGAAATGGACCACAACCCTGTCCTTACGAAGACTAAGTAAGATGTCAAGGGGGAAACAGAACCCAGAATTCCATGCCCAGCCAAACTGGACTTTCTGCAAAAAAGATCTGTTCTAGTAAGTGGAAAGACAAACCATGAGGAACGGGGATGTCAAGGAACCAAGAGCTGGAACACATGGGCGAGAACTTGCACAAAAGTGTGTGTGTGGCCACAGGCTTGTGAGCAGGTACATCTGCTTGTGTAGGTGTAGCTTTGTGTTGTGTCCATGTCTGGCTGTTAGAGGTGTGGTCATGGTAGAAACAAACAAGCAACACCCCAGTCCTGGAGCTAGACCCTTGATACTTTTGGTGACTGTTCTGGTAACATCCACATTGCAGCATCGTGCCTGCGTGGGTGGGGCCATCTGATGTTGGCAGGTTTGGGTGGGTGGCTGAGGCCTCTCTGCCCACCCCCGCCTCTGCTGTGGCCTCACCTGGCCTGTTCTCAGTGAGAACACGCCCCTCGTGACTCTCTCTTCTGATGAGGACTTCGGTCCTCTTGGAGCAGTCTGCCCTGTCAGCCTCGCTTGAGCTTAACTGCCTTCCATATCCCATTTTCAAACACAGCCGTGGGGTCAGGGCCCATCTGTGCAGCCTCTGGTGACCTTGATTATGGCTCAAGGTCCTCTCTCCAAAGACAGTTGCATTTTGAGCTGCTGAGTGAGTGTTAGGGCTTCAACATAGGTATGTGGAGCCCATCACACCTCTCCATAGGGAAGGACAGTCTTTTCAACAATATTTTTGGGGAAACTGGCTATCCACAAGCAAAAGAATGAAGCTGAAGCCCCATCTTACATCGTATACAAACATTAATGCAACAACCTCAATGGAAGTTAAAACTAGCTTTGAAGAACACGGGAGCAGGCATCCGGGATCAGGTGACGGCGACTGGACAGGACACCAAAAGCATCACAACAAACAGGTAACATGGGTTTCATCCATTTAGACGCTTGTCACCACACACTGTCAGGACGCAAAGCCACCCACAGGGCGAGAGAAAGTGGGGCGCCTGCGCCGGGTGAACATTGAAACACACAGAGAGCCCCTGGAAAGAAGGCACAAAGGGCAAATCGCCCCCAACTTGGGGGAGAAATTCCATGGTCCTTTCTCCAAAAGAGATCCCAAGTGGCCAATGAGCACAGGAAGATGCGGGAGGGGTTCATGAGTCCCCAGGGAAACGCAAATAAGCCCGTGGGAGGTACGGCTGCACCCCAAGGACGGCGGGCAGGAGAGAGGAAAGCAACAGGTGTCGGAGGACGGGAGACCCGCCAGCCTGGAGCCTTGCTGCGAGAACATAAAACTGCAATGGCTGCAGGAAATGGCTTGGCTGCTCCACGGAAAGTTCCACCTGAAATCAATCACCAGCAATTCCATACGAGGCGTATCCCTGCACCCCACGGGACAGAGAGCAGGGGCCAGAACTGCCGTTTCAATGCCCACAACAGCACCAGCCACAGCAGCCAACCCCACCCACAGATGAAGGGAGGCAAAATGGCCTCCACGTACCCCCAACATTACTCAGCCTTTCAAACAATGAATCTCTGCTCGTCGCATGTAGGTGCGTCTATGTTGTTAAGTGTAGCTTGATGTTACATCCATGTTGTTTACATGTTTCCAGTAAAACAAACAAGCAAAACCAAAAATCCTAGAAAAACGCATGAACCTTGGAAATAACTGTCCTGATGCAAATAGCTGACATAAGAGGACAAGAATATCATGAGGTTGGCCTACTTAGGGCCCCAGCAGAGCAGTCGTGGAGAGACAGAGATTGCCGGCTCAGCCGGGAGGCAGTGAGGGGCTCCTGACTTAGGAGGACAGAGTTTCTGTTTGGGACGATGAGGGAATTCTGGATGGTTGTGATGGCGGCACCAGAGCGTGAGCCCACTTAATGCCACTGAACTGTACACCTAAAATGGCTAAAACAGTACATTTTGTATTATGTATGTTTTATCATAGTAAAAAAAGACACCATAAAATTTATCAGCAGGATGAATATGGTGCGGGATGAGAGAGGGGAAAAAATAAAGACAAAGTTCCTTGTGTTATCCAAGAGGATTCACATAGAGAAGGTGACCACTCTAGACCGGCTAGAAGAGAGTTTCCTTAGGAAAATGTGTTAAATATTTAAAGGGGGTGGGGCCTCCCTGGTGGCGCAGGGGTCAAGTCTCAACACCATCGAGCTATCGCCAGCCTCTTCAGCCTGAGTTTGATCTCCAGCCAGAGACCTGACCCACATGGCCAGCAGCACCTCCCCGCTGCTCCCCTCAGCAGTGGATTTCAGTCAATCTGCCTGTTCTGCTCCCCACTCTGTCTCTGGGGAATCCTCTCATGCCCCCGCACCTCTGGCCTATACCCCAGCTCTTGTATATATAAATAAATTAATAAATCTTTAAAAAATATATATTTAAAGGGGTTGAAATACTTATAAGAATAAAAGTAGAGCAAAGAGCAGAAAGCAAAAAAAAGCTTTAAAACGTGAAACTTTCAAATAGAAACAAATGCCAGGACTAAATGAAAATACCCCAGTAGTCTTGATAAACATCTATAAGTTCAACTTGTTTGTGAAAAAGCAGAATGTAGGATTGGGTTTTTGAAAAATAACCAGCCAGAGGCTTTAAACAAGAGACACACTTAAAAAAAAAAATGACACAGGTCAATGAAAAAATACAGGAATGGAGGGAGGTGTACCATGCAAATGTAAAGAAAATTAAAATAGGCATAACTACAAATGTTAGACTACATAGAGTTCAAGGTGAAAGGTTTTAAAAGTGACAAGGGACTATTTTATTGTCATAAAATGAATAATCATTAAGAAGATTTAACAGTGATAAATATTGATTTGCTTAGATACAATATTGAACTATACAAAGTAAAATAAATAGAGTCACAAGTAGAAAATATCCAACAAAATATCTGACAAATGTATTGTCAGAATGAGGTGATTTGTATGTCACTCTCCGGAATGACTAATCAAGCATACAAGAAACACACATGGATACTGAGGAACTGCCGGTGGTCTAGGGGTTCAGTCTCAGCACTATCACCCCTATGCTCCCCACTCTGTCTCTGGTGAGTCCTCTTACCTCCATAGCTCTGGCCAAAAAAACCCCGCAAATTTTTCAACCCCACAAATGAACAAATTGCTACCCCCAAAAGCAAAATACACATGGAATTTGTACACAAATGATCATGAATTGGCCACAAAAACAATTTTATTGAATTCCAAAATATTGACTTCACATGGCCTTATTCACTACTTGTAATACAATAAGTAGGAGCCATGAAATAGTAATAGCTACCTCTTTACCTCGAGATAAAATAGGAAGTCAATGTGGTGATGATAAATTATCTGGAAATGATCTAGAAGGAGAGTCGAACCTACTGAAATCTGGGGGGATTTTGTCAGAGCAGCCATCAGAATAACGATAATCTTAAACACACATTAAATAATTGGAAAGTTAAAAAAAATGAGTTAAACATTTAACAGAAGAAGCTAGTAAAAGACAAGCAAAGTAAATCCAGTTGAGAGTGAAAACTAAAACTAATGATTGAAAAATAAATGTGTATTTGTTTCAAAAACGAAATGCTGTTTCTTTGCAAAATCCAAAGCATTGACTAATCCTTTGACAAGTAAAAGGAGACATGTGGCTGCAGATTCAAAGCATAGTTCACTCATGAGAATGGTGAGTTCTACCAGACCTTCGAGAGATGGGTAGTTCCTGGCTCATGTCAGCTCTTCTGCAGCGTGGCCGAATGATGGGAAGCTGCTAAGTTCATTTAAGGGGCTGGTGGTACTTTGATTCTTAACCAGAAAGGTATCCCAAGAAAAGAAACAAGGATATCAAAGAAAAGATTCAACCTTAGTGGCTTTCATATATACCACTTACCTGCTCTAGCTCGTGCTGGTATCGAAGCAGACATACACTCCCTATTTTTCAAAAAAACTCCTCGAAAACAGCGCCTCTCTGGTGACCTAGGGCTTAAGTCTCAGCACTGTTGCCACTATGACCTGAGTTCGATCCCAGGCCAGGGAGTTGACCCACATGACGCAGCAGACCTCTCCTGTCTCGCCCACTGCTCCCCTCAGCAGTGTATCTCAGTGAATCTGCCTGTTCTGCTCCCCACTCTGTCTCTGAGGAATCCTCTTACTCCACACCTCTGGCCTGCACTCCAGTTCTTCTATGCAAAATTAAATAAATAAAATCTTAAAAAAATAACTTTCTTGAAAATGAGTAGAGGAAAACTTCCTTCAGCTTCGGCAGCATTATTTTCATAGTTTACTAGGAGAACACATCTGGGTGCAAATAAAAATAAATTCATTGCTTAAGTGCTGGGTGCTGCCTAGATACTCTGGTCACAGAGACCAGGATGTGCCTTAGGCCCGCCTTGAGGTGCCTGGGGACAGGCTCTCCCTCTCACAGGCCTGGACCCCACGGCCCCAGGGGCTTCCCCAAAAGATGTTCAGTTCAAGGCTGAGACGAACCTCCAGCCCCCACAAACCCCATAGGGGAAAGGAACACTTGGTGAAAAGCCTTTGAATCTTTGACGACGTGGCCTGGATCATACCAGCCTTGAGGTGTGTGGTAGGAGTGGATGGTACTGCGAACACCAGATACATAGATCAAAGTGGGAGGGCACTGGGCCAGCAGAGCAAACCGCTGCGGGTTACTGAGCCTCGTCCCTATGCATGGCCAGACCAGACTTTCTAGCAAGAGCGTTTTAAAATATTTGGCCACATTTTGAAAGATTTGCACCCATTGTAAGAGGCCTCAAGGTGTGACGGGAGGACCCCACATCCCTTGGTCAGGGCAGCACCAGGCAGGTGGTCAGAACAGAGTCCCAGCAGTCCCGGCGCCCTTGACTTTGCATATGTAGCTCACACCACCCATTTCCAGGAGTGACTCTGGACAACCTCTGGCCACAGTGTTATCAGTATTTGAATAGAGATGGGGGTGGGCGAGGAGGGCTGGCATGCCTGGCTGTACCCAGGATGGCACTGTGGTCACAGGGGCCTGGTCGATTCCACTGGTCTGTGCCAGGACAGCTGCGCCCTCGCCCACCACAGGCCCACCACTCAGGGCAGCGTGTTGCCCACGCTTATGTAACTGGTAGGTGTCAGAGCCAGGCCCTACACCCAGCTAGCTCAAAGTCCACATCCTGGCCCTGCCGCTCTCTGTGGCACTCCTTTCCAGGAAACAAGGCCGAGCTGGAGGCCTCTCCTGGGAGAAGCTTTTGCTCCCAGTTCTGGGAGTCGGGTGGCCAGAGACATCCATGTCACACCCCACACATATCCCCTTCCTTCTCCCTGCACAGGACCCAGGGGCAGGGGCCTGCAGCACTGTGGGTGTGCTGAGTCACTGTGCAGATTGAGGCCCCAAACAGGAGCCTGCCCCCCAGGCTCGGCTGACCCAGCCAAGGGCTGGCGGTGGCTGAAGGGAAAAACCAGCCATAGGAAAATATTTGGAGAAGAAAACTGATTATCAGTCTGATCAACCGATGAGAAGACAGGCCTCTCTGAGGGGTCTGACATGCCCTCGGAGAGAGAGCTGGCGTCCCTGCTCGCCTGCTGCCTTCCGTGCCATCTCCCGCAGTCTGGGGGTGGCTTGTCCGCTCAGGCTGTCCACTGTAACCACCACCACCTCCCAGCAGCTCTCCTGACCTTTGCCCCGGCAGACCAGTGACATGCACAAAAACATGCGCCCTCTGCCCCTCCCTGCTGGTGCTTCCGTCTCAGAAGGTATCACTACCTGACTTGACTTCTTTATCTCAGTGTCTCTGCTGAAGCGCCCAACTCACAGGCAGGGCTGAGTCTGCACCTTGGCAGGACAGGTGTCTGGAGAAGGGCACTGACCCAAGGCCTCACTCTGCTCCTCCGGGCCTGGACCCTGCAGGTCCTAGCTCCTGGCCCCTGCTGGAGCCTGGCCTTAGTGGAAACTGGCCAAGTGGGAGACTGGATTTGAGGACTTTCTGGATTAATCTTCTAGAAGAAGAGTGATAATCTAGATTAATATTTAATCTCACTAAGCCTTACTTTGTGGTTGGCAGGAGAGACCAGCAGTTGCCGCCTGGGAGCAGGGACCAGTCATGATCAACCGAGCTTGTTTACTACCCAGCCCATGACAAGGGGACACAATTCCTTCAGTCCTCATGACAGTCCCATCAAGCTTGTCCCGCTGTTACTCCTACAGAGACGGAAGTGACGAGTCCAGGGCGGCCCACACAGGAAACCACAGGTCTCCTGTCCGTCTGTCGCCAAAGCCTGTCTTTACTGCAGAGCTGGGGAGTTTGTGTTCATGACCCCAAAAGGGACAAGGTGCCCACGCTGTCCCTGTGCTTCCCTGTGCCCCAGTCACTGCGAAGTGTGAGAAGCCCAGCAGGGGACCCCAGCCCCAGACAGCCCCCCAGCCCCAGATAGCGGCCCAGCGCCAGACAGCGCCCCAGCCCCAGCGACAGCAGGGCCAACTGTACCTGGTCCGTCCTTCGCCACATTTGCACGAAAAAGTGATTTCTAAGGAGGGGACCTCCCTGGTGGTACAGAGGTTAAGTCTCAGCATTATCAAGCTATGGGCAGCCACTGCAGCCTGAGTCCATCCCCAGCCAGGGAGCTGATCCACAGGGCACAGCAGACCTCTCCTGTCTCCCTGCTGTTCCCCTCAGCAGTGGATTTCAGTCTGCCTGTTCTGATCCCCTCTCTGTCTCTGGTGAATCCTCTCAGTTCCCGCACCGCTGGCCTGCACCCCAGGTCTTGTATGCATAAATAAATAAAATCTTTTTTTTTTTAAAGCAATTTCAAAGGACGCACTATCTTTAGAGTAACATGTCGCCAGAATCACCTGACAAGCTCCTTCAAAAGGTCATCTCGTCTCTAACCCTTTTTGGTTTAACACACGGCATATGTTGTTCAACCAACTTGTATGTATTTGCGCAAGAGAAAATACTTGCAGACACACATTTGCACATACGTACACCCCGTTCTGGAGGGCAGGCTGAGGTGGTCACACTGCAGCAAGTGCAGATGCCCATGAGCAAAGCCAGGAGCCGCAGCACAATGAGCTATGCACTGACAAGGCTGGAATAACACTAACAAATAAAATAAAAACAAATAGTGCACATAGCAGCCTCCACGTAGAAACAATAAAACGTAGTTTGATACAGAACCATGTGCCCCAGCAACAAGAACAAAGGTGATTTCAAGACCTAATCTATACACTTAACAAAATTTGCTGATTTTTAAAAAACATACAAAATGCTAGTGTTTTGCTGTAAATGGTGAGGTAAGTGAGGAGGTTTCTGGCTGGCCTTTGCAGGCCCAGCTGCTCTAACCCCTAGCGGGGGTGAGAGGGGCTTCCTGGCAATTGATTAGAAACCACACAGAAGCATCCACCATTTTCCTTTTGCCCACAGATCTTGGAGGCGTGAACACATCCCAACATCCTGTAACACAATCGTCACCAGAATTCATTTTGACGCAACGATCCTTGGAAGCAGATATTGAAGCAAATCTGCAATACTCATTACTTTTTTTTTTTTTTGCTGCTCATTAACTTAAACTTCAAATAGGTGTTCCTTGCATGAGTCGTCGCTAATTAAAACGGGGAGAGCAAAGGCAACGTAAACTCTAAGGCAGCACCCCCAGCAGCTCATGGGGGCCGTGATTTCCCCTAGGCCATCTGCTCCAGAGCTTCTCAGAGCTGTTTTTAAAAAATAGGTGAAGAGGGGGCCTCCCCTGGTGGCGTAGCGGTTGAGTGCTGGGCTGCGATCCCCGGCCACCTGCGAGGGTCCCACATGGCGCAGAGACCTCTCCTGCCACCCGTTGCTCCCCTCAGCAGTGTACTTTGTCAGTCTGCCTGCTCTGCTCTCCCCTCTGGCTCTGGTGAATTCTCTCACCCTCCTGCACTTCTGACTGTACCCAGTGCATGTATCAATAAATAAATAAATCTTTAAAAAAAAAAAAAAGATTAGTTTAAAAAAAAATAGGTGAAGATTATATTATGCATGGATTAAATTAAAAGAAAGGAGTGAGTGGTGCTGCCTCTGGTTCCCTGGAGGCCGGTGGCAGGGCCAGGACTGCTGGCTGGGTCAGCACCAAGGCCCGCCCGACCCTCCCCTATGCCTTCCTTGCCCCCAAGGGTCTTCCAGTCCCACCTCTCTACTGGAAAGGCCCCTGAGATGTCGGGTCCCACTCTGCCCTCAGCAGCACTCCTGCCAGGCTCCACACGATGGGCAAACTGCAACCACCAGCACAGCTGCTGGAGGACGTGCCCACGCAGCCCCCACAGAGGGCCAGCACTGGCTCCCCAGGAGACTCCATGGCCCCCCATCCCTCCTCAGAAGCAGAACTCATATGACGGGCTCTGGGCAAACATGGCTTGTCCTCCGGATGCTCCTGTCTCCACAGCCAGCGTTTGTTGCAGAAGTTACCTAAAGCAAAAAAAGTCAAAACATTTTGCAAATGAGAAAGGTGGCCCTGTGGGAGAGAACAGGGCCAGCGCCAGAGTCCAGAGCGGCCAATGGAGGGCCCGAGTAAGGGTCACCGCTGGGAAGAGAGTGGGAGAAGGGGAAAGGGAGAAAGCGAGGAGGAGAGGGAAGGGGGATGGGCGAGGACTCGCTGGCTAATATTAACTGAGCACTTACTAAGGAGCAGGCACTGTTCAAAGGGCCTCCCTCATATCGGCTACTTAATCTTTACAGCCCTCTAACAGTTTTAAGATGAGGCAACTGAAGCAGAAAGTCAGCATGCAATACCCAAGGTCACACCGGCAGGGAGTCTGGGATGGCAGCCAGGTCACTTGGAGCCCCTTGGGTAGTGGCTGGGCCAGGGCCCGGGAGGCCATGTCGCGACTAGAACACAGACCTGCCTTCCTGGTTGCCTGGACCATGGAGCCTGTGGGGCTTCCCGGCGTGGTGCTCTCAGCCGTGGGCCCTTCCTGGCTGTCTGGGGGTTGAGCATCTCCACACCGCAGTCCTTACAAGGACCCTCTCAAGGGAGACTTTCTGGCCCACAGTCTGAGAACAGGGCCTTCGCCTGGTGAGGGTTGTAGGGGAAGGACAGGATTGGGGGTAGGGTGGAAGGAGCAAAAGAGGAGACCCTCGCCACAAGGGGAGCAGATGTCGGAGAAGCAGAGGCACCTGCTCCCTCGAGACTTCCAGAGAGGGCATCTCTGACACCCCATGACTGAGCCCATCCAGGCTGACTCTTTCCTGAGTTTGCCCATCTAGGGCTGACCCCGTCCAGGGCTAACCCCCTCCAGGGCTGATCCCCCACCCCGAGTTTGCCTCTCCTTCTCCTTGCAGCTGAAATACCCCAGGCCCCTTAAGGAGCTGTTCATTCCCTAAATTCGATATTCAACATGCCACCTCAGAAGCCAACTCGGAAGCCAACTCAGAAGCCAACTCGGAAGCCAACTTGGAAGCCACGCCTAAACAGTGAAATATCCGGACTGGGGCTGCTCCTTCTTGCTTCAAACTACAGATCACTGTTGCAGGAACTAATTTTTCTGTTGAAGTCATTGCCCTGCAGTAGCAAGAGAGGGCATCTCATTCTTGCAGTAGCAAGAAATGTAAAGTATGGGAGAGTGTCCTCTGACAAAGCTATTTAGGAGTTTGCCTGTAAAGTAACTTCAGTGAGCGCAAAGGCCTTAAAATAATAATTCTGAAAATTTAGTGTATAAATTATATTTGATTTTAGTTTAATTTAAATATATATACACATTATGTATACGCACTCTTATATTAGTTTCTTTTTGGTAGTGTAGCAATTACCACAAACTTAGTGGCCTCCATCTAGGGCCCTGGCCCCCACTCCTCAGCTCCCCTCCTCCTTGGCCCTGGCCCTGGCCTCCCCTCAGTATGGAGTTAGCAGTACTGTCTTTCAGTCTCTGCAACCACAGCAGTGCTCTGCCCTCCTCATGCCTGTCACCCCATCTCTGAATCTGACTCCCCTCTCCTTTAAGCACCTTATGATTATTTCAGAAATACCCAGATTAGCCACAGTAATCTTCCCATCTCAATATCTTTAATCACATGTATCGAGCCCCTGGGCCATACGGGGGCCACAGTCATAAAGGACTAGTGGGGTCTGCTAACTGTAGCATGCAGGAGCCTACAAGCACCTTTCAAGTCCAACACAAACAGGACTCCCATCACCCCGGGACAATGGGCTGCATCAGTGGATGTGACAGGGACCACTGCAGGTGGGGTGTTGACTGATCTACTTTGCACCCCAGAGACTGATCAGTGGAACGAACGTCCCGTTCGTGGGGGGGTAGGGGTGGGGGAAAGATTGTGACTTTCCTGATCCGTGGACTCGCCCTCCCTAAAGCCCTAAATGACAACATCATATTTCCAGTCTGACCCGCCATTTTCTCTTTGTTCCCCTATCAATGAAAGGCCAGGACCTCACTCTTTAGACGCATCCTGTACCCCACAACCTGCTCCACCATCCCCGTTTCTGTTCTTTATCTGGGCAGTGCTGCTAGTGTAACACACTAGGCCGGGAGCACCTAGAATCACCGTCTCCAGCCTGCGCCATCTCATGCAGTCAGGCGCTCCCGCCCATGGACCCAAGAACTCTGACCAGCAGCTCTGTCCTGAGCTCTGTCACGTCACCGCACCTCCCGAGGTGTCTAAAACCTGAGGCAGGTTTTACTTGCTGCAGGACCTTCAGTCCGATACATTTGGTATTATCCTTGGCATTTTCAGCATTAGAAAGAAAAATCCTTTCAAGTTTCTAATCTAATATTTCAATTTCTGTGCATTTTTTTAAAGATTTATCTTATTTATTGATGCATACAAAAACTGGGGTGCGGACTGGAGGGGCACGGTGAGAGGATTCACCAGAGACAGAATGGGGAGCAGAACAGGCAGATCCACTAAAATCCACTGCTGAGGGGAGCAGCAGGGAGACAGAAGAGGTCACTCTGTGTTTTAACAAGAACCACTGGTTTCGACCCCTTTTTACAGGCCCAGAAGCTCCTTTTTCCTTCATCTTCTCGACAGAGCCAAGGGTGCTGAGGCCTGTGCAGATGGCGTGCCAGCCATGCCTCCTTGAGGACAATCTGGCCTCCTGGCCCTGCAGTGTGAGAAGCCTGACAAACCAAACCCTCAGACTTCCTATTTGACTGCAGAACATGGAAGCTGGTTCCTGAACCTGCGGAGGAGCTGAAGTTGAAACCATTTGAGGTTCATTCAAGCCAGTCTCCAGAGGGGACCGGAGGTGTGGCCGCTGTCGCTTTGTGGTTTCCTCAGTCACACCACCACCAACCCCGTAACCCGCCCTGGGAATCTGAAGCAGCTGGGTTGTCTGGACCACGAGCGGGGAGTAGCTACAGGCGTTTTGGTGGAGGCTCAAGGATGCTTCCATGACAAATGGCCGCTCTTGCTGGCACATTGTGGAGAAGAAGATGGCCTTCCCATGTCTCCTCAGCCACAGCGACGGCCATCACCCTGGCCCCAGTTTCTCTAGATATCCACTGATTTTAGCATAAAAGGGTATTCAAGTACTTCAGTAGCAGTTGATACTCAGTCAATACTATTAAGGTGCAAGTGGTGACTGAGGGGAAACTCCTTTGTAAAGTCATGCTGATCAGTAAGGCTGGAATACAACAAGGGCCCAGAATTCTTTAAAATACTGTTATTTATCTCCCACATGTAATTTGAAAGAAAAAGGCCACCAAAGCTTGAGAAAGTCTGACTTAGGTAAGAACGTTCTGACCTTCATCAGGTGACTATTTTGATTGTTTATAAATATCAAATGCTTTAAGATTCAGGTTCCCTATTTCTTTTCTATCGCTACTGCTTGATGAAAATGACAAAGAACTCTCTTAAATTCACCTATGAAGCAGGTTGCTGACGTGAGGGGGTAGGAAGAGCAACTTGCAGAGCCCCAGGCCAATTCTGCCTCTGTCCCTGAGTCACTAAGTGACTTTGGCTAGGGAGCTTGGCATCTGTTTGTAAAGCGGGAATAATGGGGAATATCTCGGGGTTCGCAAGGATAAAGTGTGTGCCTGGGATGTAATTGGAGTTTAGTGTATTTTAGCTGTTCATAGTATTACTGCTCTGCTTCCACTCCCACCAAGCCCTCCGTATCCACCCAACACCTGTTTCTGTTTTTAATTTTATTTAATTTTGCAAAGAGCTGGGGTGTAGCCCAGAGATGTGGGCAGTAAAAAGGTTCACCAAAGACACAGTGGGGAGAACAGGCGGATCCACTGAAATACACTCCTGAGGAGAGCAATGGGGAGACAGGAGAGGTCTGCTGCACCATGTGGGTCAGCTCCCTGGCCGGGGATCAAGCTCAGGCTGCAGTGGTGACAGCCTGAGACTCAACCCCCAGGCCCTCAGCAAGGACCCCACCCAACACCTTTGGTGCGTCCAGTGGGCTAGTCCCTGTGCTGGACCTGGGTATGGCAATCGATAATGGCTCTGACCTCACTGCTTATGCTCTCGAAGGAAGACAGGTTTGTAAATGAGCAAAAATGGTCAATACTGAAGGTTCAGAAATGTCTACAATGTTTCCTTAAAAGCAGTGCTGTCGCCACCTTTGAGTATTTTCATCTAATTCAAAGGCAACAGCTCTCCTCCAGATGTGCATAGCACAAGAGATCAAGTTTTGGGGAATGTTGGCAAATGCTTCTTGAATGACCAGATTACCCAAGAATTCGTTTCTGGGAAGACTCCTCTAGACAAGAGAAGTTGGCCAACAGCAATTGTTAAGCTATCACGATGGTGCATTCTGATTTCAGAACCACTGAAGTATGAAAAAGGATGCATGGAGGCAGCTGAAATGTGGTGCACGTAGGTGTGGGCACTTCTCACCTCCTGTGGTCTCCTCTCCTTGCCCTCCATCCTCTGCGCTGCCCAGTGTCCCCTTCCTCTCAACCCCGCAACTTTAACCTACATGAATACTTCCCAAAGACTTTTTTAAAGATTTATTTTTGCATAGAAGAACTGGGGTACAGGCCAGAGGTACGGGGGTGGGGAGTAAGAGGATTTAGCAGAGATAAGAGTGGGGAACAGAACAGGCGGATCTACTGAAATCCACTGCTGAGGGGAACAGCGGGCAAGAGAGGAGAGGTCTGCTGCACCATGTGGGTTGCCATGTGGCTGGGGATTGAACTCAGGCCATAGCAGTGATAGCCTGAGACTCAACCCCTAGGCCACCAGGGAGGACCCCCTTCCCAAAGATTTTTATCTGTAAACTGTTAACTCAATAAACATAAAAGACTTTCATGCCTTCTTTGGAATAGCTATTGTCTATCTCAGTTCTATTAATTATCTATTCCACTCATTGTCAATTGATTTTTCAACTGTTTGTCACCCAGCCAGAAGTTCTTTAGAGAAACTACATTTCTGATAGTCTGGAACTCAACCAAATCAATGAACTAATGCACTCTTGGGTTAGTAGTTCCCAGATGCTTCTGTAACTTTAAAATAATCCTCATAATGACACTTGCAAATACAAACAGCAGGTAAAGGGACGCAGGGCTGCCTGGCACCAGAGTCCACCGGCTTCCTACTTAAACAGAAGCCCCACAGCCCTGGAGCCATCCACTCAGGAGCCCCTGCGGCACTACCCTTTCCATTGCTAAGGCAAACTTTGCCCACATCTGCAGCCCTCACCATCCTGAAGCCATCCTGAAACCCGGACACTCTGGTGCCCGCAACACTTGCTTTGTGCGGGGGCCTGGCGCAACGCAGGCAAGCACAGGGGGCAGGTCGTACGCACAGACAACATTAAAATTAGTTTATTTTGCTACTTAACTTTTAATAAATGAGAAGAAACACAGTAGTCTGTCTCATAAAGAACATTTATAATACATAACAATCCGTAAAGCCTCATGGTGAGGTAGGAACAGCTTTGGAAAACACAGTACAGTCATCAAACGTACAAAAAGTTAGGTAAAATGTTGCAGCACTAGACGATTTACCTGCATCTGCATTTCATGAGATGATAACTGCATGGAACGCGCCACAGCTGGCTGGGTAGGCAGGCGCTGCAGGCACCCGGCAACATGAGAGGGAGCTTCGTAGGGTCCCAGGGCCCAGTGCTATACCACACTGTGCTGTTGAGGCAGAACCACACAGGGCAACTTGTGTCTTGCATATAACACGGGTTACTTGTATGTTACATGCCCTTCAGCATCTCTTCACCAAAGACGCTGGACCATACAATTTTTGGTTTAAAAGTTTAAACTGAGTGACATAAAAAAGGTTCTAGTGCCAGTGAAATGACTGCTCCCCCAGAGCTCGCTGGTAACGAGTGCCCCGCCACAGGGCGCCAGCCAGAGCATGGTTACCGTTCCCAGGCCCCATGGCCCAACACTGGATCTCAAGGTTTCAATTTAAAAAACAAAACACAACAAAACCCTCCACCTTCCCAGGAGTTTTAACACTGTTTTATGACTTAACTGAAACGCTTATTAAAATAAATATTTCTATACTGTAGGATTATTCTCCATATATGTGTATGCATGAACATCTTAAGACAGCAGGTAAATGACATTAATATCATTCAAATGTTATCTCCTTATAAACAGTCAAATTATTCAACTCAATGCCAGTGCGCCTACTAGACACTTCACATTTGGTTCCATAGGCCTCTTCCCTTGACTTTTAAAGTTAACTGAGAATGTTAGCAAGATACAAACATGTTAACACGATCTTCTACCTACTGTGACCTTCAGGGTGCTCTTGGTGGAAATTCTTCCTCTCCCAACATAGACCTTAGCTCTCCTATCATGTTGTCTACAGCATGACAACACACACGGCAAAGCTGCCGTGACTTTGATCTATTTTAGGTTCTTGTCCCCACAATGCAGATGCCCCTCCACAAAAACCTAAACAAACAATCACAGAAGTGAAAAGGTGACAATGGAGAATTAAATCTCTCTCATCACTAAGGCTGCATTTGGTTTGGAAAAATTTCTGGGTGGTTTTAATTCAGGCACATGCAGCACCTTCTCACTAAACTGGACGACAAACAAGTTTCTAAACACGTATTCTAAAGACACTGATCTTGCTCAAATATAAAAGAGCCGGTAGGAGCGATGGACCTCCTAAAACTGACGCAGTGTTATAAAACAGCATATTTAAATACTGGGTTTAAGTCTCTTCAGAATTCAGAGTATGTCCCTTACTTTCTCTCAGGAAGGAATAAATGATTTTGGAAAAGATACTTAAATCCCACAATATTTAAATATAAAAGCATTTTAAAAAAGATAATGCTAATATAGCTAATAATGGGTTAGAAAGTGCATTATAAAGAAATAAATAATTCTCTGCTTAAACTCAAAAGGTGAGTCAGTGCCCAGATTTTGCTGTTATGACAAAGTTCTTTGAAAAGAGAATCCTAGGTACCCCTTTGTTACACATCAGCTACTTAAAAGTGGTGCAAAGTGAAATAACTAAAATATAAAGGCTGTTGCCTCGAAGCACTTTTGAAAAAACAATAGCCCTTGTCCCATGCTTATACACCATTTAAAAAAAAATCCTCATTCAGTTGCTGCAAGAAACTGTAAGAAATAGACTTGAGAGCATTTGTAAAGGAAATGCCACTGACTGCAGTATTTTTCCCCAGTTATCCTCATGGATCATCACTGAAATATTTCTACTAACAAACTGTTTAGAGATTTTAAGTAAATGTTTCCATGTTTTGAATGTTAAATCAGGAATGTACATGATACAGTACAATTCAAAGCTTTCTCTCTTTTTCACCCAACCTGTGTGAGATCCCCCAATTTCATGCTTTTTTTTTTGCCGCAAAATTCAAAGTTACTAATAGTGTAAGAATTGAACATCATCAGAGACCAGTATGAAAAGATCAAGATGTGTTGCAAATTGGCAGGTTATGGTTTTGGCCCATTACAGTAATTGTGAACTCACAAACTATGTTCCTCAAGTTACCTCATTCTAATTGGAAAAAGCCGCTGTTCTTAAATAGGCCCATTGCCAGCAACAGGCTCACACTAGAAAAAAACGCCTTCTACCAGAAAAGACCATCCCTTTAATTAAAGTTAAATGTCAAATGCCAATACTTTCATCCGAAACAATGAATTATCACAAATTCCAAAATGTTGCCATCCCAAAAGTAGTCAGCTAGAAAAGTTAGTGAAGTAGTCAGGATACCTTGTTTCTAGAAAAATAGAGCTATACATGATAACTGCTATTATTAACATTCATCTTTTGGAGAACAAAAATCTAGATTTTTCACAAAGCATAACCTCTATTCAAGAAAAATATAACTTAAATACCCTTAAATAATATTCATCCAGGTATTTGAAATCCACAGCAACAATGAAACAGCCAGAAACAATTTCCTGTGTAGATACTGTGGCACCAGGCAAAAACAGCCACAATCAGAAGGTCTGAGCAATGTCGAGACAGGATGACTTATGGACACTTAAATTTTCATGTTGCCTGAACTACTTGTGCTTTCTAAGAACGTTAGCCACATTGCAAGGACTTTCAGCTTGCTTTCTTCTCCCAAGTCATTGGCCCCCAGCTGAGCACACACATGGCTGGCTGGGCTTGGAGGGCTTGGCTGGGATCCATATGGGGACGCCATGAACCCACTTAAGCTCTGAAGTTTGTGGAAACTCCCACAATTTGAAATATGACTTGTGATCGTTAGATTAAGTGTAATGTCCTTAAAGATACTGAGCACAGGTGTCTTGTGAGATGACTTTCAGCTCAACGTTTCCAATGCCACTTTCAAAGCAAAGCAGCGCTGGCGAGCCAAGTCCAGGTTTTAGACTAACTTTGGTAAAAGAAAACGTGAGTGCAAATTCTCAGACAATTTAGAAACATAGCCTGAACATTATTTTACAATAATCTAAATATCAATTTGGCAGGCTCCCTTCCCTGCTCTTATGTGTAAACTGGAGCTCAATTTGTTAATTATCTCAGAATAATACTCAGCAATACAGAATATAGGATAATAACTGATCTTCAGTATTATAAATACCCTGGGTGAAGAAAAAGAAACGTTTCCTAATAATATCCATGAGTCACTCTTAAAATATGCTGCCTTTATGCAAACTAATGACCTCACAGGGCAAGTAAATATCACCTAACATGTAAAAGGAAACAAACTCGATTTTTAAAGTTCTAGCAATTACAAGCCTAATAAACAAAATTTAACAAAGGGGGGAAAGAAAAGCAGAGCAATTCCAGTAACAATTTTATTTACCCCCTAATTAATTTTTTACCATGGAAAAACTGGAAATCAAATGTCATTATGTTATATAAGTTTATACTTACTTAAACAAAAATGTAACATAGTGTCAAAACTGGCTTTCCAAAATTGTTACAGCGGAGCTGTACTCTCCACTCATAAAGTTGTACTATAGACCTCTGTGAGCAGTCCCATCCTGTTCTTACAAAAATAGAATTAAGCTGTTTGACCAGCGAGGACTTCTATGACATTACTTGGCAAACTTAGAATTTCAATGGAGTCTTTTCCCTCTTGCGGTTAAAAGCACAAGTCAAGGATCACCTCCTTGTCAAGACTCACAAAGAAGATTCAGGTTGGTTGGTTGGCATTTTTTTAATCTCGATCAGCACAGCAGGGATGTTGTCCACCTTAGTCCTCCTGGGCTTCTTCTCGAGATTGTCACTACGTTCTAAGCAAGAGATGCTCATTGCCCGGGCCTTTTCCACGTCCTTCTCCAAAGAGGCCTGCGGCAGCGTCCCACAACACTGCTTCAGAGCACACTGGGTCCTGCAGGCAAGCTCACAGGGGAGGACGCCTGTCTCGGAGCCGACACTGGCGAATTCAGGCTGAATGGTGGTGGCGTGGATCCCGTGATTATGGAAAACGTCTTTAATGGTCTTGGCCACCTGCATGTATGATGTCGGGTCTTCACATTTGATGTGAGCCGTGGCAATAATTCTGCTCCCAGCAAGTTGCCAAACATGTAATTCATGAACTTCATCAACTCCTTGAACATCTCTAAGTTCTTTTATCAAATGTTTGATGTCGATTTGTTTAGGAACGGTTTGTAGAAGAATAAGAGCAGATTCCTTAAGCAGTGGGTAAGTCGTGTAAAGCAGTATACAGACCATCACAATACAAAGAGTGGGATCTAAATATAGCACCCAGCAAGGACCAGCCTCATGAACTGTCGCCTGAGTACTATTCACCATTTCTACAAAGGCTTTGCAGGGGTCGGGAGTACACGGATTCACACAGAACTCCCCTTCAGGGCAACCTTTCCAAGAAAAGTAAAAGACCAAGGCATTTACTACTACAATCACTGAACCCAAAGCATCTCCAAAGACATGCAGAAAAACTCCACGCATGTTCAGCTGTGCAGTCTTGTCGCCGTCTTCCAATTCCACATGGTCAGGTTCTCTGAGAAGATTCCCATTCACTTGCACTTCCACCGTCTCGCTTCTGGACTTTTCTGGATCTACAAAGAAATAAAAATCGTGTGTCAAATACATTGGAAGTATTTATATAAACATTCTCGCCTAATACCATGGGAATGAAGAAGGTGAAAGCTTCGTGAAACAATATGAAAACAACACACTCTGGACAACAGACTAGAAGGTGACAGGTCGGGAACCAGCCAGGACACAAGGGCCAAAAGAAAACACAAAATTGAATGGCACCAGCCCAAAGGAGAGACAACCGTGCATGGATGTGTCTAATACAAATGCCTGATGGGCACAGAGACCCCAGCCACTGTCACTAGGGCGCTGGGGTCAACTTCAACTTCTATCATGAAAAAAACAAAAACAAGCCTCCTGGTGCAGAGTTCAGAAACTGACCTATCAATGTGCACCTGTCCACCACCAGAGATGTCAGGAATCCTTGGAATTAAGCGATCGCTCCTACCTCCTACCACCTCTTACCCCAAACCTACTGATCTTCTAAAGGAATTAGGCACAGCATCTTCATTTTCTTCCTAACAACATGCTGCCCTGTAGGAGTGAGAGGAAAGGTAATGGGCCATTAAACCTGTTCGCGATGTCCTAAGAATTTGGAAAAGGTGCCACCCTGCACCTTGCAAGAAGGAAGGCGGTTGGTGTTCGACAGCACAGCGGGTCCAGTGAACCTCCAAGGGAAGGAAGCTGTAGCGGCAGGAAGGCCATAGGCAGGATCTATGACCGGAGCACCGGAGCAGAGGGGGTAAGGATCCTGGAGCCCTCAGTGGCTTTTTCCAGGCTTTTACTGGGATTTACCAGGTACATGGCAGGCAGGGGTGCGGGGGGCTGGGAGGCTGGCAGGCCTCCCAGTCCCCCACGAGTCTTTACTCTTCCTGGGCCCTAAGGCGTTCTTTCGTGGCTTCTCCTTGTGCTCTGTTGTTCCACTGGTGTCCCCGTGATGCCGCCCTTATAAGCCCAGTCTTAGCCCAGGTGAACCCATCTATACATGCCCACACACTACTCCAGGTACCCGCCAGCAGGCATGCATTCAGGATCACAGGGATCCACCATCAATCCTAATGGCAGGAGGGCAGAAAAGCCTGACAATCATTAACCCTACAATCCACCCCCTCAGAGTTTTCTGCCATTCAGTCTGTATCAGTCTACAAGTTATATACACGTTTCTCTTGGCAATATGAACACTGCAGCAATGGTCCATAAAAGTAAATAGAATACATCACAATAAAACATTATAACAAAATACAACAGAATACAAACAAGTCCAGGCAGGGCACCAACCTAGTGGCAAAAGAGATTATTGACACCAGCAGACAATCCACTACTACTGCTGCCGAAGGCGCTGCTCATGCAAGGGGGGAACCACTCAAGTATCTGCCCTCACACGCCAGGAGCCATCAGGCTTCCTCTCCTTCTCTGGCTGTGGTCTCCGCCACAAGCGCCACACCGCATTCACCCCAAGATACACTCACTCTTGAATTGGTGATTCCGTCTTTGGCGGTAATCGCCCAATCCTCAGGGTTTTATGTCTGCGGTAACTCCCAACACTCGGCTTTCATAGTGCAGGGACACGCAGATCCCTGCACTCAGACAACCCATTGCACAAGCACATGGGTCGGAGATCCGTGGATACAAGCTCCACATGCGGCCTCTCTTGGGTCTCCTCTTTGCCTATGGGCTCCGCCACAAGCCACGTTCCCCACTTGTCCCCCAAGGATGGGCTCCTCAGCACCTCACCCTTTCTCGACAATGAACATCACCCACGGGAGATTAAAGAGACTCTTGGCCTTCTTTAGCATATTTAGGTTGCTTAACAGGAGCTCAGGGCTTCCCAATCTCAGCACCAGCTTTTGCCTTTCTAAGTTGGCTTTTTTGGTACATCTCCTCTGCCTGGCTGCAGAGAGCTTGGCGAGGCCTTCCTCCCTCCCTCAGCCAACAGTGGGCTCTTCTCATGCCTTAATTTTCATCTCCCGGGGTTTACAAACAGTACCATCCACCTCCGGGGTCCCATAGTCCCACCAAAGTTCCTCCGCTTTCTGGTGAGATTGTCAGTCCAAGTCCATCCATTGGCTTTTTTCCATGTGTCAGCACTGGGGAAGCTCAGAATCATGGTCCTTTCTTACTCAATGATTCTGCTACCACGGGCTGGTCCTCGCAGGCTGTCTCCTCCTCCAGGCGAGGTGTCGTGCAGTGGCTCCAGGACCTTGTCCACCTCCTGTGCTGCCGTGGTGCCACCAGCACTGTCACAGGCTCACGGTCTGCTACTCCTCAGTCCCTCCAGAGGTCTTTGGAGAGCTACATACCAGTCTGCTTCAAATCATTCTGCCAACTTAAGCCAATTGTAGCGGCAGGAAAGCACATTGCAGGTTTTCTATGATTCTCTGCAGACAGGTGGAGAAGAGTCCTGGAGCCCTCTGTGGCATTTTCGAAGCTTTTATTGGGATTTACCAGATACCTATCAGGCAGGGGGGTGGTGGACCAGCCTCCCAGCCCCCTAGGAGTCCTTACTCTTCCTGGGCTCTACAGCATTCTTTCATGGCTTCTCCTTCTCTGCTCTTTGTATTCTGTTGTTCCGATGGTGTCCCCAGTGACGCTGCCCTTACAAGTCCAGTCTTAGCCCAGGTGAATCCATCTACACATGCCCACACCCTACTCCAGGTGCCCGCTAGCAAGCAGGCATTCAGGACCGCGGGGATCCTGATGGTGGATCAATCCTAATGGTGGGAGGGCAAAAAAGCCTGACAACTATTTAACCTACAGAAGCCCAGCGGGGCAACAGGCTCCCTCTTCCAGCTCCTTCCTTTCAACATTTCCTCCCCCAGTTCCAACGAGGGCACTTGGCACCCACCGAAAACGCGCGGGGACCTAACTAACGCCCTTCCCACTTGTTTCCGGCGGGCTCAGAGACGTCCCAAGAGGACGGGAAATGCCCAGTCCTGGGTCCGGGATTGCCAGGACCAGCTCGGAGGTGGCGACGCGGGGGACACCCCCGCGGAGGGGCGGAGACCATGCCCGGTGCGCGGAGGCAGCACCAGCGGCTGATCTCTGGCCCCTCGCTTAGGGGTCAGCGCGACCCGGGACAGCGCGGGCGGGGGCCGCGGGCGGGACTCTGCGGGGCAGGAGACACCCGGCCAGGTCACCGGGGGCGGGGGGCGCGCAGGGGGCGCGCAGGGGGCGCCCGCTCACCTGAGGGCTCGGCCTTCAGCCCGTTGGCGCGGCGGCCGTCGGGCACCAGCGTGTTGGTCTCCTCCGGGTCGGGGTCGGGCCGGCCCGGCGGCCCCGCGGCGTGGCCGTCGGACGCGCGGGGTCCGGGGGCGCCGTGGCCGTGGCCGTGGCCGCCGAAGCCGCTGTGGTGGTGGAAGAGGCACAGCCCCAACACGTTGACCAGCAGCCCGGCCAGGCCGACGCCCAGCACCACGAGCGGCTGCTGCATCTCGTGCGGCTCGAGGAAGCGCTCGACGGCCTCGAGGAGGATGGCGAAGCAGAGCCCGGTGAGGAAGATGGCGTTCACCAGCGCGCCCATCACCTCGGCGCGGATCCAGCCGAACGTGTTCTTCTGCGTGGAGCGCGTCCGCCGGGCGAAGCGCTCGGCCACCAGCGCCACCAGCAGCGCCAGCACGTCCGACAGCATGTGGAACGAGTCGGACAGCATGGCGAGCGACGCGGTCACCCGGCTCACCACCACCTCGAGCACCATGAACAGGAAGGTCAGCAGCAGCATGCACAGCAGGCGGCCGCGGTTGCGCCCCCAGCACCCCATGGCGGCGGCGGACGGGCCGAGCGCGGCGCCCGGTCCCGCGGCTCCTCAGCGGCGGCGCCTCCCGGCCGGCGGCGGCGTCTCCTCAGCCGCGGCTCCTCAGGCGGCGCGCCGGCGCCCGCTCGGCCCCAGAGGCCCGGGCCCCGCGGCGGGGAGGCGGCGGCGGCGGCGGGGCGCCGCGGCTCCGGGGGCGCCCGGGGCTCGGTGGGCCGGGGCGGCGCGGGCGGGCGGCGGGCGGCTCCGCGCGGCGGAGGCTCCGCGCATCTGCGGCTCCGGCTGCGGCTCCCGGGCTCTCGGCGGGCCCGGCCCG
Source organism: Talpa occidentalis (assembly GCF_014898055.3). Taxonomy (NCBI): domain Eukaryota; kingdom Metazoa; phylum Chordata; class Mammalia; order Eulipotyphla; family Talpidae; genus Talpa; species Talpa occidentalis. The sequence continues at coordinate 70,458,358 of NW_023605194.1, read as the reverse complement.
AGCGGCCGACGGCGGGCGAATCTGGCGCGGCGGCCGCGGCGGCTGCACTCGGCCCGGTCTCGGCGCCTTCCTCGCCCCCCCGCCTTTGCAGACGGTTTACAAAAAAACTTTGCTTTGCACTCGGAACCCCCCTTTTCACACGGACCCGAGCGTGACAAGGCCCCGAAGCCCCGCCCCCGGGGCCCGCTCTGCCTCCCCATTGGTCGGGCCGCCCTCACGACAGTCGCGGCGCCCCGCCTACCCGCGCTCGCTATTGGAGGGCGGCGCGGCGGGGCGGGCAGGGGCGGGGTCTTCCCGCCGCGAGCCGGGCGTGGGCCGGGGGCCGCGGCCGGGTGCAGCGGCGGCAGCGCGGGGGAGGGTCGGGGGCGCGGGCCGCGTGCAGCGGGGGGGGGGTGGGGCGGGGCGGCGGGGCGGGGCCGGGGGGGGCGGCCCGCGCCCCTGGCGCACCTGCGGGGCCGCCTGGCGCACGTGGGCCGGTGTGACGGCGGGGGCGGGGGTCCCCGGGAGCGGGCGCCCAGTCGGGACCGGGGTCGGGCTGCGGAGCCGCCAGCCGGCTGCCCGTAACTTGGGACTCGGGCCCTCGCGGCCTGGGGAGGGCGTCCGCACACCCCGTGAGGGTGTGCGTGCAGCAGGTCACCCCCGTCACCGTCAAGTCAGAGATCTGGGCCGCCAGGCGTCTGGGGACTATTTAGGGTCCAGACCGCGCGAGCCGAGCAGCCCGATCTGCTCTGGCTTTGTCGCTACTTGCCACTGCGTGGCTCTGGGCAAGTCGCCTCGTCCCTGACACCGGTTTCCTCCCTGTTAAGGGAAGATGAGACGAGAGGACCTCATTCCCTGGATTCCTCCTGACACTGACATTCTAGGGCTCTGTGATTTCACAAACATTTTATTTATAGACCACAAACTGCGGTCCCGTGCTGGTTGCCATGGGGAAGGGGAGGGGCGGGAGGCTGCATGAGAATGAGCTTCTGTCCAGGTGACCCCAGACCCAGTCAAGGTGGTCAATCACAATGGAATAGTCTGGATCAGTGGGACTAGCGCTGCTTCGTGGAGTGTCTGCTCCTGAGTTGGGGTGTCCGTGCCCTGCTCTGAGTGGCGATCCCTAAACCTGGAATGGAAGGCTTCCCGATCCCAGGGTGGAAGGGCGGCAGTCACACAGTGGTCTGAGTGGGGGCCCCAAAGGCCTCAGGACAGCCCCTGAGCTGAGGAAGGACCCCCACTTATCTGGGTTGTTTGAGACAAAGGCAACAGGAACCAGTGCCTGGGGCCATGGAAGGCTTGCTGGGAGCTATGTTATTTTACCCTTCTTGGTGGGGGGGGGGAGAATATTTGTATTATTTCTATATTTTTTTTTCACTTGTACATGGCATGTTTCTCATCTCCCAATCCTGAGTAGAGCCGAATTGGCTGTTCAGTTTCCCTGGAATAGAAAAGCCTGGAGGAGAGTTTCCAAGACGTTATAAAGGAAAACTTGAGAGGATTTGATGATTGCATTATCTGAGGGTAGAAGCTAAGGAGAATTTTGCGAACATAGCCCCAATACTTCTAACATGACAAGGGAAAACTGCTTTAAAATGTTGAGAAGAGGGTGGAGGTGGGGTGGGAGGTGGAGTGGCAAGGAGCTGATTTCAACTCCACAGTCTTTTTACTTGGTAGGGTAAATGGATTTCAGGCTTTTCTGCCCTCCTGCCATTAGGATTGCCCTACCTGATGGGACACCTGCATTTTGTTACATTGTTATATTTGTGTTGTTTACTTCTGTGGGCCATGGCAGCAGTATTGAGATAATTCTCCAAGATAAATAGCACCAGGAGAAAGAGGCAGGAGAGAGAAGGGGAGAAAGAAGCTAGAGAAGCCCAGAAGACTTGCACAGGGCTTCTAGGAGGACTGTTGGCCTCCTAACGCCCCCTCCACCCCCCCACGCCCCCCATCCCACCCGGCACCCCTGCCTGCTGTGTAGCTGATTGCTGCACTACATGTAAAAGCTCAATAAAAGCCTGAGAAAGCCACCGAGGGCTCCAGGACTCCGCTTTTACCCTGCTCTGCTGATCCTGCTCTGCGCCCATTACTGCTGTAAGGGGGAAAGGATGTCCCACGCAAACTCCATACAGGCTTTGTGGATGCCACCACGCCCCCCCCCCATCAAGACACTGGGAACTACAAATCCCATGATCCCCAAAGGGAAATTGCAAGGACCTAAGGGTGGAGTTAAGCAGCCATTTTCTCAGTTTGTAAATAAAACCAGCCATGTTAGCGGGGTCTCGGGCACTCTGCTCATGCTTTTGGCCAAGCAGGTTTGGTGTCGGTGGGCCATTTGGGATTCCAGGTTGGTGGAACGGGTAGGACACATTTAAGAATTTATCTCCCTCTTTCTCTGAGTTGTGCATTTCCTCATTTCCCTTTCCCTTGTGAATAAACCTTTGTTAATCTTTAGTGTGTGCCTGCAGCTTAAGTCCCCTTTAAGCGCACAGGTGAGGACCCATAGTCAGGCAACCTGTTTTATATCAGGGTTGCCCTGTAACAGCTTGCAACAGGGTTGCCCTGTAACGGGTTGTAACCCAACCCGACTGCTCCAATCACAGATATACTGCTCTGTGCCCTTCCTGGCACTACATACATACTTGCTGCCAAGTCCCATGTCTGGGTGGTGGCAGTGCCACTCTGTCACCTCTGTCCTTTGGTATGGACAAGTAATGTTTGTTTTTACCTGAGTTACTATTTTCAAAGAAACTTGGTGTAGTGGCAGGACAGGGACAGAGCACGTTATTTATGATCCCAACAGACCAGATGGGTAAAGGAGAGTCCTGGAGCCCTTGGTGGCTTTTTCCAGGCTTTTATTGGGATCTACAAGGTACATGGCAGGCAGGGGTGTCAGGGGGGCGGGAGGCCATTAGGCCTCCCAGCCCCTGGCAAACCTTCCCTCTTTATTTGGCTCTCTGGCATTCTCTCTCCTTTTCTCTCTCCAGTTCTCTCTCCTGCCTCTGCTTCTCTTGGCTGCTATCTCAATACTACAGCCTTGGCCCACAAAAGTAAACAAGACAATGAAATATAACAATGTAACAAAATGCAGATGCCCCCCATCAAGCAGGACAATCCTAATGGCAGGGCAGAAAAACCTGAAAATCAGTTACCCTACAATCCACCCCCTCAGGGTTTTCTGCCATACAGTGTACATATAAGTTATATACAATTTTCCTTTAACAAATATATACACTGCAGCCATGGCCCACAAAAGAAAATAATGGTGAAACAATACAACAGAACACATATAAGTCCAGGCAGGGCACCAAACTAGTGGCAAAAGATGATTATTGGCACCATCAGATGATCCACCACTTCTGCTGCCAAAGGCACTGTGCACTGGGCCGGGGCCGGGCGGGGTGGGGGGCGGGGGTGGAAACCACAGGCATCTGCTGTCACACACCAGGAGCCGGCAGGCTTCCTAGCCTTCTCTGACTGTGATCTCAGCCACAAGCCACACACAGCATCCATCCCCAGGATGCACTCGCTCTTGGATTGGCAATTCTGTCTTTGGGGGTATTCACCCAATCCTCAGGGTTTTCTGTCTGCGGTCACTCCAACACTTGGCTTTCATAGCCACCAGTGTGACACACAGTCCCTTGCACTCAGGCCAACCCATTGCACGAGCACATGGGTCGGGGATCCATGGATACAAGCTCCACATGTGGCCTCTCTTGGGTCCCCTCTTAGGCTGTAGGCTCCACCAGAAGCCATTTTCCCCACCTGTCCTCCAAGGACAGGTTCCTCACCCTTAATCAACAATGAACAGGGCATCACCCACAGGTGATTTTAAGAGACTCATTGGCCTTCTTTAACATACTTAAGTTGCTTAACAGCCATTCAGGGCTTCCCAATCTCAGCACCAGCTTTTGCCTTTCTAAGTTGGCTTTTTTGATACCTCTCGTCTGCCTGACTGCAGAGAACTTGGTGAGGGCTTCCTCCCTCAGCCTTTTGGGCTCTTCTCATGCCTGCCCCTTTCTCTACTCTGGCCATTGCCTCTCCAGGCTGTGGCCCTAGGATTGCTGGGCAGTACACAGGCTTCTTTTAAACACTGAGGCCCACTGGCCACCCCCAGATTCCCATCTCCTGATGTGTACAAACAATACCATCCTCCCCCAGGGTCCCAAAAACATAACATTACCCTGCCAAAGTTCCTCTGCCTTATGGCGGGATTGTCAATCTAATTCCATCCATTGTTCCTTGTGTTAGCACTGGCGAGCTCCAAATCATGGTCCTTTCTTCCCCCATGATTCTGCTGTCTCAGGGGTCATGGGCTGATCCTTGCAGGCTGTCTCCTCCTCCACTTGAGGTCTCATCCCCTAGCTCCCGGACCTTGTCCACCTCCTGTGCTACTACAGCATCTTTTTTTTTTTTAAGATTTATTTTTTATTTATACAAGAACTGGGATACAGGCCAGATACACAGGAAGGTGAGAGGATTCACCAGAGGCAGAGCAGGGACAGAACAGGCAGACTGAAGAAATACTGCTGAGGGGAGCGGCAGGCGAAACAGGAGAGGTCTGCTTCACCATGTGGACCTTCGCTGGCCGGCTGGGATCAAACCTGCACTGCAGAGGCTTCAGACAGCTTCACAGTGTGGTGCTCAACCTCCTGCACTACCAGAGAGGCCCACTGCAGCATCTTTAGCTCTTCCTGCAGCTCCTGGACTCTGGTCACTACCTGTGCTGCCTTGGCGCCTCCAGCGTTGTCACAGGCTCACAGTCTGCTATTCTTCCATTCCTCCTGAGGTCTTTGGAGGGCTCCATACCCAGCTGCATCAAATTATCCTGCCGACTACGCCAATTGTAGTGGCAGGACAGGGACGGAGCACATTATCTATGATCCCAGCAGACCAGATGGGTAAAGAAGAGTCCTGGAGCCCTCAGTGTCTTTCTCAGGCTTTTATTGAACTTTTACATGTAGTGCAGCAAATAGGTACATGGCAGGCAGGGGTGCTGGGGAACCAGGAGGCCAGTAGGCCTCCCAGCCCCTGGCAAACCTTCCCTCTTTATTTGGCTCTCTGGAGTTCTCTCTCCTTTTCTTTCTCCTGTTCTCTCTCCTGCTTCTGCTTCTCTTGGCGACTATCTCAATACTGCAGCCATGGCCCACAAGAGTAAACAACACAACTAAATATAGCAATGTAACAAAATGCAGGTGCTCCCATTTGGTAGGGCAATCCTAATGGCAGAGGGCAGAAAAGCCTAAAACTTAGTTACCCTACACTTGGCCTTGGGATTTCTAAAATCGAATAAACAATTTTTTTAATTCATTGTTTTCTGTTTGTTTTTATATATTATATTTGTAGTTTTGGCAACATTAGGATCACTCCACCAGGTATTGCCACCGTAGCATACCCACTGCCCAATCACTTGTAGCAGACAAGTAGTGTTTTTCTGATGATCTAAGTGAGAACAGCAGCTTCAAGCCACTGGCCAACTAGTCTCTCCTATGTAAAAATTGGGGAGCCACTTCCACAGGGGAAATCTATGCAAATATCCAGCAGGCAGTTACTGTGTCCCTTTATTTAAAAAGAGATACCTCCAAGGTAAGAATTTATTTTATTTTTTAAAAGATTTATTTATGCATACAAGAACTGGGGTACAGGTCAGAGATATGGGGGGGTGAGAGGATTCACCAGAGACAGAGTAGGGAACAGAACAGGTGGGCTGACTGAAATACATTGCTGAGGGGAGCAGCGAGTGAGATAGAAGAGGTCTACTGTGCCATGTGGGTTGCTCCCTGGCTGCCAGGGGATAGAACTCGTGCTGCAGAGGCAGCAGATATCTTCACAGTGCTGTGTGTAACCCCTTGAACCACCAGGGAGGCCCCAAAGGTGAGAATTTAATGCCCAAAGAGGAATCAATAAGGAGGGGTGAGGTAGGATGCGCACCAAGCAGGGTCAGATCCCTTCATGACTCAGCTGACTGGACGGGCAGTCTGGAACCAGAAGAAAGCAGGCACTTCGGTTCAACTTGATCATTTAGGAGAAGCTGGTTTGTGCAGGCAGTTTTTTTCCCTTATGAGCCATTTTCCAGACATTGTGCTTTATTCTCTGCAGTTCTGCGGGATGGGGGTGGGGGCAGTCAGATATACATTTTCCAGGTTGTAAAATGTTATAACCCTACACCCCAGAAAGAGCAATATTTCGGTAACAGCGGACTATTTAAGTCTGTACACTTTCCTGTTCCCCAACATTGGGTAGTCCAAATATATAGAAACTCAAGGAAAAACTTGAGTCAAATCTGCCCCTTCCCTTGGCTGTTCTAGCACACAGTGGTAGCACAGGGCAGGGGTAAGGGGCTCAAGGAATGATGGCCCTGGAGGTGTGATCTCCGGTTGAGTAAATAGCTTGGTTTTCCTTGCTAATTTTTGAGGACCTTCCTGCTCCTTTGCTGAGCATCCACACTGCTGGCCAGCAGACTCGAGGGATGAGAGAACATTGCTCCTCTGTGGACACTGCCAGTCTGAGGGAGGGTCAAATATTTCACCCAAACTCTGCAATCTCAAAGCCCTCTAGCTCTCTCCCAGCTCCCCATGCCAAGCCCTTCCAACTTGACGCTTCCCAGCTTAGGCAGCATCTGCCCAAACTGTAAGTCTAAAAAGATTCTTGCACAAACTGCTGAGCACAGACACTCCTCTGAGTCTTGGTTATCAAAAGTCATGAAAGGAGGAAACTGCACTGTGGAAAAGCAATGATAGAACCCCTGTGAAACCAGACACCATTTAACAGTGGGGGTGCACCGACGTCTACATTTCATCTGGAAGCAAACTTCAGAATGAACAGATCTGTGTGTTTTGTTTCAGAACGTCAGTGAATAATTATTACAAATATAAAATCTCTAGCAACAGCTTTGAGGGTCAAGGTATGAATTTTTAACGGCTCCCTGAGGGAACCAGCAGTAGAAAAAGGAATAAACAAGTAACAATGCAGTAATAAAGTCCAGAAACATCACAAAAGAGCTCCCAGGGCTAAGGGAAACCTTATGAAAGAGGGTCAGGGCAGGAAACCCCATGCGGAAGCAGAGGGGAAGCAGGAGCAGTGACAGAGCAGAATACACAGCGGTGCCCAGAACAATCGCTGGCTCTTTGTGTTTGCTGGTTAAGCTGAAAGGTGGCAGGTGAGGGAGAGAAGAAAAGAAAAATTTCTGGGACGCTGAAAACTAGATCTGAGTTTCCAAGCATGCCTGGAAATTAAATCTAGAATAAAGCACTAACTCCCATACAGATAGGCTTACTGGACATCTCTGAATTTCTGGGAGCTGTGTATGACACCAGGACACTGGTGCTTTGAAGGTTTAGTCTGAATGCCCCTCTTTCTTCAGTCCTTCTGCTCTGGGTGCTGCGGCTTGTAATTAAAGTACAAAATATAGACCTGAAAAGCAATTAGTTGGAAAGCATGTTCCTCCGACTTTCTATTCTCTATAGAGATGATGCTGACATGTAAGTGTTTGGAACATACTCAATGAGTTCTGGAAAATCCAGGAATTCATCCTTAAAATGTGATCTCTCTGGGCCTCTTCCATGTCATTTCAGTGGTGGCCTCTCAATGAAGTTGAGATGTAAGTGAAGGAGAGCTGCTGCTGCTGGTGTGATGTAACTCACCCTATTCCTGTGTGTATCTGAGCAGGTTGCAAGCTCCCTGCGGGCAAGAACTGCGGGTCCTTGCTCTCTTTGGACTCCCGGCTGGCTTAGTCAATTTGCGTTCAGCGAACAAGTGTTGCTAGCAGAACTTTCTGGTGCTTAGTGCTTCGTGCATGCACTTCACCCCTTCTTGCTGCCATCCGGGGCTTCCTGCCTATGCCCGATGTGACCCTTTTTCTCTGGACAGTGTAGAAGTCACCACCACACGGTCTTCATGAGCTCACCTTTCTCTTGACTTCGAAGCTCCCACCCTCCTGTGCTGATACTATCTCACCTGAGATGGAGTTAATGGGGTGAAACCAGGACCCACAGCGTGTCTGCAAGACAGCACCCTGGGTTCTCACAGTTTTCAAAGCAGGACTGCAGTCCTTGTTTAAGCTCATAATGACCCTGTGAAGTCTGCAGGGCAGATCCTGCAGATCATGGACCCGCTCCAAGATGTGAAGAAATTTGCTCGAGGTCCCTGGTTGTGAGGCCCTAATTACGTCTAATTGCACCGTATTTATGTTTAACTTCCTACCCCAATTTGAGGAGAATCAACCCATTTTGAGGCTCAAGGTCTGACCTGGACTGACTATTGCAAATTCTGTGGCTCATCTCAGTGGTAAGCGCTTCTGATTCTATGATTTTCTTATTAATTTGTAATTACTATAAGGACTAGGGGGAGGTGTCCTACTTGTGAGGGACACCTCTTTAACAGTTCACTCCGAAGTCTGATTCTCTAGTGGTATGTTCATAAATTGGTCCTGTTCACACAGAACTCTGTAGAGTGAATTCAGAGATTGTTCTGCTTCCTGCCTTGATCCATTTCTTACTTTTTTTTTTTTTTTTTTTTTTTTTTTTTGGTGTAGATATTTATTTTATTTTATTTTTTATCCATTTCTTACTTTCAATTGCTTTCCCAACCTGGTCAAGGACTAACCTTGGAAATACTGACCCCTGGCCTGGGTGACTTATTGTAATATCCATCCAAAACAAAGTATCCTCAAGCTCAAAAATCTGTTAATTATGCTTTTTTAAAAAAGATGTATTTTATTTATTTATGCATACAAGAACTGGGGCATAGGCCAGAGGTGCAGGGGGTGAGAGGATTCACCAGAGACAGAGTGGGGAGCAAAACAGGCAGATCCATTGAAACACACTGCTGAGGGGAGCAGCAGGGAGACAAGAGAGGTCTGCTGCGCCCTGTGGTTTGCTCCCTGGCCGGGGATCAAACTCATGCCGTAGCAGCTGGTGATAGCTTCATAGTGCTGAGACTTCACCCCTGTGCCACCAGGGAGGCCCCTAATTTTGCTTTTGATTTAATTTTTAATCATCTGCTGTAGTGTTCATTTTATAATGAATGATTATCACTTCTATATTAAATTTTAAAAATGAAGCCAAGTGTCTTATCCTTGAGGGAACATATTCCTTAAGACAGGAATATATATTCCTATTTTTGCTTTCACTGCATCAGAGAAAAATAATCCTTCTCCAGCCCTTGGAACCTTTTGTCATTCTGACTAGCATCACTGGCCCCTGAAGTCTGCATTCTAAGTGGGGGTGAGGACTCAGAGGAGGACTGGGGGGCCCTTGCACCCAAAACTTTCATTATCCAACAGGATATGACTTTCCCATCAGGCATTACCGAGCAAATCCTCTCGGAGCCTCAAAGGCTAACCATGAGTAAGGGGTGTTTAATATTCAGGCTGCGTCACCAGGAAGGGGAGTGGGAGGTGAGAACAGACACCTCCCTAGGCCTGGCTGCAGATCCAGAATCCCGCCTTGCAGTGGCTGCAGCTATAGACCCCTCCCTGGTCTTGTCACTGACCTTACTGATGCTTTGCATTGCTTCCAGGCTGTTCCATCATAAGGTGAGAGTTGACCAAGCCTTAACTTCAAGAGAGACATCATTCAGCACCCCCCCCCGTGCCGTGGTCTTAAAAGTGATCGTCATCCTAGCAATGGGGGTGGGCAGTTCCAGGGGTGCTCAGCTGCATTCAGGTCTGAGTGCAGACCTTTAATTGCCAAGTCAGTGCCTCTAAATGGGGGTCAGTGGAGAGGGTCCAATCTTCCGTTTGCCCGTAGTATGGAACCTAGGAGAGGGAGGAGCTAAGTCTCATGGGGAATAGGCTTGCCATGCATTGGGATAATCAGATAGATGAACTGGTAAGAACCCTCTGTTTCTGGGGCCAGAGCTCTAGCCTCCACCTCCTACCCTACCCCTTCCAGTGCTTTCTGCTCCATAATCCTGGGCATCAGTGCTCACCCGCTCAAAAGCTGCCCGTGACCCACAGAGGAAGCACTGAATCTAGATTTGCAAGCCATTCTGCATGGGCCCTTACGTGTCTGTGTGTCTCTCATGCCTCCTCAATTCTAGCTCTGCACCCCAACCAACGTACCCCACACGATGGTTCCAAGCTGCCCAACACTCTGTGCCTCCATTTCCCCAATGGGGACTAAGAATAACCCATCTCTCTGGGTTGTTGGGAACTAGAGGTGCAACTACACACAAGATGCCAGGACAATGCCTGACTCAGGAGAGGGCTCAAGTGGAGAGGGGCCCCCCAAAACATGTTTCCAGATCCTAGTTCCTGGGGAAACTGTCAATTTCGCCTTTTCGGGTAAAGGGTCCTGGGAGATGTAATTAAAGGTCTTGAGAGGAGCTAATTTCAAGGGCACAAGCCATGCAGACAGGAAGCCGGGCGATCGGCCCAGGGACGCCAAGGAAAGGACAGTCCCAGAGCCTCTGCAGGAAACACACCAAGGAAAGGACAGTCCTTGCCCACACCTTGGTTTAGGACTTCTGGCCTCCAGAACTGGGAGAGAACACTTTTCTATTGTGTTCCGCATTAAGTTCGTGGTCATTTGTTGCAGCACCCACAGGAAATTTACTTAGGACCCATTAAATTTTAGCCATTATTATTAACTCCCAGATGTGCCTTTTCCTTCCTCACACAGCATGGCTTTCAGCTCTGCCGGAGTCTACCACAGTTTCTTGCAAAGGGAAAACAGAACATTCATCAAAGGAGAGACCTGCTCTACCTCCCAGGGCGGCACCCCACCTGTCAGCGCCAAAGCTCTTGCAAAAAGCAGCAAGAATGTCGTGTGTATCTGTCCCCAGAGCGGTGGGGACAAGGACCCCTTCTCTCGTCTGCAGCCCTAGGGCCCAGCACCCAGGAAGCAGCCCAAGTGTGTGGCCCTCAGAGTAACCCCCTTGTCAAGTCACTGTGTCTCCCGCCCTTGCCTGCCCTGCGTTCTGGCCAGTGCTAGCTCATGTCAACTGCCCTTCCCAAGTGACAGAACCTCTGGTCCCAGTGTATTTCAAGGAGCAGCAAATGCAAGATGAGCCTGACAGGCTGTTTCCCCCATAGGGGGACTCGTGTCCAACACCAAGGAACTAGGTCTGGACATCTCGTCCTATGCAGACAGAGGTGGGTTTCCTGGGCTCTCTCCCATGGGCTCACTCTGCTCTCTGTCCCATCCCTGGAAGCCTGTTTCTGTGTGACTATATCACTCCGTGGTGGGGGTAGGGCAGGGGGGTGAGCCCTTACTACAAGGGGCCAGCTCAGCCTTCAGCCTCTCCCACCCAGTGAGATTTCCCTCAGGGTTCAACCCCCATCACTCCCTCCATGCAGTTCAAGAAAGATCCCCGAGACTGGCCACCCGTTGCTAGTTGGTATCAGATTGACTTAAAATAAAAATTCTCCTGTGGACATATTTGGACACTTGGAAGTGTCTCAAGGAAGCCCCCAGGCCCCTTGTGTTAACATAGGCCCATTTGCTTTTCGCATCCATGCAGTCTTTCTCCCTCTTGGAGCCATGGGGAGAGGCGGCATCCAGGCCTGTCACTCCAAGGTGTGTTTTTGGAAAACAGGGAGTCTCAGTGCAGCCGGCAGTTCGCTGGCTGAGAGGGGCCAGGCATTCCCTCCAGACTTAGGATCCCTTGATGCTTCCTGCCCAGGCCCATCTTCAGCCAGTGCGGAACCTCTGATAACTCAGTTTGGGAGGGGGCCCCACACCTGCTCCATACCCGCCAAGTCCCGTCAGGCTTGCGTTTACCTGTCTCGGTCCTTCAGCCCCTCCCACCAGGAACAGGAGCAGCTGCTACCCTGCCTTTGTATATTACAATGTTGACCCCTATTCAGAATATAGCCCCCCTTCCCTTAGAAAAAAAGGATACCCCACACTATGTGTGTCTGGAGTTTCAGGCATCCTGGGCTGGAATAGTGCAAAATGGCATTTGTCCTTCAGACAGTGTCCCAGCGGGAACACACGATGCCCCCCGCCCTCCTTGGTAATGCACGTTTTCTATCAAGGTCCCACTACCATGTCATTAATTCTTTTTCCTCCCTTGAATTAATTAGCAGCTCTGGGGAGATATTTAAGACTGTGAGACTATCTCAGTCCCTGGCATTCCCTCCAGACTTAGGATCCCTTGATGCTTCCTGCCCAGGCCCATCTTCAGTCATCATTGCCAGAAGACACCCCACTCCCAGCTCCCTCTGCTTTCACCAGGCAGCTCGGGGCTCAACCTGAGTATCCACCCATGGTCAGTCTGTCTAGCTGTCAGCTGTAGCTGTCGGCTGCCATCACCTGTCATCGGTCTATCATCTGTGTCATCGATCTAGTGTCTGTCTCTGTCATCTGTCTGTTATCAATCAGGGGACTCACAGATTCTCCTTTCTCAGTGGTTTCTGGTTCACCATGCTCCTTCATCCTGTGGTTGAATCTGTCCCAGATTTGGCCTGTGGGAACCCCTCAAGCTGGCCTCTGCGCCAGCCAGGTAGGGAGCTTTAGGGGTGTGGGCGGGCATCTGGCCCACTAGCTCTCTCTGCACCAAGCATAGCCTGCGTGCGTGTGGCCCACTGCAGCTAGGCCAGGGCTGGGTCTGGCTTTCCTCTTGACCAGCCCCGCATGCTGGGGAGTTGACGAACCCTCTCTGTGCCTCAGTTTTCTTGTGGTCATGTGGTAACCTTTCACCCTGCCTGCAGGTTGCCACAAGAAGTGAACTAATGGATGAAAGCCGCCTGGTTGCCGCCTGGTTGCCGTGTCTGCTCGTGGCACACACTTGGGGGCTGGAGCCATTATTTTGTTTCCTGACTTGACAGCTGCTGCATGGACCCAGCGATCTCACTTGCTACTGCTGCTTCCTGCTGCTCAGAGCCCTCTTTCTAAAGTCACCCCAAATTTAGCTTTCTCTACTCTTACAATATACTTGACTGAACAGAATCATGGACTATTGTGGGTCTTCAGAGGCCCGGGGATCATCTGGCCCCATCTCCTTTTGCTGAAGAGGGGGAGTCCAAGGCCCCGAGAGCAGGCCCTCAGGTCCCTGGGAGTGGGCAGGAGGTATGTTCCAGCACACACGCCCGCCCTTCCTATCTCTGTCGCCATCAGGCGCAACATTCACCTGGTTCCTTTTCCCAGTCGGGAGGCATTACTTGAAGCATCAGTGGGAAAGCATCTCATTTTCTGCATGACTCATCCGTGCTCCAAAATTAACACACTCTACTTTCATTCTCTGCCTCCCACTCAGTTTCACATCCAGCCCTGGGAGTGTGTGCCCTGACTGACCCCCACCCACCCGCACCGCGCTCCCCTCAGCCCAACCTGCCCACTGCACGGGCTGAGGGCAGGCGTGTCCTCCCGAAACACCACCCTGGCCTCTGTTGAAAACAGAGCAGAGAAGGTGACTTCAGCTGCAGTGGATGCGCAGGGACCGGCGTCGGCCGTGGGCTCCGACATGCCACCAGAGCCCGCGTGTTAAGCCACAAATGTGTATTTCTGGACGAATACATTTATTTCAACCTTCCCCTCACAAAAATAAGGGGGATTCTTCTGATGTGCTGGGGTGTTGTTGAACAAAGTAGACCTGGGAATAAACGTGCCATTGGCTGATCTTTGCAGCATGCCAAGATTTTTTGGTTTTGTGCTATATTTTTGAAACACGCTCTGACCTGTATAATTTGATCCTGCTTACAGCAAAATGCTAGTAAAATGCTGAAATATTTACAGATGGAATGATATGATGTCTGGGATTTGCTTCACAATAATCCAGGATGTGGGGAGGGGGTGGATGGAGCCAGGCTGACTGCACGTTGATGAAGTCGGCTACAGGGCTTTGGTGACTTCAGAGATGGGGGAAGTGATGTACAAGTGAATGTTTGAAAATGCTAGTTTAAATTTTCATCATTTGCGTTTCCCCCTTCTTTTCCTGTTTGTTTTTCACTCTGCTTCTCTCCAATATGCCCTTTGTGGAAAGCCAGCTTAGACTGTGCACCTTCTAACAAAGGTTCCAGAAGATTCCACCACGGAGCACTAACTCCATGTGGTGCTCATGGGTATTTCTTGTGTTTGCTTTGTTGACAAATGACCTGGACACTGGGTACCGGCAGAGACTAAGTCTTATACTACTTTGGGGTAGCCCCCCCTCCTTGGCTAAAGCTGGAGTCTTCGAGGCCATCCTATTGATGGGCATGGGTCAGAAGAGACGGGGGAAAGGTCTGGAGATTGTCAAAGAGGCTGTAGGCCCCTCCTGTCTTTTTAAAAAATTCTTATGCATGGAGTCTGAAATATCTTCATTTACCTTTAGAGAGCATAGGCTTAAGAGAAGTCCTTCTCCCAGCAGAAGCCACTCATGTCAAGTGCTGACCCAAGTGCATTCGAGGGGAGAACTGCTTGGTCATTTACCCCCAAAGGAGAATCGAGGGAGCAAAACACGCTCAGGGGCACAATCTTAGAATCTGTCACCATCTCCGCCCAGCGCACAGTCTAATTTAAGGAGACAGTAGGATGGGAAATATCAGGAAGAAGATGTCAGTTGTTAGCTTTCCAAATTTTGCCCCGGGAGCCCGAGAAGAACCATCTCATCTCAGTCTTGTCCGTGCTGGTTTAATGCAGCCTGGGAGCCAATTTCAAAGGGAACCTCCTCTAGCTGCAGTTTGTTTCTCGTTTCCTCACACAGGAGCTTTCGAAATGTTACCACTGGCACTCCTTCAGACCAGGGGCATGCCCTGGGGACTTGTCCAGAGAAGTTCTCCCTCCCTCCTCCCCTGCGGACACCGGCAAGCAAGGCCCAGGAGACAGCTCCCACCTCTGGGTCCTCCCTCCTCAGCCTCCCTTTGGACCAGACTGCAGGTTACTAAGGCCCTCAGAATCAGAAAATTCCCTCCCATCAGCTGACTTCACCCCAGTGCTGGTGACCCTGGCTCCTGTGCTGTTGCTCAATATCTTTGGATTTGCATTCCATTGATTTGTCTCAGCCTCCTCTCCTCAAAGGGAAATAGTCTCTGCAGGGGGTGGCCCTAGAGGCAGCCTGTGGGTGTACAGAGCCCCAGATACAGAAGAGCCTGCTGAGCTGCAGAACTCCCTCAGAGCCTCTTGGAGAGGGGCAACTGTTCACAGAACGACCCCAAAACATTAATTGCCTGGTCTGGAGGGGAGAGAGTAACAGCAAGACAGAGGCTGGTTGCACTGAAGCTGGAACTGCAGGGTGGTGCAGGCTGGAGTGGGAGGCTGGCGGCTCCTGAAGCCTTTGCCTCCATCTTTAGTCCTGGATGGTGCTTTGTCGCCAGCAGGTGCACCTGCAAAATCCCTGCCAGCGCTAATGTCCTTGATTCTAGAAACCCAGCAACTCCCTCTCTGCTCTGGTTGTGCTCTGGCCTCTGTCGAGTGACCTTGGCCCCGTCAACCCACTGTAACCCTGGCGGGGGTGGTGGTAAATTCGAGCATCTGGTTTCTGCTAAGTCAGGTGGCCTGATGGGATGGCCATGATGGCGTGTGACCAGGCCCCCCAGAGGGGCCCAGGGAGCCAGGTGGGGCAGAAGTTTTCCAGAGTAAACATCCTCCCAGAACAAAGGCTGTTTCCCCGAAGAGTAAGCATTGTTGTGATGGCTAAGGAGTGCTGGGAATGAGGAGGCCATCTTTTTTTCCAAAAGGAGTTCCCGGGTTTTTTCCTGGTTCCTTTCCCCCAAAGCCCTGAAATACTTTCTGACCACAGCCTGGCTCGAACATGACAGGACCGGGCGGGTACCATCCCCTCACCAAGACATGTTTCCTGGCTGCAGCCTCCAGGAGCCTCTGCACCCCATGAACATGTCCACCCCACCCTTGGTGGCTGCAGGAGACCAAGGGAAGGACAGCAACAGGCCTGGGAAGCCAAGGCGTGAAGGGCAAGGTCGTCTTCAACAAAGGCTTTGGCTGACCATGACTTTGAGAGACAGGCTTTGTAAACCAGTATCCACAGCCACAAACCTCTGGGCACTAGGAACAGGGCCTGGGGAGCCGGGAGCATCCTCATGCGCCCCATCCCATCTTCTATGGTGGAACCCCAAGAGTCTCGGCCTGCCTTTGAGCATGGGGAAAAGCGGGGTCTGACAGTTATTCCCGTCTCTGGCAGTGGTGGCCACCACTGAGCAGCCCTCCAGGCTGCCGGCCAGCCCGCTCCTGGTGCTGAGCTCTTGGGTAATGCGGCTGACGGCAGCATGGGTGAGAACACCCAATTTCTTTGGGCTTCTCCTGGCTACTACTGGGGCAGCGTCAGGGCACCTGGGTGCTTGTTCTGGCTCTTGGACGAAAGGTTAGTGTCACCTTAGACAAGTTGCTTTCTTGATCTGGTCCCTGTTCCCCATCTGCTAATTGAGGGGCTGAGCAGTGCTATCAGATTCCCCCAGGCCTGAATCGGTCTCCAGAGGTGGACTGGACCATGAGTCTTGCAAAAACACCCCTGGAGATTCTGATGTTGCGCCTAAAGAACCAAAAAAGGGTCTAAGACAAGAAAGTCGCCCCAAAAGCAGGCTCCCCACCCCCCACCTAACACAGTCGAGGGCTCTGTCTCCCTGGGTGGTCGGGCCGCGTTTGCTCTGGGAAGCATTTGGCTTGGCCTTGGAAGTTTGTCCTGGATAATGAAGATGCCAGTGTGCTCATGCCTTGCATGCATTAATAAATAATTAAGATAATTCCTTAATTACCAGACATGACCTCATGGGTTACCCTTACTCTAATGGAATCTGCTGAGGATGCTGGTTTCCCTTCAGGAGGTGTAAGCTACAATCTCGCAAATTCTCTCGGGGGCTCTGAGGATGGGAGGGAGGGTTCCATGCAAGCATGAGTGTCCTTCGGAGCACCCCTGGGATCCTCACACGTGTCCATGGGTTGAGAGTGATGGTGAGATTAAGGTGACTAGGTCCTGTCCCCTGGCCCCACTACATCACCATGAGGCCCTGTAGGGACGCCTGTGCTGACTGCAGAGACCCTGACATGGGACTGACTACCCCCCTCCCCGGAGCCGGGCTGCTGAGTGGGACTCACTCGGGGCCCCTGCACCTAGGCCCCAGGCAGCTCCTTGTCCTCTGCCCTTTCTCTGTAGGGCACCCCGGGGCCTGGGTCTCAGCTCATCAGTGGAGAGGAAAGTCCAGGCAACAGGAACACAGAGAGAGGTGTCTGGGCTAGAAGGTACCACTCCCAGGAGCAGAGAGGGCCACCAGCCCTAGACCTCCCTAGTGGGCAGCTGCAGCCTTGTGGACATGACAAGCCAGTGGACGTCAAGTCCAGAGAAAAAATTTCAATGAGGGCCAGAGAAAAGTGGACGCTACTCCCCACGGGCGAGCGCAGCCAAGGAGAGAAGAAAACGATGCCCCTTCTGCTTGGGGGCAGCTGGGTGGGGACTCTGACACCCAGGACCACTCTGCAGGCTGATCTCCCACCAGGTGTACCCTGGTTAAGGGCAATCTGCGTCTCTGTCCCCTGCACCCCTGACCCCACAGCGGTGCAAGTCGTGGACAAGCATCTGTGTCCCCACATTCTGTATTGGAGCCTTAATCCCCATCGTGTGGCTGTCTGGAGAGAAGGCCCCTGGCAGGTCCTCCACGGAGGTGCAAAGTGTGCCCCCCTCAACACGCTGAAGCGAAAAAGTGTGAATTCGTTGGTCGTCAGCACTGAAAGTCCAGGGAGGAATCATGGGCACAGCGGTGGGTAGGCACCAACCCACCTTCGGAATGCATCTCCCTCTCACTGCTCTGAGGGCTTTTGGGGTGTCCTGCTCGGCTGCCCTAAGACCCCATCGGAAGCGAGCCTCGCTTTCCAACAGGTACAATGGAGCCTGAGGCTACCTGCTCCAGAGTGGCTCGCTACTCCCCTACATCCCGAATGCTCTGAGGGCACTCAATGTGGGGGCTCCATGCCCTGGGGGCCTGCCAGCCTCAGGACGGGGAGGCTGGTTCCCCGAAGGCAAGCCAGGCATCCCCACTGAAGAAGGAGGCAAGATACAGACAAAACCAACACGGAAACAGCAGGTGTCGGGGGGTGGAGGGTGCTTTGTGTGGCCACCGACCAGCAAAGCGTGAATGAAACCTTTGTTTCTCCTTGCTGTTAAGGTTAACTTTGAAGTTAATTCTTGTGCTTTCATTGAAATCATTGGGAGTAAGCTAATGAAAATATGCTTGAATTCATACTAAAGGTTTATCCAGTAGTATCCTTTTTCAGAAAATACAGAAATATTTGAGGAAGAAAATAAATACCCCTTATAATCCTTAAAAAAATGAACTACCATGTGTTTTTGTCTATGGCCTTCCAGAGCATTTTCCTATTTTACACATGTTATATATTATGTAATCTGTTTTACAGATTATAATGTAAGAAGTATCTTTGAATGTTGAATGTGGTTTCCTGTTTGTAAATATCTAAACATTGGGGCCTCCCTTGTGGCGCAGCGGTTAAGCGCTGGGCTGCGAAGCTGCCCGCAGCCTCTGCAGTGCCAGTTTGATTCCCGGGTGCCAGGCAAGGGTCCCACATGGTGCATAGACCTCTCCTGCCATGCCCGCTGCTCCCCTCAGCAGTGTACTTTGTCAGTCTGCCTGTTCTGCTGCCCGCTCTGGCTCTGGTGAATTCTCTCACCCTCCCGTGCTTCTGACTGTACCCAGTGCTTGTATAAATAAATAAATAAATCTTAAAAAAAAAACAAAACACCTAAACATTGTTTGTAATAACTGCATAAATGACATTTATTATAATTGATGGGCATTAAGACTGTTCCCAACTTTTCACTGTTATAAATAATGCTTCACCCTATAGCTTTACACACTTACAAGATTATTTCTGTGCAATAAATTCCTAGAAGTGAACTTGATGTGACAAAAGATTCAAGGGATTTTGATTATGGCACATATCAAAATTGACTGTCTTTTGCCCATTTTTCTACTTTCTTGTTGATTCATAAAAGTTCTTTACGTATGAAGCATATTATGTTTGAAACAGACTCTGAGACCGATTCCCTTGCTTATTGGGGAGTGCCAGTAGGATCAACACCTAAACATGAGTGAAACAAGGAGACTGTGCAGAAGGTGTCACTCATCTGCCCCCAATGTGGAGCTCTGGGCTGGGGTGGCCCTTCATGGTTCTGCCTTTGGGCAAGAGGGAAAAACCTCAAGAAAACCAGTGCTCTTCCTGTGTGGACAGTGGTAGGAGAGGAACCCAGCTGTGAGCTGTCAGATGGCAGTACCCCAAGAGCTGGGGAATTAACCCCCAATACTGACTGTGGAATCTGGCTGTGTAACCCAGTATCCACTACACACGTCTTTGACTACCGTGTGCTATGAATATTTTTCCCATTGCATCCTTTTTCTCTCAAATTACATATACTCTTGTTTTACTAACATTTCCAAATATTTTATATTACTTAATTAATTTGTTGTTTTTCTTCATGGTTTCTGATTTTTATATCATCCTTAAAAATATTTTATACCACAAGATTAGTGTGTATAAATAAAAATCTGTATTTTTCTCTAGCATTCACATTTTTCTTTCAATTTAAATCTTTAATCTTTCTGGAATTTACTTTGATTTAATGTATGAAGTAGGTATCTATTTTTTATGATAAGGAGCAGTTTTTCCAGCACCATTTTCCCCGTGGATTTGAAATGTCATCTTTAGCAAAACCATTTCCCTGGATTTTGCTTCTGGTGCTGTGGCATCCCCCAGTCCGTCTGTACCCGTCCTGGCATAACACTGGTTTACTTTGTTTTGTTTTCCAGTTGACCTTCAGTAAAATTCACTCTTTGGGTGCACAGTTCTGAGTTCTGCCAAACATATAGGGTATGTGACCCCAAAATCAAGCTGGAGAACAGCCCCTCACCCCCAAAGCTCTGGGGCTGCCCTTTGTGGTTGAGCGTCCCCTCTCCTTTAACCCTGTAGACCCCGGTCTCTTTTTCTACCCCCATTGCCTTAGCCAGGCTGTCCTGTCCATGGATTCATACCCTACTTCGCCCTGGGGGCCGGCCCCTCCCTCAGCGTCTCCCCTGTGTCCAGGCACGGGGGTGCAGGTCTGCTTTGTTCCTCCCTTTTGTTGCTAAGTAAAATCCCATGACATGGATGCACCAGCCTGTCCTTCCCCAATGGGGTGATGTTGCATTAACTCCAGTCTTGGGGCGGGGGCAGAAGAAAACTTTGGTGAACAATTGGTTTTTGGGTGAATGTAGGTCTCCATTTTGCTGATGGGTTGTGGGGTAGATTGTGCCTTTAACGATCGCGTCTCTGTCTGGATATTTAAATGAGGGTTAAAGCATGAAAAGGAAAGTGATGTCTCTTCCCTGTCACTCCTACTCTTCTCCTTTGCTCCTTCCTCCTTTGCCTGTCATCCCTTGGGGTAGGATGCCTGGAGCAGCAGTGAACAAGCTGACTGACAAGCTGACTGACGTGTGTAGAGCCACCTGCTCTGAGTCAGGATACCTCTGGGTTCCCTAAAGCCACAAGCAGCTCCTAAGTCTGATAAAGCAGTGGTCGTGCCTGTTGTCCCACTGTCACAGAAGAGAGCAGGTGTCTCTAGTCTGGATTTGCTGATATCAAGTTGTTGCTTTCCCCCACAGGCCACTAAGTTCCCGGGGGGGCAGGCCCCATGACGTGCTGAGCACACCCCTCAATCCTGGGCAGTGGCCCTGCAGTCGGGGTGAGGAGAAGCATGGGTGATCCTATAGCTTCCACCCCCCCAAGGCAGCCTGCCCTCCCAGAGCCTCCTCATCTGGACATGGTTCCGTTGAGATGGCAGCAGTGCCGGGGTTGGGGGGAAGCTCCCCAGGTGCTTGCAGGAGACAGGTCACAGCACCAGACCCTCACGGTGCTGCCCTCCGAGCCGCTTCCAGTGTGTATCAGTCCTCACGTCTGTGTCTCACCAGGACTTGTCCCTTCCTGACAGTTTCCACCCAGCCTTTCCTCAAGATGACCCTGTCAGGAATCTGCAATGCAAGAAGGACTTGTATGAAGGATCCCCGAGCCCAGCCCCTCATCCGGGCAGGCGATTCCAGCAGGGGACTCCACGGAGGCGCAGCCACTGTGGGCACTGCCTTTGAACTGTGTCCCTTTGTTAATTGGATCAGCTAAATGAAAAAGGGTGTCTCTTGTGAACATTCTGCAAAGAGAGGGTCACTATAGATTCTGTACCCGCTGGGTCCATGTCAGGGAAGAGCCAGCCACTTCAAGGGGTCACCAGCTCTCGGAATCCCCCTTTTACTTCATGCCCCGTGTTAATGTCCAGCAGGGATTAATCACAGCATGTTTTTCGAGAAGGACATTTATTCGGTCACCGATGCTTTCATTCAAACTTTGAGTCCAATGGAGGACATACTGTGTGCTGGGAAATAAGACTCCCAGAGATTCAGGCTCTTATAGCTGGTCAGAAGCTATGGGTGGGAAGTTAAGAACAAAGGCTTTGGAGTACAGCCAGGGATGGATCTGGGTTTTGTGGCACCTGCTACTGAGCCAGTTGCAGCTGGGGAAGGGGGGAAAAGGGGCCCTTTAAGAAAAGAGCACAAAATTGCAGTAAAAAATGAAGCACAGGCCTCATAAGGTCACATACGTGAAGCCTGACACCTTAGCTCCTGTCTGAGCCGGTGCTCACGGGGTCACAGCCCACTGGGTGATCTTAGGCAGGTGACTGATCAACTCAGTGACCTCACCTGCAAGATGAGAGCAATGTAAGAGGAGGCTGGGGGCGAGGGCTGTAGAGATAAGGATGCTGGTGTCCCTGTACCCCGCCTACCCGGTCACAGTATTTTAACTGCTCTGAGTCCTGGTGCCGGAGGGCTCCCCCGCCCCCCTGGGTTGCATAACCACGAAAGATTCTCGAACAGCATTTGGGAGCGTGGCCGAGAGTGAAGTCTCGGTTCACACTTGACTGCTCATGGGCTGTAGGCGGCACCTGCGGGCGTGAGCAGGAGGCTCAGCAACCCCTTCCCACGGCACCCCCCTGACCAAGGCAGCCCCTCCCTAGGCGTGAATGACTCCTTGCCCCAGAGCTGATTCATGCTGAGGTCATAAAGCACTTATCTTCAAAAACAGTATATTAATATCCATTGTGCAATTAAACCAAACCTGTCTAGTTTTGCTTTCGTTGAGTGAAATACGTTCATTCAGCAGAAGTGAGAAGGACAAATACAAACTAGTCTCTTTTTTCCCCCAGTGTGGGAGGAGTGGATTGGTGATAATAAAGCCAAAAAAAGGCCATTTGGAAACTGTTAACTTGCACCCTTAGTGTGTGCACAGCGTGGCCGTTTGTCTCCATTCCAGGCGCCCCACCGACTCGGCAAACAGGCTCCATCTTGCCAGCTTACAGGTTCTCAACATGGCATTCGAATGTTTCCTCTTTTTCCCTTCTTAAAGCCAAACCACTGTTCCAGCCCCAGCATAAAGACTTGAGTGCTGTGGCGGGCACTGCCTGGGGCATGTAGGTTCTCACCAGGTCTGCCCCTGAGGGGGGATGGAAGAAGAGAAGGCCAGAAAAGAACACGGTTGCTTCCCCCTTTGAAAAGCTCCTGTGGAAATCTTAGTGGATGTTGAAGCCTGGAATATCAGAAAGTCTGATAAACAAAACACAATTAAGTTTTAGCTAATGGCTTTGGGGGCAATGATTCCATTACCCCCTAGTTTCCAAGGGCATCTCCAGCCACACAGGTTGCTGCCTCATCCACCTAAGAGACCCAGGGACTTGCTGTGTTGATGATGTCAGGACACGCTCCCAGCCTCCCTTCCTAACATGCAGGGGGCTCTTAAGACCTTCCTGCATAGGAAACTGACTCACAATGCAGACTACAATGTTCTGGTCATAGGAGTGAATTTACAGATCTAAAGTTTAACCAGAAAAACTTATGTGCGCCAATATTTGTAGTAGAAAAACATTCCTAAGATATGTTCACCACCTTCTTGCCTATGTAGATAGAATGAAGCTAATGTAAACCTGGGTGAAATAGGGCCAGTCTTGAGCCCCGCAAGATGCCGTGCAGAAGCAGAGTCCAATAAATATTTGGTGATATAATTAACGACTGAGTTGGCATGTGGGGAAGGACAATGTTTAACCACAGTCAGTCCTCACTTAACATTGCCAATCAGTTGGTGGAAATGTTGACTGGGAGCAAACATGCACAATGAAAGAAAAGCCTCAAATAACACTGTTTCATCCAAAATTGGCCAGAATTATTTGTTTCTTATTAATGTTGTAACAAAATGATGTGGAACAAAACGTTAGTTGACACTATTTGAGGGCCTGCCCTATTCACCAAATTTCCCTCCTGAAGACAATTCACCAGTTATCTTTATTGATCTAACAGACATGAAGGATAAATTACTTCAAAGGGATAAAGATACCTCCTTCCTCCTATTGCTTGGAGTCTCTAAACTCTCAAAGACTCTTTGTCAAGTCATCTTCAAAGATGACTCTCGCACTTTCTTTCTTTCTTTTTTATTTTTTAAAGATTTATTTATTTATACAAGAACTGGGGTATAGTCAGAGGCACGGGAGGGTGAGAGAATTCACCAGAGACAGAGCAGGGAGCAGAACAGGCAGACAAACCGAAGACACTGCTGAGGGGAGCAGCGGACAAAGGCAGGAGAGGTCTGTCACGCCATGTGGATTTCTCCCTGGCCAGCCGGGAATCGAACCTATGCTGCAGAGGCTGCAGACAGCTTCACAGTGCGGTGCTCAACTGGCTGTGCCACCAGGGACGCCCGACTCTGGCGCTTTCGAGGGACACTAGGGACAAGTGAGACGTGGCCAACCATCTAATCTACCCACTTGTCAAATACTTCTTGGGCATCTGCTGTGCGCTGAACTCTGAGGGTTCCTGGTGAGCAGCTCCTGCTCCCCAAGCTGAAAACAGACAGAACTAACAGACATGATCACAATTTGAAATTAGATTCCAGGGCCTCCCTGGTGGTGCAGGGGTTAAGTCTCAGCACTATCAAGCTATCACCAGCCACTTCAGCCTGAGTTCAATCCCAGCCAAGGAGCTGACCCACATGGCACAGCAGACCTCTCCTGTGTCCCTGCTGCTCCCCTCAGCAGCGTATTTCAGTGGCTCCACCTGTTCTGCTCCCCACTCTGTCTCTGGTGAATCTTCTCACCCCTGCACCTTTGGCTTACACCCTAGCTCTTGTATGCATAAAAAAAATCTTTAAAAAAAAAAAAAAAGAAATTAGATTCCAAAAGGGACAGAAGTCAGGGAGACAGAGACCTGATTTCATTTAAAAGGAATGGAAAGTTCTCATTAATAAATGACAGTTAAGTGAGACGATGTATGAGCAGAAACTAGGCAGGCAATATTGAAGGGACACCTTCCCAGAGAGAATGAGCCTTCCCATGTTTGGGAATCACAAGGGAGAAAGGAACCCAGTTCCTTCGAGGAACTTCACCAGGCACCGAGCATGGCCTGGGGGCGGCGGCCAGCTCAGTCAGGCCTGGGGGGCCTTGTGGGGGCCCCTTGTCACCTCTGAAGCTTCCAGACCCCCTTTGTCCTGCCCAACAGAAACCAGCACATGAGGGCAGAGGCCATCCTCCAAATGCCCCAGGGCGCTGCCCACCTCTGGCCTGGGAGGGGGAGGCTCCTTGGTGGTCATGACCATGGATGGCTTTCCTTAGGTGAGTCTTCCTGGCTTCAGGGTGTGCATGGGATCAAAAGTGGCCGGATCAGATGGAAGAGGGGAGTTTAGAGTCCATGGCTGGGCAGAGTACCCTCTCAATGGGCCCGTCCTCCACCGATGGACACGTCACCCCATAACGGAGCGGTGGTGAGCACAGCGTGGGGCTCTCAGTGACCTCGGGGAGCTTGCATGCCCCGTGTGTCCTGTTGACTAAGATCCTTGACGGGCTCCTTCTTGTGGCTGTCTGGATGCTGCCACCTAGCCCCCCACCATGATGGAACCCTCTCTTGCTGGGTCCCCTCACGCCTTCCAATTCCCTCCACACTCCCAGAGCTCTTACCCATCCCCAGGGCCCCTCCTACACCCGGGGGTCGGCTTGCTGATGCGCAGCCCCTCTGGTTTCTCCTCCCTAGGGACCCCCCTGGTGTGAGTCAGCCCCAGAGGATGGGCTGCTACTTTGCTGCCATGCCCGCTGCCCTTCCCAGCTTTAGGGACAGCTGCTTCAAGTGAAAGCAACTGGAGGAGCAAAGAGCGGGCAGCCAAGGGCAGAAGACCACCCCACTCCTTGGTCCATGTGGATCAGGAGAATGGACCAGGAGCAGATGGCCATGGTGTTCCCCAACTTCACACCGGGGGTGGGGGGACCGAGGGCACATCCTCAGTTCCAGTGCCCAGTTCTGACAGGGCCCAGGAGTGTGGCGTGTGCACCAGTGGCCTCACACTGACCAGGGGGTGATGGACAGAGGACAGCTCCCAGGGGAAAGTGTCCACTTCTGGAAATAGGAAGCATGCCAGGGAACCAAAACAGTGGGGTTCAGATCCAAGACCCTTTCCTGTGATGGGGTCAGCCCACAGAGGAAAGGGTCAAGGGCATGGAGCAGTGATTGCATGGTCTCATCGAGGTCAGAGACCATGGGGTCTTTTTTGGGCTCTGTCCCCAGCCCCCCACTTCCCCAAAGTCTCACAAGACACTAATCCTATCACTTCTTCTTTCAAAACATTTCCTTGTTGCCCTTCTCCTTCCTTTCTCGCTCTAGTTCCCCAGTCTCAGTCCGCTGTTGCCCAACAGTAGCCCATGGCTTAGCCAATCTCCCCGCATCGTGTCTGTTCTAGAATCAGACTGATCATCCTACGGTGCCACCAGCTCTGAGCGCCACCCCCACCCATGTCACCTGGTTACCTGCCCAGAGCCCCAGGCTCCCTGGCTGACTGAACAGAGCGTCCTGGCCACAATCAGCACTGTAACCACCTCTGGGCCTCTGTGACCTCCATTCCTTTCCATGGAGTCCCCCGGCCATGGCCCCAGGTGTGACTGTACTTGGCCAGTCTCGGGGCGCGGGTCCAGCCCAGCCAGCCCGGTGGCCTGGGCTGGGGGGGGGGGCCCTTGGGCTCCCTGCAGAGACCTTGGCTCCTCTTGGACACACACGGTGAAGCAGCCCCCTCAATGGCAAGAGCAGCTGTGAGCAGGGCCATGTACCTAAAAACAGTTCTCTGAAAGCAATTAGCTGAAAGCCCGTTTCTGAATCGAATTCAGAATCGATGCATTTTCATGGACTGCTTATAAAAGAACGTTCCTTAAATGAGGTCTTTGGGAAATTGGTCCGCCCGCCAGCTGACGGCAAGCCAAGCAGTGGGTCCAGAGAACACCTGTGGGGCCCGGGCTACAGCCCGCCACCCCAATCTCTCCCAAGCAGGAGTCCACCCCTGAGGGTGACCGGGCTTGGAGGGTTTCCATAAGGGTGAACCCTAACTGAGAGCTGAAACCTGACCCTCTAAGTCTGGGTTCCATCCAACACCTCCCGTTTCCCCAGATACTCGCCAGGCTGTCCCACTACTGCTTCCAGCTCCCGGCGGACTTGGCCTCCAGCCCTTCCAGACAGCAGCCTGCTCCCTCAA
The DNA here is from genome assembly GCF_014898055.3 of Talpa occidentalis. NCBI lineage: Eukaryota > Metazoa > Chordata > Mammalia > Eulipotyphla > Talpidae > Talpa > Talpa occidentalis. Next base: position 70,431,917 of record NW_023605194.1, on the reverse strand, counting down.
GCTCCTTCAGGACATTGGGACCTGAGGCAGCTGGGACAGCTTCCTCTCTCTCCCCCACCACCCCAGTCCCCTGACCACCTTCCTGGCCTCTCTGTTCTGCGAGTCGCTATGGTCTCCACCTCGTAGTGCGGTTGCCTTCTGCCCACGAGTGCCCCTCTCGGCTCCTCAGCCTCAGTGTCAGGTCAGCAACTGGGGCCAGGCCTGATTTCCTTGAGGGAAACTGACTGACAAGCTGATCTCTCACACCTTGCCAGGCCAGCTCCCTGACCAGCCTGTGCTTGGCTAGCTACTGAGACAAGTGTCCCAACCCCAACAGACAGGTGAGGGTTGGTTGTCCCCATCGGGCTGCCCCCATGGGTTTGAGGGAGGGGAGGCTGGCAAATTAGAAAGGGCCCGTGGGCCTGGAGGACCAGGCCAGCCCTTTAGGCCTCAGTCCATCCCTGTGGGGATCAATCACTCCCGTCCTCCTTGGAGCAGCTAGTCAGTAGTTGAAAGTATTGTTTGGTTCCTAAGGATCTGTGTTACTTCTTGCTCGCTTAGCTAGTCTATAGATGTCCTTGGTGGTGGAGGCCGTGGCCCTAAGTGTCCAGCGCTAAGTAATAGCTCCTGTGCGCTTAGCGTGTGCCAGGCACGGTTCTGAGTGCCCCTGTGGCCACCCCCACTTTGCAGGTCAGGTAGCCTAGGGCTATGTGGAACCCAGCCTGGTGGGTCCAAGCTGCGCTCAGAGCAGCTGGCCCCTGGGCTGTTGCCTCTCCTTGCTGGGTCCGAGGTTTCCTCTGTCCTTGGGCTGGCCTAGCCTCCTGGCTGAGCTGCTCTGAGAAGACCGACTTTTTGGCCTAAAGTCTCTCACCGTCAGCACACTATGCCAGAGACAATCCATTTTCAAGCCAAAGATGCCCCACCCCCCCCCCGGCTCCCTGGAGCTTGGGCTGTGCCCACCATCAGTGAACCCAGGGGCCCCAGAAACCTGTGACCCCGAGTCACTGTACTGCTGAGGGACTCTGCCCCAGGACTAGGAGCAGTGGACGGCCCGGAGCCCTCTGAATCCTGGCTGAGCCGAAAAACTCAGGGAAAGGGCAGAACTGTGCCCAGAGGAGCTGGAGAGGGGCCAAGATGTGACTACAGGCCCATGGGCCAGAGCTTGCCCAGGTCCATGGAGCCACGCTGGACTCAGCTTCCCTGCAACAATGGGCCTTCAGGGGGTGGGAAGAGCTTTCCTCTTGAAGGACTTGGAGAGGACTTTTGAGGGAAAGAGAGGCCCCCAAACACCCCTTTGTCCCCTGCTTGCCCCCTATCCATCTGAGGGCTCCTCAGTGGAGCTGCTTCGCCTCTGGAGCAGAGCCACAACAGGCACGTATGAGTAACTAGAAGGTTGGATCTGGCAGACTCCTTACGACTCATCTTGTCCGACACTATCTGTTTTACAGCTCAGGTAGCTGAGGCCCAGCGAGGGATCATCTGTTGAGCAGCTAACCGATGAAGCGGAGATAAAGAAGGCATTGTTTACCCCGGGAGGAGTAGCCTCCCCCACGGAGTGGCCAGGAGCAGGTCCACTTATCTCTACAGGCCTGCCCAGGGGCCTCAGCCTGCCCAAGGCATTTTGCATTCTGCTGCTTGTTTGCGCTTGGAGGCAGTCGAAGTCCAGGCCCTAGAAGCCTCTGTCCCCACGACCCTGACATGCTGGCAGGCACCCTTAAGTGAGCCTGGGCACCCTTCAGGGTTTGTTCTGCATCCCCCTCATCATTGCCACAGTGTCCTTCGGCCTTGCGGGGACCCTCTGCCACCCCCATAGGCTCTCTGGCCAAAACTGCCAGGCCACCATTTTGAAACCCCAACAAATATAGATGGTAAAATGGAAGTTCCAGAACTTTCTGGGCACTGTCAGAGCCTCCGGGGAGGGCGCCGATGGGTGGTGCAGGAGGAGGGTTGGGGTGTCAGGGTGGCTTTCAAACTGTCTTAGGAGAAGCCAAGTCCCAGGAAAAGGCTATTAATAGGCCTCCGGGCCAGGCTGTGAGGATGAGTCAGCAGAGGAGAAGGGAACGGTGAGCCCCAGAAGGAGAACCGGCTAGGAAGGAGGTGGCAGCCGTGATGCAGCACTTTGCCACTGCTGGCCACCACCACCACCCAGTGTGGTGTTCTGTGACCTCTGGGGCCACCAACCAGCCTTGTCAGTTCCAATTCCAAATCTGGAATTTAAATCAGAAAAACATCCAGAAAGCCCCTCCCCCCTCGCTTTCTCTGCATTGACTGGGGAGGGTGGGGTGGGAAGGGCAGATCCACCCCTGCAGCCCGGAGCCTGGAAGGCAGGGGTTGGGGCAGCCACAGGGCCACCTGTGGGAGCAACATGGTCCTGCTGCAGCTCAGCGCAGACTCACAGGCCAGGGCTGCTGGGGAGCCCACATGAGATGGCATGCTGGCTCCTGGCAGCTCAGCTAGTTAAGCTCCATGGGGTGGGGCTGTTGAGATCCCGCCTTCGCAGCTGAGGAATCAGAGCTGACAGAGATTAGCTGTTTGCCGCAGAAACCACAGCCTGTGTCACTGACCTCAGGTCCAACTTAGGCCAGGGACTGGGCCATTTCTTCAAGGCAGGTGAGATCCTCATTTTACAGATGGGAAAACTGAGGCTCAAAGGGGCCCCATCAGTGGCGGAACTCCCACTCAACTCCAGGTCTGCCTGACAACCAAGTGTGACCCCTGCAGGCCACAGGGCAGAGGGCTACAGGGTGTCTTTGCCTCCAAACCCACCAACACCACCTCTCTGGGAAGGGAATGGTCAAGCCTCTGTCCTTTGGGGTGCTGGGTATCAGTACCTGCAGACTCACCAGGGGCCAGACATGCCCTTGGCCCCTTCACCATCCTAAAAGTGGGGGCCCAGGGGAGCAGACCCCAGGGCGTCACTTGGGAGAGTGAAAGACAGAGCCCTGGAGATGCTGGCCTGGCTCCCTGGTGCTAGTCAGAGCTTGCGGTCAGCCAGGGCTGCCTGAAGGTGTCTTGAAGGTGACAGAATGTCATGCCCCCCTGTGTCACCTTGAGCCTGGAGATCTCTGGGTCTTCTTAGAGGGAGGGCTAGTTGGCTCTCAGCAAAGCCGTGAACAGAGGGGCCGGGGAGGGGATGAGCAGGGGTCTCATGATGGGCCTGTGACCTTTGGTTCCTAGGATACCTGGGGATGCAGAGAGGGCCCTGGAGCTTTCACACTGTTACAGGGCAACTCCAATATGAAATGGGTTGCCTAACTGTGGGTCCTCACCTGCATGCTTAAAAAGGATTTATTAATGTTCAACTGCAGGCACACACAACGGTTAATAAAGAGTTTATTTACAAAAGAAAGGGAAATGAATATCTCAAGGAGAAAAAGAAGGAGATAAATTCGTGAATGCATCCTACCAGTTGCGCTGACCTGGTATCCAATGTCGTGCTGAGAGCTGGCAAAAAGCCAAGAGCTATGGGGCCAAGAGAGAGCCCCAAGGCCCACATGTCTGGTTTTATACCAAACCTGGCTGCTAAACTCCATGCTCAGGTCCCAGCAACCCTCCTTTTTGTGGTGATGGGATTTGTCATTCCCAGTGTTTTGATGGCTTTGGTCTGGAGTTGGGGGTGGGGTCCACAAAACCTGTATGGAGTTTGCTCAGGACATCCTTTCCCCCTAACAACACCAGGAAAAGTGTGACAGGTCAGCAATTTCTGAGCTTAGCTTCCCATCACCCCTGTCAAAATGGCTGTCACTCCACCACACTGGGCTCTGGTTTTCACAGCCCTTTCGTCGACCTCACATTCCCTCACACATCTGTGGGGTTGTTGCCCTGTGCCCCACGAGAAGGCAAGCCGCGTGAGCCTTACAGACCAAGGACCCTGTCTTGTGTCTCTTGGGGCTGGAACACACCAGAAGTCTTCGGTAGAGATGAGCTAGCTCGGGGGTGAGTAGGGGATGAGGGGATGTACCTGAGGGGACCAAACCACACAGAGACGTCCTTGGTGCCAGTTTTCCCGCGGAGAGGGGTCAGCGTGTTCCCCTGCCGGGGAGGGTCCCCTGGTTCAGCCTTGTAGGCTGGGGACAGGGGCTGGAGTTTTCCAAGAGCCCCTTTGAGATACTATTAAGCCCTGAACAGAGGATGAAGACGCAGTTCCCAACCCATCCCCAGGGATCCCCATTCTTGAGAGTTTCCCGACTGGACTGTGGCCAGCAGTGGAGAACAGGGGAATTTTTTGCAAAGTGCCCAACCCAGGTGATGATGGCCATCCAACTACCAGCCCCCAGGCTAATCCCTGTCCCCCCGCCCCCAATTCCTGTTTTCTTCATCAATTCCCAAAACCAGGGCTTAGCTGCATGCACACAGAGGTGGAGGCCTCAAGGATGATGTGTTGCTTGGGGTCCCCAGATGAAAGGGGGTTCCTTGCAGAGGGAGCGGCTGCACAATCCCACCGCACTCCCTGGGCTGGGAAGCCGCCCCTCATGGTGGTCACTGCCCAAAGATGAAAGGCTTCCTGTCGAGGGAACAGCATGGAGCTGGCCAGCAGGCATCTTGTCAGGCACCTCCCTGCCGGCCACCCTGCCTGGGTCAGACTCCGTGTGCCAGGCCCAAATGGGCCACGCAGCCGGTGCCATGGTCTGAGTGCTGTCTCATCATCCTCAGCTCCTGCCTGGGCCACCCGGACCACCCGGAACAGAGCAGCTGCCTTGGCGTGTCCTGAGGCAGAAGGTCTCCCGCTGGCCTTCACAGGGCATCCCGAGAATCCCTCTTGCAGGCTGGAGGGGGAAGAAGGGTGTGGGGGAGCAGCACAGGGGAGCTGGGTGTGGAGGTCACTGCTCCCTGAGTTTCCCCTGTTGACCTCAGGGGCTGAGCCAGTCGGAGTCAGTCTCCCTGCCTGGTGCCCCCACACCGGCTGCTGGACAACGTGGTCCTCAGGCCCCTTTCTGAGCCCTGGAGCAGCACCTCCAAGGGGCCTGGCCATCTGGGAATCTAAGGCCCAGACCTTTCTGAGGCAGCCCGCTCTGCTCGCCCTTGATGGGGAATGAAGGGGGCCCCTGGTGAGTGGTGGACTCTGGCCTCGGGGTGCCAGGTGACCTGGGGGCATCACTTCACCTCTCAGGGCCTCAGTTTCATTGTCTGTAAAGCACAAAGTTTGAGGAATTTGTCCTATCTCAGCCTGTGGCTCAAGGGAATCCACTTCCCCAGCCCCAAAACCTGGGGTGGGTTCAGAGCCGGTCCACATGGGAAGGCCCTGCTTCCAGGAGTGGCCTCCGAGGACCCTGGTCACAGCCACACAGGCTCGGAGCTCGGCCCGGAGCCACAAACCTTGCGGGCTAAGGCCCATAGAACATCCTCCAGTATGGATGTGGTCCATGTCCAGCACGGTGGCCACGTTCCTGGGCACCTGAACCTCTGAAACACGACCAGAGCAGTTGAGGACATCAATTTTTAATTTAATTTTAATAAAATGGGGCTCTCCACACCTGGTAGAGGCTACTGTTTTGGCCAGAGAAACTCCAAGAAGGGGCCAGTTTGGCTGCCCTCTCAGGGGGAAGAGAACAGGACAGAAAGTGAGGGGCTGGGGCTTGCGGGCAGTGGGAGCGGACCCCACGGGGTCCCGTCATCATGGCGTTTGCTGGGTGGGTTCTGGCCCCACCTCAGGGGCCTGCTCCCTCAGCCTCATGCGGCCTCTGTGGTCCTGCCACTGATACCAGGCCTTGGGGTCATGGAGACCACATGGGTGTGCCCAGCTCTCAAGGGGCTTCTAGGTGCAGACACCAATGACCCTCCCACCCGACCCTCAGGTCGCCCATCTTGGTGACTGCCTGTGAACGTGGCTGAGGGAGGAGGGGGAGCCATGCCGCTCTCATTGTAACAGGGTGGTCCCCAGGAAAGGGGGAGGTTCCAGGTTCCCTGCCCTACCCAAGGGAGGGTGGAGCTGAGCAGGAAGAGGAGAAGCTGCAGAAGAGACTGAGGAAGGAAGCAGGATGGAGCCAGGAGACCTGGAGGAGGCACATGGAGCCTAGAGACACGTGAAGAAACTGCACTTGTCTTTTGGTCGTGGACTAGGTGACACAGATGTGGGTGAGACCCGTGGGGAGGTGACAATGGCAGCTTTTATCTTGATGTTGATTTTGCTCTTTTCCTTCCGGGCTTGTCTGGTTGTTTGTGACCCTTTTCTGTGGGTCCCCACTGGAAGATGCTTTAGACTTGTGGCAGGCCTTGGGGCCTTGCTCTGGGCCGATCCCATATGGATGGACTTTTACCCACGAGGGGATGGGTGACTTTGGGTGCTTCATTTAGAAACTAGACTCTTTGCCTTACCTGTGTTGTTTCCTAGTTTAATTAAAGTTCCTTCCCATTAAAGTCTCCTATGTTTTGTGTTGATGCGGCGGATGGCAGAACCCATTTAAATAGGCAGGTTTGCGGGGCTTGGGCTACCCCTCTCCCTGTCCTATAACATCATGAGGAACAGGCCGGGGTGTGGAGGAGGAGAGGGCACCGGTATCTCAGCTCCGTGAACCGCAGAACCCGGAACTGTTGGTGTGACGCAGGCCGGCGCTCTGCTTCTGGCACACGCGGTCACTGGGGTTCACTCACACACCGTGCCGTTCGCACACTCACACTGACACCTCACACACTAACGCTCACTCTCACACACTCCCTTCACACACTCACTGACACACTTCACACACTCATGTTCACACATTCACACGGACACACCTCACACACTCCCATCACACACTCATACTGACACACCTGACACACGTTCACACACGGACACACCTCACACACTCATGTTCACTCTCACACACTCCCTTCACACACTCACACTGACACCTCACACACCCATGTTCACTCTCACACACTCCCTTCATACGCTCACACTGACACCTTGTTAGGGAGAAAGGATGTCCTGAGTTAACTCCATACAGGCTTTGTGGACTCCACCCCCACAACACTGGGAATTACAAATCCCAGATCACCAAAGGGTAGGTAGGTTGGGAGGACCTGAGGGCAGAGATAGGAGAGGAGTATCATTTGCTAAATACCTTAAATGCATCAGGACAAAGTCCTTCTTTGTGTGACAAGGCCCCTCCTGTGCAGACTCCTGAGGCTTCACAGCCTCCACTGCTCTCCAGGGAGGAAGCAAAATTAGCATCTCTTCCCCTCATTAGACATGGCACCCACTTTGGCTGGAAGGGCCAACCTGAGGCAGGACAGTTTCCTTTTTGCCAGATGCCGATGGGTGGCTTGAATGAACATGGGAGATGTGCTGGGTACTTTTGGTCACACCATCCCTTTAGCATCGTGGACCTCCTCAATTGGAGGAGCTCTGTCCCCTCGTACCGGCAGACACCTAAGAGGATGGTGAACTTGTTTGCCTCTATCTTCCTGTCCCACCGCCCTAACTGGGCAGATATACAGTCCATGCTACAAACTTTGCTGACTCTGGATGAGCAGAGAATGGTATTCAGGAAAGCCAGGGAGGAGGCTGACCATCTCCACCAACAGGACAGGGAATCCCCAGAGCCAGAGATGGTTGTCCCAGTGGTAGATCCCGACTGGGACCCCAACAATGGGGGAATGGCGATGTCAGAGCGCTATAAAAAATGTTTACTGGTAGGACTGCAGCAGGGAATCCCCAAACAAAAAATTACAATAAAATCTTAGGGCTCGACTAGGGAATTAATGAGGATCCTTCAGAGTTCCTTGAAAGAATTATCCAGACATATACCGACCACACAGATATAAACCCAGAAGCCCCAGAAAACACTCGTCTGATCACTATGGCATTCATTATGCATTGTGCCCCAGACATAAGGAGAAAGTTAACAAAGGTGGACGGCGTCACAGAGATGAGTCTGTCTCAGTGGACTTGACATTTTGGGTTTATAACAACAGAAAGGAAAAGAGACGGAAACCTGCGACTGTTTTTTATACAAGGGGAGCACAGGACAGGGCTTCAGGGAAACAGTATGGGGAGAGCACTCAGGAACCCCTAGGGGGAGTGAACCCCTAGGGGGAAATCAATGTGCTTACTGCAGGGAAGAGGGACATTAGAAGTACCATTGTCCCAGACTATAGGTAAGCAGGAGATGAAATAGTGACAGAAGGTAGGAAAGAAGGCCAATGACACCACAACATGAGAGTGACGCAGGGGTTGCTGGAGGGAATATAGACGGAGCTCAGGAACCCAGAACTGAGGAGAGAGGAAAGGAGACAAATGGTAGCCCAGAGTAGAGGCTCAGATGAGGATAGGAGGGAATACGGACAGAGTAGAAGAAATTAAGAGCCAAGTACAGAGGAAAGGAGTCAAATGATAGTACATGGAGAAGGTTCAGATGAAGAATAGGGGTGCCCAGGGGCTCCACTAGATCTAAAGAGGCCCATTAAAATAACCCCCTCAGAGCCCTGGGTAACACTCACTGTGGGGGATTGTCTTTTTTTTTTTTTTAAAATTTTTTTTTTTTAAAGATTTATTTATTTTTATACAAGAACCAGGGTACAGGCCAGATGTGTGGGAGGGTGAGAGGATTCACCAGAGACAGAGCGGGGAACAGAACAGGCAGACTGAAGAAATACACTGCTGAGGGGAGCAGCGAGCAAGACAGGAGAGGTCTGCTGCCCCATGTGGGATTCCCCCCAGCCGGCCGGGATGGAACCCGAACTGCAGAGGCTGTGGACAGCTTCACCATGCGGCGCTCAACTACCTGCGCCACCAGGGAGGCCCTGATTGATTTCTTAGTGGACACTGGAGTGACATACTCTGTTTTGAATTCTAAATTGACTGAAGTGAGCAGAGACCATCCCAGTCACTGGGATTACAGAAAGGCCACAACAGAAAGCCTTTATACAACCTTTGGAGTGCCTGCTGGGCACCACGCAGCTCCAGCACAGCTTCCTATACATGGAAAAGTGTCCAACCCCTCTACATGGTCATGACCTTTTAAGCAAGCTTAATGCATGAATTACGTTCTCACCCAAAAATCAGAGTCTTCACCTACAGTTACCTCTAGAACATGCTCTGCGGTTCCAGATGTTATTTACTAAAGATGTTCCACCAAAAGGTGAAGTTTTACCTTCAGAAATCATTGAAAGAGTAAGTAAATGGGTATGGGCTGATGGGACCCCAGGATGTGCGAAAAATGCAGAGCCTGTAAAGATAGAAGTGATAGAGGGGAGCAAAACCCCAGGAGGATGCAATACCCCTTAAAGGAGGAGGCCTTGAGGGAAATTGAGCCGGTATTAAAAATGTTTCTTCAATCTGGACTCATTCAGCCCTGCCGCTCAACGTACAACACTCCGATTTTGCCAGCGAAGAAACCCCATACAGGCGAGTACCATTTTGTTCAAGATTTAAGGGCCATTAATGACATTGTCCAGGATTTACATCCCACCATACCTAATCCCTTCACCTTATTAACTGCCATACCTGGTGACTTCGGGTGGTTTTCTGTATTAGACCTTAAGGGTGCCTTTTTCTGTATCCCAATAGATGGGATAAAATAGATGGCAAAAAGCAACTGCTTTTTGCCTTTGTGTGGCAAGACCCTAAGTCCAAGAGCACTCTCCAATATTGCTGGAGTGTCCACAGGGGTATAAGAACTCCCCAACTATTTTTGGGGAAATACTAGCTAGAGATCTCAAGAAGGTTCAATTCAACAAGGGCATCTTATTACAATATGTAGATGATTTATTGATCACAAGTCCAGGAAAATACCATAGTGGTACTGAACCACCTGGCAGAATGTGGCTACAAGGTGTCACCTAACAAGGCACAGATATGTAAACAAATGGTGACATATTTGGGATTTGAAATTAAGAAAGGCAAATGGAGCCTGATGACAGAAAGAAAACAGGTAATTTCAGCCCTTAATTAAAGTCCCCAGCAACCAGCGACAGTGGCACAGATTTTTGGGTGTGGCTGGGTTTTGCAGGATTTGGATTCCTAACTTTGGACTAATAGCAAAACCCTTATATGATGCTCTCAAAGGCCTGGACTCTGAACCTTTGTGTTGGACTCCAGAATGTCAAAAAGCCTTTGATGACATAAAAGTTAAGTTGATCTCAGCACCAGCATTAGGGCTTCCAGATCTTAGAAAGCCATTCAGACTTTATGTATATGAGAGACAGGGGGTTGGCTTAGGAGTGCTAATCCAATTGTTGGGACTAGAAATGCAGCCCATTGCATATCTTTCCAAACAATTGGACCACACCACTAAGGCATGGCCTCCACATTTGCAAGATGTAGCTGCCACTTGTTACCTCCTACATGAGGCAGAGAAATTTACATTGGGGCAGCCCATCACTGTGTGTGTGCCACATCAGGTCTTGACATTGCTGGAGCAGAATGATGGACTTTGGTTGACGACTGGGCAAATGGGAAAATATCAAGCAACTCTGTTAAACAATCCTAATGTGAAACTGCAGGTTTCCAATTCCCTGAATCCCGCCACACTTCTTCCAAACAATGTAGATCGACCTGAGGATGAAAATTTAATCCATAACTGTTTAGAAACCATTGACACAGTGTATGCCAGCCGACTGGATCTAAGTGAGCAGCCTCTGCCAGATCCAGAGTGGGAGCTATTTACAGATGGCAGCAGCTTCATGGAGCAAGACTGCCGTTGTGCCGGATACGAAGTGGTGATGCTCCAGAACACTGTAGAAGCCAAGGCTCTTCTGGCAGGTACATCAGCGTAGAAAGCTGAATTAATAGCCCTGACCCATGCATTGGAACTCTTAAAAGGTAAAAAAGCCAACATATTTACGGACTCCAAGTACTTTTTCATGATTCTCCACATGCACAGGGTCATTTGGAAGGAGCAAGGACTGCTTACCACCAGTAACAAGGATGTCAAACAGCCATTAGAAATCGTGGCCTTGCTACAGGCAGTCGCTTTACCATCAGCTGTTGGCCGTAATGTATTGTCCTGGCCACCAAAAGAGTAGGTCTGACATGGCAAAGGGCAACAGAGTAGCTGATCGGGTGGCTAAGGCCGCTGCCCGTTCTGCTGTCCAGGGTGCACTCATCCCTCCTGGGGACCTAACTCAGTATGTTCCTGAATACACTGAGCGGGATGAGGAGAGAGCTCGTGCATGGGGATTTACTGAGTTTGACCCCTGCTCTACTTGGAGAGTAAACTCCCATGGGATGATACTCCTCCCCCAGGCCCTGGTATATCCGGTGTTAAAACATCTGCACGAAGGATCTCACTATGGGAGAGATGCCTTATTAGAAACAGTGCGCCCATATTTCAAGGGCCCATATTTACATAAAATAGCACAATGGATCACCTGAGGTGATCAAATATGTGCCAGAAATAACCCCAAGACTGACTCACACCCTAAAGCCATTGGGGTTCAATATCGGGACAAGTTCCCTTTTGAGGACTGGCAAGTGGACTTTACGCAAATGCCTTCAACAACAGGCAATTTCAAATACCTACTGGTTTTTGTGGACATGTTCTCAGGAAGGATGGAGGCATTTCCCACTAAGACAGAAAAAGCTTCCAAGGTTGCAAAACAGCTGCTGAAGGAAATAATCCCTTGCTTTGGGTTGCCCGACTCCATCCAGAGTGATCCACAACTTTGCAACCTCAAGGATCTCTGTGCCTCCTGATCAACCATTACATCCCTTCAGACCTGGAGATCAGGTCTTACTGAAGATTTGGCAGAGTGGGGATGTCCAAAACCAACTGTCAGAAAAATGGACAGGTCCTTATGATGTTTTGCTGGCACACATACTTCTTTAAAACTTGCAGGCATAAAACCCTAGGTACACAATTCCAGAGCTAAGAAAGACCCAGAAGAGGGCCTCCCCAGTAGCGCAGTGGTTGAGCACTGGGCTGTAAAGCTGCCCGCAGCCTCTGCAGCACCGGTTCAATCCCCGGCCACCAGCGAGTGTCCCACATGATGCACAGACCCCTCCTGCCACGCTCGCTGCTCCCCACAGCAGTGTGCTTCGTCAATCTGCCTGTTCTGTCCCCACTCTGGCTCTGGTGAATTCTCTCACCCTCCCGCGTATCTGACTGGAAGGAAGGAAGGAAGGAAGGAAGGAAGGAAGGAAGGAAGGAAGGAAGGAAGGAAGGAAGGAAGGAAGGAAGGAAGCCCCAGAAGGAACTGACCCAGAGACAAAATCCCATTGGTCTTATGATCCCATAAAGGACCTGAGATTTATTTAAGAAAAAGGAACAAACTTAAATGTTACTGACTTTTTTCCCAGCTATTATAGCAGGCTGCCCAAGGATTCACTTTTCTGAAGACACCCTGAGATGACTCACATGCTCTAACCAATCTTCTTCCTTTCAAAGTTTAGGAGATGTGAAATAACATCTAAAATCATGCATATGCTGCCAGTATTTTTTTACACAGAAAGATTTTCGATCTTGATTTTGGTATTTCTTTTTAACTTTTTTTTTTTTAACTTTGAGGCTTTTTTCTGCTTGTTTTTATTGCTTCGGCCTATGAGTAAAACTGCAGTTGTCTGAGATATCCCACGTGTGATAAATGATAACTAAAGAGCTCTCTGTGTCTACATGTTGTATGTCTGTATGTCTTTTCCTTGTGTCCTGGTCTTGGCCTCTAGAGGTTGAAAAATTGGTATACATGGTGCCTCTAGACACTAGGGGAAAAAAAGTCTCCAGTTAGGAGGAAAAAACTAAGGGTTATGGTTTGATTGTCGACATTGTACTGTTGAACTAAGCTGATGCCTTCATAGAGATTGAATATTGTTGTTGCTGCCGTTTTTTTGATATTTATGGCAAAGCTTCCCAGAAATCTAAATTCAAGTAAAAATTTGGTAGCCTGTCATTTGGTTGATATAAGGAAATTTTGTGGAAACTCAGTAGAGCTCCTGAGACACTCCACAAAGTTTCTCCTTTTCCTCTTGGGAAAGGCACTAGATGAATTTGTCCTATTTGGTTTACCTAGTGAAGTAAAACTAGACAGGAAGCATTGTCACTTGGGAAAATGGTAAAACTTTGAGATGTACAGAAATGTTAACATTGGTTTTCTAAAATGTGTATAAAACCTCTCAGCACCTGATATGTATGTAAATTGTCAGTGGTGATTGTCGCCTTGTAATATTGTATACTTCAATTGTTTGATAGCTACAGAAATTGTTTCTGGAGGAAAAAGGGGGGAAAGGCCTCAACAGATTCCTACTGATAGAACTTTTGATGGGTTAAAAAATTTTTTCCTACAAAGGACTGAATAGACTGTTGGAGATACACCTGATTTTTACTAAGTTTTGACATAATACTGGTAATTTTGTTGCATTTTGTTCTGATTCAACAAAGTTTTCTTATTTTGACTGATCTGCAGCAATGTTAATTTTTTTTTCTTTTTTCAGCAGAGCTAACTTTGTTTGCATTTTCTCTCCCCTTGATACCAATACAGCATGAAAACTGTGGTAGTAATTTTTACTACTCATGTCAGTGTCTATTTTTTTTTTAGATTTATTTATTTATTTATGCAAGCACTGGGTATAGTCAGAAGCGCTGGAGGGTGAGAGAATTCACCAGAGCCAGAGCAGGGAGCAAAACAGGCAGACTGACAAAGTACACTGCTGAGGGGAGCAGCGGGCGAGGCAGGAGAGGTCTGCGCACCATGTGGGACCCTCACTGGCGGCCGGGGATCGAACCGGCGCTGCAGAAGCTGCAGGCAGCTTCGCAGCCCAGCGCTCAACTACTGTGTCACCAGGGAGGCCCATCAGTGTCTATTTTTGCATAACTTCCATGGGGATTTTGTCTGCTTAAAACAAAAACAATTAGAGATGAGTTTCATCATGTGGCTGTGAGTGGAATCTTCCAGGAGGATGAAACAGAGCTGGACCAAGAAGAGGAGAACCTGCTGCTTTGTTCATAGGGCTCCAGAGACCCCCAAGGAAGGTGGGGAAGCTGCCTCCGTGGGTCATCCAGTTCTACTGGCAAACAAAAAAGCCCTGGTACCCTTGAGAAGAAGAAACCTAGGAGGAGTCTGATGAGACCAACTTTGTTCTTGAAGCCTACATGGACCGGATGTCAGGAGTTCGCTCTGATACTAAATGGAGTATTCCAGCAAAGCCAGCTACAATTGCTGTTTAGTTATTCTGCCCTGTGATTGTATGCAGAAATGGGTAATATAATTTAAAAAGTAGATTTAGTTTGCAAACTTTTGCTGTGCTATTGAAACAATTTGGGATCAAGTTTGAGAGAATTTTTTTTTTTTTTACATAAGTTCAAACAATTTTAAGATTTTTTTCCCCCATGATTTTTATATATTTGCTGTCTTGTTTTGGCTAATGCCTCCAGATGTTTTGTTGTTGTTGTTGTTTTGGCTTGGACTGATGAACTGTTTTTCCAGGAATGGAGGACATTTGCTTTCCACAATGGACAATATATGGAGAGACTGGTTTTCTTTCACACTGGAACCCTGAAAAATTTTCATCTGAGACCGTGTCCCAGCATCCATATATTTGATCTTCATCACCATGAAATGGTGGCAAAAAGTGAAAGGGGGGAATTGCTAGGGGGAAAGGAGGTCCTGAGCAAACTCCATACAGGCTTTGTGGACTCCACCCCCACGACAGTGGGAACTACAATGCCCTTGCAACCAAAGGGCAGGTTGCAAGGACCTGAGGGTGGAGTTAAGCAGCTAGGCTCTCTGAGTATTTAACTGGCCATGTGGCCGGGGATCGGCCTCTTAGCCACTCGGTATGCTAGATTTTTCGCCAGCTCAGCAGATCATTGGGATTCCAGGTCAGCGGAATGGGTAGGAAGCATTTACAAACTTATCCCTCTCTTTTTCTCCCTGAGTTATTCATTTCCCCATTTCCCCTTCCCTTGTAAATAAACGTTTTATCAACCTTCTGTGTGTGCCTGCAGTTTAGCATTAATAAGTCCCCTCAAAGCGCGTGGGTGAGGACTCACAGTCAGGCAACCCATTTTATATTGGGGTTGCTCTGTAACAACCTCACACACTCGTGTTCACTCACACACTCCCCTCACACACACACACTGACACCTCACACACATTCACACACTCACACTGACATATCTCACACATGCACATTCACTTTCCCATACTCCCCTTCACACACTCAAACTGACACACCTCACATACTCACACTGACACACCTCACACACGTTCACACACGTACACTCACACATGCACATCTTGCCTGCCCCCCCACATTCATTCTTACATGCTCCTCTTCACACACTCACACTGACACCTCACACACTCATGTTCACTCTCACACACGGACGCCTCATGTTGGTGGATGTGTAAACTGAGCTGGGGCCGTGGTTCTGCTCCTTCTTCCCGAGGAGACAGTTGGAGACAAAGGGAGACAGAGAAACACCCGCTGGGGCAGGCTGGCCGGGCCTCCCAAGGGTGCCCTCTTTACCCCTTGGTTTGCCTGCAGTGCCCCCCAGAGGGTGGAACCCTTGCGCCCCCTCTGGTCAGGGCTCATGGGGGTCCCGGAAGGGGAGTCAGAGCCCGCCTCTGGGAGTAATGGAGAGCTCCTCAGCTCGCCACTGTTTCTTGAAGTCGGTTCTCTCTTCTCCAAACTTCAGAGCATCTGGGAAACAGTCTCCCGGGGCTCCCGGTGGTGGCTGCTGCCTGTGCCCTAGCCCTGAGCCAGGTGGAGGCCTTCCACCCGGTGAGCTTGACCCTGAGCCCACGGGCCCCTCCAGCTTGTCACCCAGCCTGGGAACCTCCCCTGGGATCTTCCTGGGCCCTCCCACAGAGACCATCACAACTGGGCCTCTGGGGACCCTTCCCAGCCACCGTGCCAGGCCCAGCAGCCTGGGCAAAAGCAGAGACCTATCTTGGAAGCCATCTTATATGTCCACCGGCTGTGGTGCCTGCCTTGGGCCCCCTCGCATCGGGGCTGGGGACATTGCTCCCGCTGCCAGGGCTTCTTGCCAAGGGCACCTTGGGGGACTTGGAGGGGAGGCCTCCATTCAGCAGGCTTGTGGACCCTTAGGTGCCCCCACTCCTGGAGCTCCTGTAGCCTCAGTTTCCTCAGCCTCTTCATCATGGGTGAAGACGCTTCCTCTTCATGATCCCTGCCCTGAGCTCCCCACCTGCAGCCTGACAGCCTCACACCAGGCCCAGCCCCGCCAGGCAAGCCTGTGGGAGGACAAGACGACGTCTCAGAGGCTGGCCACCTCAACCACCCAGAAAACAAAGGGAAAACCCAACCCTGTGGGCAGCCACTGCCTCTGACAGAGACAGCAGAGGGCACATGTCGCTGCTGTGATCTCATATCTCGGTCTGGCTGTGTCCACACCAAGACAGGGCCCCTGGAAGCCCGGCGCCACCTCCCCACTGGGCCTGGCTTCAGAGTGGCCCTGATGCTAACAGCTGCTTTTCTTTCTTTAGCTCAGAGACTTCTGAGCCACAAGTCCAACACAGGAGGCTTCCCTGCCCCCACCCCGTGGCCCCACTGTCTAGGCCTGTGGTAATGAAGCTGTCTTTCATGGGCCCTTTGATGTAGTTGTTTAACAAGCCCAGCCCTCCCCAGCCAGGCGCCTGGGCCAAAGAGGTGGCTCCTTCCCAGGTGGGCGCTGCTGGAAGGCCGCCAGGCCGGGTGCCTCTTTGATGGTCTCCTTGGAACTGACTCCATGACACTTTGGGAACTGGCAGTGGGTCCCCTTGGGCTGAAGATGCGGGACGTACCTGCACTTGTGGGGCAGCCCTACCTGTTTGTTCATTCACCAAGGCACATCTAGTGAGGATGAAAGTGAGGAGGCTGCCCGGAGCAGAAACAAGTCAGAGAAGCACAGAAGGTGGGGCCGTGCTGGTCCTGCTGGAAAAATACAACTGTGACCTTCTGGGGCCTGTGAGCCCATGAGGCGTCTCCCTCCTCATGAGCCTGGCGCCGAGCCTGAGAGATAAGATGTCCTAGGCAGAGGACTAGTGCATGCAGGAGCAAATGAGCCAAGGCTCTTGCGTCCGCCTGGCATCCTCTGGAAGGAACCTCCACCTCCAGGGAGCAGGGAGTAGGGGAAAGACAGCAGTACCCTGGCAATTGCACCTTCTTTCAAATGCCAGGCTTTCAGGCCTCTGAGGCAGGAGGCCAGATGCTCAGGCCCTGCGAGCAGAAGCGATTGCCTGCAGCTGCCAGAGAAGGAGGCCTCACAGCCGCAACCTCAGTGCTTACTTGGGAAGTGATGGATTAGGGAGTGGGTTCGTGACTGGTAGTGGCAGTGACCTTGGGAGAGCCACTCTGACCCCCACGCACTGCTAAATCTCCAGAGGGATGCCATGTGGTTTCTGCCCCTCCCATCCTTCCCGAAACCCCACCTCACCTCTACTATCTCAACAGCATCAGTGTGTGTTTATGTGTATGCGTTGACTGTACTGGCAATCGCAAAACTCAGGTCAGTCCCATTCAACCAGGCTAGACCAAACTTTGGGAGGCTAAATATATAAATTGCGAGCACCTGTGCACCCCTAGAGAGGGGAAGCCAGATGTTAGACACGGCATGTAAGGGACAAGCCCAGCCAGGCCAGTGCGAGTGTGTCAGTCATGCAGTGGAGGCTGCAGTGGAGGCTGAGCAAGGTTGGGGGCTCATCCTCTGCGTTCCCAGCCACCCACCCAGAGGCAGCTCAGAGACAGTGGCTGGACCAAGTGAGCACTGCTGAAAAACCAAGAAGGAGAAAAATCAAGATAAGAACCAGAACAAGTGGCCCCAGAGGGAAAACACTCACTTGGAGAACCCTGAAATGATTCTAGCTTGTCACGTCGTGGAGCCTGCGGGAAGCCGGGGACTGCATTGCTCAACCTAAACAGGTTGATGGAAAAGGAAGAATTCAAGACAAAGAAGCCCTTGTAGTGAAACCATGATTGCTAAAATGACATTTATATAAGGGTGAGAAGAAAACAGGGAGCCAAGCTTCCCAAACAAAAGCCAGAAGAAATAAAGACAGAGAATCACTCAAAGCCCAGCAATCAAGAGAGAATCAGGGGACAAGCTCATCAATGAAATAAGACAAGGATGTTCCCCAAATTTGAACAAAGCCTCAACCTTTCCCGACTGGAAGGAGATAAGGAGCGTGGCGTGGGGTGAGCGGGGAGGAACAGAACACACACTGTGGACTCAGCCCCTGGAGGTTACCCGGCACCTCCACATGCAGATACAAATGGTGTTTGGAACCCCGACCTTCGGTAACTCCCAGCCCCCCAGTTCTGATGGGAGGCAGCCCTGAGCCTCCCAGTCTACCTGCCAGGACAGAGGCAGGATGGTGTAGATGGGACCTCTGCCCCCCCAAACCCCCTTCCCCCATTCCTCCTTACCCGCCCCGCCCCCCACCCTCCAGCTTCTATGAGGGCAACCAAAGCAAATAGTGTAACCCTGCTGGTAGGCTCTGTCCCTGCACACCCTCCCCTGCAGCTGTCCCCTCCCGGGGCCCTGAGTGGCCTTTCTCTGAGCAGCCTAAACGCTGGGGCCCTTGAGCTAGCCCGTCTGGTGTGAGTCTTATCGCTGCCTTCACTGGCTTGGGCAAGCCACTCCCTTCTCCATGCCTCAGCTTTCTCATCTAGGAAAAGGGGATGAAAATAGAACCAGAGAGGCCCCGGGGCACATGGAAAGCCCAGACAACAGCACCTGTTCTTGGGGCCACGCTAAGGCATCCCTGCTATTATTTAAAGACACACCATGACCAGTGGAAGAATTGCAAAGTATCTCCAAAATAATGGGTGTGGGCAGGGAGTGAGTGAGGGGTGCAAAAGGTGAGCTAGGCACCTAGTCTTTCAAGCCAGACCCCGAGGAACACCCACGGCAGAACAGCACACCCACTGGGCTCACCACTTGTCCTGTGAAAGGGCTGTTGGTAAAACCAAAACCAGAAACTGCTGCAGGTGATTCTCTCGGGGGTTCGGCTGAAGGTGATGAGGAGATTCACATGTAAGTTCTCATTTAATTCTTGGGGCCTCCTAAGTGGCTCAAAGTGTTAAAGTCAGCACTATGAAGCTATCAGCAGCCTCTGCAGCACAAGTTTGATCCTTGGCCAGGGAGTTACCCACATGGCACAGCAGACCCCTCCTGTCTCCCCGCTGCTCCCCTCGGCAGTGTGTTTCAATAGATCTGCCTGTTCTGTTCCCCACTCTGTGTCTGGTTAATTCTTTCACACCCTGCACCTCTGGCTTTTACCCCAGTTCTTGTATGTATAAATAAATAAAATAAATCTTTAAAAAAATAGGAAAAAAGAGAACCTTATGTTTAACTTAAAAAAAAAGTTCTCATTTAATACTTATTTTCTCTACCTTGGTGTTGTTTGATTTCATATGAAACGTATATTCACCAGTATAGAGCACATCAAATAGGTAATGTTTAGTAATTTATAATAGTATAAACAACATACAACATGATATGCATGTCTGTTAGATGCAGGTCTTCAGAGCTAGTCCTCTGGGTTCCTGGGCCTGTGATGGGCTCCGGGCTCCTGGCAGTTGTGGGAGCATTTACACCCCAGGAACCGGCAGGCGCTGCAGCGACAGGGCGCGACTCCACTCGGGTTGTCAGCTCAGCCCAGACGCCTGTTCACTCCTGTCCCTCTTGCTCTCACTCCTGCTTAAATCTCCCAGGTCAGAGCCCTGTGAGCCTCTCTGTGGTCTGAGTTTGCCCTGTGATTTAAGAGGAAATGAAATTGCCTTCTGCTCTTAGGGGGCTTCTGCTCTGCCTAGCCGGGGGTCACTGTTTGTGGTCATCCAGGTGTGCTCCTGGTGCAGCCCCCAGTGTGGTGACAGACTTGGAGCTGGGCATTGAAGCACATCATTATTCATCGCAAGCCAGCCAGCTCCTGGCCCTGCAGCACTGCCCCCTTCTCATCCAGAGAAAGGAAGGTCCTAGAAACCAGAGGACCTAGAAAATAGGGGACATGACTGTCCTTTTAGAGGAGTGGTTCCCAGGACCAGAAGCCCTGGGTGGGGGGCCTTGATAAACACAGGGGCTGGGTCCTTCTTCCCTAGCATCTTATTCCGTGGGAGTGAACCGGATGTATAGGGTGAGGAAAGCTGCACTGGTAACAAAGCAGGTTTGGGTGTGGACGCTGGAGGAACTTAGGCCTCACTTTGACAATTGCCTCAGAGTTGTTTGCCTTGGTTTCTTTAATTTGTTAATTCTAAACCCAATAGCGATTGTCCAGAGCAGGCGAGAACAGGAGAGAAGTCTGCATTGCCACCATTGAGATAACCTGTTTCAGTAAAGGTACCTGTTGCCTCGGCCGGTAGCAGGGTGGGCTGTGACCCCCCTGGGGTGGATGCACCCACACTGGCATTGCTCACGGCACATCCCAGCTCCAGAGGCCTGGACCCCTTCCAGGTCCTCAGCCTGTGGTGACAGACACACGTGTGCAGCTTGTGACCCCAGCTCCAGACCTGGCCCTGCTGCCTGCGGGCTGGGACAGGGCAGCGGGCCTGCTCCTTCTGAGCTTCTTCCACTGTCGGTGGGGCTGTGGATAGAATGGGCCACATGGGATTGTTCTGGCTCATGCTAGACTCCAGGAAGCAAGAAAGGTGCTGGGCGCGTGCCTAATCCCCTGTCGTCCTAGCCTGCCGGAAGCAAAGGTCCAAGTGACCCTTTGGGCTGCTGACAAAGCATCTGTGTGAGGTGGGGGCATGGGGGCATCTGTCCTAGTGTATGCTCAGCACCTCCTCACAGCAGCACATGGTGGCCCAGGCGGCCGCTCCCTCTAACACAACCTCTGCTCCTGGGCTGGGCCTGGGGGAGACTCGGAGGACTCAGCTGTTCCCACTCCACTCCCGGGTGCAAAAGGAGGCAAAAATTCCAGGGGAGGCCCCTGGCTCAGAAATCTCCTTTCCCTAAAATAGCCATTGAAAAAAAAGGGTGGATAGGAGAATTTAGTTCACGTGTGAGTTTGTATGTGCATCTAAAAATGTCTAAGCCTACAGAAACAGGCAAAGAATAGGATATGCATCTGTGTGGCCCTCACGTAGATGCTTTATTAATGTCGCCACACTGTTCTCCCACCCGCTCTCTCTCTCTCTCTCTCTGTCTTTCCTTCTCTCTCTCTGACGCTCCTGTGTGTTTATGAATATCGAAATTAAACTGCGGATATGCGCTGTCATGTCTTAACATAAGGACGTTTACAAAGTCACACATTATGATCACAGCTAAAAGAATTAATTCTGTTGATTTTTGTCACGTATTTGATAACTTTCCGCCTGCTCACAATCATAGCCAGTGTTTTCTTTTCAGTCACACGATAGCACGTCATGATAATGATGTTTAAGTCACCGCCTGCTATACACTTTTGAACCCACTCCTGTTATGGTTTCATTTCTTTAGCCTGCTGATATGCAGTGCCTTAATATCTGTGTCTACCCATCACACAGACTGTCAAAGGAGGTTTTAAAAGGTACACATTGTAAATGCCCATGGCCAAAGGCTGTGTGTGTTCCTGTGCCAATCACAGTGCCTGGCACATGGCTGGCATTCAGTCAACGTGTGGCCTGTGGCTTGAATGAATCCTGATCCAGGAGCATCTTGGGGATGAAGTGGAGAAGTTGGGAAGACGTGGAACCGAACTTCTCCAGGTGGTGACAGGTGTCCTGGAGGCTGGGGCTGGCCCAGGAGCCCAGAGTGACAGCAGGCGTGTTGGCATCAGCAGCCTCTGACCAATGGGCCTGGAGGGTGATGCGTGGGGCTGTAGACAGCCCAGGACCCTGTAGCTCCCCCCAGCCCCAATCCTCCTCCTCCCCACAAATGCAGTTTCTGACTCTGCTCCCATTGGTTTCTGGGATGCAGAAAACACATCCAAATTCAGAATGCCCTGTTACATTTAAATCTTAAATCAATGACAAAGACCATTTCAGGAATTTCGTCTTATGCAATGTTTAAGACATGATTAAAACTTTCTACTCTGTGTCTGAAGTTTTAGTATTTTATGGCTTGGGTTCTGATATGCAGATCTTTAATCCATTTTGAATTGTTTGTGTGTGAAGTTCAGTTTGGATGTAGTTCCCCTTTTTTGCTCAAGGTTGCCCGTGTATCCTGGCATCATTTATTAAAGCAGCCTTCCTTTCTCCACTGCATGGACATGGCCCCTCTGCCAGAGATTAATGGGCCTTATTTGTATGGGTTTATTTTTGGCTTTGTAGTCCATGCCACTGGTCTGTGTTTCTATTTTTTTCCAATACCATTCTGTTTTGATTATTGGTGCTTTGTACTATAGTTTGAAGTTGGAGAGAGTATCCCTGGTGGGGAGGCAGTCACCTTACCTCCACTTCTCTAGGTGCTTTCACAAATGGTCAAGATGGCAATTGGTAGCCAAGCCACCTTCCTGCCCCACTAAGCAACTCCTAATAGGATCTGCAGTTTGATGCTGCACAGCCAGAGGCCTGGCCAGCAACCCTGAGGTTGGCCTCCTCAGCCCCCAGGGACTGTGAGCTCAAAGGTATCTCCAGGGACTTGCAGAGAAGTGACTGCCTTGCCCAGGGGGCATAGGCAGACTTCACAGAAGGGTGAGGGGTCTGCCTGCTGGAACCCAGACCAGTAAGCATAGTCCGGGAGGCTCCAGCCACAGGGCTGAGTTTGGACCCTCAGAAGATAAGGTTTCTTGGGGGGCTCCCTCTAGTGGGGAGGGAGTTCACTAGTCTGGAGCTAGTCTACTGCTGGGTGAGAGTGCTGGGCTGAAGTGGGGAGGAGAGCAGGGAGGGGCGCCATGGTGTGGGAAGACCTCACACCCCCACAGGGCTTCTAGGAGCCCAGCCCCTGGCCTTAGGCCCACAGCAGGTAGTACCCAAGCTGGCCCCATGTGTCTGTGCTGCACCCCTTCTGGGGTCAGCAACCTCCCAGCCCCCACCCCCAGCTCTGGGGTCCAGACCCTGCAGCTGCAGGTTCTCAAAGAGCTGGGAGGGCCTGGGGCAATGGCTCAGGCTGCTCCCAGTACACCTCCTGGAAGGGTGCTCTGGATAGAAACAAGGTTCTGTGTTCCTGGGGCTGGCTGAGGTCAGAGCTTCCAGTCCCCACCTGTGCTGCCCTCACAGCCCAGCAGAGCAGCCTCCGCCCTGGCTGTGGATGCCCAGGAAGCAGCTGTGTGGAGGCCGAAGAGGCCTGGCCAAGCCTCTGTGGTGGGGACTGTGGGTTTTGCCCTCTCCAGTGGAGTCTTCTGTGGTTTTCCTGAGAAACCACAATTGCCTTAGTGGTCTGGGATTTTCCCCTCTTGCCACACAGTCCTGGGGCAAAGGGGGTCCCCCGAAGCCCCCTCAACCTCATCCTGCCCAGGCAGAACCACGGGTCCCTGCCCTTGAGGAGGGCAGGGAGAGGTGGCTGCCATGGTGGAAGGGACCCTGGCAGCAGCCTATGCAGGCAGGCAGGGTGTCCCTACACAGGCCTGAGGTGGGGGTGGGTAGTGGTAGGTCTGTGTCCCCACCTCCCTCTCCCGAATTTCCAGAGGAATCAGCATCTGGGGAACAGGCTGCCAGAACTGTGTAGCCATTACAGAAAGGGATTCTTTTCTGGCCCATTTTAGAGTCTGTGCCCCCCACAGCCACCTCCAGTGCGCCCCGGTCACCTGTGAGTTGGGGATGATGGCATCTTGTAATGGTAACTTAGGAGAATTAGCTAAGATGCCTGGACACATCAGGGGACCAGGCATCACAAGAGTGTGTGGGGCCTGCGTGAACACAGGTGTATTTATGACATTTTTGTCAGAGAGAAGAGAATTGACTCCCAGAGCCACCTGGTGGGGCCTCAGGGGACACAAGCTGTTGCTAGAGCAGGCCGGGCCTTGTCAACCCTCAGCCCTCCCCGGTGGGCCTGTGTCTGTCAGGTCCAACGGAGAGACTGGGAGAGCTGGCCTGGGCCCGTGGGGTATTGTGGTGATAACACTCACCTGCTCCAAGGCCTGGGGGTTCAGGCTTCCCCGAGAGCCCACACTCCTGTCCTGGGCCCACTTGTATTGTTCTCCAGCCATCACAGGTCAGAACGACACATTCCCTCTCCGTGGTGACAGGCCGCTGCTCAGCGGTTAGAGCAGCGCCTGGCAGTCGGCCTCTCTGTGCTGACAAAAATGTTCCAGATGGTGCTGCTCAGCAGAGTGACCACGAGCCGCGTATGCTGCTGGGCACATGAGATGTGACCAGTGACCCGGGAAGGAATTCCTCATCCTGAAGACATTTTCCTTCATTTCAGCATAAGTAGTGAGTGAGGGGGCCAGAAGCTATGCTTATGGACAGTGAGGGGCTGGAGCTCAGCGGGCCGGTCAACCTGTGTCAGAGGAGCCCTGACATCAGCTCCTGACTCTCTCCCCTGACATCAGCTCCTGACTCTCTCTCCATGAGGTGGAGATCAGCATGGCCCTGGCGCCTAAGACTGATGTGAGCACAAAATGAGAAAATTAATATAAAGCACTCAGCACAGTAAGAACTCAATAAAGGCCAGTTATTACCATTATTCTGGGGTCTCCCTAGTGGCGCAGGGTTAAGTCTCAGCAGTATCATGCCAGGCACTGCGGCCTGAGTTCAATGCCCGGCCAGGGAGCTGACCCATGTGGTACAACAGACCTCTCCCGTCTCTTTGCTGCTCCCCTCAGCAGAGTATTTCAGTGGATCCACCTGTTCTGCTCCCCACTCTGTCTCTATTGAATACTCTCATCCCCTGTACCTCTGGCCTGTGCCCCAGGTCTTGTATGCATAAATAAATAAAAATAAATCTTTTAAAAATATTGTCATTATTCTTTACAGTCTCAAAGCATCAGGGGCCTTAGTCATTTAATCACCAAGTAGCCACACATTTAGAAATGTGCTAGGCACCATCACAGGCACCTGGGCTGCAAAAATGCATCTTTAAGGTCCTCTGTTCCCCAGGAATCTGAATGAGGGAAACAGACAGGTAATCCAGGGTTGTCCTGCTGCTGGTGTGGGCTTAGGTATTGTAGGATCCCACAGGATACTGCTAGAATAGTCTAAAGTGGGAGAAGGAGGTCAAGAAAGGCTTCCTGGAGGAGGTGATGTAGCTTTCTCTGCATTTACTGGCTCAGTCTGACCTGTAGCTCCAAACCCCACCCCTCTTAATCTCTCTCTGTGGATTTTTAGTTTCCTTTGCAACTGTCACAAATTACTACAAACTTCGTTGTTTAAAGCAGTAGGTTATTATTTTACAGCCTGGAGAAGAGAAATCTGAGCTGGCTTTCACTGGGCTCAAACCAAGGTCTTGGCAGGGCTGCATTCCTTCCAGAGGGTCTAGGGAAGAATCCATTCCCTTGTCATTTCCAGCGTCTAGAAGCTGCCCACATCCTTGGCTCATTCCCCCTGCCCCCCTCTTCAAAGTTGCATCTTCAAATCTCTTTTGTTCTTCTTCCTCCTCCTCTTCCACCACCTACTCATCCTCCACCTCCTCCTCTGCCCGATTTCTCTATTTTCTCCTTTGGGAACAATTCTGACCTGTCAGTTGGATGTGACACTTGGTGAGACCATGACTGTCTCTGAAGGGCCCAGCAAAGCCACGGGGGTGTTTTGGCTACAGGGCAGGGACAGGGAGGTTAGCGCCTCAGACCTGCGCTGGCTGCTGCTGAGACCAGCTGGGAAGCCCAGGCCTGGGGAGGCTGGCATGTGGCCTGAGCCTCAGCCTCACCATTGCCAACCGTGGGGTCCTCGGCAGGTGACGTCAGTTTTCTGTACCTCCAGGTGGGCCGCTGGCCCTCTGTGACAGGGTGTTAGGAGCCTCACATGAGATCTTGCTCAATTGTTAGGTCTCGGAGTTTTATACCCACAGTTGCTACTACCTTTCAAGTTTAGATAGAATGAGCCTGACCTGGGGTTGCCAGGACTTGGAAATCAGCTGGCGGGAGGCAGGTCCTGGCTGCTACTGGCTCTATCAGGACCCTCCGTGCCAGTCCCCAGAGAGCAGGCAGCACAGGGTGGAGAGTGAGAGGGTGGGGAGGAAGGGAGGAAGGTGGGGGTGGTCCTGCTCTGCACCCCGTGGAGGGGAGCTAGCAGTGTAAAGATGTCCACGTGACCTGCCAAAGCCATTCCTGGGCGGTGCCCCTGGAGCCTTGAATTCTGGACTCACCTTCCTAACCAAGAATGTGGCTCTGGCCCACTTGGGCTCCAGAATGCTGAGAAGGGTCTGGCTGTGCCTTTCTTGGCCATGGAGACACCGGAGCTACCCGGTGGCCCCTGCACACTCTCATCATGCCCTCGTCACAAGCATGTGCCATTTGTTCAACAGCCTCACCATTTGCAGTTCTTTGCTTATTGTGATTTCCGGACATCTGAGTGAGGCCAAGGTCTTGCCACCACTGACCCTAGCACCAGCAGCCTGACAGGGCCAAGGGGCTCCTGGACACAGGCAGGATATGCAGGACCCGAGGCCCCCCAAGCTTTGGAGTTCGGAAGTGAAACCACACCCAACTTGTCTGGTTCTAGAAACCATGCAAATGCCACCTACTTACTTGACAGTTCTGGGAGAGGGAGCACCCGCCTCACCGCCGGACCTCATCCCCACAGCCAGCCCCTGCACAGGTGCCTTGCCCCGCCTGCACTCGCAGCTCCACTGGCCACGCTGCCCCTCCCAAGCACCTGCTGCTTCTCTCTGACCTGACCTGGAAATCTGACCCACATACACACCCTATGTGTTTCCACACTTGGATTGGGGGCAGCGCCCACTGGATCAAGGGGTTCATGCTCAGATAACACTGAGAAGCTGGCAAACCTGCAACCTGGCTGCTGGGGAGAGGGGCCCACAGGGCCGTCTTGGGGTAGGACTGCGTGGCAGGGCAACAGGGACCCGGGACCAGCTTCCCATGGTGGCCATCCCCTCGGGGACCCTGCAAATGGGATCTGGGGCCTCCTTCCCCACCCTTCAAGGCTGAGTGCCCACCACTCTGGGAAGGCCCCAGCAGTGACTGCCAGAGGAAAAGAATGCTAAGAACCTCAAAATGTATCTCCATTTTCTGCAAGTCAGAGGTTAGCATTAAAGGAAGAGTCCCCACCCTGAGCCTCCTTGTGGGGTGGGAGAGCAGAATGAGTGGCAATCCCAAAGAAAATCCCACCTGTGAGAGTCACTTTTGGGGTGAGTCCCACATAAGAGAAGGGGCCCCTCCTTCTGCATGGGGGATGTGCTGAGGTATGTGGCTGCTGCTTGATGGACTCTCAGAGACACAAGTAGAAGTGGGGTCTACCTGGGCTCCAGTGGTCTCAGGGACTTGGGGACCAGCCTCCAGGCTGGGGCTACGAGGGTTTGGTTTGGCTCTAGAGCCTTCATGACGCTGTGCTTGCTGTTGGCTTGTCTGATGAAGCCCAGGGCAGGAGGACAGAAGTCCGTGTGGAGGCAGCAAAGGGGATGGTGACGAGCCCTACCTGTCACATCTGGGCCAGAGAGGGAGGGACAGCTGCTCCTGGAGTCACTCAGCAGGGCCCCTGGGACTTGACTAAGGGAGGGTTGGGGATCACCAGGGCACGGGGGCCTGGCCAGGGGCCTGGTGCAGAGCAGTTCCTCATGGGGCTGAGGCTGGGGTGGCCTCCTTGGTCACAGAGTGGACACAGTGCAAGCAGCCTGGCCTGGAACCTCAAAGCCCTCCAGGGGGTGCCTCCACTTCCTGCTTGCAGCACAAGGGCTGTGTGACCTGCCTTTCTTGGCTGACCATGCCTATGCCTCAGTTTCCCCACTGTGAGCTATGCCCTGCACATGGCTGTGGAGGAGCTGGCTGTCCCAGCCCTCACCCGCCTCCCCACTGCAGGCTGTCCTCACTCCAGTCCCCCAGATGCCAAGCCCACGCCCCCGACTCTGAGCTGCTCTTCTGGACATGAGCTGGACTCAGGGGCTCTGAAGTGTGGGGGTACAGAGGCCTGGCCCCCAGGGCATTGTTCCAGGCACCCCAAGGCAGCCTGCGAGGCCCAGCGGTCACCACCTGAAGCCTCCGCCTTGTGTGGGGAGGTGGTGGGTGCACAGCTTCCTTGCAAGCAGGATGGCCTGTCCTGCAGCCTCCCTGCCACCAGCCTGGCCTGGCTATATTCACCAGACTCCAGGGACCCGGGGCTGCTGGGGAGGGAGCTGCCAGGCAGGCCTGTTGTTGGGCACCCTCAGCCTCACCTGGGCCCACAATACCCATGTAGGGTAAGCAACCCAAGCGGGCGGCCACCGGCTGCCACATCTCCTTGGCTTATCACTGTTGGTTTGGGGCCTTCTGGGACTCCAATCTGCACCTGTGGGGAATCGTGGGCTCTGGGGACTTGTGACACCTGAGAGGTTGAACTCCAAGAAAGCCCAGCCCACAGGCAGCGGCCACCTCAGGCATGGCACAGGGACACTGCCAGGCCCATCCATGCCAGGGCTCCTCGCCCACCAGTCAAGCGGCCGTGGACACAGGAGCTGAGTGCCCTAAAGCCAGTGTCTGGGGAGCTGCCCTGGGGGAGCCCTGCGGTCCCCTGCTCTCTCCGAGAAGGGAAATTAAAAGCCTTTCATATTTATCTCTTCCTTTACTTGGTTTGTTTTAATATAAAGTACCATCTCGGGGGAGATGATTCAGGTAAAATGCAGACAAGAGCTTGTCCTGACCTATCAGCAGAAAATCTGAGCTTACTGTGGCTCCAAGCAAGGATGGAGAAGTGTCTTTGTAAATTCTCTGCTTAATGAACCAACCCTTAAAAAGCACCCGTGAGCTTACCTATGATCCTACATGGCCCATGATTTTAAAAATGTTTACCCCCTTCCCCCAGGGGCAACAATGAATTTGGTAGGCTCAGAAAGGAAGCAGGTTTAGTAAAGTGAATTTGCAAGGAATAGTTAAAAGAAACTCAAGTCATTCCCGCCACCCAGAGATCCCTCCCTGCCTCGTCTTCAGGACTAAGGCTGTGTATGCAGCTCACACATGGCTCACACACTCATCAGCCCAGATCAACCAGCTCGTGTTCAGCCTCAACCTCCCACGCTGCCTAGTGGCTCGGCCTGTCATCTGCCTTTGCAACCACTGGTTTTTTAACATTTAGGTTGTTCCTACTTTTTGCTTTTATAAAAATACAGCTAGTGCCACCCCCTAAGAACATTTGGAAGCACACACCTCCAAAAGGTGGGATTGCTGGCCCGGAGGGGGAGGGGCTGCCCACATCCTCCTTGCTGGGTCCTTCCTGGGCCAAGAAACCGTCCCACTTTGAAGTCAGGGGGTCCTGGCCTGAGTTTCAGTGTGTTACAGCTGCATCTTCTTTGTCTGGTAATACACATCAGGGCACTGATAATCCCAGCAGCCGATGCGGGGGATGAGGCCTGGGAGGTTTCCCTGCAGCGCTCAAGTGACCCCTTGGTACGCTCGGAGGCAGGCGCCGTATCTCTGTCCTTCACACAAGGAGAGAGAGAGTCTGACTTCAGCTTGGCACATAGTTGAGGTAGGAGTCTAGTTCCAGTTCCCAGATTATTCCACCAGTTGCTAAACAAAGCAACGCCCGCCCCCTTCCCTGCACCCGTGTGAAGGTCATACTCACCTTTGCTGCCCGTTTCCTGGTACCAATGGGAGCCGATCCAGGCTCCTGCTCGTTTCTGCTGAGCTGTCCTTGGTCCAGCCTTCCTGCCCCTGGCACCGAACCTGTCATCACACCTGCTTTTTTCTGCCCAGAGTGTGCAGGGCTCTCCCCACGCTTCACTCTCCAGGTGAATTGTCCCGTGTAAGTTCCTCGGGCAAGAGTGAAATTAAAAACCAAAAAAACTTAGGTTGCATACACAACAGACTACTACTCAGTTACAAAAAGATAAAGATGTGGATTTGCCACAATGTGGAAGTCGCTGGAGGGGTGAGGCTGCATGAAGTCAGTGGGACAGAGAAAGACGAACACGGGACGAGCTCACTCTCGTGGAATAGAAGCAAAGTGAAGGAAGAGACAAGAGAACCCCAGAAATCTGACTATAGAATTGAGGCTGGGGGGAGGGCTGAGGAGGAGGTGGGGGAGGAGCCCAGTATACTGGAGGGGGCTTAGGTGTGGGTGTGGTGTGAAAACACACATCTGAAGAGGTGTAAGCCTGTACCCCGAAAGTACAGAGTGCTGTAACCCAACATTCCCTCAATCAACATGATTTTTAAAACAGTAATAATAAAATAAAAGAGTTAAAACTTAGATTTTATTATACTCAATTTATATTATATATTTTTTAAAAGATTTATTTATTTATTTATTTATTTATTTATTTATTTATTTATTTATACAAGCACTGGGTACAGTCAGAAGCACAGGAGGGTGAGAGAATTCACCAGAGCCAGAGCGGAGAACAAAACAGGCAGACTGATGAAATACACTGCTGAGGGGAGCTGCGGGCTCAACAGGAGAGGTCTCTCGTGCCATGTGGGACGCTCGCTGGTGGCCAGGGATCGAACTGGTGCTGCAAAGGCTGCGGGCAGCTTCGCAGCCCAGCGCTCAACTACTGTGCCACCAGGGGAGGCCCTATATTTTTTATCACAGTTGCATGAGACCTACATTGGGTGAACGAGATTTCACCCTCTTAGGGGTTCTCAACGTGACTTAGTTTACCCTTTATTGACCCCTTCAGTGTGGCATGTTTTCCACAAACCTTATTTCTGGGCCCTTTGGCATCACAGGCATTGGCTGCCCTGACCGCCACAGATTCAAAGGCAGCCCTACACCGAGGGCAGCGGCATTCTGGACCAGACCCAGACCCGTGCTGCAGGGCACAGCGCAGGCCGTGGCAGAGAAGACTTGGCATCTATTTCAAAGAGTGGTTCTTACTGTTGGGTCAGAGAGCCTGGTGAAAACTGTGGACTCTTTCTCAGAAAGATGCCCCAAGTCTGCGGCACAGGAGTGGGTCTACGGACAGCCCCGCACGCCCCAACAGGAACCAGCACCCATGTTAATCTGCAGCTCAGATTCCTCCAGGCCTTGGGTCCTTGTGACCTTGGGCCGGCCACTCCCCTCCCAGAGCTGGATCTCCGCCCATCACAGGCACACACGGGCAGGGGGCCAGCTGGGACAGAGCTTTGCGAATGGCATCCAAGCAGCGCAAACGGAAGAGACGGCTGATTCCAGGAAAGGGACAGAGGTGGTGGCTCTGATTGAGGTGAGGCTCGTTTCCTAGAGAGCGTTATCAGCTGCCATGTCCCCGCTGCACTTGGCCTTCGCCCCCAGAAATGGCTGATAACGACCATCCAGTTTCTGTGCTTGTGACATTTCAGGATTGCTTTGCTGCCCCAGCTAAAACCATGTAAGTGACTGGATGTTGGAAAAAGTGTCGGCGCTCATGGTTCACAGAGATCAGACCTGAGCTGTCAGGAAGATTAATCATTAATCCTTTCTTGCCTGCCACAGAGCAGCAAGGGATCTGGAGAGGCCACCCCGCAGGAGCCTGGGAGCAGGCTGGGCTCTGCTGACCACAGGCCACCCCTCCTCTCAGACCCGGGTCCCCTGTGAAAGGATGAAAACCGTCGAAACCCACACTGTCCACCAGGCCTCATGGCCTTCCCACGTCGGCAGCCAGCTGCCAAAGCCCCAGCTTGAACTTGAGGCTCTGGATACTGTGTGAGTGTGTGCCCAAGTGTGTATGTACATGTGCATGCGTGTGTATGTGCAAGTGCACGTGCTTACATGTGGGCTTGGGGCTGGGCTGGAGGACAAAAGAGCCCCTCTTGAACCCCACCGTTGCTCTCTACATAATCCTCCCAGGACAAGTCTGCATGGGGAGAGTTTCCAGCAAAATCTGTCCTCCACCCACACCCACATTCCAGACTCTCCAGGGCAGAGGGCAGAGTGCAGAGGGCAGAAGCTGGGGATTGACAGGAGTCTTTGAACCTTGCCCTCTCCATCCCTCCAAGTCTCCCATTATGGTAGGGAGCACTCCTTTCACCAAGCAGGAGACCCAGAAGCACCTCCCAACCGCTGGCTCAGCTCTGCGGCTGCCAGCACAGGAGCTTAGTAACAGGCTTCTAGACAAAGGAGTGAGGACACGCGCAGCCTTCCCAGCCCTCTGATCACCACTCAGAGTGCACCTCCCAGAAAGCCCAGGCTGCCTCGCGAGCCACACCACTGGGCTTAGGGGGCAGTGTTCTGAGGCTGCCCCCCACAAGGAGCTGCCGGCTTGCCCCACAAGGAGCCAGCTCCTGAGCAGCATTTCAGGGGGTCTTTGTGGTGCCACTGAAAATAAACCTACAGATGAGCCCAGTTGTGGCTTCTCTTTCCCGCCACAATCCGGGTCGGGTAAACATCTCCACTTGATAGGCTGATGTGTGGACAAATTTGGGGCAAATAGTGGGTCAATTTAAAATCCAACTCTGATGAGCCTCCGCGGTCCTGCTGGACTCCCTGGGTGATGGGGCTTCAAGAGGTCAGAGTCCGGGGATTGCTCAGGGAAGTAGTGGGTCCCCTACTGGCCTTGCACATCTCTGCTCCAGGTGACCATCTGTCTAGCCCATGAGCTCGGCTGGCCATCTATCCCTGGCATCCAGGGCAGGCTTAACCAGTGGTGGTTCTCTTGGCACAAACAACCCATTGGGTACTGCCTCTATTCCCAAAAGGTCTACTGCCTCAAGAGGACTGGTTGGAACCCTACTGGGCCAAGACCCACATGCAGCCCTCCACTCCAGCATTTCTTTTCAGAATACCCTCAGGGACAGGCAGAAAGTGGATCGATTTCTGTCCCTTCCATGCCACAGGGCAACAAGGCTGGGGGAAGAGGGAGACTGTCAGATCAGACACCTTGCACCCCCAGTGCCATAGCCCCAACACAGGGTTTTTCCTACCCCTGACCCTATAAAAGAGAACTAAGCGTTTTCCCCTTTTTGCTTTAGCTACTAGGAAACTTACAGCCAAGTGTGTGGCCTAGCAATGTTAGGCATGTGATGATGTAAAATCCTCACGTTGGAATCATTCCTAGCTCTGCCCACATGCCTTACTTTTACCATATCCATCTTATTAAAACCCACATATTCTTATAAGCCATTTGAAATCTTTCCTAAAGCCGGGTGGATTAAAATCGTGGACAGGTATGAATCCAAGGCCCTGACTGCAACTTATCCCACTTAATCTCCCTGTATTACTGTCCTTTTTCCAGGTGAGAACTCAAGTCCCTGAGGTTAAACCCACAAGCCAAAGAGGATGGCATCTTGGGTGTCTGTGAGGGCCTCCGAGAGGGCTGTGGAGATTGCATCAGCCCTGCAT
Organism: Talpa occidentalis; assembly: GCF_014898055.3. Classification (NCBI taxonomy): domain Eukaryota; kingdom Metazoa; phylum Chordata; class Mammalia; order Eulipotyphla; family Talpidae; genus Talpa; species Talpa occidentalis. The sequence continues at coordinate 70,398,835 of NW_023605194.1, read as the reverse complement.
GGAGCCAGGGCTCCCGGACATCTTGGGGATGCCAGCAGGCCTCAGGCAGCAGATCTTCCTCTGGAGGCTTCTTTGTGAGTGTCCACTCTCCCCATCTGACTGACAGGAGGCCCTGAGGCAGGCAGAGCTGGACGAGGACACTCACCCTGTCCATTTTGACCACACAAAGGTCCACACAGCCAGTTTTACATGGATGTTATTGCTTCACGGCCTAAAGAAGTTCTGCATTTTTGTAATGTAACCAGTAAAGCTGGTGCCGGGAACATGGCCTGTGGCTAAGGGGAGGCCGGTGTGGTCTCAGAGACAAGAGCAGGAGGGTCTGCCTGTGGTTGGGGCTCCAGGGAGTCAGGGGAGGGTACACCCCTGCCTGGGGGCTCAGCAGCTAGAGCAGTGCTGGGCACCCCATAGCCTGGTGCTGTAGGGTCAACACAGGAGGTGCCTTGGGAGAGTGGCCACCGGCTCCTCCCATCCAGCTTGGGACCCAGCCTGTCAGGCACAGCAGCTCTGTGGGGAAGGAGGAGGGCTCGCTTCAACACACAGCTGGCCAGCAGCTCTCTCAGAAGCTGCAGCCATTAGGCCCTGCCCTGAGGTCCAGCCAACATGGTCCCCACTTCTAGCCAGTGAATCAGTGAGAGGAACTCTTCCCCGTGGGACTGGGGATTTGAATCCTGACCCCACGCAAAGGCTGGACTCCTCTTCCCTGCCCCACCCTGCTCAGTACCTGCCTGATTGGACAGTTTTCTTTCTTTTTTTTTTTTTTAAGATTTATTTTTATTTATTTATTCATACAAGAACTGGGATGGGGGTAGGTGGGGTGGGAAGGTTGTGTGTGTGTGTGAAAGGATTCGCCAGACTCAGAGTGGGGAGCAGAACAGGCAGATCTACTGAAATCCACTGCTGAGGGGAGCAGTGGGCGAGACAGGAGAAGTCTGCTGCACCAAGTGGTTATAGTGCTGAGACTTAACCCCTGCACCGCCAGGGAGGCCATGGGATCACTTTCAAGTCTAAGTGACCATTGGGCTATTTTAGGACCAATCAGCTCATTTGGCACCAAATAATTAAAGAATGAGCCAACAAACATGATTGACTCATTTAGCCTGAACCTCATTAGTTCATGCTAGGCCAAGGCCCAAATATAAAGCTGAGCCCTTTATGCCCTCCCCCAACCCTGCCAGTTCTGACAGCGCAGCCAGCCTGGGGCTGTAGGCCTGGGGCTCAGTCACTGATGCTGCTCAGGGCTCAGCGCCCAAACCCTGGGGCTCCCAGGAGGCGCTGCCCACACTTAGCCTCTCCTGGCGGGTAAGAAACTCACAGCTGCTTTTCCATACTTCCAGAGCCCAGCGGGCCATGGGGGAGCCGGTCCTGCTCTGCAGCCCACACCAGGGCCATTTCAGATTCTCCCCTCCTGTTCCAAACAGCAACCTTAGATCCAAACAGTGACCACTGCAGGTCTTCAATGGGACAGCCTAAAAGGAGTGTCTGAGGGCCCTGCTGGCCGCATGGGTCTGCCTCAACTGTGTGTCAGGGGAGGAAGGCCGGGGTGGCTGAGGGGACAGCCGGGTAGCAGGGGGCGGGTGTCCAGGCAGCCACGGGGAAGTGGAGCCACAAGGAGGACTGGGGCCGGGGGTGGCCAGGCAGGTCCCACTGGGGTCTCTAGAAAACTGCCTCTCAGGCCTCCTGACATGACCCCTGTCGGGAGTGGGCAGGGCAGGAAGGCCAGGGGACCCTGACCCCGCTAGCTCAGCATCCGCCCTCCCCCACCATTCAAATGTCCCGGGTGAAGCCAGGGTGGTCGTCCTTAGCCTGCCCCCAGGACTCTAGGGGATGTGGGGGACAAAGCTCCCTCCTGTGGCGTCACTCTGATGGGAGGTCAAGACCTTGGGTTTCACAGGCTCAGCCTTGCCTCCTCCTGGTTCCCATCTGGGCCTATGTCCCCTGGAAGAGGGGACACGATTCACATTCCCTTCCCCGGGGTGCTGTGAGGACAGGATGGAGTGTGGGCTTATGGCCCCGACTCCCACCTGAGGTGGGGGTTACTGAGGTGACCCTCAGTAAGGGATAGCAATCAGAGCCGTGGCGCCACCTAGTGGCAGCTGGCCTCAGCACCGCGTGAACCCCTCAAATCCAGGGTCCTTTCTTCAATGCTGCATGGGTGATGGTGGAGACGTGATGATTAGGATGGTGTTGGTGGTGTGGGGTCAGCCCCCCAAAATGGTCAGACCGATTTCTCAATAGCCCCAGAATGGCCTCTTGTCTCCTGGGAGTGGGTGCCAGAGGTTGACGGAGTCTGGAGAGTCCATTCCCGCTGGGAATCAGGATGTTTTGTGTGAGAGCAGGGAGGGCCCAGAGGGCTGAGGAGAAGCCGCCCTTGCCCAGGCCCCTCGCCCTTCCTGATCGAAGATGAGATCAGTGTGTCCTCAGTCTGGCCTTCTTGTAACTGATGAAGCAGCCCCTGCGTCCGTTCTGTGATCTGGAAGAAAGTCCTTCAGAGAGGGCCTCGCCCAGCTCCGGGCTCGCCCGCGAACATGTCCTTGCTGCAAGAATCTCCTCTGTGCCCTCTCTACTCAGTGTTACCTGTGTCTTTGCATCTGTCTCATGAGCCGAGTCCAATGGGAGGTTGGCACTTGGCGGGGAAGGAGGCCTTCAAGCCCCTGGTCACAGCTGCCACCCACCCCCCCAGCCACACTCCGCTCCAGCAGGGCCTGGGCACAGGCAAGGGCAAGGTCAGGACTGGTGCCTGTGCCCCCAAGCATCTTGGAGCAGTGCAGGGTATGCAGCTTTCCCCCACCTGGCCTGGAGGCCCAGGGAAGAGCTGGTGACCACCTGCTGGAGGCCCCTGCCAAGCAGGGCACCCTGATCCTGGTACAAGGTCTGGTTCAGGGGTGTGGTATTTGAGGGTGACCTTTCTGCCACAGGTAAGGGCAGTGAGCCTTTGAAAGGAGATGCTGGGCTCCACTCTCCCAGCCTGGCCATGCAGCATCTGTGGATGGAGGGTGGGGAGCTGAGCCGGCCCGAGCCCCGGGTCTGTCTCTCCTGCCTCCCAAGGCTCAGGAGCCACAGACCAGCAATGAGTGTTGGTGACTCTGCACACGAGCTAAAGCTGTTTGCTCTTACAAGTGGCATTGCACAAAACTAAAGATGAAGAGTCAAATTGTAATTTTCTTTCCAGACAACATGACGTGGCTAACACAACGAGCAGACCGGGTCGCCAGCTGAGGCTTCGCATGCCCCATATGGGTCGGGGCCTGGCGGAGAAACACAGAGCCCACTTCCATCTTGTGTGGGGCTCTGTGAATGGCACAGTGGGCAAAAGGCAGGCTCACGCTAGAGCATGGGGTCCTGAGCACCTGCCGGGGGCCCAGAGGCAGGCCGGGGAGGGGGCAGCTCCAGACCATGTTTCTAGAGCACCTCGGTCTGGGGACTACATCAGTGTCACAGCCCTGTGATTACACAGCGAGTGAAGGCGCTGAGCCTTCTTCTTCGATGCCCTTCCTAATGTGGCCTAATTTCATTCAACTCAAAGGATGAGCGTTAGCAAGAACACATGAGCAGTGGGTGCCAGGAGAGCCAGTGGGTGCCAGGGGTGCTGTCAAAGTGCAAGCCAGGAGCAGCCAGAGTCTAACAAAGCCAACAGGGCTCCTTCAGGGTGGGGCTCATGCCCATGATGTCACTACCGGCGCTGGTGGCAGGGCATCCCGTGTGCTGTAGGAGGCTCAGTGGCATTCCTGGCCTCCCCCCTCGATGCTGGCAATTTAAAATGTCTCCCCATTATGAGGATCCCCCAGCGTCCCAGTTGGGCCGGCGGCTTAGCTGACGGTGTGATGGGGGCACCTTCCGCCCAAGCCCGAGGCCCATATAGACTCTCCCGAGAGACAGAGAGGGAGAAACTGAAGACTTTTTTAGTGAGAAAAAGGCGGGTGACTGACCACTCACATACACAGAACAAGAAACAATAAAAGAATCAGACGTCGCAGTGGTGAATTTCCACAAAAGCTGACGGATTTGCACCCAGAGCGATGGGGTCTCCAGGAGCGAGGTGTCGCTGTATTAGGGACCTACCTGCACTCAATCAGGTTCCCTAAAGGTCAAGAACATTCAAAACCTCAGACTGACACTTTGCACCCCCCAGTGAGCAACGCACTCACTCACAGCGTTCAACCTGCAGGTCAGGGCGCCACAGTAAGTCCTCTTTTCCTCACGTTGTCCGCACACACATACACACACCTAAATGTAACATTTCACGGCATAGGAGTAAACGCACACAGGATTAAAAGCTCAACCAAACAAGAAAATGTCATTTTTTTTCCTATAAAGTGTTCTTTAAAAAAAGATGGAAAAAACTGGAGGCATCATGGCCATTCTGTACAAGTGACGCCGAAGATCAGCAAAAGCGATTCCAGAAAATCCTTGTGACTATCCAAAAGGCCCTGGGAGCCCAGGGGAGGCTCGGGCCCACCAGGCCTAGCGCATGCCCAGGATCTGCCTGCTCTTGAGCTGGTAATTCGTCTCCATGTCCGACAGGGCCTGAGCCCGCAGCTGTGCTGCGTGCAGCCTCTTCTTCAGGTCTCTGCACTTGGACTTGGAGCTCAGCGGGCCCTCCGCACTCTCAGTCCTCAGGGCGTTCTCTTTGCTCTCCCCACTGAAATGAACCTTTTTCTTAATTATGGAGGACGGGAGGTCAAAAAGTTCTTTAGGGAGAAACAAAGAAAAAGAGTTCAGGGTTACTAACTCCACCTTTCACAGACTCTCCCCAAAACACCTCCCGTTCCAGGGCATGCCTGCAGCTGGCCACCTGTCTCTGCTGGAGGCAGGCAGGGGCACGCGGCGGACAGAAATCAGTCTTTTGATCCCAAGCGCTGAAAAACAGGTTGAGGCACATAAATGTCATGCTCTGAATCAACTTTGAAGCATTAAGGGCTACAAAAGAGACTTCTGGAAATCAACCCTTATTCTCTATTCTTAAAAGCACTGCCATTCTGCCGAGAACACATGACTTCCAGAAGCTTTCTTGCAGAGAGCACCTACAGTGTGGTTAAATCTTCAAGAACACTTACTTCAAAAGCAGCTCAATGGATCAGAAACTTGTTTCAGAAAGAACCTGAGCAAATTCTGTGTGGAGAAGGCAAATCAAGTGACAGTGCAGCAAAAGACGTGAACTACGCGTTTTCTATGGAAAAGGAAAAGTGGCAACACTAAGAGCTGCTGACAGAGCCATCTGGGGCTGGGCCTTGCAGGGCTAAACTCCTCTGTGCACTACAGGAGATGGGCTCGCACATCCCGCTCTCCCTGGACAGACAAAGGCTCTCTCCCAGTCAGCACGCCTCCACAGCCCACAGGGAGCAGGGCAGGGGGTGGGAGGGGCTGGGTGCTCTGGGAGTAACTCCCGGGAGAGAGAGCGGGTCTGGTGGTGTGGCCGTGACTGGCATGTCCCAATAAGGCACGTGAGGAGCAAGTAGAACCGCCCAGGCCAAAGACAAGGGCAGGTCCTACGGTGGCAGAGGTGGCAGGGGCCCGCACCGTGGCTTCAGCAGCTTCTCACGCTGCTTCAGTTTCAAGGCAACCTGATCACTTCTAGACCTCAACTCTGCCATCTCAGACCCCTTATTACTATAAACCCCTGAGCATGTGTAAACCCCAGTGTGAACTGTGCGTCTTGCTGAGCTAGTTTTCTAACAAAGTGTTTAGAGAAGGAGCCAGTGGTTCAGTAAGTTGAAGAAAAATAGTAGTTCATTAAATAGACTAGGAATAGATTTTATAAAGTGCTGCTGCTGAGATATACGACGTCTTCCTCATACCTGGGGGTGACCACTGAGACACATAGCATTTTTTTAAACATCTAATATTTCAAAATAAATATTGAATACTGACCACAAAGCACTCCATAAGGTCAATAAAATCAATGTGAAATCATCACGAACATAGTAAGGAAGGCTTTGCTATGACAAAATCCTTATAAATCTTCCTTAAAAGTCAAGGCTTTGTAAATGAAAGGGTCACCAAATACACCTGGAGGGCTTGGGGGCCTGGGATCGAGTCTCATACCTGGACAGTTGGTCAGAGACAGGAGCCTCTGCTCCTTCAGGAGGCTGTAATTCTTCAGCAGGCTGTCTGCCCGCGCCATCTTGTCCTCTGCCAGCCTCTCCCGAACGCAAAGTTCACGTTCCTTCTCTTTATAAAGACATGAAAAAGGAAACTCAAGTGACTTTGGTGTAAAACAACGTGCATGTAGTGATCTCACCTCAGCATTGCCAAGGCTCAGCCTGGCCTGCCCGCCCCCAGGTGATGATGAGGCTTTGGAGGTCGAGCCGGTCATTCCCACACTTTAATTCCATGTCTCAGGATGTGGCGTGCTCTTAGGCTTTCCCAAAAGGACAGGTTTAAGCACAAGTACAGTGTTAGCCTCAACCTTTGCCTGTTGCGAGAGAAGTCATTTGACAGCCCCTAAATGAGGGAAAGGCAACTCGGTGAGGGGGCCTCCTTCAGACCAATAACAAAGGTCATTGTTACTTTGTGGCCCAGAATTCAGGAAATACAGCTGAAGTCACAAAACACTGGGGTAAGTTTTAATAAAAAGTTTGGGGATTTAAAAAAATTTTTTTACATAATTCTTTAAACAGAAAAGTAAAAAAAAAAAAACACAAAATGCTTCAGATGGGCATAGCTGTGCCACCTCTACAGAAAGCACCACCTATCTCTCGGGGGAGAGACGTTAATGCACACACACAGGCTGCTCCTGGGGCACCTCGGGTAAGTCAGGGGTGGCAGGAGGCTCATGTCCTCATCTGTCTCTTCCTGTCAGCACGAGAGCCTCCCCAAGGTTGCGTTGGCACAGGACATGCTTCTGAATTCCTGACAGTACCTCTCACCTTGGTGGCATAGGAGCTTGCCACATCAAGTGGGGAATCAGCGCCCAGTCAGTAATGCCCATCAGCGTGTTTCTAAGCCTCACTGGCGCTACCACACTCCACCGAGCCGTCGGCCTGGGCAGCCGCCGGCTGCAGCAGCCATGGCGGTGGTTGAAGTGCTAGTTTAGCATGAGGGAAGGAAGGCCACTTAACTGACACCAGAAAAACTTGAAGGCATCTACCTATGGGCTTCATACAGACATGAAGACAGAGGAGACAAGGTCCACTGTGCTGGGAGCCACCCACGTATTGACCACAAGTCACCTCAGAGGAAGGCTCAACGTGCAGGCCGGGGGCAATCTGCACCACAGTAGCTTGCTTTCTCAAGCACGCATAAGAAAATTTGACAGAACACAAGTGAGATAAGGCCCAGCCCCTGGCCCCCGGACTCACGCTCCAGCCTCGCCTCCCGCTCCTGCAGGGCTCGCTCTCGCTCCTGGAGCTGCATCTCCTTCAGCTTCAGCTCGCTCCAGCCCAGGCTGGACTCAGGGGGCTTGTCGGCATCTCCAGCTCGCCGCCCCCTTCTCTCAGGATTTCGCCTTTGCTCTTCTGCCACCAAGTCTGCAATCAACGGGCTCTCGAGAATTTCTTCAACGGAAGGTCGGTGATAATCCTGGAAGAAAGATTCAGTGGTCCAGTCAGATTCCCTAACAGAATCAGCATCCAGAGAGTGGGTTCCCTTACTCAGGGACGTGTCTCCAGGGCAAAGGGAAGTCTCCTCAGAAAGGCCTGACACACCTGAACAGTCAGCCGCCTGGGGCCTTCAGGCAGGAGGTTCTGTCTCCACTGGGTCGCAGATGTTAACTTACATTTGATCCCCTGGAAGTTTCCTAGGAAGCCCCGGACCTGAGCTGGTGTGGGGCATCACCACGCTCTATCTAGGACAGGCCGCCCTGGTATCTCTCAGCTCCATTCAGCAGGATGCTCTTCCCCCCTTTAAGCGCTGCTTTGCTGGAGTCCTCTGTCCCCAGTTTCTCTTCCACCCTCACATCAGCTTGGCCCACCCTGTGGCCCACCCCACAGCCAGCTCTTCCCACATAAGCTCTTTGTTCATGTGAGGCGCCCTCCTCTCCTTTAGTCACCCTCCCCTCACCCCAACAACCCCCCTCTGCTGGGTCTCTAAATCTCCCACAGGAGCTAGGAGCCAAAGAAATGAAGTCTCACCTCGGGCCCCTTTCCTTACCACCTGCCACTGAGTTGGCAAGAACAAAGGGGCCGGGATGGAGGTCCTCCTTGCCATCTGTTAATGAGACTTAGTAAAGGAAACACTTCAAATGCTTCCTCAGTCTCACTGTACTGTGCCACTAACTGCACAATTTCACCGCCAGGCAGAACTAGACAAAATGTAAAAGCTTTCTTTACCTTCAAATTTAACATCCTCGTAATAATGTCATTCAGCTCATCAGAGTAACGATAGGGAATTCGCCTGAATTTGCCTTCTCTGATCTTCCCAGCAAGCTCTTTCTGGTTGAAAGCTGTGAATGGAGGCCTTTGGAGAAAAAAATTTTATTTCCTTTAGTCAAAAAACAAAAACAGATAATAGGAACCAAATCACAAGCACAGCTTACTCCAGTTTGTATGTATGTTTCTAGTTCTCTTCTGCAGTTTTGTTTCCTACCCTTGGCACCTGGGGTCACAAAATTCTTCATTGTGGGTGTCCCCACTGCTGTGGCATGTTCTGCAGCACCCTGGCCTCTGTCCTCTAGCTCTCCTCAGTGTGACATCCCAAAAGGTCCCTCGTCCTTGTCAAATGGTGCCTGGGGACAAAGATCACTTCCCCCTCACCAGGTGAAAACCACAGCACTACAGGAGGGTGCAGAAGGAAACAGGGAAAGAGTTGGAGCATTTCCTGGTCCCAAGCCCCTGTGTCCTCCCTAGATCTGGGTTCAGCTATTCCACACCCTCAGGGACCGAGCTGTGCATCCACCTACAGGGAAGTGCCTCAGCAGCGGACACTGCGACGAGTAAGATCCAGTGTCATGGGCTGTGCTGTGACTCTGGATCATTCTGTGTCCTGTCCAGAAGTTTCACCCAAGGTAGGATATAATTCTTTGACCTGATGTGCCTGAGAGCTGAAAGGCGACTCAGCAAGAAGGAACAGAGCCCCGAGTGAGGCCCTCAGTCCAGAAACAGCCGCTCACACTTACATTAAGGCGCAGAGTTCGTACAGCAAACACCCCAGCGACCAGATGTCCGATTTCTCATTATAGGACATGCGGCTCATTTGCTCCTTAAGGGGAGAAATGGTGAAGAAAGTAGGATTTAAACTTACTTGTTTTTATATTTAAATTTAAATGGAATCTTCTAGTTTGTTAATATCCACTCATGAAAAAAAGAGAAAAAATTGATATTACATTTTCATCTGTAACAAAAATTTCAAGCACCGAGGCTGACTGGGCTAATGTCCGCTCTCCCTTCACAACAAGCGCAGGTGGCACCATCTCTACTCCACCTTCGGATTTACAATGGGAGAAAGCAGCAATCTGATCTTAACATACTTTGTCACACAGTCCACTCACTTATCTTTTATTCACAAATGTTACATGAAGAGCTACCGGAGACAAGGCACTGACAACTCAAACATGGACATGAGACCTCGACTCCATCCTCAAGGAATGCAGAACCTAGAAATTTCATTTTAAAAGTATCAGAGAAAATTCCAGAATAACCAAAATTCCAGAAACACATTTAAATGGATATGGAATAAGTGGCTAATTCAATTATTCGTTTATATATACTTTTCTTAGTACACTGCATAAACCAGAGTAGTAATTAATATTCTCATTTCCTATTTGAATTGTTTACTTTCTTCCACCAATCACACTTCTTATTCTCTACAGAGGGCACAGAGAGCCCCAAAATCTCCAGGAGGCATCTCAGGGCTAAAGTCCAACAGGTGAGTCTGACACCAGCCCCGCCGATCAACACCTTCTTGGCAGGCTGGCCAGATCTCATTACAAGGCAGGAGGGGAAAGGAACAAAAGAATCACACAGGTTTCAAGTTTTCCAAGAACCACCTCGGGATAATTTTCCTTTATGTTAAAGAGTTTCTATTAGTAATTTGACCCAATGAGAAAACGATGCTGTTCTCACCATGTCCAATCTTAGTCAAAATAAAATCATTAATTTACAAACTTCTCTATGCCATTGGATCGGTTAATAAAACTGGAGGATTTAAGAAAATGCAAATGTGAACTGCTAAAATGAAAAGCCATCTCTGCATGCTTATCTGCTCGGGTTTCATCTACAACACAGGGTGTTCAAGCAAGCCTTTTCAGTCCTTGACAATGCCAGAAACAGTTGGGACCCTTTTACCCGCAACTGTACTTTGAGACCTGGTACCTAGGAAGAGAGGGTAACTCCCACAAAGAGGAGAAAGCTGTGCTCCTTGGGAGGGTAAGAACAGTTGGAAACAAAATATCTAGCAACAGAGGAAACAGAAATAAAGCAGCAGGGGAAGGCAAGAAAACCAGAACAAATACCAAAGTTAACACAGTAAAAAAAACATATTTATGATGGTCAGGGGCAAGAATCACCCAGAGAGGCCATGACAAAGCAAAGTGGGAGTGTGCTGGGGGTGAGAGGAAGGGAGAGCAGAGTCACGGGGTTTGGGGCCCAGGACTCTGCCAACAAGTCCAAGCGGTGTCCATTCTATGGCACTTTGGGAAATGCTGCTCTTGAGGGCAGAGCCCAACCCACTTCATCTTGGAATCCCAGAGCTTAGCACTTGGTGGTGCCGCAACAAAAGCTTGACTTGAACCACTGATATAATGAAGCATAATGGCCCTGTGGTCCACATGGGAAAACATATATTTAAAAGGAAACATTACTATTGCTTCTTGGCTACTGGCTATTACTAGAGAAATAAGTCAAACACTCACTTCCCTGCTTCTGAAGTTTCAGCACTGAGAGGAGTTTAGAAAGTACATCAATGCTGAAATACTTACAGGAGACATGTAGTAAGGTGTGCCAACGAACGTTTTTGCAAAGCTTGTGTCATGGTTTAAGATTCTGGCCAGCCCAAAGTCCCCCAGCTTCACGTTTTGCTTGGCATCCAGGAAAACGTTGGCGGGCTTCAGATCCCGATGCAGCACCGTGTGGCCGCCATCGCTCCGCCGGTGACATTCCTTCAGGGCCAGGGTCAGCTGCGTCATCACTCGAAGAACAAATTCCTCCTCCAAGTACTGCCTGAAACCAAGCAGGGCCCTTCTGAACAAACACCAGGAGAGCTGGGTGAAGGGGGAATCTCCTTTTCAGAGGGCACCAACAGGAAGTAAGGGATAGTTTTTGCAATACGCGTGGTGATGGCCAGGGATTGTCTAAAGTTCTGTGGGCCCAGCAAACAAATACAAGAAGGTCTTGCACTCACTAACGGGTTCATCGCGGATCCCAAAACAAGACGCTTAACAGACAAAAGAGGCTCCCTTTTGGCTTCCGTGGAGAAGAGACTTACCTTTCCTTGGTCCCCTTTGAAATCACGCTGGCCAGGTCCCCGCCTTCGCAGTACTCCATGACGATGTACAGGGTGGTGTTGGTCCGGTCGATGATCCGATCGTAGTAACGGACGATGTTTGGATGTTTCAGTTCTCGAAGCAAATTCACTTCAGACACGAGCATTTGTTTCTCGGCTTCTGTCATGGAGCCATAGTCCAATTCTTTCCAGACCAGTATCTGAAAGAAGTTCCACGGCCACAGGTCAGCGCAGGGGACAGGACGGCCATTGGGGTGAAGCACAAGGTGACCCGGCCCGGCTGCCGCGCGCACACCTGGGAGGACGCTGCCCTCCCGCCCCGCCAGCCCGGCCTCCCGCGCCCACCTTGCCGTCGCTCTTCCTCCGGATCTTCTGGCAGCGGCCGTAGGAGCCGGTGCCGATGGTGAACAGGACCTCGTAGTCCTCCGCCCGAGCCGGCATGGCCGGGCCGCAGGATCTTGCCCCGCCGCCGGGTTGCAGACGCCCCGCTCCCCGGAAGCCCCACTTTCGGGACGCCCCGCTCTGCGGAAGTCCCGCTCTCCGGAAACCCCACTGTCCCGACGCCCCCAAGTCCCGACGCCCCGTTGTTCCGACGCCCCGACGCCCGCAGCCAGCCGCCTGCGTCTGGTCCCTGTTTAACCGTCGCGGGCCCAGGCCTAGCAGCCGATTGGCTCGCGGTGAAGGCGCTCCGCCTCTCTGATTGGCTAAGAAGAACACAACACGCTAGGCCTCTTGGGAAAAGCGTATCACTAGGCAACCGCTTCAGCGTCCGCGTCAGTTTCAGCCTCAGGGCGGAAGGGGCGGGGCTACGTCGAGGACGGGCGCCGAGGCCTAAAAGCGTCAGGGTGTCGGCTTCTCGGCCCAGCCGGCTGCGCCCCCAAGGTCTCAAGATCCGCGGACCCGTCCTCAGAGGTCTTCGCGCCCTGCCCTTAGACCCCACCCACCCCTCCTCTCTCCCGTTCCCGCGCTCTCGGCCTGGACTGGGTCCCGACGGAGACGGTGCGCCCAGACCCGAGTTCCCCGCGGGGAGAGCGAGCACAGTTTCTGTCCAACAGGCAGGAAGAGGGGAATCGACGCGAAAACTGGCGCCGTCACGCGGCCAGAGCTCAGCGGCGGAGGGTTCCACTGCAAAGACGGCAAAGTCAGGGGTGATTTCGGGGCACCAAGACCTCGGGGCGCAGCGTTGCAAAGGCCGGAGCAGCGCGGCGGTGCGCACGGAAGACCGCCCTTGGGAGCGCTAGTTTGGGAGCACCCTGCAGGGTGTTGCCTCGGATCACCTTGGAGACGCCAACAAGACAAAGCATTACCATTAAAGTATAAGGCATCCGAATAGGGAATCAACAGGACTCTCAACAATACTTCCCTGCAGGCAATCTGCGAGGGCCTGAGGTCCTCACCCAGGGCTGGGTGCCCAGAGGCTAGTGATAGGGCTGTGCATCAGTAGGTCAGTTTTCCTTAAATATCTGTTCAGCATGGGATTGAAAGGCGCCTGATTTCCTATTAAGTTTTACAAGCCTCTTGATGTTAGAGATGAAATTCCATGCATTGACTAGAACATAATGGGAAGTACAAATCAGGACCTGGCGGTAACATTCAAGGGCACTGTCCTGCCTCGAAGGAATGTTGAGGTTTCAGGGATGGCGGAAGCAGTGACAAGTGGCTGAGCTCGCTGGCATTATATAGCATACATTTATATATATATATAAATATAATATATAATATAATATTAATATATATTATATATGTCAATATAATATAATGTATATTATATAAATATATAATATATTAATATATATTTCACTAAGATCCACATCCACGGAGCTTTCTGGCTGGCGTGCCAGAAATCCAGAACTGTATCTCATCTTTAAAAGAAACTACTAGGAAGACTATCTAGGAAGACTACTAGGAAGGGCATCTCCAACGGAACGTGTCCAAAGTCCGTCTCCCCAACTTCTCCCCAAAATGTGTCCTGCTGCCTCCTTGCTTCGGAGTAACAAATGCATATTTTGTTTTGTTCGCTGTTGTGCCTCCAAGCACCTAAAACTGAAAGTTTCCGTTCTCAATCACCAAAGCTTCCTTTTTTGTGTTCCATCCAGGAACCACTAGAGGGGAGCACATCACTTTACAATCAACCAAGGGCGGGGCCAACAGAACTGGCCTGCTTGGACTAGTCCATTGAGAAAACCAGACTCCATTTGCATATCGAGGAATTCAAATCTCAGATATTTTGTGTGTCTCCTCACCACAATGACGGGCCATTTCAAACATGGCAATTATGAAAATTCAAGTGCTTAATAAAGACTTCTGGAAAGAAAATGAAAAACCTGGGGCCTCCCTTGTGGCGCAGGGGTTAAGCTTCAGCTCTCAAGCTATCACCAGCCATTTTCGCCTGAATTGGATCGCTGGACATGGAGCTGACCCACAACACATAGCAGACCTCTCCTGTTTCCCCGCTGCTCCCCTCAGCAGTGGATTTCGGTAGATCCACCTATTCTGTGCCCCAATCTGTCTCTGGGGAATCCTCTAAACCCCGCAACCCCTGGCCTGCACCCCAGCTCTTGTATGCATAAATAAATAAAAATAAATCTTTGAAAAAGAAAATTAGAAAACTTTGTGCATAACGATCGGAAGCGAAAAAGTGCTAATGAAGGTGCTGGAGGGAGAAAGAATGTGGAGTTGTGGAGACTGGTCCTAATGTCACGCATGGCTTGGCAGAAACAGGACAAGCCGCTCACAGTGAGGCGCTGGCTCTGGGTTTCATGCAGGCGGCAAGGGAGAGTGTGGGCATCTGAGTGCTACCGTCCGTCAGATGGCCCCAGGTGCCCGCCAGAGGCGGCTGCGTCTCTTCCATACATGACACATTTTTAGATAGAGTGGGTCAGTTTTGAACCCCGCCTGGTCCCCTGCTCTCCTGGACATGGCTGCGGCCACAGCGCAGTGGGAGTGTTGACAGATGACCACAGTCAGACTGTGCTCTAGAAAGGTCCCCCTGGCGACGGTGTCGAGAAGGAGAGGGGGGCAGAAAGGTGGCATGGGGGCTCTGGCCTCACCCCAGGGGTGTGATATTGCACCACTGAGGCCACGGCCACGAAGGAGATGGTGTGGGAGACAGATTAGTGGGAGTCTGGTTACCTGTGTGGAGGAGAAGGGCAAACTCCTGGCCCAAGTGGCCAGGTGCCCTCCCAGCAGCAGGGAATGTGGGATGGGTGCCCCGTGTTGATGGAGGGCCCTGGCCATGGGGAGTGGCTGCTGGGCAGGTGGGTGCAGGCTCAACAATGCCCTGGGGACAGCGCTGCGCTGGCATCAGGGTGAGCACGCCCCAAGGTGGTCATGCGGAAGGCTGGGAAGGGACCTTGAGGTTACCCTGGGCAGGAGCAGGAAGAAGAGGCAGCCGTGTAGACAAGGAGATGCTGCGGGGTGTGGGAATGCAGGCACTGCCCCTATGCTGGGCTCAGGGCCACTAGCAGCCATATCTGGAGCTGGCCTTGGCCCCCAGGAGGAGCTCGCGCCCTTTTCTTTGTCTTCACCGCAGACCCTTTGCCAGGCAGAGGGTGGGGCCCGTGCACCTGCCTTTGCCGGGAGCACACACCAGAGGCAAGGAGCAAAGCCTCAGAGGCCCTTTCTCCCCAGCTGGCCCCTGAGCTCAGCCAGGCCCTGCTGGGGACCTACAGGTTAAATTCCTGACACTGGCAGGGGTGGGGTCCACTGTGACCCCAGGATCTTGGCCCTTAGCACATCTTCTTTTGGTGGAGGGCATTAAAATGATCAACAGCAACAACCAAGTGTAATTCAGGCTGTTGCCATAGCTGCACCAAGGCCTGGTTCCCCTCTGACAAATTCACCCCTCCCGCCTGTGGGGTTGTGGCGGGTCCACGCTCCTCCTGTGGCTGAAGCACACACAAGTGAGGAGACCCCGAGTCCCAGGTACTGCCCCTAAAAAACAGGGGGGCATATGCTTCCTCAGAATTTCATGAGGCTTGAATAAAAATATACAGGCGTGGGGCCTCCTTGGTGATGCAGGGTTTGTCTCAGCACTGTGAAGCTATCCACAGCCACTGTAGAACGAGTCCAATCCCTGGCCAGGGAGCTGACCCACATGGTGTGACAGACCTCTCCTGTCTCTCCACTGCTCCTCTCAGCAGTGGATTTCAGTGGCTCTGCCTGTTCTGTTTCCCACTCTGTCTCTGGTGGGTCCTCTCACATCCCCCCTACACCTCTGGCCTGGCCTGCACCCCAGCTCTTACATGCATGGATAAAACTAATATCCAGGCATGTCTCCGCTGCTGTGGGGGCCTCAGATGCAATAGCTATTATGGTTTTTAGTTAAATCCTCTCTCTGGGTGGAGCCACAGGGGGAAACTAGATACCCCAGACAGGGGGGGCAGGCTCTGTGGAGGACATTTACATAACCTGGCCACCTGGCCCAGCACCCCTGAGGGCAGCCCCTCCCAAGCCACCTTCACATGCCCAGGTGGCACCCTAACCAGGGCCACATCTCAAATCCCATTCAAAGGCATCCCAGCACCCAGTTCTCAGGACCAGGCAGTTTAAATGCACTTCCCCATTGCTGGGCAGTGCAGGCAGCTCCGGAGCGCCCACATCCTCCAAGGCCCTTCCTCCTTCTGGCCGCAGACACCTGCTCAGTGCCTGGAATGCGGCCCAGGTGCAGGCAGCTCAGGTGCAGGCAGCCCAGGTGGAGGTGGCCCTGGCAGACCAGCCCCTCCTCTAGACCTCAGCTCCCAGAACCTGTCTTGTTCAGGTCCAAGACCTCAGGCTTCCTCCTCCTCCTCAGGAAACTTCCAGAACCCCCTCTGGAGCCCTGCCCTAGCCCCTGGTGGCCTCCATGCCCTGAAGACTCTGACGCTGTGATGAGAAACAACTGAGGAGGGCTTGGACCACAGTTGAACGTGCCTCCCCGCTGGGCTAATGGCCAGCGTGGCTCCATTTTGACAGCCAGACACAGCCCAGGGCTGCATGGGTGTCTCCTCTGCTTCGTTTCCCTAGAGTGTTTCCGGTGTCTGCCTCTGTCTGGCTTTGATGCAGGAATCCGGCCTGGTAGAACGTGCAGCCATGAACCGAGGCCTGCAGTGCTATGGGAGAGGCTGCCTGCTCCGCAGCCATCCAAGTTAAGTTTTTGGTCAGTCGAATGACACGTGACTTTCACTGTGTGAAACGGGGGTGGTGGCCAGCACCCCTAACCCCCAGGGCTGTTCAAGGGTCAACTGTACATTTCTCTTGCAAATACACACAACCTGGGCCTCTGCACATTGTCCAGCAGACCCTGCTGTGGGTGGCCCCAGCCCAGGACATCAGGATTCTGCACAGAGGAGCGGGGGTAGGGGGCCCCACACAGGGAGGCAGGGGAAGGGTCCCCACACAGGGTCCCCACACAGAGTCTCTGTCCTGGCACAAACAGCACATGGGACAGGGGTGGGGGGTGGGGGAGTGCAGTGGTGAGGGGAGGCCCCAGCCTCCGGCAGGGCAGCAAGGAACAGCAAGGCCCAGACAGTAGCCGCTCGGCCTGGCCAGGAGTTTAGCCTCTGGAGCTGGCCTTCCCTTCTTTAGGCCCATGCTATAATCACCAGAAAGGGGAGTCAGCACAGTAAGTGGGAGGCCCCGACCTCTGGCCCCCCTTCTGCTCTGGCCTGGGTTGGGTGTGCCAGCCCCCAGCAGCCTTTCCCTGGAGGAGGATGTGACCTGTCCAGGATTCAGCACAATGGCGGGGTTGAAGGTCAGGTAGGAGTGGGCCGGGGAGCCAAGGGCGGTGGGCAGCGTGGGCTCCACTGGCCCTGAGCCTCAGCACCTGTGTTCTCGATGGGAGGCTGGGCTGGAAAGACCTGGGCACTCTGGAGTCCAGCGCTGGCTCCAGCACTGATGTCGCCCAGGCAGGCTGCCATGGGCTGTTCCCCACGGCTTCTCATGAGCCGGTGGAACCACCGTTGCTGCATCTCGGCATCCAAGGACCTGTCTTTCAAGCCCTGTGACTGGAAGCACAATGAGGAGCCACAACTCTGCTCAGGCTGGGGGGGCGCCGGGTGTGGGGGGAACGCTGGGGTTGGGGGGACGCCGGGTGTAGGGGGGTGCCAGGGGCAGGGGTACGTGGGTGGGGATGGGGGTGACACAGGGGGGAGGTGAGAGGGAGAGACTCCAGGACTGGGGGGACACTGGGGCTGGGGGGACATTGAAGCCCCAAGGCCTGGTGACTTCAACCATGATATTTGGAGATGGGTGGCTGCGATATCTTTGGTTCGGGCGAGGTCATCTTCAAGGCCGTCACCGGCAGGACTGGGGTCTTCATGAAAGGGGGATTTATAGACACATGGGGCACGCCATGGAAGATGAAGGCAGAGAATGGGGTGAAGCTTCCACAAGCCAAGGGAGCCCCAAGATGGCCAGAAGCCTGAGAGTGCCCTGGGCAGGCCTGAGTAGCCTGGGTTTGGTCACCACGGCTGGGGACAGCAGCTCACAGTGTTCTGGTGCCTCATCTGTGGCGCTGTGCCCCAAGCCCCGGCACACCTGCCACCCACACCTCACACCTGTGGGAGGCAGCTGCTCCCCAGAGGGCAAGCGGAGGCCGTGGCATGTCCCAGCTGGTCTGTCCTGCCACATTATCCCTCCAGCTCCCCCACCTTGCTCGTGTGTTGGTGTCCAGAGGTGAGATGGACAGACAGTCCATCCCCACAACACTTATCACAGCCAGGGCAGGTGTCCACAGATTGACACCATGCAAGTGCCCGGCCCTCCCTCCTGGGGGACATCCCGCCCCTGCCTCCTGGGGGGACAGGGGTACTTAGCTATTTCAGAGCAACAACGTTGTGCATGTGAGCTCAGTGGGGGGACACAGCCCTCTGCTTGGGGAAGACGAGGAGACCTCTGGTGAGCTCACAACAAGGCATTGGGACACCCGAGTGGATGCATTTCCTGGGTGAAGACAGGAGGTGACCACATCAGAGGGGGCAGGAGATGCACGGTCTCCATGGCCCAGGACCACCTGTGGGGCCCGTGAGCTTGGGCATAACCAGGCCCACCCAGACCTAGGCGACCAGTCGTCCAGGGCCCCAGGAGGTGCTGGGGGTCCGGGGGCTAAGAGCCTCGCGTCAGGGCCCACCTGGCTCTGGGCACACGAGAGTCCTGTCCTGGCCCAGGCCTGTTCCTGGGTCTGTAATGAGGGTGTGGAGATAGCGTGGAGCTTCCAGTTCGGCCATGAAGATGCTGTGTGCCTGCGGCCAGGAGAGTCTGTACCTGGGGCCCTACGGGCTTGTCGCCCCCAGAGCCAGGCAGGCAGCAGCAGCCAGCGGCTGTGTGCTTGGCGTGACATTGCAGCCACAGAATTGGCCGGGCTGGAGTTGAGGCTGGCAGGGTCTGAGTGTTTCCAGGCCTGAGCCAACAATCTGACCTCCACCTGCTCCAGGAAGTGCAGCCCAAGATAAGAAGCTGATGGCAGGGCCTGGCTTGAAAAGCCTGGCTGTGAGGGGACTAACAGAGCGTGTGCACTGGGGGCAGGAGGGTCAGCAGGAGGACTACCAGGAGGTGGCGGTGCTGGCCTCCAAGTACTGCCAATTTGACTTCAAGCTCAGCCCCCTAGGGTCCCTCTACCTGTGACCCAGGGAGCAGGAGGCTGTTCAAAGACCTCAGCAAGTTCTGTGCTGGAACCAGCTCTGCGGCCACAGGGATGGGCTGGGAAGGCCCCCAGGCCACACACAGAGCTCCTTCCAGAAAGTGCCTTCCTCCCCGCCCCCCACTGCTCTGCCCAGTTCTTTACCTGGGTGCGGCCTGACGGCCCCTGGCTTCAGACTCCTGGGCCTGGGGCTTGCCTGCCTCCTCCAGCCTCCTGGGACCTGCACACCCGCAGCTTTGGAGGACTCCCTGGGGGGCATCCACCCCTGGGCCCTGGGTCCACCATCCTGGACAGGTGCCCCGGTGCAGAATGGGGCCTGGAACTGTGGGAGTCGCCACCTGGGCACACTTGGCATCTGCCTGGTCAGCTCCTGACTCACCCCAGGCTGTGGGGTCCAACCCCTCCCCAGCCCCCCAGCCCAGAGCCGCAGGGCTGGTGTGCACTCCAGGCTTCCCCGCTTGGGTTTGCAGAGCAGGACAAGAGCTGACCCCCACTCCAGGCAGAGACAGGTCAGAGAGAGGAGAGTGCGTTCCCATCGCCCTGCCCTTCCGGGGTCTTTGCTCTGGTCACCCTGATTTTCGTTTTATTCATACGTCCTTTCATTGTCCACATTCTTGGAATCACCTAAAACTTTATGAAAAAGATGCTTTCAGTGCCCACAAACGCAGCAAATGTGACAACAGGTGTGAAAGGGCAGGGGAGGGAGGAGTCCTGAGCAAACACGGGGGCTGTGGCTGGATTGCAGAAGCCAAAGGAACTGGACCCCAAACCCCACCTTCCTGCCTGGTTCCCCAGAAAGTCACCCGGGGCTCACTGCAAGAGGCAAGCCGGACCTGCAGCTCTGCCCCAGAGGAACCCGTCGTCTGGACGCTCAGAGCAGAGCCAGAGCCACGGGCACCAACCACTCAGGCCTCGGGCACAGCTCCGCCCTGGGGGGGGGGGCCGGGAGCCCGGTCTCTCGTGCCCTCCTCCCTTGGAGCCCTGGGTGGAGGAGCCTGGATGGTGCCCAGCCGCTGTCAGCTATGGTCGCGTTTGCCTGCATAGTGTGTGGCTCTCGTCAGTGTAATGTGTGTGCACATGTGTGCACACATTACGCATGCATGCCTGCGTGGTATATGTGTGCAAGTTTGTATGAGTGTGTGCATGTGCGTTCACGCATGTGAGCATTGTGAGCCTACTTGCAGTGTGTTTGCACATGTGTGCACATGTTGCATGGGTGCATGTGCGTGTGTGTGTGTGTGTGTGCATTCTTGCCCTCTGCCTGAATAGGCTTTCATAGCAGCCATAGTGTCTTCCACAAGGGGTTGAGCATCTCTTAGGGGAGGCCGGGCCTGGCCAGGGCCCCATTCTGCGCCCAGCCAAGGGCCCTGGTGAGAGTGCTTTATGAACTGGGCTTCTACCAGCGGCCAAAGCTCTGTCCCCTACAAATCTTTCGGTATGTGCTGGCAGCACAGCTGGAAGCTTGGAGCCCTGGTGAGTCACCAAAGTTGGGGCACCGGTCATGGGCAGGCCTGGAGGGCAACTCGATCCCTGAGGTGGCACCCAGGCCCTGCTCTCGGGTTTCTTGGCATCTGACCTGCCGGGAAGTTGTGAACCTGAGGTTTCCTCAATAATTTACATCTGTGTCCTCCCTGGACAGGTTCGCATGGCCGCGGACAAAGCGAACACTCCCCAGGGTACCTGAGCCCAGGGAGAGTATCGCCAAGGCCCTGACCTGGAGGCTGCAGACCAGAGCTTGGCAGCGGCCTGCCGAAAGCACAGGATGACCAAGAGGAAGCTGAGGGCTCTGTGCCCCCCAGGAAGACAATGGGGCTGTGCTGGCTGCCTTCGTGGCCTGCGGGCACCCAATGAGACTGGCCTCTGCCATTGTCTAAGGGGGTGTCTACTAGGTGACGAGTCCCATCCGGCCCCCATGCCCCCACCCAGCCCTCCCATCACGCCAGCCTGGGGACCCGAATGCTTCCCTGAGTCTACACTGTCACACAGGCACTGGCAAGGCCTTGGGGACACCTGCAGTCCATACCTCCATGTCCCCAGGCCTCTCTGCACGTGTCTGCCTTGGCCCCTGGGGACCTGCTCTCCCAGCTTTGCCGGCAGGACGAGGTGCAGCCCCTGCCACTGTGAAGAGGCTGCAGGGAGTTGTGGGGTGGCTGGGAGGCGCCCCACGGGGCCTGGCCCGCTCTGTCCCTTCTGCTCTCAAGGCCCAGGTTGCGAAGATCCCGGCCCACCAAGCGCCACCACCGAGCCGAGCGCATCCTGCCACCTCCTCCTGACCATCAGGGGCCAGGGACTCTGGGGGGCGAATTGTGTACGGTTCCATGTCTCCACCTGCAAGGAGAAACTGCTTGATAAATTCCACATTTACTAACTCCTCACTTCCCCAGCTACCTCCTCACAGCAGCCTGGGGCTGCTCTGACACCCCCATGGACCCGGGGCCTGTTCGCCTGGGTTTTCCAGTCCTTCTCCAGGAAACCTGCTCCACCATCTCCGCTATGCCCTTCCTGTCTCTCTCCTCACCTGCTGGTAGCCAACCTCAAAGAAGGTTTGAGAATGGGGAGTGGGGCAGCCTGGGAGACTTCAGGGACCGGAGGATCAGCTGCTGTGGCAGCAATTTGCCAGAGCTGGGCCTTGGACGCAGGCTGTTATCCCAGCTGATGCTGCCGTCACCCCCAATAACCTCCCTCGATATTGGATTCTGTGACCCATTTGGAACTGGAAGACAGTGATTCTCAAGATATAAACTTCAGAATCTTTCTAACTGGAAAAGAAGACTTTTCAAAATCACTGTGTCCCCCTCAGTCTGCAGGATGCCCTCAACACAGGCTTCCCTCGTTCGGGTCTTCTGAATTATACAGAAGACTGTGGGCAAATGGACAGCTTCCAGCTCCTAGCAGCCCTGCTCCCCTCCTTTTGATAATTAGTCCAAGGTCTTCACCGCAAGTGACATCATGTCTCAGAAGCAAAAACAGGTCCCTATTAAGAGTTGTAACGTCTTCTGTCTGGGAGATCCTATTTCCTCTTTATGTGCGGGTCTCCCCACCTTGCTAATTGGCTCTCCCACTTTAAGGCCTTTTCTTGGTGCTGCCTGGAACCTTTGATAATTAGATGGAGTCTGGGAGGTGAGGCCAGGCGCTGGACATGCTGGTTACATTTCCTTCTGCCTTAGAAGTCAAAGGGTCAGGGCTGGGGAGCGGGGCTGTGGGCAGGCAGGCGGGTGAGGGGACAGGGAGCTTGCACCCCACTGGTCGTTCAGACCTCAGCACGGCCAATGCAGGAGCAGCGTAATCCTCCATCTAGTCCCCTCACTGGCCTTCAGGGCCACATACTTCATGTACACAGTCTCGTTCGACACGAGAAAGAATTCGTTGGAAGCCTCCCTTGGAAACGCCAGGCAATGAGGTGGGGGGACTGGACGTGGCAAAGGGCAGCTTGGGATCAAGTTCAAGAAGAGCCCACCCTGGGCCCCAGGCATGTCCTGCCTGCGGAGCCCTGGAACCAGTGGCCACCACCGGTGGTGGGCTGGATACTAGAGGTTGTCCCAGCCCAGGACACATCCCCTGTGCCAGCTCCACCTGGAGCCTAGAGGCGTGGGCTGTTCCACCGTGGGAATCGCCACCCCTGCTCTCAGAGGCTCTTCCTCCAGCGCACAAGCAAAGCACATTCATTTCCTTTGCTTGTCCTGAAGATGAGAGCGTGGTCCTCAGGGACTACCATGTTGGTTTCAAAACTGAGGAAAGAAGTTATGGTAGCTTTCAGAGCCACCACCCCCTGAGGGGTGCTCATTTCCATAGCCCTCTGGTTTACTAAAAATAGGATCCCAGACAGAGGGCGTGTGTCATTTGGGGGGAAATACTGGAATGGAATGAACAGACCTGGTCCTAGTCCCTGTGATTCCCCAAAGTGGCCGTTTGCCACCCCAGGAAGAAGCCGCCATCAGCAAACAAGCTCATTCCCAGAGTCCCTTGAGCAGGGAAACCACCCAGCCAGTGCCCGGTCAGCGCCAACCCTGACATGAAGCTTACCCTCCACAAAACTTCCCTTCTTTTAGATGGGTGTCCCTGTGTTTATTGGACTTACACAAGTGGATCAGCAGATCTAATCCGCTTAAAGTCTTAGGAAACTCAAAAAATTTCCAGCTATTGAAATTAAGGGGAAACTTGTCAAAGTGCCACTCTGCAGGCCTGGTGAGCGCTCTGGCCTAGGCAGCCAAGGAGGGCCAGCTTGGGTGGATCTAGGGGGCCAGGGGGCTCACCTTCCAAGAGGGCTCCTAGGAGTCGTCCTGTGAGACCCCTGGCCCCCTAGATCCGCCCAGCCCGAGACTCACTCTGTCACCCAGTCCAGGGTTCCCAGGGGCTTCTGCTTTTGCGCTTTTGGGGAGCCCTGAGCTGCCAATACCCAGGCCACAATTAAAGTCCCATGCTTCTTACCAGGGCCTGGCTGTTCGTCTCCAAGGCCACCCACTGCCCTCACGGAAACGCACACCGGGGGAAGTTAGATGCCCTCCCGTAGGCTTGAGCGGCCTCGTCCACCATTGGTCTGTCCTTTGGCGCTTTCCTGCTGCAGGAGGGCAGAGAACCTCAAGAGCAGGTGGGCTCCTCCACAGGTGAGCTAGGGGCGCCCTCAGCACACAGCCTGGGGATAGCGTTGGAGGGGACGTCCATTTCCCGCAACCACTGTGTTTGAACAGGCCCTGGGATCCCCGTCATCAGGATGTGGGCCTGAAGTCTCCTATCCTTTGCTTCCTTCCCACCCTGCAGCAATTCCGTACTCCCCTCACTGTCCTCAGTGGATCCTGATGCCATGGCCGCCAATCAAAAGACTGGAGATGAGGCCTGTCTCAGGGAGGATTCATAGCCAAATGAAACAAAAGAATGAAGATGAGCAGTAGGTTAGGCTTCTGTCTGGGTCCCCTCCCAGAGGCCGGCCCGGGATCTCTCTGGAGGTAAACAGAAAGGCCTCACCCACAACCTCTCGTGGGCACCCACCCAACACGCACACGGACAGTGGACGGCGCTGCAGCCTGAGAGCTGCCTGGGCCAGCTGGCAGGTATGTTCAATTTCTTCCTTTGCAAAATGGGTTTAATCAGCCCCGTGGGTCCGTTCCTGACCCAGAGCGGCCTGCCTGTTTCCAGCAGCAGCCAGCTACCTCCCCACTGCACTCCTGCAGTCCGGATTCTTGACACTTAAGCGTACGTCTCTCCAGCCTCTGAGAGTTAAGAACAAAGTTCTCCAAGTCCTGAGAGGTAAAAATTTATTGGTTTATATCTCACCAGCATGTGAATGGTGTGGTCACACCTGCTCATACAACTGACCTTTCCTTATAGCCAAAAGAGGAATTGTTTTCCTTTTAAAAATACATTTTTTTCCAAGCAGGAAGAAACATTTTAAAAACAACATTCTCATATTAAGTGGAAATTAGAAACAATGGCTTTGTTTTTTTCCAACTCAGGAGGAACAGGGCTGGTCAGCAGGTCTCTGGTGCCTCGGTGACGCTCTCGGGCCTCTGTGCCCTGCCTGCTCTCGCCATCCACAGAAACCATTTGGGGGGCACTGACCGCCGCACTGAAATACAGCCTAGATCCAGACACACAACAAAAAGGCAGACTGAACAGGGACGGCATTTGGTAGATGGTGTAGTGGTTTTAACGCATTAAGACTTTGTCAGTGGGATCACGTGTATTCTACAGACAGAGAATCTGGACACGCTCAAGATCAAAGCCTCAGCAGCCCTGCCGCACACCTGACTTAGCTTTGAGAAATAGAGCCGGTTTTAAAAAGAGGCGAGTTTCCGTGCACCAGGACAAAATTTGCTTTTGTCCAGTTCTTCCAAACTGAAAGGATGCTCGTGGGACGGATGTTAACGCTTTCCCAGGCTTCAAGCCCCAGCTGAGGCCAGTGGTGGGGATTTCCTGAGAGTGGTGAGTAGATGAACTGTGAGAAATGTATTCAGCATTAGCAGCTAAGAAACAAACCAAAAAAACAAAAAAGGAGGGGGCAGTGGTGAACTAGGGACAGTGCCTATGGCTCCAGGGGGCCACCTGGTTCATTTCAGAATTTTGCCAGAAGTTGTTTTTTTTTTTTTTTTTAAAGATTTATTTATTTATTTATTCATTCGTTTATTTTTATTTATTTATTTATTTATTTGTTTATTTATTTATTTATTTATATTATTCTAACTGGGTACAGTTAGAAGCACGGGAGGGTGAGAGAATTCACCAGAGCCAGAACAGGGAGCAGAACAGGCAGACTGACGAAGAAGTACACTGCTGAGGGGAGCAGCAGGCGGCAGGAGAGGTCTGCGCGCCATGTGGGACCTTCACCCGGTGGCTGGGGATAAAACCGGCACTGTAGAGGCTGTGGGCAGCTTTGCAGCCCAGCACTCAACCGCTGCGCCACCAGGGGAGGCCCCAGAAGTTGTTGAAATAAAATTACATAAGCTTACAACTAAGGCCAAAGCTAAAAGTGGTTTAGTTTAATGGGTGTGATCTGTATGGAAGAAACACACCAGGCTGAAGATGACACATTTGAGAAGCGAGTAGATTTGGGTGTCATTCCATTTTCCAAGTCACGATTGAATCACAATCATAGGTTGGCTACACGAGTTCAGGAAAATCAATCAAAGAATTCTGGTAGAATCTATTGATTATACGGAATTTACACTATTCCATATTGTAATACATAATATTGACACTATTCTATAATATTTTGTCTTTTTTGTTATGCTATACATCTTTGCTATCAGCAAAATTTGTAACAATCTTATGTACACTTGTACACATAGTTTTTTTGTTTTTTTTTTTTTTCTGGGTGGAAGACTGTTTGTTAAACGTCTTCCAGTATTCCACTTCAGGGGAGGTGGGGAAAGGAGGGTTGGTCTTAAACCAAAGAAGGAAGTACAGTTTGCCTCTGTTTGGTTTCTCAGTTTGCCCTCAGCATCCACTGGACATAATGTATGCTGAGTACAAGTCTGCAGATGCGAATGCCAAAATATCTCTAGTAAAACACAAATACCCCACCCCATTGCTAAGAATTAAAAGCACTTTACTTGAAAAAAAATCAACTTTATTTTTTCTAAGTTAAAAAAAATAGAACCAGCTATTAATTTCTGTTGAAAAAATGTTTCTTTTGGTGTTCACATCTAAATTTCTGAAAAGGTGATCTGGTTATTAAAATATCCCCAAATGCATTCATAAACCAGATCCACGTGTGACCAGCCCTTTACAAAAAGTAATGACAGTTGCCACAGCCTTTACATTCATCCTCATCATACATCACAACATGCAGATACACAAAGAGCGGTGAACAAGCAGACGTAAACACGGCGTCAGAAAACTATGCTCCATCCATATGAAATAAATATGACATTGCAATAACTGTAAAGAAAATGAAAGCAGTTAATAAAACAATGGCAGTCCAACGAAGCCATTTCATTGCCCAATCATGAAATAAGTTACTGTAAATGCACAGATTCCTTCCATGTAAAAATCTGTGCGTCACAGTTGTGTGTTCAACAGTTTTACACGATAAAAATAAAGCCATTCAAAATGTGTGTGCACGCTTTGCAACTAGAATACACTTAATTTTTTTTGCCCTTTAAACTGTTTTAAAAAAATATTAAATGTAAAAATCCTCAAATGGAAATTTTGCAGAAAAACCCATATTTTACCTTCTGTATGGCTACAGTCACCCTCCCCCAACAGTTCAGCACCCTCGGCTTATTCCCAGGGTTCAGTTCCTAATTGTTGGGGATCGATGCAAAATGATTACTATAAAGCACCAAGCAGTGACCGCCTCAGAGCCCCCGGCCCCTCAGTGACCCAGAGGGTCAGGCTCATCTCTGCCTCAACCCCCACAACCCATCCAGCCAATGAACGGCTGCCCAGGCTGCCCAGGGCCTGGCCTCGCAACAGGCGGCTGGAGGGGCACTCCACGGCCCAGCACTGAATGGCAAGACTGATCGTTTGTATCCATCTTTTGTGGGAACTCTGGAGGAAAGTCCTGTGTATGAAGAAAATAACTAACTCTTCCTAGTCAGCAGTGCAAATAAAATGTTCTTAAATATCTACAAGAATCCAGTAAGACTATCCACGATTGAAGACACTTTCTAGGATTATAAGCGGTCCCAGTTCGGAAGAGTCTTTGGGGAAGTGATTGTCAGACAATGTTATGGAGACGATTCCACAGGAGGAGGGAAAGGAGAAGAGTGGGAAGCCCGGTCACAGGGCACTCATGCGAACATTCCAGGGCGGCATCCAGGGCCGGGGCCGAACAACACATTCACAGAAAGGCTTGCGAGCAAGTGCGATTCCCAGGACCCACGGGTTATTCGGGGATCCCTTGCCCAGCCAGGGACCGTCTAGGCTTTGGTGTCTGTCTTTCCAAATCTCTTCACTCCTCATTAACACCACCATAAATATAGAGGCAAGTGAAATTAAGAAACCACTCAAACCATTTTTAAATTCGTAAGCATCCCTACAAGAAAAGCAATTTAATGAGAATAAAAATTCACTTCTAAATACAATTACATTGGTGGTTTGCGATGCCTTATTACTGGATTGGCTATCCAGTAACTTCTCATTTCTTTACCATGGAAAATGAAGTGTTGGGTGTAATATTAAAAACTATTTCATAGTATGACAGGTCAGAGTGCACAGCTGTCTTGTTAAACACAAAAGTCTATTATTTGGATTCTCAACGCATTGGTGTGCTCATCAAACATCCCCTTTCCACTCTGCTGTTTTTCTTTACCTTCCGCCGGCTTCTCCGCGATGTCCATATGTCCTGGCACTGACCACTGTTCCTGAGGGTGGGCGTAGGCGGCTCTGCCCACCGGGGCCAGGTCCACCTGGCTCTTTACCCCCGGCCGGGGAGGCGAGAGGTGCTGAGTCCTGTGGCTGCTGGCCTGTGATGCTGGAGTTTCTCTCTCCGCTGACAAAATGTGCATTTTTCTAAACCCCCTTTCATCTCCCTTTGCGGGAGTTGGAGGCACCAACAGGGCGAGCCACAGGTGAGAACCGGCTGCATCCCTGGCCCCCAGGCCGCGCCACGCCTGCCACGGAAGCGCCACAGAGCTTCCTACACGCACAGATTTTGCAAACAGAAGAGCAAGAACATGTTGGCAAAGAACCAGGTGGCAAGGCTGAGCGAACACGTCTATTTACAATGCACAGGTCTACTTTCAGGGAAGCCTCGGCCGTGGTGGGTGCAGTGGCCCCCAGGCCATGGTGGTGACTTGGCTGGGCCCATGAGCTCCCCCCGCAACCCTTATCCCTGCACGGGGCCCACGGGCACTTTCCTCTGGGGAACACACAGCTGTGGGCCCGGGTGGCTGATCCTCAGATGCAGTTTAGACACATCCTGCAACCTGGGGTGTTTGCGGGCCTCACGCGGAGGCAGCTTCAGTGTCTTCCATTCCCTCCTGTCAGCGCCGTGCCCCAGACTGAGCCGGGCCAGCTGCTCTGCACCAGGACACACCTGGAGTGGGAAGGCTCTGCTGCGCAGCGCCTCCAGCAACCTCCACCCATCCCCGCGTGGGCACGGGGATCCCCACGCCCACCCATCCCGGGGCACTCGCCAGTTCTCTCACAGGTGCAATGAGTGACCCACGGACAGAGCCACCTGGATTTGGTGTTGCTTTACCCTTCCCACACTGCCGGGGAAGTTACATCTTTTCAGTGTTTTTGGTTTATTTGACGATGGAGAACACTAGTCCTTGTTTTCACTGTACAGTCTACTTCTCAAATTGTCATATGTACAGTTAGCGACTGATGGCTCTAGCCTGCTCCTGTCATAGGAACTGCCTCTGGCCTCTGAGGTCACAGCAGGCACAAAGGCCAAAATCCAGTGCCCCCTCTCCACAGCGGCAGCTCCAGGACTCACCAAGGTGGTGCCGGCAGCGTGTGTGAGAAGAGGTGGGGTCTCCTGTGAGCTAAGTCAAATGAACACAGTGACACACACTCACACACCCCACATACACCCCACACACACCACATACACCCCTCGAACACACCCCCCCCCCGCACCCCACAAACCCTTTCTAGAAATAGACATGACTTTTCCTCTTAGGAAGCAACGGCAGCTCCCAGTGGTGGGACGCAGCCTTGGGCCGTGCGGGAACCACCTGGGCCTGGCTCCCCGCTTAGCATAACCTGGCAGCCGCACCGTGTAGCATGTGTGGGGTTAATGTTCCTAACCACCTGCACACGACACGACGCCTCCAGCGCCTGTGCCCCCCAGGCAAGCTCTGCGCAGGCCGGGGTAGGGGGCGCACAGTCCAGTGGCAGCAAAGCCCCGGCCTGTGGCCTGGTGCGGTCGCAGCTGCTCAGCCATGGACAGGCCTTGGGGCGGAGAGTCCCCTACAGGCCACAGCCTGTGCACCAGGGAACTGGCAGCCCGCTCAGCGTGGGCAAGCAAGTACAGACAGTGCTTCCTGTCCTGCCTGCCCACAGCCTGGGACCAGGGTGCCCCTCTCAGGACACCAATACAGGGCCGGAGGCCACAAGCATTGAGCACCCTGGGGCTGGGGCCGCGGCATCCTGCAGTCTTCTATGGTGGTCTCACGACGTCCTCTTCTCGCTGTGATGTTGGTGTAAATGTGTGTATCTCTTTAAGACATGGAAAGTCCTGATAGCATACTAGCGGGTCGTCATGTTACTGATCCTCATTTAGTAGAGTTTTAAAATATCCCAAAGGGGGATAAATACTAATCCAGCCACTGAATCACCTGTTTTATATATATATATATATATATATAAATCAGAATATATATATATATATATTCTGATTTGCACACGTGAAATGATGCTTGTTATGAAAGTTTCGAGCCTGGGGTGACCTTGACAAGTCCAAGTCAGTTCCTAAAAAAGGCAGCGGTAGAAATACCGGGCGATGCTGTACCACATGTAGCCGGACAGGAAGGCGAAGGACTGGATGAGTAGTATCCACAGGTTGCTGAGGGTCATCTCCCTGGCGACGGCTTCCTTCTGGCCCCGGGCGGGCGGGAAGGCCCCTGAAAGACAAGCGGAGACATGCATTTGCAGTGCCCTGTGGTCGGGGTCCGCAACAAAAGTGGAGTCACAAGGTCACTAGCTTTTATCCTGTGCCCACCTCGTGACCTCCCTTCACTCTGGGGACAGGCCTCACCTGGAATGGGCTCCCCCGCGACTACGCTCCACCCCCGGCGCCCGCCCACTGCCTCACTGCCCGCCTGCCTGTCTGTCTGGGCTGCCCGCAGCCTGGAACCATCCCCACCCCCTTCTGCACAGATGTGTTTGGGGGACACGTGCGGCAGCTGCTTGCACCCCTCCCATGGTGGCAGCGCACAGACTATGAGCCCACACTGGACAACTGGCCTGCCGGACCTCACAGGTGTCCGGCAGCGCCACCAGAAACATGGATGTGCGACACGGGGGTTATTTCCACAGGCAGCACTGCGTGAACTCCATCTAACACCAAACAGGAGAAGCAAAGAGAACTGATGCCCTTCAGGGCCTTTCTGGAGGGCAAAGCTAGACCTTCTCAGAGGATGCCACCTAAGGCTCCCTGACAGTGCCGCAGCTGCCCACGCTCGCCGATTACCCCAGGGCCAGCTGACTCAGGGGGGACTTGCCCCCAGGAGACACTGGGGGAGCACTGTCAAGTTCCGAGGTCAACGGTGCTAGCGGCTCGTTCCTGTAGCCAGCACCACAACGCAGAGAAGGGCTGAGGAGGGCTGAGGAGGAGCCACGAGGGCGCCTACGAGGGCCTGGGGCCGCGTCTCCAACAAAACGCTGAGGGGCTGCTCCCGGGGCTCGTGGGGACAGCAAGGCTGTGGCCATGACTTCAGGCTGGGCGACGTGTATGTCTTGAGTCTGAGTCTCTCCTTCTGTCCCAGCTCCCTGGGACCCGCATGACCCCTCCTGTGGTTCTTTGCCAGAAGGTGCCTTAGCCATGTGGCGAGCTGTTTGGCCAGGCGTTTGCCCACGAGGGGATGGGGGAAGTTCTGGAATTTTATTGGGAAACCCTTTCTCCTCTCTCTCTTTCATGCACATCACTTCTATGAAAAAACTATCGCATTGAATTTAAAGAAGAAAACGTGAGTGTGAGGCCAAGAGGGGGCATCTGGCTGGGAATTCACAGGACACACTGGTGCCCACTCCCGGGCTGCCCAGGGCCAGTGAACAGGCCACACAGTTGACAGTCAGGAGTGCGTGGCCGGGACAGACTGACGTAACATGTGCTTTGACTGCACCAGAAAAGCAAATTGTGACCATGTCTGCCGGACCCGGGTCTTGCTTGGCCACACAGCTGTCGGGCCCAGTGTTGATGGAAGCCGGGTCCCCTTCCTGATGCCCCTTCTCCCTCCCTCTCAACCCCCCTCTTCACAGGGTATCTTTATCTCAGGGCATCTTTACCACGCTGCACTCGCCAGAGGACATGAAGAGCAGGAAACGGACCTTAAGGTGAACCGGCCTGTTCTCTTCCCAAGGAGAAAAGGGTGAGATTGCAGGCATGAAGCCTTAAAAAGTGAACTCCATACATAAAGAAAAGAACAAGGATCAGGACTTCCTGGTGGCCTAGGGACTAGACTCAGCGCAATCACC
Organism: Talpa occidentalis; assembly: GCF_014898055.3. NCBI lineage: Eukaryota > Metazoa > Chordata > Mammalia > Eulipotyphla > Talpidae > Talpa > Talpa occidentalis. The sequence goes on along the minus strand of NW_023605194.1, from coordinate 70,367,259 downwards.
CCTACAGCCTGAGTTTGATCCCTGGCCAGGGAGCTACCCACGTGGCGCAGCAGACCTCTCCTGTCTCCTTGCTGCTCCCCTCAGCAGTGGATTTCAGTGGATCCACCTGTTCTGCTCCCCACTCTGTCTCTGATGAATCCTCTCACCCCTGTATCTCTGGCCTGCACCCCAGCTCTTGTATGCATAAATAAATAAATCCTTAAAAAAGAGAGAGAGAGAAAAGAACAAGGATCTAAAACCACAGCTAAAGGCCATCTTGGGTGGCTGCGAGATGGCGGCAGTTTTAAAGGCAGCAGAGACGTGGGCACCACCCACCCCTTGGGAAGACCCCAACCCTCGCAGCCAGGGCCCATCTCACTTGTCACCTGGAGAAGGTAAGGCCAGGCCTGAGCTGGCTAACACCAACTTGCCTCCATGAAAGCTCTAAGCTGAAATTCTTAAATATAGGAATACTCTGATTCCCTCAGGGCATCTGAAGAACTGAAAATGCTCCTTTTCCCTAATGTGCTTCTCAGGTTGAGCAGTAACTGGGACACGTCTCTAAGAGGGGGCTGCGTACCTGTTTTGTAGAAATGGGATAAGAGGTCCTCCTTCTCAATGAAACGCTGGTAGAGCCAGTTGGTGAGGCCCTCCGTCTCCAGGGGAACATCTTTGATGGGGAAGATCCTGGTGAGAGCGGGGGAAAGGGCAAAGGCACTGTAATTCAGCAGGCAGCATCTCAGGAGCCCACGCCCATGTGGGGAGAAGGCCAATGACAGCATGGAGCCTGTCCTGCTCTGGCAAGGGCTGGCCTCAATTTCTCGCGGCACCCTGGCTTCCCTAAATCGTGGATATCAGCAGGGCGGGTCACTGACTCTCACGGGTTCACCTGCCAAGTGCAGGTCTGGGACCAGATACACCGTGACAGTATCTCTCATCTGCAGTTATGGAGAAACAGTCCGTCTCCCCACGGATGCAGGCTGAAGCATGGATGACATTTAGAACAAAAGAAGCTTTAGATTACAGTCACTCCAGGGCCCACTTAACTAGCCAACGCTGGCCACAAGCGCCTTAGCGATGTTCTCTTGGTGGAAGTGTCTGTGAAGCCAACAGATCTGCCTGCACTGGGGCCTATTGCTGATTGTATCAGACTGGCATCACGGCAGAGTGACCCCAGCAAGGGGGGCTGAGGACCCGCAAGCTCCACAGGGGGTGGCAGGAGTGGGATGTGGAGAGGGGATTTGCTGGCGTGAGACCAGGACCAGTGCGGGTAATTCCACGTATTCGTTGTCCTGAAAAGGTGTTTCTGTGCCTTCTCGTTTTCCAGTTAAGTCATGGGGGGTGTCTTTCCTAGTGTCCTTTATTCCAGGCAAGCACCCCAGTGACTGAACGGTCTCCTTTCAGACAGGAATGCACCTCCGTGTGCTCCTCCTTGCCTTTGCTGCCTTGCTCAGGGAGTAAATGGCATCCCTGCTGAGAGTCCATCCACAGACAGTGGGTCTTTTGTGTTTTTAATGCTTGGAAAGTATTTGCTTTTTAGGCACAACTGGAGCCACTCTGGGGGTGGCAGGGGCAGGCGCCCTAGTGTGGGGGCAGCCGCTGGCTCCAGCCCTGCCCCTGCAGCTGTGTGAACTTGGGGACATGTTTGACCTCTGACTTCCTCCCTCATTTGTAAGATGGGGCTAAAAAGTGATTCCCCTTATAAACCTGTTCTCTCTGTAAAGTGTTCAGAGTAGCAGCAGCTGCATTTCAGGACTGCACTCAGGCAGTATGGCCCTTAGACATCATGGTGTGAGCATCTCGAGGCCACTGAGGCAGCTGTTGATGTCACCCTGCAGACAGTCAAGTAAAACAAAGGATAACAGGGGTCCCCAAGTGCAACAGGTGAGATCCTGCAGAGGCTTGAGACTCCTCATGCCAACGCTGGCAGAACCCAAGGCGCAAAAGCAAGGAGGGGCCTTTCCCGGGAGGCCCGGAGGTGGCTCCACGGATGTCTTCACCTGCAGCGCTGCGGAGGCAGACAGCGTCGGGACCCACCTCCACCAGCTGTCAGCTCTGGAAGTGGCCTGTCCTCCCTCTCTCCTGCTCTCTGCTGTCTCTCTAGTGCAGGCTGTAGGAGACAGTCACCAAGAGCTCAGGACAGGCTGGCTGTGGCCGCCAAGCAACCTTATAATCTAATTTGCAGGTAGGAAGATGAACTAGCAAGTCACGGCAACCTTGTTTTTGCCTTTTCCACATTTACACACCTGGGGTTGTGCACAGCTTCCTGTCTACCCTGCTCCCCCCTACTTCAACTCTACAACCATCCTTTTGAGTCCAGTCCAAACAGAGCCTCCTCAAAGCTCTCCCTGCTCCAAGGCCAGAAGCTCAGCGGTGGGGCTGGTGGAATAGAGACTCTCCGAGACTGATAAAACGCTGAAGCTCCTTGCATAGGATTTTACTGCACAGGATTAGTTTCTGTAAATATAAAATCAGGCCTCGTCAGCAAAGGTGAAGTCAGCAAGACTCACAGGGCTAAAGAGGAACTTGGGGTATGTTTAGACATCACTAAAAGAAAGAAGCGACATTAAAAATGAGGCCAATTGCACTGAGGGGGTCTGGCTTTCCTGCGGAGTTCTGGAAAGTGCGTGGGGCTGGTGGGCAGCCCCCTTCCAGGGGGCGAGGCCTGGCACAGAGACCCTCCGCCACCCCTCCCCCAGGGCCCTCCACTTCTATTACTCTGCTTGGTCACCACAGGATTAAAATATTAAAACGACTAATCCCCTCACATGGCAAAGCACCAAAGGCACAGGGTCCAGCCCCTGTGAGCAAATCAAAGGGTTCTTGTGTAAAATAAACAACAGGGAAAAATGTTCTCAGCACGATGGCAATCCGATAAGAAACTAGTTCCTCACTTTCAGGAATAAAAAATCCCTATTTTCAATGATCCAGAATGTATTCTTACACAGAGTATTCTAGCAAATTCCACAGAATTGGACTGAAGAGCACGAGGCAAATTATAGAAAGGTTTTGAGAACAAGGCGGAAGCAGCAGCCTGGATGAGGCTCCATTGCAGACGCCAGGGCAGTGGACGGCCTGCCCCCGAGCCAGGGGCTGATGCCCAGACCAGCCTGCCTGCCTGAGCCAGAGCCCCACAACATCCTGGTGACCGCTGAGAATTACACTCAGCCGCTGTTGACTTAAAACTCAAACGTGGGAACTGTTCTATTAGGGGGATACACTATTTCCAACAAGACGCATCTAGATGAGACACAAAGGCCACAGGGACCAGGTGCACAGCTCGGGCAGCTGGGCTGCCCTGAGCAGGCCACAGCCCCGGACACTGACCCTTGGAGAGAGCAGACCTTCAACGTCCTCATGACAAGAAAAAGTGTGTTCTTTTTTTTTTTAAATTAGGAGAAAAGAGTATTTTTTTGAAGAGCAATGACTGCAAAAGGATCCGCAGGGCTGGGGTGGGTGGGGACCGCTTGGATTCTGAAGCTGTTTCCAGGGACTGGTCACTGTCCCCAGATGACAGTGTGTCCAGGTTCACGTCCCGAAAGCAGCTGTGCTTTCATGTGGCCGGTGAGGCCTTGTGCTGTGCGACACCTCCCACTGCAGAGAAGCAGCGAGGCCTGTCTCTGTCTTAGCCCCCTGAGGATGCTCCTCCTGCAAATCTCCAGCTTCACCACAGTGAAACAAGGTCCCCCGCATGCTACGCAGGCCTAGCCCCCGCTGGCGCCCCAGCAGCTCGGCCAGGCCACACCAGAGCTTTACGTCCCTAGCCCCTAGCGGGCGGGAAGACCTGCTGGCAGATAACAGGAGCCGTGGGTGGTGAGCGCTCATCAGACAGCCGGGTGGAACTAAATGCTCGCGGTCACACTTAATGGGCGACTTTCTGGTTCAGTCTGAGCAGTGGTGGCTGAGCCTCTTCCAGGCAGGGTTGGGACCAGAGGCCACAGGGCAGGAGCGGACGAGGAGCACAGGCGGGAGGGGCGCAGGGCAGTGAGGCTGCAGGCAGAGACCACCAGCAACACCCAGAGAGCCCTCGCATTGGAAAATGAGAAACAGGAAACTTTCCTTCCACGGGGGATGCGGGGCTGGGGTGGAAGGGGAGGCCCCTGGTGGGAGCTACATAATTATTCAGTTACTGGGATGCAAAAGGCCCCTGAAATGTGGCCCCTGTGGTGCGGAATGACTGATCTTGCCTACTCGAGTCCAGTCTGCTTTACCCCAGCCTTTCATTCCAGAGCGCAGCATTGCACAGACTGAAACCTTTTAGTGCTCTGTTATGATAAGCATGTGAAAGTCTAGAATACACAGTTTATTTCAATATCCTTGATAGAAAGAGGTAATGGCTAATTAATGTCTATTAAATGATATGCATTTTCAATGTGAATTTATTAAGTTCTATAATTACGTGAGGACAAAGGTTTGGTTGCAATTACTCAAATGATGATTGAAGCAAAATTCTAAAGTCTGCCGGCAATTTCTTGTTTTGATTTCCCTTTTAAATTGAAGAATTAAATTCTCTGAGAACTGCTCTAAAAAAAAAAAAAAAAAACCTCAAGTGGAATTAAGAAGCAAACAAATCCTTTCTACATCATGTGAAACAAAATTGGCTTGAGCCACATGGCTTAATAGTAAGGATCTTCATATATTATGGTTAACTACAGAGGAAAAAAAAATTCATGAATAGTTTTAAAAATCCACCTAGAGGACCTCCCTAGTGGCTCAGCACTGTGAAGCTATCCGCAGCCTCTGCAGCACGAGTTCGATCCCCAGCTGGTCAGGGTGCTACCCACATGACGCAGCAGACCTCTCCTGCCTTGCCTGCTGCTACCCTCAGCAGTGTATTTCAGTAGATCTGTCTGTTCTGTCTGTTCTGCTCCCCACTCTGTTTCTGGTGAATCCTCTCACCACCCCCCCACACCTCTGGCCTGTACCCCAGCTCTTGTATGCATAAATAAATTAATTAAAAAAGCACGTCCTGATTGGAGATATCTTTTTTCTGTGCAAAAACTTAAAACTATGACCAAACAGGGCCTCGCCGGTGGCGCAGCGGGTTGAGCACCTCGCTGTGAAGCTGTCCGCAGCCTCTGCAGCGCAGACCTCTCCTGCCTCACCTGCTTGCTCCCCTCAGCAGTGTCTTCAGTCCATCTGCCTATTCTGCTCCAAGCTCTATCCCTGGTGAATTCTCTCACCCTCCTGCGCCTCTGACTTGTACCCCAGTTCTTATATAAAAATCTAAAAAAAAAAAAAAAAAAAAGAACTGCAACTGATATTAAAAAATTATTAAAAAAAAAACTATAAGCAAATAACCAGAGAATATGAACAAAAGCCAGGCTTTCTGAGAACAGTGAAAACACAAAGGCACCGTAAGGACACCATGCTCCCTCAGGGGGACAGTAATGTCGAAGGGCCTATTGCTGCCAGGAAAAAAGCCAAGATGAGCAATGGCCAGATTTTGGGGGAACTGAGAAAGCTGGGGGTGGAAAAACAGCAGGAACAAGGAGGCAGACCTTACCCACAACACCCCATCTCCTGCCCTCCTCTGGGTATCCTGCTGGCAAGAGGGCAGGGGAGCCCCGCTCCCGGGCTGGGCCCTGGGGCTCAGAGTTCCCTCCCCCATACTGATACCAGGACACTCTGCTCCCCCCATGCAGCTGCACACGATCCATCCCTGTCCTTGTCCAGACAGCGACCACATGCTGGGAAGAAGAGTGTCTCCCCCCAGCCCCAAGACCCAGGGCGTGTGTGGGTGTGGAGAGTAAGCAGAACTATCTGTGCTTTGGCTAGTATTTCAGGGTGTGATTCTAAGTCATAATGTAATCTCTGCAAATCTAGCAACTTAAAATTTGCTTTTTTATTTCTGTCTGGTAATAAAGTTTCTAGAAAGAAATATACTCCGCAAAGCTTCTCTTTTACTAGCAAGAGCATTTTTCTATACCAAGGTAGCCATTCTTCCTCCTCTGCCTACTGGTTTTGATCTCTGAGTCAGGGGTCCTTAATCTTTTTTTAATATCTTTAACCTCGACCTTTCTTGGGAATAGAATGAAAGCTACGAAACTTCTCTGCAGAGAACTGTGAAATACACAAAAATTTGCACAGAGATTCAGTTAGAAAACTCTGAGGCCCACCTATGAGACCCTGCGCTAAGAACTTCTTCTGGTGAATTAAAAAGCCCAGGGCCTCCCCTGGTGGCGCAGTGGTTGAGCACTGGGCTGAGAAGCTGCCCGCAGCCTCTGCAGTGCAGGTTCAATCCCTGGCCACTGGTGAGGGTCCCACATGGCGCGCAGACCTCTCCTGCTGCACCTACTGCTCCCCTCAGCAGTGTACTTTGGTTGATCTGCCTGCTCTGTTCCCCGCTCTGGCTCTGGTGAATTCTCTCACCCTCCCACGCTTCTGACTGTACCCAGTGGTTGTATAAATAAATAAATAAATCTTTTAAGGGGAAAAAAAAAAAAAAGCCTGGTACTTTTCCCTGTTAAAATAATTTTATTAAAAATGGACATTTCAGAATATCATTTGTTTAACATCTCACTGAGTTATCTCCATTATCTTGGTTAGATAGAGGTTTTCTTAGATATCTTTTCCTATAAAATATTTTTTTTTTTTTTTTTTTTTTTTATAAATTTTATTGTTATACTATAAAATATTTTTTATGGGATTCAATTTTGTAACATTATATTCTAAATCCCTTAGTAAATTTTAGGTAACCAAACTACATATTCTTAAATTAATTTCTTTTTAGAAGAACTGCATTCATTCCAAATTTATTTGAGATCGTTCTTCTCAGGAAAAAAGATTTTGAATCACTAATTAAATTTTTGCATGTTTTTGAGATGTCCTTTTAAACAGATGATGAAATGAATGCAAAGAAATACTTACTGGATCATCAAAGAATTAGGATGGAAATTAGGGGATAGAGACTATTGCCTCCTTTTATTATGCTACAGTTAACATCATATGCAGCATTAAAAGTCAGAAGATGGGGCCCCTCTGGTGGCACAGCGGTTAAGTACCATGCTGCGAAGCTGTCCGCAGCCTCTGTAGCACTGGTTCGATTCCCCGCCGGCCAGGGAGAACCCCACATGGCACGGCAGACCTCTCCTGCCTTGCCCGCTGCTCCCCCCAGCAGTGTCTTTGGTCCGTCTGCCTGTTCTGCTCCCAGCTCTGGCTCTGGTGAATTCTCTCACCCTCCCACATTTCTGACCTATACCCCAGTTCTTGTATAAAATAAATAAAATCTTTAAAAAAAAAAAGTCAGAAGATGCTTAATTTTATCCGGTGATTATGATAGTGACAAATAATATTCCTATTATCTTTTGGGAAGTTATCTATCTGATCATACCTCAAAACATGATAAGAAAAATTTTTCTGTTACTTAATGTTTAGAATTGCCAAATTGTAGCAGAGACACAATCTGACCTTCAGGGTAGTTTGAAATGTGCCTGCTGTTGCTTTTACTTCACGTTTATTAAGTGCCAATGAATATAAATGAAGATGGTACAATTATTCAAAATAAAAATAAAAAAGGACATTTCTTTTCTAAGCTTTCTTACAACTCCATTCATTTCCCCCCTATAAATGAAAATGACCCCTATTCATTGGCTTAAAGAAAGGAGGGTGACTCTACCAGAATGCCTGCATCATCTCAGCCAGAATGCCTGCATCACCTCAGCCAGAATGCCTGTATCATCTCAGCTCCCAATTCCAGGTTTTCTGAGTGTGACCTGCTGGGAAGATGCCACCCCTGTGATATGGGTACCCCAGCATCCCAATCCTGCCCCACAGCCATGCCCTCCCGGGCAGGGCCTTAGAAGGGAGCTTCACTTACAGGTGACCATCTTAGCACCCACTGGAGGCTGATTTGTTTCACAGGCAGGAAAGTTAAACTTCTGTGGGGGAGCCTGCTGCTGCCCAGCCCCGGCCCAGAGCGCTGGGGACTGAGTGATGGCCTCAGACGTGGGAAGTGAGAGTTGCCGCTGCTGCCTCCCGCACGGAGTCCCGCACCTCACCACTCCTTTCAGAGTCACCCCCCACATTAGAAACCCCAATTGTAATATCTACATTTCAAATCATCCCAACCGCTGACGTTTCTAGAGCTCTGGTGGACACACATGAAAACACAATCTCCCCCGTCGGCGGGTGCCATGGAGCAGCTTTCCTCACGCCGAGGGCTTCAGGGCATTTTTCCTCTTCCTTGGGGCCAACACTGCTCATTTTCAATCTCCGTAACTAAGTCACCAGGTTGCAATCTTTGCCCAGGAAACATATGAAGAAGAATGACTTCTAAAGTGATCAATTCTACCCAGGCCTTCCCAGAAGTGTGCTTTGACATAAAGGTTTAGACATATTTCATGAAACTCTGTTTTTCAAAAATCTATTTAAAAAAATCTCCAGAAACTAGCACAGAATAGCCATGAATAGTTTTGCTATTGTTGATGCAGAGTACAAATAATCATGTTAAAATACTTAAACATTAAAGGTGCAAGTCACGGCTAGCTCATCCATCCCATCATTTAGGAAATCTTATACGACGATGATAGAACAAACTCCATTTCTATTAATGCAGACTCTGTAACCCAAAGGCGTGCACTTCTAGCACTGATGTGTGTCCTGCAGGTGAACAGCCTTTACCAGCGGGAATCACAGTGTCTCCAGAATGCCAATTTCAGACTTTCATCACTCAGTGAAATGACTACTTCATGTGTTATTTTCATATTAAAAACAGCATAAAAACTATTCAACTATTTTCACTCTCCGATTAAAAGCTTCATGTTAAAACAGACTTGCTGCCCAGATCAGCCGCGGCCGCCTGCCAAGCACCAGCCTGGAGTCTCACCGGTAGTGGACGTGAGTGACCGTCGGCTTCCTGTAAGCCAGGATCCAGGTCTGTATGTCGATGGGTTCAGCTTTGGGGTAAGCTATGGTTGTATCTATTATCCACTGGAGGCCTTTGGATTTGCTGCCTGAGAGCAAAGGAAAAAAAAAAAGACTTAAATGGAAGAAAAAGAATATTACTTACAGTAAGTAAATAACCTGGCGTGGATTACTAGAATGGACAAAGCACACTGCTGTGCCTTTGGCATGAAGAAAACAGGATGGTTTTGGCACTACTGTTCTCCACGATGCACTCAGATAAAATGAAGTATTTCTTATTACAAATGGATGAATTGCCAACAAATTAAGAAATAACAGAGCAGTAGTATTTCCTGGACATGCGTCATTCAATGCCAGCTTGCACTACCGAGGTCTCACACAAAAAACCTGGCCCTGGAAAAGTCAGGTTAAAATAGCACATCATAAAAGTGAAAGTCAGAGCTCAAAACAAAACAAATCTGTTCACTAGACATTCATCCACACGTGGAATAAAGTAGAAGGTTAATCATCTAACCGGTGCATGTGACAGTGAGCTGTGGCTTTTGTTTAAAACAAAACAAAAGCTCCTCAGGTTCTTCGTGCCTGGGGGAGGCTCAGCAGGCAACTTCCCTGGGGCAAGGAGAGGGGTGTTCTGGGCGCTTAGGCCTTTATTTCCAGCATTAGTGCAAAGCCAAGCACAAGCTGAGAGGCAAGTCTTCCCAGACTCACCTGTGACAGTCGACCTTCATCTGAAGCATTTAAGAACTCTCTTAAAAAAATCAAAACTCATTTTCAAGTCTGAATGAATGTTAGGAATCATTTTATATGTCAAATGATGAAACCCTGGCCAGAGGTACTTTAAAAAATTTAGAACAGGGCCTCCCCGGTGGTGCAGCGGTTGAGCTCTGGGTTGCGAAGCTGCCCGCAGCCTCTGCAGCACCGGTTCAATCCCCGGCCACCGGGTGAGGGTCCCACATGGCACGCAGACCTCTCCTGCCGCCCGCTGCTCCCCTCAGCAGTGTACTTCGTCACTCTGCCTGTTCTACTCTCTGCTCTGGCTCTGGTGAATTCTCTCACCCTCCCGTGTCTCTGACTGTACCCAGTGCTTGTATAAATAAATAAATAAATCTTTAAAAAAAAAAAAATTTAGAACAACATTCAGGGGCAGGGAGGGGAGTAATTTTTTTAAAAGAATTAAGTAAAAATATTTTAATTTTGGGCCTCCCCGGTGGCGCAGCGGTTGAGCGCTGGGTTGAGAAGCTGCCCGCGGCCTCTGCAGCGCCGGTTCGATCCCCGGCTGCTCCCCGGCCACCGGAGGAGGGTCCCACATGGCGCGCAGACCTCTCCTGCCGCCCGCTGCTCCCCTCAGCAGTGTACTTCGGTCCTTCTGCCTGCTCTGCTCCCTGCTCTGGCTCTGGTGAATTCTCTCACCCTCCCGCGCTTCTGACTATACCCAGTGCTTGTATAAATAAATAAATAAAAATAAATCTTTTTAAAAAATAAAATAAAAAACAATATTTTAATTTTAAAATGACCATTGTGCTTAAGAAACAGGGTTTATGTGAAGAAACACCTGCGAACCAGCTGCCTTATGCCGTATGTGGCAGGGCCCAGCCCAAGCTACCCCTACACCAGACTCAGGCCACGAGGCCCCTGCGTTCCCGCAGAATGGCTCGTCGAGCTGGGCCACTGGTGGGCACCAGTGCATCCCCGGCCCAGCAGCCCTTCCATCTGTTGGGAAGGTGCCCTCCTGCTGTTCCTCTGCCCTCCTGCCAATAAGCCCCCACTCTGCACAGTGGGTTGGGGCGCCCCTCACTCGCCAGGTGGGTGCTGCCTGACCCCAGCATTCACAGAGGCCCTTGACCTTTAAATTTACCTGCTCACGTTCATTTTCTAACAGATGTGGGTGCACCTAAGGTGTGAACTTCTGCCAGGCCTGGGGGTGGGAAGTGGGGGCTGCAGCCTCCTTGGACTCTGTCTTTTGGGGTGTTTGAGGGCTCTGGGTAGGTTCCCTGAGTGCCCTGAGCTCCACGCTCTGCATCCAGCTCCAGCTTTAGTTGGCTTCCTTGACCAGACCGGGTCTGACTGGCACTCGACTGCGTCCCGTGGGAGGCCTCAGGCAAGCAGGTGAAGCCTGCGGCTAAGGGGACTCAGAAGCCAAAGCCGTGGGCTTTGTGGGCACAGAGGGAGCACTGTAAGGCCCACCCACGGCCACGGCCAACTGCCACCACCCACCCCCACGGCCCACGCCCCACACCCACCGCCCACAGCTTCTGGGTTGGGACATTCTGGCCCCAGGATGGGTCAGGCTGACACTCGGCCTCCTTCAGCCTCAGGAAAACATCTGCGTCCCTGCGGGTCTTACAACCAACCCCGTGTTCTCACCCTCTAATGTGTGGGTTTGGCTTCCAGAGAACCAAAGACTTAGCCAAAAGAACCAATAAATAAGACAATCAAAAATAATAAAAATGGGATCCTTGAATTCCAAGGAGGTGGAATCATTCAACACAGTCAATTAGCTCTTTAAAATTTGCTCAGTTGAATTTTGGTTTTCAACACAGTAAACAAAAAATACTAATCCTGTTGAAATTAATCCTTAATTCTGATATGTATTTGAGTCGCATATTAAAATAGCTGCACAGCATGGTTTGTGTTCACATGGACTATACTGGAGATGAGCACTAAAGAAAGTAAAAGACAAAAACCAAAACATATAGAAGAAATTGGTAAAGTTCAGGTAAAACTAACTTTCAGGTATAGAACTTTCTAGAATTTTTTATGCTGTTTCCTAAAAAGCAGAGTAAAAAAATTCTAACTGTGTGTCAGATGATGTGGACTTGGTTGGAAACAGAAATTGTTTCTCTGCAGCAGAAGCCCCGTTACACTCCTGGCCTTCAGCGTGACAGGCACCCCGACTCTGAGGCGCAGGATACCCCCGTCCAGAGTCTGCTCTCGGGCCCTGGTCCCATTTGCAGGCCTCGCTGCCAGCCCTGGCTCAGCTGAGTGGCCACAGTGCCTCTCCAGCATGGAGCTATTCAAAACTTTCCTTTTCTATTAAAAGACTCTTTCAATTTGTCTGTTTAATAGAAGATGAAAGATTAAGAGCTCCGACTGCCAAGCAGCTGCTCAGACAAAAAAACAAGTGGAAAAAAAAACCAAAACAAAACTCAGTGCAACCTCCCAGGCCTTATTTCTAGGGCTGGTCCTAACATCCTTTAAAAACCATATTCCTAAAAACAAAAAACAAAAAACAAAAAACAAAAAAACCCATATTTGCTGAAGGCCAAGCATTTCCATTCTAATTTTATCTTGAGTGTGTGAAAAGCAGCGGGCAGCCTGCCCTGGGGAAACAGGCCCCTGAGTTTCTTTCCACTTCTGAACATATAACTTATCAGCAAACGCTCATCGAGTCTGCACCCTCCATCTCACTGCCCGTGGCACCAACATCCTCTGTGCATCTTCACAGCTAGCCACACTCTCCCAGGCACGGCTCCTGTGAGTGTGGCCCTGGGCCCTGGGCTGGTGCCCAGAGGCCCAGGCCAGGGTGTAGGACACCGGGGGGCGGCTGCACCAGCATCTGCCAGGCTGGCTGGCTCTGTGGGCAGACATGATAGCGTCCCTCTCTCGACCTGCTGCGATGGATCTGCTGTGACACATGACGCGCAGTGAGCTCAGCGAGTACAGATCATTCCTTTGATAAGTATTATGTGCAGTGGAGTGACTGTGTCATTTATCTGTGTTTTAAGGCTCTGAAGAAATACTACCAATTGCATTCATTCAGTTATTCATTCACTCACTCATTCAGTTTCTATTAAAAAAACTCTCTAAACTTGATCAGTGAATACAATCTATCATTACTGTCCACTCTCACATTAATATAATCTATCATTACTGTCCACGCGCGCATCTATGCTAAGTTCTCAAATCAGTCTTTTCTATTTCTATATTTTTTTAACCAGCAGCTCCACCCACTGGAGCTACACCTTCCACAAGCAGACCATGGACTTCCCAGCCCAGGGGCAGTGGAGTCAGGGCGGGAGGGAGGCCTCTGGCTCCTGCTCTCCTGCAGCCTCTGAGCCAGTCAGTCAAGCCTGGACTGCTTTCCTAAATGGAAACATTCGAAAATCACATGTTTATCTCCTCACTGTCTATCACTTTCATTGGACAACACCTTGACCTATAAAGAGGGACAACGTTATCTTCTGGACTCCATAGACATGATTTCTCTCCCACAGCAGGAGTCACCCTCGTACCATGCTCCTTGGCATCGCCCCCGGCGGGGCTCCCGTTCTCCGGCCGCGCAACCAGCGTGTCCAGGATGACGCTGGTGGCCCCGACGCGTGGCAGGGTAACGTGGGTGAGGAATGGCAGGTTGTTTTTCTTGGCGAAGGCCTGGCTTGTTTCTCGCCTCTTCCTGAGGAAACCCCCTTCTGGAAACAAAACAATCCATTTTCGATCTCGGCTTCTGTAATTATTTTCCAGGTGCTTTTTGAGCAGAAGAAGCTGCTGGTCTCGGTGGGACTTCCCCTGGAGGGCAGACACAGGTCCCGTGAGTACAGTTGTGCGAGACAAATGCCAAGAAACAAAAGCAGAATGACGGCCTCTACCTCCACCCTGCGCCAGGCCCGACGTGACCCCATGCTTGCCCTCCCCCAGAGTAGGGGGGGAGGGTCGGCTCTCAGTCTCCCCTACCTGGAGACTCATATCGAGACTCTCCTGCATCAAGAGGGGGCTCAGCCGGCCTTGCTGACCCCGATGGAGGCCCCGAGACATCAGGCGGGTTCCCTAGGAAGCTGCTCCACTCCCTGCTCCCTGTCCCCATTGGGGCCCCCTTGGCCTGGGCACAAAGCACGGTGCTGTCCACCTTTCTGCCCATAGCAGGGACAAGCCAGCCCACGGCCATGCCCACGGCTGTCTTCCTCCCACGGCCACGTGCTCAGGCTGACAGGGGCTGTCCACCCACTTCGGCCAATTTCTCAACCCACACTTCGCAGAGAGGTCCGAGGCCCATGACTCTGGATGCCCAGGTGTGCGTGTGCCACTGCCAATGGGGTGGCCGCCTGCATACGGGTGACCGGAGTGAGGCCTTCTCCTACAGCTCTGCACCTCACAGGCCAGAGGCTGGGACAGGTGGCAGCCAGCAGGGTGGGGACAGTGCCCCCTCCAGGCGGGCTTGACCCTCTCTCCCACCCTGACCTGCTCCTGACCTGAGGAACGATTCCCAGCCCACCTTCCTCTGTCGGGCCACCCCAGCCCAGCCTTTCACATTTATAACTTTCTCCAAAGTTTTTCTGGGTTCCCAGAAACCTGATCTATTCACTTTTCTTGCTATGAATTCCCAATACATTTCCTCTTATTTAATGATCTCCCTGCTGCAGTTTAGATACCATCTGCGTCCTCACGGCAACTTGAAAATAAAAATCACAGCAGTGACTCGGAGGAAGACAGCTGGGACCACGAGGGAGCTGCCGGCAAAAGCAGCAGCCCCAGGCCCAGCCCTGACACCGGCCACACACCACCTCCTGGACCCCACCCTGCCCTGATGGCGGGCGAGGGGTGGGGGGGTGCGGGGTTCTCATTTGAGCTTGAGAGGTTAAGGACCTGCCTGGCCTGATTTACGCAGCCAAGAGGCTGGCAGCTGGGCACTGGCCACACAGGGCTTACTAAACGTGTCTGCCCCAGGGAGCACACGGGCTGCCAGTGCTTTAATGCTCCTGCATGCACCAACCCAGACCCACATGGTTTAGGGAACAAAGGTTGGCCTGGCTGTCCCTACTCCCTGGCTCTGTTCTGTCTCCTTTATAGTAAAGACTCAGCCTGACCAAGTGATGGCTGTACAGCCACACTCAGGACTTACCTGCCGTATAAAGAAGTCTCCGTGAATTAAAGAGACGATTCCAAAGTTTGTGTACTTAAAGATATGATCCATCAACCACATCATCTGAGCAACAACCTAAAACATTCAAAAGTAAGAATGAATTAAATGCCACCTGGAAGAACCGTCACTCTACCTCAGCCACTCTCTGTTTTAAATATAACCCTCAAGCATCCTCTTAACTCCCTGCTAATCTGAGGCCTGTGGCTATTCGACACACAGAACGCAGTTCTGTGGACTCTTCTGAAAACTCCAGGTCTCGAGTCCAGGTCCCAGGCCTGTGCTATGGTTTCACGTCCTGTATCGGGACTCGGCGACTCGCTTCTGCCACCCTGAGCAGGCTCTGGAGATTCTCACATAACTTATATGAAATTATACTGACGCAGCACAACAGCATGACTCTCCAGGACTGACCTTGTCAAACAAGGGCCATGTCTTTAATTAACAAGCACTAAGACTTGATCGAATACGATTTTACCTCAGTAAAATAAATTATCGATACTAAAAGCTACAAAATGAAATACGAATAAATGAGAATATTTTAGGTATAAACGTAAAAATTTATAAACATAAAATAGAATGTCTACCCAAAAAGGGCATTTAAAGATTCACTGACTAGAAGGACTTGCACATTTTATCAAGCTGAGTAGGAAGTTTGTTTGCGTGACGCTGCCAGCTTGAACACACACACGGCTCTGCTCTCAAACACGGACATGTCAGCGATGGCTGACGAGAGCTGATATTCATGTGGGAAGCAGAAGACTATCCCAAATTAAAAGTGCAAAGGACCCAGTTAGTGAACCGGTTGCTATTCGTCCCTGAGGGAATGGCACTCACGGCCTGAGGTAAAGCAAAAGCACCACCTCAAGCAGGAAGGGAGAGCTCAGCTCCCCTCTGGCTCCTGTGGAAGAGCAGACGCGTTCCCCAAGCCACAGACAGGACTGCAGACCACCTGCCTCGCTCCTGTGTCCCTGAGTCATGGGGTCGCCACCCAGAGCTTTGCTTTTTTTTAAACATATTTTTATATATATATATATATATAAAATATATATATATTTTTACATCACTTGCTGCAGATTCCCCACGTCCATTAGATAGGAGGAGAAACCCCACTGGCTCTGCTCTGACCTCATGCTGCTGATTATTTTGCTTAAATAAATTGAGCTTTGTGCTGAATGAATTTTGTTGAATAAGGAATAAGAAAAAAACCCAAATCCCCAGTGCATGGACTCTATAAAATACTTGAATTTTCTATACAGTATGAAGTTTGGCTGCGATTCACCGGGCTCTGGGTCTAAAGTACCAGCACAAAGCTTTTAAGTTCAATCTCACAGCGGCAGTGAAGCACATCTTCAGTTGGCTCACCTAAGAGGAAGAAGCTCAATCTCAGGTGTCTTCTGAGATTTGTATGGATAAATTTGCCTTGGCCGGGCTGGGAAAGGGGGTTCACTGAGGATGAGCCCCCACCCGCCGCCCTAGGTCTATGCCCATCCGGTCCTTCCTCGTCCACCCAGTCTGCGGCGCCCTCCCCTGAAGCCCTCACGGGCACCTCCGTTCTGTGTGCCATGCCCCCTGTAGCACCCTGAACTGGGGAACTTCAGGAGTGGGGTGCTGTCTTGGAGGGTGCTGATCTCAAGTCGCTGACCATCACTGAAGCCTCTCTCTTTAGGCCCAATACCGACCCCGTTGATTCTGTCCTTTCTTTCATTTTCCATGAACACGAGTAACCTCTTTAACAAGACTCTCCTAAGGCAACGGTTCTTTTAATGCCAACTGCTGAATGAAATTCAGAATAATATTTACCTTGTCTTCTCCTGGCTAAAGATCCCGAGACCTCCTGGGTCCCAACCCCACCCTGCTGCGACCATAGTTGCACCTCGAGACAGGCCTGGCTCACACCACGGTAACTTTGCTTCCTCCCAGTTATTTCTTTTGAAAACAGCTTTATGGAGACACAACTAACACCCCGTCGTTGTTGCTTAACATCTCTAAATCCTCCTCCTGACATGACTTAGAATCACATACTTTGTAAATTTGCAGGAAAGCTACACAGCCATGTGCGGTCTCGCGAGCCCGAGGCCCAAGGGCCGCTCGGCGCCCAACACTTACAAGCCCCTTGTCCTGGAGGCACATCATCAGTGTGCACACGTCGCCTGTTGCCTGGTGGTTCACCAGCATCACGGCCTCGTCCTCTGCGATGGCTCTGACATCGTCGCCCCACTCCATCACTGCAGGCGACAAGCAGATAGGCTGTTAGTCACACAAGCCTGATGTGCGAGCCCTGGCCGGACTCCAGGTGCCAGAGCCCAAGTCAAAGCTGTCAACAGCACAACACCTGTCACTGGAGAAACCAGGGGGTCCTCCTTACAGGGACCCCCAAATAGCCACGAGACCTAAAATGGCCCTAATTTGGATCTAGAAATTCTACTTTGTAGAGTTTATCCTGGAGAAACAATTGTCCAGAGAGGTAAAGACTCCACAGGGCAGGTTCACGGCTACTGAAAGGTTCATGACGGGGGTGGGGAGTGGGAGGTGAGGAAGTGACCAGACAGTGGAAGAGCGAAAGCCATGAAGAGAACAAGGGTGTCTCAGAACCCCGAATAGCTGAGTTCCCGAGAACAGGACAAACCACAAGTCCGTCTGTGCAGCGTGAGCTCACCTTTTCAAAGAAGAAACAACATTCTTATTACTTAAAACATGACAAAAAGTCTGCAGGGGCGAAACTGAAACTATCGCTACCGCTCCCCAGTGAGGATGGTTTCCAGAAGCCTGCACATTCTACTTTACAATAAAATATGAATGCAAACAGAAACACGTACTTTCATTTACAAGTAAGAAAACTAGCAAAGACTGTGTTGATGAAAAATCTCCACGTGAAAGCCAGAAGCAGGACCCAGGAAAACTCAATAGTGAGTTGGGGCAGCTATGCCTCATCCTGCCTCCAACCCACTTCCCAGGAGAAAATAAAACTGGGCGTCCCTTTGGACTATCAGCATTCTGCAGAGGGGCCCTCGGACTGCCCTAATGCCTCCCAGAGTCACTGACTACATCAGCATCACCACCTCCCTCTCAGCTCCCGGGGGAGATGGCGCCTGTGTCTGGATGCAATCAGGCTGGGCAGCCTCCAGCCCTGCCCACCTCTCCGCCTTCGTCTGCCTCCGCCCCTCACTGCCACCAGCCAGGGGAGTTCCTCGCAAGGGCTCATCTGAGAATAGTCTCCTCTAACTGTTTCATCCCCTCAAAATCCATCCAAGGCCAAGCATCTCATTCATTGTAAGATGTTAAAATTTTGAATGAAGGAACGGAAATTTTCAGCTAGGGCAGCAAATATCTCAGCGCTATCAAGCTATTGCCAGCCATTGTGGCCTGAGATTAATCCCTGGCCAGGGAGTGACCCACGGGGTGCAGCAGACCTCTCCTGTCTCCCAGCTGCTCCCCTCAGCAGTGGATTTCAGTGGATCTGCCTGTTCTGCCCCCCAATCTGTCTCTGGTGAGTCCTTTCACCCCCCCACACCTCTGGCCTGTACCCCAGTCCTTGTATGCATAAATAAATAAAAATAAATATTTAAAAACAAATGAATAAATACTTTTTCATCAAAGCAACACTGCATTTTAATATCACCCAAGTCTGGGCAGTGCATCATTTAAACCCACATCTGTACACACCACAGTTAAGTTCCCAGGGAAAGTCCAGCTCTGACCTTGCCACACAGAAGACCCTGCCAACTCACCCTCTCTTCCTTCTCCCCTGCCTCCTCGAGGCCTCTGACCTGGTCCAAGAACCTAAAAGTTCATTTTTGCTTGATTGAGCTCATTCCTTCATTGGCTGAAACATTTAGGCAGCTGATGTAGCACCGTTTCTGGGAGGCCATAAGTCGGCACAGTCCTGCTAGAAGTCAACTTGGTAATAGTCATCAAATTAGAAATGTCCCTTTTTACCCAGCACTTTCACTGCCACACCGATTTACAGGTAAAACGAAGCACGTGAGGCCAGAGTCGGCAGTGCCCCAAGAGCAAATGTGAGATAATTAATAAACAGAGAAACCCGCTCAGACTGAGAAATGCATAGAGCAGTGGCTGCCGGGGAAGTGAGACTTGCCAGTTAACAGCTGGAGGTTTCAATCTTACAAGGTAAGAAAGTTCTAGAGATCAGGCCTGTAACAACATGCACAACCTTGCTGAGGCTGAACAGCACCTTTAAAAATGGCTAAGATAGTAAATTTATGCTATGTATTTTACCCATGGAAAATAAAAAATGGGGGCCTCCCTGGCACAGCAGGTTGAGCACAACGCTGTGAAGCTGTCCGCAGCCGCTGCAGCACCAGTTCAATTTCCGGCCAGCCAGGGAGATTCCCACACGGCACGGCAGACCTCTCCTGCCTCACCCGCCGCTCCCCTCAGCAGTGTATTTCGGTTCTTCTGCCTGGTCTGCTCCCTGCACCATCTCTGGTGAATTCTCTCACCCTCCCATGTCTCTGGCCTGTACCCCAGTACTTGTATAAACAAACAAACAAACAAATAAATAAATAAATAAGGGACATTGGCTGAACAAATCTATCCAGAGACAGGATGTTTTGGATCAGTTTCACGCCAGTAGCGGGGACCCACCGTAAGCCAGGAAGGCGAAGTATGGGCAGCAGGACACCTCTTGGCTGGGTTTGTAAAAATCAAGGAGAAGAATTTATTTATTAAATATCACACCTTTGTTGATAACCCTTCAATGGAGATATACACCACGTTTTACCTGTAAATCGGTGTGGCAGTGAAAGTGCTGGGTAAAAAGGGACATTTCTAATTTGATGACTATTACCAAGTTGACTTCTAGCAGGACTGTGCCGACTTACGGCCTCCCGGAAACGGTGCTACATCAGCTGCCTAAATGTTTCAGCCAATGAAGGAATGAGCTCAATCAAGCAGAAATGAACTTTCAGGCTCTTTCAGGCACACACACACACACACACACACACCATTTTTCATTAATTCACTCTTTACTCAATAATCAGCATCAGGCACCGTTAGGTATTGTGGCTATAAAAAATAAGAACAAAAGTATTATTTTAATAGCAGTTAAAACACGCATGAAAATCTAGTTTGGAAATTCTATAAATATTGGGCTATTACGAGGTAATCTGGAAAGTCTTCTGGTTCCACATCTTTATAAATAGCTGTTTCGTCACTAAATATTCCTTTAATGTGATCTCTGCTACCTAAATGGAAAATGCTAGATCTGCATGCAGACACAGAGGGGAAGGAGAGATGTGAACAGCAAAGCAAATTAAAATGTTTTTACATAAATGTGTCTTATCTGTTTAATTTGTGTAGACAAATCTAGTAAATGTGTTGATTTAAATATCAAAATATAAATTGAATTTGTATGGTCTGAATAGCATCTACCCCCTAAATCTGTCCATGCAACCTTACTCAGAGACAGGCTCTTGAAAGCAAAATCAAGTTAAGGTGAGGCCACACTGGAAGATGATGGGCTAGAAACTAAGTCCATTAAGCCCTGTCTGTCTGAGAAGGAGGAAATGTGGGCCCAGAGCCACTGGGAGGGCAGCAGGTGCCTGAGGGCAGAAGCTAGAGTGACGTGTGTCTAAAGACCAGCACCACCGCAGAGCCCAAGAGAAGCTTGCTGTGACCAGGAGAGCCTTCTGGGCCTTGGAGGGGCAGGGCCCTGCGTCTTGCTGACCCCAGGCATCTGGCACTGGGCTGAAAGAAGAGAAGGGTCTGCTGCAGCTTCTTCCCAGCACCCTGGGGGCACCAATGTACCCCATCCTACCCTCCTTGACTTCCCCTTCCTTTCTCTATCCTTTCCATCCTGTTTCCCCGAAAATGACCTTTTTTAATCAAATATACAGAAAAAAAAAAAAAAGACAAGACAACTGTGCTGTACTTTAAACCTCCAGAGTACCTTAGCAGACAGCTAACATTTGTATTATAAATTCCCTAAATGCTCATTTCTAAACCTTCCTGGGTGTGATCATTTAGTCAATCCAATACATTCGTCACGTCCTAGCCATGACTCAGCTAAGACTTGTTTTCAAGCCAGTGTCAGTTCCCTGGAGCACGGCCCCCACTAGCAGACGTGGAAGGGCCCTGGGTCAGCTCCCTCTGGAGAAAGGATCCCCCTGCAGCAATATAGCCATGTGGAACTTTGTGACAATCCAAATTTTATTCAACAATAAATTCAATTTTCATTATCTGTGGCATTCTTCTAGGACCATACCATTACATACACGTTCCCTGATAAGGAGTTAGAGACTCATGAAATCAATAGAAAACACGCTTGTGGAGAAAGTGTTTATTTCATGTAGGAGGTCACTTTGCTCCCCTTCCAGCTCTCTCTCCTAGAGCTAGTCAGTAGGATGACGGGGCTAATACTGCACCAAAAAAATAGGATTCCTTGCATGCTACAGAATAGAAGTTATGGATGCCAGCCAGTTCTTACATTGCACTTGATGAGAAGAACAAAAAATATTTTAACGCTCTGTTCTGTGAAATAAGTTCCCAAAAAAAGAACTGGGTCAGGTCCACCACTCCAAAGGGAGTGAAGGACAACGGGATAGAAACTGGAATCAAGGTTCTGTGGCTGCAATGGAACCTTAAAAATTCTTGTTAAAAACCCAAGTCCGAGACCATCTCTCTCTCTCTCTCTCTCTCACACACACACACACACACACACACACATACACACACACGCACAATCTCATTGACAAACCTCCCCCAACAGGTAGAGACTAGAGCTGATCAGGACACTTTACATCTCAAAAAGAAAATAAAAGCAAAGAGAACACAAACAAATCCCTAAAAAACAGAGACGCCACCACCATCACGCTGCCCACAAAGCAGAGTCGACATGGGGAGCAGGGGGCTGGATCTGCGGCCGCAGGAGCTCCTTCCAAAGGCAAAAGGCAGGGCTGCCTTGCAGCCTCAGGGTTGAGTCTCAGGCTGCAGCTTGAGTTCAGTCCCCAGCCAGGGAGCGACCCACAGGGCACAGCAGACCTCTCCTGTCTCCCTGCTGCTCTCCTCAGCAGTGTGTTTCAGTGGATCCGCCTGTTCTCCACACTCTGTCTCCAGTGAGTCCTCTCACGCGCCCACCCCGCCCCCATCTCTGGCCTGCACCCCAGCTCTTCTAATATAAACAAATCTTTAAACAGCACTGTCAGGAGGTAAAGCGCAGAGGTGGGCGGGCTGGGCACAAGCCACGTGTAGACACAGGTCTCACCTTTGCTTCATTAGGCTGACTCTGGCTGCCAGCGCCTCCCGCAGGCAGGGGACAGTGACCAGGATGACCAGTGACCCCAGGACAGGCGCAAAGAGCTGCGACTGTCTCAGGAAGATGGAGGGAGATGAGGGGCAGACACCTGACGCCACCGCCAACCCCACCCCCACCATGGAGTGGGGCACTTGGGACAGGCCCAGGGCGAGCAGGAAGCGTGGGTTGGAGGGCTAGCCAGCTCTGCGTGTACACGTGGGTGTGCTATATGCGTCAGTGCACCGTGGCTGTATCCTCAGGGCCCTGACGTCCTCAGGCCACAAGGTGCCCGTCTCGTCATCACACAGGCCATGACCTCACAGCTGATGGCCGAGGAAGCAGGCGCCAGGACCAAGGACCAGTACAGAGGACAGTGCACCAGGCCTCCTTGTGTGGCCTTCACAGACTACAGAGCACAGAGACAGCCACCTCGTTTACAAATGAAGATGAAGCAGCAGCTCACAGTCAGGCAGCAGGAAGTGGGGGTGTGTTAACACAGCCCTTCAGGTGCTCTGCGCCGTCCCCGGGGCATGGCCCAGGACAGAGACCCCATGAGGAGCCCACCCGGCTCCCAAAGTCCCACGAGCCCACCAGGTGGGTGGACAGGCCACCCTGGCATCCTTGACACAGCTGACAGATGTAGGGGTGGGGAGGGGCAGGCAGGGGGGCAGGTGCAGGACGCCAGAGAACTGAGCATTTTGGGGTAGTTTGCACAACAGCCAAGGCAGCAGGCACCGAAGGAAGGAAGACATCAGTGATCTCTGCACCAGGGTGCAGGCATCTTAAACACAGTCAGCACCCCCACGGAGCCAGCCCCCCACGACCACGCCGGGCTGGCCTTTATCCCTCCTTTCATTGAACCCCCCCATGTTCAATGAACATGTCACCTCCAGGCCGAGGACGCTGCCTCCACAATCATCCTACCCTGTCTCTCCCTTACTGTCCCCGCGTCCCCTCCACACCCCCAGCAACTCTCTCTCAGGCTCCTGCAGCAGCCTGGCCTGCACACAGGAAGCTGGGACAAGGGACACTTAACTTCTAGAGAGAGAAGACCAGGCCACACGCCAGGACACGCGTGTGACCAAAGGCCTCCGGCTCTGGCCAGCTCAGGGTCAGGCCTTCAGCAAGGGGAGAAGTGCCTGGCCTGCCTGTGGTGTGAGCTTCTTGTGGCCCACCATAGCCACCCCGGGGCTGAGCACAGGGGGACTTGCTGAGGCGAGGTCCTTCTAAAAGAGCTTCTTGTGAACCCCCAAAGGTAAAAGAACTACTACAGCAAAGGATAAGGCAAAACTGTCCATAATCAAAGGAACTGGATTAAACGAAAACAAAACCTACAGAACAGGGAGCCACTTGTGAGTGTGATGTAAAAGCGTGAGCTGTGCTCAGCGTCCATCCCCAGCTCCATCCATCTCTCGGGGCTCAACCCCATGAGCGAAGCAGCAGATCCCAAATGACTAAATAGTCTGTTGAAGATAAACGCTCCTGACTGCACGTGAGGGGTGGAGATAGGCTCTTCCGGGATGCGGGACTCACCAAGATCAATCCTAAGGTCCCTGAGAATTCAGGTGTGTGGGCACATTTGGGGCCAGAATCAGCAAACTTTTTGTAGTGAAAACATTTCAGTGAAAATTTTAGGCTTATGCAGGCCAATATAGAGGCATTTTCCGAACAAATTTTATCCCAACAAATGTCCACAAATATTTTTATTAACTAAATTCAAAATAAAAAATTAATGACCTACATCTTTCTGCATGTGGGTCTGCGGTGGGCAGAGTGGAATTCTTTCTTAGGGGGGTAACCTTACATTAACTGGGGCTCCAAGGGGGTGTCCAGTCGTCAGATGATGGCAAGTGTCCACTGGGCTGGACGGGACTTACAGACCCGACAGCAGAGATGGGGCACTCCCGACTCCCCTTTCGGCTCAGGCTTCTCTGAGTCCAGACAATCATGTGTCCCTGCATGCCATGGTCTTTCCTTGAGACCCTGTTCCTTCTCTGGGTTTCCCCAGCTCACCCGAAAACTGGCGCACCCGTCCCCTGCCCTTCCTGAACCCTCCCCCCGTCCCTCACCAACCAGTCCCGAGAAGTCTCCTGTGTGGAACTTCTACTCGGCCAAGCAGCCACAGTCTGGCCTGGAGGGTGAGGCTCTTGCAGGCATCCCCTCACCACTAACCTCCCCCCAACTCCCATTCCAATAAAGCGGGCAGAGCACAGGACTAGAAACCCGAACCTTACATCACCCCCTCCCTGAAAAATCCTTGAATAGCTTCCTCCTGGGATAAGTTTCAAAGTCTGAGCTGTGCCCAGGAGGTCTAAAGGATTTGGCCCCACCAGCTTCCTGCTCCCCCAACCCCGTCCTCCCCCTCCCTCGCTCTGCTGCAGCCACCTGACCCCACGGGCTCCTGGGCCTTGACAAACCTGCTCCTTCCCCTGTGCGGGCATCACGGGTGATTCCTGCTCCCCAGCCAGATCACCCTGTCCAGGTACCCAGCCATCTGCCCCCAGATGCCCAGGCTGCTGTGAGGAGCCTGGCGTCCAGGGGCCGTGGGTGCCCTTGCCCCCCCTCCCAGCACTGGCCCGGCAGGTGCCCCAGTATCTGGATTGAGGGAATTCATTAGAAGACAGTTAAACATAAATGGCTTTGAAGCACTCCAGAATTTATAAACATACAATTAGTTAATATTTGAGTTGGACTATGACTTAAATTATTAATGTGAATTATTTTTATTGATTAAAGCAAGAACTCCTGGAGCTCTCCCATTGTCTACACTTGCATGTCCGCAGCTGGATTTCAAAACTATCCCCACCCCAACTTGGTTCATTGAGAGAGGACTTTCCCCAAACAGCTGCTTTCCTAGGCCTGGACAGGTGACAACAACAGTGATAATAATAAAGGTCACGTTCATCACACGGCACGTCTGTTCACCTCGCATCTGAGTTTCCCAGGAGAGAAGCAGCCCAGCATGTGTGGGGGACAGAGACTGAGACCCCCGAGGTGAGTGACTCACTCCCAGGGGTGCAGCGATCAAGCGGGGCAAGACACAGGCGCCAGCGCCGAGTCCAGAGCCTAGGAACACCTCGGCTGCCCCTGGGTCTCTTGAGTTCTCTGCAGGCAAACATCATACATGAAGACTCCCAGGGGCCTGCGAGAGCCATTAGGCTGCATGGGGCTGTCCAGCCCAGCCTCTCACACTCAGAACCAACTCTGCCCCCCATAGAAGCAGCCTGGACACCGGCTGCCGGACCCCCTCCTGGTCCACGCCATCCACACGCTACAAAGTAAAATAAGCTCCCAGTTAATGTTCTTCTCTGCAAGGATCTCAATTAACTTTATAAAATGGAACTGTCAGGGGAAACATGCTTACTGATCTGTTTTTCACAGATGTGTCCTGGACAGGTGGCTCAAAGGAAACTAAACTATCCCCCCAAGCACCTACCAAAATAAGAGCTGTGTGAAAAATCCTTTAGGTGGGGATTAATCTAAAGCACAGGCCCCAGCACAGTATTTTATAAATCCGTACCTTTTGGGCCTCCCTGGTGGCAAAGGGGTTAAAGTCTCAGGGCTATCAAGCTAGCGCCAGCTACTGTGGACTGAGTTCGATCCCCAGCCAGGGAGCTGACCCACACGGTGCAGCAGACCTCTCCTGTCTCCCCGCTGCTCCCCTCAGCAGTGGATTTCATGGATCTGCCTGTTCTGTTCCCCACTCTGTCTCTGGTGAATCTTCTCACCCCCTGCACCTCTGGCCTACACCCCAGTTCTTGTATGCATAAATAAATAAATCTTAAAAAAAAAATCAGTACCTTTCCTCTCCTGCAGTAGGTGGTCAATAAACATTTGACTGCCTAATTGCACGAGCTCTTCTACAGCTAGTATCCTGGTCTCCTTGAGCAAGCAAACAGCAAACACTGCTATTCCTCCTCACAAAAATACCTTAAGACGATGCCCAATCAGACATGTACCCAGCAAGCATTTCCTCAACATAGGAAGGGGTCACTTAATCCAGTTAAAAATATTAATTCTAGAAAAACATTGTTCTAACTCAGCAAACACTTTAAAATCCAAAACCGCTGTGTGACACGGGGTTTCTGAGAGTGAGCAAGCAGAATACCCAACAGGAAGGGAGGAGAGTTTTAAAGAATTAAAATACAACAAGATATACTTAACTCAAAACTTACTGCAAAACTATGCTAACAGAGGCCGTGTGGACCTGGCAGGCAGGAGACAGAGTGGAGAGTCCAGAACAGACCCCCAAGCCATGGCCAGGCACCTGTGCACAGCCCTGGCCCTCCAGCACCAGTGCTGGGTCAACCAGTCACCTGAGCAGAGGCCTGACGCTTGGACTCCAACCTCACACCGTAGAGAAAACCAAGTCAAAGGGGATCACAGACCTACCTGAATGTAAAACTAAACTCTCAAAAGAAAAGGCAGCTGTAACCTTGACGAGTTCGGCAGTGGTTCCCAGACGTGACTCCAGAGGCACACGGCCCGTGAGAGACAGAGGGGCTGAGCATGGGACAGAGAAAAACTATTTACAGCACAACAGTAAATGGACAAATAACCCACTTTAAAAAAAGAACTTGAACAAAAGGACCT
The DNA here is from genome assembly GCF_014898055.3 of Talpa occidentalis. Taxonomy (NCBI): domain Eukaryota; kingdom Metazoa; phylum Chordata; class Mammalia; order Eulipotyphla; family Talpidae; genus Talpa; species Talpa occidentalis. The sequence continues at coordinate 70,340,713 of NW_023605194.1, read as the reverse complement.
TCCTCCGAAGAAGATACGCCAGCCAAGGGCGGGAAAGGACATTCGGCAGCACAGACCCCTGGGAAATAAATGTGGATCAGAGCATGATGGGGCAGCGCTTCCCAGACACGGAGACAGTCAAAGAGCACCCAGAGAAAACCAAAGGTCTTGGTGAGGGCATGGAAATGGTCCCCCTAGTCCTGGGGGAGCCCCTAGGGGAACAAAGTGTTCTCATGGCCCGGCCATTCCGCGCCCAGGCTCACGGGACTAGAGACACATCCCCAGGAAAGCCCACACGCGGATGCGGACAGCAGCGGCACTCAGCTCCGTTATTGCCATCAAGAGTAGCAGCGACCAAACGTTCCCCATTGGTGAATGTCCAAGCAAACTGGTGCAGCAGCAAGGAGAACTAGGTTTCGGTCCACACAGGAGGGAGACACTGGCACACACGAGGGGATGGGCCTTGCCAAGGCGCTGCTGAGGGGAGGGGGCAGATTGGAAAGGCCTCGCACAACCAGCTTCATGTGGAGTGAGTGTCCAGCACAGGCAGATCCACAGATTTGCTTGGGGCAGGCAGAAACCGGGTAGCCACCTAAAATAAAGGCTGATGGAATGTTCCGAATCAGACAGTGGTGATGGCCGCATGATCTTAGGACTGTGCTAAAAAACCACTTGATTGTGCATTTCTAATTGGTGAATTTCACAGTATATGAAGCCTCAATTTAAATACACCTATGTGTGCATGCGTGTGTCTATACACTGTTAACACTCACGCCACAGTGAATCTAGTTTAGTCTTTTGAGAAGTCAGAGACATCTTGATGTATATACATTTACGGATTTTTTTTCCCTTAAAGTGTCAAACAATGCAAAGTTCTAATAACGGTAGATGCAAAATGTGTCTTATATCCATGACTCATAATGGTCTCTTAAAGTTTAATGAGTGAAAAAAGGTTAGGGAAAGTGTCTTGCTGGCCAAGTTTGATCAGACAGACTAGACCTTAAGAAAAGCATAACCTCATCACTAAGATGGATGCACGCTTTCCCACAGAGCCTCTCGGTTGTTAGTACTGCACCTGGAAGCAGAACCCAACCAGCCTGTCCCAGTGAGGGTGTGCACAGCAGAGAGAAGTAGCTGACGTAGGAAGGACAACTCCAGTGGTGGAGCCCGGGGAGGGAAGCAACCCGTCACAGCACAGGAGCTTAGGCACTGGGGCCATGGTTCCCACCTGTCGCTGCTCATTGCTTTCCAGTTTCCGTCCTGGGCCCCGCTGCAGGAAGCCAGCAGCTGCGGACACGCACAGGCCTTCCCTTTCTGATGTGGACATTACTCCTCTGCGGGCACATAAAAGCAAAGCAACTCGCAGGCGCTGAACAGAAAGAGCCGCATGGCTGTGACTGGAGATGAATGGTTCAGCCTCTGGAGTTCAGGCAGGTAATGAAAATCAGCAAAATGGGCTGAGGTCAGAGGAGGAAGAGGTGGGTGTGGGCGAGCCGACCTCGGGTCCCAGTGACCGGGGCATCCTCATTTACAGACTTGAAGGAGGCAGTCAGGCTCCTGATCTCTCAAAAGCTGGGAATCTTGATTTTATCGTATATGATTTGTGAAAGCATCCTAATTTCGAACTGTCAGCAACTAATAATAATAATTTTAAAAAGTTGAAACGTTGCTATGGCCAAAAGAAACATATTTGCATTGAATATGGCCTCTAGTTTGCAAACTCTGAAAAGTCCTGAAATTAGTTTAGAACAAATAAACTGTCTTTTGTGTACATATACTTAATATATTTAATATATATTACTCATACTTAATATGTTTAATATCTGTAATACAGATATCCCATGATTTTCCAGTTTGCATTTACACCACTTTACTTTTATGAAACACCCACATTAGTACCTGTGTTCACTAAACAGCAGAAATCCAAAGATGACTTTCGCTTTTATGATAAAAGGTGAAAAGCAAGAGTGTGTTCAGTGCTGGGTTTGCAGCAGCTGTGCCAGCGCCGGCACCTCTGCTGGATGCTCATCATAGCATTGTTGGTTTGATGACATCTTGGTGTAATTTTAGTGCCATTTATGTGCCATGTATTATGATTTGGGAGACTATTTTAGGGGTCTAGGAATGCTTAAAAATTCTTCTATATAAATTAATGGTGATCACTTCTCTGCTTTATGCACTTCTGCTTATAAAATGTGTTTATCAGAACACTCTACATTTGGAGAGTGGGGAAAACTCACATACTTTACATGTATTTATTGAAGTTTGGGGAACATTGATGTGCTTTGATGTTTTCAAGGTTGGCCACAGACCAGACCCTCTCAAGCAGCATCTGTGATATTTCCTTCATACTCCTCACTGACGCGTCAGAGGTAAGTCCCTTCTCCCATTTATTCTGGCGACAATTCTAACTGTAGTGAAACAGACAGAGTGGGATCTTAACTGTCTTCCACTGCTAAATTGTCCAAGAATCAAAACAGTCTGGGAACCATAGGGAGAAAAAAATAAACAGGCCTCAAAGAAGATGAATTAGATGATAAAATTGGTCTCCATCTCACAGTAATCAACTAGTGACACAGCAGACTGGTGACAGGCCTCTCCAAATTATGATTACATCACTGAATAACAATCTCGCGTAACACTTCTGGTATGAATGTGGTGGAGCTGCTCACCCAACACTTCCGGAAGAGACACACAGCAACAGGAGGAAGGGAATACACTGCCGTAAACTCCTTGTTCAGCAAAGATATAAAAACTCCAAACTCCATGAGATCAGGCTGGGACCCACAGGGCTGAGGGCAGATAGAATGTGGAGAGCTGGCAGGATGGGTGCGGCAGGGGGAAGGGTGGCAGCGGCCAGAGGCAGGAAGCAAGAGCAAAAATGCACAGCCTTCAGGCCCGGCTTCCCCAGCCCTGGGCAGAGGGAGGGCCGGGAAGCCTAGAATTGGCAGAGGAAGCCTCCAAGGCTGAGTCTGGCTTGGAGAGGCAGAGGATTTGTGGGCACACAGAGAAACACCCCCAGACACCATGTGTGAGGGAGAAATCTGAATCTACCTCACCCCACCCACACCACCTACAAACACCTGGCTGAGGAAAACCCAGGTCATCACTGTAAAGGAGCAGGCAGCGACTGGCACAGCACTGACACATGCTGGAAAAACAGCAGACAAGCAGTGTGATGTTCTGACTGTTGACTCACCAGAAGAATATTATAATGGGGAAGATAAAAATATGACTAAAATTCAAATTCATGCTTGCATGAATTTAAGAAAATCAAAGAAGTCACCATCCTATGAAGATCACAAGATCTCAAGGAAAAATGTGTAGACAATAGGGACAGGGGAAGTGTGAGCTGGCAGAACTCAAGAGAGAAACAGAAGAATAAACATAGCATCACAGATGTGAAGAAGATACCGATAAGAGATAGAAGGTGTCACAAAGACGCAGACACAGCCAAGGCAGAAAACTTGAGAAAGGTTCAAAAGGCTAGAGAGGAAGTAAAAATATAAAGGCAGGCAACGGAGAGCCCATGGGGTCCCCAAAACCATCAAACAGAATTAACTACGTGAAGATATAATCAAAGAAAACTTTCCTGAAATAAACACAGATCTGAATCTACTCTTAAAAAGGCACCCATGTCACAGGAAACAGCAAACCAGTCAATACCAGCCTGTCCCAATAAAGTTACTAGGTATAAGAAAGAAAAAGAGAATCCTTTGGGCACACAGACAGAAAAATAAAGTAATTAATAATGGGGAAAACTTCAAGCTGGCGTCATACAACATCTAAGGCCAGAAGACATTTGCACAACATCTGTGAGATCGCCAGGGAAAGAAAGGGTGAGCTAAGGTTTATTCCCTGCTAAGCCAGCCTGCAGGTGGAAAGCATCAAAAAGAAGTTCTGAAAGTGCTGTAAGCATAATATTCCCATGTTGTTTTGTTATTCCTGATGGAGGAACTATCATAGGAAACCAGGGGAAGGTTTTGCAAAAGGATGTAGGAGAGCATTACATGTATGTAACTGAAGAATTACGGAGACAAGTTGATCAAAAATAGAAGATAAATTTTAGAGGTCATCACAAGGTAAAGATGCAAATGATAAAAATTCAGAGAAAGGAGAGAGCCAGGGGGAAGTATAACAAGCTTATAGTTACCTCGAAGAACCAGCTGGGAGCCCATGGGCAGTTTGGAAGCTCAGCCTCCAAGGGGCAGAAGCAGAGCCAGGCTCCATGGTACAAATGCAAATACTGTTATAGCTGGGGGTGGGGAGAAAGCAGAGAGGACTGGGCTGGAATTTATCTTTGTTCACAGAAGACAACTAACAGCTACTGCCAACAGAAAACGAAGACTATCCTATGAAGAGCCTAATGACAGACATGCAAGTCTTCCTTAAGATCAGAACAACAAAAAGAGAAGAAAAGCAGACCACACAGTGAAAGACTTAGGGTTTATAGATATGAAAACAGAATGCATAAGAATGGGGCGGACATATCAATAAAAGAAAATGGACTCAACTCATCTGAAAGAGATTTTCAAATTGACTCATAAAGTAAAGCCTAATTCCATTTTGACGACTAAAGACATGTCTAAATCAAAGTAACGTGACAAGCCTGAAAGCCAGAGGGCAGACAAAGACATACACAGCCAGTGAAACAAAAAGAGGAGGGGACTGTCACCAGCTGGTCCCACGCTGCGACTGGGCCAGCACCGCCATCGACCCTCCTGCTCCGGTGAAACTGCACAGGGGACACCTATGTGTGAATCGACCCTTTACAGGCTGTTTGTAAAACTCCCTGAAATAAATACGTCCATTACACACTGTCTTTGAGATAAGACCAGATCTCAGACTTGTGGTCTAAGAGCAACCAACCACACCCACCTTTGGCTGTTTTCCATGTAAAAGTCAAAACACTCAACTGAAAGCCCCTCGCCTGGGTCTATGCCAACCTCCATTAAGGTGTGGCCTTGGGACCAGGTGGTTACTCCCCACACCGGGACAATGTATGTCAAGCGCTCAGGACCTGAGCTGCAGTATTCTCTGGAAAGGCAGAGATGGGCTTATGGGCTTGTGGGCTTCTGTGAAATTCGCAGCAGCGGCAAAGACTTCCATTGAAGCAACTTTTTCTTTCATTCTCCCACAGGAATGTTCTAGGCGCTTGCTTGCAGGGGCTAGAAATGTTCTAGGCACTTGCTTGCAGGGGCTAGAGAGTGGCCAGGTGGGAAAGAGATTTCATGCCCCAAACCCAAAAAGACGCAAGGGGGGAATCCCAAATCAAGCCACACTCAGCGCACGGAGCTGAGGCCAGCAGTGAGCAGCTCTTCGGAGACCAGGCACCATGCGCAGCGGGGGAGAAGCCAAAACAGGGTAGCTGTTTTGGGCCTCCAGCTCAACGTGAGGACCCCAGAGAGGGTCCCTGCACAGCACGCCACACGGCACTGGGGTGCTCCAGGCTGGCGTGGCGGGAAAAGCAAGTTCATTTCATCACCACAGAGACAAACCCAAACCAGTCAAGGCTTTTGAATCTACGAGTCACTGATGACAGGGCTGGCCCGACAGGGGTGTCAATCATCTCGGGCTCCTGGGCCAGAGCAACCCACTCTTCTCACCCCCAGAGAGCAGTGCACCCCACAGAGCTGGGGCACCCTCTCCCCACCTAGGCGTGTGCCCCCACAGCCCCCGGCCCACACCTGCGCAGCTCAGGAAGGTGTGCCTGTGCACAGCTGGCATTGCGGGCAGGTGCCAGAAGGCCAGTGTGAGCATGGGTGAGAAACACTCCAGCTCGGGCCAGCTTGGGGCCTGACTTGTGGCTGTAGCAGCCGGACACCAGGCCTCGGGGAGGTGGGCAGCACCCCACATCCACTCAATACTGTAAGATATCATAAGATCCCCACTCTGTGGGAACCAGCTGACAGCTAGGGGGCTTAGTGCAGGGCAGGGGAGGAGCTTACCCCCAGCGGAGATGTTCAGGTCCAAGCTAATGAAGCTGTGAGCCCCAGAACGCCCCTAAGTCCATGAGGCCTTCTGGACACTAGTGACTCCCCGAGCACCCATCTCTGATGCTGCCCGGTGCCGGTACACACACTCCCCAGTGTTTCTAGTTAATTCTCTCCTATTTCACTTTTTTAAATGTTCCTCTTGTTGCAGTAAATTGGTTTATGAGTCAAAGGTGGAAAAAAAACTGCTCCATAACACATTTGAAAAGCTTTCTCTAGGACTTAAGGTCAGATACACAATTAATTCTCACACAATGCATCTGGATCCCAGATAAACACTGTCCAATAATCAAATAGCCCAGAAAGACTCGCATGGCTCCACAGCTGGCGCCGGGGAGTAGGGGCTGAGCATGATCGCCATCAGCTTTCCTTGAAGCCACCCAAGTCAACACCCAGAGTGAGCATGTGCCCAGACTCAGAGCTCTGTGCCAGGCCCCTGGCCCCTCTGCCTCTCCTAGCCAGGCTGACCCACGAGCCTGGCATTCTGTTTAGAAACTCTGGAAGTTCCACTCATAATGAGTATTTGTTAACAACTCTGTCTACAGAGACAGTGATTAAATGTTTGGGCAGGGAACAATGATATTAAAATAAGTCAATGAAAATCAAAATAAACCATATTAAATACATGTTGCTTAAAAAAAAGAACTGTGAAATTGGCCAGTCTTCACTGAATTGGGGGGCTGGGGGGGTCCTGACTCATGCACGGAAGGCGTGGGTGAGCGCTCTGCGGTGATCCCGGCTGTGCTGGCCTCTCCCTGCACCCTTGAAGTGTTTGGGCGGAGGCAGCCCAGCACTGCCCCTCAGCGTGAGGGTCCCCACAGCCCCGCTCAAGGGCGGACGCAGATCGTCACCGCTTGAACGAGCCAAGCCCGCGTCCCCAGGCTCTGGCCAGCAGTGAGCATGCAGGTGACAAGCAGGCGGACCCTGGGGGCCCCAGAGAGCCCCCTATCTCCCTGTGCATAAGTGGAGCTCCAGTGCCCAGAAGGCCCAAGGCAGCACCCTTGAGCTTCTGGGCCTGCCACTCAGCACTCCCACCCTGAAGCAGGTCTAGAAAGTAAAGGACTCATTTTGTGGCATTTACCTCCACTTAAGAGACAATTTTATAAAATATTAATAAATCCTTCTCCCTGAGGAAATCTGTTTAGAATGACGTCTAGAAAAATACTCTTTTGATCGAGAGAAATTGCACTTTTCCCAAGGAAGAGAAGCAAGCCATGCTTCCTGTGTATAAGACCCACCCACAGAATGTTCTAGGACGACACAAGCGTTGGCTTATGTGGGCACTGCCTGGTCCAGCAGCACCAGCCGCCTGGCACCGAGGACTTAAAAGGTGGTTGGTGTGGCCTAGACTGGGTCTAAACATTGCTCCACTCAGTGGGTGTGAAGTTAAATGGCCATGAGCAGGCGGGGGTCCCGGAGGACCACAAGGCCTCAGCAGCAGAGCTGAGAAGCCCTGGACTCAGACCCAGGGCACGACTGGATGAAGCTCCACCTCCATATTCGATTTTCAGCTTCCTAATTAATATTTAAGGTTTCCTCAGAAGTGTGTTTTCCACAAAGTCTGGCAATTTTTCTTCTGAAACATGATTAATGGCCAAGTGGAATCCCTCTGGTGGGAATGAACTTCCCACCTGTGAAACTCGGGCATAGGGAGGGGGTAGGGGACCCACCTGCTTCTGATGCAAAAGGGAGACACGAAACACAGGCCCCAGCAAGGCCGTTCATCCCAGGCCCTCTTAGGGCGCACACTCCTGGCCCAGCACGGCCTCCCTGGAAGCCACCAGCCTTAATCGGCCCTCTGGGCTCACGCATGGCACCTGCAGGACAACCGCTGACAACCACACAGCAGAGTCTACATTCAAATGAGACAAACCGGTCGAGTGGTGAAACGGTGTAGACTGAAAAAGAGCAGGTGGTTCAGAGGCACAAAGAGGTGTGGCCTGTGCCATGCTACACCTTGGGCAGAGACACCCCGAAACCCCTCCTCCAGGCCCACTGTGGCTGAGCTGTGGCTGGAGGTAACCAATGGAGCACCAGCAGCACTGCCGCTGCCCCGCACCTTACAATCTCAAGGTCAAGACCAAATTCATTTTGCTCATCACCTCACACGATATACCACACGCACAAATGCAAATGCAGAAACATTTCAGTAATTGCATTGTGTTTAAGTAAAATGGATTTCTGGAATTTGTATCTAAAAATACCAAGAGATCATTTATTTATTTCTTTAGGAGTGCGTTTAAAGCAAGCTGAGCTCAGTACACTGCAGGAAAAGGAGCGCTCCGAGTCCTGTTCGGCACATCGCAAGCTGACCCCACGCCCACCGTGCACCTCAGGTGACAACACAGAGCCCCAAACTAGAGGCTCACCTTTCCTCTGTCACTGCCGCTGCCACGAGCAGGGCCTCAGATAGCATACTCACCTACCGTGTCCAGAGAGCACAGGGATGTCAATGAGACACGGGGCACTGCCCCAGAGGCTCCGGGCCTTGCAGGTAACAAATGGCTCTGTGGAAGGAGGCAGGGCTGCGTGGGGGGCAGCGAGGGCACATGGGTTCGAGGGTCTGGCCCCTCCGTGAGAGTGGGGGCTGCCAGCACTGGGCTGGTGCACTGTACCCAGTGCACATGTGGCCTGAGCAGGAAGAAGGGCTCAGACCTCCGAATGGGAACTGCTGTGCTGTGGGGGTGCCCAGCTCACTCTCCAAATACCGACCTGGCCCTGGCGACCGCAGCTTCTGTGACTTCATCACGAAGGAGTCAACCTAACAGTTATGAAATCCTACTATAAAAGCCTCAAAAATCCAAGATAACCGCTAGAAACCTCCATGCTTTCTTCACTATGCAAATCTTAGGAAGCCAAAAGTCAAATAAATATGGTCCAGAATCTCACAGGAGGCAGGGTGCAAAGCTCACAGGTTCAGCCACGCACCGTTTCCCACTCAGCTCTTGAAGAGTCTGCTTCAGAGTCACAGGGTGCCTGCTTCCCAGCAAGGGAGAGGCAGTGCTAGAACCCCACTTAGAGTTAGGTGCAAGATAAATGAGCTTAGCCTGGGCAAAACTTATTTTTTTTTGACAGTTAATAGTGAAAGACAGATTTATGAGCTACAACACCGATGCTGGCAAACAAAAGAAACCTATGTAACAGCAGAGTGAGCCATCTTTCTGCTGGGCTTAAAATATGAACACGGTAGGACACACTTCGGCAAAGAACCAAACCCCCTCCCCCAACAAAGGAAGCCCCATCCTTTGCAGCCCTGCCTCCTGGGCTGAAGCTGCAGCCTGTTCCCTGCAGGAAGCCCTCAGGAGCTCCAGGCTCGGCCACCATACAGCCACTGCAGAGCCATCTGAAGAAATGTCAATCACGTGAAAAATGTATTTGAGGATTTCATCAGTGTGTGATTATGAAATTAACTTCTGCAGATAACTGGGATGGAAAGGGAGGAAATCAATACAAGTGTTTTCCATGTATCTGTTCAACCCTCTAAGCATCTTCAGCCCTAGGGGTGACCTCCAAGGTGCCAGCGCTCTTACCTGTGTATCCTGCGTACCAGCCCCACGAGGCCACCATGCCCAGCAGCCACTTGTACATGAGCCCCTCCAGGTGCCAGAAGAGCTTGGCATCCAGCACGCGCAGGGGCTGCAGCAGCAGCACATAGCAGATGTAGGAGGAAATCGCCACCAGGTTGTTGGCCACCATGAAAGCGAACCGCAGCAGGGCTCTCAGCACGGTCCAGCCCAGCCGCGGGGCAGCGTCCACGGTCACGGCCATGCTCACCTCGGGGTCCGCGCCGGCTTTCTGGGGCGAAAGGAAAATTCATTGAGAAAGAAAACTGGGCCAGCCGCCTGGAAACACGCGCCCACGCGGACAGACAGCCGGGCCGGCGGGCTGCAGGGTTGGTCCCGGCGAAGGGTGCGGGCGCCGGCACAGTCTCCCCTCCCCGCGGCCCGCACACCCGGTTCGGCGACCGAGTCCTGGCGCCCGGGCTCCGGGTGCAGGTCCCTCTGCTCACCAGGCCGGGCCCAGAGGGCAGCGGGTGACAGTGACCGGCGGGGGAGGGAGAGCGGGGAGGGCCAAGGACCGCGGGGGTGGGGGGGGCGCCAGCTGACAGCGGGCTGGGTCGGCGGTAAAGGGTTCCCTGGGTTTGGCGGGAGCAAGGCCAGGGAGGACCAGCGCGGAGAGGGGGATGGAGGGGTGGGTACAGGGCCAGGGGGACAGCTCCGAGGGGCGAGGTGGGGGGGCGGCAGGGCCCGGTGAGGAGCGGGGGTGAGGAGGGGGCTGGGTGGGGAGCAGGAGTCGGTGGGGATCAGCTCGGCCTGGGCGATAGCAGAGCAAGGTAGGTGGGGAGCAGGGGGCCGGCAGGAGCAGGGCCAGGGGATCAGCTGGGTGGAGGCCGGTAGGGAGAAGTGGGGAGGGAGGGAGGTTATCGGGGAGATGGGCTAGTGGGGAGCAGCCCTACAAGGGGTATCAAGAGGTTGGGGGGTCAGGAAGGTGGGGAGCAGGGCCGGGGATAAGCAGGCCGGGGGCTGGGAGGGAGGTCACTGGGGGGGCGTCAGCGGTTGGTGGGCCGGTCGGTGGGGAGCAGGGCTGGGGGCGCCGCGGGCGGCGGGGCGCCGGCCCTGGGAACGGGGCCTGCCAGCAGCGGTGGTCGCTGGGGAGCCGGGGTCGGGGCCGGCCGGGCCCCGGGAGCCGGGCTGGGGGCGCAGCCCACCGGCGCCCGCCGGGGAAGGAGCAGGACCGCGGCGGCCCCGGGCGGCGCCTGCCGGCTCACCTCGGCGCGCGCGGGCCCGAGCGCGGCGGCGGCGGGTGTCCCCGGCCGCGGGGTCGCGGTCATGGACGCGGCGGCGGCGCCCTGCTCCCCTCGCGGCGGCCGCGGCCGGAGGACCGGCTCCGAGGCCGCTGTCACCCGGGCGGGTCCGGAGGGGGCGGCCCCGCGCCCCCGCCCCGCCCGCGCCCGCGCCCGCGCGGCGGCCCCCCGCGCCCCGCGCCCGGCCCGCGGTTACCTGAGGCTGGCGGGGCCCCCGGCCGGGCGGCGGGCGCCGGCGGGGCCGGAAGGACGCATGGCCGGCGGCGGCGGCGGCGGAAGGAGCGGCGGGGCCCGCGCGGCGGCGGCGCGCCCGCCGGGTCCCGCGGCGCGGGCGGCGGCTCCGGTGCTGGCCCGGCCCGGCCGCGATCGCCGGCGGGAGGGCGCGCGCGGGGCGGGCGCGCAGGGAGCCGCCCCCGAGCGCCCTCTAACGAGGCCGCGCCCGCACCCGCGCCCCCCCGCGCGGCGGGACCCGCCGCCTGGCCTAGGCCGCGACCCCGCCCGCCGGACCCCCGGAGGCTCCCCGGAGGCCGGAGGAGCCCCACGGCGGCCGCGGGTCCCGGGCGCGCGCCCTGGGCCCCAGCCGCGCGCCTCGGGTCCAGCGCCCCCTCCTCGGACCGGCCTGAGGGGCAGCCACCGCCCCCACGCCCCGGACCCCCAAGTCCTCCTCCCCGCCCCGAAGAAACCGGCGGCTCCCGGGTGGGGTCCTGGGCACCTCCCCGGGGCCTGGAAGTGGCCAGCTGAAAATCAGTCCAGCTCAAGCGCCAAAAGGCTGGTTTCTGGAAAGCACCTGGAGCGAAGATGTCAGTCCCAACCCCCATCCAGCCGCAACCCCCTCCGGGGAGACAGGACTCCGGTGGCCCTGAGGGGTCTGATCAGCCCAGCAGGGGAGATTCTTAGGCAGGGGCCGCGGGGCTCAAAGTGGGCGGCCCAGGTCCCCTGGTCACTCGGGGGATACCGGTCAGGGCTGGACACTGGAAAGTAGAGAGGGGGCCCGGTGAACTGCTCTGGGGAATCTTCTCTAATGGCCTAAATTTCACTTAAAAAGATCAATAAACGTATGAAATCTTGCTTTATCCCTTACATTTGTAAGAGGGGGTGGGGCAGTTTTCACTTGTCCCTGGTGAACTGTCCTATTTAAGCAGAAAGCCACGACCCTGCCTACTTTGAAAATGTTTCTCACTGCTTGGCTTCTCACTCACCCCTCTCTTACCCACTCCTTTCTCTTTCACTTCTGCTGTCTTGGTAAGGAGGGAAGGGAAGCTCACCTTATAATAAGGGAGAGAAGACTTTCCACCCCTGTTCTTTGGAGATGACAGAATAAATGAAAGCATGGCACCTGGCTGCGGTCACTAGACTCCTTCCTCTTATTATCATTAAGTCGTCCTTTTGTGTAGATGTTTTTTGTCTCCATCACTGATGTTAGGTTTTAACTGCCGAGGGCAGGGGGAGGCTCAGCCCTGACCCAGAGCGGGCATGGAGGTGGGTTCAGCTGGTGTGGAGGTGCCTTCCCGGTCCTTGTCGGCCTCTGAGATTTTGGTGCCAAGGTAATAACATCTTTAAATAAATCTCATGAGAGAGAGAACATGTGTTCTGTGGATTATTGTTCAGATTATGGCATGATACCCTTTAGAAGATCGGTAAGCACATGTTTCTTCCAAGCATCAAGAGCCCCCAGGAGTCCATTTGGTCTGACCGTCCCCCACATGCTGGTGAACCCGACTGGGGTCCCTGGAGAGCAAGCCCACAGGGGCAGGGGCCAGTTCCTGGGCCACCGAGCTTCAGCCCTCACTGAGCTGTGGTTAATTCCAACCACTCCGGCCCAGACAAGGGGCGGGGGGCCCTCTGGACTCCCCCACGCCCCCTGGGCCTCGAAGTTTGAGCAAAAGATTCATTCTCAGGCCTCCTACCAGAAAATGCGACACTCTCCGTCCAGAAGGGCCCCAGGACCTGCTCTTTGAAAAGTATCCCAGGAATTCTTGCATAAGTTGCATGCAGACTTTACTAGAAGTCTGACCTAGATGCGTCCTGAGACGCTCATACCCTTTCTGAGTCCATCCCTGACTTGAAATCACAGATGGGTCATAACTTTACTCATCTGCTTGGGCTGCCAAAGCCAAATACCGCAGCCTTGGGGGTTTGGAGGTGGGGAGGGGCAGGGGAGGGGTGCATAAATACCTGAAATTTATTTTCCGACAGTTCTGCAAGCTAAAGTCCAAGATCAGGGTTGGTTTATCGCGAGGCCTCCCTGCTTGGTTCCGTGTCCTGAGTCAGTGTCTCATCCTGCTTGTGAGGCCGGCAGTCTCATTGGATTTGGACCCAGCCTAGTGACCCCATTTTAACGTTGTCACCTCTAATGCTCCTCTCTCCAAATACCAAGGACCTGGGGACTAGGCTCCCACAGGTGACTTGGAAGGGACATGCGATTCAGGCCAACACTCCTCCTCTGGAACCTGACATTTCAGGAGCTCCCCATGGGAAGGATGCAGGAGTGTGGACCTTGATTATTTCCACTGTTCTCTCATCTGGCTCCAACCTCATTTGACTTTCCTTGAAGCTCAGCAAATAGAACATCACAGAGCGTTCCAGGTGGACACAGGCACTGCTTTTTGTCCAGGGTGAAGTGGGGGAGATTATCTTGCTAGTCTTCATGGCCACAGCAGTATATTCCGTTTCAAGATTGTTCAGGACCTACGACTGGTAAGAATCTGTTTTTGGGCCAACGTCCCCAGGGCACAAGTTCAGAGGAGGCCTGTATTTATTTCTTGTATCTCAGAGTTTGTTGTATAGAGAGAAAGCCCCAGAACACAGCTCTCACCTACAGTTTCTTCTTCCTGCCCTGCTCGCTGGCCCTGCCCCCCACCCCGCCAGCCCCGGGCAGCCTCCCCAGATTGGCCTGGGCCTCTGTCTGCAGCCAGATGTGCAGATGATGTGTGCAGATGATGTGTGCGGCTGCACAGGAAGTCAGGGCGGCCCATTCCTCGGGGTGGCTGGAAAGCCAGCACCTTCTTCGATGGCTAATTAGCTTCTGTCCCCTGTCCTGCTACGTTAGAGCCACATTGATCAAAACACAAACAGGCATTACGTCAAGCATTTCCCCGCCTTCCCGTTCCTGAGCACCCCGATATGTGGGGAGGAAAACAGACCCCACTCAGTCACTGTTGGCCTGAGTTTCACTTTCTAAAGCGACCCACGTTTGAACCACAAGGGGACGGTCCTCAGAGAAACAAGACTTCTCACATTTCCGGGAGCCCAGATATTTTTCAAACAATCCGACCGGAACACCTCAGACCGTTGAATTCTACCCGTCTGTTCCACATGCACACAACAAATTAGGTTAGACCAGGGAGGGGCTCCCTTGGGCAGGAGAATCCCCTGGGCCCTGGCTTTTTCCTAGTGGCAATTAGAAAAACATTTCACCTGCCTACGGTGGCCTCTGATGGACGACTTCCTCTCTGGGGGCGCCACTGGGAGGTACTGGGGATGTGCCTTGCTGGCACAGACCCCACCTCAGAACAGAATGGCCCAGAAGTGAGCCAGAGAGAGCCGAGCAGCCTCAGACAAAAAGGAAACTGCAGGATGTGAGCTGCTTTTTCTTCTATCAGTGTCTCTCATCATTTTATGTAAAATGGGCTAGGACTCAGAGCCTTCACGTTTTAGACAAGATGGGAGTGAAATCAAGACTTGGCTGCAACTTGCATGAAGCCATTTCAGCAACTCTTCATTATGAAGCTTGGCCCAAAACAGTCCCGAGAAGCGAACAGTCCTGTCTCCTCTGCGTGCCTCCCTTCTCCAAGTGATTTCCCTCCTTCCTGCTAAAATGACGCCTGGTTTCTGAAGGGGTGCTGATGAGCCCACCGAGACCCTCCCACCCACAACGCGCTCATCCACTCATCGAGAAGCTTCTTTCTCCAATGCGGCATTGCTCCCAGCAAGGTTAACTGAGCCAGGCCCCTCCTCCTAAGCATTAGCATGTTAGGAAGGGCCCCTGCAGCCCCCAAAGCCTTAATGCACTTCCCAGGGTACGTTCTCAGGAACCATAGCAGATAGGGTTCTCTCCAGATCTCTCAGAGAATGCCATTCAGCAGGTTTTTCCAATGGCGTTCCCTACAGAGCCATGCGTTCATATTTTGCTAACATAAGAGCTCAATGAATGATTTTAATGATGTTTACATAATTAGAGTTGACCTTACGGATCATGTTCAGCACTCCGGGTCCTGCCCTCAGTGCTTAGCTGTATCCACTCACACTCGGTCTTCACAAAGACCTTCAAAGAGGGCTGCACCCACTCTGGCGTGCACCTTGGTGCTGTTTACAATTGCCAAGTCATGGGGAGGAACCTAAGTGCCTGAGGACTGAAAGTAGATCAGAAACATGCAGTGTAATGTGTGTGTACACATACACGTGCAAACACATATGTATCTACAAATGTGTATAGAGAGAGATATAATGTTTAGCTCTATAGAGACACATGATGGAATACTACTCAGCTCTAAAAAAGGATGAAATCTTGCCATTTGCAACAGCATGGTTGGAATTAGATAGGATAATGCTAAGTGAAATTAGTCCGTGGAGAAAGACAAATACCAAATAGTTTCACGTATATATGAAATACAGAGAAACCAAACAAAATTTCAAACTATCCAAACTACTAACAATCCCTTGACATCTAACTGCAAAACTGGGTCAGCCAGAAGGGGCAGTGCAGGGTGGGAGTGGGAGAGGGATTATTGGGGCACGGGTGGTGGGCAGGGTTTGAAAACATACATAATATAGAGGTTTGAACCTATCATTCCCAAAGCAGATGTAATGATGTCAACCAACTTTACTTCAGTAACACGATTGACAAAGAAAAAGAAATCAAAGGAAAAAAGGAGCTTCAAAGGACCATACTGTCACCCTGATGGAAGAGAAGCGATCAGTCCGAGATCACTCAGCTAGAAAGGGCAGCTGGGACTGGCTTTCTCCAGCCCCATCCCGCTGACCACACCCCCAGTGCCTGGGGGAGAGATGGAGAAAAGCTGTTCTTCGCAAGGCGGTCAGGGCATTCCAGAGGATGCTATGCTGTTCCAGCCCCCTCCTCTTTGCCTCTCCCCCCAGCACCCCTGGCACTGTCTGGTCCCACTCTATGATCCTAACACTCTGGGTGCACCTACACACACACACACACACACACACACACACACACACACACACGAGCTCAGGCCTTTTTGTTCATGCTTTTTCTGCCTCTGTGTCTATTCGATCACATCCACCCCTCATGGGCCAGCAGAGATGTCAGAGCCTCCTTTCCGACCCTGCCTCAGCTCAGCTTCTGTCCTGGTCACCAGCCTGGGTTCCCTGCTGAGATTGGGGATTCTGTAGCTTCATCTTCTCCCTCATTGTTTCCCCGGTATCTAACTTGATGTTTCATGTGTGTGTTAAACAGACTCTTGAATTCGATGTCTGTTTATATTATTCGGACTAAATAATGTATCATTTTTTTAAGTGGACAGAAGGATACTTGGGCTGGTGACATCACCGTCATCCTAACCAGAGGCAGGAGAAGTGACACTGCCGACACGACGCCTCCCCACTGATTTCCTCTTTCAAAAACGGTTGTGTCCATAATATTCAGTGCCTGGGCCTACCTCAGCTGAACTGCGGAGTGCAATATATAATATTATCCCTTTGCTATTAAAACCACTTCCCACCTCCATCCTCAAGCCCTCACCTACTCCTAGTCCAGCCTACAAATGTGGTCAGAACATTTTTCTTAAAGTATCATTTGCAGCGTTGCCTTCTCCTGTCATGTTTTCCATGTCCTGTCAAATCCAGTCCAGATGTCTGGTTGACAGGGGCCTCCTGAACCCGGTCCTCACTTGCCCCTGTCATCCTGGAGTCTATTAGGGACGCGCCCCCACCCTGGCATCTCCATGACCGTCCCGGGGGCCTGGTGCTGCTGGGCTGCTGCTTGCTCTGGCCCAAGTTTGCAGCAGCTAGTGAGCACGAGGTCAGCTCCAGTCATGCTTGTTGACTCCTGGCAGCCTCCTCTGCTCTCGAGACAGCACATTCCTTCACTGCCCTTGGCGCTGGCCTGCCTGGAAGGCCAGCCTTCTCGCTGACCACCCGCCCACCCACAGCCTGTCTTCCTGTACGGGACCCCAGGCCCTCTCTGAGCTACTGCCACGCTACCGGGCGCCCTCACTGCCTTGACCTGTCCTTGGCTCCACGCAGCCCCTCACGCCTGCTAGAGTGGTGGCCGGACCTGGTCTCAACCAGAGTGCAGACCTGGCTTCCAGGAGCTCTCAGCAGCTAGCAGTGCACATTTGAGAAGCTTCCGGTGCATGATTTTGGGGACTCTGGGCCAAACACACAGGTCCCGGCTCCTCCATCTCCCTCTTGACCTGCTACTCCTTCAGCAGAGATGGATGCTTCAGGTCACTGTCCACCCTGAAGCTGGACACCATGTCCACTTCTCCAGCCCCTCCAGGCCCTCAGGAAAGGCAGGTCTTTCTTCAAGGCCCTGGGTTCCCCAGGGCTCCCAAAGCCAGCGGATGCCAGTTGGGCTCATGGAACTTCCCAGTGCTGACCTCCTTCTGGAAACAGCCCCCGACTGCCTCCCCTTTCTCTGCCCTCACGTCCCTCTCAGGAGAGCTCCTGATTCTTACCACCTCAAGTCCAACCATGGGCAGCAAGCTCCTAACTTGTTCTAGAACTTGTTCCTTTGTAACTATCTGATGTTTCTGGGTTTTTTTCCATAAACAAACAAACAAACAAACCAGGGGCCTCCCTGGTGGCCTAAGGGTTGAATCTCAGGCTATCACTGCTGTGGCCTCAGTTTGATCCCCAGCCAGGGAGCTGACCCACAGGGTGCAGCAGACCTCTTCTGTCTCCCTGCTGCTTTCCTCAGCAGTGGATTTCAGTGGATCCGGCTGTTCTGCTCCCCACTCTGTCTCTGGAGAGTCCTCTCACCCCTCTATCTCTGGCCTATACCCCAGCTCTTCTACGCAAAAATTGAAAAGCAAAAGAAGACCACTGGAGCAGCGTTTCTGTGATGGTTGATAAAGGAGAGGACTCCTCCTGTTGGAAAAGAATGCAGGATAATTCCATTAAGGAATGGAGGGACCGAGACGCAGAGCGTGGCTGGCAGTGCTGGCTGCCAGGGCCGCCTACTCAGACTGGTTTGCTCAGGGGACGCATTGTTTCCACGCCCAAGGTCCCACGTTCTAGGAAACCCCTCCATCCTGGCAAGTGGCTGGTGATCCCACATGGTCTCCTGACTCCTGGGTCCCCGTGCATTCCCTCCGTTGGGCTTCCCTGCTCTCCTTCCTATGCTCTGCTCCACCTGCTCCTGATGATCTGATACCTCAGAGGTCAGCAGGCCACTCGGAGGCAATATCGTGTTTAATGCTTTCTCACACGGTATTATTTGTCCTTACCTGGGTTAAGTTTCCTCCTCTTAGCCAAGCCTTCTGCTCTGAGCTGGGCTCCTGCTGGGTCTTATCGCTTAAATCAGGGTTTTGAGCAGAAATTCTCACTCTGCTCCCTTCCAACTATGTGCTTACGGCTCATCTGTCACCCTGGAGACTGAGTCTTGTTATGAAAAGTATGTCAGCTTGCGTTTCTACAGCCCTTAGCTGTCAACAAAGCCCTTTGCTATCTGTCTCTCTCACACACACACCCCCCCCTACCTTGCCGGTTGCAAGCACTACCCCCTAAGTACCCAAGCTCTTCTTACTGAGAGTAAGAGGAAGGTTAAGGAAAGTTCTTTACAAGTGTTTTTCTCCTGGAATGTGCTTAAGAAATATTTTAGACAACATGTTTTCAAATCCTGTGTCTTGAAGCTGTGTCTTCAGTGCATAAGTTCAAGTGGGGATCTGAGTTACTGGAATGGGCAGCAGCAAGCAGCCCACAGCCTGGAGAATCCCAGTGTGGTGGGAGGGTGGGTCTGCAGGGCATCCCCCCTGCACAGCCCACCCTCCGCCTCCCCAGGGTGAGCCCCAGCCCCTTGTCTCTCAGCTGAGCCTGCGTTCTTGCAAACTGAACATCTCCTGAGTTACAGCGGAGGCTGGGGGCCATGAGCCCGCATCCCTGGCTCCCCTGTAGGCCTTCTGCACCCAGCTCCTGTGGTAATTCTCCAGCTGGGTGGCGCTGGGACGAGGGCATGATGCTAAATGCAGCCTTCTCAGAGGGGCCAGTTAAAGTTCCGCATCATCTAAGTCATTTACGCAGCTTGAGTCCTTATGCGAAGTTTTGGTAGTTTCAGTAAATCCACGCTGCACTGAATGGAGTGATATTCTTCCAAGAAGCAGCCTGCCCCAATTCAATGTTCCTGCCAGGGCCGAGTTCCACAGTGACGTATAAGACTGTCCTGGAGTGTGTGTTCAAATACAGAGTCCTGGGCTTAGGACTCCCGGCTTTAGGAGATCCAAGGCCCAGGCTCTGAAACACTCCGGGCCTCCACTCCCCTCTCCCCCAGTGTGGTCGGCCAATGCCCCGGGTGCCGGGGCCCACCTTGGCCCCCCAGCTCCCCGAGAGAGGACCCACATCTCCACAAGCCCGGGGCTCGGTGAGCGCGCAGAGCCACTCAGACGCAGCCACACACAGGACGCCCACCACCTCCAACCCTGAGGCCGGCGAGCATGGTGGTGGCCTGGGCTAGTCTCACACGGGGCACTGGCCAGAGAGACTTGCTGAGCACTCCTGGCCAGAGACACTGCCACAGAGCAGGGCTGCCATTGCACAGACTGACTCACAGAGGATGCCCCGGCTAACTAGGCTGGGGCCTCTGCGCACAGATGAGGCTGTTTTGCATGAAAATCGATGTCTACATATTAGGTGCTTGTGCCCAGAACCTGCTTCTCTCATTCTGCGGGGGACAACGGAAGCTCCCAGGTGCTGTGGGCTTGGGACAACAGCAGTTCTCATCAAGGACAGGTGTGTCCTCCTTCACATCCTGGCTTCCCTGGTAACTAAGGAGGGGTCAGCTGGAGCTCAGTCACCATTTCGGACCAGATTGGGTCCCTCGAGGCCGTCTGAAGCCAAGAGAAAGGTGTCACCTCGTCTCTCGCTCGCTGAACTTGTACTTTTCTGTCAGGCCCAACCTAACCTACACCAAGGGACTAAAACGTGAAACTGGACATCTCACATGCAAGGGAGCAGGCCTTGGTGCCATCCTGGCCCCTGCCCAGGAGCCCATGATGCTGGTGGACGAGGTCCTGGCCTCTGTGAGCCTTTGGCCTCTTGTACCCCACTTCTTGCATGCATAAATAAATCTGTAAAAAAAAGTGTGGGGTTCAGTGGTTTCTAATATAGTCATGACTGTGCCCCAGGACCAAGAGAGGACATTTCATCACTGACAAGAAATCCCACACCTTTAGCAATCACTCCCATCACCTCCCAAGTTCTCCAACCCTAGGAAACTTTATTCCATTTTCCGTCTCTCTGAATTTGCCCATTTTTTTTTGACAGTTCAGATAAAGGGAAATAACACAAGATGGCCTTTTGTGTTTGGCTTTTTTGTCACTTATATTTTCAGGTTCATCCATGCTGCAGCGTGAACAGGACTTCATGTCTTTTTATTGCCAGATGATATGACCCACCACACCTTACCTACCAGCTTGGTAGTTAATGAGTGTTGGGGTTGTTTCCACGCCTGAGCTGTTCCGGCCGGCACTGCTGGGAATCCACCACAGGTGTGCACAGGTACACACTGTCCTCTTGGGCAATATCAGACATGGAATTGTCGGGTCAGGTGATAACTCTATGGTCACCTTCCGAGGGTTTGCCAAACAGTTTTCCAAAATGACGGTACTGTTTTCCATCCTCACCTGCAATGTGCAGGGCCCCAGTTTAGCCACCTGCTTGCCAGCACTTAACCTTTCTCTTTTTTGGCTACAGCCGCTAATAGGTGTACGTGTTTCCTCAGAGAAACACCACTGTCGCACAAGAGCACACCTGACAAGCCTTTGGAAAACAAGCATTTCTTCTGAAAACAAGAGAATGTTAAAACACCGAAGTGAGATACCTGACACATAACCTGCATTCTGCAGCTCAGTTGATTTTAATTTGCATTTTTCTGATTAATGATATTGAGCTTCTTTTCATGTGCTTATCAGGTGTTCACCTACTTTGTTTAGAAAATACCTGCTCAGATATTTTCTATATTGGGTTATCTGCCTTATTGAGTTAGAAGAGACCTTTACTAGTCTCCATACAAGTCCCTTACAGGACACGCAGTTTGCAAATAATTCCCCCCATTCTGTGGGATTTGTTTTCACTCTCTTAATGGTGAAACCCCCAAATTTCTAATTTTGATGACGTTCATTTTATCTATTTGTTGTTGTTGCCTGTGCTTTTGGTGTCCTACCTAAGAATCTATCACTTAGTCCAAGTTCCGGGATCCATGTTTTCTTCTAAGACATTACATTTTAGCTTCTACTCTGAGCTCCGCTTCAATTCTAACGCCTTCCTTTCACACATGGCTGCCCCAGCTCACTCTTTCCCCAGTGGATCACCTTGGCACCTACTCCAGAATCAACTGGCCGTAACCGAGAGAGTATTTCTGGACTCTTGCTTCTCTTTTTGATCTCCGTGTCTCTGCCTAACCACTGTCTTGCTGTCACAATTGTGCTGTCTAGATCATTGTGACTTTGCAGTCAGTTTTGAAATTGGCAAGTATGGATCCTTCAGCTTTACTCTTTTTTTCCCCCCAAGATTGTTTTGGATACCTTGAATTTCCATGTGAATGCTAAAAAGAATTACTGAAAAGAGGGGGCCTCCCTGGTGGCACGAGGGGTTAAGAAGCAGCACTGTGAAGCTATCCACAGCCACTGCAGCACGAGTTGGATCCCAGGCCAGGGAGGTGACCCACATGGTGCAGCAAATCTCTCCTGTTTCACCCACTGCTTCCCCTCAGCAGTGTATTTCAGTCAATCTGCCTGTTCTGTTTCCACTCTGCCTCTGGTGAATCCTCTCACCTCCCAAACCTCTGGCCTGTACCCCAGTACTTGTATGCATAATTAAATAAATCTTTTTTTAAAAAAAAAGAATTACTGAAAAGAGATCAGTTGGGGTTTTGATAAGGATGGTGCCACCTCTGTAGCTCCAGAGAACCCTGCTATCTTGACAAAATTAAGTATTTTTGTTTGTGGCTTTAATTTCTTTCAACAATATTTCCTAGTTCTCAGAGTACAGGTTTTGCAGTGTTTACTAAATTTATTCCTAAGGTTTTTCATCTTTTTGATGCTATTGTAAATATAATTGTTTTCCAAATTTCATTTTCCAATTTTTTCCTCGCCAGAATATAGAACATGGTTTTCGTATACTAATCTTATATCCTGCAGCTTTGCAGAATTCAGTTATTAGTTGCACTAGGTTCTCTGCAGGAGCCCCTCAGCACTTCCTAGACATAAGCTCTGCTCCCTTGCCCCCAAGGGTTCTGGGCAGCTGCCCTGGGTGGGGCTGAGCTGGGGGTGGTCCTCCAATCCTTTCAGAATAGTGATGAGTTTTTTTGCTCAAAGTTTTCGTTCTTATAGTTAGACAGGGAGAATGTCTCAAAACCAAAGTCATTAATAATTCTTTATATGTTAAACTTCAACTAGAGGTAGCTGAAAAGCAGGGTTGGTTTTTAACCTCAAGACTTGCACTCACCAAACTTTGTACATGAGGTCACAACTCAATGGATGTAAACACAAAATCTGCCAGGATTGATGCTTTTCATGTAAAGCAGCAGGGCTTAGTGGGAAGACCTTGGCCTCTGGCTCAGAAGTGACTTCTGTCCACCTCTGTCTAGATTAGCAGTGAGCTCAGGGCCTGCCCACTTCCTCCAGGAGGTCTGCTGTGGCACCAGGACTGCAGGGAGGCGTCACGGGAGGCAGGATCAACCAAGCTGTCTCTTGGGAAATACCCCTTAGTCAAATCCCTCCTGGTTTTCATCAGGCCTATTTCCTCCCCTGGTTTCAAGCTATTGGGGCATTCCTCTCATGGTGGGAAAACTCCGCGCAGGGGTGGGTCTGTCTCTGGGGGTGGCATGCTCAGACCCCACCCCACAGGGAGATGGCTAGGAAAACCAAAGCAGTTATTAGGAAGAGCAAGCAGGCCCTGGCCTTATCTTTGTTGTGAGCAGGGAGGAGGGCCAGGGAGGCCCTACTGATCGTCATGCCCACTGCTTTCAGGACAGCACTGCTTCCTTCCTTAATGTGCAATTAAGGGTTGCCTTTGGAAGATGCTAATGACATGCTGGTTTTTACAATAGCTGAAGCCTGTGACGGGAATGTGTGACTTCTCAGCTCCGCTCCACAGCAATGTCAAATAACATTGACATTTTTTAAAAAATGATGCTGGCTCCAGAGTCAGCCCATCCTTGGATTAAAATCTTGGCCCCAGCCCTCGTCACATGTGACCGTGGCAATTTGCTTAACCTTTCTGTGCCCCTACTTCCTCATCAGTACAAAGAGCAGTCATTCATAGCAATTCTTGCAAGAATTGAGTAAAATAGCCTTCCCATGTCACAAATGCTGACACGTTCTCGCTGAAGAAGAGGAGGAGGCAATTCTCCAAGGTGTTTAGTTGATGAAGCGAGGAAAATTAATTGAAGCACACCAGCGGTTTAGTATGCATAACAACAACCAAGAATGATTTTTCTTTTAAAAAAATATTTATTTTATTTATTTATGCATACAAGAAGTGGGGTGTAGGCCAGAGGTGTGGGGGTGAGAGGACTCACCAGAGACAGAGTGGGGAGCAGAACAGGTGGATCTACTGAAATCCACTGCTGAGGGGAGCAGCGGGGATACAGGAGAGGTCTGCTGTGCCCTGTGGGTCAGCTCCCTAGCTGGGGATGGAACTCGTGCTGCAGTGGCTGCCAATAGCTTCACAGAGCTGAGACTTAACCCTTTGCACCACCAGGGAGGCCCAAGAATGATTTTTCTACATGAAAATTCCCAGGCTCGGCCTCCAGAATTTCTTTCAACAGTCAGTGGTCAATTCCATGAATAAGCATCTTTAGCAATGATTGTTCCAAGGGTTCCCTGGACACTTTTAAAAATGAACTTTTACTTTGCAATAAATTCAAGTTTTGGAAAAGAGCACAAAAACTCCAATAAACTTTACCAAGATGCCCCATTTTTAACATGTTGCCCCATTTGCTTCATCAACCTGCTTCTCTCTTTCTCTAGTTGCTACTCTCTGCAATTTTTTTTCTAAATCGTTTCAAAGCTGCACATCACACCTTCTTCTTCCTCAGAACCTCAGTGTGTATTTTCCAAGAATAAAGATCTTCTCATTACATAATCACTGTTCAGTTATTAAATTCAAAAAATTTAAGAGAAAGATATTTTTATCTAATGTACAATCCATATTCTGTTTATCAATTGCCTCAAAGATGCCTGTTGAGCCACTTTTCCTCCATGCGGGATCCAAGGCAGGGCCACATGTGGGACATAGTGAGACAGCCCTTTTGTCTCCTCAACCCGGAACAGTCTGGTTTGTTGTTGTTATTGTTTTTTTTATGACATTGACATTTTTTAAAGAAAAGCCAATGGTTTATAGAACATCCCTTGCTGTGGGTTTGGCTGAAGTTTTCTAGTGAATAGATCTGATTACACCTTTTTGGCTAGAATCCCACATAACTGGTGTGTCCCTTCCAGAGCAGCCCCTCTGGAGACACACGATAGCCTCTTGCTTCTTATCGGTGAGATATTCTGCATTTGGCCACTTTCTGAGCTAAGAACCTCAGAACCTAAAATCATGAAAAGAGGTAGCGAGACTTTTCCTATTTTGTGTTTCAACAGACGGTTTGTTAAGGGACTATCTTTTACCTCAATAGTCGAGAAGGTCACATATTAGCCACAGTGGCTGTTATACCCCAAACCACAACCCACTCTCACGTTTAAGGTATAAAATTCCCACTGCCCCCCACCACCCATTTTGTTCCTAGCAACTCTGGACTGTGACTTGTCTTGTGGTTAGTAGGCCCTAGCCTGTACATGCTGCCAATGGTGGTCCGAGGTCAGCAGACACAACTTCATTCTTTTCTTGCATCACACATTTTGCAATGATACGCCAACTTCCCCGTTGATGGCGTTCTTGAAAGTACTCATTTATTCTTCCTTTATCTCTCAAACACACTTATCTAAGAACCCTAACTGGTCGATTACCTTCCTGCTTGTACTGCCAAGTGAATCTCAGCCCACTGTTTCAGCAGACCTCGTTCATTGCTGACTATAGAATTCTGGCATTCATTCACCCTCTAAATAGCTCAAAGGCTGAGGATGTGATCAGCACCTCCTCCACCTGGCTTGGTGGGCACCTGCCGCATGCTTGCCCCCCAGAGACAAAAGGAACGTTGTCACCACTACTTTGCAGACATACAACAGAATTCAACAACTTACTGACAGCAAACCACAAGCAAGTGAGAGAACCAGGCTTTAGCATTGGTTCTGATGACGTCTAAACACACTCTGTGGCCGCCACTGCCAGAACTTTAGGGGCAAAGACAGAGGGGACAAAGAAAAGTTCACGAATTCCAGAAGTCAGCATAAGGCATGTCTCTCAAAACTTCAGGGCAAAGGAAATCATTAGCTTACAAAACAGCGAGGGAAGCTGAGGAAGTATCAGCCCTCAGGGCCTTCAGGAGAAAACCAGAAGTTTCGTAATAGACTGTTTTGAAACTACTTTGAAATTAAAGCAGAAGTCTCCATATTCTCTCCCTCTGTCCCAGCCACCCTTCCTCCTCTCCCATCGATTACAATTACTGTTTTATACTTTGCATAAATAATGTTATTAAAAATAGAAATAAATGTGGTTTGCTAAGTTGGTATTGTCACTAAGCATGTTTTCAAAACCTAACATTTCTGATGGACCTTGTCTTCTACACAGTATCCAAATATACACATTTCAAACACATTTTCATGACCAATAATATGAAGATTGTCGGGGGGGTAGATAAACACTTCTACAATTTATTTATGTTTTCTCCTCCTGAAAAAATGTTTGGGTTTATATTTGGCTCTTGGAGAGCTATGATGTCTTTAAATTTTGACATTAGCATTATGAATAAACTCCCCAAAGTCAAGGAGATGAAAGGGTGTTTGCAGTTTGCCGCTGGTTTGAGGAAGACCTTTTAGCCTTAGGATCCCAAAGGAAAGGGTGTGTGTTCCAATAATAAAGACATATTAGGAAAATGAGACAGATGGCAAAGTCAATGACATATCAAGGACTAGCTCACATTCCGCGTGAATCCACTTTATTTCTTAGAGCTGTTTGAGGTTCACAGCAAAGTTGAGGAGGAAATCCAGAGAGCTCCCACATCCCTCCTGTCTCCTGCACAGCTTCCCATACTATCCACGTCACTTACCAAAGGGGTGCTGTTGTTACGACTGATGAACCCACATTAACGCATCATTATCATTCAAAATCCATACTTTACATTAGAGTTCACTCTCAGAATGGTATATTCTAGCACATTCTCTGAGTTTGGCCATGTGTCAAATGACATTATAGTATCATACAGAGCAGTTTTACTGCCCCCAAATTCTCTGGACTTCCCCCATCTCCATTCACTCCTTCCCTGGTGCTACTAATTTTTTAACTGTCTCTATAGTTTTGCCTTTTCCAGAATGTTTTATAGTTAGAATCACAGAGCACATAGCCTTGCAGATTGGTTTCTTTCACTAAGTATTATGTGTTTACCTTTTGTCTGTGTCTTTTCCATGGCTCATAACTCATTTCTTTTCAGTGTTAAGTACTATTTCACTGTCTAGCTATTTCATGGTTTATTTACTCACTCACCATCTGAACAACATCAAAGGTGCTATAAATAGCTGTTGGTGGGTTTATATGTGGACATAAAATTTTAACTCCTTTGCTTGAATACCAAGAAGTGTAACTGATAGATCATTTGGTAAAAGTATGTTTAGTTTTGCAAGAAACTGCCCAACTGTCTTCCAAAGTGATTGTACCATTTTGCATCCTCACCAGTAGTGGCTCCTCCTCTTTCCAGCACTTGGTGTTGTCCGCACCCCAGGTATAGGAGTAGGATGGGCACAGGGTAGGTTCTTTATGATTCCTGCCAACCCAGGTAAAGGAGGAGTCCTGGAGCCCTCGGTAGCTTTCTCAGGCTTTTACTGAGCTTTACATGTAGTGTGGCAAACAGGTACATGGCCGGTAGGGGTGCCAGGGGGCCAGGAGGCCAGTAGGACTCCAAGCCCCCCCCTCACCCCACAAGTCTTCACTCTGGGCTTCTCTCTCTCCTGGCTTTCTTTCTCCCCTTCTTGCTTCTGCCTCTCTCCTGCTTCTGCTTCTCTTGGTGACCATCTCAATACTCCTCCCATAGCCCAGAGAAGTAAGTAAACAAAACAGTTTGCAACAATGTAACAACTGCAGGTGCCCCTAATGGTCAGGCAGGGCAATCCTAATGGTGAGAGGGCACAAAAGCCTGAAAAACATTTAGGCACTACACCAGGTTTAGCCATTCTGGCAGGTGTGTGGTGGGAAGGCACTGTAGTTTTCACTTGCATACCTGATACTGTATGATACCGGACAACTTTACACATGCTTGTTTGCCATCTGCACTTCTTTGGTGAGATATCTGTTCGGGTCTTTTGTTCATTTTTAAATTGAGTTGTGTTTTTTATTGTTGAATTTTATTGTTGAATTTCAAGAGCTCTTTGTATATTTTGGGTAACAGTCCTTTATCAGATGTATCTCTCACAAATATTTCCTCCCAGTCTGTGGCTTGTCTTCTCATTTTCTTGACATTATCTTTCCCAAAGCAGAAGCTTTTAATCTTAGTGAATGAAACTTATCAACTATCCCTTCATAGATTGTGCCTTTCATGCTGTATCTAAAAAGTCATTCCCAAACCCACCTAAATTTCTTCCTTGTTATCTCCTAGGAGTTGTGTTTTTATCTCCTAGTCTTGTGTTTTACATTTAGGTCTACGATGCATTTTTAAAAGATTTATTTATTCATGAATACAAGAACCGGGGTACAGGCCAGAGAGCAGGAGGGTGAGAGGATTCATCAGAGACACAGTGGGGAGTCAAACAGGCAGATGGACCAGAAACACTGCTGAGGGGAAAAGCAGGCAAGACAGGACAGGTCTGCCACGCCATGTGGGTATCTCCCCCGCCAGCTGGGACTGCTGCAGAGGCTGCAGACCGCTTCACAGCGCTGCGCTCAATCGCCTGCGCCACCAGGGAGACCCTACGATGCATTTTGAATTAATTTCTGTGAAGGGTGTAAGGTCTCTGTCTGGATTTTTTTTTCTGCATATGAATGTCTTGTCTTACCACCACTTGTGAAAAGTCTGTCTTTGCACCAATGTATTATCTTTGCTCCTCTGTTAGAGATCAGAAGTTAGATTTATGTGGGCCTGTTTCTAAGCTACATGTCCTATTTCATTGATCTGTCTCTTCTTTTGCCAATACCCCACTATTCCGATTGCTATGGCTTTCTAGTAATGTCACTCCTCTCATCTTGTTTTCCTTTAATATGGAGTCAGCTATTCTGGGTCATTTTCCTTTACGTAAAAACTTTAAAATAAATTTGCTGATTTCCACAAATAACTTGTTAAGACTTTGAATAGATTTTTTTCTTATCTTATTGGATTAGCCAGGGTGTCCAACATGATGCTGAAAAGCAGTGATGGGTGGGGACATCCTTGCCTCTTCTTGGTCATGATGGATAAAGTCCAAGTTTCTCACCAATATGGATATTAGCTATAGACTTCTTGGACATATTCTTTACTAAGTTGAGGAAGTTGCTCTGTATTTCTAGGCTACTAAATTTTTATATGAATGGGCATTGGATTTTGTCAAGTTTTTTTCTGCATCTAGTGATATGGTCATGATTTTTCTTCTTTAGCTTGTTAATATGGTGGAATTCTTTAACTGATTTTCAAGTGTTAACTCACCCTGTACACTGAGGATAAATTCTACTTGGTAATGGTGTATAATTCTTTCTGTACATTGTTGGATTCAATTTGCTGGTAATTTGTTGAGGATTTGTACATCTACGTTCGTGAGAGATCTTGGTCTATGATTTATTTTTCCCTGGCCACGTCCTTGACTAGTTCTGACAGTAGGTATGTATTTTGCTCACCCTTTCTTTGCATCTCATACATTTAAATAAATTGCATTTTAATTCTCATATGTTGAATATTTATGTATGGTTTTAATATTTAAATATTAAATTAATTATCATATTTAACATATTCTCAAATTTCTCTTGAGATTCTTAAGGACACATGAGACTCTAGAATTAAAAAATGTCATCATTGGGCCTCCCTGGTGGCGCAGTGGCTGAGCGCTGGGTTGCGAAGCTGCCCACAGCCTCTGCAGTGCCGGTTCGATCCCCGGCTGCTCCCCGGCCACCGGAGGAGGGTCCCACATGGCGCAGACCTCTCCTGCCGCCCGCTGCTTCCCTCAGCAGTGAACTCCAGTCCTTCTGCCTGTTCTGCTCCCCGCTCTGGCTCTGGTGAATTCTCTCACCCTCCCGCGCTTCTGACTGTACCCAGTGCTTGTATAAATAAATAAATAAATAAATAAATAAATAAATAAATAAATAAATAAATCTTTAAAAAATAAAAATAAAAAAATTTCATTATTCACGTGCTCTATTCAACGTGGCTTACGCGGTGTCAGGACACAAGTGCTGCACTATAATTATAATTACTGAGGACAGATTTTAAAAATATTTTTTGACCCATATACTCTTTATTCCTACCTAATCCCACTTTTGAAGTTGTACCATATCCTGTACACTTAACCATTATATATTATTCTCTCTCTCTCTCTCTCTCACACACACACACACACACACACACACACACACACACACATATTTAGTCCTACAGCAACTACCCATCTTCTTTCTGTTGATATCTTTCTAGTCTTTTAGAGTGTCTGAAGCTTGTTCTCTAGTACATTCCTCAGAAATATTCCCTCAGTTCTTAAACACAGTAACGTTTGGCTTTCCTCAAATTTGATAATCAGTGCACTGATGCGCAAAATCCCAGGCTTACATTTTCCTTTCTTAGGTATCTTGAATACGGTATTCCATTTCCTTGTGACATAAAGTATTTCTGTCAAAAGCCTGTTGACAATTCAAATTTATTTCCCTCACAAGGTACAGCCCTGGACCCAGTGCCAAGCACAGCTGAGGCGCATAAAGGTGATGGCTGGTCCTAGTGAGCCCAAGAACAGCGGGTGACTGCTATAGCACAAAGGTTTCCAGTCAGAAGATGTGCTGGTTTTAGATAGTGGGCTGAGCATTGAGAGAGTCCTAAATTCAACTAGTGTCCTAAAATCTTCCAGTGTGATTCCAGAATTTCAAAAATATCCAACATTCCAATAGGAAAAAGGAAAAGGCACGTGGGATGGTTCATGAGTCCGTGGAAGAAACCACACAATTGTATGTGGACTGTGGGGCCATCAACGTGACACTGTCGCCCCAGCTGCTGCTGCGTGGCCAGAGGATGCAGAGTCACTGTGTCCCCTTTGACCTTCACCGTTACCTGTGGGCCTGGCCCTACCTCCTCCCCTTTACACATGGGAAAGTGAGGTTCTGGGGCCTGACGTGACTTGTTTAAGGTCACACAAGCTCAGGTCTGTCTGACTCCAGAGGCGGGGCGTGTATGTAATAATTACTATTTAATAAATATCACTGATGTGTCAGCCACTTTCTATTCCTCGCTGTGACTCTGTGAGGTAGATTTAAATAATACCTAAGTATTAACAGGGTATCTGACCTTATTAAATATTAATAGCAGCCTTACAGCAATCCTTGAGGTAGCTATTAAGGGTATTTATAGGATATTACCTTATTAATTATTAATAAGATCTTAATGGAGAATTACATTCAAAAGTATGAAAAACTGATATTGAATTCCCTCAAAAGCAAACCACTTTTAGCTTCTGTCTCTTTTTCATCCTCTTCCTTCTTCACCTTTGATCTCCCTCCTTTCCCCCCGCCCCCCCACCCCGCCCCGGGAACAGGTGGTGGAAAGAGTAGACAGAGTGGACATTGGCATCTCACAAGCCTGAGACTTGCAATCAGATCCAATACAGTCCCGCTAGAAAGCTCTCACGGGCCATACCCGCGCTCTAGGCCTTTGGCACCTTCCTCGGAATCCTGTGGGGAGAGCAGCTTGCTGGGGGTGGGGGGCTCTGAGTGAATCCTGGGCCTCTAATGTTTACAGAGGCTAGAGGACAAAGCAGAGAAACTGCGGGCATTAGAGGATGAATGTCCTGAGACTTGAGAGCTGAGAGGCCTGAGAGCAGCCTTTGCAAACCACCTCCTGAAGGCCCAGAACCATGACTCCCCACAGGAACAACAGCTCCCGGAGCACAGGCTGTGCAGGAGACATGGCTCCTGTGGAGGGAGAAGCAGACAGGCCTCTGGCGCTGGAACATGGGCCTGTTAATGGAGGGAGGGGTCACTGCTCTGATGACACTCCCAGCTGCACCTTTCTCGTTCCTCCTTTCTCGTTCCTCTGCTCTCGACGCCTTCATGGGCCAGGTAAGGATCATGGGCCACATGAGTGAGCAAGGGACGGAGAGGGGCTCATCAGAGGACCCACCAGTCCACTACAGGACATGGAGTCGCTGACCACACTGAGTGTTTCAGGTTCACCGAGTGGCCCGAGCCCTGTGTCAGAGACACGCGGCCCCGGGGCGGGCTCTGCTTGCTGACCTGCACTCCAAGGCGTCGGGAACAAAACCCTTGACCTGTGGTTGGCCTCTTCCCTGAAGGCTTGTGGGAGGAGAATGGGCCCTGTAGCCAGACCATGGACCGCTGGACGGGCAAGGTAAGGCGCTGAGTACAGCTGTCCCTCAGGCCCACACACGTGGCCACCTAATTGCCCTGAAAACCTCACCCAAACTCTACACCCAGGTTGTTCCCAGTGAATGGGAATCTTCTCAGAATAAAGGCCCCACACTCACTGAGGCTCATGGTGACCACAGTGACTGCAGTGACCAGCGTTATGTTGGTGATATGGACACTCTTGCTGCAGGCATGGAAGGTGATGACCCACAGAAGCAGCCTATGTGGCCCTGGACACGTCCCTGGAGTCTTGAGGAGCAAAGTTCAGAGTCAAGTGTCCTTGCCCCAGGTCTTTTTTCCAGTGGAAGTGATGTTGGTTCCCCACCCCACATGCGGAGCTTGGTGGTTTTGGGGGCTGGCTTTACACCTTCATCCCCCCTTCTTAAAAGTGAGCATCTGGTCCACCCAAGCTGTGGGGTGATTTCAGGGCTCAGCTCCATTGGCTCCAAGAGTCTAGAAACCCCCAATGTCATCCCTTAACCTCAGCAGCTGCTCCTGGGCAACCTCAACTCAACGCCTTGCTTCTCCACCGCAGGGCCCAGGAGCCTGGACGTCCAGCCCACTGTTCCCTTGGGCTTAGCACTCACAGCCACTCCCGTCCCACCAGCTCCTCCTCATAGCCAGTCGTCCCAGGTGCTGTGGCTGAGTGGCTGGTGACAGTACTCGGCTTCTCGTCACTCCAGAGGCTGAGAAGGCCAAGCCAGGTGCTGCTGGACGCCTTGCTCACAGCAGACACTATTTCCTTGCTGGTCTTCTACACTGGGCAGGGCAGACTTTCTCTGGGGTCCCCTTTCTAAGGGTGCTCATTGCTGGAAGATCAGCCCTGAAGACCCCACACCCTCACACCGGAGGCGAGGGCATGTATACATGGACTTGGGGTGCACGTTCTGTCTCCAGCAGAGCCCAGTGCTGACTTTGGGCTCTCCCCGCAGCTCCCCTCACAGAGTTGAGAAGGGCTTAAATCAGAGCTCTGGGGCGGGGCCCGAGCCATGGCTGCCGGGTGCCTGGTGGCCTGGAACTCAGTTTCCCGGAAAGGCAGGGCCAGCCTGGGAGGCCCCAGCTCTTCTCGCTGCTCATCCCCACCACCCGGACTCCTGAGTTTTGACCAGTTTGGCCCCGGGTTGCAGGTTTGGGCTGCAACACCACCCCCTGCCTGTCTCCAGCTACCTCTGTGCTCCCTGCCTGTCTCCAGCTGCCTCTGGCGCTAAGTTTCCTGAAATTGTGATTAAGGTGACTGGGCCTCGTGAGTTGCCTAGCTCTGCCAGGCTGGGCTTCTGCCCAAAGCTGTGAGTGCTGCAGGACGAACCCAGAGGCAAATCACCCATAAGCTGCTCAGGACCCTGGAGCTTTAGGTGGAGAGTGAACCAGGGTATCCCAGGAACTTGTGCTGGTAATTGCCACAGAGACTCCGGTGACCAGGATATGCTCCGCATCACCAGGGCTGGCTGTGGCTTTTTCATACATCTTAAAGGAATATTCACTTTAGACCTCAACTGGTAGCTTGTATTGTTTTTCTAAAAGACAGACCCTTCAGGGCCTCCCTGGAGGCTCAAGGGGTTAAGCATAGCGCTGTGAAGCTATCTGCAGCTTCTGCAGCACGAGTTCAATCCCTAGCCAGGGAACTGACCCACATGGCACAGCAGACCTCTCCTGTCTTCCTGCTGCTCCCCTCAGCAGTGGATTTCAGTCAGTCTCCCTGTTCTGTATCCCACTCTGTCTCTGGTGAATCCTCTCACCCCCCACACCTTTGGCCTGTACCCCAGCTCTTGTATGCATAAATAAATAAATCTTTAAAAAAAAAAAAGATGGACCCTTCAGATTTTAGAAGCTTCCAGCCCTGCCAGGCCTTTATCTGCCATGGAGAGACCCATGCCCAAGCCATCTCCCAAGACTGGGCAGGAGGTCTGCCAAGAGCGCCCCACCCAGGGTTCTTGGCAATGTCTGGAGACGTGTCACTCTGAGGACGGTGGGTGGAGGGGGGTTGCTATGGGCATCTACAGGTAAAGACCAGTGACTACTAATACCCCGCAATGCCCAAGACAGTCATGCTCCACACACCCCACAAACGTCACAGTGTCCCATCTGAGAGGCCCCAAAAGTCAGGTCTAGAGGGGGCTCTGAGTGTCAGTATTTTTTGAATCTTCCCGATTAATCAGAACGCAGACAGGGTTGAGCGTGACAGGCAGTGTAATAACTGACCTCTGAGTCCTCACTGCCATAGGCGACACTCCTCTAAACGAGGGAACTCATTTCTCTGGAATAAGCCTGTAAGTTCTGTGCATCTACCATTTCCACTTTACAAAGGAAGAAACCGAGGTGGAAAACACTATGACACACGTCCTGGGACTCCCCCCAGGTGGCTGGGCCCCAAAGTCTGAACTGTTGGCTCACTGCACTGTGGGCCTCCTTGGCCTTCTCACCTCGCTCAGCTTGAGGTCTCTGTGGGGGAAAGGAGGAGTCCAGGCAGGTCCATGCCTGCCCCCCATCATGTGGAACCAAAAATGAGAAATACTCCCAAGATAGGCACAGCTGAGATGGGGAGAACAAGGTGTAACAGGGTGGTCCCCAGGAAAGGGGGAGGTTCCAGGTTCCCTGCTCCACCCAAGGGAGGGTAGAGCTGAGCAGGGAGAGAAGAAGCTGGAGAAGAGACTGAGAAGGAGGGAAGCAGGATGGAGCCAGAAGGAGACCAGGAGGAGGCACATGGAGCCTAGAGACAAGTGAAGAAACCGTTCTTGTCTTTTGGTCATGGACGGGGTGACACAGATGTGGGTGAGACCCATGGAGAGGTGACAATGGCAGCTTTTATCTTGATTTTGATTTTGCTCTTTTCCTTCCGGGCTTGTCTGGTTGTTTCTAACTTTTTTCTGTGGGTCCCCATGGGAAGATGCTTTAGACTTGTGGCAGGCTTTGGGGCCTTGCTCTGGGCCAATCCCATTTGGAGGGACTTTTACCCATGAGGGAACGGGTAACTTTGGGTGCTTGATTTAGAAACTAGATTCTTTGCCTTTCCTGTATTGTTTCCTAATTGTATTAAAGTTCCTTCCCATTAAAGTCTCATGTTTTGTGTTAATGTGGCAGATGGCAGAACCCTATATAGAATAGGCAGGTTTGTGGGGTTTGGGCTGCCCCTCTCCCTGCCCTGTAACAGATTTGGCACCCAACATGATTTAGTACAGAACCATCTGTGGTTAGTCAGCCCCATGGGGAAATTGGGCTTCCCTATGGCACTGACTACCATAAGCACAAATGTGATTTTTGGTTTCTCTGGTGTGTTTGTTTCATATGTAGATTTGCTGTTCAAAAACTGGCTTGGGCTTTGTGAAGATCTGTGTGTCTATATGTATTTTGTTTGTAGTGACTTGCTAAGACATTTGATTTTGTGGAAATTGTTCTGTAAAACAGTTTTACTCAAAAGATTAGGCAGTACATTGGACCAGGTGGCCAGATCAAAGATGGCGTCTGAGGCCACTTGGCGGGCTCTTGTAAAATTCAGAGGTTCTTGTTGCTAGAACTTTGGAACTTTTTTTCTGTCTTTTTGTAATCTCTGCTGTCTCATTAGCATTTCTAAAGGCAATAATAATTCTTCAGTGATATGTTGCTTTGTCTTTGGCTACTTCCTGACCTCTGCCTGAGGGATTTTGCAAGCCAACTGTGGAGCAATGGTGTTCAATTAGCAAATGTATGCCTGGGTGTTAAGGAAAGAGTAGCCTTAAGCACTAATTGGTAATTGCTGGTAGCCTTAATGGATTCTTGGAGATAACTTTAATTTTTGCAAAGTCTGGATCAGAAAAATTAAAAAGATTTTGTCTGAGTCTGAAAGCATTTGCTACTCTTAATTTTGTCTGCACAATTTGTTTTGGGCATGTTTGCCATTTGAATTCTGGATTTAATTGCTTGTGCAAGACAAAATTCTAAGTTTCTGCTTCCTACTGAGGAAGGTCTGTTGTGGAAAGCACTCTTTAGGGTGCATCATGTAACTGTACCAGGTTTTCATACCTGTGTTGTTGCTGTCCAACCCTAGTGTGTGTGTGGGGGGGGGGGTTGTAATCTATGCTTTGATGTTGACTCTGCTCTTTCAGCTTCTGTCCCAGAGTGGCTAACAGAAGTAAGGAGATGACTCCTTTTAATTGAAAGTTAATTACTGATATTTTTATTTTGCTTTTTCAGGTTCTATTCCAGGAAACCCAAGGAGTGCCTGCTTGGTGGCTAACAAGAGATGACTCCTTTTACTTAAAAGTTAACTGTTACTTTTGCTCTTTCAGCTGCTGTACAGGATATCCCAGGATTGCCTTCCAATAAAAAGGCTTAAACACTAAAAACCCTAAAGTGATAAACAAGGTCATGTAACTCTTGTGATTAATAAAACTTTTCCCTCCTATTTCCAAAGTCTTAGGTTTGCAGGATGACAACTGGAAACTGTTTTCTGCCAGCAACACTCCACATTTTTTTTGGACTTTGACCTTTTTTCTGAGTCTATGGAGTAAAACTGCAGTTACATAACATATTCCACGTGGCATTGTTACAGAGATAAAAAAAACTGTTTTTGTCTATATGTTTTATGTCTGTTCGTCCTTGTGTCTGTCTTGGCCTCTAGAGGTTGGAAAAAATTGGTATACATGGTGCCTATAGACACTGGTGGAAAAAAAAGTCTCCAGTTATGAGAAAAACTAAAGGTTATGGTTTGATTGTCAACATTGTACTACTGAACTAAGCCGGTGCCTTCATAGAGATTGAATATTGTTGTTTCTGTTGTTTTTCTGATATTTACGGCAAAACTTCCCAGAAATCTAAATTCAAGTACAAATTTGGTAGCCTGTCATTTGGCTGATGCAAGGAAATTTTGTGGAACCTCTGTAGAGCTCCTGAGACACTCCACAAAATTTCTCTCTTTCCTCCTGGGAGGCATTGGATGAATTTGTTCTATTTGGCTTTTACCTGATGAAGTAAAACTGGAAGGGAAGCATTGTCACTTGGGAAAATGGTAAAACTTTGGCATATACAGAAATGTTAACAGTGGTTTTCTAAAATGTGTATAAAACCTCTCAGTACCTGATATGTATGTAAATTGTCTATGGTGATTGTCGCCTTGTAACTTCAATTGTTTAATATCTACAGAAATTGTTTCTGGAAATACAGGGAGAAAAGGTCTCAACAGATTCCTATTGATGGAACTGTTGAGAGTAAAACTTTCCTACAAAGAACTGAGTAGACCTTGGAAATACACCTGATATTTACTAAGTTTTTGTTTGACATAATACTGGTAATTTTTTTGCATTTTATTCTGAATCCACAAAGTTTTCTTGTTTTGATGACCAGGATCTGCAGCAAGGTTGCAATTTTTTTTTTCTCCAGCAAAGCTAACTTGTGTTTGCATTTTCTCTCCCCTTGATACCAACACAGCATAAAAATAGTGGTAGTAATCTTTTACTACTTACCTCAGAGTCTGTTTTTGCATAACTTCCATAGGGATTTTGTCTGCTTAAACAAAAATTGGACATGAGTTTCATTGTGTGGCTTTGAGTGGAGTTCTTCCAGAAAGTTGAAACAGAGCTGAACCAAAAAGAGGAGAACCTGTTTGCTTTGTTGGTAGGGTTCCAGAGACCTCCAAAGAAGGTGAGGAAGCTTGCCTCCGTTGGCAGGACTGGACAACCCAGCCAATGAAAAAGTCCTGGTACCCTCGAGAAGAGGAAAGCCCAGGTGGAGTCTGATGAGACCAACTTTGTTCCTGAAGCCTAGATGGACCGGATGCCAATGGTTCGCTCTGATCCTATATGGAGTATTCCAACAAAGCCAGCTAAAATTGCTGTTTAGTTATTCTGCCCTGTGATTTTATGCAAAAATAGGTAAAATGGTTTAAAAGTAGATTTAGTTTGCGAACTTTTGCTATGCTGTTGAAACAATTTGGGATCAAAGTTGAGAGAACTTGTTTTTTTTTTTACATAAGTTCAACCAATTTTAAGATTTTTTTATCCCTGTGATTTTGATATATTTGCTGTCTTGTTTTAGCTAATGCTCCAGATTTTTTTTTCTTTTGGCTTGGATAATGGACTATTTTCCAGTAATGGAAAACTGTCATACTGGACATTCATGGACAATGCTGCTGACTAATTCTTGCTTCTCTTACACAGATTGTAACCCTGAAAAAAGACGGTCTCCTAAGACTACACTCTGACATTGTGCCACCATAGATATGGTGGAATAAAAATTAAAAGGGGGGATTGTAACAGGGTGGTGCCCAGGAAAGGGGGAGGTTCCAGGTTCCCTGCTCCACCCAAGGGAGGGTAGAGCTGAGCAGGGAGAGAAGAAGCTGGAGAAGAGACTGAGAAGGAGGGAAGCAGGATGGAGCCAGAAGGAGACCAGGAGGAGGCACATGGAGCCTAGAGACAAGTGAAGAAACTGCGCTTGTCTTTTGGTCGTGGATGGGGTGACACAGATGTGGGTGAGACCCATGGGGAGGTAACAATGGCAGCTTTTATCTTGATTTTGATTTTGCTCTTTTCCTTCCGGGCTTGTCTGGTTGTTTCTAACTTTTTTCTGTGGGTCCCCACGGGAAGATGCTTTAGACTTGTGGCAGGCTTTGGGGCCTTGCTCTGGGCCAATCCCATTTGGAGGGAGTTTTACCCATGAGGGAACGGGTTACTTTGGGTGCTTGATTTAGAAACTAGATTCTTTGCCTTTCCTGTATTGTTTCCTAATTGTATTAAAGTTCCTTCCCATTAAAGTCTCATGTTTTGTGTTAATGTGGCGGATGGCAGAACCCTATATAGAATAGGCAGGTTTGCGGGGTTTGGGCTGCCCCTCTCCCTGCCCTGTAACAAAGGAACCACTTTGCTTGGGGCCGAAGGACGCCCCTGCATGAGGTCTGGGTTTCATCTACTTGTTCTCAGCTGTGTTCATGTCCAGTCCAGCATGAGGGTGCGATTTCTTCAAATAAAAGTCTTACCCAGAAAGGCACACCCACCTTCAGCTCAGAGCCCCAGACAGTGGATGCCCTGACGTCGGGACTAACAGTGGCTGCCACCCGTTACCAGGGTAGGGAGCTGGGCCCACATCCCTCCATGTGCTGTGTATGGTGGGCGCCTGTGGGCAGCCAGTGGATGGCCAAGCAGCAGGCCAGGCTGAGTGTGAACGTGACTCAGTCATGTTCACATTCAGCCCCTTCGACGCCGGCAACACCCGTGAGACCCCAGGAGGAGCCAGCCACCAAGCTCTGGATCCCTGATTTGAAGAGACCAGGAGAACGCCGCTTGTTGCTTTAAGTTGCTGCAGGTCGTGATGCTTTTCGCAGCCGCAGCCACAGTGTGTGTTCCAATGTGCCTCGGTCCTGCTTCCAGTCATTGTGACTCAGGCGCTCACCATGAAGCTGCAGCAAATGCAAACGATGGGGGAAGGTACATCTCCGCATTTTCCAAGTAGGAAAATGAAGCCCCATCGGGGAACGGAGCTAAAGTTGCTTTATAGGTTTGGTTTGCCTGCCTGAGTGACGCTCCCGGCCGTGGCTTACATCACTGATAACTGGAGCGCACAAAGCATGCAGAGCCCCAGAGGGAGCCATCACAGGCTCCTGCTCCAGAAAGGGTCATGTTCCCTTTTGGGCTGATTTGATCAGTTGTTTTGGGGTCTGGAAACACTGTCACCATTAATTTATATGGAAAAAAAATTTGAGTGTTCCCAGAAACCCCAAAATAACCTACTGCACTGAAATACTTGACTTTCTGAGAGCAGGGAAACCAGTCCTCAGCTTTGAAGCAGCAGTGTTTTGCCTTGTCTGAGAGGAAGAATTTCAAGGGGCATCATTGAGCAGAATCATAAAATGGGGAAGGGGCATGTTGCTAATTTGGTGGTGAACCCTTGAAAGCACTTCCAAAACATTTTAGAAGATTCCCTTTTGACCAGTTGGACAGTGGAATGTCATATACTCTCTCCATCTACTTCAACCCCAGACTTGAAAAGGTGTGGACTATTTGGCTCAATGAAAACTAAGGAGGGCCTCCTTGGTGCAGGGGTTAAAGACAGTGCCATCAAGCTCTTGCCAGCCACTGCAGCACAAGTTCAATCCCTGGCCAGGGAGCTACCGACAGGGCACAGCAGACCTCCTTTATCCCCGCTGCTCCCCTCAGCAGTGGAGTCTACCTGTTCTGCTCCCCATTCTGTCTCTGGTGAATCCTCTCACCCCCTGCACCCCTGGTCTGCACCCCAGTTCTTGTATGCATAAATAAATAAATCTTTTTAAAAAATGGATAATGGGGAGTCCCTGGACTCAGTGTTCTAGGAGGCCTTGGGGTAGTTTGTTTCTGGACCCGACAGGCAGCGCTGAGCCCAACAGCAGGAAGGGTAGTGTGGACAAGGTTCAAAGGCCCCACAGCATGTCTCAGCCAGGGCCCTCAGCGGCGCCTGACACTCTCAAACTTAGCAATGCTAGTGGGGGAGGCAGAGAAGCAACTGCAGGAAGCTAATCTCCCCTATCTGCTCCTAAGCCTAACTCCCATCTCAGCGAAGCCCCATGCCTGGGGTTCACTTCCATCACAGATGCACCCCTCCCCAAAAGTCTGGTTCCCTCATCCCTTCTTGGCTAAGCTGACAAAGCTCTCCATTCTCCTGTCCTACCAGAGTTGGGGTCCCACTGCCCACCCCAGTCCCAGGGACCCCTGTTCTGCTTAGCTACCTGGATATACTCCCAGCTGGGACTCCTGTTCTATGCTTTCGGTTTTGATCCTTAAAGCGGCTTTGCATGTCTCTGCTCTGATTTATTGATTTAACTTTATTTTTTTGTTCCAAGCCCAAGAGGCCACCCACTATGGGCTCACTGTCCCCTGCTACTCCCCGTTCAGCACTGGCACTGCCTACTACCCAGAGCAAGCTTGGCCACAGGTCGCCATGGCGAGCTGCTTGTTCACTTTACAATATCTTTTCCCATTGTAGTTAACCTGTAACCCACAGGCGAGGTTACATGAGTTGAAATCGCAGAATGTATTGACTGGGTTCGTGTATACAGTTGACCCTTGAGCAGTGGGGCGTCGGGACATATCTAAGCAAGGCAGCTGAGGTGTGTGCTCACAGTAACACCAGCCTCTTCACCAGCACTGAACCTTGAACTGTTTTGCAAAGTGTGTTTATACCTATTAGCTCATTTAATTCTCAAAACAGTCCTGTGAGGGGACGGGGAAAATGACTCTCCTGGGCTGTGGCCTAGTTAGCTAGGTTGCCCCTAAGCGAGTGGTGGAAATATAGGGGTGCATGTCACGGTCCAGAGGCCAGAGGGCCCAGATTGAGGTGTAGGGCTCACTCCTCCTGAGGGCCCTGAGGGCAGGACCCCAACTGACCTGTCCCCTTGGCGTGTGGGGACCCTCTCCTTGTGTTCATGTCCTCCCCCATCAGTGTCTGACTCTGCGTCCAAACTCCCTCTTGGAACAAAGACATAGGCCATGTTAGACTTAGAGCCACCCCAGTGCCCCACTTTAAACTGACTGCCTTGACCGGCCCCAGCTCCTGCTGCCCACATGCAATGGGGGCTGGGGTGAGTTGGAGGGTAGGGATAATGCTCCCCAAATGAATCCCCAAATGGCTCACAGTCAGGGAAGCTGATTTGGAATGACTCTGTGAGGCCAAGACCCAGCCCAGGATGTCCCAGGAGCACAGGCTGCGCCTGCAGGGCTCAGCCTGACCCGTGTGGGAAGCCGAGAGGTCTGATTTTTTTATAAATGGACCCAACACCTCTAACTCCAAGTCACCCCGCGAAGTCCTGCAGGTTTGGTTCCAGAACGAAGCGAGACCTGCATGGCTTCCCAAAGCACAGTTGGGGCGCTGGACAGAAAGAGGCAGAAAGGATCGAGTTGGAGGGATGTGAGCCCAGGAAGAGTCCTCCAGGTTCCTGCAGTCACCCCTCCTCGTGGGACATTTGGGGTCACAGTATGAATGTGTTCTAAAGAGTCAACAGTGTCATGCAAAGGTCAGTGTCCTTTTCCAAGGGAGAAGCCCCAGGCGCTGCCCTTGCCAGAGACAGGACCAATTAGGCTGTCCGGCCCTACTTCCTGCTCTGTCCTCATGCCCTTTTTGGCTACCAGTAAAGCGCCAAAATTCGTCTGCTAGCCACCCTCAGCCATCCTTCCTGCTTTGAGAGGCTACTTTTGTAAACAAGTGTGAGAACCTTCCATATCACTTTGACCTCTGAGCTGAGCGAGCCCAAGTGTCGGGGCCGAAGACCACTTCCCAGTGGACTCTGCACAGGAGCAAGAGAGCTGAGCCGGGGCCCTGACTCTCAGGACTTCCTGGGCCTCAGGCTGCCGAGAGGAACCGATCAGCTGTGTTCCAGACCCTCCCACTGGTGATTCTCCAAAGCTACCCGACGTCCACTCTCTGGGCCTCCAGCTAACTCAACTGGGTAAGTGTCTTTGGCCTTTGGGCTGAGCTGTTCACAGACCCAGAGTCCTTCACATGCACCCTATGACCTACCTCTGACAGGGAGTCCGGGAGCTTAATCCAATTAAGAATCCATAAGTCAAAGCCAATGAGCTGCTAATTTAGAGTGAGGATTCAAATTCAAGAGTCCACCCAGTTGCTCTCAGGAGCCTTGCCCACCCCCCTCGCTGCATATGCTCTGGACCAGTGCTCTGTCATTAGTTTACCATGGGTGTGCACGCCCCTGCTTGCATGCATGCATGCATGCGTGCACACACACACACACACACACACACACAGTCTTCAACTGCTGCTCTTCTTGCTTTCAATTAAACTCAACTTCCTCATAACCTGTTTGTTGCAATTTGTTTTGTTAACCTTAGT
This sequence comes from Talpa occidentalis, assembly GCF_014898055.3. Classification (NCBI taxonomy): domain Eukaryota; kingdom Metazoa; phylum Chordata; class Mammalia; order Eulipotyphla; family Talpidae; genus Talpa; species Talpa occidentalis. The sequence continues at coordinate 70,298,347 of NW_023605194.1, read as the reverse complement.
GCAACCAGTGCTGAAATTAACTTCAGCTGTATTTTTGGCCCTTAATTTTTCAGCAATTCTGCCTAAAGCCAATTATGCATTCATCTGAATAGGAACCACTTATGTCCTGATTGCTAACAAACCGCCCCTCCACCCCAGTATGCTTCCCCATAGCCCCCCAGCAGTGCCTCAGAGCTACTGCCCAGCACTGCCCACGAGAGGATGGGTGAGAGGCCAGCAGGCACCTTCAGGTGAGCTTCAGGTGAGATTCAGGTAAGCTTCAGGGGAAAAGAGAAAAGCTGGCGGCCACTGATCAGATTCTAGAACAACGGAGGCCGGCACTTGCAAACAGCTTGTGGGGCGAGCGGAGCCATCTCGTGGGGCTGCCTGAAACACGGATGCCCACACTTACCTCTTCCCTCCTGGCTCTGGCTCCGGCTGCAGCAGGAAGCAGTGGGTCCCACCGACTGACAGGACCGAGGTCTCCGGCACAGCATGGGCGGGGCTCCCGGAGCAAAGGTTTCAGGGCCACTGTAAATATGAGTGACAGTCACCAACTGCCCGCTCCCCGAGCAGCTACACTCAGTGCCAGGAGCTCCCGCTCAGGCGCAACTGCTGCTGCCCCTGAGGAAGGGCTGAGCTTTGGAGCCCCCAGACTTGGGGAGACCCGGCACTGAGGGGTTTCCTTGGGCAACTGAGTGAGGCTTTGCGAGCTTCCCAAAGCTGGGCTGGGCTGGCCTGGGGCACAGCTGTGTTCTCAAGTGTGGGGCTGGGCCTGTCTCATGCTTCACGCTATGCAGGCCCGACTGTCCCCACAGATGTGGCCACCTTGGGGCAGGGCCAGGCTTATCCACCTTTGGGGGTTGCTTGGTAGAGAACTGGAATGAATCTTGACTCACCAGCAACTGACTGACATCTGGACAAGTTCATCCTCTAAGCCTTGACTCCTTCCTGCAATCGCTGCACTGATGGCAGCTGCCCCTTAGGATTCTCTGTTTTAAGGTTGAAAACCCAACTCAAACTTGCACACACAGACACACACAAAGAATTAATATACAGCGGTATTACTAGTTTACATTATGACTTGATCTGGAGGTTAAATTACTTTCAGATCTCTTTCTTTCTACCTATCTCCTAAATACATGGGTGGGTGGATGGATGGTGGATGGATGGATAATGGGTGGATGGATGGTGGATGGATGGATAATGGGTGGGTAGGTGGATGGATGGGTAGAAAGACAAATGGATGATAAGTGGATAGATAGATGGATAATGGCTGGCTGGCTGGAGATGGAACTATATAGAGACGTCCCTCTTTATCTACATGCACACACACACCCCTCAACTCTGCTTCTTTCTCTGATTACTTTCATTTTCTACTTTCCATGAACCTCCTCCATATGAGTGGCGCTATTAGCTGCAAAATCTTGATGTTGAATTTCTGATTAGTGGCCCGGCGGGAAGAGGCTTCCTTCTCCAGTCTCAGCATTTCAAGCCAAGGGTATCTCTGATAGGCCAGCTCTGGCTTCCATGCCTCCCGGAGCGTGTAGGGGCCAGTGACTCCTGGTCCTTCCAGAATCACATGGCATGGAGAGAAGAAATTCCACAGAGGAGGAGCATGTGTAAATGCCATGACCAAACCAAACACCAACTGCCCCTTTCAGCCAATGGGCAGTTGCAGGCAGGGCCACAGAACCTGACTCCATGCAGACCCTGAGCCGAGCCACCCTCTCTTGCTCCTTTCTGCAGCTCCCAGGCCTGCTGTTGCTGTGCCTCCTACCACCTCCTGGGATACCTTGTCCCACCCACATCTAAAAAGGCCTCCTGAGATGGAGGTGAAGGAAGCTGCAGCCCTCCTGGCTGCAAGCACAGTCCCTCCAGACCCCACCCCAGGAGCAGAAGAGAAGATGCTTTTGTTCTGAAGTAGGAAGTTCCACCACCTGTTGACAAAGTTGCCAGAAAGAAAGCGCCGAGCTCAGGCTCTGGTGGCAACCGTGAGTCCTTTCAATTCCAGCAAATGTCAGACAGTGCCAGCAGCCTGGCAGTGGTTTCTTTCCTTCCCCTCTTTCTCAGGGTGCGCTGTGTCCACAGGGGAGAGGACCCCAGTATGCCTGGCTCAGTGCAGGGTGTGCTGTCAAGAGCCGAGGGGCTCAGAAGGATGCAGGGAGCACCTTGTCCCAGGCCCAGGTGTGACTGGGGGACATACTGGTTCAGCCTATCAGGCTGTTCTTGGATTCCCTTGCGGAGTGGACGCCAGGGGAGCTGGGCTGCTGATGCATGGGCTCCCGAGCTTGCGCGAGCAAGCACCTGTGTGAGCAGGCCACCAGGACTGGGAGGGGCCCCCCGACAAGGATTTGTGCCGGGTCTTTGCATGATTTTTGTTTTTTCTGTTGAAAACATATTCCAATGAGACTGGAGATACAGAGAAAAGGAAGACTATACGGTTTGCAAGTTCGTGGTCACAGCTGGGTGCCGGAGGGAGGTGCAGGAGAAAATGAGACATGCGGGTTTCGGTTGACGAGATAGTGTGCTCTGCCGATGAGTCCCCTACAGGGCAAGCACGAAGGCGTCCACAAGCCGTCACTGCTGCCCCGGGGTGTCCTCCGCTGCTGGGGTGTCCTGCACCTCCTGCCTCCTTCCAGTGTCTGGGAAGATTCCAGCACGGCTGTTTCCCTATGAGCCTCCAGTCTGGGTCAGGACACACCCACCCATATGTGAGAGGTGATGTTCCTCTCATCGTTATCCCCCAAGAAGACATTCGCTGGCTCCCCCACTCTGTGAAACTCTAATGCCATTGACATACCACACAGCTGCTCACAAGATGTGGATATATTTATGTTTCTCCCCAGTCTCTCACCCTCTTGGGGTCACATCATTGCCCACAGCTCTGGGCAAGAGGTGAGGGCAGATCTGCCAAGGGGCTTTGGAGAAAAGTTGCCTGACTAATAACAGACACGGCAGGAGAGAGTGGAGACATTCTCCGGGATGCTTTTGGGCCCAGGTGTGTTACCTGGCGTGGCCTTGTCCCTCAGAAGCCTTGCCTTGGGCCTCAGTGATGTGTGGAGGCACAGAAAGGCTGAGGGGATGAGTTTTTTTTTATTATTATTCATACATACAAGAACTGGGGCACAGGCCAGAGGTGTGGGGGTGAGAGGATTCACCAGAGACAGAGTGGGGAGCACAACAAGCAGACTGACTGAAATCCACTGGTGAGGGGAGCAGTGGGTGAGTCAGGAGAGGTCTGCTGCACCATGTGGGTAGCTCCCTGGCCGGGGATCGAACTCGTGCTGCAGTGGCTGTGGATACACCTTCATCGTGCTGAGACTTCACCCCTTCACCCCCAGGGAGGCCCTTCCATTTCCAGTCTTGACGGCGCCTCCTCGAGCTGTCTGAAAGTGCAGGCTTTGTGCTGATCTTGGTCCTTAGTCCAGCCTTTGAAACAGGCCAGGCTTTGGTTTGGCTGAGGCGTTTTCACAGGCCTTTGAAAATGGTACAAGCAACACTTAGGTCTTCTTGCTTTAGCTGGAGAAGCCCCTGGTGTTTCCAGCTCTGTAAGACTCACATTTCTGGACGTCTTGCCACAGGCCAGCACCTGCCCACATGCTGTAATATCTCAGAGAAGTGGGAGGGGCATAGAGCACACGCCAGTGTGTGGTTTTATCAACCACTTCCTTTAGAGCTGGGAGGCAAGTGGCCTGTCCCTCTAGTTCTCTGGAGGCCATCTCGCCAGAGGTTTCGGCATCAGCGTAGCCAGGACCTGGCCTTCCGGTCCACCTCATCCATTTCCCTGCTGGGAGCTGATGCGGCCTCCACGGTATGTTGGAGAGGCAGTGCCTTGCTTTGGGTACCAATGTCTACTCAAGATAGGGTCTGACTGCGCAGCTCTGACAGAGGAATAACCATGGCCCCTACCCTTCCGGGAGCTGGGAGCCGAGCTGTCCCAACAGGCCAGCCTGGGTGCTGGCCACACGACAGCTCTGGACATCAGGCGTCCAGCTTTCTTCCATCTTGTTGGGCTCTATCCCTGGCCCTTGAGGGTGTCCACACAGTCCATGGGGGTCGCATCTGGTTGTGGGACATGGGACTGTAGGAAGGGGGATGGCCTGGGGGCCACACCAGGGCTGAGGGCAGGGCCTGGATGTCCGCGTGGCACTTGTGCTCACATTCCCTTGGGGACTTGTCTGCGTCTGATGGTGAGGAGGGCTGGGGGGTGTGGCAGGGTAAAGGCAGGAGCAGATCCGGGCGCAACCAGAGTGAGCTCAGCCCCCAGTGTCCAGTCTCAAGCCTCCAGCCACTTGGCAGCTCAGAGAATACAAAGAGAATGGGATAGTGACTGGGAGGTCCAAGGCCCGTTGAAGACCAGAACCACAGGCTCATGCTCAGGCTGTCCTCTGTGAAGAGGCCAGCGTCACAAGCATCTTGCTGAAACAGGGGACACTGAGGATTGAAACAAGGCCTAGCAGGCCAGAAAGAGGGAAAGGAAATTAACCAGGCAGGACTAGTGACTGCTCATTTAAGATCTCTGAACATCCAGAGACAAGCTCCTAACTGAGAAAACAGGCAGGAGGCCAGCACGGACCTGGCCGGCTGGCACTGGACTCTCAGCCCGCCCCGGGGTCCCCTTGTCCCTCGCTCCCCTGCAGGGGAGCTACCTTTGGCTCCTTTGGCTACCTACAAGGAGGCGGTGTGAGACGCAGTGGGGCCTGTGGCTGCCCGGAGAGCCCCAGGGAGGCGGCTGCACCAGGCAGCGTCCAGGGTTGCCTGGCAACACGAGGCTGCCCTTCTGGGGAGCGGTGCCCGCACTCGTGGTGGAGCGGCCGATGGAGCCAGAGCCGCCTCCCGGGCTGGCAGCCCTCCCCACCGCCCTCCGCCGCAGCCCCATCCACTGCCTGCACCCATCCCACGTGAGGCCACTGTCCGGCATCGCAGTGGACAGTACTAGCCTGGAGGAGCCGCCCTGCTGGGTGAGTACAGGTGGGCAAGGGGGGCCCGCAGGATGGCAGGGCCTGGCCTATCTTCGCTCTTGTCTGCTCTGCTCAGGCACCTGGGAAAGGGAGGAACGAGCCTGGGATGGACGCCTCTGCCTCTGGTGTTGGCACGAGTCCTGCCTGCTGGTGTCCGGCCAAAGGTCACTCGTGTTGAGTGAGAGCCCTGGCTGAACTGTGTCCACTGTAGCATGAGGGGAAAGGCCGGGAAGACGTGGGCCTGAGAATCCACGTGACGGGGGCTCAACTGTTACTCGGAGCTCTAGAAAGCTGACTCCAGAACACACAGCTCTTGTGCAGTGGCAGTGTTCAGGAGCGCAAAGTCCACGGGGCGACGGCAGGTCTTTCTTCTCTATTAAACTTTAAACCTGTGGGCCGAGGCCTCATCTTGATTCTAGGCGGTCACCCACGTCCAGGGCACACTTGATGGTGCGGGCTGCTTCCTCTGGGCTCACAGCAAGGGAGGGCCTTGTCCACTTACAGGCTTATACAAGGAATCGCCAGAACTCCTTATTCCGGCCTTGACCTCTAGCCAGGATAAGGCTAAGCTCCCGTGTCAACGGCCAGGTGTCTGCTCCACCCTACACAGCCTCGGACACCCACTGGAGCCAGGAGCTCGGCTCAGGCACTGCCCCAGGCAGGATGTGTCTCTGCCAACCCCCAGACTTGGCATCCACTTGAGCTTGGAAAGTCCCAGGTCTGCCCTAGTCCCCAGTGTGGGCCTCCTGGTGCTGTCCCCAGCTTGCTATCCACCAACCCCGCCAATCCCCCCCTCTCCCAGTAACAGAATCTCCAGAAATGGAGCCCACAGCTCTGCCTTCTGACCATCCTCCATGACCCCATGCCCTCTCTGTGCTCTTCCCAACCAGACAGTCCCTCGTGGCCACCACGCCAGCCATCTGCGGGACGTTGCCCTCAGCCCTGGCCAGCTCCGGCCTCATCCCTGCTTTGCTCTTGCCCTAAAACAGGAGGCTGGGTCAGCCGCCCCCGGGGCTGCTTCATTGCGCCCACACATCCTTCCTCAGCCAGTCGCTCACCCCCACCTGCAACAGCTCAGGGGCCCTAGGCCGCCTCTGGAGTGGGGCTTGGGGCTGAGCCCCCAAGGTGTGGGACCTACCCTCTGGGGCTGTTCCCGACCACTCAGCTGTTCAAATCTCCCCTCTGGCCCGCTACCCTGGCTACCAGAGGGTGGCCCCGGCCCAGCATGCGTCACCCACACCCACACCGGCCTGTCTCCAGGGAACATGTCCCAGAGGACCCTTTGCTGCTTGTTTGGACCAAATGGGCAGCACAGACCTCCCAGGACCTTTCAGCTGCCCTGGGCTGGGAGAGCTCCCCCCACCCCGACTCGATCTTCCCCCACTGGCCAAGCTCTTGGGCTCCTGCTCCAAGGCTGGCCGTGCGTGCGGGTGTTCAGGCTCGCCATGGTTCCTGGGAGGGCGCACTGGCTTGAGGCCCTGGACGCCGCTCAGGCTCTTTGTCCTTTGTTGTGCCAGCACCTCTTCTTGCTCGGAACATGACCCAAAGGGCCTTTTCACTGCCCTGGCTGGCTGTGCTTGGCAAGCCCCTCTCTGCGGTCCTGCGCCTGCCTGGCACCGTTCTCGGGGCAGGCGTCTCTTTGACTCCCCACTTAGCTCTGGGTTCCTCTTCCAGCACGTGTGGCTGGGCTGGGCCAGGGCCAGACTGTGCTCCCTCATTGAGGACATGCGTGTGTATCACATGCTTACTGCACTCAAGATGGAAAATCTGGGGGAAAGGACCTTAAGGCTATCCAGAAGGGATGGGCAGCAGTGAGGCGGCAGGGTTCACAGTCTCACCAAGTCATCCTCCCTCTGGTGCGCCCGCCCTCATGAGCAGCATATTTGCTGTTGGTGCCCCTTTCTTTTGTTACCTCCAACCCCCAGGGCACCACAAGGCATTCTCTGCTCCTTGTGGGCCCGCAGTGTCCTTGCTGCCTGCCCCCTCCACCCTGCTGTCAATCTCCATCATCTTTTACCCACAAGAGCTAGTCATCACGCGCCTTCCCCAGGACCAGCACGTTTTAAGATTTCCTTGACGCCATGTTGCAAGACGCGAGGCTTTATGTGGTGGACAGTACAGACGTGAGAACAGAGGCTCAGTGAGCCCCGCCATCAATCATGTTCCCACCCAGCATCAGGGCAAAGCGGCCCCAGCTCAACACCCTCATGGAGACAGGGACGCCAGGAAACAGAGAGGCTAAGCAGCCTGCCAAAGGGCACACAGCAGGACGAGCAGAGCAGGAGCGGGCGCCTGGAGGTCATCTTGGGGGCCTGTGCCTGCTGGTGCTCACCTGGCTGATGATGGACCGCCAAAGTGCTGTCCCTCCGGGGATCAGCCCAAACCCATGTGCCTTTTCCAACTAGCACAGGGGCAAAAGGACCGGGCCCAGCCGTCTGCCCCACCCCTTACAGGTGTCTGGCCATGAAGTCCCACCTGCCTGCTGTGTCCTTGGCCTCCCCACCTGGCCCATTCCCAGCGCCGTGGGGGTCAGTCAGGACACAGCAGCACAAGCCCTGAAGATGGAGGGCACCTGGCACCATGGGGGCTGCTCCATCCTGCCCGGAAGGCACTGGAATCCTCCATGGAGCTTGAAACTGGTGGGAACAAATTACACCGTGATTTGTGAAATCACACTAAGACCTCGAAATAGAGGTCTTAGGTCATTTGCCCACTTTAAAGGTGGAAGACGAAGCATCCACCCAAGGCTGCCTTCTTCAGAGAACCCAGCCCACTCTCCCTGTCTTCTCCTAGGAAGGGGTTCACAGCCAGGACATTTCTCCCGCCTGACAGCCCACAGTGAACCATCTCCACCCCTCCATGCGCCAGGTGCCAAGCTCTGCTTGTATTCTTTGACCCCTGAATAATCCCTCTGGCCCTCACCGGTTCTCTTGGGTCCAAGAAAACATCTGATTAGGCCCCAGAATATGGGTTCTTGCAGCCCAAGTTCCCACAGGCTGTCTTGCAAGCCGGCCGGCCTGCTCTCCCTGCACTGTGAAGATGGCCTCACCCAAGCAGGCTGCTCAGTCACTCCAGGGCTGGGGCGTCATCACCACTGCCCTGCCAGGACCCCGTGCTGGTGGTAGGCCCACCCCACCCTCAGTGTGGCTGGAAATGGGCATGGTGGTCACAGCTTTACAGAGAGCGGCTGCGAGGAGGAGGATGGGCTTGAGGGTCAGTTCGCTCATCCCCTGAGACACCTCTGGCCTGTGTGCTCCTCCCCGCCGGTGCCCTCCCCTCTTCGGGGCACAGAGTTCCTTCTTTGGGGGACCGTCCGCCTTCTGCCTGGTGGTTCTAGATGGCTGATCGCCCCCTTCTGGGCCCAGGGTAGACAGGCAGCCCTGGCTTATCTATAACAGCACCCCGATGTCCTGGTCACAGCAGTTGGCCTGGGGATTCATCCCAGGACCAGAGATTTTTCCAAATGATCGTTTCTTCCTGGTCAAGGAGCTGCCCCATAGGACAGCCAGAGTTTGGGGGGTGGAGGAGGCGCAGGAAGGAGGGGACAGGTTCTCGTCAGCCTGCACTGTTAAGCTGCCCGCCCTGCTCGACAATCTGAGCTACCCTGACATCTTTCCCAGTTTATCTGAGTTTGGTTGAGAATTAGTGTTGCTGTAGCCGGAGGGACAGGCCAGGCCTCCTCCTTACCAGGTACGGTTCTGAAACGTTATAAATGTGTGGCTTGGGGTGTCTGGGAACTGAGTGTGGCTGCCTCCTAGATACGAGCACTGCAATGTGAGGCAGTCACCTTGGTCAGGGGGGAGCTGCTTCCTGGGGGCCCCTTCCCTGGACCATCCAGTCAGAGCTGGCTGAGAGGGAAGCTGCTTGGGACGTGGGAGGCCGTGAGGCAGTGGCCACCAGACTCTGGGGCTGGGGATGACAGGAGCTGGAGGAGGCGCAGGAGGCGCAGGAAGCAGGCCTCACCCCAGGCCCCCTCCCCCCAGCTCCTCCTATACTGTGGCAGGCCCTCATAATACACCCCTTCTTCATGGCCCTGGTGGCACTCCTCCAATTCAACACTGACTAATACAGTTGGTATTGGGTGGACCTGACAGGCGACTTCCTGCTTCCTTTCTGTGCTTCCTGCCCACACGCCATCCTTCCTGGTCCCCCATGAGTGCTGGGGTGCCTGCCCGCTCCCCGCTCCCATATGCTGTTGCCCAGCTCAGGCTGGGCGCTGACCTCTGCCTTGCTCCTCTCGCTCTGTGCCACTCTCATTCCAATCACAAGACTGTGTCTGGCAGGCAGCCTGGAGCTGCAGCTCAGACCGGCACGCAGAGGCGGGTGCCCAGAGGCCCTGCCCGGCCTCCCACGCCTGACTTCCAATTAGGAAATGTCACTCAAGAGAGAAATAAACACACTCAAAGAGAAATTCGTGCGTGCTGCGTGTTGCCACAGTGTGCCAGAGAAATATTTTGTTAAATGAATGCACATAACAGACACTGCATTGAATTGAGAATTATCAAGGACTTTTTGAAAGCCCAAGAGGCATGAGCAGGTCCCAGGAAAGCCGCGTGCGGGGCTGGCATTTCCACCACACCAGCCCAAGTTCCCCTCCAGCTCCATACTGAGGCTCAAAGGCCAGAGCTGCTACCCCAGGCAGCCCCTGCCCAGTGCCGGCCAGGGTTGAGTCAGCCAGCCTCTGGACCTTGGCTGGGCTCTTGGGATCAATAAAGTAAGCAGATTTAAAAGTCATGGCATGGCAGGCTTAGAGGAAGCCTCTGAGGCTACTGAGGGTGTCTCCAGGTCAGGGTGCTGACCCTTGCTTGCTTCCACCCAGCCCCTCTAGTTCCGCTTGGCCCTGCTCAAAGCCCCCCGTCTCCTCTCGGAGCAGGAACAGCTGGGGCAATGCCTCAGGCCTCTGTAAGGTTCCATCCAAGAGTTAGGTCAAGTACCTAACAGCAGAATTTCCTTCTTCTAGAATGAGGCACCCCAACTGACACAAGGCCACCCCGTTTGACGAGAGACATGAAAGCAAAGTCTAATCAGGGGAGGACTGGAGGCCTTGGAACATGCCAGAGGAAGAAGAATTCATCACAATCAGGAAGAAGCGATATGTGAGAGGTGCTGGGTGTGGGCTCCTACCTCACGCTTGAGTTAACAGCTCAGCATCCCAGCAAGTCTGGACCCTGATGTGTTGTCTCTAATCACAGCTGAGGGATCTCTAATCACCCAGACCCTTTGTGGTGACCCCAAACCCTGTTTTCTTCCCAGGAATATCCCAGCCGTCTGCACCTCTCTCCACCGAGCTGAAGTCAGCGTCGTCACCAGCAGAAGGCCTCAGAGGCCACCCAGATGCCGCCAGTCTGTCTTTCATCGACGCTCACTGGATGGTTCCGGATCTTGTCGGTCCTCATGGAGCCATGGGCTCACAGCCCGACATGCAGAGGCTGAGGCCACGAAGTCAGGCTGGAAAGAGAAGGAAGCTTTTTGGCCAAATGATTGGCCAGGGGCCAGGAGGTAGACTCGCTTTCTCCCCAGCTAGCAAAGGGAGTGAGGTCACATAGGTTCTAGTGACCAGGGTTGAAAAGAAAGGAGTTGAGGGCCTCCCCTAGTGGCGCAGGGGTTGAGTGCTGGGCTGCAAAGCTGCCCACAGCCTCTGCAGCACCAGTTCGATCCCCGGCTGCCAGCGAGGGTCCCACATGGGGCGCAGACCTCTCCTGCCGCGCCCGCTGCTCCCCTCAGCAGTGTACTTCGTCAGTCTGCCTGTTCTGTTCCCCACTCTGGCTCTGGTGAATTCTCTCACCCTCCCATGCATCTGACTGTACCCAGTGCTTGTGTAAATAAATAAATAAATAAATCTTTAAAAAAAAAAAAAAAGGTAAAGAAAGGAGAATTGTACTGGCTAAGGACTGGGCTTCAGGGCAAAGAAACGTAGGCCTGGCCAAAGCTTGGGGGCTAGTCATGGGGCAGCTCATGGTGGAGACGCGTGGAGGGGCTGTTGGTTCATCAGTAACTGGGGTTCTCCATCTGGGGCCCATCGCCCACAACATTCACAGCCTCCTGGATTCAGTTGGCTTTGGGGTTTCGCTCAAGCTTAGTTCCCTTCTGCTTTGGTCATTTGCTGATAAACTGTGTCTGTGAATACAAGCTTCAGAAAAAAAAAGAAAAAAGGAAAGGTAGATAATGTTTTTTTTTCCCCTTTTGTGCTGTGGATTTGAGAGCAGCTGAACCATCTGCACTCAGCTGTGTACGGTGGCCACGGGTGCCCTTCTTATCGCCCAGTGCCACTGCAGTCACACGGCTTCCATTGTTCTGCCTCCTGTTTGGTGGTGTCCACATGGTAATTCCCACCCTGATAGCTCCTCTGGGAGTCTGGGCTATGTGGATGCTGCCAGGCCCTAGAACCCAAGGTTAGCCATCCTGGCCCTGTCAGCCAGGTGTGCGCACAGCAGGACCCATAGTCAGGAAGGGGAGCAGTGGGCTGTGGGGGCTGCCCTCGTGGGCACAGGGCTGAGCAGGCTTCCCCGGGCCCTGGCCACCTCTGGGATCTTAAAGCCAGTTTGTTGCACAGAGAGCTGAGAGGCTCGGGGGAGAGCCGAGAGGAGCCAGAACCCCGGACCTACGTGGCGGTTACAGAGGGCTCGGCTGCACCCTGACGAGACATCTTCCGAGTTCATTTGCGGGGACGCAGCCTCCTGGCTGAAGGCCCCCAAAAGCATCCTTGAGGCAGTGGCCTTGGCATGACGGCGCACAAGCAGCGGTAGAGCGAGAGAGGCCCTCCGGGGCGGGGGCTGGGGGGCAGTCCCAGGGTCACAGCTGCGGGGTCCACCAGGGCCATGTGGATGCAGTTGAAGGATCCTTGCAGGCCCCCCCTGCAGGGATCACCTCCCACGGCTTACACTGCGGAGGGACGGGTCCTGCAGCCTGTGGCTGTGATGGCCACGCTGAGCTTGGTATACAAAACAGACAGGCCTCCACTGGGTTTCATTCAAGTTTCAGGATTTCAGTGACAAGAAAATCCATTCCTGGGCCTCCCTGATGGTGCAAGGGGTTAAGCACCGCACTATGAAGCAATACGCAGGCTCTGCAACACAAATTCGATCCCCGGCCAGCCAGGGAGCAACACACATAGCAAGGCAGACCTCTCCTATCTCGCCCGCTGCTCCCCTCAGCAGTGTATTTCAGTCAGTCTGCCTGTTCTGTTCCCCACTCTTTCTCTGGTGGGTCCTCTCACCCCCCACATCTCTGGCCTGTACCCCAGCTCTTGTATACATAAATAAATCTTTAAAAAAAAAAAAAAAGAAAATCCATTCCTTTCCTCATGCCTATGACATATGCTGGAAAGTAAGTGGCTGAGGTGAAGGGTTTTTTTTTTTTTTCCCCTACTATGGGCTTATTAAAATTTGAAAAAAAAAATCTTGATTATTTTATTACTTAATACAGAGGCCATTTAGAAAGAGCCAACTTATTCAAAATTCGATAGACTTTCTAGACTTCATTATTGTGCCTATACATGGAAATACATAGTTTTAAAAAACATGAGATCACTTCACACCACCCTATTTCATAATCTCTTTTTCTTTTTTGAACTCACGAATATATGGGAACACACAAGCACAGGTGCTATGGGAGATACCTGAGCATTCTCTTCATGGCTGCGTAGTACTCCATTTACTGGAATTCGTTATAGTTTGCTTAACTCCTGTGGTTAAAGCTTTCTATGGTTTCCAGTTTCTGTCTTAATAAGCCATGCCCGACAAATGTCCTTTTATAATATCTCTCTTGTCTGGTGAATGTCTTGGGGAAACTTCTTAGAATTATAATCTTTAAGTGATTTTGGCACAGATTTTTGACGCCTAGACAAGTCGCACCAATTCACACCAGTTTACACCAGCAGCAGCGGTGTCTGCCCGTGTTTGCTCTTACAAATAGAATGTTACAGACCTCACGTGTCTTAGTTTGACAGTCCAGCTTAACTGTCGGTTCTACTTGCACGAAGCATCTCTTTCCATGCCTTTGCTTTCAGTGTATTCTCATGATGTGGGATGAGTGCAGGGTCCTCCAGATTCCTTTGAGAATGAATTCAACAAAGTCACCTGAAGTAGTCCATGCTCACTTATTTCTGAAATGTCTCCTGTGTATGGTCTCCTTGAGCCAGAGGCACAGGTTTCCTTAGGAGAAATCAGAGACTGCATTGTAGGGCTGAAGAGCCAGCCCCTGTAGGTTCCCCGGGGGGATCGCAAAAGATGCACCCACCACACGTCATTAAAAATCCAAGTCTTCGTTGACCTACGTAGTAAAAACCGAAAATCTCATGTTCAAATATGGAGACTTTCATTGCATGCATTTCCTTATTACATTCTTAAAAGGCTGTTCACTGCTGTGTGTGGGTCTCTGCAGCTCGCCCCATCTTCTGTTGGGCTTCTGGTATTAATGATTTTTGAGGACCGAGAGAAATGAAATACAGTACTTGCAATTCTGTTAGAGATGCTGAAAATACCCTTACAATTTGTTCTTTTCATCTGTAGCTTGACTTCTGGTATTTTCTTTCTCTCAGAAGTTCTCGACTTGGGGGCGACCTAGCAGGCATTCCTTCCCGCCAGGATGACCCGCTTGTTAAGGTGACCGCTTCTCAGACTGGGCTGTCCAGGTGACTTTCCCAGTTGCTGAACACAGAGCAGGGGCTGGGTAAAGGGGAGACCCGGGCTGCTTTGCTCTGCGGATTGTAGAAGAGTGGGGAGAAGCACCCATACACTAGCGGCCCGCTGTCACCACCTGGAGAACAAAAAGTGCCAAAGCCAGTTCTGGGCTTCTCCTGCCAGGGGATGTGGGGTGACGGCAGTTTCTCCCAGAACCCAGCCCAGCGGTGGGGCTCACCGCGGCAGGAAGCTCGCGCCCAAGGGCCCCAGCCAGCCCCGGCACGGCTGCCTCTCCAGGACAGCCTGGCTGGGCTCCCCTCCCACGGGGGCTGTCGTGGCTCAGGCTTTTACAACTCTCCAGCCTGTTCCAAGGAGCTTTTGTGGTTTAAATCAATGTGCTTCTGGGAATAAGTGCCTTATTATTCCTCGCTGGGTTATTTGCTGTTCTCTTCCGCCGCTGTGACATCACACCCTTCATGCTGCTGCACAATAGTGGGCCTTTCAGGAATCTCCCAGAGCTGTCTAATCAGACCCACACCCCAGGCCCTAGGGAGCCGCCGGAGCCTGCCAGGATGCCGGGCTCACCTTGGCCACCAAGGAGCCCGACCCAGGGCCAACTCCTCAGAGGCAGCAGGGCTTGCTTGACCTTGGCCTCTGGTCTGGGGCGCACCCTCTGCTGCTAGGGAATGGCCGGGACTGCCGGGCCTTTTGCAGCCCATGCTCCCCAGAGCAGCGAGCGAATGCCAGAGGACGAGAACTGGAAACACGCAGTTCGGAGTTTATATCCGGTGCTCAGAGGCGAGGCTCCCAGGGCCAGGCCACATTAATGCCAGATCATTGGAAACTGAGTTTGGCATAAAGTCATTACACTTGGTGGATGGCCTACTATGTACTTGATGGATGGCCTACTGTGTGCCAGCCATCAGGCAGGACACCGGGAACACACAGATCAGCTCCAGTCCCCCTTTGATGCTCACGTCCAGCGAGGAGACAGACAGATGAGCAGGGTGACAGAAGTGGCTGGGTGGACCAGGAGGTGCTCTGGGTTTCCAGGAGATCCCTTGGGAGAGGACTTGTGACCCAGGGATGACTGTCCTGGGATTTGGGGAACAATGAGAACGGTCAAAAGTGGCCATGACACCCACTCACTGTTCTACCTTGCTGCTATTTTTATAGCCAGAACCCATTCCTTTTTATTCTCAGTATCTTGATGGGGAGGTTGTTTTCTGTCTGCCTTATGACCCAAACCTTTTCTCCCCGGGTGGGTGACCAAGGACAGAATATGTAGCAGGGATGCCCCAAAGGCAAGCCAGGCTAACCTCCCTGCACTATAGGCACCCCGGCCATTCAGGGGACTCGTCTTCTTTTAAGTGTGGCAAAAACATGACCATGGGTGGCCCCTGTGGTCACCTGTGCTGGCCTAGCCACCCATAGGACAGTCTCTTGGCCTGAAGCTTGGACTGGGGGCCATAGGGGAGAGCCACATCCAAATGGCTTAGCCAATGACCCGCCTGGGGTGGCCACCCGTGGGTCTGGCCTGCAGCTGGCCCCTCTCCGCTATACCACTCTTGGTCTCCTGCTTCCCACCCCAGCTGCCCACAGTGTCATCTAGCAGTGCTGCAGGGGCCTCCTCCAGCAGTGGGAAGAAAGTGCCTCGTTCTGCTCAAGCCCCAGCCCATGGTGGCTCCGGGACTGCAGAGTCCACGGCGGGCATTCCTCTGGTCACTTTCTCAAGAGCCCTGGTCCCTGGCCCCACCACCTGCGCAATGCTCAGAGGCCAGCCTTGGACAGGGCCACCATCATGCTCAGGATGAGCAGAGGGGCACGACTTGCTATCCCCAAGGTGAGCGGTGGTCAGTGGGCTCCCCAAAGGGACAGGACTAGGTGGCAGTCAGCGCGCAGAGGCTATTGGGTGGGCTGCAGGGTTCTTCTCTTCATAGGAGAGGGATACTAGCCACAACATACCCACCTTTGTGCTGACCCTGGGGCCAGGCAACCCAGTGGGTCCCCATGGTGTGGCATATGGGGTGGGGGCTGATGCACACGCCTGGAAAGCCAGGAGGAGTCGGGGACATGCTGCCTCTTGTCTGTCGGAGAGTGCCCAGAATGCTGGGGCCACCTCCAGCGGGGTCTGCTGGGAGGTACAATGGGACTGCCAGGCCGGCATCTGATCACTGCACAGCATCTTGTCAATGGGGTGAATTCAGGCTGAACCCAGTGGGAGTAACAGTTTGGGCCCTGAGGGGTAACTTGGGAAAACAGGATCTTCCAGGAAGACAGAGGTGGCTGTGCTGAAGCCATAGACTGTTGCAGGTGGTGCCCCCTAGAGTGGGTTGTTGGGGAGGATAGATAGCCCCAGAGAAAATGCTAAAAAGTATCGCATTTTTGGGAATGGCGCTGCGGATAAGTAATATAAGGGCCTGCAGAAGGGGGAGCTGATTTATTTAGTTTTCTCGATTCAGAGGTTTTCCATCTTCAGCATTTGGGGTCGGTGGATTTCGGCCCCCACCACACCCATCTTCCAGAAGGCTGTTGGGGGCCTTTGAACGTGAAGAGGCCTCCAGCAGCCAACCTCAGAGATGGCAAGTTCAGAGGCTTTGCAAGTGGCCAAGTGACTGAAACTGTTTTTGGTCTCACTGCTGGTACAGCCTGGCAGGGAAGGTGAAGACCCAGAGCTGGGGCTACGCTGAGCTGCCTGAGGTGTGGCCATCTGTTGGGTTGTTCAGCCGCTGCAGCTGCTGTCTTGAGTGTCATTTGTCTGGTGCTGCACTGGGGCATCCCAGCAGCTCCGGGAACATCTCCTGTTGCGTCTTCTGCTGTCTGCATGAGTCAGAACCTGGCCTATAGTCTGGTTGCCATGTGTCCACAGTGGCGGGAAGATGCCATCTTAGCTCCTTTAGTTTTAGGACTGAAAAACACTGGACACTGCTTCGGGTGAGGTAAAGGCCATTTTTAGCCTCAGTAACTTTTTTCCCCTGGCTTGTTAAATAAATCCCATCGTTGTTGTCCCCTGAGCCTGAGTGGTCTTGTAATTGTGCGCACAGGTGAAGAACTCAGTGAATGGCAAACTATTTGGGCATGTCCTTGGCCCGTTTTAGTGCCCCTTGCTGCCCTGTATTAGGGTGATGGGTGGGACCAGAGGAGGAAGCATCGGAAGACAGGCCTCCTTCCTCAAAAGCAGGCCAGCTCCTCGCCCCGCCTGACACTGTCTCACACGCCAGGCGCAGGGGAGGTGAGAGAAGACCTAACCTTGTCACTTCCCACTTTCTCAGCTGCTGCTGGCCCTGCTGGGGGTGCCCTGGAGGCACCCCCTTCGGTCGCCTCCCTGCTGGCCTGGTTGTGGGCACTTGCTGGCACAGTCATGCAGGAGTTATTTATATCCACAGCTGCACCACCCAGTTCTCTCTCTGAGGGTGTTTGATAGGGAAGAGGGCCACACCCTATCTCCCAGCAGAGCCCTGGCTGGGGCGCTGAGGCCCACGCCCGCCCTCACCTCCCGTGGCTGACCCTCACCAGTAGAGGCCAGAGGCGTTTCCACAGCCGACACCTCCTTTCTCTGGCACTTGATTCTCACAGCTGTCAGAGTCCTTCCTCACACCCAGCCTCAACTTCTCCAGCACTTTGCAGTCTCCTTGCTGCATGTTCATGTTGAGGGGGAGAGCAACTCCCCAAGCCCTTGTCAGGAGGGCCTCTGAATCACTGGGGATGTGGGCCCACAGGTGGCACCGTCACAGCTCAGAAGGCGGACAGGGAAGCCAGGGCTGGGGCTCCCCACACTGAGCCACCTTCTCCCTCAGGGGCTCAAGCCTGGGACTAAGGCCTGAGAGTCAGAAATCTCCCCTGCTAACCCCCAGAAATTTCTGTCCCTTTAGCATCTCAAATCACATTTTCAAAGTGGAGGTGACCTGATATCAGTTTCTTGAGGATCACGTTTCTTCCCTGCTGTCCTGGGCTGCAGCCCACCTGGCCACTCCGAGGCAGACGGCTGCTGACATCTGGGAGGCCCCTGGCCCACAGCAGGCCTAGGTCGGCTGTTCTAGTTCATCTTCGTGCTTTGACAGGACGGGGGCGGCCCCGCGGCATAGATGGGGAAACCAAGACCCAGGGTCCAGCTGGGGGCGATGTGGGCGCAGCCGAGGGGGCTGTGCGTCCCCACTAATGGGACATGGTGACTGCAGCACCCCGTGCCAAGTCTGAGGGTCACAGGTGAGTTGGGTACTCATGCGGCACAATCATGGCAGGTCGGCATGGATGGTGCAGGGCAGGCTGGTAGGCATCGGCGCCCACGTGTCGGGTCTGGGCCAGTGTTTTGATGGGAGCCCCTGCCCAAGGGCTCAAGCAGGAGGTCCCGATCTCCAAGCGGGCTAAGGAGGGAGATGAGGAAAAGCGTGCTGCAGTGATGGGCGGTGCTCAGGCCCGTCCCAAAGGCCTCACAGTGCTGGCTGTCCTAGCCGGTACTACCCAAGCCCGTGCCTTTCCTCACAGGGAAAGCACCAAGGAAGCTCAGTCCCCCCTAGCACTCAAGGTTGGGGGATTGGTCCAAGGCTCCCCTTCCGGGTCTGTGCCAAACAAGGGGTGGCTGTGGGTTGAGCAGCGTGTCCATCCCCATCCATGCCCGTGTGCCCATAGCCAGCACGCTGTGTGTTTACCAAATAGCTGTGCAGGAATATAAAGGTCACCTGTTTTTAAAATTGTGCCCTCACTAGCGGTGCCATGGGCCAGGGCCCCAGAAATCTGTGCGGGTTCCCTGATTTCTGCCCACGCAAATGCTGCTGATGGGGTTCAGAGCCTGTGGGGTCAGCTGAGCCTCCAGGCCAGCATGGGGCGGGGGTATGAGTTGCCCAGGACAGAGTCCAGATGTACTTGCTCAGAGACCCTTCCAGGCTCTCAGCTTCCTTCACCCCCAGAGACACCCCATCACCCCCAGGAACAGCACAACCACCAAGGCGAGCAATCAACTGTCGCTGTAAGTGAGTCCAAGGGCCTTGCACATGCTGACTGCATATTAACTCACCTAAGCCCCTGCCCCAAGCACTAAGACAGCAAGAGTAAGGAGCCTGCCCACGGCCACAGCCAGGCAGCGTGGCCACAGGTGCCGGGCCACCTGCTCTCCGGTGACTACACCCAGAAATTGCCGCGTCTTCTAGCAAGGCTGAGCCCTCCACTGTCGGGGGACACGCTCAGTTCATGTCAGTATGTTTCTTCCTTGCATCCTTCCTTGACTAGTACTGTATTTTCTTTTCACGCATCCAAGTTGAAATTATAAACACAGACACTGAAATAATTATTTAAGAGTGGAGGCCCGAAATGGAGGCCTTACACCAAATGTCAGCGCTCTGACCCTGGGTGGAGCAGAAAGAATGCAGTGAAATGCTGTTTCACTTCAGAGCTGGTTCATGCTTGAACTCCTCAGCTGTTTGCACTGGAGTCATCCTTTCCAAGAAGGCACCAAGGACGCTAGTGCCACCAAGGCAGGGCTTACAACCCCAGAGCAGCAGCCTGCGTGTGAAGAACATAAAACTTGGAAAGGTCTCGAAGGTAATTAGGGGAACTGGAAGCTACGAGACATGTTTCTTTTCTGGAGAATTCTACCTTGAAATAGCCCCAGAAACCGGACATTTGCACAAGATTTCATTCTGAAAACAGTCAATTAAGAAAGTCTCTCCAGGTCCCTGAGAACCTTTTGGTCTTTTGTCTTTCAGTCACCAGACAATTACTCAGCAGCATGAGCCCTCGTTCAGTCTGGTCTGGTCACTTAACAGACAGAGGAGTGAGGGCAGAGAAGCCCCAGGTCCGGGGCCAACCCATCAGCACCACAGTGGACCTCAAGGCCTGACTTAGCTCTTTCCATGCCTGGCCAAGGGGTCGAGGACTCACTGACAATCCTCCGGGAGCACGCATGCCCAGACGCCAGCAGGATGGGCACACCCGGGAGGACAGGGCACACACAGGCTGTGTCCGAGATGTCCCCGGGCGTGGAGGGTGTTCTGGTTGCTGGTAGGAGATGGTGCAGTGCTGAGGAGAGCACATGAAGACAAGCAAACCTGTAGGGCCCCAGTTGCCTGCCACTCCTCACTAGAAGTCACATGGGAAGAAAAAAATGTTTCTCCTCTAAACTCTACCACCCCTTTGTGCCCATGTCAACTTTGAAGAGAAAGTGGCAAAACATTGACAAAGAAACATTTATTTCAAAAGGAAACTTCTGGAGACTACTGTCTTCTGTGAGGAGCTGCTCCTGCCCCAGTCGCCTCAGGGTCTGTGGGTCTCTGCCCTCGGATATGAGACGTGTGGCCACAGCTGAGAGGGGCCCAAAGCAGGAGTGCCATGAAGTCCCATCCAGGGAACGTGTGAGGCCAGCGAGCGCCGTCACCGATACCATGCGATGACTTCACCAGCACCCAGGTCTAGAAGGGGTTTCTGGTCAACCGGGAAATGTCTATCCTGAGCACCCCAATAGCAAGGCTGTGCCTAGGGCTGCTGTTTCCAGACAAAGCAGCCCGCATTACATAACATGCCAAACCAGAGCTGCCAAGGGAAAGGCCTGCTGTCCTGGGTCAAAACACAAGCGAAACATTAGACAGGAGTGAATTTTTTTCACCCTTAGAAACAATGTAAAGTCTGCATTACACACAGTCACTCACACAGTAGGGAAAACAGATGATTAACGTCTAACCTGTCCATGGAACTATTAGCTGCCTTTCAGGTCAATTAAATACTAAAACAATAAACGAAGCTGGTGCAGAAGAGACAGGTAAGTGGTCCAAGCAGCACTGTGGGTGTCTCCACCCTACCAGACCCCAAGCTCGGGCCTAGGAGGCCACGGCAGCTCTGTGCCCCCCAGGTGGAATCCAAGGGGCGCTGTGGCCAGAGGCCTGTGTCAGGAGGCAAGAGGCTCTGGCAGGTGGAGCAGCAGACAGAGCTCCGCTGGGCATTCCCAAGTCTGTGAGGTTCCTCGAATGGAAAGACTCAGCAGGAACAACATGACCACAGAAATGCCGGGTACGCAAGGCCAGTGAGCTGGGTTTAAGAACAAGGAAACAAACATTTCTGCTAGGAACCCAGCTATTTCTCAAAATAAATTACCAAGAGAGCCCCGTTTCCCAGCCCATCACCCCACAGGAACCAGAGAACATGGTGGCTAGAAGCGAGTGTAGGCAGTGCGCGGCTGCGGCTGCGCGGGCTGCTGGGCCTGCTGCTGCTGCAGGCGGAGCTGCTGGGAGTAGGGGTCCTCCAGCGACTTCACAAAGACGGTGGTCCTGGGGCCGGTCTTCCAGATGGTACCGTTGGCGTCTCTCACAGAGGATTCCACCGTGACGGCATGCGTCCCAAGGACAGCAAAGTTGAGCAGAAACTGAGTGCTGAAGTAGTCGTTGTGGGGCTCCACCCTCTGCTCCATCTCGTTGGCCACATTGTCGAGGGGCATCTGTGGGTCGTGACAAGGCTGGTCAGCTGGGGCTGCATGCTGACCCTGAGGCAGTGCTTCCTACCCTTTCCTTACAGATGAGGAGAGGAGGTGTAAAGGTGGTCACGCAGCTGGCAGGAGGCGGAACTGGAAGCTGAGCCAGGTGGATTTCCAGGGCCCAGACCACCGGTCACCAAGCCAGGTTGCCCCACACTTCCTCACCCCTTCACCTACCACCTTTCCCCCCATGAAGGAGGCACCCCCACTCCCAAGTATGCTGCTGTGGCACAATTATTTTGAGCTAAAGGCACTTGAGAAAGAGCAGATGCAGGAGGGTCTGGCTCTCCCTTCCCCTAAAGTAGGCCACACAATTTCCCAGGAAGAGGGGTCTTCCCTCTCACCTGAGCCAGGGATGGGCACTGAGATGACCCCTGCAAACAGCTGCTCACCCACGGGTCTCCCCACCACCCCCTGCTCACTTCCCCAGAGCCCTGACCTGTCTCCTCATTTCCTCACAAAGTGACCCTTTGTGTCAAAGCCACAAGCTGCTGCCCTGGCCACCTCTCCAGTCTGCCTGCAATTTTGATGCATCCACACTTACTCTATCAACGTGCCTCAGTATCAGTGCAACCTCAGGCCCAGGGGCAGAGAAATACTGCCTTCCCTACTGCTTCCTGGGCACTAACACCAACCCTGCCTCTCTCTCACATCTGTGTAGAGAAATTCAGAAGAAACTGTCTGTTACAGGCAGTTTAAAATCTAGGAGATTGAAAAAGGAACACCGCACCAAGCAACCTAAGACGGACTTCTTCCAGTGTGCCAGTCCGACTTTGCATCATGTCACATGCGGACACTCCTCCCTGACAAGCAGACTCCAGAGCACCCCAAGCGCAGCCCGCACCCCGTCAAGGCCAGCACACAGCATGTTTGTGGTACAGACTGGCGGCTCCACCCATTTATCCTGCAGGACACTAGGGCCTCTGTCCTCCACGGAGCAGAGTGAAGGCTGCCAGCACCCCTCACCCGGGCCCAGGTTACATGTCAGAAGGGAGGCTGCAGAGCACAGGGGCCTCCAATCAGGGGTCCAATCAGGGAAATGGACCCTCTGCTAGTCGTCAACTTCCCGGCAGCCCCCCTCCGAGATATCCACCTGCAACACGAAGCCCCACCAGCTTGGGATCCGACTACAGACCTTTCTCAGGTGTGTCTGCGTGCTCAGCCTCTGCAGGGCTTTATTCCCCCAAGAACACGTCTCACCAACAACAGCTACCTTGGGAGGAGGAGCCGCAAGCCAAGGCCGCCTGACCAATGTGCAGCTGAGATGCGCTGTGCCACCCATTGAACAGCCAGGCCACGTGACCTACTCTGGTGGTTTCTGGACCCGAGTCACAGCCTCAGGAGAGGCAAGCCCAGGTGGCTCCATCTGAAAGCCCCAGAAAATGGGAATCATGAAGCCGAGGGGCCAAGAGGACCCCGGCCACGTTCTCTCATGCGCCAGGTGAGGAGCAAGGAGCTGCCGTCTCCCGGGACATGGAGACAGGCCAGATGTCACCGCCATGGCAGATGAATCTCACAACCATCCCCAGCTGCTCACTGGGGCCACAGATGGCACTGCACATGCGTCATGGGAGGGGAGAAGAGAGAAGGCGCATCCCTGAGAGTGGGCGAGAGGGCCAGAGCGTCAGGAGGTAAAGGAATTAACAAAGACTGATGCACAACTGCCCTGGCTATTAGCTGAGCCAGCGAAAGTCGCACCCCTGTGTTATGTCCTCCATGACACCCCTTTCCTCGCTGCAGACCTCAGCCCCCGCTGCCCACGTTACACCTGGACAGAACCAGTCTGGACATCTGACCAACTGTCCACGCAACTCTGTCCATGCTCCTCTGTTGCCTCCACTGTGAACAAACCATCAGGAGAGACGGCGGAAGGAGAGAGACTCCTCTGTCTGCGCTCTGGGGGCTCAAGGACACGATCTAGAGGCTGCTTCTGGGCAAAGAAGGGTGCTTAAGTCTGGGCACCCCACGTCATCTCAGAGCAGCAAACCTCTACCCTCAGGAAGGGTTTTACTCTACTTGACCACAGTGTGTTAACACTATGGACTTTTGGAAAATGCTAAAATTTACCTAAAACAGAATAAATTAAGACGTGTGATTTAGGGGCAAGGGGCTGGGGAGACGTTGATCCCCCACTCCTGACGTGTCCCTCTAGGCGATCCCTAGGGGGAAGAGAATCCTACTGGTTGGTGAATTTCAGGGCTAGAAGAGGGCCCGGCCCAGGGAGCATTGGGGGCTCCTCCCTCCACCAGCTGCCATGGTAGGTTCTGCGTACACGAGCTGCGGCAGGGAGGCAAAGTTCAATTTAGAGGTTCAAGGCCAGGGACCTGGCTGGCCTTCCCTCTCACCCAACGTGCAATGGCACCGGAGTGGAGGCTGCCTGTCCCCACCGCCAGTGGTTCAGGCAGGGTTAAGCCAATGGTGTGTATCAGCCCCCCAATTCCAGTGTGTGCTTCTAACAGGTGTCCATCCGCTCCCTGGGAAGGGGTAGTGCAACATACTCAGCCCAGAAAATGCCCATCAGGGAGCCGGTACTTGGTGGCACAGCCTGCCTGTCTTGACCCACCTTGTAGTCTGGTCCACATTTACTCTGCAGAGTGGAAGAAACATTCAGGCAGACAGACTGGATTCTGCGGAAGAGCCCAGGTTTGGCGCCATGTTGAACCACGCCCTCCACCTTTAGTGCCAGCTGCTGGTTGTTCTGGACAGCGATGGGCTCAGCCGGGTTCCGGGGGGATGGGGACAGTGCAAGCTGGAAAGTGACAGGAACATAAATGCTGATAGCTGGGACAGGCCTCCTGCCAACAATCATGGCTGAGCTGACCACTGCTTACAGGCTGATGTCACATCACGCTCACGTGCCCCCCCAGCCCCCATGCCCCTCCACAGACACCCACATGCCACACACGGACCTTTTAATACTCCCATACCTCTAAAAGCAAAGACACGCTCTCCCAGCTGTGGGGCTGGGGGGGAGTGTCTGACATGGCCCCCCTCCCCCACCCTCCATCCAGCAGGGAAACACACTATGTAAATGCTCACGTCCAACTGCTGTTTCTCTGATCATAGGTAATTTTAAATAGATTAAAGTCACGTGCAAATAAACTTTAAATGCCAGGAATGCATATAACTTCATGTCCACAAATGAACCACGTAACATTTTTAACCTCTTACTGGTTTTCCTTTTAAGGTATTAAAAATCCCAAATAATCCCCATTTCAGAAAACTCCAGTCTTCCTAAACAGAACATGGAAGCAGCTGGGTCGTGCTGATAATGGCAAGTCACTGGACTGTCAGCTCTGAAGACTTCCCACTCCAGGCCTGTGTGTCCAGACGGCCAGTCCTCTGTGGCCCTAAGAAATGAAATGCTTTGCTCTTTGCGACCTGAAGCATTTAAGTGGGATGCAACAGAGCAGGCAGACACCTATGTCAGGGACTCTCCAGAGACGTCCAAAGTGACAACCTCCCATCCCCATAATTCTAAAAGTAGCTTCTGACTTTTGAGTGGCATAACATTTTGAAATATGGGGTTGTTGGAAAAGTCATGACGTGTTTGTTGGTTTTCAAAGGTCACTTAGTTATATGAAGAACAAGATCAATAATAATACAGTGCCCATTTTGTTCAGTAACCTTTTGCCATCTCTCAGTGTGCTCCATCATTCCTCATTCATAGAAGGGCCCATCTTAATCGGCAAAAAACTGAACGAGGTGCTGATTTACAGCCTCATCTTAACTGAACGTTATACTGCGCAAGGAGTTCTGAAGAGAGTGAAACAAGGGGCAGGCTGGCAGCCAAGGTCAGGCGAGCATCGGGGAGGTGGCAATACGTCCCACCCAAACTCCAGTAGCTTCGGACAGGTGATCAGACTTGTGTGTGGTCTCGTCATGTCATGCTGGAACATAACTTCTTTGTGATTAACAAGCTCTGGATGTTTCTGGATGATGGAATCGTTCAAACTATGCAACTGTCAACAGTCCACATCCGAATTACTTGGTTCCTTGGCAGGAGCTAGAAAACCACAGCACCTTTAGAATCCCACCACAGTGAGAGCATGACCTTCCTCTGAGGAACGTCTGCTTTCGATGTCGTTTGAGGGGAACTATCAGGTTGGGACCAAGACGGTTTGCGCACCAGTGTTGTGAACAACCCACGCCTTATCACCAGTTATCAGTTGTTTCAAGAAAGGAGCATTTTCCTCACATTTAGTGAGTATACTGCAGGTGCCGCCAAGTGAACTATGAGTTCACGAGGAACCCAAATATCAAGCTTGCTTACACACCCCAGCTATTTCAGGGGGTCATGAACACTTGGGTGACGGATGGTCAATGTTTCTGCAATCTCTTGTACAGGGTAATGTGGGTTTGACTCGATCTAGGCCTTTATTTTGTCATCATTGACCTCAGTGGGTCTCCCCGACCGAGGAGTGTCTCTGAGGAGCATGAGTTTTGTGAACCACCACTGTAGCAAACTGCGCAGTTTTCACAAGCTTGATGCACAGTCTTCCCTTTCCAGAAGTAAGAGTAAAATATGGTGAAAGTGCAGTTTGGGCTTCCATCTTCAACTGTAGAATCTCCAAAACACAACCAAATCCCTCAATTTTTATTTAGAACGAAACCAGAAGTGTCAACTGTCAAGTGAGCAGCAATAACATAAGTGTGGATGGCCCCAGGACTTCCAAAAATGAACTAACTAGTGCCGTGTGTTGCAAAAAACGCGTCATGACTTTTCCAACAGCAATAACTCCTCTTCAGTTAGCTCCTCAGCATTAAAGACAAAAGTTCTTCAGAGCTAGGACTGGACCACTTTGATTCTATGTAGGGTGTGAACAGGCTAGTCAGATAAGGACTTGGCTTTGGAGGCCTGTGGCCTACGTAGCTGGCCCCTGAGCTGAGGCCAGTGCTGCATGGCCTGTGTGCCAAGCTGGCTGAGGAGGGAGGGAGGGTGAGCTCCAAGTCCCATTTCCCTCACTAAACTCTCGTACTGGGAGGGGAAGTTCACAACTACGTGCTGTCAGCCTCAGCAAGACCCAAAAGTAAGACCCTGAAGCAGAGTGCAGTCCCCCTCTAGACTCAGGAGACATGGAGTTTTAATCTACATTAATCTTAGAGGGCTTATATTACCTTGATGCTGGTAGATTGCAGTTTCTGGAAAAAATATCTTTGAAATGAAAGAGGAACTTTCAACAAAGCAATGATGGCGTTGCACAGGCAAGCTGTGTGCTGGGGGAAAAGAAAACACAATCAAATGAAAATAAACCTCCAAATTTCATCAATAAATGGTTCTCTCAAGAACTCTAAGAATGACAAAAGCTCACACATGATTGCAACTTGGCACCTACCACAGGAACCGGCAGAGCACCCAGAGTGGTGCCCACTTGCCAAATCATTTGCATCTAGAGCACAATCACAGCATCTGACTTTATGGTAAAGACTGTTCATACAGAGTAAGGAAGAGAAGGGAGGAAATTCCCTTTCCTCAAGGCTAAGCAATGGGCCAGTTTTCACTGCTACAGAGCTCAGTTACCGGACGTATTATTACGTAAGCACTTGGGGTGCTCACATGCAGCCCAGGCAGATGGCAAAGTGTGAGAAAGAGGAAGGAGAGAAGCCAGAGCGGAGCCGCACGCCACCTGGGCCGCCAGCTCTGGGCTGCTCCTTTCACCCACCCCACGCGGTGGCTTGAGCAACGGGGACCTGTCATGGAATCAGGTTAAGCATGTCCACAGCGCCCAACTCCAGGGATTGAGACCCCGGATTTCTAAACCAGGTTCCTGCGCTTCACTAGCTTTGGAAACGCCTGCCTGGCTGCAAGGGAATCCTTCAAGTCGGGGGACGTGGCCTGGAGAGTTCAAAGATCCTTGGTTTACTTGTTTCTTAAGACCACGTGGCCAAGGGCAGACCCATACACGAAAGGCCTAATACGGACTGAGCACAAGTTGATAAGCTTGGAGAAAAGGCCACACCCGAGAAACCCACATGAAGTCTAAGGACCAGCAGTCAAGCCCCATAGCCGACTCAGCACAGATGGGGATGGAGCCGGGCCTTGTCAGCTCACGCTCACTGCGGGGGTGTTCTATTTCTCCACTAAAACAACAAAAATGCTATCAGAACACTGAGAGCCTGGGGTGGTCAGTGCCACCCCCTCCTCATCCACATCCTCCCAGCGGCCCACAGGAGGTCCTCACGTGGGGCCTGTCCTCAAGGCGCCTGTGCTCAGGCAGATGCCCACGGCGGGCACTGAGGCTAAGCACCAGGAGAACCTGCTCCTCCTGGCTTCAGGTCAGAGACGGGAGGGCAGGGGTCCTGCCAGGAGGCCAACACCCGTCAGGCCACATCGGAGGACTTCAGCTCTGCCCATCTGTGCCCACTTCCACTCTTCTCCCTTGAAATCCCTTTGGGGCAGGGCAGCCCATGCTCCTCATGGGCAACTGCCTTCCCCCAAGACTTGAAGAACCCCCACACTCATGATGGATTCACAGGCAGGCACCCCACTCGTCCACACCACTACCCAGATGCCACATGGTCATTGAAGCCTCCCCTGCTCTGGGCAGAGGCTCAGCTACCGTGTGTTTGGCAGGCAGCCCAAAACCTGGAGGCCATATCTCCACCCTACACAGCTGCTTCTAAGAAACCACCACCAAGCCCTCGAGTATTGCCCTTGACTGTCTTTCCCAGCAGCCGCTCTCCTGCCTCCACAAGTGAATGCTGCCCTGACCTCGAGCAGTTGCACCAGCCTGCACCCCTGTTCTCCTCTAATTCCAAGCCCTCTTAATCCACGCCCCATCTTGCTCCTGCGTGACAATGACGCAGTCTTGCGTAACCTGTCCTCTCCCCACCAGTCACCATTCTTTCAATATGTGAGGACATGGTGAGGCGGCAGGAGCTGCGGGCCACCAGCCTCCAAGGCTGTGAGGACTCACGTCCATGGTTATGTCGCCCAGACTAAGTGTTTTGCTAGGGGGTCCTGAGTGCACCCAGACACAGGGGATAGCCAGACGCATGGGAGAGCCTCTGGGTGCAGGGAGGTGAGCAACCGGCCCCTTGGGAGGCGACTGAGGGAGAACGAGCCTCTGCCAGAGCGCGCCAATGTGGGCAGCAGCTGAGGCTGGATGAGTTCTCTCTGCTCCCACCAGGCAAGGGTTCTCCGCCATGGGGGCATGGCAGGATCACCCAGAAGCTTTGAAAACTAGAGGAGACAGGAGAGGCGAACTCGCTTGACCAAGTGATGGAGACACACATGCCCACCTGCACGCAGTGAAAGCTCAGCATAACAGAACACCACTTGCCATGTAAGAGACGGGGCTGTACTTCCGGCCGAGAGATTCCACCTCCTCCAAGATGCGGTTGTACACAGACATCATTCTCCGCTCATATTCACTGTCGGCGGGGGCGGCTCCAGTGGGCCCACACTCCTGGAAGCTGAAGCCAAAGTCAGTCAACCCATCTAGTCATCAAAACAGGAATTTCACCGTCTAATGGTGTTAAGCACACTCTACAGTCTCGTTTAACCTTAACACAATGGAGGAGGAGCTGTACATCTCTTCTACAGATAAAACTGAGGCTGGAGAGGTAAAGTCACTTGGCTTCTGTCACATAAGTAGTAAGAGAAAGGCTGGAATTGAAGCCAGACCTGACCTCAGATTACTAAGCCTCAATCACTCTGGTTGTCAGGAGGCATAAATCTTGTCCTTGCCCTGAGACAAAAGACCTGAGACTTGAAAAGGCAATAGTCCATAAAGCCACTTCACGTCTAGGGCAAATGAACACAGAGGGTGGGATAAACAAAAAAGTCAAAATTCACATGTGGGAAAATACTAAGATTGATCAGATGGTGGAAAATGTGCCAAGCAGCCTGCCCTGGGCAGGTGGCCCTTGAAGACAGAAGGCCAGGACCCCAGTGTCCCCCTAGAAGACTGGAACCAGGATTCAGGGTGGAGAAAACCAAATGCTTCTCACAGACGATGTCCTCTCTGAGGAAGATGATTTTGGATGCACAGGCCTGACCACACCAGAAGCTAAAGATAGTTATAGATGGCTGCCACAAAACAGAAGACTCCAACGGGAAAACAGACCACTTTTTAAAAGACATTTTGAATCATCAGTTAATGGGGGAGGGGATAATTTTAATAAAGCAAAACAAAGTTTTTTTTGTTCAGAAAACCAAGAAATAAAAATTTCAAGTTTAAGCTTAATTCCTTCATTAGCATTTTTATATAAAAGTCAGCTGTAACACACAAGAAGAAAATGTTCAAATTCAAAACATTTCTAGGTCAGAAAGACCAACATTTTATCCCTCAGTTACGTGACCCCAGGCCCAGGCTTCCACGTCAGTGCTGTGCTGAGTTGGTAGAAAACATATTTGAAAGCGTTCTGTAAGGCAAACTATTATTAGAAATACCTTACTGAGTCTGGATCCAAAATCAGGGCTTCGATTGCGTGGGATATCAGCAAGCAGCTCTGCTGCTGTCTGGACTCAGGCTAAGGTCACACAGGAGAACAGAAACTGGTCTGGAGTGAGAACGAGGGTCGTCGTGTGGTAACGAGAGCCACCACACTATCAAGACAGAAGGTCCCAGGCTCTGTCTTTCCCTTCCAGGGGTCTATATAGTCTGTGATACTGATTCTCAAACTCTGTTTTAGGAAGGGCACCTTGGAGGCAGGGAACATCCCAGCCATGGGAAGGGACTAGGTAACAGGTGTGGGAGTTAGCCATCTGATCTGTCGCATATAAAGGGGCTTTACTGAAAAAAGTTAAAAACATTGGCTACCATGGTCTGAGAGACGGTAGCCCCAAGGTTCCCAAGCCAGGCTTGAGGGGCAGGAGCCTCCAGAGACTGCACACACTTTAAGAGACTGTTTCCAAAGAACAGGAAGTCCCAGGGCAAGCTTAGGATACAGCTCGACATTCCTCAAAGTTGCAGAGTCAGCATCAAAAGACGCCTGATAAAGATCCCCGTATCGGGAAGCAAGGTTCCGGAACTCTTCCATGGACTGTTTCATCTGAGAACAAAGGAAAAAGGTCCATGATGATAAGCAGACAGGCCATCATTACAGTACAAGCAACACAAAAATCAACATGTAGAAACTCCACCTTCAGACAGAAAAATGCATAAAGTATTTCAACTTTTAAAATTTCCATTACATTCATTTTTATAAGCCTTGTTAGATAAAATTAACAAAGGTGGAAAGGAGCCAGTAAGTGTGCGCAGAATAATCACGTGTGCGACACATGGGAACATCATGCTCAGCTGCTTCATGAGGCATGACAGTAACTGCTGAGCTGTAAATATCCCTGAGTCTCTCTACAATGCATGTCCTTTCTTGTTACACAAATCTGTAGCATCTACTGAGACATCATTGATCATTTTGCTGTCCTAACAGCATCGGCCTATTTTGGACAAGTCAGATGACTTAATAAGCCTTTGGTGTTTCCTGTCCATGAGTCAAACAGGAGAGTTTTAAATTTCAGAATTTTTCATCTCACAATTAATCTCAAAAACCTCTAAAATGGAAGGAAAAACTGCACAGAAAAGAAAGTTCGGTCGCACCTGGTTGGAGATGCGACCACAGCGCTGAAGGTCGTTCCCCAAGGTCATGGCAATCGTGGTGGCGATGGCAGGCGGGGGGCTCGTCTTCAAGCTGTTACACGTGCAGATGAGCTGAGAGAAGGCTTGCAGGAGGTCAATCCTGAGCTTCACGAACTCACACTGGAAACTTAAAGGGTTCAGTGGTGTGCTGGCAGCCTGGGGAACAGATGACGTAAGACATCTGAGAGCAGCAAAATGACATGGCACTCAGTGTCCTGTCCAGGGGGAGCAGCGGCTCTAACGCAGATAGAGAAGCACCTGCTCACAGGGCACACAGGGAGCAACAGGAAGGGACTTATTAGCATTGGCGTCAAGTGTCCTGGGACCATCAGGTCCTCACTCCCTATGTTCATGAAGATCCCCCAACACAGTCACCATCAGAAGGCTCCTGAGAGGAGCTGCAAGGACATCCTCAGTCCCCTAAAATTCTAAGCTGTGATTCTCATCACTGTATTATTAGCAGAACTTTTAAAGTTGGGAAGGCAGGGAGGGGAAGGACCTGGGCAGGAGACACACGCTGAAGGGTCCCTGCCGGAAGTCCTGCTGCCTGCCCACCGCCAGCAGGCAGGTTTGAGCCTGAATTCCTGGGGAGGAATGCCAGGATGCAGAGCATGGGGCATCTCAAGGACGGAGTGGTAGCAGGGCTAAGCCTTGGACAGTGAGGGCAGCAGCAGCCCCACAGCGGGCAAGGAGCAGTGAGCCGGCACGGGACGTGCAGCTGCCCAGTGGGATCCAGGGTGCTGTGTTGTCAGCAAGACCCACCACAGGCTTGGGAAGGGAGCCTGGGGGATGACTTGCCCAGAACACGATGCCCTCCAGGCCTCCCTGCTGTCTCTCAACACGACTCTGAGTTGGACATAGGATAGGGTCTAGAACCTCCTCGCCCTGCACCACACCCACCTGTCACTCCGCCCCTTTCCAGGGCCCCGGGTCACACGGTCACTGGGCAGCACAGACATTTAAGAGGACAGCGGCCACACCCTGAGTCCCTTCCAAGAAAAGGCACTTGCTCGAGGGTCCCTGGCACTGCAGAGGCCCTGGGTGCTGCGTAAGCCACATCCACAGAAAGCCGTAAAACCCGAGGGAACACACTAATAAGCTGAATTCTGTGGTTTTCAAATTTTGGGGGTGTTTTGATCTGATCATGAGACAGCACCAGTTAGTATATTATAAAAACCACTTCAATTGTTTCTAATTTCTTAGATAAGGTTTGATTTGCTCTTACAGGAAAATGGCCAACCCTCCCATAGCTGCTATTTCTTGCTTTTAATTTTAATTTTTTGAATCAGTTGTCAGTGTACTGAGATTCGAGGATGGAACAGCGGTCTTCAGTCTGCTGCTGGTTGGCTGGCAGGAGGGCACACAGGCATGCTCATGGGGTGCTGTCCCGGAAGCTGTGGTCAGGGAGCACCCCAAGAGGAGACGTGGGGAGGTGCCCTGACACGACTCTGGAACTGAGAGAAGCAAGACACGGTTGCAGCGAGGGAGATGCTGCTGTTTGGGTTTCATCTTTAGTGAGCAAGAAAAACTGAGTGACGATGGTGACCCGCAAGTGACTACGTCCTCACCGCGCAGGCCGCACAGGGGCAGCGCAGGCAGAGCAAGCTTGGCCAGAACGCAGGAGGGACAGGCCTGCTATGGAGGTCGAGATGGCAAAAGAGGATCTCCCAGACAACAGGAAATACTGAAACGTACACCACAGCAGTGCAGATGCTAAAAGCGAGAAATCGAAGAGTTCCCTTCTCTACACTGCAGGGAAAGCCTGACCAGAGGCTGAGCCCAAAGGCCTGCAGGTAAAGCAAAGCCACAGGTATAATCAAAATCACCTCTGAAAGTTCCTCAGGAAGGACTTATGTCCCTCCTTCCCCAGAGTGAGGCGAGGAACTAACTCAGGGCTCCTGCGGCTCACCTGGGTCCATACCGAGAACAGCCCCGCCCCACTGTTAAAATCACTGTTTCTTTTCCCCTGTATCTAAGCTGTACCGTCTCATCCTCACTCTTGCTCTGCTGCTCTACTGCCTGGACACGCACTGACGGGGCTTCCCCAGGTGCTGGTCAGAGCAGCACCGTGCTGGGATCCACATGCCAAAGCCGCGTGAAAAAGCGACACCAGGAGACAGAAGTTGTGCTGTCCCATCGGAACGGTAGACACATGGCAGCTCTGGCAGGAACACGGCCCCCAAGGGCGCAGCACCCTTTAGGCTATGGGCTTTAGCGGCTGCTTTCTCTTTGGTAAATGGACCATCTGCTGAGGGGTGTGGGTGAGGGGAGCCCACGTGTGGGAGGGTGACAGCTCTAGGGAAACTATGCCCACCCCTCAACTTCACTGTGAACCTTTATCTGCTGTAAAAATACAACGTCTCAATAAAAACAAATAAGCTGTGACATTATTTGTCATCTTAACCATTTTTAAGTGGACTGTTCAAGCATACACCACACCGAGACTCCACAAGCATGCTCAGGCTTCAGTGGGCCCGCCCTACTGTGTGCTGTGAATCTGACTACTTCAGGAGAGGGGCCCTATCGTCTCCTAAAGCAAGCCTGTCTGTCTCATGGTTCTTGTACTAAATGGATAATTTCTGCTTTAGAAAAACCAGAAAATGAAAGTTCTAGTGCTCAAAACCAGTAACTGTAGCTTTTGATTTCTGAGGCACATATTAGCCTGACAGAGGCAAGCACAGGCCTGTGCATCCACATTACCCTTCAGGACGCAGAAGCTGCCGCGACCACATAGCTGGGGGCCAGTCCCAGCCCCCAGAGGTGTATTTCAAAGGGCAGGGTCCACAGCACTCTGGACACTGTCTTCCCTGTGACATCTACTTGTGCTTTGTTCTACTTGCGGGACTGCTGTCAAAAATGTTTTAGATTATGTGATAAATGTATGTGACCAGGAATCAAGTTTTGTGCCAGCCTGTCAGTGTCCTGGCTGGGAAATGGGAAGAGGACCCTGGGGGTTGCTGCTATGGAATCGGAGGGTACAGTGGGGTGTGAAGTGGGGCGCTGTAGCCTGACCACTTCTTCTTGTCTGTGAAGCAGAAAACACTAGTTTCTAGTGAGTAGCTGACACGAAGGGGCTGTGCTTGTGGGGGGTGTTGCCCCAGGAGAGGCCTCACTACTAGGCATTTGGAAAGGGGGGATCCACTCTGCCTGTCCTTTCTGACAGGGTTCACCAATCACCCCTCTTCAGATGTGGCACCGATAACTTGATAAAAGCAAAATGATAAATGTTCACCAATCCCTGTGTGCCGAGTGTGGGAGGGGGGGAGGGACTCAAGATTTAGTTCCATGTATCACTAATTACTGTGATACAGCCACACACGCGTTCATATCAGATTTTTTAAGGTAGTTAAAACAGCAAAACCCAACAGGAGGCAGACCACACCCACACACCAAGGCACCCTCGGTGAAGGGGGCTCCAAGGACTCACGGTTAAGGAGGCAATCCCCTTGTGGTAGAATTTTAAAGACTCAGCGATGCAGGAAAGTGCTGAACTGTACTTCCCCTCCTGCAGCCCGGTGAGGCACTGCTCGGCCTGAGAGAACTCCTTCAGGCCGTTCAGCCAGAAGTAGAAGTGCTCAGAGGCCACCTGTGTCAGCAGGCTCTGATACAGCTCCCGGGCCATGTCGTGGTTGCCCTGGGGGAGATAAGGGCAGCGGTAAGCAACTTACTTGTGGATTCATTGCTGTGGCAGCAAAAACCAAACAAACCCCCCGAATCTTAAATAAGCTTTAACAATAGCTTCTTGCGTTATATAATTTTTGGAGATTCGGCCTAAGTGTTTCCTCAGTGGAAAACGTGCTGAGCTACTTTTCATAATGCCAAGCTTCTCACCAAAATAGCCGGCAGGCCTCTGCTGGCAGGACACTGCGGCTCAGGCTTCCCTCCTGACCTTGTCCCCAGTGTCACCACACTGTCCAAGCTCGTTTGTCCTCTCAAACAGATTGATAAAAATGCTTAGGTTTTCTGAACGGCCCAGAAGGAACCAAGACATTACATGTCCGGTTCCACTTATAAGGATGAGGCAGGAGAGGGAGAAGGAAGGAAAAATTGTGGTGCTGAGGACAGGTGGGAGGTGGCTGTGGATGTGATCATCTGGGTGAAATGAAAGTGATGTTAAGAAGGGACAGCCGGAAAGAAGTCAGGACTGCAGAATTCCCATGGATGGTCCCCGTGACACACATTTTTACTGACAAGAATGTATATGCTGTCCTCATCCGAGGAAAGTCAGAAATCAGGTCTTTTCTTTCATTAATCCCATGACTAGAAAGTACTTTCACCTGCGGAAACACGCACACCCGCCCGCCAGCCCACCCCCCTGCCCCCAGGGCAGGACGCACCATTCTGGACGCCTGCCTGGCGATCCGGTACACGGTCCAACCATTGGAGATGCTTTCCAGCTGCTGCTTAATGACGGCCTTTACTTCAGCAGACAGAGCTTTCTGACTGGCTACAAAAATCACGGTGGCCAAGCTCACCTAACATGGAACAAGAAGACAGACAGTGAGCAAGACCATATCGCCCTACCCGGTGTCACTGGTTACCCTCTCCGAAAGGGAGGAAGACTAATTGAGAGCCAGTGAAAATGAAAATGTTTTCCACTGGCATTTACTACTTCATTTTGAAGTCACTGCAAAACATATCCTATTTCTCACAGAACTATTTATAATAGCAAATAATTAAAAGTAGTTCCCATCTACACAGATACACAATGGTATCACAAAATGAAACACTACACAGTGCAGTGTAGTATTTCAGACAATTGACATAAAATAAGCAAAACACAAAAAAATCACATGGAGGGTGACAATAAGTAAAGTGAGAATATCCAAATGACTCCGTGCAGCACTCAGGCCATGTGCCGAGGCAGGAGGCACAGGTCAACAGCAGGTGAGCAGAGCAGCCCCTTGGGAGGGGCCAGGATCAGAGGGCACACAGGAAACTGTATTGTTAAGCACTTTTTTTTTCATGACCAAAGGCCCCTCACAACTGTTAACTTTATTTAATATTTTATTTTATATAATTCTTACATCATTTTTCATTTTAGCACAGTGTATGCATTTTCTTAATGCCAGAGTTTTCACTGCAGTGTTCCTTATGTTTTTGAATATTGTTTCATAATTTAAAACTGCTTCAAAGCAGTACTAATGAAAGAGAATTAGTTGGAAATACTGCTAAAATAAAAAAATTGACCTGGCTACCTGTCTCTTCGCATCCCAAAGCTGACTGGGCTAAATGTGTGACGTCAGTGCTCCCTGGCCACCAGAACCTTCCCAAGAGCAATAATGAGATGGGGCACTCTCACACACTGCCCTCTAGAGGATGAAGTTAAACCCAGCTTAAGTACAGAATTTCATCCCTCTTCTTCCCAACCCTAAACTCAGGGGACCAGACCCAGAACAGAGAGGCCAACTGAGGCTGGGTGCTCCACCTGCGCCCCTCTGCCTGCGCGCAGTCTCGGAGCTCTCCCCCACAATGGACTGCATTGCTCCCACGGCTCTTGCTTTTGTCTAAGCTGGTGCTTTACCCACCTCCAGGGCTTAATGTGAAAACTAAGTTGGGTCCTAAACAGCTATAAAGGTCCTGGATTGAGAAAAAGTAATTTGGGGGAATTCATGGCAACCATTATCATTAGCTCTCTAAACTTTTATTTCTGGAAGTATAAAACAGGGTTTAGTTCATTATTCATTTGTTTTGGAGAAAGAAAAAACTTTCCTTTTGTCCTTTGGAATAAAACAGAAACATCAGATTGGAGGTGCTGAGTCCACTGAGCTGACTTGAGGAGCTCAGGAAGAAAGCAGGTTTAGATCTGAACTACACAGGGCTTTCTACATCAAAGTGAAAATTTGCCTAAAGTTCGTGGTTCCAATTCTGTTTTGACTTCCGCAAGCTCTTCATCTTACTTCATCTTATAAAAAATCACTTTAACCTGTTTGTTTGCTTTTTAAGTCAAGTCAAACAGTATCAACTTCCCAGAGGCACGACCAGGCCCCATCTTCCATACCAGAAGCTCCTGCTGCTGGTCTGAGGCTGAGTGGCCAATGGCCTGGTAGAGCCCCATGAGGTCGCCCAGCATGCCGTCGCCCAGCACGGGCAGCTGCATGGCGATGGCGGCCAGGCAGTGGCACATGAGGACCCGGGCCGCATCCTGCGCCCTGTGCAGCTGGGCCAGCAGGGTCTCCACCACGGACTGGCTGAGGTGGGGCCTGCCCTGGGCCAGCTTCACCATGCAATTCAGAGCCATCTGCAGAGCGAAAAGAACACAGACCAGTTAGATCTAGAAGGTGTTAAGTGAAACGTCCTTGGCCAGTTACTGGGAGCGGCCAAGGAGGAAGCTACTGCAAGCACAGCACTAGTCTCTGCTAGACACACACGCCGTACTACCTCGTCAGGATCTGGCACGCTCATTGTGGTTAAACTAAAGTAACAAGTCAGAGGCCCATGGACCAACCACTTGTTTCAACCTAAGACTACTGCTAAAAAAGACTTCAGATGAAAATCGTAAGGAACAATTCCAAAGAAGCAAAGATCTATGCCAGGCCAAAGCCACCATCACTGCCTGCGTGTCTGCTACTTTCCAGGAGCTGCTGTTCAGCGTGGCTAGAAACTCATCCATGCCAAAGTCTACTGTCTGCTGTCAGCCCCACCCCTGCACTGACCTGCTCTTCTCAATTCTCCAGCTGGACCATCACAAACCACACTTGATGTCTTACTCCAGCAAGAGTGGTCTCATTTCACATTTGAAAAATATTAAATCCCTCTAGTATGATTTCTCTAATTATATGAAAGTGCTTATACATCTTCCTCATTTGGTTTCAAAGCTGGGGTCTCAATGAATCAACACACACACTTCTGAGCTGCTAGAGCTGGTCCATTGTGTTGTGGTCTGACCGCCCCCTCGGATGAGACCCCTGGTGCAGAGCCCTGCCCACTGACCAGCCTACTGACCCTCTTTACACCTCTGGCTGCCGAGGGCCGCTGTGTGCCCACCCTGGTGCCTGCTGCTGGCAAAGCAGCCAAAGCTCAGGTTTCACTGGCCTCTATCTCTTGAAATAATAAAAGCCAGTTTGGAAGTGAAGATCAGGGCTGACATTTGTTCAGGTCAGGTGCTGACAAGCTATTGCCCTCAGACCTAATCCCACCCCCTGCCTGTTCTTATAAAGAAAGCGCAACTGGAACACAGTCAACCCTGCCCCTTTTTTTGCATATATTGTCCAAGGCTGTTTTTGGTCCAATCTAGACCAAAAACAGAGCAGAGACAGAGAGCACAGCTTGTAAGCCCCGAGACATTCACTAGCTGATCCTTTACAGAGAACGCCAGCCCAGGTTCAGGGAATGAAAGCAGCATCATATTAAAGTTAAGTGACCTTTCACCTTCAAAGTGGCTTGAGCACCGGGAGTGTTGTCTTGACTACAAAGCACCAGAAGGGATTCCAGGCCAAAGACAGCATCTTGCTCCAGGGCCAAAAGATCTAGAAAAACACACTGGGTTATAGTGGCCAAGTAGAGAATCCATCTCTCTCTCTCTCTCTCTCTCTCTCTCTCACACACACACACACACACACACACACACACACACACACACACACACACACACACACAGAATAAACTTTAAGAAGTCAAAGATCTAGGAAACACTTAATGCAGACAATGAACCTTCCCGGAAAGCAGCATGGCGTGGCTCTGCTCCGTCAAGGCCGCTGCAGCCTGCTGTGTGGCCGCAGCTCCACGAGGATGGGAACTCAGGCTCACGAGTCAAGAGTGGGAGTCAGAGTTATAAGCAAAGCACTACTGAATGTTGCCAGCTTAGTAAATACCAGGGGCAAACTACTATGAGGGCCTGGTTCACCCAGGCAGAGACAATTTTCAGATTCTAATGGAAGCTGAAGCTCTTTCAGGAAGTAACGAGGCTGAACACAACCTTATCCGTGTTCTAGATTGGACCAGAGACAAACCCTAAGGTGTCTCAAGCAATAGCTGCACCACATCATCTTACCACTAACCTCTAGCATTTCTCTAGAGGTTCCAGAAATTTCTGAATGTATTAGCTACCTGAATTTAGATTAATGTACATCAGCTTAAATAACATATAGCAGTTTTTTGCGTTCTAGAGTAGAGAATGCTAGTAACTATGCCAAAAATAAAAATGGTATTTTACTGAGGTTTGGTGATTCCAATCAGCATTGCTGCATAACCTAAAACAGCGTCTCCTGTGCTGGCATAGGGCGCAGGGTGGGGGCTGGTGGCAGCTAGGGCGCTGGGAAAAGACAGACCCAGCAATGAGCAGCGATGCAGCTGGTATGGGCGAAAGCGACTGCAGACACAGGGCACAAAAATGTATCTCTTGCTCTGAACACAAGCACAGACTTCAAGTCAGAGGCGTTAGGAAAACAATGACATACATGCACTATTTTCTGTGTGCAGCCTCCTTAGTCACATAGTAAGCACCACGCACAGGTACCCTGAGAGCAATTCTAGGAAAATTTCAATCACCTTACTCTGTTAACAGGTTAAACAAGCTGCTACTCAAGATGCTAGATGACCAAAGATATTTTCTTTCAATTTTTAAGTTTTTGTACAGGGGACAGACAACCTATGCCACAGGACACCGAAAGCAATTCCTACTCACAACGCCCAACACGCAAAGGTGAACAGAGGGTGGAAAGGGCCACGTGCCATACATCGGTTCAATTCCACAACTCCAACCCCAAGGCTCTCACTATTTAAATGTTTTAGCAAAAGACAAGAAGTCTTGAGGAAATGCTCTCTAATCGCAACACTTCAGAAGAAGACAACTTAGTAAGCCAAAGCATACAGGGCAAAATGAGAAGGGACTAAGACACAGGCTCCGGAGATTCCGGCCCTGCCAGTCCTGGTGGGACTTACCTTTTTCCTGACAGGACACAGTGATGTTGGTTAGGACTCGCCCACCATGAGCTGCGATGCCCCTGTTGTTATGGTAACAGCACTCTTGGGACAATTTGACTAAATCAGAAGATCTAGGGGGAGAACCCACATTTCCTGCCCAAGCAAAGAAAAACAGCACAAACTGTAATTCATGTATATAATGCAAAACCAGCATAGTTTATGGGTTCATTTTCTGCATTTTCAAGAGAGAATCTCCAACACCAAACCTTAACAAAATCTTTTACCTGTTCCTTTCCTCAATACATACCATCATGTCCTCACTCCTGTCCGGGTACCCACAATACCCCTGTGCCCAGTCTTGGCATGACTAAGATCTGTAATTCATCAGAACTGTCCCATAAAAGTATTAATAAAAACTAAGAAAAGCAAAAACAACTGTCATTTCTTGGCAACTGAAATGGTTCTTTTTTTTTTTTTTAAAGATTTATTTTTATACAATAACTGGGGTACAGGTCAGAGGAAGAGGAGGGTAAGAGGATTCACCAGAGACAGAGCAGAGAGCAGAACAGGCAGACGGGCCGAAATATACTGCTGAGGGGAGCAGCGGGCAAGACAGGAGAGGTGTGCTGCACCATGTGGGCTTCTCCCTGGCCGGTCGGGAATCGAACCCGTGCTGAGGAGGCTGCAGACACCTTCACAGCACTGCACTCAACCTGCTGCGCCACTGGGGAGGCCCAAAATGGTTCTGATCAAAATGGAAGTCCTTACAGGCTTCTTGTCAGAGTAAAACCAGACCTTCATGACAGGAAAGAGAAACAAAAGTCTTAAGTTTGCCTTTTCCCACTTCAAATTGCTAGCATATAGTTACACCTTAAAACCCTTATGTATGAGTTCATGACTTCAGAGTTGGAAGAATTTTGGGATCTGATTTAACATCACATTTTTACCAAAGAAACCGAAGCTCACAGATTTTAAGTAGCTCGCATCAAGGTTGTGACACATGTGAGTTCTGCAATCTCCCGAGATTGTACCTTAGCTCTGGGCCACAGATCACAGCAGCTTCTAAAATCTGTACTTGATATTCTGTATTATAAGGTTTACGCTGTGAACGTTCTTATTTATAGAAGAGAAGGCCTCGGGTGTCAGCGAGTAAGCTTCAAGAAGCACCGGGAGACTAACACTTGTTCAATTTCTCAGAAGCGTCACTCATTCCTGGCTTCCTTCCCCTGCTCAGCCATGTCTCTCACAGCAGGAGTGACCACATTTTTTTGAGGGTGCAGAAGACGCTGATACAAGTTATGACAGACACAAACTAGGATGGTGGTCTTCAGCAGAGGAGGCTAAACCGACTTCCAGTTAAACATAAAAGTACCCCCGTGGGTGGAAGTCTCAGCGTTTGCAAGAGGCAAAACCTCTGAAAGCTGAAGCCAGATCTCACTTTTCCAGAACACGAAAGGTGTGTTTCTCCATCCTCTGGCTTGTCTGAATGCACCGGACAACGGAGCCCCATTTGCATTTTTACAAACATGTTTCCAACTTGTTTTCCCCACCAGTCCCTCAAGACCAAGCAAAGGACACTTGGAAAAACCAGAAATACTCAAAGAAAAAAAAGCATCATGACTCCCCCCAAACCAACTTGACGTCATTATCAGCCTCTGTAATTCTTCTAAGTCTTGTTACTCCCACACATGCACAGTAATGGAATTTAAGAGGACACAACAGTACTGACCAGCATTCTGATTTTAAAGTATGTCTTTAAGCACTTTTCTAAGTTCACCTTTTCAGGATAAAATTATTACCAATCTAATTTTACTTCTTCATAAATGACTTACTAAGATAACTCATGTGGCTCATGAGGTTCCACAAGCGGCAGAAAAGGGAAGAAGTCAGTAAGGGAAGCTCCTGGGCTCAGCCGGGCCCTGACTGTGCAGGCGGCCACACCTGCTCCCGGCCACCCGGGGGCCATGCAGCCAGCAGGCACAGTCTGTCCCCCCCTTCCCTGTTTTACGCTGCTTTACGGTTTCACTTCCCTCTAACAGTGATGTCCCGCAGACACTCTGGGAAGTGCGGGATTGCGCACTTCCTGGGCTGCTGCATGGCCCCTTCTGTAGCGTGGCACAGCCATTTTTTCTGTGCGGCCCCGTCAATGGACTTTCTTTGCACAGCCAGCAGTGTGTTGCTATGGCACAGAATGATGCCACGAGTCCCATACATATGTCATTTCTCACATGTGTGAATTTGTCAGTAGGAAGGTTCAAGAAGCAGGACTTCTAGGTCATTCAGATCTTGAGTTATATTTCTGAATCGCCTGTGCTAAGGCCCAGGAAGCCACACTCCCGTCAGCAGTGACGCCCCAGTCCACAAGGCATGCTGTCAAACTTCTGACAGACAAAGTGTTTCAGAGTATTTTTTGTTTGCATTTTTCCCAATTGTGTGATATTGAGCACCTTGCATCACTCAGAGCTGTCTGCTAGCAATAACTTAGACACATGCAACTGTTTCACAAGCCATTCTTCCTGGTCTCAGTGAACAACCTAATTAGGAAGACACTTAAACATTTTCTATTGCCCATGGGAATAAACTTGCTTTGGAAAATCCTTGACTTTTATTTCTTGTGAGCATTACTACCAAGTCTGGCTATCAAGCCTCTGCCTAATTCCACATACAAACTGCAACTTAATAAAACCCCCAAATTTGATAAAAGGACAAATAAATTTTCTAACCTGAAAAGCGCTTGATGATTATAATCAAGCTTACTGATGTTTTTGAAAATAAAAAACAGGGCCTCCCTGGTGGCGCAACCAGTTAAGACACAACATATGAAGCTGTCCACAACATATGAAGCTGTCCGCAGCCTCTGCAGCACGAGTTCAATCCCCGGCCAGGGAGCTGCCCACATGGTGCAGCAGACCTCTCCTGTCTCCCCACTGCTCCCCTCAGCAGTGGATTTCAGTGGATCTGCCTATTCTGTTCCCCATTCTGTCTCTGGTAAACCCTCTCACCCCCTGCACCTCTGGCCTGTACCCCAGCTTTTGCATACATAAATAAATATTTAAAAAAAAAACAAAACTAAAGACAAGGCAGGCCACCTGCACCCTGGTTGGGTGGGAGTGAGAGGAGCCCAGCGCACCACAGTTGTGCCTCCAGACGCACCATCGAGACCATGACCTGGGTTCCATGGGTGTGAGCCCCTCCATGGGCCTCACCTGGAAGGTGACCTGCACAGAAGTAGGGAGAGCTGGGGTGGGATGGGGGGGTGGTTCTCTGCATGAGAAAATACTATTACTCCTACGTACACTGCTGCTCGTTCCAAGTGTGACATTAGTCACAGATACCATGTGCATGCTGAGGACAGAGATGGGCTGATGGATGCAGAAAGGAGTTT
Source organism: Talpa occidentalis (assembly GCF_014898055.3). Taxonomy (NCBI): domain Eukaryota; kingdom Metazoa; phylum Chordata; class Mammalia; order Eulipotyphla; family Talpidae; genus Talpa; species Talpa occidentalis. The sequence continues at coordinate 70,255,490 of NW_023605194.1, read as the reverse complement.
CCGGAGCTCACTCTGGGAACGGGGCTAGAGATAGTGATGATCCCTCCACTCCTTGCAGGGATGCCCCTTGCAATGCACTGCCCTATTCCGAGCCTCCAGAGGGGGCATTTTCACCTCTCTGGGTGGCATCATGTGACTTGCTTTGGCCAATAAGACATGAAGAATGGGTGTAGCAAAGAGCTGAGAAGTGCCTGTGTGCTGCTGGCTTGCTCTTTCTGCCCCAGGCCATGCTGTCAACAAGGTCATGATGTCAACGAGCTGGTGCTGGCCTGCGTGCCACGTGGTGAAGAAGAGGGTGCTGCCGCTGCAGCCTGTGGGCCTCTGCTGGTGAATGAGGCCATCTCAGACCCTCCAGTCCTGTCAGGTGCCAGGTGCCTGCAGTCTTGTGAGTGAGCCCAGGAGAGATCAGCAGAACTGGGCCAGTCAAAACTGCCGATTTGCAGAATCCCAGCAAATGAAATGGTAATGGTGTTAAGTCACCAGTTTCAAGATGATTTATTACGTAATGATAGGACACTGAGGAAAGTAGCTCAAAGAATTACTGTGAAGCTGGAAAAACTCAAAAAGTGGGCAGGAAGAAGGCAAGTCTTAAGGCCCACAAAATCACAACCCAAACCACACGTGGCTCTGCTCAGTGAAGATCGTGCCCACTGTCACTGTCCCTGGGATCACAGCACACACCACTGCTGAAGGAACCAGCAGAGAAAGGCCATGGCTAGGGGCCCAACACGGAGGTCGCTGTGGTCGATGCTCCATCGTCTGTACACGCCCACCCACCCCTGAGTCTTGCCGCCGGCTCTTGGTTCAGGCCATGGTCTGGAGATGGCGAGTTGAGTCCAAGTCACAACCGTGCGCACCCTCGCTGGCCAGGGCGGGGCAACAGGTTACCAGGTCTTTCCAGCTTCAGATCAAGACCCCAGGGTGGGAAACCCCTCCCCATGTCGGTGACACTCACTGGACAGCACACATGTATTTTTTAAAGCTAACAGGCACTCTGTGTGGGTTGTGGGCCTCCCATCCACGCCCACTCAGGTTGCTGTCTCAAATGTCAAGAATCCGCGAACATGATGCACATTACAGTCTCAGTTCAACCCAATGACCTGACTAAAACAGAAGCAACAGAGATTGCACAAAATGTGCATTGACATGAGTCAACAAAAACACGAGCCTCAGCCCATCAGGTGAGCAAGCTGCTCGCTGGACAGCCACAGGGCTTGGGGGTTCAATCGTCTTGAATAGGCATCGAGGAAAGCACATGGACTCAGGGAAAGTGTTCTTGCCTCGTTCTCCAGTGGGATGACATTCACCTACAGGCAGCACGTGGCATTTGCTTTTAAAAGTCACCACCACCTGGCCTTTGAAAAGTACTTAAATTCAGGGCATCCCTGGTGGTGCAAGGGGTTAAAGCACAGCACTGTGAAGCTATCCGCAGGTTCTGCAGCACGAGTTCGATCCCCGACCGGCCAGGGAGATATCCACATTGCACAGCAGACCTTTCCTGTCTCCCCACTGCTCCTCTCAGCAGTGCATTTCAGTCAATCTGCCTGTTCTGTTCCCAACTCTGTCTCTGGTGAATCCTCTCAACCCCCCATACCTCTGGCCTGTACCCCAGTTCTTGCATGCATAAATAAATCTTTAAAAAAGAAGTACTTAAATTCAAAGGACACTGAGTGAGAGACATAAAGCAGTGAATCTGCTGAACTAAGCATTCTCAAAACTATTGCTTCACACACAAAGAATTCAGAAAAGGGCAACCTGAAAAACTACATTTTTGAGTTAAGATCAGGGTGCAAGTACTCACTAACCCAGTGCTGGCCAAGGAGCCATTTCAAGTAAATCTCTAGCAAGAGGATGAGATGCCTGCAGCTTTCGAGAGGGGGCTCCGGCAAACACCCCAGTGCAGGGAGCTACTTGCTCCCCTCCTTACCCGAGGCGACGCTGAAGTAGTGTTTGATGGCAATGGTGCCCGACAGCACGGAAAGGACCGACAGCATCCCCAGCTTCAGACTGTCGTAGGGCGTCTGCAGGGCACACTCACAGAGTGCCTGAGGGGCCGGGGGAAAGGACACAGAAGTCAGCGGCAACAGACTGCAAGACTGCCATTTTAGGTTTTTTAGTTTTGGGGAAAATTACAGTCTTTTAGCCATATTACAAACCCCAGTCACCTGCCACAGCCCAGAAGAGCCTCAGGCGTGCTAGCCGATACAGCGCAACATCCTGGGACAGTCCCAGGACAGGAAGGGGCCACAGGTGAAACAACCCAAGTCCTGATACCGGCTCAGGAATGGAGCAAACGTGCCCGCCAATGCAGACTATCAAGGCCGGGCACGGGTGTGAGAATGGGGAGATCCCCTGCTCTGATTGTCTCAATTTTCCTGATAGAAAATATCTGGTAGATATTTTACTGAAAATAACTCCTCTGTCTACAAGCCCACAGTTATTCTAAAAGATAAAGTTAATTTTATTTTTTATCATGAATGAATTTCTGTTTATTGTGAATCATGTACTTTAGTCCTTATAAGCAACATCTCCACTCTGCCTTGCTTACCTGAGAGGACAACAGTTCACACACACACTCGGGCACCTAGCTGCACCGCCAGCAGTGCGTGAGTCCACCCCGCCAATTTCAGGCATTCACTCAGCCCCTCACATAGAACCAGAGCCTCACTGTCTTCAAGGCAGTGGACTGTGGGGCCTCCTGCTCTGCCCTGGGTGTCTCATGAGGACTGAAGGACAGGACAGCATGTCACCCAAGTGGCCAGACAGCGGCCTTATCCAATTAAAATCCTTCCTGCTCTTCAACAAAGATAAAAGGTTCAGAGAATGAGCCAAACTTAAGACTAGGGGAATATGAAAAATTCAGAAAGTATGAAATGGAACAATAAATTTAATATGACCCAAATAAAAATGCTGACAAAATCTTAGGGGGAGAGGGAGGGATTTAGGTAATCTGCTTTAAAAAATTATATGGAAAAATAAAAATCAGAGTATTCAGAAAAATTCCAGCAAATAAGGGGCCACTGATAGAAGTAAACAGTTTTTCCTGTTCATGGATAATCAACTGAGAGTACTGAACCCAGAAATGGATTCAAATACACATTTGAATTCAACATATACCAGTATGACAAATGAAGAGCTTTTAGTAAGTTTAAGGACAACTGGCCAGTCATCTGTGTAAAATAAAACTAAGATTCCTGTTTCTTTTGATGGAAAATAAAACACAAAGCCATAAAAAGTACTAAGAGTTAACATGGGAAAATAAAAAGCAAGACAGTAATTGATAAAACTAGAAAAAAATATTTATATCGTGTAAAGTTAATAAAGGCCCAAAAACCTTAACAGATAAAAAAGTTCTTGCTAATAAAAAGACAAATAACCCAACAGAAAAATTCAGTAGTTCACAGATAAAACTCACACAAATGGATTTTAAATGCAAGCTATTAAAAGAACCCACAATTTGAAAGTTGTAAGAACCGCTTTTCACCCATCAGAACAGTCAAGACTCAAGTGTGACAGTACCACCTCGAAGCAAAGGCAGAGGGTGGGGGTACCCGCCCACACTGTGACAGAGGGTGAAATGGTAAAAATCTCACCGGGGATAGCTGGCATTAGATCTCAAAATTTTAAATGTATCTAATTGGACCCCAAAATTCCTCTCTTAGAAATTGACGTTCACAACAGAGATTTCTTACAGACAAGCTGGTGCATGAGTAGTGTGAACAGCAGCAGCACTGGGAAGGGCCCTCCTCCACCAGTGGGGGCTGAGACACAAAAGCCAGCAGCAATCACCACTAACATGAGATGCCCCAAGAGGCACTGCTAAGGGGTAAAGGCTCAGACTTGCATTTAGTATATTTCCGCTAGTAAGGGGAGGGCACACAGGCATACTAGCGCAAGACGCACAGACGCAGGAAGGTGACGCCAGGGCCTGGGGACTGGGGACTGGGGTTGCCCCACAGAGGATGCCTGCACCTTTCAACTCAGAACTTTCATCCTTTAGGGGTACACTTCAGCTGCAACCAAAGAACAGCAACCCTGGAAATTGTCCCAGAAAGAAATGGAGCTGAGAGCTGGCAGAGGTTCCAGATGATGGGGGGAGACAACCCAAAAGCGGCCTTGCAAGGGAGAACACAGCAACCAGGAGAGAACGTGGAGTGCTGACTTACAGACTAAGAGGAGACACGGCCAAAAGGACAAAACATCCGAGAGAGGGACCCTGACTAGGGAGGATCAAGGAGATGACAGAGGGGCTGAAGCCAGGCAGAGACTTAAACTTAACAAGAAAGGAAAAGGAGGCCGTGAAGAGGAGGCAGTCACTGAAGCACCACAGATGCTACTTCCAGCAGCAGCCACAGAACACATTAACAGAGCAGTGAGCTCAGGGGCCAACCTCCATCCGGAGTGGTAATCCTGATGGGCAAGGAGGCCTCGATTGGCGCCCGAATGGAGAGCAGGAGCCGAGTGTGAGACGTGTTGAGAGTAATTATAGAGGAGAAAATGAACAAGGAGTTGAGAATTATTACAAAACTTCACACCTAGTGACCCAAGGTTGCGGATTCCATTATGCAAACTGGGAACTTAAGAGGTCAAGTGAATTTTACGGGACAGAAAATATGAAATCCAAGGAGAAACAGCCGCCAGACACTGGGAGCTGAGATGCAACAGATTACTCAGCAGAGGCTCAGGTGAGAACTCCATCTCTGCCACTTACCATCTCCAGGATCTGAGCCAACTACTGAAATCTCTGAGTCTCAACTTCTTTGTCTACAAAACGGGGGCAAAGATTTATACAAAACTGTTGTTTTCATATAAAATATCTCTGGAAAAATATACAGGCACTCAGACGTGGTTGCCACTGGGCAAAGGGGCTGAGTGGGTCTGAGACAAGTGAGTAGAAAGTACTTAATACCCTTTTGAAGCTTCTGAATTTTGACTGCGTGAATGTATTGCTGTGAAAAGAAATGAATTAAAGCCAAAAATAATGTAAGTGGGGGTGATACCTGTTGTTAGTAAGACTAAAGCTCTTCCAAGTGCTTGGCAAACTACACAAGCCTCTGTGCTGAGAGCAGCTGAGCAGCTCAGGCAGAAGAACCGGTGGTTGGCAAATGCACATTCCATTTTTATGGCAAAGAAGAAACAGAAGCAAGCTGGGGGCTTGGAAGGCACAAGAACCAACTCTGAGGAAAGGGGCAGCAAAGACTACCAGGAAAGCACAGCTATGAGAGCAGGAAGGGAAAGTAAGGACAGCTAAGGGACCAACGGGTCCAGAAAATGGGTAAATTCAGTGTCAAATGTACTAACGAAGAAAGACAACGTGGGCAGAAGCAGCCTCTCATTTGACACGAAGAACATGGTGACCTTTTCAGTGCTAGAGAGAAATGAGGAAACGGGTCTGAACGCAGGCATACTGACACCAGAGCAGGGGCAAAGGAAGAAACGCAGATACAGATAGATGTTGGCTCAGAAGCTTAAAGCAAGCATTTTTCAAAAAGTGGTTGTGGTCAGGCATTCCCGTATTTTTCATTATTTTTTTAAATACCTCACAGCCATTTCCATTCATCCATTTTTGATGGCTTCAACTGTTCTGCCTGGAACCCCGAACCCGCTTGTGCTTATCTTCAGCCAAACAAACAAACCCAGGCCGGTAGGCCGCGCCCTGCACCTACCAGACACACTCAGAATCAGCTTCTGCACATCCAGTATTGCACAAACACAGCCTTTGGGTTTAATCAAGGTGATACATTTCATATAAGATGATAATGACATCAATTTTAAAGAAAGCCAGAAGAGTTTTACCATTTGAAAAACTGAACAAACTGCTATCATAGAAGACCTCAGGACTCTCGGCATGACTTCCTCACTCCTGCCCCTCGCGCAGCCTGACTGAAAGGGCCACTAATTGCAACTAGTGAGCTTAACAGCACGTCCGGAGGGAGTGTATCTCATGATGAACTCAGGTCCAGTTTGCTCCAATGACGCTGCCCCATATATGATCATCTTCCCGCCAACAAAGGGATGAGCCGAGGGCTGGCAGGAGGCACATCCTTGCTTGCCATGGCTTTCCTGGCTGCACGTCTGTGCTCCAGGAGGTGCCGCCCTGAATGGCTGTTTTCTGGGGCAGGTCCTCAAATGGGGCTTCTCCTCTACCTCGAACAGGACTGGCCTCTAGGGATGTGTTCCAGAAAAGCACGGCTAAAAGTGTACAATCTTTTAAAGGAAGGAAAAATGTTATGTTTAAAATTACCCTACCAGAAACATGGCCCCTCCAAATTTCTGTCTCCACTGTACTGACTGCAAAGAATAAGGTTGTGAAAAAGAACTACTTCTCAGGCTTGACCTGCCATTTTTCCTCATATCAAGGTGAAGATAATTTACAGTAGGACCCAAAACCATGAAGCAGGAATAAATCTCACAGAACATATATAAGATCTGTAATTGAAAACTAAAAACTTTTGGTGAAAAACTGAGAAAGCTCTAAATAAATGGAGAGGCCATGTTCATGAATCAAGAAAACTCAAGATATTAATTCTTTTCCACACCCATCTACAGATGCAGATACCATTCAAAATCTTAGTAGGGTTTTGCAGAAATTGATGTATTGACTCAAAATTTCAGACAGAAATGCAAAGGACCTAGAATATCCAAAACAATTCTGAGAAAGAAATCCGCTGCCTGCTTCTGAGATGCACTATCCAATCACCACGTGGGACAGTGTAGCATGAGCTAAGGAGATTACTCAGACCAGTGGGTCAGAACAAAACCAAAAATATGGCCCACTGACTTTCAACCAAGGTGCTAAGGTAATTCTACGGAGAAAGAACAGTTTTTTCAGAAGGGGTGCTAGAACAATTGGCTATCCAAATGCTCTTCAATCCCTACCTTGTACCATATACAAAGTCAACGCAAAATGGGTTACACAAAGCCAAACATTGAATCTAAAGCTGTAAAAGTTCTAGAAGAAGACATCTGAGAAAATCCTTATGACCTCGAGTTAGGCAAAGATTTCCGAGATAGGGTCTCCCTGGTGGCACAAGGGGTTAAAATGCAACCTATGAAGCTATCTGTTGCCACACAGCACAAGTTCAATCCCTGGCCAGGGAGCTACCCACATGGCACAGCAGACCTCTCCTGTTTTGCCCGCTGCTCCCCTCAGCATTGTATTTCAGTCATTTTGTTTGATCTGTTCCCCACTCTGTCTCTGGTGAGTCCTCTCATCCCCCCATACCTCTGGCCTGTACCCCAGTTCTGTATGCATAAATAAATAAATCTTAAAAAAAGATTTCCTAAACACAGAAACACAACCCAAAAATGAAAAACACTGCTAAGCTGAATTTCATTTTTTTAATAAAAAAAAACAAAAACAAAAACTATTCTTCAAAAGCCACTATATATTAAAGGCAGGGAGGAAATATTTACAATACGCATGCAGAGAATATATTTGCAAAACATATCTGGCAAAAATATTTGTATGCAGAAGATATAAAGAACTCAGTAACAAGGCAATCTGAAAAATGCATATAAGATCAGAACAGGCCACTCGCCAAAGAAACATGGATGAGGCTGTAAGATGCTCTGTCACTGGTCATAAGGGGAATGCAAGTGGAAACCCTGATCAGACATGTCTACACACTCACTAAAATGGCTAACACTACACACACACCATAACACGTGCCAGCCAGGACACAGAGGGTGAGCTCTTGCACATGCCAGCAGGTCTGGAAAATGCACAGTCATCATGGAATAGTTAGGCAGCTTCTAATAAAGTTAAACATACATTTATAACCCAACACAGCAATTCTCTCCTAGGTATTTACCCAAGAAATGTCTTACAAAAACTTGTAGGAGAATAGTTTTACAACACCTAAAAACTGGAAATGATCCAAATGTTCATCCACACGTAAATGGAGACTGAGATCTGCTCTCGTATTTACCAAAGAAAACTTATGAAAGCCTTTTGCTCTCCACAAAGAAATATACTTTGTCAAGTTACCCACCCAGCATGCACCTTCTCCCTAGTAAATCACAGTTAATGAGAAAAATGTTCTCCCTAGATCATCTTGAGGAGGGAGGAACAAAATAAGCAATTAAATTTGTGCTTCTCAATCAGCCCTACCGCTGCTATGGGAAAAGTACCAAGAAAATGAGAGGCACGTCTCGTTCACTAAAACAAACGTAAACATTAATAGAGAGAAGTTTCATGTACTGATTTTGTTACTTATAAAATAACTTCTCTCACAAATAATCAACAGTGCTCTTTAAAATATTTCATATCTGGAGCCTCCCTGGTAGCACAAGGGGTTAAGTCTCAGCTATCAGCAGCCATTGCAGCACAAGTTCCATCCCCAGCCAGGGAGCTGACCCACATGGCACAACAGACCTCTCCTGTCTCCCCGCTGCTCCCCTCAGCAATGGATTCCAGTGGATCTGCCTGTTCTGCTCCCCACTCTGTCTCTGGTGAATTCTCTCACCTCCCCATACCTCTGGCCTGTAGCCCAGTTCTTCTATGTAAAAATAAATAAAATCCTAAAAAAAAAAGAAATGTTTCATATCCAAATGTGACTAAAAATGCAAAGTAAAACAACTGACTCTGGACCTTGCTCTCTCCCGTGCCTCAGGTCTACGCACCTGAATGTTCTCTCTACTCCAGGTATGTGGCGTTTTAGTGGCCAGCAACTTCAGGTCTTGAATAGCCAGTCTCTTTACTGCTTTTCTGGGGTCATTCTTCAAATACTGCAGCAGAAGCTGGATCTATAAAGGAAGGAGGTCCATGGATGACACTGCACAGCAACGGACACACCGCAAGCTAGGGCAGCCTTGCCCTCACAGCTGGGCTGCCTATGAGAGGCTCCTTCCCCACATGAGAAACAATACAGTCCTCCAGGTTCCCACAAGGGACATGCCTCCCACACCCAACCCTTTCTTTCCTTAATCGCCAACTCCAAGATCTGTGTGAGCCCCCACCCATCATTTCCCCTAGGTCTCCCGAACAAGAGAACCGTGCGGAAGGGGGGGACAAAGCAAGCAATGGGAAGTTGAACTGACCTCAATTAGGGACAGGAGTCTATGAGCCGCTAATTGCTTTATTCTATGTTTAATATGCCAAGTTCACTAAAGAAAAGGCAGTTTAAAAGGAAACTGAAAAACTATGCCTCCCCAGTGGCCTAGTGGTTGAGTCTTAGTGCTATCACCGCTACAGCCTGAGTTTGATCCCCAGCCAGGGAGCTGACCCACATCACGCAGGAGACCTCTCCTGTCCCACCTGCTGCTCCCCTCATCAGTGGATTTCAGTAGATCTGCCTGTCTACTCCCCACTCTGTCCCAGGAGAATCCGCTCACTCCCCCCATACCTCTGGCCTATACCCCAGTTTTTCTACACACAAAAAAGGAAAGAAAACTAAAATTACCTGCTTGGGCGTATCAACCAAAGATGAAGCTGCGAGCAGAGTAAACGTGTGCAAAGACACGATCACCATCTTGGTGGAAGGGTAGGCTGTGACGAGCTGCTGCAGAAGCTGCCGGGCACTGGAGGCCAAGATGGCGTCATGGTGCATGTGCTGCAGGATCGGGATCAACCTCAGCTTCAAGTCCACTGGCGTGGCCAGACCTATAAACAGAGTTTCCCTGCGACTGCTGATCATCATTCCTCAGTTAATGGCTCACATCCAAAAGGTCCTACAACGAAGGTGACAAGCACGCAGCAGAGCACACAGTAACCACTAGCAACCACCATTAGCGTAAGTCTTGCATCACTTCATAATGCCAAACGGTCCCCACATACCTTGAATCATCTCACTGATCTTATTACAGATTCCCACAGCAAAATCCCTATGGGAAGACAGAAAAGCAAAATGTTAAAACCAAAAAAATAATTTTGCTGAAGTTTTCTAAAGACTTAAACAGCACAATCGGCACAAGAGAAACCAACACCCCAAACCATAACCAGAATTCCAAAGATGAACCCGGGGGTGGGGTACAGAACCGCACCGTGGCCACCAGGTGGGCTCCTGTCCCACTCAGGCATGCTCCTGGAGGGTCACTGGGCCAGGAGCGTGGCTGTTCTCTGCATGGCTGGGTGTTGTGGTCTTGAGCATCTAGGCCACCATCTCGTCAGCACCAGGTGGACATGGAACATCTTATGGGAAATCTTGGCAACACACATGATTCATGCTGCAGTTTTCACCTGAGCTCAGGTTTATCCTCCAACAGTGGTGCTGACGTCTTCACCTTTGGTGCCAAAGCTTGAGGATCAGTACTGAGGCCCCTACTGAGAAGTTCAAGAGGTGACACATGCCTTAACCCTGCCCTGCATGGGTAATAGCGCAGTGGCCCTTCAGCCTTGAGAAAGCAGGCAACTTCTACCACCACTAACTGCCAAGGCCTGAGCAGCTGTCTCCATAATACGCTGTAGGAGGGGCAGCCATGAAACACTCAGCAGCTGTGTCCAGAGACATGCCCAGCCAGTGGTCAGGTAGTGAGACGAGCTGGTCCAGTCTCATGAAATGCCAGGGGCATTCAGGCGTGGCTCTTTGCAGACCACTTCTCAAAAGAGGAATATAAACTCGGAACTTCAAGGAAACCTGGCACTATTTGTTGCCGACCTGAGCAGAAATTGAAATTTAAAGAAATTTTCCTCTGTCACCATCAGCTTGACAGTTAACTATTTAAAGACTTTCCTAAAAAGATCAGTGGTGACAGCAACAAATGTGACCATAGTCACTACACAATGAAATGAGCCAGCTCTGAGGAGACAAGCAGAACGTCAGGAATCGGGGTTGATCAAAGATCAGTATAGAAGTTATACAACCATAAGCAGGTGAGATTCCGATGAACTTCAAACTGATAAGATGTTAGGGTTCCCAATGTGATTACCCCTTAACAATGACCCCTTAATTGCCTACTTTTGGTTTAGTATCAAGTAAAAACACCACCAATTATTGACATATATAAAGCCTTTAAAAACCCTCCCCTCCTCCTCCACAGCTCTGAGGAGAGTGGTGGTTTAGGGCTAAGAATCGGCCTCCGTGGATGGAGCTTCTGCTCCCCTGAAGTCTTCTCCAGTGACTACTCTCTGCTGATCCCGTTCTTGTGGAAACTCTATTTTCCTCAGTTAACACCAATGTTTGCACTTAACATCTCTGTTTTACATACTTAAGTTTTGTTTCCCCCACACAATGGACACCCTCTTGGGAAACATCCCTCACCATTCACACACTGTTGTGTCCCCTGGGTCTGCACGCCTGTGCTGTGGTCCCCCCACAGCTCTTCCCCGGAGGCAGGCGAGGGGGAGGCCTGTGCTTACTTGGACTGTGCAGAGAAATTGGCAGCAGCAAAAACAGCAGCTTCAACTTCCACATTATCGTGGGAGTCCAGACTCTGGCGAATACTGTGATGAGCATTCTTCCTCTCAGGGATGATTGACGCCAGACTGCCCAGCATCCTGGGGACACAGAAACCCAGAACGGAAATACAGTTAAGTCCGAGGGCAGAAAAGGAAGACGCTAGGTTATTCTTGCTTCTTTTCACTTGCTTATTTCTTGTTACCGTTCTTCTAAAAAGTTCCCTGAATTTAGCTCACTTCATCTCCCTTAAACATGCTACCCCCAACTTTTTACTCAGTAGGCACTCCAGGAGCACTCCATGTTCACCTATCACCCTATTCTCTCTTCAGACTCCCTTTCCTCCTTGATAGAAGCTGGTTCTATGAAAATATGCCTGAGTGAAAAAATCAGATGCCTTTCAAATATTAAATGCTTTATCAATCTTCCTTATGAAAAAAATGGCATCATCAAATATTTCACAGAAGAAATGAAAATGTAATCACTTATAGGCCCGATAGCTTTTCAAAGATATATTTTAATTGCCAGGTTCTTTCTATTTCTATGGTGATTTTTAGACTTTGTGTTTCGCGTATCTTGGCCTTTTACACTCAAGAAAGTCAGCCAGTCCTGCAGGCTCATTTCCCATGAAGGGTAGCGATTCACAAATCTCATGCAAGTGTCAGCTCCCTTAATACACACCAGGTGGACTTTGGGCCACTAGGCCTTGCTTCCCCATCGGGGACTCAAAATATGACAATTTTTCCCTCTGTAAAGCAGAACACGTGAGGACGTGGCAGTACCAACCAGAAGCAGGAGCACCGCCGTTAGAGGCACACTCATGCCCCGTCATGCAGCGGCACTCTGCCAGCCTCGGGACAGCTGGTGTGCACACACGCATCTACTTGGATCCTGAGGCACCCAGCACTTAACAGCTAAAGACAGGTAAAATAAGAAACAACGATGCTGAAACTAAAGCAAGTTAACGAAGCTGAAACTAAAGCAAGTTAACGAAGGGCATAAAACTGGCAGTAACTCCATTCGTGGTTTTCAGGGCCCATGGTTTCGTGTTTTTTTATGTGATAATAAAACATGACTGACAAAGGAAGGCATGCAAAATACATAGAGAACTCCTACAACTCTGTAAAAAAGACAAATAGCATTTAAGAAAATCTAAACAATCGGGCCTCCCTGGTGGCGCAAAGAGTTAAACACAGCACTTTGAAGCTATCCACAGTCTCTGCAGCATCAGTTCGATCCCCAGCCGGCCAGGGAGCTACCCACATGGCGCAGCAGACCTCTCCCGACTCGCCCACTGCTCCCCTCAGCAGTGTATTTCAGTAGATCTACCTGTTCTGTTCCCCACTCTGTCTCTGATGAGTCCTCTCACCCCCTGCACCTCTGGCCTGTGCCCCAGTTCTTGCATGCATGCATAAATAAAATCTTTAAAAGAAAAAAGAAAATCTTAACCATCTAACAAAAGGAAATGGGCAAAACACTTGGAGAAACCCTTCTTACAAGGCATATGAATGGCCCCAAAGCACATTAAAAAGTGCTCAACTTCAAGGAAATGTCTATGGAAACCACTGTGAACCCATTTAAAATGACTAAGACCCTTGGCAAAGGTGTGAAGCCACCAGAACTCACATGCAGTTGGTAGGAATATAAATGGTGAATCCATTTAAGGGCTGGCATTTGTCATACAGTTAAATGTATATACACCCATCCTATGAGTCAGTAATTTTACTGAATTTGAGGTATTTATTTGCAAGAAAGGAAAGCATATTCACAAAAAGTCTTGCACAAGATTGTTTGTAGCACCATTATTTATTACAGCAATCAGAAAGACTGAATTACTGACAGAAAACATGGACTCATTTCAGAAATACTGAGTGAAAGAAGCCTTATATAAAAGTGTAATTAAATACTTTAAATCTGTATGATTCCACTTTTGTGAAGTTCCAGAAGTTGGCTATGAGAACAGTGGAGGCCTTTGGGGAGGTAGATGAGAGAAGTGACTAGGCGACTGAAGGAACTTTCTGTAGTGATGGCTAAGTTCTTTCTCTATATTGGGGTTGGGGCTACTTGAGCCATTTGTCAATACTTAGAAAAAGCAACTTAACATTTTCGTGTTTCACTTCACTTACTTCACTGTGTATTTCAATTGGAATTTCACAGTTTCATATTGTATATAACATTTGCATATTGCGTAAAATGAAATACACAACACCGTAAACAAACTTAACTCTAATTGATACACACGCTGAAATAAATAGGAAATATACTATCTTCAATTTATTATGAAATACATTAAAAATAGAGGGACAAACGTATAGACAGATGAACAAATATGTGATAAACCAAGTTTATTAAGAGAGCAGCAGTAGAATCCAGTGGTAGATAATTCAAGTGTTCACTGCAATGTACTTTCAACTTTGTTCAACTGTTACAATTTTTTGATAAAATGTTGGAAACAATTTTAATCTACATTTAATAACTTTAGTTCTAAGTCAAACATGTCATTTAAAAAGGTTTGTTGGGTCTCCCCTGGTGGCACAGCCGTTGAGCTCTGGGCTGGCCGCAGCCTCTGCAGCACCTGTTCAATCCCCGGCTGCCGGTGAGGGTCCCACATGGCGCGCAGACCTCTCCTGCTGCGCCTACTGCTCCCCTCTGCAGTGTATTTTGTCAATCTGCCTGTTCTGTTCCCCTCTCTGGCTCTGGTGAATTCTCTCACCCTCCCTCGCTTCTGACTGTACCCAGTGCTCGTATAAATAAATAAATAAACAAACAAACAAATAAATAAATCTTTTTTTAAAAGTAAAATAAAAAAGGTTTGTTAACAAGACATAATTTTTCTTAATTAAAATAGTAAATTATGTTTGTCATTTGCTTAACACACATTTTAAGTTTTCTCTATAAGTTCTTAAAGATTGTATTTTATAGACTTTATAATACAATGTTTAACATGGTAAATTTAAAGCAAAATTGTATTTTGTTTTAAGTCATTTTTATTAATAACACAAGAAATTATGAAATTGTGGAAAAACCTCTAAGGCTACTCAAAATGTATTATCAAGGGAGTCTAATACTCTCATACTGAGCTGACACTGTTCAGACTATTAGTTTGGGGTTGTTAAAAATACACTTTTACTTTTGATACACTTTACAAATTACAAACTTTATAAAGCGATTCAGTCATCTCCTACTCCAGCCTTTTTCTCTTCCTACTTAGTATGCACTTCCAGCTGCTTCGATGCAGCCCCCTATCGGGGCCAACTCCTACAGCCCTGTGTGTCTAAGCATCTCTTCACCACACTACTTTAAATGGCGACTGGGCTGGATATAAAATTCTTAGCTTAGATTTCCTTTATTACTTTGTACATCAAGTGCTACCGCTGAGAATTCCAATTTCAATCTAATTTTATTTTTTATAAAGCATTTTCCCCCAGAAAATCTCTAGGTTTTTCGAAAGCAACAGTTCTTACAGGAAGAAAGAAGGCAAAACTTAACTGCCGTGACTTGGGAAAGTGGGGAGCAGGCAAAATGACTGGGATATTTACTGCTGTCTCCCAATCAGAATAACCTATGTTGTAGAAAACAATTCTAACATTATAAGAGTACATGAAAAAGTACCTTGTGATTCTTAACCCATGACCACTATTCACACTATATATTCTTACAGAGCTGTCTAAGCGAGAAATTTATAAAATGAGTATCAATGACCACTTTCTTTAAACTCAGCATCTCTAGGTCACAGAAAATGCATTCTTTAAATATCATACTGTAGTTCACATATTAACTATTTCCATACAATTTTTCACCTTTTTCAAAAATGAAACTGTGATCATCTGCACACATACATTTACTAACTTTTAAAAATGTCTAATAGAAAAACAAGTGCTATAACTTACTGACTCAATGGGTAAGAATGTCATAAATTCTGTTCTATTAAATGTAAATTTTCAAAGAGAACATCAGTAGGCTATAAAATATTATACTCTGCTCACAATTTAATCACTCAAAAGACAGAGGAATCACAGAAGCACTAAATTCTCAAGACGAGGGAAGAACTGAGCCTGGTATAAAAACATGGAAACCTCAGGGAAAAAATGACATCTTAGACTCCATGGCTAAAGAGAACAGTCTTGGCAGGAACATCAGAAATGAGCCCTATAATTTAGGAAAATGAATTTGAAAACCCAAAGATGACACATACAGCTCCACACAAAGTGAAGCTACAAAGACAAGATCTTTCCACTTTGGATGGAGGATGTAAACAATGAAACTTTAACAAAATAAAGATTATTTTCAATGCCAAAAAAAATAAAAGGCTGAAGGAACTACAGTGGTTGCATGGGGTCTTTTCCAAAGATTTGGAATGTAAATCATCACATATACAAACAGGAGCACATAACCTGAGGCAGAATACAGAAACCTGACCTGAAACAGTAAGACAAAGGTCAAGAAGTGCAAGTTCAAAGTATGGTGGGGCTAACCTCTACCAGTGCTGCCTCACTTGAGGATAGGGCCTCCCTACAAAAAGTTAGGGGGTAATTTATAACCAAAACAGCATCACGGATACTAAGTGGAAAGCAGTTACAGATTTGGAGGGCTGTCATAGTTCAGCAATGAGCCTCAGTTGAACAAACAAAAACAAAATCTCAATATTCAAAATGGAAAAAGTACATACACAGCCCTTGTGGGGGGAGGGGGAAGGCACATGTGCAGAATATTCCACAGCGCAACCTACCGCAGGGTAATGGCTCGTGCCACAGGGTCATTGCTGTGGATCACAGAGAAAATTCTCTTCACAAATTCATCCACATTCAGAATCTTCTCCAAATGTTTCTCACTTTGTTGAGTAACTTTAAGAACACAGAGCCTCAGGAAGTTGTTTCTATGAAAAAGCAGAGACAAGTATGAGACAACTCAGCAAAGTCTTAATCAGGAATCAAAGCAAAGCAAGTGCCAGCACATCTCAGCAACAAGCCGAGGTTCGCCAATCTTGTCTCTTCGCTAGAAGAGCTGAAGCCAGTGCTTCCGGCGGGCACGAAACAAGCGGAGAGCAGCGCCTGTGCCAGAGCAGTGACAAGGAGAAGCCTGGGAGCTGAGCTACATCCTCTCCATCATGCTTTAGCTATGCCAGGGGTCAGTTCCTCTCCTCCCAAGCCAGTTCTACACTTTTCTCCTTCAAGTCTCATTGCGGGGTGGATGAGCACATAGAGCCCGCAGAATGGTGAGAGAGGGACGGGAACTGGTAGGGAGGAAAAAAGAAAGGTTTTTACTTCGTGCTTCCATGCTGCAGGCATATTACGGTAACACAGAATTTCACGTCATAAAATTAACTAAATGAAATCAGCAACTTCTCCAAACAGTCTATACAAAGCCACAGATACTTCCAAAACCTGAGGTAATATATTAAGGTTGTCTTCATTGCTTTCTCCTGTACCCTGAAGAGCTAAGTACTCTCTAGTTTATACTCATTTTTGCTCAAAACATCATTAAATGAACCACACACCAGAGAGTGCTGCATGCTGCCATGTACGGAGAGTAACACGGGAACCACCGTGTGGAAGTACCACAGGCAAGAAGAATAAAGAGCAAAATGTAAAACAAAGAAACATGAACAAAGGGCTTCAGGAAACTGCGGCTTTTAAAAGACTTACCCAACTCTGAAAACATCGGCTAACTTCAGGAATGCAGAGTTGATGAGAATAGGAAATGGGTATTTCTGGAAGAGCCTGGGAAAGCGAACCACCGCCTCGCACTGCTCACCCAGTTTTCCAGATCGCAGCCCTGGGAAAAGCATAAAAAGGGAAGGAAGGTTCACGATGCGTGGCCACAAGGGCAAAACCACTAAATATTCCCATGGTACTCAATAAAAAAGGTATATGACAAAACTATTTACACAGTAAAATGACAGCCACCCTTGGCGACCAGGAAAAAATCAACTGTTAACACAGTACGTGCTTAAAAATAAAATGGTGGACTACCATGGCATTGATCTGACCAATACGAGGTGGAGACAACTGAGATGGGGGGACTGAGAGTCATGAATGAAAAAGCAGCCACTTGCATAGATGTTGACAAGTCGGCGGGGACTTGCTCGTGGTAGCTCAACCTGCCTATTCAGGAACAAGTTTTGAAAACCTGGCCCTGCAGGGATGTTTATGAGCAGGGCATCCTGACAGTGCCCCCTGCAATGTGGCATAAATGCGGGCTGGGGGTTGTAATCAACACAGTCCCAAAGCCTCGTCCAGGTCTGGTTAGAGCCTCCAGGGACTGCAGGGACAAGTGGCCCAGCTACCAGGAGTGAGTCTTGGGCGTGCACTCTGAGAAACTCTGGTCTGGAAGTTTCCGAACTAAAAGTCATTTGGAACTTAGCCTTCTAACCCCTGCTGTGGCTCAAATAGGGAAATACCTTAGCAGGTAAAGGATGAAATGGCTGCACACTTAAAAGCCCGTTCTAGCGGCTATTTCCGTAATCCACGATACACTGGCCAAGTGTAACTGATGGAGTAGCGGTGACCAAGAGTTTGCCCCAGACAGTGAAAATCCCTGCTGCCGGGTTTCGGCACCTGAGGAAGGATGACCTGTGTCTCGGGCAGATTAAGACTGCTCTCTCACACCACAAATGGGTTAGCATTTATGCCCATCCTGCCAGTTGCCTGGGGCTGTGCCCACTGTGCAGGCCAGAAAACAGGCCGGCGGCCACCTGCCTAATCGACGGCCCTAACGGGAGGCCTGGACTGCACTCGGTGGGCGGCCAACACTCCCCTGGCTACACAAGCGGCCCGGGCCGCAAGGACGTGGGAGGCGCGGAATTTGTTCGCTTCGGGGGTGCCAGGGTCGCAGGAACCCCGTGCTCGCGGTCACGTCGGCGTGGACAGCTGACGCCGCACTCCGGCCACCAGGACTCCGCGCTAGAAAACGCTTTCACCGACTCAAGGCCACAGGCTGGCGACCAGCAGGCCGATGGCGCCGCCCAAAACGCAACCGGCCGACGCCGCCCGCCCAGCCCCCTTCCGCCCCCTCAGCCCCCTTCCGCCCCCTCCCGCCCCTGCGGCCCCGCGTCCCCACCCCCGCGCCACGCGCATGCGCCGGCCTCGCCAGGCCCCTCCCGTCCGCCGCGTCGCGCCCGCGAGCCCGCTCGTGCCCTCACCTTTGTCTAACTCCATCAAGGCGGAGTTGGCATCCAGCTCCTGCTCGCCATAGCCGGCATCGGCGAGAAACGATTTGGTCGAGTTTGACGCCATGATTGGGAGCGTCGGCGACTCGATTCCCCCTAATCAGAAAGCGGGCCCACGCGGCCCCTCACCGCCATCTTCCGCCACCGCCTGGTCCCCGCCCTCGGCTCCGCGCGGCCACCGCCGCGCTGCGCATGCGCCCTGGCCGGCTCCCCCGCCCGCCGGCGCCCGGGCAGCCCACAGCGCAGGCGCTCTGAGCGCTCGAGGCGGCCGGAGGCCCGCGGCGAGGCGGCAAGGAGGCGGGGCCGGCGGGGCAACGTGCCTCCGCGGCGCCCGACGCGCCGGCGCCCGCCAATTGGCGCGCGTGACGTCAGTTTGGCGGGGAGTTTGGTGGCCGGGGCTTACGGTGGCGGGAGTTGGAGGCGGCCGCCCGCCGCGTTCTGAGGGCGCGAGCCGTGCGTTCGGCAGACCGCGTCCGTCGATGCTCTTCCCTCCGTGGCGCCCGCCCTCCGCGCAGATGCTCTTCCACTCGCTGCTCCGCCAGCCCCGGCTGGGCGCCCCGAGGCGCGGTGAGTAGCGGCCTTCAGCCGCGGCCCCTCCTCGGCCGAAGCCGCCGCCCCGCCGCGCGCCCCCGCGGCCCGAGGCCTGGCCGGCGCCCTCTCCCGGCCTCGGGCCGCGCTCGTCCTGGGCGCCCTCGCCGCGCAGCGGGGCGGGGCGGGCGTTGGACGGGCCTGCGGGGCGGTGGGGCGGCCTCGCCCGCGGGGGGCCCGTCCACGCCGCGTCGGGGCCGATCCGCTCGTGGGGGCTCGCCGTTCGCGACGAGCCCCGGGAATCCGCCCACCCGCGCCTCAGGAACGCGGCGGGCGGAGGAGACAAAACATCTGCTTCCAGCATGGCCCGAGAAAAAAAGTTCCCCCTGATGGCGACATGTTCCTAGAAATCCTGGAGATCGAGCAGCGAAAATGCCCAGATCCTTCTCCCCCCGAGTCGGCCGCGCTTCGCGGATCGAAGGAGGGGGCTCCCCGGGACTTCTCGGCGCTCAAAGTCGGGCGGATCGGCATTTACAGTACCCCCAGAGAGCCCGAGCCTATTTTTTCACGGGGGCACACGGTCGTATTTTTCGGTTTAGCGGTGTAGGTTAGAGGTTTACTGTCTCCGTGCGTAGAAAGCCAACTTCTCCCCGGTTCCTGAGGTTTCTGAGGCTCAAATATTGGAAGTGAGAATTTTGAACGTAGGGGGGATGTCAGCACGTTGAAACTTTACTTTTTGATAAGTTTCTGATAAGGGGGTTACCGCCCAGACCAACTTGGGTGGAAATGAGATCTCATTCATCAAAAATGGTCTTCTTCCCCCCGAAGCCATGTGGAGAACAAAAAGAAAAGAATTTGAGCAGGGAACTTTTTGTGTCTGAGCTTGGTAGAAATGAAATCTCATTCACTTGAACGTGGATTAGGTCTTTTTCCCGTCATGAGGCCATGTGGAGAACAAAAGGAAAAGAATTTGAGAAGGGAACTTTTTATATTTAAAGCATTGGTCTAGGAAAATGGGTCTTGAGGAGAATGCGAAGGAGTTCTAATACTTCCTGCCACCCGTCTAAACTGTTATGCCGTCCTTTCCTCCTTCCTCTTAATTAATCTTTTTAGTTATAGTCGAAATGCCTCTCTTTCGGTCTCCTAAGATTTGAGGAGCTGCTGTATCCTGTGTCGTGAGTGCACAGGATAATGGTTGACAGCCCTGTCTTTGGAGTTCTACTGCCTCAGTTTTAATTCCTGCTCCCCTCCTTCCTATGGGTGTGCCCCCCCCAAAGCAAATTTGCTTTTATGGCAGATTTTCTGCTGAAGCTCCAACCCATGTGTCTAGTAATTTTTTCATTCATTAATATTATGTGTTAGGCATCGAAATTCCCTCATTTTTATATATTATGCACTAAAATTTATAGAATCAGCTCTCTTCCCCTCCCCCCACCCTTGACGTTATATTCTTGGCTCCTCTGATCTTCTACTCCCCTTCCGCGCATGGATGATCCTAAACCTAAGTAGGTCTCCTTCCACCACCTACAACCCTCTGTTCTCGGTACTTCAGATTTATTACTATAAAACCTGAAGGAGTGTTTTCACCCAGAGTCTCAGTCCCCCAGGCATCCTAAACTCAAATGCTCAGAACCAGACTTTCCCCATACCTACTATATTGACCTGTTTTAAGTAGTATCCCCATTGTTTCAAATGCGCTTTTGACAGCCAGAAACCTGAGTCCTCCATCTTCCTCAAGGTACACATTCAGAAGGTTCCCTTAAAATTCCTTGAATGTGCCCCTCCCCTTGGTCGCCACTGATCTAGCTGCCCTACTCTGTCTGGTTGGTGCTTACCCTTTCCCCGGGTAAGGCCCTAATGCCTTCTTGTCTGGCCTGTAACAAATCTCCCCAGTTTCGCTCTCCTGTCTATTGTCCACTTTGTTGCCAGTGAACTCCCTAAAATGGAAATCTGATTACTCATCTGTGTATCTTTAAATTGGTAGCTAAAAGTTTTTATCATAACCTTAAACAGATATTTTAGACCATATGTGAATATTGACATTTTGAAATTGAAATGCTACGTCAATTTTAAGTTGTAGCTAATAGAACATAATCACTACAGTAATTTCATAATCACATTCATTTCTGTAAAATACGAACACATTCAGATGCTAGGTGGTCTACACGGTTGCTTTACCCCTTGAATTTATTTCCACTTCATTTCTCTGGCAGTTTATCCTTACATAACTTGACTTTAAGCTCAAAAAGTTATTTTATCCATTATCTTGTCATATTCTGAAATGTTATTTTATCCAGTATCTTGTCATATTCCTCTATGTAAAAAAAAGTTTAAATTGATGTTTGTTGTAATCGTAAGACTAAATGTTAAAGTTTTTTTTGGTTAAATTACCCTTACGATTACTAATAGTACAAAATTGACCAGAACAATATAGATTACTGATTTTGATAGTCATTAAGCAAAAGCAAAATTTTGTTGTTAAGTATGTCTTTCAAAAAAGATGGATTTAGGTGATTATGATGCTTTTACTAAAGGAATTTTCCAGTTGTTTTAATACCTTGGGTCAACGCAAAGTATAAGATTTAGTATGCACATGACTTTTGAAAAGTAGCCAAGAGGCACTAATGAAGGTAGAGAGGAAAAGGAAGGCCTCAACGTCTCTGATCATTTTAGACATGTACACATATGAAAATCTCGTGTCCGAAAATTAAATCTGAAAGCTCATGTCCTCATACACTCCTTGAAAAGTCTGCATGTTAGCTGGGCTTAAGGTGTACACTGAGGAAAGGAAGGACCTCTCCAAAAGAGTGTTGTGTGGAAAAGCATTACAGGTCCAGATATAAGGATCTGGAAGCCATTTGAGACTGGTTCATGAAGAGGGGCGCGTAAACACGGGGTAGTGAGGGACTCGGTACTAGGCCCATTAACTGTGCCTTTTGTTGGCATTTGGGTATTAGTTTGTAGGCAGTGAGGCGATGTTGAGGGTATCACTGTTTAATTGTAAAAAATTTGGTTTCCAGAGCATATCAGCTTCAGTCCCACCTAAATTGTTGGTGATTTGGTGTTTTTGAATGTGGGTGTTGCCAGTCAAGATTTTTCTTTGGATCCCAAACACAGTGTACATTTATGTACACTTAGAAAAGAGGCTTTTCATGAAATTTATTCTTTAGGTGAATGTTTGTGAATAGTCTGCTACAACAAAACTAGTGAGTTCTTTTGGTATTCTTTAATTATTTGTTCACAAAGATATCTGACCTTGAGGTCATGGCCTCCCAGGAATGATTACTAAAGCTGAATGCAATTTCTTTTTTACTGATTCCTTCAGGTTATCTCCATGCCCATCCCAAACTACATTTTTCTAAATTTATTTTAGCCTAAGATGTCTTCTCCAAATATTTTTGGTGAAAAATGGGAATTGCCAGTACTGCCTCCCCCCTTCAAAATGTGAGTTTCCCAAGTGTTTTGACAGTGCTCAGTAGATTGTAAATTCCTTGTTCCTTTTGCTTGAAAAAAAGCACAGTGCTGTCAAGCTGTTGCCAGACACTGCAGCACGAGTTCGATCCCCAGGCTGGCCAGGGAGCAACCCCACATGGCTCAGCAGATCTCTCCTGTCTTACCCACTGCTCCCCTTAGCAGTGTGTTTCAGTAGATCTGCCTGTTCTGCTCCCCACTCTCTGGTAAAGCCTCTCACCCCACCCCCACACCTCTGGTTTACACCCCAGTTTTTAGATGCATAAATAAACAAATTTTTTTTTAAGTGGTTCTCGGGAATAATAAATGTTTCATTTCCATATTTAAAATGTGTTAACCCACATATCAGTGATAAAACAAATCTTTGAAGACAGTTTACTGTTTGGAACAATAAAGTTTAGGTCTGACTCAAATAGAATGAACGTTTCTTCCTCCCTGGATCTCTTCTTGTCTTGGACATTCAGTGAGCATCAATTCATCTCTCAAGCTTATGTTTATTTCCCCTCTTCTCAAGCCCCCCACCCCACCCCATACTAGTATTTGCTGCCCAAAGTGATTGTGCTCTGCAATGAGTACATGACTTTTCATACATACAGTTTTTGCACTGCTGTAAGATTGCTCTAGTAGACTTTAAGATACTATGACTTACTGCTATTAACACTTTCAAATCCTAGCATTTCAGCGCTGCAAAGGAAGGAGGAGTGAAATTATTTGTTTGTATGTCAGTGACTGGAGCTGCACCTTGATGCACATCGATTCCTTTAACTCTTTGACCACTGAATTATGTCTGATGCAGCTCGGAACTAGAGATCTGTAGGAATGTTGATTTAGAAATTGAAAACAATTGAAAAGGTGGTTATTGTAGTGGCAGTGCTTTTGTGGTTGTCTCTTGGGTGGAGAAATCTTTTTTAACATACAAAGGCCGCTTATTTCTTGAAGTATTTGGCACAAGTCTCCATTTAAGATAGTAAGCCCAGAACTACCACACCAGAAGTTGGGGGTGCGCGTTCTTCTTCTGAGAACTCATAAGAAACTGTATTCTAGAGGACCGTGTAGAGCTTTTCTGTGCGTTTGTCGGAAGTACTGAAAGAACTTGGGGATCTCTGAGAATGTGTCTTTTTTCAGGGTGGTCTTCCCAGTACCCTCTGCAGTCCCTTCTTGCGGGCTACCAGTGCGACTGCAATGATGAACACACTTCCTATGGAGAAACGGGGGTCCCAGTTCCGCCCTTTGGATGCACCTTTTCTTCTGGTAAGAGAATTGCAACCTGGCGAGACTTAGGTGATCTAAAATACACTAGGGAGTCTCCCTTTCAAGAAACAGTAAGTTAGATAAATCATACAGCTTTTCTAACAGCTGTTTTCTCCTGGTTTATGAAATAGACTTTTCTTAAATCTCCAGCAGAAGTACGCAATTCCGCTAAAGAATGTGACTGTCACAGTACCATTTTCTTGTCCTGACTGGCAAGGAGAAGGATCAGCTGTCAGGAAAACTGTTTTGCCCAGAAGGATCTGATCAAGTATTTCTGGAATGCATCGGGGAATATAGGAGCAGAAGTAGAAGCACTCCTCCCCGCTGTTTATAGTTTAAAAGAGGAAAGGTAGAACACTGTGAAGACAAGTTAAACCTAACAGACTGAGCCCACCGGGGGCCAGGACCGTGGGCCTGTATTTGCTGTGAGCAGAACCACTCTTTCTGGAAGTAAGTAACAGTATCAGGAAGGAACTTTGGTGGCTCTAAGTGACAAATTAGACAAATTTTAAGCTATCTTTCATTCAGATTACCTCCCTGCCATAGCTGGTGCCACTTGGATAGAATCATCTTCCTTTCTTTCAAATACATGCTTTGTGGTTATCTTGTCGCTTCCAGTTACTCTCTACTTATGGATTACATGGCTTTATACTCAGCTCTGAAATGTCTGTTTCACGGTTTATACATCTCATTTTTATTTCTTACTCAGCTCCTAACATGGAGCACATACTAGCAGTCGCCAATGAAGAAGGCTTCGTGAGATTGTATGACACTGGGTCAAACACCACTAAAAAGAAATGTGTCAAAGGTAAGCTGTGATTCAGCATATTTTTAGTTAAAAGAACTTCAAGTCGATTATTATTTGAGGACATCCCCAATTACATTCCCTTGTGATGAGCTTCACTGAGGGGCCAGGCCATCAGTCACTTAGCTATGCCAATGCCTTTACTAAAAGTTATGCAAAAGACATTTTAGGATTAAAAATCATTTTTAAAATGTTAAATCTTTAACACTTACGTGGTTTGGGGGAGCATCACTGTAATGTTTGTATCAACCAAGCGTGTCCTGTAGATCAGCCAAAGTTCTGCTCTTAAGCTGGTAATTTGGAACTGAAAATTGTCGAAATAACTGAAGTAAAAGATGCAGAGGATATAGCAGTGAAGAATACACTGTAAGCATCAGAGAAACTCATGTCATAAGGTTGACGGGGAAACTTCATGAAGGCCAGGCTGCTCGAGTTGAACTGTGGCCTCTACCCCAAGGGAGTTTGGGTCCGGTGGTCGAGGTAGGGAGTGGTGCACTCAGGAGGCTTAGGATAGGAAGGCAGAGGCCATATAGGAAAGAGGGAATGCTCCAGTGGGCTGAGTAAAATATATGGGGCCTGAGAGAAAAGTCCTCCACATACATAGAGGGCTGCGTGGCCGACTGTTGGAGACCCCATTTAGCAAGCATCCTGAAGATGTTTCAACTGGAGAATGTTTCAGAAAGATTCCCTTTTAGAGAATAGTCGGCTCAGGAAAGGCATTTGTTCTCAGATGGTGGGTCCCCTTGTGGTCATGGGGAGCGTGTGGTGTCTGTGAGTCCACAGATTCTCTTGGCCTATGGGTCAGGGTGGTGGACTCTGCTCTCTTCACTGCAAGGCATTCGGAGGCTGTTATATGCTGCTGTTCTGCGGCTGCCATAGACCAGTCTGGACTTTGACATCACCATTTGCTTTGTTTAGAATGGATGGCGCACTGGAATGCTGTTTTCGATCTGGCCTGGGTCCCTGGGGAATTTAAACTTGTAAGTAAACTTGTATTGTGTTGGGACCTGGGCAGATACTGGTACAGAATTGCTCTATTAAATTGTGATATCTGATTTTTGAAAGGTTACTGCAGCGGGTGATCAGACAGCCAAGTTCTGGGATGTGAAAGCTGGTGAGCTGGTAGGCACGTGCAAAGGACACCAGTGCAGCCTGAAGTCGGTTGCCTTTTCTAAGTTTGAGAAAGGTGGGTTTGCATCTCCTCTTCTGGAAACTTGCCAGATAGATCTATTTTCAACTCTTATTTATACTCACTGTCGATATTCCTGTATTTCACTATTCCACAGAGGAGGAGAAGTTGAAGACAGAGACTACACAACAGTGTAGTAGCAGCTAAGGGAAATTTAGGGGTGTCTGGATGAGCTCTTTTCTGTTTTTTTTTTTTTGTTGTTGTTGTTCCTTTTCTCTTCCATTTGTTTCTCACTAATTTTTTTTTTTTACAAGCAGACTAACATTCATCACAAAGAAATGATTGAATTAAGGTGACTTTACTCTTGAATAATAGTGACAAACAATGTGGTTTCCTTTTTCATCTGCTTTAAAAGGGAATATTTTCATTTATTCAACTGACCACTTGGCAATGTTCAATATAGTTGCTGTGCTGGTTTGATATCAAAAATGTCAGTTTCAATCT
This sequence comes from Talpa occidentalis, assembly GCF_014898055.3. Classification (NCBI taxonomy): domain Eukaryota; kingdom Metazoa; phylum Chordata; class Mammalia; order Eulipotyphla; family Talpidae; genus Talpa; species Talpa occidentalis. Next base: position 70,229,298 of record NW_023605194.1, on the reverse strand, counting down.
GCTGTGATAGCTGTTGAGAATGGAGCCATAAAGAGGAACTGTGTGGCATGCTTTCTGTCTCTGCATAACTCCAATAATGCCTCTGTTGCAGTTGTATTTGTGCAAGAGTTGACCCTGAGTTTATAAACAATTGAAGATCACAAATAACTAAAGGTAAATTTACTTACAGGGCATTAGAAAAGGGAAGATCATATCTTTTGATTCCTTTTTCCAAACATTAAGTATCTGTTTGTGGGAAGGTGCCGAGTTAGATGCTAGGGCAGTTGGCTTTTGTTGCACCCTGTGTGGGCTGCAGCCTTCCCTAGAGGCCCTGTGCTTTATACTGTGTTTCAGGCCACTGAACTCTCGCAAAGTCATTTTAACCACCTGGACCTTCATTTCCTAAGTTACTGAGATTAATGCCTGTCCTCTTAAACTCACAGAAATACTAGAAATGTAAAATTGAGGTGAGACGTGTATGTAAATACATGGCAGAATGGTGTATTACACATGTAAGTGCCATGGAAATGTTGATCTAAATTTCTCAGCCTTCATAGGCCTGGTACACATACCAGTAACAGGGAGTCTGCCTGCCCTGCATGGCTGCCTGGAAGCAAGGAAAATTGACTCACATAAGGAGAACTTCTAGGATCACCAAAAATGAGTATGAATATATTTCAGCCCCTCCTACAAATCTGCCTATATTTGCTCCTACACTTTCTCTCCTTTCTTCATTGTAAGGATAGACCTTCCCCCAAGCATGGGCTCTCGGCCTGGCTGTATACTAGGCCCCTGGGGAGGTTTTTAAATTATTAGTTAAACGTGCATGTCTGGGAATTGGACCAGGTGTGATCTTTAAAGGTCCTCCAGGAATTCCCATATGCCATGTTTCTAAAGGTTGAGAAACCTTGATCCCCCACCCTGACCTCCTCCATCATTTATGTCCCTAGCTCTGCTCTCTGTCAGCTCTTTCCCCGTCACCCCAGCATATCTGTGGCCTACCCCCAACATCCTGACCTTGTGTTCTCCTTCACCTGTCACTCCTCATGTCTCTCCTTGGTTGCTTGAGGTGGGTCACAGCTGACTAGATTTGCTTCTTCTGGTGTCTACTCCCGACCCTTCCTGAAGTCTCTCTTGCCAAGGTCATTCACTATCTAATTGTTAAAAGCAGTGAAACTTCTCAGGCCTTTCTTGTAGTTGTGCAGTATTTGACAATATTTGAGATAAAAATGCATTTCTTCCCCGAAGCTGTGATTCTGTCCCTTTCAGGTCTCCGTCTTTCCGCTTCCTCCTTCCCAGCTACTCTGTGTCTGCACTTCCTTGCTAGCTTGATGCTAGCCTAGCCCAGGATTGATGGTTGCTTGTCTTGTCCTTTTGGTCTGTGCCCTCTCCCGGGACTGTTTTATCCCAATTTCGATGTGTTCTTCGCTCCACTTGTATGGAACAAGATTTCTCTTTCCTGCTTTCACCGCCCGAGAGCGCTTCTGAGCTCAGGTTCCCCTGCAGCAGCCTCTTGCCCTGCCCTTTGACCACGTTTCTCCTCAGGGCAGGACTCCATCGCTTCTCCTGCAGTGCACGGTATGGTCAGAGACCCCCTTTGTTTTCCCTCAAGGTGTATTTTATCCTCATTCTTCAGGGCTCTTTTTGTTGAATATAAAATTCTGGGTTTGTTGATTTTTTCTTTCAGTATTTGGACATGTTGTTCACTGTCTGCCCTGGTTTCTGTCGAGAGCTCTGGCATTCACACCCCCACCATCACCCCCGTAATGCCAGCCTCCTGACTGCCTTTAGGGTTGTCTGGTTTCCACAGTCGGATTGTGATGCAGTGAAGGCTGGCTCCTAGCTCATTTCTCCTGTGAGGCCTGCAGACTTCTAGAATTTGTAAATTCACAAATGTGTTCCACTGACTCTGGGTTTTTTTCTGCCGTTATTTCTTGAAATATTTTTTCTACCCAATGTTTTCTCCCCTCTCTCTGGGACTCCAGAGACTTTGGTGGTTATTTTTTCCAATTTTCTTAATATTTGTGATATTAACAACATACCATAAAATCCACCCATTTGTCAGAGTATATTTAAATGCACTTGCAGAGTTACGCAACCTTCACTACAGTCTACTTTTGGAACATTTTTTTCAGCCCGAAAGAAACCAGAACCTGTTAGCAGCGCTTTCTGCCTGCTCCCAGCTGTGCATGACCTCTGCACTACTCTGTCTCTGGATGTGCCTGTTCTGTGCCTTCATGTAAACATGTAGCGTAACGTGCAGGCTTATTTTCCCTTTCTTCAGGTTAAATGACTTCTGTTGATCTGCCTTCGGGTTCACTGAATTTTCTCTGTTCTCTCCATTCTACGTTTAAAGCCTGCCCAGTAGATTTTTTCATTTCAGAAATCATGCTTCTCTCTCTGCTGAGGTTTTTTTGCAGTTTATGAATATCTATTTCTCTACTTAACATAGTTACATCTTCTTTAAGCCCTTCCTTGATAAAAACCAAACATCTTGGTCTTGTCAAAGTCAACCTCTGTCAATTTCTTTTTCTGTAAGAATGACTCACTTTCCTGGCTCTTTGAAGGCCAGATCACCAAGGATTATACCCTGAGCTTCAGGAGTGGTGGGTTGAACTCTGGATTCTATTCTTATATTGCTCTGAAAAGAGTTGGTGTTTGTTTTTTAGCTCAGACTCAGACTGCAGGAGGGCAGCGTTCAGTCCTGATGCAGTCTTTCATTTATGCTTTAGCTACAGGCTGCCTTCAGTTTTCCCTTGCACACACGGTTCAGGCCAAAGAGTTGCATGAAGTTTAAACAGAATTAGGATCCTCCCTCACCCTGGCACCTCTCACTGCCTGGTCTCTCCTCTTCCTAGTTGCTCTGACTTAAAAGGCGACAGGGTTTTCCTGTTGGCATTTTAGTTGCCTGGTGTTGATACAGTGTGGCTGCCCTTGGGTAAAACCACAAAACCAGCAATGTACCCCAAATAAGGAGTTGACTCCATCCCCAAATTACCTGCTTTTGTTAATTCTCTATAAAGCCGTCCAGTGGGTGGGGTTTCTGTTTGGTCCAGAGTGTCAGCTAGTGTCCCCAGTGTTCCTGTCTCAATCCAGTGTTCTTTTCACATCCCAGAGCAACCCCTGTCTCAAGTTTGTGCCTGGCCCAATATCCTTACTGAGACCACACAGCTTAGAGGTGTGGGCCCCGAAGCCAGAGTGCCAGGACTGGCTTTACATGCAGCTCATCCTTTCTGTGCCTTACTTTCCTCATCTCTGAGGTGGGAATCGTATCTCCCTGACAGGATGAAGAACAAGAATTGAGGTGATTCATGTAAAGCGCTTGGGATAGTTAGCGTAGGGTCATGCTGAATAAGCACTCAGTATATTTTGGCTATTTCTGTTTATCCCATTCTTCCTATAACTTGATGTAGTATGTTTTAAGAAAATTTGCACAACGAAATGTACCAGACTTTCGCTCAACATAATCACCTTGAGCTCTTTGTAGTCCTTCTCCTTCACAGATTTATTTTCTCTTGCTTGTTGCTGATGCATGTAGTTTTTCATTTTTAATCTCTAGTGCCAACTTTAGTATCTAGCATATAACGTATTTTGGACAACTTAAATTGAAATGTGTCATTGGCTGGTTTTATTAACTTTTTGATAAACTTTCCCCATAGCTGTCTTCTGCACAGGTGGAAGAGATGGCAACATTATGGTCTGGGACACCAGGTGCAACAAAAAAGGTAGTCTATTTCCATTTTAACTTTATTTTTGACAAATGTGGAGAGGATCTCATAATTTGAATGAAAGGGTTAGAGATTTCATCTGATTACCACCAGAGGGCACCTGTTCGCAAGTCCTTTTCTGCTCCTCCTCCCAGTTCTTCTCACAATTAGTGATTATTGCCAAGTATTACCCTGTGAATAGTTCTTAATGGAATGAAGTTATTAATACTTGGGTTTTTGGGCTTTAAAGAACTGAATTGTATTATATGTAAATATGCTTACAATGCAGTTAAGCAGAAAGCAGTGATCATCTCCCTGCTTGTTGGCTTTTTAATACACTTTTTTAGAGCAGCTTTAGATTCATAGCAAAAATTGTTGAGAAAATACAGAAAGTTCTCATACACCTCCCATCCCCACACAGCATCCCCGGTTATCAACATCCCATGATAGTGATATTTGTTACATTTGATGAGCCTCCATTGACACATCATTATCGGCCAGCATTTGTCTGTAGCCTGCACTGGCGTTCCTACTTGGCGCCCACATTCTGTTGTGACAAATGCGGTGATGTGTACCCACCAGTAGACTATCACGCAGAGCAGGTTCTCTGCTCTCTGCCCATTCGTCCCTCCCTCCTCCCAGCCCTGGCCACCACTGAGCCTTTCCCTGTCTCCTTGCTTCTGCCTTTCCCAGAATGACCTGTACTTGGAATCATAGCCCATTGCCTTTTTAGATCAGCCTGTCTCTCACTTAGTGATCCACAGTCAGGTTTATTCCAAGCCTTTGTGGCTTGGTAGCTCATATTCCTGAATGACTTTCCGCTGCCTGGATGTACCACAGTCTCACTACTTTCCTATGGAAGCACGTGTTGGTTGTTTCGAGTTTGGGCAGTTATAGGTAAAAGTGCTATAACAGGCATGTGCTCCCTTTTCATGCATTATCATTTATTACAGAACAGTGCAGTCGCCTGCTGGCTTCTCGTTCGCTAATGTAATAAGGACTATAATTAATTTTGAGGTCTATGTACAAATGTTACAGTCCGTATGGCAGTGCAGTTGTAAGAACTAAATCAGTTTCCTTGAAATCTCTTTCAGATGGATTTTATAGACAAGTGAATCAAATCAGTGGTGCTCACAATACCTTAGACAAGCAAACCCCTTCAAAACCTAAGAAGAAACAGAACTCAAAAGGACTCGCTCCTTCTGTGGTAAGGGTTTATATTATAGCAGCGTCCGTGCGTGCAGATCTTAGGGTAGGTAGCGTCTCATTCTAGGGGACTTTGCATATGAAATAGGAGCTGTAGATGAATGGGACTCTCAGTTCCTTTTGTTATCGATGGTTTATTTCTTAATGTTTCCTCAGTGGTTCTGGTAGTGTGTCTCATGCTCTTGTTACACCAGTCACCTGCAAAGAGCATTTAAACATCATCCTCTGAGCTGCAGAATCCAGATTGTTTGGAGAAGTGTGGTTGCTAAGCATGAGGATTTAAAATTGCATGTCATGAACAGGACATAGGCCTGAAAGGGACCTACAGAGTTGGTGCGTGGTCTTTAGAGGCCAGATGAAGTTAAAATGAGTAAGCTTTCACACATTTTATCAAATTCTGAGCCAAGAAAACTTTTTCACAGCAATTAGGAGGTAGAACTCCATTGAGTTTTTCAGAAGTAAGTTTTTCAGAACTTGTAACCTCGTCTTTCATCCATAATTCATTATACATTCCCATGTGGTAATGTAAGTCGGTGACACTCACAGATAAAACAGGCATGGGCAAGATCTCCTTCGGACGCCAAGTTTATTATTGGGGTAATTCCAAGGCAAGCTGGAAGCCGAGACTGTTAAACACTTTTAATTACCAATTTGTCTCTAGAGTGCTTGTCACAGTGGTAACACTCTTTACTATTACTTAATGATATTTTGGTCATTCCCTTGTTAAAAATATTTCCTGCTCAGCACACATCCCTGATTCAGATTATTGGAGAGAAAGGGTGTAGTCTGACTTAGTGTTGGGGGGGAGCCAGTGTTTTAGCACCTTGGTCTCTTGATGGTTAAGATTGTGAAACCCAAAGTACGATTTCCTTCTTCTCTTTTTCCTCCTCATGCTGTTAGGATTTCCAACAGAGTGTGACCGTGGTCCTCTTTCAAGATGAGAATACGTTAGTCTCAGCAGGAGCTGTGGATGGGTAAGAGTATTTTTTGCTTCTTTTGATGCCATTTCTTTCATGAGTTGTTACAGAGAGAAGTCTCCTAGTCCTATTACAATAGAACACATGTGCCTTTCACTTGCAACATGGTTAGTACCCCAGTGGAAAAGAACTACAGATCACACTGGAAATATCTAGTTAGTGCTCTGGCCCAAATGAGCTGATCCACATGTCACACGCAGCACATCATCTGGTATATGGGAGCAGTGTTGGCTGCTGCCACTGTGAGGGAAACGCTGTGCTGTGCAATAAAACTTAGTGATTCTTACTGTGAGGGTGACGTTTCCATTAATTTTTATATGAGGCTTTGTAATATCCTAAAAGAAGCAATTGGATTCTAAGCATGTAATTGGCATTTCTGAGAATAATTGGCTTAATAGTAAGGGCTGGTGACTTTCATGTGCCTGCTGTCCGCGATTCTCCTGGTCTGAAATTGTGGCTTCCAAATCAGTGCGTGGTGCTTGTCTGGTGGCTTTGTTAGAATTGGGGATAGGGGATCTTTCTTTTCTCACCCTCCTAGATCCCTTATCTGCCCGCTGTATCTCCCAGAATATCACTCTCTCAAAAATTTGAATATAAAAAGATGATTGTTTAAACTAGCATTTCCACACTGTCTTCTGAACACTAAAACTCTACTGTGGACCAAATTCTTAGGCACCAATGAAGTATTATCTAAAGATGACTAGTTGTGTGTGTGCATGGTGTGAAAGCTTGCCCTACTTGTTACCAAAAAGTCTGTCCTTTCATAGCAAGCTCATGTTTTTAAGTTGCCTACAGAGGATTAAGGTTATTATCCCAGTAGATGAAATGAAAAAAATATTTTTCTTTGTTTCACAGGAAAACTTGTTTAGAGTAGATTATCTAGGAAATTATATAGAGAGCCAGAGCCATAGAAGCAGAGCTTGTTACTTGTGATGTCAGCAGTTACATGCAGTGTGTTAAAGGCTTAGGAAGCAAAAACAATGAAACGATGACTATCAGCACCCCACCTTCAGCTTCCTTTTCCGCTCCCTTGGAGTAAACTCAAGGCAGTAACCCATCCCTGGGTCAGATCACATCTGTTTCCTTTCTGCTAGAATCATGAGCCTAACGCTGGAGATAGCAGCACGAGACAGTTCAGTCCTCACCGTACCTGGTGCATGTGCCAGAGGCGTCAGATTAAAAGTCAGTCCCAGTCAGTGTAGTTGGAGTTGAAGCTTGTTGCAGATGAGAGGCTGCAAAGTAACTATTTCTTTACCTTGTTTTCTAGGGTAATCAAAATATGGGATTTACGTAAGAATTACACTGCTTACCGGCAGGAACCCATAGCAACCAAGTTCTTCCTGTACCCAGGTAGCAGCACTCGAAAACTAGGTAGGTAAGCCTTTGTGGAGACTGTAGGACTTGGCAGGGAGGGGATATATTGTAAAGTAACTACAAGAGGTATTAAAAGAAAATATCAGGCTAACTCAACAAAGACTTGGAAAACTCATAATATGTAGTTGCATCTTTCTGAAGTTTGAAAGGTAAAATCTCAGAAGAACGTTATTGGCTTGTGCATATTTGGGGGAAAGAACTCCACTGATTCTCCTTGGGGAATGATCTGGTGCCTACATTTTCACACTCAGGTCTGTCCGCTCACTGTTAGCAGGACACTTACAAGCTTGGCTTTCCCCAGGGTACTCAAGTCTGGTTTTGGACTCCACGGGCTCTACTTTGTTTGCCAACTGCACAGATGACAACATCTACATGTTCAACATGACTGGCCTGAAGACTTCGCCGGGTAAGACCACGGCACCCACCTCCTGCCAGGAACCTGTGTGATATGACAATTTCATGTGTTCTTTCCCTAAACCCAGCATGTTAGGACAATATGGAGACTGTGGGGTCTTTGCTTAGTCCCAGTGACCGTTTCACAGGTGTGCTTTCTTTCATCTGCCATAGATAAACAGTCACACTTCATATCATCACTGCTTTCATTTGTGGTCTTTCCGGAGATCATGCCCCTTTGGCTCTCGATGTTTATGGGCTAGAGAAGGCTGTTCTGCTTCGCTTCTGTCCTGTTTGGGATGTTGGTTAAAATTAGGTGGCAGAGTTTTTAAGTTTCCATGTATGCGCTGACAGGTTATTTGGGTTACATTATTTTTAAGAACATTAACATTTACTTAAGCTGTGTTAGTAGCTTAGTTCTTCCTCGGGTTTTAGAAACTGGCTGGATTCTATAACCCATCCCTGGAACAATCCAGTTTTCCCAAAAGTAAGATTTCTGATGAGCAGGGGATCTCAAAAGAGTCCAGAACTCAATGGGCTCTTCCAAAAGTCTCCACAGGCCACCTCCAAGCCATTATTAGGGCCGTGGTTTCTGTAGCAGCCCCAGAATTGGCGTTCTCCATACCAGAATTGGCGTTCTCCATACCCTGGGCGAGGTTTGTCATCTAAGAGCAAGAATATTTAGAAAAGGGAAGTGGTTTTAAGTTTATTTTCCTATTTTTCTGAATAGAATTGCAACTTGAACAGCTCCAGTTTAATCATGTAGCACAGACCTTTCAAAATCTTTCTCCAAAGGATAAAAGCCTAATCCTAGTTCTAGTCCCATGTGTGTAAGAGAGCTTTCTCTGTCGTTGCAGTGAGCCACTGAAGGGGCCATCACCATCAGTCACGCCTAGTTATTTGATTAGTTGGGGAGGTGGGGGGGTGGAATGTCCCTTACGTTGAATGGCAAATGTGTGTGTGAGAGAAGATACTTTTGTTTTTCAAAACTTCCCAAAGGTCCTGACCTCCATAGTGGGGTCTCCCCTACTTTCAATTCACAGTTAACTGAATAAAGAGGACTCTGAAGCACTTTAAAAGACAAAGAAAGGCGAAATGTAGCTAAGTAGAGCCAGCACTGGCTTCGGAAAGATTTATCACATGGTTTGAGAGGCACTAATGACTTTGTACCACTCTGCTTTTCACCAGCAGGGGGCAGTAAGTAGTTGCACATTTCATGGGAAATTTGGGCGTTTCTTTTTCATTCATAGTTTGAAGTTGAGAAAGATGAGCAATTAGAGTCCTGGAGCTATATTCAGAATGAAGGGGCCTATGTCTCTTGGGGAATTATCTAGCATAGTAGGTCTATAATTTGTGTCTAATTTATGTCCTGCTTTACTTTCATAGTAAGTGATGTGAAGAATACTTGCTAGGTATGCATTTTCTTGAAAAGCTATAACTTTTTAGTGGTTTTTTCCAATTTTATTCTAGAAGAAGGGAGGGAAAGCTTTGTGAGCACTGACGGAAAACTTTTGAGTCCCTTAATAGTTCTTCTTTCCCTCTGCCAGAAGATGAGAGTGCAGTTTTTCCTAACAAATGTATCCTTACGTTTCCCCAGTGGCTGAGATTTTCCTCCTTTCCCAGTGGCGTTTTGATGCCAGAGGCCTCGGGTTTGGGTCCCTTGGGATGGAAAGGCCTGTAGCATGGTGCACTGTGGCAAATTGGACCACTGTCCTTTTGCTGTGGATAGTGAGAGTGAACACCAGACCTGAGCCAGAGTAGCTTGATGTCAGCCGGCTCCCTGCCCTGCAAGCGGCTGCTGCTGTTCAGTCCTTCTTCAGTGCTAGATTGAAGAGATTCCCACATCCCTGAGAATCGATCCCTAAGTCTTAACTCCTTTCCCTGAACTTTATCTATACTTTGTTTGGTGTGCTGTGCTGTCTAATCAGAAAGGAGTAAGATAGGAAATTTATCTAGATTTAAACTCTGAAAGGAAGAAAAGCTGATGTGTTATACGAGGGAAGCGCCCTCTCCTGGGGTTGGGATGGTGAAGGCCTCGCTCAAGGACTGGGTGTGGGCTCTGTTCTTACCCTGTAAGAATGTGTTTCATCACATGCTTCTCTGTCGCCAGCTTCATACAAAGTCTCTGGCTGAGATCATGAGATTGGGTCAAATCTAAAGCCTCTTGCTGGGGTTTCCTTCATGTGTCCAGTTCCCTTTTATTTGGTGAATGCAGCTTGACCATCTGCTTCAGTCTTCTGTAATTTGACAAGAACCGAGTAATTTGATTTTTTTCCTCTGGCAGTGGCTGTCTTCAATGGACATCAGAATTCCACCTTTTATGTCAAATCCAGCCTTAGCCCAGATGACCAGTTTCTAGTCAGTGGCTCAAGTGATGAAGCTGCCTACATCTGGAAGGTAAGTTGCCAGCCCCACAGAGTGAGGCTGACGTGTCCTTGCAGACACTTCTGTGCAAAATGAGACAAGCTTCGTGTCATCACATATCATGAATTTTCTACGTCAAAGGGTCAGCAAAAGTTGCTTCTTGCCTCTTTGTATAACCAAAAGCTCACGCTGATGGCTACAGAATCAATGACACTTGTATGGCCAGCGCATCCCGGAAATGGGCAGTCCATGTCCTCTCAGCTTCGCAGGTTGTCAGGAAATTCAGAGCTCAGAGGCCTTAGTTACTTTGTCCTGTTTCCTGGGGAAAAATAGGCTGTGCTGTCTCCTGTCCCGTATTTCCAAAGCCCCCTGCAGAACACAGTGTTCTGACCCACAGGTTCTGTGCCTGTCGCCCTCAGAGCCCGGCACAGGTGCCACTCACAGCATTTGTGTGATTGTGTTTTCTACTTTCCTGTAAGTTGTTGGTCTTTCAGGCTGTTACAAAGGTGTGGCCGCTTTATCAGTTTTTTTACATGGTTTTTCAAAACCTTTACAGATTTCCCATTTCTTTTACACAGATTCATGGTTTTTCCTTTTTAAAAACAGTGATTCTAAAATGACTATGCCAGAAAAATTAATCCTGGCCTTTTGAAGTCCAGTGGAGAAAGTTGAAATATTACACAAGTAGCACTTACTGATCGGGAGAAACAACTCTTACAGGAACAATCCATTACAGAAATGTCTGTGCAGGTGGAAAACAAAGATCACTGAGGAATTATTCTTCTAGGGCTAGAAGTTAGTGTCTTCTAGATCGCCCTGCAGTCACACAAGTGGCCTTGACATTGGTGAACTGACTGATTGGAATCCATCCATTTTGTATTTTTGAGTCATAAATGTCTAACCCTGGTAGACCAGGTGCCAGGTAGTATCATCAGGTCTTCTCTGGAAAAATCACGTCATCCTAAAAGTCACATCCTTAACTGTTAATCTGAGTACTGGGATAGTACCTGTGTGGTACAAAGTATAAATCTTCAACTTAATTTTGTTCAATTCTGGGGGAAATACTAAAAAGTGATTTCTTTTTTCTGTAGACCTAGAGTTGCAGAAACGCAACAACTACTTTGTTAAAGGTTTTTCATGACAATATCCTAGATGGTCACAAGGTAGAATTGTTCTTTCTAGTTCTCTTGTGTTGGACTTGTCTTCTCTCTCTGAAGGACGTTTCCTTCTGTCAGCTGTATTTTTAAATGTAAATTTGCTTATAAAGTGTACACTTGAGTCCCTGTCATGTGATAAGAGTTTTTGCCTAGCTCCTGTCTGTAAGAGCCTTTCAGCTTCAACTTCAAACTTCAACAGTGTGTGCCAACAGTGTGTGCCTCTGTCTTTTGTCTTTCGGGTTTCAATTTTGGTCTTGTGCTGCTTTCACTCCCGACATAGCTGAGAATCTTAATCCTACCAAAGTCTGTCTTTTTGTTTCTTTTTTCTTAAAAAATGTAAATTTCAGACATATCAAAAAGCTTAACAAGGAATTGTGCAAAAAATACTTGAGTACTGATTATTCTTTTTTAGTCATCTAATCATTTAAAGTAATTGTCATATTACCCATACATGTAATTCCGTGTGATTATGCTTAATCGCCACATAGTATGTTTGGGGGGTCTTCTCTAGTACAAAGGCCTTTTTGTTTCAGGGGTAAAGGTTGAGGGACACTCCTCTTAAAAGACATACAGTAAGATACTCGGCTGCTGTTCGTAACCCATATTCAGACCTCCAATCAGTGGCTCTCATTACTTGGGTGACCCTTTCTGACTTCCTTGGCTGGGTCACATGTCAGTGCTGAATGACGTGGCTCAGAGGTGATGTTCTCCTGCCTGTCCACACATAACTCAGTGTGCAGGCTCTGATACTTGAGACCCTGGCAAGCTTACCGCACCTAAAATTGAATTTGCCTAGTGAAGCAGCTCAGTTTCTCTTTTCCATGATATAAACGGAGTGTGGACGGGGATTGTAGTTTAAAAGCAGTTCCATGTAAGCCAAGTGTCATGCTGTTAGGTTGTCTTAAAAACTGCTACATTTTCAAAAGATTAGAATTCTCAAGTGTTGGGATTTTTTTCTGTGCTAAAATGTCATGAGCACAAGAGACAGATTCAAAGGAGTTTTAAATCTTAAAACAGAAAAAAAGTGGCCTTTTAATCCTCAGCATGATAGGAGAAATTGATATATTAGTCTCAGCCTGAGGCCTAAGACTTCAAAGTAAAGATTTCATACTACATTTTTTCTTTTTAATTTCCTACCCTTTGTCCCACCCCACCACTACCCCTCTTGCCTGGTTCATTTCAGATGCAGATGCTGCTAGTACTGGGGTGGTTATAAATAAACTGGCACTGTCATCCTGGCTGCCCAGCAACACTCCATGCCTGACACTGAGGAAGTGGGAGGGGCTCATGGAGGAAATAAGGCACGGTCTGGGTGCAGCTGCCAAGCAGAGTTTTGAGGAAACTCATCTTCAGCCCATGTTTCACTCTAGAAATCATTTGCTGAGGTCTGTGAGTGAGAGCCAGGTTCTTCAAGTGCCTCTCTAGTTCTGGGGATGCCTTCTTCCTGCATTGGGTTAAGGTCTTTACTCTTGAACCGGTTGAATGTGTAAGAGGGTGTTTTTCTGTGTTTTGACCATCCCCGGGATGCATAGATGACGGCATCTCCCAAACTTCAGTCATAAGGGGAGAAAAACTTTTTAAAAAATGAATTCATGTAACATGGAGTGTTTATAATAACGACATGACAGCAAATCAAAACTTTTGAATAGAAATGGAGGATTAAGAAGCCACTTGAGCTCTGGTAGAGGCAGTGAGTATACTGACTCATGCTGGCACCATCTGCATCCTGAGAGCACTGGTTACTGGCGTCGATGTTGGACGTTAGTTTTCATCACAACATCTCCTTCTGCTTGTCTTTTCTGGTTGAGGTAGAATTGATGTAATGTAAAATTCTTCACTTAGGTAGTTACAGTGCGCACATGCCATGATTTTCTTCTCATCAGGAAGAAACCCTGTATCCTCTCAGAATCCCTCCCTTCCTGCCCCCAGCCCCTGCCACCATCTCCCACGTTCTGTCTTTAGATTTGCCTCCTCTGGGCATTTCCCAGAAATAGAGTTAGCCTTCGCGTGGGGTCTGCCTGGCGCGTGACCTGACGTTCTCGGGGGCCATCCCGCAGTGTTGTTCTTGGTCCCGTGGGATGAAGAAGACCCCCGTGGCATGGACACACATTTTGTTTATCTGCTTCTCTGTAGGTGGACTTTGGAACCTACTTTTTGGCTTTATGATAAAGCGTCTGTGAACATGCACGTGAAAGGTCTCCTTTTGGACGTAGGTTTCCAGCTCTCCGGGCACTAGGGACCTAGGAGTGGACTTGTTGGGTCACAAGGTCATGGTTCTGTTAACTTTCAAGGAACCACCCCCTCTGCTTTCTGCGCTGTGTAAAATGCTGCCTTGCGTGTCTGTCCAGAACGTGCAGACTCTTGTGGCCATTGCATCCCTGCCTGTTGGTCCCATAGTGAAGAGTCTCTCCGAGGAGTCAGGTCTTTCTTTTTTCTCTTAGAGCTAAATATAGACATGTATGTACATCTGGCGTATGATTAGTTCTTGAAAATTCTGTTAGCCTTTTGTGTACACCTAGGTTCTCCTGCTTAGTGGGCTGCCTGGGAGCTTGAGCAAGGTCCTGTCATGAACTAAGAGCTAGTGGCGTGCTCCACTGTCCCACCAGGGATGGTCCAGAGCACGCAAGGATTCCACCCCTCTTAGCCTGTTAGTAGCAGTTCTGTATGGACTCGGCATGAAGAGAGCCATAGTAGGCGGCAGCCATCCCCCATGGAGGAGGGAGAGGAGAGTTTCTATGGTTCTGAGATAGAGACTATTTCCAAAGTCTTTTCTAAAACATGCTCCTTGGTGAGAGAATGAGTTACTGTTCTCATGACGTTGTAGGAGTAAGTGAGATCTTTCCAGATAATACTTGGGGAAAAGCATCTTTTTCTGTTACACTTTCATTAACCCGCCACACAAATTAGACCCTGCTCTTACCTTCTTTCACTTTTTGAGTCATTATACATGTGCCACTTAGCTGAAAGAGGAGGAGGAGGAATAATTGAGTTGCATAAGCTTGTGAATCAGTGTGTCGAATTTCCTAACTACAATCTGAGTAGTTATTAAGTTTGCTTAATAGGAGTCTATTAAGTTTGCTTAGTCATTTTCACGACTATTCTTTCCAGAGTCACCTCTGCTTTAGCTTCATACAAATGAACAATGATTCAGAGCCTCAGGAAAATGAAAATAAAATCATTTCTTTTTCAGGCACACATGCTAATAATAGTGATGTGAGTTGTATCCTCCATATTGTGCTGATTAATATCCATGGCCTCTGCCAGGGCTTGACAGCTCTGGAATGAGTCAGCTGTCAAATCCATGTCACCAGTGACCGGAGGGGCATGAGTCTTCAGCACATGTGTCACACGGCACACTGGCCCTTCTTTGTCCATGAGAAGGCTTACTTGAAAAGTTGAGGTTTCTGTAACAAGTTCAAAGTAAAGGAATATGGCTTTGGACTTTGAGTTGAAGTCAGTGAGTTTTAGAAGAAAAACTGTCCTCTTGTCCCCAAAGAGCTGGCAGCACCTCCCACATACCTTTGGGACCAGGAAGTAGTCAACTTAGTGTTCCTGGAAATAACCGCCGGGAGCCACGCTGAACGGGTAAAGCAGGACTGTCCTAGAGTGCTGCCTCCAGCTGAGCCTCGTCCTTCAGAAGGTTGATTGGCTGGGAGGGACGGCACCTGTCCTGAGTCGTGGGCAGCCTCAGCTGAATTAGCCCTGTCCCTCTGAGCTCAGCTTATTTACTTGTTGGGTTATTTTCATTCAGTTTTCTCAGCTCAGTGACAAACTGGCTGTTTCTTAGCTCTAAGTAGACACATCTAGTGCCTGTTGGTAATAGCCTTGTAGCTCTCGAAGGCACAGGGATGGGGCCCTATCTGGCTCTGCTGACTCTGTCTCTCTCTGCGCCACAGGTCTCCATGCCCTGGCAGCCGCCCACTGTGCTCCAGGGACACACTCAGGAGGTCACATCTGTGTGCTGGTGTCCGTCAGACTTCACAAAGGTTTGTAAACAGATGTCTGGAGTGAGTTCAAAATGTGGATGACAACCTTGTCAGTTTTCCCTAAGGTTGGCTTAAGAGTTGTGTAGATTTTCCTGTTAGAGATTTAAGAGCCACACGGTTTCTCCACCAGCATCAATCAAACATTTTCTGCTTTCTCTACCAATAGAGAGTGTTCACCAGGAGAGTCTTTCCTTTTCTAAATGTGGAATTAAATTTTTTACTTTAATTTGATTTTAAAGTAAGAAAGCCTATGGTGATAACTGGTCTTTCGTTCAGCGAGTCATCAACGTGGCACTTGAAAGATGACACCTTGATTCTTCACAGTCCAGTGTGGGTTTTCATGTGCCTGGAAAGTGTTCACTGCAGGTCTTGATGTGTAGATTACCTGTGGCTAAACCTACGTAAGAAGTGGCTTAAAAGTTTTGGTCACTCTGGGAGGGAAAAAAAAACTTGCTCGCTTAAAAAAAAATCTTGAACAGTGATTCGCAAAGACAAAATGCAGGCTGGCTGGGCCAAGGCTGTTCATTCCCTGCTAACCCGAGTTAAGTCAGTCTCCCAGCCTTTGCTGCCTCTGGCCTTCCGGGGCTTCCAAGTTCCCCAGGAGATCTCACTTCTGTGGCAGTCTCTCTCTTCTGTCACGATGCCACTTGGGGTTTGTTCCTAGTCCCATCTCTTATCTTGTCTGCCAGAAACTCTTCATGGCATAGCCAACAGCTCTCTAGGGTTACTATGAATTTCTTTCTATGTTTGAATTCTTGTGTGATCATTTCTATGGTCAGCTGCATGCAGACTGCTTTTTGAAAATTATTGCTTTAATCATCAGTAATTACATTTAAAAACATTTTCCTCTGAGACTCCATGTATCTTCCAGTGAAAATCTGCTTTTAACATGGAGTTTTGTGTCTTACTAAGGTGATTTTTTTTTTTAACTTTGCTAGTTATGTCTTTTTTTTAATCATCACATTACCCTTTTTCATTCACAGGACAGCCTCACAGTTCCTGACGGCATTGTTGGCCAGTGCTAATCTAATGGCTGCCTTTTTGTGAAAGGTTCTTTCATGTTCTCTCCTTAGAGTTAGGAGGCGCAACTATAATTTCACCAAAAAAAAAGAGCTAACCTTGAAAATTGGAAAAGCTTGGATTGAAATTATAGCTCTTCCTCTTAATTGTGGTGACATTGGGCAGATAACTTTCATTTTGTAGGCAAGGTTATTTGAGTACAAGACTCTCTATATTGAAGAATTAAATAAGATAAAGCATGTAAATTACTGGACACAGTGGGTGTTCTGTAAATACGAGCTCTTGTTGACGTAAAGTCACAGGCTTGTCCAGGCATTTCTGTGGAGCAGTTAAGTAAGTGTATCTTCTTTTGACCTCCCAGTAAGGAAAGGAAAAAGCTGCCAGTCTCTTGGGGGCCAAGACTTACGAGAACGTGTGTTCTTTTTTTCTCTCTCTTTAGTGACTGAAATAGCGAAATTATATAAACAAGTGCTGGGGAACAGCTCTGCTACCAGTGGCCATTTGCCACAAATGCTCTAGGCTGGGTGCTCTCTGCCATAAAAGGTTTGGGACCAAGATCAGGAATGGGAAGATATTTTTAAAGGGGCAAAGGTTATTTTTAACTTCTTCCAGCCTGGTGAACCTGATGTCTTCCCAGTTTGCACCTTCATCTATCTGAGAAAGACAGACTCAGGAGCGGCTCCACTCCCCCATCACAGCCAGCCACACTCATGGCTAAGCCCCATCTTGGAGTTGAACCCACCACTTCAGTAATAAGACAGGACCTGCAGAATTCAGAGGCATGGCAGTGACGTGCAGTGGTGGAACATTTGAGAGGGTGGGGCGGCACAGGGCTGTCTTGGTCACTGTTTCAGAGTGATACCAAAGGCAGTGAACATGCTTGCCCGCATCTCAAAGATAAAGTGAAACGAGCCTGGTTTTAGAGTAGAGCTATAGGTTAGTGAAAAATGGTAACTACAGCTATAGTAGCAGAACATGTACGATAAAGAACTTAGTTTGGAAAGCTTAGCTACTTGGGAATCCGGAAGGAGTATGAAAGTAAGGTGTAGAAGTTTGAGGTCTGTGAGGTACCCCTCTCTGCCCACTTACATCAGACAGAATAATTCTTGGTACTGAGCCCTTAAGGTCGCAGACTTTTTACTTTGCTGTCAGCCTTGATTGAAGCTGTTTGACTCCCTTCCTGGTTCTCCCCCTCAGATTGCTACCTGCTCTGACGACAATACACTGAAGATCTGGCGCCTGAATAGGGCCTTGGAGGAGAAACCCACAGATAAACATGCCTTAGTGGGCTGGGCCTCGCAGAAGAAAAAAGAGGCAAGGGTTGATCTAGGTAAGAGTCCTGTGCACTTTCCTCAGCCCTGTGTGGTTTGGTTGGCTCAGTTCTGTGGCGCAGACTGAGTGGCTACATTTCATCTTGCCTTGGTATGTTTTTAAAGGCAGGCACCATCTTCTTGACTTGTGTTCTTTTAAGTCACCATTTTCTGGGCATATTGTCATCTGAGTAAGGTACAAGAGTGCTGTGGTGGACTTGTTTTTTAAATGTATATCAAGTACCTACTATATGCTGGGTACATAGTTCTTAGCTACTGGGAATTTAGCAACAAATAGGAGTTTCACGAGTCCCAAGGACTTAGCTGAAGCTTTCGAGGCCGTAAATAGGTTGAAGAAGGAGACCAGGTTAGTGTCTATTGAGTAACAGGAAGTGGGGCAGGGAGTAGGCAGAGCAGTCTGTGGACACACAGGTATCGGGGCCAGGGAGGCCTAAACGCAAAGGCAGCATTTGCACAGAGGAAGCGAAGCAGTATGGTGTGACCTGTCACAGCATCCAGACAGGTGAGGCGGCACGTGCAGGGGCCTGGAGCAGGAGCACGCCTGGCTTCTTTCCTGTCCTCAAGGAGGCTAATGTGGTTGGAGCTGGCAAAGGACAGTAGTGGTGCCCAGAGAGGACCTTGTGCATTTTGGGCTTTTATTATGACAGACAGGAGGCATCGGTTGGCATTGCATAGAGAACTATCTTGATCTGACTTTTCTGGAATTGGTTGTTCTTGTTCCTATGTTGAGGAGGTCAGAGGAAAGGAAGTTAATTTTAGTGGTGGTGACTATGGTAACCCAATAAGTGACAAGAGATCTTTAAATTCTGGATGTTTTTTTAAGAATCAACATATTGTGCTGGGGTGACCCTGACCCAGCTTTTCCTTCTCCCCAACCTGTCTTTGAGCCTGCATGTCATCAGGCCCATGCTGACTGAGCCCTTTCTGCCCTGAGCACCCATGTCAGCACTCTTAAGACTAGTGGCTGTGGGGGCCATGCAGTGACTGCTGGCCTCCCTAAGGAGTGAAGTGGATCCAGCTTCTTTCCTCCTGAAGTCCTAACTGGAGTCAAGCTCTGAGAGGACCTCATGGACCAGGCCCAGTTGGCGACCCCCTGCTCCAGCGCCTGTGACCAGAGGGTCCCAGTAGTGATCCTCACTGAAGGAGCAGCACTGCTGACTGTTTACAGGCATGTTTGATGAGAAACATGGAGGCAAAAGTTGACTTATAGAATTTCTCTGACTCTAGGCAAGACCCATTGAGGAGTGAAAACAGGGGTAAGATGTAACTAAGTGACTGCAATTGGTGCTTATACATCTTTCCTCTGACTGAAAGGGAGATTGAATTTTTATGTCAGCCCCCATCCAAAGTTCAGTTAATATAAATGCAGGTCAGTGGCGAAACTAAATTAAGTGTCAGGAACTTTATGACTAAAATAAGTGGATAGCTTGTTTGCAGATGGGAACACTATTTCAGAAATCTAGAAAGCTGAGAAAGAAAGTGAGAAAACAGGGTGTTTATGTATTGTGGGCCTGAGAGGGAAGAAGCATGAAGTACATGGAGTGCTCACCTGTACCTATAAGCAAGGTATAGGACCCCAGGGAAAGAGTTCTGTTACTTGATTTGCTTGGCAGAGAGCAAGCAGGCAGCTTCTGGACTATTCTTTGGCATTCTCTGGCTTGTGGAAAATAGCTGTTTGTCGGTGAAGGTGGGAAGTCACATAGACTGGTAACCTAAGAAGTGACTGAAGGAACAACCTGTGGCTGTCCAAAGTTGCCTGTTTAGCAGATAGGAAAACTGAGGCAATGCAGGCAGAACACAGTGACTGGGTCCCACAGTAAGTGACTGTGGCTTATGGTCTATGGGTGCCCCTCTCCCCAGCGTGCTCAGGTGTGTGCAACGCGAACAGCGACTTGAGTTACCCCGGGATAACAGTGTTCCTGTCTCTGACCACTGCTTAGGACATCTTGTAGTTGTTCAGTTTGAAAATAGAAGTCTGTGTTCGTGTGGGGAGTGTTCACAATACATAAGAAACACGGCGCTAAATCGTATGAATGCTGTTTTTGGTCTCAAGTCTGTGCAAGAAAACATTGAGGTCTCTGTTCTCTATCCCATGCGCAACTAGAGGAAAAGAACTCAGTGTCACTCGTTTTTTCTTTGTGTTCTGAATTTTCTAGATTTTTATAACAGGGTGGGTTGGGGGACTGGTAGTTATGAAAAGGAAAGAGGAGGTGCCACATGCAGGCCTGCACCCAGGGAAGTCACCTCCTGGACAAGTAGCGAACTAGTGACCGCATCCCTCGGAGTGAATGCAGAACACCTCTGATGTGTGGGGCCCTCCTCTTTTTCAGCGCAAGCTGCCAGCAGCCAGAGCACACCCGCCAAGGCGCCCAGAGTGAGGAGCAGCCCGTCCACGTCCTCCCCGTCATCAGCAGCATGTGCTCCAAGCTGTGCCGGGGACCTGCCTCTGCCTTCCAACACGCCCACCTTCTCTCTGAAAACCCCCCCAGCCAAGGCCCGCTCCCCTGGCGGCCGCAGAGGCTCCGTGTCCTCCGGCTCACCCAAGCCGCCTTCGTCTTTCAAGATGTCCATCAGAAACTGGATGACTCGAACCCCTTCTTCATCCCCGCCCATCACCCCCCCTGCCTCTGAGACCAAGCTCATGTCCCCGAGAAAAGCCCTCATTCCCGTGAGCCTGAAATCCTCCCAGACGGTGGCTGGCTCCGAGTCCAGAAACAGGGTGAAGCGGCGGCTCGATCCCAGCTGTTTGGAGGGCGTGAAGCAGAAGTGCGCGAAGAGCTGCAGCTGTGTGACTGAGCTGGATGACCCGGTGGGGGCGCTGCACTTGGATCTGTGCTGCCTGGCGGGGCCCCAGGAGGACCTGGGCAAGGATTCCCTCGTCCCTCCCAAGGCCAGCCCTATGGAAGCCACCAGCATGAGCCTCTCCGAGCCGCCCTCTCCTGCCAGCCCTTATGCCGCAGAGGGCTGCGGGGCACTCCCTCTCCCCTTGGGGTCCTGTGGAGAAGGGTCTGAAGTGGTGGGCAAAGAGAACAGCTCCCCAGAGAACAAGAACTGGTTACTGGCCATGGCAGCCAAGCGGAAGGCTGAGAATTCATCGCCGCGAAGTCCATCATCCCAGACCCCCGGTGCCAGGCGACAAAGTGGGAAGACTTCCCCGAGCCCGGTAAGTCGCATGGTGGGGGGACCCCACCTGGCTTGATGGGCCGACACCGGTCTCTCCTGAAGCTAGAATGTTGCTTGCTATTCACCCTGGGCCGGCAGGCACACGGCAGCGCTGGAAGGTGACCCGTCTGTCTGCCACGCAGCATAGCTGGCTGTGTGCTGTGCTTTTTGTCTGGCGACCCTATTTATGCCCAGGAATGTCCCTCCCTTCCACCAAGGTCCAGGCTCCTCAGCCCTGGTGCCTGGTTCATGAAAACCGGCCCCATCTTCTAGGATGTCAGTTCAGAAGTACCTTCCCTCTCCCCTGCCAGTCAGAATTCCTCCTCCCCCACATCCTCTGGTAATCACTACATGTAGATTCCTCTCCCTTGAGATAAAGCTCTACCTCATTGAATGTGGCCCATGTGTAGTAAGGTGGATTAGACACAGAGCAATGACATGCAGGCTCCTTGTAGACTTTGAGTCCTGTCCCCCATCCCCCTGCCCCCACCCTCCCCCCCCCCCAATATTTCAGGTAATTTCAAAACCAG
The DNA here is from genome assembly GCF_014898055.3 of Talpa occidentalis. Taxonomy (NCBI): domain Eukaryota; kingdom Metazoa; phylum Chordata; class Mammalia; order Eulipotyphla; family Talpidae; genus Talpa; species Talpa occidentalis. Next base: position 70,208,112 of record NW_023605194.1, on the reverse strand, counting down.
ATCTTGCTGGCAAAATGGGTTTGTGGAGGGAGAGTCACTCTGAGCATGGGGTCCGGTTAGGGGCTTTCAAGCACCCTGGTGACTGGCAGCAAGTTAGGTGTGGCAGGTCCTGGGGACATCTGCGGCTGTCATAGCTGTTGATCTGAGTTAAGAAGGTGGTAGGACAGTCATGGTCAGCTGTCCCCTGAAGAGGCAGGAAGGGAACCCAGAGACCCAGTCTTGCTTCATGGATGCTTATGTGTGTCATCTGTCCCCCCGCACCGTTGTTATGGAACCTGTCCCACACTTTTAGCAAAAAGAAGCTAGAAATACTTCAAAGGTTACTCAGAATACAAGCTTCCACCAAGACTCTACTGTGGAGCGCTGTGTAAGCTCTGTGGAGTCTTTATTTCTCCTCAGAGGACCACTGTCTCTGCTCTGAGCCCCTAACCACAGTCCCCGTATGCCCCTGCCCTAGTGTTGTAACCTTTATGGTTCCTGTCAGGAGGTTTAAGTGGTAGGTGTGTTCTGTTCCCATGGAAAGGTCATGATCCCCTCAGGCGTGCTGGCCTCTGGGTTTTGCTGTGTTCGGTACACACGGGCTGCAGTGTGGCTGTCAACATGTTTGCATTGAGAGCCAGGGTCTTGTGCTGCGTCCCTTCAGTGACGACTGAAGTGTAGGACCCTTCAGTGACAACCTGCCAAGTTACAGCTGAGTAGGCTCCTCCTCTGACATCTACGCTGTCTCCTCCCAGGTCACCATCACGCCCAGCTCCATGCGGAAAATCTGCACGTACTTTCACAGGAAGTCCCAGGAAGAGTACTGCAGCCCGGAGCAGTCCACAGAGCTATAGCTTCTGACCTGAGTGAGTTGCTTCAACTTCGCTCCGTTAAAACAAGATGGGAAATACAGTGACTTTGTGACTCTGGTCTTTAAGAGCTACACTTTTTTTATTTCAGAGAAAGTCCTGTCTGAAATCCACCTGGTCTGGGTCTCCTATGGTGCTTGCGCACACGTGCATGCCTGCGTGCGTGCGTGTGTGTGGCTTCTCTACACTGACAACATCCCAGCTCACAGAGGCAGAAAACAAGGCTTGGCCCTGTCGCTCAACACTACACAATGAGAAGCTTCTGCCGGAGGCCCGCCGCGAGGCCAGCAGCTGGGAGCCAGGCGCAGATGCCCTGGGCGTTCCTGCCTCAGACACGTATGGCTTCACTTCGAATATATAGTTTTGTCACTACGCCTTTGTGGGGGGAGGGGGTTAAGTGTGTAAAAATGGGATGTTCAGATAAATACATTTATATTGATTCAGTGTTAAAGTACGATCTCTTAAGTTAAAATCATCTTTATTTTAAGATCAGTGAAAAATGTCAACTTTTTGGAGAAAGGAGAACAACAGCGTACAGCTTTGTCTTCTTTCCCCAAAATCTCTTTCCTGTGTGGGGCTTTTACCAAGCTGATCGCCATCACCACCCAGCAGGTCTTCTCCAGGAGGCTGGTTTTGGCCGGTTCCCGGAGGCGCGTGGGTAAGGTTGGTCCTCTCACGCTGCGCTGGGTCTGTCCCAGCTCTCCGGTCTCCGGGCTGTGGCTTTCTTAAAAAGTAAGTTGTAAGGTATTAAGAAAAAGTAATAACCCTTACTGTTTTTACAAAAGAAGATAGCTCTGAATTAAAAATAAATCTTGGCTTTCTTAACGACTTTTGCAGTTTCTTCACATGTATTATAAAGCAGTGCCTTCTGGGGGCGCCTGAGCCAGGCACTCTCTGGCCGGTTAATAGCATGTATGCTGGCCTAGGGTAACCCAGGCTGCCGCTCATCTGGGATGACACATCCCTTCTGTGCTTTTTCTTTGCAACCTCGAGGACCCGCGCTCCTGTGCTGCCCCCAATGGGGTACGCTGCCAGTCATGAGGCGTGACTGCCTTCCCACCCTTGAGGGCTGTGGGCTTTGTTCCCATTTTTGTCATGATTTTAAAATCTGTTCTTTTTTTTTTTTTTTTAAGATTTATTTATTTATTTACTTATTTACTTATTTATACAAGCACTGGGTACAGTCAGAAGCGCAGGAGGGTGAGAGAATTCACCAGAGCCAGAGTGGGGAGCAAAGCAGGCAGAAGGACCAAAGTACACTGCTGAGGGGAGCAGCGGGCGGCAGGAAAGGTTGGCATGCCATGCGGGACCCTCCTCTGGTGGCCGGGGAGCAACCGGGGATGGAACCGGTGCTGCACAGGCTGCGGGCAGCCTCGCAACCCAGCGTTCAACCGCTGTGCCACCGGGGAGGCCCTTTAAAATCTGTTCTTAATGATGATTCTTCACATCCTGGTTTTTAAAACGTCAAGCTGAGACCAGAACTGCATGCACGGTTGCTGAGACCTGGCTGGTCGTGGTTTATCCAAGAAAGAAGAGCAGCGGCAGGCGGGCAGGTGTGGCTCAGCATTAGCTGAGCAGCGGGGCCCTGCCTAGCGCAGTGCTGGGTGTTGCAGGGGAGGAGGGAAGTCTGACCTGCAACCGCGCTTAGGTCTCGCTCCTGCCTTGAGAGTCTGTAGGGGAGTCTTGGGAAAGGAACAGACTGATGGAGTGGCTGGTCTTATTCTTTGCTTCCTGCCTGTCCCCAGACAGTGCTAATAAGTGAAATTGGGGTGACGGTGGCAAGAGCCTTCTGGGTGTGGCTTGCATTGCCTGAAAAACTGGGACTCAAATGAGTGCCGAAGGCCAAATGTAGTGATCATCTGTGCTTGTGTCAGCATCTAACTGGGCACTGATCCTGCGCAATAAAGCCTTTATCGTCTCCGAGGTCTACTCTACACTGTTAAAGCAACCCGGCAGGGGGTTACAGAGTCCAAGACTCCTTCCGTTCATTGAATCAAATGTTTGCCCCCTGGAGTATGATCCAGTTCAAGCTGAGAGGTTTTAATAAAATATTTAGCCAGACCCCAAGCATTTGAGAAGACTGGGACTGCTGGCTGGGGAGGAGGAAAGAGCGGAGGGTGTGTCGTTCTTTTTCTGAACAAGTATCTCCAGCCCAAGTTTCTGCATTTGAATACACTCCAGGCACTTTTGCTGTGATGCTGTATTAAAGTTTCCTTTTGACTATTTCAACACTGGCACTTAATTTACTTCTGTGAGGGTTGACTAATTAGCCTTTTTAAATCGGGGCTGCATGTTTAATGATAAGCCACCATGTGTAGCTGCCCCTGTCGGTGTGGCGGAAGGCGCCTTAGTGGCTTGAAACCTCCCTGAAACTCGGTAGGGAGCATTCTTAAAACCTTTAACCATGTAGTGGGGGTCCATTAGCCCTTGAATTTTGTCTCACTCAGCATTTGGCTGGACATACGCACGCGGGTTCAGTGCGCATACTGAGAAGTGTTACTCCTGTTTGGGGGCTACCTCTCCTAGCCATGGTGTGGTGTTCATCCTCAACAATTGCTGAGTGTTCAGATTCTTTAAATCCAAGTGTCAAGAACTTTAAAAAGAGGCACAGTCAGGTGCACCAAAGCATTCCGGGGGCAGCTAGTAAAGAGCTGGACAGTTCGTTGGAATTTGCAAAACAGAAATGAAACTGTCAAATAGCAGCGAGAGCTATGGAATTAAGCTGTTGATACAATGAAGAGAGTGGGAGAGATCGAAATGATGCCACCCTAAATTTATAATGGACAGGTTGAAGAATGAACTACAGAAAGTTTAGGACATCAAAGAGGTCAAGCCAAACATCCATCTTCCCTGGGCCTCTCTGGGAGATAAAGGAAGCAGCTGGAAGAAGAAATGTGGGGCCTCCCTGGTGGCGCAGCGGTTCAGCACTGGGTTGCGAAGCTGCCTGCAGCCTCTGCAGCACCGGTTCGATCCCTGTCTGCCTGGTGAGGGTCCCACATGGCGTGCAGACCTCTCCTGCCGCCCGCTGCTCCCCTCAGCAGTGTGTTTGGTCAGTCTGCCTGTTTGGCTCTCCACTCTGACTCTGGTGAATTCTGTCACCCTCCGGTGCTTCTGACTGTACCCAGTGCTTGTATAAATAAATAAATCTTTAAAAAAAAAAAGAAGAAGAAGAAGAAGACGAAATGTGGACATGGAAGATGTTTCTGAAAAATCTCACTGAAACAGTTTTTATAAGTACGTTTGTAAACTTCCTTTGGAGACTTAGAAGTTCTAAACTTTTCACATCTGCATTGCTAGCTGAAAAATGGGTATTAAGGATGCTTGACAACATCTCACTGTTAAACCTGACATCTGTGTAAATCATGAAAATTCTATTGCGATTATAGAAGTGAGTTGTGGACAGGAGTTGGTCATGCCATTTGGATAACAGTACTAGCAGCATTTACATCATAGCTGGTGACAAAACGTCACAACTGGTAATGTACAGAAATAAAATGTTCTGGGCAATGGGGAAAAAAAACCTTGGCCATGACCTTCTGGAGGTCACTTGTCAGTTCTGGAGGTCACGTATCAGTTCTGCAGTCAGTGGCTTCTCAGATCCTCCGCAGCAACAACCGCTGCTCTTAGGTCCTTTGTTCTGCTTCCATCAAGCTGCTTTAAGGAAGCCAGAGGTCTCACAGCACCCGCCCAGAGCCAAAGGAGCTGCAGGTGCATAACTGCTGAGTGTTAGAGGGAGGCCGGTGAGGAGGCTGGAGAAAGGTTGAAGCTCTGGGGGCTTCTGCCCTGAATGCCACCCAAGGGCTGTGGTGGGCTCCTCAGCATTCGGTCAGGAGCTGAGCCGCTCCTCTGAGAGGCTTTTCCTGCTTGGGTTTGGGTGGCCCAGGTCACAAAGAAGCCAGCTCCTCCCTAAGTTCTCGGGAGTGACAGAAGCTGAGCATGTGTTCCTCAACTCCGGTTGGAAGCCCCAGGCTGTGCACATGGGTGAGCGTAACTCGTCGTTGTATCTGTTGCCCAGGAGTGCAAACTAGCTTACAGGGCCCATTCTGCTCGCTGCAATGGGGAGGCCTTTCATTCCCAAGCACATGCTCAGAAGTGTGGGCTTGTAGGAAAGAGGCAAGGTAGATTCAGCCCTTAAAAAAATTTACCTGTGCACATCAGCAGCTTGTTGGGATCAGGATGCGTACCCCATCCCAGCAGGTACACACAGGTGAGGGGCTGTATCACAGCTTAGATGTCCACCCCCACTCATCCTCCCACTTGCCTGCTTAGCCAGGGAAGATCTCCAGAATAAATAACCAGGGTCTCTAGTTTGAACTTCAAAGGTTTAATGTCCCATTTATCCCCCATTTGACTGTAATCCCCCTGACTTGCCACATACCCTTCTCTGTTTTGACATCCTAACTGCGTTTGTGTTCAAACCACTGGTGGAATATGATAGCATGTTTTAAAATGCCTTTGGAGGGTATGGGGTTCACCAGTGTGCCACGCCCTGCGGGAGGCACGTGGTTGGCAGAGCTCGCCCTTTCTTTCCGTGCCGGGAGACACCCTGTGGCCCTGGAGCAGGCTAACAGCAGCATTAGAGGGAACCACAAGGGCCGGATTGCTGAGGCCACCGAGCAGCTGTTGCGCATGGAGACACGGACTTCCCACTGGCCTCCGAGAACGCCTTTAGCTTCTAGGGGTAGAACACGTCCTTGTGCATGTATTCTGGTTCCCACAAGTCTTAAAAATAGTTGAAAACGATCTCCAGAGCCTACTGCCTGTGTGTCCTTAAGCAAGTGCCTTAACTTCTCCGAATGCATTTGCTCACCTGTGCTGCAGGCCTATAGTTCTTAGGACAGTGCCTGACATGTGACAGTTAATGTTTACTGAACAACCACTGCTAGCTGGGATTCTCAAGATGGGAGGCAGAGGTTAGCAGCTGTATTTGCTAACAGCAGGAAGGCTGAAGTCAACTTCCCACTCCACGAGAGTGGTGGTCCTTAAAGGCCACCTTCTGGAAAAAGCCTCATCTCCCCAGGTGTTTAGATCCAGGTCTCTGCTACACATGTGGAAATCACTCCACGTGGCCTCAGCCACTGGAGAGACTAACCTTGGGCAACCTGATCCTGGGCAAAGCCAACCCTCCCCTTTCCTGGCCACAGCCACCAACGTTGCACGTTGTCTGAGGGACTCTCCTGGGAGGAAGCTGCTGCTGGCTGCTTTTCAAGCCACATCTGGTCACTTGTTAGGCTAGTGGTTTCGCTGTCCAGGGAGCAGGCAGATAAAAGCACACATCACCGGCCCCCTTGCTCTCCGTAGCTCTGATATTGCAGGATGCAAGATTCCAGCATCAGGTAGAGGAGGTTGTGTAGCTCTAGCATCCTCACTTGATGTGTCCTCCCCAGACTCCTTTTCGTGCATAATACTTGTTGCCGTTGTCACGTGGTTGCCAACATTCCAGCCATGAGTTTTGAAACTTGTGGAAGGACCGACACTGAGGTTTCAGCTGACCTCTGGGCACCGAATTATGCTGCAGTCCTTTTCAGACCCTGCTCTCCTGTTCGTGGGTACGTAGCCAGTGTGGCCTTCTCTCACAAGGAGCTGGCATCACACCTCTGCTCGGCCAGCCCCACCCTGCCGCCCACGTGGGCTGATGCCAAAGTTACTAATTCAAGCAAAGATAGCAAGGGCTTCGTTAACAGCCTTACTTTTCAGGGCCTAAAAGTCATGCAGGTGAGCCCTTCCCTCTAGCTAGCACTATTTACCAGACATGTTACTGAGATAACCAATTACCAGTAAGCCACATGGCCTCACAGTGTTACCTGAAGTTAGCACATGCTGCTGGCTGCGTCACTGGGTGGCTGTCCAGCTCCGCTCTAACTAGTTTCTCTTCCGCCATTTCCCCATCATCTACAGTACAATTTTCTAAGAATGATTTGAAAAGAAGATAATTACACTAAGTGTGACTGAAAGTTCAAAGCCAGTGAACATGGTACATCTATGCTGGAGTGGCCTTCGGCCCACCAGTTAATGTCGGCTTGGAAATTTCTGCTTCCTCGGAAGCCTCATTGGGTGCACATAGCGTTGCATGGGAGGGAGAGGCCAGGACTCCAGAAACCAAGTCTTCGCCAAGGAGTTGATAAGCAGACAAGTGAAACACATTGATAGGGTGGGAGTGGAAGAGTGGCTTACAGTACAGGAGGGGCTGCTGGACTAGAAACCATGCCTAGTCTTCAAAACCCCAGCTTCTGATCCTCCTATCCTGCAGGCTCCCTGTGTGTCACCAGATATGGTACTGTACTTCTTGGCTTAGGCAGCTCACTCTCCAGAGTCAGAGCTACTTGACTGCAGGTGCAACTCCTCAAGACCAATGCCACGTCACCTCATGGGAGCTGAGACATACTTATGGCCACCCTCCTCTAGAGAGCTGTCTGATCCTTGTCCCTCCTGGAAACCCTGCCAGAGTATTGTGAATCATAAGGATATGCAAAAACATGACTAAAATATGCCTGCCCTGTGGTATGCAGGGCTAGATGTTAGGGATAGCACTGATACGCTTACAGGAACACAAGAATGACAAACATGATCTAAAGTTAGAGAAGCAAGAATAAAGGCATAGGAGGAACGTCTGGCCCATACAGATTGGAGATCTGGAAGCATCTCGGACTCTAAAAGGCCACCCTGGCCCCCAGGAACACTGGAGGGACCTGGGCATGGGTACAGGTCCAGATCAGCAGAGTTTACACTAGCCACAGGCTGAGATAGACAGTGTCCATCCACTGTAGGATGGATAACCCAAGACACTCAAAACACTATGCAACCTGAAATGAAAGGAATGACCTGGTTCCAAAGGACAGGGGAAGAGACCAGAATGTCAAGCAAAAGCAGCAGAGGAATGCAGCAGTGTGATGCCATGCACAGCGAGAGTTGGAAAAACAGGTCATATTGAACTAAGGTTGCAGGACATATCCACAGGGGCAAAAGGCCAAAGGTGACTACTTAGAAGACATCTGGGAAAGAACACAAAGATTTCCTGATCTGGTTGGTTGGTTACAGGGGTGTTTGCTCTAAGGTCCCATAATCACTGCAGGCAGAACCAGCTTTTAAGTACCTCCAGGCCCTATTCTGACTCTACTCTGCATATCCCCACGTGCTCACTCCTGTTCCTTGTCCTCTTTCTCCCACTATCTTACCCCCTTTCACTCACCTGTAGGCCTCTTCCTGTCCTGACTTTACCATGCCTGGAACTCCGTCCTGGGAGAGCAAAAGTCACCTCTGGGCCAGGATGACCATGGTCTGCTCCTTCTCCTGCTTTTTAGTTTGTTGTAGCCCCAAATGTTTTTTATTGTCGTCATGTTTGCTTTTAGTGTGAAATCCAAAAAAGTCATTGCCAAGACCAAGCTCCATGAGGAGCTCCCATGTCTTCTAGGAGGAATATGGCTTCATGTCTCACTTTTGAGTTGAGTCTTTCATCCATTTTGAGTAAATTTTTTGTGTATGGTGTAAGATAGTGGTCTAGCATCATTGTTTTGCATGTGGCTTTTCAGTTTTCCCAACATCACTGATTGAAGTGGCTATTTTTCCATTGTATATTCTAGGCTCTTGTGGTGCACTAGTTAACCATAAAGGTGCGAGTTTACTTCTAGGCTTTCTATTCTGTTCCATTGGTCTATTGTGTGGTTTTATGACAGTACCATACTGTTTGGATTACTATACCTTTGTCATATAGTTTAATGTTAGGACATGTAATGCTACCAGCATTGTTCTTTCTCAACATTCCTTTTGCTAGTCAGGATCTTTTGTGGTTATGTACAAATTTCAGGGTTTTTTTCCTATTTCTTTGAAAAATGCCATTGAAATTTTGATAGTGATTACATTGAATCTGTAAATTATCTTGGGTAATATGGACATTTTAACATCTTGGGGGAAAATGCCTCTTCAATTGTGAATTCACTCATCTTTACTTAGAGACTCAGCAAGCCCCTTGGAATGTGTCGCCCTGCTAGCTCTGTGGGTAGAGCATAAGACTCTGACTCTAGGGTCATGGTCTTGATCCCCATGTTGTGTGCACATTTTATGAGCAGGGGTGGAGAGGAATCACATGGAACTCATTCAAGTATAAGTAATATCTGGAACACATGGAAGTATGTTAACACGTATTATGTGGACTATGTACGAGCATGGTGGTCAGCACAGAATGTGGGGGAGAGTTGGGCCAATCATTTTCAACTCTGCCTGGGCTTGTGACCGGCGTGTTCCTGGGTCTCTAGGTCATTGCACTTTCACTCATCCCATTCTGTGCCCCCGGCCACTATGCCAGCACTGAGGACACAGCGCTGAACAGAAGCAATCTTTGCTGCGGGCATCTCACACTCTGGTGGGGATTGCAGGAGCATGGACAGTCAGTAGCAGTCTTATGTGGTTATTCTCAGTGCTGGATTAGCCGACAGTGTTGCCATCAGGGAAACAAAAAGCAGAAATGGAGAAGATGAGATAGTGGAGAAAGGAGAAACAGACCATGTCAGTAAACAAGAGAGGCTAGGGTAGATAAGAGGACCCTGAGCCTCAGCACTTGGCCAGTTTATAAAGTGAAAAGTCCGGGCCCAGCTGTCCCTGCCCATTCCTCCTATAGCGAAGCTCCTGCCAGCGACCCAATGATCTGGACTGAGATGCTCCCCAAAGTGATAATAATAGTCTTCCCATCAAGGCTGGCTCGGAGCCTGTGGAGCAGGTCCACCTCCATGTGTGTTCTGAGAGGAGTGGGGGTGTCGCAGCCACATGCCAGGATGCTGCAGACGTCCCTGGTCCTGGAGGCCCATCGCCTGTCAGTCAGCAGGGGGTGTGCAGCCCGCAGAGTCTTCTGTCAAGACAAGTGGGCCCAAGAGACTGGCAGGCGAGCCCTTGCTCAGCTTTCTCCTTTTCACACGCGCAAATCCTGCCTGCGCTCGGGCTGACCACATCCGTGATGGTTTCATTCCACCTGGCCTGCTCTCCTCTTTGGGCATCGTTTGCTGGTGTGAGTCTTTGATCTGCAGGCACCGTCACGTGGCTTCTCAGCTGGATTCCGTGTACGTGCGCGCACAAGTCCACATTGTAATTAGTGTGTTTGTCAGTATCCAGCGTTGCGTTGCGAACCACAGCCACGGCTTAGTGACTTCAAACAACTACTTCTTTGCTCACGACTCTAGCCTGGGCCCATCGGTAGGGCGGCTCCGCTGGCTGCAGGCTGGCTGGCTGGATGGGCTGCATCCGGGCTCCATGGTGAGGGGACCACCCAAGAGGGTCTGACACACTACAAGGAGGCTGGAGCCCCAAGGCCCTCTGGCACCCTCTCCCTGTGGCATCTCATTCTCGGCCTCTCTCCAGCAGTTGAGCCTGGGCTTCTTCCACCAGGGCAGCAGAGTTCCCCAAGGGGACATCCAGGAAGCTGAGTCCCAGAGCACAGGCACTGTCTACTTGCCGGGGTTGGCTGATACCTCATTGTGTAAGGGAGCTGCCCTTCCACCCCCAGAGTCTGTGTAGCAGAGGACTTGGGAGGAGGTGACCAGGGGAAGTGTGGCTTTGGGGTGCCGCCACAGTTTATCAGCACTCAGATTGCATGTTTCATTTTGTGGAAAATTTTACTTACTGGCATAGCCCAGGTGTGTTTCCTCAGTAGGACTTTGTCATCTTGGTATGGAGACTGGCGGTCAGTCATGGCCTCAGGAGGTCTGTCCCCGTTACTTAAAGAATGCAGGTGATTTTGGGGTGAGAGCAGGGAAGCCCTTGAAGGCTAGGAGTAGCTTTTGTACTTGCCTAAGTCCTTCCCCTCTCCCCTAGTCGAAGTAGAAATCCTGAGCTTTTTGGCCCTTTTCCTAGTCCAGGCGGCCACTGACCACCCTTTAATAACCTAGAAGCACCCAGGTCCAAGTTGATCAGTGAATGTGTCCTCTCTGCAAATCTCATCTTTACTTTCATGAGTGTTGGATGAGGTCACCCCCTCCGTGTCTGTCACATGAAGTCTCCCCCTCTGTCTTCCATACTCCAGGTCTCAAAACACAGACTATTCCTATTCTACTCCATTGTTCTTAGAACTTACACCCTGGCCTCCCCAGTGGCGCAGCGGTTGAGCGCTGGGTTGCGAAGCTGCCCGTGGCCTCTGCAGCGCCGGTTCCATCCCCGGCTGCTCCCCGGCCACCGGAGGAGGGTCCCACATGGCGCGCAGACCTCTCCTGTAGCGCCCGCTGCTCCCCTCAGCAGTGTGCTTCGGTCCTTCTGCCTGCTCTGCTCCCCGCTCTGGCTCTGGTGAATTCTCTCACCCTCCTGCGCTTCTGACTGTACCCAGTGCTTTTATAAACAAAAAACAAACAAATAAATAAATAAAACATGCCTCTATAAAAAAAAAAAAAATAGAACTTACACCCTGTGAGTTCTCTGTATGGATATGATTAAATTGACTGTTTTCCCTTTGCTAACCCAGTTGATGCTATTTTGATGACGTGTCCAGCCCAAGAAAAACCCAGAGGGGTAACAGGATGCTGCTCTCTTTTGCACCCGACACCTGCAAAGCTTAAAATATGTACCACCTGGCACTTTACCGCGAGTCTGCCAGCCCCTCCGGCTAAAATGACTCAACAGATGCTTCCTGGACTTCGGAAAATGGACACAACTCTCCTCGATAGAGAAGGCAGCTGAGTGCAAGGTTAGTGGGAAGATGAAATGTTTTGTGCTTAAAACTACAAATAGTTCTGCTCCCACTGACAAATGTTTTGGGGAGTCCCCAGCAGAAGGATGTGTGTTGCTGTGCGATAATGCCAGCCAGGCCCGGGCCCGGTACAGATGGGAAGTCCAGGTCAGTCCCAGTCCAGGTCGTGTCCCTCCTCGTCACCTGTTTGCATACCCGCACTGCCTCCAGAGGGCCAAGGCATCAAGATCCAGAAGCTGGATAACGGGCCTCTGACAAGGTGGACACACATCGCAGCTGGACATTCATCCGGGTCGGTAGAAGGAAAGGGTGCAGGTAACTATCAAAAGAGGGGCCTAGTTCCTTAAACCTTATTCCTTCAGCTCACCTGGATTTCTGCGGTCGCCTCAATCATATCCGAGTCCATAACAGGATTGATTGCAAATCATGTCCTAGATCTAATGCTCACACATGCAACGCATGCGCTTACAGGCTCAAAAATGGCCTCAAAAATGGATACGGGTCACGTATCCATTGCTACCACAGACAGTGCTGAGGGCCCATAATATTTGAGGGACCGGCGGCAACGTTCTAATTTCAATTTCTTCTAAAGCCAGAAAGACAAAAAGAACATCATATTAATGGATACATAGTAATAAACCCAGCCTGGATTGTACCCACCTTTTAAGTATTTTTAATGGGGGAGGCCCCACAAAGATAGGCGTCCCGAGGGCCGGGTGGCCACCACAGCCCTGTCCTCCTCAAGCAATATGTTTCAGGGCCCACGTACTTCATGGAGTGAGTCCTTCCCAAGATGGGAGCAGAATTCCCGCAGGGCCGGGTCCTGCTTAGGCCCCACTTGGGCCTCTAGCCTTTGAGTCAGAATGAAAAACCAATCAATCAATTTTCCTGGAAGGAAGCAGAGGGCTGCGGCTGGGAAGAGATTGCTGCACCCCGGCGCCAGGACCACTACCTGCTGCCTATCACCAGCCCAGCTATGCCAGTCTCCATGAATAAATATGACTCCAGGCCTGCCTTGCTGACTGCCCAGTGGGGCTTCCTCAGCCTTCCTGGGCCAGCAGAATGCTCTCCCTGGGGAGCTCCAAGCACTCGGAGTAGCAAGTCCATCGGGAGGGAATTTGCTTTCTTCTTCTTCTTTTTTTTTTTTTTAAGATTTATTTATTTATACGTGCACTGGGTACAGTCAGCAGCGCGGGAGGGTGAGAGAATTCACCAGAGTCAGAGCGGGGAGCAGAACAGGCAGAAGGACCGAAGCACACTGCTGAGGGGAGCAGCGGGCGGCAGGAGAGGTCTGCGCCCCATGTGGGACCCTCGCCAGTGGCGGGGATTGAAATGGTGCTGCAGAGACTGCGGGCAGCTTCGCAGCCCAGCGCTCAACCGCTGCGCCACCGCCACCAGGGAGGCCCAGGAATTTGCTTTCAAGCTTCTCTGTGCTGAGTGTTCTGGAGCCAGAGAGCGCATTCACCAGCTGCCTGGCTCCCCTCCCCAGCCCTGCCCCACTGCCCTGGGCTCCTGCCTCACAACTGGTCCTCTTGGAAAGGCCCAGGGAACGCAGTTTGCTTTCCCTAATGTCAGGCAGCCCATGTGACTTTAAAAGGCTACTTAAAAAGCAATAAAAGAACCAAACATACAAAAGAAAAATAAACCCTTAGACTCTCAAAACAGAATAGTGGCTCCAGAGGGGAGGGGGTGAAGGCAGGAAGTGGGTGCTGCTGGGTAGGAGGTAGAGGTGACTGGCATTTGAGGGTGTGGGCGGGATGAGGTGAGAAGCAGTCTACTGAAATCTGCAGTGTCCTGAAGTTCTCAATAAAAAGAGCAAGTGGGAAAAAGCAACATAAGATGTACCTGGACGGTCTTTGTTATGGGTTGAATTGCTCCCCCCAAGAAAGATTTGCTGAAGTCCTAAACCCCAGGACTCATGACTTGGCCTTGTTTGAAGATGGGCCCGTTGTCCTTGAAGTCCAGCTAAGGGGCAGTGTGTCTGGACCCCCATGTGGTGTGACCGGCTTCCTGCTAAAAAGAGCGTCCTGTGAAGAGACACAGAGGAAGATCAGCCCTGAGAAGACCCGACACGGGTTAACCTGCCTGAAACCAAGGGAGCCCTGGGCCCCAGAAACCGAAGCTGAGGAGGGTCCTCTCCCAGAAGCTTGGGGGAGGTGGCCCTGCAGGCAGCTGGAAAGGACCCCCAGGAGGCACTTGTGATGCGCTGGTGGCAGGCGTCCCAACAGGCCACAGATAGAATGGAGCCTTAACAGGGCGCGAGCACCAGGCCACAAGCTTGCCCTGCCTGGCAGCTAACAAGCCCTCGGTGTGAATCACCACCCAGAGCGCTTCCTTCTTATGGCTGACAGCACCTCTGACCAGCCCAAGCTGTATGTGAAAATGTAAAGGTTTGCATGCAAAGTCGTTCACCCCAAGCCATGTCTGCAGGACCTGCAAGCAAACCTCGCATGCCAGGGGCTATGGTGGCTCCCCCTGACTGGCCAGGGCTCAGCTTCCTAACTCGCAGCCTCCAAACTTGGGAACATCAAACACCGGCACTGCTTTCCTGTCGTGAGCACGGTTACCAAAAGGGCATTTTAACCCTGGAAACGAGGCCAGACCTGCCATCATGAGGCAGGGCACGCTTTTCACATCTATGCAGGTTTTGGTGTTTTGTGTTTTGTTTGTTTGTTTTTAATTCACTACTTTGTCCTACTGTCTTCGTTTTTGGAAGCCTGACAAATGCCAGGATTAGTGTCTGGGAACCACTCTCACACCTGGGAGGTGAGACCTCTCCAGCCTCACCTGCCCTGTCAGAGCACGTTGGTGCTCTCCTTCATCCCATCTGCCTCCCAACATTTTGTGATTCTCTGGCTCAAGCCTAGATTCTCGAGGTACCACAATGGCTGGAAATGGAGTCCCCTGGCTGGGTCTGGGCTGTGAAGGCCAGAAGGCCTTGATTAAACCCCCACTAGGCTCTGTCCTGAGTCCACGCCCTTGGGAGAGAAAGCTCCCAAGACTGGTTTTGCAGCATCAGGTAAACAGCAGGAAGACCTGACTTCCTCTTGGAAAGTGACTCCTTTGTATTTGAGGCAAAACAGTGTGGAATTTGATTTGCAAACTGCAGCCTGCTGCCACCTCCTGCCAGTGCTAGTGCTGGCTGGCTCCACGCTGCCCTGGGCTACATGGCCTCTGGCCATCTGCACCCTCTGCGGCCCTAGGCCTCAGTTTGGAAAAGTAGCCTGGAGAATCCAGTCCTCCACCTTGGCCTGCCCCTGGGCTAAGCCTGAGGCCTCTCCCCAGAGTCAGTGATTTCATTGTCATCAAGGATAGTCATGTGCACATTGCTCTGAAATGATTTAAAAATCCAGAATCTTCATAGCAAACCTAAGTGCTCGGGAGATCTTCATGAAAAGGGTAAGGCGAGAATACCCTGAAAAGATGGCTAGTATTTGTGTAGGGCATGAGGAGAGAGTTTGGGGGAGCCATGAGAGGGGCACTCCAGCTGAGAGGCGCTCCCATGGGGAGGAGAGGCCCCAGCTATGTGGAGCTCTCAAGCACCAGTAATGACAGGCCCTGTCCCACCCTTCTGCCAGCGCTTCCAGCCCAGCCCAGAGTCTTCCCAGCCTCCTGTTCGTGGAGGTCCCCAAAGTCTTGTGATCTCCAGGACTGGGCCAGGGCAGGAAGAGGATTAGCTGGACAGATCCATTTTATTAAGAGTGGTTCTAGGAAACAAACGACCTCCACCCTCGCAATCTTTTGAACTGATTATTTCAGTTCCTTTTCCCTGAAAGAAGTTCCAGGGGGGAAAGTCCTTAGAAATCAACAGGTCTTCAGACAAACATGTCCCCTGAGGAGACGACCGCATCTCAGGCTGGGCCCATCATGAGTGCCGAGGAAGTGACCTTTTCTCAGGAAGTGGGTGGACAGATGACCTAAAGTTAACCTTCCTTGCTTGGAAGGAACTAATCATCTAAAGGAAGAACACGTACAAATGTGCTCCTTCAGCGCAAAAAGGAGAAAAGGAGCCAGAGGGAGAAGGCCTGCCCGGCAAGGACCTTGCTGAGATCCCTCGGCCTCCCATCTAAGCTGAGTCGCAGCTGTAGTGACACTTCTCTGTAAACTTTCACCTCTGCTTTTATAATTGTCCCGACTGGAAGGCTCAAGGGCCTTTTTCCACAGGGGACACTGGGGTGTCTGTTTATCAACTATGTTTTGTTTTTCCATCACCTCTTGGAACCATTGAGACTAAGATCGGCTAGTGTAAGGACATGAAGTAGCTTGGTTAGGAAGCCAACCTGTGGCCCCAAGGAAGATGAGGAGCAAATTCCTAATCAGAATGTATCTGTCCATCTCTGACTTTATTTGAATTTGCGTTTTATCAGGGAAGTCATCTATAGCCCCAGTCAGCATGGCATTTTATTACAAAAGGGCTTGAAGTCTCCAGTGTGGACTGTAAACTGTCCACCTCATGTGGTGGGGTTCTCCTCCCCAGGTCTGGGCCTAGACATTTTTGTAGAAAGAGCATTTGCATCTGTGGACGTTGACGGTGGCTCCTTTCTTTAAAAACACACAAGTGGCATCAAGCGGTAGGGTCCTGAGCCTGGCTTTTCTCACTTAAGAATCTTCCTTGGAGCCCACTCTTATCAGTAGCCTGGTCATAGGTGCCAGTTACCTGGGTGAGTCCTGGTTTACACTCTGTCCCAAAAAATTATTGACTGTCCACTCAAAGGCCTCTGGGTTGGGAGAAAGCGCCTGCTGCTTCTACGTGTCCAGGAAGGACCATCTCAAGCTCCCCCATTCCTCATCCTGTTCTCCTATACCTGCAGCCATCGCTACCAACCCCCATCTCTGGCCTTGATCTCAGCAAACACTTTGGTGCATTCTTGGCCACCACTTACAACCCATAGACAGAAATAGCCCCGCTGGCTTCCATGAGCACTTTGCTCTCTCTGATGGGAAACAAATGTCCACTCGGTTTATTTTCCCTTCATAAGTCCAGGAAGCCTCTTGACAGAGATACTGGGTTTAGCAAAGACCAAGGGTTTACATTTTGAAACCTGTGAAGGTGATGAAAGCCAAAAAACACGGTCAAGTTGACACTCTACTGTTAGGGGGAAAGGATGTCCTGAGCTAATTCCATACAGGCTTTGTGGACTCCACCCCCACTCCAGACCAAAACAATCAAGACATTGGGAAAGACAAATCCCATCACCACCAAAGGGAAGGTTGCTGGGACCTGAGGGTGGAGTTCAGCAGCCAGGTTTGGTATAAAAACCAGACACATGGGCCTTGGAGTCTCTCTCTCTCCCCTTGGCTTCACGACTCCTGGCTCATGGCCAGCTCTCAGAGTGCCATTGGGATTCCAGGGCAGCGGAAAGTGTAGGATGCATTTAAGACTTTATTTCCCTCTTTTCTCCCTGAGTTGTACATTTTCTCATTTCCCCTTCCCTTGTAAATAAACCTTTTATTAACCTTTTGTATGTGCCTGCAGTATAGTATTAATAAGTCCTTTTTAAGCACACAGGTGAGGACCCACAGTCAGGCAACCCGTTATATATTAGGGCTACCTTGTAACAGTTTGGCGCCCAACATGGTTTCCAAGTTACACCCGCGGTTGACCAGCCCAAAAACTTTCCTTGCGTTGGTCACCATAAGCGCACTAGGTCTGCAGGACTCGCAGTGTAATCTTTGTCTCGAGTCCTGAAAAGTCTTTTTTTCCCCTTGGCGTACAGCTCGCTCTTGTGGGTGTGTTTTTGACCCAAACATGGCTGCGCTGGTGAGGACCCACAGTCAGGCAACCCGTTTTATATCGGGGCTGCCCTGTAACACTACCACTTTGTGTCTTTTTCACTGGCTGTGCTAGGATGTTCACCGGGTCATTTACATGCAGAAAAAGTTCAAGTACATGAGGCAGGTGTAAGCCCAAAGCAGAAAAACAACTTTCCACTAGAGATTTCCTTCAGATGGTGAGTCTTCCCTGGGAGGTGTGAAAGCATTCCCACTGGCTGTGACCCCAGCTCATCATCTGTCAGCCATGCTGTGGGTTGAGGTTGGAGAAGACTGTTGGGGTAGCTTCCAATTCCCAAGCTCTGTGACTACTGTTACCACTTTGCTGGCTTGACTGGATACCTTTCCAAATGGGGCTGGCGCTGGAGAATAGAGAATAAATGAGCCCAGTTAAGGTCCAGTTGAGAATCAGAACCAACAGTGCTCTATGGGATGTTTCTGCAAAGCCATGACAACACCCCAGTGTCCAGCCTAGGAATACCCGTGGATATTTCTGTTCTTCAGATACCAGGAGCCTCATCTCTGAACAGTTGCTGCTAATCTCCTTTCTAAAATAGTCCATATCTGCCTTGCTAATACCTGCTCCCTCTCTCTGGAATGTTCTGACCCTCCTCTGCATGTCTTGCTCCCTCTTCAAGTATTTGCTCAACTGTCACCTTCCTGGTGAGGTCTTCTAGACCAGCCTACTTATCCAGGTTGCCCTTAAAGGAAATGTTTAGACCATGTACATTTAGTGTAATTATTGATACAGTTGATTTTAAGTCCACATCTTGCTATTTCAATTCCTCCTAGCTCTTCTGCGTTCCTTTTTGCCTCCTTTCCTGCAAAAAATTGTAATGCTCCATTTTATCTTAGCCACCGGTGCTTTTGCCTCTCTGGGTTTTTGTCTCAGTGCTCACTCTAGAAATTATACTATATATTTATAACTTACCACAGGCATATCTTGAAATAATATTACAGTGTTATATTACTTCATGTGTAAAATAGAATTGTACAATAATATACCTACACTTACCTCCTTGCTAACTTCTGTGTTATTGTTGTAAAACATTTTATTATTTCTACATACCTTATAAACCCTACAGAGAGTTAATTTTTGCCTAAAGTCAGTTTTATGGGTGCCTATTTTATTCAGTAGCTTGTAATCTATTACTATTTTTTTTTTTTATCTACGAATTATGCCACATTGGGCCAGCAGGAATCCCTTCAAGTTACCTTCAGTGTGTTTTTGTGTCCCCATCATTCTCAGAGCACTTTGTCCCTTTTGGTGACAGGCTCAAGGGTCATCTTATACGCCCCTGCTCTTGCCCTGGATCCAGCCATTTCTCCAAGGAGCCTTGATTTCAATGGATTCACACACCAAACTCTTGGTATCGAGTGTATTCTTTGGAGTTTAAATCACCGCTACTATACCCCTGTCCTCTTGGAGGACAGAGCTCACACACACACACACACACACACAGAGCTTTGTCTACTTCCATATTGATCAAAAACCATGAGTTCATACCACTACCTCCAATTCTGATCCAACGTCACAGTATTTATTTCAGACTTCCCTTTCCACATCTGTAACCCCCTCCACAAACAGTGAGTAAATTGGCTTTCATAATTTTCAACCCATCACATATTTATACAACCCTCCTGGATATAACTAATATTCTGACCACTCTGGGGCAGGTCATTGATCTGACAGCCCCACTGAGGCTGTGACCCCAGGGCTGAACCTTTGTCCATTTACCCCACATGTCCCTGCTGGTCAGGTGAGAGCAGAAGATAGGCCCTGGGGAAGGCTTGGAGCCCTGCCTGGAAGTGGGCGAGGCCAGTTGATCCGAGCAGACTCCCTATCAAGCAGAGCAACAGGCAAGGCAGGGACTGGGACTTGGGCACCAAGGATGGCAGAGGAGATGCCATGGGCTTGGGGCAGGATGTGAAGGGAAAATTGCCAGGAGGTGGCCGGACTGGTAGCAAATGGGGATTGGAAGCCCTGGAGATGCTGAGCCAATCAGAGAACAGGGGCGCAAGCCCTGGAGAACAGTCACTTCCACCGAGCGGGCCAAATGTCTGGTTCCGCGTGCATGTGAACTGGGCATGCGGTGAGGCCTGGTTCCACTGGAACTTTATCGTCATGTGGGTCACATCCAGGAGGTTTGTCATTAAACAGACATTTTTCCAAACAGTGATGACAGGTGCTTCCCCTCGAGTAAATTAAACCCCTCCAAGCAGGAGTAAAGGAAGCCCATATACGCTCACACATGGACCAAACAGAATGCTGGCCCCCAGTCAGACTCAGCAGGAAGCTGGCCTTCAAGGCAGGCCGCTGTCCTGAAGTGACTCTTTCCTGATCAGCCGGCTGGGTCTCGAGGAGAAAGGCTGCAAGCAAGCTTGTGCAGGGGCCACACTCCAGAAACTACTGGACTGGAGTCGTGCATACCCGAATCCGGGAACCTGAGCGGAATCACAGGCCGAGCTGGGTTTCTGTGTGCGACGGAGGAGTGGCCCTCACAAGAGCCACCAAGCATCCAGAGCGGCCACAGGCCACCAGAGTGTGTGACCAACGCCCCCACAGCCAAGCGCCAGCAGTGGCCTCTTGTCAGTTTCCTCCTTCGTTCCTAGGGTGGCCTCAAATCTCTGGGAGCAGACAGCCTAGCTGGGCTTGGGATGGCAGCGAGGTGATCAGCTTCGTGTTTCCTCGCCATCCTGATTTCCCACCAGCCAAGTACTGCATTAATGCCCCCTGGCACCTTGTCTCCTCCCCAGTCCCAGGATGGCTCATCCCAGGCTAATCCCCAGTGGCACCCCTTCCCTTTCCTGCTCCCCTCAGGAGCGCCTCTCTAGTCCCTTCTGCAAACCATGAGGGGACAGACCTTGCTCCATTGAGCACCAACATCAGCCCCACAGCTGGAGCCGCAACTTTATCCTTCCTTTAAAAGCTGCACTTTCTCACGTTGGTTAAATAGATTTTGCATTGTTCTCTAACGAGACGAGAAAGACATGTCTGTCACAGAACACTAGCATGTAAGGAAAAATGACTTTCTGGTCCTACTGCTCGGTTGGGGTGTCTCCTTTGATGGTGTTCTGCTGCCTTCGTGTGGCTCGTCTCACACCTAGGTGACATTTTACTGAGTGCTCGCTTGGAAGCTCATGGGCGGGGCGGGGGGGGCGGTGCACCTGCTGCCAGTTGCACCTGGGGGCACCTGCTGCCAGTCGCGCCTGGGGGCGCTGCAGAGTCTAGCATCAGCCCCCGGAGGTCTGGCTGAAGCTCATAGGCTCTTCCTGTCTCCAGCTGGGAGCAGAATCAAGCACCAGTTGCTTCACGAGGAGAGTTGGTCGTCCGTTTCGCCTGGCCAGCATGCCACCCCAGTTTTGCTCTCACTCCTCAGCACCCGCACACACACTGACCCCATCTCCATGCTGAGTCCAGTGGGCACTTTATAGCCTCTCTCCTCAGCAGCACTTGACACCGTTATCCCTTCTGTCATTTAGCCAATCAATGTTTGATTGTTGTTTTTTCTTGAGCACTAATTATGTGACAAGCAAAATGCTGAGTATCGAAACTCCCTCCTCTGTTGATTCCCAGGACAAATTCTCTGCTTCCCTCCTCCTTTGACCCTGGTTCTTTATATATATAATATCTTTATATATATATACACAATATCTTTATATATATATAATATCTTTTTATATATATAATATCATTGTGCATTTTTAAATAATGTTTGCTTCCCCCCTCCCAGTGTAGTCCCCATAGAATTATTTTCTCCTCCAATGCACCCGTGTACCATCACCTCAGTCCCCTGTGCTCCTCCCGCCCTCCCTCTGCTCCCTCTCCCTCTCCCTGACCTGCAGGATGTCTCTGGTTTATAATTATCTGTTTGTTTTTGTTTTGTTGTGTTGTGTTTTGTATTGTTTGACCCTGTTTCCTAAGTTTCCAAGTTCCTGGTCCTTAGCCCCACGTTGTGGTCCTGGCCGCTGTCCCTCAGCTCTGGCAGAGGCGTTGGCATTGGCCTCTCTGGTGCAGGGAGACTCGGCCGCAGGGAGCAGCCTAGCACCAGTGCTGTTCTGGAAGGTGCTGCTCCCCGGCCTCCATCACCGCCTCCTTGGAGCCTCGGATGAGCACAGTGTACTACACAGCGCCATCAATCACCAAGGCCCGTTGATGGAGATAATAATAATTACCTGTTATTATTCAAGACCTTTCCGCATCTTCCCATCTCCATTGTCGCCGCTGCCCGCCACCCACACTGTTGCCCGCCTGGGGTGTGGAGGTTACTCATGGTCCACTCTGCCCCCTCATGCTACATGCAGCCTTCTCAGTGTTTCTGTTGTTCCACAATGAAAATAACTTAGTTGGTTTTCTCCTGATCAAATAAATAGCACCAGATTAATATAAAAAGCAAAGCAATCATAAAATCATTAGGAAGGAAGAAATAATCACCCAAACCCCACTACCCAGGAACACCCTCTCCCTCCACGAGCCAGGATACTCATCCTTTCGGGACCCTTTTATGTTGCTCAATCCTATGAGAAAAGACTCCGAACCTCATCCCCAAATGGGTGCCTGATACCCCAGGGACCCCGAGGGAGGAGTTAATTTTAGGAAGGAACCAAGAGGGCCCTGGACAAGTGCATATATAATTGCATATTAGGGATATATGGTCACGCAGTTTGCTTTGAAAAAAGGGCATCTTTCATTTCATTACTGCCCCTGCCACTTCCCTCTCACTGTCTTTCCCCCTGCACCCCACCCCACCCCAGCACCCAGTGCTGGGAACCCAGTATGTAGACTTTCACACCTTCTACATGCTCATGTCATCATGGGCCGGATTTGGCCCCATCAAGGTGACACGGTGTCAGGGGCTTTATTGTCATAGGGACAAAGTCCAGGTTCAGGCAGTGGCTCCACAAAGTGGTCAACTTCCTTCAGACTGTCCCCCTTGCAGTCTTCCACACTGTCACACAATTTGTCTTCACGCTTTATCTTCAAGGTCATAAAACAATTGCCAAAGTGCCAACCATCACACCCACAATTCAGATAAGGAAAGGGGAAGACCATGGAGGATAAATAACCTCACCACACTCCACCTCTAACTTCCACTGTCTGCAAGGCAGGCTGAGAAAAACACCCTCACATCCCCCCACCCTGGCACATGGCTTCAAGGGTGTTGTTTCGCCATTAGTGTATGTCTTCATTTTCTCAACAGTGGACCAGAGTTTAGATCCGACTTTGTACATGCCCTGTTGCACTCAACCACACTTCCCAGATTTCTCTTCAAGTGGGTTTGTGTGAAATGATTTCCCTCAGCCAACTATAGGCGCCCGTGTGTGTGTGCACATCTGCTCACACCCTCGTGCCCCCTTGACGCGCCTCCCTGAGTGTCCCAACATTTGGCCAACTACAGACTGCATCAGTCACGCTCTGCCTCAGCCCCCGGGCCAGCTCTTGTTTCTGTGGGCTGGAGCCTCAACTGGGTCACTGGGTGGAAAAGAAGATGCATCCACATTCTAGAGTCTTTGCTGATGGCAAAAAGCTGATAGCAACTCCAATTCCGTCTCGCATCTGTGAGTATCTGTCTCTTCCTCTTTTTTTTTAAATTTTTTTTTAAGATTTATTTATTTATACAAGTACTGGGTACAGTCAGAAGCGTGGGAGGGTGAGAGGATTCACTAGAGACAGAGCAGGGAGCAGAACAGGCAGACTGATGATACACTGCTGAGGGGAGCAGAGGATGCGGCAGGAGAGGTCTGCCGCGCCATGTGGGACCCTCGCAGGCAGCCAGGGATCAAACAGGCGCTGCAGAGGCTGCGGGCAGCTTCTCGGCCCAGCGCTCAACCACTGCACCACCAGGGGAGGCCCTTCCTCTTTTTTTTAAAGCACACACTGCAGAAATGAAGCTCACTGGTTATATATGTATGGCCTCTCAATATTCTTTTTTTTCTAAGACTTATTTTATTTATGCATACAAGAACTAGGGTGCAGGCCAGAGGTGCCAAGGGTGAGAGGACTCCCCAGAGACAGAGTGGGGAGCAGCACCTTCTGCATCAACATGATCAAGGCCGCAGGTGATGGCCACAGAGGCTAGTGGCATAAAAAGCCCGATTAATTCACCCTACACTGGGGTAGGGTTGAGACAGCAGAGGAAAGGGGCAGGCTTGGATGTCTGCCCAGATGTAAGTCAACCCAACATTCTAGATGCTTCCAGCAGGTGATCCAAGGACATCTGAAGGGACCAGCTGGCTTCCACTGCATCGCATTTCAGAGTTTCACATTCAGTGTATTCTTTGATCATAACCACAGCTCTCTGGGGGAGACGCTTTCTCCCCACTTCTCAGTGAGGCTGCTGGGATTCCACAAGACTGGAGGATGGGCCTCAGGGTCTCAGTTGACAAGTGCTGGAGCTGGAACAGGATCTCCGGCTCCTCCCTCTGTCTGACACATGGAGTTGCCAGACCAGCCTCACACACGAACACGGAGGAAATGCCACCAAGTGAGAAGGAAAGTGAATGTCGATCTCCTGCGAGTTTGGTTGGTGTGATTTTTTTTTTTTTAAGATTATTTATTTATACGAGCACTGGTACAGTCAGAAGCGCGGGAGGGTGAGAGAATTCACCAGAGCCAGAGGGGAGAGCAGAGAAGGCAGACTGAAGTACACTGCTGAGGGGAGCAGCGGGTAGCAGGAGAGGTCTGCGCCATGTGGGACTCTTGCCCAGCAGCCGGGGATCGAACTGGCGCTGCAGAGGCTGTGGGCAGCTTCGCAACCCAGCGCTCAACTGCTGTGCCACCGGGGAGGCCCCTGGTTGGTGTGATCGTAAAGGCTCTTACTGCTGTGCCACCGGGGAGGCCCCTGGTTGGTGTGATCGTAAAGGCTCTTCCCCTGTGGGATTCATCCTCCGTCCTCAGACTGAACGTCAATGCCAGGAGGATAAGGCAGCGAAGGGGAAGGTACCGTCTCTGGGCCACCGTGCCAGGTTCACATCGCGTTCTCTGGGTGCAGGGCAGACCTACCTGGGCTTCATGGGGGTCACCTGGGTACCCCCTCTGCCAGATACAAAGCTGAGGCTGCTCCTGTGCAGCCTCCGGAGTGAGGGCCGCCATCCTGGATGACACCTGGGTGCAAGTAGCTCCTGTCTAAGGTGGCAGATCACACGAGGGGAACACAGCTAAGGCCCCCATCGGGGGCACACCTCAGCTGCTTCCACCCAGCTGCCGGTGGTCATGTTGAAGCCTCAGTCCAAATCTGCAAGGGCATGCAGGGCCGTGGTTCCCTCTCCAGTGACGGGCTTCATCAGCAGCCATCGGGCAGACAGGTAAAGGAGAGTGCTGGAGCCCTCAGTGGCTTTTTCAGGCCTTTCCAGGCTTTTCTACACCAATTATAGTGTGGCAGCCAGGCATAGGGTGGGCAGGGGGCCAGGAGGCCGGGAAGCCTGGGAGCCTCCAGCGAATCTCTACCTTTCTCTTGGGCTCTCTCTGGCGTCCTCTCATAGCCCTTCCACCACCCTTATAGCCTCCATCTTCTCAGCTCGTTGTGCCTACTTACGCATACCTACACCACACGCCAGGTGTCCACAGTCAGGCACTCGTGCCCCCAGCCCATGCTCCCGAGTGCCTCCTGCATTCAAGGCTGCAGGTGCCAGCCCCAGAGGCCAAAGCGCAGAAGCCTGAGCATCTTCACTTACCCTCCAAGGGTCCCATGACATCACAGCGGTCACACAACTTCTTCCAGGAGACAGCAATAACGAGTGGTCCAGGCCGGACTGGAGCCCTGGACCCTGCCCTTTCCAGCAGCAGAACTGGACAAATTTCAAGATGGTGCATCATGAAGTGCCTCAGCTGTGACCAGCCATCTGATGGGCTGGGCAGCGGGGTGTTAAAGCTGCACCCCCTGCGGGGAGGCCAAGAACAGAGGGGCCTTTGCAGAGATGCAGGAGACAGACTGCTCCCCTTTGCTAGAAAACCGCCCCTGCTGTGATGAAGCTGCCCAGCCTCTCCCCTTCCTGTTTTACGCTCACCATGACTTTTAACCAGCAGGTACAGAAGCCCTACCCCCCCACCCCCCAGCCCCAGGCCTACCTGTTGTGGGGGAACTTGTGAGGATTTTGGCCTGCAGAAGCGCAGTCCTGAGCTGCCTGAACCCTCTGCAGCCTCCACTCTCCCCAAACCACCTCTCCATGGGGCACTGGACCTGCCTTCTCAAGCCCTCAGGGAGCACATGTCTTCCAGAAACAGCAGCAGAGTCTCTCTCCCTGGGAGAGCAGAGGAATTTTCAGCCTGAAATTTAAAAAGAGAGTTCTTTTTATAGTTTCTCCTTCCAATCTATCTCTAGGCCGCGCTCCGAAATGTCACTTGGATCACCTGTTTCCTGGGCACCACACCCCCCCTCCCCGCCCCCGCTGCACGTCCCCACCCCTGCACATCCCGTTGCTTGGCATCTGTGTGTCTTTCAGCCTCTGCCGGGAACCTGGCATCCAGGCATCAGAGCTGGTCTCAGTATTTGAGCCCTGCTGCTCACGCCCACCCTGACCGCCTCTACTTCCCCCCATCTGCCTCCAAAACTGTGGGGGCACTCTGACCTCACAGCCGCCCAGAGAAGCCGCATCTTCTGGCTCAAGCCAGTCAGGGGGACGCTCTGCTTAACCCACAGAGCTGCAGGCACAGCATGGCCACCAGGGCCTGTTTCTACTGCGAGGGGCCGGGCCAGTCACTCTGCTCAGCCCTGCCCTGGCTGCCCACCCCTCCAGACCCTGCACTGAGCTGCCGCCCATCCTGCGGGCCCAAAGGTGGACCTCAGGCCCAGCGGTCCTTCTTTACCTCTTTCTGGACAAGGTGTCACTTCCAGGTCCCATGGGAGGGGGACCTGAGGGATCCCACTGATGGCTGGACTGCCAACAGGCAGGCCCTGGTAGGCTCCCCGAGCTCCCCAGCCCAGCCTGTTGGGTGACTCTGCCGGGAAAGCTGTCCCCACAGCAGGACGATGAGTCAGAGCTGGCAAAGGCAGCAGCACCACCGCCATACTGCAGGGGAGGACGAGCCCCCAGGCCCTCCCCGTCTTCCCACACCCAATCGGCAAGCAGCCTGCGCCCCAGGCTGGGTTCCAGGGGGGTCCTCCGTGGCCACCCCCAGTCACTCCCGCCCGGGAGGCAGCAGTGGTTTGGCTGATCCGAGGAATTTAAGCACCACCAGGCCATTCACATCTGTCTGGAGATGTGCACTGATCCGCTTCTTTCCCGCACAGCCTTGACCTTCCTCGTTAATTTGGGGCAGCAGAGAAAGAAGAGGCCTGTGATCTCACAGATGCGTTAGGCGGCGGCTGCAGGTGCAGATGGTGGGAAGGTTCCCGCACAGGGTGCCCAGGGTCTTCGCTGACACCACAGCCCTTGCTCCCTGAGGGGTGCCAGAGCCCCCCCATCTGCACCTGCCACTTTCCCTTGCTGGAGGGCCCTCCCCAGCAGGAACACTGGGGGGCTGGGGGCCAGTACAACGGCCTCTCCCAGCAAGGAAGGGAGGGTCTCCAAGAGAGGATGGAGGAGCTCCGGTGCCCAAGGTCGGCCGCTCCCTCTGGCACTTCCTGGGATCTTGGGCCTGCCCTGCTACCTGTGAGCAAAGATGGGCAGGCAGGTGCGTTCAGGGAAAGGGTTGCCTCCCAAGGGCATGTTCAGAATAGCTGTGACCCGCATGCACTGAAGAAATGTCAGTGACGGTAAAAAGAGCAGTGACCGATCGGGGAGAAGCCGCTGAATCTGAGCGTGGACCAAGGGGCTCGGAAGCCATCATTGCCTGTCTGCCTGGCCCCTAACCCTTCGGGGTCGCCAGGCCACCCATCCCGCGGCAAACCCACAGCAGGAGCTGCCATCCTGCATGTCCGCCTCTCCCTTTGCAGTCCTGGAATCTGTTAATGATTCTGCACCTCAGCTTCGTGGGCAGCTGGGTGGCAGGCCCACCATGGACTCTGCAGGTTGTAATCTGCCCAGACTCCGGAGAGGTGCACCGAGCACTCCCCACCCTGACCTGAGATCCTCCTGTCAAGGGGGCAGGGCCACGGCCAGAGTAGTAGGGGTGGCGGGGGCGGGGGTGGGAGGGACACATGGATTGCAGGGTGTGTGTGTATGGGTGTGCGTGCGTGTGTGTGTGTGTGTGTGTACGGGAGTGTGTGTGCAGGGTGTGTGTATACGGGGTGTGTGGTGTGTGTGATGAGGGTGTGTGTGTACAGGGGTGTGTGTATACAGGGTTTGTGTGCATGGAGTGTGTGTGTGTACGGGATATGTGTGTGTGTACGGGGGAGTGTGTATACAGGGTGTGTGGGGTGTGTGGGGTATGTATGGCGAGGGTGTGTGTATATATGGGTGTGTGTGTAGGGGTGTGTGTGTATGGCATATGTGTATATAGTGTGTGTGGTGAGGGTGTGTGTTGTGTGAGGCATGTGCATATGCTCTGCAGGGGGTGTGCGTGGGGGTGAGTAGGGGTGAGAGAGCACTACTACGGCCGGCCTCCCCACTCTCCAGACTGTCCTGTCTGCCACGGCGGGGGTGGGGGGGGTGCGGGAGGGGCAGAGCCCAGTGGCCCCAGGACACCCACGTTTCTCCGGGTCCGACTCCTTGCTGCCACTGCCCACTTGCCCTGCCCTTCCCCGCCCTCCCAGCCTCCTTGCGACGCCCTAGTGGCTCTGGGGTCAATGGCAGATGCACTGGCAGGGGACTCAACCTGCGAGCCTGGCCCAGCCCGGGCCGAGCTCTGTGGTCCTGAGGAAAGGACACTCGGGCCCAGGCAGGTTGGCCTGGCTGTTGCAGGTCCTTGCAGACTTGCGTGCCTACCTGACCAGACCCTGGGGCCTACAGGGCTGTGACAGTCCTACGCTGTATCCTGTCCCTCAGCTGCCCTCCCAGGCGCCCCACTCTTCCTGGCTGCGGGGGAAACTTCTTACTAAGGACTTAGCAAACCGAATGTTCTGAAGTTCTGTACCTGTCTCAGGGCCTGAAGGGAGTGCCCAGGGAGAATGTTCTAGAAGGAAGGGCAGGGGGCAGGGTCAAGAAGGGAAGGAAGCTCAGCGGGAACGTGGCTTCGGTGTGGCCTCTGATGGGCCCTCGGAGAGTGCTGCAGGGTCCAGGCCCCGCTGGGTTTGTCCTGCGCAGGGGCCATGCCAGTCAGTCACTGGCCACTGGAGGTGTCTTTCCCAGCATGGGGTGAGGTGGCTCCAGGCCAGGAGTGAGTCACCAGCAGCAGTTGGAGAAAGGACACCCCAGCCATATAAGGGGCCCTGCAGTGCCAACAGCTGCTTCCAGTCCTGGCTCCACCATGCTGGAATCATTCTGAGCCTAAGGGGAAAGAGGCATCGAGTGCAGCGTTATTTATGATTAAAATTTTTTTTAATGAACAAACCTAAAGTATCAAAAGGACAGGAATAAGCCAACTATGTCAGTTAATTAAGTAGATAGAGACACATTCGTATGGCATTCTTGGTCCCATGAAGCCTGCTGTGGCCCATCGCCCTGATTCTCTCTGGCACTTCTTTCCTCTGCTCTCTCTGCTCGAACCCAACTGATCTCCTCTCTGGCCCCACAACTCCCAGCTCGAGGCCTCCCCTCTCTTTCCTGGGCCTCAACGCTTCTCCTAAATCCTCAGGAGCGAGGCCTTCTCTGCAGCAGCCCTGGTGCTCTCACCTGCTCATTTCTTTCTTTTTTTTTTTTTTTTTTTTAATAGAGGCATGCTTTATTTATTTGTTTGCTGGTTTGTTTGTTTTTTGTTTGTTTTGTTTATACATGCACTGGGTACAGTCAGAAGCGCGGGAGGGTGAGAGAATTCACCAGAGCCAGAGCGGGGAGCAGAGCAGGCAGAAGGACCGAAGTACACTGCTGAGGGGAGCAGCGGGCGGCAGGAGAGGTCTGCGCACCATGTGGGACCCTCCTCCGGTGGCCGGGGAGCAGCCGGGGATCGAACCGGCGCCGCAGAGGCTGCGGGCAGCCTCGCAACCCAGCGCTCAACCGCTGTGCCACCGGGGAGGCCCCCTCATTTCTTTCTTAACCTGTAACTGTTTCCCTTTCAGAGTAACTCCAGGGTGGTACCTGTTTCTTCCGTGGCTTATCAGGGCCTGGAGTAGGGAGTCACCACAGATGCCGTCTGATGTAGACGAGCGATGACAGTCACCAAAATAAGGCAATAAAATGGAAAAAGCACCAAATCTGCTCCTAAGGGATAACATCATGTTGTGAAATGACACGTGCTTGGAAAGAACCCTGCTCTGGCCAGAGGAGCAACTCGGGTCTCTGCTCCTTGCCTCCGACAGCTGAGATGCGGGGTGAACTACAGAGACAGCGCTTCTGGCCTGGCGCCAGCTCAGCACAGCATTGCGGTCCCAAAGGAGAGCAGCTGGATCGCTTCAGCTGACTGGCTGGGTGGGTTTTCAGGCTGCAGTTGATGTAGGGATGTGGGGTCTCCCACCCAGAGTCCAGGGGTCTTGCTGGATTCCCAGGGGCCAGCAGGGATGGAGCTTGAGAGGCAGAGCACAGACTGAAGCCCCGGTCCTTGGCTGGACACTGCTCCATGCAGTGGGAGAGTAGGCCCCAGCAAGCAGAGTTGCTGGGTACAAATCACAACAGTGGAAAGCAAGAACTCCCCAGATTCTTGAGGCTCAGGATGGAAAGACCTCATCAAAGGAGAATACCCAGGAGGGTCCCCCAAAGGGCACTGCATGAAGACCAAGGTATCCCCAGAGCCCATGTGGCTCACGACCCCCTACAAAGCTCCAGGCCAGCCTTGCAGGACTCAGCTGAGGACAGGCTAGCATATCACTTGCTGGAACATGCAGAGAAACCTTTAAAGGATTGCAGCAAAACCCAGCACCCAACAACATAAAACACACTGTCCCACGAGCAAGCATAACTGGCTAAACATGCATCAAAACAGGAAGCCATTCCCCACAGTTGGGGGACGTCAGCAGAGCAGGCCCAGACGACAGCCGCCACGGACTCAGCAGACAAGATCGCCGTCCCCTGCCTGGAGCAGAGTGGAGGGCAGCAAGGAAGGTGGGGAGATGCAGGCACGGGAAAGAGCAAGTGACGCTTCAGGGAGGAGAAGCTGAGCACCTGAAGAGAGCCTGATGGGCTGGGCTTCAAGGCCAACTAGAGCACCCGGAAATTGGTAAAGCAGGAGATGAGCGACAGAGACAGTCCAAAGAAGGCCCGAGAGAAACAGCTCCAGGGCCCTGTATTTCTGGTCGTATACAGTGCTGTGAGGCAATGTTACCTTACTAAAAAAAAATTTAAATAGAGCTTCAGTCATCCATTATGAGAGAAAACCAAGTGGTGAGACTTGGTTATATTGGAATCCCAGTAGAGAAGATTAAAAATAAAAAGGAAAAAAAAGCCAAATTTTTCCCAAAATTGATGAAAACTACCCATTTATAGATAGTAAATGCTCAATAAACTCCAAGCTCATGCAACATAAAGAAAAACATCAAAGTCCACCACAATCCCATTGCTGAAAAGCGATAAAAATGGAAATTTCAAAATAGCCAGAGGAGCAAAAAGAGGAGGAAGATCCTTGTCTGCTCAGAAGCTCTGCCAGGGGCCGCCCTGGGGTTAGTCTCAGGCTGTCACCACTGTGGCCTGAGTTCGATCCCCGGCCGGGGAGTGACCCACAGGGCACAGCAGACCTCTCCTGTCTCCCCGCTGCTCCCCTCGGCAGTGGATTTCAGTGGATCCACCTGTTCTGCTTCCCACTCTGTTTCTGGTGAATCGTCTCACCCCTCACACCTCTGGCTTGTACCGCAGTTCTTCTACAAAAAAATCAATAGCTTTGTCAGATGGGACAGAGGAGCATCCTCAGGGTAAATAAAAGCTGTCAACCTAGAGCCTATACCCTGTAGAAATAGCTGATGGCAACAAAGGCCAAACAAAGACTTTCAGACAAAGAAAAGTAAAAGAATGTGTCATCTGCAGACCTGAACCAGGAAAACTGCTCAAGGAAGATCTTCCGGCAGAAGGTGCTGGAAAACTGGACCCACGCAAAGAAACAAAGAGCCTCAGAGGTGATTAATAGTTGGGCAAACAGAAAGAACATTTTCTTGCTTTTTTTTTTAAGATTTATTTATTTATGCATCCAAGAGCTGGGGTGCAGGCCAGAGGTGTGCGGGGTGAGAAGACTCACTAGAGTCAGAGAGGGGAACAGAACAGGCCGATCTACTGAAATACACTGCTGAGGGGAGCAGCGGGAGACAGGAGAGGTCTGCTGCGCCATGTGGATAGCTCCCTGGCTGGGGATCACACTCGTGCTGGCAATAGCTTGATAGCACTGTCTTTAATCCCTGTACCACCAGGGAGGCCCAACATTGTCTTGCTTTTAAATCCCTTTTGCTGCAGGAGGCCTTGTTGCTCCAGCCAGATAGGATACTGACAAGCAGCTAAGAGAAAAGGCCTCACACCGTGGGGCTGAAGATCTGGCATCCCTTTGCTTTTTGTTCTTGGTCATAGAGAAAGAAAAATTTATCAGAAAGGTACATTGGGCTATAAATTATATGTATCAGTGGACTGCAAGCAATTGGCACAGAAAATTACCTGTTTAGAAATTAGTTACTACACAATTCGGCCCAATTAACAATGGGAGACAATTTATTGTATATATCTGACAAGCAATCCAGCATAACAATTATAGTATATCCTTGTTTTGATTTTTAGAAGTTTCCTTTTTATTTAGAAGTTTCTTAGGAAAGTTTTTAAATGAAGTTAACTGTGTTAAGAAGTTTGTAGGTAGAAAAAGTTCTGATAACTAAGCAGCAGCTGGTCTCCGGCTGAAGGTCATGTGAATAGAATAGTCCTTTGATGCTTAGGCTTTAGCTGATAGGGATGCACTGGCGGTTATTCACTGTTTTAAATAATTGTCTAAATGAAAAAATAAGTAGCTTTAATGTTAGGTTTGGTTTATTATCTATTAACCTTGAAAGCTGCCGTCTAGCTGAGACCTGTAGGGGCCAGTAGTCTATGGGAAACATAATATACTAATTGTTTGTGCTTTACACATGATAATGTATTTCCTTATTATTATTACGAATAATGAATAAAAAAAGACCTGCTGAGCCTCTCGGCAGAAGATACTAGCACCTCACCAAGTGTCGGTGTCTTCTCATTCCCTTCCCCTCAGTCCCTAAGTTTCAGATCATTCGTTTTCGCCGACGCCGTCTCATCCTTTCAGGAACCCCTGACACGACATTTTGCTGGAGGCTGGTCCACGGCACCCTTTCAAAACTGATGTCAAAATAATTGCAGCATATCTTGGGGGTTTCCTTTGGTTCTGGCATTCTAGAAGGGAGTTTCTAGAAGGTTTGCACTACCCTGCTGTGGCATGATCTGCTTCACCCAGCACCTCAGCACACGCCGAATCCTTAGCTGTAGCAAGAAAACCAATGTTCTGCATTAACCAATATTGGGCACCAACGTTGCAAGCTGTGAGGGGATTGAGCGGAGCAGAGAGTAACCCAGAGCAGGCTCACTCCCAGGGCCAGGCCGAGGCCACCCCTGCATCTGAGGCCCTGAACCCGCCACACCAGCAGACTGTCTCAGGGGGCGGGAGAAAGCAAGGAGACCACCACATGCTTTCTCGCTTCCCCTTGGGAAGGTCTTCTTTGCCAGGAGGCTTCTCCTAAAGGCACCTCTGGACATGTGGCATTGGTGGAAGGTGCCAGAAGGTGGGCCTCAGGGAGAGCAGGCTTGAGAGCCGTGAGCAAAGGGCAGAGAACCTGAAAAATGGCAGGTTGGCTGAAGAAACTTCTAGAAGAAATGCACTGCAGGTGTGGGGAGCATGGAAGGTGATGTGTTTGCAGAGGTGTGGGGTGAGGGACACAGGGTGAGCCCCACCAGAGGCATCAGGGCTGCCAGGAGGGCAGGAACGGCGGAGCTGGCCCAGTACGGTGCCCAGTGGAGGGTCCGTGGGGAGGCAGGAAATGCAGAAACCCCCGTACTTTCCTCTCAGTTTTGCTGTGAGCCCAGGACTGCTCTAAAATGTAAAGTTGGAAGAAGAAGAGGAGGTGGAAGGGGTGGTGGGCACTACCGCCAAGGTGGTCAGGGTCACATGGACAGTGGCTGAGCCCCGGGACGGTGGGTCCCCTAGATGTGATGTGGTGAAATGGCACCCACCTCTGTGGTCTTTCCCCCGAAAACCCATCACTCCAGAAATCACAGGAAAAGTTTCAGATGGATCCCAGCAGAGAAATAACCTACAAAACACCTGACAAGCAGCACTGACCACTGTCTGTCTCGACACAAACAAGGTTTTTGCAAGAACAGTCATGGCCACGAGGAGCAGGACCTGCCGTGACAGCCCCGGGGGCCCAGGCTCCGGAGTGAACTCACAGGGCCAAGGGTCAGCACCGCTGGTGCTTAACCACGCTCTCCACAGCATCTGCAGTGCCAAGTGTGTCCTGGAAAACAGAATTCATTTTAAAACTGACCTTGGCCATGCTTACATGGTCCTCACCCTGTGGTGCCCACTGCCTGTGCAGGGGCCTGTCCAGTGGCACCTGGGCTTGGGGCCAAGGGAGGCACAGGGCTCAGGGTCTCCGCTGCCCCCCCACCCCCCGCTGTCCCAAGGCAGCTTGGACCTCAGCACTCTTGGGCTCGTCAGCGCTTACCACGGCCTGAACACGTACACTCCTGTCCCCCAAAACCTGCCAGGCAGAGGAGGGGTGCTGCTGTCCCTTCTGCCCGCTGCCGAGGGCAGGTGTGAACAGCCCCCCCCCAGACAGCTGAGTTTCCCTGGCCCTTGACCTTTGGGTAAGCAGGTGGACATGTCTTGGTCCCCTTACCTTCCAGTGGGGAGAGAAGCAGCGCAGGCCAGTGCTGTTCCTGTTGGGCCCAGAGGGAGGGAGGTAGAGCGAGCAGGTACCACGTCCGGCCTGCGGGGAGCGGGGCACCCAACTGCCTGTGCTCCGCTGGGGCGCGTTGTTCCCAGCTCCCTGGAAGGGCCTATGGGCCAGAGGGCAAGAGCTGCAACCCCAGGGCAGCACGGGGCCCACTAAGTGGCCAGGGAATGATACAGAGACGGGCAGGTGCCTGTGGGCAGGAGGGTAGAGGACGATCTGGGGAGAAGTGAGATCCCAAGCACACCTGGAAAGATGGGTGAGGTGTTGATAAATAGAGGGCTACTGCTAGGAACAGTGTTAGCAGAGGAGGGGAGACCCACACTTGGCGCAGACCTGCCTTCCACTGCCTGGGGCGCTAGCGGCCGGACCGGCCAGGCCAGTGTAGAGGTGTCTTCTGCTCCTCCTGCCCTCCGGCCCGCATCACATGCCAAGCTGGCCCTCACTTCTGTGCACCAGAACCAGATCCTGGGTCCAGCTCCCTGCGGGTGTGGAGACGCCTTCACTGTGTCGTGTGTCAGAGAAACCTACAGGGAGGCCTCCCGGCCTGAATCAAATGGGGAACCCAAAGGGAGACTTAGAGAGGCCCCGAGGGAGTGGGGACCTAGGGGGTGGCCCTGTCTCCAGATGCTTCTAGGGTGCCTGTGGGGATGGCTGTCCCCATCACTGCCCCAGGGCTGCCCCAGACAGACCCTCAACAACTCAGTCCAGCCTCCCCAGCCCAGCCCAGGGCAGTTCCCTGGAGTGTGGGAGGTGTGGGTCAATTTCCTGGCTCGCATGGCCCTTGGGTCTCATTCTACTGACCCCACGTTAGCCAAGGGGACAGGACTTCTGGGCAGATCACCATCAGCAAGCCCTTTCCCCGGGAAACAACATGTCCTTTTATTTATGGGGTTTTCCTTTCTCCCCATCAAATCAGATTTTCTTTCTCACACAGCTGAGGTGAGAGACAAAGACTCATGTGTAACAGCAGCAGCCCCCACGGATGGACACCTGGACGGCGCTAACCCTGCAGGAAGCCACCTTTAGGGCTTAAAGCCTTTTCCCTACCTGTGTTCCTCCTGTGGGCTACAGTTACCTGGTTTTGGTTGTGAGTTTTACTTAGCATAAGCCAAAGAAAGGGCAGTGGTTCTAGACTGCTAGCTCTGTTTCTAGCTGGTCGTCCCACTGAATTTTTATTTAAAAAAAAAGGAAAGAAATTCTACCTGCATTTCATTTGAAGGAATTGTATCTCAATACAAGGTTTGAATCAAGAATTATCCTATTTTACTTTATTTTTCATCTCATTTTCCAAGACAGATGATCAAATCACTGCTACACATCAGTTCACAAGTCCTACACAATGCTCAACTGCTTTCTGTTTCCTCGTGTGTAAGATGAAAGGTTCTTTTTTAAAGTTTCCTTCTACTTAAATTTTTTTTAATTTATTTTAATTTGGGGGGTTACATTGTTGCTCTTTCCACACCTGCACATGTCCCACTCATTCTCCTCCAAGACACCCGAGTTTTGACTGTACAGGAGAGGCGAAGGGCTGTTTATTTTGCACACTCAATGGCTAGAAGGAGAGACAGGAATTGACCTGGACCAGGATGAAGACGGTGCCGTCGAGGCTGGCCCTGGGGTCTGTGGGCTCCACCACCATGCACAGAAGGAAGCGTGGCCGCCTCCCAGGACCATACCCCAGAGGTGACCTCGCGGCCAGGCGTGACACTCAGGTGCCTCCAGGCTTGGAGACAAGTGAAGCGCAAGCCGGGGAGAGCCCGCCAAGCCCACCCGAGCGCCTGCAGATAAATAAGCTCTAGAACTCACGTTGACCTAAAAAATTTGGGGCCAAACCTGACCCTCATGATGCCTGTTTCCTGGCGTCAAGTTCACTCCTCACAAAACTCTGAGGTGCGACAAGTGGGGCTCACTGTCTGAGGTCAGCGGCTGGGTTTTGGGGTGCCCAGTTGGGCTTTTTCCTCTGGCTCCCCCAGCTGGGTCTGCCCTGGCCAGGCAAGCCCGGCACTCAGAGGGTAGCATGCTTCTGTGCCCTTTAGGTTGCGCAGGGGTGCCGGCACCAACACCGGCCTCATCGAAGGGAGCAGATCTGTGTCACCGTTGGTGCATTGTCCTGCCATTAGTAAGGTAAGATCACTCTAGAACAGTCCATCCAATGGCCACTCTGGAGATTAAATTCTCTGGAAATGATATTAACAAAAGTAAGTAAAACCAATGTATCAAAAATCATGTGGTCTCAACTTGCAATTAATACATTTATCAAAGAGACATCAACGTTCTTTTTCCAAGTTTCCAAGTCATCAAAATCTGACATGATTACAGACCGAGGGCACATCTGAATTTGGACAATATCAAGGGCTCAAAGGCCACCATATGGCTACCATGTCCTTATTGGACATGAAGTTCTGGAACCTTCCTTGTTCCACTCTCAGTTGCTCACAGCCAACCAGAGATGAATAGAAGTCCCGAAGGCTATCTCCTTCAAGCTTCCTATTGCTGGTTTATTAAATCCCGAAGCAACAACTGAGTCACTTGCAACCTCGAAAGACAATTTAAGAAAGCTGTCTCCAAGCTAAGAACACAGCCCTCCACGTACAAGGCAGGAGGCAAGTCCCCGAAGGAGAAGCATCTGCATGGAATGAGATGCCCCTGAGCGGGAGCGGAGGAGTGAGCCATCAAGGGCGGGGCTCAGAGAAGGGAGATGGGGCTCATCTGCGGCCTCCACCCCCATGGAGGAGAAGCCACTGCGTTTACTCAGCCACCTCCTGCCCATGAGGCAGGTGCTGTGCATTTCCCATCTTGTAGAGGGGGAAACTGAGGCATGGAGGGCCCGGAAGCTTGCCTGAGGTCACGTTGCTGGAGGCTGGCTCAAAGCGGTGTTTGAGTGGCTGCGGGGACATTTGCATAAAATGTGTCTGCGTGTTGGGTGTTTGCATATAATTTATTATAGACCACATGACGGAGGGTCTATTTTCAGGAAAATCACAATCAAAAATAGTATCTCCTCTTCCCAGTGCAACACTCGTTTCCTAAATCTTTCTCTCCTATTTCTTCTCACCAGCCCACTGTTTCTGTTGGTCTCCTGGTTGAAAAACTATGAGGGGGCAACAGAGCAGAGAAACAGGAGGCAGCTCCGGGATCAGTGGGCCCGTGGCTTCTATTTGTCCATAGCCTTTTCTCAGCCGAGGTCTGCCATCAGGATGACCCTGATACCCCGAGTCACGGTCGGTGTCCGTGATCTGTATGTGGCTCTCACAGAGGTGTGGTTTGGTTGCAGTCTTCCCAGAGAAGCAGTCAGCCTGGGGGCGTGAGCAGTCAGAGGAGGGAGCCACTCGCAGACTTGGCCCGGTGGTGTCCCCAAGCCCTGTGAGGAGGACGTGGGTGCTATTTACAGCTCAGACTCCCCAAGAAACAAGGAGACAGCTCCTTTAGTAGGACCCCCTGGGCTGAGTGAGGGCTGTGTCTGGCCCCATGTTGGGCCAACTTCCTGCGCTCTTCACCTTGATTACACACTTAGTAGGTGCACATAGTAGGTGCCTGTTGCCCTTGAACCACAATGTCAAACACTGGGGAAACTGCTTTAAAAGAGATAAAGGTGTTAGCCACATACTTCTTTACAGAGCATTTTCATAAACCGCATTTCTGTAACTGTGACAACTTCCTGGATTATGAGGCAGGAAAGGAAAATCTTGTTTTATTTTCCAGGAAACAAACAATCTGCGGTCCTGACAGCCTGAGTAAGAGGCCCCAGGGTCACGTAGTGTCGGTGGATGCCTGTCTCCTGCACTCAGGTTCCAAGCACAGCTTGTCCTGCTGCCCGCAGGCAGGGTGGAGAGCTGTGACTGCCTCTCCTCCCCATACCCCCAGTTTGCCTACTACCTAGTCAGGCCGAGACGGGCAGAGCCTCCTTCTGAGGACCCCAAAAGCCGCCAGTTGCGCATGGAGCCCATCGGGGCCACCTGGTGTGCAGGGTAGGGAGGAGCAGCTGGCCAGAGGCCACACTCCACAGGGGCTCCCAGGCAGCTCCGCCACACACCCAAGGGACAGGCAGCTCCTGGGTGTGGGGCAGGAGGCCACCAGGCTAGAATAAAGGCGAAACGTCCGCAAGCGCTCAGGGCCAGAAAAGTCCCGTGAGCCACAACATCCAGAGGAAAGCTGAGCTTCACTTCCCAGCCCGTCGGGGCTGCCCTCCCTACCCGTGGGTGTGTCAGCTCCTGGAGGACCCGGGAAAGGTCTGGCATATCTCCAGCTACTTGACCCAAGAGCAGGAGCCACCTGGGCTGCTAGGGTGTCGGGGCGGGGGCAGGGGCCAGTCGCGTGTGTCATTTCCATGCATGAGGCCTCAGACCTGCTGTGGCAGTGGGTTTTATGCTGTTCCTCTCTTGCTGAGAATAAACCCATCAACAGACAAACTCCAGAGAGAATGGAGGGGCCTTCACATGAGATCCCCTGGTCAGGGGAAGGGAGGACCCCCCCACCAGCCAGAGCTCACCCCTCTTCAGGAGGGCTCGCCCAGGTGGGGTGTCTGCTGCTAACAGGAAGGCCCTGACGTCTAGATACCCAAAAGGGGTTGGTTTTTCAGTGTGGAGGAAGCCTGTCTCTGCCCCATAGGAGGGCTCCCTGGAGCTGCCCCGCCTCAGGGACTGGCCCACTGGGTACTCTGGCCTCCCCTGGCTGCTGCTCCTCCTGCTGCTCCCCAGCCGGGGACATTCCCAGGAGCTCCACCCTCCGTCTTCTCAGAGGCCGTGGTGCTGGGTGGGGTGAGGCTCCGTCCATCTCTGGCTGGCCACCAGAGTCCTCACCACAACCCAAAGGGGCCAAAGCACCATCTATGACACGGCTTTGGAAACTGAGGCTCAGAGAGATGTGCCGTCCTCGGCCACATCATGAACGGGTTGCTGGCCTGGTCCTCTCATGGCCTGCCTGGCTGCACAGCCTGGCCCCTCTCTCCCCAGCTTGGCCTCGGGGTGTTTCTGGCACCCTGAAACACAGGCTTAATGTTATGGGTCACCGTGCCCACTGAGGCAGGGGCCACCAGGGCCTGCTTGGGAAAAGACGCTGCTTGGCCCCGGGGGTGCCTGCTCAGGCAGGCCCAGCCCTTGTATCTCAATCAGCTCTCCCGCTGCAGCCCCTCTAGATGATGGAATGCCACTGGCAGTCTCTCTGTGTCCTCACCTCACTTAATCGTCCCCAAAACACCACCAGGTAAAGAAACGTCAGCAAACTCTTTCAGGGGCCACTGGCAGAAACGGAAGCCCTGGTGACCAGCAAGCTCTGGCTGCTGCTGCCCCTCTCACCTGGCTATTCTGGGCGCGGGGAGAGGACACTCACCACGGGCTGAGGTTTTGAAGGGAGACTCTGCCTCCTCTCCCACCTCACAGCCAGCCCAGGTCCACCCACCTCTCCTACTGCCTTGCTCCCTCTGTCTACCCCTGCAGCTTGGAAACAGCAGGTGGGTGAAAAGGCACAGCAGAGAGAGGTTAAGAAACTGGCACATTATTGGGAAATGGTGAGGCTGTTTCAGACTGAAATTTGCCTAAAAATTTCCATCAGTCCTGAAAACAATAATAGTATCAGCTAAGACTTGCTTTACCCACGAGCCA
This sequence comes from Talpa occidentalis, assembly GCF_014898055.3. Taxonomy (NCBI): domain Eukaryota; kingdom Metazoa; phylum Chordata; class Mammalia; order Eulipotyphla; family Talpidae; genus Talpa; species Talpa occidentalis. Next base: position 70,168,382 of record NW_023605194.1, on the reverse strand, counting down.
AGCACACTGCCAAATGATCTACAAATACAAACTCATTAATCTTGTTTTTTTTTTTTTATTTAGGTAATGTTGGTTTACAACACTGTATATAATTAAGAGGTACAGGTTCACACCTCTTGAGGTATACGTCACCATACCAAGGCCCCCATAGTCCTCACCATAGTCTACTGGGTCCCTCCACCCTCTTCCCATCCCCACCCTTCCCTCTGGGAGTCTCATTTCTACAGTCAGATTCCTATGGTTTTTGATTAGTTTTGTCTTTTCCTTTGTTTCTTTATATTTCCCACCTGGGGGAAATCACTCAGCGTTAGTCCTTTTTCCTTTTGACTTTTTTAGCTTAACACCATCCCCTCTAGTTCTATCCATGTTGTTGAAAATGGCAAGAGTTCATCTTTTTTATAGCTGCATAGTATTCCATTGTGGATAGACCACATCTTCCTGATCCACTTCTCTATCCTTGGGCACTGAAGTTGTTTCCACAGCTTGGCTATCTAAATAGTGATGCAATGAATATAGGAGAGCCCATATCCCTTTGAATAAATATTTGCATTTTTCGGGTAGGTGCCTAAGAGCGGAATTGCTGGATCATGTGGTAGGTCGATTTTTAATATTTTGAGAAGCCACCATACTGTTTACACAGGGACTGGGCCCATCTCCCTCCTGACCCACAGGGCATGAGGCTCCTCATCACCCACACCCTCACCAATACTTGCTGTTTCTGGCCTCTTTGAGATGGGCCATTCTCATGGGTGTGATGTTGAAAATGAGCATTTCCTCACATTGATCTTTTTATAAACCCCTCAGGCTGGGGCTGCACTCTCACGTTGTTTTGCACATAAGGACACTGAGGCATAGAGGACTTACGAGACTGAGTCCCTCAGGCGTGAATGTTGGAGCCACGTTTGGCCCCAGGCAGTCTCACAGCAAAGACACTGGGAAGGCTGCTGAATGCATGGCTACTCTGTAGCAGATGCTGTGCTGGGCACTGGTGGACAAAATTCCATCCTGTTCCCTGAGCAATGCCGGGTCCTGTCTCATTCGCGAAGTCAAAAGTGGACGGAACTTGGGCTGAGCTGCTCACGGGATATATTAATTTACGTGCTTGTCTTAACACGGGGCAGATACCTCAAGGAAGTGGTAACGATTAAATAGAGTAACATTACTATGATCTTCATTTCCTGGTGCAAGTAACAGAACTCCCACTTAGAAAGTGTTAAGAAATAAGGAAATGATCAGATCACACCCTAGGAAGTTCAGAGCTCCTGCGAGAGCTCCAGGCACTCAGCTCAGACCTCCCCTACATGGTGACTGTCATCCTTGGCTGATGACAGAAGAGAGCAGCAGGTCAATAATCTCAGTGGACTCACCAGAGATCATCGTCATCCTGCCTGGGACACCCCCACCCCACATTTTGTCGCCAGCTCTGTGTCACATGGCTTCTTCTGAGCCGGCTGTCCACCAGGGGAACGGAGCATTGTGATGGAGGGGACTGACCAGCACTGGCTGGTGTGGGGGGTGGGCTTGCCTTTCTCTGAACCTTAAAATGTTGGAAGTGATGGGCAAAACTGGAGTTTGTTAGACAGAAAGAAAGGAGACGTGGAATGTGAGTAAGTCACCCATAGACTCCAGGACACCTACAAGCTCCCAGGACAAGGGCCATCTCCTAGCAGGCGTGTGTCCAAGAGACGGTGGTCACTGATTTTCCCAGCAGCACTTCAGCCGAATCTCACCCATCTGGTTTAAGGACAGAATCTTCTTCTTTTTATTTTTGGAATGAGACCCCCATTTCAACCCTTCCTTATGTGCACACTTTTTCTGCACTGCATAATAAACACATCATTCTTTTTAAAGAGCAATCAGATTTTCTATTGTCTCATTTGTTTTTAGTGAGAAAGATGAATATAGAAAAAAAATATATAATCCTATTTTTAGAAGAAATTAGGCTGAAAAATTGTATGGATATGTTTACATAGGACATTGGGTAGAGTCAAAGGAAAAAGATGGCGGCTGGAAAGAGAGGAGACAGGGTGGGGAAGTGAAAAACAGCATCAGCAGTGACACTCTGCCTCCCAGGCAAGGCCCGGATACCACACCCATAGGACCTATGCCCCTCTCAGCCCCATCCTATGGGTGCAGGCCCCCCCATGCCACTCTCCAGGTCCAGTGGACCCCACCAAGGAGCATACCTAATCAGCCCCCCAACCTCTAGGGACACTAGACTATGCCCCCATCCCTCCCACCCCCCAGTGCCCCTGATGAAGTGTTGTGTGTGCACTTGAGCACCAGGGAAGCTGGGAATTTTTGAACCACTTTATAGATGTAAAGTTGGATGACTTAGCCTCTCTTCCTAACAACCCTCTTTCCAGCAATTTCTTTATTATCTGCAGGCAGGAGAAAGAACAAAGGATCCTTCCGCTTGAGAAACACCCCCTCCTTCCTCACCTCCACAACCCTGTCCCGGGACCCATGACTCCAGGAAGCATTTCCAGATACAACAATTCCAGTTACTGGAAAATCTGAAGACTTTCCTCTGTGGGTTCACAGCGGCCTGGCCTCTGCCTGCAGATAAGGGAGATGTACTTAGAGATAATAACACCTTTTATGTCATGTCACGTTGCCTCATCTGAGGCAAGTTCAGACACCTCTGTGCAGAGTGATGAAGGCTGGAGTGGAGCAGGGGTTTTCAGACAGTACTGTGTGTGTTTGTGTTGTGGTGTGCATTTCGGGGGTGAGGAGCATGGGGGATGTGCATGTGTGTGTTTAAACAACAGAACATCATTTTAAATGACAGCATGTTGTGTGAAACCCCAACATCAGAAACAGATGACAGCAGGGGAGCTCTGGCTGAGGGGAAGCAGGGATGGAGCCCGTGGACTAGAAGGAAGGGGGTTCCAGAGCCCCCTCTTGGCCCCAATGACCCCCAAGCACTGCCCCAAGCTGGGCCTCCCAGAACCATTTTGGCAGCTGCCAGCCTGGAGCTGGTCCCCCCCTGCCTGTGGTGCTCAGGTGCTGCTGAAAGTCTGAGTCTCTTCTAGATTCATATAGTAACACAGCACGACACTCACAGGCTGAAAGCAGGAGGAAATCTCTTCCCTTCCTAAGCCATTACTTTTTGTTGGTCATTTTGCAAAAACATTTTAATAGAGGGAACAATATACAAACAGGAAAACTGTAACAAACGTCTACCATCCATAATCAGAAATCCCAACTATGCTTATTTGTCTCAGAAAACTTATTAAAGAATTAAACCTTAAGACCTGTTAGATCAAGTTCAAGTTCTTAATTCATCTCCCTGTCCCACTTCCTCTTTCTCTCCCCATGAACACGGTTATGACCCAGTAATCATCTGCATTCTGCTCCCTGGGGCCTATGGGTCGGCTTTCTTACATGGAGAATGGGAATTTCCAGGCGCACTTGAGGGTTTTGAAATGGAGAGATGATTCTGGATTATCCAGCTGGGCCCAGTATCACCCAGTGTCTTTAGTAGAAGAAGGTGGGAGAGAGACAGAAGATGATGGGAGCAGAGGCTGGTGTGATGGGGCCAAGAGCCAAGGAATGTGGGCAACTTCTAGAAGCTCAGAACAGTGAGGATTCTGCCCCACAGCCTCTGAAAAGACACAGCCCTGAAGAGACTCCATCCTCAGAGCTGGAGGATAATGCCTTTGTGTTCTCTCAAGTTGCTAAGTGTTTACCAGTGTGACGCCACAGCAGATAAGGAATGCAGCAGGTTAGGCAGGTTTTCACCTGGTCCATGTCTTACTACTTGAATGAGAGAGAGACAGACAAAGAGATATTTTGTTTTATATATTTCCTACACTCACTGATATTTTTGAGAATCTGTCCATTTGGTACATAAATATCTAATTCCTACAGTTTAAATGTATTTTTTTGTAAATATACCATAATTATATAGCCCTGAATTGGAGATTAGTTTATTTTTGTTTTTCACGCCAATAATCATCCTTGTCTATATTTTAATGTACACCTATCTCCTTATATATTCCTGCAAAAGGTCCAGTGGAATATATATGCAGATTCTGGCTTTACTCTAGCCTCTAGATTATAGAATAAAATGCAAGCTTCTCAGCACATGAGCCCAGGAGTTGACAGGCATTACCTCTGGGGAAGGGAATAGGATTTGGGAAGAAAGCTTTCACACTCACCTTACCTCTTTGATGTTGTTTGAATTTTTTACAGGCATATATTACTATCATAAACAAAATTATCCAGTTATTTAGGACTCTTCAAAAGGTGCTTGAAAACCACAATTTGTCAGGCCAGATAAAGCTGGCAGAGAGATTATGTTTGGCCAAACAGGGTTTTAAAAATATTGATATATTCATTTGTATTAAATAATTAAGAAATTTCACATGAAATCTGAAGTTCCACTTTTCTTGAAAAATGGAAAGACTTGGAAACATCAAACCTGCATTTCTACATGGTAGCAACTAATAAGCAAAGTGGGACTGCCTTTTACAGAACAAATGCTCTGTTTTGCTGTGGTCCCCACCTCTCCCTATTGCCTTGCACCTACCCTATCTACTTATTTGTTTTCTCTTCTGGCCTCCTGTCGGCATTTGAGTTTGCCACTCCAGCTAGAGATGCTAGATAAGCAGAACTTCAGTTAAATGTGAATTTCAAATAAACCACAATTTTTTTTTAGAGTAGGTATGTCCCAAGTAGTGCTGAGCAGTCTTTTTATTTGCTACATTTACCCTTTCTAACCCCAGGTCCCCAGCCTGGCCTCCCCACTTCTGTGTTGCTCACTGATCACCTTTCCAGCTGTACGCTCTGGCCGAAGCAGCTGCTCGCCAGCCTCATGAATATGTCTCTCGCATCCTTCTCTGTCTTGGACACCCTGCCCTGTTCCCTCTCCAGCCACCTAAGATTAGACCAGCATCTTCAAGACCAAGTTGAAGTTCCAGTTCTTCCAGAAACATTCTTTTTCCCAGGTTCCCTCCTTCCTCCCCCACCCCCACCCCCCATCCCCCCACCCCCCCACCCCAAGTATGGCGTTTCCAAGTATCACCTCCTTGCAGGTGAGACACCTCCCCAGCGGGATGACAGCCTTTGGGTGTTTACGTATTGTTGTAGCTCTGGTACCCCTGTTGTAGCTCTGGTACCCCTGTGCTTTGAGCAGAAGCTGTGGATGAGAGCTTCCAGAAGGACGATGCCCCAGCCAGATTTTATAACAAAATACCCCAGACCCAAGCCCTAACCCTGAGGATAACAAGTGTTCATTACAGGTCACGGTAGGTTGGGCTAGGCTAGCGCCTCTGTGATGGCCTGACATGGAGGCTAAGCCAGCTCCTCTCCACAGCTGGTTGCAAAGGGCCCCTGCCTGGGTCTGCTTTGCTATTGTTCCATTTGTCGAGGAAGGCCGCAAGACCTGGTCCAGCTTCAGCAGGGAGAGGAACAGGCTCTGCCACTAGTTGGGATGAGGAGTGAATCCCACTGGGTGCGGGGAGGCAGTTCCTGTGACCCCCAGCTGAGAGCCCAGCCCCAACCATGGCTTCTGCACGTGGGTGAAGGGACTTCTCTGGGAAGGCCAGACTCCTCTCCCGGGCTGTCCCCTCCCGTCCGCCCTGCCGGCTGCTCGCACCCACCCCAGCCTGACTAGACACCACATTTCCTTCAGGCCACTTCCTTGGTGCCCCTTCCTGCCTCCTGGCCAGGCCGGGCTCAGCAAAGTGCACTCGGTTTGGGAGCCCCCTCTCGGGTCTTTACTCAGGGTCCTGAAATACTTTGTTGGTGGATGTTTGTTCCACGTGGGCATCTCCCTCTCAACAGAAAGCACTCCGGAGACAGGGGACACGTGCTTGCTTGTTGACTCCACAGCCCGGAGTCCAGGGCTTGCCTGGCCTCCAGCAGGGTCCAGCTTTGGGGAACAGATGAGTGACCCTGTGGGGGAGTGACCACCGTGCGTGGAGCTCAGAAGCCGGCGTGGGGACCCATGGGGCTGTGGGGGAGACGGGCGTGGGGGGCACAGAGTACTTGAAAACAACTCAGGACCAAATGGAGAGTAAAGCCAAGCTATGGACATGGTGTCCAAGCAGCTCGGGCCCTAGGAGAGGCTTCATGCATGATGCGGCCCTCTGCCTGTGCAGAGAGGCCGGGAAGGTGGCGCCATGAAATGAGGGGAGGGGACTCAGAAAGAGGTCCTGTTTCCAGCCTCTGTCCTCCTGCTGACCACAAGGGGGAGTGGGCTGGAGACAGGGCCCTGCCATGGGGACCCTACCCTCGCCCCCATGCACAGTGAGTGACCCCACACACACCAAGCAGTAGAACTAGAACAAGAACATCTCCTGACTTAGGATAATTTCTCTCTCTCTCTCTCTCTTGCTCTCTGAAATACACAAAGAGGAACGTACCTGAAGCCCCATCATCTACTCAATGAGTGCCCACACTTTGCCATGTAGATTCTGCGGCTCTCCCAGGCCAACCTGATCTTTTAGTTTAAAGCATTTGAGAGCAAATCCCAGAGGTCTCGTCCTCACTCTCCTGAGCACATCACCCCGTGGCTGAAGGAAACAGAGGCCCCTCCCACAACCTCGCTAAGCCAAAAGCAGTGGCCGCCCCCCCAACCCCCCCCCCCGCCCCTCCCCGCTGCCAACAGCACCCCCCGCCCCCATTATCCAGAGCATCTCTTTTTATCGTCAATTCTCTGGGCCAGGGTTGAAAGGTGTCTGCGCCCAAGTCATCCATGTGTCTTTTAAATCTTTTCTTCTGGAGAGGGATATTCTCTTTCAACCAGGGCTTCTCTTTGCTGCCGCCCCAGCCTGGCCACCAGCCTCCACCTCAGTGCTGGACATGGGGCGAGGGTGGGAGGATTGGAGTCCAGTCGGAGCCTTCAGAGCTTATGCAAAAGAATTCCTTATCAGCTTCAGGGGAAACAGATTAAAATAAGAGGCTCTTGAAGGCTGGAGTTGGCCAGCTGGCTCTCCAAGCAGAAGAGGGTGAGAGAAGAAAGGAGGCCAAGCGGATGGACAGGACCCCAGGACTGGCAGGGCCAGAGACACTGCTCACAGGCCCCTGCAGAGCTGGCCCAGAGCCCTCACCCAGGGGAACCCCAAGGGGCTGCGTGCAGGTCTCCGGGCTGAGCCCCGCACTGTGACGCGGGCCAGTGTTGTCTTTCAGAGACGTGCAAAGCCTGGGGAGTGAAAGAGCCAACGTTTTATTTCCTCCCCTAGAAGCCAGATAACCCCGTTTGAGTCTGATACCAGCTGTTGAGACCCCAAGATGCTGTCCGCCACCTGGCTGACCCCCTAAGAGACTTGGGGACTATGGGCGATCTGAATGTGCCCTGTGCTGCCCTGGCCATCCCGGTCGCCTGGCCCCACTGCCCCTCTCCGGCGGTCAGGCCCAGCCTCGCCCTCTGGCCTGAACTCCAGGCTCCTGACTCTGGGCAGCCGAGTGGGTTCTATCCCGCCTCACAGCACTTGTGCCGGCGCAGAGCCTCAGTATCCCGCAGTGTCCATCTGATGTGACATCAGGCCCCTTCTTCATCCAATGCGTCTCCCGGTCCCTCTGCCCAGGCCTTGGAGGGGGGTTTGGTAGGGACAGGATCACCACAGAAGCAAGGCAGGGCCTGGGGTGAGGGCAGAGGTGGACAGAGCTGCTTTCCTGTTGGCCCATCCAACCTGAGGCCCTGGCAGGCAGCCAGGGGCGTGCTTGGCGCTTCCATACCTGGTGCCTGGAGAAGCAGTGGATAAAGAGAGAGTGCACATCCTCCTCCTTCCCCAGACTTTCTCTGGGGTCACTTGAAGAAGCACTAGCCCCCCTCCCCAGAGGGCAAATGCAGCCCCTCTTTTGGATAATTTTTCTCTTTACACCAAGAGCTTTTAAAGCAATTGCTGTTGAGGGTTTTCAAGGACTGGCGAGCAATGAATTAATCCACAGTATCTCCTGAGCAGAACAAGAAGCTGCTGGGAGGAGGGAAGGAGTAAAAGCAGCTTCCCCAACGCATGGTGTAGTCTCGATGGCCACAGCTTTTAGATCGTAGAAGACACAGACATATCCAGAGAAGGGGCCGTGGTTGACAGACAATCCAGGGCAGAGTTATCAGCTCAGAAAAGGAGAGTGGAGCCCGAGCTTCTGGGGCAGAGGCAGGCCCTATCCAGACCACAGTGACCTCCTGGCAGGCCCTCAGGAGGGGCCCAGAGAGGGGCAGGCCCCAGGGAAAGGAGTGACAGGGCACCAGGCCGAGGCAGGGGCAGCTTCCAAGTACTGTGGCCTCCTCCTAGCCATTGGGGTCTCCCACATCTTTCAGTTCCATTTGGCAGATATCTCATGCTGTGAAGGAAAATAATTATGAAAATAATTCAGGCCCGCCCACTGCAGGCTTCCAAGGCCTCACCTTCAGACCCTGAGAGAGAAGTCAGAACCCTTGACACTGTCACTATTTGGGGTGGGGCCTGGCAAGGCCTGGTCATGGCCCTGGAGACAGGAGGAACACAGGTGGATGGTTTCCCTGAGGGATCCATCTACACTGTCCCCAGGGCCAAGGAATCAAGCCCCTGATCCAGACTGCCCTGCAGCCTGCTTCCTCCTTTTCCAATGGTGAGAAAAGCCAGGGAGATTGGAGCCCTTAGCCCAGGGAGCAGTTAGCCTGGCATCCTGGACAACATAGAAGTTTCCAGAACTAACCGAAGACCCAGGGCAGGCTGGAAAATATGAAGAAAGGAGATGAGGGCCTGCATCACCACTGCCTGGAGCCTGTCCCCCTTGGGCAGCTCCCCCTCTGGCCTCCGTGGGAATGGGGTCCCATCACCAGATGGTCAGTTTGGCAGAGGAAGCCCAAAGCCCAGAGACCGGGGTGGTCTGGGGAACCAGGACAATCTCCTATTCTAGAATCAGAGAGTCTGAGGAGCCACTCCCCACACCTGGACAGGCCTTGATGGCAGCCTGCGGGTGCCCCAGGGACCTGAGCAGCCTTGTCTGCAGGAGGTGACAGGGCTTGCAGCTGACCGTGGATCTGGGGGTGCAGCAGGCGGAGGGATGGTGGATCCCAGCAGGTCTGGATCTACTCCGTGGAGGATGAGACGCTCAAGCTGCATTATAATGTCATGTGAGTTCCAGGGCTCCCTCGAGCGGTGAAGGTCACTGCTGAAGGCCCAGTCTGTCCCTCCTCGTGCAGGTGACCCCTTGGCCTGATGTGCCCACCTTCCTCTCCCCTCTGGTGACCACTCACTGGTCTGAGAGTCTACGCGGTTCATCTGTTTTGTGGGCCTGTCTGTCCCTTACGTCCCCCTTTGAGTGAGGTCAGCTGTGCCGGCCTTCTCGGCTCTGGCTGCTTCCACTAAGCATGGAAACTTCCAGGCGCCTCCAGGTGGCTGCAAATGACTGGACCTTGCCTTGTTTTGTGAGCTGAGTAGCGCCCACGGTACCCACCGCCTCTTTGTCCACCCACCCACCATGGGCACTAGACTGCGCTTGGCTATGGTGACCACAGCTGCATGGACACGGGCACAGAGATCTCTGCCAATTCTGCAGGTAAATGCCAAAGTGGGGGACCTGTGTCCTGCTCCCCTCAGTCTCCATCTCACCTCCCGGCCTCTGCTCCCCATGTCCTCCTGACACCCACTGGCTCTTGTCATCAGGAGAGCAGCAGCCATAGCTTGGGCAGTCACCACTGTTCTTGTTGCGTTGTGATGACCATCCTCTCATGCGTGCGGCATTGGCCTGCCTCCAGGAATGTCCCTTCAGACCCTCTGCCCATCTTGTGATGGGCTGTCTGGTTTTTATTGTTGAGTTTCAAGCTGAGTCTGGAAACCCCAGTTTCCCCAGTGGACTGGGAGGAAGAGCATTCTAAACGGGGCGGACGCCATGTATGAGACACAGGGGTGAACTTGGGGGTGGCCACTGATTGGCCCGATGCTCGTGGGGTGCACAGCAGGCAGTTGGGGGGGTGTGTTCACCCTCTCTGGGAGAAGGAAGTCTCAGAGCTCAGAGAAGTCGGAGGAGGGGAGAGCAGGTGTGGTGACTTGGGGGGCACTGACGGTCTGGGGTTTCACTGGGTGCAGGATGGAGCAGAGGCCAGAGGCCTAGGGAAATGATCTTCAAAAGGTGTTAGTGTTTTTGTTGAGGTAACATTGGTTTACAACACTATATATGATTTAGGGGTACAGCTTCACACCCTCAAATGTCTGTCACCACCTCACACCCACAGTCCTCCCCACCATCTGTTGGTCCCTCCCCACAAACCCCACTTCCATCCCCCCTCTGGGAGCCTCAATTCTGCAGTCAGTTTCATAGGCTTTTTTGCTCTAGTTTAAACTGTTTATTATTATTATTAAAGATTTAATTTATTTATGCGTATAAGAACTGGGTACAGGCCAGAGGTGCAGGGGTTGAGAGGGCTCACCAGAGACAGAGTGGGAAGCAGAACAGGAGAATCCACTGAGGAGGCCAGCGGGGAGACAGGAGAGGTCTGCTGCACCATGTGAGTAGCTTCCTAACCGCGGATCGTACTCAGGCCTCAGCGGCAGTGGCTTGATAGCGTTGAGACTTTATAAAACCTGCGTGCCACCAGGAGACCCTAAACTGTTTATTTTTTAACAACTCCTCTCCCCTGGCCCCATCTCCCTCTCCCAGAAGCACCCCCTATTCGGGGACCAATAAAATCATTACTTTTTCTGCACTTCTGGACGCTCGGGTTATGGTTCCCTTGTTCTGCCAGTTGCCCTGACACTGCTTCACGACACTCGCCAGAGCTGGCTTCAGCTCTCTGACTTCTGAAGGATGCTCTGAGACTGTCACCAGGCTCTGCCTTTTCTAGAAATGTACACTGGGATCAGGGGATGCAATTTTTGTGTTTGTTTAAAAGCAAAACAAAACTTCCCAGGCAGGCTCCAAATTCTGGGCCAGGGGCACTTTGCCTCCCAACTGGGTCCCGAGTCCTGCAGGTCCGTGTGGCCAAGGCTGGCTGTCACAGAACATGCGGGATGTTGAGGAAAGTTCGGGGAGGAAGTGTCTTTTGTTCTAGTGCCAAATCCCAGGGAGAAGGGTGTTTGGAATATTGTACACGCTACTGACTTCTGACATCATTTCTCTGATCCTTCTGTTTCATACCCAAGAGCAAAGTAAAGTTGGCCCAGTGGGTCTGCCAGGCTGGCCCGGGACCTGCAGTCTGCAAGGTGCTCACCGGCCAGTGGAACAAGGGTCAGTCGGGTGAGGTCCAGGTCACAGCCAGGAAGCCTTTGGAGGCCACTGGCCGGAGGCACTTGGGCCCAGGTCGTGAGCGCGGAGGCCAGGGAGGTGGGGGAGGACCACGCCGTCCAGTCCACCCTCTGGATCCTGGACAGCCAGGAAAGCGGCCTCAGGCAGTCACCTGACAGAGAGTCCTGTGGGAAGAAGGCCCCCTCAGCCTTGGGCCAGCCGGAGCAGCACTGACTGGAGCTACGTTTCTGCTAAACCGGAAATACTAACTTTTCCCGATACGAACGTCTGCCTCCAGCTTCTATCGCCCCCAAACAGCTGTCGGCCCTGGGGTGAGGCTGTGCTTCCTCCCCTGCCTTCACCGCCCTGTCCTACCCACCCCTGCCTTGCTATCCTTTCATCTCCCAGTCAGGCCACGAGAGGCACTTCGGAAGTCTGGGGGGTGCCTGTCATGGCACCGATTTCCCAAACCATCATCTGGACAGATGCAGCATTTCCAAGTGTTTCCCTGGCATCCCATGGGTGGATGCAGCCCTCGGAGGCTCAGCCCAGAACCAGGTCCCGCCAGGCTGCACCTGGCACCGGCGGGACAGGTGACAGTCCTGAGACCTGGCTGGGACAAGCACCTGGCCTTGCTGGCCTCAGTTTCCCTCTGGGTACAGGGAAGAGCTGCTGTCAGTGACCATGATAAATGTGGTGGGGCCCGGCTCACAGAGGCCTCAGGCTCCTGGAGGCCCTAGCATGACAGTGAGCAATGGAGAGAATGAAACTGTGTTTGATTTTGTCATGAAAATTCTCCAATGCCAGAGAAGTTGAAAGCAAGCAGTGCTTTCATAGCAGCAGTGAAAGCAAAAGCCTCTCCTGGATTTTTTATATTTTTATCTATTCTGTGCATCATAGATTTCAGAACCACTGCAAAGTAAGATGTTGGCCTGATCCCTAAACCCTTCCACACCATCTTTGGAGAAACAAGGCTTTATCCTACTTCTCAACAGTCTTCATTACACTTAAGAAAACAACAGTGGTTACCTAAACAACCTGATTCGCAACCCAGTTAAAACTCCCCCAGCATTCCCCCCAACCCCCACCCTGGCATGCTCTTATCAGCCTTCTCCCAACAAGGCCCTGGGGATTCCCACTCTGCCCCTCATGGCCACAAGTTTCTGTTCTTGGGCAGCAGGTGTGGGACACTCTGAAACAGGGTGTCAGGAGCTGTGTGAGCTGCCGGCGCCCAGCGGGTGTGGCCCGGCCTCCCCAGACCCCAGGCTGGCCGGGCCAGAGGTGGGTTGCATGTGCGCTAGAGGGGCTGGTTACTGGTTTTACTGCTTAATGACATGCACTTCAGGCATCTTTATGGCCTTTACCTTCCCACCACCCACACTGTGGCTGACGCAAGATGATCAATAAAAGTGGGTGATGGAGGGCAGGCAGGGCGAGGAGCAGCGTGCGTGGGAGAAGGCACGCCTGAGCAGGTGTGGAGGCCCCTGGGAGGTGCCCCTCCTGACCTGGGGATGCTAGTGTCCTGCTGCAGACCCTCCCCATGCCCTGGCCAGATCCCATCCTCCTTGGGGGACTGAGCACTCCCTGCATTGCCCGGCCCCTCTCTTCCAAGAGACAGCATTGGTCACCAAAGTCTCCACTGCCCTCTCTCTACAGCCTCCTCATCACCCCCACCTGGGCTGTCTGCCACTTGGTTTCCACCTCAGCCATAGGGTTCCTGGCCTGGTGCGGGTCTTGGGGACTGTACTCTTTGGGGACAGTGAGGCCACGGGGCCTACAGGACGTGCTCCTGGACGGAGGCCCAGGGACTGGCTCCCCTCAAGCGTAGCTGGGAGGGTTCCTCAGGGCAGGCCTGACTTGGCCCACCACGGAGGGAGACACGGGTGTGATTGGCTGCGCGAGCCCGTCTGGGCCTGAGCTAGTCCACCGCAGCCGTTCTGAGTTCAACAAAGGACAGAAGTCCTGGGAAGGACGCAGGGATCCTAGATGCCATAGCTGGCCGCCGCTCAGGCCAGCCGCCCTTGAGAACAGGCCTCTTGCCCAGCTGCTGGCTGGCCTCAATTCAAAACACACAGGCCGCTTAATCATTAATCCACAAGGCATCATCAGGAAAGTTAAATTGGTGGGTGAGTGTGTATGCACTGGGACGCCTCGTGCCCTACCCAGCCTGGCCTGCTCACGCTGGGCCTGCTCCTGTCCCTCTGCAGGGCCACCCATGAGGCATTGGCAGGGAACCCCAGGAGCTCCCTGGCCCCTCTCCCACCCGCCTCCCTGTGGAGCTGCAGGGGGAAATGTTTGTCAGCTAAGCAGGCTCCTGATCTCAAGGAGGGACTGACCTTGACCTTTGAATGGGCCTTTGTCTGCCTGGGAGGAAGCTCCTGTTTGCCTTAGGAGGTGACTTAGGCCCTGCTATCCCAGGCGGGATGTCCAGGCTGGGCTCCCAGAACCGGCAAGGCTATCTAGCCCACAGCTTTATTGACTATAAACTCACTCTATCTTGATACTAATAACAGGGGAAGTAGTTGGGAAGTTAAATACAGAGGGCGTGGGTTTTAGCTTCACACTCAGGGCCATTGGACGTTCTGCAGAACTAGATCCAACCGGTTCTCATTTCCCTCTTCCTCCGGGTGTCGTTCTCTTGTTCTTCGGTCCTTTCCGTCTTAGTTTCTTCTTTTTTTTCTTGCTTCCTATCCCTCCCTCCCCTTGCCTCCCCCCCCCCCCCCCACTTCTAGTGCTGCTAACTGCCATCCAGACACTTGCTGAGAACTCAGGAGGCAGAGGCGAGTCCCACACTCAGCAATTCCGGGACTCAGGGTTGGGGTCCACAGACTGAGCTCTCTGTCATTCAGTCCAGAGATAAGGAAGCTGCTCAGTGGGGAGCAGTGGACCCTTGATGACGGTGGGGCTGGGGAGGAGCAGGGCCAAAGCCTTCCCTGCTGGGCCAAGCCTCAGGGCAGTTTAAGGGCTCTGGACAGGGGCTGGGGATGGAGGACTCAAGAGAAGCTGGGCCTTCCCTGATGGGTGGCAACAGGCTTTGGTGTCACTGGGCCAGGTTAAGATGACAGGGCAGGGTAGAAATGGTGCCTGCCTTTATCCTGAGAAGCCCGGAGGACCCACCTGGGAAGTGCTAGAGACGCCCCAAGGTGCCTACTCAGGGGACTGACCCCAGGGGGTCCTGGCAGAAAGAAGAGAAAAATGAAGGAAAGTCCCCCAGGGCCAGTGCATGAGAAGTGAGGGACAGGTGGGGGGCTGTGGGAGTTATGCAGGGGTGACCCAGTCAGTGGGAAGCCCTCCAGGGTGGAGCAGTGAGGGCTGGACAGGAGCAGGATGCTGGGCTGACCGGTGCAGCAAGCTTTGCGGGGGAGCTCAGGACAGGGGAGGATTCAGGTGAGTGGCCACCAGGTTCTCCGGCCGCCAGGGAGAGTCCCTGCCTGACTGCCCCTAAGATTCAGATCACCTTGGTGATCTCTGGAAGGCAAGAGGGAGTGTCCTGCTCCTTAGAGGTCTCCACCTGCTGGTAGAAAGAGCCAGAAGGACCCATGTGTCGTGTCAAGAATGTCACCTGCAGCCCAGAACAGCAGTGGGTGCTCAGTGTCTGCGTCTGATACCACCCCATACTCAGTGTCTGCGCCTGATACATGCACTTACCCCTCACAGACAGGGGAAAATGAAGGCCCAGAGACCATGGGATCACACTTGAGCGGCTCCCACTGGCCCCCCTGCTCCTGAAGACAAGCAAATGCCCAGGGCAGCATCTCTGTGGCCAGACGCCCTTTGCAGCTCCTTGGGGGATGGGTGGACAGAATCCAGAGACGGATGCATTTTTGTGGTTCCACTGTTGTTATGAAGATGCATAAATTAACATTTTCCATTTCCCTAATTAGTGCAGTCTCCATGTGCTTAAAAATATATATCAGCATTAGCCAAGGATTTGTCACTTGAGGAGGAAAATGTGGCTTAGAAAGCAGATCCAGGCAGGAGCCAAAGGCGGCACGTGTGGCCCCAAGTCCAGTGTAGGTCCTAACCCCTCCATGGTGGCACCTGGAGTCAGGTGCCTGGGAGGGGTCAGACAGGAGGTTGGTGGGTGGGGTCCGTGATAGGGCTGGTGCCCATGCCCCGGGGAGGCCACGTGAGGATGCATTGAGAAGGTGGGAGGGAGAGGTCCCTAAGAACTGACAGGTCACAACTTGAGCTTGGATGTCCAGCCTCCGGCACCGAGAAAAAAAAGCACCTGCTGCTTCGGCCCCAGCCCTGGCTGTGCTGCTGCATCTGCCACCAGCCCCCCATACCCTCAGGCCCCACCCCAGGCTGGGACAGCAGTGGCCACGCAGCTGCGGACACATGCCCTGTGCCCAGGGGTTTTACCCACTCCGTCAGGGTCCCCCACAGTCCACAGGAGATTTGGATGCGCTTTTTCTCATTGGTGTTTGTGAGTAATTTATGCAATCATGACTTTTAGCAAAACTTCTAGCAGAAATATGAGCTGCCTTAGTATGCGCCATTCACCATACAGGTGGGCGCTGCCAGCATCTGCAGCCTCCAGGAGAGGACAGGAGGCGGGCAGGTGGCCCTTGCAGTGGAGAGGAGAGTGGGCAGCCCACGGCCCACTGCCCGGCCTCATGACAGCCTGCCCAGTATCCAGGATACACCTAAGGGAGATACAGGCCCAGCTGTGTGGTCTCCCAGGATCTGCTCAGCATGGGGTGTGTCCAGCAGGTGCAGCTGGGCCTTGGAGGCTGTGGAAGAGCGTGTCTGGAGCCCAGCGCAGAGCCCTGCTTGGGCAGAGATGGGACCTCAGGCTTCCTGACCCCCTCACCCCGAGAGTGACTGCACTGGGGGCCCATCCCATCTGCAGACATGAGGAAACTATCTTAGTCCAGCATCTGTGGGTCTCCAGTACCTGGGTGTCACTGGGCACTCTGCTGGAGGGAGATGCTGGTTAGCAAGTGAGGGCTCATCTGTCATCTGCCCCTGTGGGAGGGGCTGGTCCAGGGGCATACCCAGAATAGCCTCCTGATGGCCCCAGCTCAGCATGAGCCTCCACCCCACTGAGAGGCCTCACCCCACCACCTCACAGAGCTGGGCCGCTGGGGGCCCAGTCATGTGGTGAGGAGAGGTGTCAAGTGTGCCCCAGGATCGGCCAGCCTATGAGCTCATGCTTGCCGTCACTGTGCACATCGCCATCAGTCATACAGTGAAGAGAAGAGTCTGGGAAGACACTGAGTCACTGGTCATGGCCTCACAGGTGAAGGGGGAAGCTAACCAGCACGGCCTGCCCCGGCCATCAGCCCCCCAAGCCCACAGGGCCCACTCCTGGCGCAGGCCCCTCCCTCTCTGGCTCTGGTGTCCAGGACCAGACAAGCTGGCCTGACTGTCCTGGTTAGACTGACCTCCCTGGCCCTCAGTGTTCTCCTCTGTGGACAGGGCCGGTGACGCCCACTCCGGAGACACCCCATGTCTGGCGCCATCCCCACACAGCCTCCAGCTGGGGAGCCTGGAGCGGGCTGAGGTGGCCACCAGTCATGTCACCTCTGTGTGCCCCAGGCCCCCTGGGGCAGGGGTAATGTCGGGTCATGACATCTCCTGCTCTTGCAATGGGGCAGCCATAAGATGGGCTTCTGAGTGTCGACTGTGTGGTATGCAGGGCGCTCATGGGACGTTCACAGGGTGTTCACAGCTGGCATTTTTCTTCTTATTGTACACACTTTTGGGCACGGAGGACCCTCCTTGCTGACCTAGGAGGTGGGTCCAGAGACCAGAGGAGGGAGAAGGCCCCATCTGCTGGATTCGGGGCTCCAGCCTCAGGGACACACCAGGGAGGGACACCAGTGCATAAGACAGCAGGCAGGGTGCTGCCGTCCCCCAGGGCCAAGACCCCAGAGTAGATGACCCCTCCCCACGTGGGCTCTGGTGCAAGCCAGAGGAGGCTTGGCTGGGGGCAGTTTGCTACCCTGCACCCCAGAGCAGGACACAGGGTGCCCGGTCCAGGGTTCCCATGTGCCGGGGGTGCTTTGAATCACAGGAGAACCGAGGCAGGGTGCTTGCATGTGGTCGGGATCGGGCTCTGGCCTGCTGGCTTCCAGGCTGGCCACTGTGGCTGCCCGGGGTGCACAGATAAGCTCTCCCCCAGCAGAATCCATCATCTCACACACTTGCCAGCACCAGGCCCCATGGAGACAGGGCCAATGTGCCCTCAAGGCCTGTAGTCTGCCAGAAGGGAGCCCTCCCAGCCACAAGGCACCATCAGCGTGTCATTGCCAACGTCAGTGGCCGGCACGACCCCCTGGAGACTTGATGACTTTCCCCTGCTGCGTGGGTGGCTAAGCAAGGCCCTTGTAGCTGTTGTTTTGCTTGGTTTTCATAGGAACCTTTGTAGCAGACCCTGGGGCCTTGTCTTCAGACAGGGATACTCTGGAACAGGGAGACTAAGGGCTGACCAAGGTCACATGCGGAACCAGGTAAAGAAGCTGAGCCTTCATCCTCTTGGTAAAATACCCAACCCCCCTCAGTAAAGCAAAGTACCATGAAACATTAAGTTGATGTCCCATGGGGGTTTGGGGGTGAACCCTGGGAATCCACAGGACAAGATACTTGCCCACTAACTACTTATTGGGGGGCTTAGCTATGGCCCCCACTGTGTTGCTGGGTCTGCATTCAATGCCCAGAATGAAGCCTGCTCGGTTTGCCCGTCAACACCCAGAAAAGAAATCCTCCCTGGCAAAGCCTCCTCCCGGGCTCTGGACAGCCTCCAGAGGGCTGCGCCAGGAGGAGAGGCCTCCAGGCCAATCACAGGTGCCCAGTAAGCGTGGTGGTCACATGATACGAAGGACTCAGTCCTCCCATACCCCTGAGTGAGCTAACACAGGGCCCCAGGGGAAGGGATGTGGCAGCCCCACCAATCACACCCAGCTGCTCCTGGCTCTCAGGAGACTTAAATAAATATGCACAAAGTATATTTATAAGATTGTTTGTAACAGCAAAAAATAAAGTTTTCCAACCATTCAACCGTAAGAGATTGGTTCAATGAATTAAGGTACACCAAGAAATTACTCTACAGCCATAAATCAATGCTATTTATTAACATAGGGATGTTTTCAGTATGTTGCTAAATGCCAAGGTCAACTTGAAAGACACAATGGGCATTCTGATCCTGTTTTCATAAGGCAAAGAAGTGCATAGGTGTGCACAGAAAAAAATTCATTTATACACACAAAAATATTAATAGAGGCGTCTTTGATAGGAAAGAACACTGATTAAGCTCTTTTTGCTCATCTGTATTTACATTTTTGACATGAAACAGGTATTGCTTATGTAATAAACTTGCTATTTTAAAAATCGAATGGTATGTTAGAAATTTAATTTTGTGAAAAGAATCATCTCCATTAAATATGAGAAAACTCAATGTCTGACTTTCTCATTCCCTCTCTTCTTGTTGTTCTTGCTGCTGGTGGAAAGTGCATTGTGTCCCTCTAGGGAAGTCACTCCAGGCCAGAGCTTTACCTCTGAGCCCCTGCACCTGAGAGCGGCAGTTTGGGGGGCCCACTCCCTCACTTAGCAGATGAGTGAGTGGATGGGAGGCTTGGCTGGACTTCCAGGGACCTGGAAGTGAACTTGGCTGGAATCTGGGCTCCTGGAGTCCCAGGCCAGGCATTTTCTCCACCATCCTGCCCAGTGCTGCATTTGGCATTGACACATGGAGAGCACTCCTCAAGTGTGGTCTCCTCGGGTGTGGAGGTGGCACAGGAAGCACAGGAATGGCGAGTGCGAGGGTGCTCTGTCACCACACTTCCGGCCACTCTTGTGTCACGTGGCCCTGACAGCCAAAGCTGAGGTGGCGGTGGGTTCTGGGAACGAACCTCATGCTCATGTCTGGAAATCTCCTCTGAACGCTCCGTGTCCCACCCGCCGGCAAGGCTGGGCCCAGGCCACTCTCCACAGCCTTCCTCTCCTTTGGCCGCCGGCCTTCCAATCCTTCTCTTCCCGGAAGGCACAGCAGCGTTGGGACCCAGCCTGGCTCACGGCAAACGCTGTGCCTGCCCTTTGGGGCACCAACATGGAGAGCTGCGCCAATGATAACGCCTCCTCGTCTCTTCTAGAGAACTCCTGCCAGGCCCAACCAAATCGCCACGGCTTGGCTGCCCGCTTCGGACACCCCACTGAGTCTAGTTCAGGCAAAATAGGGGAAGCCTCAGCTCACAGAATTCAAGGCAGGTTGAGTCTCCAAACTGAGCAAAGGTCACAGGGAAGAGTGAGGGCTCGGGCCGCGAGGACCAGGCTGCAGTGCCAGGCTTCGTCTCCACCTCTCCTGTTTCTCCCTCCACTGTGATAGGCAGCATCCTCACCCCATGGACCTATTTCCACCCCTGCCTCTCACTCCCAAGTTCCCCCTGGACCCCCGTGGGAGAGCCACTGACCAGGGTGTCTGGTCATACCAAAGGTGATGGTTCCAACACTAACACGTGGCCTGTCTGAAAGGATAAGCAGGTTGCAGAGCAGGAGGTGCTGACTGAGATACAGGTCTTGGCTTGCCCTTTAGAGACAGCAGATCTGAGGGAAGAGACCAAAGGGAAGGGGCGCTGAATGGGCATGGCCCCCACCCCCCACTTCATGCAGCTACCTTGGACTACAAGTCCCAGTGCACCATGGACCAGACTCCTGACAGTGGCCCTGTGAAGGAGCAAGGAGTAGTAAAGGGAGGGGCAATGATGGAGAGGACAAGACCCTTGGAAAAGACATCTATGTGGGTGAGACGCATGTGGAGAAGGTGTTCCTGGCCTTGGCAGAGAGAGCAGCGGCTGTTATCTTGACCTCATGTTGGATGACGTGATGTGTTTTGAGTCTCTCCTTCTGTCCCAGCTCCCTGGGACCCGCCTGATGCCTTTCTTATGGTTCCCTGCCAGAAGGTGCCTTAGCTGTGTGGCACGTTTTTGGGCCTTAGCAATACCATTTAGGGCCAGGCCCGTTTGGCTGGGCATTAGCCCATGAGGGGAAGGGTGATTTTTTTGATTTTTCTTTGGAAACTACTATTTGAAGCCCTTTCTTCTCTATTTCTCTCTCTGCACACAGATTCTGTTAAACGTCTTCCCCATTAAGAGTCTGCTCCCTCTCCCTCTGTGCACACAGGGGCTGGACCCTTCAGAGGGTGCCCTCCCGAGCAGTTTAGGGTCTCTGGATCCCCCTCAGTCAGATTTTCAAAAAGCCAAAATAAAAACCCAGCCGGGGTCCTGGTCAGGGACATTCTCTCTGACAGTGGCTGACGTCCAATGACCAGAACCTGCGTGGGCTGCTCCTTAACAGGCCCCCAAAGAGGCACACCTGGGAGTTTGGGCCCGGAGTCAAGTTTCAAGAAAGGTGCTTCCCTCCCAGCCCCCTCTCAGAAAACTAAGTCACAGGGTAACAATCCTGTAATTTTTACTGTATTTATAAATCCCTGTTCCTTCATGTGGTGCTTTTTTTCCTACTCTGCGCTTAGTCTGAGTGTTTCTATTTTCACAGAGGAAATCAGAGGAAAGAGACTATAATTGTATGTCAGACTACAGCTCCGGAAGCAGAGACGGCAGCCAGCGCCTGCTCCTGGCCCTCTTCCGGTGACACCCGTTACCGGCCTCAGCCTGGTCAGAGCTGCACGTCTCCATCCCCGTGTCTTCTCTGCCTTTGCTTTGCTGGCTCAACGCATCATGGGTCAAAAAGGGAAAGTGGGAACCAAACGCCAGTGAAGGAAAGCTGCACGAGCTTGGGCCGGCCCTGCTCTTGGAGATAAATAATTCAAATGGAAAAGAAAAGGGGAAAAAAAACATTTCAGGTCATTGGCCTTTTTAAACAGACCACCGGCAGTGTTTACTCCTCCTGAAATAGCACAGTCGCACAAAGAACACCGAGTCAGTAAAGCTGCAAAGCAAAAGGACAACTGACGGACAGCCCTAGCACTGGCGCTGAGGGCCCTCGGATTGCTGCCTGGCTGTGCCTGCCTCCTGGCCTCCCCCTGCCCACGCCGACAGGAGTCGGCGGGGTCACAGTCAGGCGGCCCAGGGACCCTCCCCGACTCTGGCCCCTGGAGTCAAGAGCCAGTGTCTGGCCTCCTGCCACGTGACATGCATGGCCTCCAGGCATGGCTGTGTCCCCAGGGGCCACCCTCTCTTTTCCCCTTTACGCCTGCTTTCTGTTTCCTTTTCCTTCATTGTAGACATTTGAATCCAACATCTGCCTCTGATGGAAATGTCTTGCTCCTCCACCCCTTTTTGGTCCAGCTTAAGACTTTCTGTGATTTCCCCAAGGTCACCCATTTGCCAGCAGGTCACAGGATACTTTTGTGGACATTAAGAGAAGAGGCTCCTTCCGCCAGGCCCCGAATGGGGAGCCTCTCTCCTTCAGGACACAACCCACGCCATTGTACATGGCAGACCAGCCTTCATATGCCAGCCCTGGGGTGCCTGGGCTGTGGGGCCACCAATGAAGTCAGGTCGGCATCTGGGGGTACAGCTCGCCTCTGGGCATAAACTGTCATCTTGGCTACCAACATCTGTGGGACTTGGCTTAATGGGTGGCAAGGCTCCAGGTGATGCTGTTTGTACCCCTTGTTTCCTGTCCACCAACCACCACCTCCTTTCTTTTGTTTCCCCCATCCTTTCTCACACTCCCCTTGGTCTTCTCTCCTGAGTCAGTCCTGCTGCGCCCCCATGGAGCTTTCCTGATGAGGCCTGCCGTGGCTGGGGCCTGAACGGAGGTGGGGTATGGGCGGGGGAGGAGTGGTATGTGGTCACAAGCTGGGCACTCCGGAGAAGCCTCTCAGTCTCACTCCTTCCAGCTTGGTGCCCAAGATTCCCTTGAGAAGGCAAAAGCCATCTGAAATTGTCTGTCTGTCTGTGAGCACGCCATGCTCACCAATACCTTCCCAGAGGCCACTCTCCTGTTGTCACCGATCTTGGCGAAGGTCCCGAGGGGAGTCCCACTCTCTGCTCCCAGGCATTTGTGTGTGTGAACACAGAGGCAAATGAGACCCTTCAGATGCCAGGAGACTCCCAGAAGCAGGCTGAGACTCGACTTTACCGGAATCGCTGGCTGACCGGGCGCTGGACTCCATGGACAGCCGACGGTCACCAGGGACTGCTCAGTCGTGCCCCAGTGTTCTTGTTTCCATCCTGCCCACCCCAGGCCTCGGGCCCTGCCTCGCTTCCTTTTGAACGTGCCCACGCACGTAGGACAGGAGGAGAGAATTAGCCAGAGAAGCGTGTCGTGGCCTCTGGTCTTTCAGGTGTTTTATGGTTGCCAGGAAAGTTACTCGTAGCTGCTGGTGAAGTCAGAGTGTCTGTGTACCTGTCCATAGATCCAGGATCTAGCCTCTGTCTGTCTGTCAACTACCTACCTATGACTCTGCCACCTAGTTATCATCTGTCACTTACCTATCAATCATCTATCCGTCATCCACCATCCATGTATCTCCTCATCTACCCTCTATTTCTGTCTGCCTGTCTGCCTGCCTGTCTATCGATGTGTCTATCTATCGTCTCTCTCTCTCATATGTCACCTGTCACAAACACTCCCTGAGGCCCACTGCCATGCTTGGTGATAAACCTCCAAGATTCTGTTTTTTGTGGGAAAATAAAGCTGGACCCAGCTGCCAGGAGCGCTGGGCCTGTACTGTCCCTCTGATGCCAGCCTGCGTCCCCATGTCAGGGCTGCTCCTGAGCTGGAGACCTCCTCTCTCGGGGCCCTGGACACAGATTTGCCAGGGCAGCCCTGGGCCACCCCGACAGGGCACAAACACCACTCAGGCCCGATGCCCCAAGTGAGGCACGCCTGTCTGGCTCTGTCTGTCCCCACCTGCCTTCTGGGTCCCCCACAGCCTTGTCCTGGGAACATCGAGAAGCTCACTCACACAACCATATCTCAGGACATGCTCGGCTTGGAATCCCTCCTGCCAAGTCTCGGAGGTCAGAATGGTGGAGGGAGACGTGGGGAGCAGCAGGCCCCCCAGGTGCCTGAAGGGGCATCACCCAAAGTGGAAGGTGAGGACTCCCCAAGGCCGGGGGGCGAGGCAGGACTGGGGGCGCCCATGGAACATGGCTCCTGTGTGGGAGAGGCTGAGGGGTCCCAACAGCCTCTGACCCCTGAGGGTGCAGGGTCCGTCATGGGAGGGCAGGTGTTTTGGGGTAGAGCCAGTAGCCATCATGACCCCGTGTGCCCACTGCCCCTCGTGTCCTAAGGCATGTAACCATGTCTCAATTGTCAAACAGAGGAAGAGAGCTGGAAAACGGGAGCTGGAGGCGCCCGGCCCTCAGGGCTGCAAGTGAGTTGAACGTGGGCTGTTGGTGTCAGCGCGTCATAGGCACTGTGGGGCTGGCCTTGTGGACGTGGGGGCCTGCAGCTTCTGGGCTCTGCAAACTCTGTCTCCTGCCCAGAGAGGGGCGGGGCTGCTCCCTACAGTCCCCTGTCCTGTCCTTAAACGCTTTTTAAGGACAGAGATGGCGCCATCATAGGGAACTTGAAGATCCTCATCCATCCACACCCTGTAGCTGGGCCCCTCGGGGCTCCTTGGCTCCGTAACCCCAGCACAGCCCCTGTGGGTGGCCGCAATGCCCTTTGCACTGCCCAGCTCTCCTCAGGTGGGGGCCTGGTCCGAAAGCACCCCATTCCTGCCCTGACACTTGGCGTCCCTCTCGCCCTCCTAGGGAAGAGGTTTGGCTTCCGGACGCCAGGAGACACCTGCTCAGTCCAGGCCACAGCAGGGCGCAACGAGGCTGGCTGGGGAAATGCTCTTGACAGCAGCGGCAGGTCTGGGCTGATGGAGAACCTATGAAACTCCCTCCTGGATTTCTCTTCCAGTAGAAGGAGAGGGAGCTTCCAGGGAAAGTGGTGCACGCCCCATTCCTCGGCACCTCCCAGCCACTTGGGAGTGACCGCAAATCAATTTCCAGGTGGTTAGTTAGTTCCCCTCTGCTCAGGAGACCTCTCTGGAAGCAGTCACCCCCACGCCTGGACCAGAGCGGTGGCCCAGCACCCCCCTCCACACCTCCCCCATCCTCCGTCCTGCGGCGCCGCCTCAGCCCAGGCCTGTTTACTGGCTTGGATGAGCAGGAAGGTCACTTCCGTGTTCCAAGCTGGCAGGGGCCGCCCTGCCCTGGCCGAGCGCCCAGGCCTGCAGGGTCCTGAGGCCAAGGCCCTGTGCACGCCAGCACCCGCCTCTACAAGGCTCTGAGTGTTTGTGGGTGTGCGATTGTCATAGGCTAGGGTATGCAGGGAGCTGAAGTGACAGAGAGTAATGAAAACCAGCGTTTGTTGTCACACAGTCCAACTGTAAAGAAGAATGTAAGTGAACACTCAGTCTCACCTCAGTGAGCCTTCTCCGTGTGCCCCTCGGCGTGTGCACCCACTCAGATGCTGTTTCCATCACGGGTCAAGCAATATTGGGGCGCCATCTCCCGAACTAACAGAGGTCATGATGGACTATGATTGAGTCTTGCGTGTACCTGCCCGGGACCACCTGTGTAGTCCTGTGCCCTGTGAGGGAGGCATGATGGTGACTCCACTTTACAGAACGGGAGCCTGGGTCATCAAGGAGGACGTAGGTCAGCTCTAATGGGGGGGCCACATGCTGGGGAGGAGTCTGGGCTTGGAACTCACCTGAACGAGCGTCCTGCTCCTGGTCACAGAGCCAGACCCCAGCAGGGGCCCAGCTAGAAGGGTCCTGAGCTTCCTCCATCCCCCATGGCCCCTTCCCTTCCCCTCCCTCCCCCTGCCCCTTCCATAGTCACCAAGCACCTATACTCAAGGTCTTGGGGTAAGAATGTGAAGCAGGCCCAGATCTTCTCAAGACCCAAAGTCTTTAGAGGGAGACAAATGTGTAACTAAATCATTGCAACTCAGAGTAAGGAGGCAAATTATAAAAGAGAACTAAAGGGAGACGGTCATTGCTACTTGGGGGAGTGCAGACGTGCTTCAAAAAAGAAAAAGAGGTGCCTCCCTGGTGGCGAAAGGGTTTAAGCACAGCCTGTGAAGCTGTCAGCAGCCACTGCAGCACAAGTTCAATCCCCGGCCAAGGAGGTGACCCAAAGGGCGCAAGAGACCTCTGCTCTCTCCCCACTGCTCCCCTCAGCAGTGTATTTCAGTGTATTTCGGTGGATCCACCTTTTCTGCTCCCCACTGTGTCTCTGGTGAGTCCTTTCACCCTCCACACCTCTGGCCTGTACCCCAGCTCTTATATGCATAAATAAATAAATAATTCTTAAAAAAAAAGAAAAGAGAAGTTTTTACCTGGGAGTGTGGGGAGGGGGTGAAGGCTGTGCCCATGAGGCCCGGCAATCTCACATGTGCCCACCCCGCAGGGGAGGGGGGTGGGTAGGCTTGCAGGTGAGAATGCAAACTGCCAAGGGGCTGGTGGCTCTGTCCAGGGGCTGGTCCTCCTGCAGGCAGAGGGGACTCCTGGGGTGTCCCATCACCACATGCTTTTCAGTAACAGCAGCAGCAGCTGGGGGCGGGGAGGGGGTTGTGGGAGGGGTGGAGCAGGGAGCTGGTCCAGTGCAG
Organism: Talpa occidentalis; assembly: GCF_014898055.3. NCBI lineage: Eukaryota > Metazoa > Chordata > Mammalia > Eulipotyphla > Talpidae > Talpa > Talpa occidentalis. The sequence continues at coordinate 70,142,705 of NW_023605194.1, read as the reverse complement.
AGATGCAGGAGCACTGCCTGGCGAGGATCCTAAAGCTCAGGGCTGGCTAGAGGGCATGGGGAGCTGTGTAGGACCAGGACCCGGGGAAGTTGAAGCTGTCGAAGTAGGTCTGCCTGACTCTGGGGAGGGGCTGAGACTTAGAAGCTCCCCATGACTCTTAAATGCCACCAAGATTGGGGCCACAGGCACACAGGGTAGTGGCTGGAGCACGGGCGTTGGTTCTGCCACTGAAGCCACTTACCGGCACACAGGGGACCTTGGGTGAGTTATGTAACATTGTCGAGCCTTTGGGGTGCTCATCTGTACAGTGGAGGTAGCAGAAAGCCGCCTCACTGGCTTGTAATTAAATCAACACTGTTTGGGCACTGAGTATACAGGGTTGTTATTGTATCAGAATGATTCAGGATGGAGATGAGGAGAGCTAAGAGATGACAGCTACTGAGTCAAAGGCAGGGAGTTTACGAGAAGAGCAGGAATTATAAAGGTGGAGCTTGGTGAGCGATTAGGTGAGGGCAGGTGAGGATAAGAGGAAAATTAAAGAGAACTCCCCTAATTTCAGGCTTGAAGAACACAAGAGGAGGTGATTTGGGGGGTTGCAAGGGAAACAAGGGCAGCGTAGAAGGCAAGGGGCAGGGAGAAGGGAAGTATTTGGGGGGAGAACATGATTTGGAATAGAAATGAGTTGATCAAACAGTGGCCAGTTAGATGGAGATTTGGAGCAGGAAGTTGAAACGAACTGGCTCGAGCTAGAGATATTTGGGGGCAACCATGCCTATGTGGCTGGGGCATTTGAGCTACAGAAGTAGGTTGTGTTTCTCAGGGAAAGAAAGTACATAAAGTCTCAGGAAGGCCAAGTCCAGAAAATGGCAAACACCCGCATTTCAGGGGTGCGGGGTAGATATGAAAGTATGTCCCCCAGGAAGGAGGTGAGGGATAGAAAGAATGAAGTTACAGGGATAACCACAAGGAACCCACTAGGAATAGCAACCTACTCTCCACAGGGAAAGAAGTAATCCTGGGAAAGACAAAAGTCTAGTGGAGAACGTTGAGCAAAATAAGATGCTTTAAAACGTGGACACTTTAGGGGCCTCTCTGGTGGCGCAGGTGGTTGAGCGCTGCACTGGGAAATTGTCCGCAGCCTCTACACCGCGGGTTCGATCCCAGCCGGCCGGGGAGAAACCCACATGATGTAGCAGACCTCTCCTCTCTCGCCTGCTGCTCCCCTCAGCAGTGTATTTTTTCAGTCTGCCTGTTCTGTTCCCTGCTCTGTCTCTGATGAATCCTTTCACCCTCCTGCTCATCTGGCCTGTACCCCAGTTCTTGTATAAATAAGTAAATCTTAAAAAAAAAAAAAAAAAAGGATGCCCGAGACCCAGGTTTAAAAAAAAAACAACAAACTTGAACACTTTAATTCTAGGTTGCTCTTAGAAGACACACAACTTTTCTTATTTGCCTTCCTTCCAAAGGACGTCTTTTCCTTGCACATCTGGATGGCAGGTGCTGTGGCAGGAGTGATGGCAGCCACGCTGTTCCCTGAGGTGTGGGGGTTGTCTGAGTCTCTCCATGGGGCAGAGGGAACCATGAAACCCATGCTGGGTGACTTGCTCTAACCAACTGGGCAGGATGGGGTGAGATGGGGTGCCTGGCAGGGGAGGTTGGGATCCAGGCATGAGGGCTGATAAAGACTGGGACCACTTAGGAGTGACTGGATGAGGCCTGGCAGAGGGACATTGCTGATGAGCCAAGGCTTCACCGGTGCTGCTGGGTACTCATGGCTGCAGGGGGTCACAGGTGGACTTGCACAAACTGGTTAGGGCTGGTCCTGTTGAATCCAAGGGAGGAAGCTGAGATGATTCCAGAGATGAGGATGAGGATGGAGGGTTGCTTTCAAATGTGTTGAGCTACTTCCCACAAGAGACTGTTTCAACTTAAACCATTCACGGTCAGGTGAAGAGTTCAGGGTCATTGACTGGTTATACCTCCCACTCTTATTCCCCCATTGCCCCCAAAACAGCCTGATTAAAGTTTGGACAAGTGAGTGGTTGAGCAGAGAAGAGGTGAAGAAGAGGTGAGGGGGCTGGGGAGGCAAGGGGGAGTCCCGTGGGCACTGAAGAAACCTTACTTTTGAAATCCTGATCCCTGTGCCCTTTGCTTCCTCTTAGTGATGGGCGGGGTGGAGGGGTGCTGCCAAGGGTGCAGGAGGCTCAGCCCAGCCATCACCTACACTGGCACCCAGTCCAACAACCTGGTCTTGAGGGCCCAGGCCCAGGGGCTGTATGGAGAGGCCCCTGCAGGCCACTGATAACCTCTAGGCCCGGGCCCACAGACATGGGGGCCCACTCTGTCAGGACTATTTAACTCCTAGGCTAACAAACAAGATTTTTAAAAAGTCACATGAGGCAGGATTGCAAGAGCAGAATTGCTTCAGCTGCCTGTGAAATACCGGCGTTGTGCAAGGCTTCCAGGGTGACAAGGGGCCAGGAGCCCTTGGCCCAGCCATTTCTCAAACACAGGCCTCTCTAAGATGGTGCTACCTTTGCTGCCACAGCAAAGAAGAACCAAGGAGAAAAAGGCCTGACGTCCTGGGGGCCCGCTGGCCCCAAAGGTGGAGTTAGTTTCTTTTTTCGATTCTTATTTCTAGAAGATGACAACAAGGCCGATTGACACTGGGTGGGTTTTTTCTCAACAATGTTCCTTCCGGCTCACCTCCTCTCAGCTCCTCTCCTTCACCCCACCTCTCCCACCGCAACCCACTTCCTCCTGAGCCCCAGCTCAGCCCTGGCCCCCCAGGTCCCGCCTGCCCCTTGTGCTCTGGCCCCCAGCTGCCAGGCAGGGGTCACACTCAGGCAGCTGGCCCGGGCGAGCCTCCCCTCCCTCCACCAGCGTCTGCTCAGAGCTGGTCTGGCAGGCAGGTCACCTTGGTCCACCTTGGTCCTCTGGCAGATAGCACAAGGCGGGCAGCCCAGAACAGAACAGGGGGCGGGGGGAGCATCACGACGTGACTACTTGACATTTGACATCCTGTGATGACGATTCTTAATATCATTCATCGTGGAGTCAAACACAGAGCAGTCCTTTCCTCCTTACCCCAGCAAACACATGAAATCAGTCCCACCATATCCCTGTTTAAACACGAGGAAAGCAGCAGGGAGATGTGAGGGACTTGCCAGAGGTCAGGGGCGGCGCTGGCTACTGACCCACCCTCTTCAGCCCTGCTCTGAACACGAAGCTGGGAAGGCCACCTGTGGAGATCAGGAGACCGTCTCACACAGGCGAGTCCTGGCAGGAGAGGCTAGTCATTGGGGACCTGAGGTTGGCTGCCCCAGAAGCCTAGGGGCCCATCCCTGGCCACCTGAGGGGAGCCCGCCCCTGCACAGATCACCAAGATGGCGCCTTGCCAGGGCTGGGCCCACACCCTGCTGGCAGATACTCGGTGGACAGCTCCTTTCCATCCGATCTGTGGTCCTGGTCGCAGCCTTTCCCGGGGGAAGCCACTGGATGAAACCACGAGAGCAGCCAGACACAACCCTTCACTGTTCTAAAAAATAAAGAAACTAGAAAAGCGCATCCTGCAGGTGGCTGGTCGGACAGCTCTCTGCAGCCCAGGCCGATGGGCCGGCGGGCAGCTCGCTCTTCCCTGAAAGGCTGCCTGAGAGAGGAGTGGAGTGTGGCCTATGGAGTGTCCCCAGCACGCCATGCCCACCACCTCCTTCTTACCAGACACCCTGAGACAGAGTGAGGTCCTGGCAAGTCGGCACAATCTGGGAGACGGCTGGTGTACGAGGCAGGCCAGGAGCCATGGGGAGCCCCACAAATGGCTCTGGCAGCAGCTGTGGGTGCTGCTGTGAAGGAACCCTGAAGGCGGTGACCCCCTATGCACACAGCACCCCAGAGCCTGGCTGGGGAGCCCTGGACACTGTGGGCGCTGACCCCACAGAGGGGCCAGACACACCCATCAGGCAAAAACAGATAGGAAGCGGCACCCCAAATACAGAGCACATGATGAGGAGGGAGCAGAGCTGGTGGGAAAAGCCAAAGGGCCAAAACAGGGAACAGATTTCCAGGGGGGTGCGTGGCATCTGAGTGAGAGGAGCATGAGTGGTGCACCCCATGTGTTGCCTGCTGTTGGGGGCACTGGCCCCCAACAACTAATGAGCTTCTCTAAGGCATGGCTGTGCAGGCATCGGGGGCACGCGTGGTTTAGACACGCACACCCTCACAGAGCAGACAGTCCAGTGTAGTCCGGGGACAGTAGATCCCCCATGTGAAGTCAGCGCCCTGCTGGGTGCCCCAAGGTTACAGCTTAGGCTGGCAGGGTGCTGGCTTAAATGGAAAATGGAAGGCGAAGAACATGGGCTAGCATTCGGGACACAGGCAGTGATGGAGGAGAGGCCACGGCGGGGCACAGGGTGGGGGTTTCGCAGCCCTTGGGTGTGACGGGGAATGTCAAGAAGTGAATTTGGAAACACAGGCAGGACTAACTGCGGCAGCAAGGATGCAGTGGCAGAAGCCGGGGGGTGGGTGGGGGGTGTGAGGCAGTGAAACCCCTGTGTTGGTGTCCAGTCCTTGGTGGCCATTAGCGAGGGGCCACCCAGGCAGGTGAAAGGCGCCGCTTCAGTCAATAATCATGACCCCAGCCTGAGGGCTGCCAGCTCTCCTGCCCTTGCACCCCCAACATCCCTCTTTCTCCCCTGCAGCACCCAGGGTGCACACACCAAAGGTGTGGATTTTACTTCCCTGATGGGAAGGGAATAGCCCCGTGTGGAGCTTAAAGGTGCCGCTCACATTTCTAGAATTCATGCCAAGGTGTTCTCCAAATTTGCTAGGAAAATGCTTCCAACATCTTAGAGATATCTCTTGCCTGCCCAGGGTAAGGGCAGGCTCCAGGAGCCAGAATATTAATGATCTCCTTTATAATATCCCAGAACAATCTGAAAATATGTAGGAGTAGCTAGATAGTTAGAGACAGCATGGACAGATTGATGGCTGGCTGGAAGATGGATGGATGGACGGATGGGTGGATGGGCAGAGAATGGACACAGGATGGGGCGGGGTGGGGCTTCAGTTCCAGGGCCTGCGGGGCAGGCACCTGGCTCCTTGACCTCACCCTGCCCTTCGCTGCCACCCTACCCACCCCATGGCCCACACCAGCTCTGCTTCGTCCCTTCAGGCTTATCTCCAACTTGAGTTTAAAACTTCCTCTCTCCACGGCCATTCTGGGATCTTGGAGAAGAGCCTCGGCTCTCCCAGGTCCAAATTCTTTGCTCCCCTCTAATTTTTCCAACTGTTCCCACTTGTGGACCATATATCTTGGGCGCCATTATCACAGATTATAGGACATTCGCCCTAATCTGACCAGGGAGACATTCACGTGACGATTTTGAACAAGATAAGGGAACTCATGACCGAGAGCCGAGTGTACACAGTGGCCAGGGACATGTCCAGAGCTCAGAGGGGGCCACGTAGGCCTTGAGGGCAGGTGGGCCTTCAGTCTGCATTGCGGACCTGGGGAGGCTCAGGGGAGGCAGGTGTGGGACCAATGCTGGCAGGGGAGTTTCTTGTGAGGATGACAGAGGGGAGTTTCCTGGCCCCCCAGGGCTGGTGACTGCGCACAGGGTGATGTGAAGTGAGTGGAGCCACATCAGCCACTCCGGACCGGCTGCAAGTTCCGGCCAGCACCCTGGCCACCACCTCCTGTCCAGCAACTTCGCATATTTTGTCTCATTGAAGAAGCACCCCCTGCTTTTCAGATGAATACATGTGTGGCCAGGGAGTGTCTCAAGTCAAGCAGCTGATAACAACAACGTGACAATGCGTCGAGGTCACGGCAGTCCCAAAGCACAGCCACCAGTGAAACGGCTCTCTAACAGCCAGGGAGTGGGAGTTACCCCTGCCCCCACCCTCAGATGGAGACACTGCCAGCTGCTTGAGATGCACGGCAAACAGCAAAGCTTTATAAGCCAGACTGGAATCCAGGCGCCCGGGGATCAGCGCCCAGCCCCCCAAGACTGCTGGAGGGCAAAGGGCCCCTGGGAATCTGATGACATCACACCATCGCAGTAAAACAGGGGAAAGAAAGACGGTGCTTGCCAACATGTAGGCCACGTGTCTTAAATGTTCTAGTAGCCACATTAAAAAGCAATAGGAAAAATTAATTTGAATAACACATCTGATATAATCCAAGACCACCAAAATATCATTTCAACATGTAATCAATACAGAAATGATTGCTTATGTATTTTACATTTTCACATGAAATCATTGAAATCCAGTGTATATTTTTTAAACTTGGAACACATTTCAATTCAAATGCTACATTTGCATCAGGAATATTTGATCCGTATTTATACCTCATATAATTTATTCAGAAGACTCAATACAAATATCTTCGATGTGGATCATAGAAAATCACACAATGGAAGAGAGATCAGTATGTTGCTTTCAAATTCCAATAAATCAGACTTTGGATTCACACAGGAGGAGACCCTTGGTTGTGATGGAAACGGTATTTTCCTATCTAGCTGAGTTTTTCTTTGGCAGAAAGAAAAACGTGGGTTCAGTTCTCGGCCTGTAAAATAACCTACTTTTTTCATAAATTTGAAAGTCTTTTGAGATGAAGCACATCGTGAGCGTTAACTGGGCAGACTGTCACACCACAGGACTCTTCTAGAGCCGAGGGAAAGCTTGCACTTTTTCAGAATTTGAATCCATTGAACTCTGACATATTAAGAAAGATTGTGCATTCAACAGGCAATTGTGTAATTGTGGACAAGTTTTCTGAGTTTGTAAAAATATCTTTTTTTTATTATTATTTATTTATTTATTTTTTTTAAAGATTTATTTTATTTTTATTTATTTATACAAGCACTGGGTACAGTCAGAAGCGCGGGAGGGTGAGAGAATTCACCAGAGCCAGAGTGGGGAGCAGAGCAGGCAGAAGGACCAAAGTACACTGCTGAGGGGAGCAGCAGGCGGCAGGAGAGGTCTGCGCGCCATGTGGGACCCGCCTCTGGTGGCCGGGGAGCAGCCAGGGATCGAACCGGCACCGCGGAGGCTGCGGGCAGCTTCGCAACCCAGCGCTCAACCGCTGCGCCACTGGGGAGACCCTGTAAAAATATCTTTTCAAGCTTTTTTCTTATGGTTTTCCAACAAATATCATTTTCATAGCTGAAATAATAATTAATTGTAGTACCTCTTTACATGGTTTTCTTTTTTATGTAAGAATACAAGTCGTATGGCAGCTGCTCAAGTTGTCAGCTCAGATCTTGCTAAAACCTGTTGTTTCAAAAGTTTGTTGGACATTTAACTCTAACGTCAGGCAACTGGTAGTGAATCTCTTTTGAGGACTGAGAGGAAACTTTGCATCAAGTGTACTATGTACTTACTGAGAATATTGCTCAGTATTGTCCAGCTGCTCTTTAAATTTACTGTTTTACAAAGCAAACAGCTTTTTCCTGTATGTGGCCAAACTGTCATTGCCATTCACCGAATTGTGCCTGCTGCCACCTTCCAGGCCTTTCTCCCTTCTGCTCTCACCCAGCGCTGTTAAGGAGGATGCCTTGATCTGCCCCATTCAAATGTTCCAGGCTTAAAATTAAAACCAGTATTTCAACTTCACTGCCAACTCTGATTTACATAGTATCCCTACATCATCCACAAAAATATTCGAATCAGCATATTCTAACGTTATGTTTGGTGAGAAAAAAACCATCCAGACTGTTCAATCTGTCGACAAGAAGTAGATCAGATGCCTTTCAATGTAAAAACTCTGCCCACCCAACATCTTCCGCGATGATTTACAGGGCTTCAAGTTTTAAATTAAAATGGAGTGTGATTAAGATTAAGTGACATTTGGCATTCAGCTCCTTGGCCCCACAGCCGAGGCCAGCCGCTCTCCTGCTGACCGCCAGGCTTAGGAGCAGGTCAGAGCTGATTCCAGGTCAACAGGGTCTCGTGCCCCCCGCCCCCGCAGCCTCCCCCCTCGCCTGGAGGTCACGTAGGGCCCTGCTAAAATTGTTCTTGCTAAAGCAATGCGGGTGTCTTCAAGCAGTCTGCTGCCAGTCTGCCGCTTCCCTCCTCCCCAGGAACTCCAGCAGCTGTATTTCCCTCATTTGCCTTGCAGTAGCCCATCTGCTCCTCCTGGGTCTCTCTGCTGGTGCGGCTTCCAAGTCGCTTTTCCTGAGGGTGGGTATTCTCTAAGGCTTGAGGGCCTCTGTCTACCGTCACCAGCTCCTTTGGGGGATCCCGCCCTGGGGACAAGGTTGGTGGTCTCTGCCAGCTGGATCAGCTGCAGTCTGCCGAGGCTACCCCCTCTGTGGGTTCCCCCTTTTGTAAGTACCCCATTTCAGCCCAGTCTCACCATTTTTAACATACAGAGACCCTATTTTCTTTACTCCAAAAGCTAAAATCATGTTTGTATGTAAATACATTGTTCCCTGCATGCAACTGTGCAGAGAATAGCAATGTAACAGATACTTGGCTCTGACCACAGGAAACAGCACGCAGCCTGTGGGGTGTGGGGGGGCCCTCCAAGGGGACCGCCTTCCTACCCTCCTGCAGGAAGTAACGCGTTTCCTGAGCTCGGTGTTTTCAGTTCTCAGGAATTAAATATATACAACGCGGCTCGCTATTCAGGAATACGTGTCTATAAAGCTCTGCGTGCCTGCGCACGTGGACGTCACTACATAATACTCTGTTTCCTAAACAGTAAACAGCATTTTACATGCTTCAAGCTCTGTTCATTCACCCATTCAATCAGTTGTCTAGGGTTTTAGCTTTTGTAGCTGCTGTGTTTGGATACAGCAGATAAGAGGCTCTAGAACCCTGTGTTCCAGGAGTCAGGGGGTCCCCTTCAAGGACAAAGAAGCCACCATATGCCACCATGGTCATCCCAGGGAGGAACAATTCTGATCAAATCAAGTGTTTGCCATTGGGTTTTATTTTCTGAACTCAAGGCAGATTCTGAGAGAATGAAGGGGTTTAAGAAAGGGGCCACAATGAAGATGTAGGGGGTCACCACATAGCCACCAGCCGGTCTGCCCTGCATGTCCAGAAGAGTTGCATCTGTGATGGTATTTCCTAAGTGTTCACCCTGATTTGCAGCCAGTCTTCAGAGTGAGGTCCAGCGGTGCTGATGACCCCAGCCGGCCAGACCACACCCTTCTCTCCAACAGATGCTCATTCCAAGTCCTAACCAGCACCCCCGCTCGGAGAGTCCACAGGCATTTACCCCAATGTCTAAAATTCTTCTCCCCCTGTATTTCTCTGAGTTGACAGTTGGGGATCCAACCTCTTAATTTGTGCCTGATGGACGCTGCACTGCCCAGGAGTGTCTTTTGTGGGGCCCTCACTGCCTCAAGAATGACCCCATAGGTCCCCAACCTGCTACTCTCCCATGCCCTGTCAAACCACCCTGTGCTTCCCAGATTTGTGCAACTTACTTGTCTCCATTTGGTGACCTCCTCATGCTGTTCCCTGCCATGCTGTTCCCTGCATATCCACCCACAGAAGCATGAGGCTTTCTCCTGGTTAATTTTAAATATCAGCTCCACCCATCTATTATTCACCCCCCCACCCCACCCCCCAAGCATTAGAAAAGCATTTTCCTCATTAATTTTAATGGCACTTGACTGGCACATCTCTTATCCGAGACTCTGGGCCCTTGGCCTTGCTCCCTCACAAGGTGTGAGCTCCCTGGGCCTGAGCCATGTCCAGCTCACCTGGGTTTCTCTGGCACCTCCCACCCAGCAGGAGGCAGCCCTAGCTCCCCAGGGAGAGTACTTTCTCCCAAAGAAGGTGGATTCTCAGAGAATTCATCTGAAGCCTTGGTGCCCCCAGGAGAGGACTGGGCTGGGAAGGTGGGCCTGCCCACATGGGGTTCTTCCAGCCACGGGAAGGCCTGTGACCGCTCAGCAATGCCACGGGAGGGGCCCAGGGGGTCATGGGATGCAGTCCCCTGGGGGGTCATGTCTGTCTGCTAGCCCCACAGACAAAGCCGACCTTGGATGACTTCCTGTACGTGGGAATTTAAGGCCGCAAAGTCCATGAGCTGACAAAACAAACGTGCACAAGTGGATGCTGACAGCGGAGCGGAGGTCACTGAGGGGAGCAGGCAGCAGGGAGAAGGGGAGGTAGGGGGTGGTGCTTGCGCTATGTTTGCTCTTTGCTCAGTGTGTCCATTTCTTTGCAGAAAACCAACTATATGCAGAGCCAGAAATAAGAGAATACCTGCGAGAGCTATGTCCAGTTGGGCAGGGGAGCAGCCTGGCACCCGCGGCGAGGCCATCTCCAGGCTGGGCCACATCCCCGCCCTGGGCCGCTGGGCACTGTTGCTGCGTCAGCACAGGGTACCTGGGTGCCGCCCGTCCTGCCTGAAACCCGTCGGGGGAGGGGATCCCTGGTGGGTAGAGAGAAACTCGCTGCCTCTGTGAGGGGTGCCAGGAAGAGGTTCTGTCAGCGTTTTGGTGTGGAAAGTGGATGGGACTTAAGGACACTGGTGTGAGAGAGAGTGAGTGTGTGTGGTGGGTGTGACTGTGTGTTGAGAGTGAGTGGTGTGTGGGAGATGTGAGCATGAGGTATGTGAGTGTGTGTGTGACTGTGTGTGAGTGTGAAGTATATGTGACCATGTGGTGTTTGTGTGAGTGTGAAGTGTGTGTGGCATGAGTGTGAGGTGTGTGTGAGAGTGTGAGTGTGAGGAGTATGTAAACATGAGGCATGTGAGTGTGAAATGCATGTGAGTATGAGGTATGAGTGTGTGAAAGAAAGTGTGTGAGTGTGAGGTGTGTGTGCAAACATGTGGCATTTGTATGAGGTGTGTGGTGTGTGTATAAGGTGTGACTGTGAGCATGAGGTATGTGAGTGTGTGATACAAGTGTTAGGTATGAGTGTGTGAGGGTGAGTGTGAGGTATGTGAGTGTGTGAGTGTGAGGTGTGTGTGAATGTGAAGTGTGTGTGACTGTAAGCATGAGGTATCTGTGATGTGAGTGTGAGGGTATGTGTGTGTGTGTGTGAGCATGCATCCCCAGCCCTCTGTGAGCTGCGCTTGGTGTCTTGCTCCTGGCCCATGACCCCGGGCACAGGCTGCTGGCCTGGTTCCTCCCCGCGCCCTCCTGCCTGGCTGGCACTGGGACCTCTGAGGCACATGACAGCTTCACATCTTGTGCCCATTTGTTTCTGTCACGAATTTTCATCCTTGCTGAGGAAAAAGGCTGGTGCCGTGGTGTTCTTCCTTCTCTGGCCTGGCCTACTCCAGGCTGTCTGCCCAATCTCGCCCTCATCGTTCCCCAATTAACATACAACATGTCATCACCTCTTTAAAAATAAAGATTCAGCTCTCCAGCTTAAAGGACCTTAAAAAACTCTACGAACTCAACACATCTCACCTCTATTCGCTTTTCCTTCTTCCTCACCAAGTCCCTCAGGTGTTTCCCTTGTAAGGCCTCCCCACCTACACGCAGGGGCGTTTGCATTTTCAGCCTTAGATCATCACAGAACTGGGGATGGGGTGTGTGGGGGTTGGGGGTTGGATTGTCACTTGGGTCTAGCTTGAAAAGCTTCACAGGTGGCACTGACACACCCTTCCTCCCACCACTTGCTCAGGCCCTTACCACCTGGACGTCTGTCCTCTCCTCCAGGCAGTCCCTCTGGTTTCCCCTAGCCCCGCCCACTGCTGTGAACACACTGCTTTCCACCACATCCGCATTGGATCATTCATCATCCTGTCCCAGTGACCTCAGGGAGTCCAAGCCCTGCGACATGCCACCATCTGATACCACTTGCTTTTCTGGAGTGTGGATACCCCAGGGGAGGGGGGCAGGGGGGCACGTTCTCTTTCCTCTTGGCTCTCCACACTCTGCCCAGGACAAGGGCATCCTTGGAGGTCTCTCTACTCATGAGCCTCAGCCCAGATCCCTTCCTGCCAGCTGCTTCCTGCACGTCCCTCAAGCTCTGTGTCCAGCGAGCTGTGTTCCCATGTCCCTCCTCTGTCTCGGTAAATGGCACCACTGTCCCTGGTCACTCACTCGAGTGCATCACCCCTTCCTCCCGTCTGTCCTTCAGCCCCACTCCCCCAAATAAATCACTGTATTCTTTACTTGGTTGCCAATATCTCCTCATCTGATCTCTCTGTCCCCCTTGATGCTTGCTTTTGGCTCTCCTGGCTGGCTGGTCTCCGCAAGCCTGGCCTCACCCTCAGCCATCATCCACCCTGTATGCTGCTACATGTGATCTTGCTAGAAGGCAAATGTGGCCCAGCTTTCGCCTTCCAGTGTCTTCTCGATAGCCTGAGAACAAGTGTGAGCTTTATTTGATTTTATTTTCTCTCAAACACCCACCTACCACCATATGAGCAGCCCAGTGTCCTGACCTGGGCCCAGGAGGAGACATTCACTTCAGGCCAATGAGCCTCTTTCCTGCCTGGACCTCTGAATCTTAAGCCCTGGGAGTATTTCCTCGCCAATCACTGGTCTCCTCTCCTCCCTCTCCCTTCCCCCACCCACTTCTCTTTTTATTTCATTTTTTCTTTTCTTTTTCCTTCCTACCACCACCCCTTATATTCCTCTGTCCCCTTCTCCCTCCCCCTCCTCTTAATTCAGAGCCCTCATTTCCTTAATGAGTGGTTGCTGCTTTTTGTAAGTATTTTGCTTTGTCAAATTGTCCACTAAGTCAGTCAACATTTCTCTGTGTCATCCTGACTTGGTGGCTATACACAGTTCCCTTGAACTCTTCCATTTTGGTTTAGGTTGTAACATTCCATCTTTTTTATGGCTGCATAGTATTCCACAGTGTGGACAGACCACATCTTCTTGATCTGCGCCTTGATCAGTGAGCGCTAAGGTTGTTTCCAAGTTGTGTTTTTGATTTGTTCCCCTTTCTAAACCTTCTGAGGGAAAAACCCATGTTGTTTTCACTTTCTATCCCCAGAACCTAGCCCTGAAAATAGCCAGTAATACCAAGCATGGAGTGTTGATGGGATGTTGAATGAAGATTCCTTTTCCAGTTTTCATTCCCAGTGCCCCTCCAGAAGACACTTTCTTTAGCCAGCTGCCTCTAGCCACCTCATGCATGCCTGCACCTCCCCAGCTGCACCCATGGCACCCCCTTCACTGGCAGACAGTGGACAGGCTGTTGCCAATGGAGACAAAGGGGAGGACTCTGAGCCTGACAGGAGCGCTGTAAGCAGATGGTCTCCTGTACCTGTTTCCTTTACGTAGTTGGGCCTCACCCTGCAGGCCCAGCTTCTACCTACCTCTCCACCTCAGCACAAATGCTGCCTTGGGATCTGGTGTCTTGTCCTGAGTGGGAAGCCATCTCCCTGGACACATATCTTTTCTATTCCTCAAGAGATTGTGCTCTCCTGGTCTTGAGGCCAGTGCTCAGCCACAGGCCTTCTTCGTGGGCCTGTTAGATGACACTGATTGTTTGGAGTCACCGAGCTTCCAGGTTTGCCCAGGTCTGGGGGCTCTTGGGACACACATGGGGCTTTCTCCCTGCTTTGTTCCTGTAGTTGAAATGTAATTGCCATGCGCTTCCCCCACTGATGGCAAGCTCCATGTCTGCTGAGGGATTCCCCCCACTGTCCTCCCAGAATAAAGCCTCTGGAAAGGACCAGGCTCATCGTGCAAGGCCAATGAATGTGTCTGAATGAATAAATAGGTAGCACTGAGCACCCTTCTCTCTCCTGGTAATCTCATTTGCCTTCCAGGTGACAGGACTTCAGAGTGTGTCACACACACGCACACAGGGTGTATAAGCACCAGGCCGTGTCATGGGGGTCATGCTGATCCACTCATGTCATGTTTCGTGAATACACTTGTGCAGGGTGAATGGGAGCACTGGGACTTGCACTGACTTTTCCTGGAGGGGAGTGGAGGGCCCCAGAGATGCTAGAACATCAGCAATTTCACCTGAACATGACAGGGGCGTGGGCCAGTCTCCAGGGAGGGACACGGGAGTAACAAAGGTGACCTCGCCCAACCTTCATGTGACGGGGCCTAGCACACAGCAGGTGTGACATTTGCAGTGCTGGTTCTATTTACACACACACATACACACACACACGCACACACACAGAGTTTAGAAGGCTACATCCTTAAGCATACACGTCCAAGCTCAGGGCCTGGTAAGCAGTAACAATGGAGAATTTCCAGCTCAACGATCCCTGCAAACCCTGCAGGACCAACAGCGCAGCTTACTCATACCACAGGCTCCACCTGTGGCTGAAGATAAAGGGTCCGTTAATTGGCTTTTCAAATTGACTGATTTCTGCAAGTTTGAGCCTAAATAGCAAGCCCATAAAAGCCGTGGCTGGCAGGCAGCGGGGAGGTATCTTTAGAGGAGGGAGATGTTTCCTTCAGCAGTGGAGAGAGGACATCCTCCCACAGGGAAATGCACGGTTGCCTCTGAGTCCACAGAAGCCAGTATCATTTTGGAAATCACTGCCCCACCTAATATACCCAGAGAGCAAGCGTGTGTTGAATTCAACCACTTTTGCTTTATCCCTCCACCCCCAGGTCAAATTCTGCCACAAGATGTGGCCAAATAAACTCCTGAGTTTCAGTGGGGAAAAGTGGGACGTTACCTGTTGTGTGACATGAGCAAAGTCATCGGTTGAGATATGAAAATCTTTTTAGTGATGAAAAGTTAGGATTTTTGATCTTATCCATGTGAACTTTGCTTTATCTCAGGCTTCATTTCAAATCACTGTTTCACATTAAATTTTCGGGTGCTCTCCTCCCAACCCAAACTCAATCTTCTTCCCTCCATTTTTACACTCTGCCAGGAGGAACACAACAACACAGCCATGGGCCGCTGGCCTCCGCTGCCCCTCCTCGTGAAGTTGTCAGGTCATGCTTTATTTATCTTTTCACTCCCAGTGTCTGGTGAGTGGCCTGGCACATGGAACGCACTTGAAAAATGCTTTCAAGGTTAAGTGAAAGTCTGGAGTTTGGCAACATTGGGATTTTTAGTTTCATTCTGCAAAGACAAGAGTACATAGCATGAGCTGAGCCCCCAAATAATAGCCGGGTGTCTCATCTATGCAGATGGCTTGGGCATGGCAGGAGTTATGAGACATCTACAATTGCAGCCCACTTCGATGGAGCAAAAGACCTCAGAGCTGTGGAGAAGAGACTCAGTGGTCCTTGTAAACTGTACGTAAACCCACAGGCTTGGGAAGGATTGATCCCCCCTTGGCGTTACCAACAGCCCACAATCAATCCTCCTGCAAGTTCTGTTTCTCTCCCCTAAAATACATTTCCCATCCAGCCATCTCTGCTGCCACCGACCTCCTCTAAACTCCTATTTGGCCAACAAAACTTGTACAATAGCCCAAAACAAACTGATTTAGTAATCACCAACCTATCTACAAGCATTTTGTAATTCAAAAGCAAAAGTGGCAGCAATTGAAAACCACACCCTCAACCTTGCCTGGCTAACAAAGGCCTCCTGGAACCTGCGGGAATTCCCTTCATCTCCATGAGTACCATGTTTACACAGTGGGTAGAGAGGCAGCATGGAAATAGAGCCCTGGAAAAATCTAGAAAAATTTAGTTTCCTTTGTGAAAACCTAGTTTCATTCAGCTTTAGCAGCTTGCATAGTAAGTTGTTAGAAGATGTCATGAGCCCAGCAAGGTAAGTCTCCTGGAAGGGAGGGAGGGAAAAGAACTTCCCAGTTTGGATGAGCTGAGGTCCCTGAGACAGAAGCACCTTCCTGGTCTTCCAGGGTCAGGGACCAACTTGACCTGTGCTGATCGGGTCCTATCACCTTCCAATGCCCAGTGCGCCTACGAATGTCTGTTATGTGAGTGAGTGAATGAATCTGTGTAAGCCTGCAAGAACCCTGGAAACTTCACTGAAGTCTAGGCAGTAGGACTCAAACTTCTCCAGGTGAGGAAATGCCTATAAGTCATTCTGGTTTTGGCAGAGCTTCGGAAAGCATGAATGTATTAAATCCTAAGGGATTTTATCTCTGGGTACAGAAGATGTGAGAAATGGGCTGCGTGGAGGTGGAGATTTGGATGTTGGGGGACAGGGTGAGCATGAGACTTTTTCTGTTACTCCTTGACTTTTAAAAAAAATATTTATGTATGTATGCACACAAGAACTGGGGTACAGGCCAGAGGTGTAGGGGGATGAAGAGGATTCACCAGAGACAGAGTGGGAAACAGGACAGGCAGATTGACTGAAATCCACTGCTGAGGCAAACAGCGGGGAGACAGGAGAGGTCTGCTGCACCCTGTGGGTCAGCTCCCTGGCCAGGGATCGAACACCTTGCACCACCAGGGAGGCCCTTGACTTCTTTTGAATTTTAGATAATGTGAGTGTATTTAAATAAAAATAAAAAAGGTATTATAAATTATATTTTTATTGCAAACCAAACCCTACTTTTTGCATTTAGATTGTAGTATATTAACATGGCAGTAGAAATCAAACTTCTAAAAAAGTTATAAGGGAGAAATTTCATTTTATTTTTGTAAATTTGGAAATTGCTGCTTGCCTTGATTGTGCAGATAAAGCATGTTTGGCTGCTCTTCGATTGGACACAGTTTGGAAATTACAGTTGTTAAGGAATCAAATTTGCCTGGATGAACTAAAGAGAATTTCCCAGTGATCTGGGAAATTGCCTCCTTCTGAAGCCCTGGAAAACAAATGTGTAATAAACATACTACGCACATACAATTATCCTGTGTTTACTTTTCATTTTTTCCAGTATGTTCTTTCTTAGGTCACATGGAGACCCTGGAAAGAAGGCTGTTCACTGATGGTTTTGTGTGTGATGTACAAGTCTGGAAATGTGAGCCCTAAGAGGGTGAGGGGTAAACAGGACCATGTGTTGATACCAATAAGCAATAAAGTGAGGCCTATAGATTCTTGGACTGCTGGTCTTCCCAGACTCTTTCCCAAATGCTCAGCGACTTGAATTTGGAATGTGAGCCTCTGCCTTTACAAGTTTGGAATCACTTATCAAAATTGTGCTCAGAATTCTTCCCCAGGAGAAACCCTGCTCTTAAGAACTAAAATGTCCTACCCTGGGTATCTGCCCCAGCTCCAGGAAGGGGCTGCTTAGACAGAGCTGACATCAGTGGTCTCGGGTCTCCCCACCTGCTTCCCTCTATTTTCTATCACATTCCAGTATGAATTTTGGCTTTACTCTACTGGTTTGCTTTCTGCAATCCGTTCCCCCTTTTTATGTAAATTCTCTTTCTTATAAATAGTACTTCTCCTGACTTCTAAACATTTATGATGTGTTTTTAATAACATCCAGATGACTGGAGAATAGGTGACCTATTCTCCAAGCTTAGTAAAAATAGATTTCTTGGGACTTTCCCATAGGATCAGTCCAGGAATCTGTATTTTCTATGAGCACCCCAGAGAATTCCGAGGCAGGAAATCCAATGTCCAGACTTTCAGAAACCCTACTCTTGAGAACTAAAAATTATATTGTGCTTTGCTGCTTATCTCTCCCGAGTTCAGCAGGGAATACAAATAACTGAATTCCTGCTCTCTTGTTTACAACCTTTCAGGGGAGAAAAGTGGTGCCTTCCCAGCTGCTGCGTGATAACACGCCCAGGAGTGGTGTAGACCATAAATGCTGGAACAAAAAGAAGGCAGGCATCACGTCTGACTGGATTATCACGAATGGCTTCATAAAACACAGGGGCTGAAGAAAAGACAGGTCTCAACAAGATGGAAGGAAAATCACATTGCTTCAAGAGGATGGAACAGTACAGATGGGGGGGCGGTATCTGGAAACACAGATCGTTTTAGGGGATCAGTCTGTGGAATGATGTGTCTGGAGTGAAAAAAGGTTTGTGTAGGGACATGGTGGGATTTCAGCTTGGAAAGTCAGTGAGAAGTCAGACAGGAGAGCCATGAGTTTGGCCTCTGTAGTACCGTGCAGTCCTGCAAACCTGCTAATTAAACGAAAGGGGCGGTGAAAAAGCTGATCTAGCAGAGCCTTGGACAAGCCCTGCCCTGTGTTTGGCGTTCGGTTTTGCAAATTGGGAGGAAGCTCTGGTCTGAAGGCCTGGGAAAGTCGAGCAGCACGACTGATGAGGAAGAGGAGCAGCGACGCTGCCCAGGTTGCCGCTTGCCTGGGAGGAGGTGCGCAATGTCACCTCTCAGTGACTCGGAGGGGGGGATTGTTTGGAGGCGCCAAGCTGGGTTCTAGATCTAGACTCCAACTTTCTATCCAAAGTTGGAATCCTCTATACCTATGCAAGGGGTGGTTTAGCTTAAAACGTGGCTGCTGTTTTTATTCAGTCGGAAGGTAAAGGCGCGCAGCTCAGGGCAGAGGGGTGCAGATTCGGGTCCACCTGCGCAGACCGCCGGGCAAAGTGAGGCAGCCGGCCTAACTCGCTCACTTCTACCGAGCGGTGTTGCAGGCACAGCGAGGCACGAAGCCCCAGACGTCCAGCCCTGTTCTTAGGAAGTCAGAGATCCAGACCGACCCTTCAAGGAAGAGCCAGGGGCAGCCCCCCACGCCCGGCCCGCACAGGCGCGACCTCGACGCGAGCGGCGGGAGCCGCGCAGGCTTCTGGCTGAACGCGGGTGAAAGTTCCCAAGTTGGGTCAGGGAACCCTCGTCAGGGAGGCTGCGGATTTGGGGAACACTCGTTGGTAGCAAATACTGGAACCGCGCGAGAACCGTGTAGGGGCCCGGGGGCCTGGGCAGCCGACATACATCCGTTTACCTCGCGACCGCGGACCCCCGAGATTCCCGGCCGCGCCTCTCAGGCCCAACCCTGGTGTTCAGTTGCGCGCTCCGATTGGTCAAGCGCCACTCCCCTAGCCGTCAATCATACCGTTCGTCTCCCCCCCCCACCCCTGCCCTCGGCCCCGCCCCTTTCAGTGACATAACACCTGGCGCGTTCGGGCGCCTCAGTCGTCAGGCTTCTCACCAGTCGCTTCAGCTTCTCATTGGCCAGCAAAGAGGAGAAGGAGGGGAAGGGACACTCGATTTTGCTCTCCAAAGTCGCCCCTCTCGTTTTCTGGCCTCCTTACAGGCGACCGGGAGAGCAACTCCAGCCTGGCGCAGTCGCGCAGGCGTGCCAAAGCGTTCGAGGATGGAGGGACAGCTCCCCTCCCCGGAGAGCCCCTTACGCGCTTGTGACGCAAGCAGCGCTCCGCTCTTCGCCTTCACTTGCGATTGGCTGGCGGCGAAGTCCGTCGCACGGCCACGCCCCTTCTTCTGAGTTCCGCCCCGGTGGGCGAGCCCGTCCCGCGACCACACCTCTCCCCGGCTGCCGCTTAGCCCTGCGATTGGCTGAGGGAGCGGGCATGCTCCCACCGCCCACGCCCTCGGAGCCGCCGAGAGGCGGCGGGACCCCGCGGAAGTTGTCAGTCAGCCGCTCACCCCGTGAGGCTCCGCCCCCGGGCGCGCGCCCGCGGACGCGCGCCCCCGGCCCCCGCCCCGTCCCCGCCGGCTCAAGTTGGAGCGTCGCTCGCCGCGTCTCCGGGGGCGGCGGAAGGGCGCGCGGGGCAGGGGTCCGGGAGCGCAACTGAGCCCGGCGTGCGCGCCCAGGCCGGGTCCCGCCCGGGACAGGCGGGGCGGGCGCTGAGGGGGCACGGGCGCCTCGGAGGCGCCCCGCGATGGCAGCGCCCCGGGCGGCGGCCCCGGGCCGGGCGGGCTGCGCCGGCCGCGTCCTCTGAGGACGGCCCGCGGTCCGCGCCGCGCCCCTCGGCGCCCTCGAGCCGCCCGCGCGCGCCCCTCCTTCTGCCCGGGCCGTCGCGCCGGCATGCGGCCGTGAGGCGAGCGCTGCGGCCAGAGCAGCTCCGCGGCGCGGAGGGCCCGGCGCCAGCGCCCGCCCGCGGAGATGTCGGCGGCGTCGCCGCCCGCGGGCGCCGCCATCTCGGCCTCGGAGAAAGTGGACGGCTTCACCCGGAAATCGGTGCGCAAGGCGCAGCGGCAGAAGCGCTCGCAGGGCTCGTCGCAGTTCCGCAGCCAGGGCGGCGCGGCGGAGCTGCACCCGCTGCCCCAGCTCAAAGGTACGGCGGCCGGCCCTCCGCCCTGGCGCCGCTCGGCGGGCGCCCCCTCGGTCCCGGAGTCCCCTCGGCCCTGGCGCCCCTCCGCCCTGGAGCCCCTGGATCTCGGCGCCTCTTGGTCCCGGAACCCCTCCGCCCCGGAACCCCCTCGGTCCCGGAGCCCCTCCGCCCTGGAGGCCCTTGGTCTGGGAGCCCCGCGATCCCGGAGCCCTGGAGCCCCTCGGCCTCGGATCCCGGAGCCCCCTCGATCCCGGAGCCCCTCGCTCTTGGCGCCTCGGCCCGGAGCCCCCTCGGACCCGGAGTCCCTTAGCGCGCCCAGCTGCCCGCCGGGGCTCCACTTCCCTCGGGCTGCCCTGCCCCACCCGGCGGCCTCCCACCCGGCCGCCCTCCGACCCGTCTGCGCCGCAGCCTCTCCGCAGCCCCTCGACTAAGACTTTGGGCCCCGGACCCTCCCCGGGCGCGGCGGCTCCTCTCCCTGCCGGCGCGTGTCCCCGAGAGCCCTGCCCCTCGCGAAGCCTCGCTAACCGGTTCGGAGTTAACGCGGCCTTTCCCGGGCGGGCCAGAATGCAGCTTTCACGCCTGGCGGGGCTGTGGCCCCGCCGGCTGTCGAGTGGAAAGGGTTCCCTTTAGCTCACAGCCTGGGCGGCGGTGGGAGCAGGGAGGAGGACGCGGCAGGTGGCTCGGCGCCGACCGGGTGGGTTGTGCGTCTCCGGTGCTGGCTGCTGCACGCCTCGCCGGGAACCTGGCACGGCTTTTGGGCTCACTTATTTTCCCCACAAAGTTCAGAGGACTTTCAGTCAGTCGTTCCCCGGTGTTCTAGCTTCTTTGTGAATTACCGCCGTACGAGTCAATCATTTTAGTGTCTTCGCTCTTAGGAGAGAGAAATCATCTTGGCGCAAGATAAGGCTCCTAGACATTAACAAAAATTCCTGGACGCAGTAAACCTGATAGGAATTAGATCACCTGTGTGGCAAGGCCAGGAAATAAGAAGTTCAAAGTCAAATAAATGTCCAGCAGAGTTTTCAACCCATTTCAAAGACACTGGCATCCCTTTCCAGGCCACTGGGGTCCTGATTGGTCTTTGGGCAGCTTGTGAATCCAGCTTCAGGCTGGCTAGGAGGCCAAAGAAAGCCCTAGAGCCGATCTCAGCTGACCTACACTTGCTCTGGCGCGCCGTCCAGACCCTTCTCAGTTTGCCTCTTGCACTGCTTCTATTTTTTACTTTTAAATTAATTTTCCCAATTCACAATTTGGAGCGCTTCTAAATCAAGGCCATCCCACAGCTGGAGCCCCACTGACTTGATTGGAGGGTTTATTTATTTTTTTTTTTTTTTTTTTTTTTTTTTTTTTTTTTTTTTTAATTTTTTTTTTTTTTTTTTATTTATTTATTTATTTTTATTTATTTAATAGAGGCATGTTTTATTATTTATTTATTTGTTTGTTTTTTTGTTTATACATGCACTGGGTACAGTCAGAAGCGCGGGAGGGTGAGAGAATTCACCAGAGCCAGATCGGGGAGCAGAGCAGGCAGAAGGACTGAAGTACACTGCTGAGGGGAGCAGCGGGCGGCAGGAGAGGGCTGCGCGCCTGGAGGGTTTATTTAAAATGCTGTTACTGCCTTTGCGGTCTCCTCCTTAACCGACGAGACTCGCTGCATTTACTTGCCCTCCCGGGTGGTAGTTCCCAGGGGTGGGGTTGGCTAATATTTTAATTCTTGAGAGATGTCACAGCTGTAGAAGACTAGCATTTAGTAGGAGGTCAAATTGTTGCTTGTGGATTTAAAATCTTAACTTACTAAAAATAGTTATTTTATATTTTTGATTTTTTCACTACATTGTTGGATTTTTCACATTTTGAAGGTTTAGTGCTAGTGTTTTTCATATTTGTTTAGTTTGCTTGTACTTGGGTATTCTAGTTCCTTAGTAATGTCCTTATTTTGATGTCTGTCATAAGAATAATTAAATATTAAAGATATGGTTGGTTCAAGCCAAGAGATATATCTTGTATCTCTTGTTTTATACATTCGGTTTTTAAAATCTGGCAAAAAATATGCAGAGTCAGTTCAACAAGTTGAAGGTGCTACCGAGTGGTTTATTTATAGTATTTGTTCACTAGCAGAGAAAAAAGTTGGAACTTTAGAGTAATTCTTTACATTTTGCTTGAAAATATTATGGTATTCTTCATAAGGAAAGTTATTTGAGGTAAGTTATGCACATTTAATTGAGGAAATAAGACCCTTGCTAAGTTTACCCACAAGTAGGGAAAGCTTCTTGGACTCCGGATGCCAAAATGCTTGAAAAGAGATTTAAAAAAAAAATCCAGCCACCTCCTGGTGCTCTGGCAGGGGGATCCGTCCCACAGAGCCGAGTACTTCTGTGTCGGTACTCATTTTTTCCATCTGTGGTCTGAACAAAAACCAGTGGAAAGCCCTTTAGTATGTGCATGAAATAGAATCTTAACTGTGGGGCAATTCAGGTGTCTGTGGGTACTCAGGACCTTCCAAGGGTTTTTAGCAATCTGCTTACATTACACTTGCTCCACGTGGTTTGAAAACTGGAAAGGTGCCAGCTCTACTCAAAGGATTAACAAAATAATTTGACTTTCTCATCTGTAATTTATTTCTGCAAAATCGTTTAGTACGTGGATTGCAGGATTTTTAATGGCAAGAATTTTCAGACTCAGTTCTCTGTTTTATTATGCAAAATATTCAATAAACACAGTTTGTTAAAGGGTTTTTTAAAAATAAGAATCTGTTGGGCCTCCCCTGGTAGTGCAGCAGTTGAGCGCTGGGCTGCGAAACTGCCCAAAGCCTCTGCAGCACCAGTTCCATCTGGGCCGCCAGCGAGGGTCCCACATGGCGCGAGACCTCTCCTGCTGTGCCCACTGCTCCCCTCAGCAGTGTATTTTGTCGGTCTGCCTGTTCTGTTCCCCGCTCTGGTGAATTCTCTCACCCTCCTGCACTTCTGACTGTACCCAGTGCTTGTATAAATAAATAAATAAATCTTTTAAAAAAAAATCTGTTATGTGAATCCTGAAAATGAAACCACCTTATATTGTATAATTTAAAACAATTTTTTTAGGAACTCTCCTGCACTGTTGGTGGGAGTGCAAACTGGTCCAACCACTATGGAGAGCTGTGTGGAGATTTCTTGACCAACTAAACATAGAGCTTCCATATGATCCAGCAATTCCACTCCTAGCAGAGAGGTAGGATTTACCTTACTCCTAGGTATTTACCCAAAGGACACAGAAACATCAATTCCAAAGAGCACCTGTACCCCTTTGTTTATAGCAGCGCTATTTACAATAGCTAAGCTTTGGAAACAACTCACATGCCAAAAAATAGATGATTGGATCAAGAAGCTGTGGTACATATACACCATGGAATATTACTCAGCATTCAAAAAAGATAAACACATGCAATTTGCAGCAACATGATGGAGCTGGAAGGGATCATGCTCAGCGAAATAAGCCAGAAAGAAAAAGAAAAATACCGGATGGTCTCACTCATAGCAGGAATCTAGAAAACTTAAATAAGGGACCAGGAAAAACAATAACTATAAGAAAGAAAATATCAAAATCAACAAACAACTATGAACCAGAGACACTCTATGGGGGATGGGGGGCGGAGAAAGGAGGGATTAGGGTCAAAATAAGGGGGTTGCAATTGTATGGGGAATATAAAAATAAAATTAAAAAAAACTGAAGCTGATGAAAAGTAAACCAATTTATACTAAAAAAAAGTATTTTCCTACTATTAAAAAAATAAAATAAAAAAATTTTTTAAGCACTTTAAATTTCTTATGTTATGCTCTTCTGCAAACTAGGTATTAGAAAGTAAAAGTAAGGGCAGCTTATCAGTCGTTCTTTCTGTATTTAAATTTACTTTGGTATCAGGCTTAATTTTTCTACTTTAAACTTTTCCTCTGGTAACTGACAGTTAGGAAATTGAACTTCAATCTATTCTCAATAGGATTTTTTCTTTCTGTTTAACCTATTTTGTTTAAGCCTAGAAGAATTGAGTTGCTATAAGTGATGCCTTAAATTTTTACACACACACACACACACACAAACATTTAGCATTTGTGACTTATTTTCATCTTAAAGTTTTATAATTATAAAAGCAGTGTTGCTCAAAACAAGTGGGACAGTCTAAAGGTGAATAACCCCTCATTCCTGACACACCCTGGGTTTTCACCCCCACTCAGGCCATGCTGTTTGTGATAGTCCAAGCTCAGTTCTCTTTATACACCTAGTATTTCATTGGGTTAGCCCAGCAGTTCTGGGCAAGACCAGAATTATTCCCTTTTTATTGATGAGAAAGTTGAGGCTTAAACAGCTGAGTTTCAGGCCTGTGATGATTTATCCAGATGGGGTGGCAGCTGACATGGATACCGGGTCAAAGGATTTCAGTACTTTGCCTGTTAACAGACTTCACAGAAATCTGAAGCAGTGTGACCAAGAGGTATGGCATCATGGCCAATTCTGGGGCAAGGATCATTTTTTAATCTGTGTCATTTTCCTTGTCTGTAAAATGAAGTGGGGAGGGAGTAACACCTTGTATCTCCCCAGGATTGTGGAGATTAAGTGAAATAATGTAATTTAAGTGCCTAAAAGTAGGCAAAGAATGTTAGTTCCCGTTCTTTTTGCTATTTGAAAATCCAGATTAAAAACACATTTTAAATGAAGGATTCCTATAAATAGTAAACTTCCCTAGTGTTCTGAAAGAACAAGTTCATTTATAATCAGTTTTGAGAGATGATTTGTGTGAAGTGACATTTTTCTGCATGCGTGTGGAAGTGGAAATTAGGTAGGAAATAAGGTAGACTATTAATAACTGTAGTTAGAAGTTTTGGTTTTTTTAACCAAGCAAAGAAGTTGAATTACTGGTGGAATTAGCTAGGTGTGCAGTTTTCATTTGAGTAAGTAGCAAAGAGCTGAGTGGAAGTGGTTTTGCGACTGGAGTCCCCTTCAGGTGGGAGTGTTTGCAAGGACTTTGTCGGTGCCTTTGAGGGAGGTGTCAGGGCCCTTAACGGGGTGCTAGCAGATTGAGGTGCCTTGTTCGCCTTCAGAAAAAATGTTTTGCTTGAGCTGCGTCGTGTTTAGGGTAACTGGAACAAGAATGCCAATGTGATCTGAAGTATCATAACCACCTGGGCATTTTTTGTCCAGGGGAAACTCTCAGCTTTCAAGGTTTTTAGATCTTCTCCAACTCAGATCATTTGTCTAAACCCCAAGCCCCTTTGTGTAATTGAGGTGGCACTGAAGGAGAATTGAAATTCATCTCAGCATGTTAAGGTAATTGTTTGCTTACAAAGGGATATAATATCTTAGCTGTCAGTTTTTCTAGGAGACATTTTAAAAACTTTTTAAGGATATGCTTCTTAGAAAAACGGATCCAGGTTCCATTGCTGACCTTCACTTAAAGAAAAATCTTTCCTACTTAAGTCTAATTTAAATTTAACATCTTCAAAATTTCCATTTAGGGTCAGCTCCTCCCACCCCCCCCCACCCCCCCCCCCCCGCTTCATTTTATTACCTCTTTGGAGTCTAAGCTGAATTTTATGACACATCAGGCCCAGTGATAACGCAGCAAGCTCTGCTTGGCTGAACACCTGGCCGGGGCAGCCGCAGGCACAGCCCAAGCCCCCTTCTGCAGCACAGGGACTCGGGCCCTAGCTGGTTGTGTGACTCCTTTGTACTTCAGTTTAATCGTTTTTACTTGTAAAGATAACCTTTTCCCTTGATAAAGCCACAAAGGTGAAGTAGTCCCTAATGCATTCTTGACCTCTTTGGATAACCAAGACTGGTCTGTCAACAAAAATAATGCACCTGGGAAATAATAGGCTTTATGTTTTATTATTATTTTTAATTTGATTTTTTAAGTTGTAGAAAGCTGGGGATGGAGACATGCCTGTTTGGTTTTCACGGCTTCAGCACTGTGGTTCTCCAGCCTAGTGCGCACCTCTGGGCTGTGCACGGAGAGCGCAAAAGATGCCAGTGCAGGAGTCTGAGCCGCCAGAGAGTCGGAATTAATTGGTGTAAGGCAGGATCCAGACATTTGTATTTTTAAAAGGTCCCAGGGGTGAGTTTAAGGCACAGCCAGGGTTGAGAAGCACTATGTAGTATAATCCGTCTATTGATTTAACTCATTAATTGAGCTCTTGTCCTTTTCTCTCATCCTCACGGCTCATTACCCGGCCTGTGAGTGCTTCCTGCGGCTCCCCTGCTGCCACTCATCCTGCACTCTGCTGCCCCTGGTGGCTATCCGCCTGCAGAGGGTGGCGCTGGCTGCCTGTGTAGGCGGTGAGAGGGTGCTGCATACTGGGCTCGCTGTGGTTGTCACAGTGCAAACAGCTATTACCATTTGGTCCTATGCGGTTGGGGTTTTTTCTCTAATTTTTTTGGAGCTGCGGCTGAGCTGTCAGGTAAATCAGAGCTGACTAGAGTAGAGGTTTGCCTGGTTTCAGTGGCCAGTTCTCCCCACTCTGGAGGGCAAGGCTGGTGTTGCCCTGTGCTCACACATTGCTTTGCTTCCTGGAGACTCAGAGCCAGTGTGGCCACTGGCGATACCAAACACCAGACATTGGACAGATGAACTTGGACATGACTTTGGTCGTCTGTTTACTGTGTGCTAGAGCTGGACCAGTACAGAGATTAGCCAGACCTTCACCCAAGGAGGGTGCCAGCTCATGAAACTAACGTGTTTTTGCTGAATAAACAGACCCTGGAGCCAAAAAAAGAAGTCGAGAGAAATGTATTTCTTCAGACTGTGTTCATATCTGTCATCTTCATCTGACACAGCTTTTCATCAAGGACAGGGTCTCTTACGCTTCATGTCCCTGTTTTTCCATGGCCCCGTCTACTTTCCATTTTGAATTTTTGTATTTGCTGCCTTGTTGTTGTGAGGCGCATTCAGTGGCCATGAAGTGGTGTTCCTCTCTGGAATGAGGTGTCAGTGCTCCATGAGCGCAGGAACCATTTCCTGTGTCCCTGTATCTGGGACCATGCAGTACTCCACTCTCACACATGCCATCTTTTTTTTTTTTTTTTTTTTTTAAAGATTTATTTATTTATTTATTTATTTATTCATACAAGCACTGGGTACAGCGCGGGAGGGTGAGAGGATTCACCAGAGCCAGAGCGGGGAGCAGAGCAGGCAGAAGGACCGAAGTACACTGCTGAGGGGAGCAGCGGGCGGCAGGAGAGGTCTGTGCGCCATGTGGGGCCCTCCTCTGGTGGCCGGGGAGCAGCCGGGGATCGAACCGGCGCTGTAGAGGCTGCGGGCAGCTTCGCAACCCAGCGCTCAACCGCTACGCCACCGGGGAGGCCCTCACACATGCCATCTTGCAGGCTAATCACCGCATGGGCGAGCTCACCCCTGCCACCCACATCTGGCAGCTGCTCTCCATGCTCCCTGCGGGAGGATTGAGTCTCTTCTGTTGGGATGTCTTCATCTTTGTGTGCCTAAATCTGACTTGAGGTTATTTAAAGTGAATGAATTCTGGGTTTTAGCACCACGGTAGTAAGTAGTGCTGTGTTTGACGGGGTGCTTTCGGGACATGGGGCGTCATGGACACTGTGCAGAAGACTTGTATGGAAGAGCGCACATGGCTGGTTTCCAGCATCGATGTGTGCACAGACGTAACCCAAGCGATTTCTAAATTTGAGGTGCAGTCTTGATGTTAATAAGGGTGTCCTTAAAGGCAATGAAATGAACAGCTTTTAAACATAATCATTTCTAGTGCATTGGTCTGTAACAAGGCACCTGAATGCTTTGCGGACAGAATTTTACTGCCAGGTTAGTTAACACAAAATAAACTCTACTTCTCTGAGCAGGATCCTGACTAATGAGTGGTTTCAAACCGATTTTCTATGTGACTTTTTGAACTCTGCCCGGGAGAAATTTATTTATATAGGCTTTTTGAGTGAGTAATGGTGACTTTTAGAATCCTGCCATTTTGATCACATTTCCTAAGGAAACCCGTTGTGTCTTGGGGTTACTTGCTGTCTCTCATTGGCTCACAAGCTGACATTCCAAGGGCCTCTTTCTGCCTTGGACTCGGGAACTGTGCTTCATGGGCACACATTCCTCCTGCAGGATCTTCTTGGAGCGGTGGGGGCCTCCATGCAGAGCACCTAGAGGCCCTGGGGTAGCCTTCACTGAGAATCACCCTTGTTGTGTGTTTAAGAGTAATTTTGTCACTTCATCAGAAGAACTCCTTCTAAGGTAGGGAAGAAAATACAGGGTGGTTTTGCTCATAGAAACTCTATCAGGTTTTGCCTCATTAGTGAATAAAGAGTTTCAGACATCACCTAAAAAGATGGAAAATGCCTGAAACAAGAGCTTTTTTTTTTTTTTTTAAATAGAGGCATGTTTTATTTATTTATTTGTTTGTTTGTTTGTTTTTTTTTTTGTTTATACATGCACTGGGTACAGTCAGAAGCGCGGGAGGGTGAGAGAATTCACCAGAGCCAGAGCGGGGAGCACAGCAGGCAGAAGGACCGAAGTACACTGCTGAGGGGAGCAGCGGGGGGCGGCAGGAGAGGTCTGTGCGCCATGTGGGACCCTCCTCTGGTGGCTGGGGAGCAGCCGGGGATCGAACTGGTGCCGCCGAGGCCGCGGGCAGCTTCACAACCCAGCGCTCAACCGCTGCGCCACCGGGGAGGCCCTGAAACAAGAGCTTTTTTAATGAATGGACTTACAACTTGTAATTTAGAATCATCGCAGTCTTAAATATGGCCTCAGAAATTGGACTTTTTTTCAATGTTTAATTGGTTTTGCCTTTGTTTCACACTCCCTGATGAAGAATAGCCTAGAATCACTTATTATCAGAGGTTGATTATTTTATCTCACTGTTGATCCATGCTCTCAATTGATAAAGAAGATGAGATGGTTTTTGTTGTAAACTCTGAAGTTTGATTTAACAAAGCTGGGTGTTATTTTACATTTCTAAAGATAAACATCTGTTGAAGTCAGAGAAGTAAATCAGATACAACTTCCATAGCAAGAGGTATTTGCTGTTTGTTTTTTAACTTGCACCATGGTTCTTTTAATTGGCTAGAGAAAGAGGACTTTGTGCGCCTGCTGTGAACTAAACACATACTTGACTTTCAAAGTCTAATAAGAATTATTTACCTCTCTTTGGTGTCTCCCACGTTCAGAATTATTCTTTTCTTTTTTTTTAAAAAAAAAAAAAAGGTTTATCTATTTATTTATTTATGCAAGCACTGGGTATAGTCAGAAGCGCGGGAGGGTGAGAGAATTCACCAGAGCCCAGCACTCAACCGCTGCGCCACCGGGGAGGCCCTCAGAATTATTCTTAACTTGGGCATCTAGATGCACTATAACAATTTTCGGAAAAAAGAAAAAGAGGAAGGTCCTATTTGGAAGAAGATAGTGGCTCCTCATTGAGCAGGATGAATGCACTTTTCTAGAAGGAGGTTAGATGCTCTGTCTGAAGCTAAGTGGGAAAATGTGCGCTGGAGATAATGATTTCGGGGGGGGGCGTTGATTACAGATGGCATTTGAGGCAAGACTCGCAGAGCAGTGCCCACCAAAAGTGTGTAGGGTGAGAAGAGGCTGGGGAAAACCATTCTTCTGATGATGCCCACAGCGAAAGCAGTGGCCAGAAGCCAGAGATACACCTACGGGGCAGAGAGAGGAGGAGACCTGCCATCAGGGAAAGAGAATCTTTGTAAAATTGGGGATGGAAGCTAGTAACTGAGAAGTGCTGTTGACAAGCACTGAAAGGATTCTGTGGGTTTGGTGGTTTTCAGGCAACACGGATGATTTGAGAGTTGCTTCAGAGGATGGAGACACCTGAGGCCAGGTTTCTGTGAGGTGGGAGTGAATGGAAATTGTGAAAGCCAGGTCAGTAAGTGTAGACATCTCCTTTAGGAAGCTTGGCAAGTTAAAAAAATAAATAAAAGCCACTGTGGCTGCCAGGTGGAGAATGGATTGTGGCAGAGCAAGATTTGCGGGAGGACTGCCCAGGAATCAGCATCTGTGGGCGCTCGATCTGGTTGGGCGAGGGAGGAGCAGGAAAGATGGCGAGAAAGGAATATATTCAAGGTACATCTCAGGTTGGAATGGATTGTTTGGGGGGGAGATAAGGAGGGAAAGGTGGGGGACTCTCATGCTTTCTCTTGGATAGGTCTGCCACCGCCGAGACAAAGCCAGGTCCGGAGCGCAGACCCAGGATGGTATTTTGGAAATCTTAAGCTTGAGATGTCTTCTGAAAGCCCAAGTATAAATCTGGAACAGGCTTTTGGATGTGCGCATCAAAGTGTGCCTGCTCGGCAAGTCCTGTGACTTCTGAACACTTAATTACAAGATTTTCAGGTTTGTTTATTAGAAACAGCCATCATTGGGATGCTGGCCCTTTGGTCTTCTAGCCAGATTGGGGTTTTTTTCTGCCCTGTTGGTTGGGCCATCTGTGTCCACGGAAGGCCCCTGTGTGTGAGGGAAATGGGAAGTATGTTAAGACAAATGCAGGAGTGAGGGGAGTCACAAGATTGGCTGTTTTCTGCTTTTTGCCTTAAGTTCTCTAAGACCTGAGGTACTTATTTTGTTCCACAGCATCTGGGCAGTCAGTGCTTGGCTTTATTATTTATTGGGTGAAATAATAAAGCAAAAGCTTTTACAGTGATTACAGAATAACACCATTTTGTCTTGTGCAGTGATTCACTGTAATGATACATAACTGAGCAATATGTACGCAGCACCCCACACTTAGCACTTTATTAATGCAGAACCCCAAAAGTGGAGGTCACATCTTTGTGCAGCATTTGGAGCATGATCCTTTCCTGGCTACTGAGTTTTCCTCTGTAATGTTACCTTGAAGTTGTCGTGCTTGCTGTGAGTGTCTGACTGCGCATGGGGTCCTCTTACCCCAGAGGCGCTGCTCCCCTCAGCCCTGGCGAGCCGGTGCTACACAGAGGTCTCCTGAGGATCTTTCAAACGGAGGGTCTTTGTGCCTTAAGTTCTTCTGATATAAAAATACTTCATTGCCATGGGGGGGGGGTCTCCCTTTTTAGCACTGTCCTCCATTTTTTAAGTAATGTAAATTTTTTTTGAAGAAAAAATTGGAGAACATTTGTTTTATGAATGAGCACTGAGATACAAGGTGAAGTTGAGTTTTTCATCACTCAGGATATTTGTGTCAGAGCTAGATTTATATGTTGGAGTTACTACTCACTTAAAATTATAATGATTTCTGATCAGTAACTGAGGAGTTATTATGGGATATCAACACAAACTACATACACACAGTTGTGGGGGAAAACAATTTTTTTTTAACGGTGGCCAGTTTAACATGTATTTGTATTATTTCCCAATTTGAGGGAGGAAAATAAATTGGGGCAAGATAACTGAGCCCTAAATTCATCTTTACTTCTTGATTTTTTGGTACTAAAATCCCCCCCCCAAAAAAAAAAAACAGTAAAGTTAGATGTGTCACTCCTTAACTAGTTTCCCACACACAGAGCTTCCAGTGAATGAACCAGCCTAAATTTGAATCTGCAGTGGAAATAAAGCAGCAAGTGTAACAATGAGAGGCTTTCAAGAGGTGTGTAATTAGCAGCCTTTTTGCCTTGTAGGCGGTTTTTGCTACGTGGGACAGGAACAGCCCCGCTTGACCCAACCTCAGGTCCCCAGACACTGACTTAGGGACCTCGTTGTTTTTTTTTTTTTATATTCTGTGTTTTAACTTGAAGCACCTAGGTGACCTTACACATAATGTATTTTGTTATTTTGAAAACTGTTGTTTATTTTGTTTTTGTGTTAAGATCTAGAAGAGCAGCTTCTCCTGAGGACTAGGGACACCTATTTTAGGACACAATGCTTGCTGTGAGTCATGTACGAGTCTCAGTTTTCATGGTTTTCTAAAATGAACTCATTTAAAGACTACGCAGTAAGAAATGTCATACTCTCAATTTCCCTGTTTCTTTTTTAGTGGCTTTATTATTTTTGTAAAAACGGATAGACTTGCTGTTAAAAAACAAGCAAGAGACTCTTAAAAGATAGGAAATTAAGATCCCCAGCCAGGGGAAACTTCTCTTAAATATTGAGCCTCTTCTTGTATTTCCCCGTAAGTGGGGTCAGATAATGCATGATGTTCTGTAACCCATAGTTTTTACTTTAGCAGAATATTACAAACAGCATGTCTCTGAGTGGAAAATTAAAATCAGTTTAAAATTGTCATTGAAGTTTTTATTTCTGGATCTGCTGAAACAAATCATTTTAAACCTTGATTATAAAAATTCCTTATAGTAAAAGAATAAACAATTTCTAAGAATACTGATATTTAGTTTTAGGGATGTTAAGATTCGATCTCTTAGACAATCCAACTAAGGGAATGTATTGTCTCAAAAAATACCACAGACAACATTTTATAAATAATTTCAGATTTCTTGGGCACCCCCTACCCTGCCCTGGTTAGGAGGGCTTCCGATAGCACCTGACAGACGGAAGGGGGTGTTTGTGGTTCTCGGACACTGCTCCAGAGAGGCCTGTGCCTCACTCAGGTGGGTGAGCCTGTTCCCCAGGTGGACCCCAGGTGGGGGCGGAGATAGGGGGGCGACCCTCATCACAGCAAGCAGCTATTGTCATGCCCCACGCTGTCCAGAAGAGTCTGTGAATGCTACTTGTTCCCAAGAGTCACAAAAAAAGAGCAAAGATGCTTCCACAAATCTATTCCACTCCACATCTAACAGGTTTTATATTCAAATGGAATTAAGCAGATGACACAAATATTCCACTTGTTCTCCTTGAAGACTGTTTTTCAATATTTTTGAAGTCTAAATTCCCTCTTTCCTGTTCCTTCAACCTGATCATTCAGTTGGGGTTTGTATACAAAAGATAATCTTTTTTAAGTAAAAATTGAACAATGTATTTTAATCCCTCTGTAACACAGTAGTTGTGGATGTGGTCACATTTCAATGGCAATTGAATGAAGTGTGAAGAAAATATTTATGCTTGGGCCTCCCCAGTGGCGCAGCGGTTGAGCGCTGGGTTGCGAAGCTGCCTGCAGCCTCTGCAGCGCCGGTTCGATCCCCGGCTGCTCCCCGGCTACCAGAGGAGGGTCCCACATGGTGTGTAGACCTCTCCTGCCTCCTGCTGCTCCCCTCAGCAGTGTACTTAGGTCCTTCTGCCTGCTCTGCTCCCTGCTCTGGCTCTGATGAATTCTCTCACCCTCCCGTGCTTCTGACTGTACCTAGTGCTTGTATAAATAAATAAATAAATCTTTAAAAAAAAAAAAGAAAATATTTATGCTCTTGAAAGAGTCCGATGGTTTCCAGCGGAGTCTTAGCACAGTGTGCGTTTCTGACTAGAATTCCTTCCTGATGGGCAGGCCTTGTGCGCTGTCCCAGGATGTGGCCTCCAAGATACAGTCCATAGTTCTTACCGTTTTCATTGTTAATGAAATCATCGACCCTTAACGAAGTTATATTTAGTTGCAGTGCTGTGACTCATTTATTAATAAATGTTTCCATTGTTATTTTATAAGAGCTGATCCTTTAAAGTTTCAAATAAAAGCTGATTTTAGACTCTTAGTTATTAATGTTCTAGGGGTATTGCCAAAAAAAGCTACATGTCCTATATTCTGTTCCAGCTTCTTAAATTAGAATCTTGGATGGCATCCTCCTCCCTGAGTGGTGTTGCTGGGTTGCTAGGATACGAGTGCCCTGTGCAGTAATTGACTGTATGTGCTGCCACTTCGTCAGCCTGCAGCACCAGTCGTTGCAAATATGATCTTTTTGCTTCAAAGAGAATTTTACCTGTAAAACTTACTTGTTACCAACTTTTTTTTTAGTCTGTAAAACTGTTATTTCTGTTACTTCCAGCTATCTTAGATGTTAAAATAGAAGACTAACAATGAATAGTGTGAAACACTTTGGCCAGGAAGTTTAAGTTGATCACATTGACTTTTAGGAAAATGGGAAAGAGGGAGGCTTTATGATAATGTATTAAGGTTTCATTGTTCTTGGTACTTGAGGCCTTGAGAGAAATGAATACAGACTAGATTTGAGATGGTACTGGCAAAACTATGAAAAACCCCAAATTATCTTGTTGTATAATTACACATTAATATATAAATTATATTATCATTTTTTAAATGTAGTAAACTCTTGAAACTATCTTACATAGCCATATTAACTAGTTGTATGTTCTTCCCCTTACTTTATGTGGTGTTTCACCTGCCATGAAAGTTTCCATCAACACCAGTTGTATAATAAATGCGTCCAGGTGATGTAAACACAAACCCCAGATGTGTTCTAGGTGTTTATTGTGTGCACTTTTGCAGTAGAACGGCATTTGTATGATTTCTGGTTATGGGTATTTGATCTTTAAACCATAGGTGAGCTTTAAATGTCTACTGTTTTTCAATAATATCTTGGGTATTTGATGTGAAAATATTTTAAAGACCTGGATTGGACTAAGTTTTTTCGACAGTCATTGCAGTGCACTCCCTTCCCGTAGAGCGCACGCTCCAACGGCTTTCTGGGTGCCCATGGTCCCAAGCCCTCCTAGGGGCTGTCTAGAGCATGTCCCTGTTCTCAGAGAGAAATCCCGCCGCTGTATTGAGCCCTGCACCCCTGCTCTGGGCCCGAACGGGAGCGGGTCATGTCGCTGACGGTCAATGTGCCCAGATGTCCTTGTGGCCCACCCCGAGGGCGTGTTGTGCGTGGCCGCGTCTGTGCCCTCTCCTGTGTGGCAGTGCCCCCGCCCAGGCCTGCTCTTGACTTGCCCCGGCCCGCACCTCCCCGTGAAGCTCGTGGCTTCCACCCCTTGGGGGTCGTGGCCCGGCTGCTACCAGCATTTTAGGGCATGGCAGGTGCAGGTGACCTGCGCGTGTCGTTGCAGGGTCACTGGTGTCCATCCCGAGTCCCCAGGACCATGCCACGTTTCCCACCGCACTGCTGGCTCCCACCCCGCACGTCCCTGCACCGGGGCCAATGCTGAGCTGTCCCAGGATGGGCTGGGAAGCGATGTCAGATCTCCGGCTGTGTTTGCTTCGCTCCTGGTGATGACAGCCCCTCCCAGCGGCCCTGCTGGCTGTCCACGGTGGTCCTGAAGAAGTGGCGCTTCCACTTCCTCGCACATTTGTTGATCAGGTTACTTGGTCTTGTCCCTGGGTGTAAGATTCTCGATGCCCTCTTTATCCAGGTCTCTCTTGCTGACTTTATTTTGCATACTTGCTCTTGGGCTGACCAGATTTTACATAATACATTCAGTTTTACCCCCATACCAGCTTGTGTACTTCCACACCTCGCTAGCTTCCTTCCAGGGAGAAATCTCTTCTCCCATAGTCCTCTCTCCTGGCCACTGGCTGATGGTTACACAGTTGTTAAAAAATATGCCGCTACCGCGTTACCATCCGCTCTGGCATGACAGTTACTTCTACCCTGGCAGTTACCTCTACCCTGGCAGCTTGGCCTCCTCCCAACTCCTGTGCCTTATCTGTCAAAGTCCTGCAAACTTGCACCGGTATGTTCAAGACCCAAGGTAACAGCAGGCACGTTGTTTTACACGATGGTTTGTAAAAATCTGTTAAGAGAAGGAAACTTACACATCTGTACTGTCCTTTTTAATTACACCATTACCTTTACTGGTGCCCTTTGCCTTTTTTTTTTTTTTTTTTTAAAGATTTATTTATTTATACAAGCACTGGGTACAGTCAGAAGCACGGGAGGGTGAGAGAATTCACCAGAGCCAGAGTGGGGAACAGAACAGGCAGACTGACGAAATACACTGCTGAGGGGAGCAGCAGGCAGGGCAGGAGAGGTCTGTCGTGCCCTGTGGGACCGGCGGTTGGGGATCGTTGAGCCAGTGCTGCAGAGGCTGTGGTCAGCTTCACAGCCCAGCACTCAACCGCTGCGCCACCAGGGGAGGCCCTGATGCCCTTTGCTTTTTGTGTGGATTTGATTTAATTCCCGTGGTCACTTGCTTTAGCCTGAAGGAAGCTATGTTATAAGCCCGTGTTGCTTAATTTCAAAAAAGAAAGAGGAGAATTTTGAATACAAAGACATATTTATTTGCTCAAATCATTTCATTTCCTTTCTCTTAAAAGCACAAGCAAGCTCGTCAGCAGAGAATCGTCCAGTAGCCTCAGCTGACAGAGGACAGCACTGGTTCTCCCACAAACATGTGTCAAGGCCAGCGCCACATGCTGGGTGTGGGGGGCTTCAGGGTGTGCGCGAGGGTCTGCTCTGGGGCTGCAGGACTTGAAGGGGTGGGAGTCAGGGGTGGATCCCCTCCGCCCAAAGGGAATGCAGGCAACCCCAGGGGCCAGCCAGGATGTGTGGAGAAGCAGCGACAGCTCCATGTCAGGTGCAGAGGATTCTGAGGAAGCAGCAGCTCGTCACATGTTTATTTTCTGGCCCCTCATCTGCAAAGTTACTCTTGTCCCTTGCGAGTGACGAGTTTTTCTCTTGCTGCTTTCAAGATCTTGTCTTGTCTTAAAACGGTGATAGATTTGTGGGTCCCTTTGCATTATTCCCCTTGGGCTTTGTTGAGCTTTCTGGCCTTGTAGGTTAGTGTTACTCTGTAAATTTTGAGGGGTTGGTCATTATTTCTTAAGATTTTTTGAAAAGTTCCTTTCTCTCATTTCTCATTGTGCATTTGGTGACCCTCTGAAGCTTTTTTTTTTTTTTTAAGATTTATTTATTTATTTATACAAGCACTACAGTCAGAAGCGTGGGAGGGTGAGAGAATTCACCAGAGCCAGAGCGGGGAACAGAACAGGCAGACTGACGAAATACACTGCTGGGGGGAGCAGCGGGTGCGGCAGGAGAGGTCTGCACGCCATGTGGGATCCTCGCCGGTGGCTGGGGATCGAGCCGGTGCTGCAGAGGCTGCGGACAGCTTCGCAGCCCAGTGCTCAACTGCTGCGCTATCAGGGGAGGCCCTGAAGCTTTTTGGTTTTTGAGGTCATGTCCGTTGGCAGGGTGGTGTGTGCCTTAGAGGTCCAGGGTATCCCCTTTCAGATGCTGTTTCCAGGCGCATCCACCACCAGAACCCCACAGCCCTTACCCTACTTCGGGGCCCCTCCGTGCTTTGTCTTCTCCCTCCCCCTCTGTTCTTTTTTCTCATGTTTTTTCCTTTTTTCCAGAATTTGATGGGACTTTTGTAATTTCTATCAACATGTCTTCAAAGCTCCCCATCTTCCCTCTCCTCCCGTCCTTCCTTGTGCTTCCATTTGTTTCTCTTTTTTGTCAAATCCCTGACGGCATCTTCTGTTTGAGGCCATGTTGTTGCCTGGCCTGCACTCCTTCCTGCATCCTTTAGTTATTCAAACTGTGGTGGGTGCCCAGCAGGGGGGGAATTTCAGGTTTGCTTCCCCACCCAAGGGAGGGTGGAGCAGAACAGGGAGGAGGAGAAGCTGGAGAGGAGACTGGGGAAGGAAGGGAGAGGTTGGGGAGCAGGAGGAGCCTGGTGGAGGCTCAGGGAGCAGAGACATGCGAAGAAGCTGCACCTGCTTCCTGGTCCTGGACTGGTGGAAACAGACGTGGGTGAGAGACCCGTGGGGAGGTGACAGTGGCAGCTTTTATCTTGATTTTGATTTTGCTCTTTCTTTCCAGACTTGTCTGGCTGTTTTTGCCCTTTCCTGTGGCTCCCCACTAGGAGGGACCCTAGATGTGTGAAAGGCTTTCAGGCCTCAGTGGTCCTGCTTTGGGACACCCCTGTTGGGCTGGACATTTACCCACGAGGGGATGGGTGTCTTTGGGTGCTTAATTTGGAAACTTTATTCTTTGTCTTTTCTTTGTTACACACTAATTATATTAAAGTTCTTTTCCATTGAAGGTCTTACACACTAGAGTATGTCTTGTCTTGATGTGGTGGATGGCAGGACCTATTTAGAACAGGCAGTTTTGGGGGTTCTGGGGTGTCCCTCTCTCTGCCCGCAATAGAAGGTGTCTGCTGTGGCTACTGCCACCAACACCCAGTGGGTCTCACAGGCGGGTTTGTTTTGTCGTCTCCCAGCTGGGTAGGTCGAACTTTGTTCCTTTCTGTTTCTTGCTGGTTTTGAATAGAGTCAGACATTTGTATATACCATGGTGGCTCCAGGCACCGTTCCCCGGAGCTGTGATAGTGCTGCGTGTTTTAGTGTTGGGTCTAGTTCCCCTACCAGTGTTCAGCATCTGATGTTGCTTCCCAGAAGGACCCAGGTGTGGATTCCTAGTCTCCCCAAGAGGACAATGTGTCAACAGGGACCCAGACTCTTCTGGCAACACCCCAACTTCAGAGTCCAGTGACTTCCTGCTGATGGCTCAGATGTTCTCCAAGAAGCTCTGGGACAGAAATTGCTCTCCAGACCAATCCATTCAAATGACTCCTGAGTCTGTGCCCCACTTACCAGGAGGGCTCCTCGAGCC
Source organism: Talpa occidentalis (assembly GCF_014898055.3). Taxonomy (NCBI): domain Eukaryota; kingdom Metazoa; phylum Chordata; class Mammalia; order Eulipotyphla; family Talpidae; genus Talpa; species Talpa occidentalis. Next base: position 70,104,342 of record NW_023605194.1, on the reverse strand, counting down.
CACCCTTTCCCAGGTGTCCTGCAGAGGGACTCACTGAACCCACAATCTCACCACTGTCTTTCACGGCAACATTACTGTTTGGCAGAGCACCCCAAGCTGGGACTCTCCATACTCTGTTACAAACAGAGACCTCAGAACTGCTTATGACTTGCTCCCCCACCCACCCCAAATCGCTGAGCCCAGCTGCTTGTTTCCAGCATCTGACAACATTTATTTCCTGAGCTTATGGTCTTCATGCACCTCTTTTTCTACAGATACTTTTTGTCTTGTGGTTTAAAGGTGTTCTTTTGTGCATTCTGAGTAATTGTCCAGAACTGAATAAGCATTTTATGTTTTCTTACTGGCATTTAATTTTCAGTTCTCTTGGAAGTAATTTTTGCAAAAGGTATGAAGGAGGCATCTTCTTTTTCCTGCTAATTTCTCCTCACACGAGTGGCTAGTGATCCTGGCATAACCCACCTCTTCAGCAGCAGCAGCTCTGCCCCCGGCACGCTGGCCCCCACACGCCTTTCCCCTCCTGTGGGCGCAGTCTGTCTAGCTCCCCTAGCTGTAGGTGTGGCAACGTGGGTCTTCATAATTTAAAGGTCATCTGGCTATTCTTTGCACTTTATTTTTCCAGATGAGTTTTAGGAGCAGTTGTTCAAGTTCCAGCAAAATACCTGCTGTCTGGTTGTGACATCCTGCAGATGCTGAGCGACATTCCTTGCATAGATTCAGTGGGAGGAGCCTGTGTCTCCCCACCCAGCCGGGGCTCATGCAGCTTGTGTCTGTCATAATGTAAAAGCCTCGCTCATACTTTCCCTCATGAAAGTCTCCTTGTCTTTTGTCAGAACTCTGGAATGCTTGGCCTGGATTCTAATCCCCATGTCAGAGGGAGCCCCGACCCGTGGCCCTCACGTGAGGGTTTCAGCACCAGGCCCCACCAGGCTCCCGCCAGAACTGGCCGCTGGCTGCAGGCTTGGCCTTTAGGAGCCCAGCGTCCACTGCCCTAACTGAGGCTTAGCCGGCTCAGAGTGGCCCTGCTGGGCTGTCTGAAACCATAACTGCCATGGATGATGTTACTTTAAGCCATTAAATCTGGGATCATTTGTCCTTAAGCAGTAGAAAATTAGTACAGCAAACACCCTTCTGAGTGTGGTCTGGTTCTTTCTGTGGGCCCCCTAGGGACACATAATCAGAATATGGTAGTACCATGACTGAGCACTGCTGCCTCACCCTAAACCTGTAAGTTGGTAGCGGTTACTGTGTTGTGGCTGAGGTGATTGACATTTGTGTTGTGTGTGGTAAGAAGCGGTGGCCTGCATGTGTGAGGCAGAGCAGTCAGTCCAGGCAGTCAGCAGAGACTGCGCTTTCTATGTGGAGACCGACCGTAGTCTCTGTAAGAATAAGTGAACATCCCCGGTGGTTCCGCGTGGGAACCTTCCAGACCTGGGCTTGTACCCCTTCCAGACCTGGGCTTGTGCTGCAGTGGTCCTGAGTAGTCCTCATGGACTGACACCAGAAAGTACCATGAAAAATCTTTACATTTTCCTGAAATTCCTTCATTTACTTTAAAAAAGTCGTTTCCCATGCTGAGACCATGTCATCCGCTTGGCGGCTCCATAGTTTTCTCTTTTCTCGAGTGGGTTATTCTGTGCTCCAGCTCTAGAGGCTCCCCCTTCCCATATCGCCAGCGAGGAGGCCCGGAGCTGCACTCTCCGGTACCTTCCGAGGAGCAGCCCCGCCCAGGCAGGAGATGCTGACTATGTCAGGGGAGAGGAGCAGTAGATACGTGGCCAGACATGAGCGCTACTGCCCTTGCTAAGCTGGGTTGGAATCAGAGGAGTTTGGTCAATACTAGACTACCTCGACTCTAGTCATGCCCGGGCTTGGGGGTCTTGGGGGTCTCAGACAGGGATCCTTTCCTGTGGTCCATGTTCTCCTGGGCACTGTCTTTCTCAGCTGCTGAGGAGGAGGAAGAGGCCAAGGGGAGGGCGCTGCAGTCGAGCCTGTGAGGGCAGGTCCTGGGACTGAGGATCCGCAGGCACAGCCCTCGCTGTCGTCAGTGGTAGGACAGGAAGGCCGGCTGCACCTCTCTGGCCGTGATGAAGTTGTCCGTAAGTGTCCGGAGGCTGGAAGCCAGCAGGCAGCTTTGCTGAGTGGCTGTACCAGCATCAGCACCACAGCGTGTCTTTGCAGTTCCTTTGTTATGTGATTTTTTTCGTATTTCTGCTTTCCCTTGTGTCTTCTGGCCTGACCGGGTGCTCAGGGACCTTCCTCTTGCTCTGACCTGGCCCTGCCGCCCGCTCAGCCTGTCACTTTCCTGGCTCACGCCTGCCTTCCTGGACTTGTCCCTCTCACTTTCTCTGGCCCTCATTGTCATCATATCTGCAGGTAATTTCCTTCCTAGGAAAGGTGGGGGGGGGGATGGGGGGGGGAAGGTGCTGAGTTTTCCAAGTAGCTGGTGAGGTGCAGGATCCCAGGTTGGTGTTATGGTTGGTGGCCTGCCCGCTGTCTCTGGTCTTGCTTTTGCTGATCAATCTGGCGGCTCTGCCTCTGGTTCTTATGAGTGACTTTTTTTTAATCTCAAAGCTCACAGGCCTTTCTCCTGGGCATCTGAAGTTTCAAGTGATGTGCTAAATTACCCCTTTCAGGATTTTTCTGTTAATTTCATTTTCTTGCAGTCACAGGCTTTCCCTGACTGTCTGGCCATCCTTTCTTTTCTATGATTATGTATGAGTGAACAAAAAATCACGTTTGAAGTTGGATGGGGTCAGTTGTCTTGTTTTGTTTGAGTGGTTGGGAAGGGAAGGCCTAGCAGGGCTTTTGTGAGCCTTGAAAGCTGTGTTAGTAACTATCCCATGATAAATGCCCCACGTCCCCAGAGTTGCTGTGGGTCTCCTGCTACCCAGGGCCACGCGGGGGTTTCTGCAGTGCTGAGCACTCTCATGGGACCACATTTTAGTCACAATGAATTGGGAGACAATTACAATGTCGTTAAAAAACACATCTTCCAGTCATTTAAGCTAATTATGTATATTGCATATGTATTTTAGATAATTCCCCAGTTTCTTACATAATTTTCATGCATAGTTTTTTATACTGAGGATTTTGTGATATTTTCCAGAAGAGCACTTTTAGTGAATCCTTAGTTCTGATCTTGTTACTGAAGAGCTGAATATAAATTGGTATTTTAGGCCTATTAACATAGTAGTCTTAAATTGTGATCATTTTCTTGAGTCAATATAAAGACTTAACGCATTTAAAGTGATTGACTGTCATGATAGTAACTAGTGGTCTCTGTTGCTCCCAAGTGAATACCTAGGGGAGTTAAAATACACTAGTAGGTTATGTGCAGGACTGAGTTTTTAATCTTCATCTAAATGTCGGTCACTAGAACCTAAAATATTCTCCTTACTTGCACATGATCCATTCGTATATCTTGGAAGAAATTAATATCCATTTGCTATAGGTGCACGTCATCATGTCAGGAAGACGCACTTTAAACTGATCCCACAAGCACTTGGTGTCTTGGTAACTGATTTCATGGTGATGGTGCAAGTCCCTGCTGTCTGGGCTGTGAGGCAGAGCGACCCTTTCCATGCCCCCCACCCCATCGCTGTGGGGTGCAGCATCACATAGTGTTCTTAAGTGTCCCAGGAACTTGTGGCTCCAGGATGTTCATATTTTAAGCCTCTGGTTGGAGTTCTGATAGAAAACACGAGTTAATGTTGAAGGGAGAGGCCCAGATAAAGCAACAACCCCACAAGTGGCAGATAACCCCGTCAGCCACGTTAGCACTGGCCGGTGGCGACCCGGTAGCTAGGCAGCAGCACCTGTGGCAGCAGCCCTCCGTGTCAGACACTGCCAGGTCCGCGGCAGCCCCCACAGGTTCTCGTGGCTGCACCCTCATGGTACAGAGCTGTGGGGTGAAGTTCTAGCGCCTGTAGCAGTCATGCATGCTTTCTCTCACAGATCATTGGTCATTCATATCTGTGGTTATTCATAGCCAAATCTGTTGAAATGCATTTTCTGCTTTTTCTTTTTTTCTCATGAGAAAATTCACTGCAACTGCTATTTCAGACAGAGGCCTAAGGGTTGGGACAGCACATTGAAATATGAAAAATCTTTAATAATTTTTAAATGATCAAAACCTTGGTCACCATCTTTTCTTGTTAGAATAACCATTATATAAGAGAAACACGTTTGAAGTACGGACAGTGTTTGAGCCAGGAGGAGGCCAGCCATCGCGACAGCAGTGTCCTCGCCCACCCCACGCCTCTCTCAGGCAGGCCTGCTTGTTTCAGCGCTGGGTCCTAACTGCAGAGGCTCGGCCCCGGGAAAAGGCTGAATACAGCAGCCAAGCACCGAGTAGCGACTGTAACTTGCCTGCATTTAATGAGTTCTGGTTTCATTTTTAATTGTTCCATTTATATCCCATCTAACATGCACGCTGGGATTCTTTTTGACTCCAGACTGGGGGGAGAGGGGAGCCGGCTGTGTGTGGTCAGTGCCTGGCGCTGGCTTGGTGACTGGTAGCTTTAGCTTTCTGTGGTTTGTATCAGCCTTTCCCTACCTGCTTCTGATCTCTTGACTGCAGGAAATCATCTCTAACTTTCGGAATCTCATAGGGTTGTTTTGAAAGTTAAATAAACCAGCACATAGGAAAGTTAAAATTGTATTTGGCATGAAAGAAACTAATGCTAGTAGTAGTAGATTATTTTACTAAGTCTCATAGCAGACTGCTTCATATAATAGCACGTGGACTTAAGGAAGGATGAAATAGGAAAAAGGTTTTTCTGTTCCCCAATATCTAAGAATAATTGAGGATTGGAAATTTCCATTTTAACTCAGAGCCAGAGTATCCATTATGTTAACTGCTTTTGAAGATTTCAAATATTTGGGAGAATTCAGATAAATATTTGGGCTAAGAAATGATTTACTAAATAGAAAAGTTATGAAAAACATTAATTTCTTTCCAGAGAAGTCTCAAGAGGTACCCAGAGAAAAAAAGTCCTTTTTCATATGAAACATGTTAAATGAGCCTGCTGTTTGCCCATTCTGAAGATGATCTTTCATCTCCCACCACATCAGCCATAGTGCCAGCCTTTGGCCCTCTCCCAGACTCACTCACTCACCTTCATGATGCTCTTCTGTTAGTCCATGGAAATCTTCCATCCAGGAAGGTAACTGACAAAAGTGGTCATTGCTAGACATTCTTAACATGGACATGATGTAATAATTCACTATTCATGTCATTTTCTCTGCCCAGCACCAACTTTGAACTTTTTCCTTGTTCTCTAGCCTGTTCTCAGCATGTAATTTTAGTCTTCAAATGTGGCATTTTTTTGAGCATCAAATACATACTTAGTAACTCCTCACATGCCCCTACTAGATGTTCGAGAAATAAGAAGGAAGCCTTGCTCTTGGTGACCCTCGAGGAGTCTGAGCTCTTCCTGTGGGTGAGGAAACACCACCTGCTAGCGCCTGCAGAGAAATGGTGCCTGCTTAGCTGTGGTGAGGCTGGGACTGTGGGTGCTCAGAGATGACCCCCCCCGCCCCAAAGTGTTGTGAAGAATATGAGATGTAAGTTTATCCTTAAAGGGCAAGTAGGATTGGAAACATAGTGAAGGAAATCTGGGAAGATATTTCGGGTGGAGAAAAGAGTTTGAATATAGAGAAGGCATCAGAGAGTAGGAAGAGGAGAGATTTCACCTTGAATGGCGGTGAGGAGAGAAAGGTGCCAGTGGGCCTGGTTCTGGAAGGAGACGCTAAAATGGGATAGTGTCTGAGTGTGTGTTGCTTTTAGCGTCAGTGGGAAAAAGCAGAACAAACAAACAAAAAACAATCTTTGTTGCCACTGGGCTTGCTCTAAAGATTACTACCTTTTCCCTTAGAACATCATTATGATTAAATTTAATTATATGTCAGGATATATTTTATAATAAAGATATAGTCATATTATAAGGCTGTGGGCATCTTTGTAGATAGCTTTATTAACCCATACCTGAGAGAACTGTGGGAATTGCTCGTGTAATGTGAGTGGGAGAGCTCAGCTTACAGCTCAGATAACCACCCCTTCTCTAGTGTGTAATGTGTGCCCAGGCTGATAAGGTTGACATGACTAGGAAGTTTTCAAGAAGCAGTGGTGTTCATCTTCTAGTTTTTCAAACTAAATATCAGTATTAAGCAGACACCTGTTTATTGAAATCATCTAAATATCAGAATTAAGCAAACATCACTTTATAAATTAAAATTAAATGCATCACCATTTTAACTTTTAAGCGGGAAAATAGAAAATTTCAGGAAAACAAAAAAGCATTCAAGATGTAACTGACTTTCAGAGAACAAGCAGCTTCTGCTCCCGATGGAAGGGCACATGGGGTACAGAGGGCAAAGGTGACTGCTACGGCTACGTGCAAGTGTGCTCCGGGGTGCTTCATGCTCACACCCGATAGAAGGTGTCATTCTGGGGTAAAGATAGCCATTTAACATACGACTGGTATAAAAACAGCTATAAATCTGTTCATCTTAATTTTTTAAGAATATATTAAAATGTCCCCACTTCAGAAAGCAGCTGTTAGTGGTGATCCTGAGTCACACACTGTTGACATGGGTGCTGTCACCTCGCATGGCCCATGGGGCCAGTCTCAGGAACGAGGATCTCAGTCTTCATGTAGCAGGTGGCTGCAATTATTCTGGCACCTTGTCCCCCAAGGCCTTCCAAAGTGCAGAGCCCCCCCCCCATCCCCCAGGAGTCCCTGTGGGCACAGCAGCAAGTACAGATTTGTTCTAGATTCTACATATTTTTACATCAAAGTCATGTGAATGTAGTCATTTTTGTAATAGATCCACATTTGTAAAAATAAGATTTTACATTATCAATGAGTAAAATCACCAGTTAAAAGGATGTGCTATCTTCTGACTTTGTGTGAAGATTTTTAGGGTATTTGACTCGCTGCTTTTTTTGCAATACTTTATCTTGGTCATATTTTTTAAGGACAGTAACTTGAATATAGTTGCAAAGTAATTTTACTGGTTCCCTGCCCCAGAGAAACAAAAGTGTGGGCATCTTTGTTAGATTGTCTTTTGACGAGTTCTGCCTGTATATTCATGTGGCGTGGGTGCTGATGTGAGTGGAGGAAGACTTCTCTATGTTATACTGGCATTGAAATAAGGCTTTTAAAATTTTAAACTAAATGGTTCAAGAATCTTAAATAACTGCGCTGATTAAATAACTGTCTTTTGTTCATAGATTTGGAAGCTCAGGATTGAAGTTTTGGTCTTTTTGGAATATTGGGAACAAAAGGGTTTAATACATTTGTTAGAATCAAATCAGTATGTCCCTATTTCTGTAATATCGATAAGTCGGAGGTAAAACAGTAAACATCTGGTGCCTATTGTGTGGTACATATAAGAAAGAGGAGAAGGGGGTTGAAGAAAGAGAAAGACACTTGTATCTCCCAGGTCAGGCGGGTCAGACGCAGCACAAGCACTGCAGGAGTCAGCGCTCAAGACTTGGCATCAGTGCGAGGTGGGGAATGTGCTTACTGGAGACCAGTGACTGGTGGGGGCGTCCAGGCCGGTAGTGAATGGTGGGGGGCGCCTGGGCCGTAAGTCTTCAGGTGATGTTGGGAGTGTTGTTGAAGCCTCAGTACAGGTGCCTGACTCTTGACAGGAGGCAGCTGCATTTTGTAAACAATTCTGAGGTTGAACTTCATTCTGTCATTTTTGGGGGTTCCTAGGAAAGTGTTGTGTCTGATCAGCATGAGTCTCGTTTTAGCGAGATTTCAGCCCTGGGGTCATTTAGAGGCAGATAAGGACTTGTGGTAATTGGAGGATGGGGGGACAGCCCAGGGCATCCCTGCATTGAGGTGACAATGATGAGGGTGTGACAGGGACGGGTGCTCCAGACTTGTGCAGAGACCGTTAACATGGCACCTTGGGGGACACTGAGGGGTTCAGTAAAAGCCCCAGGTTCTGGTATGAAAGATGGGTGTAGGTGGGTCAGTCTCACTAGCTCCCTGAGAGCTGCTTTATGGCATGTGTTAATAGTCTCTACAGAATTAACAGCCGTATAAATGTAGGTAACCTTTCTTTGTTTTTATTTGTAGATGCCTCTTCAAATGAACAGCAGGAGCTTTTCTGCCAGAAGCTGCAGCAGTGTTGTGTTCTGTTTGATTTCATGGACTCTGTTTCTGACTTGAAGAGCAAAGAAATTAAAAGAGCAACACTGAATGAACTGGTTGAGTATGTTTCAACTAATCGTGGTGTAATTGTTGAATCAGCGTATTCTGATATAGTAAAAATGGTAAGCCTCTAGACTTAACGTTCCTCAGATTTATATAAATACAAGTAAGATCTGAGGTGTAATTATGAATTCACAGGCAGGTTTTTAGTAAATTTGAAACAATGTACTCAATGTTCTCGAGACTGGTCCCCTGGAAGCCGAGTCCTGCCTGCTGATGCTAGTGTTCTGTGACAGCTGGGGGTTTGGGCACCGCAGTGGCCGCGGTGGTGTGCAGGGCCACAGAGCTGGTGTCTGTTGTCCAGACTAACCGATAATTCATGTCGTGGGCTGAAGAGAATTTCTAGAGGGTTAAGAATGACCGATGAAAATGAGGGAAAAGGGAGTCAGGTCTAAAAAAAATTCTTATTTAAGACATATTAATAACATGTGTTTTTAGAGTCTGTTATACTTGAATTTTAACTAAAGCTTAGACCTTTTAAGCAGTAGATGACATGTTTGAAATACCTGATGTGGAAAATAAGTTTCTGCCAACTATTGAAATAAAATTGTTTAGGATGCTGTTTGTTAACACTTCAACTATCAAATGGTAGAAATTTGTTTAGGATTTGTGGTTTTGTATTTTGGTACGTAGAATAATTCAGTAACAGAGAGAGTACCTGAGTGTATATACCTAAACCAGCCAGGGATAGAAAGTTATGTATGTTCTGAGGAAAGAGCAAAATTAGTGGGGAAATTATATTTGGTCTTATTAGTTGAGTTTTCATCATATTATACCAGAAGACCTGTGAAAAGAGCTTAGGAAATTTTGATTGGGTCGTTTTTGTTTTGACTTCCTACACTCACACAAAAAGTAAGCAACAATTTGAGGCTATACATACTGAATATTGTTAGGCTTCTTGTTTTGTATTTGTCATTAAGAAATGTTCAGAGGGCCCTCCCTGGTGGCTCAGAGGTTAAAGTCTCAGTGCTCTCAAGCTGTCACCAGCCTCTGTGGCCTAGTTTGGTCCTGGCCAGGGAGCTAGCCCACATGGCGCAGCAGACCTCTCCTGTCTCCCTGCTGCTCCCCTCAGCAGTGTATTTCAGTAGATCCCCCTGTTCTGCTCCCTACTCTCTCTGGTGAATCCTCTCACTCCCCACAACTCTGGGTTACACCCCAGTTCCTCTATGCATAAATAAATAAAAATCTTTTAAAAAGAAAAAAATGTTCAGGGGAGGAAATGCAGTAATTCTACTTCAGTGATTTCAAATGGTTTGTATTCAGGAATTTTTAAATCCTAAAAAGATACTTTTTAAAAATTTCTATGAAAATTTCTATGAAGTTGTTGACATAGATGTTGAAAGTATTCAAATTGTGAGTTGAGTTATTCTGTAATTTACTGTATGCCAATTCTGGGATTTCATTTCTTTGTTCAAATAAAAAGGTATGTTTTGTCTTTTTTAAAAAAAAAAAATCTCACAATTTCTAGATGAGTGAAGCTAACTCACATCCTTACTCCTTTTAAACTGCTATATATTTTTAACAAGAAGGTTGGTCTCAAAGGCGTTTTATGCTCTTTTACTGGATGTTTCCTTTTTGAAATGTTCTTTCTGCCCTTCTCCGAACCTAGTACCCATCAGGCAGCCTGGTACCCATCAGGCAGTCCCAGCACATCAGACTCAGGTTGTTACTTTCCCAGTCTCACGTGAAGGACTGTTAGTAGCTACTTGACGGAAGCATAGTTGGAACTGTGCTTGCACCACCAAACACCCCCTTGTCCCAACCTCACCCGCACGTACTTTATCTTAAGTGGCCACCCCTCGGTAATGTGGGCTTCAGTGTTCACTAAACCACTTGGTGTCTTCAAAGACCTGTGGGCTGGGATTACCTTTGCATTGAGATGGTACAAAAGATGACATCACAAATACAGCATTTCATTGATTCTAAAATGGAGACTCTTCGGCCTCCCCCGTGGCACAGCGGTTGAGCGCCAGGTTGCAAAGCTGCCCATAGCCTCTGCAGCGCTGGTTCGATCCCCGACTGCTCCCCGGCCACCGGAGGAGGGTCCCACATGGCGCCCAGACCTCTCCTACCGCCTGCTGCTCACCTCAGCAGTGTACTTCGGCCCTTCTGCCTGCTCTGCTCCCCACTCTGGCTTTGGTGAATCCTCTCACACTCCCGTGCTTCTGACTGTACCCAGTGCTTGTATAAATAAATAAATAAATCTTTAAAAAAAATAAAATAAGGGCCTCCCCAGTGGCACAGCGGTTGAGCGCTGGGTTGCGAAGCTGTCCGCAGCCTCTGTGGCGCCGGTTCGATCCCCTGCTGCTCCCCGGCCACCAGAGGAGGGTCCCACATGGCGCACAGACCTCTCCTGCTGCCCGCTGCTCCTCTCAGCAGTGTACTTCGGTCCTTCTGTCTGCTCTGCTCCCCGCTCTGGCTTTGGTGAATTCACTCACCCTCCCGCGCTTCTGACTGTACCCAGTTGAATCATGTTTTATATATCAAACAAAAAAGAAACAAACAAATAAATAAATAAATAAAAATGCCTCTTAAAAAAAATAATAAAAAAAATAAAAAATAAAATAAAATAAAATAAAATGGAGACTCTTGTCCAAGCACGTCCTCATTTCAGAGAGATTAGTAATTTTTTTTTAAGGCTCAGAGTAGATGGAATAAACTGACTCATTGTGGAGTAGTATAGGCCATGCCTGAGGTGACAGTAGGCATCTACTTGTCCATGCGCTCCCCGAGTCTGTGTGTGTACGGAGAGGGAGCGTGCCACACTCATGTGGGCTGCAAGGTAAGTAAGTGGTTGGGTTAGAGAAGGAGAGGAGTTGTAGAGCAATGGAAAGAACAAAGTTAGATTGTAGGGTTAAGAATTTTATGCTTCCCCCCTCACGTCCCTCCCCTTGCCTCCTCTTTTTTTCCAGCAAAATTTGGAAAGAACAATTCATAATTTAAGGAAAAGGAATCTAGAGGTAACCTGTAATCTTCAGTAGGTTGGTGTCTGAGGTAATGGGTAGAGTCAGTTAATGGGTAGAGAAAAGAGAAACACCTCCCTCTTAAAGAGGTTTATAGGTTTTGAACTAAGCTTACAGCCATAACTTAATGTTCTTCTTAATCAAAAGTATCATAGAAATATCTCATTTTTGCATCATTGAATTTAGCTACACCTCAAAGAACAGAAGTCTAAATTTATGTTTCTTTACAGATCAGTGCTAACATCTTCCGTACCCTTCCTCCAAGTGATAATCCAGACTTTGATCCGGAAGAGGATGAGCCCACACTTGAGGCTTCTTGGCCTCACATACAGGTATGGAATATAATTACATATTGATAATTTTTACATTTATGGCACCCTGCTGATGAAATCATGGCTTGTAGATCTGAATGTTTATGTAAAATATGTGACTTTTTAATGTGTTTTCTTAACATTCTTTTTCCACAATGTTATTTTTCACTTTTTATTGTGATAAAGTATATGTAACTCTTACATTTAACTATTTTGAAGTGTACAGTTGACCAGCACTAAGTCTACTGACAGTGCTATGCAACCATCACCATTAACAAGTTCCAGGACTTTTATTTATTTTTTTTTTGTGGGAGGGACCCTCGCCGGTGGCCAGGGATTGAACCGGTGCTGCAGAGGCCGCGGGCAGCCTTGCAACCCAGCGCTCAACCGCTGCACCACCAGGGGAGGCCCCAGGACTTTTTAATCACTCCAAACAGAAACCCCCTTGCCATTAGCAGCCTCTCCCCATTCCCTTATCTCTACAACCATGGCAGAGTAGAATTGACTTTCTATCTCTGTGGATTGGCCTGCTCTGGATTTTTTTTTTTTTTTAGAAAGTTTCTTTTTTCTTTTTTTTTTTTTGGTTTATTTATTTATTTATACAAGCACTGGGTACAGTCAGAAGCGCGGGAGGGTGAGAGAATTCACTAGAGCCAGAGCGGGAGCAGAGCAGGCAGAAGGACCGAAGGACACTGCTGAGGGGAGCAGCGGGCGGCAGGAGAGGTTTGCGCGCCATGTGGGACCCTCCTCCGGTGGCCGGGGAGCAGCCGGGGATCGAACCGGCGCTGCAGAGGCTGCGGGCAGCTTCGCAACCCAGCGCTCAACCGCTGTGCCACCAGGGAGGCCCTCCTTTCAGTTTTGATATGCTGTGTTTTTTACCTTCATCTCAAATGTTTTCTGATTTTTCTTGTGCTATCTTCTTTGAACCTTTTTTTTGGAATGTGTTTAATTTCTACATATTTGTGACTCCCAAATTTCTTTGTTACTGATTTCTAATGTTGGATTAGAAGCTATACTTTGAATATTCTTGATCCTTTTAAAGTTACTGAGGTTTTCATGGCCTTAGCAAATGTTCTGTCCTAGAAAATGTCCTGTGTATTTTTGAAAAGGATGTGTGCTCTCTTGTTGAATGTAGAATATGCTGTAGAAATCTCTTGGGTGTGGTTGGTTTTTAATGCTCAAGTCTTCTGTTTCCTTCTCAATCTTCCATCTAGTTCTGTCTATTAAAGTGAGATATTCTCCAGCCATCATTGTCTCTCTCTTCAGTTCTGCCAGTTTTTGCTTCATGTGTTTTGGAGCCCTGTTGTTAGCTGTGTACGTTCATGATTTTACATCTTCCACATCTTCTTACATCTTCCACATCTTACCATTCTAGCTCTAGCAGCTATTTCTGTATTACAGTTATTTTGTCTGATATTTTTATATCCACTCTAGGTAGTTTTTGGTTACTGTTTGCATGGTATATCTTTTCATCCTTCTATTTTCATTCTGTTTCTTTGAATCCAAACTGTCTCTCTTTTAAGCAGCATATAGTTGAATCATGTTTTATATATCAATTGTGACAGTTTCTGTATTTCTACTGGCGTGTTTAGTCCATTTACTTTTTTTTAAAGATTTATTTATGCATACAAGAGCTGGGGTACAGGACAGAGATGCAGGGAGTGAGAGGATTCATCAGAGACAGAGTGGGGAACAGAACAGGGAGACTGACTGAAATACATTGCTGAGGGGAGCAGCGTGGAGATAGGAGAGATCTGCTGCGCCATGTGGGTTGTTCCCTAGCTGGCCGGGGATCGAACTTGTGCTGCAGAGGCTGCGGATTGCTTCATAGTGCGGTACTTAACCCCTTGTGCTACCAGGGTGTCCCTAGTCCATTTACTTTCAATGTGTTTACTGACAAGGTAGGATATACATCTGCCATTGTGCTGTTTTCTGTATGTCTCAGACCTTTTTCTGCCTCCTCTACCATTACTGACTTCTGTATTAAATATAAAGGATTCCATTTCAATTCCTGTTTCTTTAGCTATATATATTTTTTTAATTTATCTTGGTAGTTGTTTATATTTATCTTAGTAGTTGCCCTGGGGTTACGATTAGCATCTTAAAATAATTTCATTTGAACTTAGTATCAATAGTACACAAAACTTTAGTCCAGCACATGTCCACTCCCTCCTCTTTTCTTTGTGGTAATATCGCCATACAAATTACATCTTTATGTAATAACATGCCCACTAACATAGAGTTTTGTAATTATTGCTTTATATGGTTGTCTAATGAAACAAGAAAATAAGAGTTATAAATAAAAGTACATTTATACTGTCTTTTGTATATGCCTATATAGTTACATTTACCCTTACTCTTTCTTTCTTCCAAAGGACTCAGTTTCTATGGTGCCCTTTCATTATAACTGGAAAGTCCCCTTTGGTATTTCTTGTAGAGTAGGTCTGTTGATGACACATTCTCTCAGTGTTTACTTGGGAATGTCTTAAATTCCCCTCCACTTTTTTTTTTTTTTTTTTAAGATTTATAGGCAGATGCATGGGAGGATGAGAGGATTCACCAGAGACAGAGTGGGGAGCAGAACAGGCAGACTGACTGAAATACACTGCTGTGGGGAGCAGCGGGCGAGACAGGAGAGGTCTGCTGCGCCCTATGGGATTCTCGGCAGCCAGCTGGGATTGAACTTGCGCTGCAGAGGCTGCAGACAGCCTAACAGCGCTGCACTCAACCACCTGAGCCACCAGGGAGTCCTTCCCTCCACTTTTTATTTATTTTATTTAATTTATTTTTTTTAAGATTTATTTATTTATTTAATTATACAAGCACTGGGTACAGTCAGAAGCACGGGAGGGTGAGAGAATTCACCAGAGCCAGAGCGGGGAGCAGAGCAGGCAGAAGGACCGAAGTACACTGCTGAGGGGAGCAGCGGGCGGCAGGAGAGGTCTGCGCGCCATGTGGGACCCTCCTGCGGTGCCTGGGGAGCAGCCGGGGATCGAACCGGTGCTGCAGAGGCTGCGGGCAGCTTCGCAACCCAGCGCTCAACCGCTGCGCCACCGGGGAGGCCCAACCCTCCACTTTTTAAAGAAGACTTTCACTGGATATAAAATTCTTGTCTAACCATCTTTTCTTCCCTCACTTTGAACATGAAATCACATTATTCTTCTGGTGTCTATACGTCTCTGGTGACAAGTCACTTGTTAACCTTAGTAAGTTGTTTTCCTCTTGCTGCTTTGAACATTTTCCGTTTGTCAACTTAATCATGGGATGCCTTCCTGCGGATTTCTCTGACTTTGTTACTTGGAGTTCACTGAGTAGTTTATTATGCTGATTAATAATTTTCATAAAATTTTAGTTGCTTTTAGCCATTATTTCTTGGAATATTCTTTCTCCTTTCTCTTCTCCCGACACTCCTGTATGTGTATATTATTAGGATTGAAGGTGTCCTGCCAGTTTCTAAGCTTTGTTCACTTTTTGTACATTCTTTTTCCTTCACCTCAAACTAGGTAATCTCTATTGAGCCCTCTTCATGTTCACTGATTCTTTCTTCTGTCAGCTCAGATTGTTGTGGGACACCAAGTTCATTGAAGTTCTTATTGCCACTCTAGAAGCCCATCTCTAGAGGAGCTCTTTTTCAGTTGAAATTGAGGGAGAAGGGTATTTTCCTGCCTTAAATGCTAGAACTCATTTCCCAGAATCAAATTGGAAAACTGGTAATAAAAGTTACTATATCAGCAGTTATTCCATTAAACCTCTTTAACCAATTTTGCCTGGCTCAAGCTGCTAGCCCTCGAATATATGACTTTAATCCAGGGTTTACTCAGTGGAATCATGTTAGTTCCACCTCATTTAATACTCTAGTAACTAGAACTCCAGCTGTGACTCAAGATAGCTTATGCTACAGTGTGAAAGTACTTACGCTGTAGTGTGAAAATTTAGATTTACGTACAGCTATGAAATATGCTCATGTGTTAAATGTTTCTCTTTCAGGTATTCTGGTATATCTGTCTAGTCTTTATGACCATCAGTCTCTGACTGTACACACCGAGTTTTATTTTTCACCAAAATGTCTAGCAAATACCCAAATATACCTTCAGTTTAGAGATACTTATTTCTCAATTAAGCAAGGTTCTGATGGAGAAAGTAAAAGTCACCAAGTTCAAAGGATTCTTGCCTAATGCTTCAAATATAATGACTTTTATGTTTCTAAAATGCTACTAATGACCTAATATCTACAGGCATAATGGGTTTTTTTTTTTAAAGGTTTATGCAGTCTTGAAGTTCATATTCTTTTTTTTTTTAATGAGTTTTTTTTTTTTAAGATTTATTTATTTTTATTTATACAAGCACTGGGTACAGTCAGAAGTGCGGGAAGGTGAGAGAATTCACCAGAGCCAGAGTGGGGAGCAAAGCAGGCAGAAGGACCGAAGTACACCGCTGAGGGGAGCAGCGGGTCGGCAGGAGAGGTCTGCGCATACAGGCATAGTGTTTTAACCCTTAAAGCAACACTATAAAATAGGTGTTGTCTACATTTTATAGATAAGCTTAGAGGAAGTTCAAAGAAATTAAAGTTGTGATCAAGAGTACACAAATAGTAAATGGAAGAATCAGGTTGACAATTCAGATATTACTCCTGTGTCACTGCTATCATGAGAAACGTTACTACCTCTCCTCAGTAGAGTCTGTGGATAAATACATACATACAACCTCCCTGACCCCACCACCTGGGAAGTCCTCCCTTCCCCCAGTCACATAGGAGGAAGGTTTTCTTTCTTGCATCAACCTTCTTATTTGCACCCTTAGTGATCACTCAGGATCTCAGGATCCAGGCTGCTCTCCTCCTCTGACCCTCAGGTCCCAGCCTTGTGTATAAGGCGCTCCAGAGATGAAGCTGGCAGGTCGTCACACCCCCTCTCGTGAGTCTGTCCTGCAGCAGAGTCCTCTTAGTCCACCACACTCTCACAGACGCTGTCTTTACTTTCTGGCTCCGGTAATTTAGCATTTCCAAGGAGTAATTAGGAAAACCCCCAGAGCTCACCAGGCTGTGAGACCAAAGTGTGACTATATGTTCAGTTTGAAAAAAACGGTTACCAACTCATCTAGTCTTATGAGATCTGAAATCTACCTAAATTTGTAAGGGAGAAGTATTTTGGGTGTGAGGTCATAACTTAGGGTAGAAATGGACAGGTATCATTTTAACATTTATTTGACTTTCTCTCATAGCTGGTATATGAATTCTTCCTAAGATTCTTGGAGAGCCCTGACTTCCAGCCTAGCATTGCAAAGCGATACATTGATCAGAAATTTGTACAACAGGTAAGGGACTCTTCCGTCTTAAATGTTCTCTGGTTCATCTTATCAGTGATATATTAGCTTGCGATTAAAATAGACTTCCAGAATTATCATGGGTTATTTCAGTGTAACAGTACTTAATACTTAACAATGAGGATAAAAGTGAAGTAGCTTTGAGGATAGTTTTTTTTATCAAGAGAGAGCTCCTAATGAAGTCAAATTATCCTACCCAGTCCTAAATGCTCTCTTATTTTGGCGAGACCAGAAAAGCAAGCCTTTTTACAGTATCTGAGAAATACTGCCGTGACCATTGAGTCTGCAGACAAACCTTTACTTATAAGTCTTTGAACGTGAGTTGGGTTTTAAGCATCTAACTTTGAAATGACAGTGGAAGGCTGGAACAAGCCATTGAGAGAGTTTGGGCTTCCGGTTTGTCTCCTGCCATCAAGTATCAGTTATTCTTTCCCCTTTCTCTTCTTTTCCCTTTCCCCTTTCTCTTCTTTCCCCTTCCCACCTTCAGCCTTTGAACCACCCGGTTCCTAAGGCACAGACAAGATGGGCCCTTTTGCAAGAAAAGAGATAGTTAAACATACAGGATACCTTCTTTCTTTTTATAAATTTGTTTTTAGCTGATATTTTGGGAACCTGCATACTCAGAATTAATTTATCAGAACATGTACGTTGTGTTTTCAAAATCTTTTCAACCATTAAAAGCTCTCTGTTTAACTTTGGAGTTTTCTGGCCAGATATCACATTGTGACAGCAGGTTCACATTCCCTCTGGAAACGCCTTCAGTGTATGGGGTCTCGCCAGGACCCAAATGCTCCACATCAGCCACGTCCTGGAGGTGGCAGGCGGAAGTGAGGGGCAGGCCCACGTCACCACAAGGATCCCCCTGCCCACTCAGCCGCCTGTGTCCCCAGTGTCGGGGTCCACAGAACCTGCAGGGGCTCAAACAGGGCACATTTGTGGCAGGCGAGTTAACATAAAATGTGCATTTCGGTCATGAGTAAAATTCAGCCCTATGAATGGAGTTGCACAGTTCTGGTGACTAGGCCATAGTGTGCCTATTCTGCCTGCAGCTCTTCGAGGGGTAGATGAGGTGCCTTAGCCACTTAGACAGCAGCCGCCTTGGGCCCTGCAGTCGCTGGTTTGAGGTGTTTTGGCTGCTGGGTGACTCCGTGGGTTTGGCAGGAAGCAGATTGGTGAGGAGGGACCCACTTGCCACTTTCTGCTCCACCCACCACTTCTCGGGGCGCTGGTGTGCTCAGCAGTATGCACAGGGATGCTCTGCTCTGGTGTTTTTAATTATTTGGTGAGGTGGTAAGTTTTAAGGCTGAGAATGGACGTTCATTTTTCAAGAAAAGAAAACAATGACGTAATTCTGGGTTATATTCCAATCGTGGAGTTGTGGAACAAAGTTAAGAATGAGCGAGTGCTGGTTACATGTCGGGCGCCATCCTTACTTACAGGCTCTAATGTGAAAGCTGGACGTGGCCAGGCCACCCGGGTGGGGCGTGGCACGTTGAGCTGGACTTACACGTTGGCCTCGCCACCTCCTCGCAAAAAGAGCAACTGCTCTCCACGCTCACTTTATTGATGGAGACTCAGAGGTGATGGGGTCCCCTTAAAGTGAGATCTAAGTATCAGCCAAACAAGAGATCTGCCTCCTCTGTAAGCAGCGTCTCTCACACGCAAGGCTGGCTGTGCCTTGTAGCAAGAGGCCTGCACCTAGAGGGCCAGACACCTGCCGAGACTGGCCTCTGCTGTCATACGTCCCTGGGACCGATTTATGTTAAATTACACTTGTTCTTGAATTAGACATGATGACCTGAACATCGAATTGGAAAGCACAGCTTCCAGGGAAGGCTGACGTCAGAACCGTGGGCTCAAGTGTCTCCGGAGAGAGTAGTGTAGCCGTTTTTAATTAGCATAATTTGAACTGAATTATTAGGTACAGCAGCATAAGCATTCTTCCTTCCTGTTTCCCACTGGTGCCTCACTCAGCGCCTGACCCACCCCATGAGCAAGGAATGCAGGCCCAGCAGACGCACATGCACGTTCAAGGGTTGGTAGTGCTCGAGTGGACGTGGGTAGTCCCGGCCTCCAAAGCCTGTGTGCTGAGGCCATAACGCAGCAGGCAGGACACCAGCTCCCCCACAGCTTCTATAAAGAGGGGTGCTTTTATATTTGTTCCTAAGAAACCCAGTGTTTGATTTAAAACATGGTAATACTTTTTTTGACAGAAGAAATTCAGTTTTTCATTGGAAAAAAAATGGTAATTTGAGCCCTTTAAGTTCTTCAAAGATCACTTTGTCCTGCCTTTGCTAAAGAGTTTTTTTAGGGAAAAGAAATAAAAGTTTTGTAGGGGTATAGGATCCTGTTGACTTGACCAGTTTGAACTGGCTTAAAATTCTTCAGCCATTTGCCAAGTTGACTGAATAATAGAACTCTTGCACCTGTCCGTTATTTCAGTATTACTTCATGAATGATTTAAATCTAGTAGCATGTGTCTGCCAGTATTTTATCTTACCAACTAAAAACTTATTTTTAAGCTGTTGGCATGGTGACTAAATTTTTAAATGTGAAATCACCTAAGAAGCTTGGTTTATGTAGATCATTCTAGATTATAATAAAACATTTACACACATTTCTAAATTTCATATAAGGGTTTGTAATCTGTAAGCTTAAAGTTCTGCATGTAGTTTTGACTGTCTTTAAAAAAGTTTTAAAAATTAAATTTCAACTAATGATACAAGTTAGGTTTTGTAGTCAAGAATAAGTTAGAATTTTAAAGTGTGTGTCAAGGCAAAAAAAAAGATTCCAGTTTTTGAAGTATTATCATGCCAGTGTTTATCATTTTTTGGAATGAAACAAGTGAAAGCATTCCCTAAATTTTTGCAAGAAAAATCAGTGTAAGAATATTTAAGTGCTTCGTAAGATTTCATGGGCTATCTTAAGATAAAAATCAGAATAATATGAAGTTTTAGCTCGATTATTTTTTAAAAGTAATTTCTCAGATTTTTTTTAAAGCTCCTGGAGCTTTTTGATAGTGAAGACCCCAGAGAACGTGACTTCCTGAAGACTGTTCTGCATCGAATTTATGGGAAGTTCCTTGGATTAAGAGCGTTCATCAGAAAACAAATCAACAACATTTTCCTCAGGTAAATGGGTCAAATATTCATTCATATGTAGTGCTCACCCCTCCACCCACCCGCAACATTTTTATTCTAGTTCCTGTAGATTAATTTTTAGTGTCTGGAACCTTCATATTCAGTGAGCAACACTTGGTCATTGTTTGCCTATACTGTGGGCAGCTGATTGCAGCTGACACTTCAGACCCTTGTTGTCCGAGTGCACAGCAATGAAGACAGTTTTTTTTTTTTTTTTAAGATTTATATATTTATACAAGAAACAGGGTACAGGCCAGATTCACAGGAGGGTGAGAGGATTCACCAGAGACAGAGTGGGGAACAGAACAGGCAGACTGACAAAATACACTGATGAGGGGAGCAACGGGCACGACAGGAGAGGTCTGCCGCCCCACGTGGGACCCTCGCTGGCCAGCCAGGATTGAACCGGCACTGCAGAGGCTGCGGACGGCTTCACAGCGCTGTGCTCAACCACCTGTGCCACCAGGGGAGGCCCTGAAGACAGTTCTTTATAAGTCGTGCCAGTGTTTCTCATGCTTAAATTTGAGAGAATTTCTCTAGCAATTTCTCTGAGCTATTTTAAAAAATTGTGTATAAGTATCATTTAAATCAATAGCTCTTAGAAGTACTTTCATCTGATTTTTTGACAAAGCTAATTACTTGGGGCCCATCTTTTGACTCCTTTATAAATGTTAATCTGTTAAGTAATAGCTTCAAAACAGATTTCATATCATAGTAACACCCATATTTCAAGGTTGGTTGGTTGGTTGAATTGAAGACCTGGCATTCCAAATTATAAAAATTGGGGTGAGTAATGGCTGTTCCTCCTAGAGAGAGCCTCTCCTCCGGGTCCACTGCCCCTCCTGAGCCACGTCAGGAGGGACGTGCCT
Source organism: Talpa occidentalis (assembly GCF_014898055.3). Lineage (NCBI taxonomy): Eukaryota > Metazoa > Chordata > Mammalia > Eulipotyphla > Talpidae > Talpa > Talpa occidentalis. The sequence continues at coordinate 70,083,509 of NW_023605194.1, read as the reverse complement.
TGTGTCCTGGAGTCCTCATGACTCCACTTAGGGCACACCCAGCTGTGGGGGGCCAGGCAATCTGTGTCCATGGAGCCGGGAGCAATTACGAATAAAAGCAACTTTCCCATATACAGGTCAGTTTGGATCTTCCTATGAGCAGAAGTTCATTTCAAAAAACTTTGAGAAAACCATCTTCTATATTCTTTTTTTTTTTTTTTTTTTTTATTTATTTATTTGTTTGTTCATTTGTTTTTGTTTATACATGCACTGGGTACAGTCAGAAGCGCGGGAGGGTGAGAGAATTCACCAGAGCCAGAGCGGGGAGCAGAACAGGCAGAAGGACCGAAGTACACTGCTGAGGGGAGCAGCGGGTGGCAGGAGAGGTCTGCGCACCATGTGGGACCCTCCTCCAGTGGCCGGGGAGCAGCCGGGAATCGAACCGGCGCCATAGGGGCTGCGGGCAGCTTCGCAACCCAGCGCTCTACCGCTGCGCCACCGGGGAGGCCCTCATCTTCTATATTCTTAAGTGAAATAAAAATCACTTTATTTTATGGCTGTGAGGTGATAGTTTGGGCTGAGCTGCTTACAGAGAAGCCCTAAGTGTGCTCGTGCTTCTCTTCCATGGTTTGTCTGCCCATTGGGCTGGTTTCTTTACCTTCTTTCTGTCAGTTTAGTCTTGTGATGCTTCATTCCACCTATCTTTATTTTAAATTCAGGTTTATATATGAAACAGAACATTTCAATGGTGTTGCTGAACTCCTTGAAATATTAGGAAGGTAGGTCATTGATTTTTTTTTAACTATTTTATGTATTAAAATCTTAGCTGCGGTTGGAAAAACTAATATTTTAGTGTTTAAATACAGGCTGAAGACAGTTTCTCAGCCGTGCCCTCCCTGTGGCTCTGTAGGGGCCTGCTGCCTGTCAGCAGCCCAGCACAGCCTCCCCACTTCTGAGGCTGCACCTTCTGCTGGCCTGGCCAGACCACCCCAAAAGTTGCAGGGCCTCACTGGGGAGCAATGACATAAGCTGCAGTGGGTCCCCTGTTCAGAAGTGGACACCCCAGGCCTCATTCATGTGCTGCTTCCTGAGACGCTGTGGCCTCTGGTTTTAGTTTGCACGAGCATCTGCCTGCCTGGTTCCCCACCAGCATGTCTGCTTGAGACAGGGCCCACTGTTCACAGGGTGATCTTAGTCTCCTGTGCTGCTTGAAGAGTGAGTGTGGAGAGAACCACTCTTATTTTTTTAAAAGATTTATTTATTTATACAAGCACTTGGTACAGTCAGAAGCACGGGAGGATGAAAGAATTCACCAGAGCCAGAGCAGGGAACAGAACAGGCAGACTGATGAAACACACTGCTGAGGGGAGCAGCAGGAGAGGTCTGTTGTGCCATGTGGGACCCTAGCCAGCGGCCGGAGACTGAACCGGTGCTGCAGAGGCTGTGGGCAGCTTTGCAGCCCAGCGCTCAACCACTGGGCCACCAGGGGAGGCCCGAGAACCACTCTTAATTCCTGAGCTTGTCATCAAGAGACTTTCCACGTTTACCCCAGAAACTCTTCTGGTGGCCTTGCAGAATAGGAGAATTCTGACAGTGTGACGAGCTCAGTGTCACGCCCTTGGGGAGAGGAGGAGGGAGGAGCAACACCCAGACCAGCTGCAGGACAGGCTTCCCAGAGGCGAGCCACCCTGTCTCCCTGGGGCCTTGGCCTGCGGCTCGGGCTCTGTGGTGCTGCTCTGTCTGGCCGAGGCTTGCAGAGGCACCTTTGATGTGGGGCACAAGCAGAGCTGACCCTTTCTTTTGTTGTAGTGGGTGGAGTAACTTTGGGAAGTCAAGTAGCCACTACTTAACCCTTCCCCTACCTTTTTTTCCCTCCAGTATTATCAATGGCTTTGCATTGCCACTGAAAGCAGAACATAAACAATTTCTAATGAAGGTTCTTATTCCTATGCATACTGCGAAAGGATTAGCGCTGTTCCATGCACAGGTACGTCTCGGGAAGTCTTCAAATGAAATAAATGACGTATAAAGACAGAGCAAGGGAGGTAGCGAGGGCAGTTGTAAGTACAAACAGGCATGAGGTATCAGTTACTGACCAAGTTCAGGCAGCGGACATGAGTTCAGCTGTAGGAGAGAAGGGCCGAGTCCCTTCTCATCCAGCGTGGCCGAAGCCACACTGCAATGGGCTGGTGGGTCAGCTGGTGGGTCAGGTCATAGGCCACCAGGCAGCAGTAGCAGCCCGCCTGCAGCAGCCCCAGTCAGGAGACAGGGTCATCTCTGCCCTTACTAGAGACTGTCCAGGAAAAAGGCACTGAGGCCTAAACATGGGGTGAAGTCAGTCAGCTGCATGTGCAGAAGTTGCTGCTGAGAAACTTTTTGAAACCAGGAGTTAGTTTCAGGGGTAACAATGATGCACGAATTGTTGTTTATGGGTGAGATGAGCTAATCAACTAGCCGCTTTTGTCTCCTCTGGGCCTTGCTCTGGGTGACGGTGACATGCCTTGGTTTCAGCTGGCCTACTGCGTCGTCCAGTTCCTGGAGAAGGACACCACCCTAACGGAGCCGGTGAGTGCCCCCACATCCCCACCTGGCTACCATTTCACGCAAACCTTAAGTATTTCCTGCGAATCTTATTCCCTGTGGATGCTTGTTTTTGCCATGAAGGCATCCTTACCTTTCATCATTACGCAGTTTTATTTTTATAAAGGTACTGTCTTTAACATTGACCTGGCCACATACTGAGTTTTCCAGCTTGTAAGGGGTGTGCGTAGACATACTCTGCACAAGCACGTAGACATACTCTGCACAAGCACGCTGACTGGCATTCCTTCCTGGTTTTAAATGTAAATGAGTATTTATGGGACCAGGCCAGCAATTTAAAGTAGCTTACAAGGCCGCTGAAGGTCTGTTTCCATGAAAGCACCAGGCCCAGATGGTTTTCCAGCCTATTCCCATGAAAGCGTGTGATTATCTGGTCGTTTTCCATGTAAATTCTTAGTTTTAGGTCATTCAACATTTACCAGGATGTAGCCCCAGAAAATAGTCCAAAATTGTTCAAAATCTCCTGAGAAAAGTTATTCCCGCCAGCACTGATGGCTGACCACCCTGAAGCAGCTACGGCTGGGTGTGTCTACCCTGTACATTGCATTTAATACAGAATTTGCAGTTTTTCATTTGGCTCATGATCCCTTTTTGGTTTCTAAGATTGTGCTAACCACACATGGGAAGCTTTCTGGCTTATTTGTGCTTCGTAATGGTTAAAGATGTCTCTGGTCCTTGATTTCCCCCTAAAATAACCTCCACTTCACCCACCAAGTCACATTTTTGTTAATTTCTTTGCAGTCAGTAGCACTCCCTGTTAAATTGGTTTTGTCGCATCGCTAATTCCTTGTGCCCCAGCAGCGTCCCACAGGGGCAGGATCTGGGCTGCACCAGTCAGTCTCCCTGTGGGCTTGGTGGGTGAGCGTGTCCTGTCCCAACGAGGCTGCACTTGCTTTAGTCATGCTCAGTATCTCCTCCCTTGCAGGTGATCCGAGGATTGCTGAAGTTTTGGCCGAAAACGTGCAGTCAGAAAGAGGTGGGCGCTGCTCGCTGTGCAGGGCAGAGTGCAGGTCACTGTGCTCCTTCCTGTGTGTCCCGCCTTGCCCCCACAACTCTCCCCCAACCCCTCTCCCCAGCCCTGCTCTCCCTCCCCCATCCCCCTCTCCCACCTTCCTTGTACCCCTTCACCTCTCCCCCATATCCCCTCTCCCTTCCCTCTCCTCTTCCCATCCCTCTCCTTAACCTCCTCTCCCCCCTTTCCCTCCCCCTTAGCCTCCCTATACCCCTTTCTCCTACTTCTCCCCCACCCCTCACCACCCTCTGCCTCCCCCTAGGCCCCCTCCCATCCCTCACCTTTCCCCTCTTCCCACACCTCCTCTCCGGCTCCTGCTCCCCCAAATCTCTCTCCCCACTTCCTCCCCTCTCCCCCACTGCTCCACAGGGAACCTGCCCTGGCCACCCACAGCTGGCAGAGGAACCTGCAGCTGGCAGAGGAACCAGAGAAGCTGTCATGTTTTTTAAGAGATTTTTTTTTGACCTAGGTGATGTTTTTAGGAGAAATTGAGGAAATCCTAGATGTCATTGAACCAACACAATTCAAGAAAATCGAGGAGCCCCTTTTCAAACAAATCTCCAAGTGTGTGTCCAGCTCCCACTTTCAGGTACAGGCCGCCGGCGAGTCGCTCTGTCTGCACCTTTGTCTTTTCTCTTTCAGCTTTCACATTTCTAAATGTCTGTTTCAGGTTGCAGAGAGAGCACTGTACTTCTGGAACAATGAATATATTCTTAGTTTGATTGAAGAGAATATTGATAAAATTCTGCCAATTATGTTTGCCAGCTTGTACAAAATTTCCAAAGAGCACTGGAATCAGTAAGTGTCTTTTCTAAACCTGTCCCTTGACCTACTAACTCACAGATGCGGAATTTATCCCAAGGTGAACGTCACAGTCTGTGAGGTGGAGAGTACCCGACTGTCTTAACTTCAGCTGAAACGGGAGGTCGCCTTGACCCCCGTCAGCGTATTTGGCTGACACGGGTGGGGTTGGGGTCACTGGGCAGAGGGAGGATTCACCAGGCCAGGGAGGGGAGCCGCCGCAGGTCGGGCGGCTCATGCACTGGGCAGCCTCCCCTGCAGGGCCTGTCCCTAGAAGCTGCGGCACCCATGGCCTCGTCCACTCTCCATCCTCCACCTTATGAGCCCCGCGAGCTGGGTCTCCTTTGCCTGCCCAGGCTGCAGCTCAGCATTTGAGGTGGCAGCACAGGACACAGGATCTTCGTACCTGAGTACACAAATGCCGGCGCGGTGGGGTGGCCACCTTCCCCCACTGGCCACAGCGTTGCAAACGCAGGGCTGGCGAACCAGCAGTTCTTGGTTGCGTGCTGGCAGAGGCTGCCCCTCCCTCACTGACCGGCGCCGGTTTCGATTTCAGGACTATCGTGGCGCTGGTGTACAACGTGCTGAAGACGCTGATGGAGATGGACGGCAAGCTCTTCGATGACCTCACCAGCTCATACAAAGCAGAGCGACAAAGGTATGACCACAAGGCCCTCAGTCGGGTTGTAATGCTGAGTCGGTCCGGGATGTGCGACCTGCACATGTCCAGGTCACTCCCAGGTGACGTCTGAGGTTAACGACTGTCGATTTCATTCTAAGCCTTAAGGCTTTGTCAGCTGGAAGCAGCTGCCGCGTGAGACAGAATCTGATTTCATCTGTTGTGTCCACTCACTCCACGGGTGGAGAGGTTCTAAGATGCGCGTGTCGTGCAGTGACACTGTGTCCCCGTCCTTCCTGCAGGAAGGGGGGCTCCTAATGAGACACCCATGGCTCAGCACAAGCACGACAAAAACCACTCCTACTGTCCAAGAAATTCAGGAGTTTGGGGTGCCTCGTGTGAGGAACTGGGGCCGGCGTGTAGTTTTTATCTTGCACACCTCGTTTGGAATAGCTGAGCTTTCATCAGCACGTGGCTGGTCTGAAGGAGAAGAGAACAAGGAAAGCGGCTCCGGCAGATGCGGGCGGGGCTTAAAGGCCAAGAGCAAGGGGTGTTTGCTGAGCAAGGGGTGTTCCTTTATGGGATCAGTCATCACCTTGGGGTCATGTTGGGGCAGTCTAAGACTGAGAATACCTGCTGACCTGATTCCTCACATTCCTGGAAACATCCATGGCCAGGTTTAATTTAAGGTTCATTAACCTTCTGTACCTCCACCTCTCGTGTCTGCCCTGTGAGTCCTTCCATCCACCACCCACTCCCGGCAGCCCCCGCCCAGACCCAGCCCCAAATCTTCTGGGGGTCTTGAAGGGAGGAGGTCCATCTTCTGTAACTGCTTCAGGCTGGCATAGGACGTAGAGCTCTGTCCCTACTGGAGGGGCCTGGGATATAGTCTCCCCGATACTAGTCCCTGAACCGACAGGCGATTGGTCCCTAATGCTGGTTCTGGAAGGTGGTGTAGGCAGAGCCCAAGAGGTGGGGGGTGTCAGCAGCTGCTGTGTCTCTTGGAGGAGTTGGAATTTAATTGCCTCTAAACAAGAAGAAACAAATTTAACAATGAAATGGACTAGCCAAGGTCCCAAGAGTGAAACACAGCTTGGCCGGTGGGTTCCAGGGGAGGCAGGCACAGTCTTGGGCAGGCTAGCAGGCTTTTGATGGACATTCCCGTCCACTCTGGCTAATGTAACGACATGCGCCCTCTAGATAAGGTGTGTTCCCCTGGAGACAGCCCATTTCTTAGGTGCCGTGTGACCAAGAGGAGTGCAGAAGGGGTACTGGTTTCCAGCAAAGAGGAGCTGCGTCAAGGCACCTGGTGGGGACCCATAGGGAAGGGGCAGAAGGGGCCAGACAAGTCTGGAAGGAAAAGAGAAAAATGAAAATCAAGGTCAAGGCTGCCATCGCTAACCTCCCCATGGGTCTCTGTCTCTTCCAAGTGTCTCCTTCCATGTCCCCAAGTCCCTAGTGCAAGTCCCAAGTCCAGTGTCCACTTCACAGGTTCAGACTGACCTATTTTAACTAAGATTCATAGTCATCATTTTCAGTACAACGTGAGGAAAGAGATCTCCCAAGCCTACTAATGCATCAGTAACTCGTTGCAATTTCTTTAAATAGCAGCTTCCAGGCAGGGATAGTACCTAGCTCCTGCACCAAGGCGCCAGGGCAAGGAAGTCATGTGAGGTGTCGGTGTTATCTGAGTCACATTTTCTAAGAATAACTTTCATGTCTTACCCTTTAAGTCAGCACCTGTGTCCCTTAAATCACACGTAACTGCAAAACTAAAGCCCAGGTGCACGCAGCCCTACAGCAGACTCTGGTCCAAAGAGAAATGTTTTCCTTAGAATTGACATTAATCGACTATATTAAAAACTTAGCTTGTTCTAAAGAGCCATTGTTCCAACTTTAGTTTTCATCTGACGTGTGGGGTCTGTGTGGGGAGACAGCCAGCGCCGGGGCTCAGCCCTTGTCTGCACGGTGGGTGTGGACCTGGCCTGGCCGGCAGAGCACAGCTGGAGGTGGAGGGTGGGGAAAAGCACGCAGGACTCATGGTCAGTGCCAGGGACACGCAGGCGTCATGGCCCCACTGTGCTCAGGACCCGGCCATGGAGGCCTCCATTGGGTCTAAGTAAATGTGGACATGGCGCCAAATAATAGCGCCTCCTCCAGGTTCTACAAGAGAGGGTCTGACTGCAAAAATTTTGGTTTGCCTACAGAGAGAAAAAGAAGGAATTGGAACGTGAAGAACTGTGGAAAAAATTGGAGGAGCTAAAGCTGAAGAAAGCTCTGGAAAAGCAGAACAGCGGCTACAATAGCATCCTCAACAACACAAACGCCGAGTAAGGGCCCCCGCGCAGGACTGGCAGTTTTGTACGCTCTTGTGGAATATGTAAACATTACGAGACAAACCTCATCAGTATAATTAAAAGGCCAATTTTTTCCTGGCAATTGTAAATGACAGCCTGGACTAGACGCAGCCCTGTGCTGCTCACAGCCTCCGTGTGGTAACCCTGGTCTATCATTGATCCTCTGTCACTTCTGGAGTCGCACAGAAATGAACCTTAACATCCATGAGCAAGATAATTATGGGAGTGGTAAGAATTATGACTTGAATTCTTTGATTGTGTTGCACATAGAGTAGTTGCTCTGTATATTTTTCCCTTTTATAATGTGCTTTCACATGCTGCAGACCTTAGTTACATCCTGGGAGTCTCTCCTGAATCAGCGCTCAGGGAGAGCCTTCCCTTTCCCGTGGCCTCTCCCAGATTCCATGGGGCCTCCCTCAGTAGTGGTATTGCCATACTCTGGAATTTGAGCAAAACACTTAAATATCCAGGCTCTTCAAAGCACAAATATAGAAATAAAAGCTGGGAAAGTAAACCAAAATTCTTCATTGTCCCTCTGGACACCCCCTGCCTGCGCCACTCCAGTGAGAAGCCCCGGCCTGCCCTGGTGCATTCCGCCAGAGTCGGGCTGTGGGCCACCCGCGTCAGGCTACCATTCCAGTCTTCACATGCAGCCGCGTGGAAACTTTTGTAACAAAGAACCTCACTGGGGGTGGCGCAGCGTTTAATAAAGTCTACGTTTGTATTTGCCTTAAGTGGTCCTCGCTCCTTTTCAGAAGCCGGTCCCCCAACGCACATAGGCTGGTGTCTAGCGGGAAACCTCAAGGCCTGAGATGGCAGGTTGGGATTGGGAGAGCAGGCACCACCAACCCCAGTGGGCTGTCCTGCGGCTCTGGTATCTCCTGAGGACTCTGTCCCCGCCTGTGCCGCTCTGTGCAGGGGACAGGCTTGAATGGACACTACCATGAAGTAGGCGCCGGAGGATAAGCCTCCCCTCAGAGTTAAGCACCCTCTGTGGAGGCTGGGAGCCAGTGGGGGAGTCAGGGCACCCTACAGGAAAGCAACCCAGCTGACCCCCAGCCATTAATTTGGCCCAGCACCGTGCACCTGCGGGGTCCCCGAGAGTGCACACCCCTTGCCACACACCTGCAGGCTCCCCGAGAGCGCACGGGAGCAGTGCGCCCGTCTGTACCCAAGTCACCAGTGCTGCCATGGAAACACCTGCCTGGTCTGGCAGGCCGAGGCCATCCCAAAGCTGCTCCCGCCAACTTGGGGCCCCAGGATCCCAAAGTGAGCACAGCTCGCTCACAGGTCACCAGCACCTGCCTGAGCCCCTCCCTGGACACAGGCCGACATACCTGGGCATTGGCTCCACTGCTGCAGGGCTCAGCCACGCTCCTCAGTCTACAGGTCCCAGGATGGCAACCAGGTCCCACCATGCTCGGGGAGCCACTTTCACTGCCCCGCGGGGGGGCTCCAGCGCCTTCAGCCGCTTCTGCCGGCTGATACTTGGTTCTCCAACCCGTGTGAGCAGGTCTCCAGCCACACACAGGCAGCCCTCAGCCAAGAAACTTAACGCCCCTGAGAGCTTTAAAAAGTCTCATTTACTGTTGAGCAACAGAAGCTGGACAGGGGGGTGGCTAGGGTATGTGGGCTCGCCTCTCTGTGTCCAGGGTTGGGGGAACGCAGTCACGCTGTCTACTTAGCCTAAGGAAGGCCGGGCAGTCGCTGTCGGCAGCCACCTCCACTCTGCCGAACCACAAGGCACATCACAGATCCGGAGACCTCACCGTGGCCCAGCATGTCCCACGGGCCACCACGGCTCTGGACAGGCTCTACAGGCACATGAATAATTTAAATACTTAAATAACTTGGGCGTCATCCCGGGGCCCCACAGCCGTGGCCTCACCAGGCTCAGGTACAGCAAATGGCTGGGCCCAGCGGCAGCAGCATCCCAACACCTGACAGCTGTGCCTTGACACATAGCACGGCCAGAGGGTGGGTCCAGGGGCCATGCCCGCCTGCCTCAGCTGATGTGGTTGGCGGCCTGGCCTCTCTTCTTCAGGTACCGCTTCCGAATCTTGATCATCCATTTCACGCTCAGTTTGGCGAACTCAGCAGCTTTGAACAAGGCCAGGAAGGCCCCACAGAGCAGAGCAATGGTGTTCCAGGGGTTGGCCGTGATGATCTGAAAGCAAACACGAGGGCTTGGGGCCTCGGCCTCACCTCTTGGGTTGCCCATGGGGTTACTGTCAAGAGAACCCAAATTCCCCTAACTGCACTTCTTTCAGATGCAACCCCCAGCGCCCACAGGCCGGCATCGAGACAACAGTCCCCCCCTCTGCCACCTCCCCACTCCCGCACTCTGCAAGGAAAGGGCCGCCCCCAGTGCCCCTCCACGAGTGACCCTATTTAGGACAAATTTCCCCAGGACTACCCAATCCACAAGGAGCTCAGTGCCCTGTCTGCACCCCACCACATACTTTTCAGGACCCTCCCAACACAGTCTCGTCCCTCCCACCCTCAACTCCAGACTGGCCTGTGACTGTTCCCCTGAGCCCCCCGCCTTCCCTGGCTTCTCTGACCCTAAGTGAACCCAGGAATCCTGCAGAGACACGCTTTCCAAGCCCGGAGCATGCTGATGCCCACTGCAGGCAAGCTTGAGGGTCCTGCTGCTGCAGCTACTCAGGACAGGGCGGCTGGGTGACGGCAGCCCCAGCACCGCCAGGATCTCATCTGCATCCAGGTGCAGAGCCGGTGGCCTCTGTGCCCCTTATCTGATTTCAGAGCCTCCGCACAGCCTGGCCCCAGCTGAGCATGCAGACCTTCCATGGGGCTCTAGCACTGGCCAGTGCCACGTGGACAGCGCTGGAGGTCAGCCATCCTGCCCCTTGGCCCACCGTGGCATTGTCACGCCCCCCGCGGCCCGAGCATTCGGCCTCCACAGGTGCTCAAGACACCTTCCCTGCGCCTCTGCCCTGGTGGTAGGTAACGAGACTGCACAGCAGCAGCGCCATAGCCTGCAGGGAGGAACTGCCTGTGTCCACCCATGAGGGGCACACGATCCTCTGGCCCACTGGCCTCTGCTGGATGCCAGATACAGGACAGGGCAGTCTGGCGGCCAACACAAGACCCAGTCAGACTGTCCAGCCTGACATCACCGCAGTAACTGCCATGAGCTGTGAAAGGCCACGGCCCGCCGGCTGGCACCATCTCCTCGGGCCATACTCACGTCCTGGACTTTCTGGATGAAGGGGTCTTTCCACTCAAAGACTACGAAGAACAGCTGTATGCTCCTCTCAGCGTCCGGCCTCTGGTCATTGTAGTTAACCACACTGGTCTAAGCGGAGAGGAGTGGGGTCAGGGCCTCCTGTCCCCCTGCACCCCAGAGGCCTACTTGGCCACCCGAGGGAGTACCGGGCCAGGGCTGCCCCTTGGGGGACGTGGGGGACGTGAGATGCACGGGCGGGGCTGGGACTGCCCAGGGGCCTGGTCTTCTGATTAAACCACAGCTAACACTATAAGACTCAAAAAGCCCCAAATGTCCAAATGCTTGACTAAGAGCTGAGCGTATCCACCCTCTGGACTACAGAGACAGGGGGCCACCTCACCCCAGGGGCACTCAGGAGGTGCGGGAAAGACCCGGGGCAGGCGGGCCCAGGCAGAAGGCCAGGCCAGTCCAGGGGGCCAGGCTGGTCTCAACAATGGCCGCCCACAAGAAGGCAGGAGTATAAGGCCCACCACCCTGAGGAGCCGAAGGCAGACTGGACTAGATCTGTGGATGCACCTCACACTTGAAATGAGACAAGATTTTCTCAGTGTTGTCAGGAATTCATCCCCTGCCCCAAGATGTCCCAAGTCGAGAGGACCCACAGGCCCCAAACACCCGCCAAAAGGCCGAGGTTCCCTGGGGTGTGGTGTCTGGCTTCGAACCACCCCACTGTGGAACTGTCCCCCCAGGGGCAGCCCCCCACCTGGTGGTCCTGTTGAGTCCCCTTCTGAGCCGCATGGGGCAGAGAAGGGACCTGCGTCCTTGGAGCCAAGCATGGAGCAAAGTCCAAGCAACAGCAGTTGACACAGGCACAGGCCCCGCCCGGGGACCATCCCTTCCTGGGGCAGGAGAAGCACCTAGACCCTGGGACAAAGCTGGCTTGCCACAGGCCCCGCAGCAGGCTTGGAGCCAGGGCGGGCAGTGGGAGGACAGCCCCGAGCAGAGTGCGTGGAGGTGGCAACCCCGAGGCCGGTGCAGCCACAGCCCTGACCAGGCAGCCACAGGCTCCCCACCTTCACAACCATCCTCCAGGGACCCCCCCCCCACCCTCCCAGATCTGGAGACCCCGGCGAGCTCCTCTGTAGGCAGAAGCTTTCTGAGCATGTGAACAAAGGTCTCCAACCTCAGATGCGACACGCAGGACTGTCACCGTCCCAATGGCCATGCAGTTCAAAGGCTCAAAACAGGACTCCCAGCGGCCTCAGGGTTGAGTCTCGAGCTGTCACCCTGAGGCCTGGGTTCAATCCTGGCCAGGAAGCTGACCCCCACAGTGCAGCAGACCTCTCCTGACTCCCCGCTGCTCCCCTCAGCAGTGGATTTCAGTGGATCCGCCTGTTCTGCTCCCCACTCTGTCACTGGTGAACCCCTCACCCCCCACACAACTGGCCTGTACCCCAGTTCTTCTAAACCAAAAAAAAAAAAAAAAAAAGCTTCAAATAAATAAAACACTCAAAAACAGAAAAAGAAATGAGAAGAGGAAAAAAAATGACCATAAAGGGAAGCAGGTCTTCCCCTGCACCCCAACATCCTGGCACGCCTGCCACTACTCAGAGACCCCCATTTCCATCTCCCACAGGCCACACAGCCTCTCTGGGCCTTGCACAGCTGGGGAGCACCTGCGCCCACACACACCCCGTGAGGACAGACATGGAGTCCAGCCAACCCCGGGGGCCCCTCTCATATCGACCCCGCTGAAGTCACCTTTCCAGAGCGGACATCCACCTACCTCCTGCCGGAACTCCACGGCCTCCCGCCCGTCCTCCTCCTTGGTCTTCACCAGGGACATCTTGACCCAGGTGCGGAAGCCCCCCGAGAACTTCCAGCTGGAGTAGGCGCTCTCACAGGCCTGCATGAAGTGTGCCCTGTTGGGGCTTGAAGGAGGGAGAATGGGGAGGGTCAGCCTGGCCCACAGCAGGCCCAGGCCACACCCTGCACCCCTCTGCTCCAGGCGGCAGCTGCTCCCCAACCCCCAGCCTGGACCTCGGTTTCCAAATGGAGGGACAGCTGTTGGGGCCGCAAACAGGGGCATGGTCCCTGAGAGCCCAATTGGGGGGACCCCTCCTCCCCTCACACCCAGAATAGCCAGCAGACGCCCCCAGCAGAGGCCTGAGGGCCTCATGGGCAAGTCAGCCTCCCTCTAGAAGGCCAAGTGGGAAGAGGGTTTCTTGTGGAGCACCCAAGCAGGAGGGACCGCACGGTATTTGCCCAGTGGAGCCGACGCGGCACATGAGCTCCCCGGGGGGGGGGGGGGGGGGGCGGGGGGCAGAAGGGAGAGAACACAAGCCCGTCAGGAGCTGGAGCAGTGGGGCATGGAATGGAGGCCCCGGTCACCCTCCAGTGGGTCTACCTCTCCATCCCCCAGGACAGCCCCCACTTTCCTTGAATGGGGCCTGGGGGCTCCAGGACCCCAATGAGCTCTGGCCTGGAGACGGCGCCCTAAGAGTCCATGTGAGGCACTCGTGTGGCAGACACCTCAGCCGGGAGCCCGTGGCAGCTGGGGGCGGGACTAGTCCCGGGATGCACACGGTCAAGGCCGAAGCCTCCTGTTTCCAGCACCCAGCAGGGCCCAACCAAACCTCCCCACCCCAGAGCCTCCGCAGGTTGTTGGAGAACCCCAAGGCATGCAGTGCTGAGACAAGGAAGACATAAAGGTCATGGCTAAAAAACTGATCAGCTCGGGTCGAAGGACTGGCCCCTGCACAGATTGGGGTGTTCTTTCTCTCGTCTGGGAAGCTATGTGTGGGGGACAAACTAGATTAGAAAAAGAAACAGAATAAACTGATGGCGCAGAACCTTGGTGGTGAGTGTGTGCCCGGACAAGGCCAAATGCTAAGAGAATACTTCATTGTCTAGTAACTAACCTGAGGTGGGTTTGGGGGGGCGGGGGGCTACTTGTATCAATAAAAATGAGTTGCACCAGCACTCAGGACGCTTGAGCACGCATGAAAGGCCTTGCGTCCCCTGGCTCCCGCTTAAACTCTATTTTGCGTCTGTCATTTCTTGGTAATTTCTACAGCTCAATCGGATTCCTCTCTCAACCCTGTTCACCGGAGCTGGACTCCGGCAGCAGGTGAGTCCCACGCCTTCTCCCCTACCCCCGACCCACGCTCCCTCAGACCCATGGGGCCCAGTGACCAAGCTTCCCAGCTAGCTGAGCTGGAGGCCCTTTACCAGGTCAGTCCCAGGGCCTGTGGCTCCTCTCCAGGATCTATGGATCCTCCCCAGGGCCTTTGGGTCTCCCCCTGGGTTTTGTGGATCCTCCCTGGAAACTGTGGGTCCTCCCCAGACCTCTGGGTCCTCCCTGGAGTTTGTAGCTCTTCTCTAGGGGCCTGTGGATCCTCGCGGGATCTGTGGATCCTCTGGGGTCTGTGGGTCCTCCCCGGGGCCCATAGGTGCACCCCACCCCAGAATGTGGCGGTTGGAAGAGTAGGGAGTGGGGGCAGGAAGGTACCTTTGCAGGAACTCCTGGAAGGAGGAGAAGAGCAGGTAGTCAATGGCGCTGAAGTCCTCGCTGCTCTGGTTCAGGCGGAACTGCAGGAAGACCAGCTCCCGCTTCTTCACCTCCCGGGGCCCCCGCACGACCAGCGCAGACTTCTGTGGGACCACGGCAGAGGCTCAGCCCCCAGGGGCCTGCCCCAACTCTTGGGCTCAGGTCTCCCTGCCAGAGCCAGCCCCTGCCCTGCCCAGCAGCTCTAGGGCGGCCCCTGTCGACACCAGGGCCAGCATGTGCCTGCGTCAGCCCTGCGTGCAGAAGGCCCGGCCCATCATGTCCCTGGGACTCGGCTCCCGGGCCGCTGGCACCAAAGCACTGAGGCTGGTGCAGCGACTTTGGTGAACCTTTTCTGGATGCCTCCTGGTCTGCCTTCAAAAGGAAAAACCAAGCAACACCCATATTCCCCAGTGCTGCCTCCTCCTATGTGTTTCACCTTTTCTGAACCCTGAGCCCTTTGGGCTGCTCTATGGGGGCAGGGGCCCAGGGTGGACTAGGCTGCAGGGTGGGGCTGGGTTGGACCTAATTGGTCCCAGGCAGCCCTGCCCCCTGAGTGCGGATCACTGTCTGCACCTCCCATCCTGAGTGGCCGCCACATAAGCCTGCCTGCTCCATGGCAGTTGGGGGCCGCGACACGAGCCGGTCCTGAACATGGACATCAGTCTGGGAAAGGCTTTCCATCGCCAGCTTTATAAATGCTCCCCAGAGAGCCAGTGGGGTATGCACACCCTGGATGCACTTGCTGGTCACTCAGCTGACATGTCTCACCAATAACAGGTTTGACTTAAGCCATGCGAGGTGGTGCTGGTACGCGAGGCGGTGCTGGTGTGCGAGATGCCATGGGCTGCTGAGTCGCCCTGGAGCGGAGACCAGGCTGGGGGGGGAGGGGGCGGGTGGTACTTACCAGCGTCTGGTTGGAGAAGGGGTCGGTGTAGTTGACCCTCTGCGTGGTGCAGCTCACGTCGCCTGGCTGCCCAGGGCTCCTCAGGGGAGGGATGACCTCGTAGTGGTGCTCACAGCTAAGCAGCTGTGCCCGGCCAGGGTACAAGGCGATTCCTGGGGCCAGCAGGGAGAACGAAGGTCACATCACCATCCCTGAACCCCCCCAAATCATGTCCCCTGCATGTCTCACACACACCCCGCCCCAGGCCAGGACTTATGGGGAGACGGAGGATGAGGGCCACCTCTGCTCTCGGAAGCCAGGTTCCCATAGGGCAGGGGAGACCTTCAAACCTCCTGGTGAACCCCACTCCAGCCTGGGATGCAGCCTTCCCAGCACCAGACCCCTGGGAATCCCACTGGGAACTCCCACACACCTGGGGCCCCTCAGCCTACAGTCACAAGGTACCATGTCCCGGCGCCAGCACAGGGCAATGGCAGCACCCCAGCTCCCCCACCCGCCAAAGCACCATGTCCACAGTCCCCCGACAGTGCCGTCCCACCTCCAGGGCAGACCCCAGAGCCCCATGTGATGACACACGCAGGTAGAAGCTGGAGAAACAAGGATGCCCACCAGGCCCCCGCCCCATGGCCCCCCACCTCGTGGGGCCCCATCTCATGGCCCTGCCTGGGAGGTGAAGCAGCTCAGAGGGGGGCCAAGGCCCAGCCCTACCTGGGGCATCATAGCGATCCACCTCCTCATAGGACACCGACATGACAGGGTGCTTGAGCTTCTCCCGAAAGTCTGTGATGGTCTGGTAGACCAGGAAGACGGCCACAGCCATGAGCAGGAGGTAGATGAGGATGAGCAGCACCGAGAAGACGTTCTGCAGGCAGGCGCGGCTGAACCTTAGGCTGCTGGCCGCCGACTCGCTGTCCAGGCCTAAGCAACAGAGGCCAGTGACCCCAAGCACCAGCAGGTGCAGCCCTGGCCTCACCCGCTGCCCAAGGGGCCTCACCCCCAGGCACCACACACACACCTGTCACCAGTCACACACCCCCGCCCTGCCAGGCAGGCCAATTGGTGACTCCTCTCCAGAAGGGCCCACATGGAGCTGGACCCCAAGCCCTACCTCCCTCAACTCCCAGCTCTGTCACCCCAACCTCTTTTGTTCCTCCAGCATCCCTTATCCCTGGTATCCCACATATGCACTCCCGGTGCCAGCCCCGACACGTCCCCCATGACTCCAGGCCTGGCACCCACTAACCCCAGCCCTCCACCTCCCACACCCACACTCCTGGCCTGAGGAGGCCCAGCTCAGCTCCAGGGCTCAGTTTAGAAAGGCATTTCCCAGAAGTCAGCAAAATGACAGAGAGAAGACGCAGGGCTCGGCTCCTCTACAAACCCACAACTAAACACTACAGGGCTAGAGACATGGTCCCCAGAGGGGGCAGAGGGAGTGTCCTTGCTGCCCTCGGCCAGCCCCAGCAGCAGGACCACCACCCACCAGGCTCTGCATGCAGCTGTCACAAGGAACAGACCCCAGCTGCCCTCGCTCCCCACCACAGTCGAAACACCAAAACAAAACACCAGTCAAGAGGCAGAAAGCAGCTGAATGGACCAAGCTACAAAGTCCTGTCTTCCGTTGTTTACAGGAGACCCTTTCTACTCCCAGAGACGAGCACAGGCTTAAAGCAAAAGGCTGGGACACAACCCTAGAAGCAAAACAAACAAAAACTAAGGGACAGCTACACTTAAATCATATGAAACAAGACTTTCAGTTAAAAAACACAGGACAGGGCCTCCCCCCCTAGTGGCGCAAGGGGTTAGGCATAGTGCTGTGAAGCTGTCCATAGCCTCCAAGGCATGGGTTCGATTCCTGGCTGACCAGGAAGATTCCACATGGCGCAGCAGACCTCTCCCATCTCTCACTACTCCCCTCAGCAGTGTATTTCAATCCATCTGCCTGTTCGGCTCCCCACTCTCTCTCTCTGGTGAATCCTCTCACCCCCCGCACCTCTGGCCTGTATCCCAGTTCTTGTATGCATAAATAGATAAATCTTTAAAAAAATAAAATAAAATAAAAAACACAGAACAGAGATTGACATTGAACTTGACATAAGACCTAGTACTTTCAAGTGATGTGCATCAAGTGATGGAGCATCCAGATGTATAAAGCATTAACAATGTTTAAAAAAAAATTTAAAAATGATACATAAAGCAATTACTAAGGGAACTGAAGAGACACCAGGGCACAATAATAGCAGGGCTGTCACCACAGGGGCTGAGCAGTCAATGAAACACACAATTATCACAAAAAAAAGGGCGAAAATCATATGGTCAGATCAATCAATACAGAGAATGCTTTTGAGAAGATACAATCCCCATTTCTGATAAAAATTCTGGACAATGTGGGTATTCAGGGAACATATCTCAATAGAATACAGACCATATGGGCCTCCCTCGTAGTGCAAGGGGTTAAGACGCAACCTATGAAGCTATCTACAGCCACTGCAGTGCGAGTTCGATTCCCGGCCAAGGTGATTCCCACAGGGTGCAGCAGACCTCTCCTGTCTTCCCCGCTGCTCCCCTCAGCAGTGGATTTCAGTGGATCCACCTGTTCAGCTCCCCACTCTGTCTCTGGTGAATCCTCTCACACCCCCACCACCACTTCTGGCCTGTACCCCTGTTCCTGTATGCATAAATAAATAAATCTTTAAATAATACAGACCATATACCTCAGACATATCATACTTAACAATGAAAAACAGAAGCTTTGCTTTTAAGATCAAGGACAAGGGGAGGATGCCCCATTGCCACTTCTGTTCAATTTCGTTTCAGAGGTTTTAGCTAGAGCAACCAGACACCATAACAACAGGGCCCAGGAAGGGATTTGCATGATTTGCAGACCATATGATACTATATACAGGAAACCTTAAAAACTGCCAAAAAACTATTAGAAATTATAAATGAGGAACGTGGCAGCCTAGAGAAAACACCACAAAGCTGTTGCTTTCTTATAGGGAAGTAATTATCTAGAACAAAAAAATTAACATTAAGACAATAATCCCTTTTACAAACAGATTTTAAAGAATACCTAGGAATAAACAAGGGAGGTGAAGGATTTATATAGTGGAAACTGTAAGATATGAATAAAGGATATAAAACAAGACATAAAGAGATAAGACATCCCATGTTCATGAATGGGAAGAATCAATATAGTCAGCCTGGCCATTTTATCCAACACGATAGATTGAATCCAATTTTCATTAAAATTATGATGGGTGCCTCCCTGGTGGCCTAGGGGTTAAGTCTCAGACTGTCACCCCTGTGGCCTGAGTTTGCTCCCCAGCCAGGGAGCTGACCCACAGGGCACAGTAGAACTTTTACACCATCATCCTGCTTTTTACAAGCTCTTGTTTCAAATTAATGGAATTTTTCTTTTTGATGTGCTCTTTAGGGCACATACAGCTTACTACAATATTGTCACGCAGTTCAAAAACCACCACTTCTGCAGGAGGACAAGAGACTATAAAACATTTTTTATATTTTACTAAAAAAAAAAAAAAAAAGCAGTGGGCCTAGGTGACAGGGGATATCAAAGCTGGTAAGTGACCACAGCGGGCTCACCTGATGATGGTCACTGAGAGCCCCCGGGGTCTCCTCAGCAGCAACGTGAACACAAAGCTGAGCGATGTCACCTTTCAGCAGGAAGGACTCATGGTCCAGTGACGTGGCCGTCACAGCGCCGAGCCTCCCCAGCCCTGTCTGGGTTCTACCACAGCCCGGACGGAGGTGGAGGCACGAGACCACATGAGACTCCCCACTGAGGAGCTGGCCAAGTGGAGGGGCTCCTGGGGAGGCCCCATGATGTGGGTCCCTCGACACTGCAGTGCTCCCATCCTGCCAGCCCTTGGGGGCAACTTTTCAGCCCCACTGCCCTGTCTCCTTCCGCCACTTCGCCTCACTGACACCATAAAAGCCATTCAAGGATGCTGGGTAAATAGCTAGGATCACACCCAGCTGCTTGTAGAAAGGGTACAAAGCCAATTTACTAGGAGAATTGCCTATTCCAACCCATAATACCTAAAATGAAGTGACAGAACATACTAGAAACACTGCAGCAGAACAGCAACAGGAGCCTGAGCCCAGCAGAGCATCCTGAAGTGGCTCAGGGTGACAGCTGCACCTGTGCCTGCTGAATATGAAAGGGCTGGGCTGGGGCTAGGGCTGGGGGCTGGGCTGAGGGTTAGGGTACAAAACAGAAACAGAAGGAAGGTTGAAGAAAAAAGATGGCTACAAGCAAATGAGTCTGAAAACCAGTGGCACCAAATTATAAGCCACCAAAAAGGGCTCAACAGCAGAGAATTCATGAGACTGAAAACAAAATGTCAGAGAACAAACAAAAGGAACACGGAGAAAAAGATTAATAAAATAAAAATGGTAGGGGCCTTCGAGGTGCATCCATATGGTGGGGGTCACAGAAGGAAGAGAAAAAGACACAGATATTTCCAGAAATAACGGCTGAGAACCATCTCAACCTGACATCGTGACCTAAGAGGCCCAAAGATTTTCAAACAAATTAAGGACTCAAACACTCCTGGACGCATTATAAATATGACACCTAAGAGCCACCGACAAGGGATACCAGTTAAGACTCTGAGCTGGTGAATCCTTATAGGCAAGGAGGGAAAGACAAGAGCTCAAGACTCAAAGACAAAGATTTCCGGACTTGAGTATCTCACAGGACAAGACCATCACTCGAGGCAGGAGGAGCTCACTAAAAAGCAAAAATTAGAAGAATTTACCCACACCAAGCTAGCCACAAAATAAGTGCTAAAGGGCTATTATAAAAGAACAACAACAAAATACAAAGGTTAGGGGCCCCTAAATCACAAAACATGGGAAAGGAAGAGTGAAAATGTGGCCCATCAGAGCCAGTTTGAGGTCAGACCACCAAAGAGACCACAAAAATAGCCCACGACACACTAAATCCGCAGAAACACCAAATAGCAGCAGGGATAACACAGAAGACGAAACCAGAGCCCAGCAAAACATGAAAGGTGCCCAAAATAAAGACAAACTTAAAAAAGTTTTTACTAACACAATGGCAATGAGCACTAGCCTCAATTATCTTAAATGTAAATAACTTGAATTCACCAGTTAAAAAGTACAGAGAAGCTGAACGAATTTCAAAACAAAACACCAACCCATGGGCTGTTTTTTTTTTTTTTTAAGAATTATTCATTTATTGTAAGATTTTTATTTATTTTTGTGTAGGCCAGAGGTGCGGGGGGTGAGAGGGTTCCCGAGAGACAGAGTGGGGAGCAGAACAGGTGGATCCACTGAAATACACTGCTGACAAGAGCAGTGGGGAGACAGGAGAGGTCTGCTGCGCCCTGTGGGTCAGCTCCCTGGCCAGGGATCGAACTCAGGCAGTAGCCGTTACAGAGCTGCAGCTTAACCCCTAGACCACCAGGGAGGCCCACCTATGGGCTATTTCTAGGAAACCCATCTCACCCACCAAGACAAGGGACAATTCGGAGTGAAAGACTGGAAGACAATCCCACAAGCAAATGATAATGATGATGATGATATTAATAATAATAATGAAAACACTCAGGAACAGTGAAACGTATCAGATAAAATAGATTTCCAATCAAAAACGATTCGACATCAAGATGGGTATTTCATTATGACAAGGGGCCTAACAGAACTATGAGAAATAACACATAAATATACATGCACTTACATAAGATACATTAGACAATTATTAGAACAATATTAACTATTAACTAATTTTTTTTAAGATTTATTTTATACAAGCACTGGGTACAGTTAGAAGCACGGGAGGGTGAGAGAATTCACCAGAGCCAGAGCAGGGAGCAGAACAGGCAGAAGGACCGAAGTACACTGCTGAGGGGAGCAGCAGACGCAGCAGGAGAGGTCTGCGTGCCATGTGGGACCCTCCCAGGTGGCCAGGGATCGAACCAGCACTGCAGGGGCTGCAGGCAGCTTTGCAGCCCAGCGCTCAACCACTGCGCCACCAGAGGAGGCCCAACTATTAACTAATATTATTGGTAACTAATACTAAAGAGAGCTATTTAACACAATACTAGATTTTAATATGCCACTTAAAACTATGACTTGGTCAAGAGAATAAACAAGGAAACAACAGCCTGAAACGAGGAGCTGGGGTCAAACAGGCAAACAGCCATCTATGGACCAGTCCCCAGGCCTGCTCCACACGATGTACAGGTAGGTACACAGGGAGAATTATAAAAACAGACCACAGGCCTGTGAAACAACAGCCTGAAACGAGGAGCTGGGGTCAAACAGGCAAACAGCCATCTATGGACCAGTCCCCAGGCCTGCTCCACACGATGTACAGGTAGGTACACAGGGAGAATTATAAAAACAGACCACAGGCCTGTGACAAGTCAACTGTCAGTGAGACCACAAAGACTGACAACAGCCCAAGGGCTCTGTCCAAGTGCCATAAAGCTGAAAATCAACTTGAAAAATTACAGGATAAAACAAATGAGGCTACAAGCTATAAAGAATTTATGGGATGCAGCAAAAGCTGCAATACAGGCCCACAGAAGAAGGAAAAACCCAAATAAACAACACTACACCTAAAGCAACTTGCAAAAGAGGAACAAACAAGACCTAAAGTTAGTAGGAGGAAGGAAATAATAAAAAGGAGAGCAGAAATAAATGAAACAGAAGTCAAAATGACCTCCAAAAATAGATCAATGAACTTAAGAGCTGGTTCAAGAAAAACAAAATTGACAAACCTCCAGCTAGACTAAAAAAGAGAAAAGATTAATAAACAATTAGAAATGAAAGAGGGTAAATTACCACTGATGACACAGAAAAACGAAGGATTGTAAGAGGTTACTGAGAAATGGCATATTAAAATATAGAAATGGAAAGATTTTCTAGAACAGTATAATGACTCTACCAAGATTAAACCAGAACCAAACAACAGTTGAATGAATTAGTAACAGAACAGCCAGGGAAATTGAAGCAGCAATTAAAAATCTCCTATAAAACAAAAGCCCAGGGCCAGATGATTTTATAAGTGAATTCTACTAAAACTTTAAAGAACTTACAATAATCTTGCTCAAATTATTTCAAGAAAACCCAAGAAGAGGAAATGCCCCTAATACATTTTATGCAGTCAACCTTTAATCCCAAAACCAGACAACACAGCATAAAAATCTACAGACCAATAATCTGATGGGAACAGCTTCAACAAAATATTAGCAAATCAAATTCAACAAGACCTTAAAGGAATTATACATCATGATCAAATGGAATTTATCCCAAGGATACGATGGTTTGATATATGTAAATCAATGCAATACGTAGATATATACATATAGTTAAAAATTGACAAAAGATGAAAATGATATAACATCAAAACAGAACTGATAAGATTCAGCACCTGTTTATGAAGATATTGTAACACAAGGGCACAGAGAAAAGTGTCTCAATACAATAAAGGCCACGACCTACCCAGCAGCAGCTGTTAACAAAGCTTTTCTTCTGAGATCAGGGAGAAGGGAAGCGTGCCCACTGTCACCACTTCCGTTTCACTTAGTATGAGAGGTTTTAGCTAGAGAAATCAGGCACCATGAAATAACAGGTGTCCTGATTAGAAAAGAATAATTGATGCAATTACTATTTGCATGTGTTGAAAACTCTAAAGACGCCACCAAAAGCTACTAGAAACAAATGAACATGGCAGCATGGCAGGTTACAAAAATCAAAATACAAAATCTGTTGCATTTTTATATACAAGTAATGAACGAATGGGAAGAAAAAGAAATTAAGAAAATAATTCCAGGGCCTCCCTGGTGGTGCAGGGGTTGAGCGCTGGGTTGCGAAGCTGCCCGCAGCCTCTGCAGCGCCGGTTCAATCCCTGGCTGCTCCTTGGCCACCGAAGGAGGGGCCCACATGGCGTGCAGACCTCTCCTGCCGCCCGCTGCTCCCCTCAGCAGTGTACCTTGGTCCTTCTGCCTGCTCTGCTCCCCGCTCTGGCTCTGGTGAATTCTCTCACCCTCCTGTGCTTCTGACTGTACCCAGTGCTTGTATAAATAAATAAATAAATCTTTAAAAAAGAAAAGAATTCCAGGGCCTCCCTGGTGGTGCAGCGGGTTGAGTGCAGAGCTGTGAAGCTGTCCACAGCCTCTGGTTCCATTCCTGGCCAGCCAGGGAGATTCCCACTTGGCGTGGCAGACCTCCCCTGACCCTCCCACTGCTCCCCTCAGCAGTGCTTTCGGGTCTATCTGCCTGTTCTGCTCCCCGCTCTATCTCTGGTGAATCCTTTCATCCTCTCACGCCACTGGCCTTTACCCCAGCTCTTGTATGCATAAATAAATAAATCTTAAAAAAAAAAAAAAAAAGAATTCCATTCATAAGGGCTTCAAAAAGAATCCAATACCCAGGAGGTATCTGACTTCACTCTGGTAGAGGATTTCTACAGTGGCGGGGAGGACTTACACAGAAGACGCCAAGGCTTTAAGACAGAGTCATGATATAAGGAGATGGAAAGACAGGCCCAGCTCCCAGATGGAGAGACTCAACACAGTGGGAAGGAGCAGCCCACAGAGAGCATCACTTAACACAACCCCATGGAGAGGCAAGCAGCAGTCTCCAGAGAAAATGAAAAAGATACATTAAAACTTCTATGGATCCATAAAAAGCAATGCTGAGAAAAAAGGCAAGAAACAGCTTTAAACTGTACATCACAGTAAATAAAACAATATGTCACCAGAATAAAAATGACATGGGGCTCAATGGTACAGAATCAAAAGCCCAGAAATAAACCCACACACCTATCAACAGGCAAGTCAGGATAAGGTCATCTCAGCCACACTCTGAGGGAAAGGAGAGTCTCCAGCAAACACAGCAAGGAAAGCAGATGCCCACACGTCACATCATGAGGCAGGACCATTCTCTAACCCCACGCGCAAAAATAGACACTAGGCGGATAAAAGACTTGGATGTAAGACCTATGGCAATAAAAGGTGCAGAATAAAAATTGGGAATATGCCTCATGACAGTAATGATAAATAAAGATGCTTTTGGAGACCAGTCCCTGAAGCAAGGGAAATCAAAGCAATTGGGATGAGTTCAAGTTAAAAACTTTCACACAGCATAAGAAAATACACATAGATTAAAAAGACATCCTACCAAATAGAAAATTTTCACATAGTTCACAATTGACATGGAATATTACTCAGCAATCAAAAAGGAGTACTATTCTCTCCCTCTACATATACACACACACACACACACACAAACACACATACATATACACGTGTATGACTTTTCAATTTGACAATTTAAAAAAACCCTAGTAAATGAGCAGATCTAAACAGACAATTTATCAAAGAGGATGTCCAGAAGACATCAGATCCAGACAGATGCAAAAATAATCATCACTTTTAATGAGGAAGATGCAGGTCAAAAACACAATGAGACATCACCTCACACCATAGAATGCTCCATATTAAAAAGACCCCCAGCAACAAGGGATGGAGAAATGCAAAGGAAACAGAGTGCTCACACACACAGGAGCCCTCTCCTGGACACCCAACCAAAGGATAAGAAACTATCAACTCAAAAAGTTACAGGGTTCACAGCCCCAGTATTTGGGATAGCTCAGAGACAACTGAGCTATCAGTTGGAGAAAACTGAGGCCCCCCCAGAGAGGATTAGATCAAGAAGATGTTGTACATCCACACTGTGGAACACTATCTAGCCATAGGAAAGATGAATGTTGCTATTTAAGGCAAGATAGAAGGAATCTGAGGGAGTAAGGTGTTGTAAAGTCAGAATGACAAAGGCAAGTATCACACACAGTGGCCGACTCAACAAAGCAAGAGGCCTGTAAAATCTAACAGATGTTAGGTCTCCCTGGTGGCCTAGGGGTTAAGTCTTAGCACTGTCACAGCAGCAGCCTGAGTCTATCCCCAGCCAGGGAACTGTCCCTACATGGCGCAGCAGACCTCTCCTTTCTCCCTGCTGCTCCCCTCAGCAGAGTATTTCCATGAATCCACCTGTTCTGCTCCCCACTCTGTCTCTGGTGAGTCCTCTTACCCTTGTACCTCTGGCCTGCACCCCAGTTCTTCACACACACACACACACACACACACACAATAATAATAATGGATGCCATTAAAAAATATAACTAGCAGGCGTCAACAAAGTCAGGTTTCTGAGGTTAAGAGGAAGAGGTGGGTAGACAACTAGGGGTGGTGGGGAAGGAAAAACACAGTGGGGGAAAAAACAGATAAAGGTCTTTGTTTTTGAAAAAAAGGGGGATTAAAGGCTCAAAGCTATAAAATACACAGAAGGAAGCACAGACAACACACTCTGTGACGTCAGTGATGGAGCCATTTTGGGACTGGGCCCCTCTGGTAAGGGAAATAAACAATCGGGACCACATCAAATTAAAAAACATTTACACGGTCCTAAGAATATACCCAAAGGCCACAAAACAAAACATTAATTCAAAAGGAAACCTGCTCTCTTGTGTTTACTACAGCACTATATACAATAGCCAAGATACGGAAACGACCTAAATGTCCAAAAACAGATGACTGGATCAAGAAGATGTGGTCTATATACACCATGGAATACTACACAGCAGTCAAAAAAGATAAATTCATGACATTCACAGGAACAGGGATGGAGCTGGAAGGGATGATGCTCAGTGAAACAAGTCAGAAGGAAAAAGAAAAATATTGGATGGTTTCACATATAGGAGGAATACAGGGGAACCAAACAAGGAATCGGGGCGGGGGGTGGGGGGAACACACAAAACTAGCAGGCAAAGTATAAATCGCAGACATTCAGCATTGGAGGGAGAAGGATCAAAATGGGAGGGAAGAGCACAAGAGTCCATGGTGATGGTTCACGGGTGGTGATAATTTTATGCAGATGACACCTGAGAGGAGAAATCAAACTTGTACAAAAGTGATCAACTATGGGGTCTCCCTGGTGGAGCAGGCAGTTAAGCACAGCACTATGAAGCTATCCACAGTCCCTGCAGCATGACTTTGCTCCCTAGCAGGCCAGGGAGCTGACCCACAGGGTGCAGCAGACCTCCCCTGTCTCCCCACAGCTCCCCTCAGCAGTGGATTTCAGTCAATCCGCCTGTTCTGTTCCCCACTGTCTCTGGTGAATCCTCTCACCCCCTGCACCTCTGGCCTATACCCCAGCTCTTGTATGCATAAATAAATATTTTTTAAAATGATCGATGATATAAAAATACATATTAAAATTTTTTAAAAGGAAAGAAAATATCAGCAAGTTAAAAAGACAGCCCACTGAAAATGGGGAGATATTTACACATCACTCAACTGACTCAAGGTTAACATCCAAGGTGGACAAAGAACACATCGAATTTAACAAGAAGACCCAATTAAGAGATGTGCAAAAGATCTGAACAGACACTTTTCACAAGAGGGTACACAGTGTCCAACAAGCATGAAAAAACGTTAGCAGCACCAGTAAGAAAACCCAAGCCATGAGGACCACGTCACAGCTGGGAGCACAGGTGTGTCCTAATGGTGGCTACTGGGGAGGCCGTCCCTACACTCTGTAGGTGGGAGTGGGAGCCAGTGGACCACTCTGGAGAGCAGTCTGGGCCTATCCTTAAAAAACTGAAAATAGAAATACCACTCAGTCCAGCACCTCCACTCCCGGGCATCTATCCCAGGAACATAAAACCATCAACTCAGAAAAGGACACACTCGGCCATGTTGACCACGTGCAGCAGAGCAGGTGGAAGTGACCCAGGTGTCCAGGGGCTGAGAAAGAAGAGGTATCCATCCATACGATGAAACATAAATCAGAGATAAGGAAAGAGAAAACTGCCATTTTCAGCAAAAATGGAAGGAACTTACAGCAAAGTTAGCCGAAAAGATAAATACCGGACTTCTTGTATATAGGGAATATGAAGAAACAGAGTGAATGGACTGACAAGGCAAAATAAGAATAAACTGCAGGATACTGAGAACTGAGCTGAAATTACAGATGTTAAGAGAATGGGGTAGGAGCAACAGTGAAGGGATGGGTATAAAACAATGTGGTGGGTGTTTTTTGGTGGGCTTCTATTTATCTTCAAAAGTGAAAAAAGACACCTCCTCCAGGAAGTCTTTCCTGACTTGACATGGGCAGCCCTTGCTCAGGGCTCCCGCAGAGCTGCCCCGTCCACCACTTTGCTGTCTACATGTCCTTTTGTCCCTCAAGGTGGTGAGCACCCTGAGGGTGCTGCCAGTCCTGTTCCTGGCACCCCAGCACTGAGCCCCAGCCCTTCTCATGTCGGACGTTGTGAAGGATTCTGCTTCATGTGGTAAGTGACCATCTGAGGCCATAACCATCCCCACAACATCTTTCCTGCTCTCAGCACCCCAGCCTGTGTTCATGTCTGTTATGAACTGACTCCAGATCCCTATGTTCAAGCCCTAATCCCTGATGTGAGGGCATTCAGAGCCCGACCAACAACAGAGAGAATTAAGGTTAAATGGGTCATAAGGTAGGCCCAGAGTCCTTACAGGAGGAGGAAGAGACACCAAGGATGCATGTGCATAAAGGCTTCGAGGGCCCAGGGAGCTCTGCAGGCCAATAAGAGGCCTTAGGAGAAACTGCCTGCTGACACCTTAATCCTGGATTCTAGTCTCCAGAACTGTGCATGAGATCCTCCCCCTGTGGTGCTGTTATAGCCCCCAAGCCAACCCAACACAACTCTGGGGGTCCTTGTGTCCCCGCTCCTGCTCAGTGGAAGCCCCCTTCCTCCACAGTAGCTCAGGAGGAGCAGGTTTGGAATGTGAGCCCCCAAAAGCACCTGCTTGCTTCTGGTTACCCCAGCGACCGACACTCAGTCACACCTCCCTCTTACAGGGCAACTTAAAAATGATCTGAAGGCACGGGAAGATGGTCAACAGCACACAGAAACTGGAAGACAAGCCAGCCTAGAAAGAAAAGAGCCACACCTCGTAAGATCTGCAAGTGTGCAGGTGCCTGAGGGCGCCCAGCAGTGCCCGCCAGGCACTGCTCAGAGTGACCAGCTCAGGGCTGGTAGCACAGGGGAAAGAGGTCACCTGGGAGGTAGGGTGTCTCATGGAGGGGACCCGGTGAGTCTCCAAAAATCTGAAAATAAAATATACTTAAATTCTTGGCTAGAGGCCAGCAAAAAAAGCAGCAGCTGTAAACAGAATTGGGTGATTCTAAACCAGGGGGCACAGGGACCTGAGTCCTGCCACCCTAACTAACCGCCAAGACAAAAACTATCGCTCCGAGGATAGTAACAAAACCCAGGATTTCTACCATGTCTTCCGGTTTCTGTGTCTAGCAATTAATCAAAAATTAGTAGACATGCTCGGAAACAAGACAATGTGACCACACTCAAGACAAAAAGCAGTCTGAACATACAAGACGACCCGGTGTTGAGATCAACAGGGAGGAATGAATGGCAGGAAATGGGGGAACAGAAGCTATAAAAAGAACAAAATAGAAACTCTAGAGCTAAAAAGAAAAATTAATGAAATGAAAAATCTACTACATAGCCTAGACAGCAGATGGCAGAAAAATGAGGCTAAAGTTAATTGATAGAAATTAGTCAGTTTGGGAAAAAAAAAACCTGAAGGAAAAAATGAACAGTCTAGATAACTGTAGGTCAATATCTACCAGTTCAACAACATGTAATTGGAGAAAGTGGTGACACATAAAAATTGGAAGAATCAAGGCACAAACTTCCCAAAAGTGGAGAAAAGATATCAACTTATAGATTCAAGAAGCTCCATAAACACCAAGCAGGATAAACAAGAAAACCACTCCTAGAGGGCATCCCTGGTGGAGCAAGGGGTTAAGATGCAACCTATGAAGCTGTCCGCAGCCACTGCAGCACGAGTTCGATCCCCAGCCAGGGAGTGACCCACATGGCACAGCAGACTTCTCCTGTCTCCCCGCTGCTCCCCGCTGTTCCCTCAGCAATGTATTTCAATCTGCCTGTTCTGCTCCCCACTCTGTCTCTGGTGAGTCCTCTCACCCGCCGCACCTCTGGTCTGTACCCCAGCTCTTGTATGCAGAAATAAATAAATCTTTAAAAAAAAAAAGACCTTAAGCCACAAAATACATAGAAGAAAAAATAGGTGAGAAGCTTTTCAACATCAGCCTTTGGGATGTTGTACCAACAGCACAGGGCAGGTTCACTATCGACTCGCGCAGACAGATTAATAGAGTTCCGGAGGCCTCAGTGGATTTTTCAGGCTTTAATGCTCTGAGGGAACCAGGTGCACGGGAAGGGAGGCACGAAGGAGGCAGGTCTGGGCGGCATGCTGGCAATCCTTACACTTTCTCTGGGCTCCCTCTGGCCTTCTCTCGTGGTCTGAGTGATGCTGCCCTCATAGCCCGCCTCTAGGCTCAGATGTGCACACTTAAACACATGCCCACACCCACGCCCAGGTGTCCATAATCAAGCACGCATGCCCACACCCACTCTCTCAAGCACCTTCTGCATTAACACAATCAAGGCCGGAGGTGATAGCCACAGAGGCCAGTGCCATGAAAAGCCTAGTTAATTCACTTAACCCTACAGATGTCTCTGCGGGTTCGATTCCAACAGCACAGAGACAGAAACAAAAGGACTCAGGAGACTACATAGAAGGAGGAGCTTCAGCTCAGCACTAAGTCATCAAAACACACAGGCAACCACTGACTGAGCAGATACTTGCAGACCATTATCAGACAAGTGGTTCAGATCGATCACACCTAAAAACAGCGCATCCAACAGCAAAACCACCCCCTGAGAGGCAGGCAGGGGGTCCGGACACGCTTCTCCAGGCCCACAAGCAGGTGGCCAGCAGCCGGCAAAGCATCCAGCCCCCCAAGGGGTCCAGGAGCTGCAAGCCCAGGAGGCAAGCTCAGGCGAGAAAGGCAGTTCCTACGAGGGCAAGAAACAACAAGTGTTGGCGAAGGGTAAAGGGGAGCACTGCTGGGGGTTGTGGGCTGGCGCAGCCATGACAGGAAGCAGCACAGAGGCACCTCAAAATATCAGGACGAGAAACTCCTGTGACCCAGCTGGGGGGCAGGCACTGGTCCCGAGAGCAGAAATCTCGTTCCCAAAGCAGCTGCACCCCACGCTCACACAGGGCACTTGCACCAGCCAGGAGTCGGGACAGCCTTCCTGATGCGTGGATGCTACACTGGGAAAGGGAGCTAAGTCAGACGCAGCAAGACAACCACGCACTTCACTCACGCACAGGAGATGAACAAACCAACAAAGCAAAACCTCTCGGGCTCTAAGGACAAAATCGTGCTGCCAGAAGAGAAGGGGGAGGGGTGAGTCAGTGGGCCATGGGGTGGCTGTGTGGGGTTGACCACAGAATTCTGGCAGGAGCAGCACACAGTCACATATATGGGGACTCATCAGCCGCTCACCGAATTGCTGTAAACTGGTTAGTTCAGTGGAGACAGAGATGGGCTGGAGAGACAACAAAGATGCAGGTGTTTGTGCGAACCATTTCATTTTCTTAAAAGCACAAACAGAACCGTCCAGTAGCCTCAGCTGGCAGAGAAAGTCACTGGTTCTCCCGCAATCAAGCGTCAAGGCCAGAGCCGCATGCTGGCCATGGGGGGCTTCGGGGCGCATGCAAGGTTCTGCTGTGGGGCTGCAGAACTCGGAGGGGTGGGAGTCAGGGGTGGATCCCCTCTGCCCGCAGGAAGCATGGGGACTCTAGGGATCCGCCAAGCTGTGTGGAGAAGCAGTGTCAGCTGTGCCCAGGCGCCGGCCCCTCCTCCATGACCAGGCGTCCACATACCAGGCGCCCCACACCACCCTCCTCCAGCGCATTCTATCCCAGCCAGGCCATGTCCCCACACCTGCTCGTCAGCTCAGGTGCTGCCTCCTTCCTCATCCCCCCAGTCTTCCTTCATTCCCCATCCCACAAACAGAGGACACACGGAGCAGAATCCCACCCCACCCCCCATCCACCCAAGAACCTGGGGTCAGACTGGAGCCCCACTCACTCACTCATTCATTCAACAAACCTTCAGTGCGTAGCTAAGGTGCAAAGCAAATACCGGTCCCTTGAGAGCTCGTGTGCTTGGCCATGACACTAACCCGTAGGCAGATGCACCAACAAGACAGTGGCACAGTGGAGGGCACAGGTCGGGGACCATGCAGAGGCTGGCAAGCAGCCCCGCCAGGGTCGGAGGAGGTTTGGGGGTACAAAAAAGAGCAAGCTGGACCACGATGTGGTGACAACCTTGTGAGGGAGGAGGGGACTTGGGGCAATGAAACAGGCGGAGGCGGTGAGGCCCCAAATTAAAGGTCAGAATGGCTGAGGGGCACAGAAAAGGGGAGGAGGGAAAAAGGACTCCCAGGGCCCCCTGCTCCGTGGTGAAGCCAGGCCAGAAACAGAAGCAGCAGGGGAGGCCGCACGGGAGGTCTGAGGTCAAGGCTGGACAGGGGGATGTCCGAGCACAGCTCGCACCTGTGCACCTGCAGGAGCAGGGTCCAGAAGTGTGGGGTACTCAGTAACCTCAGGGGGAGGGGACACGGGCTGGGCCTGGGTGCGATGGCCTGTGGGACTGAGAGCTGGGACACCATCAATCTCCAGTGCTGGGTGGTGACTAGAAAGGAGGCTGCAGTGGCCTGAGCAGTGAAGGGTCACTGTGTCACCAAAGCCAAGGGGGCAGAAAGGGGGGATAGCATCAGACTTTACCACAAGGCTCCTAAGAGGCCAGCTGGTGAGGGGAGCCCACTACCCCAGGGGCAATGACCTGGTGTCCAGGGCAGGTTAGCTGGCCTCCCAGAGGGTCCCCGGGTGAGGTCCAGACTCTAAAGACACAACTGCAAACGACGCCTCAGAGAAAAGGAGCGGAGAGCAGAGGCCCTCACCCTCCCACCCAAAGGCCCTGCCCCAGGATCGGCAGAAACCGGAGCCGAGGAAAGAGCAGAGACCTGGGTAGCGACCCAGGCTGGTTAAATATGTACAGCTCTGAAACCAGGGCAGCCCTGGAGCCCCGACACGGGCACAGAACAGTGGGTCAGGGGGACACCAGAGCAGGGGGACTCCGGGCACAGGACACCAGGCAGGGCAGGCCCCCAGCAGCAGCCTCTTACCTGGTGAGCCTCCTGGACCTTGGACTTGGATCTCCTTGTCCTCCTCCGAGTTGGCCACCACCTGATCCAGCTCCTCGCTCAGCTGGGGGGAAGCAAAGAGGCCACGTCAGCCACATCAGCCCAGCCTTTCCACCCCACCAAGAAAGCAGAAGCTGCTGGACTTACGCTTGGCTGTCAGAGGGCACATGACAAGGGGTGGCGCCAAGTCCACCGGCAAGGACACGGGCACTCAGCACACAGTGGCTTCCCGCAGGTCAGTCCCCCGGGGCCCGGAGCCACGCCAGAAGTGCAGCCCCACTGGATTTGGCCTGGCCCATCTCCTCTGGCCTGGCCCCGCAGGCCCATCTCCTCCCAAGGACACCTGTCCTACTGCATCAGGGGCCGCCCCATCCCGAGTGGCCTCATCTCAACAGGTGATACCTGCGAAAAACCATGTCACGCCCTGAGGTGGTGGTGGGGGGGGGTCAAGGCTTCAATATATCTTGGGGGGCAGATTTCACTGCACTCTCCACAGCCATAGATCAAATATTGAGGCCAAACTGGGCCACTTCCAGGCCCGGGACGCCCAGGAAGACAGTAGCTTGACAGGCAGCTGGGGAGGCCGGTACAGCCTGGACAGACCCAGCCTGTGGGGGTGTAGAGGCAGGAGGCCACAGGGCAGGATCTCTATGACCCGAGCAGATGGATGAAGGAGGAGTCCTGGAGCCCTCAGTGGCTTTTTCAGGCTTTTATTGGGATTTACCAGGTACACAGTAGGTAGGGGTGCCGGGGGGCCAGGAGGCTGGCAGGCCTCCTAGCCCCCAGAGAATCTTCACTCTTTTCTAGGCTCTCCAGCATTCTCTCGTGGCCTTGTTCTCTCTTCTGCTTCTGCTGTTCTGCTCTGGTCCCTCTTTCGCTCTGCTGGCGTCCCTGTGACGCCTCCCTTATAAGCCCAGTCTTAGCCCAGATGAACCCATCTACGTGTGCCCACACCCTACTCCAGGTGCCCGCCATCAGGCATGAATTCAGGACCGAAGGGATCCATCATCAATGCTGATGGCAGGAGGGCAGAAAAGCCTGATATTTACCCTACGGGGGTCACCCCGACGCACACCACTCATGTCCTCACGACTGGTCTCACCCTCACCACCCCAGGTGGGGGCACCTCCCTCCCTGCAGCAGGAGCAATGGGGAAGTTACACGACTTGACAAGGCACACAGGAGACAGAGGATATGGGGCATGGGGTTCTGACTTCAAAGGAAGGTCTAGCATTTACTCCGACACTCAGAGTCGGGAAAGACAACGCGGTGGCCATACTTCCCTAGGGTCCAGCACAGAATCCACAGCACCTGCTGAAACCCATCAGGCCCCTTCCGGTTATGGAAACAGTGGAGGTAGGGGGGTGGTGAGAAACAGAGATCTGGACCCCCAAGGCGGTTTCCAGCCCAAGTCCTGCACTAAGAAATGGCAAGGCTGTGGCTCAGGGCCCCAGCCTGCCTCGGGTCATCCCCTATTCACAGGGTGCAGGGTACGCCAGGGCTCACCACCATCCAGGCCGCAGGAGGGGGGGTGGGGAGGAAGGTTCACCAGTGCAGCCTGAGGTTAAAGAAGCCGCACTGTGAGCACGCATCTTTCTAAAGTGGCCAGAGTCCACGCAGGGGAGGAGAGGGGATGGTCAAGGGGACGCAGCTGTGCACACTTGCGAGCCACTGAGCAGCTCTAGGCTGTCCAGGTGCGTGAGAAAGGAATCGTGTGCACAGAGGCAGGGCCTCGAAATGAATCTGCACAGCACAGGGAGAGCGGGGGGGGGGGGGGGGGGGAGGTAGAGACACCGGGAGAGACCCCAGGGGTGGCGGTCCCCAGGGTCACCAGCGGTGGCCTGGGGTTGGGGAACGGTCTGCACTTGGCAAGTGAGGGAGTCCTGGGGGGCAAGGGACGCGCGGTTCCAAGGATGGCCAAAGTCGGGGCCCCGAGAGGAGGAGAGCGGCTCAGGAGTTTCAGGAAGAACTGGGCGGAGGACAAGCGGGAGGCACAGCCTGGAGCTCGGCACAAGCAGGAGACAAAGGGCTGGAAAGTGCCGGTTCAGGCGCGGAGGAGAGGTGGGCGCAGGAGCCGGTCGGCGAGCGCACGCGCCCCAAGTCCGCGGCCGCCGCAGGTGTGATCCCCGAGTCCCCAGCGCTGCCGGCAGCCGGGGAGGAGCGCGGAGGCGGGGGCGCGTCCACCTGCCGCGGCCGGCGCGGGGCACACCCGCTCGCATCATTCCCGGGCCCGTCACGGGCGGCGTCCGGGAGGCGGCGCCCGCTTCTTGCCTCCCCGCGGCCCTGCGCACGCCGCACCCCGCGCCCGGGACACTCCCCGCGCGCGCCCCACACCCCGCGCCCTGCGCCCCTGGGGGAACTCG
This sequence comes from Talpa occidentalis, assembly GCF_014898055.3. Classification (NCBI taxonomy): domain Eukaryota; kingdom Metazoa; phylum Chordata; class Mammalia; order Eulipotyphla; family Talpidae; genus Talpa; species Talpa occidentalis. The sequence continues at coordinate 70,048,996 of NW_023605194.1, read as the reverse complement.
CCGTGCCCCGGCGCGTACCTCCTGGTAGGACGTGGAGAGCTCCTGCCGGATCATGGCACTAGCGGGGCGAGGGCGCCGCGCAGCCCGGGAGCGCCGCAGCAGCAGCCCGGGCCCCGCGGGCTCGGCGGGCGAGGGCGGCTCCGAGGGGCGGGCGGAGCGGCCCGGGCGCATGCGCCGTGCCCGCCGCGGGAGGCTGGGAAATGCAGTTCCCGCGGGGGCGCGTCCGCGCCCCGGGCCCCGCCCGCGGGATCCCCAGCCCGCGGGACCCTGCCCCGCAGCGCTCCGCCGCCCCGCAGCGCCCGGCTCGGCTCCACTTCCTCTCCTTGTCACGGCGGGCGTGGGGAAGGGCCGGGGAGTGAGCGGAACGTGGAACCCGGGGCGGGCCGACGGGCGGGGCGCTGCGGGGTCAAGGCCAGAGGAAGCGGGTCGGGGTGACCGACCGAACAGCAATGCAGACCCCCGGGCCGGGCGCCCTGACACTGCGAGGAACCGGGCAAAGGTTCCTATTTGCCCCGTTCACGGAGGAGGAAGCGGGGGCACCTGGTTACAGGAAGGACGGGGCGGGCGCGCTGGGCGTGTGAGCTGACCCCCGCCGGCAGCGGGCCCTTGCCGCGACCCGGGGCCTTGTGACATGCCGGGGCGCCTTTCCTAGGCTCGGGCAGGGAAGGCCTGCTGGGCTGCAGGCCCTACAGAGCGGACTCGGTCCACCGTACAGCGAAACCCCAGGGTCGCTGCTCCCGGAGCAGAAGCCCTGATGGAGGAGCAGTGTTCGCCCTGGGGCTGGGGGTGTTGGCAGTGTTCGCAGCCCGGGGCGCCCTCTCCCGCCGCCTGAACAGCTGCCCGGGCAGTGAAGCAGGCAGAGCTGACTTAGGCCCTGGGAAGGCGACCTGTCCCGGGCTGCTGAGCGCGCCCCCTCCGCAGCATCACCACGGGCAGCGACCTCCGACAGCGTCGACGGGGAACCCCATCACCCCCTGACCACCCCAGGCGCCCACTCTGCTCACATCTGTGAAATGTGAGGAGACAGGAGGCACCCCAGTCGGCAGGCACCCAACAGATCCGCGATAAATTTATGAATGGAAAACACTTTTCCCATCCACTTATCAGTCCTTGCCAAAACAAATATAAACAACAAGCCACTTACTAAATTCCCAACTATTAAGTCCAGGACGGCTGCTGGCCAGTCAGGCAATCGCAGGACTTGAGGGCTGGAAGGAAACAGAAACACCCAGTGCTGCCCTTTGGCCCTCTCTGCTGTCCCACCAAATTGCAAAACTGTGGGCTCCCGCAGTGAAGGAGAGACTGTGCCTCAAGGAACACAGTCTGGTCTCACTACGTCCTCGGCCTTGGGGTGCAGAAGCCAGTGGCCGCCCCAGGGCTCTGCTGTGCCCCCATGCTAGAAGGCAGGGCTGCCCCAGCACAGTGCTTACTGTACCAGCTGTCCCCTCCCGGTCACAGGAACATGCCAGCGGGCTCCAACCTCTCCATGCCCACAGTCACCAGGGGCCTGGCCTTACCAGCTTGGATGGCCTCTTTCCACCCTTTCCTGCCCTGCCGGCTGCCCTGCACTCTGCAGAGCCTGCTCCTCACAGCCTCCGGGACATGGCTCCTGCTCACTCACTGCCCCTTCTGGGCTCCTGGCAGGTCTCTTCTCAGCTCAGCTCTACCAGGGGAGTCCCCAGAGCCAGGGCTTCCACCTCCTTCTGTTCCCTCCCTAGGAGCTAGTGAGATGGTTTGACTTACCATCTACACTCTTAAGATGCCCATATGGGTGGCACTGTGTCCCCCAAAGGACAAGGTGGAAGCTTAACTACTGGCACCACCGAATGTGACATTGTTAGGAAACAGGATCATGCAAAACCATAACTAAGATGAGGCCATCCTAGATAAGGTGACCCCTTAATCCACTATGCCTAGCGTCCTTACAAAGAGACAGGACCACGTGAAGACACACACTAGAGAGCACCAGGTGAGAATGGAGCAGAGGTAGCAGCTGCTGCTGCACACCTGGGCGCCTCTGCTCATCCACCTGCAGGCGCCAGGCCAGGGGCCAGGCTCCATCCTTGGCCAAGCTGCCAGCAGCAACCCTTACTAGGAATCCAGGAAGTGGCAAGGAAGGACTCCATCCATTGTCTGGGAGGAGTGTGATCCACTGACCCCTGGATTTCTTGAATCCCTGCCCTTCCCCCCCGCCCGCCCCCCCCCCCCAGCATGCAGCCTCTGCTGCCACTTCTTTCCAGTCACCGCCACTGGAATGTCAGCTCCGTGAAGGCTGTTCTGTTGCATCTTTTCATCCAGTGATCCTGGCAGTGCCTGGCATTTCTGAGATGCTCCAATACAAGTGAATGAAATGATTTCATTCTTTGGTAACAAGAACACCGACAAAAATGAAAGACAGGGAGCTGGAGGGGTGGTGCTGACCTCTCCAGGGGGGTTCAGGAGCAGCCCTGCGGAGGCAGTTGCTGGTGTGTGAGATCTGAATGACAAGAAGTCCAGCATGACCTCAGCACCCTGGGAGGCAGGTACAAGGCCCTGCTGGAGCACAGGCAGAAGGATGTGTGACTGGAGGGTAATGGAGGGCCACACAGTGGAGTCAGGGCAGGTTGATCAAGGCTGAGGCATGTTGGCCCTGGCTTGTCTATGCTCACACCATCTGGAATGCAGAACTGGCTGCAGGCTTTGTGGTCCCCACTGAGCCAGGACCCCCCCTCCACTGCAGATAGGGTAATCTGCTGCCTCTCTGGGTGCCCCTCAGCCTCTCCCCTCAGCAGTGCACCAGGCCCCTGCTCTTCAGTCATTCTGTTCAACTTAGAACAGCTTCTGCTTTCCTTGCAGGTGGCTGTCCCTTTGGAAAGATGGATCTGGGTATAACCAGGGCACTGGCTGGAGAGACCCAGTGCCGCTGAGTAGCTGTCAAATTACAGATTTGACGCCACGTCTCAGGGAGGCGGAAGCTAGATCTCATTGTAGATATTACAGGGTGTCTCTGTTGTTCCAGAGAAGTTCCTGACTTAGAGCCACGGAGCCAGGAAGGGCTGGAGCTGGAGATGCAGCACACAGGTGCCAGGGTGTCGTCGAGAAGGGGGTGCAGTTCACTCGGGGGTAGAGGCCCTTCCAACCTGACACCCCATGATACCAGAAGCACAGACCCCACAGCACCTGTGTGGCCTTTCACATCTGTCATCACTTTAAGCTTCAACACAGTCCTGTCAAGGGAGCGGGCAGGTACAAGGCTGATGTAGACATGGAGATGCCAGGGGCGGTGGGGGGACCCTCTGTAGGTCACTCTGCAGAATCCACATTGAATATGTACAAAATGTGGCCTGGTGGTTGGGGGCAGACCCCGGGCACACGGAGCCTGGGCTGGGGGCTGGGCCCTGCCATCTCCCCTTACCTGGGCAAGGAGTCTCACCTTCAGTTCCACCATCTGTCAAACAGGGGCTGACAACAGGCCCTGCTGCAGAGAGCGATAGTGAGGAGTTGATTCTTTGATTACCAGAGCTGAGCTGCTTGGCACGCTGCAATCCCAGCTTTGGGTTCCTTTGCTGTTTCTCCCAAACTACAAAATATTGGGGTGGGGGAGCCCCATAAGTTGCTCCTCAGCCCTCTCATCTCCATGCAAACCACAAAATATTGGGGTGGGGGAGCCCCATAAGTTGCTCCTCAGCCCTCTCATCTCCATGCCTACAGCACTTCCTGGCTACCTCATCCTTCTGGGACTTTAAACATAACCCTTCCCCAGGGACTCTGAGATGGGTATCTCTGCTCTGGATCCCTTCCTGGAACTTGGAGCTAACTGGGAACTTGACACTTGAGGTTGCCATCTAAGTGGTTGAGCTGACTGCCATCTCCTACAGGCTGCTCTTCCACCACCTCTCCTGCCTCGGGCTGTCCTGGCCAAAACCCTCAGGCGATCTCAGTGTTGCCTGGATGACACTATCTCATACCACTTGTCTGCTCTTTCACAAGCACTTCTAAACATCTGCTGTCCCCCACTCACCACCAACTCCCCTGCCACCAAGCTGGTCCTAGCAGCCATCTCTCTTGCTGGCATTCTACAGGCACCTCCGTGTCTGTCTGGCCCAGCAGTTCCCTTAGCATTTTTTTTTTAAGATTTATTTATTTATGCATACGAGAACTGAGGTACAGGCCAGAGGTGTGGGCGGTGAGAGGATTTATCGGAGACAGAGTGGGGAGCAGAACAGGTGGATCTACTGAAATATAGCACTGAGGGGAGCAGCTAGGAGACAGGAGAGGTCCGCTGCACTATGTAGGTCATCTCCCTAGCCCGGGATCGAACTCACGCTGCAGTGGCTGCTGACATTGTGCTGAGACTTAACCCCTTGCATCACCACGGAGGCCCTCCCTTAGCATTTTAACTGAGTCCCCGCCTCTGTTCCATTCACTCAGCATAAAAGCCAGAGATTAAAAATAAGCATTGCAAGGCCCACAGGCTCCTCCCACCTCGGCCCCTCCCCCTCACCTCCCAAGCTCATCCTCCCGCACTCAAGCTCCCAGACTGCTTTACCCTCTCCCCTCCCCACCTCCTGCAGATTTTGATTACAAACACCATCTTCCCCGGTCAGCCCATGCAAAATTGCAACCCCACGGCCCTCATGCCTTTGCCTTGCTTAGTGCTTCTCCTGCGTGGTCATCACCACGTGCCGCCGTCCCTGGCCCGAGCCAGAGCGGAGGGCGGCCGAGTGTGGGGCTGCCTGTCTGATCGGGAGGGGCCGGCGAGCTGGCAGGTGGAGGGCCTCCAGAAATAGTTGCTGAATAAAGTAATGGAGGACGCCTTGCACACGTGTTAGCTATTAGTATTTGGGGGTTTGCCGTGACTTCCCTTTTGCAAATCCACTTGGGGTACCCAAAATTTAACCACTACTGGGGAGAAAAAAAATCAGCGAATCGATAAAGTTAGGGTCCTATTTTTTGGGGGGTTCTGTATTTATAGAGACCTTGCTAACGCTTAAGTGCCGGTCTCAGCCATCTTGGCAGCTAACCAAGAACCGAAGGCGGGTATAATCTCAGAGGGCTGGAACTAGTGTGCACTTTGCTCAGCTGAACGATGCGGGGAGACACCAGGGCATAGCTGGTGTTGGCAGGGGCCGGCCGCGGGCCCACGTGACCCTTGGGCTAGGGATGAAACTGGGCTAACGTTGCCAGGCAGGACACCTCCTGCGGGAAAGCCCCGAAATCTGATGCTTAAGCAGATAGCAACCAGCAGAGAACGGCGCCCCCTAGTCATGAAATGCCCCCACCCCCCCGAACAGGTTATAAACAGGAGTCCCAAATCCTTCCTCCAGGACAGAGGTATAGCTCCCCTGTCACCCCCTGCTCCCTTGCAGAGTATTTTAATAAATCAGCCTTTACTGTCGTCCACTCTGTCTCTGGTGAGTTCTTTCGCCCCCGCCCGCGGCCTCCCCCCGATATTACACGGCACACTATATTACTATATTACACGGCACACGATATTACACGCCACACGGTCGCGCTTCCGCTCAACTCCTCAGCCGCGCTTTGGAGCCGGGAGCCTCGGATTACAATCCCAGCTGTAAACTTCCAGCTCCGCGGCCGAGGGCAAGCGGTGGGCGGAGCTGCTGGTGGCGTGGGCAGGGCTCCAAGTCTCGGGCGCTGCGTGGCAGGGCGCCGGGCGGAGCTGGGGCGGGTGGTCAGGGGATGGGAGGAGGGGCGGGGCGGGGCTCGGCTGCGGGGCGGGGCTCGGCTGCGGGGCGGGGCTCTCCGGGGGCGGGGCTCTCCGGGGGCGGGGCTCGGCGGCAGGGCGGGGCGGGGCTCAGTCTCCGGCCCCGGACCGTGCTGCTGAGCCCCGGGCGCGCCTGCCCTGCTGCGCGCACTTTCCATGGCGGGCCCCGGGTCGAGGCCGCGGCTCTGGCCGCTGGCCGCGCTGGCCCTGGTCCTAACGCTGACGCCGGAGCCGCCCGTAGCCCGGGCAGGGCAGGCGCCGCGCTCCGCCGCGCGGGGACCCCCGGTGCGGCTCTTCACGGAGGAGGAGCTGGCCCGCTACGGCGGGGCGGAGGTAAGTGGGCACGGGTGTCCTGGTCCGACTCCAGACCGCGCCCGGGGTCGGGCCGCGGCCTCCCGGATCAAGCACCGGCCCCTCTTCCGCTCGCTGCGCTCCCGGGATCTGGCGGCTGCCCGACTTTGTTTTCCGAGCCGGCGCTCTTGGGGCGGGCACGGGGCCTGCTCTCTGGGGCGCGGCGGGGCTCAGGGGAGCGGGGCCGCGCCAGGGGGCGTGGGCCGGCGGGGTGTGCGATCCCGGCGCTGGGACCTCTCCGTGCCCGCGCCTTGGGGCTGAGCCGAGCTGGGGCGATCGGAGGGTGGGAATAGCCCCTGCGTGCGCGCACAGACACACACACAAGTCAGTCCTGGGGCGCCCACACAACGCCTCCCAACCCCCTGACCCTCAGTGGGGTTGGGGAGGGGGCTCTGGGAGGGGAGAAGGGCCAAGGGGTCTGATGGCAGATTGGGAGGTGGGGCAAATGGTTTGTTGGGACATCGCAGCACCATCGCATCTCAGAGTCCTCAGAGTAAGCGGGCACCAATTTCTGGCTTTTACACTCAGGAAAGCAAGTCATGCCTATAGTTCTCTCTCTCCAAACCCTCAGACCTGGACCCCCCAACCCAACTTAAGGCGCCTAGATGAACCATGGTGGGGGTCTGGGGGAGATGCAGCCTGGCCTTAGGTAGTGATGCCAGTTGGGGCATCATTTGTAAAGAGAGGTTGGTCATAAAGAGCAGAGAACACGGAGGGAAGAGGGCACTGTGGCCCTGGCAGGATGTGGGGTCACCCATCTCTGTGATCATGCTCCCAAGTCACACATTTAAATGTTTCTCATTTTCCCTGTTTAAATAATGTCATGCTGGTGTTTGCTTCGGCAGCATATATACTAAATAATGTCACGCTGAACTTTTTTTGCACTAACATCTTATACCTTCGAATCTATCAAAGATAAAGCACAAAACCCACTGTCAGAACTGTGGGAAGACAGAACGGATCCCATGCTTCTAGCACTGTGAAGGACGAGCTGGAGACATATAAAAAGTTTGTATGGTTTGGCCCAAGAATTCCACATGTTGGAAGAAGCCTCAAGGAAAGAACTCACTGGATTAGAAAGTCATTTGTAGAGAGAGTCATAATGCAGCCAATTCTCGTTCTAAGGAATTGGAATCAACCCAGCACCTCAGGTAGAAGACAGGCCAGCTCATCTCTACTCTGCCACCGGCCCTGCGGGTCAGGGGCCAGTCTGGTTATTTCAACAACTGGATGTGTTCATAAAAAGAAATGTTACCTAGAAGCAAGGTAAACAATAGCTCCTTTATCCGGGAGACCATCCGTCCCAGTGCATTTTGGAGATGAAAGGAAATTTGGAATAGGTCTGCTTGTTTTTTGGTAAACAAAGATGTCGTCTTGGCCTTGGGCATGATCTTTTGTCCTGCAGACTTTGCCCACATCACTGATGTGTAAGTGAAGGTGGCAGTGGGGGGTCTCAGTCTGAGCCTGAGCCCCCCATGCTGTGGCCCGTTGGGAAGAGGTCTTGTTAAGGGGCTCTGCAGGCCCTGGGCTCTGCCTTCACCCAGCAACTCCCTGCTTCCTAGGAAGACCAGCCCATCTATATGGCCGTGAAGGGGGTGGTGTTTGATGTCACTTCTGGAAAGGGTGAGTGGTTTGGACTAATGAATCCTTGTTTCTGGGGCACTCAGAAGCCAGAGGGGGCACTGGAGGTGGAGGAAGGTGAGGGGCACTGGGCTCACCCTTTCCCTCAGGTCCAGTTAACAGTCTTTGGGTGGTTCTTTTTTCTTTCTTTCTTTCTTTTTGTAAGATTTATTTATCTATTTATAAGCACTGGGTAGAGTCAGAAGCGCAGGAGGGTGAGAGAACTCACCAGAGCCAGAGCGGGGAGCAGAACAGGCATGCTGTTTTATGGTTTCTCTCGTGGTTATTACTAATGATGTCCTGGGGTTGGCCTTGTGACATCAAACACAGTTGGAAGGAAACAGACATGGATTCCACCAACCTTTAAGAAAAATGAATCTTGGGCCTCCCTGGTGGCGCAGCAGTTGAGTGCTGGGTTGCGAAGCTGCCTGAAGCCTCTGCAGCGCCGGTTCGATCCCCGGCTGCTCCCCGGTCACTGGAGGAGGGTCCTGCATGGCATGCAGACCTCTCCTGTCGCCTGCTGCTCCCCTCAGCAGTGTACTTCGGTCCTTCTGCCTGCTCTGCTCCCCGCTCTGGTTCTGGTGAATTCTCTCACCCTCCCTCACTTCTGACTGTACCCAGTGCTTGTATAAATAAACAAAATCTTAAAAAAAAAGAAAGAAAAATGAATCTTTTTATTTGTATTTTAAATATTTTTAAAGAGATGGTTGCTATTCTGTATTTTTTTTTTAATCACACTCAGCTGGTGTGTGGTTTATTCCATATTCTGAATTAGTGGGATCCAGCCAGGTGCGGGGGTGTCCATCGAGCTCTACAGTGCCCCTGTTCCTCTCCCACCAGGACAAAGCCCCCTGCCCAGCCTGCACCATCCTGCTGCTCTGCACCCACATCCACACTCACGTCCTCTTCCCCCACTACAGAGTTTTATGGCCGAGGAGCCCCCTACAATGCCTTGACGGGCAAGGACTCCACCAGAGGGGTGGCTAAGATGTCCCTGGACCCCGCAGACCTCACGCATGACATGGTGAGCCTTTGTGGGGACACTCACCCCCTTGGCTGGGGCCTGGCCCGACTTACTAGGCCAGTGCTGCTTACCTCTGGCCACATCTTACTAGACCAGTGCTGCTTAGGAGCCTCTCATGACTCCCACTGCCACAGAATCAAGTCCAGGCTGTGAGTCTGTGACCCGACTCAGTGATGGGCATGGCCTGCCTAGCAGCCTGCCCTGTGCAGTGCCTCCGCTGCCCCCGGCCTCTCACCTATTTGCTGTTCGACTCTGAGACCCACTCAGGCCTCTGGGCAGCTCCGGATGAAGGGGGTGGGGAAGCAGGGTCACCCCACTCTCAAATTTCCATGAGGGCGAAATCAGTATGAACAAAACTATTTCCAGGTCCAAGTGATCTTAGCCAAAGGCTGGTGGTCACCCCAACTGTACAGCAAGGAGCCAGACTCTTAAGACACAAGAGGCACCCAGGAATTGAGAAGGGGAATGGGTGTGAGTGTATAGTGGGAGGGGGTGGGGGTTTATTGGGAAAGGTGGTGAGGCAGGCAGCACTGTGCCCCCTCTCACCCCAGGCTGGGGTCCTGCATCAACCACACAGCAAAATTGCTCCCCTCATCCCCCAGAATCATCTCTTTAAAAGATGATTGTCACTCTGTTGTGATGAGCTAATTTTTCTCTTGCCTCAGTGGGGCGGGGCTGGTGAGGCCCACATGGAGTCACTCCCCCCCCCACCCCACCCCCCCACGCTCCCTGGCTTTCTCCTCAGACGGGCCTCACGGCCGCGGAGCTGGCAACCCTGGAGGACGTCTTCACCAGAGTCTACAAAGCCAAGTACCCCATCGTGGGCTATACCGCCCGGCGAATCCTCAACGCCGACGGGAGCCCCAACCTGGACTTCAAGCCAGAAGACCAACCCCACTTTGACCTCAAGGACGAGTTCTGAGGTTCTTGGAGGCAGGGGACGTGGTGGAAACCCCTGAGGCGGTGCTCACCTCTGTCCCTGGATCTGAATAAAACCATCCAGCCTGGCAGTGGCCCCTTTCATTGCCCTTGGCCTGCGTTTGGCTCCTGGGGGCCTGCCCCTGCCTGTACACCAGGGCCGGGGGTGCACCACAGCTACAGGGGAGCCTTCCCCACATCCGCATGCTCCCTCTGGTGGAGCGGGGTTACTGGGACCTTGGTTGCTCCGTCTTTTTTCAAGATTTGCCACATTTTCTGCTGGGACCATGTTTATGTTAAGATAAGCACAGCAGTAAACATCCTCTGACACAGGAGACACCCGCACTTCCCTCTGTGGGGGCCTCAGCAGCAGTGCATGAGGGGCTCCCCAACAAGCCTGGGGGGCACTCCCAAGATATTGCAGAAATGGGATTAGGTGGAGGGGTGGGTATGGGAAGAGGAGGCGACCTCAGGCCTGTGGGTACAAGCAAGAGAGGTGGCGAGGAGGGGGTGGGGCTTCTGGCTTCCAGTGGCCTGCAGCTGGGGGTAGTGGCGAGGCGGCCAGCAGGGCCTGCCTGGACGTCCTTCTGGACTGGACCCAGGTCACATCTTTCGAGGCTCCTTTTAGGGGCCTTTGGCAATGTCTGGAGACATTTTTCAAGTTATTCGTCACAGCTGTGGGCTGCTGGAGTATCTGCATCCTGGGGGGCTGCTAACCAGTCCCCGTGCGCTGGACAGGCCCCCACAACTGAGAATTCTCAGGTCCCAACATCTCTGGCGCCGAGGCTGAGAAGCCCCGTGTTGGGCTGAACCCTGGCAATGTCACAGGAAAGATATTTCTTTGACAAGAAGCTGTGGCTCTTAGTAAAATAAACAGCAGCTACCACGAGAGAGACTCTGCAGTAAACAGAAGGCTCCTTGGTCCCCCTGCAGGATTCCCAGAATGTGACCTGCAGAAGCACTTGAAGAAACCCCACTTTGCGCATTATCGTCCCCTGAGGGACTTGCCCTGTCCCTTCTGAGGTTCCGTTGGACCTTTGCTTGGCCCAGCAGCCTAGACTGGGGGTGTAATGAGCTCCAGGTCCCAGAATCAGGGAGGCCTGTGGCCATGTGGTCTCGCCCCCGAAATGGATGATGTCGGAGCAAACACCAAGAGCTGTGTGTCCTGGGGGTGCCTGGAATGCGGCTTCTGCTTCCTTGGCGCCCTCTGCCTGCATCACCCAGTGGTGTTAGGGCTCCAGTCCCCAGACCACTCCCTGCCGCAGAGGGCCAGGTCCCCACTTCCAGCTCCCCAAGAATCTACCAGAAGTACTAGTCTCGCCACCAGCCCCCTTCTCTGGCTCCTCAAAAGGCTCTTATCCCTCTGTGCCTGAGGATCCCTGTCCTCCGGTCTGCCCCACCCCGCCCTGCACCCAGCAGGCCCCTGAGTGAGAATGCCCCCCACTTGGAGGAGCCCGGCCGGCCTTTGCCAGGCCCCAGCACTGTGCCATGAAGGAGCTCCCCAAGGGAAGGCTTCCCGGCAGGCCTGTGCCAGCTGAGTCCGGTAGGGTCATAAGCAGAGTTCCAGATATGCAAACCTGAAGGTTGGGTGATGGATGTCAGGGGTCCGAGTTGCTTTCTTTAGGCCCTCCCCAGACCTGCGGGGGCTCCCTCTCTTGGGCTGCTTCTTCTTCCCTCCACCCCACCCTTCCCCAGTGGGGCCCGTGCAGGCAGTCATCAGCCCTGTCCGTCCCAGTCCACACCAGATGGTCCCGTGCGCTCAGCTCCCTCCCCGGGCTCCTCGGCCGAGCACCTCCATCTTGCGCACTGGCCACCAGCAAGGAGTCCACAGTCCCCGGGGATCTGAGGGAGCCACAGACCTGTCCCGCACCCCAAGGCTCATCCTGCAGGCTTCTAAGGGGGCCAGGGGGCTGAGTCAGCCAGACCTAGTGGATCAGGCCAACAGCACCCTGGGGTGCACTGAGCCACCTCCCTGCCTTCATGCTTCCCAGTCCCAACTCGGACCTGGACTCCCCTCCCAGATATGGGTGCCACACACCAGCCCCTCCCCCAGGTGCTGCTTTGGGGCACAGCCCGGGCTCTGGAGCCAAGTGGGCTTCCACAGACACTGAGGCAACCTCGCGGCCCTGGGGTCTCCTGACAAGGCCCAGCGAGAGGGGCCCTCCACAGTCTGCAAAGCCACCAGCTGGGGCTGGGAACACGCACCCCTGCTGAGTGGGGCGCCCAGACCTGGGGCCTTGGTCACTTTGCGGGGCCTTGGCTGGAAAGCAGGCGGTGCACTCACCTGGCGCCCACGATGATCCTGGGGCATCTTCCCCAGAATGGGCCTGGCTGGGATACCCCCCTCATTCCCAACCCCCCCCTGCCCCCCCCTCCCCCGCAAGCTGCGCCTGGACTGCATCCGCCCAGGTCTGTCACCCCCACCCCCGCCCGCAGCTTGTCTGGGGTCACCACACCTGGCAGGTGCATGGAGACAGGCTCCAGGTCGGGCCCACCTGGCAGAATCCGGTTTCATGGCTCACGACCTGCATGGTACTGGGGAAGCCACGGGCATCCTGGAGGTGGCGCGGGTGATGGAGTCGCAGGAACCGGCTGAACGCTGCACAGTCACACGGCACTGTGGCTTCGGGGCACAGCGGGCCAGGCCCGCAAACAGCATGTGCCGCGTCATCCACGTAAGCCGGGCTCTTTTGCTCATGGTTCACAAGGCTGAGCACTGAACCAGGAGCACTTTCTGTAAAGGAAGCTCAATCCCAGGGCACTGCCCTCGGGAGCAGGCGCAGGGGCCTCACAGAGCTCTCCCCAGGCACCATCTGCGAGGCTCCTCGTAGGGCAGATGAAGATGGTCAGGCCTCTGCGCCATTGGCCTCTGTGGCCTTGAATGTAGGAGGCTCTTGGGAACGTGGGCTGGGGCACGTGTGGCTGACAGCGGACACCTGGTGTGGGCATGTGTGATGTGCACACCTGAGCTGAGAGGCTGAGCACATAAGGGCAGAGTCAGAGGGGACACAGAGAACATTTGGTGGAGAGCAGCGGACAATGAACCCACCCAGCCGAGGATGGTGGCAGAACGCACCTGCAGGTTCAGATGAGGCTCCTTATGCAGGTGTGGCAGCTCCTGCAGGTACCAAATGGCTGGTCTAGTAACTGAGAAGTGAATACGTTCACTCTGGAAGCTTTGTTCTTGAACTGGGTCATAACCTCCCCTGGATGGTTCCGACGAGGCTCAGGTGTTGCCACGACCATTTCCAGAGGCCAGTACTGGGGCCAGGGATGTCAGCACGGTTACCCCCACCTTAAAAAAGACACCCCGCAGCACATGCTGTTGGACATGGTCTCAGAGGCTCGCCCTTGGAGCTCGGCTGACCCCAACCCTGGGCTGTAAATCCCCGCAGGCGGTGAGAAGCGTGGAGCGCGGCTTGCCTGCATCGGGTTCCCTCAGCCACAGTCCCCTCACCTTTAAAATGAGCACGATGGCCCTTGTGCCACCACGTACGTCCAGCTCCACACAGCTAGACCTGGACTGTACCTCTGTGCCCAACTGCCCACAATCCCCCCACCAGCAACCCTGGCCCCCTATGTCCTCTGAGGGATGATGTCCCCACCACCGAGGACATGAGTGACCACACAGCAGAGGGACTCGCAGAGGGACCCAAGATCACCCCACAGCTCAGCAGGGTGATGGGGAGGTGTTTGCTGGAGGCTGGAGCTGGACACTGGCAGGAAAGAGCTGCCGAACAGCAGTCTCCTTGTGGGGAAGTGAGGCCCACCGTTGGCTGAGATTGGTCTCCAAAGAGCCAAGGACTTGGAACTACGTTTTCCAAAGCGCTGCTCCAAGAGGGGCGAAGCTTTAAAAGGGGAGCTTTGTGGGTGGATTGGGCCTGGTACTTCCGCAGAACAAAGTCAGGACTATTCTGGAGCCCTGGAGAGCTGGAAAGCCTTGACTTCCCTTGGATACAGAAACAAACTAAAGAGGGTCTGGCATTACCCCAAAAACCGAGGAGCAGCTGGTGAGGAGCTGCTAGAAAGCAGACCTCACCCAGCTGGTTCTGGGAAGTATGAAATCGAGATCGCACACCCCAGAGAGACAGAACGTCTCACAGGAAAGGAGGAAGAGGAGCTGTGGCTGGAGGGGCGAGGGTGCCCAGGGAGGAGCAAGCGTGCCCAGGTCAGCTTGGAGCCAGGCTAATGCATTGAGGACTGGCGGTGGCCGCGGGGCTGGTGGCGCTGGTGGATGTGATGAGGGGACCTGTGGGAGCCTGGGTATGGATGGAGGCCCAGGCTTGAGCCCAGGAGGGACCCTGAGTGGCCCGAGTGGCCGGGAGACACAGAGGACTTGTCTTGATGGGAGATGATCATTTCATCACTTTCTAGGGCCCAAGACACACAGTCCTGTGCGTAGCTGCCAGCCTGTTTTCTTTGACTTTGTCCTTTACTACGGATGTGGATTTGTGGGTTTCATGTTCAACCTCAAATAAAGCTTCCTTGGGTGGGAAAAAAAATCAAGTAAGTGAGCGTTGTAGCTCTCCCACCAGAAACTGTCCCTGCTCCCCTGGCAGGGAGTCGCGCAGGGGAAAATCATAGGTGCCCCGGGTCCAGGAGCTGGTGACCTTGGTGACCCCCCCGGGGACCCCCCCACCCCCGCCCTCACCCCAGCCCCAGGACCGGGTCTGGGTACCGACTTGCTGAGCGGGGCGGGATTTCCGTGGAAACGCCCGCGGACTCCCGCCCGCCCGCCACCACTTGCGCGGGCGACAGCGCCCTCTGGCGGCCGACCTGCAGCCCGTCCCCGCAGCAATTCTTTTTTTTTCATAAAGGTTTTATTTATTTTTGTACAAGAGCTGGGGTGCAGGCCAGAAGCGCAGGGGGTGAGAGGATTCACCAGAGACAGAGCGGGGAGCAGAACAGGCAGACGATAGAAATACACTGTTGAGGGCAGCAGCACCATGTGGGCTTCTCGCCAGCCGGTGGGGATCGAACCCGCACTGCAGAGGCTGCGGACAGCTTCACAGCGCGGCGCTCAACCCGGCGCCAGGGAGGCCCCCCCGCAGCTCTTCTAAGGTCGGAGGATTAAGCGCCCCCCCCCCCAACTTCTATTTTTGGTTCCGGACATTTCCGTAATGACTGGCTAGGCGTGGCAGCCAGAGGGCTGCCCGAGGGCCCGAAGCTTCAGGCCCGAGCCCGCTCCTCGGGCCTCGCTGTCCGCAGGCCGGGACCCGCTGCTCTCCCGCGGGCTTCTCGCTTCCGCACCTTCGCCCCCAGCCGCGGAGCTCCACCGCGCCCGCCTCGGGAGCGCAGCGCGGGCAGCGGGAAGGCTGGGGCACCCCGGGAGTGACCGCTGGAGAGAACACTGCGCCCAGGAGCGGGAGGCCGGTGCCGGCCCCGCGCTCGCCGCTGCCGAGCAGCATGTGGCCGAGACAGTGCCGCTGCATCCGCGCCCAGTGCGAGCCGGGCTCCAGGTCGCTCGCTGCCTGAGCTCGGGGCGCTGCTGTTTCCGTGTTATGGGTGAAGAAATCAAGCACAGAGAAGTTAAGCAACTGCCCCAACCTCACAGGGTTTGGCCGTCAGGACTTGTTTCTGGGGCCAACGTGATGGACCCGAAAGCGGCAGAAATGAGTGGCAGGGGCCGCAGAGCCCTCCCGCCGCATGCAGGCCGCAGGCGCCAGCCTGGGCGCAGTGCTCTTTGATCTGTTCCCTCCTCGGTGGCAATGCCCAGCCTGCGTATCCCTGGGAAGGTTTCGATTCATCTCGATCTCCCCTCCGGGGTCGGTGTCGAGATGCAGCCTCAGCCTCACCCAGCAACACCCTCACGCCCTGCCTGGGGTCCGAGGGGATACCTTGCGTCCCTGACGACCAGTGTGGTCTCGGGTGTCCCCCACCGCTCCCTATGCCATGCCTGTCACAGCGCCACTCTGGCTTGCCCCATGCAAAGAGCTGTCGTGCTCAGCGGGCACCGCGTCCTTGGGGCGGCCTCCCTGACCCGCAGGCCCGGAGCGGCTTCTCGCCCCGCAACGCTGACCGGCTTCCCGCTCTGGCCACCAGAGGGCAGTGGCGTGTAGCGGTTCTCTTCGGCAGGCGGAAGGGTCACCCCTGGCAAAGGCTATTAGCTGGTTCGCAGAATTGCCTAGAAGCCAGAGGGCTTCTCGAGGGCCCACAGCTGGGAAGGGGGCCACGCCGCGGTGACCAGGCCCTGGGAAGCGGTAAAGGGTGCTTGGTCCGGTTCGGACGCCCCGGAGCTGCCGCTAATGGGCGCTCACTGACACCCGTGCTGCCGCAGTTAACTGCTCGGGCACCCCCAGTTAACAGCCACCTGCCAAGACAGCACCGGGCGGACCCCCCGCCCCAACGAGAGGGCTCCATAACTTAGGACGCTGTCATTCCAGAGCCTCGTGCCCTCCCCAGCTCCTTCCACCCTGGAAGGCTACGCAAAGCTGCCCCTCGTGTAGGGCAGAGGAGGGAGGGTGTGCGGATTCTGGAACCCAAGGGGCCTGATGCCCTGCACTCTCACCTGCTAAACCTGCCTGCCTTACCTGGGAAACAGCTTTTTTTGTGAC
Source organism: Talpa occidentalis (assembly GCF_014898055.3). NCBI lineage: Eukaryota > Metazoa > Chordata > Mammalia > Eulipotyphla > Talpidae > Talpa > Talpa occidentalis. The sequence goes on along the minus strand of NW_023605194.1, from coordinate 70,032,825 downwards.
TTATTTTGGGGCTTAGGGTGGGTTTTATTGGAATCCTGGTGTTCACTGCCAAGAAAACAAGCAGTGAAAGTCCCCACTCCTCTGACCCCCCCATAAAGGAGCTTCGCTGTCATCCTTGTTTCACGGCCTGTCCCTGCCGGCCTATGAGCAGAGGTGGGGACAGAGAGAGAGCTGAGGCCAAGTCACTGCCCTGCAAGGGCTCTCTCCAGCCGTGAGGCGGGTCTCTCCAGGAGAGACCAGCCACCAGCACACATGCACCATGGCCGGAAGCTCATGGGCAGTGGGGAGCTGGCCCCACACTAGTCCTGCATAACAGCCAAGAATCTGGCCAAAGACCAGCCAGGACCGGCCCTGGGTCCCCTGGTCAGCGGTCAATGTGGCTTTGGGGGACACCGATCCTCTTGGACCTCCTCTTTTCTTTTCCTCCACCTGAACGTTCCACAATGCCTCAGTCATTCCTGCCCAGGGGCCATTTCCTGAGGCGTCTCCTGGATCCAGCAGTGCGTTCAGCCCAAGACCAGGGGTCTGGGCCCAGGGAGGACTCTGGCCAGCACAGGAACAGGCCACGAGAGGCCCTGGGGGAGGAGGAAACCTCATGGGGCAGTGCCCTGAGGGCGGGAGTGAAGGGCACAGATATCGCTGCCCAAGAACAAAGTCACGCTAGGGCTCTTTGCTATCGTGAGCATCCAGCGCGGATCCCGCGTTATTTTTAATTATTAAAGGGAAGTTTTCCTTTCCAGAACAGTGTTCCGGCTCTCACTGAGTGGCAGTCCTTCCGCCCCAGCTCTGCATTGGCCTGGGCGGTCCAGGGTGAATGAGGGTAGCTGAAGTCGGGATTCAGCCTGGGCTGGGACCTGGCCATGTTTGGCAAGGAAGGCATGGAGTCTCTGCCCATGCCCCCCGCCCCTGCCCTAAGAGGGCCTCAGCAGCAGCGTGGGCACCAAGTGGAGGCGCAGAGATGGTTTGGGGATCCGTCATGCTGGGGCTATCATGCTGGCCCCAGTCAGCTGCGGGCGTCGGCGGTAGGGGGTGCATGTGAGAGCGTGGGTTTCTCTGCTCCCACGGAGCCCAGAAATAGAATTCTGCCCTTTGTTCTGGAGGAACTGAGGCCCCACGCCGGGCCAGGCGTGGGTGTCCTGACCACAGGCCCTTTGTTCCTCTCCTGTCCTCCTGCCCTGACGTGGCCGGGGCCCTTCACGCTGTAGGCTGCCTCGGCCTGTCTGCTTCTGGGTGAAGGGTTTTCTCCAGCCTGGCATGGAGGGCAGGTCTGAAGGGGGCCAGCCGGGTGCCAGCGCTGCACGGCTGCTCCTCATGGGACCAGCATTGCACGGAAGGCCTCCCCGTCTGACCCTGGCCCGGGGCCACTTGGAACTGCCCTCTTACAAGCAGCACCTCCAGGCGGGATGCTTGCTGCTAGGGCTATAAAGCTTCATGAGCCAAGATCTGCAGTAATACTGCACCCCACCTTGTCTCTGTGCACACATTATGCACCAGTGTTTTCCTCTGTGAATTCCAGTACATGGCTCCCTGCCTGTGGGGTCCCCCAGGGTTCATCGAGGGGGCAGCCCAGGCAGGAGGCCACCTCTACTCGTTTCTGTTTCCTGCGGGGCTTTGCACCTGCTAGTTCCCCCCAGAATGTCTGCAGAAGTGCAAAGTCCTGTGCAAAGCCCTGGGGGCCCCCAGGCCTGTGGCAGGCACTCACCTGAGCACACCTGTCTCAGATCAGTGCTGGATGGGATCCAGGGACAAGGGCAAAGTTACTTCCCCAGACTTCATGTCACCCCCGCAAAACTCAGCTGGGGACCCCCATTGCTGGGACTTTCCTCAGCCCACTCCCCTGGCCTTCCGAGGTGTCCCTTCCCTCATCAGGCCTTCCTTTCATCATCCCAACTCTTGGAGATGAGTGTGCAGACTTCCCAAAGCCCCCACCACGACACCCCCTCTTCCTGCTCCAGGCTCATCTTCCTGCACTTAGCGGAATGCTGGTGAGTCAGCCCCTCCTGCCAGGCTCGCTGGGAGGCCCTGACTCATGCAATTCCCCTTCCAGGGCATCCCTGTGTGCCACCCCCCAGCCCGCTCCTGAACCCTCTGATGCACATTAGCCACACAGAGACCTGTTGCAATCAGCAAGCACCATGCCATTTAATATTTAATTCTTCTCCACACTTTTTCTTAATGCACATCCATTTCTTTCCCCACCCAGATTATACGCTGGCCGGGGTAAGACACCTTCTTCTGTGGCCCAGGAGGTGGCGGGTGCACTTCTTCTGAGCTCCCCTAGCCCCGTGCGTGCACACAGCCTCACAAGACAGCTCTGAACGTCCTAATGTTTCACCGATGAGACCTTTCTGGGGCACCTCTGGAAATATGACAAGGAAGCTCAGACCTAGGTTCAGGGGCCGGAGATGGAAGGGACCAGAAGCCGACCCTGCATGCCCCTGCTGACTGCAAGGATGCCCGAGTTTGGAGAAATGAGATTTCCACGCAGGGAGAAACTGCAGCCCTTCTGCGCATAACCAAGGTCTGGAATCCAGGACATGGAGTGATGGTGGGACTCACACACACACACACACACCTGCCCAACACACACACACACACACACACACACCCCTGCCCTCTGGTTAGGCACCCACACCTCCCTGACCCTCTGAGGCCCCAACATGCACTGGCGCATGTCTCAGATGGGGTCCCCCGTCCTGCCCAATGCTAGACCCATTCCCTCTTCCTCTCCCAGAATCTCCCACCCGTACCTCACTTCTCACATCACCTCCTTCCTGCGAACCTCACGTCCCCTCCACCTGCACCTGCCCCTCCCTCAGCTCCATCTGGTCGCCTGGGGGGCATCCACACGCCTCCCCACCACCTGGAGCTGCGCCCCTTCCTCTAGAGAGGGGTGGGAGCGGGTGGGTGAGGGTTGCGGTCTCAGGACACGTGTTTCTTTAGCAGGCACTGGGCACTCCTAGTGTGGGCTCTGTGGGCACAGGGCCCGCCCTTGGAAGCTGGGGTGTAGGGGCAGCGGGCAGCAGGCTCTCTCTGTGATGACAGGATACAAATGGGGGAGAGGGAGGGCCCCCACCTCGGGTATCATGGGGAAGTGGGGGCCAGGAAGCCCGAGGAAGGTGGGGGTGGCTGTGAGCTAGGGCAGAGGGGCAGAGAGTACAGGGAGTGGCGGGCAGCCACGGGGCCCTAGGGCTTAGACTCCAGGTTCCAGGAAGAGGGGTGGAGCCAGCTCCTGGCTGTCCTCAGGCCAAGGTCCTGGTTGCTGCTGAGGGCTCTGAGCGCGGAGCCCTTCAGTGTGGGGGTATTTTCTTCTCAGAAGTGCAGCACCCAGCTCAGCTCCTAGAGGGAGAGACAGAGCCTCCCCACCCCCGGGCTGTGCTGGTGATGTGTAGCCAGTAACTCTGGGGGAGGTTGGGTAGGGGGACACCTTTGCTGATTTCTGGGGTGTGGGGACACCCACCGAGGCTGGCCGTGAGCCACCAGCTCCAGGACAGCTGGGCCGGCCCCGCACACCGTGACCTGGGAGCTGGGTCCCGGGGCCGCAGCAGCCGGAGAGCTCGCCAGTGAGGCACACTCCTCCCTGCACCCCAGGCCTGCTAGATGGGAGACCTGGGGGCACCCTGTCTTCACAACCCCCCTGGGGAGTCTGAGGAGCACTGGCAGCGGGGGAATATACCCAGCTGAGCCCAGCCGGTCTGGCCCCACCCCCAGGTCAGGAGGATGGGCTCCTGCCCATCATGCAACAGACGGGTAGACTGAGGCTGGGAGGGTGGAGTGGGCTGGAAAGTGAGGGGGTGTGAGAAATGGACTCTGAGATCTTGGGGAACCATCTTGCAGACCTTCTCAGCTCTCCCTCGGGGTAATGGGGTGGAGGGTCTCTGCAGCGTTTCTTGGGGTGTTTGGTAATCTGTTCTAGGTGATTTGCTCACAGACCCTCGAGAGGTAGGATGTGGGATTGACCTCTGACTCCAGGAAGGTGGCCAGAACAGAGGGACGGAGGGGAATCCAGGGTCCCCTGTGCAGGTGCCTCTGAAGAAGGGGACAGAGAGCTCCACGCAGCTGCCCAGACCCGTCTGGGCCTCAGCCCTCCCTGCCTTCCAAGGAAGTTCAGGCTCTGGATTCCAGGAATGCTGCAAGAGGGAGGGGCTGCAGCTGAGCCCAGACCCCCCCACCCCTGTGGGGGAGGATGGGCCGGGCGTACCAGGTCCCCCACCTTCCTCCACCCCAACCTAGCTCACAGTTAGCCAAGGACACAGCATCTCAGCCAGGAAGCAGGGGTGATGCAAATTCCGTATCAGCCCCAGAGGCGGCTGTTTGTGGTCCTGGGGCCACCAGTGCAGGGCCTGCTGTCACCCAGCGGGGGGCAAGGGGGGGTGCGCCATGCCATCACCTGACTGTTTCCAAGAGGGAGGGGGTTCCCCGCTGAGAACCAGAACACAAACAAACGCCTGTCATCAGGAAGTCACCAGGAAATCCATGGGTCACGTGCCAACGGCTTTGCCTCAAGGGGCTGTCGCGCGCTGGGGTGGGGCCCTGTGCTGCTCAGCAGAACTGGTGTGGGCCGGCCTGCATGGGTCTCCGCTGCCCGGCCAGCTCTCCGAAGCCCAGTGGCTCTCCTCCCAGGAGAGCTGGCTCTCCTCTGCATGCGGGCGTTTCCTCCGAGGCACTAGAATTTCTGCAGCCCAGGTCCTGGAGTGGTGCCAGTTTCCCCACTGGGTCTGTGGTGCCCTCCAGGCCCACTGCAGTGACTGGAAGTCTGCCCTGGGCCCCGGGTGGGCTGGCAGAGGCTTCAGCTGGGAAGGGTCTGGGCTTTTTGCATGCAAAGAGCCTCCCCACAAGTGGCTAGAATGGTTGAAAGGAAGTGGGGTGCTGGGTGCAGGGGCGAGCCCACCCCATTCACTTCCCCCTTGGGTCTCTTTCTCTGCAAGCAACTGCAGGCGACCCTGGAATCTGGTCTTGCTGCATGGTGGGCAACTGGGGAAGACAAAGCCCCAGTCTGGACCGTGTATAGGGAACACGACAGCTCAGCACATGGCCAGGCCTGCAGCTGCAGGGGGCCCGGAGCTAGACACGCCAGCCCTGCCGCTCACAGCCTCTGTGTGGCCTCCGGCAAGGTGCTCACACTCTTTGAGCCCCAGGCTCACATCTATAAAATGGCGATGAAATCCCCAGCTTGCAAAGATGCAGTGAAAGTGAATGGTGACCACAAAACAGCTGATAAAATGCCCAGCACACAGTAGGTACTTAATAAACGGCAGCAATCCCCTGGATACCTGGTCTTCAAACTCAGCACACATTGGAAGCAATGAAGTGAATAGTGAAGAGGGCTCAAGAGTGCAGGGATGGTGAACAGGCCCACCCTGAGGGAAGACCCAAGACCACACCGGGGGGCAGCAGTGCCCCCCACCTGCCCCCGGCTTCCAGGGCCACAGACATCACAGGACAGTGAGCAGAGGTATTCACCAGGAAGTTGAACCCTGGCCTCTGAGAAGCCGGGGTGAGCAGTACATGCTGAAACGTCTTCATTCAGTACAGCTGACACTGGCAGGTGGAGGGTCAGGGAGGGGTGCAGATGGGACACCCAGGACTCCCATCCCAGGGGCTGGAGGAGTTGGAGCTTAGGCCTCCCCCAGGCTCAGTGGACCCTGCCGCTCACCAACCCCACAGCTTGGATGCTTTCATGGCTTGAGGCCAGAGACAGGCAATGATGGGGCTCTCTAGCCACCCTGCCACCCCCAAGCTGTCGCTCCATCTATTGTCTCCAGCCGTGCCTACAGCCATGTTAATGAAGCAAGCTGGTGGGGCTCCCTATGCCCCCCACTCTACACGTATCACCTTGGTTTTTCCTACCTGAAGTCCTGCGAGATAGAATTAATCATTTTGGTTCTCAGATGGTGAATCAGAGAGGTTAAGACGCTTGCTGGGGGTCACCCAGCTCCTACAGAGCCCTTGGCGTCAGAACCCAGCTCTGTGTGCAGACAGGTCCTGCCAAGAGGGGGTGCTAGGCCAGTCACTGCCCAGGGGCCCTGCTATGTGACCCCCGAGTGGTCAAAACTGGAGTGAAATGAGACCCTAGGATTTCCACTGTCTCGGGACACTGCGGTGGGACAGGGGAGTCGAGTCCCTTTCTTTTTGAGCCACACGGAGGACTGGCAGCCAGAGTGTGGGCCCAGGCAGAGGGTTCCCAGAGTTAGCTGCTGGCCACCAGTCCCAGAAGAGGCTGTTCCAGGATCAGAGCCACTGGTCAGTCTCCCTGGGTCCCGCCTGCCTGCTCCTGACAGGTGGCTGCCTCTGTGGGCTGCTCCCAGGCCCAGGAGGGACCCTGCCCACTGTTGCCTCCTTCTCCCCCACCCCAGGGCCTGCCTTTCTCTGTTGCTGGGGTCCCCAATAAAAAGTGCTCTCAGCCTCCCAAAGATGCCTCCTTTCCATGGGAGTTTTGCCTTTTATGTTATGTCCAGACCTTCTGTGAGAATGAATTCTGGCAAATCGCCCATCAGTCAAGTCTACGGGCCTGTTGAGGTGCCCCTGTCTGAAGCAATCTGGGACTCTGCCTTCCCACTTCCTCCGGAGCCCTTCAGGGTTCTGCTCTGGACCCACACCTGGCTGCCTGCCTGAGCCTGGACCTGCCTCCCCCCCCAACCCCGCCTGGCAGGGGGCCTGGGCTCTGGACCTGGGCCCCCAACCTTGCAGGGGGCCCCGAGTGGGTTAGCAAATGGCTTTGGAGTGGACTGTCCACACCCCCCCATAGGACTGCTAAGCACCTGGTGCCTTCTCCTGCCTGCACAGGGGACCAGCTCCTGCTTCGACAGCATGAATCCAGGTGCTTCCCTCAGGGCCTCTCATTCACCTTCCACCAGCAACCAATGTGCTCCCCTACATGCCCAGGCCCAGCTAAAGGTCCAGGCAAAGCTCTGCAGCACCCAACCCTGGGCCCAGAGTTACCCCTCCAGCCCAGGCCCGGAGACATCCCCTCCAACCCGGGGCCCAGGGATGCCCCCCATGCAGGTGGTCAGGAAATCTGTGTTGAATGAGGGCCACTTGGTTTCCTGTAGCACAGCAGGACAGTGAGGGGCCAGGGCTATGGGGGAGACGACTTAGCTACAACTCAAGCTGAGACCCCAGTACATTACTTGCCCACTCTGCCTCAGTTTCTCCAAATGTGAAGACAGTTACAAGTACACTTCCCTGGCAGGTTGTCTAAACTCAGATCACAGCTGCTGGATGCATCACCTGGCCCGTAGGAAGTGCTCCCGGCTGCCCGTCTCCTGGGCTGAGTGAGGTCTGGGGAAGTTCTGGTGCACAGAGAGGCCAGAACTCAGGGCGGTCTCTGGTGGATGAGGGCCACAGAGGGTCCAGGCGTCTGCTCAGGTCCCCCATTCAGAAACCCCGAGGAGCATGACCCGGCTTTGGCCCTGTGTCCATAAAAACCTGGGTCGGTTCCAGGGTTGGCCAGGCCTTGGAGGTTCACTGGTGCTTTTGACAGTTTGGGGAAAAGGAAAAACAGGATTGAGCTCCTCTGACTCTGAGAACCTGACGTGAGGCATGTGGCTTCCAGATGATTCAGCAGGGTCCGCTTCCTTGGAATCGGCCACTCTGGCCCCAAACTGGGCCTGTTGCAAGTGCCTCATCAGCCACCCCCAGACTGGTGACTGGCACTCTGGGAGCTTCCTGACTCACAATGGCACAGTCAACTTCCAGGACCCCAAGTGTGTGCACTTAGGCCCCGCCAAGTAGAACACATCCCTCCCTCACCACATTGTGTGTCTTTGCTTTTTTGTAGGTTCCTGGTTCTAAATTTATAGTTCAGGAGGCAAGAAAGTGCTGTCAGGATGGCGTGACCTCTGGTTGTGGGCGGCAAGGGCACTAGGACAGGCCCCGCTGGGGAGACTGGGACCTGGGGATTCCAGCCCCGGCTCTGAGGTCAGGGCACTGTGATGCTGTGATGCTCGTGACCCAATGTCTGCAGGAGGAGCAGGGGTCCCCTGGGGCTCCCACCCATCTGCTGAGTGCCTGGTCCCAGCAGATGAGGACAGTGCTCCCTCCCTCACTGATAGATGTTTACTGAGAACTTACCAAGTTCTGGTAAAATCAGGGGAGACAAAAATCAAATCAAATAAAAGAGGCACAACAGAATATGACACAGCCATGAAAAAGACAAAATAGTGGCATTTGGGATAAAATGGATGAAACGAGTTGATTAAGTGAATTTAGTCAAAAAGTAAAAGGTATCAAATGGTTTCACTCATGTGTGGAATAAAAACAACTAAAACACATATATGGCAAAGTATAGCAGGAATAAATCTTGAACTCAGTGAAAGACTATAATGGTTACTAGAGGGAACAGGAGGGGAGGTGGGGAGGCGGGAGGAAGGGACAAGGCATGGATGGTGTGCTGAGTGTAAGAATTCAGATGGAGAGGTGGCAGCGCCAGAGCCGGGTCTCTCTTGATCAACCCCAGCTGGGTGGCATGGGCACCATGGAGGGCACCGAGTGGGCAGGGCTTGGAGCTACCTCACATTCGAGGGAAAGTCAGTCTGTAGAGTCAGCTCCTGCCAGGCTGCAAGGCATAGGACGGGTGTGGGGAGATCCCCAAAAAGCCCACTGCCAACTGGGCTGCTGGTGGCTGGGGCACGGTGAGGGTGGGTGGGGGTTTGTGGGGCCTGGTGTGACTCTAGTGGCGCCGCTGGTCCTGATGGAGTGACTGGCCCCCAGAGTTGTGAGGCTAAGGCAGCAGTGGCTTTATGCTGTCATGCCCAGGTGGATCTGTGTGCACACAGGTCTGGGCCATGAGGCACATGGCTGCACGTGTGCACGTGTCCTCTCCACCATGGCCATGTACCCACCTGTTGCCCCTCCCTCCCCGCCCAACCCCCATCCTGGTCTGTTGTTTCTCGGGCTCCATGAGTAGGAACACAGCTCATCCCTGCAACAACCCCTTGAGGTCATGTCCACACTACAGGAAAGAAACGGGGCAAGGGTCGGGGTGATCACTCGCCCCGGTCACGTGGCTACTGATTGGGGCTGGAGCCTGACATCTGGCCCATTCCAGGCTGGGAAGCCCTATCCCCTGTGGTGTCTGCTTCTGGGTGTTCCTGTGGGCTCGGTCCTCTCTTGATCACCCCCTGTCCCCTATAGTCTGCTGCCTACCGGGCTGAGCGGCCAATGCCGCACTGGGCACCACCAATGCCTCCCTCTGCATCGGGACAGAATCCCCAGGACAAGCTGGTAGATTGAGGCATCCCGGGTCAGGCCCAGCCCGGGCCCCGGACTCACTGTGGGATCCTAAGCAAGTTTCTTAACTTCCCGGAAGGGGAATCACATGGGCTTCTGGGGCTCCTGTGCGGATCAGAGAGGGAGCTTCTGGCTGCCCCGAGGCTGGGGGCAGGTGCTCCCTGGACCTCTGTCCGCAAGCCTCCCTGGCTGGGTGCTGGCTCCCAAGTCCAAGTCCAGCGCTCTGGCTGTGTCCTCCCTCTGGTGCTTAGGGGAAAGGAGGGGGGCCAGCGAAGTAATCTGGAAGACCTCCAGGAACTGAAGAAGCTGTTTCTGGGGAAAAGAGCAGTAACCCAGGGGTTTCACGTTCCTGTGGTCGGCCCCGCTGCATCCGGCTCCTCCTTCGTCCAGCGTCCTAGTTATGGCCCAGACCTGGAGCTGAACACTGGAGGGTTACCCAGCATCTCCCGACCCCTGCACTGCTCTGTCCAGCGGTGGAATCACTGGCCCCCTGGGGCCTTGCAGGGCAGCAGGCATACTGCAGCTTTGTGTCCCTGCTGGGCTTGCTCTTTTGCCTCAACTCTGCCTTGCCGATCCCCCTCCTAAGGGGGTCTCTGAATTCTAGGGGTTCTGGCTGGGAGAGGCAGGGCCTGCTCCCTGCTGCTCCAAATCACTCCGGCTTGAGGCCACCTGTGTCTCCAGGGGCCACGCACTCTCCCACCGACCACCCCGGCCCCTTTCAGGCACTCAGAGCCTCGTTCTCACTGTGGTTGCTTCTGGAGGGGCCGTAGCATCACCGGACACAGCTGGAGCTCACACAGAAATGAGCGGCACCCTCCCGGCCCACATGCCTTTCGCATGTAACACGGGAAGCGAGTCTGTGTGTGTGTTCAGGTCACTCAACCTCGGACTCCCTGTTGGCCCCCAGAGCTGGGGGCACAGAGTCCAGGACCCCTCGAGCGCCTGGCCCCAGTTGAGCTTCCCAGATCTGCACGGAAGGCGCCTCCGGCTGCCCTGGTCCCGGCCACGCCCGCAGACTGAATGGGCCTTTGTGTGGAGAGGCCTCTGCTTGGCACCCCAGACCTCCTGCCCTCTGACTGTGGACTGTGACAATACCAATGACCCAGCCCCCTAAGAGGGGACAGGGCGGGAGCCCATAGAAGAGCTGGAGCCTAACAGCAGCCGGGGAACTTGCTGGCAAAAGCTGGCATGACCTTTACCCAGCTCTGGTCGGTGGGGTTTGCTTTTTCCACCAGGGAATTTCTCAGAAACCTTAAACATCACAACGCCATGATTCACTGAGCGTATGTTTGTGCCAGGCCCTTTACAGAAGCTATGTTGAATCTTCATCTCAGCTTTGCAAAGCAGATAAGGAAACTGAGGCTCTGAGAGCCCTGGGGCTTGACCAGAGAGATTTGAGCCCAGTCTGCGGGACTCCAGAGTCCATCCTCTATAAAAATGAATGCTTATTCCGTTAAAGTCAAATGTGTCCGTGGTTGATACCAGATCAGCTCGAAGACACCGCAAGACAGGGTGGCCACAGCGCACCCCCCACCTCCTGCCAGCCATGGCCCTGCAGCCCACAAGCTCCACTTCTTACTGCACCTGCCAGGACATGTCTGTGTTCCAGGGAGGGAGAAAGGGGGAGACTGTCTCTGAGAGGGTTACCTCTTATTTGGGAAAGAGCTTCCTGGAAGACTTGTACTTACATCTCGGGCAGAGCTGTCGCACGTGGTCATTCCAGCCCTGTGGGGGAAGGGGCGGGGAGAAGGGTGTGGGAGACTTTGGGGTGGTCTTTCCATTTTCCCTCTCTTTACACCAGTGGAGACACCTGCTGTTTCATTGCAGGCCCCGTGTCACATAGTGAGGGGCAGACAGGTAGACACAGCCAGTGCCCAGCGAGCTACTGGGCTGGCCGAGGCCCACTCCGGCGGTGACTTGGTCAGAGGCAGCGGGCGAGAGTGGGATGCCGGCTGGCACATGTGCCAAATGAAGGTGGGGACGTAGGCTGAGTGAGAGGCAGCAATGATCTCGATGCTCTTCCAAGTGAGGTAAAGCCCGGGAGGGACAGCTGGACTTGGCAGCGGGATGCCACAGGGAGAAGCACAGAGGCAGGAAAGTGTGTGCAGGGGTAAGGCCTCTCTTCTCTAACATTGGCCTGGCTCTGGGTCATTGCAAGACTCCAAGGCTCATTTCAAAAAGCCTGTGCACCTGGGAGGCCTAGGGGACAGGGGAGCACACCCAACAATGAGCTGTCAGTGCCTCTGGCAGAGACAGGCCACCTCAGGGGTTCACTGAGATTCCCCAAGTCCCCCAAGGAAGAGGCCAGCAGACCTGTGTCCTGTGTCTGCAGCTCCCAGGGCCCAAGCCCTCTTGCTTCTTGCTTCCCAGCAAGAGGCCAGCCCTCGTGGCCCCCCAGGCTCTACTCCCCTGGCTGGGCACTGGACCCACCTCCAGCTGAAACTGGCAGGCCCCCGAGCCAGGCAGTGCAGAGGCGGGACCCTCACGGCCAACCAGGGCTGATGCCCAGCACCCATGGCCTGCCCAGGCTCGCCCCGCCTGCTCATGCTGGGGCTGGTCCAGGCCTTGCTCCTGCCATCCTCTGCCCTGTGAGGTGGCTGCCAGCCCCTGAGCAGCCCTGAACCTGCCCTGCACGGGCCTTCCGGACTCAAGGAGGCATCAGAATACCAGGCCAGGAGTCGGGGGAGGGGGAGGCGAGCTGTCCCAGGGTACCAGGAAGGAGGTGGCCCAAGTGATTAAGGAAACCCCCGATTCCCCAGGGCTTAGGGGCAGTGATAGATTCAAGCCCACTGGCTTTAGCCTAGAGCTTTGCCCACTGTTCTACCTGGTTCCCTGGACAGGGCTCCCCCTGTTCCACCCCCATCTGCTGCCTCCTGAGCTTGTCTGCGCTAGACCCCCAGCCGCCTGGCAGCTCTGGTGGAGGGTCCTGGTTGCCAGCGACCAAGGAGATCACCTGTGGAACAGCCACTGGCTGCCAGCCACGTGCTGGGCCAGGTGTTCTCCGGTTGCCTGGCGTTGCCCATGGCTGGGCCCACCTGCCTCCTGCCCACAGCTGCCAGAGCCACCTGTCCACAGCCCTGTCCGTGCCACAAAGGCCAGGCCCCTCCGCCCCTGCCCTGGCCTCACTTCAGGCCCTTGCCTGCCAGGCTGGCTCCTGGATCAAGCCACTCAGACTCTTGCCACCAGCTAGCTGCTGCCCTCTGGAGAGGCCAGAAAACAAAAGGGCAGAAAGGTAAGGATGTTTGTTCACTAGATGGTGCCAGTCGTGCAGCGGAGGCAGTAGCAGACCTAGGCGACAGGTGAAGTGCTGACACTTGGTTGAGAAGCTTCCTGAGGCCACGATTAGAAAGTGCTGCCCCAGATGTGGAGCCCAGGCGGATCAGCCCCAAAGCTGAGCACCCCCAACTGGCCCTCTGCTTCTGGAGGTGAGCAGTCCCCACCCGGCAGATGCGCAGTTCCAAGGGGGCACTGGTCCAGTAAGCAGGAGGATGGGAAACAGAGGAGAGGGCTCCCGCCGCTCTGCCTCCTCCTCCCACCAGTCAGATCAGGGCTGACCGTGGCTGTCAGTATCACAGGTTCTCACGCTGTTGGGCCTGCTGCTGGCTGAAGTCAACGCCCACCCAGAGGGGTGCGTTGCTGTCTTCCCTCTGCTTCCCAGCTGGCCTGGCGGTCGGGGCCTGAGGAAGGCCTGGTGGTCAAGCTGGCCCTCTTGGGGGCCCTTCCCAGGGGACCTGGGCTGCTTTCAGAGTCTCCACATCTCAGGCTTCTGGGAGGGTAGCCTGAGGGTCTCCTTTCTCTTGTGTACGTGTTCACCTCTCAGGACTGATTTCTTGGCTTTCACAACTTCCGCTCTGGCTTGGCCTTGGGAGGGGCAGAGGCTTCCTTCTTAGCTTCCAGTGACATCCTTGTCAACGGGAAAGTGTGTGAAGAATCAGACCTGCCTGGAATTTTGTGTGTCAAATAATAAAGCTGCCGTCACTTACTTTCCTTTTTATCTTTCTTTTTTTATGCTGCTTAAATATTTCCATTTGTGTTTGGAGTCATTTGACACAGATGCTGAAGTGGAGCTAAGCAAAAACAAACAAACAAATAAACAAACAAACAAATAAATAAATAATCGGGTCTCCCCGGTGGCGCCACTGTGAAGCTATCCGCAGCCACTGCAGCATGAGTTCAATCCCCAGCCAGGGAGCTACCCACATGGCGCAGCAGACCTCTCCTGTCTTGCCTGTTCCCCTCAGCAGTGTGTTTCAGTGCATCTTCCTGTTCTGCTCCCCACTCTCTCTGGTGAATCCTCCCCCCCACACACACACATCTGGCCTGTATCCCAGCTCTTATATGAATAAATAAATAAAATAAATCTTTTTTAAAAATCACATCCAAAGTGTGGTCATCAGAGACAGAAACTAAAGAGTGACTTCGATTTAAAAATTAGTTTTTGGCATATTTGGTCAACTAATCTGTGACAAAGGAGCAAAGGATGTAACTGGAACAAGGAGTCTCTTCAATAAATGGTGCTGGGAAAACTGAACCGCCACCTGCGGAAGAATGAAACTAGACCACTACCGCTCACCATTCACAAAAGCCAACTCAAAATGGATAAAAGACTTGGATGTAAAACCTGAAACCATAAAATATCTGGAAGAAAACAGGCACAACACTCCATAACATAAACTTCAGAAACATCTTTGAGGACTTGACTCCAGGGTCGAGGAAAACAAAGGAGGAGATAAACAGCTGGGACTATATCCAACTCATAAGCTTCTGTCAGAAACAGACACAGTAACCAAACCAAGAGACATCCTAGGAAATGGGAGAAAATATTTGCACACCATACAACTGATAAGGGACTGATATCAAAGCTCTACAGAGAGCTCATACGGCTCAACAAAAACAAAGCAAACGACCCAGTCAAAAACAGGCAGAAGTGGCACCCGCTGCTCCCCTCAGCAGTGTATCTCAGTAGATCTGCCTGTTCTGCTCCCCACTCTGTCTCTGGTGAGTCCTCTCACCCCCCATACCTCTGGCCTATACCCCAGTTCTTGTATGCATAAATAAATAAATCTTTTAAAAAAACAGGCAGAAGGGTTCAAAAGACACGTCTCCAAAAAAGAAATGCAAATGGCCAACTTGGTATTAAGGAAATGCAAATCAAAACCACAATGAAATATGACCTCATATGGGTGAGGATGGCTCATATGAATTAAGCAAAACAGAAACAAGGAATGCTGGTGAGGATGTGGAGAGAAAGGAACCCTCTTACCCCACTGGTGGGAATGCAAAGCGGTTTAGCCACTGTGGAAACCTGTGTGGAGGGTCTTCATAACACAGCAATTCCACTCCTAGGTATCCACCCAAAGGACCCAAAACTTCGAAAGGAAACCTGCTCTTCTATGTTTTCTGCAGCCCTATTTACAATGGCCAAGATATGGAAACAACCCAAATGCCCCCAAACAGATGACTGGACCAAGAAGATGTGGTCTATTTACACAGTGGAATATTACTCAGTCATCAAAAAAGATAAACTCATGCCATTCACAGCAACGTGGATGGAGTTGGAAGGGATCATGCTCAGTAAAATAAGCCAGAAGGAAAAAGAGAAATATCAGATGGTTTCACTTATATGTGGAACATAAAAACACAACAAATTATCAGGATAAAAGACAAAACTTGCAAGCTGAGGATTGATCTGAGGCATGCAGCAGGGGAGGGGGAGGGAAGAGCACCAGGGACATGGTGATGGTCATGGTGCTGTGGTAGAGTGAGAACTCAGGGGACTACACCCAAAGGGAGACATCAAATATACAAAAATGAACAGAGATGTAAGAAAATTAATTTTAAAACAAATAAATAAAAAGGAGTGTTGGGTTGACTTAAGAATTAGAACACCTCCCTCAAATTTATTATTTATTTATTTATTTAAAATATTTATTTACTTATGCATATAAGAACTGGAGTACAGGCCAGAGGTAGGCGTGGAGAGGCAGTGAGAGGATTCACCAGAGACAGAGTGGGGAGCAGAACAGGCAGACTGACTGAAATACACTGCTGAGGGAGCAGCGGGGTGACAGGAGAGGTCTGCTGCGCCCTGTGGGTTGCTCCTGGCCAGCCTGGATGGAACTCGTGCTGCAGAGATTGCGGACAGCTTCACAGTGCTGTGCTTAACCCCTTGCGCCACCAGGGAGCCCCCCACCCCAATTTCAAAGCACCTCTCCTCCCCCATCCCTATATAGTCTTTCAAGATTTTAGGTTCCATTTTCAAAATCAGTTTGATATTTTAAAGACTGACATACACCAAGTAACCAGAACTGGCCTCGCTGGGAATCTCCCTGTTCTCATAAACACGTGAGCACCCTTCCCTTCCAGGATGGCCGCCGCTATTGATTGGCTTGGATCAGCTTGGGACCTGGCGGCCAGGTTAGACATTGGCTGCAAAACGCAGCCTGATGAATTTTTCATTGGCTTGAGAGTCTGGTGAGCCCTGGAGGGATGATGCTCCTACTCCTCCCCCCGTCCCTGGGCGATGATGCTCTCTGCGGAGTGATTGGATCAGAGTGATTAGCTTTACAGCCTGCTTTTCTGAGTCAAATCCAATTTCGTGTTCAGGCCCTGTGGTCTTACCAGTAGTCACGTGCTTTCTATTTAGCGATGGCATCACTGATTACTAGCAGATGCAGTAAACTGAGGTCATTTCCCATTAACCACAGTCCGCTGCCGGGACTGTGCGTCACCAGCCCTTGCAGGCAGCGTTTCTCTGGAGAAAGGGGCCCTTCAGCATCTCTTCAGAAGCTGACCAAGAGGCCAGCGCCTGAGCAGCACCACCGGCCTTCCAGCTTCAGGCACCTCGTGGCTGTTCTCAAAAGCCCCAGGGTGGAGGTCCGGGGCCCCTCTGGCTGGGTGCAAATGGAGCTCTGCAGGGTCTGCTGTCCTCAGAGCTCTGTGGTGCACCTGCCCGCTCATGCTGAAGAAGGTGGGGGGTCCTTCTTGTGAGAAAACAGTGGCACTTCGCTCCAATGAACCTGTCCCCCTGCCACTCCACCGAGTCTTATCCCAGATCTAGTGCCTGTGAAAAATTCCAGCTGTCGTGTGGAGAAACAGCTTTGTCCCCATGAATGAGCTGTAGAGCCGGGTGAACTGGGTAAAAGGAAACGTCAAGTGCCACTTTGGGGAGAAAATAAATAACAGGAGGTTAGTGGCTGGTCAGTGGAACAGAAGGGGTAAGGTGGGGTGACTGGGGATGGGAGGGGGCCCAGAAGTTTTGCTTTGTGTGTGTTATCTGTGTGTGTAGTATGTATTTGCATGTAGTGTATGTATATCCCTGTGTGCATGTGTGCACACATGTGATATGTGCACGTGTGTGCAGTTGTGTGTATATGTGTGTGCAGTTGTGTGTATATGTGTGTACACGGGCATATTTGTAGCTGTGTGTGTAGCTGTGTGCGTGTACACACGCATGTGGGTGAGTCTGTCCTCCCAGCCTGGCCCTCTCCTGGGTCCTGCTTCTTCCGTGCCATCCAGTCCTGGAGAGCAAGGAGTCTGAGTCTCTACTCTCCAGCTGGCTCCCGCCGAGCACTGTTGTCCATTTACAGGAAGAACAAAAGCAAAGAGCTCAGGAAGTGTCACCCCATAAATGAAAGCAAGACTTCCTGGTTTCTGTGTCCATGAGGATCTAGACCCGACCCCAATTTTAGCTCAGTCCCTGCTCACATCATGCACACACCTGCATCCCGGGCCAAGAGTGCCTGCCAGTGGTCGTGATACCAACAGAAGTCTTCAATTGTGTGGGCCCCAGTGGTTTCACACCTTGCTCACCTGTGCCAGGTGCACCCGAGGCCTGATACAGCTGTCAGGTGAGAGTGAGCCCAGCCCCCTGCAGAGTCCGTCCATGTAACTCTACTGAACCAAGATGGGTGTCGGCTCCTGGCATATGGGGCTGTTTTCTTTATCTGCCCCTTGATTTTCACACTGATGTTCCCGGATGACCAAATTCCAAAAGCCATTTCCCTGAGTGAGACTGAACAAACCACGTTGGAGGCACTTCACACTCACTGTCCCCCAGGGCTGGTGCTGGCCAGCAGCTGCAGGAGCAGTGTGGAGGGCATGAGGGCAGGGCTCCGCCACCAACCCCACCCTTGCCAAGTTTTGGGGACCTCTGTTGGAAGATGGCACCTGCTGGGACCCCCATCCTCACCCCAGGGGCATGCTGAGCCCTGCTGCCGTGTTTGCGGGTCCTGGGTAGAAGTTTCCAGTCGCTTCCTCACCACCCGGCTCTCTGGAAGCTGAGGGAGCCTCACTTGCCTGGATTTTGCTTCTCTTAGTGGAGGACACGCCGGCGCCCATGAGAGGATTCGCCAGGGGAGCCCGCAGCCCTAATTTCAACTCCTGGAAAGGCCCTCCCTCTAAGCCCATATTAAAAATAAGTGGCTGCTGAGATGGAGCCCATAGCCTGTGGAGTTAGGAGGCTAAAGTCCAACTACGTCTCTGTAGACACGACTGGGTGCGTGGCTGGAAGGGGGCAGGAGACCAGATTCACACGGGTCTTGGGGGCTACTGTCCCCCGTCCTGTCTCATAACAAAGATGACTCAAAGCGACGGGCAGCTGGGGTGCTGTCTGCATCGCCTTGCTGTCTGTGGGTGAAAGTGGGGTGGCTGCCAACGCCCTTGGTGAACTCTTCATTTCTCCCCATCCAAAAAGTGGGAGCTGCACTACCTGGTCCCAAGTGGCCGCCCTTGAGGCCACAGGTTGTGAACATTCATTCATTTTTTTAATTCGAGAGTGTTTTTCCTGGTCAATGCCCCCTGTGGGGAGTGGTGTGGCAGCAGTAAAGAGGTGTCGGCCCCCGTGCCGCAGGGGGATGCTGGGGGCCCTTGTTGCCCCCTCCCGTTCATCCCTGCAGTGGTCACCAGGGCTCACTCTGGCCTCTGTGACATTCTGTAGCCATCTCTATGTTCCCTAAAATTCTATTGCTGCTCTATTAGAAATCTGTGACATTTTATGTGCTTGTTTAAAACTGCTATCAGGGCCTCCCCGGTGGCGCAGCGGTTGAGCGCTGGGTTGTGAAGCTGCCTGTAGCCTCTGCAGCGCTGGCTCGATCCCCGGCTGCTCCCCGGCCACAGGAGGAGGGTCCCACATGGCGCGCAGACCTCTCCTGCCGCCCACTGCTCCCCTCAGCAGTGTACTTCGTTCGGTCCTTCTGCCTGCTCTGCTCCCCGCTCTGGCTCTGGCGAATTCTCTCACCCTCCCGCGCTTCTGGCTGTACCCAGTGCTTATATAAATAAATAAAAATAAATCTTAAAAATAAAATAAAATAAAATAAAATAAAACTGCTATCAGACCTTTTTAAAAAAATGAGCTTCAGTTTTCCTCACACATAAGCAGTGTCCATAAAGATCATTTCCCTCTGCTTTCACCTGGTCACAGATTTTCTTTTTCTTCTCTTATTGCATCAGTTATATTTCCAAACTAATATGAAAAGATGAAAGGAGGGGGCATCTTGATCTTTGTGTTGTTGTTCTACAAATAATTATGCTAACTCGTTCCAATTAGCTCTTCCCATGTTTAAGTGTTTATTCTAAATCACTGTGTCTAACAACCTTTCCCTTCCATATCAAAATTTTATTTGTATCCGTATCTGATTGCTTTCAGGCTGAGCTCTGTGACTTAAGTAGAGGCTTGGCAGCGGCCTGGGGCCGTGATCAATTCTAGAGAGTCCGCCAGAAAATTTCCATCCTGAGTCACTCCATTTATCTCCAGATGGAGGGCTGGAGGTGCATGCACAGGCCTCGATGTCACAAGACATGAACTCGCTGGCAGGAAGGCGACACCAGGCGGAGATGCAGGGAGCCCTCCTGGGTGTCATCCACCACTCAGCGTTACTGAGCCATGTGGGCCGTTAGGTGTGGGATGCCGACTTGGGCTGAGTCTTGGGAAGCAGCAGCATCGAGGCCCTGTCCTCACGGGGTTGCCACTCCAGAGCATGAACGAAAGAATGAACAAGTCAGCAGGCAAGAGCGTCTCGGAGAGCCACAGTGCCGGGAAGTGAAGTGAGGCGGATGCAGAAAGTGAACGGCGGGCGCAGATGGCCTGCCGAGCCCAGGTGGCCGAAGGCTTCTCCACGAAATGATATTTGAACAGAGACCCCTGCGATGAGAAGTGGGGTGTGTGAAGGAGAAGGGGGGCACCACAGGCAAAGGAGGAGCGATGCACAGGCCCTGAGGCAGGCGCTGCTGGCACTCTGCTGGCACAGAATAAAGGTTGCAGAGGGAAGAAGAGAAACAAAAGCCTGCGGGTCTGGAGTGGAAGAGGGGCAGGCGGGAGGGATCTGAAGGACAGGGTGCAGGAATAATACCTTTGCTAGAGGGAACTATTGACACTCCCAAACCTTGCAGTGTTGATTGTAAACACTTATAAGATCAATCAAATCTTGGGCCTCCCCTGGTGGCGCAGGCAGTTGAGCACAGCGCTGTGAAGCTGTCCGCAGCCTCTGCAGCGCCGGTTTGATCCCGGCCGGTCGGCAAGGGTCCCATATGGTGCAGCAGACCTCTCTTGCCTCGCCCACTGCTCCCCTCAGCAGTGTATTTCGTCAGTCTGCCTGTTCTGTTCCCCGCTCTGTTTCTGGTGAATCCTCTCACCCTCCTGTGCATCTGGCCTGTACCCCGGTTCTTGTATAAATAAATAAATCTTTTTTAAAAAAAGATTAAATCAAATCTTAATGGGGAAATAAGGTGAAATCAGGCAAACAAGCTCTTGATTGCATTCAATTTCACATGAACATTCTCATTTACTTGTTTGCTGTTGCCCTGAATGGCAGCAAAGACCTTGGAATGATTCCACGCATTCGGGAGCAAAGCGTTCTCATGCAACAGACGGCAAGCGGCTTCTTCCTGCAGTTTCGGGGGCTCAGAGATGCATCATTTGGTCCCAAAGCCGAGGATCACATCATCTACACTGGCTGTAACCACATGACTTAGTTCCTTTCTTTGTATTCTTATTTGGAGAAAAGAACCAGCTAGTGAAACTCTAAAGTTCTCCAAAAATAAAATATGTGACAAGCGGCTTGGGTGACTCAGGGTGGTCACTTCATGTGTCCTGATTTAGGCCACGGGGCTATTCTGGGCTTGTAAGCACTGGCTGTTGTGGTCTCAGACCCAGCCCGGTGCGCTGGTCAGGGCTGGGCTTAGTCACAGCTCAGAACTCGTGGAAAACTGCTGATAACTTTCTGTCCTTTGTGAAGCCCCTTCGTGACCAGACCCTGCTTCAGGGCCCCTGAGGGAGGCTCTGGACATTTCATATCATGGTGGTGTTTCGAGAACCTCACCAGTGAGATCTTTCAGGTTGTAATGATTTTCATGGAGCGATTCAGATCAGAAAGATCGGTGGGGGTGGGGGGACTCTGATACTCAAACATCCCCCTCCCAGCTCATCACTCCCCAGGGGAGCAAAGTCCTCAGCCTGGATGGACCAGAGCCCCCTGGTTGTTTCTGTATTTTACACTGAGCTGCCCTCCCCCAATGCTTCTTGGGGAGTCTCTGGAGTGACTCTCAATCATCAGTCTACAGTCCAACCTGTTTTTGCAAAATAAGAAACAACAGTGAAAAAACACTAGAATGCACACCTACGCAGGGGACAGTTCCAACTCATCATTTAGAGCTTCTTGTCGGTTGCATTCATGCTATTTTTTACCCTACAGGGTTTTTCTGAAAACTCACACACACTTTCTTTTCATCAAGAGTGTTCTTAGTATGGGTCTCCCTGGTGGTGCAAGGGGTTAAGATGCAACCTATGAAGTTATCCACAGCCACTGCAGCACGAGTTCGATCCTCAGCTAGGGAGATGAACCACAGGGCATAGCAGACCTCTCCTGCCTCCCTGCTGCTCCCCTCAGCAGTGTATTTCAGTGGATCTGCCTCTTCTGTTCCCACTCTGTCTCTAATGAGTCCTCTCACCCCTGTACCTCTGGCCTGTACTGAGGTTCTTGCATGCATAAATAAATAAATCTTTTAAAAAAAAACAAAAACGAATGTTCTTAGCCGAGGGCGGGGGTTGCTGTTTGTAACGTCTGTGCCCAGCAAATTCAAACAGGGGCATCTCAGCACGACTCCTGATTCTTAGAAAATTCGCTGAACTCTAAACCTTAAATCTGGGCACCCCCAGTTGGGATCTTTCCAGCTTCTAGTGGACCTTTCTCATCCCCATTCTAGCGCTGAGGAAATGTTCCCTCTCCAGCTCCTTCCATCACATCGCATCTTTCTTATATGTGCTACCTACTGGCCACCTGCAGGGGGCGCAAGGAGTTGGGGTTAGAGGAAGCAGTGTGGATTCTAGTGCTAACCAGCACTTGCAGGACAGAAAGAGAGGGACAGAAAGAAGAGCGAATAAATACAAACCAAGTGATTAGTGCGGTGAGTGTGGCAGAGCGGTTTCCAGGAAAACATGGGTGTCGGCTTATGAATGATTAGTTTTATAATAACATGAGCATATGTTAAAGATCAAATGCTCCTGTCCTCCAGCATTTGCTGATCTTCGTTTGCACATGCAAAGGTGCTTAGGCCTTGCTTTTAGGAGATATGGAATACCACCAGGCGAATGTAGGTTTTCTATAGTTAAGTGGTTTAAAAGATAGTGTGAATTCCGCTTCGTAATATGGCTTATAGACAAGACTGGACAGCAGCCCCATGGCCATGCTGCTTCCAGCAGGACATCCTGGCTAAACTAGCATAGATGTGGGCCTGGTATTTGGAAAGCAGCTGATTTCCTGGACCATGCTAGGTCTTTTCCATTTTTCTAAATTAAAGAGTGAAGTTAAAGTGATAGTTTGTCACCCGTGGCCCCCTGTCAGGGGCGCTGATGAAGCAGACATTACAAATGATGGCCTTATCGCCTAAGTACTCGAATGTCAAAGAACTACCATCCTGTATCTGTGTCAAATAATTAATAGCATGAAGAAGGAGCACAGATCTGGGCCACCAAGTCTGTAAGGGCAGGACCCAGAGACTGTTTCTCCAGCCTTCATCAGGCCCGAAGCTTCATGCCAAGGGCCTCATGGACATTGTCCAACTGGCTCTCTTAGGAAGGCCCTACTACTGCCTTTAACTTCCAGTTCCGGAATTCGGGGCTTTCGGACGTGCACCCATGAGGGATAGAGGCTGGTCGGAGGCCACGGTGCCCACCTGTCCCCACGGGCAGCTACGACCTGCAAGGTGACCGGGCAGTTCTGGTTCCGTCACCAACACCTTATAAGGCGATCTTTTCTTTTCTACTCCCCTGTTCCTTATACAAAGAATTCTTGCCTTGCCTTTGTCTTCGGTCACTTGACTTGGGTTTCCTGTTCGGGGCTTTCTGCCATTGTGAATTGGTGCCCAGCCCTGCCGCCTTACTGCTCTTCTTGTGGAAGTGACCTCAGTTCCAGTTTCGGTGCCTTTTCCTGGTGTTTCAGTTCCTTGCACAGCAGTGCTTAGCAGCAAGTGCAGCCACTGAGGGTGGCGCCACCCCCTTCTGTGGGGCCTTCTAGCTCCCCTACTTCCTTTGGCCAAGCTCCCCCTCCTCTAGGTGAGACTCCAAAAGGAATTTTCTAAGTTCCAAAATGTATTAGAACACTTTGTCGACTTATAAATGCCTACAGGTTTTTGGTTGTTATTATTTTTTAATTTGATGTAGTCCCAATTGTTTTCTTTTTAAAATTTTTTTATTTTTGA
Source organism: Talpa occidentalis (assembly GCF_014898055.3). Classification (NCBI taxonomy): domain Eukaryota; kingdom Metazoa; phylum Chordata; class Mammalia; order Eulipotyphla; family Talpidae; genus Talpa; species Talpa occidentalis. The sequence goes on along the minus strand of NW_023605194.1, from coordinate 70,009,899 downwards.
GTAGAAGAACTGGGGTGTAGGCCCGAGGTACTGGGGATGTGCAGATTCCCCAGAGACAGAGTGGGGAGCAGAACAGGCGGATCCACTGAAATCCACTGCTGAGGGGAGCAACGGGAGATAGGAGAGGTCTGCTGTGCCATGTGGGTCAGCTCTTTGGCTGGGATTAAACTTAGGTCTTAGTGGTGAGAGTGCTGGGACTCAACGCCTGGCCCCCAGGGAAGCCCAGGTTTTTGTTTTTTAAAGAAAGAATGGAGACAGAGGGAAGAAGGGTGGAGGAATTTGAATGTATCTTGCTGAGATAGGGCAAGGAGACCCTAGGGGCTCCCTGTGGCCTTCTGGTTGGAGGGTTGGGAAGATCTCAGTAGTGAGAATTATAGAGCCCAGAAGCAGGAGTGACCATCACAGCGTGAGATTATTTTGTTAGCTAAATGTTGTTTTGGCTTGTTTAGAAATAAGGGCCTTTTCCTACCCAGGCACTTTTGGTCTTTGTTAGGGGAGGTCCAGGGTCTAGATGGTTCTATGAACTGGCCTTGGCAGCACAGGAGAGGAAGGAACACTGGACCGGGAGCAGAACACCTACGTCCAGTCTGGCTTTATATACCAGCTGTGTGACCTCGAGCAGGTTGGTTGTTTCACTGTTCGCTGACTAGTGCAATGAGTTTGGCAGGGCCAGGGGATCTATTGCTAAAGTCTTTCTATTGTACGAGTCACAGCACAACACATTTTTTCTACAAAAACTTGGAAAATTCTTATTAATGAAAGAAAGCTCTCCTGGGTAAGGGGACCTCAGTAGCTCCAGCCTTTCCAGAGTCAGATCTAGAAATCGAGATCTCCCTCGGGCCACACACGCACACCCAGCTGCTTCCAGAGACGACACTGACCCGAGGCATGTCCCCCAAGGCTCCGGCCTTGCTGAGCGCTGGTTTGATGGCACAGACAAGGCACGGGGCTTTGTTGCTGTTGCAAAGTGACAGCCTTACTACAGAAGTAGTGAAGGCTGAAGGCCTGTCTGTCCTTGAAAGCGCTTACAACCTGAAAATAGAAATGGAACCGAAATGGTGTAGAGAGTAAGCAGAATGTTCAGAAACTCTAGAAAACCTTGGACGCCAACTTTGACAAAGTTAGTTTTGCTTCCTAAAAGTGTAAATCAGGAAGAGGACGAGAGAACTTGTCTCTTCTCTCTCTGGGTAATAGAGGCCGCCAGGTACCAAAGCTGGGAGGAGCTAGGTCACCCCCAACCCCGGCATCCTTGGCTGTGACCAGGGGATCACAGAGATCACCAGACGGCAAGATGGTGTTCATGGAGCTCCCTTCTGCCAATACCTCTTGGGTTGGCTTTGATGGAAGGCACTCTTAATGCAAACTGTAGTGGATATTTAACTCTTTGCCTCAGGCCCATCCCTGACACGCTGGGGTTTCCACAAGAGTACAGATGGGGACCCGCCACCTTACCTCCAAATGTGCAAATTCTAGACCAGCTGAGCATCCAGTGAAGCATGTTCTAAATTTCTACCTTGACAAATACGCCATCCTAACCCCTGCTCTGAACTAATTCCCCAAGGGGACTGTAGTTAGGGGACATCAGAGCGGGGCCTTCTTCCAGGACCAGTCCCCACAAGAAGAGACATAGCTCTCTCCTGCCCCTGCTCTCCAGCCACACGCAGAGGTGGGACCGCGTGAGGACCCTGGGAAGGTGGCGTATGTGTGGGGGGAAAGAGATTCCACACCAGGACCCAACAGCATCCAAACTTGATCTTGGGATTCTAGGCTATGGAGCTATGAAAAAGTTTTGTCTATCCAGTCCGGACTTCATTGTTCTGGCAGCTACGAAACCAAGTTGAAAAATAGGGGACAGCTTTGGGATGTATATGAGCAAAACTGAAGGGCAACAGAACACCTTCCTCATTGGAAATGGCAGGGCTGGGCGAGTGGGGTGTGTTGGGAGGACCAGAGCCCGGTGCCCCACGAGGCCCGCACAGCTCAGGCTCGAGCTGCTCAGGACCTGCCACGGATTATGCTCTCAGCAGCAGTGACGCTGGGGACTGAAAATGGAATGTAATTACATGGGGACATATTTTATCAAAAAGTTGTATTTCCCTAAAATATTAAAAGTCATTTCTTAAAAAGTAAAATATAAATTATAATGCTATATATATATATTTTTTAAGATGTATTTATTTATTTATACAAGCACTGGGTACAGTCAGAAGTGCGGGAGGGTGAGAGAATTCACCAGAGCCAGAGCGGGGAGCAGAGCAGGCAGACTGACGAAATACACCGCTGAGGGGAGCAGCAGGCATGGCAGGAGAGGTCTGTCACACCATGTGGGACCCTTGCTGGCAGCCGGGGATCGAACTGGCGCTGCAGAGACTGTGGGCAGCTTCGTAGCCCAGCGCTCAACCTCTGCGCCACCATGGGAGGCCCTTTAATATTATATTTTAAATACAAATTAAACTTGACTTTTCTTTAAGAAAAATGGGGGGGGGGCTCCCTGGTGGTGCAAGGGGTTAAAGTCTCAGCACTATTAAGCTATGGGCAGCCACTGCAGCCTGAGTTCAATCCCCAGCCAGGGAGCTACCCACATGGCACAGCAGGCCTCTCCTGCCTCCCCGCTGCTGCCCTCAGCAGTGGATTTCAGAGGATCCGCAGGCTTTGCTCCCCACTCTGTCTCTGGGGAGTCCTCTCACCCCCCACCTCTGGCCTGTATCCTGGTTCTTGTATGAATAAATAAATAAAAATAAATCTTTTTTAAAAATCTAACAAAATATTACATTTTAATCAAAACAATTCATCATTTTTGGTCCAATGACAGTGATTCCTGAGTATGCTGTTATTCAAATGTAGATGAAGGTGAAGAAAGTCACCAAATCACAGAATTGGGGAGGGAGGGAAGGATCCCATGAGTGAGTGGAGAGGCAGAGTCCAGGGACTATACATCGGGGCCAAAACAGCCCTCAAAAGTATTACTTCTGGGACAGACTTGGAGTCTGGAGTGGGAAGACCCAGTCAGTCTTTCAGTGAATTTGTTTCCAGTGAATAGATTACTTTTCATTAATCTACTTGAAAAACTGGGGGTAAACATCTGGTGCAATGTTCGGCATGGTTTCCAGGCCCTCAAAATGCTGATGGGAGGAGCGGAGAACAGGTGTCGGGGGAGATGAGGGGGAAACAGCAGGAGTCCAGTGCCCCCAGTCCTGAGAGGGGAGAAAACTGGGGATGATTAAGGGAGCCAGGATGGGAGGGACCCAGGCGGCGTGGGCAGCCACTTCGACTTTGTGGTGGTTCTAGCAAAGCTCGGCTGTGTCTAAGACGGGGGCATGGGAGAGATGCTGCTCAGGGTCATGCGGCTGAGGTGAGGGAGAGCTGGTGGCACCACGAGGCGGGGCCAGCCCCTAAGTCCTGAGGGCTTGTTTTCCTCCTCAACGCTCAAGGACCGAGGACGCTGCCCCCGGGCCAAGCAGCTGGCACGTCACCAGGGTCCCGTCGGAAACATGGAAATTCTGAGAAACTCCTGTTTCCATCACCATGATGTGGCGAGGGCACAATGGAGCAAAGCAAAAAAGGCTTAGTAAGCTTGGCAGCTCACATGCCCTGTTATCTGCCAGCCAGTCACAGCTGAGAACCACAGAGGAAGGAATCCTAAAGGTCACTGAGCCCCCTCATTTTCCACAGGAGGAAACAAACAGGGACCTGGGCCTGACAACCAGTCGCGTGGGGCCGGAGGAGGCTGAGCAGCCATGGTTGCGGGCAGGGCCCTCCGCAGGGGCTTCTCTCCAGTGGGCTGACGTGTGCCCATCCCGTGCCAGTGCCCGCAGAGGCGAGGGCTGCAGAGGATGGAGATGGGGAGGAACCCCAGGGCACTGCTGGTGGGAACTGGTGTGGCCATTTTGGAAAGTAGCTTGGATTTACCTTCGAAAACAAACAAGGAAACACTCTCAACCCAGCCAACCCCCTCAGGCATCCACCCGGGAAACCCCATTGACAACTGGCAGCTGGGAAACCACCCGGGGCGGGATGTGGGCTGGGCAAGGATAGGCGGGCTCCTCCTGCCACGGACACTGTCCTCAGTCAGGAAAGGGGAAATGGACGGGGTGGGGGGGGCGCATGGTGAAGCCAGCCAGGGAGACAAGGACAGATGATGGACGTCTACATCACAGAAGATTCGACACAGCAAAATACTCATAAAAACTCGTGGACTCTGACAAAGTGAGGGTTCTGAGGTTAAGGGGAGGGGGAGGGAGAAAGGGTCAAAGATGGGGGGATAACAATTAGAATGAAATATGATCCAATTTCTACAAAAATGCCCTGCTTGTTTTACCCTGTACTGTCTTTACTTAAGAAGAATGTTTTATTGACATCTAAGCCTGTGAAGACAATTCCTCTAGAAGGGAAGAGAAAGTTTAACTGTCCCTCAAATCCTTCTGATTCCAGACTGAGGAGATGGAAGAGAAGGTGGGTGTGAAATGGTGGGAACCTCAGAAGCATTCATATCACATGCATGTGTGCACACACATGTGCACAGTCACACGCACACACACACACCACAACCCCCCATTTCCCCAAGCAAACTGACCAAAAAAAAAAAAAAAAAAGACGAGACCTGCTCAAGAGCATGGAATAGAGCGTGAGAGTCTTATTTGATTTGTTCCAAAATAATGGCAATGACGCTTCACCTTTTTTCTTAAAGCTGTTTGTTTCTCATTTAAATTCACTCAAGAAGAATATGGGGGCCTCCTTGGTGGCGCAAGGGGTTAAAGCACAGCACTGTGAAGCTCTCTGCAGCCACTGCAGCACAAGTTTGATCCCTGGCCAGCCAGGGAGCTACCCACATGGTGCAGCAGACCTCTCCTGTCTCCCTGCTGCTCCCTCAGCAGCGGATTTCAGTCAGTCTGCCTGTTCTGCTCCCCACTCTGTCTCTGGTGAATCCTCTCACCCCCATACCTCTGGCCTGCACCCCAGTTCTCCTACGAATGAATAAATCTCAAAAAAAAAACCCTCCTGAGGCTATATATTTCCTTACCTATAAGTCAACTAGTTTCCCTATTAACTTAAGAGCTATTTTTATATAGCATAGAGCTTTAGAACATCTAAGCTGAGAAAATGCAAAATGCAAACAACTGAAAATGACACCAAAAATCTTTTATTTATATAAGCATTGGGTACAGTCAGAAGCACAGGAGGGTGAGAGAATTCACCAGAGTAAGAGCGGAGAGCAGAGCTGGCAGACTGATGAAGTACACTGCTGAGGGGAGCGGCGGGCGGCAGGAGAGGTCTGCGAGCCATGTGGGACCCTCACCCGGTGGCTGGGGATTGAACCGGCACTGCAGAGGCTGCAGGCAGCTTCGCAACCCAGCGCTCAACTGCTGCGCCACTGGGGAGGCCCAATAAAAAACTTTTTGAAAAGATGTACTGCAGCAAGAAAACAATACGAGAGCCACTCTGTGAACAAGCCTTTAAGTGCAATGATATTGTCGTTGACTACCAGTATAAGAACAGAGCTCATCTTGCTGCACAAAAAATAACTCCTGATTTCCCCTTGTGCTCGGCCCCGACCACTGCTATTCCACAGGTTGACTGAGTAAAATACCTCATATAAGTGGAATCACGCAGCATTTGTCTTTCTGTGGCTGACAGGTTTCTCTTAGCACCATGTCCTCAAAGTTCATGCATGTTGCTGCCTATCACAGAGTCTCCCTCTTTTTCAAGGCTGAATAGTATTCCACATTTTCTTTATCTGTCCATCTGTGGATAAACATCAAGGTTGTTCCCATAGCTTGGCCATTCTGAATAGTGCTGCAGTGACCGTGGGCTGCTGACGTCTCTAGGATTCGGGTCCTGATTCTTCTGGACACCAGAGAGGGGTTGCTGATCACATGGTAGTGCTGCCTGCCAGGTCCATGTGGCCTGCAGTGTTGCTCAAGTCCTCAGTTTCCTTGCTGATATCCTTGTCTGGATGTTCTGTCCATCCTTGAAATGGGTGTGAGGTCTCCTACAATTATCATGTTGCTGTTTATTTCTCCCTTCCTTCCATCAAGGTTTATCTATTTAGGAACCTTATGTAGGGTACACGGAGTTACAATTGTGATGACATCCTGGTAGCTTGACCATCTCATTACGCAATGTTCTTTGTCTCTCGTGACAGTTTCTGACTTAGAGTCCATCTTCCCTGACAGATGTATAGTAAGCCCTGCAGTCTTTTTTCAGTGACTGTGGCGAGAGGGTATCCTGCATCCCCTACTGATGGGCTGGATGCCCAGGTCTTAAGAGGCTTTTAAGGAGTTTCTGGATTTTTCACAACAGGAATCTGCCGTGATTGTTGTTGAATTAGTGAGTGTGTGGGGCTAAGAAAGCAAAGGCTTCATCATGTTGATGAGTGTGCTCCTGAAAACTGCAGCTAATCACACAGATTTTTCTCTAAAGTCAAAATAGTTTGCTAAATTTGGGGAGCAATTTACAAATAAAAAGTCTTCAACATCTGTGATATATTCTCACCTACAAAAATTGTTGTAACTATTGTAAATTTGCAACAGTTCTTACAGGAACACATTATTCTAGCACTTCATAGATCACTTAATAAGAAATCACATCAAGTTTAAGAAAAACATTTTTCTATTTTTAAAAAGAGCTCAAAATGAGCAACAGTTATAAAAACGGCCTGGTTAGCTATATTTTTACAGTAATGACAAATGCAGATTTAACTGTAAATTTAATTTTTTTTTAACTGTGATTTATGATTCCTTTGAATCTTCATTAATATATGGTAATTTATTTTGCAAGGGAAGTGTTGTGCTGGCTTGGGAGGCACGATGTGAATTAGTCTCCAATCTCAAGCATGTTTAAACTCTATTAGATACTGGTGGCGAAGTGGTTGAGGGCTGGGCTGCGAAGCTCTGCAGCGCCAGCTCGATCCCCCACCGCTGGCGAGGCTCCCACATGGCGTGCAGACCTCTCCTGCCGCCCGCTGCTCCCCTCAGCAGTGTATTTCATCACTCTGCCTGTTCTGTTCCCCGCTCTGGCTCTGGTGAATTCTCTCACCCTACCACACTTCTGACTGTACCCAGTGCTTGTATAAATAAACAAATCTTTAAAAAAAAATAAACTCTATTAGATACAGCCGAGATGCTAGTCTGTCAATCCAGGAACTGAGTAGCAGGCAGGCAGTTCATTACTTTGAAGAAGAACCCTATTCTCGAGCTTCCTTGGAAAGGAGCAGTTATGATTTTAGGATGTGGGAGAGACTTAGCTATTTATGTCTCAATAAGGCACAAAAGGGATAATGGCACAAAAATCTACCTTTCTAAAGGTGAGTTCAAAATCTACTTAAGGGCCTCCCCGGTGGCGCAGCGGTTGAGCGCTGGGTTGCGAAGCTGCCAGCAGCTTCTGCAGCGCCGGTTCGATCCCCGGCTGCTCCCCGGCCACCGGAGGTGGGTCCCACATGGCGCGCAGACCTCTCCTGCCGCCTGCTGCTCCCCTCAGCAGTGTACTTCGGTCCTTCTGCCTGTTCTGCTACCTGCTCTGGCTCTGGTGAATTCTCTCACCCTCCCGCGCTTCTGACTGTACCCAGTGCTTGTATAAATAAATCTTTAAAAAAAAAAAAAAAACTAGTAAAATTTCTTTCATTATTAAAAAAAAATACTTAAAAATGTATTTCTCTCCAATGCTTATATCATAACTAGTGAACTATCAGTCAGATACTGGCACACTCAATGGATTATAAATATTAATTAATTACTAATTGTTAATGGAAAGTTTATCAAAAAGATAAGGGACTGGATATTTCAGAATGTTTCCCTTCTCCCTGGTGGCGCATAGGTTAAAGTCAGCACTATCAAGCTATCGTCAGCCATTGCAGCACAAGTTCAATCCCCGCCCAGCCAGGTTGCTACCCACATGGCGCAGCAGACCTCTCCTGTCTCCCTGCTACTCCCTTCAGCAATGAGTTTCAGTGGATCTGCCTGTTCTGCTCCTCACTCTGTCTCTTGTGAGTCCTTTTACCCCCTAGACCTCTGGCTTACACCCCAGTCCCTTATCCTTTTGATAAACTTGCATGCATAAACTTGTATGCATAAATAAATCTTTAAAAAAAAATGTTTCCCTTCTCTTCTCCATAGTTACTCTTTTCTCTGAGAAAATCAAGTATATGAAAATCTGCAATTATCCAAGAGACTTATTAGGGGAGCGACTGACTATTCCCCTTAAGCCTACAGGCAGGGTCCAGCATCTGCATTTTCAACTTAAAAGACAGTTCTCTCCTCCACCATGGACAGCTGCACCTTCTGATTTAAAATAACTTCTGCAGATTTCAAATTGAAGGGACTGCACTGCCAGCAAGATATGAAGCCAAATTCCTCCCCAGAAGGGGACATGCATTTTGTTTGGTTTTGCTTTTATTGTGACTTTTATAGGCAGGAAAACTGAGGCTCAGAGAAATGAATTTGCCTAAAGTTGCCCAGCTCAATGAGAAAGGCAGTATTCAAGCTTAGAGCCAGCTCTCAAACCCAGGTTTTTGGCTGAGTTTTAGGCTTAATTTAATAGTAGAGATATTCTCAATGTTTGAGAAAAATCCAAGTCATTTTGGGATCTATCTCTGCTTGACTTGAAACCACTCCAAATATTTAGGCTTCTTTGCACAGAAGAGGTGGTAATATGCCAAGTTAGTAATAAGCCAAGTAAGAAAGACCACATGGCCCTAGACCTTAAGTTGCTTGTTTCAGGGGAGAAGAAACAACACTCCATTTTTAATATATTCATTGAAAAGCTGAAAATATAAGCTAATAAGAGAGTGACTTAAGGACTTAGTCACATGAAGAGATTTGGGGAGACGGGATGTGGGGTGAAGAAAGGTAGACAGAACATCAGGGGGATGGAACCGGATATAGTAAAACCAGCACTTCCCTTCCTGTTTTGTTTGTACGTCTCTACCCCACTGTGTCAGAGTAACATGCAAAATCCTAGGCTTGTTTCGGTGAGATTTCCTTCCCACTGACATTTTTAATCCAATTGATAACAAGCCAGTTTTCATGAACATTTAATTCAGTAAATTTATTTAAAATGTTGTTTTCTGGAAGGGACTGACCATAAAGAGGCACCAGGGAACTTTCTGGATGGTGGGGATGTTCTTGATCATGGCAGTGATTCTATGACTGTGTCTGGCAGGATTCATTGAAATTTACACCCAAAAGGATTAGTTTTATTGCATGTAAGTTGCCTTACTAAAACTGACTTAAAAAGGGAAAGCCTGAACGCTTAAGCACCCACCTTAAAGTAAATTAAAAATACAATTTACATCTTCAGTGCAAGATTAACAACATTTTCAAGAGTGGAGGTCTAGAAATATATATATTTGTTTATAATGCCAATGACCAATTTGGCATTCCATAATCTGATATACCAACATCAAAATTTTAAAATAAAATAAAACAAAGTGCTATGAGATTTTTCTTTTCAAATAAGGATCTGAACTGCCAAATCTTTATTTTACCCAAACAGTTGCTAAAGGTAATGCTATACTTTTTTTTGAAATCTCAAAATTAACCATTTAGGTTCTGTTAAAAATTTCACTGATCTAATCTTCCAGGATATTACTATAAATACTGCTTTCATCATACGCTAAAACTCTGCATCTAATAGTCAAAGACAAAGAATTATGTGCTAGCTTCGTTACTCAAAGATTCAACTGCTTTCTAAGACTAGTTGTGTAGCCCAGTTTCTGAAAAAGGCAAAGGAAAAAAAGGTTTGCAACAAAATTGGGTTAAAAAACCTGGTAAGAGGTCTCCCTGGTAGTGCAAGGGGTTAAGCACCACACTATGAGGCTATCTGCAGCCTCTGCAGCATGATTTCGAGCCCCAGCAGGCCACATGGTGCAGCAGACCTCTCCTGTCTCCCTGCTGCTCCCCTCAGCAGTGGATTTCAGTCAGTCTGCCTGTCTGTTCTCCACTCTGTCTCTGATGAATCCTCTCACCCCCTACACCTCTGACCTGTACCCCAGCTCTTGTATGCATAAATAAATAAATCTTTTTTTTAAAGATTTATTTATTTATTTATTTGTTTGTTTGTTTATACATACAAGCACTGGGTACAGTCAGAAGCGCGGGAGGGTGAGAGAATTCACCAGAGCCAGAGCGGGGAGCAGAACAGGCAGAAGGACCGAAGCACACTGCTGAGGGGAGCAGCGGGCGGCAGGAGAGGTCTGCGCGCCATGTGGGACCCCCCTCTGGTGGCCGGGGAGCAGCCGGGGATTGAACCAGCGCTGCAGAGGCTGCGGGCAGCTTCGCAACCCAGCGCTCAACCGCTGCGCCACCAGGGAGGCCCTAAATAAATCTTTAAAAAAAAAAAAAAAAACAATTGGTAAGAACACAGGGAGCATAGTTAAGTGATGCCTCCTCTTTACAATTAACAATCCGTTCATCACAGGATGAAGACAATTAGCTGAGATAATTCTATAAAGCACTGAACAGTGGGCCTGGCCCGACAAATCAAACTTGTTGTTATTATAGTGGATTCTATTTTGAGGGAGGAAACCCAGGGGACAGGAGGCCTAAAGATGCACTCCTAGCAGGAGGGGGTTTGAGAGCAGGAGCCAGCAAGGCTTACCCCGCCATGAGCAAGGCGCCCCCCACCAACCGCCAACCCTAGTCTTCCCACTCTTCTTCCAGTTTCATTAAAGTTACTTTTTTTTTTTTGAGATTTATGTATTTATGCATACAAGAGCTGGGTTGTAGGCCAGAGGTGTGGGGTAAGTGAGTGATTCACCAGAGACAGAGTTGGGAATGGAACAGACAGATTTGCTGACTACACTGCTGAGGGGAGCCGCGAGTGAGTCTAGAGAGTCTGCTGCGGTGGCTGCCGATAGATTCACAGTGTTGAAATTTAACTCCTGCGCCATTAGGGAGGCCCATGAAAGTTACTTTCTGTGTCTCCTGTATTTCTCATGGGAAAAACCAGCTGACCCGCTTTTTAAAACTGAATTAAAATCAGTTAAAAACTTTCCAAATATACATCTCTTTAGTTGATTTAAACATAGTGGGTATAGAAATGTCGACCTTCTAGGGGCCCTCCTGGTGGCACAAGGGTTAAGTCTCAGCACTATGAAGCTCTCGCCAGCTACTGCATCAGGAATTCCATCCCAGCCAGGGAGCTGACCCACATGGCACAGCAGACCTCTCCTGTCTCCCCACTGCTCCCCTCAGCAGTGGATTTCAGTGGATTCACCTGTTCTGCTACCCACTCTGTCTCTGGTGAATCCTCTCACCCCCTGCACCTCTGGCCTACACCCCAGTTCTTGTATGTATAAATAAATAAAATAAATCTTTAAAAAAAATCTGACTTTATAATGTAGGGTCTTGCAGAGGTATTAAGCTATTTCTCACTGAAAATATTAGTAATTGCTGTCATGGACTGTATCTCCACTTTCAGAGCTAAATCTCAGATAACAATTTGTTATGCTATCATTGACCTTTCATCACAAGCTGGCTCCTGAACCCTCCCTGGCCAGCAGGGAACGGCCCTGATTCTGCCCCAGCCTGAACGCGCCTCATGGAAGCAGAGCACAGAAACTGCAGGACAAGCGTGGAGACCTCTGTGAGCCCGAGGTGGGGGAGGATCGGGGACACTGTCCCACCGGCCATCCTCTCACGCACACAACTTAGGTTCCCGAAGCATGTGGACTGTCCTTGCTGCTTTTACTTCCCCTGGCGCCTTCCTTCTGGGCCATGGCAGCGGCAAGAGTGGGGTAGGCATTAGGGTGGGCTTGTAAGAGAAGGTGACTGAACCCCCCTAAAGCAGGTCTAAAGCGGGTCTGCGCTCAAATCCCTCAACTACAAAAAAACTCCCTTCCCAAACCCCAAATGCGCCATCTGGTTTGGGAAAGTCATGTGCATCCAAGGACACAAGCCTCAAACCGCGACCCTCAGAGAACGAGGTCACCCTCACCCCACGTCAGCGTCAGTCTGGGGCACAGAAAAGTTCCAACCCAGCCTCAGAGCTTGCTCAGGCACTCAAGCACCTAAGCCAGGCAGCACCCCCAGCTCGAAATGCACAACAGACACAGCCAAGAGAGCAGGACGGCGTGGGGGCAGGGGCGCCGGGGCAGAAGCCCTAGCAGGCCTACAGGATGCAGGTGGCCTGTTCCAAGGTTAAGCGATTTTTAAAGCAGAAACTAAATTTCCGGACTGAAGAAAACCTTAATTTCTGAACGTGAGGACTTTCCTGCTGCTCTGCAGCACGGAGGGAAACGAGCTCAGCTTGAGAACACTAGTCACCCGCTTCTGCACTCCTGCTCACTTCCAGACCTCCTCAGAGGGCCGCTCGAGGACAAAGTGGCCACAGGGCAGAGGTGGCCGCTGTGGCCACAGGGTAACAGCAGGTACACGTCGGGGTCCGTTACTACAGCCAGTTCCTCTGCACGGCGCTAAGAAGGGTGCTGGGGTGGGGGGGCTAACTCCGGAGAAGCGAGCAGTTCGCGTGAGAAGGCCCCTCTACGCAGGCCAACAGCGGCGCTGGGAAACAAATGAAAAGTGCAGCTTCGGGCTGAAGGATTTCTGGCATTGGCCGACAAAGCTGCGACCGATGTCCCACCCTCTTCCTAAGGAGCTGTGCACTGAGTTTATTTTTAAGGCTGGAAATTTCAGAACCCTGAAACAGAAATGTCCCACAATTGGCAAGTGTTCCCATTTGGAATTCGGCATTGCCTAGTCTCCCCCACACCTCCCCCTCTTTTGTAACACCCACGCCCTTCCCTCAGGGAACACCGCCGTCCAAGCCGCCCACGGAGCGAGCACCCTGAAGCCTGGGGACCGGACCCGCAGGGGGACGCAGCCACCGCGCGCGGCGGCCCTCGCAGCAAGTCAGAACCGCAGCTCATATTCGCGGACGGTGCTTTTCCCGGAACTGCCCGGAGAGGGGAAGAGGCGGTTTCACACGGTGTCCCGCGCCGCGCTCCTTCCCAGGAAGCGGCCGCCAGCCTTCTGGAGGGGAACCCTGAGGCGCACGGGGCTCGGGACGCTTTCCCCCGCGTCACCGGCAGGCGCCCCGGCACACCTGAAACCCGGCCGGCCCGCCCCTCCGCGCGCCCACGCCCACCACAGCCCGCGCGCCCCTCCCCCGCATGGCCGCGCCCACCTTGGGCGCGCAAGAGGGGGTCCCGGGCGCCCCCACGCACGCGGGCGCCCACAGCGGCCTGACCGGACCCACCGGCCATGCTGAGACCCCCCCCCCACGTTGGCCACCGCGGCGAGGACCCCCTCGGGCTCGGCCCGCCGGACAGAGAACATTCCAGAACCCCGGCCCGCTCTGGCACGCCCGGCGGCCGTCCGGGAGGGTCTAGGCAGCGGCCGCTCGGGGCGGGCTTCCCCCGGGCCCTCCTCCTGCGGTCCCGCGCCCCCGACCCGCCTTGACCCCCGCGACCCCCCGCGACCCCACCGCGAGCTAAACTTAGATACTGGCGCGGTCTCACGTGCACGCTGGGCGGGGCGGGGGCGCGCCCAGGAGTCACGGCCCCGCCCCTCCCGCCGCGGACGCGCTGACGTCGCCGCTTCCCCGAAGGATGACGTCAGCGGGACTCGGGGAGGCCGCACGCCTCCCGCCGAAGGTTCGCCGAGGTTCGGTGCCTTAAAGGGCCCCGGGCTCGGGTGGGGAGGCCGCCCCGCAGGCTCGCCGCAGGCTCGGAGCCCACTGTATGTCGCTCTGTCCTGAGACGTGGCGGCCGTTGAGATGGTGAGGACAAAAGGAGAGCGAGGGAAATTTGTGGGAGGCGCCCGACACCTCCTCCTGGAAGTCCTCTTGGATTAGCATCCGCTCCGGGCCCTAATTCATTAAGTTTTCCGTAGCCCTTGTCTCCTTAAGCCTTTCTCCATATGCTGGCGGCTCTGCTAATAGAGAATTCTGCGGTTTGAATGTTGAGTCTTTACACTTGGGCCAGCTAGACCCACTTATCACTGTTTTTGACTGTGTCCAAATACTGTTATTAATCTGTGACAAGTGACAAGTTACTTTACTATTGGGTGTGAAATTCATGATCTCCAAACCTTCCTCTTATGCTAACATTGCCTGTGGAAGCTTCTGGAGGCAGGAGCCTGTGGTTGACTTGATGGCTCAGCACTATCACAGCTTCCAGGGACTCACAACTGGCTGAGGTTTACATCTGGCAGGCATCTCCATCTCCTCCCTCCCCGCCTGGCTGAAACCTCATCAGTCCTCTCTGCAGTGGGCAGAGAGGTGCCCCCACTTTGCTGCTGAGGAGGGAGTCAAGGCACAGCAAGGCTGAGTGCATCTTCCTCGAACACACAGCCCACACAGCCCACACAGCCCACATAGCCCACGTGTGGCAAGTGGAGCCATCAGGCCAGGTGGACTCTTAGTCTGTATATTTGGTGATGCTGGGCTGGGAAATCTTGTCTTAATGTGGGACGTCAAGTCACCTAGAGCCAGCTTTTTCCCTTTCACTGCAAGCCCCCTGGACAGGTAACCCAGGTGATGCCACATGGGCCCAGAGAAGGGCATCCAGGTCTGGGCTTCGGTTGGGGTGATTGGGCAGTGAGGAGGTGCTGAGGCGCAGTGCCCCCTGCACTTCAGTGCTGGGGAGGGAGCCGCCTTGGGATTGGCTCTCTGCTGCCTCTCCCTAGTCCCACCTGCTGGCTGCCCTTGACTGCTTCCCCTCTTGACACTGAGGGCATCCCTTCTGCGCTGGCACTGGGCCAGCTCTACCCCAGCAGTAGAGGCTCCTGTTCCCCTGTATCCTCATCATCCCTCCCTATAGAGCTACCAAATGCCCTACTGGAACAGCATGTTCACACCAAAAGCAAATTGAAGGTAACAACAGCTTCTCAAAGTTTTGAGCAGAATAATGGAACCTGGAAATGGAGCCAAGTGGGTGAGCTGCTGTCACCCACATCTTCTAGGATGGGGGTTGGCCCCTGGCTGAGTGTCACAGCCCCCTCCCCAGCCCAGACTGGCCAGGTATACCGGGGGAGCCTTCCTCCTGGGCTGGGGCATGAAGACAGAGCTGACCCCTCCTCCCTGTACTGACTTCTAGCCTCACTGCACTCTCTCCTCTGCGCCCCCTGCCCTGCCCCTGTGCCTGCTGATGGCATCTCTGCCCACTCACTGCTCTCCTCCTCTGCTGAGGTCTCGCACCCATGACCTACCCCTCCCTGCCTCCCACCGCATCCCGGGAGGAGGAGAGAGCCATAGGAGGCCTGGCTGGGGGCCTGGGCGCATCCGTCTGTCCTGGGGCTGGACACAAGGACGCAGAGGGGTCAAGCTGTGGGTGCCCCGGGGCCACCAGGCCAGTCCCTGTTTACAGCAGAGGGGAACCAAGGTCCAGGTGAGGTGACCTGCCCAGTGGCCTGTGGTGCAGGTTGAGTCGATTGCTGTTTTTAAATCTTAGGTAACGGAGATCTTGTGTCACTTCAGCTTTTGACTTTTCGCCTCCCAGCCACCACTCTCCCAGCACGTCCCCATCCCAGAAGCGCCATTAAATGTCAGTGAGAGCCATAAATGTCACTGGCCTCTAATGTGGAAGGATCGTGCTCTCGGACTAAGCGCCCCTGCACCTCTGGAGCAGGGCTCCTGGGTCTCTTCCCAACCGTGCCGGTGACTCACCGCAGAGCGTGGCCGTGGCGGGAGGGCGGGCCGGCACGGCCAACGGGGGTGGGGTCGGGCAGGCCCGGGCCGGCTCAGCAGAGTGGACGCAGGGCCCTGGGAGACTCACAGTCACAGTCACTGGTGGATGCCAACCTCCGCAGCCCGGAGCTTTCCTGCCCCCGCCCCAAGATGGGGGGCGGGGAGGGGGCGGTTGGCGATGGGGCTGGCCCTCGAGACTCCCTTCTCATTGGTTAGGAAGGCGCCTGGGTATTGCCCACTCCACCCTAATACTCGTTTCCAGGCCTGCCCTCCAGGAATTTATTTGAAGCGTCTCATCTATTTATATTTCAGACTGTACAGTCTTTTCAGGCAACAAGTCGATTGATCATTTATGTAAGAGCACTTAGCTCCTAAAACACAGAAAGTGCCATCTCAGGGTTTACAATAATAAAATAATAATGATAATAATTTGAAAATGATAATACAATGCTTCATATACTAAATATCATGAATATATTATAATTTGATGACAATGAATTCCAATGGCTGCCCAGATTTATTTTCAGCCACTCACTGTCTCCACACACACCGGAAGTACTCACCGGTGAGGCGGGGGTGCTGACATTGACACAGGGCTCTCTAAGCTTTCTAGTGCATACTTGGGAGATTAAATGGATGGAGGATGGACAGATGGACAGATGGACCAATGGACAGACAGACGGATGGATGGACAGA
This sequence comes from Talpa occidentalis, assembly GCF_014898055.3. Lineage (NCBI taxonomy): Eukaryota > Metazoa > Chordata > Mammalia > Eulipotyphla > Talpidae > Talpa > Talpa occidentalis. The sequence continues at coordinate 69,993,582 of NW_023605194.1, read as the reverse complement.
TGGAGGATGTGGATGGATAGAATAAGAAAAAGAGCAGCCCCTGATAACTAGTGTGACATATTAGGGATTCTGTGCTGGGGACTAAGGACAAGTATGAGTGTGTACTTGGTGTCGGGGGATGTAGAGGGGGGGATTTGGTGTGTGTGGCAGCTGTGCATGTGTGAGCATCCCTGATCAACCCTGTCCTGGCAAATAGCCAGGTCCCACCTGGCTGAAATGCTGCATAGACAAGGGATTCCAGAGGCCACCCCAGCAGGTGGCTGACTGAGCAGCAGGTGTGGGGTACAGAAGGGGATCCCAGGCTCAGTACCACCTGTCTTTTCATCAGAAACCACACCAGAATGAGGTTCTAAGAGCCACAGTGAATGAATAAGTCAACTGTGGTCTACCTACCCCCGGGGAATATTACTCAGCACTGAAAAGAAACGCGCTCTCAAGCTATGAAAAGCCAGGCAGCAATCTTAAAGGCCTATTACCAAATAAAAGTAACCAATCTGAAAAGGTTACATGTGGTGTGCCATTTTGGAAAATGCAAAACTATGGAAACAGTATAAAGATGGATGGTTGCCAGGGGTGTGGGGAGGGATGGAGGACTAGGTGGAACACAGAGGATTTTTAGGGGAGTGAAATTACTCTGTGGGATAGTGTAATGCTGGACACGTGCCATCATACCCTTGTCCAAACCCACAGACTCTACCACACCGAGAGTGAACCCCAGTACCAGCTATGGACTCTGGGTGATGATGACGTGTCAGTGTTAGCTCATTGGCTGTGACACTTGTTGTTATGTCAGATGGGGGATAGTGGGGGCAAGGGGAAGATGGTTAATCTCTGTCTTCTGTACCTTTTCTGCACGCTTGCTGGAACCCATAACTGCCCCGCAAACTAAAGTCTATGTTTAAAACAATGAGGGGAGGCGATGATGACCTCTGTCTAGAGAGAAGACTTGGGCCCCCTGGAGTCAGGGGCGGGGCTGAGGTCAACCCTCTCCTCCCCCCCCCCCACCCCGCCGCCCAGTGGCTTGGGCAGCTGCTCACCACTCTGGTCTCAGGCCCTCTAAGCCACAGGATTGTAACGCCTTCCTCAGAGCATTTTTAGAAATCTGGGGTGTGAGGACCCCACCCCAGATCCTGGGGTGTAGGGCACCGCACCGCACCCCTCCCTAATGACTGGCAGGCATTTGGTGGCTCTACTCTCAGGCTGCTGGACCAGAGCCATCTCCGGTGAAAGTAAGTGAACCTTCCATCTGGAAGAGCATGGGTGTGGGCGAGGTCAAGTGTGGCCTCCCCTGCTGGCTGCTAGGTCAGATGCGGACACAGCCCGGGGAGGCCATGTGGAGCCCCTCGCCCAGCCTCCCCGAAAGGTCAGGATGAGGGAAGCCTGCATATTTAGGTGATGGCTCGCGGGGAGCCTCGGTGGGTTAGTCACCTATGACATGACATCATATTGCCACTCAATATAGTAACAGCTGTTGGTTGCTTGGGCAGGGGCGGGGTGAGCTTTTGTGAGTGACCTTGCCTGGAGCATAAATGGGATGGGACAGAGGGGAAGACCCGACCAGAGGAGAAATCCTCCTCTCTCTAGGACTTGCCACAGTTTCCTGAGGCTTTCAGCGCCTCACCCCAAACTGTGAGTCTTGACTTTTCCTTGTTTGGGGTGCCAAGCAGGAGGAATGTCATGGGAGAAAGATGTGTGGCTGGTCAGGACACCCGCAGCAGGGACCCCCACCCACCATGGCCATGGACAGACTGACAGTGGTCAAGGTCAGCGCCACCTGACCAGCGGTGGGAAAGTGAGATGCTGGCGGCATCAGCTATAGGATGTTTATAGGGCACCCACAGATGTGGTAGTGGGGGGTAATTGAAAAGTTGGGGTACTTTAGTATCTGTTGCATAACAAGCCCCCCCCCTCATTGGTGTCCCAGAGGGGCAGTGACATTTCAGCAGGGTGAAGCCATGGTGTGTGTGGGGTTGGGGTGCAGGAGGCTGGGGACTTTGACTGCTTGTTCTGCCTCTTTTGCAGTCGTGTGTCCTTGGGCAAGTCACTGCCCTCTTTAGATTTTGGTTATTCATTTTGTTTGTGAAAATAGCACCTTGGAATCCTTCCATCCCTACTTGGCAGCTCCAGTCCTCGGTGGAAGCTTCTCTGTTGTGTTGTTGCTAGAGCCAAGAGCCAGGGTGGTGCTCAGCCACCTTGCTCCATGACGCCCTCCTCTGAACCCACTCTCCCCACTGGCGGCCTGTGGGTTTTCATGGGAGCTGGATGACATGAAGAGGTTGGAGCCCTTGGGAGCCACGATGGAAACGTGTTTTAGATGATGGGAAGGCGGAGGGGGCTGAGAGGGGAGGACTGATGGGGTTCCCGGCAGGTTTTACTGCCAAAGGGCTGGAGCCTCCGGAGGGGCAGAGGTCAGCCGGCCCCGGAACGGGCCCTGCGCTGTTCCTCTTCGCTTCCCCGCAGCTGCGGGCGGGGAAGCCGTTGAGAGACTGTCAGTGATGCTGAAAAGAGCCCCGAACCATCCCAGGCTCACGCTGCCCGCCCGAGGGGCTCAGCGCAGAGGGGCGCTGGCGAGGCCGGGAACCCCGCGCCAGGAGAGTCCCCCGCCCTCCGCGAGGGCCCGTGGGGTGGGGGTCGGGCCTTCGACACGCACCCCGGGGCGCTCGCATCCCTCCTCCAGGCGGGAAACGCCCCCGGCACCCTGGGGCCCCTGACCCGGAGCGGGGGCAGCTCCGCGCGGGGAAACCCCGGGTCTGCCAGCGCAACGCTCCCGCGAGGCTTTCCCGGACGGCTGGATTCCGGGCGAGCGCTTTTCTGGGCGCTGCCTTCCCCGTGCGGCGACGACACCCCGCCCGGGCCTGGGGCGTGTGAGCGAGAGGCCCCGCGCCCTTCCCGCCGCCGGAGGGGCCGGCTCTCCCGAGGCTGCGGCGGCCCGGGGCGCGGGCGCGGGGGCGGGCGCGGGGCGGGCGGGCGCGGGGCCAGGGGAGCCGCGGGCGTGCCCGCTGACTCATCTGACATTCACGTCGTTCTGTTTCAGGAGTTAAAGTGATTTTCAAAACATGAGTAATGCGCGCGTTAGAGGGCGTGGCTGCCGGGCAGCGGGGCGCGGGTAGCGGCGGCCGCGCGGGGGCGCGCAGGGCTGGAGCGGCGCAGGGACAGCGCCTCTGGGCGCCTCTCTGGACAGCACCCAGCTGCTCGCGGGCAGGTGCGCCGCGCGCTCCCGGGCAGATCCGCACGGTTATAAGAAAGATCTTTTTCATCGTCTCCATATACCGACTCTGCGGGGAGATGGACTCGGAGACTTCAGCCAGGGGGAGACTACAGCAGTAGGAACAAATGGGGCGCAGCTTCTAAGGGAGAAGCAGGCTCACAAATCGGTCCTCCAATTTTAAAGGTGGGGCGCAGAAGCTCTTGGCGGGTTATGAACGCTCCCTTAAAGCCCCATGGTGGGACTGGGAAGAGAAATGTTCGCAAACCCCTGAGCACGGCCAGACACTTATTCCTGCTCAGAAGACAAGGGGAGCTCCGGTTCTGCACCGCCCCTACCCCCCCTCCCCCGCCCCCGTGTCTTCCCTGGCCTCCTTGTCCCTTCTCATATGGAAATATTCACAACGCTTGCCTCAGTAACCCCGGAGGAAGAGCCTTGAGCTCCAGAACCTGCCCTGTGCCCTCACCGTCTGACCTGGAGTCCGCAGGCGATCAGTGCTCAGAGAAGATGCTGGGGGGCTGTCCAGGGCTGGGGGGCCGGTACCGGCGGCAATGGTGCCACCGAGGAAAAATCCCTGCCCACACCCTTGGGAATAAAAAACAGATGAAGAACACTCAGCTCAGAAGCAACTTTAGAAAAGGTTCGTTTAAGCACAGGGCATCATTTTCATGAGTATCTGTGCTGGAGGAAAACCAGCAGGGCAGGGCTTGCCCGCTGCCCGGGAACAGGCTTTGCACCCCACTGCCCACGGCAGGTGCAGTTATATCCAAGTCCACCGGTGCCGGAGCATGTGCCGTGGGTGGAGGGACACACTTCGTGGGGCTGGGTCACGGTTGAAAGAAAAGCATTCCACTCTCAAGTATCCATTTAAATGTATAAAAAAAGGAGAAATTATGGAAAATACATCCTGCATTTTTTAATGGGCAAAACATCCACTTGGTTTTATAGGGAAAGTCGTATTTTACAGGCAAAGCCTAATGTTGATGAGGACTCACTAGTAAAGTTAGAGCTTTGACCAGCCCCTTCCATTCTCTGCAGGGATGAGCCTGCTCTCTGTTCTTTCCACCCCTGCTTTGCCTCCTCTGTCCAGGCCTTCCTCCCCCTCTCTCCTCCAGCCCGGCTTAGCTCCTTCCTGTCTTTCCTTTCTTCCTCCCCAGGAATCTCTTCTCCCTAGTCTGCTTCTAGCAAGGGTTTTTCACCTGGTGAGTGGTCAATAAAGTTTTTTTTTTTAATAGAAAATGTTATGAACTAATGACAAGCTCGTGTATAAATAGATTGTCCATCCATAAATAGTTTATTTTTAAGCTACCGAGTGTGTCACAAAAATATTTGTGTTCACTTAAGAGTGTCCTTCGGGAAGCAGTGGAAATTAATTTTACATGATCTCTTCTCTTGAATGCTCTACATTTGCATCATTGGGGAAAAAGGGGGTCCCCAGAAAAAGACACACACTGAGAACCTTAAGATCCTCCTGACCCAGAGCGCAGGTGTGTTTGACGACAGGAGGGGTCTACCTGGATTGACTGCTTTGCACTCTCCCACCTACCAATGATAGTATTAGACTTCCACAAGCATATATAAATATAATTGTATAGAAACAAAATTCAGCACATTTGTGGCTAATTAATCCAAGCAGTTGTCAGAGAGAGTCAAGCCCAGACCTCTCGGGCTGATGCCGGGAAGCAAAGTGTCCTACAGCCCTGGGGACAGATGGGGGCCTTGAGAAGCTTCCACACCACACTTCTCTCTTCATATCTCCAGGTCTCATCTCTGTCTTTCTCTCTGCTTGTGAGGGGCAGCCCCAACTTCACACCCTCCCGCATTTCTGCAGGTCCCCCAGTGCTTGTGAGCCCAGAAACCTGATTTTGGGTTTGGATGACTGTCACTGTTCCCTAAAACATCTCAAGTCAAAAGGTCCTCACTTTTTAATTGATTTATTGTATAAATATTTTCTTATTTCATATATTTTTATTTTATCTTACTTTTTTGTAAAGATGCATATTTTTAATTTAAATGAATTAAATTTAATTCATTTAAAATTTTTTAGATTCATTTATTTATACAAGAGCTGGGGTACAGGCCAGAGGTGTGGGAGGGTGAGAGAATTCACCAGAGACAGAGCATGGAGCTGAACAGGTAAATGGACCAAAGATACTGCTGAGGGGAGCAGCAGGAGAGGCAGGAGAGGTCTGCCACGCCATGTGGGTATCTCCCTGGCCGGCCAGGAATTGAACCTGTGCTGCAGAGGCTGCGGACAGCTTCACAACACTGTGGATGCCCTAAATGAATTAAATTTAATTTAAAGGTAGTGTTAGTGTTCACTGACAGTGTTATTTAGTAGCAAGTTGCTGAACATTGGAGACCCAAATGTGTCACAATATTCCAAAATAAACTTTGGTTCTTTAGAACCTTCTCGAATAAACCCTACTTTCGAATTAGTTAGAATTATTATTATTAGTTATAATAACAATTATTGGTTATGATAATATGATATAATAACAATTATAATTATTATTAATTAGAATAAACTCATTCTCATTTCCCCCCTCCAGTCTCCTTTTTTCTTCATTTCTCCCCCCTCTTCTCTGTTCTCTTGTGTTTTGTTTTTGTGTTGCCTTTGGTAGCTGTCTTTCTAAAAAGTCTATCTGGAAGGGGTTAGGACAAACACATGTGGGTGCCTCCCACGAGCTATAGCCTTTTCATCATTTGCTTTTTGTGACTCATTCAAATTTTTAGTCATGTGCAATTACACTTTTCCCATTTAAAAATATAATCAGGGCCTCCCCGGTGGCGCAGCGGTTGAGTGCTGGGTTGAGAAGCTGCCCGCAGCCTCTGCAGCGCCGGTTCGATCCCCGGCCGCTGGTGAGGGTCCCACATGGCGCGCAGACCTCTCCTGCCACCCGCTGCTCCCCTCAGAGGTGTACTTCGTCTGTCTGCCTGTTCTGCTCTCTCCTCTGGCTCTGGTGAATTCTCTCACCCTCCCGCGCTTCTGACTGTACCCAGTGCGTGTATAAATAAATAAATAAAATTTTTGAAACAAAACAAAACAAAACACCTTAGTTTAAAATAAATAAATAAATAAATAAATAAATAAATAAATAAATAAATAAAAATATAATCAAGCAAAACACTGTTTGCATCCTCCCTGGTTTCATTTTCAAAAAATCTTTCCCCCAATTTTAATGCCAGGCTATTTCCTCCTCACAGAATTGAAAGACAGGAATAGCTTCAGGGGTGCAGGGGAGGAAAGAAAAGAGACTGGCGAGAAGCCATGGGTCCACAGCAGGGTCAGCCTCAAGGACCTTCTGGCCTCTATTCTTTTTCTGAAACTCAAAATGTAAATATCTTCCCACATCATGCAGTATTCTTCTACAACAAAGTTTTTCATGGTTAGTCAGGAGCCCTCAGGGTGTTTAACATCATTTATTTAATTACCACTTTATGTTAAGCAGTTGGGTCGTCTCTGGTCTGTCAGCATTAGAGAGTGCTCCAGGAAGCATATTTGCAGCTAAGTCATGGGGCACAGCCTTTTCCACGGACTTTTGTTTTCTCCAAGATCATAAACTCCCTTCTGAAAGGAAAATAAACCCAAGTCTACAAATCCTGGGGACCTGAAGATACATGACTCCTGGCGAACTTTGAGTTTGAATTTCTGTAAACTTGAAAAACTATTCTCCTATGTTTATAAACAAGTTTTATTTTCTATTTATGAATTTGCTGTTCAGGGCTTTTGTGCACATAACTGTTGGTATCTTAATATTTACAAAGAGTTGGAATGGTTAACACATCTATCAACTCCTTATCTAAGGCTTTTTAAAGTAGCAATTGGCCCCTTAGCTGAAGTTTTTGGAGGAGCAACTCTCCTCAGACTTGATATCTGCACCGTGGTGTCGGCTGTATTGACAGGGCTTTGGGCATAGAGATCTTCAGATTTAAAGCAGTTGAGCCTGTCAAATGTTCCTTTCTAAGGATGGCCTTTTCCATATAGACTTCTGAAAATTTTTTCATATTTTGTTTAAAAAAAAAAACTGTTGAAAGATGAAATTACATCTTTACAGAGAAACTCAAAATGTAAACATCTTCCCACATCATGAAGTATTCTTCTACAACCTCATCGTACAAATCTGGAGTGGACCATGCCGTCACCCATCAGGATCTTGCAACTCAAGGACAATAGCTGTCTTCTGGGATGCTGCGTTCACCTATGCATGAATGAAAACTGTATGATCGTACACGTTAAATGGGTGAATTTTATGGTCTAGGAAAGACATCTAAGTAGAGCTGTTAAACAAACATACATACATGTGTAGAGATTAACATCATTCCAGAAACTCACTTCCCTGTAGCTCCTTGGTCCATGCCACCCCAGAAGCAAGCAGTTTTTACTTTTTTCATCATAAATTAGATTTGCATGTTTTAGAGTTTTATAGAAATGAACTCATAGAGCATGAACTCTTTTGTATATACTTTCTATCTCTCGACATAATGTTTGAAGAATTCATCTGTGTGGATGTGCTTTGGAAGTTTGCTTTGTTGCTCGGTGGAGTCTTTCTTTACATGTCTAGATTACTGTTGATTTAGCCCTTGTTCTATGATGAACACCTGTGCAAATGCTGCTTTGGGGCAATTGCAAACATTCATCTTAGGCACTTGTTTTCATTTCTATTGCAGAGATACCTAGAGGTGGAATTCCTGGGTCATAGAAGTCTGTTTCCCTTTATTAGAGACTTCCAGACTTTGCTCTGTGACTTTACCACCAACAAGGCATGAGAGTTTCAGTTGCTCTGTATCCTCACCAATACTTGATGCTGTCTGTCTTTTATTTTAGCCATAATGTTGGGTGTGTGGTGGTAGATAATTATAGCTTTAATTTGCATTTTCTTAATGACTAAACTTATTGAACATTTTTTCATGTGCTTCTAATTTTTAAATTTTATTTTAATATTTTGGTATTTTATATCTAATTACATGTATTTATCCATCTGGGATTATTTTGCCTGTGATTCAAAGCAAGTCTCTAAAATTATTTTTTCTAAATTAGTAACCCAGCATAATTATTAAATAATTCTATTCCCACTGATTTATAATGATTTCTCTGTCATCGGTTAAGTATGTATAGTGTGATTTCAGAATATCTCTTTGCACACCATTGCTTTCATTTTCACACTCTTTTATTGATACCTGTTTTTAAAAATGGCTTAATTCCTGGCAGGGCTGATGGCTCATCATCCCTTTTCCTGAACAATATTTTCTTTGTTGTTCCTACTTCATTGTTCTTTCAGTGTAAACATTAGAAAGATAATGTCAAATTCTGAAAAGAGTATTTTGAGACTTTTATTGAAAGTATTTTACTGACAGTATACTGAGCCTACAAATGACTCTGAAAGTATACTGAGCCTACAAAATACTGACATCATCACTGCAGAACTTAATCTTCAAATTTTGTTCTGTATTCCTTAGTAACATTTTATGGTTTTTATTATAGGGATCCTGCACATTTTCATCAAAGCTCTTCCAAAGTATTTCAAGTTTTCAATTGTTAATTATTGCTATTTTAACTTGATTTTTCTTTTCTTTGTGTTTCCTAACTGGGTAGTATGTCTATATAGAATAGTTACTGACTTTTGTATTGCCTATATATATTTAGCAGTTTTGTTGAACTCTCATATTAATTCTAATTTTCAATTCAATAGTAATTGAATTATTCTTTTGGGTTTCCAGAAGTATAATTATATCATCTACAAATAATTATAAATCTCTCCCTTCAAATATTTATGCATCTTATTTTATATGCTTCCTATTTAGTTGATCAGAATTCCCAGATCATAATTAAATAAAACTGGAAATAAATTATGTCCCTGTTTTGGTCCTGATTTTATAATACTGCTTTAGTATTTCATTCTTAAGGATATTGGTGACTGACATAAATGCTTTAGTTATGTTAAGAGAAGTTCTTAAATTTTTAATCATTTCTTAATAAGGGATATTAAATTTCAATGTCTTTCTTGTATCTATTGAGACTCATTTAGATTTTCTTTCTTAATACTGGATATGACATATTATACTATAAGATTTTCAAATATTAAAACATAAAAGCTTTTCATTCTAGGTTAAATCATACTGGGGTTATTTTTTAATTGCTTTGTCATCTGTGTTTGGATTTTGTTACCTAGGTTTATAAATTAGTTTTATTTTCTATTTTCCTTGTGGGGGCTGTCTTTGTCAAGTTTTGACATCACAGTTGTCTTGTAAAATAAATTACATACTCTTTCCACATTCTTCAAGGTTTTGAAGTAATTATTGAAGCATAGTAATTACCTATTTCTTACAAGGTGATAGATGTTTCCCTGTAAAGATTTCTAGGCCTAGATAATTTTTCAGAAGGGAGATTTCCCTTCTTTTCACTTGCTAGCTTCTTCAGCTGTAATTAGTGTGTTTAGATTTTATACTTGTAATTGTGGTAATGTATATATTTGCAGAAGACTATAGATTTCATCAAGGTTTCAAAATTATAACTTAAAATTTTGCAAAGTATTGTCTCTCCTTCTTTCAGATGTTGGATCCCCTTTCTATTTCTATTACCTACAGAAGTTTTTTGTTAATTTTTTTCTAAAGGTTCATCTATTTTATTTTCTTTAAAGAAGCTCTTCAATTCTACAAATTTCCCTGTATTCTAATTCACTTAGTTTTGCTTTTGCCTTTACTCCTCTCTCTTATTTCTTAGAGATTTTTTGTTGTTGTTTTTATAAATCTGTGTATTGAATACATTCATTTTCCCTTTCCTAGGAGATGAAAAAACATAAAGACTTTCACCTTTCAATATACTTTGAGAGTATTTCATAACTTTTGATAGTGTGTTCTTATTTTTAATGATCTTCTAACTACTGTGTTCTTACACTTTAATTTTTGTTTTGTTACATTCTTGCTCTGCTATTAACTATTATTTTGTTTTAATTTCTGTCATGAATAGTTTTATTACCCTGGGATCAAAGGATTAAGCCTGTACAATTTCTGCTTCTGAAAATACTTCCAAGTATTAGTACATCCATTGCAAATATCCTCTCCTTTTCTATACTTTCTTTCCATTTTGTTTATCACATTTTTGTTGTTGTTCATAATTTGTTTTTCTTAATATCATAATTTGTAACCCCCCTTATTTGTTTGTGTTTGTACTTTATATAAGAAATCTTTCCCCATATGGCAATTAGTTTATTTTCCTTTAAAAATTGCCAACTTTTGCTTTTTCACATGGAGGTCTTTAATCTTTCCAGCTGGTATAAATAGGAATCTAATTTCTCTTTTCTCCCAGGTGGAGAACGAGTTGTCCCAAACCCTTCCCCACTATCTCCCCCTGGCTCTGTGATGCTTCCTTGCTTATATATAGTTTCCTCGTGTATATAGTTTATTTCTGAACTTTTGTTCTGTTCCATTCATCTGGGTGTCTATGCCCTCATGTCCCCCATGTCGGTCTTTTAATACCTCAATATCTAATAAGACAAATCTCACTACCCTCTCCTCAAAATTGTCTTGGCTGCTCTTGGCTCTTTCCCATGAATTTAGAATTAGTTTATGAAGAATCATGCTTATCATATTATGTGCATAGGGGATTTAAAAAAATTCAAAGTGCATCAAAGCATATGGAGATAATTAACTTTTCAAATGTTACTGAGGATCTAATCCATGAACATGGTATTTTTCTTAATGCATCTGTGTCTTCATAGCTAATTAAAGTGTTCAATAACACTTTCACAGTGTTCTCCATGGGGGGCTCACAGCGCTTAACAAATTTAAACTTAGGTGCTTCTGTTACTACTATGAATTAAATTATTTTCTATTACATTCTTTAATTAGCTATTACTGTTAGGAGTGCTGTAGATTTCTGTGTGTTGGTGTGGGGGGTTGTTTCTAGCATCCTAGCTGAATACTTTTTAGCTCTGTAAGTTTCTCTGAATTTTCTGGAATTCTTTATGTGGGCAATTACATTTTCTGCAAATAAGAAAAGTTTTCTTGCTCTTTCCAATTTCTCTTTCCTTTCTTTTCTATTGCTTCAGTTAAGACCTTCAGTCCAATGCTGAGTAACTTGTAACTGGTATCCGCATGTCAATCTTGACTAATGGAAATGCTTCTAAATGTCACCGGTTAGTGTGACATTGGCTTGTAGAGCTTTGATATATGACCTTCATCCCTGAAGAAAGTTGCCTTCTCTACCTAGTCTGCAAAGGTTTGTTTTAACTACGAATGAATTCTACATTCTATCAAATGTCTTTTCTGCATTTTTCAAGGCAATTTTTTAAAGGAAAAAGCTCATTTCTTTTAATGTTAAATTTAATAAGCTTTCTAATCTTGCATTATACTTACATTATTGGGGCTAAATTCTATTTAATTATGATATTTTCTTTGAGATTTTGTGTCTATATGAAAATGAGAGTAAGTTATAATTTTCTTTACTTGTACAGTCCTTGCCTGGCTTCAGTATCTTTAAAAAATAAGCTGGGTAATCTTTCTTTTCCTATTCTCAAAAAGTTTCTTTTTAAAGTAAGCCTATCTATTTTTTTAAGCACTGATAAAAGCATCTGGGCCTGGTATCTTTGGAGTAGGCAGACATGACAAACAACTTTCTTATTTAAGGTCTTATTCTGATTTGAATAAATTATGAAATTATTTTCTTATAAAATTACCCCATTTCCTCTGAGTTTCTATATTCATTGGTATGAAGTTGTTATAGGATTCTTTTGCATGTTTTTATATCTCTATTGTGTCTATTTCTAACCTCTTTATTCCTAATTTGTGGGTTTATTTTTTTCCTTTTTTTAAATCAATTTTGCTCAGGACTTGTCTAGTTCTCTAAGTTGTTTCAAAAAAACAACTTTTAATTTTATTTATCTTCCCTAAAGACCATTCCCTTAATATTACATTTATTATTTTATTTCTAGTTTAGATTTCTCACTGTCTGACTCTCTAAGTCAGTTTCTTGATTTATTGTTCCTTCCTGTTTGTTTTTTCATGTGGTTTTACAGGACATAGTTCTAAGTTAATAAGTATTCATCGTTCTCCGGACCACAGCAGGCCCCAACATTTTTAGTAACCTGTGGAGCTCTGGCCCCTTTTTCTTCTTCTTTTTTTTAAAGGATTTATTTATTTATGCATACAAGAGCTGGGGTAAGGTATAGATGTGTGTGTGTGTGGGGGGGGGTGTCACAGGATCCACCAGAGACAGAGAGGGGAACAGAACAGGCAGACTGACTGAAATACACTGTTGAGGGGAGCAGCAGGCGAGGCAGGAGAGGTCTGCCGCGCCATGTGGGTAGGTCCCTGGCTGGGGATCGACCTCGTGTTGCAGAGGCTGCGGATTGCTTCATAGTGCGGTGCTTAACACCTTGCGCCACCAGGGAGGCCCCGGCTCCATCTTCTTATTTCAGTTCCAGAGTTGTAGTTTCACCCTCTTTAATAGAAAAAAAGTTACTTTTTTTTTTTTTTACAAGCAATAATGATATACATTTATCAAAATAAAACATCACTTGGTGGTTCTGGTGACGCCTGTGGCTGTCAGCCTTTTTCTCTTTCATGTCTGAAGGGTATTTCGAGCGCAGAATTCCAGAGCAGCCATCGCTCCCCTCCGCGCTTTGTCCATGTCGCCCCCATTGTCTTCTAGAACCGTCGACTGTCTGCCCCAGGCTGCCGTCCACCTAATTTCCGTTCCTCTGCAGGTGACCATCTCTTGCCGCTGCGAAGCCCGTGAGGTCTTTACTCTCAGCGCAGCCGCGTTGCTGCCGCCTGTCTAGGGCGGGTCCGTGCTCCTCTCCGTGGCTGGCTTCAGACGTAGTAGTCTCGAGTGGAGGTCTCCATCCTGAACAGGCTTCGGCAGTGGCCTCTGAAGCACTGCTTCACTGTCATGCCACCTCCCTCCTCTCTCCGAGTCCTCCGCTAGCGTCGTATCTCTCGGGGGGGATCCCCACATCTCTCATACGCCGGCCCCCTCCCCCGTACACCCCTTCCCACGTGGCTGGCAGGCTCGTCAGCTCTGTGAAGTCCAGGTTTCCCAGGCAGCGCCTTCTTCACGTCGGTGATGTTATTATTCATTTCGGAGAACTTTTTCATGACTGTCGCGCTGCTAAGGTTATGTTTGTCCTGCAGTAGACTTTACACCACTGTCCTTTATTTCCTGAAACCCCCATAAAAGTCTGTGTGAGACAGAACCGGCACTGACAACGCAGCTCCCTCTCTGACTTGACGCGCTCCTTTGGAGCAGTGTTTGGTGGCAGATGCTACTGATCCTTTGGGGATATATACTATACATACTTACATCTATACTTACATATATACGATACATACTTGCATATATACACTCTAACAGTGTGCATGTAGTAGGATAATATATGACACAGGCACTACGATGGTGTATACATACTGGTATGATCTATACTATAACAGAGCATATATATGCCCTAGTAAATATATAATATGTGCTCTAACAATCCAAATATACTAGTATAATATATAACATGAACATTGTAGCAATATATATAGATAATACCACTATGATGTATACCATAACAGTGTATCTATATTCCACTGGTATAACATATAATATATACTATATATGAGTATAAAATTTAATATATACTATAACAGTGCATATATGCACTAGCATATTATATATAAAATGTACCATAACATTGCCTATATACTAGTATAATAAATATACCATAACTGTATATATATACTAGTACATATGCTACATATAGTATACACACTATGATAAAGTATATATACACTAGTATAAAATCTATATAACAGTATATAAGCATGCAATGGTATATACAAAATATACTATAACAATGCATATATACTAGTTTAATGTATATATTATATTGTATAATATATACTAGTATTATATATGTAACAGAATATACATACCAGTGTTATATACTATAATAATGTGTATATATGCTAGTATATAGCATATACTAGTATAACATATAATATATATCTATGTTTATATGTGATATATACTATAATAGTGTATATATGCTAATATTATGTTTTTTATAAGCCATAATACTGTATGTCTATATACTAACATAACATATATATACTATACTAATGTATATATATGCACAAAATGTGTAATATATGCTATAAATATATATATTAGTATTATATGTAACATACGCTATACTAGTGTATATACATAGTATAATACATACTACTAGTATAATACTAGTAAATACATACTAGTATTATACATACTACATATTAGCATAATGTATGTAATATGTGCTTTACTAGTGTGTGTATATACGATATACTCTATAGTATATACTACAACGGCCGTGACTGACACCCTGCCCACAATGACCTTGGAGGAGATGCCCAAGAACTCCCTTTGGTGGGGGTCTCAAGGGTCCCCCTCCCCCAAGTGAGAGCATGGCCCTCTGCACACCAACCGTGGCCAGTGTGCAAGGAAACGACCCTGTGATGTTATGACTCAGCCACACTCGCAACACCCTTGAACTTGATGGAGGAAAAAAGTAACCCATAACCACCAACATCTAGCCTTAGAAAGTGTCTTTTTGCTCATGCCGGTGTCACGGTGGGCAGATGAAAAGCTAGTTCCCAGATTTGCCTAGAGGCTGGGCAAGGGTGCGGGAGTCCTGCAAAGGAGCCCTGGGGAGACCTGCCAGCATCCCGGCAATTTCTGCCTGACAAATGGTGGTTTTCACCAACTCTGGGGTGGGGGGTGGGGCGCGAGCAGTGGGACGTGGAGGGAGGGGGCTTTGTTTTAGAAAAGTCATGAAGTTTGGAAGTTAAAAACAATGGAAGCAAAAAACTGAGCAAAATGCTGTATTTAAAAGATTGTGTTTGGCATGATCTTATCCATGCAATAAATGCAATAAATGTTTGCTGGTGAATACATGACTAACCCAAGTATATACCTAGGAGCTTTAAGTGGATTTTTGAAAGCTGGGCAGAGACCTGAAATACTCTTTCCCCGGTTGTTTCCAGAGGGAACCATGGTTTGTAGTCCCACAGTGAGTAGAATCAGGCTTCTGCAGACGCCGGTGCTGCGAGGAGCAGGCCTCGAGCCACATCTCTGACCCAGCCTCCTGATCAGCCCCCACCTCAGCGGCCCAGGCTGGGCCCCCGGGAAGCAGCTCCTGCTAGGGGCAGAGCCTCGCTAACAGGGGACACCCCAGAATGGGGGTCACAGCGAAGACAGGAAATGCTCAAGGAAACCCTGCCTTTCTGTTTCGCAGCGAATGGCAGCCTCAGGCAAAGTGGAGCCCTGACCATTCATTCATTCATTCACCTGTTCAAAAATACCTGAGTATTCTCCAAGCTCTCCCCCGCCCAAGCTCCTCAAAAAATAATGCTGAACGGAGTTTTAAAATTTAGGCGGGACCGGAGGCGAGGTAATAGCAGAGATATCAGCAGAACTGTAGGGATGGAAAGCGGGCGGCGCGTGCAACTTAGCAAAACGGATGAGGCGCAAGAGAGGGCCTGAGCGGGGTGGGCGCGCCTCCACAGACCCCTGCCCGCCTCAGCATCTGGGCGCCAGTAACTGCGGGAGGGGGAACCAGGGGCACGGCTAATCGACCTGGATCCGAAGGGGGTCCGGAGGGGGGGTTCCCCAACCCATCCCTGTAAGCTGACTGCCCCTTCTCCCACCCCGACATAGAGCCCTGCCCCCAGAGCCTCACCCCCAGAGATCCCCGCCCCCACACAGAGCCCCACTCCCACACAGAGCCCCACCCCACGCACAGCGTTCCCCACACACACACACACAGTGTCCCACCTCTGCGCACAGAGCCCCACCCCCAGAGAGCCCCATCCCCCAGAGAAACCCACCTCCACGCAGAGCCCCACCCCCTCATAACGTCCCAGTCCAGAGAGCCCCTCCCCCCACTCAGAGAGACCCACCCCACGCAGAGACGCACCCTCCATGCACAGAGACCCACCCCCCCAGAGCTACACCTCCACGCAGAGTCAGGGCTCTGGTTGGAGTCTCACTGTCTGATGTGATTACTTTTTTTTTTAATATTTTATATAATTCTTACATCATTTTTCATTTTTGCACAATGTATGCATTTTCATTTTCGTTATATTCCCCATACAATTGCACCCCCCCTTATTTAGACCTTCATCCTTCCTCTCCCTGGCCCCCCCCAGTGTGTCTCTAGTTTGTAGTTGCTTGTTGATTTTGATTTTTACTTTATTATAATTAGTCTTTTTCCTGGTCCCTTATTTAGGTTTTCTAAATTCCTGCTATGAGTGAGCCCATCCAGTATTTTTCTTTTTCTTTCTGGCTTATTTCGCTGAGCATGATCCCTTCCAGCGCCATCCATGTTGCTGCAAATTGCATGAGTTTATCTTTTTTGAATGCTGAGTAATATTCCATGGTGTATATGTACCACATCTTCTTGATCCAGTCATCTATTTTTGGGCATTTGGGTTGTTTCCAAAGCTTAGCTATTGTAAACAGTGCTGCTATACACATAGGTGCCTGTGCCCTTTTGAATTAATGTTTCTGTGTCCTTTGGGTAAATACCTAGGAGTGGAATTGCCAGATCATATGGAAGCTTTATCTTTAGTAGGTTGAGGAATCTCCACACAGCTCTCCATAGTGGTTGGACCAGTTTGCACTCCCACCAGCAGTGCAGGAGAGTTCCTTTTCCTCCACATCTTCCCCAACACTTGTTGTTGCTAGTTTGTTTAACATGTGCCATTCTCTCATTGTAGTTTTGATTTGCATTTCCCTGATGACAAGTGATGTTGAACATTTTTTCAAATGCCTGTTGGCCATTTGCATTTCCTCTTTAGAGAAGTTTCTTTTCAACTCTTCCGCCCTTTTTTGACTGGATTATTTTCTTTGTTGTTGTTGAGTCTCATCAGCTCTTTGCAGATTTTTGTGATCAGTCCTTTATCATTAGTGTTGGGTGCAAAAATGTTCTCCCAGTTGGTGGGGTTTCTCTTTGTTTTTGTTATTGTCTCTTTTGCTGTGCAGAAGCTCTTTAATTTGATGTAGTCCCAGCTGTTTATCTTTGTCTTCACTATCACTGCTTTGGGTGATGTGTCTGTAAAGATGTCTTTGATGTGCATGTCACGTAGTGTTTTGCCTATATTTCCTTCTATGTATTTTATGGTTTCAGGTTTATGTCTAGTTCTTTTTTTTTTTTTTTAAAGGGGGGAAAAGTATTTTATTTTTTTTAATTTATTTATTTGTTTGTTTTTTGTTTATACATGCACTGGGTACAGTCAGAAGCACGTGAGGGTGAGAGAATTCACCAGAGCCAGAGCAGGGAGCAGAGCAGGCAGAAGGACTGAAGTACACTGCTGAGGGGAGCAGCGGGCGGCAGGAGAAGTCTGCGCGCCATGTGGGACCCTCCTCTGGTGGCCGGGGAGCAGCCGGGGATGAACCGGCGCCGCAGAGGCCGCGGGCAGCTTCGCAACCCAGCGCTCAACCGCTGCGCCACTGGGAAGGCCCTATGTCTAGTTCTTTAATCCATTTTTGAGTTGATTTTTGTGCATGGTGTGAGGTAGTGGTTAACCTTCATTCTTTTGCATGTAGCAACCCAGTTTTCCCAGCACCATTTATTGAACAAACTTTCTTTGCTCCAGTGCAAAGAAAGCTATTCTTAGCTCCTTTGTCAAAGATTAGTTGACCGTAAATCTGTGGGTTTATTTCTGGATTTTCTATTGGGTTCCATTGGTCCGTGTGTCTGTTCTTGTTCCAGTACCATGCAGTTTTGATTACTTTGGGGCAGGGATAAGAAGGGCCGTGACATCTTTTCAATGTAATTTCAATCTCAGTGCAGCAGCACATCACAGGGCTTAACAAGGCCAGTCATGCCACAGATGCCATCACCACTGCTCCCCAGTCTCCCAGCCCTGTCGCCCCACCTGACCTCCAGCCTGAGCAGCAGCCAACATCCTTGCCATATCTCACCTGTGCCTTGCAAACATGGTGCTCACGCTAGTTCCCCTCTGTCTGCTTCTGACACCCTGGATGCTCCCAGCCCAGCCCCTAGCCTGGCTCAGCTCCACTGCCCAGGTCATCTGTCCCTCGGAAGCCAAGGCGTCCAGCTTTTAGGGGCCTCCTACTTGAGCAATAACCCCATCTTCCCCTAAGTCATAAATGTACATGATTCCCATGACTTTGAAGACATAGACATGTTTTTAAAAAGAAAATTAGCGGCCAGATTTGAAGCCTCCTGAAACCTAGCGCCACTCTGAGGCCTACGAGCTGTGTGAAGAATACTCCATGCGACCAGCCAGAGACAGGGTCTCCTTTCCGTGGTGACTGTGACGTAGCAGAGGGGGAGAGGGACCCCCACTTGCCCTAGGCTCCACATTCCAGGATGGACACAGCCCCGGTGACCAGGGCAGTGACTGTCCTCCCCTGCTGTCCACCTAGAGGCAGGAAGCTTGCCGTGGGGCAGGTTCCTTTCTTGATGTGACTGTGAAGATACAGCAGATTGGGGAGGTGGGGGGGAGACCAGAGGTCGCAAGGGGACCCACAAGAAGAATTATTCTCTAAATGTGTAGGGGAGCCGATGCAGGAAGATATAATTCAGAAACCAGGGAGTGGGGAGGAGGCCAAATCTTCATATTTATGAGGGTGAGTCAGTGCACAACGTCTTAAACCAACCAAGATATTCTTAAAAACGACATACATGGACCTCCCTGGTGGCCTGGGGTTGAGTCTCAGGCTGTCACTGCTACGGCTTGAGTTCCATCCCCAGCCAGGGAGCTGACCCACATGGACCTCTCCTGTCTCCCCGCTGCTCCCCTCAGCAGTGGATTTCAGTGGATCTGCCTGTTCTGCTCCCCATTCTGTCTCTTGTGAATCCTCTCAGCACCTGCACCTCTGGCTTACACTCCAGTTCTTCTATGCAAAATTTGTTTTAAATGTTTAAACAATAATAATAAAATAAGAAGTGGCAGGGACACGCATGGTGAGAATACACCTTTCTGAGAGTTAGGGACCCTGTGGAAACCATGCTGCAATGACAACCATACCGTTATTCCTGTCAGTGTGGCACGTTATCCAGGTGATTGTTTAAATGGCCCTGCACGCCTGACGGGCTTGTTGAGAATTAAGAAGCTAACCTTGGGTGTCGGCAACATGGGGGAGCAGGAGGACATTCTTCCCGTGTTGCCACCACATGGGTGAGCGCGCCAAGCACTCAGGTAAGAGAGATGAGCAGACGTGAAAAACAGTTTTCCGTGATGGGCCTACTTTCCTGTACGAGGCTCTGTCTGTGGTCTGGAATCTTCCCTTATTACCTAAGCAGTCCTCATCACTTGCCTGGTTCCGCCCACGTGTGCACAGCTGGGTTGAAAGGAGGGTTAGAGACTTTGCACCCCTAGGCAGGTGGAGGCATGTGGACCCTCCCTGCCCCCTGCATCACCCCTATCCTGGCCCAGGCCTCTCAGCCAGGAAGGCCAGGGCAGAGTCCAGCGCTGCAAAGAATTGACAGACTCTCCATATGTTGAAAGAATCACACTCACGATAAAACACAGATGAGCATCCACAGCTGACCCCAGCCTGCATCCCAGCCTCTCCGAGAGAGGGGACATGCGCTCTTGGCTCCTGTGCGTCTGTCTGTCCTGCTTCCTGAGCTGGCACTGCCCCTCCCCACCTTCTAAAGACCTATCTTTTTTTTTTTAAAGATTTATTTATTTATGCATACAAGAGCTGGGGTACAGTCCAGATATGTGAGGGGTAGGGTGAGAGGATCCACCAGAGACAGAGCGGGGAACAGAACAGGCAGACTGACTGAAATCCACTGTTAAGGGGAGCATTGGGGAGACAGGAGAGGTCTGCTGTGCCATATGGTTAGCTCCCTGGCTGCTGGGGGTTCAAACTCGTGCTGCAGAGGTTGCAGATTGCTTCCTAGTGCTGTGCTGAACCCCTTGAGCCACCAGGGATGTCCAAGACCCATCTTCTTAAAAGAGGCCTCAGCCTCCTCCTCTTAAAAGAGGCCTCAGCCTCCAAGAGGGCCCTGTCCCTGCTCACCTGCTACCCCACAGGTGCCACACTCAACAACTGGCCTCGGGCCCAGCGCAGGGCTACAGCCGTCTGTTGCTGACATGTGCGGGAAGAATTCAATCAGGAAGTTGGGCAAGCTGTTGAGAGGGGCTGGGGTGCTTTGTGGGGGTGGGAGGTGGGCAGAGGCAGGAAAACATCCCCGGAAGTATGCAGCTTTGACAAAGCAGGCACTCACCCTGCAGGGCTCGCTTGTGTTGGTCATTCAGGGGCTGCAGTCAGGAGCTCCCAGCCTGTCCAGGGCTCAGCTATGCTGACCCTGCGTTTATGGCCCCTGGAGAGTCAGGTATCTCCTAGTCATTTACAGCTTTGCTGACGAACTTCTCAGACCTGTAGGTTCTCATGTAAGCTCTCACCTGCCACACCCAGCTTTAACACCGACCTGGAGTTTGCCCGTCTTGTTTTACCCACCCTCCCACACACCTTTTCACAAGGGAGGGGAGAAGTACGTCGCACAAATCACAGGCATCTCAGAGTAGGTGGGTAACAGGTAAGGACTTTTCAATTGTGGTAAATGATGCAAAATTGACCGTGTTGCAGTGGTGGGACCTGCCTCCCCATGAGAACATGTTCCTCACCCAAAACTGAAGCCCCAGAACAATAGCTCCCCATCCTCCCTGCCCCCCAACTGCTGGCAACCACTGTTCTCCTTTTTGTCTCTAGGTATCTGCCTATTCTAGAATCTTCCAGTGGTTGTCCTTTTGTGTCTGCCTTATTCACTTAGTATAAGTGCGGGGTCGTCCATGCTCTGGCACATGGCAGCGTTTCGCTCCTTTTTCAGATGGGTTAGACTTTTATTTTATTTTATTTTTTTTAAATAATAAATTTTATGTTTATATTCCCCATACAATTGCAACCCTCCCATTCTGACCCCAATCCCTCCCCTCCCGCCCCCCACCCCCCAAAAAGTGTCTCTGGTTCATAGTTTTTTGTTTGTTGATTTTGATTTTCACTTTCTTATAGTTATTCATTTTCCTGGTCCCTTATTTAAGTTTTCTAGATTCCTGCTATGAGTGAGACCATCCGGTATTTTTCTTTTTCTTTCTGGCTTATTTTGCTGAGCATGATCCCTTCCAGCGCATGTGTTTATCTTTTTTGAATGCTGAGTAATATTCCATGGTGTATATGTACCACATCTTCTTGATCCAGTCATCTATTTTTGAGCATTTGGGCTGTTTCCAAAGCTTAGCTATTGTAAATAGTGCTGCTATAAACATAGGGGTGCAGGTGTTCTTTGGAATTGATGTTCTGTGTCCTTTGGGTAAATACCTAGGAGTGGAATTGCTGGATCATATGGAAGCTCTATGTTTAGTAGGTCCAGAAATCTCCACACAGCTCTCCATAGTGGTTGGACCAGTTTGCACTCCCACCAGCAGTGCAGGAGAGTTCCTTTTTCTCCACACCCTCGCCAACACTTGTTGTTGCTAGTTTTTTTAATATGTGCCATTCTCACTGGTGTGAGATGGTATCTCATGGTAGTTTTGATTTGCATTTCCCTGATTACAAGTGATGTTGAACATTTTTTCATATGCCTGTTGGCCATTTGCATTTCCTCTTCAGAGAAGTTTCTTTTTAGCTCTTCTGCCCATTTTTGGACTGGATTATTTTCTTTGTTGTTGTTGAGTCTCATCAGCTCTTTGTAAATGTTTGTGATCAATCCTTTATCATTAGTGTCGTGTGCAAAAATGTTCTCCCAGTTGGTGGGGTTTCTCTTTGTTTTTGTTATTGTCTCTTTTGCTGTGCAGAAGCTCTTTAATTTGATGTAGTCCCAGCTGTTTATCTTTGCCTTCACTATCACTGCTTTGGGTGATGTGTCTGTAAAGATGTCTTTGATGTGCATATCACGTAGTGTTTCGACTATATTTCCTTCTGTGTATTTTATGGTTTCAGGTCTTTTAAAAGAATAATCACCCCGGTGGCGCAGCAGTTGAGCACTGGGCTGCGAAGCTGCAAGCAGCCTCTGTAGCACCGGTTTGATCCCTGGCTGCCGGGTGAGGGTCCCACATGGCGCACAGACCTCTCCTGCAGCCCGCTGCTCCCCTCAGCAGTGTACTTCGGTCCTTCTGCCTGCTCTGCTCCCCGCTCTGGCTCTGGTGAATTCTCTCGCCGTCCCATGCTTCTGACTGTACCCAGTGCTTGTATAAATAAATAAATAAATCTTAAAAAAAAAAAAGCAAAAAATAAATTCTTAAAAAAAAAAAAGGAATAATCACCCCAAACCTAACAAATGAGCAAAATTTCCTAGTATTACCTCATGAGCCCATGCATGTTTATGCCTCCAAATGTATCTCTTGAACTGTTATCTTACGGTTTGACTGAATCAGGAGGCAAACAAAGCCCAGGTGTTGCATTTAGATGGAAATAGTTCCATCTTGGACAAAACCTCCTTGTAGCTTTTTCTTGCTTTGTGTGTTGGTTGAAGAAATGAGGTTGTTTGCCCCATAGGGCTTCCCTGCTGTGGTCAGGCTGGTGCCATCCTCTTCACATTCCATCATTCTTGTATTCCCTAACTTCCTAACCGAGCCCCTGGGCGGGCTGTGTGTTCCCTGTCACACCACAGCAAGTGTCCGAGGCACCTGGCAGTCCATTCCTAGGGGTATGGAGACGGTGGCTTCAGAGCTGTCCGTCCACCGAGGCACGGCATTTCCCAGTAAGTGCTGCTCAGCCGCTGTGGTCCATGCATCCCTGCGGCTCGGCCACCACTCTCGCCCCAGAATTCTCCATCTGTCCATCTCTCCATCTGTCTGGCAGACTTGTCTGCTGCCCCTACTCCATTGTGGTCCTGATTAGCAACTCCCAGAATTTGGGAGCATTCAGATTTCACCCAAGGTAACTCTTGTTTCCGGTTAGTCTTTGAGTTGCCTAGGAAAGGGGGCCCACACAGAGGGACCCCTGGCTGGCTCTTGCTCTTTTAGGAAAGATACCCCCTAAAAGGAGACTCCTGCTTTGATGGCTGCTCCAGGGGCTACATGCACCCAGAGGCGAGGCTTCTGCTGACGGCAGCCTCTCCCGGAGCTGAACTACATGCTCCCTGATCTGGGGCTCAGGGGCCTGAGAACCCACTGGTCAGAAAAGCCTGCAAACAGGGCCTGGGGGACAGAGGCCCCCACATACCCGTGAATTTAGTGAAAGCTCGGCAAGGACCAGGATGTACCATATTGTGAGTGCCCAGCCAGGGTTTGTATTTTTCCTTTAAAATTGAATCAGGGCCTCCTTCGTGGCACATGCGGTTGAGTGCAGCACTGTGGAGCTGTCCGCAGCCTCTGTGGTGTGGGTTCAAAGCCAGCCGGCCACAGAGATACCCACATGGCATGGCAGACCTCTCCTGTCTCGCCCACTGCTCCCCTCAGCAGTGCATTTCAGTCAGTCTGCCTGTTCTGTTCCCCACTTTGTCTCTGGTGAGTCCTCTCATCTTTCCAGCACATCTGGCCCGGTTCTTGTATGCATGAATAAATAAATCTTTAACTAACTAAATAAATAAATAAATAGAATCAAGGTAAGCTATCTTTTCAAGTAACTATTCAGAGAATGTAAACTTTAAGAAACCTGGTCATTTTCCAAAGTTCAGAGTTGACAATGTGCTAATTTGTTGCCATTGTAAATTAGCAGAGGCCAGTAAGTGCCAGCTGAACAGTCTCCCCTTCTACACTCGCCCTAACTAGGGAGGGAGGACGAGGAGCAGGGAGAAGACACGGCAGATACAGCAGGACAGATGAGGGTGGCCGAAGCAAGAGGAGAGCTGGGTCTATAGATAGCAACAGAGCATGAGCCAGGATGCTGGACTCAGGAGCCAAAGGAAATAAAATACGAGGCACTGCTGGGAGCTGCAGGTCCCATTTTTACTGCTCTACTAATTGTGGTCATAAAAGTAAAATTAGAGAAAAGAAATTAATTTTAATATTGCACTCTACCCAACATGGTCAAAATAGTATTTCAACATGTAATTAATGTAAAAATTAGTATTGTGTTATTTTGCTTTTGGGGGGTGCTAAGTCTTCAAAACCCAAGTCCAATCAGCCAGGTGCAAGTGCAGGCAGGCATTGCCCTAGAGCTTGACAAACTGCTCAGACTGATCTCTCCACTTGCAGTCTGTAAAATGGACACATGCACCCACCCCTTCTAGGGTGCTGTGGGTTGCATAGGAGCCAGTGGTGTGAATGGGCTTTGCAGCCTGAAGCTCTTGCTTCTCTGGGGTCTCTGCCTCGGGAGAAAGACGACAGCGTGGCCAGTGCGTGTGAGCAGAACTAACCTACCGACCCTCTACCTGGTCACTGGACTCAGCTTCTGCTGAGCCGCATGGGGGTGCCAGAGCAGTGAAATTTCACATTACTTCAGGTAATCGAGATGAGGATATGGAGTGTGGTCTTGCTATCTCCTGTCACAGCCTTCCTACTATTTAAAAAAATGAAAGTGTATTTTACTACTCTCTCAAACTAGGGGTGGTGACATGAACAAAGCAGGCTCCTTCTCGCAGGATGGCAGGGACACAGATAGGGAAATGTGTATAAGGGAGCAGTGGCTGTGTTCCCAGGCTGCTTTTGCTTCAAATGTCAGCAAACCCAGTTGGAAACAGCTGAAGCAAAAAGGGGGAACTGACTGGCTCACGTTACTGAAACCACAGGGTGAGGGTGGCTGCCCAGCCAGCTCGTGCCCGGCCCCGCAGCCCTTGGCTCTGCCCCCATCCCCAGCTGCAGGGGGTGACGTGTTGCTTCAGGTGCCAGGCCCCAAGTTCCAGCCCAGCAGGAGCAGGAGTGAGCCGGTCTTGCAGGCTCCCCGGGGGTCCCGTGTCCACTCCTGGAGCAAACACCGTGCTCTTGGCTAGCCCTGACCAGTGACTCGGTCTCCACTGCACAGGACCCAGTTGGGAGGGGAGTGGCTTCCCAGAGGCAAACTGGTCAACTCTTGTCTGCATCGGAGAGGACCGATGTCCAGAGGCCAAGAAACAGCAATATCCACTTAGAATTATGGGGACACAGAAAGGGTGTGGTCAGAGCTGGCTTCGGGGTGTGCCATACCACTCTTAGAACCCCCACACTTGGTTCCTTGCTCCGCTGCTGTCCCCAGCTGGAAATTCTCCCTATTTCAACAAGAGGATCCATCTTTTCATTTCAATAACAAAGCACAGAGCTGACCCGGGATGTGACTAACATCCCGCTACATCACGAGGAAGTGACTTTAGAACTGAATTTTGACAGAGAAAGTGGTAGTTTTCCAGCGGGAGAGCATGGGGGTGGGGAGGAGAGGCCCCCAGCGCCTCTAGCGGCTGCGGCTTGACGTGGCAGCGAGTGGAGAGACGCGCGGGACCTGCTGCGTCGCCGCCAGGGCTCTCGGCTAGCACCTCTCGAGTGAATTAGTACAGACAGGCCAAGCGGATTATGAGATTATTCCAAATGGCCGCTCCAGAGCGCTGCCCCCCCCCTTGCGGGCCAGCTCCTGGCTGCGCACCGGCCCGACTCAGGACCTCCGGGGTCTGCGCCCGGCAAGGTTCGCGTTCCACCTCGGTGATTCACCGCCCAAATATTTATGAATCAGAGAGATGTTTCTAAGAACTGTGTTTTCCAAGTGTTTACTTTATAACAATAATAGTGTGCTTTAATTACCAAGATGACGTTTTTAAACCCTAAATAGAACAAGCCTCGATTGTGTGGGCGGGCATTGCTTTGGCGATGGAGGAGAAACACAGACAGTGAGTCAGGTGGAAGGTTGTTTCGTTTTCATTTCGTGTTTCCTTTGGCCCAGCATGTCAGGACATGTAGGCCAGCCCGTGCACAAGTGTGCAGTGGGGAAGGGGAACGTTCAAAGGAAGGCTTGGAAGTCAGAAGAACAGCCCCGTGCCCACCAGCCTCCCGCTTTCCGAGAGAGCGAGATGGCGGCTTCCCTCCATGAGCCGCCGATGGTCAAGATTTGGTATTGAATATTACAGAAAGTATGAAGTAAGTATAATAATCGAGTATTAATTATAGAATATTTCCCAAACCCTTCCAAGGAATGCTCCAGGCTCAGCCCTTGTTCTTCCGAATTGAGAATCTGTTTGAGTTTCCACCGCAGCCTGATTTCAATTTAAGTAAAACCTAAAAGGAGAAACCAGTGCCCGGGGTCCGGCTGTACAGCCTTTGTCTGCCTTGTTCGAGCTTGTGTTCTCAGCACTTCGAACACCACCTGGCATGGAGCCGACACGCTGTAAGCATTGGATAATAAGTGAATGACTTTATTGCTCTCGGCAATAAATGTGGCAGCTTTTCACGACAGGAAACAAACTAAAACGAGGTGCTGGAAGTTGAGGGAAAGAGATGGTACAGGGGATCTCCTGGTGAGTGATCCCTATGTGACAGCCTCCTCTGCTCACGAGGGAGTGGAGGGGGTAAAGGCCTTGAGGTGTGCTGTCCGCGTCATGTGGTGAGCTGCCTCACCCTCACCGATGCAGCTACAGAGCCCGAAACCCCAGAATCGGAGCACTGTCGGGAATTTCAGAATTTCTGAGACTGGAAGCTCCCCTTGAGGATCATTTGTCATGTTGTTTGATAGGCAGATGATAGATAGATAGGATAGATCAGAAGATGATGGATGGATGGATGGGACGACTGATTGACAGATGATTGATAGATGAGTGATAGATGACAGATGACAGATAGCTAACAGACAGCTCTCACATGTCAGCCTTGCAAACTGGCCTGACTAACCCTATTTCAGCAGCCCAGGCAAGCAAATAGCAGAGCTGGACTCTTGCTGCCTCCTCTCGCTAGAACCATCCCCTTAGCTCAGGTTCCTTGATTAACACAGGACCCTGACTCTCAGCAATGCCCCCCAGTTATTCAGGTAGTGCGGCCCCAAGTCATGTCACTTCCACTAACTCACTGATCTCAGGTGGCCATGAGGATTGGGTTTCCTCCTGTTGTGTTGATGTCAGCCCATGCTAGGTGTAGCAGGACAAAGCCATCTCAGTTTATCTGAGTTTATTGAGGATTAATTAGTCTTTTCATTGCCCTCCTTAGAAATTATTTTACTGTTCCCTTACTCCGTCTCAGCCCCTGACATGTCGTGGGCTTTCAGAAGGTGCTTGATAAGCTTAATCAAGCCAGGATTTGCTTTGCAAGGGGTTCAGCCTTTTGTATCCTTTAGTAGAGGGATTAGAAAAAAGCACAGAAGGATGCCAGCTTCTACCTTCATTATAATATAAAGGTTATTCTCTCATCTTTTAAGAACAAATATGCACTCAGTAGACAAAAATTGGAAAATTCAGAAATACATATAGGAGAAAAATATCACCCATAATTCCAGGACAAAACACTTAATATTTTATGACAGTTGTTCTTTTTTCTTTGTTCATGTATTTTATGATTTGCTTATAGTTTGTATTGGGTTGTAAGTGTTCTGATTTATACATATCTTGCTTCTTAAAACTTCCATGCTGCCTACAGTGCTCCCTAAGTTATAAGTTCTTCCCAGGCATCTTCCCAGTGGTCGCACAGCACTGGGGGAAGTAGATGCTCAACTAAATGAGTGTTTGCTGCGTCCATTCTCAGCTGTGTCCAGCTGAGGATCACTCACTGCTCCTGGCTCTTCACTGTGCATCAACAGAACAGTGTGCGGCCCTAAGGATCCTCCGTGCTCTGTCTATAATTCTCATTTCAAATGAAGGGCATCCGAGATTGGGATGTCACCGTGTTCTCTGTCCCCATGGCCTTCACTAGCCTTGCCTGACTGTGGGCAGTTCCTTCCATGCACTACCACATGCTCTTCTCCCACCCACCCACCCTCAGCCCCACACCCACGGTTGTCCTGAGCAACATTCGTCTGTGTCCAGCCGCTGCCCCGCGCCCCACCTCCCTCCTCTGCTCTCCAGACTCAATCAACCTGATGATTACAACCATCACAGCCACTGTCCCCCCTCCCTTTGCCCCTCTGCCCCCTCCCCTCCACGCATCTCCCCTCTTGCTCAGCAGCAGCTGGCCACACTCCAAAAAAAGGTGCAGGTCTTTACTGTCCTGTTTTACACCTGGCGCATGGGCTGTGGCACCTTCCCTGCAAGTGCCATAAGGAGCAGGAGAGTCTGGAGAGTGCAGTGGGCGCACACTGTGGCCTTGGCCTCTGCCCTCCGCCCTGCACAGCATGTGGGGCCTTGGGTGGGGCTCAGAGTTCCTGGTGCACCGTCCTTGCCAGCCAGCTTGGGCAGAACCTTCCTGCATCCCTTAGCCCTTTCTCTGCCAGGCCTAAGAAGCCTGTGTCCCCATGAGCGGGGGAGCGCCTACAGCAGTCAACACAGTCCAGCACATAGTAGGTGCACAGGAAAGGATTGTTGATGCCCCCTGCAGCACACCTGCTGTGGGCTAGTGCTGACTGCCGGTCCAGTGGGCTTGTGGGCACCTAGACGAGATTTTAAACTCCTCAAGGGCGAGAGGAGCTCTGCTGCTGCCCTTGAGCTCCCGGCGTCTGGAAACGTGCCGATTTCAGGCTCTGGCCCCAGCTACGGGGAAGCATCGACGGCAGGTTTGGACTCACCGGTGAGTCTACCGGAGTGATGCACTGGGCCCTCGGCCACTCCAGTTTCAGTACAAGTTCATCATCAGATGATTTCAGTTCCTCGTATTTTGGGAAACAGAATAAAAGTCCAGAAAGCCCTACTCAGTTTACGCCGTCAAGAGCAAGGCTTATGTTTGTGGTTACAGCAAATTATGGAATAATTGCAAAGTTGGCAGACAGAATGGTATCACCAAGGGCACAGGGACCTGCGATTTGTCAAGTGGAATCTTTTGGGACTGGGGAGAATGACTTTTCTGGCAGTGTCAGCCTAGAAGTTTCCATGCACTGGAGACTTTGATTAGGCAGGGGTGCCCATCTTCAGTGTGGAAACAAAGTCCAAAACAAGAAGCAGGTGCCAGCCTCTGGGGGACTGGAGGACACAGCATTGACATGAGGCCTGAGACAGCCTGGGCCTTCACCAAGTGCCCTAAGCGACTTTCTCAACCCAACTCAGCTTCAGTTTCCTCATCCTGAGACAAAAATGATGATCCTTAACCTCACAGGGCTATTATAGGAGTGAGATAAGAGACTGGGTACGTTTTTAAGTGCTTACCAGTGTGACTAGCATGTAATACGTGCTCAATAAACAGTAATTACTAGACATGACCTGGCCCACGTTGGCTTTTTATTATTATTACTATTATTTGTTTTCAGATCTGTTTGTAAGGGAGTCTGAGAGAGAGATTCCCTTGAGGGTCTAGACCTGTCTGAGGTACCAGGGACTTTTGGGATGCTTTGGTTTCAGGATAAGGTGTGGGGAAGGGAAAAGCCCCCTGCATGCCTGACCTGCGTGGACCCTTGGGGTGCGCTGCCCTTTAATCCTCATTGTCGCTTTAGAAGACTGACCCTTGTTTTTCAGGAGATGCTTTCAGGGCCACCAAAGCCAGAGAGGAGGTGGCAGTGTGGGGGTCTGCCCCCCTGCTGCTCCCCACCCCCACCCACCTATGCACTCCTGGGAAGCTATGCACCCCCCCCAGGATGCCCTGCAGTGCTGCCGCTGCCCCTCTTTGGTCCCAGCGTGGCTGGAGGAGCACCCCCTCAGGAGAGGGCAGAGACTGCTGGTGGCCTGACCGCTGCTGCGGTTCCGTTTGGAGAAAGACTTCGCCATTTGGAGCAATAACACAAGATGAAATCCTGCCATTTGTGACGGCATGAAGGGAACTGGAAGGGACGATGCTCGGAGAAGTAAGTCAGATGATGTCACTCACCTGTGGGGAACAGAAAAATAAAACAAAGGAACCGACAAAACTAAGCCAAGCAGCCCTAGAGATCTAACTGTGGCCTGAAGCTCCAGAGCAGAGGAGCCCCCGACAGTGGGGAGGACTCTGGTGCTTGGTGGTGGCACGGAGTGGAGGGGCACCTGGAGAGCTGTGGGTCTGCAGCCCTACATGGTGCTGTAACCCCCACTGCAGCCATCAAAAAATAACAGACAAATTAGTTAAATAAGAATTTTTGATTCTGAGACCGGGGAGAGCAGCTGTTCCTCTGGACTCAGGCTCCCACCTGCTGAGGGGCAGCATAACCCCAGCCTGGAGCCCCCACCCATCCCCGCCCTGGCTATCATTTACTGCTGTGCCTCAGTTTCCTCATCTAGGAAACAGAGCTGGCTCCAGGACTTACCTCACGGACTTGTTATGAAGAAGAGAGGCACAAGCTGTGTGCAAAGGGTGTCGCCCACAGGTTGCCCAGTGATGCCCAGGCAGCACCCACAGATGTGTGTGTGCTTCCAGGCAGGGAGGGGGCACCCCCAGGGGCCAAGAGTTTAATGTTCACCACCCCATCTCGGAGCCCCAAAAACTTTCCTTTAAAAAGTCCCCTTCATGGTGAACATGTCCATATTTGTTTAATAGAAAATAAGACATAGACACTTATTAATCAAGGTGGGGTGCAGCGTTTCCTTCCTGATCTGGGGTACAGGGGCACCCACACGCACACTTTTGGCCAGCCTGGTGGACAATGATCATTTCCTGCACCCCGCTGCCTCTGGGGCCACGTCGTTTGGAGCAGCAGCAGCACCGGCTCCAGGAACTGGCCCCAGGCCGCCCACCTGGTGCTGCCCTTGACGCCCAGCAATGCCAGCCGGGCTGGCGAGCATCACGCTGTGGGCGGGCAGAAGCTGGACTCCAAGATGGACCCACAGAAGACGAAAGGCAGTGGGCGTTGCAGGGGCAGGACGGGAGGAGATGCCCCTGGACCAGGTGGCCGCTACTGCTTTGTTACCAAACAAGGAGGTTGCCCAGGGCCAGCCCCCACCAGAGACCCCCTTCCTGTGCTCGGACCCTGAGACCTTTCCTGCCCTCCCCGAGCACCGGCAGGGCTGGCCCTGCAGAGCCTCCTGGTAATAGATTCCTGTCAGTACAACACACAAGCAAATATCAGCGGCCCCTGAAATGCTAAAAGTGGGGCGAGGACTGAATGAATCACCCCACATCCACTGGTCACAGGGTGATAAAAGTCGGCCTAGGCTGCCTTTGGGTGTGGTTGGGGAGAGGCGGATGTCATCAGGGTGGGGGCCTGGGTGCTTCTGAGGACGCGGGTCTCCCAAGGGAGGTGGGTTCTCCATGTGTTATCACCACATGGACAACATCTGCCCACATCATCACCTGCATGTGCTGCACCAGCCAGAAGCAACAGCTTTTTGGGAAGAAAAACTTAATGGTCGTAAAAAACACTGATGTGGTCATCAGTCAAAGAGTGCAGTCCAGGGCTGCTCAGTCTCAGTGGTCCAGCATTTAAAAATCCTATGCACAAGGGAAAGACTGGAGGGGATGCACCAACATGGTAGTATCATCGGGTTTCTTCTCCATGCGCTCTCGCTGGTTACCTGGTTGATCCTGACAGCAGCCCTGGTGGCTAGATGGTCCTAGCTGCAGATGGGGCGTGAAGTCCCTGCCAGCTGGCAGAAGCCGCAGGTGGGCTCAGGTCTGAGTCCAGTTGATCGTCCAGCCATGGGGACCCAGTCCTGGATGTCCCAGGTTCCGGACCCCCATTTTCAAATGCAAATGTCTGCACCCTAGGCTTTGACCCTGTCAGGGGGGTATGTGTGTGGCTACTCAAGATCCCGAACCCACCAGGGTGTTCTGCTCTCCAGCATGGCAGCAAGTCCACAGTCAGTTCCTTGGAAAGGTCAAGAGATGAGTGTTCAGACCACAAGCGGTGGTCGAACATTTCCCAGCTGTGGTTTTGGAGGGGAGAGCGGTGCCTAAAGGGGTCTGCCTCTGTGCTGTCAATGCCTCCCCGATGCCCCAGCAACCTGGGGAGAGGATTCCAGGGCCTGGCAGGACGGCCCCAGCAGAGGCTCTCCACCAAGCCCCTTAGATCTAGCCAGGACCCCCCATTTCAGAGCAGTGGGGCCTTAGAAAGGGGGTGCCTTGCTCAACACCAAAGGCAGAACCAGACCAGAATCTGAATTGCCTGCTCCCGGACTGGTCACTGTGTGCTGGGGCTTTGGAGCTGGACGCACTGGCCCGTCCTGCACGGGGAGAACCCCAGGGGGCGCTGGAGCTGCTGGGGGGAGAGTGGGGCTCAATCTGTGGACTCTGCGTGGAGTAGGACCCCTGCTTCCCTGGAGGCATTCATCCCCGATGCAGTCCAGCTTCATCCACACTGAAGTGCCACTGTCCATGGAGAGATGAAGGGGCGTCTGCAGAAAGCCTGCCTTGCTTTCTAATCCACGACCCCCTGCGAGGACCGGCTGCTCCTCCACCCTGAGTGCTCCTAGTGCCTCTCCTCCCTGAGTGCTCCCAACAGCCTATGTGTCAGGTGCTGTCACTAGTGCCTTTCTCAACTGGGGAAACAGAAGCCCAGAGAAGGAAATGACTTCTCCAAGGTGACACAGGCATGGAGCTGAATGCAGAGTCCAAGCGTCAACACCAGGGTGGTGGTGCTTTCCTGGGGGGCCCATTCTGGGGGCTCCTAAGTTAGTAACCTCCCTCAAACTGGCTTTCTAGAAAGCGTGGGCTTCGGAAAACAGAACAGAGAAGAAGAAAGTCCACCCCACTCCCTTCCTGAGATACAGAGAGGGCTGAGCAAGCAGCTCTGGGAGGCCAGGAGCCCTGCTGTTCCCAGGACTGAGTGTAACCCATGTTTCACTTGTTCCTTGCACTCTGGAAGAAATACGGTCAGAGAGAAGGGTGGCGGAGGGAGTGGGAAAGGCTGGTCCCTGGACGGATGCATGGAATGCTGAAACCTTTGAATATCTGGAACTTACTTTTTTTCTCCTTTGCTTTTGGCTTCCTGCAATGTTTTGGTGTTTAGATCAGTTGCCACGTGTGGGTTGTTTTTAGCCTTCCCCACCCCTTTTAACTGTTTTCCCTGCCTTTTGCACAAGCCACGGCATGGTCTCAGTCCTTATCTCACTCAAGAAAACATACCAGGCAGATCCAAATGTGGCTCCCGGGGCCACCTCCAGTCACCTTGCTCCAGCCTCCCCGCCTCCCTGGATTAGCCCAAACTCAGCCTGGCTGGGTGCTCCTTCCCAGAGGAGGGAGTTGCCTTCTTGGGGAGGTGGGGGAGGGGAGGGGTTTTTCCTGCCCTCCTGTAGAGGGGCCGTGAGTCTATTGGACATGGTGACATTAACTTCGGGGTAAATCTGGGGTGCAGCACTCACTGCCCATCTCCCCAGGGGAGTCGTGTCCATGGGGGTCCCCTTTCAACTGCCCTTTCCAGTCTCTCCCGCGCCCCGGTAGGTCACAGTTCTGGGGGTTGGGGGCCGGCTGGAGCAGGCTAGCTGGTGTTTTCCTAGAAGATCTTCAGCCCACCAGGTGGTCCTATTTCTCAGTTCAGAGTCTGTATTAATAGGAGGGGCCGGCTGGGCGCGATCAGCCCGGTCTGCCGACAGCGAAGCAACCGGGAGATTCAAAACCAACAATTACTAGAGTGAAGCCAGAACGATCAGAGGGCCGGGGCAGGATGGTAATAAAAATAAACCAACCCGGGATGTGGACTTCTCCCTTAATTCCCCGCCCTGGATTGTTGGAGGAGCCCGGCGGGACTGTTTGTCCACCCTCGCCCTGAGCTAAGGGCACGCAGGCCCCGCAAGAATGGCCGGGGTGGGACAACGGAATCAGGGTTTAAAATGTAAACCGGGTAAAGAGTTCTGTAGGAGGGTCACAGAGGAGGGGAAACCCGGGAACGCGTTCCCGTGTTTGCCCTCATCATCTTGCTTCAAGGAATAAAGGAGCCATGTATTCCAGCACAGTAGGTAAGTACACGCGCAGATAACCCCAGATAACTTTCATTTAACTTTACGGACGCCTTCCTTCTCGTCTAGCCGCCGACTTCTAGAGGCTGTGCCGACACGCCCGAGGTTTACCTGCTGCCCGGGATTTACCTGCCCGCGCAGTGGCTGGAGAACAGTGTGTGGGGGTGTGGGCGGGGAGGGTGGGGCGGGAGAGCCGTTACCAGGGCGAAAAGCAAAACTAAACAATCGCCCCACGCTTGCTGCGCCCGCCGCTGGAAACCCTCCTGCTGCCAGAGCTGCTCCCTGGGAACCCAGCGTGGAACCCCGGGGCGACCCCACAGGCGGGAAGGGGGTGCTGGTGCGGGGAGCCGGGAGGCAGCTGTCCGCCTTGTCCTGGACGCGAAACTGGGGCGGTGGGGTGGGAGGTGGTGTGGGGGAGAGGAACCCGGCGCCGGGGACTCTGCACCCTCCCCCTCCAGGCTGCGAGGCAGTGAGAGAAGTTGGGGAGCTGAACATAGATCCCCCAGGGGTGGGAGAAGGAAGGGAGGAGAGAGAAGGGACAGATTGGAGGGACAGACTGCCCAGGGCTGCTGGCGACACCCTGGCAAGGCACTTCTCCAGTTCTTACCCCAAATTACCAAATCATGATCTTCGATCGCCCCGCTCCCAGGATGCAGATGAAGCAGGTGTTTCTGTCCTGGGCTGAGCCCCCACTCCCCTCGGGCGCGCATGGGTATCCCTCCCAAGCTGGTTCCAAACGCCGCGGGTCACGCTCGCGCCCACATATACCCGCCGAGGGGACTTGGACGTTCGCGAGTTCTGACGCTCTGAGGCCCAGGCAGCTGGGGTGGGGTGGGGAGGGGTGGGGGGCCTCTGAACCGGGAAATCGTTTGTAAAGGTCATATCGAGTTCTGCAGAAGCCTGGGCTGGAATCCCGGGCCTCGCGATCCCGCCCTTCCCGCCACCCCGGCTTGCTGCGGGGCCTCTCCGTGCGCCGGGTCCGCGCCCTGGGTTCCCAGCCGCCCCGCTCTTCCCGCAGGAAAACACGCGAAAACCAAAGTTTTTTTTTTTTTTTTCCCTTAAATGAGCGCGAGGTGACCCCCGCCCCACCCGGCCGCGCGAAGAAAGCGCCTCCTTCTGCCTCCTGCCCCTGGGGTCTGCGCACCCGCCGCCTCCTGGGCCTGAGTGGCTCTCAGGTCTCCTCGTCCCGTGGCCTTGTTGATTTACTGTCAATTTCCGCACGCTTTGTGGCTGTTCAAAACGCCCAACCCTCGCGATCCCACCTCTAGCCCTCGCCTGGGAGTGGGGATCCCCACCCACCCCCGGACCGCTCGGCGTGTGGGGTGTGCGGGGCTGCGGGCGCACGGCGCGGCCCGACCGCTGCCCCCCGCGCTCGGGTTGACCCGAGACGTCTCGCGGGCCCCATCGCCGAGGTCACCCGGCTGGTAACGGTGCGGCTTCGCCCGCGGGCGCCTTCGGCACCTCTCCCCCCCGAGGCTACCGCCACGGTTCCCACCCCGCCCCTGCCGGAGACCCGGGCGTTGGGCGGGGGAAGGGGTGCTTTCCTGAAGCCCCAGAAAATGACCACGCATTTTAGAGAAAGGTCGTGCCCGCTTCCCAGACTCACCTAGTCTGGGCAGCGGCCAGGACCCGCCCCTACACCTCCCACCCCCCTGCGGAGGGAGAGATGCCAGCGCGGTGGAGTCATGCCGCTGGCCTGGGCACCATTGGCTCATGCCTGGAACACGCAGCGGCCAGCGCGCACCTCTGGCGGCCAGCCCGGGCGGCTCCGGCCCTGATATGGAGCGAGAGGGCGGGCGGGAGAGCGTCGGAGCGGGCCGGCCGGAGCAGGCTCCTCCCAGAGCTTGCATCACCAGCCCCTCCCGCCTCCCCTCGCCCGCCCCCCGGCCCGCCTCGCCTCGCCTCGTCGGCGGGTTCTAGGGAGAAGCTATTAATAGCATTACGTCAGCCTCGGACTTGTAGAGTGGGCGCGTTGCCAGTCCCGGGGCTATAAAAGGGGTGATGCAACGCGCTCACGGACACAGCCGCGCTCAGCCCGGCGCGCACCACCTCGCGCTCGCCCCGCGCCGCCGCCGGAGCCCACCGCCCGCCGGTGCCCCAAGCCCCGGGACTGACAGCGAGACCCGCCCGCCTCCCGGACCCTGGCCGCCCCGCGCGGACACTGGAGGTGAGCGCAGGCTTCCGAGGGGGCGAGCGCGGCGAGGGGCTCCCGGCTTTCGCTTTGCGCCCCTGGGATAACCCGCGCCCCGCGCCCACCCGCGCCTTCAGCCCCGGCGGGAACACCCCTCTGGCTGAACTACCAGCCTCCGCGGCGCCTCCGCGTCACGGAAAGTTTCTCCCAAAGAACTTTCTCTTTTAACTTGGGGTTCGAAAGGCTCCCGGCGACAGAGAGGTCGGGCTCCCGCCGCTCCACCCGCTCGGGGCACCGCTCCTCCGCCCGCCGCGCGGACTTAGCCGGTGAGAGCCGGCGGCACTGGGTGCGCGGGGGTCCCGGGCGGTGGGGGCGCCGTCCGGCTCCGTCCGTCTCTCGGCTCAGGGCACGGTCACTCCCGATCCCATCCCTCCGAAGTCCGCCGAGGGACGGCCTGGGACCCGACGGGATGAATGGCGCGGGGCCGGGCGAGCGGGGAGCTGGGGAGAAGTTAGCGGGGTGAGTTTAGAGGAGGGGCGCGCTCGGGTGCCGGGGTCGCGGTCCGGGACGCACCGCGGGGAGGGCTCCGGCGCAGGCGGGCTGGGGTGTCCTGTTTCGAGTCTGTCACACGCTTTCTTTCCTACCTGTGGCTCGAGCTCTGGTTCTTCCCGCGCCGGGTTGCGGATTTCTCTGCTTCTCGGCCTGGAAGGCCCGCTGCTGGGGGCAACCGCGGGGGAGGGGAGCGGGGTGGGGGGGCGAAGTCGGTGGAGAGATAATAGAGGGAACGGCGGGATGTCCAGTGGCCAGACCCCGAGAGCTCACACGCCCTCGTGTCCTTGCGCCCGTCCCGGCTGGGCAGGTGGGCACAGACACGCGCCCCTCTGCCCGTTTGCAGGTGGTGCTCGGACCATCACCAGAAAGGTCCTTTCCGGAGAAGTTTTCCAGATTCTAGAGCATAGCTGTAGGGAAAGGGGTCGGTGAGAGGACCTGGATGAGGGGTCTCTAATGTCACCCCCAGCCTCTTAGGCAGTGGAGTTAAGGGGACTTCCCTTTAGGTTAGCGCTTCTCCAGCTTTCTCTCCTTGGGTTGGCTCTCCTCTGCTCCCCGCCCCCCATTTCAGCTCATCTTCTTCCTTCCCTGCACACCACTTCCTTTTCCCTAACTCTATCTCCTGGATCTCATAATCTCCCTTACAAATAAAGGTGTTGCTGAATCCTGGAGGAAAAAAAACTGGGAGACTAGAAAATCTGGGTGCACCTGTTTCAGTGCCGGCCTCTGTCTCCCCAACTTTCAAGGAAGGGGAACTTGGTATCGCAGCCCTCTTGGCTTTCAGTGTCTGTTGTGCAATAATGCTGCACCATATCATGCTCGCTTTTGTGGCTCTCCTGGACAAAGACTGGGGTATGGGTGTGCTTGCAGGGATCCCTGCCTGGGTGGGGAGCAGCACCCAGGCTGGTGCGTGGATGAGACGGAGCCCCTTTGTGACAACCCCTGGAGCTTTGGGGTTCCTCCCATCTCTATCTCTTTCTCCCTTCCCCACCCCCCTTTTCTTGCTTATCTTCTTCCCTCTAACCTCCTGGCCTTAGTTCTGGCCAAGTCTCCTGGGGTGAGTGCCAGGTTTCCAGGACGACTGACACCTCATCTCTGTCTGAGCCAGTGGGTCTCGCGGTGCTGGACCCATTGCTGATTGGACCAGCTTGGCATGGGCCAGGCCACTCGCCAGCTCTAAGGCCATGGCAGGTCTGGCCACCGCGCTGGACCTTTTGACTCCATCACAGTGTGAGGACCTGAGCGATGACACTGATGTCCAGTGTTCCATTGCATCCCATGGAACCCCAGATATCTTCCTGTTTCAACTTGGGGCCTGGGCTCAGAACAGGGTCAGTGTGACCATGGTGGAGGAGGAAGTACATGGCCACAGAAACTCTTTAAGGGAGTGATGGTTTCCGCGTGCAAGAACGGGTTCTTTCGCGAGCACATCAGCCCAGTGGAGATGGCACAGAGTAGGATGGACTCGA
This sequence comes from Talpa occidentalis, assembly GCF_014898055.3. Classification (NCBI taxonomy): domain Eukaryota; kingdom Metazoa; phylum Chordata; class Mammalia; order Eulipotyphla; family Talpidae; genus Talpa; species Talpa occidentalis. Next base: position 69,955,455 of record NW_023605194.1, on the reverse strand, counting down.
CCTGGGGTCAAAGTGTCAGGAGCCCAGACGTCCGTCCCCTGCAAAAGAAGCCAGGCTGGCCCACATTCTTGCAGCTTCCAGTTAATTCTGGGTTAAGGGGCTAAACTGCCTGAACGACATTCTAAGTCCCTGTGAAATGAGGAGAGTGGGGCCCTGGTGAAATGGCTGCCCAGAGATGTGCGGGACAGCCTTGAGGGACCTTCGATCTCCCAGACAGCGCTGCGAGGGACAGGGCAGGCAGCACGGGTCGTTTTACAGACTTGGAGACTGAGGTCAGAAAGGTGAGCAGCTGCAGGTGGGCGTTCAGCGCAACAGGCCTGCCCTCAGGTGACACCCGGCCTTCTAGTGGCTGGGAGACGCGCCCCCTGATGGCTGCAGAGACCCACTGGCCTCCCTTTGCAAGATGTCTCATGAGCTTCGTGGCACAAGACGAAAATTAAAAGTGAAAATTCAGCCTCGTTGTGACTACTAGGAAATAAAACCTGGGAGCAGAATTTCCAGTTAGAGAAATTCATGAGTAAAGTTTCACTTTCTTGAAAATGATGAAACTGCCAACTGTATGACATGATTTCTGATCAGAAGCTCTGAAGCAGAAGCCCAGGGAGCGCAGGGCGTGAGCAGGACGAGTGCCAGGCCCAGGCAGAAAGTCCACCCAGAAACCCCCATGCAGATTCCATGTTCTGAGAGGGGCTCCGGCTTCTGAAAGCTGCCTGAGGATTTCACTTCATTTTCCAAGTGAGAACAGCCTGACACCGACTTGAATCTTGAGAATTAGCCAAGAGGGTCTCAGGAAAACCCACCGATGCAATTTTCTGGGGACTTTTCACATTTTTACAACCCGTTTCCATCCCCAAGTCAGCCCATTGGATGCTTTCAATAAAAGCATTCCACGCCATTGACATGGTCCAGCTTCTTTTATCAGAGCTGCTGGTTTTACACTGTTGGGGGTGGGGATCCCCAACAGCAGACCCCACACCCTGACAGCTCATTAATAAGTTGAGCTGCAGGGTGTGAGAATTCCCAGCACTGCGTGGGAAGCAGGTGTCCCCACTGTAGCCCTAGCACCATCCCCACCCTGTTGGGGTTCAAGATGGTTGGCAAGGGAGGGAACCATGAATGCATGGGAGACTCTTGAGCCTCTGGCTTTAGAAGGCTGGTTTCTCAGAGTTTATCACCTGCTCCAGATGCTCCTCCCAGGAACCTAAGATGAGAGGATTAGAACATCATACTGACTCACTACCGGGCTTTGGGGAGAGGACTGTGCCCCTCTCCTGGGCCTCCTTTGTGCTATCCCGTGGCGCCCGAGGGCCCGGAGCACTTACCTCCATCAGAGTGCCCCAGATATTAAAGGGGGACTGAGAAGCAGGATGCTCTACTCAAAAATGTTTGGGATCAAAGAGTGTGACCACCCTGTGCCCTGCCACCTGGACCCCACAGAGCGTCCAGCAGACACCAGTCCCGGCTGAGTGACCCCGGGGGCCAGGAGTTTTGGATCTGCCAGCCACAGCATGTTCTCCAAGACAGATGCATGGATCAGCCCCGCAACTTCCTGCGCAAGCCAACAGGGATCGAGATGGGGTGTCTGCTACCAGCTCTCTCCTGCCGGGGAGAAGGCAGGCGCTGGAAGGGGCAGCATGACCCACGAGTCCATGACCTCGGGCCTAGAGCTGCGGAGCCCAGTCTGGCATTATGTGGGTAAAAGGCCCCCCTCTACCTTCCCCAGGACACGTGCAGCCCTGAGCACGCCCTCAACATGGACAGGCCAACAGGTCATCAGAGAGGTCAAGTGTGACTCCTTGCTCTGCCTCCCCTGTCACTTCAGCTCCAGGACCTATGCCCACCCACGCCCCCCGAGTTTGCCCCCTGTGGCCGGTTGGTTTCTGCAGTACCGCATCCCGTAAGGAGCACTGGACACAACCCAAAATCCAGGACCTGACGCTGCCTCCAACCAACTCTGCGACTCTCTGCTTGTCTAAACCTCTTACCTCAGCTGTAAAATGGGCAGCCTGAGCCCTCTTGTCCACGTGAGGATGAAACAAGCTGATGCACGGGCAGTTCCTGGTTCCAGGAGGTACCTGGTAGATGTTCAAGGTGTGCCAAAGGCCTGGACTCAGCTAGTGACTACAGGGTCCTGGATGGAGAGCCATGCTCCAGGCCTCCCACCACACTCCCCCCAGGAGAGCTGGCCGGAGGAGGGAGAGGGACGTACCAGCAGGAAGAGGATTGTGACCTCCTATCCCAGAACACCCGTTCCAAGGCCCCACTGGGAGCCTGAACAACTAATACCAAACCCAGATGCACAGTGTTATTTCCTATCAGTACAGACCTAACAGAAAGTTGAATTTATAAGTCAGGCACCATAAGAGATGAACAAGAACTAAGAATAAAATAGAGCAAGTATAATAGCCTGTCGTAGAAGTCATGTGGAGTCTCGTGGTCTCTCTTGAAATATCCTATTGTATGTAGTATTTTTGGACCGCATTTGCCCATGGGTAACCCTTGGAGGATGAATCTGAAGCTGAGGGGGGATTACTGTTTATGGCAGGGAGACATGGGTGGTGGTGCATGTAACTCTTACTATTTCTACCCTTTATTTTCCCCTCATCCCTTTAGGTTCTCTGGGCTGTGGGTGGGACCTCAGAGGCCACTGATAGCCACCCCCTCCCCAGGACAACCATTCAGTTTTGCCCCTAGGGCTCAGCAGGCATGGGGGTGGGGGTTATAGAGCCCTGGTGGAGACTTCAACCCCCTGGCTCCAGCTCTTGCCAGAGAGGGGCGAGACTCACTTGAGCTGGGGCACGTGGCTTTTTAGCCCCAGAGCTGGTCCCAGGCTCCCCTCCTGACCCCACGAGGCTGACCAGCACCCCTGAAGGAGTCCAAATTCCTATCTCTCCACTTTGCTTTATTCTGACGTCTTTTGCATCACCGACCGCCACCTTGTCCAGGGTCTCAAGGATTGCCCTTGTGACCTGAGTCCCCCCAAAACCCTGCCAGGGTTTGAGGTAGAGACATACCTGTTACTTTTCCTGTTGAATTTACTTCCCCCCGAGAAATCGGGGGCATTATTTGCTCACTTCAAGGGCCCCCCACTCTACTTTTTCTCCCACTCACTGATAGATTTGAGCAGATTTCAGATGCCCTCCAGGTTTCTTCTTGAGGAGAGACTGAAAACAGTGTCGCACAATAGTCTCCCTGCTGTGGGTTGCTCTTCCTCCTGAGCAGCTTGAGGCCATACTCACCACACTCTGGGCACGCAGGGGAACGCTCCTTGGCACCTCAGTGGGCATTTTATCCTTATCACTGAGCCATGTGTTTTTATTTTTTTTAAAGATTTATTTATTTATGAATACAAAAACTGGGGTACAGGCCAGAGGTGCAGGGGGTGAGAGGATTCACCGTAGACAAAGTGGGGAGTGGAACAGGCAGATTGACTGAAATCCACTGCTGAGGGGAGCAGCGGGGAGACAGGAGAGGTCTGCTGCGCCATGTGGGTAGCTCCCTGGCCGGGGATGGAACTCGTGCTGCAGAGGCTGCGGACAGCTTCATAGGTTGCGTCTTAACCCCTTGCGCCACCAGGGAAACCCGCTGTGTGTTTTTAAAACCCCTGTGCTCAAGGTGAGGCTGGTGTGAGGTGAAAACCAGAAAAGCCAGGGGCTTCCAGGACTGTCCTCTTGGGGGCTCTAGTCTTGGAGGTTGGAGGGGAGGACTGTGGGTGGGGAGACTCCATGCCATGTCCCCAAATCCTTAAAGCAGTTTGGGTTTCTGTGTGTCTTTCAGCAAAATGATGCTTCAACACCCAGGCCAGGTCTCTGCCTCAGAAGTCAGCGCCTCGGCTGTGGTGCCCTGCCTGTCCCCTCCTGGCTCGCTCGTGTTTGAGGATTTCGCTAACCTGACCCCTTTTGTCAAGGAAGAGCTGAGGTTCGCCATCCAGAACAAGCACCTGTGCCAGCAGATGTCCTCGGCGCTGGAGTCGGTCACGGTCAGCAGCAGACCCCTCGAGATGGCGGTCACCAAAGCCGAGGTAAGGGCTTCTCCCATGGGCACCCTCTCAACACTGCCCTCCCTCTGCCGCCCACTGCCCTCCAGGGTCCAGTGTGCACAGGCCTCATCCTCGAACAAAAAGAACAAAACCCAGGAAACCATTGCCTCAGGGAGCATCCCCAAATCAGTAATGTGCAGCGTGAGATGGGTGGGGTCAAGGAGGGAACTGCGTGCAGCAGGAGGGGCCGGGAGTGGTGGGATTGGCTTGCCTTCAATCAGGCGGTTGGGCAGGCCTGGGAGAGAATGGTCTTTGGGCAGTGACTCAGGGAGGAGAGGCACAGTCTTTGGCAAAAGAACAAGAACAGGACCCTGAGGGGCTGTGGTGGGACACGGGGTCAGAGTGGCAGGTGGCGGTGCGGAATGGGGACAGGGAGCAAGTAGGAGCCATGGGAGTGGGTGCAGGGGGACCTGCAGGTCTCGTGGGCCTGTGCTCTGAGAGTGGGCAGCAGGAGCAGTCATCAGAGCACTTATAAATGGGCATCAGGTGCCCACAGCGCTCAGCTTCCATCTTGGAGACCAAGTTGGTTTACTGACCAGTGGGACTGGCAGAGAGGAGGAAGGACTCGGGGTCTGTGTGGCAGTGAGGGAGCACCCATCTGCGGTGGGAGGATTGGCGCCCTGCTGCGCCCCGGTGGAGGAGGGCTGGGAGCCCAAAGGACAGTCGGGGCAGAGGTGGGGTCTCAGCACAGGGAGGATATTTAAAGCCAGGAGTCATGTGAGCTCCTCGTGTCCAGTCTGCCACTGTGCAGGTGGGGTTGAGAACTCCCGGGCTGGTGGCCGGACTGCACCCCCAAAACCACAGCCCCTTGGAAGGGGCCCGTCTGTCTCTGACCCTGGCACCGCTGCCTACACAGCCACCTCTTCCCAGACACCTGGGGTCACAGATCAGGAGAGGGTCCGGGAGTTGGTGGCCATGACCTGGACCAAGGTCTTGACCTTGACGGCACGGTTGAGCCGGCAGGCCCAGGTAAAGGAAATGGCCCAGAGACTGAGCTCGAGGCAGCTGGTTCTGTCAGGTGGTTGGCAGACGTGAGCCAGCAGCAGACTGACCTGCTGAGGGTCTGGCCGAGGCCTGTCGAGAGCTGGCCTGTGGGGTGGCCTCGGGGCCAACGGCGGAGCACATTGGGGGCAGCCTGAGGGGCACCGGCTATGTCCCCGCTGGCCTCCAGGAAGGCCCTAGGGCCCAGTCTGACATTGGACATCATAGGGCGGGCCTGGGACACCTGAGGACATGTTTTCTAAGTTTCTAATTATATACGTTGAGGCAACAGGTGAGTGGAGCGGGCGATCCCCGCATGAGGAAGGGAAGCACTGAGAAGGCTGAGCGGTGTGAGCCGGGGTCCTCAGTTTAGTCTAAACCATCTGCCTGGGAGTAAGGCAGAGGCCTCTCCCACTTCCCCTGGACTCTGCTTCTCCACACCGCCAGGCCTGCCCAGCAGAGCCAGTGCCGTGCCCCCAGAGGACGCGAGGGACCTGGTGTCCAGGAGCTCCTCGGTGCCAGCTGTGGCTGTGGGGCCCTGTCTTGCTGTCACAACTGTGACAAGCGACAGGACAGACCCGAAACCATCACCCCTCAGCCACAATAAGGGCTGCACCCCACCCTTAAAGCGAACCCAGGGCTGGCGTTGCCCCTCCGCCAGGATGCTCCCTGGAAGACCAGCTCTTCAGGCAGGATGGGGCGTGTCCTGAGGGCCCTCAGGACTGACTGGGGGGTGGAGGATGAGCAAGAGATCAGTATTTACTGCTGAACCATGGGCGATTTTAGCTCCCACCGCCCAGCAGCTGCGGGGGCTTCTCCTGAATTCTAGAAGGAGGTGCCATGAGGCTCCAGGTGAAGTGGAGGGAGATGGTGGGGCTGCCCTTAGGTCGAGTCAAAGCGGCTGGGGAAAAGTTGGCCAGGCTGTTGTAGGGCAGGGAGAGGGCCACCCCAGAACCCCTAAACCTGCCTGCTCTGAATAGTTTCTGCCATCCCCCACATCAAGACAAAACATATAAGACCTTTAATGGAAAGGAACAATACAGAAAAGACAAAGAATATAGTTTCTAAATTAAGTACCCAAAGTTACCTGTTCTCCTAGTGGGTAAAAGTCCCACTGAATGGGACTGGCCCAGAGCAAGGCCTGAAAACTGCCGCTGTCTAAAGCACCTTCCAGGGGGGACCCACAGGAAAGGGTCAGAAATAGCCAGACAAGTCTGGGAGGAAAAGAGCAAAATCAAAATCAAGATAAGTAACGTTCCTGAGATGATTTCAGGGTCTAGGGGGTGGACATATTTATCAAAGGGGGCATGTTTCCTGCTTAAGCGGGTACAGTTACTACCAACTACCAGTTATCAGTGTGACTACCATAATCTTATTTCTAAATCCAAACGCATCTTTAAAGGAAGCTGAATTTTAAGTTACAAATATCACCAGTGCACTCTCAACTAATGGTTGTTTCATTTTCATTATTCATTCTTAAGCATGGGGTGGGGGCTGTGACTTTCGGAGTCCTTTAGCATCAGGCTGCCTCTGCTTGCCTGATTTTGCTGGCAGTAAGGGCAAGAGGGTCGAAGCCCTTCATCCCAGTAATTGTGTGCCCTGTGGATTTTCTAGGTCGCCCCTGAAGAAGATGAGAGGAAAAAGAGGCGACGGGAAAGAAATAAGATTGCAGCCGCCAAGTGCCGGAACAAGAAGAAGGAGAAGACGGAGTGTCTGCAGAAGGTGAGCGTGGCCTAGCCCCGGGCTCCTCCTCACCCTATGGCCCAAGGGGCTTAAAAGCCCCCACGCAGAAGTACTTTCCCAAGAAGGGCGTTGTCACTGTTCCCAGAAACGCCAGGGGTGGGAGGAGGCAGACGCAAAGGTTTATCTCAGCCAATGAGACTCAGGCATGGAAGCAGGTGTATGTGAAACCACAGAGTGCCCGGTGCCCACATTCTTGCAGGCCTGGCCCGTCCCCACACGTCTGGCCAGCAGTTCCAGGCCGCAGGCTGCCCGCCCAGTGAAGAGGCTTCACTTGCTCATTTTCCCAAGAAAAGGAAATGCGAGTCCCCTTTGGCTGGCTATGAAAAGCCTTTAATTAGTCTCTGCAAACAAGTTGTTTCCTTAATCCACAAGCAGCGGTTGCACTTACTTGGATTCCTGTCTGGTTCTTAGCTTAGCTGCCCTTCCTCTTCGCTCATCCCAGAGTCCGAGCCCCTGGCTACCTCTGTGAACCCCCGTCCCTGTGGGTAGGGGTACCCTGGGGCAGCCTCCCCAGCAGCTGTGTCCCCTTCCCCAGTGTGGGCCAGCCAGGCCCCTGTCCATGGCCCCCGAGGCAGTGGTTGTCTCAGCCTGTCAGTGAAAATTCAGACCCTTGTGTGAATTCTTCAGGGGAGGTGAGCTTCTCAGAAATCAGTGACTCACAGAAGCCAGTGCTGGAGACTGATCTCTTTCAGCCCGAGGCCTCCGTGGGTCCAGAGGAGCCATGCCTGGTGCTGGGCACAAAGTGGGTCTGGGCGGTGATTTCTGCTGGGGTTCCTGGCTTTGAGATCACAGCCTGCCTCTGTGGGGGAGACTCAAGGGCCTCCATGTTCAAAAGCTTCTTTGGGGTCTGGATTCCCCCACCTACTGCTGCTGACCCAGCCTGTGGGGCACTGTAGCTGGAGGCCAACAGCCCCAAGGGTCCTGGAGGCCCCTTCCCCACCTAGCCCTCCCCGGGGGCCTGGGCCCCAGAGCTGATGCCTCTGTCTTGCCCCCAGGAGTCAGAGAAGCTGGAGAGCGTGAATGCAGAGCTGAAGGCTCAAATTGAGGAACTCAAGAATGAGAAGCAGCGCCTGATCTACATGCTCAACCTGCACAGGCCCACGTGCATCGTCCGGGCGCAGAACGGGCGGACTCCGGAGGACGAGCGGAATCTTTTCATCCAACAGATAAAAGAAGGGACATTGCAGAGCTAAGCACAGGGTGCGGGGGCCAAGGGGGAGTCCTCATCGAACCCTCCTTTTCCATCCAACATCCTGAAGCCATTGGAGATCTGACTTCCTGTGCGCCTCTCAAATCCCAGCAGCAAGGCCTGTCGAGGTGGGGCCCTCGGTGACTCGGGGGCCTCCACTCTGCCCCAGAGTGGACTTGCGGCCAGGGACAGGGTCCCTCTGCCCTCCACGCCAGGATTTAGGCCTGACATAGTGGCCATTCTTGGACCCCCCAGATGGCCCCTTGGTAGGGTCCTGCCCACTTCTCATCCGGATTCTACCAAAACCAGGACCCCTACCCCTGGATTCATGCAGCAGTGTCTGTGCCTTGGGTGGATGGCAAGGACCACCTCTGCAGCAGCTGCCGCTGTCACAGACAAGGTCGTGGAGTGAGAATGGCACGTAGGAGGCCGAGCAGGCCAGGCTGAGCTTCCTCGCGTATGCGCCATGAGTGGGAGTGGACGTGGTGCAGAACATGGCTCCAGCCGCCTCGTGCTCCTCTCTCGTCTGTGTGCACATCCCGGTGTGACTTCTTCCTGACTTCCTCAGTCCTGGTTTCTGAGTGTGCGAGACGCCCTCTCCCTGAGGGTGCAGTGTCTGACAGGTGGCCGGAAGAGCTGGCCAGCCCCGGCGTCCTGCAGACTACCCAGACATCAGTCACACTCATGGGCAGATGGCGACCCTCGGTGACAAGCTCAGCAGTGGCTTCCCAGGAAGCAAGTCCTGCTCCAGGGGCTTGGGACTCTCGCTCCACCTCCAGGTCGGGGTTCTCGCTGGGCTGGAAGAGCCGAAAAACCTCCCATATTTCTTTCCTTGCCGTCAAAAGCCACCTCCAAGGGCGCTTGAGGCCCGGTGATGCCCAGGCTTTAGCATTATTGGATGTGAATGGCATTGTTTTTGTCACGCAGGTGTTGGTGGCCACTGGCCTGGAGGTCACTTGCTATGGCCGCAGAACTCTGGGCCTCAATTCTGACATTTCTGTGAAATACTCAGAGTGTTTATTCCTATTCAGTAGTATTGCTACAGTTTACTGTAAGAGAAGATATTACTTATTTATCCTTGTACTCCTAACCTGTCAAGATAATAAACATTGGACCCAGGCATGGTACATGTCACTGAGTGGTGGCTTCTGTTTGATTAGTGGGTGGGTTGTTGGGACGTGGCCACTCTTCTTCCTCCTGTCACCGGTAGTCTCAGGAGGTGTCTGTAGCATCACATATACTCCAGTTTTGGGCCTTTGTCATTTGAGGTGCTGCAGTCCCAGCCTAAGCCTCAGTCTGTGGCATCTGAGCTTCCATGTCTCATTGACAGACCCCGAAACACAGCCCCATCCACCTCCAATTAGACCTGCTGTGGGCCGTTTAGAGTTCAGATGTCAGCTCTGAATTGCTGAATACCTGACTGTCGGTTCTGTGACTGTCCAGAGGCCTGGCACACACACCTGTGGCTGAGCCTGAGCCTTGGGCACCTTCCGTTCTGCCAGAGAACTCCCCAAGGAATGGCAGGAATGACCTCGTCACCAGGTCCCAGTTGTTGTAAACATGTGCTTCCCACATTGGAATGGGAGGCGGGGAGGAAGATCCTCCCAGGTGACACGAGTGTGAACATTCCAAGAAAGGCCTTCCGCCTAGTTTTCTGGATGCTCCAGGCACACCAGCCACCCCCCAATACCCCGCCCCGCCTTGAGCCTGCGCACCAACATAACAGCCAAGGAATCAAAACCTTTGATTTTGATCAAAACCTTTGACACAGTCCTTTGAACCTGTGTCTGGTTCCTTTCAAGCCTCACCTGGTCCCAGGTATTCCTTTGTTGCTTTAATTGCACACCAGGGTTACCTAATCTGTCAAGAGCCATCTGGTGGAAGCTCCCTCATCACCCCTCTTAGCAGATAATCTGCTCACCTCATCTTGGGGGGAGGGGAGTTTGCAAGCATTTCTGTTGGTGGCTCAGGTGCCATGATGAAGCACAAGGTGATTCTTTTTTTTTTTTTTAAGATTTGTTTATTATGCATACAAGAACCTGGGTACAGGCCGGATGTGCGGGATTGTGAGAGGATTCACCAGAGAAAGAGCAGGGAACAGAACAGGCTGAGTGACTGAAGTTCACTGCTAAGGGGAACAGCAGGTGAGACAGGAGAGGTCTGCTGCACCACGTGGATATCTTGCCTGCCGGCCAGCTGGGATCAAACCCCTGCTGCAGAGGCTGTGGACAGCTTTACAGCGCTGCACTCAACCGCCTGTGCCATCAACCTGAGACAGCAGCAGATTAGAGAAGGGGGCAGAGGATTTGGCATCTGAGACAAGTGATGCATATGATTAATGAAGTTTTATTTTTGACAAATGCACTAAAAATAACTTTGTTTTCTGTAGCCAAGGTTCTATTTTGATACTTTTATTTTTTTTAAAAAAAGGATGAAGGTGTGTTTACCACCAAATTGTTGAGTTCATCTGAAGGTTGGACGTGGGGGCTGGGAGGATGAACGTGGCTGGCTCTCCACCAGTCAGGCATGCGGCCAGCCGGACAGGGGCTGCTCCTGGGGCCTCCCACAGGGGTGGTGATGTCACACTGGGGGCGCTCCCAGCTCCTGGCCATGGGTCACCGGGCCACTTCCTGAGGTCTGATACTTATTTCAGAGCAGGGAAGGGTTCTGGCACAGGACCAGGGTTCTGGAACAGAATCCTTTCACTTTCCACCAAGAACCAAGATGGTGTTTTCCATCTTTATCTTAATTTCTCCCTGTGGGCTTTAACTGGGCCCTGGAGAGCCACCTCAGGGTTTCCTCCTTCCTAGCCCCAACTCCGTAGGCCTGGGCACCGCTGGGCCGTGGGTACAGGGTACTCAGGAATCACAGTGAGTCCACACCTTCCCGGTTAGTCCTCTCCCAGCTCCTCCTGGTGCCCCTGACCCCAGAAGCATCTCTATTCTCTGGTGGAAAACCACTGTGAAGAAGGAATTCATGCAGTGGCAACTACAGAGGGGCCTGATAATGGCCAACATTCACAGAGGGAGCCGACAGGCACAAGGTCACATAGTTGACCTTCATTGAGCTGAAATCTGTGCTTCTGAACTCTAAGGGGGCCAAGCAGGGGGTACATCTCACCAGGGTTCAGCATGATCTCAGTGCTGGGCAAGCACCACCACTACCAATTCCAGAACTTTTCACTTCCCAGATGGAGCCCCCTCCCCACTCCCTGCACCCCTCAACCCTACTAGGTCTGGATTTGCCATTCTGAACAATTCCTATAAATGGCATTGCATACCATGAGGCCTGCTGTATCTGGTTCTTTCCCTGAGCATCGTGCTTTCAAGGTCCACCCACGTGGTTGGGAAACAGGGTGGTCACGGTGGGGTGGTAGGCTAGGCTGGAATGGATGCTGGAATGTCCACCCAGGCTCCAGACAAGAGCAACCAGAAAGCCCAAAAAGGCCAAAAGCCAAAACCAAGGGCTGGAGCAGTACAACACCCACTTGTAGGGGCCTGTGGGCTCGAGCCAAACAAAGGACAGTGCCCGATAAGAGGACAGGTCACTGTCTGTGGGTTCTCATCCGCGCACACAATTGCACGAGGCTTCAGGCTCAAGGAACAACCCCGGGGTTTATTTTACAACGGGGGAAAAAGAGCTCACTGTGGTCACCAGAAGCACAAGAAGAGCGCCGGCCACCTGTCAACAGAGCTGGACCACGCTGGCCAGCCGGGGTGGTCACTACTGGTCCCCCAAGGTGGTGTAAGAGACACCCAATATTAATGGCTCTCTGTGAGTTGTTGGGCAACACCAACAACAGCAGCTCTTTGAGACCCCAGGCCAGGGCCCCTGGTGCACCTTTCAGGGGATGAGAGACAGGACCGAGGCCCAGTCTCTGCAAAGGTCTTCAGCTTCTCTTCCTCCCTTGGAGGGTGGATGCTGGACACTTCTTTTCTTCTTCTTTCAAGGTCGGTATCTGGTCCTTCTTTCTCTGGAGGACAGGGACAGTGTCGTCCCCTCCTCTCTCTAGAGGCTGGAGTATCCCTCAGGCCCTCCTGCCTGGCTTACACCCTCTTTCAGGGTGTCCCACCTGAATGGACCATTTTCCAATCCTGTGGCTGATTGGACCACTTAGCACCAATCAGCTCATAGCTCACACCTGGTTGGTCCATCCCATGATCCAGGAAGTATACATAAAAGGGAGGTTGCTGGCTCCCAGGAGCCACAACCAGAACCTGTTTGTGGGGGAGCAGGTGAGAGACGCTCAATGCTGCTACTGGCTCCCGCCACTGAGGCAGCCTCAATTCCAGCATCAGGTGCACTTCTTTTCATGACTGAATAATATTCCACTGTATGGAGAGACTGCATTCTGTTTGTTCATCTGTTGATGAACGGGTCTGAATATTTTAACAAAAAGTATCCTCAAGGAATGACCCTCTACAGTGGGGTCTCAGACATAACGCCTAATGGAAGGTAAGGAGTTGGGGGCAGCATTCTCAGGACTTTCTCTAACAACTGAGAAATCACTTACTCCATGGCCAGCTATGAGGGAGGCTCTCAGGAGGTGTAGATCCACACTCCCGAAGGTACCATGTGGATATGACTGCAGACCCCTGGAACTGGGGCTCCAGCTCAGGTTACCCCAGCCCAGTTTCACTGGCAGGGAGGGGAGTCTTAGGTGAGAACAAGTAGGTGATCGCGTCTTATCTGAGAAGCCCTGGACGAGCTGGTCCCTGGTCAGCCACTGCCTAAAGCTCTGCCCAGGCCCATCACTCAGGGTGAATCATCGGCTTCTCACAGGGCACTGGTGCAGTCGTTCAGTCCAGTTTGAGCACTGGGTGGGCCTGGGCTCACTCCTTGAGGCACGTCCTGTAGTAGTTCAAGAGAAGGCTCAGAACCGGGGGCTGCTCTGACCAGTCAGCCCCCCCTCAGCACCTGCCTGTGCCCAGGGAGGCAGCTGCACCCCACCTTGGGTTCTCACAGGGACCCCCACCCAGTGCCGAGGGGGAGGCACTTTTCACTGGTCTTATGAGAGGTCGACCTCGTTTACTGAGATTCCACAGGACCACAGCGCCGGTGCCACATCATCTGATACACGTCTACACCTCACGCTCCTGGAGATTTCAGCCAGTTGGCTAAACATTTGCATGTGGGAGAGGAAATTAAGGACCCCCACAAAATATTCCCATCTGAAGACATGTTTATTTGGGCGATCCCTGAGTCCCAGGCATGATCTTTGTGGGGGCCGGGAGGCAAGGGGGCGGGGGCGGGGGTGGATGGCCCTGCCCCAGGGGGCAGCTGAGGTGAGAACAAAGGCTTGTGTGACAAAGATAGGTCACAAAGGGCAGCAGGGGATAAATACGGCCGCGCAGGGGGTCCAGGCGGAGAGGGTGGGCATTTCTCTCACAGGCCTGTGGTCCTCAGCCTTGCGGGGACAGAGCAGGTGCAGACTCAGTCTGTGGTCTGTGCACCTGCTGGGTCCCAACGGCCACCTTCTGCACCCCTCCCCAACTCCTGTCTCTGGGAGGTGCCGATCACCCGATAGAGAGGGGTGAGGCAAGAGACCGCGGGAGCCCTGGTGTAGGTGGGGCAGCACCACCGAGGAGATCAGCCAGAGCTGGCATGGCCACGACCTGCGCGCTCCCCTACCACACGGCCAAGAGTGGTTCGGGGACCGGCATGTTCAACACAGCCATGGGGAAGCTGCAGCGCCAGCTGCACAAGGGGGAGTACGACATCTTCAGGCACGCGCCCATCTTCGAGAGCGACTTCATCCAGATCACCAAGCGGGGCGAGGTGATTGATGTACACAACCGCGTGCGCATGGTGACCGTGGCCGTGGCCTCCACCAGCCCCATGCTCCCCATGCCTGATGTCATGCTGCTGGCCCGCCCGGCCACCGGCCTTGAGGACCACGCGGGCCGGGCCCAGGCCCGGGGCAAGGGCCGCAAGGGGGCCAAGGCCTTGGAGCTCACCAGGCTCCTGCCCCTGAAGTTCGTGAGGCTCTCCATCCATGACCGAGAGAAGCAGCAGCTGCGTCTCAAGTTCGCCACCGGCCGCTCCTGCTACCTGCAGCTGTGCCCAGCCCTGGACACGCGGGACAACCTCTTTGCCTACTGGGAGAAGCTCACCTACCTCCTGCGGCCGCCCATGGACAGCCACAGCAGCACCTATGCCCTCCCGGCCGGGGACATGGTATGCATGCCAGTGTTTGAGGAGGAGGAGCTCCGTGTGGGGGAGGCAGATTGCCCAGGCAGGGGAGACCAGGACCAGGTCAGCATCAGGAGTCTCCATGGGGTCCCCGAGGTAGCTGGGGCCACCTCTGCAGCTTTTTCGGGGGGGGAAGGCATCCCCCAGGATACCCCCAAACCCATCCACGTGCACTATGTAAGCACCTCAAACACCAACCTTACAGAGCTCCCCCAAGACTCAGCCGCAGGGGCCATGACAGAGGCAGTGGCAGCAGGGGTGGTCCTGGACCAGCTGAGCCCAGCCTCCGCGGGGGCTGCCCAGGGCCGGGGAGGAAGCAGAAGCAACACAGCCCCCGCAGGTGCTGCTCCCGCGTGCCTGAAGAGGCTGAAAGCCGCCTTGGCAGGAGCCACAAGCCAGTCCACAGAAGCCATCGTGGAAGTGGTCACGGTTGAGGCGGAACCCACCAGCCAGGCTGTCAGCGAGCCGGCGAGCAGTCCGGGACATCCAGGTGAGGATCGTGACTGCTCCGCCCTGGCCCAGGAAGAGCAGGGGTGTGAAGGGGAGGGACGGCAGCGAGGGTCCCAGGGCACTGGCTCCCGCCAGGGGAGAAGAGAGAGGCGGGAACGGAGGGAGAAGGAGAGAACGCTCAGGAGCCGGCACCGCAGGGCCACCGAGAGCCACCACAAGGCAGGGGGGGACAAGATGCCGCGAAAGCTCCCCAGCGGCCGGCCCCTTCCCAACCGGAGAGCCTCAAGGGACGACAAGGAGAAGGGCCGCGGAGGCAGCAGGCGGGGCGCCGCACACAAGGGCCTGAGCCACGTATCGGTCACCAAGGAGTCCAGGTCCTCCCACAAGTCTGCCAGGAGCCTGTCCACCCTGAGCTCCAGTTCCGCCGCCAACAGGCTTAGCAGGGTCGGCTCCTTCCTGCGGAGTGTCAAGGCCAACCTCACTACTAAAGCCCTGGTGTCCCCTTGGGAGAGGGACCAGGACCTCCTGCCCCAGCCCGCAGGGGAGGCCCTCGTCCAGCCGGCAGAGAGCTGCCAGGGGCCCCAGGCCACGGGCAGCGTGCCTCCCGAAGACATGGACACGGTGACCATTGAAGTCCATTCGTAGGCCGGGGGCTGAGCTTTTCTGGCTGCAGTTTAAATAAAGAACCACAGAATCTGAGTGCGCGTGCTGCCCTCTGTCCGGGAGCCTGAGTTTGTGGCAGTGGCGACCTCACAGTGAGCCCTGTGATGTCACCATCTGGGGTCCTGGGGCCCCACACACCAACACACCCCGCACAGCAGAGCCATTGCTGCTCATCTGTCCCAGTCCTGGAGGTGTGCCCCGAGCCAGCCGGAGGCTCTGCCTCTACCTCCTCCCAGGAGGGGACTCATACCTCCTGCAGCTTCCCAGGGCAGGGAGCGGGTGCAGCAGCACGGGGCACAGCAGCACTGAAACTGGCACCCAAATAATA
Organism: Talpa occidentalis; assembly: GCF_014898055.3. Taxonomy (NCBI): domain Eukaryota; kingdom Metazoa; phylum Chordata; class Mammalia; order Eulipotyphla; family Talpidae; genus Talpa; species Talpa occidentalis. Next base: position 69,939,870 of record NW_023605194.1, on the reverse strand, counting down.
GTGACTAGCAGTTGCGCTTCTCCTCAGTATAAACCGGCGATGTTCTAGGAGACACCAGGTAGCAGAAGTAACTGGAAACACCCCAAGTTGGGTGGTTTCCATCCATGGGGTTGGAAATACAGAAGGATCTAGAGTGGGATTGTAGAAAGTATAGGGTTCTATACCTGAGGTTCTCCAGGGTGAAAAGGCAGAGACCGGAGGCCCAGCAACCCAGTGATGTGGTGATGAGGCTATTCCATGTGTCCAACTTTGAGTAGTGCCTCCCCTGAGGCCTTTGCTTCCAGTGGGGACGGTAGCCCCAGTTAGTGCACAGACAAATGCTCTGAGAAAGCTTGGGAGACTGTGGCCAAACAGCACCACAGACCCCTCCCCGATGCAAAGCCCTGTCTGAGGTGCAAGCAAAACCAAGAATTCCAGACAATCTGAGGCCAGGCCCTTCCCACCTCCTGTTTCCAAAATGTGACAGGGGCAACTGGGGACTGGGCATGGGTCCAGACCACCCGGAGCTGTCTGGCTCCCAGGCGTCTACCCCCAGGCGAGGCCAATCCACCTCTTGCCTGGAATTTCAGAGACTCTTCCTGACTGGGAGACCGACCTCCCCAGCTGCTCAGACAATGGCCACAGGATCAGGATGGTCTCCCCACGCCCAGACAACCAGCCCGCCCCATCCCGTGACTCCTGAGGGTGCTGCATGCAGGGTGCAGCCCTTGCTGTCCCAGAGGGGACAGCGGGCCCCAGGGGTCTGTTTCCTCCGGAAAAGCAGGCTCCCCAGCCGGGCAGGAGTTGGTAGTGAGTTATTCTTAAGAAGATGGGAACATGCCAAAGATTAGAGATGAATTGGCCCTGTGAGGAAAACAGCCTCAGAATCATTAACCAGAGCTGGGAGCAGATAGAGCTGCGGGGGGTTTAATGGCTCACTCCCGACCAGCCCTTGGCTGAATGGTGGGGAAGTCTTGGGAATTCCACACAGAAAGAAATGCAATAAAAACATCTGCATGGCACTTAGCCCTCTGAAGCTCTTTAATAACAGCAGGTGGCTCCAGAGCTTCGGGTTAATGGGGTGAGGGGCCCCCTCTCACTTCCTGCAGCACCCACTACCCGCTGGCCCCGTGCTCCACCCCGTATGCAGCCATGGGAGAAGAAGACGGGGTGTGGTCTTCGGGGAACAGGACTCACGTTTGGGGTGGGGGGTCTGGGACCTGGAGCCCTGGCCTCCCAGAGGAATGGGAGCCTGGCAGGGAGCGCCACCAGGCGCGAGGGCCCGTGCAAAGCTCAGACTCGAACAGCTCAGCCGTGACAGCGTTCCGGGATGGCTGGTTGCAGGCAGGACAGGAGAACCAGCAGCTGGGCCTCAGGTGGGGCTTGTGAAGGGTTGGAACTCGGGTGTCCACTGATGGGCAGGGAGCCCACAGGAAGCTGCTACAGCCATCCCGGCCATGGATGCGGCCCCCGCCACAGGTCCTTTTCCATCCGGCACCCCGTGTCCTGAAAGACAGGGAGTCACAGTTTGGGCCGACAGGAGAGAGGCTCATGGGGAGCAGGGATGATGGGTTGACCAGAGGTTAAGATACCAGGATAAGGCAGAAGAGGGGTGTGGGTCCTCAGAACCCAGAGGTGTCTGGAAAGAGGTTCCCTCTGCATCTGTGTGGGGGTGTTGCCGCCCTCATCCCTGGCTGGGGTTGCCCAGGAGAGCCCCTTGTGGCCATGTGCTGGCACTGCAGCTGGGACTTGAAAGAGGAGGTGCTGGTTAGCACCCTCCCAACTTTGTCACCCCACAACCAGCCTAGTGTTGCCCCAGGTGAGGGCTGTGTGAGGATGTCTTGTTCAGGCTCTTGGGGGTGCTGAGGCAGCATGTGGAGTAACCCATGAAATTGGTCATCTGGGAGGTGGGCTACTCCAGAGTCTAAAAGAAATGTGGGTGGAGATAGCACCAGGTCCCTCCAGACTGGACCCCTCAAGGGACAATTGGTGAGCATTTACTGTGGGCAAGATAGGAAACTAGCGACCGGGAAGATGTCCTCTGCCCCCCTCACCCTCACCCCACACACACGGAGGAGAGATCTGGGCAGAGAGAGGACAGACCAAAGTGCATACACCTGGTCAAGGGAACAGCGTGGAGGAGGAAGAGCAGGGCCTGGGAGAATGGGGGGCTCTGCTCACAGGTGCCAGAGAAGTGCAGCATGCCTGGGGTGGGGGGTGAGGGCAGGGGTGCAGTGTGAGGGCAAGAATCGGGGGTGAGGGCTGGGGCGGGAGGTGAGGGCAGGGGTTGAGGGCAGGAGTGGGGTGAGGACAGGGAGGAAATTATGCAGCAGGAGGGACGAAGCCACACATGGAGGACAGACTTAGATGCTGCCAAACTCCCTGAACCGCCATCTTAGTCCCTGCACGTGGGACCTGGAATCCAGGGGTGGGGTGCTCAGGCCTGGGTTCTCCAGGAGCAAAAACAAAGAGGTGTCCAGACTCCTCCCTTTGCCACCCCGGAGGACTGGACACTTGACGCATGTCTTCCACCGTCTCTTTGCTTTGAACATGAACGTTGTTCATGGCATATGGGGTGAGCTCAGGGCGGGAGACGAGGTCGGCTCCCAAGGCGACCCTGAGCCCCCAGCCACCGCCGTCCTCACCCCGAGGCCCACAACCATCCTGGCTCCCCACACCAGAGTGGAACTTCCCTTGCTCTCCGACCCCTTCCCGCATATAACTCCCAAGCTGGGCAAGGCTTTCCCGCCCTCCACATCAGTCACGCGGCCTGTCCTAACTGTCTGCACATCGGTGCCCGTAGCCACAGCTGCAGGGACCCCACAGTGTGAAACACCCCGTTATCCATTCTTCTGTGGTTGATGGGCACCTGGCATTTCCAGCATGGGGTGAGGCCTAGAGCCTAGAGCCTAGGCCTAGAGCCGTGACCACTTAGCACAGATGTATGGCTAAAACGTACAGCAGCATGAGGGGCAAACACTCGAGTAGACCAATGCGTGCATGTGCCCAGCCACTCCCCAAAGCAGCGTGGGAGGAACTCCTGCGACGCGGGACATTCTGGGTGTTCCCCATGCTCACCAACATTTATGGGTTTTTCAAATCTCCATTTTAGCCCATCCTGGTGAACTCCAGTGCCTTTTTCGTGATAAAATGTACTTGAAAATATAATTTGGTGATCTGTTGTCAGACAGCTCCCCAGCCTGAAAATGTGCAGATTTGCAAGGGCTGCTCATGGCGGCAGGCATGTACCCCAGAATCTCTCCCACCTACCGCCCTGTTTCTGGACCTTGTGTTTTAGAGCAAACTTGCCCCAAACAGTCCTCTTCTGGTTATGCCATGCGTCCTTCTATACCAGGGCAGGGCTTAGCTGGATGATTCTTCTGTTCCTCACAGGATCGAGTCAGGCTGAGCACTTGTCTGAGCTTCACTCACATCTGGTGACTTGGTAGAAGTGGCCAGAAGGTGGGCTCAGCTGGATGGGAGCAGGAATGTGATGGTCTCAGGTCGCCAGCTTGCGTCCCTCAGCAAGTATTTGAAGGTAGCCAGGTGGCAGCTGCTTCTGGCTGAACCTCAGAAGTGACCCAGCATAACTTCTAGCACTGGTTACAAACAAGTCACAAGCCAGCCTGGAGTGAAAGGGAGAGGAACTAGATTCCACGTCTTGACAGGGAAACAGCAAGATGATCTTGTAGAAGAGCACGGCCATGGCAATATCATCATGATTCTCCACGCAAAGTCCAGTTTATCATCCCGACCCATCCTAACAAAATGAACCTGGCCAGGAAGGACATGAGGGAATCCAGGGTCACCCCCATCTTCCATACCCGCCCTCCCCTTTTCAGCTGCTCTTCTACTCTCCCTCCCCCTCCCTATCCACTCTGTGCCTTCCTTCGCTGTCCCCATTTTGCTGGCTAAGTCCAGCAGGATGCCAACTGGACATTCCCGGCCCTTCCCCTGCCCTGCCCCCTGCCCGCCCCGAACCACAGCTCTGCAAGCTCCGTAACCCCTGGGTGCCTGGGGACGGGGACCTGGCAACCACAGCATTTCACACCCAGAGGGTCTCACTGAGTCCCAGATGCACTTGACAGATGAGGAAGTTGGAGCTGAGTGAGGAGGGACTTTCCCAGGGTCCTCATTCAAGTAAGCAGCAGAGCTCTGGCCAGCACAGCGCAAAAGCGAACCAGTGCACTCGCTGCATTTCTGACTTCCTGGAACAAACGGGGCTTGTTTCTGTTTCGCATTCGTCGCTTCATTGCAACGTCCGTTTGACCTCCTGGCCAAGGAGCTGGTGGGCTTCTGTGTCCGAGAAACCTGTCCTAGAATCCAGAGATGACCATCAGTGTAACCAGCCCCCTCAGGCCCCTTTCTGACTTTGACATCTGACAGTTTGCAGCCTCTAGACCAGGCTTGAAATTTTCTGGGTCTCTTGGGAAGGTGAATTTATTGGAAACTAGTGATGAAGTTGGGCTGAGGCTAAATCTGAGGTCACGTGGGGCAAGAAGACAGCTCTGCATCCAGGCCAGCGGCCAGCACCTCTGCCCCTTAGTCTGATTCCTTGGATGGCAACTCTGATGACAGGTGGTGAGGCTGGAGGGGGGACCCCAGGCTGGCTGCCAGACACCCCTAGCTCCCTGGAAGCAAGAGAAAGAGCTGGAGAGAAACTTAGGACGCTCTTGGGGCTGAGCAGCAGTGATCTGGAGAAAACCTGCTAAGAAATCTCGCAGGGCTCTTCTCGGTCTTTCAGCCACATGCCAACAGCCCTGCTAATCAGAGCTAAACTGAGGATTCCCTGAGGCCGCCCTAGACGAGCCATGAGGGTGCCCGCAGCTGCCTGTGTGGGAGAACAGCATGCATGGGCCTTTGGTCCACAAGGGGGGTGGAAACAACTGTCTACAATTATCGCTTCCCTCCTGAAGTGGGGCCTCCAGGCCTTGTTTCTGTACCCCCGAGTCTAGCACGAATCTCAGCACATATCCAGAGTTCGGAGATCTTTCTCTTCAGATCCGCAGTGGCCCATGAAGGCAGCCTGGGCTTGCATCCTCCCTGGCCCTGTCCCTTCTCCCAGCAGCTACCGGCCCCACCTGAGGGCAGGGACGGAGCCCATTTGCATGGCTCCCTTGCTGACCACTTGCTAATTCATGCAAATCAAATGCAAAGGACGCAAGCCACTGTAAGTCTGGATTTACCAGAAGTCAGAGGCTCCCCTGACGGGAAGACATAGGGAAATTTTGGAATCTACTTCCTGAGAGAAATTTAAAAATAGAGCGGCCTTCTGCAGGGTTAGGGAGGGACATGGCTGGAAGTCTCAGGGCGGAAGCAGCAGCCAGGCTCCCTGGCATTTCCAAGTGACCAGCGGAAGTCAGAGGGAGAGAAAGTGACGTCCGCCAAGCCTACCCCTGCTCCTCTGAGCTCTGGCCTGCTCCGCTGCAAACACCCTGCAGTGTGTACCCGCAGGGCTGGGCACCCAGGGTCTTACTTCATCGTTGGAAAAGGGCATTTTATTTACAGCCACTTCCCCTGACAATGCCCAGTTCTGTCCCCTGGAGTTCCCTACGCTGTCCTTCTACTTGTCCTTCATTGGGTCTGACTGGTCAAGTGAATAGAATGTTCTAGAACATGGCAGGGGGCTAGGTGTCTAGATGTTCCTCTCAAGAGGCCTCAGAGGATAGCTCTGGGTAGGTGGACGCAACACCAGCTGTGGGCACCATCTTTCCAGGAGGAGGGAAAGAGGAGTAGTCCCAGAGGACAGGAGGAAGCAGCCACTACTTCCTGCCCCAACCTGTCAGGCACCAAGTAGCCTTTTCTTTTTTTCTTTTTTTTTTAAAGATTTATTTATTTATTTGCTTGTTTATTTGTTTATTTATTTATTTATACAAGCACTGGGTACAGTCAGAAGCGCAAGAAGGTGAGAGAATTCACCAGAGCCAGAGTGGGGAACAGAACAGGCATACTGACGAAATACACTGCTGAGGGGAGCAGTGGGCACAAGCAGGAGAGGTCTGTTGCACCATGTGAGACACTCGCCGGTGGCCGGGGATTGAACCTGTGCTGCAGAGGCTGCAGGCAGCTTTGCAGCCCAGTGCTCAACCGCTGCGCCACCAGGGGAGGCCCCCCAAGTAGCCTTTTCTTAAAGGTTTCAAGAGAAGATTTTCCCAGAATCTACTAAGTGTAATCAATACGTGACTGCTGTTCAGCCCAAAGCCATTTCAGTAGGTGTGCCCCCGAGGAAGTAATTTTCTTCTGGCTCCTTCCTCCAGGTAACTGAGAGCAGCTGCTCCTGGCAGCTGGGGTCCTACTCCAGCAAACCCTTAGCGCACATGGTGGCCGCATTTGCACCCCCTTTTCCATCATTCTCCCAATGACCTGGAGCACTGGATACATGATGAAGGTGGGGAGAGCCAAGAGCGCCCTTTACCCTCTGTACCCACACTGGAGATGGCCTGGGGGGAACCTTTACCCACCAACAGTGCGGTGAGGACAAGATCTGAATCCGCATCCATCCTCTCTCACGAAGCTGCACTGACTCACAATAGACAAACCCTAACTATACAGAAATATAAACACCCAAGTAATCCCACGGTTCACCTCCCAGCCCTCCACGCCTCTCCCACAACCAAGAATTAGGTTCCCAAAGTTTTGGGAGGAAGTCGGGTTAGCGAAAACACAAACTTAAGCCAGCAAGTGGCAAACATTTGTGGAGTGCGTGCTGCCTGCTGAGCACTAACTGGCTTCTGCTTGTTTGGCGAAACTTTTACAGTGCTCATGCTAAGAAGTCTCCTCCCTGAGAACCACCCCCACCAAGGCTTCACCCGTGGGTGTGGGTCACAAATTTGGAGGACAGAGTCCAGCCTTCGTGAAAACCTGCCAGAGCCATGATCCATGGCTTGCAGCCCCCCATTGCACAATTTTGTCCCTGCCTATAGCCAACAACAGTGGCGTTAGTGTCACATATAGGCCAGACCGTGAAGGTGGCAAGGAAAACTTATGTAATTGATCAGTCTCTTCTCCACAGGCGGAATTTAGCCAGTAGGTTTGGCCTGATACAATCAACGCAGGCCAGCTTGTCAAAGAGAGGGAGCAAAAGATTATTGGCAAGAAGGGATACAAAAGGAGAAAAGGGAGTTTCAAATTTTCCATTGAGATAGGAAATCTTGCTGGTATAATTCTCAGGGACTAGGACACCCCTCCCACTTCCCCCTCCAAACATTTCCATCAAGGGTCTAAGCTAAAGAACCAGTTCTTAGAGTTAATACTCCAGCTCTCCCCCTTAAAATGATGATCTCCCTGGAAGAGCACCCCATGCTGTCTGACCAGTCACATCTGACTGTGGTGCAGGAAGGGGTGGCAACTGCTGTTTACTGAGCCCGCATAGTGTGCATGGACGCAGCTGCAGGAGCCGAGACCTCAAGGTCCATCAGTGCTGCTATAAGCTGGGCAGGGCCCTGCAGTGGTGAGCCGGGGTACAGCAAGGGTTCCCCACACCCCTATCCTGGCATAGCAGCACCTGGTCACCAACCATCACATGGGCCTGGGACCTGAACCTGTACCCCACTACCAAGTGCCGACTGACCACAGGACCCCCCAAGCCAGAGCTTTACCCACGTGGACACCCCTTAGGCCCCCCTGCTTCCATGGGGCCCTGCATCAGGCCCTGGACAGCCATGAGGTGGTGACCTCACCCTTAGCTCTTGCAGATGGGGCAGAGGATCAGCTGGGAGACAGGGGAGAACCTGTTCTTTCTAGCAATGTGATTCTTAGCCTTGATCCCCACTCCCCACCGGGGTGAAGGATTATCTAATTCTATATTTGAGAAAAGTCTTACAGTCTGAAAAATACATTGTTCTAAATTTCAAATACATTATTTTACCCAGGCTTCACATTTACAGATGAGCAAACTGAGACTAGAGCAGCTTAGTCACGGGCCCTGGTGGCTGCAGCAGAAGTGAAACCGGAACCCAGCTCGTCCAAAGTCCTCGCCAGTCTTGGCGCTGGGGGTGCTGAGACAGAGCTGTTCGGGAGAGTTTTCAAGGGAACAGTTAAAAAGACAGATTCCTGGGTCTGACCCAGATTCTGGAATTCCTCCTTGGGGAGGGCTCAGCGATCTGAGCACCCCTCTCTGAACCCCCTCGCTTAACCTCAGGAACCTGACTTCTTTATGGGGGTCTGGCTTGATTTTATCCGCTCGTTCATTCTGATTCTTTGCTTTACTCAAATACATGAAAGTGTCCAGTATTTCTCTTTCTTTTTTTTTAAAGATTTATTTATTTATACAAGCACTGGGTACAGTCAGAAGTGCGGGAGGGTGAGAGAATTCACCAGAGCCAGAGCGGGGAGCAGAGCAGGCAGAAGGACCGAAGTACACTGCTGAGGGGAGCAGCGGGCGGCAGGAGAGGTCTGCCTGCCTGCCTGCAGGACCCTCCAACGGTGGCCGGGGAGCAGCCGGGGTTCGAACCGGCGCCGCGGAGGCTTCAGGCAGCTTCGCAACCCAGTGCTCAACCGTTGCGCCACCGGGGAGGCTCACCAGTATTTCTCTTTCTAACTTGCTTTATTTCAAAGAATTCCCTCAAGATCCTTCTATTTTGCTGTAAATGGTAACATTTTCTCTTTCTTACCAAAGAGCATGCCTTGGGGTGGCTAGAACACACCTTCCGGATCCAGTCACCTGCCAGGGGCACCTGGCTCTTAAGTAGCATGGCATAGAGTTGTTTGAGTTCCTGGTTTCATGTCCTGAGTGACACCACACAAGGGGAGGCTGCATCGGAAGGTATTTCCATGTTTAGTTTTTCAGATCAAACGCCGTTAGACAAGCTGTTGACACGGTCAGCGAGCCTTCCTCAGGCCTCTGGGGCTCTCCCTGCTCTGCAGCTCAAGTAGGGAGCATTGAGTTGTGGTTCCACCCACAGGTGCATGCGTCACCCCACCTGAGTGTGGAGATGGCCCGGCTCCTCACTTCCAGCTCGAGCTCCACATCTTGTTTCTCCTAAGTCACAGGCAGGTGTTGGAGGGGAATCTGGGCAGCAGAAGTCGGGGTGCAGGGCATCCTGCATTTTTCAGTTATCCCTTGAGGGCTTCAGTGAGAGTCTGGGATGGGGAGACACTGAAGTGAGGAGAGGGTGAAGAGAGCAGTCGGAGGAGGAGGGGAGACACAGGAAAGAGAAACGCAGAAGAAAAGTTCCAGCAGCTGGGACTTTGGAGGCATTTGCCATCTCTCCTTTCTCACTTCCATGCACCAATCTCCCCACCCGGGCTGCAGGCCTTCTTGATTCTCTTCTCCTCTAAGAAAAGACACTCAAGAAAACACTTAAGGGCCTCGCTGGTGGCACAAGGGCTTGAGCGCAGTGCTGTGAATCTATCTGCAGCCTCTGCACCACGAGTTCAATCCCCAGCCAGGGAGCAACCCACATGGTGCAGCAGACCTCTCCTGACTCGCCTGCTGCTCCCCTAGGCGGTCTATTTCAGTCAGTCTGCCTGTTCTGTTCCCCACTCTGTCTCTGGTGAATCTTCTCACCCCCCCATACCTCTGGCCTGTACCCCAGTTCTTGTATGCATAAATAAATAAATCCTGAAAAGAAAAAAGAAAATGCTTAAAGTGAACACACACAGACCTTGTCCGCTCCAAGCCGCATCCACAGGGATGCTCATGTCTGTCGGTGGCTCGGGGACCAGGCCCCACATCAGGGAGGTCCCATCCCTGCAGAGGGGCCATGTCCAGCCAGGTGGGTCCCTGAAACTTTTCAGCAGCCCCCTCTTGACCCTACAGGAAAGGGGTGAGCCTGGAACCCGGAGGGGAGCTCAGACCCCCTTCCTCCTCCAGTGGGTTGGCCCCACCGGGACTGTGCTCCCCACGCCTATGCCCCAGTCCTCCCAATGGCACTTGTGGGAGGAGTGGATGGGGGACAGGAATGAGTGGAGGTGACACAGAGGGGCCAGGGCAAAGGCTGCTGGGAGGAGGGGGCTCCATTCCCACTGACTGACACAGCAGTGAGTCATGGGTGCCACAGCTCCTGGGCCCTCTCTGGAAACCAAGAACTGAGAGCAGGCCTCAGCTCTGACTCAGGCCCTCTGGCCAGGAGCGGCCTCATGCCCTGCCCATCCCTCGGACCAACAGCCTCCAAGGCCCCAGCCAGATGCAGCCTCTGCAGCCATCCAGATAGGGCCATGGTGGGGGTGGGGGGTACTAGCATCTGGGAGCATGACTCCTATGGGCCTCTGGCCCCACTCCAGAGGCTGTGTCACACAGCGAAGGAGGAAGGGGCTCGCCACTGCTCCCCACAAGCATCATGCATGCAGATGCTATCCGGATCGCCTCAGTCCCAGGAGGCAGGTCTGCTTCACGCACTGTAGCAGAGGAGAAAACAAAGGCAAGGGAAGAGATTCCCTCAAGACCCACAGCGGCTTTAGTCCCAGAGACCCTGGTGGGTTCAAATCAGATCTGCTTGCCCTATAAGCTGCCTGCCTCACCAGCCACGAAAAGCCAGGGGCTCTGGAGCCTGGGGCAGGGACCTGGCATCCTGGGCCCGTGAAGTCCACAGCTCAGTCCTTCCCTCTGCCCCCCAAGCGGATGGCAGCAGCTCCTCCCAGGCCTGGAGATGGCTTGGGGTGGGGAGAGGGAGACACTTTGACACCTCTGGGCACCCCATGGGGGCTGGATGCTCTGGAAGGGGGCCTCCTGGTTCTACCCCAAACCCAAGTGCCTCCTCCCCTTGCTGGGGCCTTGGGAATCAGAGCAACAGCCAGGCTCAGGAAGGACTGAGTGCCGCGGGGGGAGAGGACAGGCAGAGCCATCCTGGAGGAAAGGCCAGCGGGCACTGGCCCTGAGGGGGCAAGCTTGTGACGGTCAGGTGGGAAGTTCAGTCAAGAAGTCAATCTGCCAATCTGCCTGTTCTGTCCCCACTCTGTCTCTGGTGAATCCTCTCACCCTCTACACCTCTGGCCTGTACCCCAGTTCTCATATGCATAAATAAATAAATAAATCTTTAAAAAAATTAAAATTAAAAAAATCTAAAAAAAAAAAAAAGATGGGGCCTCCCCAGTGGTGCAGCATTTGAGAGCTGGTTTGCGAAGCTGCCTGCAGCCTCTGTAGCACCGGTTTGATCCCCAGCTGCTCCCCGGCCACCAAAGGAGGGTCCCACATGGCGCGCAGACCTCTCCTGCCGCCCGCTGCTCCCTTCAGCAGTGTACTTCATCAGTCTGTCTGTTCTGCTCTCTGCTCTGGCTCTGGTGAATTCTCTCACCCTCCCGTGCTTCTGATTGTACCCAGTGCTTGTATAAATAAAAAAGAAAAAAGAAAGAAAAAAAAAAAAAAGAAAAAAACGAAAGAAAGAAAGATGGCTGCTCACACCGGCCCCAGCCCCGTCAGTGTGCTCAGGGGCCTGTAAGGCCACTCCCATGGGCTCTGGCCTCGGTCAGTCGACCAGAGCTGTGTTCTTGAGCAAGTCATTCACCTTCTCTGATCCTCTCTCAGGAGCCTCCACACATCACAAGACACTTGTGTGGGGAGGAGCTTCCCAGTGAGCCTGGTGCGGGGTACGGAGAGGAAACTCCCGTGGATGCTTGTTTGACAGACAGTTCTCATCACACTTGGTAATGGACTTGGGTTGAAATCCCCGGCCTCTGTCTCCTGTCTCCCTTTTGATTTGTACCTGGGTGGCGGGGGGTCTAGGATGTGCGAGGCGAGTCCTTCTTGATGTCTGCTCATGTACAGATTATACCCATAGCTCCCAAGATGCAAACTAGAAAGGCAAGTTCTGAGCCTCAGAATCTTCTGACGGCTCAGCAGCCAGTATTTCAGTAACTTCCCTACCAATGCTGATGCAGGCTGAAGCCACTGAGTCGAGCTTTTGACATACACATCCTACTTCACTCCCTAAAAGCCTGAGCACACTGTGGATGAGCAGTGTGGGGTCGTTAAGAACTTGTCCCTAGCCCTCGACTGGCATGTGAGCCCCGGTCTGTGTCAGCCCCCCAGTGCCTTGTCATATTGCAACAATGCCCCCCAGAAGTGCCAGGTCTTGTTCCAGGAGGCGGAAGTGGGGACAGGGCAGCCTGTGGTGGAAACAGGCTCCCTGGCCCGTGACAGGCCTGCTGGCTATTCTTGCATTTTGCCAGCCTGATGGCTGCTGTTTTTTATTAAAGTGGGGACATACTGAGAACCAGGGCCTATCAACCTTGAGCTGGGCTCAGAGGCATCACCCCAATTTGCAATGTTCCCATAGCAGGACCCCTGCCTGGGGCACCCTCACCGTGTGTTTGGCCCCGCTGAGTGAAGCTGTTTTGGAGGCTCCATTTATCTGTACCTGGCAGGTGAAAGCCGAGGCCCAGAGGCTCAGGGACAACAGCTCCAGCAAGGGACTTCCGGAGGCCTGGCTGTACCCACCATTCCTTCCATTCCACTACCCCTCTGAGAAGTAGGGTGTAGAAGCCCAGTCCTCAGAGCCAGGCATGAATCTGGACCTGCCTGCCCCAAGTAGATGCCAACTGGAACACCCACCCCCACCTGCACAGGTGAGGAGACGTCAAGTACCTGAATCAGGGGTGTCCAAGAGAGACTTGTCAAGGCCACACGATGGCGCTGTGTCCCAGGAGACTCGGGGTGCTGCTGCCTGATGCCCCCAGACACAGGCTCCTGCCTGGTCCCTGGCTCTGGCTGCAGCTGCTCATGGCACTGGACTCAGTTGAGGGACTCCCCAGAGACCTATTCCAGACCCTGCGTCTCTTCTCGTGCACTCTAGCTTCGTTGTGAGCGCCTGAAGACCTTTTTTTTTTTTTGGCAAAACCAATCAAAAAGGACCTCTTCTCTCTTCTTTGTAAGACACACTGACTTTAAAACAGCCATGGGCGATTTATAATTGTCTGTTTGTTTTTGTTTTGTTGTGTTTTGTATTGTTATTATTTTTCCCCTGATGTCTTATTGATTCTCCTATATTCCTCCTATAAGTAAAACCATCCAATATTTTTGTTTTTCCCTTCTGACTTATTTTACTGAGCATCATCCCTTCTAGCTCCATCCCTGTTGCTGCGAATGGCATGAGTTTATCTTTCTTGATTGCTGAATAGTACTCCATTGTGTATCTAGACCACATCTTCTTGACCCAGTCATCTATTTTTGGGCATTTGGGTTGTTTCCAGGTTTTACCTATTGTAAATAGGGCTGCAATAAACATAGATCAGTGACATCCTGCAGGGGAGGAGGAAGGAGAGGGATCAGAGGGAGGGAGGGGGGATACAGGGGACTGAGGTGATGGTGCAGAGTTGCATTGGTGAAGGGAATTCTATGGGGACTACACCTGGGGGTGGCAGGAAGCAAACATTGTTTAAAAATGAATGATGATGGGCCTCCCCGGTGGCGCAGCGGTTGAGCGCTGGGTTGTGAGGCTGCCCGCAGCCTCTGTGGCGCCAGTTCGATCCCCGGCTGCTCCCAGGCCACCAGAGGAGGGTCCCACATGGCGCGCAGACCTCTCCTGCCGCCCGCTGCTCCCCTCAGCAGTGTACTTCGGTCCTTCTGCCTGCTCTGCTCCCTGCTCTGGCTCTGGTGAATTCTCTCACCCTCCCGCGCTTCTGACTGTACCCAGTGCATGTATAAACAAAACAAACAAACAAATAAATAAATAAAACATGCCTCTATAAAAAAAAATAAATAAATAAATAAAAAAAAAAGATAAAAAAATGAATGATGATATAAAATATAAATAAATAAATGATTAAAAAAATAAAACATCCATAGGCGTTCTCTCCTCCTGGCAAACCTAGTTCAAGTGGGTGTCTGCACACCCATATCCCTTTCCACCTGAAACCTTGTGCGGGCGTGTCATGCGCAGGCAAAACGCTGGCTCTGGGCTCAGAGCTGCTTCTTCCACAGCACGTCTGTGATGCCTGTAGACTCTGATCTCCTTGAGCCGCACCTTTTTAGTGATCCAAAGGGAACTAGTCCTAGCACTGCCTCTGGGTGGTTGGCGAAGGTAATCCAGGCTGGCCCGGTCTCCTTGCTCTTCATCCCGTCTGGTCTTCACTCTCCTGCACCTCCTGGTCACTGCGGCTTTGCTCTTTAGCAGAGTGAAAGCCTGGGAACTCCCTGCTCCAGCCATAGGTCCTTCCACCCACCGCACTTGCTCAGTTCCTGTCCAGGGCCCATTTTGGGATTGTCAAAGGTTTCAAACCTCATTCTGATTACACCTGCTATGGCCACCTGTTTTGCAGCCATCCCAGGCCAGGTAAGTTCACTGGGTTCCAGCAATGTGAAGAATTTTGGAGCCCTCAGCATTCTCTCACAGGCTTGTATGGTGAGCAGGGGAGCAGCCAGCAGGGGACAGCAGCACAGGCGCCTGCCAGTCTTTGTAGCTCTTTACTCTGGGCTCTCTCTGGTGTTCCTCGTGGCTTCTTTCTCTCATAGCCGTTCTGTGGTAGCCACCCCTGAGTAACACCGTCCTTGCACCCCGACCTCCAGGCACAGGTGTGCGCAGGTGTGCACATGCGCGCCCACTCCCAGGTGTCCAGAGTCGCTCACGCAGGCCCCACACCCATGCGCCCTCTATAGTAACAAGAGCAAGGACTCAGGTGACAGCCACAGAGGCCAAGGGCGTAAAAGCCCAGCCCACTATATGTCAGTGAGCTTTGATGTCACCCCCAGAATTGTTTAGGGGAGCCCCATCTGGTGAACACAATGGGCTGCTCCCCGGCTCCCTCCCTCTGCATGGGCCTCCTGCTCCCTCACACACAATAATATTGAAATTACGCCAATTCATACCTATACAGTGGCCTGAGAGTTCAAGTGAAAGGAAGAGGCTGTCACTTTCCATCAGCAGCTAGAAATGATTAAGCCCAACAAGCAGAGCTGGCCGGCAAGAGGCTGGAAGCCAGGCCTCCTACAGCCAGTGGGGAGGCAGCGGGGCACTCGGAGTGGGGGGGATGGTTGGGGGGGGCGGGGGGTGAGTGCTGCTCAGTGGACACGCAGACGCAGACGAGACAGATGAGACGGGAAACAGCTTCTAGCTTATCCTGGGAAGGTTCGAGCAGTCTGGAGAGAAGATCATCAAGCCAGCCACGACAGCCCCAGAGCCAATGCCTAATGCAGAGCAAGGCCCCAACAAATAGTTGAAGCCCTCAGAGGCCACGCATGAGGTTAAAGGGAAGGTGCCCTGTCAGGGCAGGTGCGGAAGGGGCGGAGCGCAGGGCCGGAGAAATGGCTGCAGGTTCCTGACAACAGCCCAGGCTCTGGAGGAGGCAGAGATGGCAGCTATGTGCAGACGGAGAGAGCGGAGCTGCAGAAGGGCCTGAGCTGCTGCAGCCTCATGAGGAAACTTCTCATGGAGGAGCCAAGAAAGTGGTCCCCTGGGGTAGGATCCACTCGAGGAAAGACTCAGGGGGCCTCCCTGGTGGCCTAGGGGTTAGTCTCAGGCTATCACCCCTATGGCCTGAGTCCATCCCTGCCAGGGAGCTACCCACAGGGCACAGCAGACCTCTCCTGTCTCCCCGCTGCTCCCCTCAGCAGTGGATTTCAGTGGATCCACCTGTTCACTCCCCACTCTATCTCTGGTGAATCCTCTCACATCTCTGACCTACATCCCAGTTCTTCTATGCAAAAAATAAATAAAGGCTAAATTAAAAAAGGAAAGACTCAGGTCTTTCTTCCATGTCTGCCTTGCATGACCAGGGCCAAGCCTTGCAGGCAGGACAGGGACGCAAAGGGTGGAGGGTGTGGTCTGACTGTCTGGCCCATCAAGGGAGGTAGGCGGGGGTCACCTGCTGAGTTAAGCAGATCCTTAGAGAAGCTTCCACCTGACTATTAAGTTCCCTCCAGGACCCTGCGGAGCTGTGTTCCCATGAAGCTGTGCTCCCACAGTGTCAGTACAGAGCTGAAGACATGTGCAGACAAATGTCGGGTGGCTGAGGTGTGTGCGGTGGGGAGAGCAGCTCACCTCGCAAGGCTTCCTGGAGGAGGGCAGAGTGACGCCATCATTAAAACGGATGCAGCTCGACAAAGAGGGGGAGAGTGTGGTTTGGGCCATAACCTACCTTTCCTGGGCAGGTCCGGCCTTGAGGCTGCCCAGAGCCCCCCGCCAGCTGCAGGGACCGTCTTTGGGGCACCGCCCAGGAAGCAGGCTGAGTTCCTGGAAGACAGCATTCTCAGAGAGCACAGTCCCACCGCCCCCTGCAATCTTTCCTAGAAAGCCTACCTAACTGGGGGGCATTAAGCCACAAGAGCACCCAGGGCTTGGGGTGGCCTGATTACTAGCCGGGTTCCGCTCACAGCTGAGGAGGGCATCTGTTGTGGAGGGAAGGGGGCCAGGTGGATGAGCCGAGTGGGGAAGGAGGCATGGGGGCTCCTGGTCTCCTGCTGCTCCCCTGTGCCCCCTCTCCTTCCTGCATCCCCTCAGCCTGGACCCAGAGGGAATTCCCAGCCCCAGGTCCAATTCGCTCCTGGGAATGCCAGAGTTGGGGCTCGGTGGGAATCCTGGCTGGCTTGAAGGGGCTTTGGGTTCGGTTTCATTTGTTTTGGGTCATTCTCTCCCTTTAAAATAGGAAGTCAGCTTTTGCCAAGACTAAAACGAAAAATGAGATTTGAGGTTGGATCAGCACCAGGAGAGATTCAGATGTCATCCTCTGTGGTTTCCTAGGTTTAACTGTGACACAAGCAAGTCACAGCTAATATGGCCGTGTGACGTCAGCAGTGGCCAGTGGGGTGACTGTCTAAGCCCGCACAGCACCAGCCCCATGGGCTGTGAGGGCCTCACAGAAACACTTAAACCAGAAAAAAACATAAATGCTGGGTGGAAAGGAAATTTCTCACAGCCGTCGGGAAGGTATTTGTCTTTACACCAACACAGCATAGAAGTTGACACTTATTTTTAAGTGTGAGGGCGAGGAGGAATCTGAGGATCCCTCAGCACTGCTGGGATGCTGGCTGAACCCCTGTCTGCCCTCCTGCGGGTACAGGGGACATCCTATCACAGGGCTCTGAGGCTGGACCAAGCTGTCCCAGGAGGTTTGGAAGGACGGGGATTCGGGGAGAGAGGGGTTGAACATGAATGGAGAGAGCTTGCAGTGAGGCGCAGGGTGGGGGGGGGGGGGAGTGGGGGGTGCTTATTATACTGGGAGACAGAGGCAGTCGGGAAGAGGCAGTGAGGAGCGGAGTTGGTGCCCTCACCACTCTCGAACAGCTTCCTGCCCACGTCACATCCAGGACCTTGTGTGACCGCTCTGTGGTGCCCAAGCCTCAGTCGTTCCTTAAAGCCATGGGTGATGACTTTTGTGATAGAAGACCAACAGGACTTTTGCTTTTGTTAATTCTTCTTGCCTGCCAAATACTAACTGACACTTGTTCTTCAGCCAGGAGCGTCCAGCAGCCGGCAGCAAGCTGTCCCAGGCCCCCAGAAACCACCCCACTCCCTGATTTTTGCCTCCAACTGAAGCAGGGTGGTTTTTCTGGAGAGGCTGGGGCCTGGGGTTTGGTACGGAGCCTCAGGAGACAGGCCAGGCCAGCACCTTCGTCCCTTTCCTGCTCAGCTGAGGAGCCTCAGTGCGTTTTTACACACGTGTACACAAACCAAGCCAGTAAAGGGAACTACGTGTGTATTTATTTCTGGGCCCCGGGGAAAGATTTCACTTTTAAAAAGGGATTTCTCTGAAAGACACACGCACACACACGCTTATATATATAAATCACTGCTGTAAAAACTCTGAGCCAGTGCCGAGCCCGCTGCTCCCCTCAGCAGTGTATTTCATCAGTCTGCCTGTTCTGTTCCCTGCTCTGGCTCTGGTGAATTCTCTCACCCTCCCGCACTTCTGACTGTACCCAGTGCTTGCATAGATAAATAAATAAATCTTTAAAAACAACAACAACTCCGAGCCAGGTAAGAGGAGCACTAGGCACTTGTGTCTGTCCCGGCCCGTCCAGGCAATGGCGCTGGTTCCCCGTGTCTCCAGTGCCTCATGTGGGCCCAGAAAGCACCACGGGTTCTCTGAGCCACCCAGAAGGTTGGGACTGTTACTCCCCCATAGCTGAGACTGATGCCAGTTTGGCTCTGAGCTCCTCACCAGGCACTAGGCAGCTCCCATGGAGCCCTGCACCAGGGCCAGGAAGTCCAGGTCTGGCCCTCTCGGCCTCATCCTGGTGCAGGTCTGGAGGCCGCAGGTGACGTCCCGCTGGGTGGTTTGCAGATGCAGCTGGAGACTGGACGGGAGCTGAGACCTCCCCACTGGGGGCACCACGCAGCCACCGGATGTGCCAGCAATACCAGGTTGGCACCAGTGCTGTTTTGGTCTGTGACGGTCACCATCATGGCCAGTGGTCAAAGCCGCTCACCAGAGGGATCTCTTTTTACCCTCCAACGGAAGCGAGGCCCTAAGAGGTCAAGAAACTCCCCAGAGGGCACCGTGGTCTCTCTGCTTCCCCCAGGAGCAGCAGGACCGACCCTGCTCCCCACCTGGGCCCCCATGCCTGTGCCCTCGTGCCCCTGACCCCCATGGCAACCCACCATGCGGCCCTCAGGGCCTCTCTCTGCTTCTGTTCCTCCTCAGACATCCCTCCTCAGGAGCCAGCCTGTGCTTTCTTGTTCTGTTTCCTGACCTTTCCAGGGCCCACGTGGGGTCAGGGCAGACCCCAGTTTGAAGCTGCAGCTTCATGGCTGGGAGGGAACTAGCAGCTTCATCTCCTTCCTCGATGCCAACACCTGCAGCAATGCGCATGGAGCAGGTATCTGCCTGCACACCCCAAAACAGGCCCCCGAGTGCCCAAGACCCAGCCCCTCATCATGCAAATGGGGTGGCAGCCATTTGTCTGCTCACCCCCAGAGAGAACTCAAACACAAAGGAAAACCCCCTCCTCCTGCCCAACCTGCCCCATGACTCAGGGACAAGCAGCCTCTCAGCCCCCCACCCCAGGCCCACTGCACCCCACCCGCCGCACAGGAGGGAGGGCAGGGTGGATTGTTGAATTGTCGCATCCGCTGCTGCTGGCCAATCCAAGGACTCAGGTCCACCCCGGGTCTCCCCGGATGAGCAGGTTCCCCAGAAGGAGACACTGACCAGACTGGCTCGGGCCTTGGGAAAGCAGGGTTCGTCTGGCTGGTCTGGACCACGCAGGGATGCTTGGTGACAATGCACTGAGGGACCCAATTTACTTTTGTGCCATCGAGAAGGAAACTAATTCCTAAGCAAATGAATTCAATTACTTGTTCACTTTCTCAGTGCATCTATGCAAATACTTCGTGAGGGCTAGAAAAACCCTAAAAGTGGCCTTTGTGGTCGAGGAAAAATAGGTAAGATAATCAGCGGCTGCTCCTTAAGCAGTGGAGAGAATTGAGCGTTTTCCAGCTATTTTGATTGAGGTCCTGGAAGTGCACGCGTGGATCTCAGCTTGGGCCTCCCCCTTCAACATAGCAGGTCAGGGGTATCTGCCTTGGAACCTCGGCCACGGCATCAGTGATAACACCGGGCCTCAGGGCAGGGGAGCCCTGTGCTTTACAACATTTAAATAATTACTTTTTTTAAAGATTTATTTATTTATGCATATAAGAACGGGGATACAGGCCAGAGGTGTTGTGGGGGAGTGAGAGAATTCATCAGAGACAGGGGGGAACAGAACAGGCAGATCAACTAAAATACACTGCTGAGGGGAGCAGCAGGCAAGACAGAAGTCTGCTGCACTATGTGGGTAGCTCCCTGGCCAGGGATTGAGCTTGTGCTACAGCAGCTGCGGATAACTTTATATAGGTTGAATCTTAACCCCTTGCACCACCAGGGTGGCCCTAAATAAATACTTCTTAAGAATTCAGATGGGGGGATGGGGTGCCTCCCTGCTGGTGCAGGGGTTAAAGACAGCGCTATCAAGCTATCTCCAGCCACTGCAGCATGAATTCGATCCCTGGCCAGGGAGATGACCCCCGCAGTGCAGCAGACCTCTCCTGACTACCTGCTGCTCCCCTCAGCGGTGGATTTCAGTGGCTCCACCTGTTTTGCTTCCCACTCTGTCTCTGGTGAATCCTCTCAACCCCCGGCCCCTGCACGTCTGGCCTACGCCCTAGTTCTTGTATGCATAAATAAATAAATCTTTTTTAAAAAAAGAAAAAAAAAAGAATGCAGAAGGCCATTGAGCCTTAGCTACATGGTTCTGGATCGATGACATGATCCAAAGAAGGACGCCGTTGCTTTGGCTTGGCACGCTCACGCCCTCCCCACTCAAAGTCTGGTCCACAGGTGGAGGCTCGAGAGATACAGTGTCTTGTGCCCAGGTGACTGGCGTCTAGAGCTGAGGCTCGCGGGGGCCCCAGGGCCTTCCAGGGCTGGAGAAGTGCCGTTGGGTGTGGCTTGGAAGAACAGTGACTTTCCCTTTAGAGTTTTGCTTTGCGCCCAACCCTGCCGCAGGGGCTGGTTCTCTGCGCCTGTGCGTCTTGTGGGGCAGCCAGCCCTGGGTTTTGGGGAGAATGGGGGTTGCAGAGAGGAAGCACATATGGGGAAAGACCACATATGGGGTGTGTGCCTGGTCTTTCAGGGGGTGCTTGCCTGGACTTAGAGGGGATGCATGGCTGGCTTTTGGAGGGGGTGCATGCCTGGCCTTAGAGGGGGTGCATGCCTGACCTTAGAGGGGGT
This sequence comes from Talpa occidentalis, assembly GCF_014898055.3. Lineage (NCBI taxonomy): Eukaryota > Metazoa > Chordata > Mammalia > Eulipotyphla > Talpidae > Talpa > Talpa occidentalis. Next base: position 69,919,305 of record NW_023605194.1, on the reverse strand, counting down.
GCATGCCTGGCCTTAGGAGAGAGTGTGTGCCTGGCCTTATGAGGGGGTACATGCCTGACCTTAAAGGGGGTGCATGCCTGGCCTTAGGAGGGGGTGGTGCATGCCTGGTCTTAGGAGGGGGTGCATGCCTGGTCTTAGGAGGGGGTACATGCCTGGCCTAAGGAGGAGGTATAGGCATCACTTAGGAGAGGGTGCGTGCCTGGCCTTGGCAGCTACCTCTACGGGACAACGAGGGGAGAGAAGCCCTGAGACAAGGCTCTGGGCGGTGGGGTCTGTGGGCAGCAAGGTTAAGGGTCTGGACCCTGAGAGGGAAGCCCTGTTCTGACGGCAGGTGGTAGAGGGGAGAGAAGCTCCTTCTCATCAGGAGCAGTCCGGGGTCGGGGGAAGGGCCCAGGACACAGAACCAGGCTGAGAGCCAGGCCTGGGTCCCTTTGCTAGACCTGAAGGACAGAGGGAGAGAAGGGCGTGGCTGGGCCTCCTGATCTGGGAGGCCAGGCACCCCTTCTCAGCCTGCAGTCCCCAGCCAGACCCCCAGGGCCAAGCCCTTGACATTATGATTTATATGACCAGGATGGGTTCCTCGCCTCTTTGGTCTATCCAGTTCCTAGCCAACCACTTCCCAGAGCCTTAGAAGGCCCAAAGGATTGATTGGGGTGCCCTTTGTGCTCTGTCCCTGTGAAGATTCCATCCAGGGACCCTATTCAAGGCATCAGGGAGCCCGTGGTGGACACAGCAGGGCAGGATGGAGAAGAGTCAGGTGTACGGGGCGAGGACAAGGGAAAGACACCAGCTCAGCCACATCCTCCCACACAGCCCTCAGCCGTGGCCTGGGCCGGCAGGTGCAGTAACAGATCACACCACAGGAAGTTAGGGTGGCTGCTGCCTGGCGGCCATCCTGGTGGACACCTGGCTGGCATCCTGAGTCTCCACGGCATCTGCTGTCAAGTCAGCAGGTGGGGTCACTGGGCCTCAACACCCCCACACTGGGTCCTGTGATGGAGCTGGAAGTCAGCTGCTCTCTCAGCGGTGTGGACCGTGCTCCCCACCCTCAGGGAGAGCGGGGCCCCACCTGGGCGGCGTGGGGAGCCCAGGGCTAGCCAGCAGTCTCTGGAGAGGCCTGGCACATCCCTCTTCCAGGGAACCCCGGGGACAGGCAGAGTTCACCAGGGACTTTTCAGACACGCTGTTCACCACGGGGTGGTACACTCAGAAGGAGAAAAGCGGGTGCTCATCTCCGGAGAGCCATGGCCGCGTGGACGTGCCTGGGCGCAGGCCACTCCTGCTGGCCGGTTTCTGATCACCGACTGTGAAACTCAACAGAAAGGGAAGTCTCCTGTCTCCTGCCGCGTCTCAAATCCTGTTTCTAGACAGTTTCGGTTCTTAAAGCCACAGGATTCCACATTTTCTCATCCTATGAGCTGCAGGCAAGCACGGGGTGACCGCCAACCACATTTGCAGGGCCCGGGTTAGACGGAAATGCCCCGGAGCGCCCCTGAGGCTGAGCTGAGGGCCCCATGTTTCTGCAGGTCTCAGCAGCTTTCTCCTCACTCATGTAAAGAGTTGGTCTGGGCAAGCGCCAGAGCGTGGGACTTCGGCCTTCCTCCCTTCCCAGGGAGACCCTGCCCAGAGAAGTGCTGCAGCCCCCACCCCCAGTGTTGGCTGAAGTGTCCCTGTGGCCGGAGAACAGCCTCCGGAGCAGGTGCCTGGTCCTGCTGCTTCTGGGTAGATTTGTGAGCAAGCACTAGTTACATGTTATTAATTCTATAGGCTCTGCCTTTATTCAAGAGGCTGGAGAAGAGGGAAAAGGCAAAGAGGAAAATATGATAAAGGAAAGGTGGAACAGGTTTTGTAAGGGTTCCAAGCATGTGAAGATACATCATCATCGTAATAATAAGAATAATAATGTGATGTTTCCACTGAAAAAGAAGAGAGCAATTGTTCCGTGCGGATATTTTCTCAGAGTCAGACATGGGGACAGGCAGGCCTGGAGAATCTTCCCCCTTGGGGTCCACCACTGTGGATTATTTAAAGAGCAGTAATGAGGGAACGGGGCCAGGATCAAGGCTGGGGTACAGAGTCGGGGATGCTCATAGGAAGAGCAGGTAACCGAACTTGGCAGGGGGCACAGAAGCTCCTGTGGAAAGTGACTGTGAGTCAGTGACATAAGGACACACAGGATGCAGAGGAGAGAGGAGGAGGAGGAGCAGGGGACATGAGGACCAGACTTGGGATGACCAGGACATGAGACCTGAGAGCGAGTCTGGGGTACAGACCAGAAGTGGGGGATGCAGCCGGCCTTCTCGGGGGCCTGAGTCCACCAAGATGAACCTCAGCCCACAACACAGGATCATCTGACCCTGGTTAAAAATAGGCCCAACAAAAGGCAGAGTCGTAGCTCTACCCAGAGGGCAAGAAAACAGGTGCTCAGGTTCTTCTCCTTGGGAGATAAATAGGAGCTGAGAAGTTAAACCCAGCCTGCAGAGCAGCCAAGATGCAGCCCAATTATTTATAGATTTGAAATATTGAGACGAATGTGCACAGGGAGGTAATCCAGTTTTCCCAGGAAGAGGGAGGAAGGAAAGCAACCAGTTTCCCTGGTCAGGGTGCACTGCACATGCATTGATGACAATGATGCATCGTGACCAGCTGTAACTGCAGGAAGACAAGTCAGGGTCTCCCAGCAAGGCAGAGTTTCCCTAGAAGTTTTTCCAGGGGTCCCTTGTATTCGGGTGCATAACTCCTCTGTGAGCACCTGACAAGTGCTCTAAGAAATATTAGAGGGCCTCCCTGCTGGCACAAGTCGTTAAACACAGTGCTGTGAAGCAAACCGCAGCCTCTGCAGCTTGAGTTCAGTCCCCAGCCGGCCAAGTTGCTGCCCACAGGGTGCAGCAGACCTCTCTTGTCTCCCCGCTATGCCCCTTGGCAGTGTATTTCAGTAAATCTGACTGTTCTGCTCCCCACTCTGTCTCTGGTGAGTTCTCTCACCCTCTGCACCTCTAGCCTGTACCTCCAGTTCTTATATGCATAAATAAATAAATCTTTAAAAGAAATACTAGAGGCTGAACTAGAAATGATTGCAGATTGAATAAAAATGTAAGTCTATTTACAACATTTCAATAATATCAGAGACAGCACTCGAGACAGGTTTCCTGTGTGTGTTCTACTGCTCCCCTCTGCCTTCACGCACACTGTCACTTTCAAGGTCACCATCGCCAGCCTTTGGTGGCTTGGCTGCTGCTGCTGCTGGAAATCCCAACCTTGCCCCAGGAGGCTGACCCAGCTGGAGAGTGACAGGAACAAAGGAAGTGGTTAGGTCCATGCACTGAGGTGGAGGAACAGCAGTGAGAATCCGAGTAAGACAAAGTGATTCCTTTGGGTCAGCAGGGGGTGAGGGCTCCCTCGGGTGGAAACTAGGAAGCAATGGCCAGGCTGGTGCTTACCGTGAGCACTGCACAGTTTTGGACAGCTGGGGGTGCAGATGAATAAAATGTGGCTTCTGTCCTGGCTGCTGGGACTCTACTTGGGGATGGTCCCTCTTCAACCAGATGGAGACAGGGAGAAAGCCATAGTTGTCCCCAACTCAAACAGAGACACGTCTGGACATGAGAACTCAGAATTGTGGGATAAGGTGACTCTTTAAGGAGTGTGGGGCTGCCTTTCCTCACCTGTCCTGCCCCCAACTCCCTCATACACAGGACGGTATCATTAACACCTGGGTCTGTGCATTAACAACTGTTAACTCCTAATCGTTTGAACAAAAGCTAAGATATAGACTAGTAATATTGTCAGCAATAACTGTTTTATTATCTTTAATAAACACTTCATTATTAATTCTATAATAAGTGTGTTGGGGGCCTCCCTGGTGGCGTAAGGGGTTAAGACAGAAACTGTAGAGTGATCGGCAGCTTCGATTCCTCGGCCGGCCAGGGAGCAACCCACATGGCGCAGCAGACCTCTCCTGGCTCGCCCGCTGCTCCCCTCAGCAGTGTACTTCAGTCAATCTGCCTGTTCTGCTCCCAACTGTCTCTGGTGAATCCTCTCACACACACACACCCCCCCGCCAGCACCTGTACCCCAGCTCTGGTATGCATAAGTAAATAAATCTTAAAAGAATAAATAAATGAATAAATGTGTTGGCTTAGTCCATTAAGTCGGTAATTAAGAGAAGTAATTGATTGCTAACAAAGCTCAGCAGTAATTCACACATTCACTGCAAAAATTAGGCTGCGGGGCCTTCTTCCCCATGAGAGCTCAGGACCCTCTGGCCTTTCTCTAACTATCTTGTCTTTTTTATGTCAGAAAGAATTACCTGGCAGATTGAGCCTTCTGTGTGTTTGGAACATTCTGCAATGTCCTTTTTCCACGTTGCAGCTGGTCTAGAGGAAAGATGGTGAGAAAGCAGGGGGCTCAGAAACAGCCCTGTCCCCACGCCAGTGAGGTCCAGGGGGCACCCGTGCCCTGTGACCCACCACGGAGACCCTGAGCCTGCTCCAGAGAGCCTGGTGCAGATGCACAGCGAGGCGTGGTTCCTGAGCGGAGTTCCAGGCCCGCTGCTGCCCATCAGGGTGGTGCGTTGCTGAGAACAAACGCTGCACTGGACTCTTCCTCACGCTGCCCTCAGGGCTGTGGTCAGCTTCTGGGAAGGCAGCCTTTGGTCTGATCCGTGGTGACGTTTGTGAGCTCTTGTGACGCCTGTACCCAAAGGTCACGCTAAGCCCAAAGAACAGGTGAGCCGCCAGCTAGACACATTCTGAGTCAGGACTCTGTTCTTCAGGCCCCTGAGCCCGGCCCTCCAGACTCAGGGTGGGTGGAGCTGGGGAGAAGGGGATGGAGTGGCCCGGCCCATCAACGTGGTCGCAGATAGACCTGGTGGGGCAGCTTCATGCCCAGGTCAATTTCCAAATGAGCAACCAGGAAAGTTCCCTTGCCTCCTCCTCACACCTCGAGTTCTGCGGCATTATTAGGGGCTTCCTGGGGACTCAGCAGAAGTTCCCAAAGCAGGGAGGGTTTAGGTTAAAACTCAAGGCCCATCACCCTTACCTCCCTCTTCCCCTCCTCCCTTCCTAGGTCCTCCCTTCTGCTCCGCCCTCTCCCAGGCCCCCTGCAGAGCCCCCGGGGCGAGTTCCTGGACAGCACGGGCAGCCCCTTCCTTCTTGCTCCCGCGGACGAGCCGCGGCGGGTAGGAGCAGCCGAGCGTGGCCGCCCTCGCGCTCGCGCTGATGGGAAAGAGGACGGGGACTTTCGGGCCTCTGGCTTTCCTGTCCGTCAGACTCATCGCTATCACCCAGGGCGCGGGCCTGATTCAGCGCTGGAAAACCCGCTGCAGGGCGCGGGCGCGGCGGGCGGCCTGCGGACAGGAAGCGGGCGCGGGGGTGTGAAGGAAGGGCTTCCTCCCCGACACTTTCTACGCTGAAGGGGCCCTGCTCCGCCCGCGCTCCCCCGGGGCACCATGCCCTGGCCCACAGACGCCGGCGCAGCGGGCCTGGAGCTGCCCGACAGCTTCCCGCGCCCGGAGTGCCCGCTCTCCAGGGCAGGCGCGGGAGCCCCGGCCCAAGCCAGGGGAAGGATATTCTCAGCAGCGCGGCAGGGGGCCTGGGGCTACCTTGGAGGTGTTTGGCCCCACACCATGATGGCGACCCCGGGGTCCCAGCTCCAAGGTGGAATTAGCCCTGACCCTCCCAAATCCAGGCTCCTCCGCAGTAACAGCCCTCAGCGCGGGGCCGTGTTGGGGCGCTGCCCAGTGTTCCAGGGGCGGCCTCGTGTTGGGGCGGGGCCGTGTTAGAGGCTGAGCCCGTGTACGGGGCGCGGCCGGGTGTACAGGGAGGTCCCGGTATTCGGGGCACGTTGTCTGGAGAGCAGAGGAAGCGAGGGCCGTGTGGGGGCCACTTGCTGGGTCCGGGTACGTTGGGACACTTGACTGCCAGCACCTGGCTGCTGAGTTGCGGCCACGACAGAGTCGGACTGATGCACAGGTTCCGAGGCTGCCTCTGGCCAGGAGCCTTCCCGGCTGCAAGCCTCAGGGCAGGTGGCAACAGACGTGGGAAGGGAGACAGTGGGCTCCTCTGCACCCGGTGGTGATGATGGCCACTTGGGCAGGGACCACCTGCGGGGAGGGGCGGTGTCTCAGACACCTGAGAGGTAGGAGGACAAACAGGTGTGTCCTAGGGGGAAAGCCCGTGGGGTGTGAAGTCCACGCTTTGGGGAGAGATGGTGCCTGATGGAAAGAGGAACTATGCTGCCAAGCAGCAGGTAGAGAGAGGAAGACAGAGATGCCGCTCTATAGGCTGTTGGGAAATAAAGGGAGATAAAGCCTGAGAGGCTTTGGGTTTCGCAGGCCCAGCCTGAGCACCAGTGAGCATTGCTGGTAGGGGTGCAGCAGCCAGGGCTTCTGGAGGCAAGGTTTGCTTTGGGGAGCTCTTCCACCCCTCCCCCAGCTCCCATTGGACTTCATTTCCCCACCTCTCTTGTAGGCAGGTAAGGCCCACCCCCAGGGCTGCAGGCTGAAAGCAGGTACTATCATCTCTAAACACAGCCCCTCCCGTCACCCAGACAGAGTAGGGGACTCAGAAGGACCCCAGGCCTGAGGAACACAGAGCCACTAACTGGAAGGATATGGTGCCGGGAGCCACAGCAGAAACAGACCCTTGGAGTCAGCAGTGGGCTGGCGGGCAGCACAACAGGGGTCTGGGCAGATGGCAGCCAGGACAGCTGGGGGGCTTGGCAAACTGAGGAGGTCCTGCGGGATCAGATGGAGGCCCAGACGGAGTGTAGGCAGCACAGGCACAGGCTCCTCCCTGTGGCACAGGCATAGGCTCCTCCCTGAGGCACAGGTACAAGCTCCTCTTTGTAGCAGAGACAAGGCCCATGCTGGGCAGGAGTCCCATGGGCTCCGGGACACTGGCTTGGAGTCCATCCTTCACTGACGGGCCGTCCACCGGGAGACCAGACCTGCAGGCCTGGGAGCACTGATGGAAGGGCAGGCCCCTTGTGCAGGGCCCCCCGGCAGAACACAGCTTCTCAGAGCTTGGCCACACCTGTCACCTCTCCAGTGGGCCGGGGCAGGCCTGAGTTGACCAGGGTCTCAGCCAGTGTACTCCCTGAGCAAGTACCTTCCCGTCCTGCACTTGTTATAGGACAGGGAGAGGGGCAGCCCAAAACCCCGCAAACCTGCCTATTTTAAATGAGTTCTGCCATTCGCCACATCAACATAAAACATAGGAGACTTTAATGAAAAGGAACTTTAATAAAACTAGGAAACAATACAGGTAAGGCAAAGAATCTAGTTTTTAAATTAAGCACCCAAAGTTACCCATCCCCTCATGGGTAAAAGTCCATCCAAATGGGATTGGCCCAGAGCAAGGCCCCAAGGCCTGCCACAAGTCTAAAGCATCTTCCAGTGGGGACCCACAGAAAAGGGTCACAAACAACCGGACAAGCCCGGAAGGAAAAGAGCAAAATCAACATCAAGATAAAAGCTGCCATTGTCACCTCCCCATGGGTCTCACCCACATCTGTGTCACCCAGTCTACGACCAAAAGACAAGTGCAGTTTCTTCACGTGTCTCTAGGCCCCATGCGCCTCCTCTAGGTCTCCTTTCTCCATCCTGCTTCCTTCCTCCGTCTCTTCTTCAGCTTCTCCTCTTCCTGCTCAGCTCCACCCTCCCTTGGGTGGGGCAGGGAACCTCCCCCTTTCCTGGGGACCACCCTGTTACACACTGACCCCACATCTGTAACCAAGGGGCCAAGCTGGCGGGTTAGATAGACTCTTGAGCTAAATCACCCCATGGTCCCTTGAAATGGCCACATTCAGGAGACATGAGCAAGGTTCTATGGCAGCATCCATCCCCTGCCTGGCCTGGGCAGTCATGCCAGGCTCAGACCGGGGTGGCAGTCCCAGGCTTGGGCCAGGGTGACTGTCCTTGGCCACATTCAAGTCAGCAACCACGGGCTCCCTGGGCCAGGCCCGGAACAGTAGGTTTGTGGGCAGAAGCCAGTAGGAAGCAGGATGGGGTGGCTCTAGCCGTGACGGATCCCTTTTTTCCCTGGGGAAACAGAATTGTGGGGGCACCTGTGTTGCTTTCTCTAGGCATAGACTCAACCTGGTCCTGCTTCTCCTAAAAGAACAGTCGGGTAGAATTTTTGAAAGGAAATTGCTCACCTCTTCTCTGTCACTCAAACTTTTGTTCAGATAAGGGGACAGATCTCCCCCATTCAGTGTGACTCAGACTAACAGCCAGTCCCTGGGTTCCCAGCCCTGGGCCTACTGCTGGGGTGAGGAGGTGACCTGGGCAGCGACAGGGACAGCCAGGTCAGGAAAACCAGCCCCAGGGGGCAGCCCAGCAGGAGAGAATGCCACGCCCACAGCCCCTGCTGGGAGGCGGGGAAGCCCTGCTGGCCTTGGCTTTGAGGGGCCCTATGTGCCCACCTAGTATAGACATGGCTGTGTGGAGGATAAGTGGGAGGAGGGGGCCAGGGGCCACTGGACACCCCTGAGAGTCAGAGGTGAACTATGAGGGAAGAGGTGGCTGTCAGGTGCCTCTAATGTTGAAGAATTCAGCCAGGGGGGAGATAATAACCATCTTTATTATTCAAATTCTAGAGGAAATGGTTCTGCATAGTAGCAGAACCTGCTAGCTGCCAAAGTGGGTCCCTGTTTGACTCCTGAGCCGGGTCCCCAATCTGATGCCGTGGGGAAGTGAGGCTGTGCCCATCTGCTGGGGACAAGGTGGGGTACCATGGGGGGGCCCTGCACGAGGACTGGAGGGCGCCTCCTCCAGGTGAGCGCCCGAGGCTTTCTGAGGGCACAGAGGCCACTCTGGGCCTCATCTGGGCAGGCAGCCAGCCACGGGGTCTGGCCGTGGCGGGGGTGCGAAGTTCAGGGGGCACAGCAGCAGCGGGCACATCTTCTCGTGCTCCTTCAGCGCCTCGCTCAGGTGCTTCAGCTCATCCCGCAGCTTCCCGATCTCCCTGCGCAGCCCGGCGTTCTCCTGCTCTAGGCACTCGTACTCCTGGGAAGGAGAGGGGCCAATCAGCGCTGCACCTGTCCCCAGCCCATACCCTGCCCCCTCCTCTACTCCTGTTTGTTTACTTGCTTCACGTCTCTTCCAGCAGGGGATGGTGGCGGGCAGGGCCTTGTGCCCCAGGTGGCCTCGCCCAGGCACCACTCAGAAGGAATACAGTCTTGCCTTGCTCTGAGAAGAGCGTCCCGAGAAGCGCGTCACTGGGCCATTTGGAGCTTGTGTCAAGGCTGCAGCGTGATCACACAGAGCTGGACAGTGCTGCCTATTGGGGCACCGTCCCCTGTGTGGCCCACATTTTACACAGCATAATCAAGTGACGTGTGCCTGTGAAGCACTATCTTGAGTGTACAATTCGATGAGTCTTAGAAATGGAAACAACTACGTTGATCGAGACCCAGCATATTTCTGTGCCTGGAAGGTCCCTTCCAGCCTCTCAGTAGCAGCCTCCTCACCCCCACTTGCCGATCTGCTTTCTGCTTTCTGAAGGTCTCTGTAGGGCTCCCAGGTAAGACCCAGCACCCGGAACAGTGCTGGAACAGAACCGGTGTTTGTTGATGGCACCAGTGAAGCAGTGGAGACATCCCCGCCGTGGCTTCAATCCAACACTCCACTGTCAAGTTTCCATTAAACCCAGGTTGAAAGAGGCTAAGAACCAGGGGTGCAGGAACCCCTCCACTTCGCGGTTCTAGATGATATGGAATCTTCCCGAAGCTATTGTAGCCGGACAGCCACTCCTCATCTCTTCTGAGCTGCTCTGTGAATTAGTTCCTCTTTGCACTGATCCAAAATCTCTCTCTCTCCTTCAAACTCCCCTACGGGCTTGGTTCCACCTTATGGAACCACACCGAGTAAATTCAATACTCTTTCAACAGCACAGTTCTTAAAATGTGAGGAGATGGCCCCACACCACTTCCCCTTAGGTGTTCTCTGGGCTCAGCTGAGCTCCTAGAGCTTCTCGTTCCCTCCTGCAGGCCTCCCCGACACACATTCTACACGGCCAGGATCTCTGAGAAAATTCATTCCCGAAGGCAGGGCCAATCCTGAGGTCCTGCTTGGCAGAGGCCACCCCTTCCCACGCTGCTTCTCTGTTGAGCTCGGCTGAACTCAGGGCCACAGCGGCAGGGCCGAGCTTAAAGGTGGGTTTCATATCCCTCCCCTGAGGCTCTTGAATCTCCACTGTGTGGGCTCAGGGGTTCAAGACCCCACCACAAGAAGCAGTGTGAACTTGGTGGGCCAGATGTCTTGTCCTCATCTGCTCTGTCCCCTCCATGGCAGGTCCCACGGCCCAGCAACAGACACCCTCTCGCAGCCGACATCCCGATGAAGAGCCTGCTGTCTGCAGCCATTTCTTGGTGATTCACCCAGTCAGGCTTTGCGTGCAGCTCACACTTCCTGTGCTGGGAACCCGACCTATGACCCCTCACCTCTTCTCTCTTAATTAACAAGTTGATTTTTTAAGAACTATCATTTTTAAAATGTCTGATCTTACAGCCCCTGGGGGCACATGCAAATCCTCAACCTGCCCCTTGGCTAATGCTGTTCTCTGGGCGGCATTCCTCCTTTGCCGATATAGGCCCAGCTCAAGCCCACCACCTCCAGGAAGCCTTCCCTGACCACAGTCCCTATGGGAGGACCTCTCTCGTTATGTGTTCTGTTCAGCCTGGCGGCATGTGCTGCAGTGCCTACCTCAAACAAGGTCCCTCCCCAAAAAGCAGACATACAGAACTAGGGGTCTCTGCACAACACACATCTCCCCTGCACCCTGCCTGCCGGGCCAGTCCTCCTGGCTCTTCTACCACTGCCTACTTCTTCTCGCCCCCCTCTCTGAGCACCTTCCTCCTCAGAACAAAGGGTCTAGGTGGGCGGCTGCCCAGGCCCCCGGGCCACTGCTCTCTGCCTCACCCTCAGGCTCAGTGGCCCAGGTCCCCTCACACCTCAACCTCCCAACCCCCCAGCCCTGCCTCCCCGGCTCCGCCCCCAGCCTGCCCTGCCCACTGCTCTCTGGCTCCCAACACTGGTCCTGGGCCAGAACTTCCAACCCAAGAAGCTCTCCATGGGCAAGAAGGGGTATGGGTGGGACATGGTGTGGGGGCCTAGGCATCCTGGGAACCGCCTGCAGCCACAGGGAGGTGGTGGCTGTGTGGAGTGTAGGCATACACAGCACATGTCACACACACACACACCCCAGCCACCCGCAACTGGACATGCTCTTCATGTCCAAGGACTCGGAGACTCTGCAGTTTCCCATGTGCTTTTGTTAACCTGATTCCAAGAACCGCGAGGTATCTCCATGAACAGAATATTCCAAAGTGCCTTCCACAGCCCGCTGGATGGGTTTGGGCAACTCGCCAGAGCGCTTGCTTTACCCAGCCGCCCAGCCTTCCTGAGGCTCCACGGTTCCCCGGGCCAGCTCAGCAAGGCTGTGCAGGCCCCACAGGCCACCGTGGCCCCAGGCACCCGTGGCCCCTGCCGCCCTCACCACAGGGACTTTCTTTCTCTTCTGAGATTTAAGGCTCACGCATGAATCCACAGGGGGCTTATGTCCAGCACAGGGAATAGAGGACAGAAGCAAGATCTTCTGCAGCACGACCAGGACTGTGAAGGCAGAAGAGCAGCGGGTGCTGGGGTGGGGGCTGCCACAGAGGTCAGAGAGCACGGAGGGGACAAGGGAGAGAAGAAGGCCACGTCCTCCTGAGAGAAACCAGCTGGGCCAGACATGTGAGAAGCAAGCAGAGACGCTTGGATGTTCCCAGAGAGATGCCCCGCCGTGCTCACACCTCTGGGTCTCGATCAGCTGACCCAGGAGGTCTTGGGGTCATCAGGCTGCCTTCCCTGAGTGGGCACTGGTCAGGGCAGTCACAAAGCAGAGCCCTAACTCCCCGGTGGTGCAGCGGTTGAACGCTGGACTGTGAAGCCTGTGAAGCTGCCCGAAGCCTCTGCAGCGCCGGTTTGATCCCTGGCCACCAGTGAGGGTCCCACATGGCACGCAGACCTCTCCTGCAGCGCCCGCTGCTCCCCTCAGCAGTGTACCTCGGTCCTTCTGCCTGCTCTGCTCCCTGCTCTGGCTCTGGTGAATTCTCTCACCCTCCCGCACTTGTGACTGTACCCAGTGCTTGTATAAATAAATAAATAAATCTTTAAAACAAAACAAAACAAAAAAAAAGCAAAGCCCTAAAACCAGAGGTGGGGAAATCACCGCAACCCCAGTGTGCCCCGCAAACAGGTGCCAAGGTGACTCTGGACTGGGGTGCTCTGCATAGCCCCCAGGAACACGGGAGCACCTGGACAGGGGAGGGGGTTATGCTGCATCTAGTGGGCAGAGACAGGCCCTACAGTGCCCTGGGTCCCCACCACCCAAGTGCCAGCCCTGCCCAGGGGGAGAGACTGCTCTGTGCATCTGAAAGAGGCTGGCTGGGGTTGAGGGGTCGTCTGGGGGTGCTGGGGACACAGAGCATCTCCGAGGGGGAGGAAGGGACCTGGAGCTGGTAAAGACACAAAGGATGCGGGTTCCAGGGACCAGAGAAAGAAATGAGGAGAGAAAAGCCCTCGGAGGAAACGCCCCACAGTGACCCCATTTCAGGAGCGAGAAAGCCAGACTCGGCCAGCCCCGCGCTGCTCCGCGGCCACGCAGGCGGGGGCCCTCCTGACCGCAGCTGGGCGACACGACGCGACGCGACGCTCTGGCAGTGGCCGAAGTTCGGCTTGGGCTGGGCGGGCCAGGTCCCGTTTCCCCACTGGCCCCCATCTATTCCTTCGCCTGATGCCCCAATGCTTCCCAGCAGCGGCTGTGAGTGAGCGTCACAGTTTCTAAACTGGGGAGGGACGAAGCATTTCTCTTAGAATTTTCAATATCTGGCAAAACCGTGGTCTCAGACACCACAATCATATTGCCCAAGAAATGTGTCAGTTTGTGACATTTGGGGTTCCCAAGATGGCACAGCTGCCTTCCTTTTCTGACTCAAAATTCTTTCTCATTCTTACGCTTTGGGGGGCCCAGCCTGAGCCAATCTTGCTTGCTTCTGAGCCCTCTCCCAGGGCGTCCCAGGCTCCCTCTGTGATCATGGACTCGGGGGGCGTGTGTGAGTTCAGAGATGAGTGGGGTCAAAACCCCACGGTCAGCACGTGGAGGGAGGCCTTGAAAGCACAGAGCCACACCTCTCCCCACCACGGTCTTTCTTCCCTGCGGAAGCTCTGCTGCAAGGGAGCCCATCTACCTTTGGCCGCAACCCCTCTCCTCCAGGAAAGTCCCACCTTCACCCACAGCCCAGACTTTGGACTTGGGGAACCTGGTGGCAGGGGCAGTGGCCAGGGTGCTCGAGAGCTGGGGTCAGAGGAGGGTTTCCAGGGCATTGGAGGACAGGTGTGCGTGAGCAAGGTGGCAGGGAGAGGTCTGGGATTTTAAACATGTTCTGCTCTAAATACCCCCCCTGCATGGTATTCCAGAAGGGCCATACCCTCTGAGATACATGACCAGTCTCACCCCTAGCTGGGGGAGTGAGCGAGGCCTTCATGGCGCTGTCCATGTGCCGAGGGCTCCTGTGAGTGCCCTAATTCCAGACCAGGAGAAGGTTCTGAACACCATGTCCAGTTCCAAATGTGGCCTGATGGGCCAGGGGCCCAAGGGGCTTTCTTCTGGGGCCCCTAGCTGGGTGCCAGGTGCTCTCACTCGCCCGAGCACTCTCCACCCCACTTCCCAGCGGACATCCTGGCCTCATGGGCACATTTCTTTTTGTTGACCACGCAGAGCCTGGGCTGGAGGGAGGCGTGGACCAGTAAGGGCTGGCGGTTGCTGCCTCTCATCTATGCAAGTCTGGGTGCCTAAGCCCCTCCCTGACATCTCCCCAGATGCTGCATGGAGCTAGCGACAGCTTTGGGGTCTGCACGAGGTGGGCACCACTGCCCTGGCCTCCAGGCCCCTGTGCTTCTCAACCACACCAACCTCGCCTGACACCCTGCCAGTGGGGCCGGCTCTGGGCCACTCCAAGCCCCATACACAGGAGTGGGATGTGTGGCTTCCAGAGGACATCCCATCTCTGGGAAGGCCAGGGAGCCCCCAGACCCTACCCAGTGCTCAGCAGGATTGGAAGGGGTTAAGGAGGTACCCCCACCTCCTGGGATCTAGCGTCAGAGCCAAGTGACAGGAATGGAGGGAAAGCAACTTCTTTTAACACCGTGAAATATTCCAGGGGCATTTCTGCTCCTTGTGCATTGAGCGGAACAAAGGCCCTACCAAGCCCCGCAAGCCTGTGGCTATGTCACCGCACATGGCAAGAGGCCAAGAAGGGACACACAAGAGCTGAACCTTGTGATGGGAGGTTGCCCCGGACTGTGCAGACCGGCTAGGGTCTTCAGATGCCACAAAAGGAGTCAAGGGCTCGGGGGGTGGGGGGTGCTGATGGAGATGGGGCCAGGGAAAGCAGCTGACAAAGACACAACTTGGGGGACAGGCCCAGGCCCGCAGAAGCCTCTAGAAGCTGGGAAGGCCAGCAGACACACTCTCTCGAACCTCCCCAAGGAAGCCAGCCTGTGGACACCTAGATTCTACCCTGTGAGGCCCATTTCAAATGCAACACTAAATGGCAAGAGTAAATCTATGTTCCTTGACGCTGCTGCCGAGGTCATCATGGTTGGGCCCCTGAGATGCCATCCTCGGACACCCTGTGCTTCCAAGAAGAGGGGCGGGGCCTCACGCCACGGGGTCGAGGCCAGTGCCTGCCCACAACAGGGCTCGGGAGGCCTTTGTGCGGTGAAGCTACAGGACCTCGCTCTAGGAAAGGCCTTGTCCAGACAGGCAGTCACCACTACAGGCAAGGCTGCTCCGGACTGACCACCCAGTGTCCTCCGGTGTTTCTGGCACTAACACTCCTGTGTGAGCTAGAAGCTTCTTGAGGGAGGGGCCCTGCTGTGGTCCGAAGGGGCTGCCATGTCCCCTGGGACGCAGGGACCGGGAGCCAGGAGCACAGCTGCCGGACAAGGGAAGGGAGAAAGGAGGCCACGGGCCTCGCGCTTCCTCTGTGGAAATTTTAAAGAACCAAGAAAGGCAGGAAAGACCTCCCTGGCCAAGTCTGAGGACCTTCTTTCCAGGAGAAGGTCTGACATGGTGATCTCGGCCACACCGTGGACCTCCCTGCTCCAGGAGAAGGTCTGACATGGTGATCTCGGCCACACCGTGGACCTGTGGCAGCAAGTCACCTGCCCTGAGAGCTTATGTCGCTCCCCCCCATACCCCACGGGAACTCCTGTGCCAGGGCCTCCCCCCGCCGGGTGCTGTGAGGGCAGCATGTGTGAGGATGGTGCCGGAGAGCCGAACTAGAACCCTCAGTGCCTCTGCCCGGCTGTGCAAAGCCAGGGCTTGGGCTGTCCAGCCCCCTTCCCCTCGAGGGGGCTCCCTTTCCCTGAGATTGTGCAGAAGGGAAACGCTGCTGAACGGGATTTTTGCAAGCGCCCCAGGTTATTTGCACCCTAGCAGCCCTCCGGGACCCCCCAGGAGCCTGAGCAGACGCTGGAGACCTGGGACAGGATGGAGGGCTCATCCCTGAGAGCCATCAGCACTGGAGCTGACATGGGGAGAATAGGCCGGAGATGAAACCCCTGACCGAGGGCGGCCAGCACCCCTAGTCCACAGCGCACCTAAGGAACAGACAGAGAAACTGCAGAAAACTGTGGTGAGGAAAGCCGGGAGGAGCGAGAAAGATGGTATTTGAGAAGAAATGAAAGAGGAGAGGTCTTCAAAAGGGGAGGGCGATGGTGTCAGATGCCCCATCCGGCAGAGACCCCGGGCCAGAGAGAGGGGTGACCCTGCCCGGTGGAGCGCTTCTGTGGGAAGTGTGTGTGCATGTGTGTGCATGTGTGAGAAGGAACATGAGTGTATGGGTGTGCATGTAAGGGTTTGTGAGTGTGAGCAGATGTGTGCATGTGAGTGTATGAGTGTGTGAGTGTGCAAGTGTGTATGAGTGTCTGAGAGAAAAAGACTGAGCATGTGTATGTGAGCATGTGTATGAAAGTGAGGGTTTGTGAGTGAAAGTGTGAGCATTAGTGTGAGTTGTGAGATTGTGGTGTTTGTATTAGTGTGAGTGTGTGTGAGTGCACATGTGTGACTGAGAGTGAGTGTGTGCAGGTGTGCGTGGCGTGCCTGTGGGGGCCAGGTGGGAACAGCATGGAGGACAGGGGGCTGGGCCCTTAGCGCAGAGAGAGGGCAGCAGCCTGCGAGGGAACCAGCCTCGGAGGTTGGTTTGTTTTATACACTTGCTTGTGAGCAGTGTCCAGCGGTGAGGGAGGCTGGGAGATGCCAGGAGGGAGCTCACCCGGCGGGCAGCCGAGGGGTGAGTGTGGGCGTCCTAGAGACTGCAGGTGACCACAGGGCCACCCGGGCCAGAGGGCAGCAGCCGTGACAGCCATCTCACCTCATGGAGCTTGTCTGCCTTCTGGGTCTGCTTCTTCCGACTTCTCTGTGCAGCGACACGGTTCTTCTCTCTCCGCCGGACCTTCCTGTCATCATCCTCAGGGCTCTGCGGGGCACACGGCCAGGCATGAGGAGGGGCCCTCACCCCAACCCTCTCCTCTGGCATCACCATTGGGGCCCTGCTTCACAGCAGCCACTGCAGTGTGGGTGGCACCTCTGGAGGCACAGAGGCCCCCCCAGCACCCCCTGAACTGGGCCACGCCCAGCCTTCCTCCCCAAGACCACCCACAGGCTATGCCGCGTCTGCCTGTTAAAGGATGAGGAAGAAGAAACTCCAAGAGGTTCAGAAACTGCCCCCAGGTACCAGCTCCTCAGTGGGGAGTGGGAAGTGGAACTCAGGTCTCGGGGCCCCCAACGGATGGGGGGACCTTCACCCACCTCCACCCACCTCCACCCACAGGGCGTGTGCCTAGAAGAGCTGCCATGTCAACCCCCTTCAGAGAGAGGGAGCAGCAGAGGCATCACCCTGGAACCTTCTCGGTCCGGCTCCCACCTCTGCACGCAGGCGCCTCTGATACTAAGTGCGAATCACACACACGTTGCATCAGGCCACCACCCCCGCCACACCCCCCGCGGCCCCAGGGCCACTCCAGTAGGCGCATCTGAACAACGCTTGACTGCCAGTTTCCTTCAACAGGTCAGAGCGAATCAGAAAGCAAATGTGTGGTGTCTCTTGAAAGTTCTCGGCTGCGTGTGGGATTGACCAAACCTGAGAGAGGCAGGCGGGAAAATGACCACCCCTGCAAAACCACTTTGCTCGGTGACCGAAAACACAGGGAAGTGGGCAGCGTTCGCTTCCTGGGCCCGGTGAGAAGATTCTGAGGGGCAGCATCGTGGGGCGGGGGCCCTAGTTCATGGGGTCCAAGCCCAGGAATGCCACTCAATTGTCTGTCACTATTCGGGAAAAGCAAGTGTGGATAACGTGGTCTTGCATTCCAAATAAGAGACACACCTCGAGGGAGACCAGGTGAGGCATTTTCAGCCCATGCAGCTAGCAATAGAGAAGAATAAATAGTCTATATAAAAATAACATAAAAACAGGAGCGGCCTGGAGAGGGGTTAATGGAACAGGCATGCAGAGACCAGTGTAGTCTTCCAGAGGCAGGGAAGTCGTGGTCCACAGAACCAGAACACGTCGTGGGGGCTGGGCGGAGGGTGGACTGCAGCTGGAGGGTCACCCAGGCCGGTGCTCCCTCTTACAGTCAGTACGGCCTTGGGGAAATGACTTCAATTCTCTGAGTTTTCAGTTTTCTTATTTCACGTTAGGTGTGACTTGGTCATTATGCCCATGATTCTTACCTGTGTGCCCACGTGCCAGGCACTGGGGAGAGACACAGGCCCTGGACACAGGGTCACAGATCTTTAACCATTGCTGGGACGGGTGTAGATAAAACGGGATTAGATCCCGGAGCTGCCAGGGTGCCCTCAGTAGCCCCTGTTACAGTTGCTCTTTGGGGCTTGCCCGAAAATCATACCACTTTGTTCCCCAACAGCAAGGGCACAGGGGCAGCCTGCCCCCGCCCCTCTACCCTGGACTCATCATCTCTCACAGGGCACACCCCACCAGCCAGCAGAAACATGTGATCAAGACAAAAAAGGGGGGCAAAGAGTAGGGATCCTCAAATAATACTGACCACATCTCATCTAGTGCACATACATCACCAGGCGGATTTACTAGACTCATTTCACAGGTGGGGAAACTGAGGTTTGTTGACCTCAAGCAAAGACTGAGCCTGTGTGTGGCAAAGCCCAAGTCCCAGCTGGGATGAGTGTGTTCTCGGGGGTAACACTACCTGCCAGGGGGCACCCCACGAAAAAACTCGCCAGAAAGCAGCTGAGTGGGTGCCCCCAGGGCACCGCACCTTCCTGACTAAGTTGTAAATGTGACCGGGATGGCACCGGTGGACTGGAGAGACCTGGGGTTTCCAGCGGCACTGGTGTGGAGTCCACCCTCTGTGGGGGGAGCCCCTCGCACCTCTACGCTGACCAGGCCGAGTTCCCCATTTGGCAGCAGCAGGAGGAGGTAGAGCTATCCCCTCTCCACGCCCTGGGCTCCACTAGGAGGCCAAGGAAGGGCCGCAAGCACAGGGACGGCGGGCCACCCAAGCGGGGGGAGGGGGGGGCGCCCACGTGCAGGGGAGCAAGGACATGCGGGCCCAGCAAGGGACATGGGCACCTTAGAGTCCCTCCAACCAGGGCACGGCAGCCGGATCCCCATCTCGAATGCCCCGGGCACCACGCGTAAAGGGGGAGGGGAGGTGCAGAGGCGCAGACCGGTCCCCGGAAGGCCCTTGCGCCCCCACACCAGCGCCTCTCCCGCTCCCGCAGCGCCTTCAGCCCTGCGCTCAGCAGTCACCCGACACCCACTCTTCGCGCACCCGGCACCCCCATCCCGCCTCCCCACGCCCCTCCGGGAGCTCGTCTCTACCTGTGGCGGCGGCTGGTTCCCTGGCGCCCCGACGCTCCTCTGCAGTACTCCGCCGGCGGCCGGGAGCCCCTGCGACATGCCGGGCGCGACGCCGGCCGCACGCCCAGCCGCGCCGCGCAGCCGGGAGGGGGAGCGGCCCGGGGCCCTAGCCCTGCAAGCCCGCGCTGCCTAGAGGTGTCCGCCGGGACCCCGCATCCCGCCCGCACCTGCCACGCGCGCCCCGCCCCTCGGCTCCCGCTCTCCGGCGCCCGCTCCCCGCCGGCTGACCCCACCCGGCCGCCGCCGTCTCCCCGACGCACGTCCGCCCCGCCCCGACGCCGCCTCTCCCCGCCCTCCCGCCGCACCTCGGGGTCCCGGATCCCACCCCGGAGGCTTTCCGGGGGGGCCCCGGCGCTTCATAGAAGTCACGTGGCGGCTCCGAAACTCCGGAGGGAAAGCGCAGCCCACCTACGAGAGGCGCCGCCGGGCCGCTGGGGGTCGGGGAGGCGCGGCGCGGCTTTTGGGGTCCTCCGACGCCCTCGGAGAACTGGGGGTGAGAAACACAAGTGGGTGGTTTGGGGTTGGTGGTTTTTTCCCGGTCCCATCGCTACATCTGCCTGCGCATCGGCCCTGCCTCCACAGCTCAGGGGTCACAGTCCCCGGGGACTTTCTCCGCGCGCCCCGCCCCCGTCCCCACTCTCACCCCTGCGCGGCCGCGGCCCGGCCCTCCGCACGGGCCAGGCGGGGAGGGACCTCGCGCTACCCAGGCCCGGGGCGCACCCGGAGACGCGCGGGCGCCCCGGGGTCTTTTTGCCAGGAGAACCTTCTCTACAGTTCCTCGGCCCCCGCCCCCAGGCCGTGGGAGGGAGCGCGGCGGGGCGGCCGGGAGGTGAATTCCCTTGGAAGAGGCCGGGGAAGGGAGGTTGTCAGGACTGAAGTGGTGACTGGGCTGCCCGGAGAGGAAATCTGCCCCGTGGACGTCACCACAGACAGACGCGGGGATCTGGACCCCAGATCCTTTTCCTTTTCCAAGATTAAAGCGCCAGATGCGGTGCCTGTGGGTGAGGACGGCGCCTTCTCCAGCTGAGCTGCGAGCGGACACGGCGCCTTCCTCCACCCGCCTGCCGGTTAAAAGATGCAAAGCCAAGCCGCGCGCTGCAGGGTCGCGGCGGAGAAAACAGCGAGCGGTTTCGAGCCTGTGGTCGGCTGTTACCGGCGAGGGGAAAGAAGAGGCGACCGCGACCTCGGCGGGGCGGGTGGGAACCGGCCGGGGGCGCAGACGTCGGAGCGCGTGCGGGCGCTGGAACCGTCGGGCTCGTGCGCGGCCGCGCGCATCCGGGGGCCCCTGGGACGCCCAGCCTGGGGCCCGCGCCCCTCCGCGGGGATCTCTGGCGCGCGCACAGCTCCCGGAGCCGGCTGGGTCAACCTGGCCGCCGCCCGAGGCCAAGCGCGAGGGTGGGGCTGGGTGTGGTGCTTGGAGGGCTGGAACCGCTGCGCCGGGCGGAGGTCTCCGCCTCGGGTCGGGCAGGGGGTCGCGGAGGGATGAGGGTGGACACAGGCTTTCGAGCCGCGCCCCACGCCATCACCCCATCACCCCATCCCGGCCCCACGGCCGAGCACCGGGCTCTCACTGGCTCGCTCCATTTATCTCCTCAATCTCCCGGTTTCTCTGCTCATCCCCGGGGCTCTTTTGCATCCCGCCTTGCCCACAAGCGTGCCCAGTGAGTCTGCGGTGGATCAGCTGAAAGCCCCTGACTTGCAAACGTAGGACGCTGAGAAGGCGGGAAAACCTGTGGCTCTCGGGCTTTCAGAAGCGCGCGGGTTCCGCAGAGCTGCTGACGTCGAAAGGTCACGGTGAAAACACCCCGGGCATTTGGAGCACCACCTCCCTTCATCCTGGGGGTGCGGACAGCACCACATTCCACATAAGTCACAGGGGCCCCTTGTAGCTGGCTCCTCGGGAGCCTGGGATTGCCCCCCCACACACACACACCCAGCACACAGAACAGACCCCGAACCACCGTCTGCCCTCATTCAAGGGGTTCTTCAAATACGTTGAGAAGGAACAGTTGACTACCTAGCATTAGCGAACAGGTCAATTTGACCTAAATATGCTACATGAAAATGCGTGGCTTAATTTAACATTAAAAATCAAGGAGATAAAGCGGGATAAAGTCCTTTATTAGAGCTCTGGAATAAGACAAGCCCAAGAGGGGTTGTCTTTGGGGTTCCCAAGGGGGTCCCACCATAGACGAGATCACAGGGGAAAGAGCTGAGCTAGATCAGAATGTGAAATAGCGCTGGGTGACAACATCCGCAGAGATTGAGAACAGATGGTGAAAGTAGTCACAGTAAATATGATAAAGGTTTAAAGTCTCAGCTGTACATAGAGTCCATGAAAAGACAAAAGGAAAATAGAGAGCCTCTCACAGGTACTACATCACATGAACTGGCATTTCCCAGCCAAGTACAGAATCAAGAAATAGATATAGGAAAACACCTGTCAAAGCAAGAGACCATGTAAAATGTTACATTAGCAGAATAAAAAGTGGTCATCAATGCTGGTGAGAGTAGGTGAAATTGGTACTTTCTTTCACAAGCATCACTGTAAATTGGGACAAATCTACTGGAAAGCAATTTTATTTTAACTTTCAAGGCAAGACTTCTGACTTAGCTTTTTCACTTCTGGAAAGTCATCCTAGGAATATCATTGAAAAGACAAAAGGAAAAAAATTAGATGCACTAAAAGTTGACACTAATGTTTTTAAGAGCAGAAAAAATTGTCAGCAAAATATATCCAGTTATGGGTAAGTGTGCAAATAAAACATGATGGGCAAGCACTGGAACACCGCCCATCTTTAAAACAAGCATGTGCATGGATTTGCCACATGGGAGACTTATTGGATATAAAGTAAAGTGAGAAAAAAATCAGGGAACATGAGCTACCAGCGCAACAAGTTTGTTAACGCATCCGTAATACCTCTGTACTATGCCCTGCAGAAGTGGTTAAGTTGGCCAATTCTGTGCCACAATTAAAAAAAAGGAGAAGAAGAAGCATGTGCAAATGAGAAAGGACGAGGATAGAATACACTAAGGTGCTGTTTTTTCTGTCCAGGTGGAGAGACTCCAATAGTGACCTTCACTTGTCTGTTTAAACTTTTTTTTTAATGCTTTATTGGGGCCTCCCTGGTGGCTCAGGCGTTAAGACGCAACAGATGAAGCTATCCACAGCCTCTGGGACACGAGCTCGATCCCAGGCCCGATCCCGGGCCAGGGAGCCACCCACATGGTGCAGTAGATCTCTCCTGCTCCCCGCTGCTCCCCTCAGCAGTGGATCTCAGTGGATCCGCCTGTTCTGTTCCCTACTCTGTCTCTGGGGAATCCTCTCACCCCCACACCTCTGGCCTGTACCCCAGTTCTTGTATGCATAAATAATCTATAAAATAAAATAAAATGCTTATTGACACCTTAAAGCATTTTGTTCTTAGATGTGACCCTGCCTGCCGCTGCGCCCTTTTGTCACTCCAAAATGCCAATGCTTCTCTGCCCAAGGGGCAGCCCTAATAACAGCCTGTTTTCTTGACTTCCAGTTATTATTTCTGATTCATTGTTTTCTCTGGAAGTCAGAGGAGAAAGAAAAATTAAAATGAAGAATAAGTAAACAAGCACAAGCATTTCAAATGTCCCTATTTCCCTTCTCCTTTTTCTTTCTCTTTGCATGTTTTCCTTTGAACTGGAGAGAGAAATGATAGAATATGTTTGGTAATTTCCTTGAACTGCCACAGTGACCCTGGACCTCGTCTTTGGGAATGGGGAGGAGGGCAGGAGTGTCACAGTTCAGCGAGTGAATCCTTTGATGATTCATTTCACAAGAAAACAATTGCCTAAATGCTAGAAAACCCTGTTCCTTTCCACCTTTGCTCTTCTCTTTTAGGGAAACTGACCTTCCAGTCACTGTCTAGCCTTGCTCTTTCACAGAAGGTGGCCCTGGGGCTGGGGGGCTGGGGGACTGCAGAGAGGGGGGCTTGAGGCAGAGTCTGGAGAGTTCACCAGAGAGGAAGCAGGTTTCCCTGAAGAAAGCCAGAGAGGGGCCAATGACATCCCGTCCAGTCTGGGCTGCCGGCACAACCCCTGGGAGGGTGCTGGACCCTGCCAGAAACTGTGGGCAGCTAGAGTTTAGTAAAGAAGGGCTGCAAACCAAGAGGTAAAGTCAAAGGGGCCAGGGGCCAGGTCATGGGTCGAGCAGTGCCATGGAGACTGTGGGTTCCTACCCAAGTGCGGGAGGACCGGTGGGCTCTGAGCAGAGGTGTGGGGGCGTGGGACATGGGTATCTGCAGGGTTGCAACAGAGGAGGGCAGGATGCCAGCTGGGAGGTGTTGCCAGGTGTTGTCTGGCACCCCTGAGCCAAGCCCAGGGCCCCGCACTGGCACCTGCCCCTTTCCAGGCTCAGGAAATGTAGACAGGGGTGGCAAGTTGCAATGAAATTCACAAAAGTAGGATACTTTAACTCTAGAGGGTTAAGATTGTGGTCTCTTTCCCCCACAACTTGCCCTCAGTCCCTTGGTGTCTGGGGCTATTGGCCCAGCTCTAGGCCCCGGGACCTGGCGGAGGCACATGTAGACATTGGGGTACACATGTGGTTTGCGTCATCTCTGGCTCCAGTCATGCTGTGGCTGCTGACTGGCTCCCAGGAGCATCCTGTGCCTGTTGGGCTGACCAGCCTGACAAGGGTCGTGTCATCTAGACCTGAGTTTCCCCACCTGCCTCCCATTCTGTCGGTGCTGCCTCAAAACACTGACCTCTCCTGCCGGGACAGAACCCATCACTCGGCTCCTACAGCTACTAAGGGACCTCAAAGGATTTTGTTTTTAGTGGGAGCAGCAAATCCCATAAAGCCTGAATGTGCCATTTTAACCCTATTTGGAAATATGTTCTGGAACATTTTCTAGAAAGGAAAGTACAGACTGCTGTTGGTTTGTACAGAAAGGTCACCATCCTCTGATCTCCAAGTTCGTTTCAGTGTTAAAGAATAAGAGGAAAAGCACATTAAAAAAATAATAATAAAACAAAACTAATGACATGTAGAAAAGGAGATAAAGGAAAGCAATTAAAACCAAAAGAAATTGAAAAAAAAACAACAATAGAAATTGTTCTCATGTCACCAAGGAAATCATCACAAATTCAAGGCTATTCTTAGGCTACACCTGGATAAAGAAGCAATCGTTCACTCAGAGGAAAAGATGAATGTCAACGGGATGGGTGGACAGACTTTGGACTCTAGCGATCAGTGATAAGGATGCGCGGGTCACAGAAAGAGAATGAATGACATCCAAGGGCCTGCTGAGCTTACTAAAAACATCCTGGCCCTGCTGAGACCTCGCAAGCACAGGAGGACAAGCACCATCAGTTCTAACCATGTTTCTGTTGAATCCCCGGAAGAGAAAACAAGAACTGCCCCCAAATACCGCTACCCCTGCAGTGAAAAACAGTTTTTCCAAATCTAACAACAGTTTTCAGCATGTTGTGGCTCTACCCACCTGGCGGGGCGGACAGCAACTATCAGAATATTTTTTAAATCAAATTTTCTTGGCGTAGCACCACGAAGCTCTCCGCAGCCACTGCAGCACGGGTTCGATCCCCGGCCAGGGAGCTGACACACATGGTGCAGCAGACCTCTCCTGTCTCCCCGCTGCTCCCCTCAGCAGTGGATTTCAGTGGATCCGCCTGTTCTGCTCCCCACTCTGTCTTTGGTGAATCCTCTCACCCCCCCCACCTCTGGCCTGTACCCCAGTTCTTGGATGCATGCATAAATAAATCTTTAAATATAAATAAATAAATAAATCTTTATAAATAAATAAATAAATAAATGCAACCCAGGTCCCCTGAAAGCATAGAGTGGAAAAGACTCCCTGCAGCCCGCCCTACATTTGACCATCGAAGGGTTGTCCAGGGTAGCTGGTGGGACCTTATCTCTCGACAGTGTGCAAGAGTCTCCGGGTAGTGGAGAGACGGCCCTCACCAGCGTCAGCAGACTTCGCCCACCCCCGACGGCCTAGAAGGAGAGATGGGCAAGGCCTCACTCTCTTCCTGAGCTGGGGCTTAGTCTCTGTCGGGGCTCCTGGGTGCTCCGACTTCGGATTCGTGGGTTTACTACAGCACCCCGATCTCGGGCCTTCGCACTCCGCCTGGATTATTCCAGCGGCCTCCTGGGTCTCCAGCCCACTGATGGCAGACTGGGGGACATGCAGACACCACAGGAGCCCACTCCTGAATGCACCCCCTCTCACAGCCAATGCGCCTGCGGCTGTGGTTCCCATTTCTCTGGAGCACGCGGATGGACACGTACACCGAAGTGCCTGCACACGCGTGCCGGAAATCACGCCACCGGCCATGCCGACTTGTCGCCCGACCTCTCCGTGACCACAGCCCTGCTCCGCGGCACCTTCCCGCGCTCCTCGGACTCGCTGCAGAGGCGACGGAGCTGTTGCAAGCGCAGGGCCCGCTTGCGCGGCAAGTGTTGGAGTAGCCGGGGGCAGGCAGCTCGGGCGCTGCTCCGGGAATGCCAGGCTGGGGGCTAGACCGCACAGTTTTAGAAGCTGGAAAGTCTAAGATCAACGTGTCTTCCATTTAGCAGGCGGAGGCTCTCCTCCCGCTCACCTCCTGGCTGTCTTCACAGAGCAAGTGGGGGTGAGGGAGAAGCTGGGGCGTCAGGGTGGGAGAGGGTGGAGGAAGAGGGAGAGAGAAACGACTTTCCCCTCCAATAAGGCCACGGTCTTAGGGGACTGGGACCCACTCCTAGTGGCCTCCTTTGAGCTCAGTTACCTCTCAGACCCTGGGGCCAGACAGTCACACTGGGGTCGGGGCTTCAGCACAGGAACGGGGTGGACACCGCCTACCGCCACAGCTGTGCCCACGCGTTTCTGTACTTGTCTAACGACAGCCTTAGGTTTCGTCGTGGACTCTCGGGGGCACGCCAGGGCCTGGGCTGCATCATCTCATGTGAAGCAGCAGCTTCCAAAGCCTTATCTACAACTTCCAGGGAGGACTCATTGCCTGTGCCTATAGGTCACTCCACACCAATTGCAAAGTGACCTGCACTTACAGGTCTTCCAGCAGCAGGGACGCCCCACCGGCTAGTCAGTAGCATTGGTGGGTGGACATGCAGGGTCAGAGACTGGAATCGTCTCTCCAGGCCCTATCTGGGCTCCTGCTAAAAAAAAAAAAAAAAAAAAAAAAAAAAACAGGAAGAGATGATGAGGCCCTTCCTCAAAACGGTGTGTGAGGGGTTGTTTTTAGCCACTTCCCTTCCTTCCACAGACACCCACACCCCAAGCTGTTTTCCTTGTGCCCTGGATTCTGAGGGGCAGGCCACCCAGGAGTACCTCTGGGCACCACCACCCACACCACAGCCCATCACACCATTCTTGCAAAGTACCCGCCCTGGGTCTCTCCCCTCAGCTTCACACCCTCAACCCCTGCTGTTCTCAGGGCAAGCACTCAAGGTGTTTGCGGGGTTTTTTTAAGATTTATTTCTTTATTTTTGTGTGGAAGAACTGGGGTGCAGGCCAGAGGTGTGGGGAGTGGGAGGATTCACCAGAGACAGAGTGGGAAGCCGAACAGGTGGATCCACTGAAATACTGCTGAGGGGAACAGCAGGAAGACAGGAGAGGTCTGCTATGCTGTATGGGTCACTCCCTGGCGGGCAGTTGAACTTGGACCATTGCAATGGGCCTTTGAGATAACAACACTGAGACTTAATCCCTAGGCCACCAGGGAGACCCTGAGTTTCCCACTTTTTTTTTTAAAGATTGATTTATTTTTGCGAAGAAGAACTGGGTTAAGAGGGGGTAAGAGGATTCACCAGAGACAGAGTGGGGAGCAGAACAGGTGGATCCACTGAAATCCACTGCTGAGGGGAGAAGCTGGGAGACAGGAGAGGTCTGCTGCATCCTGTGGGTCACCTCCATGGCTGGGGAGAGTGAGGCCCTTGAGGTCGGTGGTAGTAATGAGGCTTAACCCCTAGGCCACCAGGGAGGTCCCAGTATTTGCATTTTAATAGGGAAAGAAAGAAGGATGCATTTACACAAAGACAAGGAGCACTTTTAAAGTCTACTCTCCAGAAGTGGGGAGGAGCCAGAATCCCAGGTCAGGAATTACCCTCTGGCTCACAGTTCCTTGGGCACACTCACCCAAGATTCAGTCTAGGATGAGCTTTCACTGTGGCAAGCGGCCTCGGACTGAAGAGTCACCTGACGGCCCAGCATAGCCGCCGAGCAGAGGGAGCCAGTGCTCGAGCCTGGCCATGCGGCTGCTCACACCACAGTGACATTTACTACGTCACCCGCCAGGGTTATGGTGGGCTCATGGCTGAGCAGGTTGTCCATTAACCTAGTCAAAACCATGAGTAAGATGCTTGTCATCTGTGATTCACTTTAAAAGAGAATTTCACTCACATCCTAAGAAATCGCTTCACTCACTTTAAAAAATCATTTCACTCATTTCCTCCCACCATCTGTTAGGGGGAAATGATGTCCTGAGCTAATCCCATACAGGCTTTGTGGACCCCACCCCCACTCCAGACTAAAGCCATCAAGACATTGGGAAAGACAAATCCCGTCACCACCAAGGGGAGGGTGGCTGGGACCTGAGGGTGGAGTTGGGCAGCCAGGTTGGGTATAAAAACCAAACACGTGGGCCTTGGGGTGGCTCGCTATCGCTCGCCTCCTGGCTTCACGGCTCCTGGCTCGCGGCCAGCTCTCAGAGTGCTATTTGGGATTCCAGATCGGCGGATCGGGTAGGACTCATTTAAAACTTTGTCTCCCACTTTTCTCCCTGAGCTGTACATTTCCTCATTTCCCCTTCCCTTGTAAATAAACCTTTTATTAACCTTTCGTGTGTGCCTGCAGTAGAGCATTGATAAGTCCTTTTAAGCGCGCGGGTGAGGACCCACAGTCAGGCACCCCGTTTTGTATTGGGGTTGCTCTACAACACACTTACTAATCTTTGATTTCCTCGAAGCACGTTGGATTTCTTGTGGCCTTCAGCTCAGCTGGGCGTCTGTTGCATAAATACACGTCGAATGACTTTCACTGGCGTTGCAACGGGTTTCATTAGAAAGAGAGTGACAGTTTGGTATTCCCCCACCATTTGAGAAACTTTTCTTAATAACAGCCTGTACTCTTGGCTTGTCCAGGGCAAAAGGATTCTTGGTCTGTGTGGGAGAGC
This sequence comes from Talpa occidentalis, assembly GCF_014898055.3. Taxonomy (NCBI): domain Eukaryota; kingdom Metazoa; phylum Chordata; class Mammalia; order Eulipotyphla; family Talpidae; genus Talpa; species Talpa occidentalis. Next base: position 69,891,192 of record NW_023605194.1, on the reverse strand, counting down.
CATCCAAAGTCCACTTCTCAGAAGGAAGTGTGCTCATGTATTCCCCTCCGACGGACCTCAACTACGCAAAATCAGATGAATTTTACCCTTGGTTCCTTACTCTGCCATCATTGGTGCAGACATGGGTTTCTCCCAGTTAGTCCTTATTTACTTGTTAACAATGTAACCCACACCCCCTAGACCCACCACCTAATCCAAGACCCAGAACAGGGACAACCCCTCACTTCTGTGCTCCTCCCTCTCCTCTCCCCTCTAAATTCTGTGCTATCGGTTGGTTGGGTTTTTAATTACACCTTTAATTGTTGAGCTATCAGTAGATTCACTGGCAATGAAGTACCTATGCACTTTAATGGGCTCCCCACAACGGTAAGATGGTACCAGGCTGTGGAGTGAGGGCACCACAGGTGTTGGCATCCAGCGGCCAAGGAGCATGGCTTCTCCCCTGGGCAGCTACTTCCCTGCTCTGCTCAGCCCCCCTCCTGACCCCAGGGACCACCCTGACCTCCGCTTCTCCGTTAATTGTCACATGTGCTATGTAAATACACTCACACGACAGAGACTCTCCTACACCACAGTTCATGGCTGACTGGTAGTGTTCCTCGGTGTGGATGGACCCAGTTTCTTTAGTCCCTCGCCCTTGGAGGACATCCCGGCTGTTCTAGTTCTTGGCGTCATGAATAAAGCTGCTTGAAACATTTGTCCATGTGATTTTGTGTGTACAGAAGTTTTCATTCTAGTGGGGAAAAAACCCAGACTGCTTGGGTCACAGAGTTGTTTCGTGATTAATGTTTCATTTTCTGAGAAATGGACAAAGTGTCTTCCAGAGAGGACACGGCATGAACCGTGAGCGTCCAGAGAGTCTCTGCATGTGGAAGAGCTTCTCTGCTGCGGAGCCGCACTCTAAATGCCCACCCACAGTGTCCATTCCCAAATGGCAGTGACTGGAACATCTTTCTGTGTTTATTCACCACCCGGATCTGCTCCTGGCCAAAATGCCCTTCAGGGCTTCTGTCCCTTTTACAAATGGGTTCTGTCTCCTGAATAAACACACACACGGGCCTCCCTGGTGGTGCAGGTGGTTGAGCACAGTGCTGTGAAGCTGCCACAGTCTCTGCAGTGCCAGTTCCATCCCCGCCAGCCGCAGAGCAACACGCATGGCGCAGCAGACCTCTCCTGTCTTGCCTGCTGCTCCCCTCAGCAGTGTATTTCAGTAGATCCGCCTGTTCTGTTCCCCGCTCTGTCTCTGGTGAATCCTCTCACCCTCCTGCACATCTGGCCTGTACCCAGGTTCTTGTATAAATAAATAAATCTTTAAAAAAAAAATAAACACACACACACACATACACGGAGTGCAGAGGCCACTCCCCAGGGGCATGCTGCTCTCCACACCATGCCTTGTCTGCTCATCCTTTTCATGGGGTCTTTGGCAGAACAAAATTTTAAATTTGATGACGTCCCCCTGACCAATTTCTCGTCTTATGAATCATGATTTTGGCATCGAGTCTGAGGACCCGACAACTAGCTCTAAATGCTGAAATTTTCTCTAACATTTCTTTTTCTCTAAATGTTTCATGGTATTACATTTTATAATTAAGTGCGTGACCCAGGTTAAGGGGATTTTCCTGGAAGGTGTGAAACTTAGGTTGATTTTTCTTTTCATCTATTGATGTCCACTTGCTTGGCCCCCATTTGGTTTTTTTTTTTTTGTCCCAAAGATGTATTTTATGGGCCTCCCCGGTGGCGCAGCGGTTGAGCACTGGGTTGCGAAGCTGCCTGCAGGCTCTGCAGTTTGGGTTCCATCCCCCGCCGCGGGCTAGGGTCCCCACATGGCACGCAAACCTCTCCTGCCGCCCGCTGCTCCCCTCAGCAGTGTGCTTCGGTCCTTCTGCCTGCTCTGCTCCCTGCTCTGGCTCTGGTGAATTCTCTCACCCTCCCGTGCCTCTGACTGTACCCAGTGCTTGTATAAATAAATAAATAAAACTTAAAAAAAAAAAGATTTATTTTATTTATACGTAGAAGAACGGGGGGTGCAGGCCAGAGGTACAGGGGCGAGGGGACCCACCAGAGACAGGGTGGGGAGCAGAACAGGCAGATCCACTGAAATCCACTGCTGAGGGGAGCAGTGGGGAGACAGGAGAGGTCTACTGCACCGTGGGGGTGAGCTCCTTGGCTGGGGACCAAACTCAGGCCTAAGTGGTGATAGCCTGAGACTTAAAACCTAGGGCCCTTCCCTCTGCTGAATTGTTTCTGCAACACTGTCCAAAACAGCCGGGCATATTTGGGAGTCTCCTTCTGGGTTCTCAGTGCTGCTCTGAGAGAGGCGGATCCACTGAGATCTGTGTTCATCTCCCCGCCAGCACTACCTAGTCGCATGTAATAAGGCTTGGAATCAGAGAGACTGATACCCCACTCTCTTCCTCTGTTTGAGCTATTGGAGCTCCTTGTTCTTTCCATATAGAATAATCATGCTGCTTAGTTATCAGAATTGCATTAAACCTGTATATAAACTTGGGGGAAATTGACATCTTTGCTAGATTGTCTCCAGCCATAAATAGTGTCTCTCAATTCACTGAGAATTTTTTTTATCAGCATTTTAATTTTTAGCATGCAAGTCTGCCCCATGTTTTATTCAATTAACACCTATTTCTTTCTCTGTTTTTGCATGATTGCATTGTTATTATATTTTTAATTTCAGCATCCATGTGTTCATTTGATTTTTGTCAGCTCATCTTGCGTCCTGTGAACTTGCTGAACTCACCTAGTAGTTTTAGGAATTTTTGTAGATTCCTTGGGATTTTCTTATGCAACACAATCATGTTGTCTGCATAAGGAAAGGTTTCATTTCTTCCTTTCTGTGATTTGTATGCTTTTTATTTTCTTGCTTTGCTGCGTTGACTAGAGTTTCCAGCTTTATGTTGAATAAGAGCTGTTAAGGCAAACCTCCTTGCCTGGTTCTGGATCTTTGTGTTTGTGTGTGTTTAAGATTTATTTATTTTTGTGTAGAAGAGCTGAGGTGTAGGCCAGAGGTGGGGGGAAGTGAGGAGAAAGGATTCACTAGAGATAGAATAGGGAGTAGAACAGGCGGATCCACTGAAACACATTGCTGAGGGCAGCAGCAGGGAGACAGGAGAGGTCTGCTGCCCGGTGTGGGTAGCTCCCTGGCCAGGATTCGAACTCAAGCCTCTGTGGTGATAGCACTGAGACTCAATCTCTAGGCTACCAGGGAGGTCCCTGGTTCCGGGTCTTTGAGAGAAAAACATTCACCTTTCAAGGTACAATGTGAGTTGCAGCTTTTCATAGAGATTCTTTATCAAATTGAGGAAGTTTCCCTTTATTCCTATTTTTCTGAGAGTTTTTTATCACAAATTCATTAAATTTTGTCTAATACTTTTTCTGCATCAGCTGATATAATTATGTGATTTTTCTGTTTTAGTTTGTTAATGCGGTGAATTGTATTGATTGATTCCCAAATATTGAAACTGCCTTGTATACCTGGAATAAATTTTATTGAACCTGCCTTGTATACCTGGTATGTAATCCTTTTTCTATATTGCTGAATTCTACTTCCTAATATGCTGGTTTTTTCTATGGTCATGAAGTAGGTATAGGTCTATGTTTTTCTTTAGTGTGTACTGAAATGGGAAATATCCTCTTTCCTATTTCTTGGAGAAGATTGCATAGAATTAATGTTCATTATACTTTAAATGGTTAGTAGAATTCTTAATTGAAAACACCCAGCTCTCTGGATCTATAGGTTTCTTTTTCGGTTTTAAAATTATAAATGATCTGTTTCCATATTGGGTGAGTCGTGGTAGTTTGTGTTTTTTTAGAAATTGGTCCATTTCATCTAAATTGTCCAATCTATGTGTGTGTTCAAAATATTCTTTATAATCTCCTGATATGTGGAGGTTCTCTAGTGATATCCCCTGTCTCATTCCAAATATTAATAAGCTATGTCTTTTTTCGTCGCCCTTGCTAGAAATCTGCCATTTTGTGGACAATTTCAAAGCTGATTCAAGGAAGTAGCATTTTTGTTTCAGTGGTTTTCTCTATTGTTTTTCTGTTTGCAACATCACTGATTTTTATTGCTTCCTTTTTTTCTGCTTGCTTGAATCTATTCTGCTTTTCTTCTATTAGTTCTTGAAGTGAAAGCTTGAGTTGTAAATGTTCCTGACACTGCTTTAGCTGTGCCCCACAAATATTGAAATGTTGTATTTCCATTTCCATCTTGTTCAAAATATTTAAATATTTTCCCTTGAAATTTCCTATTTTGTCATGGATTAGAAGAGGTTTAATCCAAGGGTTTGACAGATTTCCTGTTATCTTGCCATCACTGAGTTCTAGTTTGATTCCAGTGTGGTCGGAGAATCCACTCTGCATGAGTTCGGTTCTTTTTAACTTGTTAAGATTTGTTTTATGGTCCAGGCTCTAGTACATCTTGGCAGATGTTTCTTAGGCACTTGAAATGAATGTGTTTCTGCTATTTGTTAGTGATAGAGCTGATCTATCAATCACTGTCAGATATCTAAATTTTGTCTATCTAATTAGGTGAAAATGTTCCTGTCTTATAGTCTTGACTCTATGTTCCTGAGTTCTAGTGAGATCAAGCATAAATTAGATGTTTTCCTTCCTTTCTAACTGTACTTTTTTGAAGACTGTACCAAGTATTCAAACCTATTGCTTTTTCTCTCATTTCTGTCTTTTGGTTTGTCTTTGTTTTTACATGTGTGTGGCCCTCATGGATGCAACTGAATACGGAAGCAGGATTACGTCACTGGGGAATTCCCCGGTGGGACCCCATCTAGCACAGTGCCACCAGCAATCAGACACTGTGAAGCGATCCTCAGCCTCTGCAGCATGAGTTCAATCCCCCCTGGGCAGGGAGCAACCCACATTGCACAAGCAGACCTCTCCTCTCTTGCCAGCTGATCCCTTCAGCAGTGTATTTCAGTCAGTCTGCCTGTTCTGCTCCCCACTCTGTCTCTGGTGAATCCTCTCACTCCCTGCACCTGTGGCCTATACCCCAGTTCTCATATGCATAAATAAATAAATCTTTAAAAAAAAAAAAAACCTCCAGAGACACCCCATTTTCGGGCACATACAGCCCTCAGCCTCACATTTGAAATCTAGAGATGTATGTCCAAGTCATTGGTGCAGCCATGTCAGGGCCTTCTCACCTGCCCAGCCCTTTGTACCTTCCCAGATGCTCTCATCAACCAAAGTCCTGTTTATGATGGATGCGACTTGAATGCTCCCTCTCTGGAGTCATCCTTGTTCATACCAACTGATCGCCTTTTCTATCAGCTTTAAGTCCCATTTTGATGGCTGCCGGGCTTGGAACCACCACATGCACTTCTAGAACCTGCTGTGAGGCCTCACGTCAGCAACTAGACCAGAACTGTCTGATGTTTCCTTTTGCTTATTTCTGGGATTGTAGGCAAAGAGCCTTTGTCAATATCCCAGTTCACACGGTGAGCCAGGTTAAAATTCCATCTCAGTGGACCAAATTCATTGAAAGTAATGTAGTAGGCAAACTGCTAATCTCCTCAGCAAGAGATCAGTTTATGACAGACTGGAAGAAAGAATTATTCAGGAGATGCATAAATCCATGTTATGAAGTGATTTCTATGCAGAAATCAGTTGAATCTAGGAGATGAACTATTTCCTCAGCAGAACAACCGAAAAACACATTTTTTTTTTTTTTAAAAAAAACTGACCTGTTTTATTGTGGCAAATTGCAGTGAGTTTTGTACTTTCCTTTCTTCAAATGAGGTGATTGTTTCAGTAGCCTGTGTAATATAAAGGGATTTCAAAAAACAAATACCCTCTTTTGTTTTAAGTAAGAACTTGCAGGCAAGTTTCACATAACTTACTGACATAAAAGTATCTGTGAATTTTTCTCTCTCTCATGGGTGTAATTTCATACATCAAGTAATTCCAGTCTTCATTAGAAATTGAACTAGAAATTTTATTTATTTATTTTTTTTTAAAAAGTGTTTTTTTCTTTTTTATAGAGGCATGCTTTATTTATTTATTTGCTTGTTTGTTTGTTTTGTTTATACATGCACTGGGTACAGTCAGAAGCGCGGGAGGGTGAGAGAATTCACCAGAGCCAGAGCAGGGAACAGAGCAGGCAGACTGACGAAGTACACTGCTGAGGGGAGCAGCGGGCGGCAGGAGAGGTCTGCGCGCCATGTGGGACCCTCCTCCGGTGGCCGGGGAGCAGCCGGGGATCGAACCAGTGCCGCAGAGGCCAAGGCCAGCTTCGTAACCCAGCACTCAAACGCTGCGCCACCGGGGAGGCCCTGAACTAGAAATTTTTAAGTCACAGAATACTAGAAGAAAAAATTTAAAACCTAGATTTTCACCTTATAGAAAGGAAACACATTTATTATGGAAATTAGAAAATAAGACTTCCCTGGTAGCCTCCAGGTTAAGTCTCAGCACTGTTACCACTAAGACTTGAGTTCAGTCCCTGGCCAGGGAGCTGACCCACATGGCGGAGCAGACCTCTCCTGTCTCCCCGCTGTTCCCCTCAGCAGTAGATTTCAGTCGATCTGCCTGTTCTGTCACCCCCTCTGTCTCTGGTGAATCTTCTCACTTCCCCCACCTCTGGCCTATACCCCAGTTCTTCTATGCAAAAATAAATTTTAAAAAAGAAATCAGAAAACGATGGTAATAATGAACTATTATATATCTATCCATAGTTTAAATAATTATTGTTACCATCCATAACCTTTTACCCAGCAACAAGTGCTGGTAACATAGAAGGACCTCAGAGGGACTATTCTAGATCTTTTTTAGCTCATGCATATAGTCTTGTCTACATACAGGCCAAAAAAGATCTAGATTATATATATTAGATATTTAAATATGTGTTTTCAGTTGTTTTTGCTGAGTGGATAGTTCATCTCATGCTCACACATACAGAAGTGTCTTTTTTTTTTTTTCTAACGAGTCTCCATCCGCCCCCCAGTGTCCCAGGACTTAATGATGCTGACGTCGGCTGTTCTTTGGGTTTATTTTCGGTTCCACATGCTGGTCTTCAAACCCATTTCCTCTTGTTCTCTCCTCAGCAGAGCAGAGAGGTTCTGGCCTCTGGCCTCTGCCAGACAATCAATCCCCCTGATGATCTGAGTCCCATTTTCCAATTATTCTATCCATTTGAGGTTTCAGGCCCACGTCTCCTAAAAGCCAGCTGACTTGGCCACTGGACGAGCTCCTTCCCGACAGCAGAAGGCTGGCCCCAGGGACTTGGGGGAATCCCTTCTTTGTCTTCCTGTGCCTTCGTGGGGGCCTGCCCCAGGAGCACACCTGTGCAGCTGCCTGGTGAGCCTTCACTGGCTAGCGGGAGCCATGGCCCAAGGTAATTCCAGCCATGGGAATGAGCCGGTGAAGCGTGTACGAGGTCTCTGCCCACTCCTGTCCACAGTCATCAGGAAAGGGGTGGCCCAGAACAGTCTAGGGGACCATGCTCTGCCACTGGCAAGGCCTCCCTGGCAGGGACTTCCTGGGGTTTATGTTTTCCAGGAATTGGGTCTCATGGGTACTCTGCCCAATGTGAGTGGAATTGGGAGGTGGGGAGGGCCTCACCAGACTTTCCCTAGCTTTCTCATTTCTTCCCAAGGAAACCACATTTAGCCATGGTGGCACGGAGGGGGTGCATCACTGCACCCCTGAACCTGAGCACACAGCCCCACTCCTGTCCCCCCTCCGGACCCTTCTGGGAGTGACGGAGATGCGGGTGGCACCTCACGGTGAAGGGGCAATTGGCTAGAATGGCTTGTTTCCCCCAAACCACCAACAGTGAAAGAACATGTGGTGTTTCCTTAAGATGGCCCACCGCTTTGCCTGCCCTGGGCGGTGTCCTAGATGCTGCTTTTTCCTGGTGCATCAGCGCTCCCTTAACCCCTGGGAAACTGAGGCTTGTCTGTTTTACCACAGGTTGCCATATGTGATTGAGAAAGAGAGAAGGTGGGGACAGCTCTGGGGGATGGTGAGGACTCGGGGTCCACAGGGAGAGGTTGGAAGAGCCAGACGCCAGCTCCGGGCTGTGGCCCCAAGACCCTGGGAGAACGCGGGGTGGGGCAGGGCTCTCTGACCTACACCTCACCTGGTGAACTCGGGCGGACCAGAGGCTCAGGTGAGATGACTGTGCAGCTCTCAGCAGCTCCTGGACTAGGTAATTCTCCACACCTGGCAACTGCTGGGATCTTATTGCTGCTGCCTCCTGCAGGCAGCTCATTAGGTCACACTTAAACACTCACAGGAAAGTGCTTTTCTGCCCTCTTGACACACATTTGCCTTTTTTTTTTTTTTTTTAAGATTCATTTATTTATGCATACAAGAACTGGGGTGTAGGCCAGAGATGCTGGGGGTGAAAGGACTCACCAGAAAGAATGGGGAGCAGAACAGGCAGATCTGCTGAAATACAATGCTGAGGGGAGCAGCAGGCAGGCAGGAGAGGTCTGCTGTGCCATGTGGGTCACCTCCCTGGCCTGATAGAACTCCTGCTGCAGTGGCTGCCAATAGCTTGATAGTGCCACTAGGGAGGCCCTAACCTGCTTTTTTTTTAAAAAAAAAATATATATATATATATTTATTTATGCATACAAAAACTTGGGTACAGGCCAAAGGTGGTGGGGGGGACCTGAGAGGATTCAGAGGACGCTGAGAGGATTCACCAGAGGCAGAGTGGGGAGCAGAACAGGCAGATTGACTGAAATCCACTGCTGAGGAGAGCAGCGGGGAGACAGAAGAGGTCTGCTGCACCCTGTGGGACAGCTCCCTGGCCAGGGATCGAACGCGTGCCGCAGCGCAGCGGCTGCCTATAGCTACATAGTGCTGAGACTTAACCCCTTGCGCCACCAGGGAGGCTTTAAGGCGGCCGCACTAAGCGACCTGTGACTGCTTCTAACCACTTCACCCGCCTGGCATGGTCAGTCAGGGCAGCCCTGAGCTCCGCTTTGAGTCACCTTTGACCCCAAGCGCCTGAGAGCAGACTGAAGTGCGCCCTCGTGACGCTAGGACAAATCTAACATCGCGAGTTCGTCGAAAACAATGTTTTCAGGTTGATAGAGAGAGACGGAAGAGGAAAGGAGCCGCTGGTTTTTCAAATGGTTTCTGCGAATTCTGAGGCTCTGGCCTGACACCTGAGGCGCCCCATGCAGCCCCCTGCAGGACATGCCCACCCGGGATGGGGTCCCCAGGAGTGTAACGCTCAGAACGGCCGGCAGGGGGCAGGCGCGAGCCCGCGCCGTCTGCGGCCGCAGCTCCCGGGGCTACCTGCTCCCTCTCCCCCGCGCGTCTTTCTCTGATTCAGAGATGGCAGTTAGGGGGTCGGGGTCCAGGGCAGAGTGCCCAGCACATTCCGCCCAGAGTGTCCTGGAGGGGAAGCCCGCCGTGCTGGGTGGGGGGAGGGTGGGGTGCAGCCCTGATGGATGCTCCCGAGCACCCCCCCGCCGGCCCCGCGCGTGGAGGAATCACGCCGCGTTAAGGAGCGTTTCCAGAGAAGCGGCTACGTGCCAGATCTGAACAGTTCCTTGAAGCGAAACAATCTCGGCTGGGCTCGTAACAAAGAGAACTCGCAGTAAGTGTAACGATTTACCAGTAAATGACAGGAATTTCCTAGAATTCCATCAGTTTCCGAAAGCAGACAGAGCGATTTCCTGCAAGCAGCCGATTCCACAGAAGTGTCAAAACCCCTGAGTTTCGCTCGCGTCTTGGCTCTGGGACCAGGAGCTCCAGAACGCGCCCTCTCCCGCCTGCCCCTCCACCCTGTTGGACCCCAGTTGCCACTGCCCCCTCACGCCCCACGGTGGGGGTCCGCGGGCCGGTGGGCGCCCGGCTTTCCTTGTGAACCTCCACACAACTCTGGACACACCACTTGGATTCACTGAGAACTTGCGGAATAATAGAATGTGTGGCTATGAAAAATGATTTTAAAATGTGACTGGGAAAGACAGGGAGGCTGGGGGCGGCATGTGTGGGCCCAGGTGGAGGTGTTCACAGTGCTTGTGCCCCTGCCACCCCCGACCTGCCTGCCGCCACCCCCAGGATCAGGGAGCAGAGGAGCAGACTGTGACAAGTCCAAGACCAGACACGCCTACTTATTTTAACCCTTTCCCCACTAAGTCTTTTATAAGGAAGGAAATGAATCAAGATGGGCAGGTGGGAGTTGCCCCTCTTCTGCTTCTTCCTCCTCTCTGTGGAGACGCTCAGCTGCAGTGGCTGGAAGAAAAGGAGCTTCAGCCACAGGAAGAGGGGAGCTCAATCCCAGGGAGAAGTCACACAGCCAGTGGGGCAGCTGAGGCCAGGGCCGGGGGGGCCGGGGGGACAGCGGAGGACAAGGCAGGGCCCAGGGGAACTGTGGAGGACAGAGCTGGGAGGACCAGGGGCAGTGGAAGACAAGGGTTGGGGGGCTGGAGGGACCAGGGGGCAGTGGAGGCCAGGGACGGGGGGAGGGTGCAGCAGAGGCCAGGGCCAGGGGGACCTGGGGGCAGTGGCCGGCCTGGGGAGAATGGGGAGCAGCGGAGGACTGGGCTGGGGGGGACTGGGAGCAGCGGAGGACAAGAGTGGGGAGACGAAGAGCAGCGGACAGGGCTGGGGGGCAGGGGTGGGGCAGAGAACAGGGCTGGGGGGACCTGGGGGGTGGCAGAGGACAAGCGTAGGGGGACCAGGGGCAGCAGAGGACAAGGGTGGGGGGACCAGGAGCAGCAGACAGGGCCGGGGCTGGGGCCAGGGGGCAGCAGAGGCCAGGACTGGTGGTGCCAGCAGCTGGGACCCTGGGAGAGGTATCCACAGCTGCTTCATGGAGGGCATCAAGGAACAAGGGGGAATGGCCCAAGTGGCAGCTAATGAGAGCAGCAGGGGAAGGGCATGAAGAGGGTTGTGGCCAAGGTGGGACCTAGGGCAGAAATGGTGCTCTAGGGCCGTGGAGGCGGGAGTGGCCACAGCCCATTGGATGCAGGTGCCTCAAACTCTCAGGCTCAGGGGCCAGCTGGAGGAGCCAGGCCACCCCGCTGCCAAGGGCATGACCAGGCCACCTACCCAATAGTCAGCACCCTGGAGGGCAGGTGCCTCTCTGTGGATTCCTCCAGCAAACATAGCTCGGCCGGGGCTGCAATACCAGGAGAATCTAGCACCCTAAGGTGGGCATGTTCCTGGGGTTTGCCCCGCAACAGCGAGCTGTCTTCTAAGCCAGTCACTAACACCAGAGATGGTGATCAAGGGGGAATACCACTCAGAACACTCAGAATACCACTCAGAACACCACTCAGAAACACTGGGGGAGGGCGCACAGGTAGGAGGGGAGGCAGAGCAGAGGGTCACAGAGGAGGCTTCACCCCAAGTAATTTCCCCAAGTCTTTTCATGCAAAATCCCCACAAACCCTCTAGTGGTTCCCTAGAAAATTTATTTTTTATTTTTGGGCAGAGAGGCTTATGATAATAGAATCAATTTGCAAAACAAATGGTCAGGGGAGGAAAAAAAAACTCCACAGAAACCAAAACGTTCAGCTGTAAACAGTGAATTCAAATCTTTTTTTTCCTTTTTTTTTTTTAAGATTTATTTATTTATACAAGCACTGGGAACAGTCAGAAGTGCAGGAGGGTGAGAGAATTCACCAGAGCCAGAGCAGGGAACAGAACAGGCAGACTTACGAAATATGCAGCGGTCATGGCAGGAGAGGTCTGTCGCCCTGTGTGGGACCTTCCCCGGCGGCTGGGAATCGAACGTGGCCGGGGATCGAACTGGCACTGCAGAGGCTGTGGGCAGCTTCGCAGCCCAGTGCTCAACCGCTGTGCCACCAGGGGAGGCCCTCAAATCCTTTTCTAATTAATTAATTCATTAATGCATACAAGAGGTGGGGTACAGGCCAGAGGTGTGGGGAAGAGGATTCACCAGAGACAGACTGGGGAGCAAAACAGGCAAATCTACTGAAATCCACTGCTGAGGGGAGCAGGGGGGAACAGGAGAGGTCTACTGCACCATGTGGGTAGCTCCCTGGCCGCGGATGGAACTTGTTGCAGTGGATGCCAATAGCTTCAGAATGCTGCAACTTACCCCATTGTGCCATCCAGGGATGCCACAGTGACTTCAAATCTTATCTGAAATATACTGTCATGCACACAAACCCCTCTGGTTAATTCTCAGCGAGATGTTGAGTGGGAGGTCAAGGAATAATTCATGTTTGCTTGTGATTTTGCTAATGTTTCAAGATCATAGTGAAATCAAATTTATTTTTACCCAAGTATTACATGTGCATGGTTTAAAAAAATCAAATATATAAGGCTTTTTCAAAGCAAATAAAGTTTTAACTGACTGTTCTCTACGCAGCCATAAAACCCAGGGAGAAAGGCCTAGATGAGACTTCTGTTTAGTATTAGAGAATGTTTTTGTTCCCTCAAAATCTGTTGCAGCCCTAATGACCGAGTATGGCTGTGTGGAGATGGACCTACCAGCTAATTCAATTAAGTGAGGACATGGCGGGGGGTGGGGGGGGTGGGGGGTGGGGGGCATATCCCACAGATCAGCGTCCTTATTTAAAAAAAACACCAGAGGAGAGACGGATCAACATGGTGGCAGTGAAACGCTACGAGTAAGTCCTCCCACCAAAAAAAAGTTAACAGGGAGGAAAAGTGGCAGGTCCCTGAGAGAACATGGGCGACTCTGGCAAACTGCCTGAAAAGGAAAGTTGCCATAGAAGAGGAGGAGAAGAGAGGAATGCATCAGAACCCTGCTACCCTCCCCCACCCACAAAGCCCGCATACTCCCACCAACAGAAAGGAGAAAAAAAACCAAAAACAAACTACAGATCAAGCGGGACAGTGAGTGGAAAGGAACTATGGCAGGCACTGCACCCCGCAAATGGGAACTATGGAGAACCAAGAGGGAATCACCATGGAGGTGAGCAAATGGCTCCAGGCGCCATTAGAGGAAGGTAAGGACTTCACGAGAGACCTACAAACAGCTCACAGCCAAAAAGCACGTGCTCGAAAAGCACAGTGGATTATGTCTGCCCAGGTCCCCGCACCTGCGACCTAGTTAAGTGGGGAGACGCGCGGGAACTATCACTGAGGTGAACAACCCTCACTGAGTAATCAAAAACCAGGCAGGAGACACACCATCTTTAAAACAGGGAGCTTTGCGTCGGGATCTCACCAAAACTATGAGGAACTGAAAAAGGGCTGTCCCCACAGTCAGAATTTCCAACATCCCAGAAGGAGCTCACCAAAGAGATGCCAGGCAGTACCAATGACTGTCCCAAGGCATAGGACAAGTCAAAAAACAAGGGCCTCCCTGGTGGTGCAAGGGGTTAAGATGCAGCCTATGAGGAGGTCCGCAGCCGCTGCAGCATGAGTTCAATCCCCGGCTAGGGAGCTGCCCACATGGTGCAGCAGGCCTCTCCTGGCTCACCCGCTGCTCCCCTCATCAGTATATTTCAGCCAATCTGCCTGTTCTGTTCCCTTCTCTGTCTCTGGTGAATCCTCTCATCCCTCCACATCTCTGGTCTGTATGTTTGCATAAGTAAATAAATCTTTCAAAAAAAAAATCAGAAAACAAGCAGCAGGGTGAAGAAAAACTACAAGCAACCAAGCAAGTCCTCAGGGAAAGGCCATACCACAAAAAGAAAATTAACCACCAGACTGCAACAACAGTGACTTGGAAGAACTTCTGAGCCTTCCCGATAGAGAATTTAAAATCGCCATGATTAAAAAACTGAAAGAAGTCAAAAATGATATGGGAAAAATCATCAACAAACAAGAATGAAACTGAGTCCCTAAAGAGGAAAGTGAAAGAAATTTCAGGAGCTCAAAGGATTAATGGAGGAGCTGAAGAACTCTGGGAAAAGCAATAAAAGCAGAATAGATGAAATGGAAGAACGAATAAGTACTCTCGAAGACACAGAAATAAAAAGAACCAAAACAGAAAAGGAAAGAGAAGTACGAAGGAAAAAGAATGAAAACTTTGGAAACTGTCTGACTTCATGAGGAAAGGAAATAAAAGAGTTACAGTAATCCCAGAAGGAGAGGAGAGAGACACAGGAACAGAGAAAATATTCAAGGAGATAATCGAAGAGAACTTCCCAAGCATGAAGAAGGAGCTGAAAATAGACATACAAGAAGCAAGAAGAACACCAAACTTCCATGATGAAAGGAAAAATACAGCAAGACACATAATAGTAAAGCTCCCAAGAATCCAAGACAAGGAAAAATTAATGAAGCTGACAAGAGGGAAGAAACAGATAACATACAAAGGAAAACCAATCAGGCTGACAACAGACTTCGCCAAAGAAACACTACGGGCAAGGAGAGAGTGGAGGGACATAGTCAACAAACTCCAAGACAACAAATGCCAACCAAGAATACTTTATTCTGCAAAGATTTCCTTCCTCTATGAAGAAAGAATAAGGACCTTCCCAGACAAAAAGAAACTCTGGAATTTCATTACGACTAAACCCCCACTCCAAAAAATACTACAAGGAGTCCTAAAGCCAGAACCAACAGAACGAAGAACAGAACAAGACAAAAAATAAAACCATAGAAAAGACAAAATGGCAAATACAGACGCTAATATATCAGTATTAACTCTAAATGTGAATGGACTAAACTCAATAAAAAGACACAGAGTCACAGACTGGATTAAGAAACAAAACTCAACCTTTCGCTGTCTCCAGGAAACACATTTATCTACAAAAGATAAAAATAGACTGAAAGTAAAAGGATGGAAAACAATCCTACACGCAAATGGACCAATAAAGAAAGCAGGAACAGCTATACTTATATCAAATAAAACAGATTTCAAACTCAAAAAAAGAGACCAGATGGTCACTACATTATGATCAAGGGGATGATCCATCAAGAAGACATAACACTCATTAACATATACTCACCAACTAAAGGAGCACCAAAATATATCAGATAACTAAATATATCTATTTCATCTCTGAAAATAGACATCAGTGAAAATACATATGTAGTAGGAGACTTCAACACACCACTATCACCAATGGATAGATCAACAAGACAAAAAATAAGGACACTAAAGCTCTAAATAAGGATCTACACCTCTTGGGCTTAACAGACATCTATAGAACACTACACCCAAAAAAATCTGAGTACACATTTTTTCTCAAGCGCACACGGATCATTCTCCAGGATCGATCACATACTGGGACACAAGACAAACATCAACAGATATACCAAGATTGAAATCATACCAACCATCTTCTCTGACCATGAAGGCCTCAAACTAGAAATAAACCATAAAAAGAAGGCAAGGAACACTCCTACCTCATGGATATTGAAACCCACACTACTGGAAGACCACTGGACTAATGAGGAGATCAAAGAAGAAATTAAAAAATACTTTGAGTTGAACGACAAGGAGGACACCAATTTCCTAAATGTAAGAGATGCAGCAAAAGCAGTAATAAGAGGAAAATATATAGTAATACAGGCTCACATCAAGAAACAAGAAAGAACTCAAAGAAACAACCTAATCTCATATCTCAAAGAACTAGAAAAAGAACAACAAAAAACCTAAAGCCAGTAGAAGAAAGGAAATAATAAAAATCAAAGCAGAAATAAATGAAATAGAAACAAAAAAACAATCCAAAAGCTCAGTGAAACCAAAAGTTGGTTCTTCGAAAAAATAAATAAAATAGACAAACCCCTAGCCAGACTCACAAAAGAAAAACAGGAGAAAGCACAAATAAATAGGATCACAAATGAAAGGGGAGAAATCACAACAGACATAGCAGAAATCAAAAGAATCAGAAACTACTATGAACAGTTACATGCAAATAAGTTCTACAATCTAGATGAGATGGACAAATTCCTACAACTCTACAATCACACAAAGCTAGATAAAAAAGAAATAGACCAATTACAAGCAGTGAAATTGAAATGGTAATCAAAACCCTCCCCCAAAACAAAAGCCCAGGACCAGATGGATTGACAAATGAATTCTACCAAACATTCAGAAACGAACAGGTGGCTATCCTTCATAAACTCTTTCAAAAAATTGAGACGGGATAATCCCAAACACATTTTAGGAAGCCAATATTACACTAACACCAAAAACGAACAAGGATAACACAAAAAAAGAAAACTACAGGCCAATCTCTCTAATGAACACTGATGCAAAAATCCTCAATAAAATTTTTTTTAAAGATTTATTTATGGGGCCTCCCCAGTGGCGCAGCAGTTGAGCGCTGGGTTGCGAAACTGCCCGCGGCCTCTGCAGCGCCGGTTCGATCCCCGGCTGCTCCCCGGCCACCGAAGGAGGGGCCCACATGGCGCGCAGACCTCTCCTGCCGCCCGCTGCTCCCCTCAGCAGTGTACTTCGGTCCTTCTGCCTGCTCTGCTCCCTGCTCTGGCTCTGGTGAATTCTCTCACCCTCCCGCGCTTCTCACTGTACCCAGTGCTTGTATAAATAAATAAATAAATAAATAAATAAATAAATAGATAAATAAATAAATAAATAAATAAATAAATAAATAAATAAATAAATCTTTAAAAAAAAAAGATTTATTTATTTATGCCTACAAGAGCTGGGGTACAGGCCAGAGAGGCAGAAGGGTAAGAGGATTCACCAGAGACAGAGTGGGGTACAGAACAGGCAGACTGACTGAAATACACTGCTGATGGGGGCAGGCAAGACAGGAGAAGTCTGCTTTGCCATGTGGGTTGCTCCCTGGCCGGCTCTGGATAGAACTCATGCTGCAGAGGCTGTGGATTACTTCACAGTGCGGTGCTTAACCCCTTGCGCCACCAGGGAGGCCCATCCTCAATAAAATTTTAGCTAACAGAATCCAACAATGTATCCATAAGATAATTCACCATGACCAAGTAGGATTTATTCCAGAGACACAAGGATGGTTCAACATCTGAAAGTCAATGTAATCCAACACGTCAATAAAAAGAAATATAAAAACCATATGTTAATAGATGCTAAGAAATCTTTCGACAAAGTACAACACCCATTTATGATAAAGGCCCTTGAAATTCTCGGGATACAAGGAATATACCTCAACATCATAAAGGCCATATATAACAAGCCCGTAGCCAATATCATTCTCAATGGTGAAAAGTTGAAAGCATTTTCATTAAAATCTGGAACAAGGGGCCTCCCCGGTGGCGCAGCGGTTGAGTGCTGGGTTGCGAAGCTGCCCGCAGCCTCTGCAGCGCCGGTTCGATCCCCGGCTGCTCCCCGGCCACCGGAGGAGGGTCCCACATGGCGCGCAGACCTCTCCTGCCGCCCGCTGCTCCCCTCAGCAGTGTACTTCGGTCCTTCTGCCTGCTCTGCTCCCCGCTCTGGCTCTGGTGAATTCTCTCACCCTCCTGCACTTCTGACTGTACCCAGTGCTTGTATAAATAAATAAATATATCTTTTAAAAAAAAAATCTGGAACAAGACAAGGATGTCCACTCTCAACATTGTTTTTCAATATAATACTGGAAGTCCTAGCCAGAGCAATAAGACAAAAGAAACATACACGGAATCCAAATAGGGAAGGAAGAAGTAAAACTATCACTATTCGCAGATGATATGATAATATAGAGAACCCCAAAAACACCACAGAAAAACCAAACAAACATCAATCAGTTTAGCGAAGTAGCAGGATACAAAATCAACACAAAATAAAGGTATTAATAGTCCTTAAAAGGGAAAACAGCTGGTGCATCAGTGGCCCTGCCTACCTTGTCTCGTGTAAGCCAGCACACAGCCGGGCCAGCAGACACTGTGGCTACATGTGAGACATACAGGCAATTTCTGCCAAGGACTGTAACCTTGACATAGAAACATGGAAAGGTTCAGTATGATGCATGTATTTATTCCACATGACCATTTATAATGTATTAAACTGGTATTTTTTTGAACTGGAATCATTTACAAAGATTAATAAGAAATCCTGAAAGTAAACAATCAGTCCTGAATCTAATCTTGTTTAAAAAAAAAATTTTTTTTTAACATTTATTTGTAAAAGCACTGGGTACAGTCAGAAGCGCAGGAGGGTGAGAGAATTCACCAGACTCAGAGCGGAGAGCAGACAGAGCAGGCAGACTGACAAAGTACACTGCTGAGGCGAGCAGCGGGCAGCAGGAGAAGTCTGTGCACCATGTGGGACCCTCACCCAGTGGCCGGGGATTGAACTGGCGCTGCAGAGGCTGCGGGCAGCTTTGCAACCCAGCGCTCAACCGCTGTGCCACAAGGGAGGGCCCCTAAAATTTTTAAAACCTACAGAAAAAAAAAGTGTGGGCAAGAAACACTGGCTAGGGAAGCCACGCAAAGCCACGTCTGCAGGTTCCGAGGCCGTGAGTCTGGCTTCGGCGCGCTAGGGGTAGGTGTTGCTCCCCGGGGCGGAGGCGCAGAGGAGGCCCCCTGTAGAGATAGGATTTAGATGCTGTTACCAAATAATCAGCATTACATGTGAAGCCCAATGGACTCATTCTCAATATGGGACTGCTGGATTCCGAACAAAAGCAGAACATCTTGATCATGTCATGTTTCGAATGGGATTATTAGCTGTCCTGAGGTCAAAACAGACAAAATCTACAGTAGGGGTTATGGTAACGGCATCGCACAATCCTGAGGAAGACAATGGTGTAAAATTGGTTGATCTTTTGGGTGAAATGTTGGTACCATCCTGGGAGGAACATGCTACCTGTTTGACAAACGCTGAGCAACAAAATATGCTGAGTGTTGATGGACATCAGTGAGAACAAAGCTGTGAATCTGCAACAAGATGCCTTCATAGTGATTGGTAGAGATACCAGGCCCAGCAGTGAGAAATTTTCCCCGTCTGTAATAGATGGTGTGACTGCTCTTGGAGGTCAATTCCATGATTATGGCTTGTTAACAACGCCCCAACTGCACTACATGGTGTGCTGTCGAAACACCAGTGGCCAATATGGAAAGGCAACCATAGAAGGCTATTACCAGAAGCTCTCAGGCCTTCATGGAACTTACTAAACAGGCTTCCTGTAGTGGAGATGAACATAGATCCCTTCAGATGGACTGTGCCTATGGCATAAGGGCCCTGAAGTTAAGGGAAATGGAGCACTACTTCTCCCAGGGGCTGTCAGTGCAACTTTTTAATGATGGAACCAAAGGGAAACTCAATCTTCTACGTGGGGCCAACTTTGTGAAAAGTCAACAGAAACCTCCACAGGGAATGGAAATGAAGTGCAATGAGAGATACTGTTCCTTTGATGGAGATGCTGACAGAATTGTTTATTACTACCATGATGCTGATGGTCATTTTCATCTCATAGATGGAGATAAAACAGCAACACTAATTAGCAGTTTCCTTAAAGAGCTCCTCTCCGAGATTGGAGAAAATCTGAATATTGGTGTTATACAAACTGCTTATGCAAATGGAAGTTCAACAAGGTATCTTGAAGAAGTTATGAAGGTACCTGTCTATTGTACTAAAACTGGTGTAAAACAATTGCACCACAAGGCTCAAGAATTTGACATTGGGGTTTATTTTGAAGCAAATGGGCATGGCATGGTACTATTTAGTAAAGCTGCTGAAACAAAGATAAGACAACTAGCAAAAGACCTAGAAGATAATAAAAGAAAAGCTGCTAAGATGCTTGAAAACATCATTGACTTGATTAACCAGGCAACTGGTGATGCTATTTCTGACATGCTGGTGATTGAGGCAATCTTGGCTCTAAAAGGACTGACCGTACAACAGTGGGATGCATTCTACATGGATCTTCCAAACAGATAGCTCAAAGTTAAGGTTGCAGACAGGCAAGTTATTAGCACCACTGATGCTGAGAGACAAGCTATTACACCCCTGAGACTACAGGAGGTAATAAATGACCTGGTGAAGAAGTATAGGCTTTCTCGAGCTTTTGTTCGACCATCTGGGACAGAAGATATAGTCCGAGTATACGCAGAAGCAGACTCCCAAGAAAGTGTGGATAGCCTTGCACATGAAGTGAGCTTGGCGGTATTTCAGCTGGCTGGAGGAATTGGAGAAAGACCCTCACCAGGTTTCTGAAGACAAGGGAAATTTTTTTTTAGTGGTTTTTAGAGTAACAGTACTGTCCTTGTTGTGTCTGGTCCAAACATATTTATAATGTTTACAGTCAGTGACTTTACTGGATTGTTCTGATTGTTTTTCTTAAACACTACCAGAATAATTCTTTAGAAATAGGTACGTCTCACACTTGTTAAATTCAGTTTTTTAAAAATGAAACTTACCTCAATTTCAGTCTTGCTAATGTTAGATATTGGGGCTTAAGTATGATTCAGTCATTTATTTTTATATGTGGGGAAAAAAATGCATTAGGATTGCTGAAAATTTAAATCTTATTTATTACAAAAAAAAAAAGAAAGAAAGAAAGAAAGAAAGAAACACTGGTTACTTGCAAATTTTTATTTCTCAGAGTAAGTCTTGGGCAACAACAGTCTTCGTTGCCTTATAAAACAATACAAAAAATTCTATAATCCCACAAATCTAATAGCTGAACTTTGAGAGGCAAAGTCCACTGGTCTGTCTTCTGCACATGAACTTGATAAATCAAACTGCCTCAGCAGACCGAGGGCACTTCCTGCTGCGTGGAGTGGACTGTCTCCCAGCACCCAGAGGCCCGGTCTTGCGGATCTTCCAAAAGGACGCACATCGGAGACCCGGCAGGACACAGGACCGTGGGCTCCACAGCAGGCTGCGGGCAGCCCAGAGCCCTCAGCATGTGAGGGCAGTAGGAGTCTGTCCCTCTCGATACCCACAATGGGTTTTGTGCAGGTTTTCAAAAACGTGCTTTTCATCTACTATAGATGGAATGAAGAAGAAAGGAACAGGCTTTTCATCACGCTTCAGCTGTATAAAGAAATCACTAGTGTGGTAGCTGGAGTCCAACCTGGACACCAGGCTATAATCCCAATGGTGACGATGCTTACCCACCACTCCTGAGTGAGTTTATGTGTCCAGATTGATTCTCTTGGGCCGCAGTGGGTACCACTTTCTCTGGGGGCAGTCTGCGGCTTGCTTCCTCTTTAGCACCACATCAGTGGGCTTCCTGGCAGATGTCTCTGGGGGTGTTGTCTCTATCTGCATTATAAAGCTCTCAGGCTGAGCATCTGGCTTCTTGTGACAACTGGAAAAGACTTCTTGGTGGACTCTCTGGAGGTGGATAACAGGCTGCATCTTTAAAACTTGGGCAAGCCCTTCTCCTTGTTCAATTAATGCAGGCAAGGACTTTAAAAAAAAAACAAAACCAGCAAGAAACAGTTATTCTCAACATTAATATCAGACTGAGACACACACAAAGACACAGCACAAGAATTTTAAACTTTGGGGGTCAAGGCTTTTCCTAAGACTTAATCTGGGGAAGTCATAGATGTTCTAGTATTTCGCAATCTTTTTATTTACCTAGATAAATAATGTGCATCTTTGCCAAAGAATTTTAACTAAAATCTACAATGCTTGGTAGTAAAATAAAATTTTGGCAGAACAGGAGGCAACAGAATTTCAGAGCTAAGAATTTAATGTCCAAAATTCCATATTTTAGGATAATGAGCATTTTATAAATCTTAATCTTCAAAAGCATAGAGTCATAAAGTAAATATTTGAGGCCTTACATCTGTCACAAAATTAGCTCTGCTGTTGGAAAGTGAAAGACGCCACGGACGAGTAAATTAATGGATATGGTTATGGCCCAATAAAGTTTTATTGACAAAATTGGGTGGCAGGCTGGCTGTTAGCCAGACCGACAAGGTTTCCAGCTCCTGATCAAAACAAGCTATAAGAGAAACAGGACCCCAGGAAACTATGTCATCAACACAATCAACAAGAGAACGCTACAGAAAATTATCAGAACGGGGGAGAGTCTACAGGCACTTGAAATAATTTCCATATTCTAGAAACCCAACTGTTTTCCTGTCTGGGGTAAATAAATGTCAAGAATATAAATAATCTTACTGTAATATTAAACCTCAGTTGGCTGTGTAGCCATAACCAGTGGTTAAGAGTGCAGTTCTGGGGCCAAACATCCAGGGTTTACATCCTGGCTCAGTTACTTATTTCAACAACCTGCTCAGCCTTTCCGTGCTTGAGTTTCCTCATCTGTGAAGTAGGGAAACAGCCGTCCTTTCTCAGAGGGGCTGCTGCAAGGACTAACGCAGCCAGACGGTGTGTGATCCACGCCGCGTGTTCAGTAAAGCTCAGTGAGTAGTGTCAGCAGGGACTGGTCTCAGACTCAGAAATATGCCAAGAGACCTCTGAGCAGCAGGCTGTGGCGCTGGCACATAGCACGCGCCTGGAAACGGTAGTTCTTCGCAACATTACGGCCACTTAAGAAATACACTAAAGATCCATTGGAAAGACGACTGCTCCAGCAGGCCAGACACATGGGGTGCTGGAAGCAGATCCCTGATCACACATTTTGTTCATTTTATAAGGTTGGCGCACGCAGCTCTCACTTTCATGGTGTCACCAAGCTCCTTGGTCAGTGCTTCTCCTCTGTGCTTCAGAGTCTCCATGCGAGGGGCTGCAGAGAAACCGGCAAACAGAATTTCAGGTTTTGATTTAATAGCCAGGTCAGAAAAGACATACAGGTGCTCTCTGGACCAAGTTCTGTTAGGACTAGTGACCTTAGCTTAATCTTTCTTTGACTACTTTGTAACATATTGTGTCCTGCTGTAATATATTGTGTCCTGTTAAATTTCTCTAGGTAAATTACAAGGTCTGGCACAGCGTAAGAGCAGAGTAAAACCAACACTCCTAAGATGACAGAAAACCAGCATGTTGCTCCGTGGCACCATCCCGCGGGCCCAGCGCACCAGGCTCCCAGCCCTGAGCTCAGCACCTCCAGCAAGGGGTTCTTTTAGTTCTCTTATTAAGATGTGCTACATTAAGGAAAAAAGTCTGTCAGTCACCCTACATGGATACCAAGGCCACCTTCCCTCTGGTGCACAAGTGGTGACCACTTCAGACGGACTAAGGACAGTCTGGGTTGGTGCGTCATGCAGAGTTAGGTCCCAGGCCTGGGTAACTACAAACAGACCTTCAGATAGGAATGTGTGACGGAACATTCTAAAGTCATGCTGGCCCCTGACAAAATGAGACCCTGTACTTCCCAGTTATGAAGTAAACAAAACTCCCCCTACTTTTTCTAGAGTTGCTAGGGGGCGGTAACAACCCCAGGGAGACCATGGTGCTCCCATTTCTCTCCAGAACTTCCTTGGGAACAAGAAACTCATTCCCTTGGTCTTGGACTCCCTAGTGTTGAACAGGGTGCATGGGGTGTCTGGCTTGTGCAGCAGGAGCCCCTTACACACCTCTGACAGCAGTGCCCAGGGGCACAGGTCTGGGTCCACCCAGGCCAGGAGGGAGCCAAAGGGCCAGTCAGCTCCGACCAGCCAGATGCCTTCCTACGAGGTCTGGTGCTGGGTGTTGGGGGTGAGTGGGGACAGGAGACAGGTGGCAGAGACGTGCTACCAAAACAAGGGACTAAATCAAGAAAGAAGAAAACCCAGGAACGTGGAAACGGGATCCAAAAAAGAAGTGAAAGGAACAGACGGCAGGCGTGCTCCACGGCAGGCCCAGAGGGCAAGTGCCCAGATGGGACAGGAAGGTGGATGCCCAGAGCACTGTCCCCAGGAAAAGGCTCTAAAAATGGGTGTGGGGGCCTCCCTGGTGGCACAGGGGTTAACCGTCAACGCTATGAAGCTATCTGCAGCCTCTGTGGCATGAGTTCAATCCCCGGCCAGGGAGCTATCCACATGGCGCTGCAGACCTCTCCTGGCACCCCGCTGCTCTCCTCAGCAGTATATTTCAGTAGATCCGCCTATTCTGCTCCCCACTCTGTCTCTGGGGAATCCTCTCATCCCTGCACCTCTGGCCTGCACCCCAGCTCTTGTGTGCATAAAAAAATAAATCTTAAAAAAAAAAAAACAATAAATAAAAATGGGTATGATGAGTAACCTGAAGTGTTTACACATCAGGAGGAAAGTCAGTCCTGCGGAAGTATGTGGGGAAGTTTCAGTGACAGACACAGCAGGAACAAAGCAAACGCAGCCCCTCCCCCCCACATCCTCCTGGGGGGAGGCAGCTGTGTGAAAGCAGACACACTCAGCCATGAGTGCCCGAGTCCCCCTGAAGAAGTTTTCCAGGTCATGACACAGAAACACCTGACACTGCTGGTCTTTTGGCACAAGTGAGATTAAAAGTGAAGCTGCTAAGTGTAGCTTGCTCTTTTGGGCAACTCAGCAGCAGCGACAAGAGCTCAGAGAAGAGCAATACAACAAGAGCTCAGAGAAGAGCAATACAACGGGAAGCCGCTCCCCCCACTGGAGACCGCCCGCACACCCACACCTGGCTGCCATAGCCTGCCATAGCAGCCACAAAGTCTGGAACAGTATCAGAACCCACCGTTCTGAGGACCCAAAGCCCACGCTCGTACAGACTAGCGACTTTGGAACACACCTGGCAGAGGCTTCCCAGCACAAGCTGCCAAGGCACACGCCAGCTTCATGTAATGCGAAATCTCCCGAAACAAAAAATTATACCGGGCTCCCCGGTGGCGCAGCAGTTGAGCACTGGGCTGCGAAGCTGCCCGCAGCCTCTGCAGCACCGGTTTGATCCCCGGCCACCGGCAAGGGTCCCACATGGCGCACAGACCTCTCCTGCCGCCCGCTGCTCCCCTCAGCAGTGTACTTCGTCACTCTGCCTGTTCTACTCTCTGCTCTGGCTCTGGTGAATTCTCTCACCCTCCCGCGCCTCTGACTGTACCCAGTGCTTGTATAAATACATTAATAAATCTTTAAAAAAAAAATTATAACCTATACCTGGTGAAGAATTAAAAATGTAACAATTCTAGAGTTAAATCTGTTTTAATTATTGTTACCACACATTTTTTTTTGAGTTAAGTGATTTAAATCCCTTTCATTAAAAAACAAGGAGCATCAATAATTTTAGGAATAAAACCAACACACAAAAATTTAAAGAACGCAGTACAAAACACAACAAAGCAAAACCAGACAATTATAAATCAGGGACATCCTGCAGGGGAGGAGGAGGGAGAGGGATCAGAAGGGGGGAGGGAGGAGCACAGGGGATTGAGGTGATGGTGCGCGAGTGCATTGGGGAAGGAAACTCTGGGTTCTACACCTGAGGGGATGGAGGGAAGCAAATATTGTTTAAAAATGAACAATGATGTAAAAAATAAAAAATTTAAGAAATACACATGAAATAATAAATAACAACAAAATTTAAAGAACAAACACATTATAAATGATGGCTAAATATATGAATCTGTTGTCTGTAATAACTGCATGGTAAGGGCATTTTCCAATGTTCATATCTGTTTAGGAAATTTCGAAGTCTGTAAACACCCACACCCATGCATGATTTTAAATGAACTTTTCTTTTCCCTTTGCGCTGCAGCAGGTGCTCACGGGGTTCAGGAGGTCTCAGTGCAGACAGAAGATGGGGGACGGGCTTCCTCTCAACAGCCTGGGCAGGGGGCTGTGCCTCTTTAGGCACCACTACTTACCCTTCTCACCACAAGCTAAGGTGTTAGAGACCCAAATCTAAACCCACCAAATCCTATTTGAAGGTCACGCAGTGGAACTAAGTGCACCTGAAATGTGATATCCCTACTACTTTTCATCAGAAATGTGTGGTTATTTCAGCTACACAATAGGTTTATAAGGTCTTTAAAGAATGGCCCAGCAACTTCCTCATTTATAATACCAGTTCTGCACATTTTTTCCAGGGGAAATACAATTCAAATCCCAAAGCTCAGATCACATATGAACTTTTGAAAAGCATGCATCTGTGCGGGGCTGCTGTGCTGCCCTGGCGGCGGCCTGCGTGGGCGGCCGATACCCAGTGCTAAGAGGAACTGCCCGGCCCTCCTCCTGCAGGGTTGGCTGCGTTCAGAACTGGGAGAGCCACAAGTCCACTGCAGAGACTGAAAACAGCTTCTGCCATCATGCCGTGCTCAGCGAAGGCCAGGAGAAAAGGGAGTCGATTCATTTCAAAGAGCTTTTTTAAAAAGCAGACAATACAGAAGCAATTATTTGTTCAAGTAATAGGATCACAGGAAGTATTCACTGACAGATGAAAACTCATCTTGTGAGTGGACAATGAAAACATCGCTGCAAGGACACTTCAAGCAAAACGTCTGCTCTGGCAAATGTGGAAGTTGGGCAACCGTGAGCACGCCGCCCCCTGGGCACTGCTCTCTAGAACACAGGGAAACGAGAAAGTGGAAACGAAAGATTGAGCAATCCACCTAGCGGCCTCAGGTCACAGTACTGTCTGAACTAGGAAACATGAACTCCCAAGAGCACGCACACAGGCTCAGCAGAAGGCGCAGGCTGGGCGCTTCCTTTCCACACCCAGCGTCCATCTGTGTGGATGAGCCTGTCTGCAGAGCACCCCGCGACCCGCCCGTACCAGTTCTAGAGGTAACTGAGGGCATATGAGAGAACCACGTACTGAAAAGCAGCATCCCTGGTGGAAATGCAACCCAAACTGGGCAGTGATCTGAGACTTCTGGAATACTAACCTTTGAGGCAAACTCAGGGGATCAGCTAGTGCCGAACCCCATGTCCTCCACCCCAGGTGCCCCTCAGCATTGCTGCATCAGGCGGGGTGCAGTGGCTAGGTCTCCAGCCCTCTTATCCTTTATAGCCTTTCCCGCTGTTCCTGCCACAGACCCGGGGGTCTTGTTCCATGAAACTCAAGCTCATGCTTGACTTAAGAACTCTGCTCCAGTGCTTCTCTCTAGCTGGAATGTTCTTCCTCTTGATGTTAATTCCTTCCTGTTATCTCCACATCAGCCTAGCACTGATGCCACGAACTGACTTACATGTATTCCTTGTCTTCTCCCGCTAGAATGCCATCCTCCAGGGGATGCTTGCTCACCACTGTGCACTCATGCTGGGGCCAGCTCTGCCATGTGGCCGACGGTCAAAATGCAGGCCTGAAAGCACGTGCTGGCTGCATGCCATGCAAGAGCAAGGCGCAAAGGGCACACAGACCTTGAAATAAACATAAACGCGGCCTGTTGTAATAAGTGCTGTTAGTCAAATAACAGGTGCTATGACAGCAACGTGGGAGAGGCAATTTTCATTAGGGTAGTTAGGGAAGCTCTCTGAGGAGACAGCATTTAAGTGAGAAAGAAAAACTGAGACACCAGTCTGAGAGGCACGGGAAAAGCATGTATGAAAATGAGGTATTTTAAAGACCTGAAGATGGGGGAGCAAAAAGGAAAGTGCTGGAAGGGAATGCGGAAGGTAGGGAGGGCCCACCTTCATGGGAAGGGATGCTTGAAAGTTCGAGTTCAAGGCATATTTTTAAACCTGGAAGATTTTAGGATTTTCAGCTGAAGAATAAAAGCTAGTTTTGTGTTTCAAAACATGTGCTGGATGTGCCGTGTTGGTCTTGTTGGAGCCATCACTGGGAAAACAGAGAACGTTAAAAAGAGACTTCCCAAAGCATGGATGAAACAGCCTCCTGCTAACCAGGAGAGGTACAAGGCCTAGAGCACAGCTTGTCATGAATAGCCAAAGCAGCAGCACTACGCACAACGACCAGAGTGGAAACTAAAAAATGTCTCTCCATCGAAGGACAGGTAAGTGACAGGGCACGCAAGAGAGACAGGGGCTGGTGGTGCTACAACCCGAAATGGCCCTGAGCACACGCCGGTTGGGGGTAGAGTTGCAGGGACTGCACACTGAGGGATTCCACTGACATGGACTGTCCAGACCATTAGATCTAGAGAGACAGAAAGCAGCTTAGTGGTTACTGAGGAGTGGGGGCAAGCAATTGGTGAGGACTGGTTAGGGAAGTAGGGTTTCTTTTTGGGGTAATAAAAATATTTTAAAATGGACTATGGGGCCCAGACTGTGGGAGAAGGTTTTTGGGCCTCTGGTGGTGGAGGGGTGTGGTAACAGACATTTGAAGAGGTGTGAACCTATAACCCTAAAACTGTGTTCTAAACCAACATAACCTCAACCCAAAATAATTTAACAAAAAGAAAAAAATGCCAATGGTGATGGCTGTGCTGTCCGTGAATCACTAAAAGCCATCAAGTTCTACACTTTAAATGAGTGAACTCTGAGGTATGTGAATTCCATCTCCATGAGGTGGTTTAAGAAATGAATGTCAAAGAAATGGTGTAATATATTCAATATGGTGAATGAAAGTAAATTAATAGAATTCAAGACCAAGGGGGAAAGCAAAATCAAGAGTCTATCACCCATGGACTTTTACTTGAAGTACCTAAAGAAGCACTTTTTAAGAAGAAAAATGAACTGAGAAGGAAGGTATCAGATTCAAGAAACAACCATTTTTCCAAATTCTGATACAATTTGGAAAATTTTGTTGAGTCAATTAATTAAGTATTGAGGGCAAAAAAGTAGTAACTATGAAAGTATGTTTTTAATAAAAGAAGAAATAAAATTCTAGGCACAATAAGAAGGAAAGCTGGGGGCAGTGAAGGGGCATGCCCATTCAGGCTGTCTCTGTCTTGAGCAGGAGGGGAACTGATGTGCTGAGTAAGCCCAGGTTTCGTCAGGTAAACTGACAATGACAGCAGTGTAGGTAACACTAAAGGAATAGCAACACAACACACTGCTTCCAACCCACAAAAAGGAAAAATAAGAGAATAAAAACAATCCCATCAACATAATAGAAGCCAAAAAAAGAAAAAAGAAAGGTAAAAGAGAATAAAAGAGAATTCTTATATTTGGAAAATAAAAAGTATTTAGAGCTGAACTATCAAAGTTGCACATGTTAAGACAGGGTGTGGCCACAGCAGGACCCAGAGATATAACTGCAGCCTTAAGTGCATTTATGCAAAAGTAAGACTGAAGTGAATTAATTATGGATTCAACTCAAAAGCTAAAAGTAACAAAGAAAAGTCACGAAAGTAGGAAGACCACAATAGAGATAAGATCAGAACTCAAGGAACCAGAAAACTAAAAAAATAGAGAAACTCAGCAAAAATACAAGCTGACTCTCCAAAAAGACAAATAAAAACAAAGAAACCGAGAGCAAGAAAAAAAAGAAAGTATATAAACAAAATTAAGAAAATAATCATATATGGAATAAAGATTTTAAAACTTCTAAGTTAACCACTATAAACAGTCTGAAGCCAGTATCTTGAACACATGGATGAAACAATTTTCTAAATAATTACCAAAAGGGACTCAAGAAGATTTAAAAACCTAAGAAATCAATAACCATTAATCATACTAAATC
Organism: Talpa occidentalis; assembly: GCF_014898055.3. Classification (NCBI taxonomy): domain Eukaryota; kingdom Metazoa; phylum Chordata; class Mammalia; order Eulipotyphla; family Talpidae; genus Talpa; species Talpa occidentalis. The sequence goes on along the minus strand of NW_023605194.1, from coordinate 69,861,956 downwards.
AGTTAAGTCAAATATTAAGATCAATCTCACCAACTCTGCAAAGAACAATAAGCCCTGTTTACAAACCGCTGCAGAAGGATAGAATAATCTCAGTGACAAAGTGGAAAGGGACGGTATGTTTTACTTTTTTTTTTTTTTTTAAAGATTTATTTATTTACATAAGCACTGGGTACAGTCAGAAGCGCGGGAGGATGAAAGAATTCACCAGAGCCAGAGAGGAGAGCAGAACAGGCAGACTTGACGAAGTACACTGCTGAGGGGAGCAGCGGGCAGCAGGAGAGGTCTGCGCGCCATGTGGGACCCTCGCCAGCAGCCGGGTATCAAACCGGCGCAGCAGAGGCTGCAGACAGCTTCGCAGCCCAGTGCTCAACCGCTGTGCCACCGGGGAGGCCCGGGACTGTATGTTTTAAACCATATGTTCAATATTTACAACTACAGAGGCAAATACAGTATAAATATACCAGCAAAGTGTAAGCACAATGTGTAAATTTAATGAAAGGAACTATATGAAAGAAAACATGTACTAATAAATGGGGTTTGCTTTACGAATGCAAAGATCATGAGATACCTCAGCATGAACTGATGTTTCAGGAGAGCACAACAAACACATGACCCAGGAACACAGAGCCCTGGCAGTGGCGGGCTTGCTCTCTACCTGAATAGTGGTGGATGCCCCTGTACACATTTGTCAAAATTCACACTACATGGACATAATGGTCACATTTCATGATATGTAAATCATGCCTCCATAATGTTAGTTAAACAAATGCATAGTTTCAACTGATGGAAAAGAAGTTTGGTAAAACTGAGTATTTATTCTTTAACAGATCAACATCATCACTGCTAATCCAAATCACACTGGAATTCTGAAACAATGCAATGAGAGAGAAAAGATGTGAAGTAAGATCAGGAAAAAGATAAAACCGCCATTACTTGCATATGATCACCTCCCCTTTAAAAATCCAATTGAAATTAAAACTATTAGAACTTGGGCCTCCCTGGTGGCGCACGGGATTGAGTCTCAGCACGTGAAGCTATGCAGCCACTGCAGCATGAGTTCGATCCCTGGCCAGGGAGCTGACCCCATGGTGCAGCAGACCTCTCCTGACTTCCTGCTGCTCCCCTCAGCAGTGTATTTCAGTCAATCTGCATGTTCTGCTCCCCACTCTGTCTCTGGCAAATCCTCTCCCCTTCTGCCCCTCACACACCCCTGGCCAACACCCCAGTTCTTATATGCATTAAAAATTAAATAAATCCTAAAAAAAATAAAACGATTAGAACTAGCTAAGAGTTCAGAAAATAAAAATCAGTGGTGTTCCTAAACACCAACAATGCTCAATTGTAATGTGTGATCCAAATGTCATCCGCTGCAACAGTTACAAAAAGGCCGAGTATGTAGGGTAAGGAAACGAGGTATAAAACCCACATCATAGGCCTCCCCTGGTGGCACAGAGGTTGAGCACCGCACTGTGAAGCTGTCCGCAGCATCTGCAATGCCGGTTCGATCCCCGCCAGCCTCAGAGCAACCCACATGGCGAGTAGACCTCTCCTGTCTCGCCCGCTGCTCCCCTCAGCAGTGTATTTCATCAGTCTGCCTGTTCTGTTCCCCGCTCTGTCTCTGGTGAATGCTCTCACCCTCCCACGATTCTGGCCTATATCCTGGCTCTTGTATAAATAAATAAATAAATAAATATTTAAAAAATAATAATAAAACCCAACGTCGAGAAATCTGCTCTTGAAACACCAGAGCAAGGTCGTCAGAGCAAGGTCTTATGTTCACAAATGGGAGCCACCATATTGTAACCTGGTACTTCTCTCCAAATTAATCTATAAATTAAATGCAATTTCAATTAAATCCCAATAAGACTATTCATATAATTTAATAAATTGATCTGAACAATTCCTGTGAAAGAGTCAAGGGCCAAGAGCAGACAATAAAATTTTTAAGAAATTATAAGATAATCAAGATTTCTTATAAAACTTAAAAACAGGGCCTCCCTGGTGGTGCAAGGGGTTAAGACGCAACCTATGAAGCTAACTACTGCCACTGCAGCACCAGTTCGATCCCCAGCCAGGTAGCGCCCACATGGCACAGCAGACCTCTCCTGTCTCACCCATTGCTCCCCTCAGCAGTGTGTTTCAGTCAATCCCCTGTTCTGCTCCCCACTCCTCTCACCCCCCGCCCACCTCTGGTCTGTACCCCAGTTCTTGCATGCATAAATAAATAAATCTTTTTAAAAAAAAACCTTAAAAACAGTAACTTAAAAAGTGTGGTAATGGGACAGACACAACCAAGTCAACCCATACAATGAAAGAGGAAGTCCAGAAACACCCAAAAAGGCATGGAATATCAGGAACTCATAAAGATTACAAGCTAAGGCTTCATTTTTACCACAGATAAACAATGACTCACCTGGATCAGGGTCACACTTTAGATCCAATGGATGTATGACAGGATGATACTGCTTCTAAACAATGTAAATTAAAGCATATTTAATTTAACCATTTACTGTCTCATAAAAACATTTCCTCCAGCCAATGTAACTAAATACTTCATAATCAGTAATATCAGCATTTGCAAAAAATTGCTGAAATCTCTAGGGAACAGAGAAAAGATCAGCTCAAACTCAATCTAATTATTCCTTTCACAGTGACACCACCTGTTGGTACATTAAGAAACAGCACCACAACCACAAAAAAGGGTTTAAGAAAAAAGCAACAGCACAGGACAGACATAGATGGAATCCCGTGTAATTGTACAGGGTAGCCTCCAAATTATGAATGAACTGTCCATGGCAAGACAGGCATTTGGGACTCTGAGCTCACACTCCCACACACCAGTTCCAAAGCAGCTTGGCGACCACCAGTCAGCTCACTAAAGCCCAGGTTCCGAAATGCCTAGGAAGGCAAGCAGCAGGCCTGGGGCCCAGATTCAGGCAGATAAGAGGAGGAAAATGTCCCTCCCTGCACTCGCCCGAACCAGCAGGAGTGAGGAGGTTTCCTGAGAGCTGGCTCTGTCTTCCTCACGCCCTGGGCACTTCTCAGCTCCCCAGCAGCATCTCCCAACCCCACGCTTTCCCAGCAGCACTGATTAATAGGGCATCTGGGGAGCAGGGGGGGGAGGATAGGAACACCGAGGGAGACACTGGAAAAGAAACACATTTTGAATATTTTTTTCTTGAAGAAATTTTAAAAGGGAGGAAGGTAGTTGGGTATTGTTTTGTTTGAGTATTAACTATGATGGAAGAAAAAAAATGAAAAATTCTACATACAAGTCTTTTTTCTCATAGAATGATAACTACAATGTTTTGCATAAAGTCCCTGCCTTTACTGCCCTAGAAAGGACAGCCTCTGGGAGACGGAGATGTGAAAATATGCTAACAGCAAAACTAAGGACAAAGGGGACCACCTGCTCACAGACCCTTGTCCTTGTCCTCCCCCCACAGGCAAGGCCATTCCAGCAAGCCAGCTCCTCATCCATCACGATTTCTGAAGCAGATCAAATTACACAGTTCAGAAAGCAAATTTCAGTGGTATAAACGGTATCACTCTTCACTGCCAATTTAACTAGAGGCTCCTCCAAGATACATAAACATACACACATATTGGGCCAAACACAAATAACAAGTAGAAAAAGCAAGAGATAAATTTCGTTTTCCTTCCTACTCTCAGAATTAGAGTCTTCCATCTTCAAATACTCTTTTAATATCAGTCATGTGCAAAACCTAGTGTGACTTAGAGCAAGAAAGTCCTAAAAGAGGCAAGCAGCAGTAACTGAGGCACTAAAGACAAAATATCATTTGTTCCACATGGATCTTATTAAAATTAAATCTTTTTAATTTAATTAAAAATTAAAATTTAATTTTTTGTTATTGCGGTAGAATAGAACTAATATAAAATTTAGTAAACTCGAAGGCAAATTGTCTTACCAGGATTTCTTCTTTTGCTTTTATGGTTTTGATGACACATTCACGGATCTTTCTGGGATACTGCTTGCGTTTTGTGGCTAAATCGACGATGACTGCATCAAACTGGTCTTCAAGAACTTTGATATACGAATCTATTTCAAGAGAAATAAAAGTCGTCATAAAAGTTCCTTAAAACATATTGGGTGTATTGTATATGGAAATGGAATGTAAACAATGCAAAATAACTAAGGAAAAGAACTATGGCAAGTTAACAGATGTCCCCACTTTGGTGACTTGATTCATTTACTCATTGAACAATCAATTATTGAGCATCGACAGGAAGTCAGGCCTAATTCTGAAATATGTAAAGATGAACGTGACACGATTCCTGTTCTCCAGGAGCTCACAGTATGCTGGAAGAGACAGATAATTGCAAAGTAACTGGATAAAAGCAACAGAGGTATGACTGGACTGCCACTGGGACACTAACTTTGCCTGGAGACTTCAAAGAGAACAGCATGTGAGCTGGGCCTTGTGTACTGTTATTGACTGGATGAAAAAAAAAAAGTAGGGGGGAAGATAAGAAAAGCTTTGCAAGCAGAAGAAATAATATCCACAAGATCAGAGTCCTTGGGACAGGGAAAAGTCCTACATGTCTGCAGGATGACAGGTAAGGCAAGGAGGAGTACAAAAGATGAAAGAACGAGACCCCAAATGGCATCTAATTCAGCAAGTGTTGACTTAAGCATGTGCTGACCCCAAGCCATGGCAGCAGCAGTGAATGAAGGAGCAAGACCTGACACGATGGCTCAGTAAGTCTCCAGGATGGGCCCCAGAGATTAAGCACCACAGATGGCATAAATGCAGGTGATACATCACTTATTTTTTTCTTTTTTTTTTTTTAATACAAGAACTGGGGTACAGGCCAGATGCGTGGGAGGGTGAGAGGATTCACCAGACAGAGTAGGGAACAGAACAGGCAGACTGAAGAAATACACTGCTGAGGGGAGCAGTGGGCAAGACAGGAGAGGTCTGCCGCACCACGTGGGATTCTTGCCGGCCGGCCAGGGATAGAACCCGCACTGCAAAGGTTGAAGACAGCATCACAGTGTGGCGCTCAACTGCCTACGCCACCAGGGAGGCCCTAATACATCACTTATTTTAAAATCACTCTGAAGGCTAAAAAATATTAAGTAGTTAATCCTAAAGAGCTAGGTCCCCAGCAGTCTGTGTTCTGCTAAGTGAATGTCTGTGCTACAAGTGAGTGGATCTACTATTCTGTAGAGGGGATTTTCACTAGGGAGAAGTCTGAAAAACAGTATGTATTTTTAGAAACATTCTGAGACACTGATTATGTATCCGCTTTTGTTATATAAAAATTAGTGAGCTACAATAGTCATTACATCTAAGTTCCTTCTGAGAATATTATATTATCATTTTTTTACATCGAATCTTCATTTAAATAAACAACCCTTGCTAAATTTCAATTTTTCCATTAAAAAAGTTAAATCACTGGCCTGAAAGGAAATACGTACTATTTCACAATCACTTTTAAAAAAAGGTCTCCCAGCTAAATGTTCTTTGTAAGGAGAAAAATGGTTTTCAGTGCCACCTAATGATAAAGCTACAAAACTAAATACATTAACAATTTGAGCAAGGAGGGATCAATCCTTCATTCAGCAGACTTTCAGTGCACCTGTGCCCAGCGCCAGGCCAAGCGTGGAAAGTTCAGAGGACAAGGGGAGCCCCATGAAGGCACATGCGCCTGGCACTTCCATGTCCCGGCCCAGCCTCCCAAGGTGAGGCCCACGAGGGCCTGATGCAGGAGCAGAGAAGGGATTCCTTCCTTCATTCTTTCACCCGAGACAATGATCTCAGTGAGTAAACAGAAAAAAATTCAGCCCTGTGACACCTCCGTACTGTTCCTAGATACTCAATTGAACCCAAATTCTATTAATTCTACTTGCTGAGCATCTCTTGAACCTGCGTTTTTCTTCCATTTTCAGCCTCAGGGCAGGGCTTCATCTTCGTGCTGCACTACTGCAGTAACCTCCCAAAGGACCACCTGCCTTGAATTTCCTCCCACCCCAGCCCACCTCCCTCCCCCCGCCCCTCCCCCCCCAAGGCAGTCAGCTAGCTGAAAGACAAACCTTTTCATGTGCTCTAGTTTAAAAACCATCACTGGGGCCTCCCTGGTGGCGCAAGGGGTTAAGCACCACACTATTAAGCAATCCACAGCCTCTGCAGCAGTTCGATCCCCAGCCAGGGAGCTACGCATATGGTGCAGCAGACCTTTCCTGACTGCCCGCTGCTCCCCTAAGCAGTGGGTTTCAGTACATCTGCCTGTTCTGCTCCCCACTCTGTTCTAGTGAATCCTCTCACTCCCCGCATCTCTGGTCTGAACCCCAGCTCTTGTATGCATAAATAAATAAATCTTTAAAAAACAATAAAATAAAAAAAAATAAAAAACATCACTGGTTCCCCATGATCTACGGATAAAATGAAAATGCCCCAGTATCTCCTAGGGCACTCTGATCTGGACCCTGCTTACCTTTCTGGCCATATCTGCCATCAGTTTCCCAACTCATTTCCTTTTTTTTAAAATTTTTATTTTATTTACTTATGCATACAAGAACTGGAGTACAGGCCAGAGGTGCAGGGGGTGAGAGGATTCACTAGAGACAGGATGGGGAGCAGAAAGGGCAGATCCACTGAAATATACTGCTGTGGGGAGCAGTCGGTGAGACAGGAGAGGTCTGCTGCACCCTATGTGGGTCAGCTCCCTGGCCAGGGATCAAACACAGGCTATAGCAGTGATAGCCTGAGCCTCAACCCCTGCGCCATCAGGGAAGCCCCTTAACTCATTTTCTAAACACATCACTCCTTTGTGATATGGACATGTTGGTTTCTCTGCTGATTTCTCCCTCCCCTCTGTGCCTAGCACACACTCCTTTACTAAAAGCATTTCTCAACAACTTATTGTTAGAGCCTTTCCTGCTTTCCAAGGAACACAGTGATTCCTTGTCCATTTCCTTCAGAGAACAATGAGCTCCTCAATGCTAAGGGCCAGTCCTTCCATCTGTTCCCCGGGATCTGGGACTAGGGCTCATCAGGTGCCATGAAAGAAGGCACAGTGTCCTCAACAGCTTCCCTATGCAGTTATGGGGGGGAAGAACAGTCACCCTCCACCAGGCAGCCACCCTGTCAGAAAAGACCTCTCTCAGCCTCCAAATTGATGAACAGTCTTCTTAAAGCTGTCTGGAGAGACAAGAAGCTAGTCCACAGACTTCACAGAACAAGAGTCATGGACAACAACACAGCAAACGGCGGCGCAATCTGAAGATGCACCGAGGGCGTCTGACGCTGCCCTCCCGCCGACTCGCTGGCAGTCGGGCTCTCTGATGCTATCTGGGAGCCCACTGCTGTTTAACTGTTTTGCTATATAAACCACAAAGGGAGTTCCATGACTTTGAAGAGACAACTGTGGTAACCCCAAGACCTGGAGAGTAAAGTCTTCTGGGCAAAGTATTATCTTAATGCTCAAAAGAAAAATAACCAGAGAGTCACCTGCTGGGCGTGACCAGATGGATAACGCAAACAGCCAGCAGTGTCACCACACTAAACCCGTCAGGCACAGGGAGATGCCCAGGCCTTCTATCCACCCTCCTCCCGGCCACTCCGGAGAGCTCTCCCTCTCTTCCGCACTCAGCCTTCCCTGCCTACTCAGTGCTTTTTCTTCCTATAAGGACTTTTTAATTTCTCTCAAGACTTCAATTTCCTTAGCTATGTCAACACCATTAGTTAATGTGTAACCAAGTCAGCTTCAAACCAGGAGTATTGTCCGTTAAGGCACTTTCTTTAAACACTGACGTCACCCCTTATATGACAAGCATATGGTTTAACTTCCTGTTCTAAAGGCACGTGCCTACCTAAGGATCACTCACAAAAATACAACTTGGCTTATAAGGTATTAACACAGAAATTTTCTCAACCTGTTTTTTTTGATTGCAGATGGTTCTACAGTACTTTCCAACAAACTGTTGCCAAGGGTGCATTTGAAGAGTAACCAGTTGAAAGTCCTGCTGAGGATGCCAGACAGCATGTAGGAAGGTCGAGGGAGCTGTGTGTTTTGCCTTAGATTATGACTTCAGAGTCTGCTACACGAGTTTTCTCATTTATCCCTCAGTAAAGGAACTTTTGGAAAAAAGTGATACTGGGGGTCTCCCTGGTATCGTAGGGGTTAATTCTTAGGCTACCACCGCTGTGCCCTGAGTTCGATCCCGGCCAGAGAGCTACCCACATGGCACAGGAGACCTCTCCTGTTTCCTCACTGCTCCCCTCAACTGTGTATTTCAGTAAATTTGCTCTTCTGCTCTCTGCTTTGTCTCTGATGCATCCTCTCACTCCCCCTCCCCAAAACCTCTGGCCTGCACCCCAGTTCTTCTATGCAAAAAAAAAAAAAAAGAAGGGTCTCTCTGGTGGCACAAGGGGTTAAGCACAGCAGTGTGAAGCTATCCACAGCCTCTGCAGCACGAGTTTGATCCCCGGGCGGCGAGGGAGCTACCCACATGGTGCAGCAGACCTCTCCTGACTTGCCAGCTGCTCCAACAGTGCATTTCAGTCAGTCTGCCTGTTCTTTGTCTCTGCTGAATCCTCTCACCGCCCTCCCCTGCCAACCTTGGGCCTGGAGCCCAGTTCTTGTATGCATAATAAATAAATCTTTAAAAAAAAAAAAAGACACTGAAAGTGGGGGTTAAAAACAACATTCAAGGGCCTCCCCTGGTGGCGCAGGTGGTTGAGTGCCACGCTGTGAAACTGTCCGCAGCTTTTGCAGCACTGGTTTGATCCCGGCCGGCTGGCGAGGGTCCCACATGGTGCAACAGACCTCTCCTGTCGCGCCCGCTGCTCCCCTCAGCAGTGTATTTCATCAGTCTACCTGTTCTGTTCCCTGCTGTCTCTGGTGAATCCTCTCACCCTCCTGCAGATCTGGCCTGTACTCTGGTTTTTGTATAAATAAATAAATCTTTTAAAAAAAAAAAAGCCTTCAAAATAAAATTAACTAAGAAGGTAACTCTGAAATTAATGACAGAAGGAAAAGTTCAGTCACATACCCATATAGCAGTCATCAGATGCCTCCTGCCACGCTTGCCCATTAATGCTGACATTCTCTTGCACGGCTGTCTCGAAAGTCTACAACAAATCCAGAATACACAAGTCACTAAAAGTAATTCACCATGTGGAATGCAAATATTTGGCAAAGTAACAACCTCAGCTTTGTGACAGAGAATATGAGTAAAAGTAGCACACCAGCCCGTTCATGTTTTCTCCATGACGACTCCTTTCAAGTAGTGACTCTACCTGTGTTTTAGATCTGTTAACCATTACACTACCTACAAGAGAATGTGATGCAAATTCCAGAATACTTCTATAAACCAAAAAAATGTTCTCCTTAAATAAAAGCTAACAGATATTGGCTCAGCTGATTCTCAAGGGTATAAGCGTGACATGGGCTGGTGTCAATGTTATCAAGAGGGAAACACACACAAACCTCATAGAAAGAGGAATTCACCCCTGCTTTAGAAAGGACTGTTATTTTGAAGAGATATGCACTGAAGCATGTAGGAATAAAATGACGTGGCATCTGGGATCTGCTCAAAAACAGAAAAGTGTAACAAAACTTTGATAATTGTTGAACTGGGTAATGGAATTTTGATGATGTCCACTGTACCAGTCTATTTTTTGTAAAGTTGAAAATGTTCATAATATATTAAAAGACAAAGGACTAAAGGAATTTGGCAATACCATTAAAATCCTAAATGCACATTCCCAATAGCTAACAATTTCACTTCTAGCAATGTAGCCTAGAGGACTAGTTCTATAAAAACATTTAAAAAAAAGATGTACTATGAATGTTTATTCTTAGTTGTTTATAAACATTCCTAGGAATGTTTATTTCAATGTTGTTGGAAATGAGGAAATACTGAGGGAAAATTAACAAAATCTAAATTCAAAATTAGGAGAATGATTAAATATACAATCTATCCATACCATGCAACTTTAAAAGGATAAGACATATGTCCACATAACACTGACAAATTAATAGTCAAAGACTTATTCAGTAAAGCAGGTAAAAGCAGGTTGGTAGCAATACAAAAGCATGACACCACTAATGTAAACATTAAAAGCACAGAAAGAGGTTTAGAAGGATTTCTCCCTCTACCTGTCTCCAAAATAGGTAAGGTATTTCCAGGAAGGAAGAGGGCAGAGGCAAAGGAATTTAAAGAAGACTTTTTCATGCTATATCGAATTGTTTACAACCAGGATGTATTAGGTCATTTTATATAATAAAAAGCATAAATCAAATAATGACATAAATATGCATTAACGTACTCTATATTTCTGTATGAATTTACAGTATTTTATGAGGATTCAAACTGTTCATACTGTCTCTACAGTATTCATGTACAGTCCTACCGATGGAGGACAAGAATACAAAGACTGGAAAGGAGGTGCCCCAAGACCAGAACCTGACTCACACAAGGTGGGTTTAGAGAGAAATAATATGACCATTAACTGAACTGTAGCAATCGGGATCCTTAGGCACCAGTGTCTTGTCAAAAGACAGGAAACCCAAGCAGGATCAGATGCTATAGGGCGTGGAGCACAGACCTGAGGGTAAAGATATGGAGATTGGGCCCATCCTGGACTCTCTGGTCCCTTCCTGGTTTTGCCTGTTACCCAACATCAGCAACAAGCAGGCCACTTCACGGAGGGGTGAGCCTCTCCCAAAGAGAAAAGGACTGTATCAGTGCAGTCTCTGCACTGGGTCAGGGCAGCACTCCCACTGCCCACCTGTGACTGTGCAGGTGCCTCTTTTTACCAACTCTCCCCTCTTTAGGGCAGCAGCCTCCTGCTTGCCTGTGACCTATCAAGGCCGCCCGCCTACAGGCCTCTCTCAGCAAACTTGTCCCTTTCCCTAATAAACCCGCTCTTTAAATATAACTAATGTCTCTGCCTTGTGGAGAAGTACGCCTGGGAAACTCATCACGTGCTGCTGCAATGGGAGCTCTGGTGACAACTTTCCCAGAGTGAACCCAAGAACCCCGCACTCTACAAAACCACATCATTTTGGCGCCCAGCATGGGGCTCTTCACGTCATTTGGTGCCAACATCATTTTGGCACCCAACATTTGGTTTTTCACGGCATCAGTAAGATTTCTCCAGTTTTCTCTATCTTCATGCTATTACAACCTCGTGAGAGGAGTTGATGTTCGGCGAGTGACTGTCCTACAAGGACTGAGGGGCTCAGGCCAAGGCTACTCTTTGGCGGGTCCCAAAATGTGAAGGTACAACCTTCCAGCTGCCCTTGGCCTTACCAGGTGAATGCCTCATGCCTCTCTTTGCCTCACTATTGCTTCTAATCAATCTCAGTTGAGCCGCCATTCCCTCTCTACCTTGGGCAAAGAGCTGGCTCCTGAGTTCTGTCTTCAAACTAGGTCTCGCTCTTGCAGCAAAAATATAGTGGTTATGGTTCAGCCATGTAAGAGGTCATTAGGGCCAGCTGCCACTTTCTAGAAGACTCTGTGAAAGGTTAAGTTGGTGTGCACCCCGGGTTAGCTCTAATCCCACCAAGACAAAGGGTACAGCAACACAGGAACTTGTAACAAGCACCCACATGTCCCACCCAGTGGCTCTCCACTCTTTAGGATTGTAGAAACGAGAGCTTGACCTGCTTTTCACAACCTCTTGAGACAGGGCTAGCTAGGGTTATTAGGCAGTTTTAGGGACAGTGCAGGAGGGGACCTCTGAAGAATTTAGGGAGGCTTCAGAGATAAGGACAACCAAGGAAATGCAACCAATTCCACTGGGAAAAACAAACATCCTAGGACCACTGTTAACAATAGGGGAAAAACAAACATCCTAGGACCACAGACAATCTTGTTAAGGATGGTCCTGGTTTTTTTTAGATGATAAGATAAAATGTAAAGATGCTCACCAGGAGGACTAGACCATAAAGGTAAAGCGATAAGCATAACAAATGGGGAAAGAAAACACTGTTAGATAAGGAATGTGAAATTCCCCAGTTAGCCAATCAGGAAGAGAGACTGAAATTTTAACATAATGAGAGAAAGTATATATTCCTAAAGTAATATCCTGTACTGGCTCATCTTGGCCCCTCCCAGGTACTTTACACCTGGGAGTCTTTCTTCTTTGTCTCTGTTCTTCCTAAATAAACTTTTCTTTCAAAGACAAGATTTGTCTCTCTCTGCTTACTTACTCCAAAAAGTCTGTGAATTCCTTTCTACGGTTTCGCCAGACAAGAACTCCTGGTAAAGCGGCAGCAGTTGTTACACACGCCGGCATCACTCTCATCTACTGCTCTTCCCTAACTTGAACTACAACCTTTCACTGCTTCCTTTTCATGGCAATCAACTACAAGTCAACAAACTGTAAGTAGCCAGAAACCCATCCAGCCTTTTTTTAAAAGATTTATTTATTTGTGCATATAAGAGCTGGGGTTCAGGCCGGAGATGCAGGGGTGAGAGGATTCACCAGAGACAGAGCGGGGTACAGAACAGGCAGATCCACTGAAATACACTGCTAAGGGGAGCAGCGGGGAGACAGGAGAGGTCTGCTGTGCCATGTGGGCTGCTCCCTGGCTGGCCGGGGATTGAACTCATGCTGCAGAGGCTGCGGATTGCTTCATAGTGGGGTGCTTAACCCCTTGCACCACCAGGAAGGCCCCAGTCTTTTTCTTGCTCAGGCAGAGCTCCCCCTCTGAGCTCCCCCTCTTCAAATCCTTATCTTATAGGTGCCTTCCTACATCACAGGTACTCTTGATAGTCGCCTTTCCTTGCTATGGAGACCATATTTCCTCCCTTTGGTTAAAATTTTTGTTATGTCTGCCTTAACTTTAAGACTCATGAGGGACTAAGACAACCCCAGTAAGCTATTTTAGATCCCCCAGTGTCAGAGATAGGCCTCTGGTCCTCCATTGTAAATCATCTTACTAAATGCCAACAGGTTTCTTTGTTAACTGGTATTAAGATTAGCCATACGTGGGCCAAGTACAAGCTATCTTTCTTTTTTTTTTTTTTTTTTTCTTTATTTATTTGTTTTGCTTGTTTGTTTGTTTTGTTTATACATGCACTGGGTACAGTCAGAAGCGCGGGAGGGTGAGAGAATTCACCAGAGCCAGAGCGGGGAGCAGAGCAGGCAGAAGGACCGAAGTACACTGCTGAGGGGAGCAGCGGGCGGCAGGAGAGGTCTGCGCACCATGTGGGACCCTCCTCCGGTGGCCGGGGAGCAGCCGGGGATTGAACCGGCGCTGCAGAGGCCGCGGGCAGCTTCGCAACCCAGCGCTCTACCGCTGCGCCACCTGGGAGGCCCACAAGCTATCTTTCTTAAAACATTTCTAAATAAAAAAGAGCCTTCTTTCTACCGAGAGAAGAAAGAATGGCAGGGACAGATAGTAAGTCAAGCCCTGCAGACACTCAGGCCTGGGGAGTTCTTCCTCAGCATGGGGACGCCCACAAAAATAGGACTACTCCCCTGTGGAGTATGCCGTTGGCTACTCCCCACCCCATGGTGGTACGCAGGTGGCTGCCCTCACTGTAATCTGTCCAGGACAGGTTCAAGCTCTCTTTCAGGCACTCATACGCACTCAAATGTGCTAGGGTCTGCTCCCTCCATTCCCACAGACTCTACTCTGGGTTCTCTCTTAAAAGACCTTAATTCAGCCTGACATTCTTACATAACTAACCCTCGCTATAACACCATTCTCTAAACCTTCGCTTTGGCTGAGGCAAAAGATAAAAAAATGCTGAAAAATAAAGTGGGAACACCACCCTGGCTGACACATGTGGGATGCCACATTGTTCTCAGCTAGCAGCTGCCTGGACCTTTGCTCCAGTGCTGAGATCACTGGGATGTCCACCCTGCCATGGGGGACTGGGTTTCTTCTTTCCATCTTGATATATTCTTCTGGTCTGGGTAGGAATTTCTGCCATGCCTTCCACTCTTAAGGTATGTTTGGTTGGTTTAAGGAAAAAAAAAAAAATTATCACATTACTTTGGTCTTACTAGCAGGCTATGTAGGATGTTTTATGGTTAAAAGACAAGATAAAAGATCTTAATCTGCTGCCTCTCTTGTCCTCACAGTCTGTAAATAAGGTGCTCTCTTGTCTTAAGGAAACAACTTTCAGGATTACATTTTGTTCCTTATTGTAAGGAAACTTACATTTCAGGTCTACTTTTTACTCCTTATTGTACGGGAAAAGTTTAATGTCATCTCAAAAAAAAAAAAAATTTAAAGGATGTGTTTGTGTAAGTTGTCCAGTCTAAAGAGACGATAGTATAACAGCTATTACAAGGTTGAGGTTAAAAACTAGGATGCAATAACTCTAAATGTAAGTGAGATAAGAGGGGGAGGGTATGTGTGTGTGTGTGTGTGTGTGTGTGTGTGTAAAAAATGTATTAAAGGTGGATATTCTGAAGGTCCTTAAGCTAATTTAAAGTAGGATGGGTAAATGAAATGGTATTAAAAACAAAGAAAGCAAAGGAAAGTGTTGAAGGTCTGAGAGAGAGATTTTGGTGGAAAATTGTGTGTGCTCAGATGACTTACTATGAAATGTTTTGGTTAATTTGGGTATCAGTAATATACCAATTTAATACCAAGCTTTAGTTCTTTTCAAATTGAAGACTAGTTTCTTAAAACAAATTAAAGACTGCTAGTTTCACTAGTTTCTTATAACAAATTGAAGACTGTTCAGGTAATCTAAAAATCTTGGTGCTCTTACCCTCAGGTTACCTGGGAAAAAAAACTTTTATCATGTCAACATTGCTGAGCCTTGTCAAAAAAAAAAAAAATAGATCTCTTAAAAATCCTTGTCACTCTGATGTAAAATCTGTAAGTTTGTTACTAAAGTTTTTGTCTTAAGAGGGCTCTTAAGACACCTGATAAAATTGTTTTTCATTGTGAAAAACAAACTGAGTCAATTTGGGTATACTGATACCTCACAGAAAGCATTCTCATAGGATTGCTACACCTTTTCAACATAAATGCAAACTAATCAGATTGTTGTAAAACACATAAGACTTCTTAAAACCTAATAAGCCAGTCAATTATAAAAGGGCTGAAAAGTTACGCAAAAGCCCAAAAATCCCACATCATTTCAGGCTGGATTTGCTGAGGCTATGAAAAGGTATGCTAATCTAGACCCAGAAAAGCACAAGCATTTTAGCAGTCTCCTTCATTAGCCAATCTTGCTCTGACATCAGGTGCAGGCACCAGAGACAAAATCAAGAGCAATTAGAGAAAGCCATTCGCAAGTTCACAAACCTCCATCCTAATACAAGACAAGGTGAGGTGATTATTAGTCAGTCTGCACAGACACTCACAAACAACCCCAAAAACTAGCCATGGGACCCCAAACTCAGTTACACCAGCTTTTAAAAGAGGCTCTTAATATCTTTAACAATAGGGACCAAAGTAAAGGGTTAAAAAAAAAAAAAAAGGCAAGAAGGCCCTGGTGAATGAGTAAAGACAGGCTCCATTAATAGGCACCACCATTGCTGGTGCTCTGCCGACCCAGGCTCACCCAGGCTCAGAAACAGAAGGCTGACCTGCCTGGGATAAAGTATGGAGGAACTTCAACGGCCCCACACTACATGTACAAGTCTGGGCAGTGGAGCAGGAATTGCACACAACCCAAAAATCCACCTGGGCTGTGCCCCAGGTGCAAGAAGGAAGGCTACTGGAAAAGGGATTGTCCCCTTCTCGAAGTGAGGAGGGACCAGACCCTCAGCTGCCAGCATACCCCCCCTGGATGACAAGTGATGGGGCCCAAGGACGTAGACACCTCTCCAGCTAACCATCTCCATGGCTGAGCCTAGGGTAACCCCGGATGTCGCCGGTAAGAATATTAATTTTCTGATTGATATGGAAGCTACTTACTCTGTACTCACCCAGCATTCTGGACCCACCTTCCCTTCCTCACAAAATACAATAGGAATGGCCTTAACAAAATCAAAGGTCACTAAATCTGCTTACTGCTGCCCAAGAAAAACATGCATCTATTAACAGGATAAAACACGTTTGAGTAACTTAATTTCTGGTCCTCTTCAACCTACAGATAGGACTAACACTTTTTATTAACAGGATAAACTGTTTTACATGTTTGCTCCTAACAGTCTCCTGCAGACTCCCCTTTACATGACTGGTACTCCTTAACACTTGGAATTGTCCTCATCCTGGAGCCCGAAAAGGGTCTGACACTGTCTTTCTAATACCACTCTGCCTCAAAATTGGAAGATATAAAACCATTGAGTCATCATACTTGGGTAAAATCTTAACATTTAAAAAGGTGGACTGCTATCCTCACTCTAACTTAACTTTATTTATTTTTTTTATAAAGACATGTTTTATTTATTTGTTTGTTTGTTTATACAAGCACTGGGTACAGTCAGAAGCGCGGGAGGGTGAGAGAATTCACCAGAGCCAGAGCCGGGAGCAGAGGAGGCAGAGGGACCAAGGTACACTGCTGAGGGGAGCAGCAGGCAGCAGGAGAGGTCTGCGCGCCATGTGGGACCCTCCTCCAGTGGCCGGGGAGCAGCCGGGGATCAAACCGGTGCCACAGAGGCCGCGGGCAGCTTCGCAACCCAGCGCTCAACCGCTGCGCCACCAGGGAGGCCCTCTAACTTAACTTTAAAGCTCACCCAACTTTCCTGAGGTTCTGACTAGCCTCACAGTGATCATGCTCATGACACTGTCCCTAAAAAAACTGAAAAACTAGTAGTTTTCACTGGGCTTGCTACTCTACACACTCAGCAAGGGACACATGGGATCTAAAACAGCTCCCGAAAGGGCGGAGCAACATGGCGGCGAGGAGACGCTGCGAGCAAGATCTCCCATTAAAAAAAGTTAATAGGGAGGAAAAGCGGCAGGTCCCAGTGAGAACGGGGACACGGAAGACAAACGGACGACTCCAGCAAACTACCCGAAGAAGAAAGTTGCCATAAAAGAGGACTAGAAGGGAGGAAAGCGCAGAACCCTGCTCCCCTCCCCCGCCCACAGAGGCGGCACTCTCCGACCGGCAGAGAGGAGGAAAACAACAAACTAAAACGACCAACAAGAACAAACTACGCAGCAAGCGGGACTGTGAGTGGAAAGGAACTATTGCAGCCACCACACCCCCTGAACGGGAGCTGCGCTGTGGTGAGCGAACGGGCTCCAGGCGCCATTAGAGAACAAAGACTCTGGAGGAGACCCGCACACAGCCCCGGGCCGGCCGGTAAGCTTGCGCTGAAAAGCAGCACTTGAAAAGCAAATGCAGATTGGGATCGTGGCTGCCCAGGTCCCAGCGCCTGAGACCTAGGCTTGCGGGGAGACGCGCGGGGGTGGGGGGGTGCCTCACTGAGGTGAAAGTCCCTCACTGAGTAATCAGAAACCAGGTGCCCAGACACGGGAGCGGGGTACAAAAGGCGCCATTGCTGCAGCCACTGAACTGGGCTACAGCCCGCGCCCTGGACCTGAGGGCTTTGGAACTGAGACCCGGGGAACAAAATTCGGAGCTTGGGTCCTCCACGTCGGTGGGGCACAAGGCAGACACAGCACCCCAAAGCCGTTGAGGTTTTCCCTACCATTCCCGCTCTGTTCCCTGTCCCACCTGGTGAAGAAAAACGGCCCCCCATGGACTAGGAGAGATCTCTGGCGCCACCTAGCAACCAGAAAAAAAAGTCACTAACACCCAGGGACCTTTCTTGAAACGTGCAGAAGGGTCCTGAAGGAACCCCTGGCCAGCTGGGAAGTTAGCCCACCCCAGGCCCCTTCAGACCAGCAGTCTGAGCCCACAGGGGGAGCGGGCACCCACAGCCGGGGCAGACCAGGCGCGCAGAAGAGTGTGCCTGAGACCGGACGCGCAGGGAGTGCGTCCCGCATCGCCATTTTAGAACAGGGATATTTCTTCAGGAAAGACTGCATGCAGAAGGCTCCCACAGGAGCCAGAGGTGAGCGGGAAAGCTCACCCACGCCAGGCCACTTCTGGCTTGCAGTCCAAACCCAGAGGGGAGCGGGAACCCACCACCAGGGCAGACCAAGCACACAGGGGTGTGTGTCCCCACATCGGCATCTTAGAACAGGGACCTTTCTTCAGTAAAGACTGCTTGAAACTGACAGATGGCTCCTGGAGGAGCCAGAGGGGAGCGGAGAAGCTCACCCAAGATGCCGGCCAGTCCCAGCAACACAGTGTCCCAATGCATACGACAAATTAGAAAACAGACAGTAGGGAGTAGAAGAACAACACGCAACCTAACAACTCCTCAGGAAAAAAGCACACCACAAATAGGAAACCACCCCCCAGATTGCAACGACAGTAACTTGGAAGAACTTCTGAGCCTTCCAGAAAGAGAATTTAAAATTGCCTTGATTAAAAAAGTGACAGAACTCATAAAGGAAAACAATGATCAGAAGAAGGAAATTGAGTCCCTAAAGAGGGAAGTAAAAGAAACGCAGGAGATCAAAGAATTAATGGAAGAACTAATGAACTCTGGGAAAAGCAATGAAAGCAGAATAGATGAAATGGAAGAATGAATAAGTACTCTAGAAGACACAGAAATAAAAAGAACCAAAACAGAAAAGGAAAGAGAAGAAGGAAAAAGAATGAAGAAAGACTTTGGGAACTATCTGACTCCATGAGGAAAGGAAATATAAGAGTTATAGGAATTCCAGAAGGAGAGGAGAGAGATGTAGGAACAGAGAAAATATTCCAGGAGATAATTGACGAGAACTTCCCAAATGTGAAGAAGGAGCTGAAAATTGATATACAAGAAGCAAGAAGAACAACAAACTTCCACGACGAAAGGAAAAACACAGCAAGACACATAATAGTAAAGCTCCCAAGAATCCAGGACAAGGAAAAAATGAAGCTGACAAGAGGGAAGAAAGAGATAGCATTCAAAGGAAAACCAATCAGGCTGACATCAGACTTCTCTGAAGAAACACTCCGGGCAAGGAGAGAGTGGAGGGACATAGTCAACAGACTCCAAGAAAACAGATGCCAACCAAGAATACTCTATACCACAAAGCTCTCCTTGCTCTATGAAGAAAGAATAAGGACCTTCCCAGACAAACAGAAACTCTGGAATTTCATTACAACTAAACCCCCACTCCAAAAAACACTACAAGGAACCCTAAAGCCAGAACCTCAGAGGGATGAATAAAAACAAAAGAAGGCCAAAAAAAAAGGTATTAAAAGAATAAATAAATAAAATCAAAGGAAAAGACAAACACAATGGCAAATACAGATGCTAACATATCAATATTAACTCTAAATGTAAATAGACTAAACTCTTCAATAAAAAGACACAGAGTTGCAGCCTGGATTAAGAAACAAAACCCAACCTTTTGCTGTCTCCAGGAAACACATTTAGCTACAAAAGATAAAAACAGACTCAAAGTTAAAGGATGGAAAACAATCCTACAAGCAAATGGACCAAAAAAGAAAGCAGGAACAGCTATACTTATATCAGATAAAACAGACTTCAAACTCAAAAAAATAAAAAGAGCCCCCAACGGCCACTACATTATGATCAAGGGGACAATACTTCAAGAAGAAATAACACTCATTAACTCACCAAACGAAGGAGCACCAAAATATATCAGACAACTGTTGTCCTCTCTGAAAACAGACATCAGAGAAAACATATACATAGTGGGAGACTTCAACACACCACTATCAACAAGGATAGATCAACAAGACAAAAAATAAGTAAAGAAACTAAAGCTCTAAATAAGGACCTAGAGCATTTGGGCTTGACAGACCTCTATAGAACACTAAACCCCAAAAAAATGGAGTACACATTTTTCTCAAGCGCACACGGATCATTCTCACATACTGGGGCACAAGACAAATATCAACAGATACACCGAGATTGAAATCATACCAACCATCTTTTCTGACCATGAAGACATCAAAATAGAAATAAACCATAAAAAGAAAGCAAGGAATTCTCCTACCTCATGGAGATTAAAAACCACACTACTGGAAGACCACTGGACTAATGAGGAGATCAAAGAAGAAATTAAAAAATTCTTTGAATTGAACGACAAGGAGGACACCAATATCCTAAATGCATGGGATGCAGCAAAAGCAGTAATAAGAGGAAAATATATAGCAATAGAAGCTCATATCAAGAAACAAGAAAGAACTCAAAGAAACAACCTAATCTCGAAGCTCAAAGATCTAGAAAAACAACAACAAAAAAAAACCCCAAAACCAGTAGAAGAAAAAAAAATAATAAAAACCAAAGCAGAAACAAATGAAATTGAAACTAAAAAAACAATCCAAAAGATCAATGAAACCAAGAGCTGGTTCTTTGGAAAAAATCAATAAAATAGACAAACCCCTAGCCAGGCTCACAAAGGAAAAAGGGAGAAAGCGCAAATAAACAGGATCATAAATGAAAGAGGAGAAATCACAACGGACACAGCAGAAATCAAAAGAATAATCAGTAACTACTATGAACAGTTATATGGAAACAAGTTCAACAATCTAGAGGAGATGGACAAATTCCTACAACTCTACAATCACCCAAAGCTAGATAAAGAAGAAATAGAACACCTAAACAGACCAATTACAAGCAGCAAAATTGAAATGGTAATCAAAAACCTCCCCAAAAACAAAAGCCCAGGACCTGATGGATTTACAAATGAATTCTACCAAACATTCGGAGACGAATTAGTGCCTGTCCTTCACAAACTCTTCCAAAAAATTGAGAAGGAAGGGACAATACCAAACACATCCTATGAAGCCAACATTACACTAATACCAAAACCGAACAAGGACAACACAAAAAAGGAAAACTACAGGTCAATCTCCCTAATGAACACTGATGCAAAAATCCTCAATAAAATTTTAGCTATCAGAATCCAACAATGTATCCATAAAATAATTCACCACGACCAAGTAGGATTCATTCCAGGGACACAAGGATGGTTTAACATCCGAAAATCAATCAACGTTATCCAACACATCAACAAAAAGAAATATAAAAACCATATGATAATATCAATAGATGCTGAGAAAGCTTTCGACAAAGTGCAACACCCATTCATGATAAAAGCCCTTGAAATTCTTGGGATACAAGGAACGTACCTCAACATCATACAGGCCATATATGACAAGCCAACAGCCAGTATCATTCTCAATGGTGAAAAGCTGAAAGCATTTCCATTAAGATCTGGAATAAGACAAGGATGTCCACTTTCACCACTGCTTTTCAATATAATACTGGAAGTCCTAGCCAGAGCAATAAGACAAGAGAAAGACATACAAGGAAACCAAATAGGAAAAGAAGAAGTCAAACTATCACTATTTGCAGGTGATATGATAATATACATAGAGAACCCCAAAAACTCCACAGAAAAACTAATTCAACTCATCAATCAGTTCAGTAAAGTGGCAGGATACAAAATCAACACGCAAAAGTCAGTAGCCTTCCTATACACAAACAATAAATCTGAAGAAAAAATAAAAAAAAAAATCCCTTTTATTATTGAAACAAAAAAAATCAAATACTTGGGAATAAATATAACAAAAGAGGTAAAGGACCTATACAAAGAAAACTATATAACACTGTTAAAAGAAATAGAAGAAGACACAAAGAAATGGAAAGACATCCCCTGCTCATGGATTGGGAGAATAAACATTATTAAAATGGCCATCCTACCAAAAGCAATATACAGATTCAATGCTATTCCAATCAAAATTTCAATGTCATTCTTCAAAGAAATAGAACAATTATTGATGAAATTCATATGGAATCACAAAAAACCCCGAATAGCCAAAGCTCTCCTGAAAAAAAAAGAAGGGAATGGAGGCATCACACGCCCAGACTTCAAACTATACTACAAAGCCATAATCATCAAAACTGCATGTATTGGAACAAGAACAGACATACAGACCAATGGAATCGAATAGAAAATCCAGAAATAAACCCACAGATTTATGGTCAACTAATCTTTGACAAAGGAGCAAAGACTATGCATTGGAGCAAAGAAAGTTTGTTCAATAAATGGTGCTGGGAAAACTGGGTCGCTACATGCAAAAGAATGAAGCTTGACCACTACCTCACACCATACACAAAAATCAACTCAAAATGGATTAAAGAACTAGACATAAGACCTGAAACCATAAAATACATAGAAGGAAATATAGGCGAAACACTACGTGATTTGCACATCAAAGACATCTTTACAGACACATCACCCAAAGCAGTGATAGTGAAGGCAAAGATCAACAGCTGGGACTACATCAAATTAAAGAGCTTCTGCACAGCAAAAGAGACAATAACAAAAACAAAGAGAAACCCCACCAACTGGGAGAACATCTTTGCACACAACACTAATGATAAAGGACTGATCACAAAAATCTGCAAAGAGCTGATGAGACTCAACAACAACCAAGAAAATAATCCAGTCAATAAATGGGCAGAAGAGCTAAAAAGAAACTTCTCTGAAGAGGAAATGCAAATGGCTAACAGGGATATGAAAAAATGTTCAACATCACTTGCAATCAGGGAAATGCAAATCAAAACTACCATGAGATACCATCTTACACTAGCGAGAATGGCACATATTAAAAAAACTAGCAACAGGAAATGTTGGCGAGGATGTGGAGAAAAAGGAACTCTTCTGCACTGTTGGTGGGAGTGCAGACTGGTCCAACCACTATGGAGAGCTGTGTAGAGATTTCTGGACCTACTAAACATAGAGCTTCCATATGATCCAGCAATTCTACTCCTAGGTATTTACCCAAAGGACACAGAAACATCAATTCCAAAGAACACCTGCACCCCTATGTTTACAGCAGCACTATTTACAATAGCTAAGCTTTGGAAACAGCTCAAATGCCCAAAAATAGATGACTGGATCAAGAAGATGTGGTACATATATACCATGGAATATTACTCAGCATTCAAAAAAGATAAACACATGCAATTTGCAGCAACATGGATGGCGCTGGAAGGGATCATGCTCAGTGAAATAAGCCAAAAAGAAAAAGAAAAATAACGGATGGTCTCACTCATAGCAGGAATTTAGAAAACTTAAATAAGGGACCAGGAAAATGAATAACTATAAGAAAATGAAAATCAAAATCAACAAAAAACTATGAACCAGAGACACTTTTTGGGGGGTGGGGGGCGGGAGGGGAGGGATTGGGGTCAGAATGGGGGGGTTGCAATTGTATGGGGAATATAAAAATAAAATTTATTATTTAAAAAATAAAAAAAAATTAAAAAATAAAACAGCTCCCCTGCTAGGAACAAATATCCTACCGACATTCTTATTAGTCTAACAACACTCTAAAAATGGGTTGCTTCCCTGGTAAAATTCATTCCCATGTCACTATCTCGAAACTTGCTATTACACTGCTGCTCATCGTTAGTAAACCTAATACTCAACGGCTGGCCCAAATGACTACACATGTTACTGAGGGCCCTTAGCCGCTGCTATACTTCTCACTCTCCTCTTTAAACCTTAACTTACGCAATCTCCTAATTAAATTTGTTTCTTCTAACCTAGGGGAAGCTCGTCAAGTTTAAACTCCTCCAAGCAAAAACAGCTGATCCATACAAGAAGAACAATAGCCTGTCCAGATGCCCTACCTTTGGACTCCAGATGTCCCACCCCTTGCCTCCTTCCAGAACCACCAATAGACAGCTCAGGGATTAGTGTTAGGGAGACCATATTCCAGGGCCCTTTCAGGTAGGGCCAGCTCTACATCCCACTCCAGCAGGAAGCTGCTACAGAAAATGGATCTCCTCCCTTCAACTCTCCAAAAGATTTTGGGCCGGATATGGTCAGGGGGAATGATGGAGGACAAGAATAGAAAGACTGGAAAGGATGTGGTGCCCCAAGACCAAAACTGAAAGGTTGATGCAGGGGGCCGGAATACAAAAGTCCACCAGAGGCAGGAAGCCTACCTAGAAAAAAAATCAGACAATAAACCTCTTCCCACCCTACAAACCTTTTCCCGCCTTACAAACCTAGTTTCCCACCTGACTTCTCCTCACCCTATAAAAGCCTGCCTCCCTCGGCAACTTACGCAACTTCATTGACCCCCACCTTGGGTCCATGAATCTCGCCCAGGGGCGCAATAAAGTTTTCCAGCCTGTGAGAAACTTGGCCTGGCTCTCCTTCTCTTTAGGGCGCCAAGCCTTTCATCTTGGTGCTGAAACTTGGGAAGGCTGTGTCTCCTGGCGCCGGGGCTGCTTTCCCATTCCTGGGACCTCTCCTCTCCATTGCAGACGCCTCACATCCACCACCAGCCTTGATTCTAGGGGTAAGTCACCTGCCTGACCCTCCTTTCTAGGAGGCCCTCGCCTCTGGCTATCCACCTCCTCCCCTAACCCCCTACCTCGGGGGCCCACGTCATAAACCATGGACCCACGTCAGGTGACTCCCATTATACCTAGACCTGGATTAGGGGACGCCAGTCCAGACTAGGTACCCAAATCCTAGGCAATAAACGAGTAGTGGAGATTTCCCTCTTGCTGGTTTGCCCCCGTTCCGAAGGTCAGGACCAAATTGTGGGATGCCGGGAATTGGGGTCTACGCCCCCCACGGCCAGATCAGGTTCTTGGGACACTACGTTCCTGACTCTGTGCCCCCGTGAGTTGGGAAAGGAGCCTACTTAGCCATGGAGTCTGCCAATTCTAAGCATAAGGAGGTGGGAGTAGAGGGGAATAACAGGACCATTAACCCAGCTGTAAAGGTTGGACCCTTAGGCACCAGTGCCTTATCACAAGGCAGGAGACCCAAGCAGAATCAGATGCTATAGGGCATGAAGCACAGACCTGAGGGTAAAGATATGGCGATTGGGTCCATCCTGGACTCTCTGGTCCCTTCCTGGTTTTGCCTGTTACCCAACATCAGCAACAAGCAGGCCACTTCACGGAGGGGTGAGCCTCTCCCAAAGAGAAAAGGACTGTATCAGTGCAGTCTCTGCACTGGCTCAGAGCAGCACTCCCACTGCTCACCTGTGACTGTGCAGGTGCCTCTATTCACCAACTCCCTCCTCTGCAAGGCAGCAGCCTTCCTGCCTGCCTGTGACCTGACAAGGCCACCCACCTGCAAACATGCAGGCCTCTCTTAGCAAACCTGTCCCTTTCCCTAATAAACCTGCTCTTTAATTATAACTAATGTCTCTGTCTAGTGGAGAAACGTGCCTGGGGAACTCGCTGCATGCTGCTGAAACGGAAGCTCCAGTGACACCTTTCCCAGAGTGAACCCAAGGACCCTGCACTAACTCCAAAAATCTCATCACTACCAATACTATTGTTCAAAACTATCAACTACTATACAGCAACATAATTACAGCCTCTGCCTTTTATCTACTGTTATTTGAAATAAACACAAATGAGCCTAAGTTTTCAAGTTTCTATCTTCTAATTTGTTCCATTATCTACTGACTAAGATATAAGTAGTTAAGCCCACTTGGTCTGTTTTCCAAAAATGCAATTACCTGGTCCAAGCACTTTAGCACTTTCTTGAATGGACGGATTATCAATCCTTTTCACACAACAATATAGTCTTCTCCAACACTTCTACTAAAAATGTTCTGGGCATGTCTCTATTCTTGCTTTGCTTGCAAAGAGGGGATATAAGCCACTGTATACAAAACCAGAATACAGACTCACAACCTAGGGAGTGTTTCTTCTTTTCCCCACTTAACCTTTATTTGTATTGTTAGCACCATGGCCATTCACACTCACCAGCAGAATTACAAGCTTTTACATACAGATATGTGCTTCTTTATGGCAAGTACCAATTCCTCAATTTGCTGCCCCCCCCCCAACTCCCCGCCGCTCCCCACCCAAAGAAAGAAGATGAAGAAAGAAAGCAACTATCTTCTTTAGGGCTTTGAGAAAGGTAGAGGAAATATGTTACAGGGGAGAGTATGTGACAGTGAAGTTTACAGTCAAGACCGCTCCCATAGTGTTTTAACTTGCAGGGGCAATATTTTCGTTCCCTTTACAAGATGCTATAAAACTGGCAAACACAAAGGCCAGAAGTTAGCCGGGTAGGTGGCTGACTTCCAGGATTACCCTTCCCTGGAGAATTTCTTCTCTCACTGGGCTTTAAAGATACCAGAAGCGGAAAACAGGACCTATTCCGAAAGATGCGCTGTAAATTTCATAGACCAGACTGAAGGTTTAGCACAAAGGAATGTAAACCATCTCATTCATTTTACATTGATGATGGAGGATAAGAATAGAAAAAACTAAAAAAAAAAAGGAGGCACCACAAGACCAGAAACCTGGCTCACACAAGGAGATGGGGTCAGAAGAGATTAGCATAACCAGACACTAGTATCCCGAGGTGCAATCTAAAGATACGAATATTGAGCCCAATAGACCCCAAAGGTAAAGATAAAGATACAGAGATCTAGCCCGTTGTAGAATCCCCGGTCCCTTTCAAATTCCACATAGTTATTCAAAATTAGCAACCAACTGACAGCTCACAAAGAGTGACCCCTTCCAAACAGAAGACTATATCAGTGCAGTCTCTGCACTGGCTCGGGGCAGCACTCCCACTGCCCACCTGTGCCTATGCAGGATGCCTCTTTTCACCAACTATCTCCCTCTATAGGGCAACAGCTTCCTGCCTGCCAGTGACTTGTCAAGGCCGTGCAGGTCCCTTTTAGCAAACCTTTCCCTTCTGAACCAGCTCTTCCTGCCCGCTTGTGTCTAAGCAAGTATACTTTACTTTCCTGACCCTTTTCCTAAAAAACCTACCCTTTAAATATAACGACCGTCTCTGTCTCGTGCAGAAACTCGCTGCCTGCCGCTGAAAGGGAATCTCTGGTGAAACCTTTCCCGGAGTGAACCCAAGAACCCCACACTAACTCAAACCACATCATTATCACAAGTTCTGAATATGAGCTCCTGGGTCTATGGGGCTGAGCAAAACGCATCACTAAATCCAAAGTCATAGCCTGTCCTCACGTCCAACTTCCAACGACACGGGCCAGGGGGTCGCGCCTACGGGCAGCGCCGGCTGCCCCGCCGCCCCCGCGGCCCCGCCCCGCTCTGGCGCCGCTCGAGCCTGAGGCCCGGGTACCGGGCCCGGGCCGAGCAGGAAGGCGGCGCCGGCGCGTACCCACTGCAGGTCTCGCATCGCGGGCTCCCGAATTTCCTCCGGGAGCGCTTCCCCGAGTTCCCTCACGAAGCGGCCGCACAGCTCCAGCACTTCCGTCACCGCCCGCTTCGAGGTGCAGCGCACCCGGAAGTCCTCTCGGGGGTGGCGGGGTCCGAGGCCCGGCCGGCCGTCCCGGCCTCGAGCTCCCCGTCGGTCGGCGGGACAAGGTCCTCAGGCTCAGACGCCGCCGCCGCCGCCATGCTTCCCGTTTGAACGTCAGGCGGGAACTGCTGGAGCGGAAGGGCGGGACCCGTGGAGGAAGGCGCCCCCGTCCGTGCGGAAACGTCGTCCGGCGGGGAGCCCAGCCCGCCGCCGCCGCAGCGTTCCGGCCGGGGCCCCGCGCGGCGCCATGGGGGCGGTGGTCGCCGGGCTCGTGGACTGTCATTGCCACCTCGCCGCCCCGGACTTCGACTGCGTACGTGAGAGCGAGGCCGGCTCTGGGAGCGGGGGGCACCGGTCCTTTCCCCTCGGTTGTCTTTGCGCCCCTTCGTTAGGACGAAGCCTCCAGCTCTCACCATCCACGGCCCCGGTCACCAGCTCGTGACTCAGCCTCAGTCCAGCTGGAGGCCAACCCTGACTTTTCTGTCTGACCCCGAGTGGCGGTGGCTCAGCCCCTTCACGGCCCTGTTCCTGGAGTCCTCCCCGGCCTCCTCGCTCCCGGCTGAGACGCCGCTGTCCCCACGCGCGGCCCTGGCGCCCCAGGCCCGCCCCGCACGGGGAAGAAGCTGCCCCTGGGGGCGGAGTGCCACCCGCTGCGCGGGAAGCGAGAGCCTGATCACGGAGGGAAGAGCGGGTTTGTTTTAGGACCAAAACCTTAGAGGCCCAAGCAAAGACAAGGCGCCAGCCAGCAAGCGAGAGGTGGGGGTGAAATGGTGGGCAAGGCCAGCGGGTTGCAGCACGAACAGCTTAAAATTGGCTCAAGGGCCGGTGGAGCCCGCTGAGCTAGAGAGAAGCAAGAGACAAGACTGAGGAGGTTTGCAGGGGAGCCTAGGGGTTTGGATTTCCTTAGAACAGTGCAGGTCCAGAAAAGGTGTGTGTGTGTTCCGGAGTGGGGTGGGGGGCGTGTTTTAAGG
This sequence comes from Talpa occidentalis, assembly GCF_014898055.3. NCBI lineage: Eukaryota > Metazoa > Chordata > Mammalia > Eulipotyphla > Talpidae > Talpa > Talpa occidentalis. Next base: position 69,833,775 of record NW_023605194.1, on the reverse strand, counting down.
AGAGTGACAGGATCTGATACACATTTAAAAACCATTTGCTACTGAGTCACCAGTAGATGGAGGAGAACTGAGGTTTCTAGACCAGTTTGGAGGCTTTTGCAGTGTATAGACAAGAGGTGATGGGCTCCAGGGAAGCAGTTTGAGAGGGCAGCTGTAGGTGAAGTCAAGGCAAGCTTTAGAAATAAAGTCTGTAGTGTGAGCTGAGGAGCTGGAGAGGGAGGAAAAGTGAGGACTACAGGTGCTTTGGGAAGATGGTGGTACTGTTCATTGAGGCCAGGGAAGGTGAAGTTGGGGAGAACAGGTGGAAGGAATAAGTTTCTTGGGAAGGAAACAGAGACTTAAGTTTGCATATGTTGAAGCCTAGTATCCATGAATCCTGCTTTTCCTCCCTGGCTACCTGAGGACCCACTGCCCTCTGAAAGACACAGTAACATACACACCGGGAAGTTCATGACCCACCGACTGCTTCAGCAGAAACATATGGGAAGGTGACGGTGCCTAAGAGCGGTTAAGTCTCAGCGCTGTCTTCACCACGGCCTCAGTTCAGTCCCCCAGGGAGCCGACACACAGGGCGCAGCAGACCTCTCCTGTCTTCCCACTGCTCCCCACTCTGTTGCTGATGAATCCTCACACCCCCCATATCTGCACCCCAGTTCTTCACAAAAATAAATAAAAATTTTTTAAAGATTAAAAAAAAAAAACAACGGGCCTCCCTGGTGTTGCAGGGGTTAAAGACAGTGCTATCAAGCTATTGGCAGCCTCTGCAGCACCAGTTCGATCCCCTGCCAGGGAGCTACCCACATGGCACAGCAGACCAGTCCTGTCTCGCCTGCTGCCACCCTCAACAGTGGATTTCAGTCAGTTTGCCTGTTCTGTTCCCCACTCTGTCTCTGGTGAATCCTCTCACACACCTCCGCCTCTGGCCTGTACCCCAGTTCTTCTGTGCATAAATCTTTTTTTAAAAAAAATATTTATTTATTTATACAAACACTGGGGTACAGGCCAGAGGCACGGGAGGGTGAGAAAATTCACCAGAGACGGAGCAGGAAGCAGAACAGGCAGAAGTACCAAAGTACACTGCTGAGGGGAGCAGCGGGCGAGACAGGAGAGGTCTGCCACGCCATGTGGGTATCTTCCTGGTCAGCTGGGAATCTAACCGGCACTGCAAAGGCTATGGAAAGCACAGCGCTGCGCTCAACCCGCTGCACCACCGGGGAGGCCCTAAATAAATAAATATTTTTTTTAAAAAATCACATAAGGTGAGTACAGAGAGGAGCGTGGGGCCCTGAAATCAGAGGAGAGTGTGAGCCAGTCAAGGAGACAGAAGGGTGTCAGCTAGGAAAGAGTGGTGACTGACAGAGCTGCAGAAACCAAGAATGAGAGAGATTTCAAGAAGGAAGACGTGGCCAAGTGAGGCGTGCTGAATGCTGCTCACACAGAGTCGGGGGAGAGAGAGAAGTGTCCTTTATGTGTAACAGTACTGGCCCCTGTCTCGTTGGTTTGGGGACAGAAGCCAAATTTTGCTCAGAAGAGTAGTAAGCAGAAGGTAGCTCGGTGGAGGCCCCCACATTTCACCACCATTTCTCCCCACTGTTGTTTTGCTTTATGGCTCCAACTACATGGATGTGTGCCGCCAAAGAGCAGTAACTATTTCTGCTTATTCTAGGATCTGGCAGATGTGCTTGAGAAAGCCAAGAAAGTAAGTCAACCTCTGTATTTGCTGTTTTGTGTGTTTGCCTACTAAAACACCTTGAAGGCCTTCCTGGTGGCGCAGGGATTGGAGTCACAGCACTATCGAGCTATCGGCAGCCATTGCAGGCTGAATACGATCCCCAGCCAGGGAGCTGACCCACACAGTGCAGCAGACCGCTCCTGCTCCCCTCAGCAGTGTGTTTCAGTGGATCCACCTGTTCTGCTCCCCACTCTGTCTCTGGTGGATCCTCTCCTCCTCCCCGCATCCCTGGCCTGTACCCTAGTTCTTGTATGCATAAATAAATAAAAATAAATCTTTTAAAAATGAAATAATTTGGGGAAAACATACTAGTTTTTGGAAGAGTTTATGAAATTCACTAGAACTAGGATGTTGTGCTTGTCCCCACAATGACAAGCAGAGGTCAGCTCATTTATAAGTACTTTCACCGTACAGCTTATGTAGGAGCCCCGGCTCTGCAGTTACACAGGCCGTATGGCCTTGGGCAAGTTATTTGATTTCACCGAGAACCCTGTCTCCTGAGTGTACAAGGGATGGCAGCAAGACCTGCCCCATTGGGCTGTGGGCTCTCTCTCACACTCAGTGAGGACTCACTAGTAGCCATTCTTAATATAACGACAGTGTGGGTGAGCCAGGAGCGCTAACACCACGAAAATTTTAAACCTTATTTATATTAGATGTCAGTTGTCCAGATTATTTTTTGTTAAAGATTTATTTATTTATGCATATAATAACTTGGGTATAGGCGGGGGGGGGGGGTGGGGTGAGAGGACTCACCAGAGAGAGTGGGGAACAGAACAGGCAGATTGACTGAAATCCACTGCTGACGGGAGCAGCGGGCGAGACAGGAGAGGGTCTGCTGCACCATGTGGGTTGCTCCCTCGCTGGGGATGAAACTTGCACTGCAGTGGCTGCGGATAACTTCATAGGTTGTGTCTTAAGCCCTTGCACCACCAGGGAGGCCCTGTTGTCAAGATTCTTAACTGACCTGTCTTCTCTTTCCAGGCCAATGTCAGAGCTCTTGTGGTGGTCGCTGAGCATTCGGGAGAATTTGAGAAGATTATACAGCTCTCGGAAAGGTACTGCCCCTCATTGAGAATTTAAAGGGCTGCCTATAATGATGCAGTTACAACCTCATGTTTATGAAGCCAAACTTCATCCATTTTTAAAGAAAATGGATGAAAAAAATACTAGAAGAAGAAAAAATACTAACAGCCTTTTTTTTTTTTTTTTAAAGATTTATTTATTTATTTTTACAAACACTGGGTACAGTCAGAAGCGGGGGAGGGTGAGAGAATTCACAAGAGCCAGAGCAGACAGAAGGACCGAAGTACACTGCTGAGGGGAGCAGCGGGCGGCAGGAGAGGTCTGCGCGCCATGTGGGACCCTCCTCCGGAGGCCAGGGAGCAGCCGGGGATCGAACTGGCGCTGCAGAGGCTGCGGGCAGCTTTGCAACCCAGCGCTCAACCACTGCGCCACCAGGGAGGCCCACTAACAGCCTTTTAAAGACATTCTCTCCTACTTTAACACTGTCTACCAGTCTAACATCCTTGCTTCTTAACTCATCCTGCACACCTAGGTATGATGGGATCATCCTGCCGTGCTTGGGTGTTCACCCAGTTCAAGAACATCCCACAGGAGATCAAAGAAGTGTCACATTGAAGGTAATAGTCACATAAAACAAGAACCCTGGAAAATCTTTTTTTAAAAGATTTTATATATTTTTGCATAGAAGAACTAGGGTACAGGCCAGAGGTGCAGGGTGTTTTAGGATCCACCAGAGACAGAGTGGGGAACAGAACAGGTGGATCCACTAAAATACATTGCTGAGGGGAGCAGCAGGGAGTCAGGAGAGGTCTGCTGTGCCCTGTGGGTCAGCTCCCTGACTGGGGATTGAACTCAGGCTGTGGCAGTGATAATGCTGAGACTCAACCCCTAGGCCACCAGGGAGGCCCCAGATGATACCTTTTGATGCAGTAGTCTTCCTCCTGATGTATATTCCACAGCAACAATCCAAAAGAAGGTTGAAAAATAAAGGAGTAATGCATTAGCTTGTAGAGTGTTCTGGAAAAGGAGGATTCTAAGGTTTGGGTAGCAAGATGGAGTGTTCACAGAGTCACAGTGAGGAGAACAGGATGCCCAAAGTTTCTTCACCAAGGGTGACATTCCCATGGAATCACTTGTAAGCAAGTCTGGAGAGGAAAACAGAGTTTGTAGTGACTGAGACCGTCTGTACAATCAACGTGTTTGGGCACTTTTTCTGATACAATATCATGTTGAATAAAAAGTTTTAGACAGCCAAAAAGGAAAGATACAGATTCATCCCTGTAGAGCTAGAAGGGAACAGAAGAGTTCAGGCACACATTATCTTATTTCTTTCCCTCCTTCCTTTTCTTTCAATGGAAGCACATGGCATTGTGATGTTGCTAGCTTCCAGTGTGCGTCACTGCAAATCAACACGTGTGTCACCACAGCAGCCCCCCCAACCCCACCCCGGGCAGCTTCTTGGAACTGGAACATACCTGTAGGCATGTCTTGGGCTATTAAACTGCACTGCTTTTATGCTCTAAAAAACCCTGCCCCCCGGTTCTCCCTGAGGTACAGCATCTTGTGTTTTAGGCCTCTCTGGCCTGACTCAGCCTCAGGGAGGTTCAGCTTCTCCAGGGCCTCATTACACCCAGATCAGTAGCCCGGCCATGGAGATGTGGACTCTCTGTAACTATGAAACATGAAGGGATGAGGGCTGTCTTTGTTTTTCACATTTTTATTTTAAGATTTATTCATGCATACAAGAATTGGGGTGTAGGCCAGAGGTGTGGGGGGTGGTGAGAGGATTCACCAGAGACACAGAGGGGAGCAAAACAGGCAGATTGAGATACACTGCTGAGGGGAGCTGCAGGGAGACAGGAGAGGTCTGCTGCGCCATGTGGGTCAGCTCAGTGGCCGCGGATAGCTTCATAGTGCTGCCTCTTAACCCCTTGCGCCACCAGGGAGGCCCTGTTTTTCACATTTTAAAAGGGCAAGTTTATTAGGAAAAAGGAGAAAGAAAAGGAGGCATCTGCCTAACCATGGTGGGTGGGTGGGGAACCCCCTACTTTTTCACAATCATGGGTCTATTCCTATAAGAGGCTACCCTGGGCAGCTCTGCTAATTTTGAAGCAAAATTACTTTCACTTCACTTCGGGTGACAAGCACTTTCCCTGTGGCTCCTGAGTGGCCGTGAGATTCCAGGGCACTAGCAGTTCCCAAGGGCTGGGTCAGAGGCGGGCAGGAAAGACTTGCACTGGCAGACATCTCAAGTGGTCTGTTTCCTGGCCTGCCAGCCCTGCTATCGCTGTGCTCATCCCCACAGAGGGACCCCCTTGTGGGAACTAGGTCCTCCAGTTGGCAGCCGGACATCAGCACAAGACGCGCCAGCAGGGAGACAGCTGGTGCTATGCCTGGAAACAACAGTGTGGTAGGGCAGGCTGTAGGGTGTGCGGCCAGGGAAGGCCCACCTGCATGCCACGAGGAAGGGCCAAAGGGTAGGCTGAGGGGACAACCAGGCACCGGTCCTAAGGCAGGAGCAACTGGCTGCTCCTGGAAAGAGAAGGAAAGCCATGTGGCGGAGGGCGGGGCGGGGGGTAGTGAGAAGGGAGAACCTGGCAGCACCCCCGCATAGGGCCTGGGTAGTTTACATCCGTCATGGGAGGGCATTGCTACCCCTAGTTCCTGCTCCAAGAAACTGACTGTGTGCAGGACACCTGGTGTAGCATGGTCTCTGGCAACAAAGAGGTGTTTATAAAGTATCAGTTCCCAGGGCCTCCCTGGTGGCCTAGGGGTTGAGTCTCAGCGCTGGAGCCTGATTTCCATCCCTGGCCAGAGAGCTGACCCACAGGGCGCAGCAGACACTCCTGTCTCCCCGCTGCTCCCCTTAGCATTGTATCTCAGTCAGTCTGCCTGTTCTGCTCCCCACTCTGTCTCTGGTGAATCCTCTCATCCTTACACTTCCGGCCTGTACCGGAAAAAAAAAATTTTTTTAAAAAAGGAAAGTATCTGTTCCCTTCTCCTTTTTTAACACATTCACTTTTTTCCCTCCCAGGATCTGGATGGAGCTTTGCCCATTATCCAGAATTATAAGGACCGATTGTTGGCAATTGGAGAGGTAAACACGTCTCAGCTGATGGGATGGCTCCCATTCAGGCTTTCATATGACGCATGAAAATAATCCTTTATTCAGTCTTTGTAACTATTGATGCCGTAATGTCAGGTCAGGTCTGGACCCAGCCAGGAGTGGACCCCAGGCTGTGGGGGCAGTGATAACCCCCAGCTACGAGCCTACCAGGGCTGGGGTCTCCTGAAGCCGCAGCAGGAAGTCGCTGGTGCTCAGGCAGGCAGGCGGAAGGAGCAGATTTGTTTGGAGAAACAGATACAAGGAAATGCTTATTAGGGAGAAAGGAACAGAAATAAGTGGGACCCCAGGTCTGTGGACCAGGCAGGGAGGGGCCGGGGGGACCGTGGAGTCGTGCTCCGGGGTGCAGCCTGCATTCCCTACCCTCCCTGCAGTCCTGTCTCTGTGCCGGGTTCGCTCTGGGTGGTCTCTCTCAACCTTTTAGTCTCTGTGCCCAGAATCACATCTCCCTCCCCGCGGGGTCCTGTTTCTTTATTGTCCTTGTCCAGGACGTCCTGCTGTCCCCAGCTCTGGGGGTCTGATGAGTCCAATGTGGGATTTGCTGCCCTTATCTCTGGAGCCTCCCAGACTCCTCCAGCATTTCCTGTTCTCTCCTGCCCCTTGGAGCTACCCACTTGCCCTGTGACTCATTATCCATCACTTGGATAATTATATTCTCCCTGTTCAGCTGAGTAATAATTTGCTGATAATTCCTCAATAAGCAGAAGAGTTCAGAGATGAATACTCACCATAGGCTGACATCACCCAGAGAAGATGCTGGATTATCACTTCTATGTACTTGGCTCTTTTATTTTTTTAAATATGGGTCATCTCTCTGATTGGCTAAAATATATACAAACATACTTTACATAGGCCAAACTTTATAAATAAAGCACACTTTACTAAATAAGTTATAGCTATAAAACATTTATCACTTGGTAATAAATCCCAATTCTAATTAAAGATACAAGACAAGAGTAGCACTTAAACTAACAATGTAGACTGTAGCATGGGGGGCCCAGTAATATCGTGGGGAGCGGCCCCTTATCCTCCTCCCTGTCTGCTCTGGTAGCTGCATGCCACTGACATGTGCTGTCGAGGAAAAACAACAAGAGTTTCAAATCTCAGTATACCCCGAAAAAGAACACAAAAGAACACGATCTTTTTTTGTACTATTGGAATTATTGAAATAATATCACCATATAATAATAATGATCGTGTTCATTCAGGGTATATTCTATGAGAAACATTGTTCAGATTAATTCCATCTGCTTCATGTGACTGTTTTTATGGCTGCTGGAAAGTCTAAACTCATACTTGCGACCTGCGTGTATGACATTTGTCTTGGACAGGACTGTTTTGGAGGTTCATTAAGCCATAAACACAAGGTCTTTTATTTTTCTGTTACAGGTTGGACTCGACTTCTCACCCAGATTTGCTGCCATGGATGAGCAGAAGCAGGAGCAAAGAGAAGTCCTAACCAGACAGATCCAACTAGCCAAGAGCCTGGATTTGCCTTTGTGAGTTAACCTATCATCTGTGTGCATGGAGCAAGAACGACAATTAAAATTCTGACTCTGAAATGGAGCACTATATTTCTTTTTCCTTGAATAATTTTAATAGGATGAAAATAATACTTTCAGACTAAGTACTTTAAAGGAATTTTTTTCTGTTCAACAGAAATGTTCACTCGCGCTCAGCTGGGAGACCCACCATCAGCCTCCTCAAGGAGCAAGGTAGGCAGGCACTGGGAGAAGTGCGCTCGAGGCTGGGGCTTCACGCCTGCTCATCTTCTCTCTGGGCGCCCATGTCTTAGTTTCTTACAGGGAAGCAGGCAGGGCCAGGGTGGAGGTGGAGATGCCCCGGCGGTTCTGTGAGTCAGCTTCCTGATCAGGGTTTCCAGAATGGCTTCCATGTGTCAGGCTGGGCCAAAGCAAATGAAAGATCTCATCAAGTGATTTCTTTTTTTTTTTTTTTAAGTTTTTTTTTTTTTTAAAGATTTATTTATTTATTTATTTATTTATTTATTTATTTATACAAGATCAGGGGTACAGACCAGATGTGCAGGAGGGTGAGAGAATTCACCAGAGACAGAGATTTTGCTCTTTCACCCCTCTCTAAGAGAACAGAACAAGCAGACTGACTGAAATACACTGCTGAGGGGAGCAGCAGGTGAGACAGGAGAGGTCTGTCACGCCATGTGGGATTCTTGCCGGCTGACCGGGATCAAACCCGCGCTGCCGAGGCTATGGACAGCTTTACAGTGCGACGCTCAACCGCCTGCGCTACCAGGGAGGCCCTTAAGATTTATTTATACATACAAGAACTGAGGTATAGGCCAGAGGTGTGGGGGGTGAGAGGATTCACCAGAGACAGAATGGGGAACAGAACAGGCAGAGTGACTGAAATACACTGCTGCGGGGAGCAGCGGGCAAGTCAGGAGAGGTCCACTACACCATGTGGGTAGCTCCCTGGCCTGGAATCCAACTTGTGCTGCAGTGGCTGCGGACAGCTTCATAGGTTGTGTCTTTGATACTGAAATTGTGGGTTTTCAGACCTAGTCTCCCAGCCAGAAACAGATCCCAGGCTGCAGTGGCAGCACTGAGTCCCAGCCAGACCACCACAGGTTGGTGTCTCATGAAGCCGCAGCAGGAACTTCGCAGATGCTCATGCAAGCAAATGAGAAGAGGCAGATTTGTTTTAGAAAAAGAAAAAGCTTATTGAGGAGAAAAGGAACAGAAATAAAGTGGGACTCCCAGGCCATGGAACCAGGCCAAGGAGGGGCAAGGAAGCCGAAGTGGAGTCGTGACTCAGGGAATATAGACCTTCTTTCCCTAATTATTCTAAAGCACCAGTCTCATTGTGATTGGTTAGTTCTCAGAGGTCTCACTAACTGCCTAAATGTCTCTGTACCCAGAACTAAGTCTCTGTGTCCCAGCCCTTGTCTTTTTTTCTTCATTGTCCTCTATTTGAAATGTCTTGTTGACCCTAAGGTCATAAAGTAAGTCCCAAATATCATAAGTTCTGGGGTGTTTGATTAGTCCCCTTTGGAATTTGTTGCCCTTAGCTCTGGAGCCTTCCTTAACTCTGCTGAAGTCCCTGCACTGTCCTTGAGGCTGCCTAATTATCTTTATCTTGCCCTAGGATTCATCTTAACCCCTTGTGCCACCAGGGAGGCCCCGCATCAAGTGATTTCTATTCCCCAATCTAAATATTAGCATCTCCAGTTTCTTAGCTTGTCCTACTGATCAATAAGAGGAAAAATCTGCAGCTACGTTGGGGTTGGTTTTGCATGATTCTGCTGCTGCTTTGGGAAACGATTCTGTGCAGATGGTGGCCGACATACTTGGAACATGCTTGCCTCATCCTTGCCTGGTGTCTCTAACATGAGAGCATGTCTTAAGCATTGTTTCTCACGCTCTTTAGAGTGCTGTCTGCAGCAAGAAGTATTCTTTGATACTCATGTAAATACACATGCCTTAAGGGCTAAGACTTTGAGACCCAGTGTGTACATAACGTGTATACACAAACTCACGTAACATGGTACAGCACGTGTTGTCGGTCATGATGCACTAAATTGATTTCATGCCTCACCTTCACAATGGGCCCTACCTACTTGTGAAGGACCAGCATGAGACAGTGCAGAAAGCGTAACCGCACACAGACAGGAAGCACTGTGTTCCTCGGCCCTTCTGGAATCTCTTGAGCATGATCTTACTGCAGGCGAGCGGCCACCCCAGGAGTGAAGCCACCTCTGACTGTTGGCTCTGTGGATCAGTGAGGTCTCTGCTTCTTCTTCCACCTTCATTCTTGTTAAGGACAATTTGCTTGAAAACCTGTGAGCAACAGTAATTTGACACTTCCAAGCTCTGGAAAAGGGATGGCATAGGAAGTTTAAGCAATTGTTTAAAAATGTGTATTTCTATGTTATTGAATGATTTTATTATGAGGATTAAGAATTTACTGTGTAGGGCCTCCCTGCTGGCACAGAGGTTAAAGACAGCGCTATCAAGCTTTCTTCAGCCACTGTAGAACGAGTTCGAGCCCCAGGCAGCAAGCTACCCTCATGGTGCGGCAGACCTCTCCTGTCTCCCCGCTGCTCCCCTCAGCAATGTATTTCAGTCGATCTGCCTGTTCTGTTCCCCACTCTGTCACTGGTGAATCCTCTCACCCCGCCAACACCTCTGACTTATACCCCAGTTCTTGTATGCATAAATAATCTTTAAAAAAAAAAAAAAGAATTTACCATGTAGTTTGACGCTCCCATTTGAACACTGTACCATTATCTGCCCTTGGGAAGGCACAGACCCTCATCTTTATGTCATTGTGACTCAAGTTTATTTAAATTTCTGTGTTGCTCGTTTCTATTAATGGAGAAACCTGTCATTAAGGAATAACTCTGCTTTTTGAGGCGCTGACAAGGTGCTGCTGCATGCATTCGACGGCCGGCCAGCCGCAGCCATGGAAGGGGTCCAGGCCGGGTACTTCTTCTCCATTCCTCCTTCTGTCGTGAGAAGTGGGCAGGTGAGCGTTTAAACTTCATTTTACACTCTGTGAAAAACACTTTAAAATGTGAGCTTTACTGGGCCTCCCCTGGTGGCACAGCAGTTGAACGCTGGGCTGCGAAGCTGCCTGCAGCCTCTGCAGTGCCTGTTCGATCCTCGGCTGCCAGTGGGGGTCCCACATGGCACGCAGACCTCTCCTGCCGCACCCTCTGCTCCCCTCAGCAGTGTATTTCGTCAGTCTGCCTGTTCTGTTCCCGCTCTGGCTCTGGTGAGTTCTCTCACCCTCCTGTGCTTCTGACTGTGCCCGGTGCTTACATAAATAGATGAATAAATCTTTAAAAAATAAATAAATAAATAAAATGTGAGCTTTACTTAGGTTTGTGTGATCCTGTTCTAGTTAAGTTACAGAAATTAATCCTAGGTCTTTACCTCAGACTTACATAAAAATTAACTCAAAAATGGGTCAGAGACCTAAGTGTAAGAGCTAAAATTATAAAACTCCTAGAGGAAAACAGACCTAAATGTTTGTGATCTTGGATTAGGTGATAGTTTCTTAGGGCATCAAAAATAGATAGATTGGACATCTTCCCTGGGGCCTCCCTGGTGGCGCAAGGGATTAATCACCACACTGAAGCAATCCGCAGCCTCTGAAGCACGAGTTCGATCCCGACTGGCCAGGGAGAGCAACCCACATAGCGCAGCAGACCTCTTGTGTCTCTCCCGCTGCTCCCCTCAGCAGTGTACTTCGGTCAATCTGCCTGTTCTGTTCTCCACTCTGTCTCTGGTGAATCCTCTCACCTCCCACATCTCTGGCATGTACCCCAGCTCTTGTATGCATCAATAAATAAATATTTAAAAAAAAATTGGACATCTTCCAAATTTAAAAATTCCACAATAAAAAAATCTCTGGAGGGCCTCCCCTGGTGGCGCAGCGGTTGAGCGCAGGGCTGCGAAGCTGCCTGCAGCCTTTGCAGCGCCGGTTCAATCCCTGGCCACCAGCAAGGGTCCCACATGGCGTGCAGACCTCTCCTGCTGCGCCCGCTGCTCCCCTCAGCAGTGTATTTCGTCAGTCTGCGTGTTCTGTCCCCAGCTCTGGCTCTGGTGAATTCTCTCACCCTCCCGTGTTTCTGATTGTACCCAATACTTATATAAATAAATAAATCTTAAAAAAAAAATCTTTGGAGCTGGCCAACCTGGTGGTGCAGGGGGTTAAGATGCAGCACTATGAAGCTATCTGCAGCCACTGCAGCACAAGTTTGATCCCCAGCCAGGGAGGTGACCCCCATGGCCCAGCAGACCTCTCCCGTCTGGCCCACTGCTCCCCTCAGTAGTGTATTTTAGTCAATCCACCTGTTCTACTCCACACTCTGTCTCTGGTGAATCCTCTCACCCCCCACACCTCTGGCCTGTACCCCAGTTCTTGTATGCATAAATGAATAAATCTTTAAAAAAAATCTTTGGAGCTATTATGTTTCAACATGCGCTGTCAAGAGAGTAAAAGATAAGCCACAGACTGAGGGAAATACTTGCTAGTAACACATCTGAAAAGGGCCTCATGTATATAAAGCAGCATAACAACAATGAAAACAACTCAATTTGAAAAAAAGACAAAGGATTTGTATAGACACTTCTCCAAAGAAGACACACAGATGACCAATATGCCACACACAAAGGAGTGCACACTGTTAGCCCTCAGGGAGGTGCCAGAGGTTCAGTGAAGTGTTGCTTCTACCTGCTCAGCTTGGTAGGACCTCAGGAAGCTCAGCTCCTGGTCAATGGGGAGAGAAGCGGAAGCACAAACACCCCCCCACACACACACACACACACAAGGATGTTCACAGTGGCATTTGTCCTAACGGCTAAAATGGGAACAACCCAAATGTCCATCCACTATGAATAAACAACGGGGTGGTCTCCACAGTGACATGTTATCCTGTGAAAATGAATGAAGTACCAATCCATGCCAAAGCATGGACAAACCTCCAAATTATCATGCTTCGCAGAAGCAGCCAGACACACAGACCTGGCTCCCTGCTTAGGCTCTGGGGTTCCAGGCGTTCTCTGCAGCTAATGTCCTGCTGAAATCTAACTGCTAGTAGTGGAAGAATAAAGTGTCATCCACTTGTGAATATTTTTTTTAAGATTTGTTTTTATTATTTATTATTTAATTTATTTATGCACACATGAACTGAGTTGTAGGCCAGAGGTCCAGGGGGTATAAGGTCTCACCTAAGACAGAGTCAGAAGCAGAACAGGCAGATCTACTGAAACCCGCTCCTGATGAGAGTATTGGGCAGTCAGGAGAGGTCTGCTGCGCCATGTGGGTCAGCTCCCTGGACAGGGATCGAACACAGGCCTCAGTGGCAGTGGCTTGATAGAGCTGAGACTAACCCCTGCACCACCAGGGAGGCCCTACTAATTGAATATTAAAGCATGAATTTGGGGTTCCTGCAGAACAGAATGTTTTAGTATATGACTTAATGCTCTTTTTTTCTTTATTTCTTACATTCAACACTTAATAGCTTTCTCTTTTCTTTAAGAAGCAGAAACTTGTCAAACAGTTGCCTTTAACGTCAATGTGCTTAGAAACAGATTCACCTGCACTAGGACCAGAAAAGCAGGTACATGATTTTCTTGTTTCTACAGTGTTTCGATTCTACCCTTTATTAGAGTTATTTTTGGGTCAGCATTGTTTCTCCTTGTAGTGAATGAAAACAAGTGGAACAGAATGAGATATAATGGAATCCCATTTTAACGCTAGCTTGAGGGCTTATATTAACTTTATTCCAGATCCCTTCTAAATATAGCTGTGGTGGGGGCCTCCCTGGTGGCGCAAGGGGTTAAGATGCAGCGCTATGAAGCTTATCTACAGCCACTGCTGCAAGAGTTCGATCCCTGGCCAGGGATCTGACCCACATGGCGCAACAGACCTCTCCTGTCTCCCGGTTGCTTCCCTCAGCAGTGTAGTTCAGTACATCTGCCTATTCTGCTCCCCACTCTGCACTCTGTCTCTGGTGAATCCTCTTACCACCCGCCCCCATCTGCAGCCTGCACCCTAGCTCTTGTATGCATAAATAAATAAATCTTAAAACAAACAATAGCTGTGGTGCTCCAGAGAATATCATCTGATGTGGGCATATCCTAACTGATGGAATAAGTACAGCCAGACAAGTATGTAAAGCGTCTTCAGTCAGAAAGATCTGGATTGAAATCCCATCTTTGCTGTCCACAAGTTGTGTGACTTTGGGCAAGCTACTCCATCTCTCTGAAACTTTTTCTTCCTTTACAAAATGTGAACAAAAAAATACAATACTTTGAAGTGTGGTGAGGATTAAGTGAATAACGTGTATGAAGGTGCCTAGCAGTATCTGGTTTATGGTAGGAACTCGATAAATGTTTACTTTTCTTTTTTGAATTGGCCTGTTATCCTGAGGCTCTATTTCTTATTGATAAAGTCACACATTCCTTATGTGATCTTTGCTGTATGTTTCATTGTCAGCCACAAAGAGTCATATTTTCAATATCGCTGCTGCTTTATGATTTCCTGAAATTAAGTAGCAGTGTCTGCTTTCTTCCTCTGGGTAGTACCTGCAGTCACCTCCCAAAGCAGAGCCAGCTAAGCCCCCTGACGCCCGTCAGGCCCATCTCCATGCCAGCCAGACTCCAAGGGCAGGCGCTTAGGAGAAGTGGTTTTCAGTGAACTGTGACAGCCTGCTAGGTGGGGTCCAGATGGCTACGTGTGTCCATAGATCAGCATTTACAAAAATACAGAGGACAGAGGAAGGAGGAAATAGAGGATCACAGTGCCGGTTATTTTTCCGTTTGGGTGTAGACAGAATGGCACACAGTTGCCCTCCTGGTTAGTGTAAAATAGGAGAAGGACTTGGCATTGTTCTTTCCAAACAGAGAGAAATCCTGAATGCTGATGTCACTCAGTTTTATATGTGTACTTAATTTAATTAAAAAAATCAGGTACTCAGTGACTATTTCTGGAATGCAAACAATTTTTGAGCTGGATATGCATGTTGTTAAGATGTGTTTGTTCTAAAAAATTAGACAACACAAATAATCATAAACAAGAAAATAAAACCGTGTGCCCTGTAAGGCACATGCCACAAGGCAGGGGTTAGAGAGTAGACTGCCAACAGGTTGCCTGGGTTTGAACCTCTGCAGGGTTCCTTACTGGCTGTCTAGGATCCCTTCCTATCTACAAAGAAGGGTGCTGCTAATGATTGTTCTTAATTCATAGAGTTATTTTGAGAATTAAATGACAAATTCCGTGAGAAGCTTGAAACAAATCATCACCTACAATAAGCACTAAATAAATACAAGTTCTTATGTCCATCCAGATTTTTTTATATCCATTAATACATGCACATATATTTTTTCATAACACATTATTCCATAAATTGTTTTTATGTGCTGAACATCTATATGCACTTTCCCTCATCATGTTTAATGGCTGGGTAATATTTCAGTGTGTGATGCTGCCACGATGTCCTTAACTTGGTGTCATCACTTAGGTTGCTCCCAACACCGCATTCAAAACAATATGGTGATCACTCTTTTTTGTTTGTTTTTTAGGACTTATTTTATGCTGGCATGCTTGCAAGACCTGGGGTATAAGCCAGAGGTCCACGGGGTAGGAGTGAGAGGATTCACCAGAGACAGAGTGGGGAACAGAACAGGCGGATCCACTGAAAAACACTGCTGAGGGGAACAGTGGGAAGACAGGAGAGGTCTGCTGCACCAGGTGGGTCAGCTCCCTGGCCGGGGGTCGGACTCAGGCCTTAGGGGTGATAGTGCTGAGACCTTAACCCCAGCACCACCTGGGAGGCCCAACACTCTTGAACATAAATCCTGGTGCACATTGTTCTTTTCTTAGGCCACATTTTTTTGTTTTTTGTCCTAGTAGTTATTCATCTGACTATTATCATCTTGAGTAGAAGATTTAATAAATAAAAATACATTTCATCAAATCTAAATGCTACTGATTATAGGTGTACAATTGTTTTATGACCAGTAAGAAAGAAACCCTGCCAGTTACACTCGGATGGGCCTCTGAGTATAAGTAAATGCAGTGTGTTCATTTCACAGGTGTTAAAATGGGGGTACAGGGGCCTCCCTAGTACCCCAGGGGTTAAAGACAGTACTATCAAGCTATCTACAGCCACTGCAGCCTGAGTTCGATCCCCGGCCAGGGAACTACCCACATGGCACAGCAGACCTCTCCTGTCTCCCCGCTGCTCCCCTCAGCAGTGGATTTAAGTGGATCCACCTGTTCTGTTCCCCACTCTGTCTCTGGGGAATCCTCTCACCCCCACATCTCTGGCCTGTGCCCTAGCTATTGTATGCATACATAAATAAATCTTTTTTTAATTTTATTTTTATATTCCCTATACAATTGCAACCCCCTAATATTGACCCCAATCCCTACCCTCCTGCCCCCTACCCCCCAAAAAGTGTCTCTGTTTCAAGGTTTTTTGTTGATTTTGATTTTCACTTTCTTATAGGTATTCATTTTCCTGGTCCCTTATTTAAGTTTTCTAGATTCCTGCTATGAGTGAGACCATCCGTTATTTTTCTTTTTCTTTCTGGCTTATTTCGCTGAGCATGATCCCTTCCAGCGCCATCCATGTTGCTGCAAATTGCATGTGTTTATCTTTTTTGAATGCTGAGTAATATTCCATGGTATATATGTACCACATCTTCTTGATCCAGTCATCTCTTTTTGGGCATTTGGGTTGTTTCCAAAGCTTAGCTATTGTAAATAGTGCTGCTATAAACATGGGGGTGCAGGTGTTCTTTGGAATTGATGTTTCTGTGTCCTTTGGGTAAATACCTAGGAGTGGAATTGCTGGGTCATATGGAAGCTCTATGTTTAGTAGGTCCAGAAATCTCCACACAGCTCTCCATAGTGGTTGGACCAGTCTGCACTCCCACCAACAGTGCAGAAGAGTTCCTTTTTCTCCACACCCTTGCCAACATTTGTTGCTGTTTTTTTTAATATGTGCCATTCTCACTGGTGTAAGATGGTATTTCATGGTGGTTTTGATTTGCATTTCCCTGATTACAAGTGATGTTGAACATTTTTTTCATATGTCTGTTGGCCATTTGCATTTCCTCTTCAGAGAAGTTTCTTTTTAGCTCTTCTGCCCATTTTTTGACTGGATTATTTTCTTGGTTGTTGTTGAGTCTCATCAGCTCTTTGCAGATTTTTGTGATCAGTCCTTTATCATTAGTGTTGTGTGCAAAAATGTTCTCCCAGTTGGTGGGGTTTCTCTTTGTTTTTGTTATTGTCTCTTTTGCTGTGCAGAAGTTCTTTAATTTGATGTAGTCCCAGCTGTTTATCTTTGCCTTCACTATCACTGCTTTGGGTGATGTGTCTGTAAAGATGTCTTTGATGTGCAAATCACGTAGTGTTTCGCCTATATTTCCTTCTATGTATTTTATGGTTTCAGGTCTTTTTTTTTTTTTTGTAATAGAGGCATGTTTTATTTATTTATTTGTTTGTTTGTTTGTTTGTTTATACATGCACTGGGTACAGTCAGAAGCGCGGGAGGGTAAGAGAATTCACCAGAGCCAGAGCGGGGAGCAGAGCAGGCAGAAGGACCGAAGTACACTGCTGAGGGGAGCAGCGGGCGGCAGGAGAGGTCTGCGCACCACGTGGGACCCTCCTCCAGTGGCCGGGGAGCAGCCAGGGATCAAACCGGCGCCGCAGAGGCCGCAGGCAGCCTCGCAACCCAGCGCTCAACCGCTGCGCCACCGGGGAGGCCCTGGTTTCAGGTCTTATGTCTAGTTCTTTAATCCATTTTGAGTTGATTTTTGTGTATGGTGTGAGGTAGTGGTCAAGCTTCATTCTTTTGCATGTAGCAACCCAGTTTTCCCAGCACCATTTATTGAAGAAAATTTCTTTGCTCCAATGCATAGTCTTTGCTCCTTTGTCAAATATTAGTTGACCATAAATCTGTGGGTTTATTTCTGGATTTTCTATTTGATTCCATTGGTTTGTATGTCTGTTCTTGTTCCAATACCATGCAGTTTTGATGACTATGGCTTTGTAGTATAGTTTGAAGTCTGGGCGTGTGATGCCTCCATTCCCTTCTTTTTTTTTTTTTCAGGAGAGCTTTGGCTATTCGGGGTTTTTGGTGATTCCATATGAATTTCATTAATAATTGTTCTATTTCTTTGAAGAATGACATTGAAATTTTGATTGGAATAGCATTGAATCTGTATATTGCTTTTGGTAGGATGGCCATTTTAATAATGTTTATTCTTCCAATCCATGAGCAGGGGATGTCTTTCCATTTCTTTGTGTCTTCGTCTATTTCTTTTAACAGTGTTTTATAGTTTTCTTTGTATAGGTCCTTTACCTCTTTTGTTAGGTTTATTCCCAAGTATTTGATTTTTTTTATTTTGATAATAAAAGGGATGGTTTTTTTTATTTCTTCTTCTTCAGATTTATTGTTTGTGTATAAGTAGGCTACTGACTTTTGCGTGTTGATTTTGTATCCTGCCACTTTACTGAACTGATTGATGAGTTGAATTAGTTTTTCTGTGGAGTTTTTGGGGTTTTCTATGTATATTATCATATCATCTGCAAATAGTGATAGTTTGACTTCTTTTCCTATTTGGATTCCTTGGATGTCTTTCTCTTGTCTTATTGCTCTGGCTAGGACTTCCGGTATTATATTGAAAAGCAGTGGTGAGAGTGGACATCCTTGTCTTGTTCCAGATCTTAATGGAAATGCTTTCAGCTTTTCACCATTGAGAATGATACTGGCTGTTGGCTTGTCATAGATGGCCTATATGATGTTGAGGTATGTTCCTTGTATCCCAAGAATTTCAAGGGCTTTTATCATGAATGGGTGTTGCACTTTGTCGAAAGCTTTCTCAGCATCTATTGATATTATCATATGGTTTTTATATTTCTTTTTGTTGATGTGTTGGATAACGTTGATTGATTTTCGGATGTTAAACCATCCTTGTGTCCCTGGAATGAATCCTACTTGGTCGTGGTGGATTATTTTATGGATACATTGTTGGATTCTGGTAGCTAAAATTTTATTGAGGATTTTTGCATCAGTGTTCATTAGGGAGATTGGCCTGTAGTTTTCCTTTTTTGTGTTGTCCTTGTTCGGTTTTGGTATTAGTGTAATGTTGGCTTCATAGAACGTGTTTGGTATTGTCCCTTCCTTCTCAATTTTTTGGAAGAGTTTGTGAAGGACAGGCACTAATTCATCTCCGAATGTTTGGTAGAATTCATTTGTAAATCCATCAGGTCCTGGGCTTTTGTTTTTGGGGAGGTTTTTGATTACCATTTCAATTTTGCTGCTTGTAATTGGTCTGTTTAGGTATTCTATTTCTTCTTTATCTAGCTTTGGGTGATTGTAGAGTTGTAGGAATTTGTCCATCTCCTCTAGATTGTTGAACTTGTTTCCATATAACTGTTCATAGTAGTTACTGATTATTCTTTTGATTTCTGCTGTGTCTGTTGTGATTTCTCCTCTTTCATTTATGATCCTGTTTATTTGTGCTTTCTCCCTTTTTTCCTTTGTGAGCCTGGCTAGGGATTTGTCTATTTTATTGATTTTTTCGAAGAACCAGCTCTTGGTTTCATTGATCTTTTGGATTGTTTTTTTAGTTTCAATTTCATTTATTTCTGCTTTGGTTTTTATTATTTCTTTTCTTCTACTGGTTTTGGGGTTTTTTTGTTGTTCTTTTTCTAGATCTTTGAGCTTCGAGATTAGGTTGTTTCTTTGAGTTCTTTCTTGTTTCTTGATATGAGCTTCTATTGCTATATATTTTCCTCTTATTACTGCTTTTGCTGCATCCCATACATTTAGGAAATTGGTGTCCTCCTTGTCATTCAATTCAAAGAACTTTTTAATTTCTTCTTTGGTCTCCTCATTAGTCCAGTGGTCTTCCAGTAGTGTGGTTTTTAATCTCCATGAGGTAGGAGAGTTCCTTGCTTTCTATTTATGGTTTATTTCTAGTTTGATGCCTTCATGGTCAGAAAAGATGGTTGGTATGATTTCAATCTTGGTGTATCTGTTAATGTTTGTCTTGTGTCCCAGTATGTGATTGATCCTGGAGAATGATCCGTGTGCGCTTGAGAAAAATGTGTACTCAGATTTTTTTGGGGTTTAGTGTTCTATAGATGTCTGTCAAGCCCAAATGCTCTAGGTCCTTATTTAGAGCTTTAGTTTCTTTACTTATTTTTTGTCTTGTTGATCTATCCTTGTTGATAGTGGTGTATTGAAGTCTCCCACTACGTACATGTTTTCTCTGATGTCTGTTTTCAGAGAGGACAACAGTTGTCTGATATGTTTTGGTGCTCCTTCGTTTGGTTAGTTAATGAGTGTTATTTCTTCTTGAAGTATTGTCCCCTTGATCATAATGTAGTGGCCGTTGGGGGCTCTTTTTATCTTTTTGTGTTTGAAATCTGTTTTATCTGATATAAGTATAGCTGTTCCTGCTTTCTTTTTTGGTCCATTTGCTTGTAGGATTGTTTTCCATCCTTTAACTTTGAGTCTGTTTTTATCTTTTGTAGCTAAATGTGTTTCCTGGAGACAGCAAAAGGTTGGGTTTTGTTTCTTAATCCAGGCTGCAACTCTGTGTCTTTTTATTGAAGAATTTAGTCCATTTACATTTAGAGTTAATATTGATATGTTAGCATCTGTATTTGCCATTGTGTTTGTCTTTCCTTTGATTTTATTTATTTATTCTTTTAATAACTTTTTTTTTTTTTTGGCCTTCTTTCGTTGTTATTCGTCCCTCTGAGGTTCTGGCTTTAGGATTCCTTGTAGTAGTTTTTGGAGTGGGGGTTTAGTTGTAATGAAATTCCAGAGTTTCTGTTTGTCTGGGAAGGTCCTTATTCTTTCTTCATAGAGGAAGGAGAGCTTTGTGGTATAGAGTATTCTTGGTTGGCATCTATTTTCTTGGAGTCTGTTGACTATGTCCCTCCACTCTCTCCTTGCCCGGAGTGTTTCTTCAGAGAAGTCTGATGTCAGCCTGATTGGTTTTCCTTTGAATGCTATCTGTTTCTTCCCTCTTGTCAGCTTCATTATTTTTTCCCTGTCCTGGATTCTTGGGAGCTTTACTATTATGTGTCTTGCTGTATTTTTCCTTTTGTCGTGGAAGTTTGGTGTTCTTCTTGCTTCTTGTATATCAATTTTCAGCTCCTTCTTCACATTTGGGAAGTTCTCTTCTATTATCTCTTTGAATATTTTCTCTTTCCTACATCTCTCTCCTCTCCTTCTGGTATTCCTATAACTCTTATATTTCCTTTCCTCATGGAGTCAGATAGTTCCTGACGTCTTTCTTCGGTCTTTTTCCTTCGTACTTCTCTTTCCTTTTCTTTTTTGGTTCTTTATATTTCTGTGTCTTCAAGTGTACTTATTCGTTTTCCATTTCATCTATTCTGCTTTCATTGCTTTTCCCAGAGTTCTTTAGTTCCTCCATTAATTCTTTGATCTCCTGCGTTTCTTTTGCTTCCCCCTTTAGGGACTCAATTTCATTCTTCTGACCGTTTATTATTTTTCTCATATCATGTTTTCCTTTATGAGTTCTGTCACTTTTTTAATCATGGCAATTTTAAATTCTCTTTCTGGAAGCCTCAGAAGTTCTTCCAAGTTACTGTCGTTGCAATCTGGGGGGTGGTTTTCTTTTTGTGGTGTGCTTTTTTCCTGAGGAGTTGTTAGGTTGCGTGTGGTTCTTCTGCTCCCTACTGTCTGTTTTCTAATTTGTTGTATGCATTGGGACACTGTGTTGCTGGGACTGGCCGGCATCTTGGGTAAACTTCTCCGCTTCCCTCTGGCTCCTCCAGGAGCCATCTGTCGGTTTCAAGCAGTCTTTACTGAAGAAAGGTCCCTGTTCTAAAATGCTGATGTGGGGACACACTCCCATGTGCGCCTGGTCTGCCCCGGCGGTGGGTTCCCTTTCCCCCTCTGGGCTTGGACTGCAGTCCAGAAGGGGCCTGGTGTGGGCGAACTTCCCCGCTCACCTCTGGCTCCTGAGGGAGCTTTCTGCTGGTTTCAGGCAGTCTTTACCGAAGAAATGTCCCTGTTCTAAAATGGTGATGCGGGGACGCACTCCCTGCGCATCCGGTCTCAGGCACACTCTTCTGTGCGCCCGGTCTGCCCCGGCCATGGGTTCCCGCTCCCGCTGTGGGCTCAGACTGCTGATCGGAAGGGGCCTGGCATGAGCTAACTTCCCACTTGGCCACTGGCTCCTCCAGGAGCCTTCTTCCATTTTCAAGCAGTCTTTTCTGAAGAAAGGTCCCTGTTCTATGGGGTGTTAGTGACTTTTTTTCTGGTCACTAGGTGGCGCCAGAGATCTCTCCTAATGTCCTTGGGGAGCTGTTTTTTTTCACCCCGTGGGACAGGGAACAGAGCGGGAATGGTAGGGTAAACCTCAATGGCTTTGGGGTGCTGTGTCTGCTTTGTGCCCCACCGTCGTAGAGAACCCACACCCCGAATTTCGTGCCCCGGGTCTGAGTACCAAAGCCCTCAGGTCCAGGACGCGGGCTGTAGCCTAGTTCAATGACTGCAGAAATGGCGCCTTTTGCACCCCGCTCCCATGCCTGGGCGACTGGTTCCTGATTACTCAGTGAGGGACTTTCACCTCAGTGAGGGCCCCTGCGTGTCTCCCCGCAAGCCTAGGTCGCAGGCGCGGGACCTGGGCAGCCGCGATCCCAATCTGCATTTGCTTTTCAAGTGCGCCGCTTTTCCGCGCAAGCTTACCGGTCGGCCCGGGGCTGTGTGCGGGTCTCCAGAGTCTCTGTTGTTCTCTAATGGCGCCTGGAGCCGTTCGCTCACCACAGCAGTGAATCCTGCAGGGTTCTCCACAGCTCCAGTTCATGGGGTGTGGTGGCTGAAATAGTTCCTTTCCACTCACAGTCCCACTTGATGCGTAGTTTGTTCTTGTTGGTCGTTTTAGCTTGTTTTTTTTCCTCCTTTCTGTTGGTTGCAGAGTGCCGACTTTGTGGGTGGGGGAGGGTAGCAGGGTTCTGCGCTTTCCTCCCTTCTAGTCCTCTTTTATGGCCACTTTCTTCTTCAGGTAGTTTGCTGGAGTCGTCCGTTTATCTTCCCTGTCCCAGTTCTCACTGGGACCTGCCGGTTTTCCTCCCTATTAACTTTTTTTTTAATGGGAGATCTCACTCGCAGCGTCTCCTCGCTGCCATATTGACCTGCCCTCCATAAATAAATCTTTAAAAAAATTTTAAATAAAAAGTAAAAATAAAATGGGGGTACATCTTAGAATTAGTGAAATACCAGCATGTAACCTATGTAAGGCTGTGGTATTTCCTAAAGAGGCCATAATGTCACTCTGAGGGGAAGACGGGCTGTCACCTTGACGAACCCTCGCTTAGGCTGGAGGCCAAAGAGCAGCTGAGCCTCAGACGGGCGGTCACCAGGTATTCACTGTTTGCAGAATGCATCCTGTGCTGTGTGCAGGGACCTCAGTCTCACCCTCGGCTCTTCTCAGAGCACACTCAGTGTTGCAGCCATGACTTTTTTTCTCTTTCTTTTCTCTCTCTCTCTCTCTCCCTCTCTCTCTCCTCTCTTTCTCTTTCGTTTTTACATGATTTTTCATTTTTGTACATTGTTTACTTTCTTCTCTCAGGTGTAGTCCCCATAGAATTCCCACCACCAGTTCCCCCATGACCATTGCCACAGTGCCCTGTGCTCTTCCCACCCCTACTTTGATCCCTACAGAATGTCTCTGATTTATAGTTGCCTGTTAATTTTGCTTTGTTTTCTTTTTTATTGTTACTATTTTTGCCCCTGATCCCAGATTTGGCTCCACTATATTCCTCCTAAAAGTGAGACCATCTGATATTTTTCTTTTTCCTTCTGGCTTATTTCACTGAGCATCATCCCTTCCAGCTCCATCCATGTTGCTGCAAATAGCATGAGTTTATCTTTTTGGATTACTGCATAATATTCCACTCTGTATATATACCACATTTTCTTGATCCAGTCATCTTTTTTTTTTTTAAGATTTATTTATTTATACAAGAACTGGGGTACACGTCAGAGGCACAGGAGGGTGAGAGAATTCATCAGAGAGCAGGGAGCAGAACAGGTAGACAGACTGAAGACACTGCTGAGGGGAGCAGCGGGTGAGACAGGAGAGGTCTGCTGCGCCATGTGGGTTTCTACCTGGCTGGTCAGGAATGGAACCCGTGCTGCAGAGGCTGCAGACAGCTTCACAGCGCAGCACTCAACCCACTATGCACCAGGGAGGCCCTCAGTCTTCTATTTTTGGGCATTTGGGTTGTTCCCTAGTCTTACCTATTATAAATAGTGTGCAGCCATAGCTTTTAAACTGAAGTTCAGGGCTTTCTCCCTCGCCTAAGTGCCCCCACCCCACTAAAAAAAAAAAAAAATCAGTTTTTATCAACATTCTGTTCTGTTTGATCTGCTGTCTCCGAGGATTGCTGCCCTGGAATGCCATGTTTGACTTAGCCTCTGTTCTCTTTCAGGTACGGAATGAGCCCCAGAACATCATCATTTCCGCAGAATACATCGCCCAGGTGAAGGGGGTCTCCGTGGAAGAAGTCATAGATGTGACCACCCAGAACGCAATGAAGCTATTTCCCAGGCTCCAGCACCTGCTGCAGAAACAGCTTTAGAACCACATGCATCCAGACCCAGTCCCCCAGGGGGCAGCACCTGAAAAAAAGGCTTGGATAGTCTGGACTAAAGAAACCAGGTTACAGGGACACAGATTATGGCTTTCTAGAAATATTTCTCTTCGAAATGAAACTGGGACCTCCCTGGCAGCATAAGGGGTTAAGCACAGCACTGTGAAGCTGTCCGCAGCCTCTGCAGCACGAGTTCGATCCCCAGCCAGCCAGGGAGCTACACACATGGCGCAGCAGACCTCTCCTGTCTCCCCACTGCTCCCCTCAACAGTGGATTTCAGTCAGTCCGCCTGTTCTGCTTCCTGCTCTGTCTCTGGTGAATCCTCTCACCTCCTGCACCTCTGGCCTGTACCTCAGCTCTTGTATGCATAAATAAATCTTTAAACAAAAAAAAATGAAACTGGGTGCAGGTCCTAAAACCCTGGGCTCTGATCCTGGCTTTGTGCTGCTTTTCAGTGAAGGGTCCTAGTAGGAGCTTGGGAGAACACTGCTGCTTCTTACCTGGCCCCATTCCATGGAAACCCCTTGTGCTGAAACCCTTTTCTTGTGGCAGGGCTGCTCTCTCCGCCAAGAATGAGCCCTACTGTGATGGCCGGGGCTAGGCTGAAGTTGGATATTATGATACAGTTACAAATGACTGGTCTCTTAAATAGGTATTTTTTTTTTTTTTTAAAGATTTATTTATTTAGACAAGCACTGGGTACAGTCAGAAGCGCGGGAGGGTGAGAGAATTCACCAGAGCCAGAGCAGGGAGCAGAGCAGGCAGAAGGACAGAAGTACACTGCTGAGGGGAGCAGCGGGCGGCAGGAGAGGTCTGCACACCATTTGGGACCCTCCTCACGTGGCCCGGGAGCAGCCGGGGATCGAACCGGCGCTGCAGTGGCTGCAGGCAGCTTCGCAACCCAGCGCTCAACCACTGTGCCACCGGGGAGGCCCTCTCAAATAGGTATTAACAAATTTGCCTTTCCCCTATTTCTTGCAATTCCCCCCTAGTTTGACAGGTTTGTCTTTATGACAGGTCTCTCAGATGAGCATTAACAAGTCCTGCATTCCAAGGAAAAGGGAGTTAAACATTAGCTGTTGAAGAAAGCAAGCTGGCGCCCACCTGTGTCTGTGCCAACCCCTTCCCCCTCCCTTTTGCGGACCCTAGCCCATTGCCCCCATTTTTTGCCTTTGTATAAAAACTCCTGCACTCTGTCAAAGAGCAGGACAGTTATCTTTCAGATATGAGTCTGCTGCCCTCCTTGTTTGTCTACAAATTAAACCACTTTCCTTTTCCTCAGGTTGTTTCCTTTTATTGGCTGAGGGAAACTGAGGCTGGCGTTCGATATCACCTTCACCTCCAGTTTCACTTCCTGTAGGATTTATCCAGTGAGATTTCAGAGAGGACCAGAGTTCAAAATCGTGATTGTTTTGTGACTTGGAGTTTTGGATTTTTGCCAGAGGCTAGTGTAAGAGGACAACAAAGAGGAAACAACTGAGAGGGTAAGGAAAGGGAGACTTCCAGAAGGAAGTGGCATTTAAACTACAGTTTGCCAGGTGCAGGGGGCAACAGAGCAGGGCAGAGGACCACAAATCCATCCATAAAACACAGGTGCAGGAGGAAGACAGGAGGGGTTGTGGAAAGTGAAACTAGGAAGGTGTTAAATCATCCTGCAAGGTCAACCTCAAAAAGAGCAGCCAGCCATTTCACTTTGGAAACAACAGAAAGGCAGCTTGGAAAGTGTGGTCCTGTGGGCCTCCCTGGTGGCCTAGGGGTTAGTTTCAGCGCTGCAGCCTGAGTTCAATCCCTATCCCTGCCAGAAAGCTGACCCACAGGGTGCCCCAGACCTCTTTTGTCTCCCCACTGCTCCCCTTAGTTCAGTACATCTGCCTGTTCTTTTTCCCACTCTGTCTCTGGTGAATCCTCTCAGCCCCCCACACGTCTGGCCTTTACCCCAGCTCTTGTATGCATAAATAAGTAAATCTTTAAACAAAAAGAATGTTTGGTCTTGTCACAAGACACGTGGTCAAAACCCTGCACCCCCAAATGCCTTAGGAGGGGCCGCCCCTTTGCCGGGTAGACAAGCAACACCACATTGGCTGGGGCTGGGGCTGTGATTGCTGATGGCATTAGGACCCTCTCGTCCAGCCCCACCTCATCCACACAGGGTTCCCATCAAGATTTCACAATCCCTAGCCCATACTCTGGGAGTGTGTGTGTGGGGGGGGGGGCGGGGTTCTTTGGAGTCCTTCAAGGATGAATTCAGCAAAGTCATCTTAAGGGCACAGGTGTGTTGTTGAGAAAAAGAGATACTTGCATAGCCTTAAGCAGGCAAGGACAAGGTTGGGGGTGGCCTTTTGTTTTGGGGATTTCTCACTGAGGAATTTCTCATGTTGGGATTAGGTTGGTTTTCTGTAAGACTTAATCCTCTTCCCACCCACCTCCTCTTCCTGGCCTTATGAAATTTCCTGGCTTAATAACTGTTAATTATCCTGCCCCCACCTCTGGCTCATCCAGGCCAGGGGACCAGGCAACAGGGTCCAGGTGCTGGCTTTCCCAGCAGGATGTTCTGCTCAGTGGAGGTGCTGGTACTACTATCAACCCCAGGGCGACACAGAGTTTTATCAGGGAAGCAGCACAACTAATTTTCCAAGTTCCCAGAAATGTAGTTGGAGCCAGTTAAGTCATGAGAAGGGCGTGCAATTCATTGAGGTAACAGTGCTAAAGTGGGGGTGTAACTCAGTGGTTATGTTACAGGGCAGGGAGAGGGGCAGCCCAGACCCCGCAAACCTGCCTGCTCTAAATAGTTTCTGCCATCTGCTGCATGAACACAAAACATATGAGATTTTAATGAAAAGGAACTTTAATACAATTAGTAAACAATACAGGAAAGGCAAAGAATATAGTTTCTAAATCAAAGACCCAAAGTTACCCGTCCCCTCGTGGGTAAAAGTCCACCCAAATGGGATTGGCCCAGAGCAAGGCCCCAAAGCCTGCCACAAGTCTAAAGCATCTTCCAGTGGGGACCCATAGAAAAGAATCAGAAACAACCAGACAAGTCTGGAAGAAAAAGAGCAAAATCAAAATCAAGACAAAAACCGGCCTCCCCGGTGGCGCAGCGGTTGAGCGCTGGGTTGCAAAGCTGCCCTCAGCCTCTGCAGTGCCGGTTCGATCCCCGGCTGCTCCCCGGCCACCGGAGGAGGGTCCCACATGGCACACAGACCTCTCCTGCCGCCCGCTGCTCCCCTCAGCAGTGTACTTCGGTCCTTCTGCCTGCTCTGCTCCCTGCTCTGGCTCTGGTGAATTCTCTCACCCTCCCACGCTTCTGACTGTACCCAGTGCATGTGTAAACAGAACAAACAAACAAATAAATAAATAAACATGCCTCTATTAAAAAAAAATTAAAAAAAAAATAGAAAAAAAAAAAATCAAGACAAAAACCGCCACTGTCACCTCCCCAAGAGTCTCACCCACATCTGTGTCACCCAGTCCACGACCAGAAGGCAAGCTCACTTTCTTCGCGTGTTTCTCAGCTCCATGTGCCTCCTCCAGGCCTCCTTCTGGCTCCATCCTGCTTCCTTTCTTCCTCAGTCTACTCTGCATCTTCTTCTCTCCCTGCTGAACTCCACCCTCCCTTTTGGGTGGGGCAGGAAACCTGAAACCTCCCCCTTTCTTGGGGACCACCCTGTTATAGTTAGTGAAGGGGGAAAGAACAGAAAACCTGAAGGAGACTAAAACCTGGGTCACACTAAGCCAAGAGCTGGAGGTGGGGGTAGAGGGATTAACCCAGCTACGGAAATCAGGATCCTCAGGTGCCAGAGCCTTAAAACAAGGCCCAAGACCCAAGCAGGTGTCAGAGCTGTAGGGAGGGTCTGGAGCACAGACACTGACCTGAGGGTAAAGATATGGAGATTAGGCCTGATAGAGGACAGGAATAGAAAAAAAACTACACAGTTATGGAAACTAAGATCCTTAGGCTCCAACACCTAGATTACAAAGCATAAGACCCAAGCAGGTATCAGACTGCTGAAAGGAGTGTCTAGAGCACAGGCCCAAGGGTAAGGATATGGAGACTGAGCCCAACAGACCCCAAAGGTAAAGATATGGAGATTGAGCCCATTGTAGAATCTCGGGTCCCTTTCGAATTTTATATAGTTATCCAAAATTAGCAACCAACTGAAAGCTCATAAGGAGTGACCCCTCCCAAACAGAAGACTACATCAGAGCGGTCTCTGCACAGGCTGATGGCAGCACTCCCACTGCCCACCTGTGCCTATGCAGGTGCCTCTTTTTACCTACTCTCTCCCTCTGCAGGGCAGCAGCCTCCTGCCTGCCCGTGAGCTGTATCATGACGGGATTTCTCCTCACTGACCTCCCTCAGCGGACACAGCTCTCCTCAAGGCCGCCCGCCTGCGACCATGCAGGCCTTTTAGCAAACCTGTCCCTTCTGGGGCAGCTCTTCCTGTTCGCTTGTGTCTATGCAAGTATCTTTTACTGTTTTATCTCTTCCCTAGTAAACCTGCCCTTTAAATATAACTAATGTCTCTGTCTCCTGTCTCGTGGAGAAACTTGCCTGGGGAACTTCCCACGTGTCACTGAAACGGGAGCTCTGGGGACATCTTTCCCAAAGTGAACCCAAGGACCCCTCACTCCAAACCCACTAACTCCAAAAAACCACATCAGTTAGAGTTTAATTCTGCTCATACCTAAATTTTTAGGCTAGGGCTTTCTGTTGCAAATAGAGGGGAGTCTAACTGCACTATAATTCACTTTAGGCTGAGCAAACAAAATGCCCTGTGGTGGCCTTTATCAAGCGTCTAGCTGGTGGGCGATAACTCCCCACAGGTCTCTGGGGCCCAGGAGTGCCTTTTGCCCCAAATTCTTCAAGGACGGTTTACAGCCAAAAGCCAAGGGCAGAGGTAAATCTCCAAACTGGAGCAGAGGGCGGCTTTGTTCACTGCAGGCTGGTGTCAAAAAGAGGACGCCTTCCTCCAGGCCAGGATCAGCTTCATAAACTCAGGGCCCCTCAGTTGTGAAGGGAAACCTCCATGAGTGAGTGTGGCCCCTCCCAGGCCAGCTCCACTTTCCCCCACAGGTCTGGGGAGGAAGAAAAAGGGGAACACCTCCTCCATCCAAAAATAGACATTCTTATTTCCTATGATTGTTTAGGGTTCCTGGGTCCAATTCCAATGTCAGTGTGAATTGCCAATAAGCAATTCTCAGACACCAGCCTCTGGAGAATTCCAGTCAGTTCTGACACCATCTGCCCTGAGATAGCATCAGATTCCTCGGGCTCAGCCTCCTGAGACCATCCTTACCTCAGGACCCGCAGGGCCAAAGCCCCAGCTGCCAGCGCCACTGACCACTGGCTGCACCCACGGGCCCTCACCCCTCCCGGGGGGGCTAGTTTGCTAGAAGGACACACAGATGCACCTGCTGCCTGGGTCACCATTGGTTATAAAGGCTGTGACTGGGGTGGGGGGGGCGGGGGAGGGGGGCGTGTTGGGCAGCAAATCATTTGCCACTGGCAAGTGAGCTCAATCTTTACTTCCCCCAGGCTCCTGGCAACCAGCTCCCCAAACATAACAAAGACACTTTTGTCCCTCTCAACAGGATTAGGGAAGCAGCCAGCCAGCAATACAGTGAAGATCAAGTAGATATTTTGGTCATTCGAACATTTGTACTGATTATAAGCCATAGTATCCTGGACTAGATCAGGGGTAAGTTATTTTTCACATCTGGGAACATCCAGAAATGTTTCCAAGTGAATGAATAGCACCCCCCAAAAAAACCTACTAAGTCACACCAAATAGCAACAGTGTACTTGAGGTGGTGGGGGACCCCCAAAGCCTTTGAACCAGGGTCTCCGGAGGTACCCAGGGAACAGGGCAGCTGCCCCTCCCCCTCACTTGACGGGCAATGTTTGCCTTTTTGAGAAACACTTAGCTTTGGGCCTGGCCTTTTTCATTGAACCTGAGTTGATGAATCAAGTTCTGGCAAGAGGGGTTAGGCCCCTGGGCTGATTCACACCCCACCACATTAAAATGACTCACTCATAGCAGGAATCTAGAAAACTTAAATAAGGAACCAGGAAAAGGAATAACTATAAGAAAGAAAATATCAAAATCAACAACAACTATGAACCAGAGACACTCTATGGGGGATGGGGGGCGGGGAAAGGAGGGATTGGGGTCAAAATAAGGGGGTTGTAATTGTATGGGGAATATAAAAATAAAATTTAAATAATAAAAAAAAATAAAATAAAATGTTCAGGCTTAGGAACCTGAGACAAAGGGTGACAAAACAGAAGGTAAATGTGTCACAGTTGGGGCCTCCCTGGTGGCACAGGGTTAAGGCTCAGCACTCTCAAGCTATCACCAGCCACTGCAGCCTGAGTTCCATCCTGGGCCAGGGAGCTGACCCACAGGGCACAGCAGACCTCTCCTGTCTCCCCGCTGCTCCCCTTGTTAGGGGGAAAAGGATGTCCCAAAGCAAATTCCATATAGGCTTTATGGACTCCACCCCCACCCCAGGTCAAAGCCAAAGACACTGGAAACTCCAAATCCCAGCCACCTTCCCTTTGGTGGTGATGGGATTTGGAGTTTCCTTTGGGACATCCTTTTCCCCCTAACACCCTCAGCAGTGGATTTCAGTGGATCTGCCTGTTTTGCTGCCCACTCTGCCTCTGGTGAACCCTCTCACCCCGCCCCTGCACCCTATACAAGAGCTGCACCCCAGTTCTTTTTCTTTTTTTTAAAGATTCATTTTTTTCATGCATACAAGAACCGGGGCATGGAAGGTTTGGCGCAATAACAAGAAGGAGAGCCAGGCCAGTTTCTAACAGGCAGAAACTTTATTGCACCCTGGGTGAGATTTGCCAACTCTCATGGGGGTCGGAGAAGTAGCACCCATTATGGGGGGAGATGTCCTTTTATAGGGTGAGGAGAGGTTAGGCAGGAAAACTGTGTTGGCAGGGGGGAAACAGGTTTAGGCGGAACAAAGTTGTTTTTTGTGGAGCCAAGTTGTTTTTCTCCTGTTTATGGCTTCAGTTTTGGTTTGATGGTATCAATGGTACTGGTGTCAGGGCCATCTTGTTTTTTGCTATGTGGGCTTCCTTATTCCTGGCCCCTGCATCGACCTTTCAGGGCACAGGCCAGATGTGCAGAAGGGTGAGAGGATTCACCAGAGACAGAGAGGGGAACAGAACAGGCAGACTGACTGAAATACAGTGGGCGAGACAGGAGAGGTCTGCTATGCCATGTGGGTATCTCCCCAGCTGGCTGAGAATTGAACCAGCACTGTGGAGGCTGCAGACAGCTTCACAGCACTGTTGCACCCCAGATCTTGTATGCATAAATAAATAAAACAACTCTTTTAAAAAATAAATGTTTCACTGATGTAAAGACAAATGCCCCAGAGGGGCCAGACCCACTGGCAGCCCATCTGGCAGCAAGACACAGCATCAACTCCAGGGGCAGGAGCTCAGGCCAACCAAACTGGCATCAGCCTGCCCCCTGGGAGGCTGTGAAAGGTGACACTAGCCAAACAGGATCTGACCCAGGTGAGCCCAGGATGGCTGCACCGGGCAGGGGAGGGGCATGTCCCCAAAAGCTCTGGCAACAGGCACCTTTTATTACACTCTCGAGCGTGAACTTATTCCAGTGATCCAAGTCTCAGTCAAGCACGCAACACAGAGGCCAGGGCTGCCCCTGAGGCTCTGAAGCCCCGGCCTGCAGGGTGACCAGCACATTCCACTGACTCTGAAGGTCTAAACTAGTGCAGATAACTCATCTTTGAAGACATCTTTTGGTGACTAAAATTCCATCTTCAAAATATCTAAGTCTAGGGCCTCCCTGGTGGCACAGAGGTTAAGTCTCAACACTATGAAGCTATCAACAACTGTTTTGGCCTGAGTTTGATCCCAGCCAAGGTGCAGCAGGCCTCTCCTGTCTCCCTGCTGCTCCCCTCAGCAGTGGATTTCAGTGGATCCACCTGTTCTGCTCCCCACTGTCGCTGGTGAATCCTCCTACCCCCTGCACCTCTGGCTTGTACCCCAGCTCTTGTATGCATAAATAAATAAATCTTTAAAAAAAAAATCTAAGTCTAATTATGGAATGAAATGAACAAAGATGGCATGCTTACATAACTTAATTAAATGTTTTCCTGGTGATCCAAGCACATAATTTTATGCTTCATAATATTTGCAAATAATTCAGACAAGACATTGAAGGATTAAAGAGGTGGCATTTCTGTGTATCTCTGGAGATGCAGGTTATCCAAATATGGCATTATCTGAAAAATAAAGAACAAAAAGCCATTGTCATTAACACACAATACATTTTGTGGTCTTCAAAATATCCTCGAGGGCAGAGAGGATGAGCAGCTAGGTTCTGTTTCACAGACACAGAGACTAAGATCTAGAAACACTAAATGACCAAGGCCAGTGATCCAAGCAGAAGCTGAGCCTAAGGGAGACTGACAGAGCTTGATGGAGCTTCTGTGTCCCCTCCAAGTTCCTGCGTTGAAACCCTACCCCAGGGCCTCCCTCGTGGTGCAGGGGTTAAGTCTCGGCACAATGAAGCTATGACCAGCCACTGAAGCCCAAGTTCCATCCTGGTCAGGGAGCTGACCCACATGGCCCAGCAGACCTCTCCTGTCTCCCCTCAGCAGTGTATGTCAGTGAATCCTTCTGTTCTTCTCCCTACTCTGTCCTTGGTGAATCCTCTCACCCTGCCCCCCACCCAAGTACCTCTGGCCTGTACCCCAGCTCTTGTATGAGTAAATAAATAAAATAAATCTTTAAAAAAAAAAAAAAGGGTAAGAAAGAAAGAAACCCTACCCCAGTGTGCTGACTTAGGAGGTGAGGTGCCAGCGAGACGTGACTGAGAAGGTAGAGCCCCGGAGAGTGGGATATGTGCTGGGTGACCAGAGGCCAGAAAGCTAGCCCCTCTGCCCAGCTAGGACAGGCCACTGGACACCCTCTGCACGCCAGGAAGATGCCCCTCGCCTAGCCCACCCCTGCTGGTGCCCCTGCCTCAGACTTCTAGCCTCCAGAACCCCGAGACAGGAAAGCCTGTTGTCAAAGCCTGTCCCTAGCTACGGCAGTGGGACTGAGAACCGTTGGCATGAGTGTCCACTGCTGTCCTCGTCCTGCCTTCACACGCGCGGGGGAAGACTGAAGGCGGAGTGTGGAGAGTGCCTGCTTAGAAACCGCTTTCCCAGGGCCTCCCTGGTGGCACAGGGGTTAAGTACAGCACTGTGAAGCTGTCTGCAGCCTCTGCAACACAAGTTCGATCCCCGGCCAGGGAGCTACCCACATGGCGCAGCAGCCCTCTCTTGCCTCCCTGGTCCCCCCTCAGCAGTGTATTTCAGTCAGTCTGCCTGCTGTGCTCCCCACTCTGCCTCTGGTGAATCCTCTCACTTCCCCACACCTCTGGCCTGTACCCCAGTTCTTGTATCCATAAATAAATA
This sequence comes from Talpa occidentalis, assembly GCF_014898055.3. Lineage (NCBI taxonomy): Eukaryota > Metazoa > Chordata > Mammalia > Eulipotyphla > Talpidae > Talpa > Talpa occidentalis. The sequence goes on along the minus strand of NW_023605194.1, from coordinate 69,800,304 downwards.
AATCTGAAAAAATGGAAAAAAGAAAAAAAAAGAAACCACCTTCCCGGGCCTAACACGCCAAAGAAGCCCCAAACTCGAGGGCTTCGACAAAACCTGGACCTCCCTCACCCTTAACCCTCCAGGCCTCTCAGCACTCGCGACCCTCAGGCCAATCTCACGCTGCCCTTTATCCCTGATGACACTGTCCAGGCCCGTGGCCCTGGTCAGGCCCGTGGCCCTGGTCACCGCCGTGCCCTGGACGCATCTCAGCTCCCAGACGTTCCGGCCCAGCGGCCCTGACCGCCCACCCCACCCAGGGCACACACCTCCACCGCCCAGGCCCCTCGAAGTTCCTCACCGGGGCCGAGCCCACAAGCCACCCGATGTGCTGAGGCGCGCACGAATATTTGCTGAATGAATGAATGAATGAATGGAGGATGAAGCTCTTCCTCAGACTTAGGGAAGCTCACTGCCCGCAGACGTGCCTTCCCGCCGTCCCTTCTGAGGAACACGCGCCAGTGCTGAGGCCCCTCCGCCCCCTCCCGCTGTCAACTGTCTCAAGAGGAATGTGGTCAGACCCCCGCTCCTTCTGGAAAAAACACTCCTTGTCTCAATATTTGTTCAACAAATACTTGCAGAGTGTCTGGACTGTGCTGGACGCCATACTAGGGACTGTTATGATAAAGCAGCGACGGCTACACTTTCGGGAGCTTGGCCTAAGGAAGTGATAAGAGCGGAGGGAAAGAAAGCTGGGGGGCCAGATGTTGGGGCGCTATTTACATCAGGTGCTTCCTGATGAGTTGACTATTTTTTTAAGATTTACTTTATTTATGCATACAAGAGCTGGGGTGTAGGCCAGAGGTGCAGGCTGGTAGGGGGTGAGAGAGCTCACCATAGACAAGATGGGGAGCAGAACAGACCAATTCACTGAAATACACTGCTGAGAGGAGCAGCTGGGAGACAGGAGAGGTCTGCTGTGCCCTTTGGGTCAGCTCCCTGGCTGGGGATTGAACTCGTGTTGCAGTGGCTGCTGATAGCTTGATTGCACCACCAGGGAGGCCCTAACCTGCCCTTTTGGATACAACTAATGACTGTGCAGAGACTTAACCTGAGACTTAACCTCTTGCGCCCCCAGAGAGGCTCCTATGCATTGACTTTTGAACAAAAATCTGAGTAAAATGAGGGAAAGAGGCACAGCTCTGGGCCCAGGGACACTGTGCCCCTGTCCCTGAGGCGGGAGACAGAGGGGCCTGGTCCAGGATCAGGAGAAAAGTCACAGTGGTGGAAAGAGGCAGGGAGGGCAGAGATGTGGCTGGAAAAGCATCTGGCCCTGGTGGCGGGAAGCTGACCAGCTCAGGGAAGGATGTAAAGGGGCTGACAGTGGAGGATGGGACAGGCCCTGCAGACTGGGGGTTGAGACCAGACCCAGCACTGATGCTGAAGCATAGCTGACATGGCTTCTGGGGTGCTTCTGGGTCCTAGAACCCAGCGCTAGCCAGGGGTCAGGGGCGTGGCTGTGTGTCTGTGGCATCTGCGGTAACATCAGGTACAGGCTACAGTCTGCTACCTGCAATCTGATAGATGCTTCCAGAACACAGGAGAAATATCAGGGCCAGAAATAGAACGTGGGCGGCATCAGAAAGGAGATGAGATTCATTAGTGTGATGGGACTTACAGGGCAGAAGCCTGCTGTCTGTCCAGGTGCAAAGCACCAGAATAAGTGTAAGCGAGGACAGGGGGGGATTGTTCTGTGTAGAGAAAGGCTCCCAGGAGGCACCCCACATCACGAGGAGGCTGTTATAGCTTGTGCTGCTTTGCCCTGGATTCTTCCGTATATGTTCAGGGCCAACTCAAGTAACAGCCACAGAATTCCGGAGCTAAGTCCCATCTTGTTATCTCATTGAGGGTCCTTCTGAGCCTGTGGCCTCCTGGGGGCAGGGCCACCCACCTCTGCTCTCAGCCAGGCCCTCCAAGGTAGATTTGTTTTGTTTGTTTTTTTTAAAGATTTATTTATTTATACATACAAGAGCTGGGGCACAGGCCAGAGATGTGGGGGATGAGAGGATTCACCAGAGACAGTGGGGAGCAGGACAGGCAGATTGACCAAAGTACAATGCTGAGGGGAGCAGCGGGTGAGTCAAGAGAGGTCTGATGCACCATGTGGATTGCTCCCTGGCCTGCTGGGGATCGAACTCGTGCTTCAGAGGCTGTGGATTGTCTCATAGTGTGGTTTTTAACCCCTAGCGCCACCAGGGGGGCCCTCCAGGGTAGATTTGTTTCCAGCATCACAGCGGACTCCTCACCTCCACCTGCCTCTCCTTGAGGTCAGCTCCTTAGGAACAGAGCTTGGTCAGGCTTTGGTATGAGTGTTGTATCAACAATGACCATGTTAGAAAATAAAGCAAAAAATGTTAAGTTCAAGAATACAAGTCCACACTCCATTAATGGTCAAAGCAATGATGTCATTGCACATCTCATAGCTTCTGGAAAATTCCACTGTACTCTCCTGAGAGCGTGAGAATGAAAAACGCAAATAATATCCCAGTGTTCTCAATGAAGACAGAGGCTTTGGCCTCAGGAGCGCTTGAAAAAGAATGCCTGTACACAGTGGCTTAGGTCAGCACCCAGCCTCCTGGTGTCCAGCCAGGAGACCAGCCTGACGCTACCCCAGGCCAATCCACATGTGCTCTCTCACCCTGGAAATTCTTTCTAATTTACTTACAAATCCCGCCTGTTGATTGGCTGGGAATCCCATGAAAAGACTCAAATCTGACACCCCAAGATTCTCAGGGCATTCTCCTCAAATGCCTGGCTCTGGTCTGCAGATTTTGTTGAGATTAGAATAAGGCAAATTCTAGGAGATTAAGAGGGAGGCCCTTCCCTTCTCATAGACCCTTTTCTCTTGCCCTGAACAAGGAAGCAGACACTACTACCCCTGAGCCCTGGTCCTTCCCCTAATGGAGAGGAAAAGTGACAGTCATGCACTAACAACCTTCTGGAATGCGGTGACCCTTTCCTCTCCTGGGCATCCTGGCCCACTGTCCTGTTCTCTCTCTCTCTCTCTCTCTCTCTATTTAAAGATTGATTTATGTATGCATACAAGAACTAGGGTATAGGTCGGAGGTGTAGGGGTTGAGAGGATTCACCAGAGACAGAGTGGGGAACAGAACAGGCAGACTGACTGAAATCCACAGCTGAGGGGAGCAGCGGGCAAGACATGAGTGGTCTGCTGCGCCATGTGGGTAGCTCCCTGGTCGGCCAAGGATCGAACTCGTGACTGCAGAGACTGCCGTTGGACAGCTTAACAGTGCTGTGCTTAACCCCTTGCGCCACCAGAAGGCCCTCTCTCTTTTTTTAAAAAAGATTTATTTATTTATGCATACAAGAACTGGGGTGAAAGCCTGAGGTGGAGGGGTGGTGAGAGGATTCACCAGAGAGAGTGGGGGGCAGAACAAGCAGATCCACTGAAATCCACTGCTGAGGGGAGCAGCGGGTAGACAGGAGAGGTCTGCTATGCCCTGTGGGTCAGCTTCCTGGCCAGGGATCAGACTCAGGTGTCAGTGGCTGCCCATAGCTTGATAGCGCTGAGACTTTAACCCCTGGACCACCATGGAAGACCCCATCCCACTCTCAGTTCAGCATATGAAGCCCCTCTCCCCAAAGAAGACCCCCAGGCCTCCCCTGTGCATGTGGCCTGAAACTGATTTATTCCTTTGCGAACCCATTTAATGCCGTTTTGGCAACTTGACCGGCCTAGAGGACCAGAGGGGTAGGTTCCCCTGCACCCTGACACTGACATCGCGTCTTACTTTTGGGTGGGAAGTGCTTTCTTTCCTTGTGGGTGATGAAGCTCAGCTCCACCCAGGAGCTCCTGCCGCTGTCGGGAACAGATTCTCTGACTCCATCCTGCGGGGACTGGGACGAATAGGCCTCTTTGAAATGCCTCCGCTGAACTCTGAGCAGGCTGACCTCATTGCCTCTCTCCACCAGGCAGTTGGACTCCCGCCTTTCGTTGATCTCCTCCAGAAGACCCCGCTTGCTGGTTATAAGTTTTTTAATTATCTCCCTGGTTCTCTTCATTGAAGCCATTATGCCGGCAGGCCAATTACCAGTGATTCCTGTAAACAAATGGAAGAAACTGTGTGGCCAGGGCCCCAGAAGCCAGTCCACAATCAGGCCTTGGCCAGTTTTCTTTCTGCTCCCATGGAGACCACCAAGGCATCACCCCTCCCACACCTCACTCCTTCCTGCGCAGACATCGCTCCAGACAAGCCACCCCGCCTGGCTCCATGAAACCAGGCCAGAGGCTTTTACACTGGCTGAGAGAGCTTTGGAGTGGGTCAGAGCTGCCATTTTAAGAAACCACCACCACTGAGAATGGTCCAGATCAAGAGAACTGATGATTGTGGACCTATTGCCAGAGAGTCCGTCAGTTCCCTTCACACCCTTTCTAGAGAATCTGTAACCAAAATGTAAAGTCAGGAATAGGTTAAGCTCCTTAACAGCAGTCAACCCTATTCTTTAACCACTTACCTCATTTCCTCTTTTCTTTTTTTTTTTTTAAAGATGTATTTATTTATGCATACAAGAAAAAAAAAAACAAAGAAACTGGGGTACAGGCCAGAGGTGTGGGGGGTGAGAAGATTCACCAGAGACAGAGTGGGGAACAGAACAGGTGGATCTGAAATCTACTGCTGAGGGGAGCAGCAGGGAGACAGGAGAGGTCTGCTGCGCCCTGTGGGCAGCTCCATGGCTGGGGATTGAACTCATGCTGCAGTGGCTCAAATAGCTTCACAGGTTGCATCTTAACCCCTTATGCTACAAGGGAGGCCCCATTTCCTCTTTTCTTCCCATACAAACCCCTACTGAATTTGTACCCTAAATTGTACTTCTTTGATCCCAAATAAACATACTGTTTTAATTGCCTCCTTAGGGTGTAGTACACAGATATCTGCTTTAGTCTTACTTTTAGGAACAGTTTCTTCTGATTATAAAAATAATTAATAAACAGTCATTTTAGGGGCCTCCCCGGGGGCCCACAGAGTCTCAGGTTGTCCCCACTGTGGCCTGAGTTCGATCCCCAGGCAGGGAGTGACCCACATGGTGCAGCAGACCTCACCTGTCTCACCTGCTGCTCCCCTCAGCAGTGTATTTCATCAGTCTGCCTGTTCTGTTCACCGCTCTATCTCTGGTGAGTCCTCTCACCCCTGCACCTCTGGCCTACACCAGAGGAATTAACTGAAAGGGGCCCAGAATTTACTGAATTTACTGAAAAGGGCCCAGACTAGGAAAACACCCATGTGCCCGAAGCCAACTCAAACATCCTCTGAAAGAACTTCCGCCTAGTTCTCTGGGAATCTCCAACAAAACTTTTTCAAGGAGGGTAAACAATACACCTCACAAGACAACCAATCAAGCACACAAGTAAGTCAGGCATCAAGAAGTGAGAAGAGCAAACCTATGAAATCTGCATACACTGGAAGCACCAGACAGACTATAAAATAATCACCACATGGCACAGATAAAGAAAGAAGAAAACAAGTTTGCAACTATCTTCAGGAAACAAGAAACCAAAAAGAATTCCTAGAAGTGAAAAAAATGTTCTTAATAAATTTAGAACTTGTGTATGGATATAGCAGCAGGTGTGGATTCAGATGAAGAAAGAATCAGAGAACTGGAGGACAGAGCAGAAGCAACACCCTGAATGCAACTCAGAAGAATAAAAGGATAGAAGTCTGAAAATGTTTATGGAAATGGGGAAGGGCACTCTACATGGAATGGGAAGTTCAGGGGAGAAGTGGGCAGAGGGCCACTGGTGGCCCCCACTGGTGATGCAGGGGTTAAAGACAGTGCTATCAAGCTATCGCCTATCGCTGCAGCAGGAGTTCCATCCCTGGCTGGCCAGGTAGCTGACCCACATGGCACAGGAGACCTCTCCTGTCTCTCCGTTGCTCCCCTCAGCACTGTATTTCAGCAGCTCCACCTGTTTTGTTTTGTTTTATAAGATAATTTATTTATGCCTACAAGTGCTGGGGTGTAGGCCAGAGGTGCTGGGGATGCTGGGTGAGAGGATTTACCAGAGAAATGGCAGATCTACTGAAACACATTGCTGAGGGGAGCAGCAGGGAGACAGGAGAGGTCAGCTGTGCCATATGGGTAGCTCCCTGGCCAGGGATCGAACTCAGGATGCAGTAGCTTCATAGTGCTGAGACTCAACCCCTTGTGCCACCAGGGAGGCCCAGATCCCCCCGTTCTGCTCCCCACTCTGTCTCTGGTGAATCTTCTCACTCCCCACACCTCTGGCCTACACCCCAGTTCTTCTATGCACACATAAATAAAATAAATCTTAAAAAAAAATAGTGCCTGGTTGGGCAGGCCTTCTTCCCTCTCACCCAATGCTGCCACAACTGTAGAGGTTATCGGCCAGAACAGGGTTTTGGTCAATGGACCTTGAATGCAGGTAATACCAGAGGAAGAGTGAGCAAGCTCTGAGCCAGTGAATAAGTCCTGAGTGGATGCCATACTGATGAGTTCTGGGGTGCTGAGGATTACAACTCCTAGCATGCCACGAATCTCACTTCCTGCGTGGGGACTAGGGGCAGAGTTAAGTGACCATGCTGGGCTTAGAAACTGAACACATGCGTTCTTTTGTCTGAAAAGGGCTTTGAAAATACTGAGCATGGATATACAGTAAATCCTCATTATCCATGAACTCTATATTACAAATTTGCCTACTCACTAAAATGTATGTTAACCCAAAATTAATACCTGAGGTTACTTTATAGAACACAATTACCACAATAATGATAGAGAGAGAGCGAAAGAGAGAGAGAGAGAGAGAGAGAGAGAGAGGTAGAAAACTATATTCCTATTTCTATGGTAGGTAGATTACTCTGTTACCTTTAATATACAGCAACTCAAAGCCTATTGAATCCACTGGCGAAGTTAGTCCAGAAATGTCACCCGGGTAATGGAATGTTCTGGCACAGGCCATTCCCACTTTGTTCTAGTCATAGAACTCTGAGTAAGGGAAGTCCTAAAGTCAGAGAGATCATTTACTTATCAGTTTTGTGTGTTTGAATAAATTACTCCACCTCTCTTAGCATTGGTTTTTCATTTGTAAAATGGGATAAGATACACTTCTTGATTGTAACTTTTGTAAAAGGTGCGTTTGTGTGTGTGATAAGTGGTGGCTGGAGCTGGAGCTCAATGAGAGATGCCTTAGAGCTCGCTGCATTGGGCCTGGCATCCACTTTCACGTGTACTGGTATTTCTCTGAGCCTGTGCTGCTCTGGGGTCTGGGGACAAATGGGTCCCTGCCCCTAAGGCACTTACACTCGAAGGGTCTATGGTAGGTGTTTAATAAATCAAAGCCCTTTATACTGATTTCACCAAAATTTCATATTTTCCTTGAGAAATTATTTAATCGATATCTTCTCTTTATAAGAGGAAGCCTCCAACTTAAAAGAAAATCTTCAGAAATATAAAAGTCATAATTTCTTTCTCTCTTTACAGGAATTAGTGATAAAAGGAAGATTGGTCTTGAAGGCACAAAACCAGAGCACTTAATTCCTTAAAGAATGATGGGAAAGGGCTCTCTGGGGCTTAGGGGTTAAGTTTCAGGCTATTACTCTAAGGCCTGAGTTCCATCCCCGGCCTGGGAGCTGACCCACATGGCGCAGCAGAACTCTCCAGTGGTCTGCTCCCCACTCTGCTCCCCACTCTGTCTCTGGTAAATCCTCTCACCCCCCACACCTCTGGCCTACATCCCCAGTCCTTCTAGGCAAATATTTTTTAAAAAAAAGGAATGATGGGAAGGGTTGTTACAGACAGGGAGAGGGGTACCCCAGAACCTCTAAACCTACCCATTCTAAATAAGTTCTAGATATCTGCCACATCAAGACAAAACATAAAAGACCTTTAATAGAAAAGAATTTTAATACAAAAAATATCATTTCCAAATAAGCACCCGAAGTTACCTATCCCCTCGTGAGTAAATGGCCAGCCAAACAGGGGTGGCCCAAGCAGGGCCACTGAGGACTGAAAGCCTGATGCATGTTTAAGGCTCCTGCCAGCGGGGACCCATAGGAAAGGGGCAGAGGGACCCAGGATGTCAGGGGTAGGAGAAGCAAAATCAAGATAAAGGCTGCGGGCCTCCCTGGGGGCGCGGGGGTTAAAGACAGAACTATCAAGCTCTCACCAGCCACTGCAGCTCCAGTTCTATCCCCGGCCAGGGAGCTACCCAATGTGAGACTTAGCCACTATTCCTCCATCTTGTGTATAACCGCCATCTTAGTATTTCAAGTTTTGCTTACTCAAGACTAATTAGCCTGCATTCCAAAGAGGGTTTATGACCCCCACCCCACTCTGGTCTTATCTCTGATGGCCGGCCACAGTGGAGCCGAGTAATGGGTCTAATTGGCCATAAAATAGAACCGAGCAATGCAGGCCACTGATGGGGTCAAACTAGCCATAAAATAACTGTGTACCCACCATTATTAAGAAATGCACCTGTGTAATCAATGAATGATGCACCTGTGTAACTAATGAATGACTGCCAACATGATTTAATTTTTAGAAATCTACTTGTATCCCTATATAAGATCCCTGTCTCCTTTGTTCAGGGCTCCCGACCTCCACCGTTACATCGGTGCGTGTCGTGGGCCCGGACTTGAGCCTGTAATAAACTCCTTTATGCTCTTGCAGCGGCTGTCTGTGTGTCCTTGGGGGCTGCACTGGTCGACGCTGGGCACAACACCCAAAGGGCGCAGCAGACCTCTCCTGTCTTCCCGCTGCTCCCCTCAGCAGTGGATTTCCAGGGATCTGCCTGTTCTGCTCCCCACTCTGCCTCTGGTGAATCACCCCACCCCACCCTGTCCCCCACCACTGGCCTGTACCATATTTCTTGTATGCATAAATAATCTTTAAAAAAAATAAATAAATAAAAAGATGTTGGGGCCTTAGGATATTTAGTTCCTAGAACTGGCTTAACAGCTAAGTTCATCACTTCTACCCACCCCACACCCCCCATCTCCCAGTGCTGCGTGAGCCAGGATTCTGGCCTTCTGATGCCTCCTTTCCCACTTTTCTATTCTTAGCCTCTGTCAAGTTCATCTGCCTGGTCAGATGACCAGGCTGCGGGCCTCCCTGGGGGCGCAGGGGTTAAAGACTGTACCACAGGTACTGTGGCACCTGAAACAGCCACCTTTGCAAATAACCTCCTCCTATTCTGTCTGTGAAAACCCTCCCTTCTGGGGGAGCCTGGCAGCTCCCAGACTGGACACTGCCCAATTCAAGAATCACTCCATGCAGCTGCTCTGATCTCCAAGGTTGTGAGTTTTGTTTTTTAACAGAGTTGACAAGTTTAAACTATTCTTGCCTGGGCATATTGGTTGTGGATTGCGTCTTCTCGTTAAAAGTCCATAAACAGGTATTTTTGTGACACAGCACAAGGTATGTGGAATTGCTTACTTGATGGTTTAAAACAACTGCATTTTGTCTCAGCTCAAATACTGCGGTTTAATCACTCTGATTGATGGCGGAGAAGAACAGAAAACTTGGAACAGAGGCAGCACAAGACTGAATCCTGGCTCACGCGGTGCTGGGAGCTGGAGGTGGGGGTGGGGGTAGAAGTGATGAATGTAGCTGTTAAACCAACTCTAGGAATTAAATATCCTAGGCCCCAACTCCTAGAGCAAATGTCAGCCCTAGGGAGTATCACCAAGCACAGGCCAAAAGAAAGAGGATATGGAGATTGAGGACCTTTAGGGAATCTCTGATCCTTTTCATTTCCTGCATAGTTATTCAAAGTTTAACAACTTCACAAAGGAACAAGCCCTTCCTAGAGACAATATTAGGGAGATTTTTGCCCTTTGCCTTTTCCTGGGCACCACGTGTTACACCCAGTGCAGCGAAAATATATAATTGAGCAAATGAATATAATAAAGATTCCAGCAGAACTTTCAGCCCAGGTGCAATGAACACTCCAACACAGGCATAATCACAAGGTTGCTTACTTACAGCTCCTTCCCTCTCAAGATTCATGGCCAGGGCCTCAGCACTCTTATCTAGAAGGTTGGGCAGCCAGCCAAGCTGGTCTGTCTCTCCAAGGCCATCCCCAATGCCTGCATCTTTCCCCCCTTGCCTGGCCCCCCTTGTCTGGGGACTTTGCCACAAATGGTTGTGGCTGCTGAAAAACGATGTTATCAGTGTAACAGATATGGACACAGTTGTGTATAAAAGAAACTCTTGGTCTTTAAATAGGTGCTCAGACCTTACAGGGCTACCCAGGTCTTGGACCTCATGCATGAGAAATAAAGCTTTTCCTGACCTCATCATTCCTGATGTACCGCTTGTTCTTCCTCTGTCTGGGTAAAAAGTAGAATCTATTTCTACAACACTGGCATGGGGCCTGCCCTCCTGTGTCTATGCTTCTTTTTACCTACTCTCTCCCTCTGCAGGGCAGCGCCTCCTGCCCCCCAGGACTGTGGCCTTGCTGGGCTTCTCCTCACTGATGCCCCTCAGCAGAGGCAGCTCCTCCCCAGGCTGCAGCTGGGACCAAGCAGGCCTCTCTCAGCACATAGGTCCCTTTCAGGACAGCCTTTTCTGCCTGCTGAGTGTGTGCGGTCTCCTTTGTTCTCACTCCCTTTATAATAAACCTGCTCCCCCTTTTAAAAAAGATTTATTTATGCATACAAGAACTGGGGTGTAAGCCAGAGGTGTAGGGCGTGAGAGGATTCACCAGAAAGAATGGGCAGCAGAACAGGCAGATCTGCTGAAATACACGGCTGAGGGAAGCAGCAGGCAGGCAGGAGAGGTCTGTTGGCCATGTGGGTCACCTCCCTGGCCTGATTGAACTCCTGCTGTAGTGTCTGCCAATAGCTTGATAGTGCCACTAGGGAGGCCCTAACCTACCCCTTTTTTATTTTTTTAAGATTTATTTATTTATGCATACAAGAACTTGGGTACAGGCCAAAGGTGGCAGGGGAACCCGAGAGGATTCAGAGGACAGAAGACGCTGAGAGGATTCACCAGAGACAGAGTGGGGAGCAGAATAGGCAGATTGACTGAAATCCCCTGCTGAGGGGAGCAGCGGGGAGACAGGAGAGGTCTGCTGCACCAGGTGGGTAGCTCCCTGGCTGGGGATTGAACTCGTGCTATAGTAGCTGCAGATTGCTTCATAGTGCTGATGCTTAACCTCTTGTGCCAGCAGGGAGGGAGGCCCAACAATCTTCCCTTTTGGATACAACTATCATCTCTGTGTCATGGAGAAATTTGCCAGTACAGCTGAAAGGGGAACTCTGGGGCAACTTTTCCCAGAGTTAACTTAACCAAGGAATCCACTCTCCAAACCCAACATCCTCAAAACCGACTTCATCACTAGATTGATGAAGATTCCCCACTCAGATTCCTGAGGGTATGCTTACAGGTCTGATGCTGGTTTGGAGAAGTGCTGGGTTCAGGGCATGGGTCCTTGGGATTGTAACAGGGGGTCCCCAGAGAAAGGGGAGGTTCCAGTTTCCTTGCCCCACCCAAGGGAGGGTGGGGCTGAGCAGAGAGGAGGAGAAGCTGGAGAGGAGCCTGAGGAAGGGAGAGGACAGGAAGCAGGAGGAGCCTGGAGGAGGCACAGGGAGCAGAGACTTGTGAAGAAGCTGCGCTTGCATCTTAGTCCTGGACTGGTTGGAACAGACGTGGGTGAGAGACCAGAGGGGAGGTGACAGTGGCAGCTTTTATCTTGATTTTGCTTTTGCTCTTTACCTTCCAAACTTGCCTGGCCCTTTCTGCTCCTTTCCTATGGGTCCCCACCAGGAGGGGTCTTAGCCATGCACCAGGCTTTTGGGCTTCAGTGGCCCTGCTTCGGGTCACCCCGTTGGGTTGGTCATTTACCCACGAGGGGATGGGCAACTTCGGGCTCTTGATTAGGAAAGTATATTCTTCCCCTTTTCTGTATCACACACTAATTTTATTAAAGTCCCTTTCCATTGAAGGTCTAACGAACTAGAGTATGTTTTGTCTTGACGCAGTGGATGGCAGTGCCTATTTAGAGCAGGTTTGGGGGTTTTGGGGTGCCCCTCTCATGCCCTGCAACAGTACTATACAGTCATCCAGGGACAGTGCCCAGTGGAGGACAGGTCACTGTCTATGGGGTCTTGTGACTATGGGCTGAAGCCAAAGGCTGTTACAGGTGGTGCCGGAAGATGAATAGCCTCAGGCAATATTCAAGAAAGTATCCATTGGGGTAGAGACTCAGAGAGGAAATAGAAAGGCCTGCAGGAGCAGCCTCCAGGATTCAAGGTGTTTTTTAGGGATTATTCAGCATTTTTGTATCCTCAGGGAAGGCGGGGTCAATCATTCCTGCCCCCACCATGTGGATCTTCCAGAAGATTTTTGCAGGCAGAGAGGCTCCAGCAGCCAACGTCAGAGAAGGCTGAGAAGCTTTGCAGGTAGCTGAGCAGCTGGAACTTCACAGACTTGCTGTGGTTACAGCCTGGCAGAGAAGGTGAAGACCCAGAGCCAGGCCTCACGGAGCTGTGAGTGTGGCCGCTTGTTGGTCTTCACCTGCAGCAGCTGCTGTTTCCAAGGTTGTTTGTCTGGTGCTGCACTGGGGCATCTTGGCAGCTCCATGAGCATCTCCTATCTTTGTGAGTTGGATCCCAGCCTATAGTCTGGCTGCTGCATGCTCCAGGCCTCAGTAGCAGGAAACGCTATCTTAGATACCTTCTGTTTAGGACTTCAAAACACTGGACACGGCGTCGGGTAAGGTAAACAGCCATTTGTGGCCTCAGTGACTCTTTGTTTCCCCATGTTAAATAAATCCCATTATTGATCTCTGAGACTGAGTGGTCTTGCATTTACTGGCTAATTGCCCAGTATCAGTTTCACCCACGATGGCAAGACCACTCAGACTCAAGGAATAATAACAATAAGGTTTATTTAACAAACTGGAAACAAAAAGTGTCCAAGGCCACAATGGCAACTGTCTCAGGCAATGTCCCCAGAGTCCCAAACAGAATGCTGCTTCTCTACTGTGGTGTCATCCCGCCCCCGAGGGCCTGGAGCGCAGTGTAGCCGAGGGCACCAATAGGAGGCCCCTGAGACGCTGCCACCTCTCCCACCCTAGCCTGAAGGTCAGGATGGACAGCATTGGGCACTGGACCAGGAGGCAGTGGTAGCTGCAGTAGCAAGGGCAGTGCTGCAGGATCCTGGTAGGTCACTGAGTCTCATTTCCAGCTCAGTGACCTACCAGGCAGGGGGCCCTCGGTGTGCCCTCCCAGGCGACTGCTGCAGAGGCAGGCCCAGCTTCTAGGTCCCTGTAAAACTGTTCGCTCGGCTTCTCTCTTCAGAGGTCAGCTGCTGGAAGTTTTTTTTAAAGATTTATTTATGCATACAAGAACTGGGGTACAGGCCAGAGGTGTGGGGGGTGAGAGGATTCACCAAAAAAAGAGTGGGGAGCAGAACAGGCAGATGTAGTGAAATACACTGCTGAGGGGAACAGCGGGGAGACAGGAGAGGTCTGCTGCACCATGTGGGTAGCTCCCTGGTCAGGGATTGAACTCATGCTGCAGTTGCTGCTAATAGCTTCATAGGTTGTGACTTAACTCCCTGTGCCACAAAGGAGACCCATTGCTGTAATTCTTTTTTCAGGAATGTAACATATCCATAAACTGTGCCTCCATAGGGGGAAAGACAAGGAAGGAGTCTCATTTCCAGCTTCCTCTAGCCCTTCATTCCCAGCTTCCCACAGAGCACTTTGTTATGGTAATGGGCACTCCCTAACATGTAAAGGTACTTAGATACTGTTACTCACGGTAACAGTGGTGCAAGGTAAAGGCAGGGGTATAGGTTCTATGCCCCTCCCCATGATCCACTCTGAATCTCACAGCTCACCTTCCTAGACCATGAGAAACCTTTGCTCGGGACCAGCCACATCACTCCTATGATCGTCTTGGACTTTGGCTCCTGGGTGCTGTTCTAATCTCCTATCACTAACTTGTTATTGATCCAAATCTCAGAATTGGCAGTTCTGTCCCACAATGTAGCTCAATCCCATCTTGACTCCCAGCCATGTGATACCTCTAGCAATTGCCTTCTGGAAGAGATTAAGTTTCACATCATACACATGACAGGAAGTATTATTCAGCCCTAGCTGGTGAGTTAGTGTCTCCACTGCCAAGAGCTGCACAAAAGGAATCTTCCTCGTCCCCCCTGGGATCTTCTAAGTTGGCAAATAAACCGGCAGACAAACTGATGAGAAAAAAGCCAAAAGGAAGTTTGATGACCATATGCTCACCTCCTATATGCAGGGAGAGACTCAGTAAAATTGAGAAACCCTCCAAATGGCTTCAGCTCCAACTTCAGTGACTAAGTTTTGACAAGGGAGGTTGGGGGAAGAAAAGGGAAGGCATTTACTAAGCAAGGCATGCAGATTAGGGGCCTCCCTGGTGGTCCAAGGGGTTAAGAGGCAGCACTATGAAGCTATCTGCAGGCACCACAGCACCAATTCAATCCCTGGCCAGGAAGCTGACCTACATGGCACAGCAGACCTCTCCTGACTCACCCACTACTCCCCTCAGCAGTCTATTTCAGTCAGTCTGCCTGTTCTGTTCCCCACTGTCTCTGGTGAATCCTCTCACTGCCCCCTACCCCCCACCCCACCTCCTGCACCTGTGGCCTGTATCCCAGTTCTTTTTTTTTTTTTAATAGAGGCATGTTTTATTTATTTATTTATTTGTTTGTTTTTGTTTGTTTATACATGCACTGGGTACAGTCAGAAGCGCGGGAGTGTGAGAGAATTCACCAGAGCAGAGCTGGGAGCAGAGCAGGCAGAAGGACCGAAGTACACTGCTGAGGGGAGCAGCAGGAGGCAGGAGAGGTCTGCGCGCCATGTGGGACCCTCCTCCGGTGGCCGGGGAGCAGCTGGGGATCGAACCAGCGCCGCAGAGGCCGCGGGCAGCTTCGCAACCCAGCGCTCAACCTCAACCGCTGCGCCACCGGGGAGGCCCTGTATCCCAGTTCTTGTATGCAGATTAAGTTCTGCTTTCTTGGGGTGGGAGGTTGGGTAGGCCTTCATGTATAAGCCCTTACAGAGAGGTTTCCACATAAATGTCTTTTTCAAAAGCAACCTCCAGGGCCTCCCTGGTGGTGCAAGGTGTTAAGATGATACCTACTAAGCTATCCAGAGCCACTGCAGTGGGAGTTTGATCCCCTGCCAGCCAGGGCGCTACCCACAAGGTACAGCAGACTTCTCCTGACTCACCCACTGCTCCCCTCAGCAGTGTATTTCAATCAGTCTGCCTATTCTGTTCCCCACTGTCTCTGGTGAATCCTCTCACCCCCTGCATCTCTGGCCTGTACCCCAGTTCTTGTATGCATAAATAAATAAATCTTTTTTAAAAAAAAAAAGCAACCTCCACCTATCCTTCTAAGCCCCTCCCATGAAATAAACATTTTTTCCAAAAACATATGGGAGGGAGGGTGTGCCCCTCCCCTAAACCATGTGCCAGGCTCCTCCCTTCATTTATTTTTTTAAATTTTGTTTTATATATTTTTTACATAATTTTTCATTTTTGCACAGTGTATGCATTTTCATCTTTTCCCCCTAACAATATTCCCCATAGAATTCCCACCCCCCCCTTATTTTGACCTTAATTCCTCCCCCCACCCCCAGGTGTCTCTGGTTTATAGTTGCTTGTTGATTTTGAATTTTACTTTATTATAATTAGGCTTTTTCCTGGTCCCTTATTTAAGTTTTCTAAATTCCTGCTATGAGTGAGACCATCCGGTGTTTTTCTTTTTCTTTCTGGCTTATTTTGCTGAGCATGATCCCTTCCAGCTCCATCCATGTTGCTGCAAATTGCATGAGTTTATCTTTTTTGATCCTCCTTTTATTTAAACCTCACACTGACCATCCTCCAAAGCAGATTATGGAGGGCCTCCCCAGTGGCGCAGCGGTTGAGCGCTGGGTTGCGAAGCTGCCCGCGGCCACTGTAGCGCCGGTTCGATCCCCGGCTGCTCCCCGGCCACCAGAGGAGGGTCCCACATGGGGCGCACCTCTCCTGCCGCCCGCTGCTCCCCTCAGCAGTGTATTTCGGTCCTTCTGCCTGCTCTGCTTCCCGCTCTGGCTCTGGTGAATTCTCTCACCCTCCTGCGCTTCTGACTGTACCCAGTGCATGTATAAACAAAAACAAACAAACAAATAAATAAATAAAACATGCCTCTATTTAAAAAAAAAAAAATATATATATATATATATAAAGCAGATTATGGAGCAGAAGAGTAACTTGCCCAAGGACACACAGAGGTTGGAATTCAAATAAAGGCTTTCAAATTAGTAACTTTAAGGAGGGTGGGGCACGCCTTAGATTTGTGAACCTGTGATCTGCCTCTGATGCTCCCCAATGCTCCAAACCCCCTTGGTGTTTGCTTCCTGCAGATGGTGACAGTGTCCTCTGCAGAGCTTGTCATGTGCTGGGCAGGCAAGTGACAAGGTGAGCAAGATAAGTGCCACAGCACACCTCTCCTGTCTCACCCGCTGCTCCCCTCGGCAGTGTATTTCAATCAATCTGCCTACTCTGTTCCCCACTCTGTCTCTGGTGAATCCGGTCACACCCCCCCCCCCCATCCCGCACCTCTGGCCTCTACCCCAGCTCTTGTATGCATAAATAAATAAATCTTTTAAAAAAAGAAGAGGAGGCAGCTGGCAAAAATGTGGAGGGAATGGATGCTGACTGGCCTGTGTGATACCCAAAGGACGCAGAGGAAACAAACGACCTCTAAAGAAGGCACCAGAACAATCAAAAAGAATGGCCTCCTTGCGATACCGAGGAAGCTGCCTCCGGACAGAAGCCTCTCCAAGCCCCACTGGGTGATGGGAATGCGGCCGTGTAGAATTTGGCAGTCTCTGGTTTCTGAGAGCCGGGAAGGCGGCAGACACAGGCACTCAGTAAATTGCTGTGAACCCCTGGAATGCAGTCACCTGAGCCTGGGGCGAAGAAAGTGGACTTGGGGCCCAGCGCGCTCTTGGGGGCAGGGGCTGTGTCACTCTTCCTTTTCCTCCCCCAGAGCCCACGACAGCCTGTCCCTGGACCCCCGCGCCCCGGCCGGAGCGCGTCCAGAAGCCAGCCGCGGGGGGCGGCTGGGGGCCAGGGTCCGCCGCGAGGCGCTCCCTGCAGCGTGGGTTGGAGTACTCCCGCTTGCCAAGGGCAGAGCCTGTCGAACTCTCTGCATCTGGACCCGAGTGCTTTCTGCTGGTCTTCCTCTGCCCGGCGAATCAGCACTAACTTACGAAACGCGGCCCGCTGGCCGCAAGGGCGTGGTCCGGCGCTGACCCGCGGCGGCGAGGGGAAGAGGCCACGTCCGCCATCCGCCCGCGCGCGGGAGGACCCGGGAGCCCCGCGGCTGGGCGTCCGGGCGGCCGCTAGGCGAGCTCCGCGCCTCCAACCCACACCCGCACCCCGCCCGCCAGCCCGTCAGGACCCCGGGCGCGCCTCCTCCCCGCAGCCCGCCGGGCGGCCTCGCCGACCTCCCGCGCCGAGGCCCTCCGGCGGCGCCGGCGCAGGCGGCCGCGGATTGGCCGCCGGGCTGGCGCGCGACGGGGCGGGCGGGGCGGGCGGGGCGGGGCGGGGCGGGGCGCGGCCGGCGTGCGTAGGCTGCGCTCTCCTGCGGCTCCGCGTCCCGGCGGGCTGCTCGCGGGCGCTGCGTGCTCGGGCTCCTGGGCCGGGTTCCGGGTCCCTGGAGGGCTCGGGTGCGGGCGGGCCCCGGGCCGGGGCGGCGCTGGGGCGCCCGGGACATGGCGCGGCCGGACGATGACGAGGGGGCGGCGGGGGCGCCCGCGAATGGCTACTTCCCGGTGCCTGGGCGCGAGGAGCCGCAGGGCGGGCCGGTCGCCGGCTGCCGGGCCCTGAACGGGGGCCCCCGGGCCGGGCCGCAGACCCCGTCGGCCCCCGGCGAGGAGACCCGGGCCCGGCTGCTGCCCGAGGGCCCCGGGGAGGAGGCGGAGGGCGCCCGGGAGCCGCGCACGGCGCTGTCGGCGCGGCGCTTCGCGGTGCTGCTCATCTTCAGCCTGTACTCGCTGGTGAACGCCTTCCAGTGGATCCAGTACAGCATCATCAGCAACGTGTTCGAGGGCTTCTACGGCGTCTCCTCGCTGCACATCGACTGGCTGTCCGTGGTGTACATGCTGGCCTACGTGCCCCTCATCCTCCCGGCCACCTGGCTGCTGTCCACCCGCGGCCTGCGGCTCAGCGCCCTGCTGGGCTCCGGCCTCAATTGCCTGGGCGCCTGGGTCAAGTGCGGCAGCGTGCAGCCGCACCTCTTCTGGGTCACCATGCTGGGCCAGTGCCTGTGCTCCGTGGCCCAGGTGTTCATCCTGGGCCTGCCCTCCCGCATCGCCTCGGTGTGGTTCGGGCCCAAGGAGGTGTCCACAGCTTGTGCCACCGCCGTGTTGGGCAATCAGGTGAGGACTTGGGTGACGGAAAGGGGAGCCGCGGCTGTGCGGCCTGGCGTGGAGGGAGCAGGGAGACCTGCGTCTGGGATTGAGGCGAGGGGCGGGACAGTCGTCAGCAGGGTCCCGTGTGCCTTGATAAGGTTTTTTATTTATTTTTTAAGGACAGAACTTGTCATCGAGTCTAAAGTGACTGCCTTGCTGTCTTGGTTTGGGAATTTCCCATCAAACAGTTAACCGAGGTAAAGACCATCTAGACCTAATATAGGAAACTTGTCAGTCGTGAGTCACTCTTGGGTAGATACTTTTGTGGCCAGAGTCATCTTTGCAAAAAGGTGCTGGATTCTGAGAAGTTTGAACCAATTTTGAATGATCAGTGTGAACAATCCCAGTTTAATTTTACCTGTGAGTGGTCAGCAGAGTGCCTGACCGGTCATTTAGATGACCGCTAGGTCAATGTTCTGGTGATAAAGACCTCAGAGACCTCCCCCGTTACCAACTAGGAACAGGAAAACAAGTCACAGGTCCAGAATCTACTGTAAAAGGGGTTTTTTTGGCCACCTCACATGAAGGCACTGGGTGTCTTCCTCACAACAGTTTCACATGCCCTTTGCATGCCAGCTGCATTGCCCCTTAGAATGTTCACTTGTTTTTTCAATTTGAGTGGCAGACTGATTCCTTATAATTTAAAATCTGTACTTGGAGTCCTTTGATTCTGTGTGTAAATTGAGTTCATTCAGCCTAAGGAGAAACTAAGATGCTTTGTTACAAAGACTTAACTTCTGTCTTTAAAATGTATCACTACTACCTGTAGCTACTTAACAACTGCCTTATCTCTGCCTTCTAGTCTGACATTTGTTTCAAGATTGCAGTAGAATTTATTGAAAATCCACAAAAAGACTACATGCTTTATTGCCTTATATTTACTTCCTTCTCTAAAAGGACAGAAGGGGTAGCTTGAAATACAGTTGTGTTTGCGTAATAATTTGTGATTGATATTTTAATTGGTTGCTTTTACATTTTTGGATGGGAATGTTTTCTTCTTAAGGCATTTGACCTGTATACCGTTTATTTAAGATTGATGCTTCACCGAGCATGACATTCTTTTTTTTTTTTTCTTTTTTAAGATTTATTTATGCATACAAGAACTGGGGTACAGGCCAGAGGTGCGGGAGGGTGAGAGGATTCACCAGAGACAGAGCGGGGAGCAGAACAGGCAGACTGACTGAAGTACACTGCTGAGGGGATCAGCGGGCCATTGAGAAGAGGTTTGCTGCACCTTGTGGGTAGCTCCCTGGCGTCCTGGGGATCCAACTGGTGCTGCAGAGACTGTGGATAGCTTCATAGTACTGTGGTTAACCTGTTGCACCACCAGGGAGGCCCGAGCTTGAGCTTGACATCTTTTAGATTGTCAACTTATAACTTTGGATTGTCAATTTCATGTCTGTTAAATGGCCACGACTTCCCTCCAGTGCTCAGTGCACCTCCGGACCTTCTTCTGGTGTTCTCCATCGATGAACTCATCCCTCCCTTGGTGCCTTGGTTGGGCAATTGCTGGTGTCCCCACGGTGCCTCTCCAGCTGAGGCTGTGGAGTGGCAACCATAATATTCAGTGTTACTGAGCTCTCACTGGCCACTGGGAACCATGTGTCATTTAATTAAATATTGGCAGGTAGGACTCCTTGTCTCCCTGTTTTATAGTTCCAGAAAATGAGACTTGAAGGGATGGAATTACTTTCCAAAGCCATTTGGCTCATTAGTGGCAGCACTCATCCTTATCTGTCTGAAACCTGGGTGCTGGCCCTTCTCTGCACCCACAGAGCCTCATCCCCCACCTGCCCAGGGCATCCTGTAGGACTTAGGTAAAATCTAAATCCTGTACTCTGGATTTCAGAATCCTAAATATGTCTTTGGTTCCTAAAATAACACTTCTGTTTGCATACGGGCCTTTGCAGAAGTCTTCCTTCTTCCTGGAATGTTCTTCTGGGATCACATTATATATCCTTAATGTCACTCAGGCCTTAAAGTAATATGACATGCTACATTAATATTACATGTCAGTTACCCAGTCCTCTAATTACATCAGTGTACTTTTTTTTTTTTTTTAGATTTATTTATTTATGCATACAAGAACTGGGGTACAGGCCAGAGGTGCAGGGGAATGGGGGGAGAGGATTCACTAGAGACAGAATAGGGAACAGAACAGGCAGGCTGACTGAAATGCACTCCTGAGGGGAGCAGCGGGGAGACAGGAGAGGTCTGCTGCGCCATGTGGATCATCTCCCTGGTTGGGGATCGAACTCTTGCTGTAGTGGCTGCTGATAGCTTCATACTGCTGCATCTTAACCCCTTGTACCACCAGGGAGGCCCCTGTACTTTAATTCTTTACACAGAATTGCCCAGTGTGTCTTTGTTTTTAGGTTTATAGGTTTCTGTGATGATTACTCATCTCCCACCCACACAATTAGATTGTAAATTTCATGAAAGCAGGTACATAGTCTAAATATAACACAACTGTGTTACCAACATTTATAACAACCCACATGTAGATACTCCAGAATTTGCTCAGTACACAAATGAGCTTCAGACTCAAACACTGGACGGTTCCAGTTGGATACCCTGCGCCCACCATTTTTTTTTTTTTTAATAGAGGCATGTTTATTTATTATTTATTTGTTTGTTTGTTTGATGGTTTGTTTATACATGCACTGGGTACAGTCAGAAGCACGGGAGGGTGAGAGAATTCACCAGAGCCAGAGCAGGGAGCAGAGCAGGCAGAAGGACCGAAGTACACTGCTGAGGGGAGCAGCGGGCGGCAGGAGAGGTCTGCGCGCCATGTGGGACCCTCCTCCGGTGGCCGGGGAGCAGCCGGGGATTGAACTGGTGCCACAGAGGCCGCGGGCAGCTTTGCAACCCAGCGCTCAACCGCTGCGCCACTGGGGAGGCCCCTGCGCCCACCATTTGATATTTACTGTGTCTCCCAGCTCCTTTCTCTCCCGCCACCCATTCTACTGGGGCCACCTGCAGCTCTATAGGAACTTTCCGGCTCATCTTCCTGCCTGCACCTCCCCCTCCTCCCTGGGCCCCATAGCCATGGTCATCCAGTCTAGTCTCCATGTTCATGGGGCGGGCCTGAGCCCTCTGCAGTGGCTGCTGTGACCGTGAGACGGATGTCAGACTCTAATGTGCCAGAGGAGAGCCTGTTAGCCCCACCCTCACCTCTCCACACCCCCACTCTGCACCAGACTCCGCTGGCCCCACACTCTCCTGGCTGGCTGGTTTCTCACAAGGTCGTGCCCTCCTTCTGGCTTTTTCTGTGTCCTGCTGAGCGCACTTCAGTCTCACTTGGCTGGTGGCTCTCATTTCTTACTCAGGCTTTGCTCCTCCAGACACTTTTCCCTGAACCCCAAGGCTATAGTAGTTGCCCCTCCAGAGGACTCTTAGTTAGGGTGTCTGTTCCACTTTGTCCGGGGTCACTCCAGGTGTGCCTCCGTGGCCCAGTGTAACTGCCCATGCATCCTTTTCTCTCTAAACCGTGTTATGTTGGGAGGGTCCCTTATGTGTCCTCCTGGGTCACTGTACCTCCAGCCATCACGTGCTGCACTCAAGACACTCTGATTACCTGTTTTTTGGAAAAGGAACAAATACAATTTTTGGCCTCCTTTAATTAATTAATCAATTAATTTAATTTATGCATATAAGAACTGGGGTGTAGGGGGTGAGAGGAGGCAGTGGGGAGCAGAACAGACAGATCTACTGAAATCCACTGCTGAGGGGACCAGCGGGGAGACAGGAGAGGTCTGCTCTGCCATGTGGGTAGCCTGGGGATCAAACTCAGAACTCATGCCTTGATAGCGCTGAGATTTTAACCCCTGTACCACCAGGGAGGTCCTTCCCTCCCCCTCTTCAGCCCCCCAGAATCTGGTCTCCCCCTTGATTGACTCTCCTTGGATACTCTGGCTCTATTTCTCTTGTGATGATCGTATTCAGCCTCATTATTCTCTTACTGATGTGAAATTCACGTGTTAGCTGAGCTGTTTGAATGTATAGCTCAGTGGCATTTAGTGCCTTCACTGTTGGAAGCACTGCCTCTAGCAAGCTCTAGACAAGTCACCCACCCCGAAGAAGACTGCAAACCCCCTGAGCAGTTCCTCATCCCCCTCTCTCCAGCCCCTGAGAACTTCTGCTTGATTTCTATGGATTTACTGATTCAAGACCTTTCATATAAATGAAGTCATACAATACAAGGCCTTTTGTATCTGGCTGCTTTCACTTAAGTCTTCGAAGTCCATCTGCATTGTAGGATGCATTTGTATTTCTTTTTAGGGCTGAATAATATTTTATTCAGTTTATTCATTCCACCCACTGTTAATAGGCATTGGGGTTGTTTCCTCCTTTCCACAACTGTGAGTGGTATTGCTGTGAATATTCATGTACATCACTCAGTATCTGTTTGAATATCTGTTTTCAATTTCGGGAGGTATATACCTAGGAGTGGAACTTCTAGGTCATTTGGTAATTTGAAGGAACTCTGCCAAATAGTTCACAGGCTGAACTATTTTGCAATCCCACCAGCAGTGCACAAGGTTCCGGCTTCTCAACATCCTAGCCAACACTTGTTACTTTCTAATTTTGTAATTATAGATGCCCTGGTATGTATAAAGTGTTATCTTGTGGTTTTAAATTGCATTTCCCTAATGGCTAATGATGTTATCCCTTTTTCATTAGCCCATTGGCCATTTGTACATCTTCTTTGGGGAAATGTCTGTTTCTGTCCTTAGTCTGTGTTTGAATTGGGATGTCTGCCTTTTTGTTGTTGGTTGTGCAAGTTCTTTACGTATTCTGGATACTGGACACTTGTCAGATATATGGTTTGCAAAAACGTTCTACCATCGTGTAAGTCATCTTTTTTTTTATCTTATTTTGCAATTTCTCATTCTCTTTATTGATTGTAAGGATCTAAAGGTAAGGACTATCTTCTTTTTTTTTTTAAGATTTATTTATTTTTGCATATAAGAACTGGGGTACAGGCCTGAGATGTGGGGATGGGTGAGTGGATTCACCAGGGACAGAGTGGGGAGCAGATTGACTGAAACAGTGCTGAGGGGAGCAGTGGGCGAGTCAAGAGAGGTCTGCTGTTCCATGTGGGTAGCTCCCTGGCCAGGGATGGAACTCGTGCTGCACAGGCTGCAGACAGCTTCATAGGTTGTGTCTTAACCCCTTGCACCACCAGGGAGGTCCAGTAAGGACTCTCTTCTACAGCTTTATAGCAGTCGCATTCAGACAATAGCAGCATTGGAGATGTTCTTTGGCTGGGGAGCCATCGTACTAGTTTCCTTTACTAGTGTAGCTGGGGTGCTGTGACCCTAAGAATTGGGGGGAAGGGGGAGGGCAAAGGGGATGAGCACAGTGCACTCTGTTGGTAGTGAACTCTGTTGTGCTTTGTCGTGGGTGAACTGTGGTAATAACACCTGAAGGGGGGATCCTTTTCTCCCAAAATATGAACAACGATGTAAACCAACATTATGTCACTAAAAAGGTACACAGCACCTTTTACAAAAACACGTCACAGCCACTGGCTCTCCTGTCTTTTGTCGTCAGTATGTACTTTTTCTTCTTAACAATAGCTGTTAATTGACCTGTTTATTTTACAGCTTGGAACTGCCATTGGCTTTTTGCTGCCACCGATTTTGGTGCCCAACACACAGAACGACACATATCTCCTGGCTTGTAACATCAGCAACATGTTTTACGGGACATCCGCGGTCTCCACCCTTTTATTTCTTTTAACAGTCATCGGTAAGTGCATATTTTTCCAAAATCATAGACAAGTGCATGACCGGTGTGAACGTAAAAATAACCAACCCAAAGGATTTTTATTGCTATCTCTGGTGTCTCTGGCTCATTTTATTCTTGCCGAGCTGGGTCTTGCACAGGTGGTGAACGCTACAGCCCTAGCAGAGGCCGTGCCCACTGCATCTGTTTTCATACTGTAAATAGAAGAGAGATCATGTCACCTCATATATCTCCCTACTAACTCTTGCTCCCAGTAGCAGCTGGTTGGAGCATGACTGCTTCCTCTTTGCATGCTCTTCTCCACGGTCTGCATTTACACTGACCTAGCCAGACCTGCCCTTGTCAGGCCTGGAAGGGATGCCCCATGGCTCTGACCCTCCTCATGGATGACAGGCCTTCCAACGACCCCATTTAATGGTTGACTGGATCTGAACTCGTTGATCAGGGGCTGGGCCTGGGCAGTGGCCAGCCGTTCAGCACAAGCTCATTCTGTGGGACTATCTGCTTGCTAGGCCCCTCCAGCCTCGTGCAGCTGCCTCACCGCCCCGAGTCCGCGCCTGGGCCTGTCTCTTGAAGCTGTCAGTCACAGTCAGCTGCCAGCAGCACCATCAGTTTGGAAGACAGTTCGGGAAGGTCTGCTTTTTTAAGTTTATTTTTTATGGGAAATGACTTTTATTTCAGGGGAAAGACAGGAAGGTTTATTTGGGTGAGCTAGCTGCTACACCAGCCAAAATGCCCCAGGGGCGCTCACTGGATCCTAAATTGATGTCCCAAGGGGAGGAAGTAGAAAGTGGAAAGGCCATTACTTGATCATTAAGATTTACAGCTAGGCTTTGATGTAGTGCTGTGTTGATTTTTACTGGAATGGAATTGAAAATGGAAGTTCCACCGACCTCCATCTATGAAATCCTCAGTTTTCAAAGAAAGGGCTTTGAGCACAGGGTGTTTCCTCGGAGCCTGCCTGGGGACATGAGCTGCTAGATTGACAATCATATCACCCTGTTTTATTTGAGAAATTGGAAGTGAGAACTGTTGTACAAAATTCTTTCTCATGGTTGGTGGGGTGACTGGCATTGGGGAGAAGTAGGGTGTACATGGGACATGGTGGCTGTAGCCCTGGATGCCCGATGACGAGTGAGGAATGAAAGCAGGACCATGCGCAGCTGCCACAGGGGAGCCTTGGGCCAGAAGTGGTGACATTTCAATTAAGAAGTTTCCTCATGCCTTAAAGTTAATAAGGAAACTCAGGATCACTTTTACTTATTTTTGTTAAATATTTAGTTATACATACAAGAGTTAGGGTATAGGCCAGAGGTGTTTTGGCGGGGATGGTGAGAGGACTCACCAGAGACAGAGCAGGGAGCAGAACAGGCGGATCTATTGAAATACACTGCTGAGGGGAGCAACGAGGAGACAGGAGAGGTCTGCTGCACCGTGTGGGTAGCTCTCTGGCTGGGGATCTAACTCCTGTTTCAGTGGCTGCAGATAGATTCATAGTGCTGAGACTTAACCCCTGCGCCACCCCCGGGTCACTTTTAAGTGCCTTACATTAAGGTCCATAATTACTAAGAGGCAGTCCCACTGTCCTCTGAATTCTACCCAGATTTACTTTGGAAGCCAAGACAAATCTTTTGTTTTTTAAATATTTATTTTTTATTTATTTATGTATACAAGAGCTGGGGTGTAGGCCAGAGGTGCAGGGGGTGAGAGGATTCACCAGAGACAGAGTGGGGAGCAGAACAGGCAGATTCCCAGAAATCCACTGCTGAGGGGAGAGTGGGTGAGCCAGGAGAGGTCTGCTGCTCCATGTGGGTAGCTCTCTGGCTGGCTGGGGATCAAGCTCAGGCCTCAATGGCTGGCGATAGCTTGATAGCACAGTCTTTAACACCCTGTGCCACCAGGAGGCTCAGCCCAGACAAATCTTAGGAAGCCACTGCCTTCCACCCAGCTGGTGGCAGGTGGTGGTTGACGCTCTGCAGCCTCCCTGGAGGCTGCCACCCCACCACCCTTGGGGAGCGCAAGGGTGACTGCTGTTGCCCAAGTCTCTGGGAGCTGCTGGGCTCCTGTGGGTCTCACACTAATTCTCCACGCTGGGTCTCTTGGCATGTGCCAGCACATTTAAAGCTACATGTGCCTGCTCATTGCACAGCCCTGGGGGGCGGCAGTGTCACTCTTTCCATTTTCTGGGTGAGGTTCTGGGTAAGGACAGCACAGACATTGAGCACATTTAAGTTACCTACGGGAGGTGAGGTTGGCAGCCTCACGCGCATGAAATGTGGAAACAGACCAGCTTGAATCTCCTTAACCTTCCTCGCCTGCTTGGATCAGACTGAGTGGGGGTGCCGTGGTGTGTGAACCCTCTTCTTGTGGCCACAGAGCAGTGAGGACACCACGCCAGTTAGGCCGGGGCCCTTCCTGCCTGCCATGCTGATGTGAATGGGTGACAGGAGCCAAAAGCAAGAGCCATCGGAATATTTACTATTAAGGCTCTGAAGCCCTGAGCAGGTGACACGGGGAGCTTTCCTCCTGATCCTTATACTCGGGATGCCTGCCCTGCTGGTGTAAACCTAACAGAAATACATTCTACTTAGTTACTTCAATCCCTGGAGATACAGTCTCTTATACTCAAAATATTCCTCAGAAAGGCGGTGTAGTTTGTAGCACTTCATTGGAAAATTCCTTTGCATATGTAATCCTCATATCAGCTGCTTCTTGCTGTTTCTGTTTGAGGAATGAGAAAGTAAGTGTGGTGGGGCGGTGGTGGGGGCGGGGGAGGGTTTGCCTTCTGTAGCTGGGCAGTGAGCTGGGCGGTCCTAGCACTCAGGCCTCAGTCTGTCTGACAATAAGTTTGTAATGTCTGTTTGCATCACGTAAAGACAAGTGAATGAAATCAGGAGATGGTGTTATAGTCTAATTTCAAAGCATAAAAGTGAGCCGAACAGCATTAGACTTGCCAATTTTTTTTTAAGATTCATTTATTTATTTGTGTTTGTTTGTTTGTTTAATTATTTATTTATTTATACAAGCACTGGGTATAGTCAGAAGTGCGGGAGGGTGAGAGAATTCGCCAGAGCGGGGAGCAGAGCAGGCAAAAGGACCGAAGCACACTGCTGAGGGGAGCAGCGGGCGGCAGGAGAGGTCTGCGTGCCATGTGGGACCCTCCTCCGGTGGCCGGGAGCAGCCGGGGATCGAACTGGTGCTGCAGAGGCTGCGGGCAGCTTCGCAACCCAGCGCTCAACCGCTGCGCCACCAGGGAGGCCCTAGACTTGCCCTTTACACACATGGGAGAGAAAGCTTGAATGTGGCACCCCAAAATCCTCGGCTTCTTTAGGTGCCGAGGATGGAGATTAACCATGTCAGAGTTGATCCTTTTTTTGGCGCAGGTTTTTTGTTTTTGTTTTTGTTTTTGTTTTTTAAAGATTTATTTATTTATTTATTTATTTATTTATGCATACAAGAACTGGGGTGTAAGCCAGAGGTATTGGGGGGGGGTGAGAGGATTCAGCAGAGACAGTAGGGAATAGATCTGGGAGATCCACTGAAAAACAATGCTGAGGGGAGCAATGGGGGAGGCCGGAGAGATCTGTGCCTTGTGGGTTGCTCCCTGGCTAGGCATTGAACTTGTGCTGCAGTGGCTGGCAATTGCTTGATCTTGCTGTCTTTAACCCCTGCACCATCAGGGAGGCCCCAAAATTTATTTATTTATGCATACGAGAACTGAGGTGCAGGCCAGAAGTGCTGGGGTTGGGGCGGGGATGAGAGGATTCTCTGGAGAAAGAGTGGAGAACAGAACAGGCAGACTGACTGAAATATACTGCTGAGAGGAGCAACAGGTGAGACAGGAGAGGTCTGCTGTGGTGCAGGTTTTTAGAGGAGAGGAGGCTGCACTTGATCAGTTTCAAAGGTGGGGAAACCCTTAATTCCTCCTCTGAATGGAGGAGTCCAGTCAGGCAGGGCCACAGACCAAGTTTTCAGTTCCTTTTTCTTCTCCCCATGCACGTGATCCTGAGTCATTCTATCATCCAGGCGCCGCCTAAGAACGCAGGAAAATATCTGAAACGGAAAGATTCTGAATGTAAACGTAATAGAGTGAAAAATTTGTGAGAATTGTTTCAGTTTGACATTTGAGTTCATTTCTGAGTCGTTAAGACTTGACCTAGTAAATCACAACCTGTTGATAAGTAAGACTTAAGACTCACTAGATACCACAACTGCCTTGTAAGCCTGGCCTTGACATTCAGAAACTTTGTTTGACTGCTATATGAGTTCTGTATCACCAATATTAATAAAAAGAGATATCTCCTATCTTAACTAGGACACAGAAACGTTCAGGAAAGGACTAGAGCCTTCCTCAGCAGTGCAGGAGCAGATAGGGAGGAGGAAGACGAGAAATTGCAGCAACTTAAAACAGTTTGTGTCCACCAGCTCTACAATGTAAGGACATTAAAAATAAGTATCTGTGAATTATGTCAAAATTGACATCTGTCTTAGTTATAATTGATCAATGTTTTTGTCAGCAAAGAACTTTATTTTATTTTTTTAAATTTTTAGCTGCCAGCAGAAAAATTAGAAGCACAGCATCAGATGGGGGTGTTAAGGGTCATTTATTTTGCCATGATTTTCAAATGTGGTTGGGTATTCTTCGCATTTGGAGAGTTTTGTTTTTAATGCAGTTTCTCAGGTTTTGTTCTGGGGGTTCTAACTCATTGAATCTTGGGTAAGAACTTCATAATCTGCATTTTTAAATATCTGCGTGATTGTGGTGGGCTAGGAGGTTCGATGGAGAATATCCTTACTGGAAGAAAAAAATAGCCACTATAAAAAAGAGAGAACAAATCATAATCTTTTAGAAAATATTACTTTTTTCTGAATCCATTTACTTTTTTTTTGGTTTTCCAGTTTACCCTGTTTCGTTGAGTCTAAGGTATTCATCTTTTTCATGAAATCTCTGAATTTGAAGCACCCTTAATAATGGTATCTAAGATGAAAAAGTTCTAGAGACCTGCTGTGTAAGGTTGTGCCTGCAGTCAACAACTCTGTGTCTTGCTCTTGTAGATTTCATGTTCTGTCCTTATCACTATAAAAAAAAGAACTTCAATGCGTGTGACTTCACTAGACACCCAGACGTGGTAGAAACTTCCTATGGAACCTGCAAGATCATTGAGTGCCAGTATCAGAACATCTCAGATTCAGTGAAATGCAGTCTTTTCCATTTATTTTAGTTTAAATTTAGGGAAAGCCCTAAAAATATATTTTAGTTTCTTTTTTTTAAGATTTATTTATTTATACATGCAAGAACTGGGGTGTAAGCCAGAGATGGGGGATTGTGAGAGGATTCACCAGAGAGAGTGGGGAGCAGAACAGGCAAATCCACTGAAATGCACTGCTGATGGGAGCAGCGGGTGAGTCAGGAGAGGTTTGCTGCGCCATGTGGCCGGGGATTGAACTTATGCTTCAGTGGCTGCGGGTAGCTTCATAGGTTGCATCTTAATCCCTTGTGCCCCCAGGGAGTCCCTATTTTAATTTCTGATGTGCAGATTCTAGCTGTTATGACTAGCCTCACCCTGTCAGCATCTCCTCCCAGCCGTGTGTTGCAGGCAAAGTTGCTAGATTCTTTCTGCCCAGCACAAGGGCAGTGTCTAACTGTCTGGCTGAGAAGGCGATGGAGTCTGCCTCGCACGCCATAGACTGGTGGTTCTGGTGCTCACAGTCTTAGGACCAATCTGTCACACTCTGATGTCTCAGCTCTGCCCCTCGATGTTCCACATGTGGTTGGTAATGCAACAGGGTGGTCCCCCTCTCCCTGTCCTATAACAGTAAGAGTGGGCAAGAAAGACCCAGCTCTGCTCTCACAAATCCCTGCACCTGTTCAGCTCTAGAGGTGCAAGTGGATCAGTGTTCAACTTTCTATCCAGTCTCAGCAGAAATAATTACTAACCCAAGACAGTCCTCTAAAGTCTAAAAGTTCAATAATGTATTTACTTGCTCATATTGTACACCTCTAATTATAAACCAGACTGAATTTAGATACAGAATTGTTGAGTACTTAAGATAATAACATTTAAGGACCTCCCCGGTGGCGCAGCGGTTGAGCTCTGGGTTGCGAAGCTGCCTGCAGCCTCTGCAGTGCTGGTTTGATCCCCGGCTGCTCCCCGCCCACCGGAGGAGGGTCCCGCATGCTGCGCAGACCTCTCCTGCTGCCCGCTGCTCCCCTCAGTGGTGTGCTTCGGTCCTTCTGCCTGCTCTGCTCCCCGCTCTGACTCTGGTGAATTCTCTCACCCTCCCGCACTTCTGACTGTACCCAGTGTTTGTATAAATATATAAAAATAAATCTTTAAAAAAAAAAGTCTTTAAAAAAAAAGATAATAACATTTAACCTTATTTAAAAATAGAAATATCAGTGAGTATGGTTGTGACATCTTGCTGGGTCTTGCTTAGTCAGTTTCAGAGGGCCGTGGTGGTAATGCCGGCCGGACTTAGCAATCAGTGAAGACAAACACTGTCTTGACTGTTCTTTGAACATGCACTGAGTTGAGTCTGGTCACTGAGGAAGGTGCTTGTGTTCAGTTACCGTGTCCTGTTTGTTCCCAGCATTCAAGGAGAAACCACGGTACCCCCCTAGTCAGGCCCAGGCGGCTCTACAAGACAGCCCCCCCGAAGCATACTCCTACAAGCAGTCGATGAGGAACCTGTTCAGAAACATTCCTTTCCTCCTGCTGCTGATCTCCTATGGTAAGTGGTTTCCTTTCATTCCCTTCGAGTGCAGGAAAGTGTTAATTGCTTTGTTTTTAACTAGTGGCCTGAGCTTTGATTAATAACAAGCTGGGTTTATTGACATGTTTACAAGGACAATCATCACATAGTCCAAAACTAAAAGCAGAAACTTCAGGCTGGATTTTCTTTCTTTTTTTTTTAAGATTTATTTTTTATTTATTTATGCATACAAGAACCAGGGTATAGGCTAGAGGTACGGGGGCGGTGAGGGTGGTGGTTAGTGAGAGGATTCACCAGAGACAGAGTGGGGCGCAGAACAGGAGAGGTCTGCTGTGCCATGTGGGTCAACTCCCTGGCCGGGTCTAACACTCAGGCCACCAGGAGGCCCCCACCAGAGCTAGCTTAATGCTTAACTCACATACTGTTTATTTTGTTGTTTTTATTGTATCAACAATTATCAAATACCAACTCAATATCTAACCGTGTTCTGGGTGCTCTGGGCTAGACGGAAGTGTGAGCTGTAGGATCCCTCCCTGAAGTAATTAGCGGCTTATGGGGGGTGGTGGAGGTGGGGGGTGATAGTGTAGACACATCTGAGAAGAAACAACCAGGTAGAGCCATTTGTGACACAGCAGTTAGCACTTACTGGACTGTGTGTGTGTGATTAGGTTAAAATCAGTTTAGTTTGGAATTTATAAAGGATTTTCATATAATTCCATTTAACTTTCTGAGATAGCTTTCTGAGATAGAGAGATTATGATGCCTATTTTATAAGTGAAGAATCTGAGTTCTTTTTATTTAATTTATTTGCATAAAACTCAAAAGGCACAAAGGATCTACAACAGAAGTCAGTCTCCCCAAGTTAGCCGTAACCCCTCCCTGGAGGCAGCCCGCTGTTGTCCTCGGCAGCTAACTGGTGAGCTGGTACAAACTTGACGTCAAAATCAGACAAGGATTGAGTAAGAGAAAAATTAAGACCAGTTTTACATAGGAACCTAGATCTAGAAATCCAAAATAAAACATCAGCAAACTTACAAAGTCGATAACACATCCTGACCATGTTTGGGTTCTATCAGGGGTGAGAACTGGTTTGATACTAGACATTCATGACTATCATTTACCACAGGACTAGCTGGAAGAAGAAAATTTACCCAATAGCTGAGGAAAAAAGCATGTGCTAGAACTGAATATTCATGATTAAAATCTCTAGAATGACTTTTATGAACCTGAGGTAGTTTTCTGTGAAAACTGTCGCAATCATTAGAATAAATGTGACCCTTAGAAGCATCACCCTTGGGGTCACTAAGAATGTCCCTTACAGACGCCTGATGTCATTCCTGTTCAGCCTCCAGCCAAGTCCCTCCTAGCCCATAACACACAGAAAGGAGAAGGTGTGTGAATGAGTGGGGGGAGCTGTGCCGTGAGGTACCCAGAGGTGAGCGGGCGATGAGCTCTGGCCCAACCTGGCCAGGGTTGGCATCGTAGATCAGCCCTGTTTATCCATGTGCTCCTGTGGCTGCTTTTGGACGACAATGGCAGAGTTGAGTAGTTGTAACAGAGACCACGTCACCTGCAAAACTAAAAATAGCCACTCTCTGGCCCTTTCCAGAAAATGTTTGCTGACCTCTGATCTCTAAAAAAGGTACAAAAGAACCTAGCACCATGTCACTAGGAGTGACATGGGCAAAGTTGCCAGCTCTCTGCCAGTGTGGGAATACCAGTTGCTTTCCTATGAAAAGGTACCTCCTGTAATAGCAGCCAAAACTATAGGATGCCAAGGACTAAATCTACCAAAATAAGCTTATAAATTAGAATAGGGGGCCTCCCCAGTGGTGCAGCGGGTTGAGTGCAGCACTGTGGGGCTGTCTACAGCTTCTGTGGCGTGGGTTTGATTCCCAGCTGGCCAGGGAGATCCCCACACGGCTCGCATACCTCTCCTGTCTCGCCCACTGCTCCCCTCAGCAGTGTCTTCGGTCTGTCTGCCTGTTCTGCTCCCCACTCTGTCTCTGGTGAATTCTCTCACCTTCCTATACCTCTGGCCTATACCCCCATGCTTGTATGAATGAATAAATCTTTAAAAATAAACAAATAAACAAACAAATAAATAAATTAGAATAGGGCCTCCTTGGTGGTGCAGGGGTTAAGTCCCAGCACTATGAAGCTATCTGCAGCCACTGCAGCACGAGTTCAATCCCCGACCAGGGAGCTACCCACATGGCACAACAGTCCTCTCCTGTCTCCCTGCTGCGCCCTCAGCACTGAATTTTAGTAGATCCATCTGTTCTGCTCACCATTCTGTCCCTGGTGAATCCTCTCACCCCTACCTCACACCTCTCGCCTGTACCCCAGCTCTTGTATGCATAAATAAATAAAATACATATTAAAAAAGCACCTGGCTAACTGGACTGTTACCCCACTTCCCACTGGGCTCCGGGTGCATCTGGCCCAGACTGGGTTGGCCTGGGGGGTAGGGCGGGAGGCTGACAAAGGAGGCCTGGGTGCTATGTGGGGAGCAGATCAGGTGGCTCCACTGAAACACACTGCCAAGGGGAGCAGCAGGGAGACAGGAGAGGTCTGCTGCACTATGTGGGTAGCTCCCTGGGCGGCGTACAAACTCGTGCTGCAGTGGCTGCAGATAGCTTCATAGTGCTGGGACTTAACCCCTTGTGCCACCAGGGAGGCCACTAGCCAGGCCTAGCAAGATCTCTAGCCCAGCTGTGGGCAGCATCCTGCTGTCTCCAGCTCAGATGGGGCTTCCAAGCTGGGGTGACTAAGGTGCCACAGATCAGCAGAGGCACAGCCCGGTCCCTGAACCCAGCAGAGCCTGGGACCTACCTGGGTCCCTTCTCGAAGGTCAGGGTATGCTACAGCAGAGAAGCCTGCCCCACGTCAGGTGCCTGACACAGCAGAGGGTTGTTTTTGGCCACATGCCCACTGTGGCTGGCATCGGGTTGGGCCCACCCAGATCCAAGCTGACGTTTCTGCTAGTACCCCCTCGAATGCGTGGCTCCTGTGACCTTGCACAGCTGAATGCTGGGCACCCCAGAGCGGCTCTCACACGGGGAGACCTGGCAGGGGAGAAGCTATAGAGGAACTTGCCTCTTGGATTATTCATACAGGAAAAGTAAAGTAAAATGAGATTGCTACATCAGACCTTACACAACAATGAATTGCAGTTGATTAAAGGGTAAAAATCAGAATGTCAAGTTTTAGAAGCCAGTGTAGGAAACCCTCTTTGGTAGTTTTAGAATTTCTTTCTGCAAAAAGTACAAACCCTAGGGGGCCTCCCCGGTGGCGCAGCGGTTGAGCTCTGGGTTGCGAAGCTGCCCACAGCCTCTGCAGCGCCAATTCGATCCCCGGCCACCGGGTGAGGGTCCCACATGGCACGCAGTCCTCTCCTGCCGCCCGCTGCTCCCCTCAGCAGTGTATTTCGTCGGTCTGCCTGTTCTGTTCCCTGCTCTGGCTCTGGTGAATTCTCTCACCCTCCCGTGCTTCTGACTGTACCCAGTGCTTGTATAAATAAATAAATATTTTTTAAAAAAGATTTATTTATTTGTTTGTTTGTTTATTTATATAAGCACTGGGTACAGTCAGAGGCGCGGGAGGGTGAGAGAATTCACCAGAGCCAGAGCGGGGAGCAGAGCAGGCAGACCCACGAAATACACTGCTGAGGGGAGCAGTGGGCGGCAGGAGAGGTCTGCGCGCCATGTGGGACCCCCCTCTGGTGGCCGGGGAGCAGCCAGGGATCGAACTGGCACTGCAGAGGCTGCGGGCAGCTTCGCAACCCAGCGCTCAACCGCTGCGCCATTGGGGAGACCCTAAATAAATAATTCTTAAAAAAATAAAAAAAACAGTACAAACCCTAAAGAAAAAGATTGATAAATACGATTACATGAAAATAGTGGTCTAAGAAGACAAGATGTAATCCATGAGAAAATGTCTGTGATGCGTAGAATCAACAAAGTCTTAGCACCCGCGATGTAAAAATAACTTCTGCAGCTCAGTGGACAAAGGTTGAGCAGTCCTGCTCTCGTTTTCCTAGACGTGAGCCCTGCTCAGAGCTGAGCCTCCCGGTCTCCTCTAAAATGCAGACCAAAGCCAGAGCTTGTGCCACACTCGGTGGAGCTTCCCACTTGGCAAGATTGTTTTCTTTATCTTGTACAAACAGATTTGGCAAGGACGTGGAGTCAAAGGACTCTGCTGGTGGAATAAACTGATGAAACCATTTTGAAGACCAGTTTGGCGCTATCCAGAAAGTAACTTTTTCTATTAGGTAAATACTTAGAGAAACCTTTATTATACTTGGGAACAAAAACATACTGTCTTTGCAGTGTTGTTGGAAACCGTGAAAAACATGAAATATCTATTGATAGGACAAGAGATATTAAAGTGAGGGATTCCCTGCTGGTCTAGGGGTTAAGTCTCAGCACTATCACCTCTACACCTGAGTTCGATTCCCGGCCAGGGAGCTGACCCACGTGGCGCAGCAGACCTCTCCTGTCTTCTTGTTGCTCCCCTCAGCGGTATATTTCAGTGGATCTGCCTGTTCTGCGCCCCACTCTGTGTCTGGTGAATCCTCTCGCTCCCACCCTCTGGTCTACATACCAGTTCTTCTACACCAAAGAGAGAGAAAGAGAAAGAGAATTAAAGTGAAGTGTGTGTATAAATATATATTTATATCTGTATCAAAACATAACCACACCATGGAATATTATGCAGCAGAGAAAGCTAACTAGAACTGAAAGTATCAACACAGAGCTATCTGAAAACGGTAATATTCTAAAACAAAAACAAATTTCAGAGAGATACAAATAATTATATAAAACTGAAATACATGCTGAATAGTTGTAATTGTTAGTGGCTGTAGTTATAAAGTGCTAAGCACGAAGATCAGAGTAGGGGTTACTTCTGAGAAAAATAGATGAGAATAAAATTGAAACATCTAAAAAATGAATCTGTATCAAAGATGGCAAAATCTTTAATATCTGACAAAGCTGACTGGTAAATACAGGTGTTTATCAAATAATTCTCTACAGTTTCGCATGCTTGAAATGCTTAATAATTTATTAAGCAGAGAGAAATTATTTTTAAGATTTATGTATTTATGCATACAAGAACTGGGGTATAGGCCAGAGGTACAGGGGGGTGAGAGGATTCACCAGAGAGAGTGGGGATAAGAACAGGCAAATCTACTGAACTACACTGCTGAGGGGAGCAACAGAGAGACAGGAGAGGTCTGCTGCGCCACGTGGGTCAGCTCCCTGGCTGGGGATCGAACTCAGGTGTAGAGGTGATAGTGCTGTGTAACCCCTTCCACCACCAGGGAGGCCCTGGAGAGAAATAATTTATAGAGGAAACATGGGGTTCTGACAAGTCATGTACTTCCTGACAACCAGCCGTAGGTGTTCTTTTGCTGCCTGTCCTGTGGTGAATACTGTCTTACCGCCACCCTGTGTGCAAGGGTGAGGCCTGGGGCCGTCTCCTGCCCTGGGCTCCAGCACGCTGGATGGGGTGACGTGTCCAGTCCATGCATCTGATCTGAACAGCCATGCGGGTGGGTGGCCAGTTTCTGTGGCCATAACCTCAAGTTGCTTCCTGCCAGGGCATGATAAGCTCTTCCACTTGCCTGTGAAACTGCCTGGAAAGCGCCTCCTCCTCCTAGTCTGGCAGGTTCCATGGCATGTGGGGCTGGGGCGGGGGTTACATTCCTGTCTCTCTTGTAGGTATCATGACTGGCGCCTTCTACTCGGTGTCCACACTGTTGAACCAGATGATCCTGACAGACTATGAGGTGAGTGTCTGCGTCTGTGCTGCAGCTGGCGGGCTTTGTCACAAGCGGCTGGGTCCCTGGCCTGAGGCCAGAGTTAGGACCTGGTTTAGTTCACATCTGGGGGACCCACAGAATGGAGAGCTGCCACTGCTTTGGCAATGCCCAAGTCTTACAATTTTTTTAAAGTTTATTTGTTTTTTATTTTTTGCGTAGAAGAACTGGGGTGTAGGCCAGAGGTGCGGGGGATAAGAGGATTCACCAGAGACAAAGTGGGGAGCAGAACAGGCAGATCCACTGAGTTACACTG
This sequence comes from Talpa occidentalis, assembly GCF_014898055.3. Taxonomy (NCBI): domain Eukaryota; kingdom Metazoa; phylum Chordata; class Mammalia; order Eulipotyphla; family Talpidae; genus Talpa; species Talpa occidentalis. The sequence continues at coordinate 69,763,296 of NW_023605194.1, read as the reverse complement.
CTGAGGGGAGCAGCAGGGAGACAGGAGAGGTCTGCTGCACGGTGTGGTCACCTCCCCGGCTGGCTGGAGATCGAACTTGTGCTGCAGAGGCTGTGGATAGCTTCACAATGTTGTGCTTAACCTTAACCTTGTGCCACAGGGAGGCCCCACTTTTTTTTTTTTTTTTAATAAATTCTCCTTTAAATAAATAGTGTCACTGGCTATGGGGAAAAAATTAGTGGAACCAATACAAATATAAGAAGAAATATCCAACTCTGACTCTTTTGAAAGGAGGAAGCACTTGTAATGTGGAAAAGTGTGATTCACCTCCTTTTCTGTCATCTGTGAATTATGTAAGTATCCTCATCAAAATCATTGTATTTCGGGGCCTCCCTGGTGGTGCAAGGGGTTAAGCATAGCACTGTGAAGCTGTCCACAGTCTCTGCAACATGAATTCAATCCTGGCGAGCCAGGGAGCAACCCACATGGCGCAGCAGACCTCTCCTGTCTCCCTGCTGCTCCCCTCAGCAGTGTATTTCAGTCAATCTGCCTGTTCCATTCCCCACTCTGTCTCTGGTGAATCCTCTCACCCTCCGCACCTCTGGCCTGTACCCCAGTTATTGTATGCATAAATAAATTTGTTTTTTTTAAATCATTGTATTTCTAATCAGAGGATTGAGGAAATTTTTGGCTTTTGATTCTTCTCCCATTTCCTGGTACACCCCCCCCCCCACCTCCCGGTTTTGGGAAAGGAAGCTTCTGTCTGCTCTGCCTGCCTCAACCCACTCAGCCTGACATGTGCCAACCTTCCTGGGGTGGCGTCTGCTTCATTCTGAGATGGCCGTTGGTTGGGGGGTTGAACCCCAAGTGTCTGGTTAACCCCTTCTTGACACCCCCAGGGAGAAGAGGTGAACGCTGGGAGGATCGGGTTGACCCTGGTGGTTGCCGGGATGGTGGGCTCCATCCTTTGCGGCTTGTGGCTGGACTACACCAAAACATACAAGTAGGTGAAAGTGTCTGTGTGTTTGTACACACGTGTGCATGCAGCCCATGTGTTTGGGGTTTTGAGGAATCTGCTTTCTATTTTAAGAAATGTAGACAATGCCACCATGGTGTGAAGACTTGGCTGTGCCCTCCGGGCCCTCCTTGCCCAGCGTGTCCCTGGTCTGTGTCCCTCCTCGTGGGGCCCACCCTGGGCTGGACCCCGCGCCTCCCCCAGTCAGCTGGGGCCTCATTTCTGCCCTGGAAAGAGCCCTTTCTGGAGACCATCCAGCTGGACACAGACTTCTCCTTTGTTGGGAGTTAAAAGACAGAAAAAAAGTGATTTTTTTTTTTCCTTTCAAAAATGTATTGCTGGGCATCAGGCTTTTTTTGGTTAAAAAGTTATTGGCTAAATTGCCCCTAAACTACAGGCCTGCTCACTGGGGATGTCATACTAAAAATGTCGTAACTTGTGCGTTTCTGTGGCGCCAGCATGGAGCTGATGCCAAAGGGAAAGTGGCGGCAGCCACTGGAGCCAGGCAAGGGGCTCAGGGTGGCATCTGGGCCATAAAAGGAAAGTCACGCTTTAAAAAAGAAAAAAAAGATTTATTTTGTTTATTGATGCATACAAGAGCTGGGGTGTAGGCCAGAGGTGCGGGAGGTGAGAGGACTCACCAGAGACAGAGTGGGGAGCAGAACAGGCGGATCCACTGAAATCCACTGCTTAGGGGAGCAGCAGGCAAGACAGGAGAGGTCTGCTGTGCCCTGTGGATCAGCTCCCTGGCTAGGGATCGAACTTGTGCTGCAGAGACTGCGGATAGCTTCATAGTGCTGAGACTTAATCCCTTGTGCCACCCCGGAGGCCCTCAAGTTTAAGCTTTAAACTCCATGCTTCACTAGGAACATTTTCCATAGATACAAATTTTGATAATTTTGAAAACCAAATTGTGCCTCTCCCAGGACAGGGTAAGATGGGTCCGATCAGCAGTTGCAGCATGGGTGTCATGGGGAGGCTGTGGTTCCCCAAACCAGCCAGCGAGTCCTGGACCAGCTCCAGTGTCCAGCAGCTCAGCTCCATGAGGGCGCTGGCCACTGGGAAGTGGTGTTGGATCCCACGAGTCTCCCTGGCCCGATGCAGCCTCAAGTTCAGGTGGCCCCCTGGGTGTCTGACCCTCGCACTGACCGTCAGAAGGTCCCACAACCCCCTCCTCTGGTTCAGTCAATTTGCTAGAGATCACCAGGTTGTTATAAAAGGACATAATAGGAGCGGCTGTGGGAGGGTGGTGGGTGGGCGAGGGTGGGCCACGCGGATCTTCCTGGGCACCGTTCTCTGCTCGTTGCCTGTTCTAGGCCCTCCGGGTCTGTTCACGGGCTCTGAAGGGTTTGTCACGGAGCCCGGGTCGGGGATGGACTTGCTGCTCCCTCGGTCTGGGGTGCCCTGGAAGCACTGGGCTCTGCTTGCGGGGTGTCCGCTGGCCTTGTGATGCCCTGCTGTTCTGGGAACCAGGAAATGTCATGCGCACAGATGAGCCACAGGTTCACGGGCACTGACGTCCAGTGAGCCTTTTTCAGGCAGACCACGCTGACCGTGTATGTCCTGTCCTTCGTGGGGATGCTCGTGTTCACCTTCACACTGAACCTGGGAAACATCTTCCTCGTGTTTATTACCGGAGGGGTGCTGGGGTAAGCATTGTGGATCGAGGTGGGCTGCCTCTATGAGTCTGAAGAATTAGTAATGTTGATCTTAGTTTAAAATTATCTAAAGGAGCTTTAATATTTTTAATTTTAAAGAATCTGTCCTATGCATATAAATTTATGCATTTCTTCAGAATGATAAATAATTATATATATATATATTTGCATGTAAGAACTGTGATATAGGCCAGAGGCATGGGGGTGAGAGGATTGCCCAGAGACAGTGGGGAGCAGAACAGGCGGATATACTGCTGAGGGGAGCAGCAGGAAGACAGGGGAGGGGTCTGCTGCACCCTGTGGGTCAGTTTTCTGGCTGGGATAGAACTCAGGCAGCAGCCATGTTAGTGCTGAAATTTAACCCTTAGGCCACCAAGGAGGCCCGATAAATTTTAAGTGGTGTTTTGGTGTGCTCTGTGTTAAACATGCATTAGCCTAACTTAATCTAAGTCTTACTTGGTTAGAAGAACAAATGACTTAGAGAACTAGAGGTCAGTTTTTCTCAGAATAAGAAAAATGGGATCTTCACTTCACGACACTGGTGACCGTGGCTACTGGGGCAAGATCCCCGGGCCTCGCTTGCCTAGACTGGCTTCAGAGCATTCACTTATGTGGTGTTCATGGCGCAGCCACCTGCAGAGGGACAGGCACGTCACCCCTCAGACACTGTCCATAATCCTGGGCTTATCTCCTAGTTTCTTCCTGACCGGCTACCTCCCCTTGGGGTTTGAGTTTGCTGTTGAGATCACGTACCCGGAGCCTGAAGGCACCTCGTCTGGGCTTCTCAATGCTGCGGCCCAGGTAGGTCCCCTCCAGCTGCCTTGCACCCCGGTATTGTGGGCAATGGGTGTGACCATAGTTGTTTGTTTGTTTTTTAAAAATAGATTTATTATGCGTAGAAGAACTGGGGTACAGGCCAGAGGTGTGGGGGGGTTAGAGGATTCACCAGAGACAGAGTGGGGAGCAGAATAGGTGCATCCACTGAAATCCACTGCTGAGGGGAGCAACGGGGAGACAGGAGAGGTCTGCTGCACCCTGTGGTTAGCTACCTGGCCAGAATCGAACTCAGGTCACAGTGGCTGCCGATAGCTTGATAGTGCTGTGTCTTACTCCTTGGTGCCACTAAGGAGGCCTCGTGACCATAGTTTTTGTTGAAAAAAATTTTGCTTTGAACACATTTTTCCAGATACCAAAGCCTGTGAACATGATAGTAAAGAGAAGTTTGGAATAAAATGTTAAAGACTCAAACACGGTCAAGATCATTCTCTTATTTTCTTCAGATATTTGGGATTTTGTTCACCTTGGCTCAAGGAAAGCTCACGGTGGACTACTGCCCCATGGCAGGCAACATCTTCCTCTGTGTCTGGATATTCGTGGGCATCATCCTGACGGGTGAGTTGGGGCATTTACCTGCACACATTCTGTGTCAGTTTGTCTTTATGCTTAATTTTCACATAGATGGCTTTTCAGTGATGCGGGAGAAGTCAAGCAGGCAATGAGATGAAAAGCAGGTTCGTCCTTGTGTTCATCCAAGGATACGCGTGTGTGTCCGGTTTCAAAATCACCACAGTCACGAAGCAGGAAATCATGTGCCAGAAGCCAGTGGGGACCTGGCCTGGAGGTGGGCTCTGCTCAGCAGTTATGGATGGCATGGAGCCTCTCCTCTGGGCTCCCGCTCCGCAGCCCCCCATCCTGGTAGCTGGGTGCTCAGGGGCCAGGCTGGGGGTTGTTAGCCTGCTCTCACGCTTATTACGTGTGATCCAGAGGACAAGGGCAGGGGTGAGACGGCACCAGGCTCCAGGGAATCCCGGATGTCCAGGCACATGGCATGAAAGGGCTCCAGGGCCAGGGTGTCATCCAGCAGAGCGTCCAGGCCCACGCGGCCTCCAGTGTGCTTTCACCAAGCTCCTTCCTCCCTGCCCTCTCTACCTCCTTTTTCCAACATGAGCCACACTGGGTGTCCTCACCGCTGACCGTGTCGCTTCTCTATTTCAGCGCTGATCAAGTCTGACCTGAGAAGACACAACGTGAACATAGGAGTCACGAATGGCGACGTGAAAGCTGTAAGTAAGGCGGTGTCAGTGATTACACTGTCAAGAAAAGCACACGGGGTAGGGTGTGACTTCACCCTTTTGGCTCAGCTGGTCATTCCTGAGCTGCCATCTGGTGACATCATGTATGCCCGACGCACTAGGTCTTCTCTTCTGCAGGTCCCGGTCGACAGCCCCACAGATCAAGAATCCAAAACCATCCTGACACCCACACAGTTAGAATCGGCAATTTGAGGGGAAAGAGGATGTTACCGATGTGTGAAAGCGGAGCAGGAAGGTCTTGGAGCTGAACACTTACTGGACACTTACTGGATGAGCCCTGAATGCAAACACTGTTTGGCTTAGTTGTTAATTTAAGCAATATTTTGCAGCCATCACCTACACACTACCATTCTCTTGGTGCCTGTTGTGTTTTATATTTTTTATTTGAGAGTATGCTACTTGATACCTATTTTTCAGAAGTGTTTCTCTTTTTTATAGAAAATGGAAGCATAAAACACTTTCTAAAACAGTAAGGCAGTCTAGTCCCTATAAGTACATAGTTTAGATATAAAAATATGCAGGGAACCGAGTACGTGTATCCCTCCTTGGCCCCTGGTCCGTCTTCTGACCTCCTGCCAGGCCCCTGGGTGACAGCCACACTCCCCACCCCAGCACAGCCTTGGGATGAGACTTGCAAGGACCTCGAAGTTTCATCCACTTCTCACACATTGTTGTGTGGTGCCTGGCACAGGTTGGACCCTCAGTTTTGATCTTGGACATATGTCCTGCCCAGGCATAGTAGCATGTCCCAGTTTGCCATGTGGCCTGTCGTGGTATTTTTTCACTGTGACTGAAATTAGAGTGCTTTTGTACCCATTGCCTTTTTTATTCTTTTTTTCAACATATAACTTCCTAGTAAGAAAACCCTATTTGATATGTTTCTGGCTTTCTCGTGATCTTGGTCAAATCTCATCCTTTGGCCTGGAAATGTCCTGAGAGCCTGAAATCCGCAGTGATGCCACTGGGCCAGGACTTCCCCCTGCCCCGTCTGTCCTCGTTCTGTTCTGCAGTGTCACTCCTTGACCTTGTCCTGCAAGTAAGACACCCAGGCGGGACTCTTTCTGGAGCTTCCGCGGGCTGCTCAGATCTGCTCTTGTGTGCACTCAGGTGGGGAGATGAGAACCAGCTATGTCCCTGCACCCACCACCACACTCTGTCTGCAGAGGGGGGGTGTGTCTGTCCACACTTCCACTGATGTGGGTAGAAGGGTGATGATGTCAGATCAGCTGGTTCATACTGGGCCCCTTAAACCAAAAAAAGCCAATCATGAATACTCTTGAATATCCTTGTAGTAAATTAGCAATTCTGATTTGAGCTCTGTCTGCATTGATTTATATGCAAATTTAACATTTTCTGCCATGAATTATGTAGCCTGACCTGGGAGAACCTGTTAGCAGAAGGAAGCTGGGATCAAGTCTGGGTCTAGATCAGTCTCTGCCACCCGGGGAACCCTGCTCAGCGTTTCTTCATCCGTGTGATGAACGTAGTCAGTCTCCCAGAGCCTCTTTGAATCTCAAATGCTTTCTTGTGGGGTAGACCAAATCTTTGTACTACAGGGACTTGAGTCCAGCTCATGAAACACTTGGATAAACACTATGGTTTTCACTTTAGACACAGAGATGCCCCAAATCTGGAGCCTGTTTATTTTATTGGTGATAATTCAGGCAGAACTACTAACCAGATCGCCTACTTCCTTATTTATTCGCATTGCAGGTTTTATGGCCAAAAATGTGTTTTAAAATCCTTCCTCCAAATAATTGTTTATATTTTTTACTGTTAATATTATTTAAAAGAATCATGTATCTCTTAAGTTCCTAAGTTTTGAATAAAGCACAGATAAAAGTTGGAATTCATTTCTGAAAAGCATGTGAGTGCATATTTATTTCAGGTGTTTTTCTAATTGATCAGATAATGGTTGAAACACAAAATGAATTGATAACCTTTGAGTTTTGAGTTTAAGTTGTCTGTGATATGTCAAAAAAGTCTGTTATATCTTTGGAATGTGGAGTGTTTAACCATTTTTATGTAAATCTTAATAAGTGATTTTAGAAAGAAACTGGGTGTTTGCAAAAGCTGTTGAATTCATAAATGGGAAAATATGGCTTTTGCTTTCTGTGAATGTTGTAGAAATGTTTTAAAAATGTTTATGTGTAAACCAGAGTGTTGCCGGAGAATTCTTGTCTGTCTTAAGTCACTCTAAATTTTGCTTTTTGTACTGTCTGTGTGCTTGTTCTTCAGTATTTCAACTTGAAATAAATTTATTTTTTTAATGTTAATTTTGTATGACTTTTTTGGCACAGAAGAACTGGGGTGCAAGTTTGGGGGGTGAGAGGACTCCCCAGAGAAGAGTGGGGAGCAGAACAGGTGGATCTACTGTTGAGGGGAGCAGCAGGGAGACAGGAGAGGTCTGCTGCGTCAGCTACCTGGCTGGGGATCAAACTCAGGCCGTGGTGGCTGGTGATGGTTTGATAGTGCTAAGAGTGTGACCCCTGCACCACCAGGGAGGCCCCAGCCCTGGGTCTTTCTGGCCTTAGCAGGGTTTAGGGTGACAGAGCTTCCCACGCACTCTGGGGCTAGGGGGCAGAGTGGGCACAGAGTCATTAGCTGCAAACCTGTGCAAAGCTTGTTATGCCTCCACAGGGGACCAGTGCCTGTGATTTACATGCATGCATGATGGATTGTCTACTGCACCATGCGCCTCTTGAAAGCACTATCTCGATGTGTAAGTTAAGGACACACGTCTCTGGGAGCCTAACATCTCGGGCAGGCACCTTATTGTCTGCCATCTGGAGAACGTAATCTTTCCAAATTTCTGTTCCTTCCTCTACTAGAGGCTGTGGTTCAAGTTAAGCAAAAAGCAAGTGTTGTGCCCGCGAACGACAAATGCAGCTCCCAAGAAATCAAGGACAGCTGATGCAAGCACAAAAGGGAGTTTAATACAGACCCCAGTCTGGACTCACGACGCTCAACGACTCAGCGGTGGATGGTGAGAGTCCCTAACTGGGGATACGGGAAGGTATTTATAGGGTTACAAGCAGGCTTAAATTTTAAAACAAGTTGGCAATTAAAAATTGGCTACTAAAAGGCATTTTTGGCATGGGCACAACTCAAAATTCAAGCGGATGGTTCGGGGATGCCGCAGTTTCCTTAATTGGTTGCTTTTTTTATCAGTGGACACCAGAATGGTCTGAGACTTTTGATATTGGGCGCCTGGCTAGCTCAGTCAATAGAGCATGAGACACATTTTAGGAGTGTTGCATCATTTTCCAGGAATCATCTTCCAGGAAAGCGAAACTTAAACCCAAAATTCTAAAATGGCAGTTAGACACACAAAATGGCGAAACAATGGTCAAGCGCGTAACAATTCGGTTCCACAGCAAGAAATGGGCCTCTCTGATGGCGCAGGGGTTAAAGTCTCAGCACTATGACGGTATTGCCAATGTCTGTGATCGCCAGTCTCTGCAGCATGAGTTTGATCCCCAGTTGACCCATAGGGCGCAGCAGACCATTCCTGATTCCCCTGTTGCTCCCCTCAGCAGTGGATTTCAGTGGATCCACCTGTTCTCCCCACTCTGTCTCTGGGGAGTCCTCTCACCCCACACCTCTGGCCCACACCCCAGCTCTTGTATGCATAAATAAATAAAAATAAAAATCTTGAAAAAAAAAAAGAAGCATGACGTGGGCCTCAAAAGATCAGGCCCATCATCCTCCTCATCAGCAACGACATCACCAGGGCCCTGCAGCAAGGGCCTTGGGCGGCCTGGCTGGGAAGGGTGTGGGTTTGGAGGGTGCGGATTTGACCTGATTGGTAGCAGCTGCCACGAGAATCATTACTAGACAAGATTAGCTGCTTCCGGGGCATGTGGGTGCAGCCTAGCTACACCCACAGAATGTGGGACAAGATGAAAGAGGCCCAGGGCACCAGGAACAAGGCGAGTTATCCTGTGGCAGGAAGGAGGGTTTATGAGACACCCGCGTTGGGGGACGCCACCCACCAGCCCAGACCCTTGGCAAGGCTTCTTCCTCAGGGCCCGCCCCTCACACCGCAGGAACCCACAGGGCGCTAAGCTGAGTATCACCAGTGCTGCCACGTGGCTGCATAACCTGCACAACCCATATGGTATGTTATGCTTTCTCTAGTTGTGTTGAGCTGTAATTGACGGACCACATGGGGTTTGGGAGGCACAACATAGAGATGTGATATTTGTACATTTTGTGAAATCATCACCCAATGAGTTAACAGTCATCACCTACTTAGTTCCAATTTCTTGTGATTAGAACGTCCAAATCTACTCTTCTAGCAAGTTTCCAATAATTGTTATTTCAAATAGCTGCATACTATTCCAATGACGGGCCCTGGTTTCCTTCCTGGCCGCCTGCACCTCCACATTCACTCCCTGGTCGACACTATCAAGCACCTATGGGCTCTGCTGGTGCTGGAAATGCAGCGGTGACCGTCTCTGGAAACGCTTGATGATGGCACAACCGGAGTCCTCGGCAGGACACACAGATGACCCGGCTTGGGTGGCCGCCGCCTGCCTGCAGCCGGGCACACTCAACTCGCATGCTTGGCACCAGGCCAGGCCTTCCCCTTCTCTTCCACATTGCTGCTTTGTGCCCTCCACGCCCCAACCCAGTACTCACACCCTTCAACTTTCTCTCAAGGATTTCACCCCATGAGCTGGGCTGCCAAGGTGGAATACGATTGTACTTGCATCTTAAATTGGTCTTTGCTGTCTGGACAAAGGTGAGACAGCCTCAGGTGTCAGGAGGGCAGACTGGGGTGGGTGGGGGGTAGGTGGGGGGTCTTTGTACCTCCTGTGCCCTGCAGTCACCCTGCTTTAGACTGGTCTTGGTGCAGCTATAATCTGGGTTTCTCCTTAGCCTGCAAGCCTGGCCCTAGACCCACACCGGCACAGAAATGGGGGCAGCACCCTCTCTACTTGGTGCTACTGCCTCAGACTCTGCTGAAATGTCACTGGATTGCTACGAGAATGTGAGTGCACAAGTGTGTCTCCTGTGTGCACATTTACATATATCTGTGTGGATGTGCATGTGTGGTTCGCGTGCCCATGGGGAGTGTGTCACGCATGTACGTATGTGTGTGTATAGGTGCATGATGAGCGTGTGCCTGTGTAACGTGTGTGCGTGTGCATGCGTGTATGTTTTCTCATGAAGCGAGTGTCCACTACCAAGCCAGATTAAGGCCCGGCCAGGGAAGTGTGGACTCGGCCTCACTGTCCTGCACGACTTCTGAGAAATGGGGTAGGAACACGCTCTTCACCAAGCCTCCTCGGGGACCCTAGTGCTCCTGGGGCCCATGTCCCTGGCACACGGCGCCCCCCCCCCACTGACCCTCAGCTGGCCCTGGCTTTGTCCAGTGCCCACCCTGCTGACAGAGGTCCAGAGGCCCCAGACATGCACCAAAGCCCAGCGGTGCGAAAGGATCTGGACACAGTGTTAGTCTCAGGCTTGGGCACTTGGCAACACGTCCCCACCCTGGGGTGCTCGTCCCTGTGCCCAGGAGCCAGGCGCCCTCAGCAGGGGTGCTCTCTGCATTCCTCCCTCAAACATGTCTCAGGGCTAAATATTTGCACCACAGTGTAGCTGGCGGGGAGTGGGGGAGCTATCTGTACCCCACCCCAGGCCAATGGACACGGCTGCTCCAGAGGCTCCGAATCTGCTGGTCTAAGGTGAGACCTGGGCGTGCGTGTCCACCCAGTTCCCAGATGAGGTCAAAGCAGTGGCCCTGGGACCACTGGCCTGCAGGGGCCACTGGCTGGCCTGGCCTCTTCCAGAGGTGTTCATGGCCCCATAGCCCCCCCATGCTCCCCCTCCCCTCCAACACCTCCCTTCCCCACCACCTCCCCAGACTGAGAATGCTGTCTGGCTCCTCTTTTCCCCAATCCAAAATGGAGGCTTTGTGTTTGCCTGGAGTGTTGCAGAAATAACTTCTAGCCTTTTACCCAGGCAAGGGAAGAACAAGGGGTACTTCAGGAATGGTGAGGACAGAAGCAGCTTTATTACTCATGCATGAGGTCTCAGACCTGGGTAGTCCCGTAAGGTCTGAGCACCTGTCTAGAGACAAAGGGTTTCTTTCATACACAACCATCTTACATTGATAACATTGGTTAGCAAGCACAACTATTTGCTGTAAAACTGCTAGACAAAGGGGAAAGATGGACATTGGGGGATGTCCTTCGAGAGATAAATCAGCTTGGCCAGCTCTCCGACCTTGTTAAAAAGTAACCTCATTTAGATAAGCTAAAATTTAGATGGGACGCTCTCTAAGGAAAGGTTTATCAAGTAAGCAAACTTGTTATTTACAATTGCATTGGATTATTTACTGCACCAGGCTTAAGACCCTTTAGCGGTAAAGAATAATTTGCTTGGCAGTTCCTTTTCAGAAGAGGAACAAAGTAGAGATTTGACTCCTCCCACACCCCAGTTCCGAGGGGGTGGGGGCTGCACCTGTGACCTGTTATGGCGCACTTTCTCACCTGCAGGGCCACAGCCTCCTGAGGAGCAGGCAGCCAGGCAGCCAGGCCGCCTATAGCCGGTCTCTGCCCATCAGGGCCTTGCTCCTCTCTCCCGGACCGGGCCGTTGAGTTAGAAATCCAGGAGCATGGGGGAGCCCAGGATGCTGCAGGGAGAAGGGCTGGAAAACCCACTCGGAGGAAAGTAGCTTCCTCCCCGGTGAAGGCTGAAGATAGCACTCACACCCCAGCCCCTGGTATGGAGGAAGTTTCAAAGGAGACAAGAGGGTCACCCCAGAAACTGGGCAAATCACCCCCACTTTCAGCAGAGTTTGAGAACCCGAGGCTTGAAAACCCCTCTTCTGGGGGAGGGGGAGACGCAGTGGTCCTGATGTCTGTGCTTTCAGGACACCCAGTGGCCCCCAGAGACACATAGAGTCAGGTGCACAGGACAGCAGCTCCCTTAATTACTTCCTTCTAGAACTGCCAGTGAGGGGCCCCAGCCTCTCCTAGACCCATGTCTGTTTTCCTTGTATCATTTACAAGGACAGCGAGTTGTAGGGGGAGGGCCCCTTTGTTCTTCCTCTTCTCTAAATTATCTCTTCAAGTTCAGGACTTTCTCTGGGCTGCCATCCCAGGAGTTAATTATGGGAGTTGTTCTTTCATTCAATCAACAAATTCAACAGCATTTTAATGCAGGGCTTGGGGCTGCAGAGGCCACCCAGCCCCTGTGAGACCTCTAGTTTTCTGTTTTTATCCCACAGACACCAGCGTCTCTGCTGTCCACAAAAACTCCAGATGCATTTAAAACCCGAGCCCCAAGTCCTTGTTCTAATCTCAAATTTCTCTCTGCACCTTTTCTGCCGACTTTCCCAAAGGGACCCGGACCTGGTATATTTTGCCTGTTCCTGTCACTTCATCGCCTTCCAGGGGCCCGTGAGCTTTTTAGTGATGGAAAAGGCCCCCCTGAATTTGAATGGTTTGCAGGAAGCCTATCTGGCACTGGGGACCAGATTGTGTGATAATTAAGTTCAGTTTGCACAACAATAACCAGGGATGCTGCCAGTTAAAAGAAACAATCCAACCCTCCCGCTCAGATTATTCAAGCCCACTGCCAAAAACAGAGTCCTTAGACCAGGGTGGGCTGCAACTTCCTCAGGGGCCTCCCATGGGTCCCTGCAGCAATGGGGTGGGGCCAGCTTTTGCCTTTGAAGGTTTTTAACCCTTCTTTGCAGGGCTGCCTAGGCTGCCCATGAGCTGGGGGCGTCCTCCTGAAAGCAGGGGTGCTGGGTGTCGGATTACATCCCTGGCTCAGGAAGGAAGCCCCAGATAGCCAGCTGGGGCATCATCAGGGCTGGGAAAAGTGCTCCTGGGTGGTCCCTCTACAGAAGGCCCACTGGCCGCCTCACGGATCCATTAGCAAGCCGAGCTGCTGAGGGTCCCACTGTGGGGTCTGATGACAATGATGGAGGACAAGAATAGAAAGACTGAAAAGGAGACCAGAAACCTGACTCACAAGGAGGTGGGGATAGAGGGAAATAACATAACCATTAACCTAGCTATAGAGGTCAGATCCTTGGGCACTAGTGCCTTATCACAAGGCAGGAGACCCAAGCAGGATCAGATGCTATAGGGCGTGGAGCACAGATGTGAGAGCAAAGATACAGAGATTGGGCCCATTCTGGAATCTCTGCTCCTCATCTTGGAATTGTTAGGGGGAAAAGGATGTCCTAAAGCTAATTCCATACAGGCTTTGTGGACTCCACTCCCACCCCAGGCCAAAGCCAAAGACACTGGGAACTCCAAATCCCATCACCACCAAAGGGAAGGTGGCTGGGACCTGAGGGTGGGGTTCAGCAGCCAGGTTGGTATAAAGCCAGACACGTGGGCTTTGGGGGGCTCCCCCATTTTGGCTCTCGGCCAGCTCGCAGCGTCCGGCCAGCTCTGAGAGTGCTTTTTGGGTTTCCAGGTCAGTGGATCGGGTAGGACGCATTAAAGACTTTATTTCCCTATTTTCTCCCTGAGTTGTACATTTTCCTCATTTCCCTTTCCCTTGTAAATAAACCTTTTATTAACCTTTTGTGTGTGCCTGTAGTGGAGTATTAATACGTCCCTTTTAAGTGTGCGGGTGAGGACCCACAGCCAGGAACCCGTTCAATATTGGGGCTGCTCTATAACAGAATCTCCGGTCCCTTTTGGATTCTGCATGTTTATACAAAATCAGCAACAAACTGAAGGCTCACACGGAGTGACCCCTCCCAAACAGAAAAGGACTGTATCAGTACAGTACAGTCTCTGCACAGGCTCGGGGCAGCACTCCCACTGCCCACCTGTGACTATGCAGGTGCTTCTCTTCACCACTCTCTCCCTCTGCAGGGCAGCAGCCTCCTGCCTGCCCTTGACCTGTCAAGGCCGCCCGCCTGCAACCACGCAGGCCTCTCTCAGCAAACATGTCCCTTCTGGGACAGCTCTTCCTGCTCACTTATGTCTATGCAAGTGTCTTTAACTGTTTTATCCCTTTCCTAGTAAACCTGCCCTTTTTTTTGATTAATTTTTAAAAAAGTATTTATTTATTTATACAAGCACTGGGTACAGTCAGAAGTGCGGGAGGGTGAGAGAATTCACCAGAGCCAGAGCAGGGAACAGAACAGGCAGACTTGTTATAGGACAGGGTTGGGTGGGGCAGGGAACCTCCCCCTTTCCTGGGGACCACCCTGTTACAGACTGACTGAAATACACTGCTGAGGGGAGCAGTGGGCACGGCAGGGGAGGTCTGCCTGTTGGACCCTCTTCGGTGGCTGGGGATCAAACTGGCGCTGCAGAGGCTGTGGGCAGCTTCGCAGCCCAGCGCTCAACTGCTGCGCCACCAGGGGAGGCCCTAAACCTGCCCTTTAAATATAACTAATGTCTCTGTTTCATGGAGAAACTCGCCTGGGAAAATCTCTGTGTGGCACTGAATGGGAAGCTCTGGTGACACCTTTCCCAGAGTGAACCCAAGGACCCCACACTCCAAAAACCTTATCAACAACACGCGCCATCTGGAGGCAGCGTTACAATTCCCCATGGGCTTCGTCTCTGAGTCCTCCTGTGGCCATCACTCCCAAAAGGCAGGGGGACAGGTGCTGCTCATATAACTGGCAGTGCCAAAAATTGGCTGGGGTTGGGGTGTTTCCGCATTGCCCTGACCCCCACCCCCAACTCAGCCCCAACAAACCCTTTTTTACAATAAAATGCCTCCTGTGTCACTGTGTCCAAGGTCAGGGGACTGGGTAGAAAGCCTTTCCTCCTCGTGGACTCGGGCATCACCCCCAGGGCTGCAGAGTGCACTGCACATGTTGGAGAGGATCTCCAGCACCCCTGGGTACCCTAAGTTCTTAAGAGTCCCAGGGAAAGCAGAACCAGGTTCGCCCTGGACCCTAGCTGAGGTTCTGACTCTTTGAGGAGCAGGAGGGCCTGCTGCTCTCTGGAACCAGGGGCCAACAGCAGTCTCTGAGCCGGGCCAGGGGTCATCAATTTGCTCTCAGCAGCCACTGCCTGGCCATTGTGTGGGTCCCCATGAGAAGGGAGCACCGGGGTCCCCAAGTGGAGACACTTGGGGTTTGGCCTTGGACTGTACTCTGAGTGTTTTTGTTTTTTTTTTTAAAGATTTATTCATTTATTTATATAAGCACTGGGTACAGTCAGAAGCTTGGGAAGGTGAGAGAATTCACCAGAGCCAGAGCGGGGAACAGAACAGGCAGATCAACCAAAGTACACTGCTGAGGGGAGCAGCGGGCAGCAGGAGAGGTCTGCGCGCCATGGCAGCAGGAGAGGTCTGCGCGCCATGTGGGACCCTAGCCGGTGGCTGGGGATCGAACCGGCGCTGCAGAGGCTGCGGGCAGCCTCGCAGCCCAGTGCTCAACCGCTGCGCCACCAGGGGAGGCCCTGTACTCTGAGTCTTAAGAGCTGTGCAGGAGACAGACTTGGCCAAGGCTCTGCCCAGCCTGTGGACCCTGTGTCTTCTAGACCCTAATCTAAGCGCCTGCCTTACCTGTGACCTGCTGCAGCGGCTGGGCTATTGTTCACGCTGTGGCCACTGGGTGGCGGTGCACGCTCTTCCTGCTCTAGAGTGGACTCAGTCGGGTCACCGTGACTTGTCTACTCACCTTAATCCAGCCCCGCTACTGTGTGCCTTTGGGCAGGTTACCACCCAACCTTCTCAGCAGCTTTTCTGATTAGCAGGTCTGAGGTGGGACTGAGAATTTGCCTTTCTAGTAAGTTCCTAGGTGACTTGGCTGCTGTGGTCAGGGGACCATGTCTCTGGGGCCAAGGCCCCTTCCCAGGCCCTCCCCTAGCTGCCCAGGGGCCGGGATCAAACTCTCCATCTCACAGCAAGCAGGTGGAAGTTGTCGTGGCTCTCCTTCTTGAACGGCACCTCTGCCTGCACTACCCCTCCCCCCCCATACACACAATGTCCTTTGTCACTGGATCCCTTAGTCACCTCCACTGGGGCTCTCAGTGGACAGACATGTAACCTTCCCCAATCCCAGGACTCAATAGAGGCGCCAGGGGAGCTGGGATGGGACCCAGAGGGGAGTAAGTGGAGAAGGTCAGAGGAAGCCAAGGGAGTGAGGCTGCACGGGCCCAGGGCTGGAATGGGGACACCCCTCCTTCTGTCCCCCTAGCCCTTCCCCAGCCCCTGTGGCTCTGGCTGAGTTCTCACCAGTGGGAGGGGGTTGGCTAGGGGGGGCTGGCCCATGAAACACTCCCACGGGGTGTTCCCCCCCACCACCCCGTGTACCTCCTGGAGTCCCAGGCAAGCTGTGGTGATGGGGCCACTGACCCTCAGTGTCCACCCTGCAGGCCCCCCACCCAGGAGAGGAGGATGCACCCCTGAAGTCAGGGCCCCCTAGAGCAGCAGCAGCCTGGCTTATGCGGAGCAGTGCCTCTGGGGCCATCCCCACGTCTGCCTTCTCTGCACCTCCACTGGCATGTCACCTGCACCTTGGAGTCTAGTTCGTGTTTACCCGCTGGAAAGCTGATCTGATGTGGGCAGCTGGTGGGCCTCACACCCCAGGTCACCGAGTGATAAGGGGGCAGCTATTGGCACCAGGCGGAGGCCAGAGCTGAGCCCTCCATGGCCAGCACATCCACACCAGGCCACAAATCCTGACTGACGCTGAAGCTGAGCTGGGAAGATGCGGTGTAGACACAGGGACAGGGATTTGGGATCCATGAATTTTCTGGCTGCTGAGTGACTTGCTAAGTGCAGTATTGTTGTCTCCAGGTGGCCATCAACCCCAGCATTGTTTTTTGATTATTTTTTTTTATTAAGACTATTTTTTTTTTAAGATTTATTTTTATTTATTTATACATGCACTGGGTACAGTGAGAAGCGCAGGAGGGTGCGAGAATTCACCAGAGCCAGAGCAGGGAGCAGAGCGGGCAGAAGGACCGAAGTACACTGCTGAGGGGAGCAGCAGGAGGCAGGAGAGGTCTGCAGCCATGTGGGACCGTCCTCTGGTGGCCGGGGAGCAGCCGGGGATCGAACCGGCACTGCAGAGGCTGCGGGCAGCTTCGCAACCCAGCGCTCAACCGCTGCGACACCAGGGAGGCCCTGGTTTTTTTTTTTTTTTTTTTTAAAGATTTATTTATTTATTTATACAAACACTGGGTACAGTCAGAAGCTGGGGGGCGGGGCGGGGTGAGAGAATTCACCAGAGCCAGAGCAGGGAACAGAGCAGGCAGACTGACGAAATACACTGCTGAGGGGAGCAGCGGGCGCAGCAGGAGAGGTCTGCGTGCCATGTGGGACCCTCGCCGCTGGCTGGCCGGGGATCGGACCGGCGCTGCAGAGGCTGAGGGCAGCTTCGCAGCCCAGCTTCCAACCGCTGTGCCACCAGGGGAGGCCCAACCCCAGCATTCTTGATGGAGGAAGGAGGAAAGGAACACGGGACTGGGGCGACAGGGGCATGAGGGAGTAACGTGCAGGTCTGGGGAACTCTGGGGACTCAGCAGCTTCCCCAGGGGCCCCCCTGCCCTCTGCTTATTTTTTTAAAGATTTATTTATGCATATATGAGAACTGGGGTATAGGCCAGAGGTGCGGGGGGTGAGAGGGTTCACCAGAAACAGTGGGGAACAGAACAGGCAGACTCACTGAAATACACTGTTGGGGGGAGCAGCGGGCGAGGCAGGAGAGGTCTGCTGCGCCATGTGGGTAGCTCCCTGGCTGGCTGGGATTGAACTTGTGCGGCAGAGTCTGCGGACAGCTTCACAGTGCTATGCTCCCTCTGAGCCACCAGGGAGGCCCCCTTCCTGCCCTATGCATTGCCTCCTCTAGCCTGACCTTTGGAGGTGCTCCCTCGGTCACAGGCGCATCCCCAGCACCGAGCACAGGACAGGCACACAGCAGGTGCTCAATAAACACCTCATAGAGTGAGTTAGTGGGAGAAGCACATCTGCCTGGAACTTGGCTGCCAGAGCCTGTCCACCTGGGGCCTCAGGTCACGCCTCTAGGGGCAGTGGACCCCTGGCTGCTTCTGCTGAGCACCCCCTGCCATCACCCCACCCTCCTTTCCTGAAAGTGGGTTGACACCATCAGAGACCAGCTGGCCCTGCGGGCCTCACACTTGGCTGTGTCAGATTTAGATTCATATTTGTGGGGTTCTGATACCCAGACCCACTCCTGAAGATCCAACTTGGTGGGTGAAGCCGCAGCTCCCTGGGGGCTCTAACCAGCGTCTAGGACACTCAGGAGCTCATGGAACCTCTTCGTTTCACAGACCAAGCCTCAGAGCTGGGAGGGGGTACATCCAGGATCATCCGCTAGGTCTAGCAGGGTTAAGCCCTAATCCAGAGTGCTCATCTCTTCTCCAAATACATGGCCGCCAACCTCTCTGAAAATACATCTCAGGGTCTCCTGGCTCAAGTGCAGAAGGTTCTTCCTTAGGTCAAGGCCTTTGGGCCTCAACTTATCTGGTGGGGGGAGAGCGCCAGAGCCAGCCTCACGCGGCCCCTCCTTCGCCTTGGCCTTCTGGGGTAGAGGTCCATGCATGCTGCCCCCTCCTTCCTGGCTAGGCTCTCTGTCCACCGCAACTCCCCAGGCCAAAGTGTCCCCATCGTCCTCCCCACAACCTGAGCTGCTCCCCAGAAAGACCTAGAAGGAATGAGTTGTCTTCTGCTTTTCTGTGTCTCCTCTCTGGGGCTCTGGGCCCCAGCTCTGTAAAGCGAGGGCCCCAGCAGGCCCATTTTGTCCTCCACAGCTGGAAACAGCTCACTCGAGCCACGACTTTGGAACACAAATAATCTTTCCTTTATTAAAAGAAAAAGAGAGCAGCAGCCAAATCTCTCAAGGACAAAGCCTTTGCTGAAAGATGACCCCGAGAGATAAGCGGCCCTTGAAGCAGCAAGGCCCAGACACCCCACTCCAGGCATCCCCACAAGTATGCTGGGGGCTGGGGTGCTATGAACCCTCAGTCCCA
Source organism: Talpa occidentalis (assembly GCF_014898055.3). Lineage (NCBI taxonomy): Eukaryota > Metazoa > Chordata > Mammalia > Eulipotyphla > Talpidae > Talpa > Talpa occidentalis. Next base: position 69,744,614 of record NW_023605194.1, on the reverse strand, counting down.
GCCCATGGGCCCACTGGGATCTTGACTCTCAGCTTCTCCAAACCCTACCAGGAGGACATCTTCCAAGCCCTGTGGGCAGAGGAGGCTGCTTCCTTGTTCACCCCCCTCCCCCCCCAGGCTGCTCTGCCCCCAGGCGCCTGTACTCCCCTAGCAGTTTAATGTATTTATTTGCTTACTTGTTTTTGCAGTGTGGGTTCTTTTCAAACATTTTGGGGGGATGACAGTGGTTCATAGCACACAGGTTCCAAGTATAGGGTTCTCCCTGGACATGATGCCTGGACCTGAACACTGGCCCATCCTCCGCTCTCACCCCTTCACCCATCACCCGCCCTCCTGGCCTTCACTCTGTGGCTGCTGCTCTGTCGGGGGTGCTGCCACTCTGCCTGCTACTCTGTAGGCTGGTTTGCCCCCCACCCCCGCCTCACTTTGGGGAGGTCATGCTCTGGGGTGTAGGTCCCGATGCCTGGCTGTCCCTCATGGCCCTGTGTCTGCCAAAAGGCAGGGGTTAGTCTCAGCTATCACCACTGTGGCCTGAGTTCAATCTCTGGCTGGGGAGCTGACCCCCACGGCGCAGCAGACCTCTCCTATCTCCCCGCTGCTCCCCTCAGCAATGTGTTTCAGTGGATCCTCCTGTTCTTCTCTCCACTCTGTCACTGGGGAGTCCTCTCACCACTGCACTTCTGGCCTGCACCCCAGTTCTTCTACACAAAAATAAATCTAAAAAAACCCACACAGGGAAGTGAATGGGGGGTTGTCTGTGTGCCTAGCATGACTCATGTGTGAGGGACCCCGATGACAAAAAGGGGTTCTGAGCTGCTGGCAAAGAGGTTTCTACCTCTAGGCTGGCGTCATTCACCCAGACGCCACCTCTGTGGACAAGCAGCCCATCTCCTGCTCATCTCCAGCTTCTTCACAGCTGCCAAGTCACTCCAATCCCCGCACCCTTTCTCAGGGAAGAAGTGAGCAGAAACTGGACGATGGAGGGGAGCAGTGATGATTTCCCCTCTGCAGGGAGCAGTGGAGCAGCGGCTCTGGGCCCATCCTGCCTCTGCACAGGAAGGTGAACCCAGCACCCTCTTGGTCCCTGGACTTTGGCTCAGGTAACGCAGGAGCCAGGCTTGGTTGACAGGGCAGCGGTGGTTCATGTGGACCGGGCCTCAGTGGGGACACAGCATGAAGTCTAAGAAGGGGGTGCTCTCTGAATAAGGGGTGCTCTCAGATGAGGGGGCGCTCTCAGATGAGGGGCGCTCATCCAGGTCTGCTCCAGCTATGTGGGCTCAGTTTTCTCCGGAGCGACTGGTGAGCCAGCTTCTCCTTCTCTGCCCCTGGTCTTCATCCTGAAACTCTAATCGCTGGACTTGAAAGGCCACGGAAACTCAGAAATGAGAGAAAGTGACAGGTTTGCGGGATGAGAGGAGGGAGGAGGAGGGGAGAAACTTCACCCCTCAAGGGTGTTTCCCTTGAATGGGTGGGGGGGAAGCTGAAGAGCTTTCCAGCCGAGAGGACGCTAGTTTTTGTCCAAGCGGGCTGATTCTACTTGAATTATTCAGAGCATTTCCTCTCCTGGCCCTTTGCCGTTGTCGGTATGGGCCTCAGTGTTTGTTCTGGGGGTGACTGTAAGGTCCTGGGTGGGGGTTCTGACCACGCTGAAGGCCTAGTCCAGCCCAGGGACCCTCGCCAAGTCCTGTGTCACTGCCAGGCCCCTCACCGGCCTCTGGATTCCTGCTCTAGCATGGGCAGCTTGGGGGGGTCACCTCCAAGACTGACCTGCCATCAGCCAGTCTTCTGGCGGTGGCTCCTAATTTGTTCCTAGCTTTGCATGCCACCACCGCGGTCTCACCCTCTCAAGCTAGGCTATCACCATGGCCAGGTTCCGTGTCCAGGACAGAGGACACGAGAGACTGGCAGAAACCCAGGGCCATAGCAGACCCTGGAGAGCCAGGGGTCAATTCTCTGCTTTGCAGATGGAGACGCTAGGCCCCAAGCAGGCAAGTGACCTGTCCTGGGTCACACAGCTTCACCAAGTGAGGAACATGAACTTGGGCCAGGCCTTAGGACAGTGGCCTCTGCTCTGTTCATTTCCCCTGCTCTTCTATTTCTTACAAAATTGAAAAAAAGACTTTTATGGGCCTCCCTGTTGGCACAAGGGGTTAAGACGCAGCCACTGCAGCATGAGTTTGATCCCCGGCCAGGGAGCTGCCTACATGGTGCAGCAGACCTCTCCTGTCTCCCTGCTGCTCCCCTCAGCAGTATATTTCAGTAGATCCACCTGTTCTGTTCCCCACTCCGACTCTGGTGAATCCTCTCCCCCCCACACACACCTCTGGTCTGCACCCCTGTTTTTGTATGCATAAATACATAAATCTTTAAAAAAGAAAAAAAGCCTTTCGTGGAAGGGGTGTTTGGTGGCCTGCACAGAGGGGCTGCCCTTACTTTAAGGGCCCTCTCCAGCCCGGACTCTTGCTCAGCAGAGGCCACAGAAGTCAGGGCCTGGCTGGCCTCCCGGGTCCAGTGTCACCTGTCAACTAGGGTTTAGAAGAAATTTATTCATAGTGACTAATGTCAGAGGGTCGGTGGGCGTGTCCACTTGTGAGTTTTGAGGGGTTTGTAACCGGGATTTTAAAGGATGTAGTAGTGTGCCCTCCCCTTGCCTGAGCGACGCATCACCCGTGGGTGCCGCAGGTGACCTGGCCCCTTGCTAGGGAAATGCACCTTTAGCGACCAGCCTTCCTCTCCCTCAGGGTCATTTCCAGGGTGGCGCGGCTTCCCCTCAGCTTCCCACCGCCGCCAGCGCTCCCGGCGCCAGGCCCCCTGCGGAAACTCGCCTCAGTCCAGACCTACGCGCTGGCCCCCGGGATGGGATCCCGGGACCCGCGGGCGATCGGATTGCGCGGGGCCGCCCAGCGCCGCACACTCGGGTCCCCTCCCGCCCGGAGCCCGCGGAGCCAATGAGAGCGCCGCGGAGCCCCGGGTTGTAGAGCCCCGAGACCGGGACCCGCCCCTCTTTGTTGCGGCGGCCAATGGACGCATTCGGAACATCGGCGGCTGCCCCGGTGACTCTGTTCTATGTCACAGAATAACATTCGAGAATGGGACATGGAATGAGGCGACGGCCGCCGCAGCCCCAGCAGCCCCGGCAGCCCCGGCAGCCCCCGCCCCCCGCCCAGCAGCAGCAGCAGCGCCCCCCCCGCGCCCGCGCCGCCGGCGGAGGCTCGGCCTCAATCAGGCGGCGCGTCCGGAGGTGAGGTCGGGAGCCCGCGCGCAGCCCGCGCCCCGGCCGCCTGGCGCCGGCACTCGGCAAGTAGGGGCGGGTGGAGCGACTGCCGCTGCAGCCCGGCCCGGGGGCTCCGGAGGGCTTCCTGGAAGCAGTGGTGCCGCCCGTGCAGCCCGGGCAGCTGCTGCGCCCTCGCGCCAGCCCCGGGCGCTCACGTGCCGGCACGTTCTCGGCTGGGCGCTCGGCCGCCTCCGGGACCAGAGGAATGTGTAGCGCCCGCAGGGACCCCTTGCTCCTTCACGCCGCAGGGCTGTGTCTGCTCCCTACCCCAGCCCCGTCCCCAACCCCCACGCCCCTGTTGTTACCCTCCCGGGTTTGGGGGCGTGGGAGCTTTGTGGCAGAGCCCCAGCCGCCAGGCTAGGGGGTGCAGGGCTGGGAGCGCGGATTCCATTCCTTGCGGGGTCTGTCAGCGCGCGCGGGGGAGCGGGGAGTGACGTGGGGACACCCTGGGCCACGCGCCGCGACCGGCCCCCCGCGGAGCCGCCTCCTGGCGCTCACGGTGCTCTGCGCCTTGTGCCCACTGATTGCAGGCACGGCCGGTAAGCGGAGCTCCAGCCGCCGCTCCCCCTTGGCGCGTCCTGCTGCAGCAAGAGGCATGGAGAAGGCCGCCCCAGGGGGACGCTGATCTCCGCGCCCCCCGCCCGCGCGCTCACGCCCCCTGCGGCGCCGCCCCGCCCCCGCCATGACCGGCTCCGCCGCGGACACTCGCCGCTGCCCCCATCCCAAAGGCGCCAAAGGCACCCGGTCCCGGAGCAGCCACGCGCGGCCCGTGAGCCTGGCCACCAGCGGCGGCTCGGAGGAGGAAGACAAAGACGGCGGGGTGCTGTTTCACGTTAACAAGAGCGGCTTCCCCATCGACAGCCACACCTGGGAGCGCATGTGGATGCACGTGGCTAAGGTGCACCCCAAGGGGGGAGAAATGGTGGGCGCCATCAGAAACGCGGCCTTCTTGGCAAAGGTCAGTGGCTTCGAAGGAGAGGGGTGGGGTGCGCAGGGATGGGACTGTCTCAGCCTTTGGTAGCGAAGAGAGAGACGATTTCCACCTTCCCTATCCTGCTACAGATCCCCCTCCCTCTCCTGTCTTCCCGCCAGCCCCCACCTGGCTGCTCCCTTGAGCCTCTGTCTTCGAAGCCTTAGAAATATGGGAAGGCGAGGTGGGCTCTCCCGAACCTGGGACTGTGTGGTGGGCCTTGGGGAGGTTTCTTTAACTCTTCAGCCAAACTCTGTGGTGATCACCTCACTTCAGGCACCTTCTCCTTCTGCAAAAGCAGAGGAGTCCAGTGCCGGCTCAGATGCCCGCCAGCACTCCCATCTGCAGCCCTCTTTGGAATCTCTGGGTCCTGTGTATCTCCCCTGGTTAATGATTTATTAGTCTGTGAATGAATTTGCAACCAACCAGTCACACTTCTCAGCATGAATCATTTCTAGACTTTTTGCCAAATTTTTGTTTGACACTTTCACCTCTGAAACTTGCAAAAGAGCTAACTGCCTGATTTCATGGCTTCTCTAGGCTCTGAGAAAGAAAAAGAGGAGTTTTTGGCTCAAAGGGGCTCTCCAGGACACGTGACAGCCCAGAGTGAAACTCTTTACCTTGGAGAGAAGCCAGGGTGCTGGCTGGGCTTGGGGGCCCAGGACTGGTTGCGTGGAACAGGGGGAAGGAGATAGCACAGTGGTCAAAAATTCAAATGTGGTTGGCGCAGCAGAGGCTGGGGGTGTTGTGTGACAGATGGTTTCCCCTGCACCCTGGGGACACTGGGAGGGCTGAGAAGATTCCTGGGCAGGTCTGGGAATGCCAGGCCTGAGACCTGGGCGGCCATCTGGTCTGAGTCCCCAACTTCAAGCAGCTGGTGCCCTGAGCATCTGAGCATGGTGGGTCAGGAAGTTGAGTGCACCCTTGGGGGTCGTGATGAGCCTGAAAGCTTCACAGTGGTCTGGTGTAGTTTTATGACTGCTGGCTAAGGAGCTCTTCCCGCTGCCCAGCTAGAGTCTCTTGTCTGCTGTCAACCACAGTCACCCTTGCTGAGATCTCCTTGACCTTGAGAATCACCCTGGGGCGGCCTGGCAGTTCTGACTTCAGAATTTGGCCTGACTTCAGGAAGCCTTTCATTACCAAAGGAGGAGCCTGGAGCCCTTAGACCTGGCGGAGAGGGGGCTGCTGGGTACAGAGGCCTGTCCGGTGTTCCCTGCGGCCTCCCCGTGCGTTTGCTCAGCCACGCTGCTTCTGACGGTGGCTTCGTCCCTCTCCCGACCTTGAGCAGATCCCCTTTCTCTGAGGGAATCACAGAATGTGAGTTGGGTGTAGTCTCCCACCTCTCAGAAGACCCCTAGGTGTGGGGGTGCGTCTGGTCCCTGGCCTGGCCAGATTTAGTTTGGGTTGTTGAGACAGAGATCCTCTCCTTCCCCTCAAATACATTTTGAGCCTGGGCCTGGGGTGGGTGGAGCTTTCTTTCCACTCCGGCTCCCTGCTGGTTACAAGATGCTGCTCTTGGAGCACAAGACAAGAACTAGTCCTGCCTCCTGCCGGTGCTTCCTCTGGCCTGGTGACCCAGGTCGCTTGCTTAGAATCTCTGGCCTTGGTTTTCTCATCCATGAAAGGGGAAGTGTCACGTGCTCTGCCGTCCAAGGCTCAAATCCCGCCACACTGTGACCAGAAGTGCTAGGTTCCCAGTGCTGGTGGCTCTGGAGGGGCCCTGGGCAACAGCCTCAGCCGGGGACCTTCTTCCATTATGAGGCTTCCTTAAAGACCAGAGGGAGCTCCTGTGTCTCTTTATGTGCCATGCTCCCTGGTTGACGTCTTGCCTTCTTTCTAGTTTGTCTCCGACAGTCCCCTGAATAAGCACATGGGGGGCACTTAACGCTGCCTGGGCTGTTTAGAACCTGGAACTACGCCCCAGAGCAGAGCCGACACTCCATTGTTGTGGCCGAAGGCCGTGTTCTTAGAGTCCCGTTTCCTCGTTGCAGCCACACCATCCTGCACTTTCTCAGCTGCCTGGAGGTCACATGAGAATTGTCAAGTCGGGGCCATCCAGCCCGAGGTGGGCATTGGCTTCTTGGCCCAAAACAAAGAACTTGACACCCCTGTCTCAATGGCAGCATGAGGGCTGACACTCAGCCCCGACCCCATTGAGGCACGCTCCCCTCACTGATCCGGAACTCCCAAACCCTGGCCCCAGCCAGACCCTGGTGTGGGCTGCAAAAACTGGGTTTCTAGGGCCTGCTCCTCTCTGACCCTGGAGGGACCGCTCCTCACGTGGCCTGGAGGATGTTTTCCCTGGGGCTCAGTCCTTCCCTCCTTTAGCCGAGTCTTGCTGAGGAATTTGTACAGAAAGAGTTGGAGGTGGGAGGATGAGTTTCAGGGAGATGAACCTTGTTTGGCGATTGAATGTGGACCCAGAACAGAAGACGTGGACAGAGGAAAGTCTCCAAAGCCTGAAAGGGGGACTGAGCTGCTTTGGCCGCTGGCCATCCTGCTGGCACTGAGGGGAAGTTCTGCCCGGAAGTGGAAAATCACATTTTCAGTGGCTTTAACTTGCATTTCTCAAATGATTAGTAAACTAGAACATTTCTCCCCAAATCTTTTTTTTTCAATTTTATTTATTTATTCTTCTTTTTATTCTCCCCAAATCTTTGTTCGCTGTTTATATTTCCTCTCTTGTGAAATTTTGGTGACACGCACATAGCAGGTAGTTTACCATCTGGTGCTGAGTGCGTCCACGCTGCTGTGTGACATCACACCGTCCACCCCCAGCTGCTGCTTCTGCCCAGCTGAGACTTTGTCCCACTGAAACGCTCACTTCCCTTTGCCCCCACCCCTAGTCCCTGGCACCCATCCTTCTTTCTGTCTCTGAATTTAACCTTTCTAGATACCTCATTTAAATGGAACCAGGCAGAATCTGTTCTCTTGTGACCGACTTAGTCCATGCAGCGTAATGTCCTCAGAGTTGATCCCTGCTGTAGCCTGCTTCGGAATTTCCTTCCTTTTTAAGGCTGAGTAATAGTCCATTGTCTGGATGGACCATATTTCATTTATCTAGCCCTCCATCCACAATTCTTGATTTGCTTCTACTTTTTGTGGCCATTTTCTTTCTTTCTTTTTTAAAAGATTTTATTTATTTATTTGTTTGTTTATTTATGCATAGAAGAGCTGGGGTACAGGTCAGAGGTGCAGGGGGTGAGAGAATTCACCAGAGACAGAGTGGGGAGCAACATAGGTGGATTTACTGAAATACACTGTTGAGTGGAACAGTGGGTAAGACAGGAGAGTTCTGCTGCGCCATGTGGGTCATCTCCCTGGCCGGGGATCGAACCCAGGCCATAGCGGTAATAGCCTGAGATTCAACCCCTCCCCTAGGCCACCAGGGAGGCCCTTTGTGGCCATTTTCTTTTCATTAAGACCTAAAGAGTTTTCTTAGCACCATGTGAATTCTTTAGGAACGAAGGCTACTACGATGAGTGTCCGGGGGAAGTGGAAGTTTCCTCCTTCCCATTAGGGTGAGGGGTCATCTCGTGATGCCCCTGAGTGGTGTGTGCAAAGGCCTGATCACTGCAGATTCTGTTTTCCTGAAAAGCAAGTACCACACAGGTTTCCAGGGCAGACCCCTGAGAACAGTGGTTGCTGAATAACCACCCAGCAAGGTGCAGAGCACGGGTGGGCAGACCCTGAGTTGCCTGAGTTGGGACCCTTAGGCCACAGAATCCTCATAGCAGCCCGATGGTTCCAGGCAGGTGCTAGTCCAGCTCTCTCACCGGGAAGAGACTTCAGGCCAGAGGCCACACAGCTTGCCCGGGGTCCACAGGGCAGGGACATGAACCTTGTGTCCATCCCCCTTACATCCGGCTCCCTGTCCACCATCTGTTGGGACACGGTGGCTGAGGCTGTGCTTGGAGGCTGACCCCAGGCCCAGACTGACCTGCCGCCCCAGGGGTCAGGGTGAGCTGTGGTCAGCTGATGTCACCCCTCAGCCATCTCTCCTCCCCCACCCCTGCTCCCACTCCAGCTGGTTTGGGGAATGTGACCCCAGCCCCTCAGCCTGGCTGAGGTAACCGGGCAGCTGTTTGTAAAATCCTTTGGGCGCCACCGGGCTGCCCTTCTGAGGTCCAGCTGCCGCCTGCCCCCACCCACCCTGCGGCTCTTGGGGGCTTTGTCAGGCTGTGGAGAGTTGACCTAACCCTCTGGATGGGTCCCCAGCAGGCCCTGGAATGAGCCTCTGGCCACCTCAGGGCTCTGGCCAAGGATGCCCCTCAGGACCCTTAGGTGGCTAGATATTCTTGGGGCCTTTCCCTATCCTCACCAGCTTCCCTGCACATGGGTGCAGAGTGCAGGGTCCTGTACGTCCCCCGCTTACACCTCGCCCCGCCGGGGCTGACGAGGAGGCCGTGCGCCCTGCCTCTCCCTCTTGAAATCTCAGCTCATCCTCAGGCCGAACAGGCACAGCCTCTGTCAGTGCCTCCTCGTCCTTTGCAGTTACATCCCCTCATTGACTCATAGCTGAAATTCTGGGTAGGGAGGCAACAGAAACACGAGGACACACTTAGCACTGTGACTCGGTGTGTGTATGGGGGTGCTGGGGAGGGTCCTGTGAGTGGGTGTCCCATGGGAGCTATTTGCTCCCCAAAAGGACTCTCCAAGATGGGACTGTGATTTGAGTCCATGCATGGTAAACCCAACAGTTTGCCAAACAATGTGCATGTGCGCGCACACGCGCGCACACTCACACACACACAGAGCACCCTGGCTGGAAAGTGGCATTTGTGACCATCTCTTTGGCTGCACGGGCAGTTGCTGTGAAGTAGGGACATTCCAAAGCCAAGAGGCACTGGAGGTGCGGAGAGGCAAGAATGTCAAGAGCCCTTGTAAGTGAGCGCAGCTCAGGTGCAGGCCTGGAAGGGCCTCCGCTGCTGCCAGCCAGGCCGGGCTCCCCAGGGCCTCTTTCCCTGTTCTCCTGAGCATGGAACTAACCTGCCCTGCTCCTGCGAAACGCCTTGCGCCCCAGCCTCCTCCCTCCCTGAAGCTGCAGGCCCTTGGGCTAGTGTCTCTGTTATCAACAGAGCAAGGCCACTCCTTGCTTCCTAGGATGCCGCTAGGTTAGAGCCCCTGCCAGCTCTTGCTCGGGGCCCCTGGGCAGAGCTGCTGAGACTGAATTCCTGCGAGGAGGTGCTGACCTCCCCTTTCCAGACTGGCCACTGCTCCTTTCTCTTCCCAGCAGGGGCAGGAACGCGGCCCCCTCAACTCTAGACCCTGTGCATGTGGCCAGAGGAGGCTAGGAGGAGGGGGTGACTGGGCGCTGGGAGGGTCGGAGGGAAGGTGGTTTCCAGAGTGCTGAGCAGAGGGCCTCCTTTGGGCGGGGCCCAGTGGGGACTCTCAAAGCCATGAGGTCTGGCTCAGGTCTCACAAGTGCAAACTTCCATGAAGCAAGGAGCTTTCAGTTAGGACTTGAGTCAAATGCATGCAACCTTGATCTGAATGATGGGGGCCCCACATGACAACCTTGATAGGAATGATGGGGCCCCATGACAACCCTGTAAGCCTACAATTCCATCGGTGGCAGAAGGACAAGGTTTTAAACTTCTAGGCAAGGCTGATGACCAGGCATGAGCTGTGGGCAGCCCTCCATCTGCAAGGAGAGGGCCACATCTTGGGGTGATTGTCCCTGGCCAGCAATGGAAAGCTCTTAGGACCGCGGATGGTCTGCAAGCATTTCACATCGGCTGCAGTGGGCGCCTGTGCCTGTTAACTTGGGGGCTCTCCACAAGCCGCCAGGTTTACCTGTGCCTGTTCCTCTTGTGTGTGTATTGGGGTCTCCCTGAACATCCACTGCTTCCCCCACCATCTGGGCATTTTCACTGACTGCTCTTGTGACAAGTATGTCTCCTAAACAGCTATGAGGGAGGGGGCCAGGGACAGGCCCAGCAGGGCACATGGGGCTGTGGCCGTGGGTCTCCCGAGCAGCCTCTGCTGTCTTGGGCTGGGCTGACATTCGGGCGGCTGTACCCCAGAGGAATGATGGGCCCAGTGTTCAGAAGGAGCAGGGCAAGGGCAAGTCCAGCACTGGGCAGTGGACACATAGCCCTGGGCCCCTATGGGTCCCAGCACCTCTGGACTCTCCCCCTCACGGGCCAGGCAGAGGCCACACCTTAGCAGCAGCAGTTCCAGCGGAGAGAGCACGTGGCCAGGCACGGGGGATTCAGGGCTGCGCCGGGCACCCCTGCCCAGCCACTGGGTGCTCCTCCAGCTCTCGTAGCCGTGGGGCCACTCGTGGGGGCGTTGCGTGCAGGGCCAGGTCATGTGGGTCCGGGTCCCAGATGGAGCAGACGCACCAGGGGTGGCATTTTAGTTGGTCGTGGGGATCGCCCCACCTCAGCTGCCCTCTGCTGCCCTCGGGCAGGTCATTACTGCGGCCAGTGCACTGACATCTTGACCAGGCAGGGCCTTTGCGGTATCAGCTGATCTGGGAAGCAGGGCGCATTAGTATATGGGGAAGGGGAGGATGGGGAGAAGTGGCGCCCCCACACCATGCTGCACTTCTCCAGGCCAACAGTGACTCTGTAAAGGGCACCTCAGGTGGCACCCACATCACAGGTGAGCCCCTGCCCTGCAGCTGGGGGGGTTTCAGCAGCCAGCCTGTGAGGAGCAGCTCACAGGCCAGGCTTAGGGGCTCAGGGGACACCGTAGGATGTGGTTCCGGGTTTCCAGGAGGTGCTGAGACTGGGGGGAGACCCGTGTGCGCATCACAGACCGTGTGGATCAGCAGGGGAACATGGGAGACTGTCAGCAAGCGCCTGGCCGGGCTGGGGGCCTGGCTCAGGAAGCAGACCTGAGCAGGTCACCTGACCAGCGTGGCTGTCCACCCTCAGGAGCAGCTTGGACAATTTCCTCTGTGTCCTGCCCCATAGTGTCTCCTTGATGGAAAGATCTCTCTCTCTCCCACAGCCTTCAGTCCCCCAGGTTCCAAACTACAGGCTGCCCACGCCCATCCCGGACTGGCTGCAGGCAGTGCAGACTTACATGAAGACGCTGCAGTATCCTTCCAGCCATGGCTGCGGGTGTGACCGCGAGCCGGGGTGTCTGTCCCCGGCTGCTCAACAAAAGCTCTCTGAGGTTGGTGAGGCCGGGCCTGGAGTGTGGCCCCTGCTCCAGGGCCCAGGAGGCTGCATGCCCAGATCACCCCCTTAAGCAGGGTGTGGGCAGGGTCAGCGAGGAGGCACAGGGCCCCCCTTCCCTTTCTCCACCTCCTGTCCTCTCGCTTCCTCTCCTCCCTCTCCTCTTGCCTCCTAGTCGCCTGTTCCTGTCTTTCTTTCCATATTTTTTGGCTTTCACTTCGGACCACGCCTGACCGCGCTGCCTCTGGCTCATGCTGACCCAGACTGGTGACCTCACTCTCTTCTGAAGGAATGCAAGGGCTCTGGAGGGGACTCCACCCCTCTCGAGATGGAGGAGCAACTGGGGAGCCCTGGGGGTCCTGGACCTCTGTGCTACAGGCCAGAAGTTTCTTGTGGATTTCTGTGTCTTCCCCCAAGGCACTGAACCCCACCACTGGCCTCACCCCCCCCACAACCCCCCCGCCACACACATACACACACCCACACCACACACACACCACATCATACCACACCACACCACACACACACCCATACCACGCTCACCCCCCACGCACACATCACACCATACACACACCCATACCACACACACCTCCCCCACACACCCATACCACACACACCACACCACACATATACCACACACACACCACACCACACATACACACACTATACACCACACACACTCACACCACACACATGCACACAACACACATCAAACACCTCACACACACACACCACAGCACACACATACACATACTGTACATCACACACACACTCACATCATACACACATACCACACACCACAGCACACACATACACACCACACACATATACATACATACACCACACAGACCCACACACACACCACAGCCACCACACATCCCACCACACCCCACACACATACACCACACGTGCTACACACACTATCTCCCCACACATACCACATCCCCCCCACACCACACCCCACACACTATTCCCACCACACCACACATACACCACACACACATACCACATTCACCATACATACCACATACACCACACACACACACACATACACCACACACCACACAGACACATAGGGGCTGGGGTTTCCCCACAAGAATAGCATCAACAGCTCTTCTGCGTGGCGTGGTGAGATTACTCAGATTGGTCGCTCAGCCCCCGTCCCAGATTATGAGCTCTTGCTGGGTGTCTTCATAGTGACATCCTGAAGCAATGTTCAGGGAAGGCGGCCGCTACGGAGGAGGCAGCAGTCCCAGCCCGAGACTGGCCATCTGGGTCCAGGGCTGACCACCATGTGAGGAGTTCTGGGAGGGCCAGAAGCATCAGCTGTCAGAGTGAGCCTGGATCCAAGAGCTCAGCCATGTTAGATGTTATGGACTTCTCACAGAACATTCCAGAAGGTGACAGTAGTTAGAACGACTCCCACTCCTGTCTGGGAGGTGGGGTTGTCCAACAGACGAGGGGCGGGAGCCTGGCTGGGAACGTGCTGTTGGGGCATGCTGTGTCCCCCTCACTTGCTCACGCTGTGAGGCCAGCTGTGCATCCCTGGGCCAGCTCCCCAAGCTTTCAGGAGCCAATAAAGTCAGGAACTGAGATGTGAAGGCCAGGTGATTTTTTCTATTATTTTGTGCTAGTTTGTGCAGTGTGAACTAGCGTATGAGAAGGGGAGAAGTTGGACGATTCTTTGAATATTTGCCAACGGCCCTCTCCTCCAAAGGCATCAGGATCCTTGGATGGAGTGAAATTTTCAGTGAAGTGAAAATTCACTTCACAGTATGTTATTTAGCCTTTCATTTTTCTCTTTTACTGCTAGAATTTTGTACATTGTATTCTGTAAAGGCTGGGCAAGGAGCCTGGATTATTACTATTATCACCCTTGCCTGTCATTTCCAAACTGGGGAGCTTGTTAAAATTACCAGCCTGAAGCTTCCTCTTTAGCAGCCTGAGATGGGGCGACTCTGATGAGCATCTGGGTTGAGACTGATCTGAAAACAGTCTCTTGGGGAGAGCTTGGGATCTGTGTAGAGGGGTTCCCAGGTGGCACTGCAGGAGCCGGATCTGCATGGGGAGCCTGTGTGAGGGGGCCCATGCCTCAGGCCTCAGGTGCCCAGCCATGCTCCTCAGCGGCCACCTGGGCTCACCTGACCTCACATGTCAGCCTGGTTACAGGTTTACGGGAGTCCCCAGCATGCACTTTGCTATAAGACTTGTTTGAGCCAGAGAAGAAGTAGAAAGCAGCTCTTTAGGCCGAGAAAAGTCAGAGGTGTGACCTCGGGGGTGTCTGGATTCCCGCAGGGGATCTGGTGCAGGCATGCCAGGCCCCAGAAATGGGGGGCTGGCTGATCCCGGGTTACAGGTAATGGTGTCACCATCTCAGGCTCAGTGACCAACGTCAGGTGTCAGTCTGGGCAGGACATGAAGGTGCTGCCTTCCCAGCAAGCTCTGCTGTAAGAGGTTGTGTGCTACCGAGAAACCTGCTGAGAAACCTGCTGTAGCAACCGCCCTTCCCAGCACCCGCCCTTCCCTGCACCCCTCTTCCCTGCACCCCCCTTCCTCCACCCGCCCTTCTCTCCACCCACTTCCCTCCACCTGCCCACCATCCTTCCTTCCTCATCCATCCATCTGTCTACCCACCTACCCTACACTTCTGTGCATTCATCTTCCCATTCACCACCCTCCTTTCACCCCTTGCCCTCCTCTCTTCCCTCTCTCCCCCGCCCTCCCTCCCTCCCTGGCTCCTTTCTTCTACACACCAAGCATCCGCCCACCTCCACGTCCATCTGCCCCTTCTCCCTTCCATTCAGCCCCACCCTCCCTGCCTCCTTTTCTCCCCCTCCCTGCCTGCCTTCCTCCCTTTCCTCCACTCCCTTCCAACTCATCCACTCACACACCCACTAATCCACCCACCCGTCTACCCACCCAGTCACTTCTTTCTCATTTGTGTCCTGTTTGCTAGCTGGAATGTGAGGGGCTTGTCCAGGCTTAGGGGTGATGAGATGATAGAGAAATGGCCCCACCCCTCAAAGAGGTGCAGTCTAGAGACAACCAGACGGGCTTGCCGCCAGCCGGCACAGGGCAGCTTGGAAACAGCTGCTCTAATCGCCAAGGTGCTTTGGAGCCTGAATCAGAAATGAGATTTCGGGGGCAGGGCAGCGAGGGGTCGGGCAATGGCCACCTTCGGGCTTCTGGACATCTGGAAAGCCTCCCTCACTTCCTCGCCCATCGAGAAATCCCTGCCCACCTTCCTCTGCTGCTTCTGGGACCTTTGGAGTTTTGTGTTATTTTCCCTTTATGTGCATCACACAGATATAACCACACGGGGACCCAGTTCTTTGAAATTAGGAAAATGAGACCGCTGAGCGGGTAAGTGGTGCGAGGGCTGCGGGCTGACTGCTGCTGCCCGAGCGCCGCCTCCTGGCCCATGCTGCCTACGTCCCAGTGCTGAAGTGGCCTGTCTGGGTGGGGTGCGGTGGGGCTGGGGCGGGCTCCCCATGTCCTGTGCCACACGAGGACACGGTGGCCACTGCACTGACCTCCAGGAACGAGCTGGGGGAGGATTTAGGATTTTGGTTCTGCCAGGTGTGGGCAGCCTAGGCTCCCACCACGGGGTGAGGTGTCCCCTTTCCCTGCCTGCCCCTGCTGGCGTCCAGTGTGGAGACCAGCTTGATGACGGACATGCAGACAGACCGAGCGGAGCCAGCAGCTGTGAGTGCTGAGGCCCTTGCTGTGCTCTGTCCCGCAGGTTGATGGAAACCGCGAAAGAGATGACCCGGGAGGCCTTGCCCATCAAATGCCTGGAGGCTGTCATCCTGGGCATGTATCCTTTCCAGACATTTCTCCACATTCCCAGGGCAGCCCATGTGATGCGGGGGGCCTGTGAATGCCCCGGCCCACACAGAGGATGGCTGCTGCCTCCTTGGGGAGACTGAAGCTGCTCTGGTGCCCCCTGAGGTGACCCAATGGAGCATCCCCTGGTGCCACCATCAGTGAGACCTGTTAGTGACGCCTCCGTGGGAGTGAGCTCCCGGCCAGACTCAGGACACAGGTCTCAGACTCAGGCCAGACTTAGAGAGGACTGGAGGGAGAGGTGTTGTCACCGTTTCTTGTATTCACCTGGCATTGTGGCAGGAAAGACACCCAAGAGGGTGTGGGATCCTCTAAACCCATTGCCAGGGAGAATTCTGGAGTGGACTGTGGACACCAAGCAGTGTGGAACGCCCCGACCCAGGAGCATAGAGCAGAGCAAGGGCCTGGACTCTCCATACCTCTGCTCCACTTCCCACCAACTTCCTGGCTCCTCAGCCAGGGGGCCTGTGGCCTGGGATGATGGGGCAGACATACTCTGATGGAAGAGCAGGGATCCCCCACCCCATGTGGCACGTGGCGGGACGGAACAGAGGCCAGTGACTCAGCAGGACAGAAGCGTGCAAGGCCTGCTGCTAGGGGCCATTAGACACTTGAGTGCTGTTTCGAGAAGCAAGAGCTTGTCCTAGAATGCTCCGGGCAGCCCAGAGGCGGGGGTGTCCAGGGCGCACCCTGGCCAGGTTGCTCTGAAGCAGATTTGGGGGTCTGTCTGCAGGGGCGGGGGCCGATCTCCAGAGCTAGTGGGACGCTATTATGGGAGGACCGTGGTGTGAAGTTCGCAAGGGGGCCCCAGGACTGGGAATGGAGTTGAGGGGCTTGTTTCAAAGCGCCATCAGGGAGAAAGGATTTGTAGGACTTGAGGTCAAGTGGATGAAGGTGTCGCTGAGGAAGGAGGCAGCACATCTGAGCCTCTGGATTGGGGGACAGTGTGTGTGGCACAGGCTGGGGGTGTGTGTGAGCCAGAGACAGGACATGCTTTGCAAGACCGTAAGATGCGGGTGGAGGAGAGGTGCTGGATGCATCAGCACTACTTGGGGACCATGAATGGTCAAAGGCAATGAACCCACATTTCTGGCTTGGAAACTTGGGTGCCTGCATAGTGACGCCTGAGGCCAAGGGAGGATCAGACTTGATGGGGCTGAGATCAGACTTGGTCATGCTGATGTGGGGGCACCCAGGCAGGATGTCTGATGGGGCGTTTGGGGCGTGCACTCAGGAGGGTAGTCTGCCCTGGAGGTACAGTTGTGAGTGATTTGGGGAGGTGTCTGCCGTTGGAGGAGTAAGAAGAGACAAAGATCAGGATGAAATTCCCCTATTTTTTAGTCTGGGGTCCCAATGAGCCCGTGAATGAGGCCAAAAAGGGGCAGTAGGGGGCAGGGAACTCCAGGAGAGAAGCAGAGCCAATGTCACCAGAGGAAGCTGCTTCAGACAGGCTGGGACGGGTGGGCGGGGCTTGTCTGTGTCTGGGCAGTATTTATGGGAAGGGGCTCTCTTCCCTGTGGGACAGGCTGGCCAGATCTGGGACAACTTGGCCACGGTGCCCGGCTGACATGGGAACTATGGAAACTCGAGCCTTCTTGTGCCTCTCCCCACCCTCTTGTCCTCCTTGTTCCCCACAAAGGAGATGAAGCATGTGCCTGGGAGCCCAGCAGGAGGGCAGCAGATGGTGGGGTGCCCCCCTTTTCATTTCAGGACAGGCGTCACCATAGCTGTTGGGCAGAGCTTCCTGTAGCTTTGATGAGGGAGGGGCATGGTGGGGGGATGTGCTGGTGATTAGTGAGGCCACATGGAGTCCTCTGTCCACTGGTGGACAGCTCTCTGCAGCCCCTACAGGGATGTGAGCCGCCTGGACAGAGTCCAGCTTTCTGTCCACTGTCCTTTTGTTTCTGCACATCTTTCATTTTTATTTTATTTTGTGTAGAAGAACTGGAGTGTAGACCAGAGGTGTGTGTGGGGCAGGGTGGTGGTGAGAAGATCCACCAGAGACAGAGTGGGGAGCAGAACAGGCAGATCCACTGAAATTCACTACTGAGGGGAACAGTGGGGAAACAGGAGAGGTCTGCTGCGCCATAGGAGTCAGCTCCCTGGCAGGGGATCGAACTCAGGCAGTCATGTGCTAGCACTGAGACTCAACTCCTAGGCCACCAACCAGGGAGGCGCCCTGCACATCTTTGAAATCCAGCATCCCTTTTGGCTTCTGGAATGACCTCAAGCTGGAATGTGGGAGTGTGGGGGAGTGTGGGGACCGTACCTGTTGCCTGCTTTGGGCCTGTCTACATCGGGATGGTGGGCTCTTATGGGGTGACATTTCAGAAAAGCACAGGGTAGGGGCAGGTGGAGAAGTGCTCCCACGGTGCCCAATTCAGGGAAGCTTGACGCTGGGACACAGACAGGTAGCCCAGCCCCGAATTCTGCAAGTGCAGCTCCTCTCTGCTTTGCTTTGCAGCATCCCTGCGGCCTGCTTCCCTCTGGGCCAGTGGAGGACTTGATGTGGGTTGTTAGTGGGTGTCTCCTGAAGGTTCTGGGGGATCAGCATTGCCTTGATGTTGAACCCAGCCGATCAGGCTTCAGCTTGGGAGCCTGTGTCCACTGGCCTGTCCCATCTTGTTTTCTTATATTTAGTCTTAGCCTAGAGGTCGGGGTTCATGCAAGAAGAGTCTCCTCTTGGCTTCTTGCTTGGGTGCGTGTACTTAAAGCAGAGAGATGCTCCATCCTGGCAGCTTCTCTGGGCTCTTCTGACTCCACTGGGAGCTGAGGACGGTGAGTTATTCCAGTGACAGTTTTCTGAGCCAGGTGAGCCATATCCCCAGCAGACTGGATCTTCCAGAGCCCGGGACCCGCTGCCCCTCTGTGCTCAGCAGCCCAGGCCCCTCCTCACCCACGTCCACAACTCTTCGCCCCCTCCCATCTGTGTCCAATGCTTTAAGATGATACTGGCCTACTCAAGGGTGCCAGTCCTGCAGGTGGTGACTTGGGATAAGCCGAGAGTGCAGGCTTGCCTCCCTCGCAGCACATGTCAGCTTGGGGTTTAATTGTGGAAAACCAGTCATTCCATAAATTTACAATTTTTGCATTTTGAAAGTATTTGGCTCAGCGGCACTGAGAATGTTCACATAGTTGGGTAGCCATCACCACCATCTGACTCCAGAATCATCTTCGCTACCTGAAACACCCTATCCAGGGCAATACCAACCCCTCAAAACCCTGGCACCCACTATTCCACTTTTGTCTCTGTGAATTTGATTCACAATCAAATACAGTAACCTAATGTAGGTACCTCATTAACTGGAATGATACAGTATTTGATCTTTCATGCCTGGCTCATCTCACTTGGCATGGTGTCCTCAAGATTCACCCATGTTGTAACCTGTACCAGAAGCTCCTTCCCTTTTTAGGGCCAAGCAATATTCCACAAGTCAGATGTTGCTTAGCAACATTTTGGTCCATGGTGCATACACAACAGTGGTCCCTTGTACAACCTAGGTATGCAGTAGGCTACCACATTGAGGATCATGTAAGTCTACTCTCTGATGTTCACACAGTGACAAATTACCTACCCATTTCTCAGGAAGTATTCCCATAATTAAGCGACACATGACTGGCTATCACATTTTCTTATTCAGCTGTCCTCAGATACTTGGATTGTTTCTACCTTTGGGCTGTTGCAAGCTGTGCTACCGTGAACGTGGCACACAAGTATTTGTTTTGACTCCCAGTTTTTAATTCTTGGTATGTACCCAGAAGTAGAATTGTTGGATCATGTATAAATTCTATGTTTACTTTTTTTTGAGAAATCTCATTCTGATCGTGTTGAGTCTGCCCCAACCAGGCCTCCAGGGAAGGGCTGAGGCCTTCCTCTCATTCCCCAGCCCTACCTGCAGGCTGTCTGGCGCTGGAGGCCTCATTCAGTAAGTGTCTGTAACACTGAATCAGCGCCTCAGCAAGCCTCATTCCAGCCCCAGACAACTCACCCCAGAAAGCAAGTCAGCCTTTATGGAAAGGAATCAGAGGCTGTGACTTCACTCCCTTGCTTGTGGTTGTCTCACCTGGTGACATGCAGCAGAAGCAGCCATTTTCACAGGAGCATCTGAGACTGACCAAAGGCAGAGGACACAGCCGCCCTCAGGGCTATGGCTGGCTTCTGTCAGCTTCTTTCTCTCAGGGGTGCCTGGATCAACCCCCCACTGGGTACAGTCCTTTTACGTCTTGGGATGTGTCTCCTTACAATCAGGTCCCTTCTGTCAGCAAGTGCGTTAACCAAGTGTTAACCAAGTGCGTCCAGGTGAAAAGCATGTGCTACGTCCAGGCTCAGGAGTCAGAGCCCTCCCTGCCTCACAGGGCACAGACGAGCACTAGCTGCCATGGAGGGCCTAAGGCAGGCAGGTAGGCAGGCAGGGAGGATGTCCAGCCAGGCAGAGAAGGTTTGGGAAGGCTTCGCACCCAGGGAGGAGGAGAGAGTGGGTAGTCGTGAGGCTGTCCAGGCAGGTGCAGCTTCTGCCGAAAGCGTGAACCCATTTTTTTTTTAAAGATTTATTTTATTTATTTATGCATACAAGAGCTGGGGAGTAGGCCAGAGGTGTGGGGAGTGAGAGGATTCACCATAGATAGAGTGGGGGGCAGAACAGGTAGATCTACTGAAATACACTGCTGAGGGGAGCAGCAGGGAGAGAGGAGAGGTCTGCCGTGCCCTGTGGGTTACCTCCCTGGTCGGGGAGCGAACTTGTGCTTCAGTGGCTGCCAATAGCATCATAGTGTCGAGACTAACCCCTTGTGCCACCAGGGAGGCCCCCGTAGCATCCCTTATTGTGATTCTTATGAGGTCCCAAAGATCTCTGCAAGGCTTGAACCCCCCTACTTGATGTTGCTGTCACTGAAGTTCTCACAAACTTACACCACGATGGGGACATATTGTGGTGTAGTATGTAGTAGCGCGTTTTTAAACATTTCACAGATCAGTTTGGCCTCATAGCTTTGGGATGGAAAAGTCATTTAAATTTTCAGTTAATGTCTGACTTGGTACTTGGGGGGCAGGGAACAAGCGCCAAGGACAGTGAGCACAGATGGTTATGACATTAGGGTTTGTCCGTCCAGAACAGAGGGTTGAGACTCTGCAAAGAAGAGGAGCAGCACCCCATCGTGGTGGGCTTTTGCTAGGGGATTTGAAACAAGTCCCAGAGAAGGAGGAAGACTGCAAACCTTTTTTATTTATTTTAAGATTATTTTAAAAAACTTATTTATGCATGCAAGAGCTGGGGTGCAGACCAGGTGTGCAGGGAGTAAGGATTCACCAGAGACAAGGTGGGGAGCAGAACAGGTGTATCCTGAAATACGCTGCTGAGGGGAGCAGTGGAGAGGCAGGAGAGGTCTGCTGCACCATGTGGGTAGCTCCTTGGTCAAAGATAGGACTCAGGCCGCTATGGCTTGTGACAGCTTGATAGCACTGAGAGTTTAATCCCCTGTGCCACTAGGGAGGCCCGAGACTGAAAACTTTAGCAGAAGAGTGACATGTACCAAACTTGGCTTAAGTTGATCATTCTGCAGGGAATGTAAATTGGAGTGGAAACAAGAAGTGGGGAAGATGGAGCCCCAGAGAGTGGAGAGCTGCACCCATCACAGATCACTGCCCACAAGCAGCCATCTTAGGCTCCTGGGTGATCACTCACCTTTCAAACACCCTGAAGCCCCTGAAGGTCTTCAGCAGAGGAGAGATGTGGGGAGTCTCCAAAGTACTTTTTCAGAAAAGTGGAATCCAGGGGTCATCATGGCCTCATCAGGGCTGTTCTGGGTCTTTGAGAAGGGCTGGGGGCATGGCCTCTTGTTCCTCCTCCAGCTGGTGGGTTCAGTGGTTTGCTCTCTGATGCTATGCCCTGTGAGGTTGCTGGGCCCAAACTGGGGCAATGGTGAGAGGCTGGTCATTCAGTCCAAATGGGACAGTCTGTGGAAATAGCCAAGTGTTATGTCCACTGGATTGGGGACCGAGGGGAACTTGGGGTTCAGGTGCTGCAAGCATCTTTCTGGATGGGGACCAAGACAGCTGGACATGCCAGGTTAACAAGGGGCGGGGCAGATGAGGAGCAGACAGGACCTGCCTGTGCTGTTCTCTACCCTGCTGTCCAGTCTGTCCCTTGCATCTCCACTGCCTGGTCTTCCTCTGCCTTTCTTGTCTTTATGGGACATCTGCAGAGACCTCCAGTTCCTCTCTCTGCAGCCAGAACTCACCTCTGCAACGTTGTTCTGACTGCATGAAAACCGTAATAACTCGTCGCCCTGGTGGGAACCAAGGGGCCAGGTGCCCTTTGTGCTCTTTCCTTCCCTCATCTAGTTAGTTACTAAAAAAGCGGCTAAGTTTTCTCCTCTGTCCTATTTGATTCAGTTCTGGTACACACCATGAAGAAAATACTTGGTTTGGGCCTCCCTCATGGTGCAAGGGGTTAAGTGTCAGCACTATGAAGCTCTCGGTAGCCACTGCAGCATGAATTTGATCCCCGGCCAGGGAGCTGACCCACAGCAGACCTTTCCTGTCTCCCTGCTGCTCCCCTCAGCAGTGGATTTCAGTGGATCCACCTGTTCTGCTCCCCACTCTGTCTCTGGTGAATCCTCTCACCCCCTCCACCTCTGGCCTGTACCCTAGTTCTTTTTTTTTTTAAAGATTTATTTATTTATGCATGCAAGAGCTGGGGTACAGGCCATAGGTGGGGGGGAGGGGTTGGTAAGAGAATTCACCAGAGACAGAGTGGGGAACAGAACAGGCAGATTGACTGAAATACACTGCTGAGGGGAGCAGTGGGCGAGTCAGGAAAGATCTGCTGTGCCATGTGGGTAGCTCCCTGGCTGGCTGGGGGATCGAACTTGTGCTGCAGTGGCTGCAGACAGCTTCATAGATTGTGTCTTAACCCCTTGTGCCACCAGGTAGGCCCCTGTACCCCAGTTCTTGTATGCGTAAATAAATGAAACTTTAAAAGAAAATACTCAGTGATAGCTAGTGAGTCCCCCGTAAGAGGGCTCATCTGGAAAGGGAGCCAGGGCCCTGCTCAGAGGTGGGCTCTGGATCCTGGGCCGGGGTCCATGCTCCAATGTCCAGGCCTCTTACTCTTCCTTGACCCCGATTGTCTAAGATATTTAACCAATGGACAGCCTTCTGTTGAGCGATTCCCCATCAGCTTTAAAACCTACTTCTCAGGAAACTACTTTCATCACGTTGTGCTGGGGATTTACTGCAACGGCCGCTATGGCTCGCTGGGCATGAGCCGGAGGGCTGAGCTGATGGACAAGCCGCTGACCTTTCGGACTCTGAGTGACCTCATCTTTGACTTCGAGGACTCCTACAAGAAGTACCTGCACTCGGTCAAGAAGGTCAAGATCGGGCTGTACGTGCCCCACGAGCCGCACAGCTTCCAGCCCATCGAGTGGAAGCAGCTGGTCCTCAATGTCTCTAAGATGCTGAGGGCTGACATCAGGAAGGAGCTGGAGAAATACGCCAGGGACATGAGGATGAAGGTGGGTGCTGGGTGGTGATGAGGGGGTGGGGGAAAGCCTCTTGCTTCTTGCTGTGCAGGAGGGGAGAGGAGCCCAGAACCTTTGCCAGGCCGGCTGACTGGAGCCTCGTGAGGAGGCTGGGCTGGGCCGGGGCCGTGCTGTGAAGACACCAGAGCGTGGCCCATGGGGCACCAGTGTGGTGACTCCTCGTGTCTCCTCCAGATCCTGAAACCTGCAAGTGCCCACTCTCCAACTCAAGTAAGAAGCCGGGGGAAATCCCTGTCCCCCCGAAGGAGACAGGCCAGCCCCCCGAGACGGCTCGGCAGGCGAGACAAGTCGTGAGTCACATACCTTTGGGGTTGTCCTGGGCTTTGGGGGTAGACGAGGCTGGGCCCCAGAACGAGTGATACAGAGACCTCCTTAGTCAGGGGACAGCACCCAGGGAGAGGGCCCCTGAGGTCCACCATCGCTCTTCCTGCTGCCAGCATAGACACAGGTGGAGGGAGGCCCCAAATGTAGGCAGGAAGGAGCAGGGGCTGAGAATGCGGGGACTTGTGGGTGGCACTTGCCTGCCATCTGTGTACTCTCGCCCGGGGTGGGGTGCTCCCTCAGCCCGTGGCCTGTGTGCCCAGCAGAAGTGCGGTGCCTGCTCTTGTGTGTCTTCAGCAGTGCCACAGGCACTGCTGGCTGTGCCCTTGCCCTTGCCTGGCTGGCCGAGCCCTCCCCTGCTGCAGCCGGGGCTGGCAAGTCCCCCGGTGTCTGAGGTCCAAGGAACCACTTCAGAAGAAACAGGTTGGAGGTGCTGCGGGAAGGTGCTCCTGTTACCAGTGAGGGTTTGCAGGGGCCATCTGGGCTGTGATCAGGCTGGGAAATCACCCTTGCTCGTGACAGCAGCGTGCTGTGTGACGTGGTGCTCGCTGTGGGACCTGGCGGTGTGGGGCCAGACTTCCAGGCTGGGCCTGGCTCTGCTGCCTGTGAGCCCTGTGGCCTGGGTAGGGCCTGGGCAAGGCTTCAGTTCCCTCCTCCGTCAAGAGGAAGAGGTGCTACCCCTGCCTGTGTCACTGGGGGCTTGTGCTGTTGTGTGGTCAACTCAGGACATGCAAGAGGCTAGTTTGGTCACTTGAGGGCCTCATTGCCACCCTGTCACCCCCAACAGGGAGGCTTGGGAAGAGCACAGAGGCCATGGCTCATGTCCAGTGTGAACAGATTTTTCGAAAATGATGAAGCCTGGCTGTAGCCCACTCGGCCCCCGAGTCCGTGCCTGCCCCCTCGTCCTTCTCCCGGCAGAACGCAAATCCCGGAGGCTTCCTTCGTGAAGTCCTCCTGATGGGTTGGGGCTGGGGGCTTTTTCGCAGCTGCACCAGGCGGCCTGGGGTGGTTGGACCTCAAGAGACTGGTGCCTGTGGCCTCTGAGGGTGGGTCTGTGGACGAGCAGCCTCCAGCCCCCATCGCCTTGGCAGGGAGGTCCCCCGGGGAGTTTTGCTTGGGGTAAGGCAGCCCATCAAACTCGAGACTGTGGGACAGTTGGACTAGGAGGTGCACGGGGACTCTGCGCCTGTGGTATTCTCTCTGCATGACTGAAGGCCGTTGGGTCATCTCTAAACATGCCGGGTGACATGCCGAACGAAGCTGGATTGGCCCCACAATGGAAGTTCATCCCTCAGGGCCTTTTGGATAATCTTAGTGACTGTTGTTCCTCCTCCCCCTCCCGCAGCTGGAGCGCCTTCCAGCCACATTCCTCGCCACTTTTACACTTGTCTGAGTAATCTTTCCAGAAAGGGGGATTGCTGTCACTGGGTGACGACAGAGTCAGCTGAGTGGGAGGGCACGCAGCCATGTCTGCACCAGCGTCAGCCATTCAGGACAGTGTCCAGAGGGGAGGAGCTCTCAGCCAAGTGGTTTCCTGAAGCTCCTGAGAGACTGGGGATGGAGGCTGAAGTCCAGGGTGACCAGACCCTCAGAGTTCTGGGACTGTCCCTTTGTGGCTCCTCCCCAGCGGCCAGGACTGCCCTGGGGGGAAGGGTTAGAAATGCAATGGGGTCCCATCACATTGCGAAGGATGCTCCCCATGAGGGGCGGGGCCTGGGCGGCAAGCTCCGGACAAAGCTCAGAGCTGTCATCCCTAGTGAAAACCATCCCCCCCGTTGTCCCCACTGCAAACTGTGTATGGCTCTGGGGCCTTTCCATCTGCAGTCCAGGCTCTGGGCTAGCTGCCCATGACCTGACCCTGGGGAGCGGGATGAGTGGACACGGCTCCTGGCTGGGCTGCTGTGCTGGCGTGGGAGCCGCTCGTGCCCTTGTGTGGGGACGTGGACATTCTTCTAAGCTGAGGCAAGAGTCCCGAGAGCCCCTCCTCAGGGGTCTCCTGTCCCCGCCTCTGCTTTTCAGCATTTTCCCTCCTTGGATTCTCTTCTTTGTCTTCTGACTCTGTCAGTTCCTGGCTCTACTGGGCACTGCTCTCCTTGCTGGGGACGCTCACGTTCCATAGGTTGCTAAGCCCCACCTTTGCGGGTTAAGAATTCCTCTCATGGCTGGGCAAGAACCGGAAACGGAATTCTTGTCCTTCCTGAGGATGCTTCAGGCTGCATGAGGCCCAAGCTGAGTCTATGAGGTCACAGAGTGGCCTCGTCACATTGAAGATGCTTTGAATGTGGACTAAGGAGTCATTCTCTTTAGATATGAAATGAAAAAACATCCGCAAGTGTGGCGAACATTTCCTTAGCATGGAAGATACAGGGAGGAGAAAGAGAGGGAGGGAAGGGGAGAGAGAGAGAGAGAGAGAGAGAGAGAGAGAGAGAGAGAGAGAGAGAGAGAGAGAGAGAGAGAGAGAGAGAGAACAATGAAAGAAAAAGCAAAACCCCCAAGGTGATTTGAAGTTTCTTCCCAGAAGCCCAGAAAAGGTAGTTTCCAACTCAGGGGACTCCTGGCTCTGTTCCCCTTAGGATTTCATATGGACACTGTCTCCGTGGGGTGCTTGGAGAACCCCAGGTGGAGTAATGGACCTTATCAGAAGAGATGGCCTCAGGCAGCGGATCCAGGAGCCCCCAGGGCTGACTGTTGGGGACTCTCAGACAGGACCAGCTCCTAGGGTCGTCACAGGAAGGAGGGGTGAGACCAGGCCTGGAAGCTGTGCCCTGGAATCTCAAAGAGTGACCAGTGGCTCTTCGTGTCAGATCAGAGGCCCCGGGGAAAGGACTGGGGAATCTTTTCTTTTTTCTTTTTTTTTTAAAGATTTATTTATTTATTTGTACAAGCACTGGGTACAGTCAAAAGCGCAGGAGGGTGAGAGAATTCACCAGAGCCAGAGCGGGGAACAGAACAGGCAGACTGACGAAGTACACTGCTGAGGGAAGCAGCGGGCGGCAGGAGAGGTCTGCACGCCACGTGGGACCCTCGCCAGTGGCCGGGGATTGAACCAGCGCTGCAGAGGCTGCGGGCAGCTTCGCAACCCAGCGCTCAACCAACCCAGCGCTCAACCACTGCACCACCGGGGAGGCCCAGGACTGGGGAATCTTGAGGGCCGAACCTCTCTGGGCTAGGCTTGTCCCATGACCTAGAACATCAGCTGTCTGCCGTGCCTGCTGCCAGCCTCGGCGCCTGAAGTCTGGGAACGGAAGTGTGAGGGGGAGCAGGATAGGCCTTGAATGAGGTGACAGGTATGGAGGAACCATCCCCCACCCCAGTGTTCCTCCAGCTGAGGCTGACCCAAATGGGCCACCCGTCCTAAATCTGGGCCTGACCTGATTCCTGCCAGAGGAGGCTTAAACTGGGAAATGCTTGGCCAACACCAGCCCTGCCAAGCCCTGCCCAGCCCTGCCCAGCCCTGCTCCACACTCTCCACATCTGAGGCTGCTGTTAGCTGCACCCTTACTGGCTCTGTGTCCCTTTCTAGAATCCTGAGAGCTAAGCTGGACCTGGTGGGCATGTTTGTGTGGCTGTGAGGGTGAGTGCAGGGGAACACCGGCGAGTTCTTCCTCTGCTCAAGTGGGGGTTGTGACTTCAAGTGCACCAGGAGCCAGAAGCATGTGTCCGCTGGTGGCCTGTGCATCCCCACCAGCAACCCCAAACTGGACACAGAGGGGCTGTGTCCCTGAAGCATCTCACCAGGACATCCCTTCCTGTTAGAGGAAAGGAATAGATTTTGCCCCCACAGAGAGCAGGAACTGCCATTTGTCTTGGTAACCCTAAGACTTGCATCCCACTTCAGCTCCCAACATACGGTCATCGCTTTCTGATTCTGAAGCTTCTGTGGCTTTATTGACAACGTTTAACCCAGCTGAGCTCTTCCTCACCACTGGGGCTGCCTCAGGCCTGAGACACTCATGTTCCTGAGGGCATGAGAAATTCAGTGTCTCAGGGTGTATGAAGAATCACTTGCCACCTGGTACGCAAGGGGACGGCTTACACTCCCTGAACGGTACAAGGTTTGGGTAGCCGTGCAAGCGCTAGCAGTGCTTTCTGCAGAATACCTTCTTTGTGGCGCTGCCACCATGTTCTCCCTTCCCTCCGCTGGGGACGACCTGAAGGGAAGGGCAAAGAGCTGGAGATTCTCAAGGAGCTAATCTCTTTCCCCCATGGCCCGTTGATGTTAAATGTTGATGTCTGCCTTGTCAGCTGTCGGTCTCCGTGCCTGGAGCCCGGGAAGGAAGGTGGGCGCAAGGGGCAGGATGGCTTGCATGAGGCTCTCTCTGGCAGCCTCTCAGCGTGGACTCCTGGAAGGCAGTCTCTGTGCCGGGCTTGGGGCTAGGCCGTCAGCGCTCACCCTAGCTCACCCGGCCTTTAAGTGACAGCAGATAAGGCCAGGATTATCCATTTATGTGCTGAGAGACACGTCCCCTCCTTCCTGCCACCGAGTGAGTCAAAGGAAACTTAAAGCCGTTACCAGCCTGAGTCTTTCACAAGGAAAATCCTTTGATTCTCTTTTCTTTTTGGACTGGGGAGGGGCTTGGAGACATGTATTGTTCAGTCTAAAATAATACCCCTGGATCTGATGAGTGGTTCTGGGCAAGTGCAGACCCAGCTGAATCATCACTCTGGTGGTGGTTTCTTAAAAATAACCCCCTCGCAATGTTCTAATTATAGGCAGGGGAGCACTTGAAGAGGCCTCTCACACACAATAGCTGAGCTGGCCCTGGCCTGGGGATGAGCTGGAAAGGACTAAATGGTATTTCTGGCCGGGCCCCACAGCCAGAGTGGCCTGCTGGGATAACCCACTTCTGCCCTTTGCCAGGCCAGGACATTGTGGCCACCGTTGAGGTGAAAGTGGTTCACCTTCCAGAAGTTCACCAGGAATCGCTATTTAACGCCTTTCTGCCTTTGTCTCCCCTGGGTCCTGGGTACCTGGGGAGGCAGGGCCAGGTGAGGATACAGAGGCAGACCACCCAGGTCTGTTGGAGGCCCTGAGTTATTTACTGGTGCAGAATTACATTCAGCTTTACAAGCAGGCCGGTTCCCCAAGTGGCTGTCAGAGGTAAGATAAAACCTCTCCTATACAGAAAAACCAAACAGCATTCTTCCTACATGCTAACTCTTAGAATGTTGTCATGCTAACTTGAATTCCTGGCTTAGGACTATGTTAACAATTACCCATGATAAAGGTAACATAATGAAGCCCTATCAGACATTGAAATGTTAGTGAGAACGTGGCCACAGTGAAGTAAGAGGTTTGGGTTATTCAACAGTGAGGCTTCACCAGTGAATGTACTTGGTCCCTACTCTCAACTTGTTCATTCTCTGAGGCAGGTGCAAGGGCTATGAATTGGCAGGATTCTTTAGCAGAACATACAAAGGCAATGCCAAGTAGGTGCTTGGCCCTGTGAGAGGAGTCAGAAAACGCTTCATGGGAGAAGTGGCATTTGGGCTGGACCTCGCAGGGAAGACGAGAAGACCTAGGGAAGGGCATCGCGTGGTCCAGGTGCAGAGGCAGGCATGGCCCTGGTGTCCTCAGATGCTTTGTGTGGGGAGTGGGAAGGTAGGGGGCAGTTTCCATCCCATTCTAGATTCTGGGATGAATGCTGGCTCCACCAATGGCTGACCAAGCTACTTTGCTTTGAGCTGGCTCCTAATTTGCAGTGATCCATTTTCTCCATAAAGCTGGGTAGCAGTGATGAGCCGTGAGGTTATGGCCATGATGCAGCAGCCCATGGAAGCTCGCTCATGCAGGTGCAGGATAAGCAGAAGCTATTTATAATGGTGATTTCTCAGCCCCTGGGAGGTGTGGGGGATGTGACAAGGTGCTAAGGAAAGGGTTAGAAAAAGCAGGCTAATACCCCCAAATTAGTGAGCTTTCGAGAGTGCCAGAATGAGGGCAAAGGGTGAAGTTTTAGACACAAAGAGAAATGGGGTGCTAAGGGGCCCCAGCCAGTGATCAAAATGTCTTCTGAGGCAGTGGCAGGCCTGTGGCTGCTTGTGCAGGGACCCCAGAGGTGCCCACCTGGCAGGGCTGAGAGGTGGGGTTGTGGTCTCCGTGACCTGCCTGGGGCCTTGTGTCTCTGACGTAGGTCACAGGACTGAGGGAGAGAAAAGAGGTCCGTGACAGCAGCGCTGGACTAGTGTCTTACTGGCCTGATGTCCTACAGAAAGTCAGCATGTTCAAGGCTCAGAAGGGCAGAGGAGACTCAAGGGAAAGGTGTCAGGCCAGGAAGATGTGTGGGGAAGGTTCCGAAATGGGGCGGATGATTGGGGAGTGCGGCAAGGCCAGGAAGAACTCTCTTTCTACACCAGGAACTGCTGGATCTTCAGACGAGGTCTCAGAGCAGACGGGCACAGGTGGTTGACAACTGGCCCAGTGGTTGAGGGGGGACCATGAGAATGTGTAGGACGAGTTTGTTGCTGGAGTCTTGTCCTCACTGACGACATCCTCGGTAGAGGCCACTTCTGGTTCCATTGACATTCACACCAGGGGAAACCATTTGCTATTAGGAAATCATTCAAAGGTTTAAACCAAAATACTCTTAAACAATTATATTTTTGTTTTGGCTTTTTTTTTTTAAGAACACTTTGACAGATTCATGTGTAACCTGAAATGTCTTTGATCTTATAAAAATAGCCAAATGTGCAGCTTTCAAACCAGAACTCCTCACTTGACATATGGAACACCTCAAACTTGGTTTACAGCCTTGGTTTTATCTCTTATCAAAAATGGGGAGAAGAGTTTCACTGAACAATGGAAAAGCTGTCAGGTAAATCTTGAGGATGCTAAGGCAGAGTTGTCACTGGGAAGTCACTTAGGAAACGTCTCGAATGAAGGCAGATGACATGCTGACGCTCTGCCCAGCTTGCAGTGCCTTCTGACTTTACAGAAGGCTTAGCTGTAGTTTTAGGATAGAAAGTACTTTAGAAGATGTATTTAGGAAGCAGACTATTTGTCATTGAACGATTTCCGACATTGACATAGCTTTTCAGGTGAATTCTAGAAGATTTCCCTTGGTTTCATACATTCGAGTCTGTGTTAACCCCGTCACAGCTAGCAGGAGTCACTTCAGGCCCCCAGGGCCCCAGCACTAGGAAGTCAGGTCTCCAGGAGAGCTGGCTCGGGTTCTCGGTCCTACTGAGCCATGAACTGTGTGACCTCTGACCCTCCTCACGGGCTTCAGAGACCAGTGTCCAGGAATCCCTTTGAACTCTACATTGAGGGCCTGTTAAAATGTTCCTAAAGGGCCTCCCCGGTGGCGCAGCGGTTGAGTGCTGGGTTGCGAGGCTGCGCGCGGCCTCTGCGGCGCCGGTTCGATCCCCGGCTGCTCCCCGGCCACCGGAGGAGGGTCCCACATGGCGCGCAGACCTCTCCTGCCGCCCGCTGCTCCCCTCAGCAGTGTACTTCGGTCCTTCTGCCTGCTCTGCTCCCTGCTCTGGCTCTGGTGAATTCTCTCACCCTCCCGCGCTTCTGACTGTACCCAGTGCATGTACAAACAAACCAGCAAACAAATAAATAAAGCATGCCTCTATTAAAAAAAAAAAAAAAAAAAAATAAAATGTTCCTAAAAACCTGTGATGGTGGGTCTAAGATGACACAGTGTGGGGAGGCAAGGCGGGGGGGTGGGGGGCATATATTGAGGTGTTAGGAAAACTCAAAGGCCCTGGAAGTCCACAGTGAGCTTTCGCCCTCCTGTCCCTTGTCCTCACCACCTTCTGTCTGTTAGGCCCGCTCTGCCTGAGAAGAAGGTGGCTGACCTCAGCACCCTGAACGAAGTGGGCTACCAGATCCGAATCTAGGCGGCCGTCCCAGCCTGCAAGAGGACGTCTATGGTGCTGCTCTCTGCACTTTACTCAGCATCTTTGGAAAGGACTTGTAACCATTCACTGCGAACTTGTGAATTTTACTTTTCAGGATTCACTTGGAAATAGAATCTCAGTGGGTGGTACCAATGAGCTTGGAGGCCACTGTGTAAAGACTCATCGCCACCCCCTGGGGCTGGACCGTCCCCTCATGCCGACTAAGGACATGATAACCGAACTTTCCTTCTTTTCCACCGACCTACTTACTTTCGCTTTCTTTGAACATTCTGCCTCACCAGTAGTGTTCACCACGTCCTCCCTCCCACTTTGGACAGATAAGGCAACTCAGCATTAATGTCTTTTTCAGCAATAACAGAGGCAAGGGTTGGTGGGTTTTTTTTAAAGCAGTCAATATTACCTCAGCATCTTGACATCAGATATGCAAGCTTAATTTTTTTTTTTTTTTATATTCTATTTGTATTGTTTCCCCATTATTTCCCATGGGGATCTTCATAAAGTTTGGAATTTTTTCCTGGTGCACCTGTGATGACATTTAAAGTATTATATGCAAGTGTTTTACTCAAAAGCACTGAAATTCTTCTGGCAATACGGGAAGCTGTTTTCAGGGTCTTAGAGTCAATTAATCTTTCTTACAGCAGTGTCTGTTCTTTCAAAGCAAAACAAGCACTCTCCGAAGCTAGTTCGTGTTCTGTTACTGCCATTTAAACTTTGCAGCGAAAAGCACAAGAGGCCATGCTGTCCCACGAGGGGTGGCGTGGCTGGTGCCTGGTGAGGACATCCTCAGGTGGGCTAGGGGTGTGGGTGGGTCTTGAGAACTGGGGCATCCTTCTGTCCACAACTTGGCTGCTTGCTAGGCTGAGCTGGGCAGGCCTGGGAGGGCTCACTGTTGCGGGCCACGGGTTCTGATGTCTTATATTAAGACCAGATGTGGCCGAGGGGACAGTTCTTCACTAGCCTGCTTTTTGGTACCACTTAGGAACTTGTACTGGGAGATGAGATGAACTAGAGTAGCAGATTTTTTTTTTAATGGAAAAAGTCTATAGGTGTGTGATTTGTTGTGAAGTGCAAAAGCAAAGCCTGGGCATGTGGTGGTTACGTGGGGCGCCTGGCTGCGGACCACACAGGATGACCACCACGAACCACGCCCCTTTTCCGTGTGTGAACAGAATCGACAGCACAGCTTCTAGTTCTCTTTTGTTCTACCTTAGCAACAGCCAGGCCCGAGACCGAGAGGCATCTTGGGGAGGGCTGGGGGCCAGCAAGTGTCACTGCAGCCCCAGTGCTTCCTGGCTCGCTTTGACTGCAGGTGATTTTAGGCAGGAATAAAAATAGAAGAATCTGTGAGATTCTTTACCATCAAACAAATCTCTGAGGGTGACACGGAAAGCAAAGGACTTCATCCTTCAGCCAGGTGCACATGAACTCACTTTACCCACAAATCAGTGTTATTAATGGAGAATACACTTTTCTTGAAAAAGGAAGTATAATGTCCTTTGCGTGAGCAGGATCTAGTACGCGCACATCTTAGATTAAAATCCTGGGTAAGTTAAAAACTCTGGGCTTAATTGCTTTCTTCAAGAATGGCATTATCAGAGTTTAAAATGAGTCAGCTCTATCAGCTCTGCAAAGCAGACCCACTTGCAGCCTCATGGCCACACTTCCCAGATGTGCGGAGGGGTCAGGAGCACATTTCTTTCTTATGCTGAAACCACACTGACTTAGCTCCTTCTGTAGAGTCCCAGGCCATCTTGCTTCTCAGTCTGGACTTTTAACTCTATTTGGTAACTACACACTTACAGCACCGCAGTCACTCTAAGAGTTTGGAATTGGACTTTCCACAGTGGTACCGCCCCATGTCAAAATGCTAGCAGCTGCAGAGCCCTTGTTTCTCACAAAAAAAATGGGGGGAGGAGGTTAAGAACAGAAATACAACCTGTTTCCAATATGCTGATATATAAGCCTTAAACCGCCAACTGGCTTGATGGTTCATTTAGTGATCTAACTCCATCACTTCTTGATTTTTAAGACTTGTGTTGCCAAAGTAAGAGTTAATCACAGAAACATGAAAATTCATTTAAAACATTCTTAGTTATCATTCTGTCTTTCATGTCTATGGAATATGTTCCTTTCTAAGGATATGTTCTAGTATCTAAAAGATACTGGAAAGGCACCAGACTCCTAAATTCTAGTGCAGTGGTTTAAGTTAAAACATTAAGGCAAAATGAAGAAAACAAAACAAAAAAAGCCAAACCCATGACATGATTTACCTCCCTGCAAATTGATTTGAAAATTGGCTATCAATCAGAAGATATGGAATAAAACTATGAAATCCCTTGATAAGTAGTTTTTAAAGATAATGAAAAAGAAATTTTATGCTTAAGCCATCATGGGCAATATATGCAAAGTTTAAATGAATGACAGAAATGTTAATTTCTGATTGCATGTCGCACTGTTTTGAGTACACTTTATTTCAGAAAGTGATATTTAGTATTTTGTAGACACTGAAATCATGAGCATTTCACTTTTTCTAAGTCAATTATTTCATAAGGGTTTTATTACTAGATATTGGTAACTAGAACTTTGAAGATCTCAATTCCGTATTCTTATTATACCTGAGGCTTTTGTAAGCTATAGTTTTTATGTACAACCTTGTACAGTTTTTTTGACATACAATTCTGAATCTTGTTTATTCTCTTGGACTTTGTTCTGGCCAATACATTTTTTTTTAAATCTTTAAAAAAAACTGTGATTGTTTTAGTGGGTATTTTTCTAAGTAAACGAAAACTTGTACGATGGTATTTTAGAGAATGCCAGGTAAGTGCATGCTTCGGGGAAATATTTTCCTCACCACTTATGTGTTCATACACAGCATGGGGCTTTAATAAAACCATCCTGGAAACTTAAGGACTGTTTTCTTCCAAAAATGTAAGATGGTGTGATTGTTTTATATCCTTGCTCTACCACGTGCTCACTCCCATCTTCCACAATTTTCAGGCCTTGGGGCACACCACTCTATTTTGCCTCAACTTCATCCACTTCTGCTTCACCATCACTCCATAAGGCTGAAAGGGTCAGGAATGGTCCATGAGAGGTGACAGGTCAGCTTACACAGCTTTGCACACTCACCATGAACCCCCCCAGGCACAAATGTAAAAATATCATTTATTAGCTGATTTACAAACTGCAAGTGACTTGAAGTCATGTTTCCCCATGACCCTGAACCCGCTGGGTCTCTCAGTTTTTTAGGAAAGTGAAGAGTTAAAATAAGACAGTTGGTAAATTCCAAAAATAAGGTAAGATTTCAAACATGCACACTATCCCGCTATTGAAGGTACAGCAAGACCAAAACTTCACCCCTTTTCATTTTAAACTGGGATAGAAGAGCACTTGAGAATCTGGGATATTGGTTTCAGCAATTAACCAGATTTAATTGCTTTTGGCAGGTAAATACAAGGTCTGGCAGAGTTACCAAGTCTTCTAACACCACCCCCCCCCCCAAAAAAAAACCACACACACAAAAAGACAAGGGGGTAATTACTTCTAGCAGAGTTTTAAAAACCTCAGAGGAGGTTACACGGACCCTTTGGCCTCTACAAAATGACACTGCATTCTGTAAGCTAAGTGCAAAGCAAGTTTATGGAGTAATTCAAAGTGAAGCTCATGAAAGGGGCCTAAAATCATACTATCAATCAAAATACAAAACTTTAAACTTTCACAGAGGTTTCAGGGATGTTAGTTTGTTAGCAATGACCTATATATAGTTATTTGCTGACAAATTCATGTAACAAAGCTGTAATTCATGAATTTTCATTTTTTCTTTACCCCATACTGAACAGGAAAAATTATACTGTCATAATCTGTTGATGACTACATCTGCCAATGAGGATTCTGAAAACTTACTATAAAATATAGACAATTCTAGAACCAGAGTCAATACTATACATAAAAATGAAAAAGTAAACTGCACATTTAAAAATAGTCATGTACTACAATTTTTACTAGTCGAATTCTTATAACCCATATCTTTTGGGGATATCCATGCGGTTTTTGTTTTTTCCCAAAAAATAATCACAGTAAATTCTTCAGTACAAAATTTTTTAAAGTCTTAAGTCTATAAAGTAATTATTCCTTTCTAATTTAAGATGGAACATTTCATTAAGAAAACTCACGTACAAAGTTGCATAATTGCCTACACTTCAATATAAAATTACTACTAGTAAAAACACACATAATTCTTTGATTCCAATGTTTAAAAGGAGGAAACCTTGATTTTTTATGCTTTAAATTTTTTGACTCAAACACTTATTTGGAGCCCAACTCCAAGATTTATTAGACCTGCTCTTAACCACTTCACAAAAAACATCACCACTATCTCACACTGTTGTATCATAATAAAGGACAGCATATTAGAACCAAAACCAGTAAAACTGTTAACGTTACTATTAAGTGTTAACTTGCTCTCCAAGTTGGTATCTTCCCACTAGAGTTTTGCTGGCTTCCTCAAACTTCAGAGGTGAAACAAAAATAATCTTATAGCTGCCACTTGTCCCAAAGACAAGTTTCCTAATAAATTTCTATAGCAAAGGTTCCATAAAATAATACCTCTTTCTCAGTCCAAGAGTCTTTTCTTGAACCAACAAAAAGAGTTGCTAGGGAAATATAGGCACCAGCCTGGTCTCTGCCTCTCTGAGCATCCTATGCGGATGGAAGAGCGGGACTGGGTAAGGCCTTGGCCTACTTGAGTGACCCGCATCTCCCTAATACAGGCGTATCACTTGGCTCAAGATAACAACATGGGTAGAGCAGTAGTGTGTACCGTATCAAGCCCTCTCAAAAACATACTACAATGGCTGGCTGGACACTTACAAATGATACAATGATTTTGGGGATGAATTAACTAGGGGTCAACAAACATGGTTCTCCCAATGAAGTCAGGCTTCCATGGGGGGAAGGAGGTGTGCTTTGCAAGAAGTCAACTCAAAGATACTTTGGACTCACTGAAAAGCTTGCCAAAATATGAAATAGAATTCCTTACTAGGAGGACTAAAGAAGATGAACTATATTTAAAAATCACTGTCAATCTTACTGAGATAAAGAATAAAAAATATTTACATTCTTTTACAATAAAGAACATTTAGATCTCACTCATCAGGAAAATATTTTTTTCATTATTAAAAAACTGTTGTAAACTTTCTTCTTCTGATCTGTTTCAACCGGTTAACATACCTCTTCAGAGGCTCCACAGCGCAAAAATAAGCAACATGCAAACTCTTAAAAACAGTTTCCTATTCTTTGAAAAAGAAAACATTTTGAAAAGTATGTATGTCATCACAGAAGCGTCAGAGCTCAAGTCTGAACTTAGCCAATAAAGGTAGGTGGTCGGAAGAGTTGTTTTCATTCGGAAGCCCGTTGACGGTCCACAAGTCTTGCTCTGTGAGGAGGGACAGTCTAGCCAGAAGCTTCAAGCCACCAACCACAGCCACGTCAGCACCTGCATTAAAGCAGCACATGCATAATGAAACTGTCGGCAGTTATTTCAGATCACACGTATTCTTCTATATATAATACAGACCTTGAGATCCTTGGGATGGCTAATGTGAAAATTTTTAGAATATAATTAAAGATTTACTGAGCTATAACAGTTAAAATGTGAAATACACAGCAGTTTGAGAATTTTCCCCCTAATTTTTTTTGCATAAAAGAACTGAGGTGTAGGCCAGCGGTATGGGGGGTGGGGAAGTGGGGTGGGAGCACGAGAGGATTCACCAGAAACAAGAGTGGTGAGCAGAACAGGTGGATCCACTGAAATACACTGCTGAGGGGAGCAGCAGGAGATAGGAGAGGTTTGCTGCGCTGTGGGTCAGTTCCCTGGCTTGGGATCGAACTTAGGCCGCAGGGGTGATAGTGCTGAGACTAACCCCGAGGCCACCAGAGAGTTCCCAGGTTCTTTTTCTGTTTCAAGTTCTATAAGTCTTTAAAGAAAAATATCAATATACTATAGGAAGAGAATAAAAATAAGAATGCTGAAAAGTAATTTGATATTGACAACTATATATGAAATTCATCCACCAACCATCCTGCAGTTGCATAAAAGCAGAAAGACCCACCACAGATGAGGAGGAAGTTTATACCATGACTAGAGACTAAATTAGTATAGTTTGGTGCAGAGCGTTGGTACCATGCAATAGGACAACACGCTCTTTTAACATTTAGGATCATGGTGCATGGTGCACTACTACCACCTAGTGGATGTTCCCAGCACAACAGCCACCATAATCACTACAAATTCAAACCTGGAAGTCTATTTTGTAGTGCTGAACTTGTGGGGAAAAAGCAAGTCATCCCTGAGGATTACAGATGAGGGTAACCTCAGTAGGAAGGGAAAACAAACAGAAGGGAAGAGACAAGAAGAAAAGTAGCACAAGAGAGAGAGAGAGAGAGAGAGAGAGAGAGAGAGAGAGAGAGAGAGAGAGAGAAAGGGAAGGGAAATTTGGAGACATCACAGCTGTCCATGCTTGGGACTATCAAAATTTTCTAAGTATTTACTGACTTCTGGTTATTTTAAAATCCATTTCCTTTTCCACTTTATATTCTTTAATATTTAAAACCTGATTTTTCATTGAATCATACAAGGAAAA
This sequence comes from Talpa occidentalis, assembly GCF_014898055.3. Taxonomy (NCBI): domain Eukaryota; kingdom Metazoa; phylum Chordata; class Mammalia; order Eulipotyphla; family Talpidae; genus Talpa; species Talpa occidentalis. The sequence goes on along the minus strand of NW_023605194.1, from coordinate 69,707,027 downwards.
GTGTCTTAGCACCTCTACTCTCTGGACATAGTCCCAGACTTTTTCTTTTCAGGAAGACCCAGTTTTCCAGAGTCAATGTGACAGAACTGCAGTGTGAGGGCAGCTGCACCTGAGGCAGCCGGAGGCTGTGGGCCAGGACCACAGACCCAGTACATTCAGACACTATCCCAGGGAGGACACGGAAGATCCATGGTAGGTGAACTGGAAGGGCAGAGCCTGACTGGAGTTTAGGCCAGCATGGGGGACACACTCTACTTACTCAAACATATCACCCATCTGTCAAGCATATCACCAATCTGAAAACCTTAATTTCTAAATCTGGGACTTCAGCTAGATGTTAGTTAGCTCCCTAGCCTTGAGGCTTTAGGACCCATGTCCTCGTGCAGAGTTTAAGATCACACACCTGGCTGCCCAGCAACATCCTCTTTTTCAACAGAGTAGAAAATGTAATCCACAGTTATGGCACTTCGGGAATGACAGGTGGTCACTTCTGGAATTCCAGTGTCAGGAAAGTAATGTGAATAAACAGATGACAAGCTGAAGTGGTGCTGCAAATTTGAAGATAATCTGAATTAAAAAGAAAAAGTGTTTAGGATTCAAGTTTCTCGTGAATTTTTTAAGTCCTCTTATTTAAAGCATTGTTTCATTTCCTGGCAAGCTTGTTTAAATACACCATGTTGTGATTCAGCATTTCTTCACACACGTAGTGAGAGCCAAACCCCATCAACACAGCGGCCAGCTCAATATTCCCCATTTAAGAGCCCCCACTTACAGTGAACATGTATTTTATTTTTATTTACTTATTTATTACTTTTTTTTTTTAAGATTTATTTATTCATGCATACAAGAACCGGGGCACAGGCCTGAGGTGCGGGAGGGTGGGAAGATTCACCAGAGACACAGTACAGAGTAGAACAGGCAGACTGACTGGAATATACTGCTGAGGGGAGCAGTGGGTGAGACAGGAGAGGTCTGCCATGCCACGTGGATATCTCCCTGGTCAGCTGGGAATCAAACCCACACTGCAGAGGCATGGACAGCTTGACAGCACAGCGCTCAATCGCCTGCACCACCAGGGAGGCCCTGAACACGTATTTTAAAACAGAAGTTTTTTTGGTTTTGTTGTTAAAATCAAAGTGGCCTGCAGGACTGCCATTTGGAGGCAGTCAGACTCGCTGGGAGAGGTAGTATTTTTCTTCTATTATTCTTATTACAAGTGAGACAGTTTTGTTTAATGTCTTACCATTACTCCCATCACAGATCCATGGACCATTACTTATAACCCAGCACGAGCATGAGAATCTTTATGTCAGAGGTGGAGAGGCTGTGTGGAGACACACATCTGAAGATTGGAGTCCCACACCTCTGAATCACATACAGTGTGGCAAACCAACATTACCTCTATTTAAAACAAGTAATCTCTTATGTCACAAAGGAAAATAAGACTTAAACTTTTAAAATCCATCCAACGGACATTTACAAAACATTGACAAAGTTCCAGAAGCTATCTTGGGAGCTGAGGATACATAGGCCAAGAGGTAGCCCCTGCTTAACAGGAGCTCATGTCAGTGCCAGGGTCCTCACGTCCAAGCTGTAGCAGCTTTTTGTGTCTAAGGACACAGTGTTGTTAAATGTAAAGCAGGTATTCTGCAAACTGAGCTATCAACTGTGTAGTTCTCAGATATAAATCATGCATGTAAACACACCGTACTTAAAGATACTTAAAAGTGTCTCCTCTTACACCTCATTTTGTTATAAAGATTTTAGATTACTCATAGTAAGAATTTATTAGTCACACAAGCTTTTTTATTAATCCTATTCAGGGAACTTTTATTATGTTTGAAAAGTTTTAACATGATTTATCAAATACTTTTTAAAACTTGAAAAAAATTGCATTCTCCTCACTAGCTTATTTGGGAGATGTTTTCTAAAAACAAGGTATCAAAATGAAGTGAGAATGAGAGCAGACAAAATGGATGAGTGATGATTCTAACTTGGCCCCTACATTCAAATGTTATAACAAAAGTCAACCAGTCCTACTAGCCACTTCTCATTCATAAAATGTCCGTACTCTTTCACGTCCCTCCCGCCAGGACCTCTTCCTGTAGCTCAAAAGCACAAATTCTCCTTTCTACTGGGTGTTCCTTTTGGGATCATTCTACAGATTGTTTTCAAATGTAGTTAAGTCCTCTCTTCACATTTGACATTTTTCTGTGATGCTAAGTTTCTTTAAAAAATGGGGACACAGGACTTCCCCGGTGGCGCAGGGGTTAAAGTCTCAGTATTAGCAAGCTATCTCAAGCACTGCAGCCTGAGTTCGATCCCTGGCCAGGGAGGTGACCCACATGGCGCAGCAGACCTCTCCTGTTTCCCCACTACTCCTCTCAGCAGATTTCAGTAGATCCTCCTGTTCTACTTCCCACTCTGCCTCTGGTGAATCCTCTCACCCGCTGCACGTCTGGCCTGTACCCCAGTCTTGCATGCATAAAAAAGTAAAAATAGGGCCTCCCCTGTGGCGCAGCAGTTGAGCGCTGGGTTGCGAAGCTGCCCGCAGCCTCTGCAGTACGGGTTCGATCCCCAGCTGCTCCCCGGCCACCAGAGGAGGGTCCCACATGGCGCGCAGACCTCTCCTGCCACCCACTGCTCCCCTCAGCAGTGTACCTCAGTCCTTCTGCCTGCTCTGCTCCCCACTCTGGTGAATTCTCTCACCCTCCCGAGCGTCTGACTGTACCCAGTGCTTGTATAAATAAATAAATAAAAATCTTAAAAAAAAAAATTAAAAAAAAAGATTAAAAAAATAAAATTAAAAAAAAAGTAAAAATAAATCTTAAAAAAAAAATGGGGACACACTGCAGAGGGTAAGTGGACATGCTCTGTCCTGTCAAGGAGCTGCTGCGGCAATACTAAATCTGGCACTGACCTTTGCTCACTGTCTCATTTAACCCTCTAATTACATGGACCCTCATAGTTAGTAAAATTCTTATTGAAAATCAGAGTTAAAAAGCACCGAAGTTTGGGGCCTCCCCGGTGGCGCAGCGGTTGAGCGCTGGGTTACGAAGCTGCCCGCGGCCTCTGCAGCGCCAGTTCGATCCCCGGCTGCTCCCCGGCCACCGGCCACCGGAGGAGGGTCCCACATGGCGCGCAGACCTCTCCTGCCACCCGCTGCTCCCCTCAGCAGCGTACTTCGGTCCTTCTGCCTGCTCTGCTCCCCGCTCTGGCTCTGGTGAATTCTCTCACCCTCCCGCGCTTCTGACTGTACCCAATGCTTGTATAAATAAATAAATGAATAAATAAATAAATAAATAAATAAATCTTTAAAAAAAAAAAAAAAAAAAAAAAAAAAAAAAAGCACCGAAGTTTGGGAATGGAATGTGGGTCCATCTGACTTAGAGTCAGCACTCTTTATCCGCGTGGAAAATCATTTTCATTCAGGTGATTTCTGAGAAATGATTTTCTTTACTTGACTAGTCAGCAAGTGCGTATGGTTCTTTCCAGAACTCACTTTTCGGCTGTCACCAGGACCTCAGGTCTATCCAGCTGTGTCTGTGTTGGATCACCGTCTGCACAGGCCAAGAGAAATAGATTAATATGACAACATGCTTTGTTCTAGTTTGCCTCAGAGCAGTCTTCTGACTCCAGGCATGAGTGTGTGGGAACAGAAGCCACACAGAACTTAGATGCCCCGTTACATCTTTCATCCTGGAATCTATGTGTTGATAGCCTCTCCAGAATTTGCAAAAATAAAACTAAACACTTCCAAAGCAACATGCAAGGAACTCATGCAAACATACTTTTGGAAGTTCAACTTCAAAAGGATAAACTTAAAATGGGGTAATTTTTATCTATGAAGATTTTTTATATCAACTTTATATACGAACTATTTTTATATATGAAGACTCATCCCTGTGGTGGTACCCTTTAAAATTGTGGTTTTACTTCTTCAGAGGGAGCACCATGATAAAAAAGACTGCCAAAGTGTACTGCAGACACTTACCTGTCTTTTCTACTTCTGGAACCTGCTGTATCTCATACACACAGTTCTGTGAGATACCTAGGTTTGGGGGCCAAATTGGAATAGATAAAATTCTTTGTCCCCGTGAAGACTGTTCCTGGCCAGATACCTAAACAAAATTTCAACAGGTATCTTAAGTGAATAGATCAAATAGTTTATGTACTGAAAAGTTCTTGTCTTAAGTAAAAGGGAATCCAAATGGCAAGTACTACTCTTTATTTGTTGTATAATTTGTGTTTATAAATCATGTTCAAATGTAGTTCAGAAAGCACTTACTATTGACATGAAGATGAGTATCTTGACATGTTTCTAACTTGGACATCTAAATGATCTCCAGTTTTAGACTAATATAGTCCCTCCTACTTCTTTGCTGTCTGTATTATAGTTCCCAAGTAAAGAAAATATTAAGCGAGATCGACCTCGAATTTTAAATGATCACTCAAAACTCAATGGTGGAGGGGCCTCCCTGATGGCGCAAGAGTTAAGTCATAGCACTATGAAGCTGTCGGCAGCCACTGTGGCCTGAGTTTGATCCCTGGCCAGGGAGCTGAGCCACAGGGTGCAGCAGACTTCTCCTGTCTTGCCTGCTGCTGCCCTCAGCACTGTTTCAGTCAATCCGCCTGTTCTGCTCCCCACTGTGTCTCTGGTGAATCCTCTCACTGCCCTCACCCCCCGCACCTCTGGCCTACACCCAGGTATTGTATGCATAAATAAAAATAAAATCTTTAAAAACCTCAGTGGTGGAGAGCTTATTTTGGTTTAATGTAGTAGAGATCAAATGATCTGATCTAGAATAAAGCACAGTGAAAATAAAAATACGGGCTAAATTAAACCAAGTTGCATAATTAAAATCTCATTAGGTGAAGGTAAACATGCAGTCAATAGCAAACAGCTATTCTGCTGCTACCTTAGCTGCCCCACCGGCGTCCAGCACCGCATCTGGCGCCTGCGAGCAGCTCCTTAGTCCTCAAGTGTTTGTGTCTGTCATTGCTTACGTTGCACTTCTCCTCCCCCATTTTGGACTTTTTGTTGGCTAATTCCTCTCCAAGCAGAATATTGCCAGGAGTAGGTGGAAAAGATGAAACTCAGCCAAGGGAATACAAGTTCTTATGAGTGGTCGTGGACCTCATGGCATCTGGTGTGGGGACGGTCACCAAGGTTCCGAACAGCCACCGTGTTGGGCTCATAGCAGTGTGGCCCAGCGGCTTGGCCCGCGGCGGGCACCACGGAGCCCTCACTTACCTTCCCTATGGCCAGTCCTTCATAATTTAATGTTCCTTCCTTTATAAAACTATAGAGCGGAGAACCGGGAACAGAATTAAAGTCACCGCACATCACAATGGGGCAGAGCCCACCGTCTTTCTGACGGGCGACGCTGGACATCTCTGCCAGGAGCATCGCCAGCTGGGTCAGTTTAATATCGCCTCGCCGAGGGTTATACAGCAGGTGTGTGTTAGCCACGCAGATGGCAGGAGGGGCAGCACTGGCACTTCTGGGCTGCAAGAGGAGCACCAGGCCAACATTGTCTCTGTCCAAGAGAGGCACGTCGGGGCGGTAGAACTCCACTGGGTTCACGGACAAGAGGGAAAACTTAGAATGTTTGAAGCAAATGGCACAGCCATCTGGCTTCTTTCCCGTCCGCATCTTGTATTCACAGTGATAACCTAAAAGAAAGAAATGAGCTTAAAAGGAGGGACTTTTGTCCTTACATGCCACACAGCAAGACGCAGCTCTCTTAACAGTTCTGAGCAACGTTCACCAAAGAGTTTTATGCCGAATATTACTAAGGTGAGCAAGAGCTGGGATCAAAAGCGTGGGACTGGGCCTGGCAGGTCTTCGATGTGCTACCTGCAGTACCACCTGCATAACTCTCATTTCCAGCCTCGTAAAGGGAGTCTCACCTAAGACAGTCAGGTCCAATAATATATTCCTCCACACCATAACAAACAAAAAACAACAATAAGAGAAGCGACAAATCCCCCAACATCTCTAAGCTTTTTGCCTCTCTTCCCCTACCTTGCTCCATTCCACACACACCAGCCTCCAGGCCTTTCCCACTGTCTGGAATGTTCTAGGCATGGATTGTTCCTTTACCCCCTCTGATTATTTCAAGTTGAAACCTGACCAATCCCACTTTCCTGCTTTTCTCCTATTGCATGATTTACTTCTTAGCAGTCTTTCTGCTAAGAATGTGCTTCTTATTGTTGTTGCTCAGCGCCACACCACTGCCCAGAGCGGCACATGGCACATAGCAGGCCCGAGGCGGACATCTGCTCCCTCGATGAATGCAAAGTAGTTGGCATTTCTCAAACAGATGGCCTGTTTCGAGAAGTGCACTTCATCAAACAGGTCTTTAGCTTCCATGGTTAGGTGCTTGTGGACACTGGTGTTAAAAGATGAACTAAGAGAAGGCCCCTGACCCAGAACCTGGAGTAGCCCCTGGAAAGGAAGCTATTAAGAGAACCTTACTCGCCTTTCCTCTGCATGAAAATGAGGTCCCAACCCAAGTTTCCATTTGAAATATGTCAACTTTTTCCTAACCTTTTGAAATGGGTATTAACTCTTCTTTCAAATTAAGATTTCTGGATCAAATACACCACAGATTTTTGATAGCAATTATGCTTTCACAATCCACAAATCCTCAAAGTCTCATTGGCTAATAAATAAGTTACACTGTACCCAACGATTCCAAACTCGGCCTGATCTCTGTTCCATAATGATCTTCTTGAACTTCTTGCAAGCAAAGTACCTTGGAAGAGAAAAATGCCTTGAATTAAAACAAAGGTGAAAACAAGAAACTCACTGGCGCTTCCATCTTTAAAAACAGGCTTCTAAAAACTTGATGAAAACTGAAATCAGACTTAGGATCTTTTTTTCTTGTTATAGATCTGTCAAATTAATTTTTCCAAATTTGATCAGTCCTTCATGAAATGCTCTTACTGTCCCAAACTGCTATTTCCCAAAAGCAGTAGTTTAAATTTACACGTCAGGATATGTTTCCTGAATTTACATGTTCATTAGTACGAGATCTTTCTAGTCCTTTCATAAGAGGTGATTTCTTTGATGCCTTCATCTAGACTTACTTTCACATCATTTCTTTAAATTGCAAATCAAAGGACATATATTTATTGGACACTGTGTTATGCTGTCTCTGTTACAAACCAACCAATACTTATTACTTTTAGGATCATTTTTAGAAAGTTAGATTATTTATCAACCACTATTGGCAAATGAATTGGCAGAAGTCTTGACGCCTTGTTAAAAACTATTCCATCACTGATTTAAACATTTCTCCTTATCCCACAAATGACAGGGATTAGACCATGTACATCACAAAAGAACCATTTAACCCAACTTTTTCTTGTGTGAAGAATTTTGAAGATATTTTGCACTTACATCTGCATCAAAATGTTTAATTTCTTTCAGAATATTGGGAAACCTAAAACTCCAGTGAAGTACTGGCGGCCGGCAGTGTCTATACAGGTGAGAATTATCTTCCAATAAGTCTTGTGAAAGTATATTATAGGACATCACTGAAAAGTCAAACTTGTTCTCAGTGTCTTCACATGTCGAGTCATTTATGTCTTCTAGGACATTCGTTTTTTCTTTATTGTGGTTACATATATATTCCCAATGCCGTTTTATAATGCCTGTTAAAATACATTACACAATAGAAAGGATTAATGAAAATCAGACCACGTTTTCCTGTTTGGAAGAATTTTCTTGCCTTTAAACAATTCTCATGGCAATGGACAGGATGTTCTCCCCAAGGAAATGGCAATGTAGCCCCGAAGGGCTAGTGGGGGATCACCAATTTGATCACAAAGGCAGTAAAATGAGATACTGACTGACCAAGAGGTACGAACAGTGGATCTGGCAAGTCATTCTGGAGGCTGAGAGTATGTGTTCGGAAACTGAGACTCCAGGGGTGGTTATGGTTAAGAAGTGGATCTGCCACAGACGCTTAGCAACTTTACAACCATAACGACACATCTGTGTGTCACAACTGACTCTTCAATAAGATGGTTTGACATGGAATTTTATTCCTTATTAGCAAGGTTAAGATCATCAAATGATTAAGTTCCAGAAACAACTCTTACCTCCGAATTATGGTTTAGACAAGAACGCAGGGTGTGTGATGGCAACACAGGGAAGTACACTTAGTGAAACACTGATGTGAACACAAGCAAAGTCATCTTTTTAATGCACACCACAGTTATGTGCACAAAGTCATGTGTGACCATGTGTGATGTTCACCAAAGCAAAAATTAGAAGCACCACAGGGACAGAAAGGTGGTTAACTGCTGGATGCTGCCTGACACAGGCCAGTGTGCGGCAACCACAGGCTGCAGAGACATCACGTGCCCTGGGGAGGCGATGGAAAGACAAACAGCATGGGAGTCTAAGTGACAGGCAGTCCCCAACTTAGAAATGACTACCATGTGGACACATTCACTTTGACCTCACCTCTCCCTCACTCGGTTAGAGGACACTAACCATGGACACCTGGGAAGAAAGGTGGAATGTTTTGAGAATCTATGAGCTGAAAAGAAAGGCAAAATGACAAGTGAGAAAAACTTGGAAAAACAGACTTGGAGTAGACTCCAACAATAACAAGATCACACAGGAAGTCACAGCCCTGGCCTGGACCACCTCTCTCTTCCTGCTTGAGGGCTTTCACATCACTGGATTACGATACCTAAATTCAATGAATTAAAAATTAAATTGAGGGAAAATATTCTGTATAGCAGGGGTGGGGGTGAGAGGAAGACTAAAAGGAATCTGCCAGTAGTTTCAAGAGGAGCTCTCTGAGTGGGTGGAAGATTTCTTCCAAATCTTCTACATAGACAACATAACTATAATCAGGATAGCAACATACCCTATAAAATGCTAATGAAGTAAAACTACCCCCTGGGGTGAATTAATTTAACAAGACTGTGTTCCTCAAGATCTGAATGCTGATATCTACTGTACTGAGAGGACACAAAATATGGCCAAAGGGTATAAAAGGAAGATGATTTTTATGGATAGTGAGGTAGGCAGGGGGCCTGAGGAGAAAAGAAAAAGGTGGAAGGAAGAAAGAACATCTCCCTAACCAAAGTCTCCAATGACTGCAGAATTTAGTCTAGAGCCTGCCCTATGCTCCAGAAAGGGAGGAAACTACTTCCTCCCTATCCTTCACTGAATATGGCCATCCCACCCCCCAGGGGCCCAGAACTAAGGCTGTTTTAGCTCAGTAGTTACTTTGAAATTTGCAATAGATTCTATGGGAATACAGAACTAATGATCTAGAACACAGTTCATTCATAAATTGGGGACTGTCTACAGTGGTTTTTGTTGCAAACCCTTGAGTGCTCACATGCATACAGGATGGAAAGGGCTTGAGTCGTGCCGAGGGGATGTGAGCCGTCAAAGTCACAGCACTGCCCCAGAGTCTCCACCATGTGAGAACATCAAAGACAAAGATCTAAAAACTTCATCTTTAATTTCCTGCAAAACGTATATACGTAAAGATGCACAAATGCACTAGTGATTTTATATTCCGGCAATGAGGATTTGTAAATCAATTCTCTTTGCAATTCCAGTTTTTTAAATAATTGAGACCGTCAGGCTACCTGATTAACAGGGCTGCTGTCACACTTCTTGAGCATGGACAGCCCATCAGCACATCTGCCCTGGTATGGTTAGACTGGGATGATGAGGTAAACAAGCCTTTTATGACAACCACTTTTGTTTTCAATGAACATACAGAAATGGCTCAAACACTAGGGTTCCATGGAAGATGATTTGGAAACTACTGATAGAGGGGATAGCTTTTGGCTTTAATACAGTCAGAACATAAATTCACAAAAGCTTATATACCTTCCATGTCATGAGGAACAAGGTGATCACAGCAGAGAAGACAGATGAATCAAAGAAATTAAGCAAGAGACCTGATCGAGTTTTTAGGGTGCCTAATTAAAAAGTCATGATTGCATGACACAAATCCTTCAAATATCACTTGAAAATGACAGGCAAATTAGCAATGCAGTTTCTTGATTGAAAAGTATTAGTGAGATATTGGAAGTGGCTTAACGAAGAGCCTTTTCCTTATTCCCATACCTAGGAAGAATGGATATAGAGAGTCAGGTTGCAGTCCAAGTTTATCAGCAGGTAAATGTAATTCCCCATCCCTTCAAGGGAAGATAGCACTTCGGTGTTCTGTGTACCTACTATGGAGTCAGCAGTGTCAGGCCCCTGGACATAGCTCCTTGTAGCCTCACAAGTGTTCAGAGCAGGTGCTATTTTACACTAGGAAACCCTGAAGTGGGCAACATGTTCAAGCAGGAATGATAATACCTGGCAGAGGCCTGGCTCACGCCTCGGCACACCACTCTGAGAGCAAGCAGTTCTAAAAAGCCTAGACAGAAGGGGGTGCTAACCCGACCAGCAAGGCACACTCGGAGGAGAGCATCTAAGGCCCCCATTACAGATGTGGATTGTTCTCAGGAAACAAAGTTTAATGCCACTAAATATACTATTTACCCACAGAAATATCTGTTCATAAGCATAAGGTGTGCTTAAGTGCTGTATAAGGTGATTTCCATTCTTCAGTGCTTAGAAGTTCTATTCAAATAGATTTGTTTCTTACTAGGTTCTCGGTGCAGTAACTCAGACACATAGCTCAACAGTGGTTTAAAAATGCTGCCTGGGGACCTCCCTAGTGGTGCAAAGGGTTAAGACGCAGCCGATGAAGCTGTCTGCAGTCACTGCAGCACGAGTTTGATCTCCAGCCAGGTTGGTGACTGACATGGCGCAGCAGACCTCTCCTGTCTCCCCGTTGCTCCCCTCAGCAGTGCATTTCAGTCCATCTGCCTGTTCTGCCCCCACTCTGTCTCTGGTGAGTCCTCTCACCCCCTGCACCTCTGGCATGGACCCCAGTTCTTGTAGTATAAATAAATCTTTAAAAAACAAACAAAATAAAAACGCTGCCTGGAAGACAACTGAAGACCAGAGTCCTTACAGGTAAAAGAGCACCCAGAGGACCTCAACGAGCACTAACTAACCTTCTAGCTCTGACTCGGAGACAACACTGGCTCTGAGGTTTTCCTTCGCCAAACTTGCCAGCTTCCTACACATTAACTCGCACAACCTATTTTCCAGTATCTTCGGAGGAATAATCTTCACTGAAAACCACTGCCCAGTAAGAAAGACAATCTCAACTCCACTTAGACATGGACACCTGGGGAGCTGGGGGTATCGTGGTGGGTGGCGTGCACAGGACTGGCAGCACAGAGAAAGCCTAAGAACTTGTTTAGAGTAAAAAGATGATGACAAAAATGGAAATGATCAACATAGCTAGAAAATGTTTCTCAAAGCTGAATAAGGTGTGGTCTCCTTATTAAAAGATAAAGCTTCCTACAGACTTGAGATCTTATCTATAGGCCCCAGTTTGAGAAATGCAGGTTTAATAAGGAATTCTGTATGAAAATCCTTGCATTTTTGACTGTTTCTATTTGAGAGTCTTTTTGGTCTTACAAAGAAGTTAGCACTAAAAATGAAAACATGAAATTAAAAAAAAAAAAATCTGGACATCCAAGAATATATGTACCAATTTCGAAGAAGTCTAAGGAACTTTGGAAAACACTGGATTTAAATGTTATTCTTAATGCTTTAATCTATTCTGCATTCTTTCTTAATCTAATTCTCTGTGTAGTCATTTCTATTTTTACTTCCAAAACCACATAATTGAAGATAAAGACTTCATTTAAGAAAAATTTCCTTTTTCCTAGCAGAAATCTACTGGCTAAAAATAAACACCAAATGCCTGTAAAACCCACAGATTTTCTTAAGGATTAGATATGAAAGTTTTAATTAGCCATGGCTTGCGTCTATTTCTGCACCAAGATCAACGTCACTTTTACCTTGGTGTTTCCTTCGTTTCGATGAAGGCTCACCTCCCTCAGAGTTCATGACGTGACTAGAGAGATGACTCAAGGCTGTTCTGCTGAGGGTGTCCGGTCTCCAGTTCCAGCACTGAAACTGACTTCTAGACTCAAATAAACAAGGTGGCCTCCAGTGCAGTGAAAAATGCCTACTACTCAAATACGGGTAAGGGGCCTGAGAGTAATGTCCAGGCCACCTCAGACAGCTAGAAAGGTGTCTGTTCCAGCAGCCCCTCTGCAGAGTCTCCCACGGTGCTGTCCAGTCTCTGCCCAGACTTCTCTGGTGATGGGGTAGCATGGGGTATCTAAAACAAAGAAATACACTCCTTGAGGCACCACTTTTTGTTCTGCTATAGAACATAAAATCTAAATGTTTCCTCAAGGGAAGAGAATGTATAATATTTAAAATCTGACTTTGAAATCTTTGAAGGATGTGGGGGTGAGGGGAGCAGCTGTGATTTAACTATTAACAGCAATATCTCAATATTCTCCCTAAACAAAATCAATAACATTCTAAACACTTAATTAAGATAGACTCCTCCAGGCTTCAAAGAGTCCATGGAGAAATGAATCAGTCAACAAATTAGTATTCAGAGTCTCTTTCTACCACTTAACAAATTCGTGGACAAAATCCACAGCAGACACAATACTTAAATACAGAGTCTCTACTCTGGCTTGGATTTATTTCTGGATAGGTTTTTATGCGAGTTCAGCATTTCCAAGCATCTAGGTAGGTAAAAGAACAAATACCTGTCACAATTTTACTAAGTACCTTTCTCTAAACTTTGGGTGGATATTTTTCTCTTCTTTAAGTTTGTTGTTCCTTGGGGGAAACCAAAGAGGACAGAGATTGCTTCCTCGGAATGCACCAACAATCCAAGTCCAACAGCACCATTTTCACCCATCCAGTCTCTCCAAAGCAGTGTCATCAGGTTGCTCAAACATCACCTTCTTTTACTATACTCTCCTGACAAAATGTTAGGATTCAGAGGAGGGTTTCTTCTCTTCAGAATTCATTAAAGGTGCATTTCTTAGTCACTAAGGAATTTTGTTCAAATGTAGTAACTTTTATATGCTCTGGTCTTTTCACTGTAATGGCATGAACTTTTTTTTGCTATATATTTTTGCAGTTTATGCTTCTCAAATTGCTCTCTTAATTCAACTTAATGGTAAGTTTGTGAACACATGACGTGGGCCTTCTACCCTGTTTTGTAGCAAGGGTGAACGCCAGGAAGTTAGGTGCCTGCTCCATTCGTTTTCCTTCCTAATAAGCTCCTGTACTGAAATACTGAGCTTGTACTCCAAGACGGATTGTCTGTATCTGCAGCTGCTGGTGGAGATTTCTTTTCGGTTAAGAGGATGAGCTCCTCCGAGGCCCAGGCTTTCTCTTTCATGTCAATTAGGGGTCCTCCCCACGAAGCTTGGCACCCCGACTGGTGCTCAAGAATGTTGGTCTGAACTGTCATCCAGGGTTGCGTTCCCATCACTTACCCAACCCGTAACAAGGAGGCACAAAGGGGACTTCCCACAAGGGGTCCACCACCAAACGTTCTGCAGGCGCAATGTCGGGGTTCGTTTTACGCGCGTTAGGATACAAACACCAGGACCTCCCGCCCCACAGCTGGCTGACTCGGCGTCGGGCGATGCTAAACCGGCCCGCACGCACCACCGCTCTTTGCCAGAAAAGGGGGTCGATTTCAAGCACCCGGTGAGGGGGCCGGGCGGACCGCGGGCGATAGAAGTTTGGGAGACCACCGCCGCAGGCGGGAAGGCGAGCGCGCCGCCGGGCCGGGAGTGCTGGGCTCCGCGGCCCAGCTGGCCAGGAGGCGCGCCGGTTCCGACGGCTCGGGCTCCGCGGGCCGGTCCGCCCCTGCACCTCCTCTCCCTCCTCCCCGCCGAGCTCCCCGCCGCCCAGCCCTACTGACCGGCCTCGCCCCACCACACAGCGGCCGTAGCCCCTCCTCACACAGCGCCACGCTTCCATCGTGCCCTCGGCGCGCGCCGGAATCAAGCGCGGACCCCGCATCTGACGACGCGTCCACACGCCCCCGGCGTCCCCATTCCTAGACGTCGGCCCTCCGGCGACCGCAGGGCATGCTGGGAGCGCCCAGGGCCGTCTGGCGCTGCGTCCGCCACGGCCTCACTCGGCGCTTCGGTTTCCGTCCTAGAGCATGCGCGCAGCGGGTGAAGCCCGGGCCGCCATGTTGGAAGAGGGCACACCCTCTCCCTCTCCCGCCCTCTGCCCTAAAGCAACGGAAAGACGAAATTTAAGGCTACAATCACCTGTAGGCCGGCGGGTGCAGTGCGATTGCTCTAGCAATAAGACTAAAAACATTCTTTGGCAGTATTTTTATAATAATCTTTGGAGACTCAAAGAGTGGATGCCCGAGAAGAAGAAATAGCCATGTCTGCCCTGCCGCATATATTTGCACTTAGTTTTGCGGGAACATTTTCTACAGAATACACTTCTACTTACAGAAAGGTTGATGCAGGGGGCAGGAATGAGGAAGCCCACATAGAAAAAAAAAAAAAAAAAAAGACAATAAACCTTTTCCCGCCCTGTAAACCTTTCTTTCCCCTGCCCTGCAAACCCGGTTTCCCACCCTACCTTTCCTCACCCTATAAAAGGACATCTCTCCCCCACAATGGGTAGGGAGATGGGGGTTTGAGGGGAGGGCGGGGGGCGCGTAGAACCTCGCCCTGGAGCGCAATAAAGTTCCTGCCTGTGAGAAACTTAGCCCGGCTTTCCTTTTCTATACCTTGCCACTCCTTTCACTTTACCCCCCCCCCCTTAGCTCAAGCTTCCCACCTCCCAGTACCCTCAACACCTGTTTCCACCCCCCCCTTCAGAGTTCACTTTTAAATACATGCGTGTATCTATGATTTGAGCACAGGGCCCCTGGAGAATCCTTCAAGACACGTAAAAGAGAGAAAAGGGAGGAACACACGCTGAGAGGAGAGAAGGGTCCACTGCCAGGCAGGTGGCTTGTTCTTAGGAAAGCAAGGGATAATTTCAGGGAAGGTTTTTCACATGGAAATCAGATGCATGTGAAAAACCACTTTCCCTTGGTGTAAATGTAGTTGAGTCTCCTTATTTGTGGTAGATGTGTTCTCTAAACTTAGCAACACTGATTTAGCTAATACCGAACCATGTTAGAGTCCCAAGAGTTAAGGGTCATGGATAGTCCCCTCAGCGATACATAACCTGTTTTATGCGTGTTACTGTTTAAAGACACTTTATTCAATATAGTTTTTGATTCAGTAATGTTGATTTCATTGCCAATAGGAGTAGAACTCAAGTCTGAGTGAAACTTCTTGAGCTCGGGGCCTCCCTGGTGGCGCAAGGGGTTAAGACGCAACCTATGAAGCTAACCGCAGCCTCTGCAGCATGAGTTTGATCCCTGGCCAGGGAGCAACCCACATGGTGCAGCAGACCTCTCCTGACCCGCCTACTGCTCCCCTCAGCAGTGTATTTCAGTCAATCTGCCTGTTCTGTTCCCCACTCTGTCTCTGGTGAATCCTCTCACCCCCCGCACCTCTGGCCTGTACCCCCATTCTTGTATGCATAAATAAATAAATCTTTAAAAAAAAAGAAACTTTTTGAGCTCACGAGTTTTCTCCAGAAGACCATCCTGGACTTCTTTGCATTGGGCAACAGGAGACAGCACTACTACTCTGCCCTTGGGGTGACTTCAAATAGCAAGTCACCAACTAGAAAAGGCACAAAGGTGTGAAGAGCAGGCTGTAACCATCTAAGGTGGGGTTGCTGAACCTGACCCTGTTTTCCAAGCACTGGCCTTTGGAATAGATCTTTGACCACACTTGAGTCCCCTAGAAACCATCTAGGGGTGGTTAAGAACCAGTTCAACAGTAAAGACGGTTCCAGAGTGAAAATATCCACAGCTGTCAGTTAGCTAGACCAGCTGGTACCTTCACAAGCCTTTAGGACCCTGCTCAGCCTGCAGAAGCCCCCTCCCCAGAATGCAGAAGACCCCAGCCTGCTAGAGGAGTCCCCCAAACTTACAGGAAAAACCTTCTCAACCTGCAGGAGGAGCCCCAAACTTCCCAAACTTCCCCCCTCCTGAGCCTTGTAGGAGCACCCTTCCAAACCTGTAGAACTCTCACCTGAGCCAGCATGCATAAGGCATGTCTGCCACTCCCTGCCTCCCTCTGCTCTTCCTGCCTCCCTCTTTATATACCACTGCAAATGGTAACTGGGGAGACAGTTCTGGCTTTTTCACCACCCAGGTTTGGGGGTCATCCAGACTCTCCTTGGCTAGGTAGGGAGCCCCAGCTGTGTCCCAGCAGCTGCCTTAGCATGTGGGTCTCCAAGGATGGGGAGGGCCTGTGATCAGCATCCTGGGGTGCCCCTGGCTTCGTTGGTTTCTGCAAAGGCACCTCCTGCAAAGGTTGAGAGCACTGCCTGCCCTCCAGACAGGTGAGTGACCTGGGGTGCCGGCCTCTGTGAACCCTTTCCTCTGGTGTGAGTGCTGTCATCTGCTTGCAGCTGTGGCCCAATGTGTTTGTGTTGTGGGTGTTCCCACCAGGGTGGTTTCTGGGAGAGGAGTTCTGCGAGACTGACCCATCTGTGTCCTGTCTGTAGTTGGGATCAATTTTCTTGTCCTCAGCCCCCTCGAGGTGAGGCCTCAAGGACAGGAACTACCAGGAGCTGGAAGCCCTCTTCGTGCATCCTGGAGATTTTGGAGGGTTGCTCTGAGCCTCTGGGAAGGAAGGAAATACCTCCCAGGTAGCACGTATGTCCAGTAAGGACCTCCCTGGCATTTCCAACACTCTTCTCTGCAGCTGCAGTCAAACTGTACATTTAAAGAGAAAATGTTTGTTAGAGTCCACGAACAGCAGAACATAAGGTAAGAGGTCTAATGCCTCCCCATTTTTTTGTCTCGCTGATCTGTCTGTTGTGCTCTTCATAAGTAATGTAGGATTGGATGAGCTTTTCCTCCTCTCTAGTCTTTCTGAGAACTTGACTTGGGTCTCAATGCTGAACAGAGGAGGATTTTTGCCATCACCTATTGAATGATTCTAAGGTTTTCTAGCATTTCCAGAAATACCTGCTGCTTACGTTGACCACAACCTTACAAGATACTTAAAATGATTCACTTTTATAATAACCATGTGATTAGCACTTTGGCCAAATTGGAAAAAAGCATTCATAGAGTGAATGCTTATACTGGTGCCTGTAAAAGGCTTTTTCCCTTTGCAAAACCCGTATTGCAAGCAGCCCTCTCAGAATCTAACAAGATAAAGACTTAAACCTAAGCTGATTTCGGGCCTCCCCTGGTGGCACAGCGGTTGAGCGCTGGGCTGCGAAGCTGCCTGCAGCCTCTGCAGCGCCGAGGGTCCCACATGGAGTGCAGACCTCTCCTGCCACGGCCGCTGCTCCCCTCAGCAGTGTATTTCGTCGGTCTGCCTGTTCTGTTCCCCACTCTGGCTCTGGTGGATTCTCTCACCCTCCCACTCTTCTGACTGTGCCCAGTGCTTGTATAAATAAATAAATCTATAAAAAAAAAAACCCCAAAAACCTAAGCTGATTTCTTTGCCCATGACTCCTTGAGATGCCTCTCTTTGGGATTGAACTTGCCCATATGAGAAGATAATTAAAATGAGTAGTCTCCAACTGTTTTACATTTAACCTGTGGAAGACATCTGTCTTCCCCTTTTGTGCCTAATTTTAAACTCTGGATAGTACTACTAGAATTTGTACATAATTGGTTTATACTGGTGCCTGTATAAATTCTAAACTCTAGAGTATAATAAAGTAACCCAAAATGTTTTTCAAGAAACCATCATTAGGATGATTTTTGGTTAATCAGAAGAAGTTCAAAATTTAGTGGCTTAAATGTACATGTCTTTAAATTTACACTTCTATTATCTGTGTTTATGAGTCAATTAATACATAGTATCCAGCAAGGAAAGTAATTGACCTTGTCTCAGTTTTCTGGTTAATGGCAAAAGAAATAGGACCAATATGGAGTTGTTTATTAAGCCTGTAAACATCCACACTTAAAGGGGTACCCTCTCCTTGTTCTCAATTAAGGGGTGCAAGCTAAAGGCAACGGCACAGCTGGAAGGCCTTGCAAAGAAGCTGCAGCAACAATGAAGTTGTTTCAGAGCAAATCAGTAACTTCAAAAAACAAAGGACTAACTTTGAGGTTGACAGCACTGCTGAGTCCAGTTCCCAGCAGTTAAGGCTCTCAATGGACAGGGTCAGTTTTAACAGCCTCTTTTCCCCTCAGTACATAAACAATATCCAGTACCTAATTTAACCAGTCACTCAGATTCTAGAAATCCTTGAAAATGTGAAATGTTTTCCTTGCAGACTGTAAAGTTCTCCCTGTGAGGCTCAGAACTTGGACAGCTTTCTAGAGTTCTCTGGAGGCTGTACCCAGCTGGAGTCCCCAGTATGGATTTTGAATAAACTTGCTTGCCTTGGTTTAGGTCAATAGATAGCAACCCAGTAGACGGGCCCCAGAGACCCCCTTGAACTTGGTACCAGCAAGGGTTATTTAAACCCATCCCACTCCTCGGAGCTCCAGACATGCTTACTGTTAAGGACTCTTGGGCCTCAGACCACCCATCTTGGTTGATGGTCCTGGAATTTTTTAAGGAATGGTATTTGTCCCGGATGGGCCAGGAACCCCCTGCTGGGAGGCCAGGGCAGGATTCCACCCTCCAGCATGGAATCCTAGACCCCCTGACCAGGCCCAGAGTCATGTGTCAAGTGGCAGTGGTATCAGCACATTCTCTCCTACTTGGCTAAGACAAGGCTTGCTCAGTCAACGCAGGAGAGCACCCTGAACTGTCTTCGAGGATAAAGGACAAGAGCCCTGGCCATGTGCCAGGTGTCTCTGTGTGTTCACAGGTAGTGACCCAGCAGAGGGGTCTGAGACTAGATCTCCAGATGGGAGCGGTTCTACAGGGAAGGGTTTTGACATCTTTGCTCACCCCGGGGGTGACTTAAGGGCTGATCCTCCACACCATGAGCCCCTGCAATGCCCTAAGCAGTTGTTAGGCAAACTGGCACACAGATGGCCGAATGTACCCTCGGGTCACACCGAGGGAAGTTAGGCCAGAGGCAGGTACACTGGGACCCCAGCTACAGGGAGCGGAGACCTCACAGCCCAAAGGCCAGGAGGCGGGTGATGGCTGCCAGCGACACCCCTGTGGCCTTCAGGTGCAATGCTTGGGGATACCCTTGAAAGCCTTCTCTCTTCAGAGGGGAAATTAATGAAGAAAGCACTTTCTTTGCAATTGCCAAAGTAATTTTTTATTTTATTTTATATATTTTTTACATCTTACTTCATTTTCGTACAATGTATACTTTCTCACCTTGGTTATAATCCCCGTGAAATTCCCAACACCCATTCACCCGTCAACTATCACCATGGCCCCTTGTGCTCTTCCCACCCCTATTTTGACCCTACTACCTTCTCTCCCCTCCGCAGAATGTCTCTGGTTTATAATTGGTTGTTGATTTTGATTTTTACTTTATTATAATTACGTTTTTTTTTCCTGATCTCTTATTTTTGCCAAAGTACTTTTAACATACCCAAGCTTGTGTATTTGGATTTGCAGTTAGAGAACCAGCTCAGATTATGGAATGGAAAGCTAATTTCAATTGGACTTTGAACGCCTCCATAAGGATTAAAAATACTGCCTTACAAGAAGGTAATTCCAGACTTTGAGACTATGTATGATTTTTTTTCTTGTAAAAGCTGGAAAGCTTTTCTATCCTAATTTGCATCTTTCTTTTTTTTTTTTTTTTTTTAACCATAAAGGAACCGTTCTCATTTCTTATGTCCCTAGGACTAATTCCACTCCTGGGAGAAACTGAAACTTCAAAGTCAAGGTTTAGCCTGGCTAAATGCATTTTGTATCTATTCCTTTCATTACTTGAGTAGTTTCCCAAATGCCTTCTGGAGATTTACTTTCGAGTATTCTAATTTACTTTCGAGTCTTCTAATTTAAAGGAATATGGCATAGCCATTCGTATAGGCGCTTATAATACAGAAATTGCAAAATTAAGGTTTTAGTTGTTGCCGTTTATACAGTGAAGATAATGAAGGGAAAGACTTGTACGAAAGGTAGGATGTGTGCTAAAGGTATAGGGATGGAAGTGCTTTGTTCAGGGTCTAAATGATTTTTGAGGGCCTCCCTGGTGGCACAACGGTTAAGACACAACCTATGAAGCTATCTGCAGCCTCTGCAGCACAAGTTCGATCCCCGGCCAGGGAGCTACCCACATGGTGCAGCAGACCTCTCTTGTCTCCCTGCTGCTCCCCTCAGCAGTGGATTTCAGTCAATCTGCCTGTTCTGCTCCCCACTCTGTCTCTGGTGAGTCCTCTCAGCCCCCACACCTCTCGCCTATACCCCAGCTCTTGTATGCATAAATAAATAAATCTTTAAAAAAATAAATGATTTTGGGCATTTGGAGCACCTCCAGAACATTCTGAGGACCTGGCGAAGAGAGGACCTTGCCTAGTGATATGGGTATTGAAAAGTCTGATGGTGAGAACTTAGCATGGTCCTGAGCCCTGGGAAGCCATTAAGAGCTCAGTCTGAGATGCCTTATGAGAAGTTTCAGCAAGGGAGAGTTAAAAAATGCATGGTTGTATTTTGTTCTTATTGTGCATATTTAAAACAAACAAAAAACCTGGCCAAGTTTATTAAGACTAAATTTGTAAATGAGTTTTAACTATTATCATTTCGTATAATTTAAAACTGGAGTGAAGATGGAGAAAAAATGGTTTCATTAACATCTCTGTGGATGCCACATTCCAGTCTTCATAACCATTTTTGAGATTTTTGTGGACTAAACTGGTCCTGAATTTGATAACATTTGGCCATGGCTTTTGAGACAGTTTCTAGTCAGCCCCTCCCCCAACCTCCCAGTCTTTCTGGCTTGTATGGAATTGAAAATTAAAACATTTTCTGAAACCATACTAGCTAGAAACAAAGAATGCCGTCCATCTCCAAGGTGGCTAGGACTAAAAGTGACTGCTACTCTTTTCCTAAATACCTGATGGCATCGAATTGCAAAACAGAGACAAGCGTCTCACCCCTTCAGAAGATGCTTTGACCCCAAATCTGGAATTCTTCTCCATTGGCTCCCTGAGGACTCCTGGGTGGAGGTGTGCTTTGCTTTCATTTTTCATCTTTATTTTTCTATTGTTTTTATAGAAAATGCCTTGTATGGTTTGTACCCATATAAGAAAACTTCCAGGAATCAGAACTTTATTTATTTATTTATTTTTAAAGATTTCTTTATTTATTTATACAAGCACTGGGTATAGTCAGAAGCGTGGAAGGGTGAGGGAATTCACCAGAGCCAGAGTGGGGAGCAGAGAAGGCAGAGTGACGAAGTACACTGCTGAGGGGAGCAGCGGGCGGCAGGAGTGGTCTGCTTGCTGTGTGGGACCCTCGCTCAGTGGCCGGGGACCAAACTGGTGCTGCAGAGGCTGCAGGCAGCTTCGCAACCCAGCACTCAACTGCTGCGCCACCGGGGAGGCCCCAGAAATTTATTTTTTAAAAGATTTATTTATGCATACAAGAACTGGGGGTCGGGGGAGGTGTTGAGAGAACTCACCAGACAGAGTGGGGAGCAGAACAGGTGGGTTGATTGAAATATACTGCTGAGCAGCGGGGAGACAGGAGGTCTGCTGTGCCATGTGGGTAGCTCCCTGGCCGGGGATTGATCTCATGCAGCAGTGGCTGTGGATAGCTTCATAGGCTGCATCTTAACCCCTTGCACCACCAGGGAGGCCCCAGAAAATTATTTAATTGGACTAAACTGTTCTCAAGACTAAGGAACTGAAAGCTGTGTCTACATCCTGGACTCTGGGTCCAATGCACCCATCTTTTGTGGGGTGTGCAGGTAGCTGCATTGCCCCCTCAAAGCAGGAAGCAGTTAGGGAATGGTTCTCCTATTCCCCATTGAGTTTTAGGATTAAAATACCCCACTAATGAAAGGGGGAAATTCATAACTGTCAAAGGCGGGGTTGCTGACCCCCTTTTGGGTGGATCATCAGCAACACCTGAGCCTCCTATAAGTATCCAGTTCAACATAAAGAGGTGTTTCTGAATAAAACTAGCGGTCAGTGAAGCAGGCCAGCTGGTGCCTCCTGTGCCTTCTCTGGGAGCCCTGAAACTTCCCTTTACACATCCTTTCAAATAGTGCCCAGGAGAGTTGGCTTTAAGATGGCCATGCTCAGGCCTCCTTGGTGTTAGGTCTCAGCGCTATTACCACTGCAATCTGAGTTCGATCCCCAGCCAGGGAGCTGGGCCACATGGTGCAGCAGACCTATCCCGTTTTGCCTGTTCATCTCCCCTCAGCAGTGGATTTCAGTAGATCTGCCTGCTCTGCTCCCCACTTTGTCTCTGGTGAATCCTCTGCCCCTCCCCCCCAGCCCACCTCTGACCTACACCTCAGTTCTCTACACAAAAATAAAGTAAAATAATGTCATTCTCTCTGGGATATGACCACCTGGAATAAAACTTCCTTTGCAGAAATCCCTCCAGGTTCATTCAGTCTTTGACTTTCTGAGCCACAAGTGCTCTAAACAGACCACGGGAGAGGTCTGCCTCGCCATGTGGGACCCTCGCCAGCCTGCTGGGATCAAACCCGCACTACAGAGGCTGCGGCACTGTGCGGCGCTCAAAAGCCTGCACCACCAGTGATGGCCCTGGTTTTGTAATGTATTAAGTTACACAAAACATTTTATATAAGAGTCATGATTTACCTTTTTTAAAATTTAAAAAAAAAATTATCCTCAGTTTCGCAATTCCCACCAGTGCGTTCATCTGAGAATGCTACATGAGAAGGGCACCTTGTGACTAGCTAAATCCAGGCACTTTTTCTTGCTTTCAGAAGTGAGTCACTGGCAGGAGCAAAATTCCTTGATGGATGAGTCCCATGGGCCTCAGCTTTGGCACTTCTGGGCCTCTGCAAGGTCTACATTGGTTCCAAGCATGAGACTGCTTTTTTTGGTTTTTAATTTCTCTTTTCATATTTTCTCTTTCATGGCTATGTGTGTGAGGGCAGAGGACGTCACCAATGCAAGATCTTGTCAGGTGTCATAGTTAGAAATACAAGTTTACTGCATTATTCAATGTTCACAAACACATTCTTTATAAACTCAGCCTGCACCTCAGAAACCATGAGAGCATTGCAGCTCAGAGTAGTCCCAGAAACGGAGCCACTTAGACATTTTTTTTTAAGATTTATTTATTTTTATACAAGAGCTGGGGTATAGGCTAGAGGTGCTGGAGGGTGAGCGGATTCACCAGAGACAGAGCAGGGAGCAGAACAGGCCAATGACAGAAATACACTGCTGAGGGGAGCAGCAGGAGCGACAGGAGAGGTCTGCCGCACCATGTGGGATTGTCGCTGGCTGGCCGGGATCGAATCTGCACTGCCGAGGCTGTGGACAGCTTCACAGCCCTGCGCTCAACCAGCTGTGCCACCAGGGAGGCCCCACTTAGACATGGTTTTAAGGGGCCTGGACACTTCTCTCCTGTGGCGTTGGTCACCAGATCATCTCTTTGGTGACAGTTATCTCTAAAATGGGGAATTTTTTTTTAAAAAAAGATCTATTTATTTATGCATACAAGAGCTGGGGTATAGGCCAGAGGTGTGTGTGTGTGTGTGGGGTGTGTGTGTGAGAGGACTCACCAGAGACAGAGTGGGGAGCAGAACAGGCATATCCACTGAAATACACTGCTGAGGGGAGCAGCAGGGAGACAAGAGAGGTCTGCTGCGCCACGTGGGTGAGCTCCATGGCCGGGAGCTGAACTTGTGCTGCATGTGGGTCAGCTCCATGGCCGGGGATTGACCTTGTGCTGCAGTGGCTGTGGATAGCTTCATAGTGCTGAGACTTAGCCCCTTGCACCACCAGGGAGGCCCTAAATTGGGAAATTCTTATGAAATATTTAATTTAACAAATTTGTAGCTGTGAAGTACCTGCTACAAGATATAGAAAGGAAAAAATGGGCTTCAATTTCATATAAAAAGCAAATCTGAACATAAACTTGGCTACATGAACTAGCATAGTCTGAGTAGGTAATATATCAGGAGTTTGTATAACTCTTTGAGAAACAGCACAGAGGAAATGAGAAACAAGATATAAATGTTATCAAGTGAAAAGAATATAGTATCGATATAGTATTGATTCAAAATACAAGAGAAATATTCATTCTAATACTATTACTTTTTTTCAGCTGATGATGTTTGTGCTAATGTATCACAGCCTATTCCCCTTTGTTAATGAAAACGCCCCAATTAACGAAGTTACATAACCACATAATACATGTATGTGGACTTCCAGTGAGTCCTGGACCTGGGACACGATGGTGAGGGAAATCAGAAACGGGGGACTGTCACGTCCAGCATGCAGTGAATCTTTATTTTCTTAGTGCTCATTATATACTTTCTCAGAGTGCATTAGGCATAACATCAAAGTGTACCATACAATGACAACTTACATGATTAACTATTTTACTTTGCTAGTGATATCTGCCTACTCCCGACTTCTGGGTGCTAGGTGGTCAGCTCCTACACATAATCTGATTGCTCATTAGTTAGAGCACATAATATAATCATCCGCTAGCTAGGGCAGAGGGGTTTTGTTCCTAATTAGTTTTTTGCTGTGGAGATACTGAGTCATGACTCTACACACGTCACTTTCCGGGCACTCAACACCAGGTCCGGTCACTCAGAGGTTTTCCTCAAAGACACATGTGTTTTCACATGCCTTAGAGACTCAGGTCAAGGTCCTTCTGCTCACTGCGCACGGTCTCTCCCAACACATGTACTTAATTTTTATATCCCTTATTTATACATAAATGTTATTTTGGCCTTTTGTTCTTAAAAACAGGATTTGGCAACACATAGATTGCAAGGAAAAGTAAAAATTCCAAATTTAGAGTGTCTCTCAATGCCCACGTATGTTCTTATACTTCACTCTCAATCTCTACATTCAGTGAAATTGTTTCTGTATAACATCTCTGAATAAAAATATCCCAGGTTGTCATGGTGACATAGTTCTTTTCTTGGAAGAACCCTGTATCCTGGTGCATGGTGGTGGAACCTTTCCTTTGCAACCAATTTACCATTTTCAGGATCCTGATATTCCATCTGGGGTTGCTAGAGCAGTGGCAAAGTAAAGATTTTATTTAGAGCAGGGCAGAAACTGTTCTGAAAGCTGTTGGAATCCTCCAAGATTATATGTTCTGGAGTGGTTTTTGATGAAAACATCACCATAATCAGCCTTGCTAGAATTTGTCATTTCTTTCCTAATCTGTATGGGCTAATTAAATTTAGATCTCTTGATGTCTGGGCATTTAAAACAGAGGTGTGATGGTAGGAATTTGACAGACAGGATGAAAAATTCAGGTTAGCTCTTCAATCCAGCCCCAAACTCTTCCTTAGTTTCCATCTTTCAGTCCTAAATGGGGCCTTTGCAGATTTGAGTGCCTACAGACACTTATGTATGTTACAGAATTGAACTTGCTTCTGACAAATGATCTTGCTGCCTGGTTCTGTCTGTTTCAGGGCTCCCTCTTTCTGGAAAAATATTAAAGAGCAAGAGCAGACCTTAGCAGGTGTTCCTTGGACACACAGAGAATGAAGGCACTGAGCAATGGCATTTCAGAGGGCATGAGAAAACTACATGTCAGCAAGTAAAAATGCTCCCTGTGGTTGATAGCCATTCAAGGAGAGGAATTATGCTTTCTCCAATGAATAAAATAAGTGCTACGTGATGGTGCCTGTAGCAAATATTTTGATCCGTTCATACCAAAACTGGACATTAAGCTGTTAGAAATATGTCCTTCATGAAGGCAAACATCAAGATGTAGGGTGTATATCACTTTATTCTCTGCAGTGAATCTGTAGTTCATACTTATCTAAGCCTGGGAAGTCTAAGATGATAGAGGTAAAAAAATTATTCTTAAAGGGAATCTTAAAGCTATTATATTATATTTAATACATAACAAGTCTACCACAAAGAAGCCAAAAGTTTATCAAAACCTTATTCTTTTGAGTGATACTTTATTAGCTTAATTATAGGTATAGTGTTATTTCATTGTGGTTAGAATTGCAGATAAGTAGTTACAAGTTGATGACTAATTGGCAAAGAAGACAAAACAAATACAGCATTGAGGGACTCCCTGGTGACAAAGGGATTAAAGTTTCAGTGTTATCAAACTATCACCAGCCTCTGCGACATGAGTTTCATCCCTGCCAGGGAGCTGACCCACATGGTGCAGCAGACCTCTCCTGTCTCTCCGCTGCTCCCCTCATCAGTGTATTTCAGTAGATCTGCCTGTTCTTTGCCCCATTCTGTCTCTGGTGAATTGTCTTACCCCCCACATCTCTGGCCTACACATAAATAAAAATAAATCTTAAAACAAAACAAAATAAATCTAACATTGAACTGGCTTGGTAGGAAAAAGGCTTCAGAGTCTTGGAGTTCATACAAATAGCAAATACCTCAATAATATTCCATTGTGTGTATATATCCCACATTTGTTTATCTTTCATCAGCTCACGGGTATTTGGGTGTTTTCCTCTTATTATCTACCATGCATAACATTACCATGAACTTTCAGGAAATTGTTTGTTCTGAGTATATACTTAGGAGTGGAATGGCTGGGTCATCTGCTAGCTCTGTTTACATTTTTGAGCAATTTCTACTGTTTTCTACAGAAAATGATTCATTGAAAATTTTCACCAATTTATGAGGGGCCCATTTTTCCATGTCCTTGACACTTCTTGTTTCTATTTTTTAAAAAGAGTAATCTGTGCTTGCTTGCTTGCTTGCTAGGGATGCCATAACCCAGTACCACAGATTTGCACAGAGATATATTTTCTCACACTTCTGGAGGCAAGAAGACCAAGATGAGTATTGGTGGCGTGGTTTCTTCTGAGGACAGCTCTCCTTGCCTTGTAGATGGCAGTCACTGAGAGTCTTCACATTGTCTTTTCTCTTTGTCTCTGCTGTCATTTTATAAGACAACCAGTCATACTTGATTAGTGTCCACCCATGTGACCTCATTTTACCTTAATTACCACTTTAAGCATCTCCTATGGCTTTGATTTGCATTTACCTGTTGACTAACGAGGCATTTTTTTCATGTGCTGTCTGGTTGGTTATCTGTGTATCTCCTTGGTGAAAGGTGCATGCAGATCCTTTGCTATTTCTATGTTGGGTTATTTGTCCTTTATTGAGTTTTAAGAGTTCTTTATATATTCTAGACATGAAATCCTTCCCAGAGCCATGATTTGCATATATATATTTTTGCATTCTGTGGATTCTTTTACCTATCTCTTTTGATATGCAAAAGTTTTACATTTTGATGATATCCATTTTTTAAAAAAAGATCTATTTATTCATTTATACAAGCACTGGGTACTGTCAGACGCATGGGAGGGTGAGCGAATTCACCAGAGCCAGAGCAGAAAGCAGAACAGGCAGACTGATGAAGTGCACTGCTGAGGGGAGCAGCGGGGCATGGTAGGAGACGTCTGCGCGCCATGTGGAACCATCCCCCTGGGCTGGGGATTGAACCGCGCTGCAGAGGCTGCAGGCAGTGTCGCAGCCCAGCCCTCAACCACTGCGCCACCAAGGAGGCCCAATATCCTTTTTTAAAAAGTTTGGTTGCTTGTGCCTTTGGTTTCATAGCTAAGAAACCATTTCACAATCCAATATCATGAAGATAAACATTAATTTCCTTCTAAGAGTCTTATACTTCTAGTGCCCAAGTCTTAAATCCATCCTCAGCTAATTTTACTATATGCTGTTAGGTGGGAGTCCAAATTCATTTGCATGTGGAAATTCAGTTATTCTAGCAGCACTTGGTGGAAAGATTATCTCCCAGCCCCGGACCCCAGTCACTGAATGAGCTTGTGATCCTTGCTGAAAAATCATGGACTCTAAATGGGTGGATATATTTCTGAACCCAACGCTATGTCCTTTGTCTACGTGTTTGCCCTCCTCCACTACCACACAGCCTCGATTACTGCAACTTTTTTTTTTTTTTTTTTTTTAGCATTTGTGTCATCGCTTCTATTTCTCTTCAAGGCCAGTTCCACCCAGTTCACCAACTGTCCATTTCCCCATCGTAACTATGTCTTTCTGCCGCTCTGTGACGTGGTCGTAAGGGATCCTGATCCAGCACATGACTCTCAGGCGCGTATCACCTGCTTTCTTTATCAAGCCCAACAAAATAACTCTCTCTCTTTCTTATTTGTTACTGTGTTGCCCAATGTCCTTGCAATCCAAACATTGAATTTGAAGGAAGTCTGAAAATACTGCATCCCGATCCGCTGATCAGGAATCCCAAAATGGAGCTCTGAGAGCTGGCTGCAAGCCAGGAGCTGTGTAGCCAGGAGGCGAGCGATAGTGAGCCGATTACTGCAACTTTGTAGTAAGTTTGGAAGTTAGGAAGGACTTTGTCAAGACCGTTTTGGCTACTCAGAGTTCCCTGAAAGTCCACTGGAATCTAAGTAAGTCTCGGCTGTTCTCGTAATGAAGAGCTCCAGCTCGAGGAGCAACCGAGGCGCCTGCCGCCATACGTGCGAGCGCGGGTCCGAATTTAAGGCGACGCTCCCGGAAGCGGCGCGGCGTGACCCGGAATTAGAGCAGCCGCTGGCCGGAAGCGCCCGCTCACCCGGAAGCGGAGCCGGAGGCGGAGGCACCGCCTAGCTCCGCCCCCTCGCCGCAGCGCCGCGGGTGGGGAGCGGGGCCGGCCGCGGCGCGCTAGATCCCCGATGGTACCTGGCCGGCGGCGGCTGCGGCGGCGGCGGGAGCATGACCTCGCCCCGGGAGCGGGGCGCCGACCTGGCCCGTTTCTACACCGTCACCGAACCCCGACGACACCGCAGGGGCTACACGGTGTATAAGGTCACCGCCCGGGTGAGCGCGGGGTCCGGCGCCGGAGCCGTCGGAGTCGGGACCGGCGGGGCTGGCGTATGGGGCCCCGGGGCCGGGGGTGCGACTTGCGGGGCGCGCGTGTCTGGGGGCGCCTGGGCGGGGGCGGGTGGCCCTCGCCAGTCCCCGCCGCAGGGCAGCCGCGTCCGCGTCCAGGGCGGGGCGGGCGTCTGACAGCAGAGCGCTGACTCGGTCCCGTCTCTCTTGGACTTTCTCTTCGGAGGCTGGAATTTGCAGAAGTGGTTTGCTTGCTCCGAGACACGATACGGTGGAGAAAGGTGTTCATCTGTGTACTGTGGATTTCTGTAGTAAATCCTGCGGAGCCTGACCTTTCAGCGTCAGGCGTGCACCGAGGGGAGCCGTCAGTGTGCGGACCCCAGCCCGCCATCTTGTCGTTTCCCCTGAGTTTTCAATTGGAGACTTGGGGATTTTACTGAGGTGTCTTGTGTGAATTGTCACAACTTCAAAGTTGTGAGCCTCCTCTGTTCCATCATCGAAAGGATCCAGTTTTTAGTACCGACTTTGTTGCGTTGCTCGTCTTAAGTTCTAAATACAGCTTGCACGTCCACTCGAGAAGCATCAGTCTGTATGTAGTGCACCTAAGCAGGGTGCGCTTGTGTATCAGGCCTTGCTGGACATCACCCAGCTGAATCCAACTGTAATGATCGGGAAACTGAGGTTCAAGGATTTAGTAACCTGCTGAGTTTCCGTTGCAACCAACAGCACATCGGGGATTTGAGACCAGTTCTGTTTAATATCACGTTATGTAAAAAGGTAACAATTACCTTATCATAATTTTTAAAAAGAGGTGTGGGATGAGCAGTATTGACATTTGGAGAAAGCGACCATCATGTGTGACAGAGCTCAGCCCAGGAAGCAGGTCTTGAGAAGAAATAGAAGGAAAAGTAGATTTAGGTAAGCAGAGTTTGGGGGCATGGGAGTGACACACGGTTTATGCACATGGTGTGACAATTCTGGCAAACAAAAGAAGATGAGATGAACAATTTTAAGGATAAGATGACCAGGCTGCACCGGCAAGTGCTCCCCCCTTCCCCCAACAAAAAAAATTAAAAGGCCACCAGGCCATTGTTGCAGGGACTATGCTGAGTACTGGGGAGATTTGCTACTCCCCATTTGTAGGTAAGGTGGTTATGTAGGTGGAGTATTAGTTTCAGTGTGTAAGACATTATAGGTAAAGGGTAAATTCTACCACACTTGAAATCTTTGCCATCACCAGACCCTTCTTAAATCTGGACCTGGTTTCCTACCATTGCTTAGAGCCTTAGTGCCACCTCTGGTCTGCGGTGTGTCTCAGCTCTGTTTGTCCCTTTGTATTTACACCATTGACACTGCGTTGCTGCTTCTGTGTGAGTACTGCTAAGTAGTTTTTTTTTTTTTTTTTTTTTTTAAAGATTTATTTATTTATTTATACAAGCACTGGGTACAGTCAGAAGCACAGGAGGGTGAGAGAATTCACCAGAGCCAGAGCAGGGAGCAGAGCAGGCAGAAGGACCGAAGTACACTGCTGAGGGGAGCAGCGGGCGGCAGGAGAGGTCTGCGCGCCATGAGGGACCCTCCTCCGGTGGCCGGGGAGCAGCCGGAATCGAACTGGCGCTGCAGAGGCTGCGGGCAGCTTCGCAACCCAGCGCTCAACCGCTGCGCCACTGGGGAGGCCCACTGCTAAGTAGTTTTAGAGCAGGTCTCTGTTTTTGGTATTTGTTATCATTTATGTCACTGAAGAGAAAATGCTGTTTCCCTTTCCCTTTGCCTTTCTTTTTTTTTTTTTTCCCTCACCTTTAGAGGCAGCACCCTCAGTTTGGCTCTAGGCGCAGAGTGCTGTGAGGGATACAAGACTGAGAAACAGGGGCTTTAAAAGCTGCCGTGTCACCTCCCTGCGGGTCTCTCACCCATGTGTGTTCCAACCAGTCCAGGTCCAAGACGCCAGTGCATCTTCTTCATGTGTCTCTGCTCCTTGTGCCTCCTCCAGGCTCCTCCTGCTCTCCTGCTTCCTTCTTTCCTTCCCCAGGCTTCTCTCCAGCTTCTCCTCCCTGCTCAGCTCCATCCTCCTTTGGGTGGAACAGGGAACCTGGCACTCCCCTTTTCCTGGACACCACCCTGTTACTAGACTCCGGGAAAGAGCTTGGGCTTTGGGGGGACTGGCTGCTTTTGGCTTGAGGGGCTCAGGAGTGTGAGCAATTAGGATAGGTGGGGAAAGATGGGAAGAATCTTGTCAGGTGGGAGGAGAGGAGAGAGCAGAAGCAGGCCTGCAGGTGGGTGCACTTTAGTGGGGAGCACTGGGTGTTCTTTGGTTAACCTAAGTGAGGCCTTTACTATCTTCTTGGGTAGTGAGCAATTTTCTGAAATAACTTTCACAACAGCGTTAGTTGGCCACTGAGGGGCACCAAGTCTGAGAACTAACTGCCACAGATTGCCGTGGTGGTTTGACCTGCAGAGTGACTGACCTGCCTTTTTCTTGCTTTGTGTCCTCACTCACTGTTAGTTTGTTTTTTAACTTTAAGCTATGAGGGCCAATGTGGAGATAGACCTTGTAAGTAATTGCTTAAACTTCTAAATTAGTAAAATATTTTTTGAGATGTAGGAGAAAAACCTCTTTACTCGGGAGAATTGGTCAGAGCTCGACTCCCCTGTGAGGGCTTCCCCAGAGGGAGGCGCCTCTGTGACTGGCTGGCTGCCAGCCTTGCAGAACACCCGCTCTCCTTGAGCTTTGTAGGGCTCTTTTATGCAGGAGTGGCTTGGCATCCCTGGAACTACCTGTGATATCTGGGTGGCACAAGTGCCCTTCCCTCCTCCTATAGTGCGCTGGCTTTCTCGGCCCTGTAGGTGAGGCAGCTCGAGGCAGGACGCAGGTTGCCAACAGCTTTCCTAACTGTTGCTTACTGATTTTTAGCTAGAAAAAGTGTTTCAATTCAGAATTGGAGATTGGTAATCTCTTTCAAGATTGCCTTTCGTTGTTTGTTTAAAGATTCATTTTGCTTGATTATGCACACAAGATCTGGGATGTAGGCCAAGGTATGGGCGGGGATGAGAGGATTCCCCAGAGACAGTGGGGAGCAGAATAGGCAGATCCACTGAAATCCACTGCTGAGGGGAGCAGCGGGGAGACAGGAGGGGTCTGCTGTGACATGTGGGTAGCTCCCTGCCAGGATGAAACTTGGGCCGCAGTGGCTCCCAATAGCTTGATAGTGCTGAGACTTACCCCTGCATCACCAGGGAGGCCTCTGCCTGTCATTCTATAGTTGGAGACACAGGTAGAAAAGAATCATCACCAGTGTTTTCTTCATGCTCAGTTTACAAAATTCCCCCACTGTCACACAGATTCTCAGTGACCAAGGTCAGTGGTAATTCTTGTCTGTGTTCCTTCATGAGTATGGAAAGCAAAAAGTATGCTTCTGAGTTTACAGGACAGCACTGCCTTAGGGCTTTATTTTGTTTATATGGAAGCACAATTTACATGCAGTAAAACACTCCAGTTGTCAGGTTGAGTTTGGGCTGGGCAAGCGCGTGCCTCATCGTTCACTGCTGTGCAAGTCTGCGGCACTCGTGTGTGAGCATCACTACGTCGTGCCCTCTCCTCAGCTCCTCCCAGGCAGCAGGTGTCAGCATTCTGAGGTGAGGTTTTAGAGAGGAGGTTGTGTTTTCTAGAATGTTATATAAATGGAGTCATGCAGTGGGCACTTCCTAGCCTGGCTCCCTCAGCACAGTGTGGTCCCTGAGACCCGTCCCTGTGGCTTGTGCCCTTTCACCACCACAGCTAGTCCTTCCCCTGTTGGTGGATGTTTGGTGGTTTCCAGTTTGGGGCTGTTACAGATACAGCCTCATGGACAGTTCGGTGCGAGTCTGTGTGGGGATGACCTTTAGTTTCTCTTGAGACCACACAGGCAGGATATGGAGTCTTGAAATCAGGCAGTCAGCCCTTTTTTTTTCCCCTTAAAATTGTTACAGTTACTCTAGACCTGCATTTCATGTAAAGTTCTAGAATCAGCTGGTCAGGATCTACAAGCACACCGGGTTTGACTTGATAACATAGAGACTGCAGGTCAGCTTTGAACATACTGAGACCTGACACAGCATTGTGTCTCCTGATCCGTGCACGTGTTGGTCACTCCGCCTTCCTTTGGTTTGAGCGGTGTTTTCTGGTTTCGTGTGTGCAGCCTTGCATGCCTGCAGAGTGATTCAGGCTTGCTTTCAGACCAGAAGAAGTTGCCTCGGGAGCACTTGTTGAGTAGTGACAGCAAACACAGGTGCTTGCTTTGGGCCAAGCACTTGGCTTCAAGGAGCCTTCCCCTGCAGCCGGGTGAGGAGCTGCTGCTCTCACATGTAATGAGGGTACGGGACGCAGAGTGGAGGGACTGGCCAGCTCCCGCGGTGGGCCATGGTGATGCTGTCAGTGGTGCTGTCCATCGAGTGCCGTGCTGCTGGCACCTCAGTAGGTGTGTGGGGATGTCTGGTGTCCCCCCAGGGTCTTCACGTAGTTGGATAACATGGAACAAAGGGCAGCACGGGCGTTAATGGAGAAGGTTGACTGAGCTGGACTTTTGAGTCTAAAAACTGCCATTTCGAAAACTCCAGAATGAAACACAGTCTGTGTCACCTGGAGATACCCTGCTTTCCAGTCTTGACCCTGTTCTCATGTTGCCTGGAAATCAGTTGCAGCTTCCCAGGAGCCCGCATGCTGCCCTGACCTCTCCGTAGGCGCAGCTTTGCCTTGGAACGCGCTTCCGCACTCTTCTAGGTTCAGCCCCTGCTGTCTGCAAGAGGCCTTCCTCGGGGCGGGCTCCCTGCAGGCCCCCATGAGCTGTGCTTGCTGCTGTCTCACTAACCCGGTGTTCCTGGTGCCTGGGGCCAGCCAGGTCCATGATAGGCGTCCTCAGGAGCCCGGCCAACACCCAGCATACTGGCGCTGACCCGTACTTTCCTGGATCTGCGCTCCTGCCTGAGCCAGGCCAATGCTGCAGGGCACTGCTCGGAGCTACTCATCCTCCCCAGCCTCCCTCATGGGCCCTTTTTTCACTCTTCTCTCCACACCCAGCCCTTGGCGCTCACTGATCTTCCCACCTTATACTTTTGCCTTTTCTAGGGTGTCATGGAAATAGAATCTTACATTATTTAACCTTTTGAGTTTGTCTTTCCCCATTTTTATTGGGTTGTTTCCTTTCTATTGGAGTTTTGAGAGTTCTCTACTTTTTCTGGATGTCCTTTTTTTTATTTTATTATAAATTTTATTTTTATATTCCCCATACAATTGTGACCCCCTTATTTTGACCCCAATCCCTCCCCTCCCCTCTCCCCACCCCCCATAGAGTGTCTCTGGTTCATAGTTGTTTTTTTTTAAAGATTTATTTATTTATTATTTATACAAGCACTGGGTACAGTCAGAAGTGTGGGAGGGTGAGAGAATTCACCAGAGCCAGAGCGGGGAGCAGAGCAGGCAGAAGGACCGAAGTACACTGCTGAGGGGAGCAGCGGGCGGCAGGAGAGGTCTGCGCGCCATGTGGGACCCTCCTCCGGTGGCCGGGGAGCAGCCGGGGATCGAACAGGCCCTGCAGAGGCTGCGGGCAGCTTCGCAACCGAGCGCTCAACCGCTGCGCCACCGGGGAGGCCCCATAGTTGTTTCTTGATTTTGATTTTTACTTTCTTGTGGTTACTCTTTTTCCTGGTCCCTTATTTAAGTTTTCTAGATTCCTGCTATGAGTGAGACCATCCGGTATTTTTCTTTTTCTTTCTGGCTTATTTCGCTGAGCATGATCCCTTCCAGCGCCATCCATGTTGCTGCAAATTGCATGTGTTTATCTTTTTTGAATGCTGAGTAATACTCCATGGTGTATATGTACCACATCTTCTTGATCCAGTCATCTATTTTTGGGCATTTGGGTTGTTTCCAAAGGTTAGCTATTGTAAATAGTGCTGCTATAAACATAGGGGTGCAGGTGTTCTTTGGAATTGATGTTTCTGTGTCCTTTAGGTAAATACCTAGGAGTGGAATTGCTGGATCATATGGAAGCTCTATGTTTAGTAGGTCCAGAAATCTCCACACAGCTCTCCATAGTGGTTGGACCAGTTTGAACTCCCACCAACAGTGCAGAAGAGTTCCTTTTTCTCCACACCCTCGCCAACATTTGTTGTTGCTAGTTTTTTTAATATGTGCCATTCTCACTGGTGTAAGATGGTATCTCATGGTAGTTTTGATTTGCATTTCCCTGATGACAAGTGATGTTGAACATTTTTTCATATGCCTGTTGGCCATTTGCATTTCCTCTTCAGAGAAGTTTCTTTTTAGCTCTTCTGCTCATTTTTGGACTGGATTATTTTCTTTGTTGTTGTTGAGTCTCATCAGCTCTTTGCAGATTTTTGTGATCAGTCCTTTATCATTAGTGTTGTGTGCAAAAATGTTCTCCCAGTTGGTGGGGTTTCTCTTTGTTTTTGTTATTGTCTCTTTTGCTGTGCAGAAGCTCTTTAATTTGATGTAGTCCCAGCTGTTTATCTTTGCCTTCACTATCACTGCTTTGTGCGATGTGTCTGTAAAGATGTCTTTGATGTGCAATTCACGTAGTGTTTCACCTATATTTCCTTCTATGTATTTTATGGCTTCAGGTCTTATGTCTAGTTCTTTAATCCATTTTGAGTTGATTTTTGTGTATGGTGTGAGGTAGTGGTCAAGCTTCTTTCTTTTGCATGTAGCAACCCAGTTTTCCCAGCACCATTTATTGAACAAACTTTCTTTGCTCCTTTGTCAAAGATTAGTTGACCGTAAATCTGTGGGTTTATTTCTGGATTTTCTATTCTATTCCATTGGTCTGTATGTCTGTTCTTGTTTCAATACCATGCAGTTTTGATGATTATGGCTTTGTAGTATAGTTTGAAGTCTGGGAGTGTGATGCCACCATTCCCTTCTTTTTTTTTCAGGAGAGCTTTGGCTATTCGGGGTTTTTGGTGATTCCATATGAATTTCATCAATAATTGTTCTATTTCTTTGAAGAATGACATTGAAATTTTGATTGGAATAGCATTGAATCTGTATATTGCTTTTGGTAGGATGGCCATTTTAATAATGTTTATTCTTCCAATCCCTGAGCAGGGGATGTCTTTCCATTTCTTTGTGTCTTCTTCTATTTCTTTTAACAGTGTTTTATAGTTTTCTTTGTATAGGTCCTTTACCTCTTTTGTTAGATTTATTCCCAAATATTTGATTTTTTTGTTTCGATAATAAAAGGGATGGTTTTTTGATTTCTTCTTGTTCAGATTTATTGTTTGTGTATAGGAAGGCTACTGACTTTTGCGTGTTGATTTTGTATCCTGCCTGGATGTATGTTTTTTTGGTTCAATATGTAATTTGCAAGTCTTTTCTCCCAGCGTGTAGCTTATCTTTATGTTCTCTTAATAGTGTGTTTTGCACACATGCAATTTGCAGCAACATGGATGGCACTGGAAGGGATCATGCTCAGCGAAATAAGCCAAAAGAAAAAGAAAAATACCGGATGGTCTCACTCATAGCAGGAATCTAGAAAACTTAAATAAGGGACCAGGAAAACGAATAACTATAAGAAAGTGAAAATCAAAATCAACAAAAAACTACGAACCAGAGACACTTTTAGGGGGGTGGGGGTGGGAGGGGAGGGATTGGGGTCAGAATGGGGGGGGGCTGCAATTGTATGGGGAATATAAAAATAAAATTTATTATTAAAAAAATAAAAATAAAAAAAATAGTGTGTTTTGCAAAGCAAAAAAAAAAAAAAAAAAGGTGATGACGGGTTTTCATCTTTTTCTTCTCTGGACCCTTTCAGTGTCTCTAAGCCCCTCACAGACCCCGAGCACACTCCCCTACCCCCCACCCCCAAGTTTCATTGTTTGGCCCTTCACATTTAGGATGGTGATTCAGTTTGAGATGATTTTGTGGAAGGTGGGAGGGTCAGGTGGAGATTCATCTCTGGCATGCGGATATCCAGTCACGACAGAACACCTTTGCATGCCAGGGACTGCAGTCAGGGATTCGATTTCACCTCTGTGCAAAATCATCTGGCCAAGAATGTGTGGCTCTGCTCCTGTTTGGTTGGGTACCACAGGTTTATACTAAGCAGGTTTCAAGTTAGGTGGTATGCTTCCTCTGACTATTCTTTCCTGAAATTCTTGATTATTAGTTCCTTTGCCTTCCTGTATAAAATTGAGAATCAGCCTGTTTAGATCTGTAAGGATTTGGATTTGGAATAGAATTACATTAAACATGCGGTTCACCTGGTGGTGCAGTGGGTTGAGCGCAGTGCTGTGAAGCTGTCTGCAGCCTCTGCAGTGTGGGTTCGATCTCAGCCAGCCAGGATCGAATACATGGTGTGGCAGACCTCTCCTGTCTTGGCCCCTGCTCCCCTCAGCAGTGTGTTTCAGTCAGTCTGCCTCTTCTGCTCTCCACTCTGTCTCTGGTGAATTCTCTCACCCTCCTGCACATTTGGCCTGTATCCCAGTTCTTGTATGCATGAATAAATAAATCTTAAACAAAAAAACCTGCAGTTCAGTTTAGGGGGAAATGGATAATCATTATTACATTGAATGTTCAACTCTGATACATACATATGTCTTGCCAGTAATTCAGGTGTTCTTTGCTCTCATTGGCATTTTATAGTTTTCAGCATTAGATGCTGACAGTAGTTCAACTTTTAACAGTTTAGTACTATTGTAAATAGTATTTTAATATTCAGTTTTCAGTTTTTCATGGTTGGAATAAATTAATTTGATTCACTTGTGATGACCTGTCCTAGGTGTGTTGGGCAGAGTTGTTTTTTCTACGGAGACGATACATGTTGTCTAACAAAGGAGGTAGTTTTATTTCTCCTTCCTATCTGAATGTCTGATTTCTCTCTCTGGCCATATTTCAGTGGCTAGGACTTCTTGTCCGCTGAGGAGTGGAAGTGGACATCTTCGCCTTACCCTTCATCTGAGAAGGCAGTGGGTCGGACTTACCCTCGAACATTCTTGGACGTTTGTGGGTGGGAAGATGGCAGGCTGTGATGTCTGGTTTGGTTAGCTTTTTCTTTGGGAAGTAATGCATATTCAAGCATCTCATAGAATAACTTATCACTTTAAAGGAATAAAAAGAACCTGCTAAATTTCAAGCCTTTAACCTCTTACATTGTCACAAATGCCCAGTGTTAAAGCAGTAATAATTACTAGTTTTTGGTTGTTAAATCAGTAGTATCACTAGGAAGATTTTTTTTTAAAAAATTACTTGATTTTGGCTTAATCTGAAGGCATTTTCAGCAAACAGAGCAACCATGGGAGTGCAGGGAAGTTAGTATGTTATAAATTGTATTTATGCCTAAATATTTGCGAATCATGATTCAAGTTACTCGTTTTTTGTCTTCTTTAACTCTAGCCTTCCTTTATTTTTGACTGTTCATATTTACTGGAAAACTATCTCAACTACTAAGCATCTTAGTAAGTGGGTTTTCAGAAATGTGATTCTTGTTTATTTGGTAAATTATGTGCTTAGATATTAATGTTCTATGTTAAATGACAAACTTCAATGTAAGGACTTTTGATTTTCCTTGAACTTGGGCAAATAGTTTACCACATTGTGGTGCTATGATAGTGGGCAAACTCTGAAATGAGAAAAAACAACTCTAGCAAACATTATCAAGCATTAAGTTGCTGTTAAAATTTTTTTTTTCCTCAAGAGTGGGATTTTGATACTGTACAAAGCACCTGTTCCTCACTTTCAGTGTTCTTCTTTTGCAAAACCTTGTTGGACGATTGAGTGTCTCAACACTGCCCCATCGGCTCACTGTGCCGTGTGGGGGTTCTTGCCCTCCAGAGAACTAAAAGCCGTGTAGAGTGTCTAATTATAGCATGTGCAGGTGCTGTCCCTTGGCCCAGGACTACCTGGCTGGCGAGCAAGAGCCAACTCAAACATTCGTGCCAACCAATGGCACCTGGAGCTCTGTAGGGAAAAGAGGGAGGAGTGGGAGGAGGTGAGAGGCAGATGATGGGGCACAAGGGAGGTTAGATTTGGGATGGGGCCCTTGCCCGTGTGAGCTGCCAGAGTTGCCGTGTGTGTGTGTGTGTGTGTGTGTGTGTGTGTGTGTGTGTGTGTGTGTGTGTGTGTGTGTGTGTGTGTGTAGTGCGATTTAAAGGTGTCGCGCGTGCATGGAAGTCAGATGTCTGAAAGGAGGATCGCATGCGCAGTGCTGGTGAAGGTGCGTTTGGTTTACCTGCTCGCCCTGACGGGTGGCGTCCAGGATATGGAACCTTACATCTGTGCATGTCCTTGTGTTCCTGGCCTGCATCTGGAGTGGCTTCTTGGAGAAATCAAGAGTGAGCGTGCCACATCCTTTCTCCCTTCATATTTGATTATTACCATTTTGACAGTTTTTTAAAGTAACTTTTGTTAAAAACTCTATCCTCTTAGCTCTGCCATTCTCCTCTGCTAGCTGAATACTAAGTGTCGTAGCCATCAGAAGATTTGACTAGAATAAATTCTTCATAACAGTGGTTTCTTAAAATTCAAATTTAATTACTACTTTTCTGTAAAGGAATTTGTTGTGTGATTCTTTTGGTAGGAAAGAGAGTTGGTTAATCTTTGTAGTTTTGTTTTCTAGTAGCTATTTCTTAAGGAGACAGCTCTTACCTGAGTTAATAGGGTGATATCAAGTCATTATGGTAATTAGATAAAAGTGCTTCTGACTTGACTTTTAGGGAAACTTGGTAATTTGAAATAGATAAAAGAGGATTAGCGTGATCCATGGATGATTTCGGGCTTCAGCTCGGCAACAGAATCTGGTCCCTGTTTTAAAGATAGTCAAGAGGGCTCATGTTAAGGTTGCTTTTCTTTGGTTTATGAGCAAACTGGCAAAAAAAACAGTCATGGCTAGCGCCTGTGTCGTGTTCATACTCTTCTCAGTTCTCTCTGTTCTGCCAGAGTGCTTCTTCGGGTCTGTTTTTTGGTTGACTCATATAGGGCAGTGTAGGGTAAAGAAAATATCAGGCTTTTCTGCCCTTCCGCCATCAGGATAGATGATGGATCCTTGTCCTGAATGCATGCCTGATGGCGGGCACCTGGAATAGGGTGTGGGCATAGGTAGGTGGGATTCAGCTGAGCTAAGACTGCTTTTAAGGGCGGCATCACGGGGACGCCAGCAGCAGCAGCAGTAGAAGCAGCAGCAGCCGAAAGAGAAGCTGAGAAAGCAGCAGCGGAAGCCGAAGAGAAGCCGAGATCACCAGAGAGCCCAGATAGAGCGAGGATTTGCTGGGGGCTGGGAGGCTGGCCCCCCAGCACCGATGCCTGCCATATGCCTGGTGAACCCCAATAAAAGACCTGCAAAAAACCCACTGAGGACTCTGACTCCTCCTTTACCCGGTCTGCATGGGATCAGAAAACCTGCACTGTGCCCAGTCTGGCCTTTACAGGCAGGAAGGCACAGGGCAGGATCTCTGTAATCCGGGCAGACGGGCGGGGGGGGGGGGGTTGTAAAGGAGAGTCCTGGAACCCTCAGTGGCTTTTTTGGGCTTTTACTGAGCTTTTTAAAAGGCAGGGGCCCGGGAGGCTGGCAGGGCTCCCGGTGACTTTTCACTCTTTCTGTGCTCCCTGGTATTCTCATTTTCTTTCTCTCTCATTCTGTTGCTCTTCTGTGCTGCTTCCCTGTGATGCCACCTATAAGCCCAGTCTCTCAGCCCAGGTGTGCCCACCTATGCACACCCATACCCTGCTCCAGGTGCCGCTATCAGGCATGCGTGTAGGACCGCAGGGGTCCATCATCAGTGCTAATTGCCGGAGGGCAGAAGAGCCTGATAATTTTCATTTACCCCACAACTCTTATTTCTCGTCAAAGACAAAATGGGTTTACCTGATAGGCATTAGACAGACGTATTATGTACTTGCAGCTTGCATTTCTAGGAGGCCTGGTTAGCTTTTCCTGCAGAACACTCTTGTTTGGCTCATGGAGTTGGTGAGGTCAGGTCCTGCTCGGCCTGGTGGGCTGTGAGCTCCCGGGCCTTGGTTATCCCCTCTGGTGGCAGGATTGCTGTGGTGACTGGATGGAGGAAAGGGTTTCTGTTCTGAGCGGCTTCTTTCACTATCAGCTCTTCCTTGTTTTCCTAAATCAGAGTTTGCTGTGACCAGGAACAGGGGCAGGAACTCCAGGGCGCTTCCAGCTGTGCTCCTACTCTCAGCAGCTGTTGCGCTAGTGACGTTAAATAATAATAAACAGCATGTGACAAAATGAAAAACTTGAGTGGACAGATGGCCTTGGTAAGTAATGTATGTCTTCCCTTTGGAGATTTATGAGGCTTGATCACTGTTAAAGGCTTTGAGAGTTTTCTGCTGTTAAAGGGTAACCAGCCCCTTCCTGCGAGAGCACTGATTGGACCTGAACCGCCCCCCTGGCGAGGGGCGTCTGGTGACTATTTCTGGTGGATTCTGAAGGGGTGAAGGGGTTGACTTTGTCATTAGCACCTTTGCAAAAAATATTTTTATAGGAGGCAAAATTAAATCATTATGTCAAGCCCTGCTTTTGGAAAGGGGTGTGTGTGTGTGTGTGTGTGTGTGTGAGAGAGAGAGAGAGAGAGAGAGAGAGAGAGAAGAGAGAGAGAGAGAGAGAGAGAGCGCGCGTGTGCGCAAGAGCAAGCTAGTGAGTGCGTGTGTGTGTGCACCTGGACTTGAAAGTAGTAGCTGAAATGATGTGTTTGGCTAATGTACTGTTGCTCTGGCCTCTTCCTCTAATTCTGTGGCTTTTTTAAAATTGAAACTTAAATCAAGTGAAAGGTTCAGTTCTGTAGTTGCATTAGCCTCTCTCAGTGCTCAGTAGCCACATGCCTGGGCGGGGAGCCAGGGACCGTCTTTCCATCACAGAATGTTCCATGGGCCAGCCCTGTTCCAAATTGGTGAAAACTGCTAAGAGGTTTCACTGTTCACATGTCCTGGGAGTTGGAGAGTAGAGTGGAAAGAAATTGGAAATCTTTGCTGTCTGGAATTTTCAGTGG
Organism: Talpa occidentalis; assembly: GCF_014898055.3. NCBI lineage: Eukaryota > Metazoa > Chordata > Mammalia > Eulipotyphla > Talpidae > Talpa > Talpa occidentalis. The sequence goes on along the minus strand of NW_023605194.1, from coordinate 69,665,160 downwards.
AGCCTTTCAACAGGCGGATGGCCTGGTAAGGGACAGGGGCACACTTGGGTTACGGTGCTCTTGCCGTGCTGTGAGGCCCACAGCAGCCAGGCTGGGCAGGGTGGGTGAGCCCCACTTTATAGAGGTCAAGCCCGGAAGTGGGGGCCGGCGCTGGGCTGGCCTGACTTCACGTGGTCTCTGGCCCTCGGGAGGCAGGGTAAGCCAGTCTTCACCCGTGGTCCTTGTCACAGCTTGGGCTCCCTCCTCCTCTCCCCCAGAATTGGCTGTTTGAAGAGCTTGAGTGTCTTTGTTTTTGTAAAGTGGACATTGTGGCCTCTTGCCTTCCCTTTGGTCCTGGCGCTCGGGTCTAGCTGGGAGCTGCTTTGTAGGGCCCGGCATGGCGGGCGCTCCTGTCTACCCTTTTGGATGTGCTGTGAGAAATCTTTGTTAAGTGTGTGGCTTTCTGGCTTTTGCAGCTGGAAAAATCTCACCTCGCCCCCTTTCTTTTGGTGATGCTGGTGGCTGGGTGGTGGGTCCCCGAGTGCTATTGCGTTTCTGGGGTTGTTTTGCTGCCTTCCCTGCTCTGGTCTGCGTTCCCCTCACAGATGCTGCTGTGCCTGCGCATTGTGGCTTTTTTTCATTGAAATTTTTATTTAGCTAGTTGGAGGTGCACAGTAAGTACCAAGTGCCTGCTGACAGCTAGCCCAGATACGCCTGCTTTTTAGGCTTCTGATTTATTTGTGGGCTCGGAAGGGGGGGAGGCCAGCGTTGGAGTTAAGTCAAGAATGCGTAATGCCCTCGAGCAGGTAGACCTGCTTTTACTGCCTTTCTGCTTAATTTTCTTAGGGTGTGTTTCAGATAGTGACATCATAGAGCTGACCTCTGTAAGTGATAAAAGAAGATATTTTTCTTTAAATGAATGACTTTTCCCATACAAATGCCATTGAGTATAATTATACAAGAGTGGAGTCTTAAATTTTGATAATGATTAGGTATTTGTGTATGTTTTGTTTTAGGTGGTTTCACGAAGAAATCCAGAAGATGTCCAGGAGGTAACCCGTTTGTCCCTATGAAGATTTTATTTTATGTGTCTGACAAAAACTTAATCAGATTACTGATGAAGTTGAATTATTTGTCTGTCAGTCTATGTATGTTTGGCGATTGTAGCTCCCAGAATAGTATATGAAGTATCCTATTTAAGGTCTGTGAAGTACGTGTTAAATTTTAGTAGGTGTTAAGTTATATAATTATAGTGTTTAATAATGTGGTAATTCTTCTGATAACTAGCATTCTTAAGATTTCAGTGGGAGTTAAGAGCCCCGGACCTACCTATTTCAAAATCATGATGCTTAATAAAAAAATGAAAAGTATCTGCTAACTAGTGTTATTTTAAAGATAGTAAATTATAGGTTTTTACCTACTTACATTTTTCTATTAAGTTGACATTTTGGAAGACTGCTTTGGGTGTAGATGTTACTTTCTTAGATTTCATGCTGGTTTTTTGCAGACTTCCCCCCCCCCAAAAAAAAAAAAAAAGACAACAACAGCAATTCAACTTGTGATATTTTTGCTTTAAAACTGTATCATTCTGTTTATAATTACTTTGTGCTTGCTTGCCGTAGCCATACACCTTTCAGAATCTTTACTGAGGAACTTTTTTTTTTTTTGAAAGGGGTAGGATTAAGAAAGAGATGCTTGCAGAGACAACATGCAGGCAGGAGAGCTGCCCACATAAGTTATTGATATTACTGTTTTAATTTTTGACTTTCCATTATTTACCTCTTACTGATTTTCACTCGTAAATGGAAATTTTGTGTTGGTTCTTTTTAGCTTCACTGAAGGTTTGTTAAAGAGATTGCTTATCTAGGAGTAAGTTTAAATTGTTGATGAGACCAAGATTGGGTTTCCTTCATCATTTTTTTTTTTTTTTAAAGATTTATTTATACAAGAGCTGGGGTACAGGCCAGAGGTGCGGGAGGGTGAGAGGATTCACCAGAGACAGAGTGGGGAGCAGAACAGGCAGACGGACCAAAAGTACTGCTGAGGGGAGCAGTGTGCCATGTGGATATCTCGTTGGCCGACCGGGAATCGAACCGGTGCTGCAGAGGCTGCCCACAGCTTCACAGCAGTGCTCTCAACCCGCTGCACAACCGGGGAGGCCTGCTGAGGAACGTCTTTTAACATTGTTTTGATTTGCTTTCATCTTGGTACCTGCTCTTTGTCACTGGATCAGGCCATCTGTTGGGGATTTTTCTTTTTCTTTCTTTTTTTTTTAAAGATTATTTATTTATACAAGCACTGGGTACAGTCAGAAGCGCGGGAGGGTGAGAGAATTCACCAGAGCGGGGAGCAGAACAGGCAGACTGATGAATACACTGCTGAGGGGAGCCACGGGCGTGGCAGGATAGGTCTGCATGCCATGGGACCCTCGCTGGCGGCTGGGTATTGAACTGGCGCTGCAGAGGCAGCGGGCAGCTTCACAGCCCAGCGCTCAACCGGTGCACCACCGGGGAGGCCCGATTTTTCTTTTTCTTAATTAAAGTGTTTAACACAAATAAGTCCCACTGCTCCTTATGGGGAATCCTGGCTTGATTCATTTAAGTTGATGTTTGGTACTGGTTGGTGAGTGTGCGAGATCACTATTTTCATTTTTATATATTACCATTTCTTGCTATATCTGATCTGATATTTCTGTAAGAAGAATTCAATAAAAGATACATTTTTCAAAACAAATATTTCATGCTGTTTTCTTTGGGGATTTTAAGATACTCGCTTCTACCCAACTCCCCCCTCCCCCCATAGTCAGGAAGAGAATATAATAAAGTTGTTATTTTGGCAGAAAAGGGCATGTGTGTTTGTATTTTCACATAGATGACAGTGACGGTAACTTGCACTGTTGATTAATTATTTGTCAATTGATTAGAACGAACAACTCTTTACAAGTCTACTAATGATGTTGAATTGATAGTCGATCCCAGGCTGTCCTGTGTTTGAAACTTTACTACTGTTAACAAGAGCGGCGGCGTCTGCGCAACATGGCGGCGGCGGTTGTGCTGCTTGCCGTAGCTTTATATCCCTCTTCCAGGCAGATCCCAAGCCAGCCTGTCCAGGAACACGCTCTCTGCCATTTCCTTAATCCTCTTTGGGGGAAAACTCTTTTATAATAACAACTGTTGGTGAACCATCATCAAACTCTTGTAAGTGTCTTTTAGGTAGATGATTGCATGGTCCTCTGGTAGAAATAGTAAAAAACTAAAAAAAAAAAAAAAAAAAAAAATGCTTTCTCTCTAGCTGGCTTCTGAAAATATAGAATAACCTTGAACTTACAAAGCACTTTACTTTTAGTTTCCATGTTCTTCATTTAAACATTGGGATTCTGTGTAGGAGAGAAATTCATCACCTAAAATTTGTTCTTATTTCCTTCCCTTTCATGTTCTCTAATTCTTTTATTACTTAGGAACTTAGGCTTCCAGGGCGAGTGAGTACAGTAAGCAGTGCTGCTAGTGTAACCAAATATAGGCTAGCTCTAGCTGTCCCCGTAGCTGGGAGGAGCTTTGCAGTGTTCTGTGCCACTGATATTTCTTTCTCTCTCTTTTTTTTAAGATTTATTTATTTATGCATACAAGGATATAGGCCAGAGGTGTGGGGGGTGAGAGGATTCACCAGAGACAGAGTGGGGAACAGAACAGGTGGATCCACTGAAATCCACTGCTGAGGGGAGCAGTGGGGAGACAGGAGAGGTCTGCTGCACGGTGTGGTCACCTCCCTGGTCGGGCATGGAACGTGTGCTGCAGCAGTGACGGACAGCTTCATAGGTTGTGTCTTAATCCCTTGTGCCACTAGGGAGGCCCTAAATAAAATAGTTTTAGAAAAACTGAGGACATTCAGGAATGCATCCCAGGAAAGAAAAGACTCTTGACAAGGAGGTTGGAGTGGGGAGCAGACCCCTAGAAATATAAATAGTACAGAAGTGACATTGGTTGCAAGGAAGGGTGATCCAGCAAGTTTAATACTGGATGAGAATTATAAAGAGCAAAATGAACTGAACTGAGTGGTTTTGTAAAATACAATAGCACTAAAGGTTTTTGTTAAGTGAAAGTATAAAAAAAATTTTGTATAAAAAATTTTTAAGGGAATATTGTAATGAAAATAAAGCTTTTAAAATTATGGTGACTGTCATTGAGTTTACTATTCAACTGAGGAGTTTTATTCAAGGGACTTTGGTAAGTAATTTTGCAGGGTTGGTTCAGCAGAGGAGTGGTTGTTAAATAATTGTGTTTTCCTATAGGAAATGATCGTTTATTAGAGGATTTTGGGCGTGTCTGTGGGACTTCATGTAGTGCCAGTGTAGACACCAGCCCTTGTGCTTTTGTTCACTGTTCCATTTTGAAGATTTCTAGACACATCAAAGCTTAAAAAGGGTGAGAAGGAAAGCAGCTTGGGAATGACGACACCTGCATTTCTTGGGGGTGCGTATTTGCTTTTCGCTGTCTCCGTCCAATAGTCCTAGTGTTGAGAATGACGGAATCAGGCACGGGTGGAGAAACAGATTCTCATGTTGGCAGTCTTCACTTTGGCCTGGATACCAGCTGGGGTCTGTATGCTGTGACTCCACTTACATTGCTCTCTTCTGCCCTCGGGTACTCTCCTTATTTAAAAATGACCCAACTAGAGGATTATCTCAGCTGCGGCTGTCGCTGTTTTCTCCCAGTCTCTAATGACATAGTGACGGCATCTGTAAGATACCAGTCCCTGGGCCCATCACCCACTTTCCCTGAACACTGGGCACTGTGGTTCTACCGTCATTTGATATTTTAAAATATATAAAAATAAGTTTTTTTCTCATGACAGAATTATGTTCATGTATCAACATTAGAAACTATAAGAAACAACAAAATAATTTATTTGCACTCGTGGTCTCACTCCCTGGAGACCTGTGCTGTGCACCGCCTGGGGTGATGCTCTGTGCCTCTTGCTGTGTCTTTTACTGGGATTGGCATTTGTCTCCCTCACTTCCACTTAAAATAAAACCTCCCCTCCCTCTCTCGAAATGGCCGGTCACATGGACAGTCAAGCTTCTTTCTTAGCACTGGGTTTCTTCCTTCTGCTGGCCTCCCAGGTTAGGGCTCCCCATCATTCTGCTGTCGGACCCCATCTCATAATAGATGCCGAGAAACCTCTCATGAGCCATCACCCCACTCTGCTGCTGACTCCTGACAGTGCATCTTGCTTGTTATTCCTGAGTACGTCTGTCCTGTTGGGTCTCTCCATTCCAACACCTCAGAAGCACCTGTCTCTCAACTTCTGCCTTGTGCCAGTTTCTCCAGGGCAAAACCTAAAATTTCAGTCGCTATATTTGGCATCTGGCTCTTCTTTTAAATGCTCCATCCTAACCCCTTCTCTTTTGGGTGACTTCGTTTTGTTGGTCGCATTACCCATTCCCTTCAGTGTGCTCAACTAAGTTGATGTCTTCTGGGGAGCCCTCCTAGGTGGCCCCGCTGGCGCCCTGTCCCCCGGGACGCCCTCTGAGCACCCACCCTGCAGGCTTCATCTTCCTGCCTAGACTGAGACACAGTGAAGAGAGGGGTGGGCTTTTCGTTTTTTCATCCTCTGTGCCAGCGCAGTTTCTAGTACCATGTAGGGCCATGGAAATACTTGCTCCATGACTCTCTTTGTTGTGTAAACACAGAAAGGAAGCATCCAGAAGCAGCATTTTGTTAAGAGTCATAGATAAGTCTAACAGGCCTGCTAACTTGAAGACAAAATTGAGTTGAGCATTTTCATATGCAGGGAGTAAAAATTTTTGACAAGAATCCCTTTAATCACTTGTGGCCTGCCTGACCTAAGATGCGCTTACTGGAGTAACACTGTTGAGTCCACTAAAGGTGAGAGTACTGGTTCTTCAGAAGCAAAGGCCTCTGTAGCCCCCATGGGGGAATTTAAAACTCTTTTATTGTATCTCTGTGGAGCCTAACAGGCTGCATCAGTGAGGTCAAGTTCATGTGTGAAGTCCTTTCCAATATTGTGTTTTTGCTCCTAATTTAATCTGAATGCGGTCCAACAATTCAAACTAGGGAAGGCAAATTTTCACGTTGTATAATCTAGGATTATATCATTATGTAATATGTACACAATTATATAACAAAGGAGTCACCTTGCCTTCAGAAATCTTAATGACTACTTTAAATTGAGATTTATGAAATAAAATTCACCAAATATAAACGTTCCCATTACCTGCTTGCTGTGCAGCCACTGCTTCTGTGTTACTGTGGACCCCGTTAGGCAAGTGTTGGATTATGCGCTTTGTGTTTAAAGCAGTCTGGGTTAACCACTTGGATACAGAATACACATTTCGACGTTTAGCTTATTCCCAGGCCAATAGTAATTGACTTAAGTGACATTTACGTAGTGTAGACCCCGTTGTATGAGGTTGAGTATTTCTTTAATAGGAAGGAAACATTACATGTTCAAAATGAAATGTATAATCCAAAACAGAACAGTTGGAGTAAAAATCGCTGTTTTCTATTTTTAAAGCAAATACTAATTTCAGCCTGTTAATCACAAGGGCTAGAGCCTGCATTTGTTGCCTTTGCATGACAGTCTCGATCAGTTTAGTGGAAAGATTACTTGCTTTTTGACTGAACCTGAATAGTTTGGCTAGGAGATGCCTATTTAATTTTCTTTTCTTGTTAGATAATCGTGTGGAAGAGGTACAGTGACTTTAAGAAACTACACAAAGAATTGTGGCAAATTCACAAGAACTTATTTCGGCATTCGGAATTGTTTCCTCCATTTGCTAAAGGAAAAGTATTTGGTAAGTGATGATTTTGAATTTCTGATTTTAAAAAGTAATGATTTGCTAGTTGTATGTTATATGCTGAGTCATGAAGCCAGAAGTCCCTTTATTAAGATAATTCATACCACTCAGCAAGCATGAAGTTGTTTTACGGTTTGGTATAGTTTGACATAGGATATGTTTACTCTTCCCATCCATAAAATAACGCGGCGCTAGCCCCAGCCATTCAAACAAAAACCCTTTTAGGAACCTAAGAAAAGATGATAAATTACTGTAAGTCTGAAAGTTTTGGATTTTTAAGTCTAGTTTGTATGTTTCTGATCTTCCTCATAAAATGAATGTTGTGGACTTTTTTGGGGGGGATGATGCTTTTGGGATAGCATTGCTTGAGTAAACCATTAGCTTGGTGTTTCTGAGACCAGGCAAATAAGTATTTGATAGAATTCTGTATTGCTTGTAGAAGAGGGTGGAAACATGGGAAAATCCCACTCAAAATGATGATGGCAGCAGCAGAAGCTGAACAACACTCAGGCATGAACATGGCGTGATGGTCCCTGTTTTGGGTTATGTCAGGCTCACTAAGTTTATTTTCAAGAACATGTGCCAGATACCCAAGCCTGGATAGTTTTTCACCCAGACTTTTAAAAAGAAATGGTCTCAAGGATTGAGATTTCATGAAGGTGACTCATGAAATCTACTCATTGAGGACATGCTGACGTGAAACTGGCATTTCCGATTGTTTAATGAGTGGCAGTAGGGCACACAATCCCTAATATGTTTATCTTGTGTTATTGTCTTTGTTTATGCTGAGGGGCTGGTAGTTAACTGGCATTGCTCTCAGATCATCGGTGCCAGTGTCCATGCGGCGAGATGCAGCTGCTGTCTTGGTTGGTATTAGGAAAATGGTTTTGGCCTGGCTGATCCCTTGACAGGCCCTTGGGGGGCCCCCAGCTCTCTGTGGATCACGTGTTGAGAGCACACACACACGTGCACACATGTGTACACGTAGGTATTCTCGCAGTATTTTCAATAGAAGACTGAAAATGAACTGAAGTTACTCAAGATGTGATTGTATGGAAGTGCCATAACTTAACCAATGATGAGAGTTCTGCAGCTATTTTGAGATACGCTGGAATGAAAGATGTCATTCTTTTGGTAGTTCAGTTTTGGGGTTGCATTTCTGCTCCTCCATATGTGCACATGTTCCACTCACCTCCCCAAACCATCTGTGCTAGTTCCCCATCTGCCTCTGCCATCCTTCACCACCACCCCCGGTCCCCCACCCGCCCCGGTCCTGGTAACCATTATATTCATTCACTTAGTTCAAGATTTAGGCCTGCATATTTTTTTTTGTTGTTGTTTATACTCCACAGGTGAGTAATACCAGTTCAATATCTTTCACTTAACACAGTCACCTGGAAGTCCATCTGTGTTGTCCCAAAAGACACTATTTCATCTTTATTTTTTTTTTGAATTTTTTTTTTAAGATTTATTTATTTATACAAGAACCGGGGTACAGGCCAGATGTGTGGGAGGGTGAGAGGATTCACCAGAGACAGAGCAGACAACAGAACAGGCAGACTGCCTGAACTACACTGCTGAGGGGAGCAGCAGGCAAGACAGGAGAGGTCTGCTGAGCCATGTGGATTGCTCCCTGGCTGGCCGGGGATCAAACTCGTGCTGCAGAGGCTGTGGATTGCTTCATAGTGCGGTGCTTAGCCCATTGTGCCACCAGGGAGGCCCTGTTTCATCTTTTTTTTTTTTTTTTAAAAGATTTATTTATTTATATAAGCACTGGGTACAGTCAGAAGCATGGGAGGGTGAGAGAATTCACCAGAACCAGAGCAGGGAACAGAACAGGCAGACTGACAAAATACACTGCTGAGGGGAGCAGCGGGCACGGCAGGAGAGGTCTGCACGCCATGTGGGTCCCTTGCCGGTGGCGGGGGATTGAACTGGCGCTGCAGAGACTGCGGGCAGCTTTGCAGCCCAGCGCTCAACCGCTGCGCCACCTTGGAGGCCCCCTATTTCATCTTTTTTTAAACAGCTGTGTTAGTATTCCATTGAGTATTTCTTTCTCCATTTGTCTGTTGAAAGGCACTTAGGTTGCTTCCTCAGCTTGGTAGCTGTGGACTGTGCTGCTATGAACATCGGTGCATTTCCAGCTTTTTGTATTAGTATTCACATTTAGGAAAAATACCTAATAGAGGAAAATTCCATGCCATTTTCCATCGAGGTTGTACCAACTTACATTTCCGCCTACAAAGGATGAGCGTTCCTTTTTCACCACAACCTCCCAACATGTTATTTCCATTCTTTTTAATGTGGGCCATTCTCACAGGAGTGAGGTGCTATCTGATTGTGGTTTTGATTTGCATTTCCCTTATCACTGATGTTGAACAGTTTTCCTTATGTCTGCAGGCCGTCTGAGTGTCTTTAAACAAGTGTCTGTGTGGATCTCTTGCCCATCTTTTTAAATTGGGTTGTCTGTTTTTTGTTGTTCTTGTTGGACTGTACATATCTTGGAAATTAGCCCCTTGTCAGATGTGTCATGTGCAAGTATTTTTTCCCATTCTGTAGGCTGCCTCTTCACGATCCACTAAGACATAGAAAATAAGCGTTGCACCGTGGTGTTTGGGAAGATGGCACATGTGTTCAGTAGACCCACGCACATTTTTGTATAATGCTTGTGACCTCTGAGGGCAAAGGGGAGGGTATTTTTATTTTCTGCCTTATACGTTCTGGACTGTGGATTTCACACGTTACCTTGATGGTGGACGTACCCCACCTGGCCTCTTAAACATTGAACTTGTCTCTAGGTAGAAGGGAATGCTTTCTAAATTGGTTGAGGTGCTTACCTATTGTCTATTGCTAATGAATGATCTTCAGTTTTTTCCACATCCTTGCATATCACAGTGTGAAAGGTTCTTATTAATCTTAATAAATAAGTAATTTATCTCTTTCAATAAATGGTACAGTCCATTTGTAATACTTGATAATGGCAGTGACCCCTGCAGGCACAGCTGTATCGTGTGGAGGGAATTGGCTCATCATCTGTCTTTTCAGGTGAGCTTATATTTTCATGTGGAAACTTGAGGTGCGAAAGGGTTGACATGTCCGTGCTGTCAGCAGGCACTTGCTCTTCCAGGGCGCAGTGGCCAGGCCCGCAGCACTCGTCAGCGCCCCCACATGGGCTCCCCACTCTCTGCTACAGGTCCCCTGGCCTCTCAGACTTCTCATGTCTCCTTTTCTAAGACGTTCTCTGCTGAGTTAGTTGTTTTCCCTTCTAGTTCGACATCTCACCTACAGCACTTAACTCATTTCTCTCCAGTTTTTAAGATTTTGCAAAATTTTTAAATTTACAGAAGAATACCCCAAGCACAGCATAGTGGATCCTGACACACCTTTTGCACAAGTTCACCAATTGTTAATGTTTTCCCAGGTTTTCTCCCTGAACCATTTGAGAGTAAGCCAGACACTGACATCTCCCTGCGTCCCACCTTCCTGTCAGCACACTGCGTCTCCTTCACGGGGTCTTTGTCGACCCAGTGACTCACTGAGTCTTGCAGCTCTGAAGGGGAGATGTTTAGGTTGTCTGAGACTTGGGGTTGGGCCTTCGGCTTGTTTCTATAAAATCTCCCAGTGCTGTTTGGGGTCTTTCACGACAGCGATATCTCTAAAGACCACACTGCAGGTTTCAGTGGCTTTTACTATGTAGGCCTGTTTTCTCATGATTTGAGTCATTGTTTTGTTTGCTTTATGTCTCTCGATGTGCCGATTTCCTGTGAAACAGAGAAAAGCAGCTCCTGACAGCCAAGGGCGATCTGGCGGGCACCTCTCCGCTGCCCTTGTGTCCTTTCGCGTTGGCTGGGTCTTTGTGGCTGGGTCTTGTTCTGTTGAAAAGGCCACTCTGTCCTCGGACTGGGACAATAACAAGAGCACTTTGTGGTTAAGTCTGAACACAGAGAAAGCCTGAGCGAGTGCCGGTCCCAGAAATGAGCCAGTGTGTCTCCTCCTGGCTCCCCAGAGACCAGCCTCAGTCAGCCACAGCCTCAGACTCTCTTTGTGCTCGTTGCCTCAGTTAGATTCATCAGAATGAGAGTCAGAGTTGGATGGGGGTGATAGATCATCATCTTTCCCCACTTGGACAGCATCTGGACCAGGGTGCACACCCCACTTCTCTGAAGTTTCTCCACAGCGCCCCATGCAGACCGGCTCCTCAGGCTGTCCCTTCTCACACCCTTGTAGTGAACCCTGGCTTCTCAGGACCCCAGCTTTCCTAGCTGCAGAGTGACCCCACTGGCTCACTGGGTGCTCTGCTGGTGCTGTTGACTGGAAGGAATCTGCACCTGAGAGGTCGGGCTGCCCCCTTTTCACTTGGATGAATCTTTGATAGAATTAAGAGTCATTAAGCTTTTCTTATTGGTTTTTCACCGGTCACGTGTAACCTTTAGGTCCATATAATCAGTGCGTGATCATTGACACATCTGCATTTTTCAACCGTCATGAAGATGACGGTCTAGGAGTTGGTCTGGACAATGGAAAATGCAAAGGCAGCTGTTAATCAGACTGTTTCCAGGGACTTGCCAGCTTAGCTAGAATGCTTGAATTTCAGCAGCTTCCTGCCTGCCTGTGACTACCAGGTGCCTTGCCTTTTCTTCCTCCTAATAAACCTGTCTGCTTAAAATGTTAAAAAAAAGAATGTTTGAACTATACCTCCCTCTCCTCTACCAATCCCCCCGCCCAACTTTTAATTGTTGGAGTTGGGGCTTGGGTGGCTTACATGTAATGTACATATAGCCACCAGGTGTTGTCTGTCCTCAGGGTTACTGTCGAATCTTGCTACTTTTAAATTAATTTCAAAATTCTGTGACTATTATATGTATTAGGGTCTGTAGTTATTATTGCACTGTGTTCATCTCTGTGGATGCCAGCCTGGGGTTTGCTGGGTGTTAGTTACTCTGAACTATCTGAGGAACAAAAATTGGCATGTTCTTTGATATCTGTTCTGATGGCAGGACTCATTAGAACTGAACTTCTTAATGCGGAAGTTTTATGTCGGGGCGTGCACCTTTCTGGAAAGTTTCCACGCATCTCTGCTTGCCCAAGGTTAGTGAATGGAAATGCGTACTTATGGAAGGTGTACTTTTGACAAATTAATTTTGTTTAGAATAAGATATGCTTATTGCTTGTGAATTTTAGTCTCACTCAATGGGGAGTTGGGATTTTGGTCTAGCTTTATGAGAGGTGGGATCAGTCACTGATGACTAGAATTGAAACTCCCAAGGTTTAGTGTATTTGTTTCAGCTGGTAAATGAGATTTAAGGGGCTCGTCCAGTGTCTACATGTCTTCCATGAGATTTCTCTAGTTAATGCGTCGAGAGATGGTGCCAGGTCACCTTGTGCTGTCAGAAGTGTGTGCACTTTCTGTTTTTTTATAATTTTTTTTTTTTTATATAGAGGCATGTTTTCTTCCTTCCTTCCTTCCTTCCTTCCTTCCTTCCTTCCTTCCTTCCTTCCTTCCTTCCTTCCCTTCCTTCCTTCCTTCCTTCCTTCCTTCCTTCCTTCCTTCCTTCCTTCCTTCCTTCCTTCCTTCCTTCCTTCCTTCCTTCCTTCCTTCCTTCCTTCCTTCCTTCCTTCCTTCCTTCCTCCCTCCTTCCTCCCCTCCCTCCCTCCCCCTCCCTCTCCCTCCCTCCCCCCCCCCTCCCCCCCCCTCCCTCCCTCCCCCCCCTCCCTCCCTCCCCCCCCCCCCTCCCCCCCTCCCCCCTCCCTCCCTCCCTCCCTCCCTCCCTCCCTCCCTCCCGCCGCGGGCAGCTTTGCAACCCAGCGCTCAACCGCTGCGCCGGGGAGGCCCCGTGTGCACTTTCTGTTTTAAGATGATAGGTGTTCACAAAATTACTACTATTCACGAGCACTGGTATTTGCTCTTTTGTTTAAAGAATTCATATATTGGACAATAATCAAAAGCACCACTGCATACTTAATTTCTAATTTAGTTAAGAGGAATAATGGACATTTAGCTGTCAGTTAAACCTGTTTTTCTCCAGCGCATTTTCCCTAGATTGAATAACTTCTGTTGTGTTCAGGCCAGGGAATTTGCTGTATAGTTGGGGCTTTTGGAAGCTTGTTTCCAGAGAATATTTTTGCTCGGCCAGCAGTCATTTTAGATGTGATTTTTTTTTTTTTAAATTATGAGACCTGAGTTTAATTCAGTTATTGCATATGACTGGGAGATGATAGAAAAATAGATTTAGCATAATGGATTAAAGTAGGCTTGGTTACTTGTGACAAAACTTAAAACCGTTTGAAGCTGATCTTTGTCACAACTTCAGCTCTGGAGGCAGCGCAGGTGGTGCCGCTTTGCAGTGCTCTGAAATCCAGGTTCCCAGCCTCCCGCCTCCCTGGGGCCTCCAGTCCTTCTGAAAGGGACAGGCTTATATCAGCTGTCTCACAAGGGTCTGGGAAGCTGCAGTATGACTTTTATTAAGTTATTAGGCAGAACTTAGTCTGCATCTATATGTAACTGCAAGGCCAGCTGGAGATTATAACCTTCCCCACCCCTACCCCATGGGACTGATTTTACTAAGGAAGATAGTGAGGGTAGGTATTGGGGTGGCCTGTTCCATGGTGAATAGAGCAGTTTACTGGAGGATCCTCTAACTGGCCTCTACTCGCTTGCTGCCCCAGGCCATGGACTCTTGAGGATGCTTATAAGTCCCAGACCCTTCTCCTAGAAAAATGTATCTGTGTACCTCTGCATGGAATTTTGTAGGAATGTTGTCTCTGAAACCCATCCATTGAGACTAGCATTTGGTATGTGGGCCTTCTATCAAGATTTCCTGTTAGTGAGAGATAGCTCTTCTAGGAGAGAATGTCCCACAGTAAGATAGTTTGTTTCTTTTCTTTTCTTTTTTTTTTTTTAAAGATTTATTTATCTGTAGAACTGGAGTGTAGGCCGAGGTGCAGGGATGAGAGGGTTCACTAGAGACAGAGTGGGGAGCAGAACAGGCTGAAATTGAAATCCACTGCTGAGGGGAGCAGCAGGGAGACAGGAGGGGTCTGTCATGCCATGTGGGTCAGCTCCCTGGCTGGGGATAGAACTCAGGCCTAGGGGTGACAGCGCTGAAACTTAACCCCTAGGCCACCAGGAGGTCCAAGACAGTTCCTCCCTCCCTCCCTCCCTCCCTCCTTTCTCTCCTCCCTTCCCCCTCTCTCCTCTCCCTCCCCCATTCCCTCCTCTCCCTCCCCTCTCTTCCTTCCCTCCCTTCCCTTCCTTCCTTTCCTTTCCTTCCTTTGATTTATTTATTTATGCACACAAGAACTGGGGTCTAGGCCAGAGGTCCAAGGGGTGAGAGGATTCACCAGAGAGAGAGTGGGGAACAGAACAGGCAAATTGACAGAAGTACACTGCTGAGGGGAGCAGTGGGTGAGACAGGAGAGGTCTGCTGTGCCATGTGGGTTGCTTCCTTGCTGGCCGGGGATTAAACTCATGCTGCAGAGGCTGAGGATAGCTTCATAGTGCTGTGCTTACCCTCTTGTGCCACCAAGGAGGCCCTGACAGTTACTTTCTATAGAAAGTTTTTCTAAGTTTTCAGTGTTCACATATTGTCAACCAGAGTTTGCTAGCATGTTCTGTGTGCCAGATCCCATGATGGTGCCTGTGGATCAGAGGCACCCTGGATGGCTGCACATGGCGGGCGTGGGCCTAGGAGCCTTACCTGCAAGGTTCACTTTCTCCATTTACCTGTGAGGTGATCCTGTGCCTGAGATTGTACAGGTAGCCGGTGGTAGAATGGTGAGCTGAGGGAATGTAGTAGTTCCATTTCAGAGTCTTGCCTTGGCTGATAGGATAAGGAATCTCTCTGCGCCTGTTTTCTGTTAACATTTTGCAAAGCTACTCACACTGTTGATGTGATGATGTGCCTCTTCTGGCCTTGTGTTTTGTTAAAGCTGCATGGCAGCCAGCGTGCTCCATGGCATGTGACAGATGCCAACAGGCTATCCGATTGGAGGCAGAGTGGCCCTATTTGAAAATGTCTTCTCAGCATTCAGATTGCAACATTTAAAAAATCTGTGACACCACCTTTCGATCACCTTGTAAAGCAGAGCTCCCTGGCACTCTGTGTGTGCTTTTTCTCACACGCAAGCTGTCATGTTCCCTGACAGCATCACACTCGGAGTGGGGCTTAAAAGCTTTCTGCTTCAAGCTGAGGTTTTTGACCCCGTCGATATACAGATGTTCTCATAATTTTCTCCTTTTAGCTCCTTTATAAATCAAAAAGAGTAAAAAGGAAAATTATATGAGTAATTACAGCATTAAATGACTATAGAAAACCATTCGAGTTCTTTTTATAATTCTCTTTTCAGCTTTAGTTTTAAATCACCAGATTCTTAAATGGGAAGTTTCTTGCAATGACAGGCCCGAAATGGTGTCAGCACCACTGATTTCTCAGTTGACACCCCTGCTGCTTGTTTAAGCAGAAACTTTCTTTCCTGGCCTGCTGATTTCCATTGTGGGGAGTGGATAGCCTTCAGAAGACAGAACAGCAGACGGGCACCCTTAGGCCACTGCTGCTTTGCAGCTAGTGAACAGAAATTTGGGAGTCTGAGCCTTCTTCCCTTAAGTGTTGTTTCTTGATTCCAGGGCGATTTGATGAAGGTGTCATTGAGGAGAGGAGACAGTGTGCTGAGGACCTGCTCCAGTTCTCTGCCAATATTCCTGCTCTTTACAGCAGTAAACAGCTTGAGGAGTTTTTCAAGGTTTGGTTGTCTTTCTGAACTCCATCGTGTCACGTGAAATACCTTTGTTTCCTAATTTGTAGTAAAGCTAGATGTAACTATTCTTATTTTTTAAACAGGATATGTTGCTCACTTTAGGATTTCATTACTCAGGAGAACTAGGAGGAATTAGCTGAAGAGCAACGCCTGTGGCATATCTTCTATTTTTAGTGTGGAGCTGTATAAAGTTTTTGATCCACAGGTTTTGAAAAATGGATGCAAAGGACACTCTGTCATAGCTGAAATACATTAAAAACTTAAGTATCAGGAAGCTCTAGTACGTTCTCTTTTTGAGGTGTCTTTGAGAGGCAGACTTCTCTTTGGGATCTAAGCCACAAGAAGTCCATATTAAATGTGCTGTAATTATATTACTTTGTGTAAAGATGGGACAAAAATAGTCACTGGAGCTTTAGACATAAGCTTGTACAAACCTATGACCCCCAACACATTGGAGGGTAGTGTTTGAAATTTCTTGACATGTAAGGTCTTTATTCTGAGTTCTTTATCATCTTTAATAATAATCTAATGTATTTTGAACTGAACCTGTACAGATTATTCCTTGATACCAGTTTTTTTTTAAGATTCATTTATACATACAAGAACTGGGTTACAGGCCAGAGGATGCGGGGGGTGAGAGGATTCATCAGAGACAGAGTGGGAACAGAACAGGCAGACTGACTGAAATCCACTGCTGAGGGGAGCAGCAGGGAGACAGGAGAGGTCTGCTGCACCATGTGGGTTGCTCCCTGGCTGCAGATAGCTTCACAGCTCAACTGTCTGTGCCACCAGGGAGGCCCCAGTTAGTTATTCTTTATGAGTTTTTATCCATTGGCTATTAATGGGGGATACATATTCCTATTAAAAGAGAGTTGTAAGAAAAAATGTGATAAATTATGTTAAATTTTAAGTACAACATCAATCCTATATGAGGAATAGTAGATGTTCCTAGTAGATATTATTATTATTATTATTATTATTGGGATTATTTGAAATCCTTAAAGAACAATTGTTGTAATTAAAATTCCATTTATTTTCTATATAATGAGTGAATATTCTCTGTCATTAAATATCTGTTATTCAAAAAGTAATTTATCATGTATAATAGACATCTGAAGAGGTGTCTACCTATACCCCAAACTCATATACAGTCTTTCAAAGCAACATTTTCTCAATAAAAATAATGTGATTTTTTAAAATGTCATTATATGAAAATAATGCTTTTAGTAATGATAATAGTAATAATCAAAATAATGTTATCCATTCATCCTAGACTAAGCTACCATCCAAAGGACAATGATAGTTTAAACTATGGAAGTCAGTATAGTAATTTAATTTTTATATGTGGCCAAATTGAATGGGTTAGGGTCAGAAAAGAGAGACAATCCCAGAATTGTTAATTTCTCTTTGTGTCTATGTCTCTCAGAACTTTAAATCTAACAGATTACCTTCCCCTCTTTACTGTGATTTACCAGATTCATCTCTTAAATTATCATTATGATTGTCTTAAATGTTTAAATAAGAACTTACCAATCTTTTAAAAACTAATGGTCAAATATCAGTGGCCTGAAAGATCAAAAATCGAGAGTGTTGTTTTAAAACCAGATGGCTGACCTCCAGCCCAGTGCCAGCATTTACACCTGTGGGACTTTGGCAAGCTTTATTACTGCCTCTGAACCCTGGAGTCCTTCTCTGTAAAGCAAGGCTAAAAATAGTATAATGTTATGGAGTTTAGAGTTGTAGAATATATTATATATACCATATTATATCTATTCTGTATTAATAAATGCCAAACCAGGTAAATCTCTGTAATATTATATATGCATACAAAGGTATATATATAATACTGTATATAGCAAATCTATTTATATTTTTCTTTATAAGAAGATAGACACAAAGCTATAAGCTGGACTATGTCACTGAAAATATGCCAAATATGTCAAATACGCTCTTTGACATAAAAATTATTTTGTGCTGAAAACAAAGCAGCAAACCCAGAAGAAACTGCTCTTTTCCTGCCTAATTTCAGGATATAAATTCTTTTTCTTGATACCAGTGTTTTTGACTACCACAGTATTCCTATTGTTATTTAATCTTCTAAAAATAAATTAGGTGATTATGCCATAATTTATTTCTCTTTAATCAAAAATCAACATATTTGTAGACCAGAAAGTTCTTAAATTGTATGACCAGCAAGGAATGTGAGAGGTGGGAGTTTTAATTTTCCTAATGCTAGTGAGTCTTCACAAGGAATTTATTTTTATGATCTACTGTAGTTCACTGAAGAGTTATCTTTTGAAAGGTATTATAGACTTGTGACTTAGAGTAATAGAAATAGTAATGGAAAAGTTGGTAGTAAAAGTCCTGATTTTTGTTGGTTAAATTTTCATTTTTCTGTCAACAAGGCTGAGATCATGAATTTGGCTTCTCCTGTCACCTAACACAAACCTGTGGAGAAAGGCCACCCTAGACCCACATAGTGCCTGGCTGTCTTGTGTGTTCAGGCATTTCTATGTGGTGGTGAGTCTGTGGCTGTAGAGGAAGGCAGGCAACATTATTAAGCGAGACTGTCGCTCTGTAGACATCATGAAAGGTGGTCTTGCAGGTGAACACATGCCCACAGGTTTGGAAAAACTAGTCTGGGGAGACAGGTCAAATTGTAGGCTTCAAATTTGGGTCAGCGTGAACTCTTTTTTTTTTTTTAAAGATTTATTTATTTATACAAGAACTGGGGTATAGGCCCGAGGCACGGGAGGGTGAGAGAATTCACCAGAGACAAAGCAGGGAACAGAACAAGCAGATGGACTGAAGACACTGCTGAGGAGAGCAGCAGATGAGACAGGGGAGGTCTGCCACGCCATGTGGTTATCTTCCTGGCCGGCCTGGAATCGAACTGGCATGGCAGAGGCTGCGGACAGCTTCACAGCACTACACTTAACCCACTGACCCACCGGGGAAGCCTCAGAGTCAACTCTTCTGTTTCCTTGGGAGTTGAGCATTTTTGAGTATACCTGCTGTTAGATACTTGTTTTACACATTGTAAAATGAGAGACCAAAGAAGAGGAGGCAACGATTGGACAGTTTAGGAATCTTGGAAATCTAAACTGTTGAATCTCAACAGTTTAGCTAATCTTGGAAAATAGCTCGGAAAATAGCTTGAACAGTACACTGGGTGGGAGAAGGATACTGATTTGGAGGTAGTAGAACATAATATTTAGTCTCTTTAAATGGCGTTGAAGTGTCTTCTTGGATCAAGAAGATGTACACAATGAGCCCAAAGATTTAAAAAAAAGTACATATACACAATGGAATACTATTCAGCAGTCAAAAACGATAAACATGCCATTTGTAGCATCAGGGATGGAGCTAGAAGGAATCATACTCAGTGAAATGTCAGGAGGAAAAAGAAAAATATTGATGGTTTCACTTATAGGAGGAATACAGGGGAACCGATCAAGATGTCAACAAAAAAAGACAAAAACAACAGGCAAACTATAGACCTGAGACATACCACATGGGGCAGGGGGAAGGAGAGGAGTTAAAACAGGAGGGACGAGCACAAGAGACTATGGTGATGGACATGGACAATGTGGTGGTGGGAATTTTATGAGGATTACACCTGAGGGGAGAAATCAAACATTGTAAAAAAATGAACAATGATGTAAAAAAATTAATTAAAAAACAGTATTATCTTTCAGGGTTACTTAGTGCAAGCAACTTGATCAAAAGTCTTAAGAATGCCTGCACATTTTCTTAAGAGTTGATATGGGTGTTGTTTAAAGAATGACTTTGTCTACACTAAATCCAAGGTAGACCTGTCACTGGCAGCAGATCTAAGTTATAAGCAGTGCCGGCAGACCTTGGGGAAATCAGAACTCAGAGTTGTCTTAGTAATTACCACAAATTTCCGCAGCGTGAAATGGCAGTAATCGAAGGACCAGCGCATTAGCCAATTTTTTTTTGTAGAAAAATTGAGATATAAGCTGAGATTTGAATATTTTTTTTTTTTTTTTATAGAGGCATGCTTTATTTATTTGTTTGCTGGTTTGTTTGTTTGTTTTGTTTATACATGCACTGGGTACAGTCAGAAGCGCGGGAGGGTGAGAGAATTCACCAGAGCCAGAGCGGGGAGCAGAGCAGGCAGAAGGACCGAAGTACACTGCTGAGGGGAGCAGCGGGCGGCAGGAGAGGTCTGCACGCCATGTGGGACCCTCCTCTGGTGGCCGGGGAGCAGCCGGGGATCGAACCGGCGCCGCAGAGGCCGCGGGCAGCTTCGCAACCCAGCGCTCAACCGCTGCGCCACCGGGGAGGCCCCGAGATTTGAATATTTTAATGGACTAGATATAAATTCTTGCTTCCAAAGAGAATAATAATTTTGAAAGTTTAAGTTCACTTCAGGCACGTAAAAATTGGTAACCTCAGAGGCACCATCTCTCATTTCTCTTGAGAGATAAACTGGAAGCCTGTCAGGGAGGTGGTGGTTGAGTTATGTGTGCTGGTGTAGGAGTGGCGCAGGGTTCTTATGGTTCTCTCTGGGCTTTGCAGTCCTGGAAGTAATTTGGCACATAGACCTGCCCTTGGAAGGTAGGAGGGAAGATAGGAGGGAAGATGGTAAGGGGTGGCTGATCCTTGTTTTGATTAGTTACAGGTCTTTAAGTTATGAGCCCTTAGGCATTTAGTCCATAAAGACCCAGCCACAACCATCCACACCAACCACCCACACCCCTCACCTGGTAATCATGGCCTCTGCTAGAGTTACAATGGTGGTCACACAGTGAGATCAACTTTATTAACAGTATGTCTCTTTAATGAAAACATCTGAAATTTATTTTGTTTTACCTACATTGTATCTAAATGGTTCTCAAAGGTACACCTGAGATGCTGTGTGATAATGTTGAAGTTTTAAATTTGATACAGTTGCATGAAGGATACTGAACCCTGTTCTAAACTGGTGAGGGTTTCCCCCTGCATTTTTAATAAAATGAATACTTTAGGTAGATTTAGAGTAAACAAAAACCCAGATATTATAAACATGGTAATATTCCTATTGAATTTTTAAAATAATAGACTATTCTTAGAAAGTTTAGGTTTACAGAAAAATTGTTCAGAAAATAGAGTTTCCCTGTGTTACCGCCATCTCCCCCCAGGGCATCTGTTATTCAGGCCTTGCCTGCTGTGGTGCATTTATCATCATCGCAGAGTCAATATAGATTTTTCAAAAGCAATTATAACCTAGTTTAATAACTGAAGAGTTTCTGCAGTCCTTAACTACATGTTCAGTTGAGTTAATTTGTTCACTTGTTACTGATTTTTAAAACACACCTTTTGACAGTGAAACATGGTTGTTACCGTCTCTTTAGGGCGGAGTCATCCATGATGGTTCTGAGCTGATCGGTCCTGCTGAAGGGTGCTCGGATTCCCTCCTTGATAGCGTTGCTGAGTGCAGCGCAGAAGGTAAGAGATGTGATTTTTTTCATTTAGTGGTTTTGATTACAGAAGATGAAATCATATCTGTGTTGCAACAAATAGAGGAATTTGATAATATGCTAAGGCTTTTTTCCTTCATTTCTTTTACTGATTCTGGGTACATGGTATTGGGTTGATTCCTCACACTTAACTGACAACTTTGCCTTTTCAGTGATTGAGAACATGACTTGTCTTACAATAGCATCTTGGCTTTGGTGACCTGTGGTAGAGGGAGTCTTCAGGTTGGGTGTCGCCTAGTGCAGGAATGCCTGGCTGGAGGGGACTAGCAGCATCTGACGTGTTGGACAGTTAATTCCAAGAATAGCTTCAAAGGTTATCATATATCCAGAAAGAAGGAACCTAAAATTCTAGAGTCTTGATGTTCTATAATGATGTGTATTCTAACCCAAAGTGATCATTGTACCTCTAGTCACTTGAATTCAAGAATGATTAATTTCTTGACGCAGTTCCTCTTTTATGGCATTGTTGAGTTTCTGTGAAGATGTGAAACACTTAAATCTGGTTCTTAGTAGTTTTCTTCCAGGGAAAATTTTAGAAAAAAGACCAAAAAAAAAAAAAAAAAAAAAAAAAAAAAGCAAAAAATCCTACCACCACCACCAGATTTGCAGACAGGGGTGGGGAGGGTTCTAACAATAGCTGTGTTCGAGGTGCCTGAGGCCTAGTTTATATGAAGGTGAAGTAACAGACGGACAACACCTCTGGGTCTTTCTTGGCTGGGTTTAGGGTATAGGAGGGCGTGTTGCGACTCACAGGACGGTAGTGTGGCGGCAGTGATCCCCTGAGGTACACCACCACCCGCATGCTGACACTGTCTCATGCAGAAAACTCAGGGCTTGATGTGGCAGGAGCAGCAGTCGTCATCCTTTGTGTGGACTGATGTACTTGTAGCTTACTTACTTTTTGGTGCCGCGGCATTGAGAAGAAAAGCTTCGATTTGCTCTTCTACCTTGTCAGAGGCCCCTGTGACTCAGAAGCACAGTCCAGACTCTCACCCACTGCTCCCTGTGCTGTGCAGGCCCAGGTTCCATCCTGAGTCAGCTGAGGTCCTAGAAGAACATCTTTGGCAGTAATTTTAAATTAAATTTAATTTTGTATGTGTGTGGGGGGAGAGGGCTATATACCCTGGTGCCTATTTTTATTCTGAGAGCTTTGCTAGGCTTTGGAAAATTTAATCCAAGTTTGGGAATTCCAGGATGATTCTATTTCTAGAACTAATTTCTTGGAAGATAACTTTTCTGGGATAAGCTTGATATAGCTGTTGTCTCTGAGATTCCTACTCTTGAGAAAGAGGTGTATTTTTCCATCTGTAAAATGTACTGTTTCTGTGACATCCTATGGCAGGCAAGGAGGACAGTCATGCTGCTTGTTGGAAAGTATTCATGAGGAGTGCGGACTTGGGACATGCAGACCTTTTCTCAGGTTCTGATACGGGCACAGAAGTTGCATGCTTTGGGCATGGTTACAGCTTTTGCTGTCCAGGGTCAGCGTCAGTGAGAAGATGGAGTCTCAGGAGCTCAGTGTGGTTTAAGGAGAGTATGGCTGGAGCAGTTCGGAGCTCTTGTCCTTGCCATGGCCTTGGAGAGAAGTGAAGGAGCATGGTTATTAGGAATGAGTTTCTTGGCCTGGTTTTCTCAGGTAGGGTGGGCTGTGCAGGGTAGCCGGGCAGCTGGGTGACCGTTAAAGGAGAGAGGAGCTAAAGCCAGGAACTTCTTGTTCATGCTGGAACCTTCTGAGATCCAGAGAGTCTGCCACTTACCACTTACTTAGTTGACAAGCATGAGTGGGGCCCTGGCACCTGTGCCAGGTGGGCTACCACAACTAAAATGGTTGTCTTCGAGTTTACTGTTGAAATTCCAAAAGGGCGGCCTTTCCTTGGAAGAATTTCTCTCGGGAATATGCTTTATGAGAGGAGCTGGGGGATGGTATTTTTGTTGAAAGCACATGAAAAGTCTTATGCATACCTAAAAGTGAGACTGACCTTTTATCCTTTCAGTGCACAGTCTAGTCTTCGACCCAATTCCTGTTTCTAAAACACACCAGCATGCAGGGAGGAAAAAAAGCTTGGTACTGGAACTGCTGGGCCAATTAGTCCTGCTAAAGTACACCTTGTTGACAAACACAGATCACAGTGTCAGACAGCTTGCAAATTCATTGCTATTTGAGAGGGGAAATGACTTTTAAACATGTGATTGTCTGGTGTGCTCGACAAAGGGAATATTCACACCAAAAGGTGTGCAAACCTGAGAGATAGCCAGGGAGGCATCTTGTAGTACAGGAGCAGGGGAGTGGCAACCAGGCAGGCCCACCGCTAGACAGTGAAGCAGGGGCTGGAGAGCGTGGCCGCAGTGCCTGTGCTTGGGGTTTAGAGCCAAAATGCTAGGAGGTGATTCTCGCCTGCCCAGCTCCTCTGAGCATTTTCAATGGTGTTTTGAAGGGGGATCCATTTGTCATACCTGAATTTGTTTGCCAGTGGAAAGAGCCAGAGGGGCAGATCTTAATACAGTCTGGGGTTTCAAGGTCTATCATATGAGTGTGAATGACACGGCAGGTGTATCACTTCTCAGAGAACAAATGTAGAGGCTAAGTGATCATTATTTTTGTTAGCACCATAAAAACGCAATCAGAGGCCTTAATTTACCTTGAAATGAAAGTTTTTGTGAGGAAAACATCAAGAGTTGAATTTGGGGTCTTATTTTTCTCTTTAAAGAGTGAGGGAGTGGGGAGGGGAAGTAGCAGGCAGGACCCCAGCTGGTTGACCCAGCACTCCTGGTTCCAGGATGGAGGAGAAAGGGGGTTGACTCCCAGTGCTGGTACCTCTGTTCTGGTCCCCTGAGCCCTCACAGCACTTAAGATGGGCCAGGCTTTTTAAAAAATTTATGTAATTTTATAGTATAATGGGGTCAAGGAAACCCTTTAAGGTGCCCTAAAATCAGTAATTTGGTGATATACTGGTAAGTATTTTATCTAACCTGAAATGGAAAATTATAAAGGTATTCATTGGGTTTTTAGATAAAGTTAATGTTTGATGTTTTAAAAATGCAGCGATGGTTATTTCCTTAGGGAATTTGAAGGAAATTAGACTATTTTTTCAAAGATGAACAATTTCATTGACAACACCTCATTTCCATTATAAGCGTCTACTTGTTGCTGGATTACATGTAGCTGTCAAGTCATTGTGACAGCGGTGGAAACATGGCCAATTGCATGTGGAAATTGAGCTTCTTGCCGTGTTTCTCTCATCTGTCGGCCTGTTGGAAGGATGTAGGTTGCTGTATTCCATGCCGACCTTGAAGCTGGGGCCTTTGATGTTACCATAGTCTCATCTGGTAACTTGTGTCATTTCCTCTTCCCATACTTGACTTGCTTTGCAGTTTTGGCAGCGACGTTTTCCAGGTGTGTGTGGCTAGAAAGGGAGTAAGTCATGCAGATCTTAAAAATGAACATTCTTAGATAGCTGCTGGAGTAGTGGAATCTGTTTTATTTATTTTTTTGCCTGTATTATGCACATTTTGAGCTCCCTGACTGCTCTAACAATTACAGAAAAGCTCTATTAAGCTGTCTTGAACTGGCCATTTTAATGGGATGTGCATTCGAGGACAGTACCTATTGCTGAAATCACTTTTCAGTCTATAATTTGTGTGTTTATTCTATGGCAGGGTAGTAAGTCCTCCCATTATGTATATTAGCATAAAGAATATAATTAAATTGTTAAATTGAATGATATTGATTATATTTAAAGCATTGGGGTAATTGAAAAGGTGTAGTTATTTAAGCCTTAAAAAATTCTGTTTCAAAATACCATTTTATTTTTTTTTCCTTTTCATTTGGTGGACCAAGTTGACACCAGGAGATAGGGCCTCTGAAAAAAGGACTTTCTTTCAGTTGTTAGTAACCTGAATCTGTTCTAAAGTCCGTGTGTCACATGACAAAACACCAAGTCTGGTTAAAGTAATTAGAATTTAAAGTAGAAGTTAGTAAAAATGTCCACTAGGTGTCAGCATAAGAACTCCAAATGTTGTTCTGGGATTATTTGAGGCTCTCCTGTACTATATTGGAGTATGTTTATTCACTTGGAAGCTCTTTTTTTTTCTTTTGTGTACTTACCTACTTAACTTTTATTCACCATCCCTTATTTAGTTGCCTTCTCTTTGGTTGGGGAGTGTAAAATAAACAGTAAAAAAGAACAGGTCATTTCTCTCAGGCAAAAATAAAAAAGGCTGCATCGTGTGTGTGTGTGTGTGAGTGTGCGTGTGCATGTGTGCATGAGCATAAAACAAATGGCACAGATTGTAAGTACTGACTCGTAAAACTCCTGTGCCATTGAGGTAAAACTCCTGTTGGCCATTAGGAGTTTCCAGGCCAGGTGAGAGATACAGAAGTACACATCAGGGAACTAGGTTCTAGAGTAGAAGGAACATTAGGAGCAAATACCTGAATCCTTTAGTTTACAGTTAATTATTGGCATTTCAGCGACGCTAAGCCCTGTGCTTAAGGCAGCCAGGTGCCTCCGGTGTTGGACAGCAGTCACAGGACTGTGCCCTCACATGAGGAGGCAGTGAGAATTCCTTTTTTTTTTTTTTTTAAAGATTTATTTATTTATGCTTTCAAGAGCTGGGATGCAGGCCAGAAATGCGGGGTATAAGAGGATTCCTCAGAGAAGAGTGGGGAGCAAAACAGGTGGATTGACTGAAATCCACTGCTGAGGGGAGCAGTGGGGAGACAGGAGAGGTCTGCTGCACCATGTGGGTCACCTCCCTGGCTGGGGATTGAACTCGTGCTACAATGGCTGTGAATAGCTTCATAGTGCTGCGTCTTAACCCCTAGTGCCACCAGGGAGGCCCCCACGTGTTTGTTTTAGAAAGAAGAGCGTGGGTCCCATGAATGCCCTGGACAGATTTGCTGTGCAGAGCAGATGGAGAGTTGCAGTGTGTGAGGCATGTCAGGAGGGGGCGCTGCTCCCACATCTTTTTTTTCCAAAGATTTATTTTTGTTTATTTACGCATACAAAATCTGAGGTGTAAGCCAGAGGTGTGGGGGGTGTGTATGGGAGGATTCACTGGAGACAGAGTGGGGAGCAGAATAGGCAGATCTACTGAAATACACTGCTGAGAACAGTGGGGAGACAGGAGAGGTCTGCTGCACCATGTGGGTCAGCTCCTTGGGGAGGGGATGGAACTCAGACCACAGTGGTGATAATACTGAGATTCAACCCCTAGGCCACCAGGGAGGCCCACATCTGTGTTCTTTATGACACACAGCCTTGGGACTGTCATTGTGATGAATGTGGTGGTTTCTGAGCTTGTTCTGTTTTCACCAAATGCACAATTGATACTCTGACATCCTTTTAATAAGTTTCCAATGGTTAAGTATACACATGTTGCAAGCACCTTATAAAAATGGGAGGCTTAACAGGAGTGGATCTTTTTAGTAAGAGCTATCACTAGATGCCGAATTGGGGTCCAGGACAGGAGTGTCAGCTGGTGTCAAGTTTTAGACAGAGGTATTACTTCCAGTCACATCTGTGCAGCTTCTTGCTGGAGCTCAGTCCCTATGTCTACTCCCTAGGGGCGACCTTTGCCCTGTGGGCTGGATACCCCACAAAACCTGTGAAGTGTGGGTCATCGCTACGAAGAAAAGGAGGGTTCCCTGGGTTGACTGCCAGCATCTGAGCCTTGGGGCTCCCTGAAAGCTGTGAGATGATAACAGTGAGGCCTTGATTTTAAATATAGTCTACCTTGAGAGACCACCCGTTCTAAAGGAAATGGATCTTTTTATTTTTGTAAATGGTCTTCAAATACAGATTTCTGATAGTTCATAGTATTTTCAGCCTTTTCTCCAGGTGCCTGTCTTTCAGAGACAGATCTCACTCCATGGCCCTGCTCTGAGAGGTTCAAAGCGCAGAGGTGAGGGCAGGTAGGTAGATGGGGAGGGGGGTGTCGAAGTTGTCTGTAGCTGCTTTTCAGCTCCCACCTGGGGCCTCTAATAGCCTCAAGACTTGACTCTGTGATGGGAGCCCAAAGGCAGAATGCTTCCCTAGAGCCTTGGATGCCCTCTCGCTCCCTCTCCCCACAGTCCTTTCCAAAACAGATGCGGTGGTGGTGCAGGACGTGCCTTGTACACTCATGCCTCTTTGGGGATGGAGAGAAGTTGGCTGGCGGCTTTTGACACCTCGTCTCTGTATTGTCAGTTGCTGCCTCGCCTCGCCCACTGTTCTTTTTGCTCTTAGTGGAGAACCTCATGTTTAGTGGCTGTTCCCTGCGTCTTGCTTGTTAACTTTCTTGTGGGTTCTAGGGAGCTGGTCTCCACTTCATGTGATATTTGTGTATTTTTATATTCACTTATTTTTGTATAAAAGAGAGTGAGTGACTGGACTGTGATTTCAAGGATTTGAACAAATACCATATTAAGTGTTTGAATAAACTGGGACTGAGTGTGTGTGTACATGTGTGTATGTGTGTGTGTATGTGTGTACATACATGCAGTACAGGCACACACCACGCACATGTGCTTGTATACATGAGTTATGGCATGGTGTGAAGGAGAGCCTCCCTCTTGAGCTGGTTGGGGGATGCTTCTCCAAGGGGGTTCAGAGACTGCGTAGCTCTGGAGGAGAGCAGGCCAGCAGATGGTGTGTCGCAGTGCGTGGCTGAGGGGATGGACAGGGCTGGGCCTCTGGCGCGGTGGGCACATCTTCAGGGTAGAATTAACGGAAGAAGATTGGTCAGGATGAGGGACCCTGAAGACCTTTACAACCACTTCCAGGTCCTCTCTGAAGTTAGGACTTCCTGGCACTTGCCACCAAGGCTTCAGACAGGCCCGTGTTTCCAGAACCATGTCTGTCAGCCTCTTCATCCCCCAGCAGGTGCCAGCTTGAGCTCCTGCTGCGTCTCCCTTCATGGGCTTTTGGAACCCCCGCCCCGCAGGAGACTCAGGGCAAGTGAGTGTCTAGACTGTCCCTCCATGCACAGTGGTGTGTGCAGTCTCTGGAGGCCATCATTTTGCATAGTACATTGTGAAGATTTTAGTGTGAAAAGTTCTTCTGTAACACCTAAAAAGCCACATAAATTTTACCATAGGCATGTGCCATGACCTCCTACTGTTAACATTTGTTGCTTCCAAGTTTTCTAATTCTCATGAAGGGTATTCTTTTTATGCAGCTCTTCGTTTGTCATATCAATTGCTGAATTTCTGGGTCAAAGATACAAGCATCTTTGGGCATTGGTGGGCATTGCCAAGCTGTCCTCCAGATTAGGTTAAACCAAAGAAGTCGTCTTTTTGTTTCCTTTGGCTTCTTCCAGTAGGTTAAAAAGATTCCTCTTTCTCACCTGTTAATTTTGTTTGCTTTGAAACATTCTTCATTTAGAATTAGGCAGAATTGAAAAGGAAATTATTTGCATAGAGTACTTAGTATTTTATTTTCCTGACTTTCTCCCTATGTGTTTTGATTGTCTTATTTTTCTGACCTAATTTAACTTCATCATGATTTCCTTTGTTAATAAGCAGGGTTAGCAAGGTAAGGGGAATTGTGGTGATGTCACTGGGTTTTGGGGATCCAGAGCCGAGAAAGTGCAGGCACCTAGCTGCGCCCTCCTGCCCTGTGCTGGTGTCCTTGTGCAGAAGCGAGGTCAGGCAGAGCCGAGGCAGTGCAGCATTATGGGTGCTGTCAAGGCAGCGGTGACAAGGCCCCACAAGCAGTCTCGAGATCCAGCAGCGTCCTTGCATGTGTGATCAGAAGTGTGAACCAGAGCATTTTTAAAAACTGTGTCTATTTGTTCATTTCAGTGCATCAGATTACATATGGACATCCTTTGAGGAGAGAAATTTGCACTGAGATATATAAAATATCTAAAAATTATAAAAAAAAGTCTCTGACAAAGTTTATACATTTCTCAGAACAGTGGACAGATACTTTTATAAATTGCTGTAAAGGATTTTGCTTTTGAAGTTAGTGTCTGTGTAGTTGAAATGTCAGAATTGAGAAGATTTCCACTTGGTCCAGTGAATGTCAGCTGAGATTGTGGATTAATGAAATTGTTACTTTTCGGGAACAAAATTAGTTCTTTATGGGCATTCCAAGGACCTGAAAACAAGAAACCTGAACACACAAGGTCAGTGGCCAGAGTAGTGTCTGGAGCTGACTGGAAATTTGAGCTTAGCTGCTGTAACCTGTTTGTTTAACCTGACTTTGATATGAAGTTGCCAATTTGAATCTATAATAACTTTGACCCATGGGCCAAATCCAGCTTGCTACTTTTTTTTTTTTAAACCATGCAGTTGCTTAATTTTTTTTTTTTTAAAGATTTATTTATTTATTTATACAAGCACTGGGTACAGTCAGAAGCGTGGGAGGGTGAGAGGATTCACCAGAGCCAGAGTGGGGAACAGAACAGACAGACCGATGAAATACACTGCTGAGGGGAGCAGCAGGCGCGGCAGGAGAGGTCTGCGCGCCATGTGGGACCCTCCCCGGTGGTGGCCGGGGATTGAACTGGCACTGCAGAGGCTGCGGGCAGCTTCGCAGCCCAGCGCTCAACCTCTGAGCCACCAGGGGAGGCCCCCACTACTTTTGTTTTTTTATGAATCACAAGCTAAGAATGGTTTGAACATTTGTAAATGGTTAAAATAATGGAGTGGAATATTATTTGTGGCATATGAAAATCATATGAAATTTAAACTTCAGTATCCTATCTTGTCTGTGACACAGAGATCAGGTGTCAGCCCACCAAGCCCAGGGGGGTTCTCTCTCAGGTCCTCGAAAAACAGTTTGTTACTCCCTGATCTGGAACATGGAGTCCATCACCTTTAGTTTTGACTTAACTTATGGTCTGGAGGAAGCTGTCTGCTCTTCTCGGAAACTTGGCAGGCAGTGTTCAGGAAGCATGAGCTGCGGTCCCTGCTCTGCTTGTTATGTGCTCATATCTCTGTCTTGATACAGGAGAGCCATGCCAGAGTGTGGCTGTCAGCCATTGGGTGCCCCTGACCATTCAGGAGCCTCCTGGGGAGTATCTTGTGTGTTGGCGCTTTCAGGGTGAGGCCACGACCCTGGTGGGTGGTCCTGCATGCCCAGCACTCACCAGACAAGGTCACCGGCCATCGTGGTCGCCACTGCCCAGACTTGCACTGAGACTCACGCTGATTCCACTTAGAAATGTCGTTGGTGGGCCTCCCTGGTGGCGCAGGTGGTTGAGCGCTGCACTGTGAAGCTTTCTGCAGCTTCTGCAGTGCGGGTTCGATCCCAACCGGCCGGCGAGAATCCCACATGGTGAAGCAGACTTCTCCTGTCTCGCCCGCTGCTCCCCTCAGCAGTGTATTTTGTCAGTCTGCCTGTTCTGTTCCTGGCTCTGTCTCTGGTGAATCCTCTTACCCTCCCGCGCATATGGCCTGTACACCGGTTCTTGTATAAATAAATCTTTTTTAAAGAAAAAGCAATGTTGTTTGCAATGTCGTAAAAGCAGTTAGCTGTGAAATCTTTACCCTTGAGTACACGTAGCACCTGCCTGCTGACTCTGGGTGTCTGGGGGAGGCCTGTGCGGTTTTTGGGGTGTGAGCTGTTTTCATGGGACCACCTTTTCTGAAAGAACAGTTGACAGACTTGTCATTCTGACTTGGGTACTGGCAGTTATTTTTTCAAAAGTGAATGAAGTGAACTATGCTTTAAGGAAAACTAACAGTGCTTGTGGCCAGTGATAACATTTGAGCTTTCCACCCCGAATTTGGGAAAGCTTGTATCTACCACTTGGAGTGCAGCAGCTTTCCCAGTACTTAGAAGTTTTTGAATGAAGTTGGTGGTGCTGGTAACAAATGTGGTTTGGGAAGACACTGTATTAATGAGATTTGTCTACATTCCGAAAATCTGCATAACTCGGAACTAGCGTTTTCAGAATGACTGATGTGTGGTGTTACAGACTCATGCATGGGTGAAGTGCCATCCAGTGTACAAGACAGACCGAAGAATTGCAGTGTAAATGGAATTTATATTCCACATGGCAACTAACCTTTGAGAAACTACCACTTGCTAAGTTTTGATGTAGTATCACAGGACAGTATCATCCTTATCTGAAAGGGTCTCTAAAATACCCCATTTCCTGTTACCTATCCATGTGACATTTTCTTCAAGCCCTTCCACCAGGACTACATGTGATGACAGACTGAGGTAGGAAGATGCATCAGTGTCATCTGATGCCACATCTTCCATTAATAATATATTGAAGGTGTAATGATGCCACTTTTCTCATTAAATGTTTCTGTTTTGGAAAATAGAAACTATGCTAACTTGTGCATTTTAATATCTAAAAATTCAGTATTTTCCAAATATCAGAATTGGCAAATATTTATGGATATAATTCATGTAAACAGAAACTCCTTGAGCTCTTCAATCCTTTTTAAGAATGTCAAGTGAGGTCATAAGACAGAAAGTTTAATTGTACTCTGTACAATGTACTCTGAAGGTACTTGTGTGAAATGGGAGAAATGATTTTCACTGCTAAATGTTCAGTGACATCTGATGTTCGTTTTTTGTCAAACTAAATGCAGACTGTATCTCTCTGAAAGCTTGTGGAAGTTGCTAAGAAAATTCCTAAAAAGTCAATCTTAAAACAAAACAAAACCAAACCCCCAAATACTAAATGGCATATTTCTCCAAGATATGGATTGTTACACCACTGAAGATAGTAGTTGTATAATTACCATAAAATTGCGGTAATAGTTATAATTTCATGGGAGGCTATTGTGCTTTGTATGCATTCACTCTCTCTCAACTAAAGCCTTGCTTAATATCTGATGTTAAGTAACCTGCTACCAGTCACGGGTAGGTTCTAGAGGCGGGATGCAAATGCTTTTTGTCTCACTCTAACGTTCTTTGGTTTCGTTAGAGCCAGCTGAACTGGAGTCAGCTCTAGAAACAGCTAATAAGATCATGTGGCAAAGGCTTTTTGATGACAAGCTGAAGTAAAGACTTTTCTTCAATTTCAGTTTCAAAATTGAGTCAAGTTGCTGCCTTCAGAGCTGTAGAGAGTGTGCAGGGATGGGCAGGGTGCACTGAAGCAGCTGGATGCCTGTGTCCGGCAGTAAACCTACAGCTCCTTAATTGTCTTGGGAAGTGTGATAAAAGATCATTCAGTTGATTTGTGCTCTTCTGGATAATTCGCAATTTCATATCTGCATACTATTGTTGCTTTCAAGGTTTTTCTAGCGACAGTGACCTGCTCTCTCTGACTGTCGACGTGGAGTCTCTCGCTGACTTAGATGATGGAATGGCTTCCAGTCAGAATTCTCCCATGAGAACCTTCGGTCTCCCTCTTCTTCTGGATGCCTCAGCACCAGGGCCTGTTGCTTCTGACAGTGACCAGACCAGAGCAGAGGACGGACTGGAGAGTCGTAGCCTCTTCCCCGGCAGCTTGAAATCCAAGCTTGGCAAGGGAGATTATTTGGAGAAAGCGGGAGAATTAATAAAGCTGGCTTTGAAAAAGGAGGAAGACAAGGACTATGGAGCTGCTTCTGCTTTTTACAGGAAGGGAGTGGATCTGCTCCTCGAAGGTGTCCAAGGTACAGTTCTGCCTGTGGGGTGCGTTCGGCATGTTCTATGTCTGTGTCTGGATAATAAATACATCCGCAGCTCTGTGTTGTCAACTAGCCTAAGTGAAAACAATTCGGAATATGAGAAACGGTGCCGCAGCATGGATTTATACCTTCAGTTCCATGAGCTAGGAGACAGTGTCAGAGTCACTTAACGATCTCCTTTGATCAATTAGTCTACAGAACAAAACAAAACTTGGCAGGTCTCCAAGTCTCTGGTGTGGCTAATAGCCTGTCTTTCCTCCTGTGGCTGGGGCTCCCCGGCCTCCCTGCACCATCCTGCCCCTGGTTGGTCCCAGAATGGTGTCCTGTGTGTGCTCTTGCCGACTTGAGAAGACGATGTGGGGTGCTCCTACCATAAGGGGAGGGACCTGGTCTTGCCTCCTCTGCTCTTCTTGGCGGTGATTCGATGGGCATGAACGATGAGTGTGGTTGAGTGTCCAAGCAGAACTTGCCTTTCTTTAAGCATCAGTTTTTGCTTTAGTTGGTGCCTTTTCCGTCGAGAAGCAGAGTGACACTTACTCCGGTTACATGACTTCTTGGGCACGGTAACCAAAGGCTGATGGGGCTTCTTCCAGTGTTTTCCTTCCAGAGCAATCATTTTCGCTGTTGTCCTGTGGCCTTGGCTTGTGTGTCCATCTCCTGTGGCAGCATGTTTTTGTTGTGGCGCTCCCACCTCCTGTGGCGTCCTGGGGTCCTGAAGCCATGGCCTTCCCCTCCCTTGCCCTCTGTAGGGGCCCCGAGGCCTGTGCGGTGGAGATGAACGCAGACTGTGCAGGTGGGGGTGTGTGTGTGGGCAGCCTAACTGCTGCTCCATTGGGGTTCGGACTCAGTCCTACTTTTAGCTTTTGGTCTCTCCTCTGTGGCTCCCCAGTGCCGTCAGCTCCTCAACTTCCAGGGAGAGGTGCAGTGCCATGGAAGGAGGTGGCTTTGAAGTCCCCAAGTAGCAGCCACTGCCCCGTTTAGCTCCGGCTTCTTAACCTCTGTCCTTGTGGGGGTTTGCCTTAAAATAAATTATTTTACACTCATGTTAATGGAGTTTCAGGAGGGACTGTAGATAAATGTTTGTCATCTTTACCTGGCATTGCAGATTTCACGTTTGATACCTCTTTTGGTGGGCCTAGGAATCAAAAGCTATTAATACTTCTAGCAATAAGGAGGTGGAATCTCCTTGTTTATTTTTTATCCATGTCTTACCAACGTTAGTGATAGCTTGCAGTGGAATCTGTTAGCATAGCTGCAGATAGTTGATTCTGATATTCAGTTCTCATTTGATTTTGCCATCTTGATACGGTTTTATAATTTTGGCTGTGACAATGTTTATTAATCGAGAGAAATGCATTCTGAAGTCTTTGATAACAATTTTTTTTTTTCCAAATTTCATATTCTGTTGGGAGTTTTTTGTTTTCTAGTGGAGGAGTCCGGTCTTAGACACTAATCATTTTCCTTCTTTGTCTGAATTATTCCAGCTTGGAAGTTTAAAATGGTGATGAGGAGTTGCAAACAATTGGCTCTGATGTTTTCCTCTTTTCTTTTTAGTTAATTTTGTGTTGAAACCTCACATAATGTCGAATTGACATGTATAAAACACATCATTGTCATATTTTTCCAAAAGTTATTTGATTTTAATTTGATAACACTTTATAATGTTACCACTTTATGGCACCAGAAAAATAAAAACATTGCTTCAAAGTGAGAATTATGGATGTTTATCAGCAAAATAACAAAAACTCTTATCATTGTGTTACTGTGTGATTATGATGATGAGTTACTTTTTCACTGAAACTTGATACAAACCTCCTGGACCTCTGTCTTAAGCAGTGTTACAAATGAAACAGTTTTCCTATCTGGCCTCTGCCTCTATTTCTGAAACCGGAGTGTACCTTCCTGCCCTGGTTAATTTTTATTGTTAATGTGTCATCAAATCCAAAAAGTCATGAGTAATTTTTATCATTAGTGATCATTATGTGATTTATTCATATAAATTGTGGGAACCACTATCACAAAATTCTAATTTTTAACCAGTACAAAAAATAATCTCCTTCCAGCCCTCCTCATTTACACACGAAACTGTGTCAGATGTGAGATGGCCAGGGTGGCGCCCCTGGTTTGTGAAGTTGTGCTGGGTGTTGCTTGGAGAACTTAGGAAATTCTTTTTAAGAAATTTCCCCCCAATTTTATTGCGACATAACTGATATGACATTGTATTAATGTCAGAAAAACAACATGATAGCTTGTGTGTGTGTGTGTATGTGTGTGTGTTCATTCCATTTTCCTCACCCACCCATCTGTTGGATACCTGGGTTGATTCCATGTCTTGGCTCTTGTAAATAATACTGCAGTGAGCAAGAGGGCGCAGAGAAATCTCTTTGAGATGTTTTATTTCTCTTGACTAGATACTCAGAAGTAGAATTGCTGGATGATAGCTTTATTTTTAATTTTTGAGGACTCTCCATACTGTTTCCCATAATGGTTCCATTGTACCATTTACATTCCCACCAACAGTCACTGCGGTTTCCTATTCTTCATGTTCTTGCCAACATGTGTCACTTATCTTTTTGCCGATTATCATTCTAACATGTGTGAGGCGACACCTCATTGTGGTTTTGACTTGCATTTCCCTGACGTGTGGTGTTGAAATGCCTGTTTATGTGCCTCTTGGACATTTGTATGTATTCTTTTTTGCGTGTGATATTGCAGTTTATTTTTATAAACTGAGTAGTCCCCATAGTTCTCCCCCTACTGTGGCACCTGTGAACTGTCACCATAGTCCTTTGCACTCTTCTCTCCCCTGTTTGACCCCTATCTGCTCCACCCCTGCTTGATGCCTCAGATCTATGGTTTGCCTGCAAGTTTTTTCTTTTCCTGATCCTTCTTTGGCTTCCCTGTGTCTGTAAGTGAAACAATCCGATATTTTTCTTTTTCCTTCCAGCTCCATCCATGTTGCTGCAGATGGAGTTTATCTTTTTTGATCACTGAGCAGTATTCCATGGTGTATATGGACCACATCTGCTTGGTCCAGTCATCTGTTTTGGGGCATTGAGGCTGTTTCCATATCTTGGCTATTGTAGGTAGTGCTGCAGTAAACATAGGGGTGCAGATTTCCTTTTGATTAGTGTTTTTGTTTTCTTTGGGTAGGTTCTTAGGAGTGGAATTGCTGGGTCATATGGTAGCTCCATTTTTAGTGTTCTGAGGGTCCTCCACACAGCTTTCCACAGTGGTTGGACCAGTTTGCACCCCCACCATTATGGCAAGAACCATTATGGCAGGAACCATTATGGTTCCTTTCCACACACTCACCGGCATTGTTGTTGCCAGTTTTTTTAATATGTGCCCCCCTTTTTTCAAGATTTTATTTATTTTTGTGTAGAAGAACTGGGGTGTAGACCAGAGGTGTGTGTGTGTGTGGGGGGGGCGGGTGGTGGTGAGGTGGTGTGACGACTTACCAGAGATAGAGTGGGGGCAGAGGAGGTGGATTTACTGAAGCACACTGCCAAGGGGTGCAGCGGGGAGAGAGGAGAGGTCTGCTGCACCATGTGGGTCAACTCCCTGGCTGGGGATTGAACTCAGGTGTAGTGATGATAGTGCTGAGATTTCACCCCTAGGCCACCAGAGAGCCCATATGTGCCATTGTCACTGATGTGAGGTGGTATTTCATTGTGGTTTTGATTTATGTTTCCCTGATTATAAGTGATGTTAAGCATTTTTTCATCTACCTATTGGCCATTTGCATTTCCTCTTTGGAGAAGTGTCTTTTTATCTCATCTGCCCATTTTTTGACTGAGTTATTTGCTTTGTTTTTGTTGAATTATGTGAGCTCTATATAGATCTTTGGTATCAATCCCTTATCATTTGTATGGTGTACAAATATTTTCTCCCAGCCTATGGGGTGTCTCTTCGTTTTGGGTACTGTCTCTCTTGCTGTATAGAAACTGTTTAGTTTGATGCAGTCCCAGTGTTTTATCTTTTCCTTCTTTCGTTGCTTCTGGGGGTGAGTCCTCAAACCTGTTTCTTAGGTGTATGTCATGGAGTGTGGTGCCTATGTTTCTTCTATGTATTTTATGGTTTCAGATCTTACATTCAGGTCTTTCATCCATTTTGAGTTGGCTTTTGTGTGTGGTATGAGGTAGTGTTCTAGTTTCATCCTTTTGCATGTGATGGTCCTGTTTTCCCAGCACCATTTACTGAAGAGACTTTCCTTGCTCCGGTGTATGTTTTTCCTCCTTAGTTTCGTATGTTTCTTCAGAAATATGTCTATTCAGATCCCCTGTCCATTTATTAGATTTTTTTATTGAGTTATATGCATCTTTTACATATTTTGGATGTCAGCCCTTGTCTGATATGGTCTGCAGATCTTTCCTCCATCCTCCAGGCTGGCTCTCTGCATGTAGATGGCTGCCTTCACTGTGCATGAGCTTTTTGTTTACTAAAGTCCTACTTGTTTTTGCCTTTCTGTTTCTGTTTTTGGTGCAAAATCCAAATTATTACCAAGACTAGTGTGAAAGAGTGTATGCCCTATGTTCTTGTAGTATTTTTATGTATGTTCTCAGGTCTTAGGTTCAAGTCTTTAATCTACCTAGGATTGATTTTTGTGTATCGTAAGATCATGGTTCAGTTTCAATATATTGCATGTTAACTGCCCAGTTTTTCCACACACAGTTTGTCGAAGAGACTGTCTGCTCCCCCTTGTACATTCTTGGCTCCTTTGTCATAAGTTAATTGTATATATGTGGGGTTATTTCTGGGCTCTCTTCTGTTCCTCTGGTCTGTGTCTGGTTTTATGCCAGCGCTTTATTATTTTAGTGACTGTAGCCTTGCAATGTAGTTTGAAGTCAGGAAGTGTGATGCCTCCAACTTTGTTCTTTCTCAGGGTTCTTGGCTATTTTTGAGGTCTCTTGTAGCTGCATACACATTTCTGGGTTATTTTTTTCTACTTCTGTGAAAAATACTGTTGAAATTTTGATAGCGATTGCTTTGTCTGTGCAGGCTGATTTGGGTCGTACTGACATTTTAACAGTGTTGGTTCTTCCATGAGCACAGAATATATTTCCATTCAATTGTCTTCAGTTCCCTAAATCAGTGCCTTATAATTTTTAGTATCTAGATCTTTTATTCTTCTTTTGATTTATTCTGAAGTATTTTATTCTTTTTGATGTCCTTGTAAATGGGATTGTTTGCTTAATTTCATTTCTGATGATGTGTTGTTAGTGTATGTAGATGGCTGATTTTTTTGTATAGACTTTGTATTGTACAACTATTTAAATTTTAACTTTTTTGTGACATCTTCAGAGTTTTCCATATATAATGTTACCTACAGATGGAGACTATTTTACTTTTATTTCTTATGTGATTGCTCTGGCTCTGACTTCTAGTACTGCATTCAATAAGGTGGGGAGAGTGGGCATCCTTGTCTTGTAAAAGATTTTAGCTTTTCACTGTTGACTCTGATGCTTGGCACCGTGGACGATATTCTTTAATTAGGACGGAAATCGGGGCCCCTAGTATGCAAGCTTGATGTGACTTTTCAGAGCTTGATGTGACTTTTATGAGCAGAAGAGCTGCTTCCATGGGAAAGCGCTATTAAAGCATCACGGGAACAGTGATAGCTACAAGTTAGATGAATATAACTCTTGCTCTAACAGTTGCTACCTGTGACCTTGGGTTGGGCTGACATCCTTTACAGTAAAATCATTACTTCTGCATGTGGTAACCCAGAGCAAGCATTTCAGAGCTAAAGAGTGCTTGATACAGGGTTCTTTTCAGTTGGCAGGTTTTGTTATTCTAACTACTAACTGGTCATCGTGACTAGACTGTTCAATGTGAAGGAGTTTATCCTGGCCTTCTGTAGACCCTGTGACAGCGGCTTGGTGTGAAGTGCGGGCACTCTTGCTCACCACCCTGCTCTTGTGACTTTGGCTCCTCCCTTGGAACCTGACACCGCACATTTCCTCAGACAGAAAATGGCTCTGGAAATGAAGGTGCTGGGTACTCCTCCCAGTTCTGGGTCCTTGTGGATTTAGAAGAAAAAAATCCAGAAATCAAGACTGAAGCATCCCTTTGCACTTCCGTGGAGAATGTCTCAGCTTATAGGCTTTCATTTCTGTCTTGTTTGTATGTGACTGCAGGTGACTGTGATGAATAATCTGTGTTCTCAGCGTGGGCTTATTGCAATAATTGTATAATATACAGTGGTAAATGGGTGTTGATGAAATGTTTAAATAGCAACAATTTACTGTCTGTTTCAAACTTGTCACTGTGTAAGGGTTTTTAACATTTTTCTACCTCAGATCGGGTCTATAAGCTGAACTGTGGACGATCATCTTGGGCTTTGTCTAAGGACACCAAAATTTAGAGGGTGCAAACCTTTAATGTAATGATTCCAGAAGCTTGGCACTCAGTTAGCAAGAATAATTACTTAAAACAGGAAGCTACCAGATGGCGAGCACTGCTAGTAACACCCATCTGTGGGCTGCGTTATGAATCAGAGTTGATTTGCGAGCTGGTTTTGTTTAGTTTGTTCCAAGTGTCAGAGCTGCTGGTTCACTGTGCTTGAAGGGTAGTTGCTGTGTTCCCCCTTTTACCCATGGAGAAAACCCAGACTTGTTTGCTGAAGGACCCAGACCCCCTTTTCCCCAGGATTTACATCTAGGTCTTTCAGAGTTCAAATTCTGTTGTCTTTCCACTATGCCGAGCTACTCTTCACACAGCTTCCTCCTAATTAGATTAGCTTTTCAAAATGAAACAGCAACAAGTATTTAGTACCAGATAGTTTATGGCTTTATTTTCGGTATTTTCCTTGCCCATTTGATTCTTGCTCTTTCAACCCATCCATCTAGTGCTCTGTTTGACATGCCTTTGTTATTCACCTGGTACGTCCTCAAGATGGTGGTAGTGAATAGAAATTTTTTTTTTTGGTAAAAAGATAAATTGAGTGGTGGTCCAGACGAGATCTCTAAGGCCTCCCCTCTGCTTCCCTCTTCATTTATATCTTCTGCATCCATCGAGTCTCATAGTGAAAAGAGTTCCTGATGTTGTTGGTGTCTGATTTTTCTTTAATAATCTTGTTGATATTTTTGGTGGGTGAGACTATTTTTGATGTTGCTCCTCAGCTGAGAGATGCAGTCTGCAATTTTTGTCTCAGCAAATGGCACACCAGGCTGTTTTTTGTAGCTTGCCCTGTCCCCGGGTAGCTGTGTGCTAGACGTTGTTATTTCCAGATATGTTTAAAATATTTCACCAGCTGACCCAGTGTGCTGAGGGACAGCATTCTTGAGCCTCCTGCTGGCTGCTGAGCGCTGTGCTCCCCCTCTCTTTCCCACGGCAGGAACGGGGTTCCTGGAGAAGCCACAGACCCACTGGCGTCTCGTTTCCTCTGAGTCGCTTAGATGGAGTGTCCACGGCATGCTGAGCCTCGGGTGGTTAGACCTGTGCACTCAGGGAGGCGCAGAACAATAAATAACAGTAATAACAAGCGAGAAGCTCAAATTTACTTAGGGAAGAGTAGCCTAGACCATGGACTTATTACTCTAGTGACAGTTGCTCAAGACTGGGAAACCCAACGGCTATATTGGGTTGTTGGAAAAGTCATGACGTGTAACCACATACGTCATGACTTTTCTGACAGCCCAGATAGGTGTCCTCTGGAGTGGATGGATGTGTGAGAAGGTGGGGAATCGATGCTGATAGAGAGACGCAGGGGGCAAGCGTATTGATGAATTTCAGGAATGAAAATATTTAGTAACATTAAAATTTGTTACTTGTTTATGATGTGTGTTAACTCTGATCCTAAGAAAGTGTGTTTATCTTAAGGCCCTACAAGGTGCACCTAGACTGGGCATGGGGGTGGTGGAGTGAGTCTGACCCACCGCCGCCGCTGCCCTGCCTGGCTCCTGCCTGTTCATTAGTGAGCCCCTTGAGAGCTTGTTTCTGCTGCTTCTGTTTTGACTCATCGCTGCTTTGTTTAATTTTAGAATAGCTTTCCAGTTTTGCACAAATGACCGCTGAAATTTTGTAGGGATGGGATTAAATCTGTAAATATAATATGTGGAATAGAGCCATCTTAAAATTAAGCCTTCCAGTCTATGAACAAGGTTGTCTTACCGTTTATTTAGATCCTGTCATTTTTTTCAGCAGTGTTTTGTAGTTTTTTTTTTTTTTAAAGATTTATTTATTTATGCATACAAGAACTGGGGTACAGAACGAGGTGTGGGGGGTAAGAGGATTCACCAGAGACAGAGTGGGGAACAGAACAGCCAGAATGACCGAAATACACTGCTGAGAAGAGCAGTGGGGAGACAGGAGAGGTCTGCCGCGCCATGTGGGTTGTTTCGCGGCTGGCAGGGATCAAACTGGCTCTGCAGAGGCTGCAGACAGCTTCACAGCAGTGCGTTCAACCGCCTGCGCCACCAGGGAGGCCTGTTTTGTAGTTTCCAACATGAGGCTTTCCCCTCCTTGGTTCAGTTTATTCCTGTGTATTCTTCGATGTGGTTATAAATGGACCAGGTTCCTTAATTTGCTTTTAAATTATTCACTCCCCAAATTTGTCTTCCCACCACCCTTTCCCACCCTGTCCTCACTGCTAGATTAACCTCCTTCATATTTAGCTTCAAGGGAGTCTCCTATTCAAAACTCTGAATAGCAGGTAATGTCCAAATCTCTCACCTAGGGCTCAAGGCCCTTCAATATATTTTTTTTTTTTGGTAAGATTTATGTTATTTATATATGCATACAAGAACTAGGGTCTAGACCAGAGCTGCGCAGGGTTGGGGGTGGGGGTGAAAGGATTCATCAGAGACAAGAGTGAGGAGCAGAACAGGTGGATCTGCTGAAATATCACTGCTGAGGGGAGCAGCGGGCAAGACAGGAGAGGTCTGCTGTGCCATGTGGGTTAGCTCCCTGGCCAGGGATCGAACTCATGCTGCAGTGGCTGGTGATAGCTTCATAGGGCTGAGACTTTAACCCTGATGCCACCAGGGAGGCCCAAGGCCCTTCTGCTTCTAACCAACCTTCCTTTCCAGCTTTCTTACAACTTTCCATCAAGTCCCACAAAAAAAAAAAAAAAAAATTTATTCACTCCAGGTATATAAATACACAATTGATTTTTGTGTGGTGATCTTGTATCTAGCAAATGAGTCAATAGTTTATTAGCTTTAGGTATTTTTGTGGATTCTTCAGGATTTCTATGCATAGGATTTTGTCACCTGTGAATAGGTAGTTTAACTCCTTCCTTTTCAACTTGGATACCTTTTATTAATATTTTAAAATTTCTCCCTTCCCTTCCTTCCTCTTCCTCTTCCTCTTCCTCTTCCTCTTCTTCTTCCTCTTCCTCTTTTCCTCCTCTCCCCTCCCCTCCCCTCCCCTCCCCTCCCCTCCTCCCTCCCCTCCCTTCCCCTCCCTTCCCCTCCCCTCCCCTCCCCTCCCCTCCCCTCCCCTTCTTTGCTTGTTTAATAGTCTGGCTAGGACTCTGGTACAGTGTTCATTAGCACTGGGAAAGGAAGGTGATTTTCTTCTTCCAGATCTTAGGGGAAAAGCTTTCAGTCTTTTACTGTTGGGCACGATATGAGCTATTGGTTTTTCACAGATTTTTCCATTATGTTGACATTCCCTTCCACTTCTAGTTTTTTTTGATTTTTTTTTTTTTAACTTTTATGTAGGAATGGGGTATAGGCCAGAGGTCTATGGGGTGAAAGGAATGACCAGAGACAGAGTGGGGAGCAGAACAGGCAGATCTACTGAAATCCACAGCTGAGGGGAGCAGCGGGGAGACAGGAGAGGTCTACTGTGCCCTGTGGGTAAGCTCCCTAGCTGGGGATCGAAGTCAAGCCACAGTGGTGACAGCCTGAGACTAACCCCTAGGCCCTAGTTTTTGGAATGTTTTTATCGTGAGAGTGTTAGATTCTGTCCCAGGTTTTTTTTTGTCTTTTGCATCAGTTGAGGTGGTCATGTGGTTCAACCTTCTTCACTAGATGACACAGATTTTCTTGCATTGATCCACTCTTAGTTCTGGGATAAAGAGATTTTTATCTTATAGTTGATGGTAATTGTGCCTTTGGCTGTCTCTTGTAATACTTTGTCATCAAATTTGGGGTGTTTTCACCTATTCACATTTTTTTTCCTGCCCATTTCACTACCTCCCCCCCTCCCCCATCCCCACTCCCCACTCCCATTTTTTGAGTTGACTGTGCCCAAGTGTGAAGCTTCCTGCTGCAGGCA
The DNA here is from genome assembly GCF_014898055.3 of Talpa occidentalis. Lineage (NCBI taxonomy): Eukaryota > Metazoa > Chordata > Mammalia > Eulipotyphla > Talpidae > Talpa > Talpa occidentalis. Next base: position 69,622,337 of record NW_023605194.1, on the reverse strand, counting down.
CCTGAGTCTGGCACCTCCTTTAACACCTTATTCAGACTGGGCAACGTCTCCTCTGCTGGCCTCATGTTTTCTGGTCTTTTTTCCTGTCGACTTAATGTGCTGCTAAGTCCATCTTAACTCTAGAATTTCTTTTGGGTTCTTTCCTTTTTCCACAGCTTTTGTTTTTATTGTTAACCTGTGTTTGATTATTCATTGTCTTTGTGCTTTAATTCCTTAAACATGTTTCTTTTAGTTCTTTGATCACATTTATAATAGTTGTCTTGAAGTGTTTATCTCCTGAGATTCACTTGTGCTCTCTCCAGAGACAGATGCTATTGACACTTTGTTTTTTTCAGACCATACAGTTATTATTTCTTTGCATGTTTCATTTTTTTTTTAAGATTTTAAGATTTTTAAGATTTTATTTATTTATACAAGCACTGGGTACAGTCAGAAGCGCGGGAGGGTGAGAGAATTTGTCAGAGTGGAGAGCAGAGCAGAACAGGCAGACTGACGAAGTACACTGCTGAGGGGAGCAGCGGGCAGCAGGAGAGATCTGCATGCCATGTGGGACCCTTGCCCGGTGGCCAGGGATTGAACCGGTGTTGCAGAGGCTGTGGGCAGCTTTACAACCCAATGCTCAACCACTACGCCACCGGGGAGGCCCTGCATGTTTCATTTTTTAAAACTCACTTTTTAGATTAGTGGCAACTCTAGATTCTACCCCCACTCCCACCCCTTTTCCAGGGCTGCTGAGGGTGATGGCTGCTTTTGTTTGGTGTCAATCGTTCAGAGTGTGACTGAACCGGTGTGAGCCATGGAGGCGGCCCCCCTCCCTGAGTGTGTCTACATGGGTCAGGGCAGTCAGGGTCAGTCCACTCTCCCACCCTGGGTTTTGCTTTGTGCATGGCCAGGCCTCCCCTGCCCCTGGAAGGAAGCCCCTGGAAGCCTTCTGTGGTCTCTTCTGTGTATGCATGTGACTTTCAAGACCCCCAGGAATATTCTGGAGCTTCCCAAAGCACACTGGCTGTCACGGTCATTAGATATCCCTGTGAGAAATTGGCTCGCCTTTGGTTTGGGCTGCTGTGATTTCAGTAGCATGGGACTTCTCCGTGGAGCACTGGATCAGACCAGCCCTCCAGCCATGGCAAGGCCGTCAGTCCATGTGTCTGCTCTTGTGCTGGGCCAGGGATGGGCCACCATGTATCTTGGCATCTCTTACTGCAATTCAGTCCTTTTTCTTACATATTTTTTAATTTGTTGGATGTCCCTAGTTAATCCCAAGAGTTGTTGATTTTGATGTTTTGTCTGCAGAGGTTTCATTGAATGCCTCACTCTGACATTTTGAAAGGCCCACTTTCCATCATTTTATAACAGCTTTATAAAAAAAAAACTTTATAACGGCTTTTCTGACTGGCTCTTACTTGGCTCAAACCCATTCTCTCTCTGGTGGCCTGGGTAAGTTTTGGGAGATGGAGTCTATTATGTCACTTTCTTGCAGTGAGCCATGGTGTCCAGGATGAAATCTCAGCATCTTGCTGTTCGTGGGCCGCACGAGCGTTGGCTGTCACTCCCTATCCAGGCTCATCTTTATCTATCTATCTATCTATCTATCTATCTATCTATCTATCTATCTATCTATCTATCTATCTATCTATCTATCTATCTATTCAAGCACTGGGTACAGTCAGAAGCGCGGGAGGGTGAGAGAATTCACCAGAGCCAGAGCGGGGAGCAGAGCAGGCAGAAGGACCGAAGTACACTGCTGAGGGGAGCAGCGGGCGGCAGGAGAGGTCTGCGCGCCATGTGGGACCCTCACCCGGAGGCTGGGGATCGAACTGGCGCTGCAGAGGCTGCGGGCAGCTTCACAACCCAGCGTTCAACCGCTGCGCCACTGGGGAGGCCCTGTCCAGGCTCATCTTGAGCTGCTCCTCTCCACGCAGTTTGCTTTACCCACGTGGCCTTCACTTGCCGCCTGGAGGGCACTGGGTCCCTCATGATGGATTTCACTCGGGCTGTGTTCTGGGCGAGTGCTGTCCTGGGCTGCTCAGTTGCTGTCTCCTTGTTCAGCAGGGAGCCTACCTTTATTCAGACTAGAATAGATGCTGAACTTTGTTGCCACTGTAGTTGTTTTGCTGTAAGTACTTGTCACATTTACAGTGAAGTGATTTTGTGCAATCATTTATTGACTGAACATCTTATTTACTTGCAATGTCCTCAAAGACAACACATATTCTCATTGATTATGTTTCCTAAGCATAGTGCCTGGTACCTGAGATCTTCTTTATAGACATTTTTAAGTGAGAATCATCCTTTACATACATGTAAATGGACAGCTGACCAGGATGGAGGACAAGGCCTTTTCTGAACACTTCTGGAGGAGGCCATGAGTAAGTTGGTCTGAAAGACGGAAGTGAGGATGAAGAAAATGAGGATGTCAGGTAGGCTTAAAATGCTGCTGGTCTGCACCTCAGTTCTCTCTGTACAAATTGCAGGTTTGCAGTGTGAGGCACAGTCCCTTGTTGCTGTCTGAGTGGTATTGGTAGCTCTGCAAGTAGCAGAACTCATTGTGGAGACTTGTGGGTTTCTGGCTTCAAGAAATGCCCTTGTGTCCTGTCCCCCTGGACTGTCTTGGTCGTGTGTTTCCTATTCAAGCATCCTTGGAATGAGGGCTCTGCTGTGTCTTGATGAAACCCAACCCCAAACTCTCCCAAGTAAGTATGTGACCTTAAGCTCAAAATTGGCAGCTGGGAAACTTGTTTGATTACGGTGTGACACTCCTGTTCTTTGGGGAACAAGGTGGTGATACCTGAGGCACTTCCCAGTATCTCATCAGGCACCTGTCACTGCTCTCAATAGCTCTGCTGGGAGGGAGAGTGCAGTAGCTCAGTTTAAAAGTATTTGTGTCAGGCCTCCCTAGTGGCTCAAGTGTTAAGTCTCAGCACTATCAAGTTATCTGCAGCCACTGTGGCCTGAGTTCCATTCCCAGCCAGGGAGCTGACCCACATGGCGCAGCAGACCTCTCCTGTCTCCCCGCTGCTCCCCTCAGCAGTATATTTCAGTCAGTCTGTTCTGCTTCCCACACTGGTGAATTCTCTTACCCCCACACCTCTGGCCTATACCCCAGCTCTTGTATGCATAAATAAATAAAATAAAATCTTTAAAAAATACTCATTCAGGAGAGTTAAACAAACTTGCACCTGTAAGGGCTAATTCTCTGCTATTTCTGAAATATTTGGCCATGAAAATATATAAACAGGAAACCTTGCTTCCTAGGAGCCCTTATTCCCAAGGTTTTTCTATACTACAGGTAACCATCACTGATGCTCTAAAAATTGCCTGTTGTAAAAAGAGAAGGAGCTCTTAACAAATAGTATAGGGTTGGACTTACTTCTTAACTTAGATTTTGTTAGCTCTGAAAACAGAACTTTAGAAATTGTGTATCTTAGGTCTTCAGAAATGTTTATCTAAGGATCCTTATTTGTAGTATTTATCAAATAATAATCTCCTGTGTGATTTGAACTCAAGCAGGATAAACGGAATATGAATCTGTCTTTTGGACATATTTGGTTCTTCTTCATCTGTGGGTGTCGTGTGTGTGTTGGGGAGGCTTGGGGTGGGGATGGTGATTGTAGAAGGAATGGGTACTGTACATTAGCCAAGATGGTGAACCTTGGAAATCTGAACACTCCTAGGACCTAGCCCACTGCCACTGATGGGAAGAAAGTGCCTTATTTCCTGCGGGGTTACAGCTGAAGGAAGAAATTCTGGAAGGACCCCTGGCTGGCATGTGTTTCTTGAATTGCTGGTTGTTTTGGTGTCAACTTTCATCTTGGAAGTTTCATGTTGTAATGATGTAAATGTTTACTGGAAATTGCAAATTGGGAAAGAGAATCACTTTTCTGCTTCTGCAAAAGCTAGGTAAAGCATTGATGTGGGGTGAAGTAGCTGTGGAGTTTTATATTCAGATTGTATGAACAGTAAACAGAGCATCTAAAATAACCACTTGCACAGTGCAACAAACACATCATCATTTGCTTAAAAAAGAGTTATAATTACAGTTGACGAAGCATGGACACCATAAAAAATGCATTAGTTTGGCTTGACACATTAATTACCTGTTTTTGCAGATGTTTTTATGTATTGTTGTGTGAACAGTTTACAAAATAATTACAGGAAAGTCATATGGAAAATAAACTAAGTGGGTGGTTTCTCATCTAAATATTTTCATTCATGTGAGTCTGTGTGAGGCACAGCTGCTCTATTGCAGAAGCAGAGAGACATGAGGCTTCTCGAAGGGTTTTATTAGACAGTCGCTGTCATCAGTTTCACCACATTTTATAGCTTTAGCAACACGGTTTATAAACATTAAAACGAGAGGGTTTCTTTACTCGCTGTTATTACTGCAAAACCTTGATTCTGGTCAGGAGAAGTGTAGATACTGCGTAGTTTAGACTGAACCAGAGACCTGGACAAACTCTAAACGGAAAACTGCTGTCTCAGGTTGCAGGGCACCTTGAGAAAGAATTAACCAATATTCAGTAATTATTGGAGTTAGTTTCAGGTAACGTAGAGGCTAAGTTTTATCTTAATAATCAAGCTGAGCCTTGTATATGTGGCACAGAAGTTCAGTTTATACTCTTTCAGGAAATACAGAAAATGAAAATTTGCTTTTTCCCAGGAGCTTTCTATTTTGCCTTTCATAGTCTGAACGCGAGAAATAGCCAGAGTGTCATGCTGACTCCAGGCTTTTACAATGTCAGAAATCCCACCACGGTTTATGATTAGAACATCATTGCTGTATTTCCCTACTTTTCATAGAATTAAATCAAAACAGAGGTTCTTTTTAGCCCAGCCATGCCGCTTCTTACCACGTTCCTCAGTCGCTTTCCCTGGGCAGTGCCGTGCAGGTGAGACATAACTGCACATGGTTTCTGACACTTTCTGTAACTGTTGTTGAGATTAGAGAAAGGGATATGGCATCATTTGACTGAAGGTATTATCAGCCCAGGTGACACTGGTGTGAAATCATTCATTCACTTTAACATAGCTTTATTGGGGGCTGCTGTGGGCCGGATCCTAGGCGATCCCAGGAGAAGCTGAACACCGAGCCAGGCCTGGCACCATCGGGGGCCTTGATTCTGGAGTAGTAGGAAAGTGAGTGTTGTGGAGGGCATGTCCACTCTGGTGGCCCCAGAGAGCCATCCTCTGGGGAGGCTTTTCTTCAGTATGACGCAGCCTTTGAGTTAAATGTAGAGATACATGTCTGCGGTAAATCAGTCTGAAGAAAGATGGGGTGGAGTCTGTTTAAGGCTGGTGTGCTCTACAGTTGATTTTTAAGGTGGGGATGCATTAAAGGGCTTGATGGAGCTTCTAGGATTAGGAAGCATTTACTCCTTGTAATTAGTAATTCTCTTGTCCCCTATATATCTCAAAGGAAAAACAGGTGAACCAATATGACATCAAGAAACAGTCGTTGGACTTTAGAGTCTTGCATGGATTTGCTACTTCTTTTGAGATGTTTCTTATAGCCAGTGAAAGAATAAGCAGAAGCTTTGGGATGTGGGTGGAAGGGAACTCCCCATATTTACCAATGAGGCAGAAAAAAATTACTAGTTTACATGGAGTTTGACTTGCAAAATTTTCCCATCTTATTCTACCCTATGAGGCAAGATTTTAGTTCCTTGATTTTAATTTTTTATTCCCTTTTCCATTAATTTATCTCCAGCCCTTCAAATTCTTTTCATCTCTTGTACACCATTTGTTTAGAACACAGGGGACAAAAAGGACACTTAGGGGTGATAGTGATGATTTGCTTTTATTTTTTTTTTTGTTAAGAGCTTATTGTCACTGGGAGACTGGTCATTATTTTGAGGGGATCTTTTGGGCACTCCCTTTTAAAAGGCAAGACTAGAAAAGTAGGTTAGGGAGCATAAAGAAATTGTTGGAGCTAAGCACAGGCTCTCTGTAGGCTTTTAACACTTCATGATCTAATGATGTTGTATTTTTAGTACCATTGGTGGTGAAACTGCTAAGCAACATGGCAAGCAGTCGTAACTGGGGAGCACCTGGGCCCCAATACTACGATTCTTGCTTTTACTGTTCTTTGAACTTCTAGGGGTCACTGTAACACTTGGTTTTGGGAAAAAAAAAAAAAAAACCACAACGTAAGCAGGGATTGGTTAAATGCAGACAGGAAGCAGATTCCCTGCCTGACTGGGTTTGTATTAAATAGGGAAGGACTGAGGGCACCAGAGTTGTAGTAACATGCAGAACCGTAAATTACTGTTCTTCTCAAGGTTGCCTTTTGTTGTCAGAACACTTAGCTTAAGTCAGAAATGGTAGGTTATACCTGAAAAGAACAAAAAACCATTAAATATAATAAATCAGCACTTAAAGAAAAAAAAAAACTGTAACCACCAAGGCCATCTGAGACAGGAGTATTTCTTTTATAGAATTAAAATTGTAAAAAACAAAAACCAACAAACGCTCATCCCAGCAAGCCCAGGTTGATTTGATTTTCTTTTTAACGTGACACACCTCAGTGGAGACCAGCCAGGCTTGACCACGAGTGTGCTGGGGTAGAGCTCACTGGAGAGCGTGTGTGGGGTCGGAGACCAGAGACATGATTACGAAAGAGACTAAGGGAGCCATGCGGGGGTTAAAATCTGTGTAAATGGCGAAAATCGAGTATCTTAAAAATCCCTTAAAATTTCCCATGAAATTCAAGAAGGGAAACACAACCAGGTTTCCTTCCATTGTTGCTTGCTTTTCTTTTTTCCTTAAGATTTATTAATTTATACAAGAACAGAGGTACAGGCCAGATGTGTGGGAGGGTGAGAGCATTCATCAGAGACAGAATGGGGAACAGAACAGGCAGACTGATGAAATACACTGCTGAGGGGAGCAGTGGGCGAGACGGGAGAGGTCTGCTGCGCCATGTGGGTTGCTTCGCGGCCGGTGGGATCAAACCAGCACTGCAGAGGCTGCAGACAAATTCACAGCACTGCGCTGCTCAATTGCCTGTGCCAATAGGGAGGCCCCCATTGTTGCTTACTTTTGTTGAATGAGTTTTTAATGACTGGGGCAGAATAACAAACTGGAAGAATTAGTCTTTATTCTGGGTTTTGAAACTGATTTCCATTAGTTCCATGAGTAAAAATGTCTGTTGTTTTTATAATGGGTGAATGAGTAAAGGCTTTTGTTTTCCAGAGAAACTCATGGGTAACAGGGTGCTGGAGAGCGCAGTGTCTCAGAAAGTCCCCACTCCTGTGCTCTGATTTCCCTGTGAGCCTGTCAGCTGCCTTCTTCTGGCTCCTCCTCCCTTGTTCTCCCCCATGGTGTGATCAGATAGGTCTGCCTCAACTTGTTTTTATTTTTTCTTCATCTTTGTTCCCACCACTTGTCCTGTGCTCTGGTTTTTTTTTGTTGTTGTTGTTCTCAGTGACAATAAAATAATCTAATTCAAATCCAGTTATATTTAAATAAAAATGTTGAAAGGAAACATGGCAGAAATGCAAGTCCCCTGAAGTGTGATGTTGAAACTGAGTAGACGTGGAGGCTGTAGAACATGACCCAAACACAGATGCAGACACCTGAGGAGAAACAACAGTAACAGAATTTATTTTCTCCGGGAGGGAGGGAGAAAGTATTTACACATGGGCATGTGGCCAGGTTTTGTCTCTCCTACCCCACATTGCACCTGCTGAGCAGAGGCCAGCCCAAGCAACTCTTTCTCACCACCTCCCCCCACTCCAGTGGAGTTTGGAAGGCTCCACTTTCTACCATTGAATTGGCTGAGGCTCATCCATGACTTAGAGGCTGCCCTTCATTCTTCCTCTTAAAATGGCCCAGACCTGGTATGGACTTAGTCTCTTCTATTAACTTGTAATTGACAAAGTCACTTCATATGTCTGAGCCTTAATTTCCTCAATAAAAAAGGAAGATATGTAAGTCTTGTAAATAGAATGTGATGTGAGGAGGTGACATGTGCTTATGGGCTCTTGGGTAGATCAGAGCGTCATGAGTCTGCTGTCTGTAACTGACTTCTTTCAGACTGTTCAGCCACTGAAGTCACGCTGGTGCTCTGGGGCGTGCAGGAGACGCAGGCCTCTTTACCTCTTGGTAAGATGCAGGTTGATGTTACAGATGTTGACATAAAAAAGATGTTGACTGTAAAGGTACCCCAGATGTTGATGTAAGGGTTTGTAAATAATTGGAGCAGTTTGAGTCCAGAGCCCAGTGGAAATTCTTGCTCTATCTATCTAAACAATTTAGAGAAATGTGGAGAAACTGACCGAAGGTATTATCTTTAGAATGTAGCATGTGTTTATTTTTAAAAACATCAAGTGTATGCCTGATCTGTTACCTAGCTACGTGACCTGATAGGGGTTTTAAGATTGAATCCCTATAACCTAGGTCTCCTTGAAAAAGGGCCATTATGGACAGTGTGTATGCTTTAAGTGAAGATGGAGAAGTTAAGAAGGTTAGAGTTGCTTAAATAGATTTTAATTGATTAAAATATTTTAAAGTGTCAATAATTTGATCAGTTAGAATATTCCAGAAGCCTGTAGATGATTTCTTTCTAGTACTCACAAATCTCAGTAAGTGTCCAGCAGCAAAAATCTGCAAAAGGTGGTTTTCATCCATGGTTACTATTATCGATCAGCCATGGTTGTGACCTACTTTTAAGGGCCTGATAAGGCAGGAGCCATAGTATGGATATTTAAGGTTACAATTAAAAAGATTTCCAGAATTTCCATCACTTCATTGTTGTTTCCATGGAAGCGGAACCACTATCATCAGCAGGAGTCCATTTCAACGGCTGGCTTCGGTTCTTGTTGCTCTGTTACTATGGAGACTGGAAAGGGGCAGAAGTACCGAAAGTTTAAAAACCATCATTTGCTTACAAAATATGATTTTAACTCCAGCTGTAATTAACTGTTTCATGATCTTCGCATTTTGAATTTCAAATTATTTTGGGAGGCAAGTTCATTTTTTAGGATAGAACACATTTTGAAGTTTTATTAAAACTTAATCGCACTGAATTGAAAATCTAAATTATCACAGGTTTATTAAGAGTTGAGCCTAAGCTGCACCAAAACTTGTTGATGAGGATTTAAATTAGGGCTTGAAAGGCAAAACCCGATGTGGGTATGATAATGGGAAATGCTGTTAGGGGCCATCAGCAGTCAACTCAGAACTGCAGGGCCAGTGGGGTATAGAATAGCGACTGTTACCTTACTGATGAGGCACATTTTGTCTGCAAAATATATTTTCACAAATTTAATCCAGACAGTAAGAACAAAAACCTTGGGTTTAGAAATGAAGTAAATCAAGGACAGGAAGCGCAGAGATACTTAATTAAATTTGAGGCGTTGCAGTGTTAACAAATACAGGTTGTTCCTCAGTCAGCAAGCAATCTTCTCCAATGTTCTCCAGGGTTCGCCAGTCTTCTCCAGTCAAGGAGAGAAGGGGTGGGATAGTAATGGTAAAGCTATGCAGGCAAGTTATTCAGCAAAAGCACACCCCCAGCTTTGTTGGGGTTTTTCTGAGAGGCCGGTGGCCAGGTCTGTACGGGGCACATTGCATCTGCATGACCTCAGGCCCGCTGGCGACATGTGACTCCCCACTCCTTCCCTCCCTTCCGCCCCCCCTGCCCCCTCCACCCCTCACCCCCCGCCCCCAGCAGGTACCCAATCACCTGTCCTTTCTCTTTTTTATGTTTCTTACTGATGTGGCACATTTTGTTTTCAAAATATATTTTCACAGATTTTATCCAGACAGATTAAGAACAAAAATTAAACATTTCTGATTCTCTCTGTTGGGTCCCTTCTCCCCAGTTGGGTTTTTATGCACTGGAGGGGCTGAGGGTGCTGGTGGACCCTGCCTCTTGTTCCAGCTGTTGTCAAAGCGGTGGAGTAGAGTGATGCTGGACAGACCATCCAAGGTGGTTCCCTGTGGCCTTTGGCGGAGCACGTCTGCCTGACTGTCACTCACTTCATTGCATTCAGCAAGCCAGCAGCACTGCGGGTAGGGTTTGGTTTTGAGGGAAAAACCAAGAAGGAAAGCGAGGCACCCCCTATGTGACTGGGTCACCTGAGGTGTGAGGAGGATGTCCGGAAGCGGGGTTGGCTTACTGGCCACATGACCAGTGCGCGGCTGAGCCAGAACCCGGGGTTTGTGGGTGTGGACCAGGGCAGCGTCCATGCTGTGGCATGGCTTGAACGTCACTCAGAGGGGGAGTGTGGAGCACCGGTGAGCTGAGCAGCTGCGCGTGGCACAGAGCTCCAGCTATGGAAGGAGCTGAGCCATCTCGGTGCTCAGAGGCTTTCGAGCCTTTGACTTCAGCCATTGAGCTGTTACAGGGCAGGGAGAGGGGCTCCCCAGACCCCGCAAACCTGCCTGCTCTAAGTAGTTTCTGCCATCCACCGCATCAACACAAAACATGACTTTAATGAAAAGGAACTTTAATACAATTAGTAAACAATACAGGAAAGGCAAAGAATATAGTTTCTAAATCAAGCACCCAAAGTTACCCATCCCCTCGTGGGTAAAAGTCCACCCAAGCAGGCTTGGCCCAGAGCAAGGCCCCAAAGCCTGCCACAAGTCTAAAGCACCTTCCAGTGGGGACCCACAGAAAAGGGTCAGAAACAACCAGACAAGTCTGGGAGCAAAAGACCAAAATCAAAATCAAGGTGAAAGCTGCCATTGTGATCCTCCCCACTGGCCTCTCATCCACATCTCTGTCACCCAGTCCATGGCCTGAAGGCAAGTGCACTTTCTTCATGTGTCTCTCGGCTACATGTGCCTCGTCCAGGTCTCCTTCTAGCTCTCCATCCTGTTTCCTTTCTTCCTCGGTCCCTCCTGCAGCATCTTCTCTTCTCTGTAGCTCCACCCTCCCTTGGGTAGGGCAGGGAACCTGGAACCTCCCCCTTTCCTGGGGACCACCCTGTTACAGAGCCTTTATGAGATGACATCCTTTGTATCAAGTATGTGAAGGGCTAAAGCCAAGGCCACCCACTCTGGAGAGCAAGGCTGCCACTCTGTGGGCAGCATTCTTGGAGGCCACCTCAAACCCCTAGGGGAACCGGGGGCAGACAGGATGTGTGACTTGTGCACTGGCATGTGATCGTCTATTTCATGGCTTTCGAGAACGTTCTTGCTTTCGGTTGTAATGTGCTTGCTGGTTTGTTGCTAATCAAAAAAGCGTGCAGTTGACAAAAGTCGGTGAGTCCAGAGTAGCGAGCCTAACTTTCCTATCCAGCTGGCAGGGCTTTGCCAGCCCATCACAGCCCCTGTAAACGGCGGCTGCGTCTCATCCTATTGGGCTGGACGCTACTGTGCCCTCGCTGGTGTTGTTTCCAGAGCTTTCTGCGCCATTTCTTACATTTCTTACATTGGGGACTCCTCCTGTGTGATCAATATTTTTAAATATACACTAGGACTATACTATTTACTGAGATATAAATACAAAATGCAGTGTAGGGTAAATGAAAATTGTCAGGATTTTCCAACCTCTTGCCATTAGTATTAATGATGGACACCTGTGGGCTTGCATGCGTGACTGATGGCAGCACCTGGAGTAGGGCGAGGGTGTGTGTAAGTGGGCACACCTGGGCTGAGAGGCTGGGCCTATAAAGGCAGTGTCATGGGGATGCCAGCAAGAGCAACGGCAACAGAAACAGCAGCAGAGAAGCAGAGAAAAGAATGCCAGGGGACCCAGAAAGGGTGAAGATTCGCTGGGGGCTGGGACTTCTGCCAGCCCTCCCGGTCCCCTGGCCTGCTGTGTGCCTGGGTGCTGCACTGCAAATGGTGTAAAAAGTTCAATAAAAGCCTGAGAAGCCACCAAGGGCTCCAGGACTCTCCTTTACCGTCTGCTTGGATCATCGAGAACCTGCTCTGTGCCTTGCTGGCTCTACCTATAGCAAGTTTCTATTCAGATTTAAATGAGAGAATTTCAGAATTTGGGTAAATGAGGTGAACAACTTTGGTATCTGTTCCAGTTTTGAATATCTCTTCAGGAAATGGGAACAAGTGGTAGAGTGGGCAGGAGGAAGTTATGGGGGTCAAAGAAAGTTTATTTTCATGTGTCCAGATGTTGTCCTTTCCTCTTAGGAGAGTCGAGCCCCACCCGGCGAGAAGCCGTCAAGAGGAGAACGGCTGAGTACCTCATGCGGGCAGAGAGTCTGTCGGGCCTGCGCGGGAAGCCTTGCCTGGACGCCTCAGCGCAGGTGCGTCTGGTTCCATCTCTGTAGCCATTTTTGCTCTCTTGACTCTCGACCTGACTTCTATGTTTGGTAAAAATCTAGAGACCCAAATTCTCAAATTTGTTAAGAGTCACTGGTGGAAAGAAAGCCATTACGGCAGATGGTCACCAGTGGAGTAGCATGAAACTTGCCTTCTCTGTTTCAGCCCTTGGTTCCTTACACTTCTGGCCTTCTGTTGTAGAATGACAGTAATTTGGGCTGTCAAGATAGCTCTATTTTTTAAGGTTACATGATCCTGGTTCTGTTCTGCTCCCTTTCTCTTGGTTCATGCTAAAATTATTTCAAGCATCAGTCCTGCAAGTAAGTGGTGTAGGTCCCCTTAAATTGTAAAGGGTTAATGCTCCAGGCGGTGGAGGTTAGTTGAGGAGACCTCTACTCTCTTCTAAAGCGCAGGTGAAAGAAAAAGGCAGGTGACAGCTAAAAACAGGAAAGTGTGGTTTTTATCGTTTTACATTCTGTTTCTGGACTTAGCAAGGTTTTGGAGGGAACTTTCAATTGTGTTTTTTTTTTTTTTTCCCTTTATGTCAAACCAAGTTTTTCTGAGGTGATGTAAGAATCCTGTCCTCCAGGGGTGGGGTCAAGTATTTATATTCTTAATTGATCTAAGAACTGGAAAGCTTGTCCTTTTCCCAACTTTGCTGCTTGAAAGCATAGAAGGCTGGGCAAGGCTGGACAAGGCTGGGAAGATACTTAATATTACTACTCAGCTCAGTGTCTGCCTCTGAGGAATGAGGGAGATAGTAACTTCTGCTGGGCTGTTCTAAGATTAAACGAGTTTAAGGACAGTTCTCATGTGTGGACACAGACACATCCAGTGCCTCCCTCGATACGACGACTAGCCAGTTGTCAGCCACGCTGATAACAGAGTTCCTGTTATCATCTCTCCCTCATACACAGCTTTCTATGCTTTCTACATTTTTATGATTTCTATGTTTTGAAAATGTATGTCAATTTTTTTTAAATTTAAAAACAATCTGATTTTGATTCATTGGCACATGTAAGCTTTTTGTTGCTGATTTTTTAAGTTCCTTTCATTTTCTGTGGCCTTTCAAAAATCAGTTTTCAGATCGTGAGTTAGCGGACCTCTTCTTTCTGTATTCTGTTTGCTAATCTTTTCCTGTTTTCTGTTGTTTAAATACAGTTATTTCCCTTAACATTTCACTGTTGAATTTTATCTTTTTTTCAGTGGGATGTTTATCTAAAGGTGCTCTGGAATATACTACACACTTCCCATAGGGTCAGCACCCTCCCTGTGCATGCTCCTGATGGCTCTCAACTCCATTTTGGGGGACATTGATTAAACTGTTACATAGGATGGGCCCCTGGGAACTTGTTTCACTAAATCCATCATGTGTATAGATATTCTAAAAAGTATAGGGAGGCCAAATAACCAACATTCCATTCTTTCCACTAATGTTACCTGTCAGCCGTCTGCTTATCCTTATCCATTCCAACTCCCTGTATATGCTTCTCCAGTCAGTTCTCTGGAGCATGTGGCCTTTTTGGCAAATACACACATACAACCTCTAGTAGAGCTTCTGACTTGGAGAAAGGAACTGTGAGGTATATAGTCAGAATTTCCCTTCTAATGAAAATAAAATAAAAACTAGAATATATGAAAGCTGACCATATTGGATCATACACACTGGATATCTGCGCATACTCTGTACATAGCACCACACCAGCTCTCTTTGGAGTCACACCAGAGATGATGATTGGTCTCTGCTTTTGCAGACCATCCAGCCTAATTGAGGACTCAAACTATATGCGTAACTGAAATAAAAGTAGAAGAGCGAGAGCCACGTAGCATGGTGGGCGCTTGTGTCAGAGGGTTTGAGGACCCAGTGAACTGGGTCTGCTGTGCTAGTGCTTTCCAGGTCTCTGTTCAGGAGGTTGGAGGTGTTTGCTAGAGCAAGGTTTTTCTTATGATAAGCACTTGTCTTTTATTTTCACCTTTGTCTTTTATTCTATTAAACCTGGCCTTTATTTATACTGGCAGCCTGCCTAATTGTTTTCTTATCTGTAATTTAACTAAAATGTCTTCTAGAAGTTCTTGATTAGTCTGGCAGGTCCAGTATTTCACTTCAGCTGTCTTTGGGCATCTGTTCCAACCACATAGGAGAAGGGTTGGCACACGTGATTTCTAAGGCTAGCTCTTGAATTCTGTGCAGACCTGCTGCTGTTTCTCTCTTGAATCCATGTGTAAGCCCCCCTTTCTAGCCTGGCTGAGAAAATTAAGGCATCCTTTCTGGCTTTACATGTTTCTGTGGTTTCTGTTTTCCATGTGGTGCAGTCTGAGTCTGGGTCCTGCCACCCAAATTTTCTGTGATGGGTTAAGCTTTTGTTTTAATTGAATTTGTTTATGAGACTTACGGTGACTATTAAAGTACTGAGTTTCCCAGTCATTGACCAGTTACACCTTTTCACAAAAGGACAGAAAAGAGCAAAGACATCCCCTTACTCTGTTTTTCTTTATTCATTACTAAAAGGCAAGAAAATTTAAGGAGGAGGTTTCAGAAAAAAAGAAAATGAGTGTTGTTTGAAGTAGAGATGAAGTCTTAACTGAAGGAGGCAGGTTTTTATTTATTTTTTCCTTTTTAATTGTGGATGACTTTGATTTAAAAAGGGTATTTCCCTTAAAAAGAATGAGAATAGATAGCCTTTTGCTATTTTTAGCTTTAGATATTATAATGCAAGATCAGTGGAATTTAGAAAGACATTCAGTGGTCTCAGTTTAGGACATGAAAGATTGTGTGGTTTCTAAAGTATGAATATTGTGCAATTAAGATGTGAATGAAAATAGGCTTCTCCTCAATATTTGTGCATTTTGAGTAAAATTGCTATCGCAATATTGAAAATCTTTTTGCATTGTGCATTTTTTTGGTTAGAATTATGGCATTTCTCAGTTCTTTTATAGAATTTTTTTTAAAAGATTTATTTATTTATTTATACAAGCACAGTCAGAAGCGCGGGAGGGTGAGAGGATTCACCAGAGCCAGAGCAGAGAGCAGAACAGGCAGAGTGACGAAATATACTGTTGAGGGGAGCAGCGGGCAGCAGGAGATGTCTGCTTGCCATGTGGGACCCTTGCCCGGTGGCCGGGGATCGAATCGGCGCTGCAGAGGCAGCGGGCATCTTCGCAAGCCATCGCTCAGCCGCCGTGCCACAGGGGAGGCCCTATAGAATGTTTTAAAATACTTTTACAGAAAGTATTGTGTCATCCTTAGTGTGACATTGGCTAACTGAGGGCGCGGTGGGGGTGTTCTGAGTCGGTAATGGGGCTGTGGTGAAGAGTCGTGCCCAGTGCAGCCTGGGAGAGGCCTGGCGTCTGGTGTCAAGGGGGAAGAGGATGCCAGCGGAAGTCTGGACAGAGCTGAAAGCTGCGGCTGAGGTGAAGCGCAGACACCCGAGGGCAATTCGCTGGCAGGGCTCGGAGAGCTTGTCGTCCCCCCAGTGCTGAGGCTCCGGGGGTCGTAAGGAGGAGCAGTAACCCCACTCCTGCTGTGGTTGGTGGTGGACTGGGAGCTTCTTGGAAACGCAGTCTTAACTCCCTGAGCTCGCGAGCAGGCTGGGACCGAAGTGCGTTTGAGCTAGGTGGTGTGCGTGTGCGCTGTGGTGGGTGCTGAGCTTGGTGCCGAAACTCAGGTGAGACAGACTGAGCTTGCAGAGAAAGCCTGACACGGTGAGCATCACCGAGCCAGAGGTGTCAGGAGATCTCACTAGTCCCCTGTCGTCCTCCGGAGCGGTGTGGAGCTCGGGACAGGCCTGGAGGCCGAGTGTGCACTCCACGGAAGGTTTGCCCTGGGCCTGCGCACTCCCGCAGACCTTCAGGTCCTGGACTGTGTTCGCCTCTGGCCACTCTGGGCCTGCACGTGGTGTGGTGGAGGTGACTGCCTTCCCCCTTGCTTCTTCAGGTGGCAGCTGCAGCTAGTAACCAAGTAAGTTTGTCATTAAGGAAATCCGAGTGTTTCCTTAAAATACATTTCCCCAGAGATGTTGCATTAGTTTTTAAGTAAGATTTTACCCCCTCTTCTCTGTTACCTAATACAAATCGCTTAGCCTTCCTGCTTCTCAGTTTTCTCATCTGAAAAAAAAAATACAAAAAGAGAATGTTGGACTTGATCTCTGTCTCTTTCTGTTCTTAAAATTCTGTGGATTTATGTTTCTTTTTGCCACCTGAAAAAAGGAATAGATCTATAGGGATTCTACCCAGTTTTAAACACTGTATAAGAGATACAGGATTTTTTTTATTGATGATTTTGTTTCATGATCTTTCTTTGTTCAGTTCTCTGATCTGAAACTTTTATAGATGGTTACAGTAGAAAGAGAACTTTAATGATCACTTTGCCTTTGGTTTTCCCCCATTACAATTTCACCATCCCTGTCTTTGCAAAAGTAACCTTATTAAGTCACCATTTTCATTGGGTTGTTTCTTGGGCAAAAGCTTGTTGTCTAGATGCCGGGAATCACAGCCCAGACTTCTCTCTGGCATTTGAGGCTGGTGGAAGCCCACCCACCTTTGGATGTCACCCCCTTTTCCTCCCTTCTCCAGTTTGAACATGGTCCCTCCCCAGGCCATTTCCCTTAACTCCTGTGTGAGACCCATTTCCTAACCTAATTTCTACACAGCACTTAAAATCACTTCTTTTTGAGACCACCATTTGTCTTACATTAATTAGGACCTGTATATCTTATATTTAAAACATAAAGTTGTGTGGGTATTTAAATTTCATGTAAGGTTATCTCCTCAAATGGTGAGCATCTGGAAGCTGGGGACTGTGCTCTTAGGGTTTACATCCTGCTCCATTATCATGTGCATGGAGGGCAAGCAGAAGTTACTTACTGAGAGGTGCAGAGGGGTTTTGTAGTTCGCTGTCTTTGCTCTTGAGGTTGTTAAAGTGAGCCAGTGACTTTCTTTGGAAATGGAAAGCTCCAAAGACACCTGGAAATAGGAGGTGTAAGCCGAACATAAGGGTACCAGAGGCATTTGGCCATATTTCCAAAGATCAACATAAGGGATAGACTATTATTTTAAAAACTACCGCCATCCCCCATCCCTTCAGTTCAACACTCCTGTTACCCAGATCACAGCAGTTCTTCATTTCTTTGATAATGGAGCAGGGGTGGGAACTGTTGGTGGTCAGGGTGTTGTGTGATAGGAAGACTGAGCACTAGGCTGAGGCTGGGGTCAAGTCCAGCATCTTCCCATTGGTCTGACCACAGAAACTCAAACATTCTGAACTTGCCTGTGTTTACCTGTTCAGTGGGGCTTATAGTCATGACTTTTTGTAAGTTGCTGCTTTTAGGAAATTTCACTAGGGATGGAGTTCCCAGTTGTGGCTGATTTATGGATGCAGTAGCCTCTTCCTGCCCCCTCCTCTCTTCTGCTTCCTTTTCCACTCTCACTCTCTCCACCCACTAACCTGCTAGACACTATGAGTATGGAACAAATAAGACACCTTTCCTGTTTTCAGGGCACTTCCTGTCTAGTTGGATCCTGATGTTTGATCAACCAGGATCTTCCTTTCCTGCTTGTTCCCATGTGTTGTCCATGTTGTGACAGTTGTCAGCCTGCTGTGAGGGTAGAATGAGATTTTCTCTCTGCTGTCATTCTCTGTAGCTTCAGCATTTTAACATAACGATTAGTATAGTTTGCTTTCTGGTTGTAAATGGTTTTGGGGACTTTAGAGTCCTGCTTGACGGATGGGAAGAACAGAGACCCACAGGGAGTGACTAGTTAGGGTTATTCACTCATTATGTGTGGAGCTGAAATACCTCTATATTCATTGGTTTCTGTTGTGGGTGTTTTTGAAGCTAACACACTTAACTTTTGACATCACAGAAGGTCAAATACTTGAAAACAAAATTTTCTCCTGTAAATCATCTCTTTTCTAGGCTTAAATAGCCTCAGTTCTAATAGCTATGAGTTATATGATGATGGACTTTTTACATTTTTCACCATTATTGGTAGTTTTTCTTCAATTTACCCACCTCTTAAAATAGCAGAGCATATATTTATGAAGTCACATTAAGAAACTGTAGTTTCATGATAAGAGAAAAATGACTTATGTTCCTCTACCCAAAGTTTATCTATTTTTGCATTTTTTCTAGTCCTTTCTTCTAAGTGATGCTTGAGCCATCTGGACTATAAGGGTGTGATTGATTATTGGCTGTTACTAGTTTATTACAAAGCTTCATTATAGCTGTACAGTTATGAATTGAATTATTGCTTTAGAAATATCACCTCATTAATTTTTCTTTTTAAAAATTGTGTTTTCAATGTTAGAATTTATTTACTTGTAACTTTTTTCTCACCTTTTTGATTTTCTTTATTTTTTAATTTTTTTTTTTTGACTTTTACCTAACAAACAGGAACTCCTCCTTTCATCTTTCCATTCTCTGATTTATGATAAATTTAGTTTCCTTTGGCCTGGCACTTGCTTCAGCAGGCAGTCTTCCTTCAAGTGCCTCCCTGATTGATGTATGATCTTTGATATCTTCCATTAGCCCCCAGGACCACTAAGTTCAAGGCCCCCTTGGATCCTAAGGAGCCCTGCCGAGGAGCTGAAGGCCTTCAGAGTCCTTGGGGTGATCGACAAGGTAATTCTTCAGTATCTCTTCAAGAGTTCAGGCATCAATCGACTGCATGCTGACATTATGTCTTTGAAGCTTTGGATCTTAAGGATATGAAACAAAAGGAGAAAATGACTCAAATGCATCTGTACTTTATAATAACAAAAGCAGAAGAGAAAAAGCTTTTATCTAAGCAATTCATGTAAGGTCATGCAAAATATATTCGAGCTAAAGGAGAAGATGCACATTTGTTGGCATTCAGCCGGGAAGGGACTTGTGTTGGCAGTGAAGATGTACTTTGTGTTGGGTCATGTGCATGGAGCTTGGGTCTCAGGATTAGCTGGTGCTGTCAGTCTGGTGGTCAGAAAGAGAAATGGTGCTCACCAAGAGTGGCGTGTGCTGGGCACCCTGTGGTTGGCATTTTATATCCAGCACCTTCCAGAGTCCTTCCAGACCTGCTGTGTGTTTTGGTCAGAAAGCAATGTTCAGGATAGGTGAAGTCATTTGCCCAGAAATCACTTAGCTTGTTTAGTTAGGCTAGCATTGGAATTTAGATGTTTGTGACTCCAGAAGTAATGCTTTGTGCAACACACACACGCACACACCCATGCACGCGCGGAGTAAAACTACTGGATAACAGAAGCCTTCCATCAAGTCCCTCCAATTGATGACATCTTAGGTGTGCCGAACATTTATTTTACTGGGCCAAGTGTAATTTTAAAACCACACATAACAAACTGTTTTGAATCCATTTTTATCAAATACCAGTTAATCATTCAAAGTAAAAGCCTTCTTTAATTTTAAGGCATAAGTTATTTTACACCTTTTTTTATTAACCAGTAACCAATTGAGGAAGCTTCACCTTAGTGTTTTTTTTTTTTTTTTTATAACTTAATGTTCACAGAGTATGGCTGTTCTAAAAGATGATTCCATCCTAAAATTGACTAACACACGGTGTATATCAGCCTATTTAGACAGCAAAGAGAGGCTCCCCCAGAGCTATCACTTTGGCAGGTGGATTATTTCCAGCTGAAATGAGTTGAGGCCTTACATGCTCATAGAAACTCTTACCAATACCTTAACTACTTAAAAGAATGAAAATTGGGGGCCTAACCCAGATTTAGAGTTATTATCAGAAACCGACACATGCATCTCCTATCTCCGTGAGGCCCCGGTCCCCATCCTGGCCCATTCCTTAGCTGAGGGTGTATACCCCCTTTGGCCTCACTGTTTTTAGAACCCTAACAAGTGGGCCTCCCTGGTGGCCTATTGGTTAAGTCTCAGCATTAGCACCTCTTGAGCCTGAGTTTGATCCCCAGCCAGGGAGCTGACTTACATGGCGCAGCAGACCTCTCCTGTCTCCCTGCTGCTCCCCTCAGCAGTGGATTTCAGTAGATCTGTCTGTTCTGCTCCCCATTCTATTTCTGGTGCATCCTCTCACTCCCCACACCTCTGGCCTGTACCCCAGTTCTATGCTAGAATAAATAAACTCAAAAAAAATTGAACCCTAACATGTATGCAGATTCTCTGTACGTATTGTAATTAAATTTGTTGTTTTTTTCCGCCACAAATTTGTCTCATGTTAATTTGATTATTCCACCTGGAAAGGTATAGGGAGATCACCCCTCTTACCCCAGCAGTAACTACTAGTTTGAGGAATTTCAAAGGGAGCTGTGAATTTGATATTATGTACAGCTGTCTGAATCTTACTAAATTTTTATTCCCATGGCTGAAATTTGAACTTGAAGTATTTCAGTCAGTTGGATGTTGGAGCCTAAAATATTCTCGTAACCATGTTTTCCTAGCTTTGCAGTTTGGGAGAATTTTCATTTGAGTGTAAATAGAAGCAAAATAAGAATAGTTCCCAGGCTCTTGGATTTCTGTGCAGGCAGATACACTTTTTGTGGTTTACTGTGCCTCCGCTCTCTCTCAGATCTGTTACTTTTGACAAAGTGTGACCTTTCATTGCTATGCTCTAATTATGGGTAAGTCACCTTGAAATCCTGGTAATAGCAATGAGTCTCATAGGTTTATCCCAACAAGGACTTTCGATAGTGGGAGAATTTCTCAGTTCTGTGCTGAGGCATAATTCATTACTGTTTTCACTTTTTTAACCTGGGAAAGTGTGTTTGGTGTTTAGAAGGTGACATTTTAATTTTTTCTAAGTAGAGATTGCTAAGTATATTTGGGAATTTATAAGCTCTGCAAATCTTAATTTTTTTTAAAGATTTATTTATTTATTTATATAAGCACTGGGTATAGTCAGAAGCGTGGGAGGTTGAGAGGATTCACCAGAGCCAAAGTAGGGGAACAGAACAGGCAGACTGACGAAGTACACTGCTGAGGGGAGCACCGGGTGCGGCAGAAGAGGTCTGCTACGCCACGTGGGACCCTTGCCTGCCGGCCTGGGATCAAACCGGCGCTACAGAGGCTGCGGACAGCTTCACAGCACAGCGCTCAACCGCCTGCGCCACCGGGGGAGGCCCTGCAAATCTTAAAATTTATGACATAGTGCCTACTTTGTGAAAACACGAATAGGTGGATTTTTTTTTAAATGAAATTTTTTTTAAAGACAAATTCTTTTCCATGGTACTTAGGAATACCTAAAATTTGAATTTTTAGAAGCTTGAAGTTTGTAAAAATTGCATTTAAAAGGGCAGACAATATGAAGATGCATTAATTGAGGCTCTATCTTGATTGTATGTTTTATTGCAGTACTTGTTCTGTATAAGTTTAGTTTGAGTGTTTTATCTATTAACTTAATATTAATTTCCCCCAGGAATGGGATTTTACAAACTTTATTGTATAGAAAGCAAATAAAGCAGACTTATTAATATCCAGACTGCAAGCTTTCTGAGCGCAAAAGCATGCCTTTCTTGCCCACCACTGTTCTCAGTACCCGGAATAATGCCTGACACTCAGAAAATATGTTGAATATATCATCTCTAGAGTGACACCTGCTGGTGTAAGGTGACGCTGCCACCAGTACCATGGAGCCAGCCCCTCAGTGGAGTCTTATCCAGGTGTAATGTAAGGAAAAAGGTATCAGGCTTTTCTGCCCTCCCGCCATTAGGATAGATGAGGGAACCCTGTGGTCCTGAATGCATGCCTGATGGCGGGCACCTGGAGTGGGTACATCTGGGCTGAGAGACTGGACTTTTAAGGGCAGCGTCATGGGGATGCCAGCAGCAGCAGAAGCCAAAAGAGAAGCCGAGAAAGAAGTAGCAGAAGCCAAGAGAGAAGCAGAGAATGCCGGAGAGCCCAGATAGAGTGAAGACTTGCTGGGGGCTGGGAGGCCTGCCAGCACCCCCCCAGCACCCCCGCCTGCCGTGTACCTGGTAAATCCCAATTTTAAAAGACCTGCAAAAAAACCTCTGAGGGCTCTGTCTCCTCCTTTACCCGGTCTGCTGGATCATAGAAAACCTGCACTGTGTCCATTCCTGACCCTACACCAGGGGACAGTGCTTCATGGTGGTGTCTAAGCCTAGGATTTGAAGGGAAATAAGTGACTTTCTGCTCTTTGAGGTTACAGAGTCCTTCACTGACACATATAACAATTAAGAAGCACAGGACTCTGGCCTCCCCTGGTGGTGCAGCGATTTGAGCGCTGAGCTGCGAAGCTGCCTGCAGCCTCTACAGCACTGGTTTGATCCCCGGCCGCCGGCGAGGGTCCCACATGGCCTACAGACCTCTCCTGCCACACCCGCAGCTCCCCTCAGCAGTGTATTTCATCAGTCTGCCTGTTCTGTTCCCCTCTCTGGCTCTGGTGAATTCTCTCACCCTCCTGCGCTTCTGACTGTACCCAGTGCTTGTATAAATAAATAAATCTTAAAAAAAAAAAAAAAAGGAAGCACAGGACTCATGCTAAAAAGCAGGAATGATGAGGCTGGTGAAGGCTCTCAGACTCATCAAAACCGAAAAATGAAGGCTTTTAACTTGATAGAAATGTGCAGTTTTCATATTTTTGAGGTCTGTCCTGGATACTCACTATGTAGTGATTTATTCAGATTTTGAGGGTAAATATGCCAGAATTATGCCAGGATAACAATGTAGGCAAATCTTTTCAATGTAGACAAAATCTCTCTCTGGACTTCCTGGGAGAGAAGTACAGAGGGGTAATACTTGCTCATAGCGTCCCCTTGGTTACAGCTAGAACCTCATGCCTGTAGGTCTTCAAAATTTGGGCTTATGACTGGAAATATTTTTCCATAATTTGAACTGATAAAGGTGGTCTGAGTTCCTTCACAGCTTGTTTCTGGTCAAATGATGTGAAGGCTGAGGGCTTGTCGGTGGAGGTGTTGGAGCTAGAGGCCAGACGCTGGGTAGAACTTATCTTTGGTGACAGGAAAGATTTTCTTTCACCCACACATGGGCCTGTGGGTCATTCTACATGGTTAATTCATGGAAGAAATTATATCAACTCTTTGTAATCTGTTTGTTAAGATAGAAGCAGGAAATACTTTCTAACTCATTTCTATCATGCTCTCAACACCAAAAAAAAAAAAAAAAGTTACAAGAAAAAAGATAAATTAAAAGATAAATTAATTTCTTTCTTGAACATAACGCAAAAACTCTCATCAAAATAATAGCAAACTGAATCCTCTGATGTATAAAAAGACTTATATACTGTGACCAAGAGAGGTTTGTCCCAGCTGTGCAAGACCAGCTCAGCCTTTGTTAGTCAATTAAGCCAGCATATCAATAGCCAAAGGAAGAAAAGTCATGTGATCACAATCAATTCTGAGAAAGCATTTGACATAATTCAGCATGCACTGATGATAAAAACACTCAATAAAGTAGGACTGGAGAGGAACCTCCTCAGTTTGATAAAGTCCTACAAAACAATTATAGCTAGTATCATCTTTGTGGCAAAAAAACCTAAGCTTCCCCTATAACATCAGGAACAGGCAAGGAAGCCCCTTCCCACCACTCCTTTGAACGTTGTACTAGAAGTTCTCAAAAGAAGCATGATACACAGATTGGAAAAGAGAAAAGAAAGAAAACTCTTAGGGGTTAACTTAACCACTAAGTTAACTTAACCTAGGAGTTAAGTCTCAGTGCTGTGACCTCTGGGGCCTGAATTTGATTCCCGGCCAGGGAGCTACCCACACAGCGCAACAGACCTCTCCTGTCTCCTGCTGCTCCCCTCAGCAGTGTGTTTCAGTAGATCTGCTTGTTCTGCTCTCTACTCTGTCGCTGGTGAATCCTCTCACCCCCTGGCCTGCACCCCAGTTTTTCTACAAAATAACTCACGTCTGACATGCACTGGAGTTTGTCGTTTCACAGTGTTCTTTACTTTGGTATCTTGTTCTCTCTCCTGTTTTTTTTTTTTTTTAAAAGATTTATTTATTTATGCATATAAGAACTGGGGTATAAGCTAGAAGTGCGGGAGGATAAGAGAATTCACCAGAGACAGAGCGGGGAGCAGAACAGACAGACGAATCGAAAACTGCTGAAGGGAGCAG
This sequence comes from Talpa occidentalis, assembly GCF_014898055.3. Classification (NCBI taxonomy): domain Eukaryota; kingdom Metazoa; phylum Chordata; class Mammalia; order Eulipotyphla; family Talpidae; genus Talpa; species Talpa occidentalis. Next base: position 69,598,051 of record NW_023605194.1, on the reverse strand, counting down.
TGGGAAGACAGGAGAGGTCTGCTGCGCCATGTGGGTAGCTCCCTGGCTGGCCGGGAATTGAACCGGTGTTGCAGAGGCTGTGGACAGCTTCACAGCACTGCTCTCAACCCCCTGCATCACCAGGGAGGCTCTCTCTCTTCTTTCTTTAAACACATCTTAACTATAACTAAGTGTATTATGCGTACTAATTATTACTGTACAAACTAGTTATAATTGGTATATATAGTGATTTACAAGACTTAACAAAACTATATATTAATGTTAATATATTGGATTAATAGTGTTATTGTTCCAGAGAGCTCCATTTTTTTTTTTCAGCATTTGAAGTGTGATTCTCTAACATCTCTAGGGACAGATTTGTATGGGCAGTTTTATAACTGGACAGCCTGAATAATTTTGAAGTAAAGGGATGAGTCCCATATGCTTTGCTAGGGCAAGGGCTGGATACCATCTGGGTTAGAAAGAACTGGGAGGTCCAGTGACCCAGGCCTGACGCGTCTGTGGTCCACCTGCAGCATCCTGGTGGCGACTGTTCCACTTCAGGGCATTTTATTATTTTGGATGTGGCCTCGTATAGGAGCTGGGCCTGACGATGTGTAGGATGCAGGCCTCCTCCATGGCCTTGCAGGAGAGCCAGGCATGCGTGGGCTGTGAGGAGCATGTGTGACAGCAGCACTCCCAACCCAGTCATTGTATTTATGGTTTGAGATAGTTCGACCCTTTCTTCTTCCGAGATACTCCCACTATGCCACCTTCCCACTGACCGACTTTCAGTCGTTTCAAGATATGAGAGTTTGTTGTCTTTCCAAGTGGCGAAATTTTTTGTTTGTTTATTCCTCCCAAATTTTATTTGGCTTACCCGGCCCTTCACCCTCCACTCTGGTGCTCAGGGTTCCCTCCTCAGTCTTTTGGGTTGCATCGCGCTGCTGACTCCTGTGGGGCAACTTTTCTTCTCCTCTCCCCTCCCCGGGCGTTGCCTCTGCCTATCTGCCTGCATCTCTCTCGCACTGCTGTGCAGGGTGCAGGCTCTGGTGTGCTTGTGGCACTCTGTGTTCGGGGCCTTCGATTTGGATGACTACCCAGATGTTTTGTTGGGGGACCTAATAAATGTCAGTGTCTGGGTGTTTGGTGTCTTAGGCCAGTTTGTTTCCTTGGGGAAGAGACTCATATCTCCCCCTTGGGGCTGTGGTGGTGCTGGGCCTGTGGCCTGGGTGATGCTGTTCTCAGCCCTGCTCCCTAGCTTCACAAGTGCTGTGCTGCCTGGAGTGACCTTCATCCGCACTCCGCTTCTCGCTGTTCATGGCCCTCTCCTGCTTACCACTGCCGTTGCCTCGGGTGGCCACGGGTGTTCTTTAACCCTCGAGCTCACCTGTCATCGCCCTCATCCTTCCTGTGCATAGTTTCTGCTATTTCCCCGCCACCAATATTTCACATGCCTCACATGAGCGAGCATTTTTTTTCCTTTTTAAAAAATTTATTTGGCGTGGGTTTCATGGACATTCAGTGGCAGAGCTGGTCTGCTTCCTGTGCTCAGTTATGTCTCTCCCAGTTGTCAGACTCCGGCTTAGTGAGCGCGTCTTGCATAATCTTGCACTACTGGCCGTTACTTGTAAACAGCAGAGAATCCGTGTGCATGCGTGTGTGTGCGTGTGTGCTGTTAAAAGTGGCTGAATGATTGATACCTCCCCACTCACATTACCCCACAGAAGGAGGGAAGAGGTGGTTCATTCTGATTGACCCACCTCCTCGCTACTTACCTGCACGTCTTCTCCTTTTCTGCTTTCTCATTCCTTCATTCAGCAGATGTCGCGCTCCTGCTGTGTGTCCAGTGTGGTCCTCACAGCCAGAGATCTAATGATAAATAACACACTTAGTCTCTATGTGCTCTGAGTTTATAATCCCTTGGGAAATAATACACCGGTAGCCAGCAGACAGTGTGGAATTGCTTGGGTGGAGGAAGTGCCTGGGTGCCAGGGGACCTCACAGGCCGGGGCTCCTGAGGGAATGCTGAGGTGTGGGGTGGGGGCTGGTGAGTAGGACTTAGGGCCTGAGAAGAGTGTCCCTGATGCAGAGAGTGGGGCTTAGTTTCCGCTTTTCCTCCCTGCTGTCTATGCTCGGTCTGTCCTCCCAGCCATGGCAGAAAGTGACCCTTCCGCTGTGTCGCCCGTCCTCAGCTTCAGACTTTGGACTAAGCTCCATGTGAAGTGCATTTTTGTTTGAATGAGTTTCATCTGTGTGGATTTGTTGCTGACTGCCCTGGGGCAGATGTTGCCTCAGTCTTGGTCTCTGACAGCGCCAGTAGATGCTGTGCTGTCTGGGAGGGGAGGGAGTGGGGCTTCCATGAATGCTTGGACAATTTTAAAGGGACCAGAAAGGGACAATACATGTGTTGTAAGATTTTAAATACTCTGAGTCTGCAGCTCAGAACGTCCATCCGCAGGCCCAGGGCAGGAGGGGGTTTTGAGCTGAAACCCCAGGCCGCTGCCCCACTGCTTCCCGCTCTGCACGCTGCAGCGTCAGGACAGCCTCATGTTGAGAGTAAGTGCAGTGCCTGTGTTTCATGTGTGCTGGGAGATATTTTGGGATTTCTGACATCATGAGCACTTATATTCTTACACGAGAATTTCTAGCTCCTATTAAAATATTGTTAAAATTTAATCAATATCGAAGGTGAATTCTATCTGCTACAAATGTACATAACTCATTAAAAACATTTAAAAAAATGGCATTTAAAGTTTTATTGCCCTTGAGATGTTTTCCTCTGAACTGGAATCCAACTGCCTTTGACATCGACAGCTTGGTTGGGACCGTATTGATTGCCTGGAAGAGGTGGCCTCAGTGTCCATTGTCATTAATGAGTTAGCACTGACTGAGTACGTACTGCGCTGATTCTGAACACTGGGTAATAACTTGCTGCCTTTTCAGGTCATTTCGGTTTTCAGGCTTGTGAGTTGAGCATATTTATAGAGCCCCTTCAGCAGAAGGAAAGCCCAGGGTATGAGTGGATGCAGTTTATATCAGCACTGGAGGATCAGACTTTTCTAGCAAATGCAAACAAGAAGGTTCTAAAGTTATTTGCACTAGACTATACTTTTAATTGAATTACTTTTCATTTAAATTTTAAAGTGTCAAGTTATTATCCCAAGTGAACTGGAGAATTCAAACCAGAGAAATACAATAAATGGTTTTATTATGAAATTGAATGACAGGAGCTGAACTTGGGCCTATAAACCCACAACTTCAGAGTTTTAACCTCTCTTTAGAATCATCACTTATGGCCTTGGGCAAGCTGCTTTTATAAAACAAAGCAGACAATCAAAATGAGAAAGACAAAAGGTGTTGGGATCTAGCTTTTAAATGAAGCCTTTGGATTGAGAAGAGCCTCCTGAGTGGATTCTTCCTAGCTCTTCAGCAGTTATTTAGACTCAATTTGTGTTTTAATTCTGCCTTCTGCTATATTTATACCCAGTTTTCTTACAAAGACACCATGTCCTTTGGAAGTAGATTTTATGAAGTAATAGCCATAGCCTGGGAGTCAGAGAATTAACATGCGGGACTTTTCCTACATGTATGCACACAGAGTAACAAGACATTTCTGTGGTAACTTCACTCACTGCACACGTGTGTATTGTGGTGACTTTACTCACCGTTCACACACGTGTGTATAACAGACATTTCTGTGATAACTTTCCTTGCTGTGCACACGTGTGTATAGCCAGATGTTTCTTTGTGGTAACTTTACTCACTGTGCTCACACGTGTGTATAGCAGACATTTCTGCGGTAACTTCATTATGCACCAAGTGGTGACCGTCACCTCCTGGGAGGAGATGTCTTGAGTGGTTCACATTCCTTGACATTGGCTAATAGGGAGAGAAGAGATGATAGACTCACGTTTATGGTTGAAATGATTACTCCCTGGATGATTCTGTGGAGAAGAGCAGTATTTTGTATTGCTTTAGGGCAGGATTATATTTAGTTATTTGCCAGAGATGAATAGCCCAGGGTTTTGGCTGGTAACTTTTAGAAGGGAAATGGAAAAACATTTCTTAAATCATCTTTTGAATCTGTTAATCTGTCAAAGAAAACATTTTGTCAGTCATTTTCTGATACCCCTTGGAGGATTGAAGCCATGTGGGAATGACTGGCCTTTGAATTTTGTGTAAATGATGTGTATTTGCAAATCTGTTTGAGCCCACAGAAATGTGCTTACTTCCTTTTTCTAGTATGATTCATGATATAGTCACGACATATCTTGGAAGAGAAAGTCATTCTGGGTATAGCCACTGTGTTTAGCTATCATGGTGACAAACTGTGATCCTTAAAAAAAAATCACTGGGGTGAGACATGTAGGGAGGCATCAACGGGGCTCTTGGGGAGCCTGTGCACATGGCGCCCTGTGGCTCCCAGAAGCCACAGGTGGTTGCCTTCAGCAGGTGAAGGTTTTATGCAGTTTAGGGGGAGGGCAGTAGGGTGGGTGGGGGAGGGGACAGGACAGGTGGGCATCATTACCACTGTCCTCAGGGTGCATGAAGCATTCTGATGCCCGGGTTTCAAGCTAATTCATAACTAGTTCTCTGTGGAAGCTTTGAAGAACTTCAAATCTGGATTAAGATTAGAATGAATGCAAACTAAATGCCGGTTGCCGTTATTAGGCTAAGAATTAAAAGATGATTGTGTAATTAAAAAAAAATACCTTCTAGGTTGATTTCTTAGTGCATAACAAAAGGCCCCAGCAAAGATGAAGCAGGAGACCGTGTTAGCGGAGAGAGAACCGGATGCTGGTTTCTCAGAGTCGCAGCTGCTCCGCAGTTGGGCATGAGAGCCTCTGCTTTGAGTATTTTAGAAGACACCACTGTATTTGGTTTCTCTGAGGTGTTCTGGTAAATGTGATTATTGCCTTAAATAAATGCCATTTGTGAGTGAGTGGCCAGGGCATTTGGGACTTTTGTGAAACCTCATCTCTACTTGTATTTCCCCTGGGGTTACATTTGGGTGTGAGCACGATGGCATCCAGAGAGCAGACCTTCCTTTATGACTGCATAGAAACATCTCTGCTCCTCACAGCTAGTTGGGACACACTGAGTTGAATATTTCACTGTCCTCAGTCTGTGCTTATTTTGAATAAAATTATAGGTAACTTAAAATGACTAGGCCTCCCCCCACTTTTTGAAAACTCATCCCATTTACTTAAATTCCATTAGACGTAGCCTTTCTCCTCTTTTTTGTTCAGCCCCCAGAGCCCCCCATGTCCTTGGGTGAGCATTCTGTGGGGTGACGGATATTCCCCGGTCCTGTGTTTTCTGGTTGCCTGCTTGCCGCCTGCCTCTGGCGTTACTGGCCCCCTCGTGCTGACTTGGGCCATGTTTCTTCAGTCTCTCATGTTGGAGCTTTGATGCGTATGTTCTGAAGGTGGCTGCAGCAACTTAGGGCAGCAGCAGATGGTAAACCTTCAGGCCGCCACCGGCTAGGCTGGTGTTAAGTTGGGAAGTGAACGTTTGATGAAGAGTCAGTAGTGCATATGAAAGAGCTTTCGCTGCTGAAATATCGTTTAATTAAAAAATTAGCATACTAAAACCTTTGCAAATGTCTGGGCATTTAGAGAAATCTAAAATTACTGGTTTTCTTCTCTTGGTGTTGTTATTTACCAGCCTGGTTTTGCGTGGTGGCTCTTCCTAGTGTGGTCCCTCCCCGCCTCACCTCCTGTTTTCCTGTAATTAAAACAGGTAACTGGATTAGCTGCAGTAGGGCAAGTTGTCTGGACAGTTGTTTCATGTATCAGCTGGAAAGGAACGAGGGTCTGCGCTTCTCCTCCGGCAGCCCTGGTAGACTTGGAAGGGGTTGCTGGCCTTGTAAGGAAGCCTGAAGCATCCGGTCTGTCTCCGAGGGTTCAGTGTGTCTGCGGTGGGTTGGTGGTTTTGACTTTGCCGTGGGTCCACAGGGTGATGCCCTCTTGCATGCTTTGGTCACTCTGTAAGTCCTCACACAAAGGAAACACTGGTAAGAATCCAAAGAATTGTTTCCTATACCCTTCACATCTTACAGTCCTTTCCCGCTTTTCTTTACTGAAAAGAGATCTCTGGGGATCACACACAAAGCACCTTTAGCCTGGGGTTAGGAGGAGTGTCCTGTGGTGTTGACTCCCCCGACTTCACTACTCATCAGCTAATCGTTTGTGAGCCCCAGGCCACCACACAGGCGTCAAGGTGTCAGGGCCTGTCTGTGCTGATGCTCAGGAGCTGCAGCTCGGCAGCACCTTCTGCTTCTGGAGTCGCTGGGCCAGAGCAGGATGCACCGCTAGCTTCAGATGCCAGGGACCGTGTGCCTGGGAGATGGCAGTGCTGAGGGTTGCCCAGTGTGCTGTATTCTGGTGGTGGGATTTTTACCAGAGCTCATGGGAGGAGGTGGGATTGATGGTCAGCAGTGAGAATGCATTTGAGTATTAAGAGAATACAAAGTAAAGTACGTTTTAGCAATAGAAGTGCCATTTGGTTAGCATCGTGTGGCTTGGGGGATGCGAAGGCCTAGTCTAGCACCTCGGTTTGTGTTCACAGCGATTTTCTCAGAATGGCATCCCTAGTTCCTGCAGAGCTGCTGGGCAGGTTTCGCTGATGGCTTGTCTAATAAGTTACGCAAGGCTGTTTTTTAAAAAAAACCATACTGGGCCTCCCCCGTGGCTCAGCGGTTGAGCGCTCAGCTGCGAAGCTGCCCGCGGCCTCTGCATCACAGGTTCGATCCCCAGCCTCTGGGTGAGGGTCCCACATGGCGCGCAGACCTCTCCTGCCATGCTCGCTGCTCCCTTCAGCAGTGTATTTCGTCAGTCTGCCTGTTCTGTTCCCCACTCTGGCTCTGGTGAATTCTCTCACCCTCCCACACTTCTGACTGTACCCAGTTCGTGTCTAAATAAATAAATAAATAAATAAATCTTAAAAATAAAATAAAATAAACTATACTTAAGTAGAATCTTACCTGAAACCGTGTTGAGGCCAGCTGTCTTCCTCACACAACTGGGCTGGTACATTTTCTCTGGATTCTGTTATTTGGATGCCATTTTCTTCTGGTTGTGAGAATTCCCAGGGGTGTGGCTTGTACAGGGAAAGTCTGTTCCTCACATCTGGTGAGCAGCAGTAGAACCTTGATGTCCTCACGGCGTTCTGTCCAGTGTGACTCGGTGGACTTTGCTTAGACACTTTTTTCATCTTTTATTGTTTTGTGAAGTAGCTGGTGCCAAAGTTGAGATAGATGTTCCCTCCAGTTATCCAAGAACTCTTTCTCTTGAAAAGAATTGGAGCTGAAGTTATTTTTGGAGACGCACAGATTGTGAATGAACAACTGAGTAACTAGGGACATCCAGGAATGGCCCACGTGCCTGCTGACTGGAGAGGTTCTCCTCAGTCCTCCCCCCAGTCACAGCGTTTTTACAGCACGTACCTCACTTCCTTGAATAGACTCTGGGTGATGCCCTTGACATACTCCCCGCCTCCTGTCGTGCCTAGAGTGCTGCCTAGAGTGCTGCCTCGAGAAATCCCAGGCCTTCTCTAATTCCAGGGAACAAAAGGCCCAGGCCCTGGAGGGCAGCTGACACTTCCTGGCCCCTGTGTGAAGCAGGGGCAGGCAGGCGTAGTGCTGGTGGAGCTGAGCAGACCTGGCTGGCCCTGCGGGGACACGTCATCTGCCCCTTCCAGCTCGGAGCAGCCGTCCCATACTGCACGACAGCAAAGGCGGCATAGTGGCTTCTGCTAGACCATATGCTAATACAGTGCTGATAAGTAAGTGTGAAAAATGAAGGAAGAAACACATTAATTGTATTCTCCCAGTAAGGTATACTCTCCAACATAATTATTTCATGACAGTTTTAGTTATAGTACTTGTTAAATCATGAAATAAAAGATGGTTTTAGGAGCCTTTTATTGAAAAGACAATTGTATCAAATTAGTACCAAATTAGATTTTTGTCTTTATAAAGGTGAGCAAACCCATGAGCCGTTTTTAAATTGATGTGTTCTCGTCCACAAATGAACAAATTCTGTTTGAGGGTTAAAGAAGCTATTATTTTGTCCTTTATGCTGACAGCTTCATTACAGATTGGCCTACTGTTGGCATTAAAAAAATGTTTGGCTCCTTATGATCTTTGTGCATGCAACTCTAATATTAATGCAGCACCATAGCACTGTTCATTAAGAAATGACTTTAAATGAGGGTGAAGCGTGTACGCTAGGAAAGATACAGATGTTCCCGGCCGTCGTTTCTCTTTGTATCCAGCCGTATGGCTAATAATTTCCAAGTGGCTAAAGCTCTTGTTAGCAGGGGTGCTGGTGTGTTAAGAATGGCTCTATAAATAACTTTAAGAACTGAAGTTGAAGGTGCTTCTTTTAAAGACTATTGTTAACTAAACATCATTGCCAAACAGATGGAAAGCATTCGCCAGCCTGATGTTTTTAGGACTAATTATATTACCACCAGCCCTGTACGGCTCAGTTGAAGAGGTGTATCCAGGGGCCAATTTATAATCATTTAGCCAACACCTGTTTGGGAGAAATTGACAGTCAAAGGGCACATTTTAAAAAAATCACATATGTTCTTGTGTTTATTGCCGCAATGTGAACGCGGGCTAGTTGCAAACAAACTTGGTAGGAGAAGAGAGCAAATGTAAACAAAGCAGCACTTCCCATCCTTGTTTATTAATCTTCATTTGGCCTTTTTATCCGATCCACGTCAGGCTTCACGGCTGAGTGAGGCCGGCAGAGCGGCTCCTGGTTGCAGGTGTGTTCTGTTGAGCTAAGCGGCTTCCTGGTTGGATCAGGAAGTTTTCCTTGCAAGCTCTCCATCCCCTTTACCTAGTGAAACCTTTACTATTTCATGTAGACCTTCTTTAAAAAAGGGTTGGCGTTCTGGTGAGAGGCTTGTACGAGCCGCACCCTGGTGTCGAAATAGAAGAGGTCACAGGCCTCTTGTCTGCAGGCCTGCGGGGTATCCCAAGCCCTCTGTAGAGGCCAGTCTGTGGGGTCTCTGCTTGCCCTCATCTTGTGTTCATTTAACTGTCCAGGTTCAGCCTTTTGATTGTGTTTCTGTGCTCTGCAGGGCCAAGATTTGGAGGTGAATATTACTCAAGCAGAAATTGCGGGGAGAGCAGGTCCACCCTACCTAAAAATAGTTTGAACCTCAGGTACCTACCACTCCTTCATTTGAGTGTTTCTGGTCCTTCTGACATACTTCTCTGTGGAAAGGCTTATGGGGGTCACCTCTGTTTTGCTCTCACCCATTGCTAACTCAGAGTGGCCTGGCTCCTGTCCCACCAGCTCCCGGCACAAAGGGCACGGCCTTGAAGGGCCTTGAAGGGCACCGGTGAGCCCCTCACTGCCTCAGGCAGCCCCTTTTCTCAGCCGTTGTTTGGCACAGATGATTACACTTTTGACTCGGGTCTTGTGTGCCCTCACCTTTCCAACTCTTAATTTAAAAAGTTCAGACTGAAATAGCACAACTTAATAGTTCAAGAGGAAGCAGCCTGCTCCCAGACTGGCAGGGGCCACTTTCACCTCAAATACCACTGAGCTTTGTGGGCCAGGCAAGTCAGCAGTTTGGTTGGTTCCCGCACCTGTGAAGTTGGTTAGTGAGCATGTACCTGCCTCGGGGTCATTGAGTGCATTGCCTGAGTTCATTCTTGAAAAGCCAGTGCAGTGCTGGAAATAAAGGAAGCATGGTGGGGGCAGTGCGTGTGTGCACATCTTGAGCATGTCTTCACAGAGAATATACAGGTCTAAGTGACTGACTTTCTGAGCTCCGTTCCCATAGTGCCATCTAATTTCTAAACTTTTATGCCTGAATGCATTCACATCTGTTTATTGAACATTTATTTACTCTGGGAGAGGGGTGTGTACCATTATTCCACCTGCAACATGCCACTTTATGAAAAGCTTAAACTCTAGTTGGGAGGCAAGTAAACAAATAAAACCAAATCGAAGCGTTAGAAGTGAGACTACAGTAGCAGCCTGTGCTGGATACAGTGAGGGAAAGTAAGTTAGAGACGCTTGAGCCGAATGTGGAACGATGAGTACTTGTTTGATGAGAGAGAAGCAGCAACTGACTACACCAACTACTTTTACCAGATTATCTATAATGTCTTCATTTTTGTAGAGAGTAAAATTATCTCATTGGGTAGTCGAAAGAAGTAACGTTGATTACACGTGGCTAATGTGTAGTGTGAAGTGAATGCTTCCAGAACACAGTAGGCCAAAGAGTAGAAGGTGGGTGAAAAACACTCGGATGTGGAATTGTCTGGGCCCGGTCACCGGCTGTACAGGCAGGGAGTGATGTAGGGAGCTTTGGGACTTCTGTGGGTGGTGGTGTCATTTAGTGCCATAGGAGGAGAAACAGGGTTTGTGGGAGGAAGAGGGATGAGTTCAGGAGGTACCTGTGAGAATACTCAATTGAACTTAAATGGAGACTTAAGAGAAGGCTCTCCCAAGAGAGGGAAATATGAAGTTGCATTATTACTCAAGTTGATCGTCTAGAATTTATCAAGAATTTTTTATCATCTTCTCAAATCGATCCTGATGTTAACTCCCCTGGTTCTGAAGCTCAGTGTCTTTTTTTCATCCTTGACTCCCAGCTCTCTGGAGTGTGAAAAAGATACTGTCTATGACGTTTGCAGGTTTCTGGGGCGTCAATACCCCAGGTAGCCACATTCAAACTCTGACTGCTTTTGTGTTACCACAGCCATAGTAGGGATGAGGCCTTGTGGGCCTGCAGACCCGAAGATCCTTAGTAGCTATTTGGAGCTTTAAAAGGAGGCTTGCCTACCTCTGCCACAGTGTCTCCTAATGATGAAACACTGATATGGACATCTCTGCTCATGCCTACCCATCAAGATGGTAGGGGATGGGTAATAAGGGATAGTGTGTGAGATCATGAAGGTCATTTTTTGGATTTAAGATTTTTCTCTGGATGAGAGGAGTGCCTTGATCTAACATTTTGAAAAGCAGCCCCTGACTACTGTTTGGGGAACAGACTACAGGCAGCGGGGACGGGGTCAGAAAAATCCTTTGCAAGGCCAGGAGGAGTTGACTCAGGGCAGTGAAGGTGTGTGGGGTGTTCAGGGCAATGAATGGATTCTGGATCCATTCATAAGATCGAGCTGACAGGGATTTGATGTGGAGAAAGCGGAGATAAGGATGAGTCCAGATGGAGGTAAGTACAAAAAGGAAGCCTTTGGCTGGGGCCTGAGTTACTGAGATCACATTATAGCAAGTTGCTACATTTGGGGTTTTAGGGAGGAAATTGGAAGTTCAATTTCTGTAATAAAAAAAAAAAATTAAGCAACTTAATCATACATGTTCCATGAGGAAAAAATCTTGGTCTAAAAGAATTTTTCCTTTGCTTTTAAGAAACATATTTAAAAAGGGTGGAGGAAGGTAAAAAAAAGAAACATTTAAAAATAAATCTAAAATATGACATTTTTGGAAAGAAAACCATGTTAAAACTCCTGGTAGATAAGGTGACTTTAATCCTGTGACTTAAAAAAAAAAAAAAATAACCTGTCAGAAGTTAATATGGGGGAGTCAGTTCTAACACATCCCCAAACCCTGTAAGATTGTTATGAGTTAATGTTTCACTGAATTGTAAATAAATTATTACTTGTGTCTTTTGTGTAGGTTTTGCTTGTAATGGACACAAGGACAGAACAGACGTTCATTTTAAAAGTAAGTGGTATTTGTATGGTTAATGAATTTAGAAATTTATTTTCAAATTATGTTTCTGAAAGAAAAAACATTCGGTATTTGTTCCCTGGGTGTTTGAAGGTTCTTTCTGTTTGTGGTGATCTGTATTTACTCTCTGTCCTTCCATCACAGTTGATAAATACTCTCAGCCTGCATTTTAAGAAGAGTTTCAGGTTAGACAGTGCAGAGGAAATAATTTGAATGTATCAGTAGTTTCAGAACGTTGCCCATACCTTTGGTGTCACCCCTCCGCTCACCCTTGGCTGAGCTTAGGCGGAACACTGGCAGGGACAAGCTCGAGTTTCGCTATTAAATTCTTGTTCCAGCTCTTTGGGAAAGTGTCATCATTTCCTGGCTCTTTCTTGGATCTGTATTTAATTTTGATTCTCTGTATAACTCAATTTATAAGTGGAAAAGAAAAGAAAAACCTGCCAGTTTTGCAGTTTCAGAATTGCATTTGGAATGCACCGTGACAGTACATATTCTAAAAAATTCCCAGATTTAACCATTTCCTCAGATCCAGACTTATCAGCCCAGGCCGATGTCCGTTGCAGCTCCTCCCCGCTGGTGCCTCAGCATGGCGGTTGGTTATGCTAGGCAGACGGCATCTCACGTCCCTGTCCGCTTGGACCTCCTCACTGACCTTCCTGTCCCCCGGTTTTTAAACTGGCCGTGATGCCAGAAACCACGCACGCCTTGTGTCTTTGGAGAAGGCTTAGAACCACCCCTGCACTCTTCTGGAAAGGAAATTTGCAGTGCCCCGTCCAGGCTGGGAAGCCCTTTGTGTTTCAGGGACATGGGGCTCTCACCCCGTCTGCTGCTCTGAAGAGAAACATAAGTAAAAGGAAACTTAAGAAAAGGTCATAGAGAAATAACTGTGTGTCATCCTGATGACTTAGTTTGAGAGCATCTCTAATAAAAATACTGACCCACGTAATTGATTTTAATGGCAGCTCTGTGGCATCTTCTGTGCTCTGGACGCGTGCCAGATGCCATCAGCAGAGCCTCCAGGGACTGAGGGGCACGGAGCAGCAGATGAGTGGTTTCTCTGAAGCCCAGAGTAACTGGGATAGATTAGTTTGGTTGATAAACACAGAGCACAGCAGGCTCCAAAGGCAGCTGAGGGTACAACTGACCTTTTTGTTCTCTGTCAGGGTCTGAGGAAAAGCAGTGAATACAGCCGGAACAGAAAGACCATCATCCCCCGCTGTGTGCCCAACATGGTGTGTCTGCACAAGTACATCATCTCGGAGGAGTCGGTGTTCCTCGTGCTGCAGCACGCCGAAGGTCAGTGCCACGTCCAGGCTCCCGGTTGTGGCGGGGCCCCTCCTCGCCCCTGGGGTTCCTGGTGTCCTACCTGCCGTGACCTCAGCTGAGATGTGGAATGACCCACGTGGGAGGGGCTGTCCTTGTTCCTCACTCCTGTACTCGGCCTCCTGGGCCCCCGAGGCGCGAGGACTGGAAAGCCCAGGGAGGCCCGCGCCGCTGTCCTCCTGGCAGTGCTCCGTGGGGCGACCCGTTCACAGACGAGTGCGGGGCAAGGCTTTATTTTAGCATTTTTATTGTGTTCTCTTGTTCTCTGCTGAAGAGATGCATGAATGTTAGATGGCTAAAATTAAAAACATCCCTTAAGAATTAATTAATTACCTCCTGTTTTAGAAGGCCTGGGCATTTGCTTAACATTTGACATTACCTAGTTATTCTGATCTGGGTTTTCACGAATATAGCCATTGGCATCACATATGGGCACAAAGCAGGGGCGTGGACTCTGCCTTCAAACTATTTATGAAATTTCAGCTCTGAGGAGAGGGAACAGGTGGCCAAAAAAATCATGTTTTGATTTGGTTTGGCACTTTAGCATCTGAATTTAAATAAATTGTTTTTTATTTAGAGTGACTGAATGCAGCGCATAAATGGAAATGCACATAATAAATATTGCCTTTTGACTTTTAAGAGGTATTCTTAAAATAACAAAAAAAGTGATTATTTTCCAAATTTTATGAAGGTGTTATTATTTTTATGTTATTGAGAACTCTTGTGCTTTACTAGTAGTTATAATGCGAGAATTTAATGTATTTTCCCGGGAAAATGAGTCATTGCTTTGTGAAATGAGGTCTCTATATGATAACTAATGCAAGACTTTTGATGGGGGCAATAAACTATTAGTATTGTTTATTAAGTACAGCACAAGATAACTACAGATGGAGGGGAGACCTCCATATGTGGCGTTTAATGGGGAATTCAGAGGGGGCTCCATGGTCTCACAGGTATTAAGAGAGTTAATTGTGTGTGTGAATTGGATAACTAATTCACCTTTGTTCAGACATTATAGACAGCTTTTATCTGAGGATACCAGTGCATTACAGACATTATTGAATTAGAGGTCATGTCATCTGATAGCGAAATACAGCCACCTCTGGTGTGGAACAAAATAACTCGCGTGGTAATAATCCATAATAATTTAGAACAAGGTCAGTAGGATGAATGTAATTATGGTCGATATTCTATTACCCGGTGTGGATTATGCTGGAGATTACCTGTGGAGACTTCTCAGTCCTGGTTTACCTCTGCTTTTCTCAGCCTCCTCCTTCCTCTTCGTCCGCCAAACCCCACTTCTGTTTCCCTTCTGCCTCCCTTTCACCGTCTCTCCTCCTGCACTTGCCTACTGGTGTTTCAACAGATTTTCCTTTGATACAATGGCAAACCTGAGTAATCTGCCTTGCAGTCACAGACACATAGTTTTCAAGCTTCCCACAGCTGCAGGCTGTCTTTACTGAGTCTCTGCCCTTGCAACTGTGTCTGGCTTTGGATGGCAGAGTGGAGTGGCTGCAGAGTTTGTCCTGGATTATTTAAACTGGGGCAGATGGGAAGCGTCTCTTTGACTATATGTTTTGTTTTACAATACAAAGATAGTAAGTTATAATGAAAATAGGCACTCTAATCAGCAAATTTACTGAGGATGTACCATGTACTAGTCTCTCTTCAAGGTAAACCAGACCCTTCTAAACTGACGTTCTTGTGGCTAGTCAAAATCACAAGGCGCCAGAGCATCGGCTCGTAGTGGGTCTGGAGTGACCCTAAGCACAGAGGCCCTCCTTTATATGAGGTAGCCCAGGCTCTGGGAAGAGTTCTCTCTTTTTCCTTTTATTAATTTTATTTACATTTTCATGCAGTATTTGATTTCTCCCCTCAGGGGTAGTCCCTGTAAATCTCCCACCACAGCACCTGTCTACCATCACAGTGTCCCTTGTGCTCCTCCTTCCTCTATTTTGATCCCTTTACCTGCCACTCCCCTGCTTTAAGCCTCAGATCTCTTGTTGCCTATAAGTGTTCTCTCTTTTTTATGACCCTTTGTTAAATTTCCCTATATTTCTCCTGTAAGTGAAACCATCCGATGTTTTTCTTTCTCTTTCTGACTTATTTCACTGAGCATCATCCCTTCCAGCTCCATCCATGTTGCTGCGAATGGCACGAGTTTATCTTTTTGATCACTGAGTAGTATTCCACTGTGTGTGTGTATAGACCACATTTGCTTGGTCCAGTCATCTGTTTGGGACCATTTAGGCTGTTTCCATATCTTGGCTAGTGTAGATAGTGCTGCACTAAACATAAGGGTGGAGGTTTCCTTGGGTATATTCCTAGGAGTAGAATCCCTGGGTCATATGGTAGATCATTTTTAGTGTTCTGAGGGTCTACCACACAGCTTTCCACAGTGGCTGGACCAGTTTGCACTCCCACCAGCAGGGTAAGAGTGTACCTTTTTCTCCACATCCTCGCCAGCATTTGTAGTTGTCAGTTTTTTTAATGTGGGCCATCCTTACTGGTGTGAGGTGGTGTCCCACTGTGCTTTGATTTGCATTTGGGAAGAGTTCTTAATGAGGAACCCATGTAGATGCAAGAAGGAAACACTTTGCAGCTACTGGCTTCTGAGTGAGAAATAAAAGGCAAAAATAAACTTGGAACTTTTTTTTTTTAATTTTTTTAAAAAAAGATTATTTATTTATTTATTTATTTGTACAAGCACTGGGTACAGTCAGAAGTGCAGGAGGGTGAGAGAATTCACCAGAGCCAGAGTGGGGAGCAGAGCAGGCAGAAGGACCGAAGTACCCTGCTGAGGGGAGCAGCGGGCAGCAGGAGAGGTCTAAGCGCCATGTGGGACCCTCCTCCGGTGGCCGGGGAGCTGCTGGGGATCGAACCGGCACTACAGAGGCTGCGGGCAGCTTCTCAACCCAGCACTTAACCGCTGCGCCATCAGGGAGGCCCTGGAACTTTTTTTTTTTTTTTTTTAATATTTATACAAGCACTGGGTACAGTCAGAAGTGTGGGAATAGAACAGGCAGAGCGGGGAACAGAACAGGCAGACTGACGAAATACACTGCTGAGGGGAGCAGTGGGCACGGCAGGAGAGGTCTGCTACGCCATGTGGGACCCTCACCGGTGGCCGGGGATCGAACCAGTGCTGCAGAGGCTGCGGGCAGCTTCGCAGCCCAGCGCTCAACCACTGAGCCACCAGGGGAGGCCCTAAACTTGGAACTTTTGATGAGTTCAAGAAAGGGGGCCACTGGTTGGGGAGCAGTAGGTGAGGGTGCTGGTGGTGTCGAGGCATTCAGAGAAATGGGGAGCCTTGTACACAGGGGAGGACTTGGGCTCCTTCCCAAGTGCTTTGGGAGACCGTTGGTGTCTTATTAGTGACAGGGCTTGACCTGGGTTTCAAAAAGCTCACCCTGTCATGGCAGGGATTGTAGGAGGGCTAGAGGGAAGGTGAGGTGTGGTAGCCTGGATGGTGTCCTGAGTGGGGTGGGAAGTGGGGTGGGATACGGGGTATACTGTGAGGGCCGAGCAGATATGCTTTGGGCTGTGGGACTTCGGGTTTTGGCTCCACTGACTGAAAGAATGGAGTTTCCATGGTCTAAGATAGGAAGGTGTGGGATGGTAGACCTAGGGAGGGGGCCTGGAAAATAAAGTTATTGGGGGGCACTGACTGAATATCCAGTAGGCCTCAAGTGGGCAGTTGGATGCACCAGGCAGGACTTAGAGGAGAGCTTGAAAATGTTTATCGTCCCCTCAAAGAACCCCTTCCTTTAGCTGTGAGGAAGATGCTCATCTTCGGCGGAGACCACGTGTGTCATCAAGGCTTCAAGTCCCCCAGATCAGGGATTATGTCACAGGCATGGCCTGTGTCCCCTCCTTTAGAAGAAAATGTCCCCTGGTCAGTCAGGAAGATGACGGACTGTGTTGGAAGGAAAGAGTTGGAAAAACCTGCAGGAGGATGGAGGTGGGAAAAATATCTCCCCAAGTTACTTGGGCACTCAAGGAGTAAGAGTTCTTTTTTTAAATCAGCTAGTTTGTTAAAAATATATAGAACTAATATATAAAAAAGAAATCCAAATATATTGACATATGTAAAGTAAAAATTCTTCTGCCCTCATAACTTTAATTCTCAGTTCTATTCTCTAGAAATAGGGGGTAATTTTCCCTCTGTATTCAAACACACACCCCCTGTCTGTTTAAGAAAATAACTGGACCTCATGGGCTGTTCTGGTATTGTTTTTCCGTCTCCATGCACCTTGGGCAGCTGTGGGGGCACACGCAGTGGAGCAAAAGGGCTGGATCCGGGGGCGGGAGCCGAGCATGGCACCCAAGATGGCTCCTGTGTGCTGGCTGCGTTGCCTAGGCGGGGAGCTGCTCTACTGAAGCTCTGTGTGCCTCTATTTTCCTGTGGATATGGTGGGAATGATGAAGTGTCCCCAGGACTGATGTGAGAGTGGGTAGTTGATGTATGTGAAGCACGCTGGCTAGGGCCTGGTACGTGGTAGAAACTTAAGTATTTGCAAATCTCTCTCTTTTTTTTTTTTTTAATAGAAAGTGAAGTATTATGCAGTTTATTTATTCTTCCCCATCAGTTGGTGTTAAAATTGTTCTAGGGGGTCTCCCTGGTGGCGCAGCAGTTGAGCGCTGTGTTGCGAAGCTGCCCGCAGCCTCTGCAGTGCCGGTTTGATCCCCGGCTGCTCCCCGGCCACCGGAGGAGGGTCCCACGTGGCGTGCAGACCTCTCCTGCCGCCCGCTGCTCCCCTCAGCAGTGTACTTCGGTCCTTCTGCCTGCTCTGCTCCCCGCTCTGGCTCTGGTGAATTCTCTCACCCTCCCGCACTTCTGACTGTACCCAGTGCTTGTATAAATAAATAAATAAATCTTTAATAAATAAATAAATCTTTAAAAAAAATTGTTCTAGGTACTTCTACCTATATATTTTTGTGTGTTTTCTTTCTTTTTTTTTTTTTGAAAACTATTTGTGGAACAGATTTCTTGAGATAGAATTGCTGGATCTAAACAAGATTTTGATTATCGATCCTACAGTTTTTTTAGCATACATTTTAAATTAAAGTCCTAATTACTATTATGCGATTTAACAAATTTCTTTGCAATTTTGCTGAAAGCCAAGAGATTAAAATCTGATGAGAGACAGAGGTTTTATTAAACCCTATGAATTGCTATTTTTATAGCTTAAAAGAGCTAATATCTGTAACTTTATCTGCTTTCACAAAGCGCAGAGAGGTATCATTTATATTCGTAAAGTGTTAAAAATTTTAAATACGTATTTTCTATTTTGTGATTTAGCAATATCAAGGGTTTGTTTTTTAGGTCAGTGTTACGGACGATACAGTAATAATGTGACATTTGTATGTTTGTCTGTTAGACCTGATTTCAACCCCAAAGAAAGTCAAACCCATCTGGCTTCTATAGCAAGAACTTCACTGGGAATAACACCTGTCAGTCAGCGATTTTCATGATTGCGTAATTGGGGGAAAAAAAAAAAAGAACTTGATAGACCAACATTTTGTTCTGTGGTGTGATGCTGAGCATTATCAAATGGGGCACCCAGCAAAGTACAGACGAGCTAACAGTTCTTTCCTCTCTTGAAAACGAAGATTTTATAATTAATGGTAAATACCTGTGTAGGCTGGGGACAGATCCCACAGGGGCCAACAGTCACGTCAGACATTTTTACCCAGTAATGAAAGGAATGGGATTTAAATAACTGCTGCATTTGACAGGTCTGGTAGGGAGTCTCGCTCATGCGCCCGCCACACAGGTCGCGGAGGAGGCCCCGCCGTGTGACTCTAGATTTGGGGCAGTTTTCCATGCACATTAAAAATGCTTCATTTCTGGGATTCGGTCTGATGAAATAGTCAGAAGTGTCAAATGTTTGTGCATGAACATGTGTGTTTTAATTCTAGTTAGTAAGACCAGAAGCAACTTAAATGTCCACCAGGAGAGGAACATTTGAAGACCCACACTCTCCGATGGATATGCTGCATGGCCATTCATGTGCTTGTGACAATTAGAAAATGTTATGATGTGGTATTAGGGGTGAGCAAAAAGCCTGAAAATAAATAATGCTAACCATTAATAGTGTTCATGGGTGAGTTTGTATATTCTGAACTTTCTTTGGCTTCCCTTGTTCTTTTCTATATTTAATTTTTTTAAACGATAAAACTGTATACTTGTTTAAAAATAATAGTGGGACTCTCAGTGATGTTAGTGTTATAGGCCTTTTTTCTTGAAAGGTTTTTAAAAATTTGAAAGATGTCATCATTTTATAATGCAATTTAATCTATATTTATTCAATACCTGTTAGATTACATAATGGACAGATCCCATCCCTGCAATTCAGAAGACCCTGCAGTCTGGCAAAGGAGATAATAAAATCATAAAGATGACAAGAGTATGAGCGAGAATGTTGTAAATGTCATAGGCGGGGCAAAGTGATATGGAGGATTCAGAGAAGACAGGAATTGTGAGCACAGCAAATATGAAAAATCTGGTAAAAGCAAACTAATTCTGAAGGACCTTGAGAGTGGTCAGGGTGTTGACCAGCAGATATTGGGAAACTAATAGGAAGGGAAATTCTAGGTATGGAGTTTTGTTTGAGCAAAGCCCAATGTGGAGCTATGTGGAGAAATCCAGTGCAGATGAATTATGTGCAAGTTGAGGGAGAGGGTGGCATCATGGGTGATGCTATATTACTGAGGGGCTAGCATGCCAGTGTGGAGTTGGCACCTCATTCTGTGGCAGAGTGGATTTGGGTTCGTGATGGAGAAATGAACTGGAACATGACCCGGCAGTGGCCGTATGGAGAGACAGGAGGAGGACTTGAAGTGGGCATGTGGCTGTGACATTACTCCGAGAGCCCGAGTGGCCAGAAGCAGTAATACAAGGATGTCTAAGAGACACTGTGGGCTCAGAAACTTACTCAGACGTGGGAAGAAGAGGGAGGAAAATTAGCCAAGGTGGGTCCAGGCCGTTCGTGCCAGAATGGTTCTCTGATGTTGTCAGCTTGTCCAGGCGGAACTGGCTTATGTGTGAACAGACCTTTGCTTCCTGCTGGCCCCTGGAGCCTCACAGCTGCAATGCATCTGCTGCGGTGGCCTGCTGCTTGTCGCCTGAGTCCACAGGCCCTGTGAAAACAACAGGGCCCTGTCCTCATGGTGGTGAGAGCAGCTCGGGTCATCTCTTTGGTTTGCCTCCAGGTAAGGCGCGGTGGGCTGTTCCCTGGGAGGTGTGACCAGAGCCATGCAGTCATTGTCCTCAAAGACAGAGCAGATGGGCCCCGTGGGAGATGCCTTTTGAGACCACATGCCTCCAGCCACTTATGAGTCGACTATGGGGACGCGTGAGCCACAGAGTATAATCTTGTGAGGATGGAAAGATGCTAAGAAAAGATGAGACAGAGTCTGACACCTCCACTCCCCAGCCTACCAACTCTAGTCCTGCGGAGAGGCCCATCAGCTGGGTGGTGGCTGCTGGAAGAAGACACAGTGGCTGGGCAGAGGGCGTGTTGTGCGCTGGAACCCTCTACACAGAACACCAAGTAGGGGGAGACTTTTGGCTGTTTCCAATCACCCCTTTGTCCATCAGATTGTCTGTCAGTGGTTACTTCCCTGCAAATGTGGACCCTTGATGCTCAGTAGTGACATGGAGCCCCAGGCAGGTGCCAGGAGGAGGAGGCCTCCCCAGTCATGCAGGGACTCCTTTCCCACACATTTCGTTTTGGGAAGCTGTGCTTGTATCTCTCTTACTGCACTGCCACGGTTTACTGTTGTCAAGATTTCTTGGTTCAGTTTGACTTTTCCTCCCATAACATGGTGTCTAGTCTTGAAGGTTTTCTTGTATTTATTATGGTTTGTTTATTCAAGCATTCTAGTTAGGAAATGAGGTTGACTTTCTAGTGGTTAAAGTGAAAGAAAGGAAAACCAAAGTGAAGATAACCACCTGACATGTTTTGCTGGTGATGTTGGATGACTTTGTCTTTATTTGAATTTTGTGGTTTCTGTGAAATTGACTTTTAATACTTTAGTTTTATAGGTTTCTGGTATATATCCAAATAGTCAGGATGGCCTGCCTCGTTGACGGCGGCCCCACGAACCGTCCTCAGTTTCTTCTTGTGGCCTCCCACCGCATGTGACAGGTAGGGGCAGGAAGTGGGGAAAACACCGTTAGTGTGGCATTGTGAACAGGGCAGTCAGTCACGTACAGACGCCGCACCCCCTGTCATCCCACTGGCATTCAGGGTGGAGTCGCTTTTCTGGTTTTTCCTACTGCAGCAGGTTTCAAGCACCGCTTCTTTGTGTGTTTCCCCATGACCAAGGCGCCGTGCTTGGCAAAAATGATTTCATAAACAGCAGAATGTATTCAGAAGCCTCCCAAATGAAATCACATTTAACTTTAATAGAATTTTGACTGTGAGATTTCATTTTAGTATTTGTTATAGCGAATTTCCCTTTAGAGGAAGAAATAGGTTGTCATTTAAACAAAACTTGATATTTGGAGATGAGCTTGCCAACAGCAGCACCAACGGCATTTTACTGTGATGCTCGTCGCACAGCCTTCTTGACGGGTGGCTGGCGAACCTGATTTTGAGTATTACGAGACTACCTTCGTTTTTCTGATGGCTTCAGTATTAAGCATTTTTTTGATTATGCTTGTTCACAGGTGGAAAACTCTGGTCATACATCAGCAAGTTCCTTAACAGAAGTCCAGAAGGAAGCTTTGACATCCAGGAGGTGAAAACATCTGCGCTTAGGAAACTGTCCCCGCAGCCGCCAGTGGGCTGCGCCCAGGGCGGCAGCAGCTTGGAGTCCAGAGCCAGCGAAGGGGGCAGCACACCTCTGGCTCTGCCTCTGAGGGCAAGCCTGACCCCCAGCTCCCAGGACAGCATCCACGACGAGGACGGCCAGGGTGGGTCTCCTGGGTGGCCTGATTCCGGCTCTAGCTCGGAAGAGGAGTGCACGACTAGTTACCTCACTTTATGCAATGAGTACGGGCAAGAAAAGATCGACCCGGGGTCCCTGAACGAGGAGCTTTTCATGACGACCGAAGGGGACGAGGTGGACCCCAGAGCTGTGGGGAGTGCCAGAGCACCCCTTGCTGCTGCCGGCGACAGCCCCTGCAGAAGGAGGCGAGCCCAGGCGCTGCAGGGGCTCCCGAGGGAGGGCGAGCCGGCCACTATCAGTTGTTCCAGAACTTCAGATTCCCTCAGTCGGTCTAAGAACAGTCCCATGGAATTCTTCAGGATCGACAGTAAGGACAGCACAAGCGAACTCCTAGGACTTGACTTTGGGGACAAATTGTACAGTCTGAAGTCAGAGCCTTTGAAGCCGCTGTTTCCTCTCTCGGATGGAGACTGCGCCTCCCACGGCTTTGACGCGGGGGAGCACGGAGCCAGGCTGACGGCGCAGGACACCATCAGCAGGGGCTCAGAGGACTCTGTCCCTGTCATTTCTTTTGAAGAAGCTGCGTTTGATGATGTCAGTGGTGCTGATGAAGGAAGACCCGACCTTCTTGTAAATCTCCCTGGTGAGTCGGAGGCACCCAAA
Source organism: Talpa occidentalis (assembly GCF_014898055.3). Taxonomy (NCBI): domain Eukaryota; kingdom Metazoa; phylum Chordata; class Mammalia; order Eulipotyphla; family Talpidae; genus Talpa; species Talpa occidentalis. Next base: position 69,575,462 of record NW_023605194.1, on the reverse strand, counting down.
GCTGGTGCAGCCGCGGGACCGACGGTGTTCTCACCCACGCAGGCTGGCCTGGTGGAAAGTAAACTCCTGGAAGCCCCTGATGTTCTATGCCTCCGACTAAGCCCTGAGCAGGGCCGGGCTCCTGAAGGGGCCAAGGAACTGTGGGACCCAGCCAAGCCCAGAGCCCAGAGCCTGGCTGAGAAACACATTGCCCAGGGCCAGCTGGGGATGGTATTTGTGACAGCTGTTGATCAAGGTGGTTCAGGGGACGAGTCTTTGTTGTGGGCCTCTGAACCTGAGTCCCAAGGGCCTGAGTCGGCAGGGACTGCAAAGAGCATGGAGGACAGCTCAGTCCAGATTTCTCACCGGCTCTTGGAAACTAGTGAGTGTGGCGCCGACGCAGACACTGTACACACAGAAGAAGTGTTGCTGTTTACAGATCAAACTGATGATGTGGCTAAGGAGGAGCCGACTCTATTTCTGAGAGACACTCAGTGCAAGGGGGAGAGTGGCTTAGTTCTAGAAGGCGACAAGGAGATACATCAGATTTTTGAGGACCTCGATAAAAAATTAGCACTGAACTCCAGGCTCTCCATCCCGGAGGGCTGCATCCAGAGGTGGGCAGCTGAGATGGTGGTGGCCCTTGACGCCTTGCACAGAGAGGGGATCGTGTGCCGAGACTTGAACCCCGACAACATCCTATTGAATGATAGAGGTCAGGGACTTCTGCAAATGCATTTCTTTTTATTCGCTGTTGCTTCCAATTAACTGAGTAGGCGTTTTATCTTGTAATTAGTATCTTCATTTCCTGTCTAGAGCTTCATTATCAGTGAGGCACATTCACCCCCAGTAATAGCTTCTAGTACTTAATGATGCCATTATTCTTAATGATACTGTTTTTAGCTACAAAAGGAGTAATTACAGTTCACTTCTGCAGAAAATGGAAGAGAAAAATGTTTTGATTTCTCCTGTCGTTTTGTTTTCAGGACACATTCAGCTGACGTATTTTAGCAGGTGGAGCGAGGTGGAAGATTCCTGTGACACCGCCGCCATGGAGAGGATGTACTGCGCCCCAGGTCAGCCGGTTCCCTGCCCCCTGGGAGGTGCTCTGCACTCTTCACAGAGGGGTCTCGGGGTGAAGCTGTTATATAACCCATGCCTCGTGCTGTGTGTCACTGCACTGCCACTGGATGTGCTCTCCTCGAGCTGGCAGCCGGTGGTCTCGACTTCATGGTGTCTGGAGGGGCCCTTCGGCACCCTGACTGTCCCCTCTGGGGGTTTTTCCTGGGGTGTGCGGCGTAGCTGACTGAAAGTAAAATGCCTAAAGTGGATAAGATGCAGAATCAAAAAATAACAGTGCGATGTGGCTTCAGCGATGAGTCGGCCTCGCCTTTCAGAGCAGATTTTAAATTCTTTCTGTGTTTGAAAAATTTTAGGAAGCCTGTTCTTGTGTTAAAATAGCCCACTTACACACAAGTCTGATGTCGCAGGTTGTTCCTACTCTTACTGTATAGTCTTATAAAAAGTAGAGTTTTCCCCCAGGGGGTGTTAGGTGCCTTGCAGCTGGTCGCCGGCTGCTGAGGCTTGAGCCCGATGGGGCTGTTGCTCTCCCGGTGCGCGTGGGGCTCTGCCTGAATCCAGAGCTCCTTCCGCCACCGTTTGCCTTGTGCCCGCTTTCTCGTGTGGCCGCTTGTCTCTGCCCTGGCCTTCGGGAAGCTTCAGTTGGTTGTGTGGACACAAGCTTGGTTGGCGTTTAATGCTCCCTGGCCAGATGCTGTGGGCCTGATGCTGGCATTTTCTTGGCGTAGTGGGAAGTGACGGAGATCAGGACCCAGAGACCTGTCGTGCTCAAAGTCACAGCCTTCACTGTTCAGAGTTGTTTCTGTATTGGGCAGTGACCCAGTTTTTCTACCTACAAAGCAAATATCCTGAAACTATTTACTGAAAGCAAGGATTTGGAATTTTTTCTGCCTTTTTCTTTCCCCTTCTTCCCCTCAGATATGATGGGTTTCATTTCTTGGTGGCAAGAGTGTAAACTCACACATTTTTGTTTCTCTCAAATAGAAAACTTTATGTTGATTTTTGATCAACATAAAGTTTTCTATTTGAGAGAAACAAAAATGTATTTTATTTATACAAGAACCGGGGTACAGGCCAGATGTGAGGGAGGGTGAGAAGACTCACCAGAGACAGAGCGGGGAACAGAACAGGCAGAATGACCGAAATATACTGCTGAGGGGAATAGTGGGCGAGACAGGAGAGATCTACTGCACCATGTGGGTTGCTCCGTGGCTGGCAGGGATCGAACCGGCACTGCAGAGCTGCAGACGGCTTCACAGTAACCGCGTTCAACCACCTGTGCCACTAGAGAGGCCCTGTTCCCCTTTTCTAATTTGAGAGGAAGTAACATTTTAGGTACCAGTGTACATAAGTATATGTTAGTTGTAATGGATTTGGTGGTTTTAGGATCAAAACTATTAGGGTTCTTTTAAATGAGACTTGCTAAATTCAAAAAAAAAAAAAAAAAACAAAAAACGATATAAACCTCTCATCAAAACCACATGTTTATGAGGGCGTTGTTTACTGTTTATAACTGACTCATCCCCTAGTTTTGTCGTCACTCTCATTGAAAACTATCTGTAGGCCTGTGGAATTCTAGCAGATTTTTTTCCTTCAATTGAAATTGTGTTATGTTTCTTTTAACAATCCTTAGCATGTTGCTGTCCTGAGTGTTTCACTGTGTGTGGAACAAAACTGCACTATATCCATCAGCAAAGACACACTTTCAATTTTATGGACTGAAATACAAATTTCTCACAGAGAAGTTTCCAAGTTCTAATTTTTAAAGCCTTTTCCCAGAAATCACAGTTCTCCTAGTTTACCAGGAGGTGGCAGTCTGCTATTAATGGATTTTTGCTGTCATCTCCCAGGTTGTCCTTCACTAACATTTGAAAAAAGCTGCCATCGGAAGAAGGGCTTTGTTTTAATTATTTGCGTGAAAGAATTGTACTTGCAAGCTTGGTGAGTGCACCATTGTCCTGGCATTAGGGCATGCGTGAAACCACCTGAAAGTACCTTCCTTCTTGGGCCTGTTAATTTGTCGTGTCAGCATGACACACCACACCCAGCCATGGCCTCATGAGCAGGAGCACTGGTGTCCTGCCTACGGTGGCATAAAGCGAGCATGGCAGAGCTCAGCTCAGGCTGTGCTCCTATTCCTTGCTTAAAATGCCGGGAATCGGGGCACAAGTGTGTCCATTCCTGTTTGTCTCAAAACTGAATTGCAGTGATGCCGATGAAAACAAGAGGCCTTCCTCCCTCTTGTCAGGGTGGGGGAGCTAATGGCAATGTGCTGGCATTTCAGCACCCCAAAACTCACAGTTGGCATGTGCCTGGGACCCCAGTCCTTAGGCTTTTCCTCTGTCTTGGGAAACAATGCTGGCTGCGTCAGCTCTCCTGACACAGCCCCTGCCCTCCCATTCCCCACCTCTCACCTTAGCAACACTGTCCGGGCCGCTCCCGAGCTTGCAAGCAGCTGATGTTTGGTTAGAGAGTAAAGTGGCCACAGATTAGGATGAGGGCGATCACTTCTGTTTGAACAGCGTGCAACCTCTACCCTGCCGCATCGCCCTCCTGGGAATCCTTATCACATGTTTGTCCTAAAAACACTACCCACCTGCCCTGGATTTTAGAATATCAGTGTGTTTCTTTCATCTTGTGGATGATGTGCCTTGATATTTTGAGAAAAATTTCCAGTAACAGATTCGATTTACATGGACAGAAACTTGAGCAAATGCCAAACTAGCAGGGGGGCCATTATTCTGCTCTATAAATAAGTTTAGAAAAGAAAAAACACACACAGAAACCTGTGAATCAACATGTTTTGGTCTAATTGAGGGGAAAACAAGATAGATAAATTTTGAAATGCAAATGATCACCTTCTGTTATTTAAGTCTAGTTTCTGCCAACTTTGCAATCTTAGACCTTCATAAGTCATAGTGATTTTGACAGTGAACACCAGTGAGGATGTCTGATCGTCACAAGCTTCTACAGCAAAGTGAACTTTTTTTTAAGTCGCCACTTTTTCATGTTAAAGAAAACAAATCCAACAACAAAAAGACAAAAACCGTGGCGCTTTCTCTGTCTCCATCTGTGGAAAAGCCAGGAAATAAATGGCTGCAGCTGCAGGCCCATCAAGAGGCCTTGAGAATATGAATCACTGATGCGCCCTGTACTGATCTCAGAGTGGGAGCCTCCCTGAGGTTCCGTGTGCTCTTAGGTTATCTGGGATGATTCTCCAGGAGTTTATTTAAAATAAACATCATCCGTGGCAAAGGGTTCCTTTCAGAGACTCCCAGAGCGGAGGGCAGGAAGAGAAAGTGCAAAGAAATAGTCCCTGAGGCAGGAACAGCTTCTGTAATGTGACCCAGAGGCAGTGTGGTCTGGCTTCCATGTCGGAGGCACCTGGGACGGTATGGGACCCTGGATAGGAGCTCCTGTTTTCATTATGAGAGAGTCTAGATAAAAAGCTGGAGCAAATTGATTGTTACTTTAGAGGACTTGTAGTTACTCTGATTTTATTTATATTTGCACTCCCACACATGTGTGCACATAATATGCACACACAGGCACACACATGAAGGATTGTGTTTTATCAGTGGAACTGTTATAACAGTGTAAGTTTTTTTTTAACAGTATTTTAAGTATAAAGGAAAAACAGTCAAAGCGTTTTCCTCTTACTGGTTGTTTTTTTTTCCTAAGCATTCTTGACACTTATCATAAAACAGAAGCTAGGAAATGGAACCTATAATATTAAGCATATGAAACACAAAGTTTAATATGCTTTCTAAGACAAGTGAGTAAAATTGTTTATATGTCTGTTGTTATGCTAATAGAATCACTCAAGTTTCCTATTCTAGTCTTAACAAGGTGATACAGCATCTGATTGGCGTGTCCTTCACCTTCTTGTTCCACCCATTGTGTGCCTTTATAAATGCTTGAAATTTACATTGATATTTCTCACTGAATACTCTTCTGACTTGAGAATTTGCAGGTGAATATGTGTGTAAATTGAAGAAGTCCGAATGCTTTTTACGGTAGCCCAGTTTCTACACTCCCAGATGTCAAATGACACCTTTGCTTCCTCTCTTAGGCGATTTCACACTTGGAAACTGCTCACAGCTGATGGTGAAAGTGAAACAGAAAAATCATGCTGAAAACTGTCTGCAGAATTCAGTTTTAGAGCATGTAATTTATTGACCGTTGCCCTTTGCTCTGCTGGCCCGACTATCAGCTCACCCATGAATCTATTTTGTGGGGTAGTCTTCCCTGCCTTTCTGCAAAACGTGCTTGTCAGGTGATGTGTTGCTTTTTGAGCACGGCGCTCGCTCCCAGTGGCAGGCTGCACTTGATTGTTAGATCTGGGACTCAGGCCGTGCATGGCTTAAAATATCGTGAGCCCACCATACCATTAAGATTTAGGACATTCACGATGGAGTTATCAAACCTCGGTGCTTGTCCTGCGTCTCCTGTTAACTCATTGCATGACCTTGGGCAAAGCATTTAGGACTTTCTAAGACCCTAATTTACCAGTGGTAAAATGGACTTGAGTATTAAAAAAGGTAGATGGCAAATCATCTAATATCTTTTTACATTTAATAATAATTGAGATTCATCTTATTAATGCAAGAACCCCCCCCCAACCATGATAAATATTGATGTTTTTGTCTTACGTTACTAGGATCAAAAGGGTTATTTCATTGGGGAGCTCTCTAAATATGTATTTTTACTTATTTATAGAGTTTCTATATAATGTGGAAGTGAAGGATTTTTGGGAAATGTTTTCATGGAGAAGAAAAAAATTAACTTTTGAATAGGGTGAAATTTGAATGCCAAGGTTCTCAGTAAGCAGAGAGTTTAAAGGAGAAAGAATTGTGTACATCTGAGGATTTGGCAGGGAGGTTCTGGGTAGCTTCCCTGAGCACCAGGAATGTAATTTCAAGAATGTGAAGTTGATAGAAAAGGAAACAGAATACATTTTGAAATAATAATGATATAGCTGGAAACGTGACCATCCCTGGTGTAGTCTTTTTTTTTTTAAACATTTTTTTTTGTCCGAAGGATAAAGAAGAATGAGGTGGAGGCAGCTCTAGAATTGAAAGAGTGAAAAATTTGTGGTTAATATTTAAACATTATGTTTCAAACAGTAGCTCTTTTGTTTGATTTACCCTTAAGCAAAATTTCAACAGTAGCTTTCTTGTACATAGTGGATGTTTTAATGTTTTCCTTGAATGATCAAGCAAGTTTGAATCCATTGCCTTTAGTTCCTATTCCCATAAAAGCCTGACCTGTGTCTTCTTTGGGAGAGCAACTTGTCAAGGTTGCCATGTAGTAGTGAAGATTTTGCGTTCCAGAAAAGCTCCCTGGTGCCTTTCGTCCTGTCTGCGATGAGCCCGCGCCGTGTGTGGAGCAGAATTGGGATGACAGAGAACTTCAGGGTAATGATGCTTCCCAGGCCGCTCTGTGTGGTTTGAGGGCCTAGGCCTTTGGTAAGGTGCGTCCCGGAGCCCTCAGGGATCCCCTCAACATGGCCAGTCATGTCACTTCTGCGTTTGGTCCCGCCGCATTAGCACAGACTGAGCCTAGACTGCTTCTCAGACTATGGAGGTCCTGTTAATGTGGTGCCTGCTCAGGTGATGTCGGCCATCTTGAGAAGACGTTCTTCAGCTGGTAGCACTAGAGAACTCAGAAGGGTGAAAGAATGAACGTTTTCACACAGAAGAGGTGAGATTCAGTCTCTGTGTATGTTCCGTGAGACTTCCTGCCATCGGGCGGGAGGGGACCAGGAGATTGGATAATTAAAAGGAAGTTAAATTTTACCTCTCATTTACCCCAAACTTTTTCCTAATGATCTTGGACAAGAGTCTCTCAGGAGAGGCACAGAGGCAACCTGCTGGCAGCCTCAGTGGTCGCTGCAGCGCAGCTGGTGCATCTTGGTTTTTAGCTCTCAGTTGAATTTTGACGACTGGCTCAGTTCATGGGCCTTGCAACCGCCTTAGGACAAGAGGGAAATGAGCTGTCTCTTACCTCTGCTATTTAGCAAGGAAGATGTCGGTCTGAGCCTTAAACATTGTTTACCACGGCTGCTGCCAGCTACTTTGACCAAACCATGAGGTTCTGTGCCATGAGACACTTGCCAGCTGAATATTGATGAAGTGACCGGGATGTGCGTTCCTTCCAAGCAGTTACATATATTTCCTTCTGATAAATGTTTTAAATGCTAAAGTATTAAAAAAACAAGTGATAAGGCAAGTAGAATTCCTGAGGCCCCTTTAGCGGCTGTGCCCTGCTCTGACCTGCTAGGTGGCGTGCAGGTGGGGTGTGCCTGTGGCGGCCACCATCTCAGGCCGCCTGCCCTTCGGTCCGCTATCACGGCTTTGCTGGGGAAATTGTGGGGGAACATGAGGCACTTGGTGGCCATTCAGAATGGGGTGGTTGTGATATGGTCGATGGAGACTGGAACCTGCTGTGTGGGGTTATTTCCTCCAAAAGCGCAGGGGCCAGAGAAAGTGAGCTCGGAATCACGGTCAGCCCAAAGTGCGGCACCTATCCGTTTCTTACTTTCTTTTGCGAGAGAACCATATCATAATGAGACCTCTGTGCTCCTCTCACCAGTGGGTCTTGGCTCTGAAAAGATGAAGCAAGTTAGACCAGAGCCGTGACCCAAGTCATGAAGACAATTGCTTGGAAGATGGTGCCAGGTCACCGGGACAACCAGCTCAGGACTGGGGATGGGCATTTCGCAGGCCTTGCCTGAGTTAGCGCAGTGTGAGGTGTGATTTTGTCCAGTTCCCCATGAAACCACAGGCCAGGGTTTCAGGAACTTTACCCGAAAACCAGCTGAATGAATAATATAGTGGCAACAGGAAGCAGAGCTGGCGACTGGGGGAGCCAGGAAGGCTGGCTGTGGGAGGTGGGACCCCCACATCCCTGCCATTGTGGGAGCAGACCCCCAGCTGCTGCAGACCCTTCTCTGGAAAGTGCCGGCCTTCACTGATCTTCTCCGGACCACACTCGGGAGAACCCCAGCAAGCGCTAGCGGGCCACACCGTGCTGGACAGCTCGGGGGCAGCAGCAGTCATGTGAGAGACAGATGCCGTTCTGGATGAAAGCCTGGTCATTGGGCAGCACCATTTTCTGAAATGGTCTAAGACAAGGGGAAAGGGGCAGCATATCCATTTGAAAGCATGGGCTAGAAGGGCCAGGTCTTGGCTCCAGTGAGCCTATCGCCCTGAGGCTGAAGCCTCTGCGCAGACGTGGTGGGAGTGGTAGGCGGGAACATTTGTTCTCTGTAGGTCCCTTCCATTCAGGTGCTCGGGCTCCTGAAGCGGGCACCTCGGACCCAAACCCTTGGCTCTGTTCCCCTGTCCCGTGCCAACGGCACCTGTGGGCCTCCTTTCAGTTGCATCGCTTTGTCTTGTTTGTGGAAACTTGAAAATTTCGTAACTGGACAGTGGAAGCTCTCCAGTGCACTTGCATGCAAGTTTTTTGACACTAAAACAGATTCTCCCTGGACTGGTTATCTTGCCCGCCCCACCACAGAATGCCTGCTTGGCCCTTGGTGGCAGTTTCTTGTCCTTGTGAGTGATTCCTCCCCTCCAGCTGCTCCCAGTCCTGAATCCCTGCTCCTGGCTTCTCAGCATTTGCACCTAGGACCTGCCCCCGGCATAGAGCAGACCATGGGGTTGTGGCCTGCGCAGGGCCTGTGCACGCTGCTGGCCCACCCTGTGCCACCAACCTCCTGCCCAGATGCCTGCCGTCTGTGTGCCTGGCTGGGGCCCCATGTGTCCAGACCGTGGTCAGGCAGCCAGCTCTGCACAGGATGGTGCAGGGGATCACAGATCAGCTCTGTGCCAGTGCAACTTGAGAAAAGGAGTGTGGTGGGGCCTGTGCCGGCGCTTTGACTGCCCTGGGTAGATGCCAGGATGCGAGGTGGACAGGGATCAGCAGACATGGATTAAGCGCATCAGAGTCCCGGCCACTGTGTTCTGTCTTGGTGTGGCAGTTACTTTGGAATGTTTCTGTGAACCAGAAGAGCACCCGAGCAGAAGCCCCATGTGGTAGGTCGGCCGGTGCGTTCCAGGACCTTCCCAGGTGAGGCATCTGTGGACAGAACAGTCATTTCCAGCCCACAGAGACACCACTCAGCTGTCTCAGCTTAATTCCACGTATTGTGAGATTAGGAGAAAGCTGCTTTCTTCTGGCCATCTTTCTCTCTGCTCTTTAGTCATCAGCTGTGGTGGAAGAGTAATGCTCAGCCCCTGCGTGGAAAATGTCTCTACACAGCAAGAGCTGGTGGGAGAAATTGAGGAGAATTTTGTAATTTTAGTTTCTTTCAATTAGCAGCAGATGCTGCCGGGAAGAGCATCTCCACGCAGCAGCGCAGCCCCTGTGTCTGCGCCCGGCTGACGTGCCTTGCCCGCCAGGGCGGACATGGGGTCTGTCTCTGATGCCAGCGCTGATGTCACTTTCCCTTTCTGCACACTCACCTGAGCCCATTGGTGAATTCTGACCCTATTGCCTGAGTTAGCGGATTCTTGACCACTCGTAGCAGCATTTTAAATTTTACTGAACACTTTTGAAAATGTATGGAAAATGTATTCACCCAGCTTCCTTAAATTTATAGAATGTGTCTTAATGTTTTTATTCTCACGCAACATAGTGCTCTTATCTTAAAAGCTAGTGTGTTTTTCTTTATGCTTCTTTTCCAAAGGAGAGGGTTAGAACCTTACAGTTCAGATGTTAAATGTTTATTTTTAAAAATTATCTTGGAGAAAAAGTGCTGTAGCATTAGAAAAAGTGCTGTTGCTCCCCCAAACACATGGACTGCTCATTGTCATTTCAATGTATAGGTCGGGACTTTTAGAATTCTATAGTTTTGATATTGCCCAAAGTGCTGTAGTGTTTATGTGACAGGTTCTTGTGGCTGAGCGTTGGCTGACTTTGTCATGTGAACACTTGCAGTGCTTTCTGCTTCTCTCTGAACTTTGTGACAGTCCTCGTAGTGACAGTCCCAGAGTTGCTGTAACTTAGAGTGAGGAGTAATGAGGCTCCTAAGATTCTATTTATATAAAAAAGTGTAGTTAAGAGAAAAAGCCTAGGAGGAACATTTAAATACTTGTTCTAAATTAAAATTCTTCTGTATATGAAATGCTTGTGTCAGAAGCTTCTGAGTTTAGAAGATTTCCTGCCATACCTGGAAGGGACTTACTGCCCAAGGAGTTCAATGGGATTGTCTTGAGGATTTTGGAATAGAGATGAGGACGATACCATTGTGTTAGTAGAGGTCAGGAAAGAATGAGGGCCTGAGGGGGTCTCCCTCCGTGGAAAGACCAGAGGACAGAATCAGATGGCATCACCAGCTTGAAGTGGGGCATGGGCAGACCCATCCAGAGCTAAATGTGGAGTATCAGAGTCCCTTATTTATAAGCATGTCAACAGTACTCTCTTCCAGAAAAGTAAATTCTGAATTCGGGGGTGTTGTGGACAACAGTTGCTTGAAATGCAAGATGGCTCGTTGGTATGAAATTTGAGTTTGGGTTTGTGATGTTTTCTATATAATTTCCAGATTGGATTTGGCATTATCTTTGGAGCTCACGTCTTTGACAAATCTGTGTGGCTTCACTTGGATCCTAAAAGGCAGACCTGGAGAGGAAGTGGCCACGATGCCTGTGACCCCGAGCTCACAGGGTCTCTGTGGGGTCTTCCCTGTGTCCGAGGGGGTGTCCTTTGCATTGTTTCCCGCACACCTGACATCATGGTTCCCTAGGGCCTCCTGTTCTGCTTTTCTACTACTTTGCTTTTCAGGATTGAAGCTTGTTACACGTTCAGAGTCAGATTGCATCATTCTTTTTGGCGCTGAGACACTTGGTGAGCCTTGCATGATTTTCATAAGGGCTATAAAACTCGTCTTCTGTATTTTAGCGAGCCCTCGGCAATATGGGTTACCAAGGCAGCATTATTTTTCTGAAAACTCCTGGCTTGTTGAAGAGTGTTCTATGAGGTGTTAATCACAAGTAAAACAAAGCCCATTTTGTCATTTTATGTTGTGAAAGCTTTATTATTTCATTTAAACTTGTTTATTCACTTGGGAACTGTGGTCGTTTGAATCATTAGTATCAATCAGGAGGATTCTATATTGTTTGAATGTGTGATTTGATCATGCTTGAGAGAGTTCTAGAATTTTACTGCACTGTTCTCACAGATTCGATGCTGTTGGCAACTGTGGGATGGAGCCGTTCTGTGTCTCTCTGCCTTTGGAGAGTGGTGGGGTTGGCGTTCGTGACATGGACTCTGCTCTCCCCCGCCCTATCGCTCAGGAAAGGGAGGTTGAGGAGTGCCAGATCTTTTTAGCATAATCCCACTCTTTGGACATTTTAGGTTAATGGAGGGAGAAGAAGTTATGAGAAAGACTCCGGAGTGCTTTTGAAAACACTTTCAGGACCATAAAATCACAGGTAGAAAGGGTGTCAGGGGCCTGGCTGCCCAGGTTTTCAGAGAAGCCTGGTGACATGCCCAGCCAGGTGCGGATGGCGCCCTGGCCCAGCGTCGCTGTGGCTCACGGCGGAGTCCAGGCACCGCGGTCGCGTCTCTTCTGGTGGGAATAATGCAAGCACGAGTTGTCTTAGGAACACGGTCTTTTCCTCCTACCCCCCATTGCTTAACGATGTCAGCGCTGCCCCATTTTGGAGAATAAGTTCACATTCCCCCCAGAATTGCAAATATAGGGCATGCGCAGAAACTGAAACACTTTGGGTCTTCTAGGGAAAACGTTGTGAAAATTGACAAAACAGTGGTACAATTTATCCCTTAAAATGTTTTTCTGCTCTTTCTTCCCCCAGAGGTTTTAAAAGTCAAGGTAGGAGTTTACAGGAATTTCTCAGCTGCGGTGTATTATGCTTTGAAGTAGCATCACAAGTCTGTGTGGTGTTGCCTCATGTGCCCTAGTGTCTGCTGCCACCGCCATGCACCTGTGAACACAGCCCAGTGGGCTCCATGTGTGCTTGCGGTTCTTACATAGACTTTGCAGTAAAGCAATTTAAAGCAGTGGTTTGCCCAGTCACCTAAGCTCAGCTTCCCACAGCAGGGCCGCCAGGGTCTGGGCATATGTGTGTGTGTTTAATCTGAGAATCTGGTTCTTAAGGGATGTCCCAAAGACAGCCCAGATTCTTCATTCTGATCATTGAAAATGTTTTTTAAACCTTGAAGGAGTCTTTGCACAAGTACTTGCTCCCAGTTACAATGTGTAAGTTTCCTAGCCCCCGGGAAGTTCTGTGTCTTTCCTCCATCCAGGCCTCGCTGTATAGCGCGTCTGTGAAACCAACAGTTGGTCGCGAGCCCCTGCGCCACAGATGAGCATCGTGCACGTTCTAAGCTGTGCTGTTAAGGGGGTGAAATTAAAACATTCAGTGTCTTTTTTCCAGGTTTCCATGAAAAAAAAGTTTTTTTAAAGTTAACTGTTCCCGACCAGCCCAGCCAGGTTGGAGCCGTGTTCAGGCTCGTTGCTGTCACGCGAGAGCAGTGATGGTTCTCAAGTTGGAGTAAGGCTCCGTAAGTGCCACTAGAAGGAGTGCTTGATTAATGACCCCAGAAGGAGGGGAGAAGGGAGGAGAGCTGGTAGTGGGACACTCAGGTGAGGTGGAAGGAGAAGCTGGGGTAACTGCGCTTGGCGGTGCTGCCTTATGCTTGTGGTTCTGCGGGGCCGCCAGGCATGACCGGGCTGGACAGCCGGCCTGGAGAGGTGGGAAGTAAACAGGCCTTCATGCCTTCTTAGTTCTCTTGTGCCACCTCACTGTGTACTGGGGCTCCTCAGACACCTACATTTCCTCACTACCTACACGTCCAGGGCTCTGCAGAAAATTGCGAGGTATTTCAAAGGGGCATGAAAGCAGAGGGCCTCGTTCTCAGGCTCCTTGGTGAGCAAGTTTGCAGAAAGCAATGAAGGAATAAACTTTGCCATGAATGCCCCTCATGCATCCCCAAATGCTCTGGCTCTGGAGGGCTATGAAACGAACACCACAGGGGGCTAGTGCAGTGGGGTCCTGAAGGTTCTCTGAAGTCTTTGTATCTTGTAAATCCACGCGAATTTTACGTTCTGTCCCATGAGAGAGCTGTGGTTCTTTTTAATAGGAAAATAGTACCCGCTGATTTTGGGGAGCAGGGCGGGGACTGTGTTGGTCTGGTAGCCTCAAGCCTGCCCCTGCCCAGCAGTGACTTGGGAAGCAGCAGGTGTGACTGTAGCTTCTGGTGGCCTAGGCCTGGCTGGCGACAGCTCTCAGGGAGCTTTTCTGCATTGTGAGGTGCTCCTGTAAACCATCCATAGAGGCTGGGGTGTGGCTTAGTCTAGAGCGTCTCAGGGCATGTGAGACCCTATAAACCCTCTCATTAATTTTCCCAGCCGTTTTACCCCTGGGCATGCATAGCCAGTATTCTTTGTCCTCCAGAGCCGCCCTGCCCAAATAAGTTCTTAAGATGCTTGGAAATTTGCCATAATTGATGTGAAATGTTAGATGTGTTGCTTCGTTGTGGTGAACAGTTACTGCGATTCTATGTGCCGGGCACCCTGGTTGCCCTCCACAGCACGTATTCCCCGATGGGCAGGCAGACCGGTAGCCACGTGAGCCACTGGCTGTTGGCTCTTGAGTTGGAAACAGACATGGCCTTTATAAAACTAAGAAATCAAGGCCTCTTGCTGTGTGATTAAAGAAAATAATATGATTGAACTTTTTGAGCAAAAATGAAAACCCTTCCCTAGACTGGTGGGAAACTGCGTACCTGACTGCCAGTTAGCCTTGCTCTGCAGAGGTGCCGCTGCCTCCTAGGCGTGGAGGTGTGGTGCCTGGTGAACCACTCAAGCAGGTGGACGCCCTGGTCTCACAGAGGCCTGATCTCAAGGCCTCTGCATGTAGCTCAGTGGTCAGCAAGAAGCCATTCACTTTTGGCAAGAGGTGGTATTTGAAGACAGGATGGAGGTGTATTTCCTTTTCACTTTTCTCAAGTTCCTAAGAACACACATCTTTTCTAAAGCATCTAGAAAATGCTTCCCAAGATTTTCTTTGGGGCAGGGTGTTGGGGCTGGGAGGGCAGCATAAGTGCTTTGAATAGGCCCCCAAGGAGTCGTCCTTTATGAGAAGACCCTTAGGAAATCCTGAGTGCCCAGGCCGAGGCCCTGGGATCCAGCACTCCTGCTCTGGTGGGATCTAGGGGTCCCTTGAGATCGGCTCCTTGTTTCCTTTGCTGTGTGAGGCCTTACGAGAAGCCGGCAGGGCTCATGGCCTGCAGATTCGCCTTGTCCCGCTTACCTTCTCTGGTCACCTGCTGGTGCCTGACATTCACAGCCACAGTAGGAGGAGGAGTGTCGCACTGCCCTAGGCCAGATCGCTGAAGCATTTCACCATATTTCCCACCAGTATTTTTTCTGAATACGTGCTGTTAAAATTGGGTTTTACTTCATATAGCCTCTGAAATGCGTCCCGTGTATGCCATCACCCTGACCAGGTCAGCAGCGGGTGGTTCGAGCAGTGGCTTGTCGTGCACGTGTGTGGCTCTTGGGGGTGAGGAGACTTTGGTCATTTGCACAATCAGTTTTATTAGTTAAATGTGTTTTCTCTTTTTACCACCTCACTGAGACCAGCCGGTCAGAGGCCAGTCCTGCAGACAGCGTTGGGTGCTGGCCTTCGGGGGCATGAAAGGGTGACAAGGCTTAGCGACTAAGATGACGTCAGACTCCACGACTTACGGGCTAAAAACCTCCAAAATGGTGAAATGAGTTGTTACTGATTTGTGGACACAGAACTTGTGCAGTGAGAGAGCTGTGCACAAGGTGGGGGCATGGGGATTCTAAAAGACCCAGCTGTGATTTGGGGGTGCTCTAAAAAGCCCTGTCTAGTTTCAGTTGTGGCTTAAAACAACGGTTCTATACTTGAAATAACCAAGTGGGTGAATTTGCATTTCACATGCTCCCTGTTTACATGAAAACAAAGGAGTGTGTGAAGGTGGTGGGTGGCAGTTGGGCAGATGGGGTCTAAGTTTACTGTGCCAGTAATTTACCATGCGTCGTTGGATGAGGCGTTCTACTTCTGTGGTTTCTTATTTGTAGCTAAAAGGATAATCTCTACTGGTTTTAAGAATTTTTCAAGTTTCTTCTGAATCTAGTCTTTAGTTTTAAAAAGAAATAATTTGCCCCCTGAATAGGGTTGGCTGTCATTTCTCCAGTTTGAAAATGCTGAGCCAGACAGTTCAGTGGCTGTGAGTGTAGCATCTTGAAGGTGTCCCTCCATCAGCGACGGACACACAGCCTGCTTTAATGTGTGACCGTGTCAAAAAAAAACAAAAAAACCCAAAAAAAAACAAAAACCAGCCACAGTAGGTGACCAAAGAGAGAAGTAACTTTGAGGAACGTTGAAAGCCCCGTGGTGTTTAGTATCTGCTCTCTCAGCATTAAAGAGGTCACCTTGCTAATACATGCTAATTTTGTAAGTTTAATTGACCTTTGGAATTTTAATATCAACCTTTTTGGTGTTTTAGAGGTTGGAGCCATCACGGAAGAAACAGAAGCTTGCGACTGGTGGAGCTTGGGTGCTGTCCTCTTCGAGCTGCTCACTGGCAAAGTGAGTGGGACCTGGGTGCTGCGCGCCTTGGGGAAGGAGCCCCATTCACTCGAGAACACCTAGAGTCTTTGCCTTTGGTGTTAGGTCAGGGACTTTGAGAGGGATACAGTGTGCTGGAAATGCGAGTATATCAGACTCCAGATTTTTTCAAAGGTAGAATGACATTTTGTTGAGTGAGCTGATGGCCAAGCTCTGTTCTTGTCACAATGTTATTTCATAGTGAAAAGGATGACTAACATTCTCTACATTTCCCGAGTCAGTTTTAACAGAGTTAAAACTGTAAGGTTTGTATATTAGAATTTTCTGGATGTTTTACACATCTTGTGTGAAACTGGGAGGGAATTCTCATTTTAGAAAATTAATGTAGCTATTAAAGGCAACATCATTTTTTTTTCTCAATACTGTAATTTTTTCCTATCTGCTATTGCTTAGGGAATGAATTCATAAATCATAATTCTCTCTGATCAATAACTTTTAGGTGAGGTGTTTGATGTTTGTAGGCTTTTAGGAGAGTATTGTGCAGGTCACCTCCTGGGAAGGAGAGAGAGAAAATGGAGAGTCGTCCCCAAGAGTCATCCTCTGCCTTAAAGGCCCCCAATGCTAGGAGTGTTGTGAAGCTTACATGGCACCTGTACACACCTTTAAACCAGAAAACACAAATTCTAGAGTATTACTAATAGATTCTAAAGTTTGAAGGGTTTTAAGATCATCACAAATTCTCAGAGGTACCAAACCCTTTTTAGCGTTTGTGTGTGTTAAACTTTCCTCTTATGGGCCGTCATGGTGACTAAGAGAAGGGCTGGAGGCACAAGCCTGGGATGTGATCTTGGGGTTGCCTTCACTCCGGTAGAAGCCTGTGGGCTCACAGCCTCCTGTCCTGGCTGCTTGGGGGTGCTCTCTTATTCGCCCTTCAGTTACAACTCTTGTGGGACCCTCCCTCTGCCCACAAGGCCTGCAGTAGGACAGAATACGGGTATGTTTGGGGTAAGACGTCTACCTAATTGGTTGTTTCAGACTCTGGTGGAGTGCCATCCGGCTGGGATAAATACCCACACTACTTTGAACATGCCAGAATGTGTCTCCGAAGAGGCGCGCTCACTCATCCAACAGGTAATTCACCTGGCCCCTTGGCCCGGTGTGTCAGCCATGCAAGTGAGCAGAACCCACCACTCTAGCCCATTAAAGCCCCCTCCCGTGTTATAAGTTCAGGCGACGCTGTGTCTTTTTAGGCTGCCACTGTGCAATGGTGTGGTCAGAGAAGACAGCTGAAGCTTATTGGTTTGGAAATGTTTCTTTAAAATCCAGGTAATGTTTACTCAATTCCATGTACTTGTATAGGTGTGAGATTCAAGTTTGCTTCAAGCTTGCCTGGAGTGCCTCAGTTTTCTTTGTGATTACATTCTGTTATACAAATGGCTGTTCTCATTCTGAATTCATACTCATGATCTTAGGAATGGCTGCTGAGGGGGACATGTCAAAATGCTCACACGGTCTGGCCACTGCTGGCCCCCGGACCGAGCATGGCCTCCTGCAGCCAGTGTGTCTCTGTGACTTGGAAGAAAGATGATCGATGGTCAGTCATGGTCATTGATAAAAGTTGAGTGTCCCACAGGTAGGTCTAGAACATGCGAGGCTTCTTAGAGGGACACCCCACATTTGCGGCTCCCCTGTTGGTGTCCTGAGCTTGCCGAGACCACGAGGGCTGGCCATGGCACATGGGCAGGTGTCAGGTCTGCCGTCCTGGTGCTGTCAGGAGATGCTTAAAGGGATAAAGGCTATTTGAAAAGGAACAAGAAGTAAAATTTTTTGTTTACTGAAACGCGAGTTATTTTCTTAACCGGGAAAACACTTTTTTTTTACAGGTGGGGAGGGGAGGATATTTTATGAGAATTACTTTGGATTGTCTTCAAGAGGGATTTTGATTCCATTCAAGAAATAATCTGCAAGGTAGAGCATGGTAAGCTGCAAAGGCAGGACGCACATGTCACTGTGTCCAGGTGGGCTATGGCCACGTCACAAGGGTTTCCACATGCCTCAGACGAGGTCGATGTTGGATGAGGGGCTCCAAGGCAGGGGAGGAGTCAGAAAGACTCAGTTTGGGAAATAAGTTTGTCCAGAGAGGAGGGGGTGTATGAGGGGTGCACCATGTGGAGCAGCGAGTCGGGGTTCTCTTATGGGGGTACTGGTGCTCTGTACATGGGGGAGGGAGGCGTACAGTTTGGCCTGTGCAGAAGAGTGGACTGTGATAGCAGAAGGATGGAGTCGGGTCTGAGTGCCAACAGATGGAGAGGTTGTTAGGGTGGAAATGCCACAAGGAGATGCCTTGGTCGCACGAGAACCAAGATACCTCATCGTAATGGGGGAAGCACAGCCCCTGCTCGGACCCCCTCGCTTGTGACCTAGCAGGTGCCTGCAGTGTGTGTTTGGTAGATCATTTAAGAAAGGCTCGCAGCTGCTCTCTTGAGGGTCTTTGCCTTACAGGAGCAGTTCGATCCGGTGTTAATCTGCGAAGGGCGCTGTTCTGGTCTTTGTGAGAAGTTATGTTGAATGTGGGAGGAGGGCATCTGGGTGCATTGTGGGGCTGCTGGAGTGAAAGCGCCCCCAGCCCTTCTGGGGGGCAGTCCAGGGAAGGGAGAGGGCGCCTCTTGGCACAATCAGCACTTCGTCATGCTGACTTTCCTATTCCTCCACCTCATAGGCCATAGAGGGCACTTTTAAAAATCACTGATGATTTGTATGGAAATAATCTGGGGGCATATTTTTTTTTCCCTGTTGGTCATTCAGCCTCTTGCTTTCTTCCTAGATTACTCACCCTATGCCCTAGTTTTGCCATCTCAGTCAGGTGAAGGGTGCCTGGTGGAAGTTATTAAAAGTTACACCTTTGGCGCAATAAAAGAGACTTTATAAATCCTCAGAGAGGGTGTTTGTGCTTCACAGTGTGTGCATTTAGTTAATCATGACAGAGTTGCTTGTCAGTTGAAAGATGATGTGAGGGAAGGACCTTGGAACAGCTCTCTGTCCTCGGCGCACAGCGATCATGCCTATTTGCCAGGAGAGAGCAGGCGGGCGTGGCTGTCTTGGGTTTGCCACTGGCTGACACATCTCAAGTGATAGAATCTGTGTGTGCTCTCTCTTGAAGCCTGGTATAGCATTTAAAGTGTTAGAATAAGCACAGTCATGAGTAAAACAACTATACTTCCGCCTATGGACTTACGCTTACAGATTTAGAGACATGTTTGTAAACTAAGCAAAACGACTTCAGTAAAAGTCAAAATACTAATTTTGTTTTGAAATGTCAGGTCATGTTTGCAAAGAATTGGTGTGGAAAAGCTAATTATAACAAAGAAGGAAATTCCATGTTTCCTGAAGTAATAAAAAATGTGCTATAGTTACAGTTTATTCTTACCAATACAAAAATTTGATATTTTATATTAAAATGTGTAATGCCTTCCACACTTCAACCAGTAGATATGAAGTGACTGATACTGACATTGGGATTTGATACATTTAGGATATTCTCATGAGGTTCGTTTTATAATAGCAGCTTTTTGTCTGAACACACTTTAGCAACTTGTGATGCACGGATTCTTTGAACGGATAGCTTTGACAGTAGTATGGTATTTTGAATGATGGAGATACTAATTTCAAGTGGAAGGGCTGTGATAGCATCTTCTGAAGTGTATGCATCACTGCCGTTGGGATTAGGTCATGTCAAAGTGACATCCTAGGCTCTTGGCGTTGACAGATGCCACAAGGGTGAGAGATGGTGGAAGCTGAGAGACATGTTTGCTGGCTGCATAGTCACTAAGCTCAAGTCCTGTCTTTGCTGCTTACTGCCTGTGTGTGTGATTGTCACAGTATTTAATTTTTTCAGTCTCTGTTTTCTCATCTATAAAATAAAGGTGATAACAGTAGCCAGTCATTAGCTTATTATGAGTTAAATGAATTCACCTGTGTGAAGAACCACGTTTGCACACAGTACCACAGAAATGTTTGTGTTATTGTTGCCTGCACAGCATTGACGGTTCATGACATGCCTTGACTTGGGATGGATGAAGCACGTGGTTGACTAGGATGTGGTACTGTGAGAGGGGCCGCAAGCCACACCATTAACAAGGGCTGACAATGTAGTGGTGGCATGTGCTGGGCTGTCAGTGGGCAGTTGTGCTAACTGAACAAATGAATCATAAATGAAAGCAAAAATAGAAATAAAGGGAAAAGAAGTAATAGTAGTTTTGGTTAAATTTTTTTTTATATGTATGCATACAAGAACTGGGATACAGGACAGAGGTGTGGGGGTGAGAGAACCCACCAGAGACAGAGTGGGGAACAGAACAGGCAGATCGACTGAAACACACTGCTGAGGAACAGCAGGTGAGACAGGAGAGGTCTGTTGCACCATGCAGGTAGCTCCCCGGCCGGGGATAGAAATAGTGCTGCAGTGGCTACAGACAGCCCCATAGTCCACCTGTGGACTTACACTTAACGTCCTAACCCCCTGCGCCACCAGGGAGTCCCAGTTTTGGTTAAATTTGAATTGTGAGGTATCCTATATATATAGACCATGAATGTAAGGAACTCATTAAGTATTTGTTGTACTTGGCTACGTTCTATGGAAACAATTATTGACCATAGGGACAGGCTCAGACTTGAGTGACTGTAGACAGAAATTGGAAAATTCACTCCCCAAAAAAGGAAATGATGATACTGGACCACCTGACGTCCATAGTCGCTATGCTGCTGGAGCAAATGTGGGTGCACATTTGTATCCTCTGGGATTGAGGGCCCAGAAATGAATCTTTATGTTTATGATCTGTTGATTTTCAATAAAGGCATCGAGGTAATTTGATGGTGAAAAAATAGTCTTTTCAACAAATATTGCTGGAAAGATGAAACACTTACTTGCGAAATCCAAAATGAGCTGAGACTCTTCATACCATGTGCAGGAATAAACTCAGAATAGCTTCTAGACCAACATAGAGAATCAAACTGTCAAAATTGTAAAAGGAAACAAAATATTCACGATCTTGGGTTAGTCATAGTTCTGAGCTCTGACTCCAGAAACATGAGTGATCCATCAAAGATAAAAATTAAGTGGGCTTCATTAAAATGGAAAACTTTTGCATTTTTGAAAGACAGCAGTTAAAAAACTGAGAGCCAAGCCTCAGACTGGGGGAAAATATTTTGCATCATGTGACTGGTAAAGGACTTATATTCAGAATGTGTAAAGGATTCTTATAACTCAATAAGAGAAAAAACTCAGTCTGAGATTGGTCACAGATTTGCCACGGAAGTGGTGGGTATGACTGACCAGGAGGCAAGCGAGGCCAATGCCCTTAGCCGTCAGGAACACACATGAAAGCCCTGTGGAGACCCCAGAGTCCCCGGGAGGCTCCCAACAGACAGCCCCACGCTTGGGTGGGGAGGTGGAAACTGGAGCCATGTCCGGTTCTGAGGAGCTTAAATGGTACAGATACTTGAGCAAAGTTCCTGAAAGCGCTAAACAGAAACTTTCCTTGTGCCCAGACCTGGGAAGGATGGACTAAGCGTGTCCTTTCTGGTCGTGGATGCTCCTCTCAGAGCCTGCTGTGGCGGGGTGGGGCCCAGGGAAAGAAGGCGGCTCATTTCATGCCTCCATGTACTTAAAGTTCCCAGAGAGGACGAGCTGGTACAAGAAGCCAACCAGTGTCTGCCCAGGGCTGGGAGGGGAGTGAGGGGTCACTGCAGCTGGCACCAGGCCACCGTAGGGCAAGCAGGTGTCTGGAGGCTGGAGTGGGTGATGGCGGCTCAGTGCGGCCCCTGGCGGGGAGGGCCCAGGTGCGGTGAGTCACGTCCCGGCATCCCCTCTTACGGCTCGCAGTGCTGATGGTGCAGGGCCTTGGTGACACGTGGCTCCTGTTGGTGAGGTGTCAGTGCGGGTCCATCACTGGACCCCATGCAGCAGCCACTCCAGGATCTGACTTGACTTCTTCAGACTTAAGGTCAAGGTCAGCCCGGTGATCAAGTTCAGGAGTGCGTGCATGCGTGCGTGCGTGCCTGCGTGTGTGTGTGTGTGTGTGTGTGTGTGTGTTTTGACTGTGGCTCCCTACCCTTGTAGGCCTGGAAGAGGACCTGGGCCTGTCAGGACGTGGCCAGCAGTTCCTTAGCGCCAATGCTTTCTTGAGTAAATCCTACTCTGAGAGTGAGAGAAGCGAGTCACTCCGGGTCAGGCCTCAAGTAGTTGAAAGGCCTTC
The DNA here is from genome assembly GCF_014898055.3 of Talpa occidentalis. Lineage (NCBI taxonomy): Eukaryota > Metazoa > Chordata > Mammalia > Eulipotyphla > Talpidae > Talpa > Talpa occidentalis. The sequence goes on along the minus strand of NW_023605194.1, from coordinate 69,553,582 downwards.
AGCGTGGTGCAGAGGCCCCTCCAGCCCTCAGCTGGTGTGGTATAGACACGCGCCCTTGGGAGAGAGAGCGGTCAGGGGCTGTTTATCATGTCCTGTATCAGCGGGGTGGGATTGAGACGTTTCCCTCCTTAGGTTTCGTTTTCCTTTGCATCGCTGCTCACTGAATCCTTCTGTTAGCTCTTGCAGTTCAATCCTGTGGAGCGTCTTGGTGCTGGAGTCGCTGGGGTTGAAGATATCAAATCTCATCCGTTTTTCACCCCTGTGGATTGGGCAGAGCTGATGAGGTGAACACTGGTGGGTCAACTGCACACCTGCTGGCCGTCTTGGGAGTGGTGTCCATCCAGAGGCCACAGCCATGCTGTCCCTGATGGAGCTCGAAGCATCAGGCTGGTGTAGACCTAAGAGGAAATGGCAGGAAAAGGCCGAGGGAGAACAATTCCTTTGAATTACTGTCTGGGGCTGTTAAATGCAGACTTTTAACCAAGGCGTGGTCTTCATGTCGCCTGCACTTAGTTAGGTCTGCAGATGAGTCGTACACCCAGCTGACAGGGCAGCTGCCTGTGAGGCCTGAAGAACTTCCCCTGCTGTGACGCTCCATGTAGACCTTGCAGCTCCTGTGCTATGCTGACCAGGACTGGCTCCTACGGGCAAAGCAACGTCTGCTGGATCCAGAACAGGGAAGGTGAGGGCCGCGGCCTGTGCCATGTGTGGGCTGAGGCTGGGCGAGGAGGAGACACTTCTGTCATCGGTTTTGCACTGTGTGAGTTGCCTGCGCTCCAGAGGCTTCCTATAGACACCCTCTCTCCAGCCTCCTCGCCCCATTTCCTGCGCCCCGTGCCTGTGTGCTCAGATTCTGTTCTTCCTGCCCCTACGAAACATGCAGCAAAAGGGAGGGGTATTTAGCTTCCTAACTTGTACCAACTTAATAAGGACTAAGAAATCATGATGTAAAATAAATGTAGTGAAAATTGAAATCTCATTTGTCACCTTTTTTTCCCTCCAGTAAGTTCTATCCTCTCTCACTAGGCAGTGTTCACAGCTGCCGCTGGCCCCTTGGCTTTGTGATAGTTTTTGGTCTGGTGTAAGAAGGCCCAAGGGGCTGTACCTAAGTGCTAACTGGGGTTAGGTGGCAAGCCCACACTACAAGAGGAATAGAACTGCTGGACCTCCAGATGGATTTCCTAACACTTGAGTGCTCTGGGTACAGTCAGAAGGGCGGAAGGGTGAGAGAATTCACCAGAGCCAGAGCGGGGAGCAGAGCAGGCAGAAGGACCGAGGTACACTGCTGAGGGGAGCAGTGGGCGGCAGGAGAGGTCTGCGCGCCACGTGGGACCCTCCTCCGGTGGCCGGGGGCAGCTGGGGATTGAACCGGCGCCGCAGAGGCCGCGGGCAGCTTGGCAACCCAGCACTCAACCGCTGCGCTACTGGGGAGGCCCTCTAGTTACCTCTTGATGCTCGAAGGTAGCCCTGTGGCCGTGTATTGTTCGCCACAACTTATAGTGGTTAAGACGTGTTAATGTGTCTTTTTTAAACTTGGCTCGCAGTTTCTAACTAGGAGTCACCAGAAATCCTGACAGTGCCCCTCCAGTCTTGCGTCCCTTGTGTCCCTGGGATCTGGGCTTGGGCAGCCCCTCCCAGGGCGGCGCAGGCCTGGGGCTGCTGCAGCAGGGTCCATCCCATGGAATGGAGGCGCAGGGCTTTAGTGAGCAGGAAATGTGCAAGCATTTCTCCTTTTGCGCTCCTCTTCCTCCCCCTTTTCCTTTTCGGCTCCCCTTCTAACCTGAACCCCAGCTGAAGGGCTGCAGCCACACCAGGTTAGGGAGCAGGTCACCAGGATCACGGCTCAGTGCTGATGACATCAGCCCCTGGAACTGGAAGCCCCGGCCCCCGGTCTCATCGCAGGAGCCCAGGCAGGTGAGACGTCAGCTGACTTCCTGTGCGGGGCCCGTAGGAAATGTGCTGGTGGTGGGGCCATCTCTGCGCTTCCTCCCGCACTGCCCTGTGACCTGGAAGCAGCGCTGCTCAGTCAAGGTGGCGCTGTAGCCAGGCTGCGGGATTGGGGCCCTGGGATTCCTCATGTGCTGATGTCAGCAGAGGGTGGCCGAGTCGGGTGTTGATGCAGCCCCTTTGCTCCTGTCTCTCCCTGTGCTGGATCGTGTGCTGAGTGTAAACATGTCATTCACAGGCCTGGCGGCCACGGCCACACTAATAACAGACCCACAGCCTCTGTGACTCCGGGATGATGAGCCCAAGTCTGATTTTATTTGATGATGTACATGTTAGAAATATTAGTGTTTCTAATGTGGGTTTTTTTACAGCATATGAAATTCAGGTGAAAATCCTAAAAAAACTTACCACTTAGTATTTCTCTTTTTTTTTGGTTGGAAACTACACACAGCATAACACTTACATTTGAACCGCTTCCAGGTGTGACCTAGGTGTGTCCAGCATGTCTCGCCTGCCTGTGGCACCACTGTCCCTCTCAGAACCTTGTCATCACCCCAAACCGGAAGGCTCCCTGTTACTAAGCACTCATGCCCCCCACCCCTGGTTGCCACTGTTCTCCTTTCTCTCTGTTCATGACTCTCCTGTCAGTGGAAGCTTTGCTTTCTATTCTCTGCGGCTGCATTTTCACTGAGCCTGAGGCTCTTGTGGCTGGGCCGTGTCCCGCAGGTGGTCCTGCTTCCTTCCTTCCTGTGAGCGCTGACGTTCCTGTGTGCTCATGCCACGTTTTGCTTAGCCATTCATCTGTCAGTAGGTGATGGGGGGTTTCCACCTTTTGTCTATTGTGAATTCTGCCTGGATGAACCCCGATGGACGCCCCCACGCGGTCCTGGGTCTGTGTGTGGAGCCACCCGGCGGCGGTGCTGCTCTGAGGGCTTTCCGGCAGGTTGTCAATGATGCTTTGACATAATGCCATCTCGCTTAAGATGGGAAATGAAAATAGGGTAGGAAGATCTACCGTTTCTATTTCACAGACAGCGCAGGCCAAATTCCAAGGAGTGACAGGGAAGGCTGTCTCTAGTAACTATGACATAAGTGAAGACTGTCTGAAACATAGGTCTGTCAATTTACTTGTTGTACTAACCAAACTTCTGATAACCTACTTAAACCTCTTCTAAGCATTTTTAGGCAGCTACAATTCCTGCTGTGTTTTGACCCTCGCATTTTCCCTGTCTTATCTGAGTCATCGTGAACCCAGACTTGAGTCTTGCTTTTATATCATGCTAGCACTGAAGACTTTGCCAGTGTAAGTAATACTCGTGCCATGGCCCCTCATGCTGCTGGCCTGCCTTGGGGAGACAAGCTTGCACACTTGATGACCTGGACTGCAGCTCTGAAGGGTGCTCTGCCTACCGGGCCCCTTGGAGCATCTTAATTGGACTCACTTGGGGATTCTTTGTGGCAGAGGCAAAGGCCCAGTGTGCATCAGCTTTGTTGTTAGGGGCCCCGATTCAGCCTTGGTGTAGGTGGCGAAGCCTGGCCTTGCAGGCTCTCTGTTTGAGGATTATGGAACAAGATGGTGTCCTGGTCTGTCCTTGTGGATGACTAGCCTTTTACCCTTAATCAAATCGCAGTGTCCAGACCTGTCCCACCTTGAGAGCAGAGTGCTCAGTGAGCCCCAGGCCCCACAGCCTGTTACTATTTTTCAGTCAACTAATTGGACAACACAACAATGTTGAGAGACAAGGTTAATGAAAAGTCTTAAATTGGTACTTACGTGTTTTTTATGATGATTTTTCTAGTAATCCCACCTCCTTGGGTTGCTCCCGGGAACCTGCTTGATAACACAATCTTCTTGGTATGTGGATGTAATAGTTATAAATAGGGTAAAATATGGGTCGTTTTGCAGGCACTGGCCCCTGGCAGTGGTGAGCTGAAGTTAACTGGGTGTGCACGCAGTGATGGGGGCAGCCACACCCACACCCCTCCACCCCCAGCCTCCCCGGGGCTGCAGAGGGCGCTGCCCAACCGCCTGCATCTCTGTTCTGTGCTCACATGACTGGCTCTCTTGGCAGCACCTTTGGAGCACAAGATTGATGCTTCTGCTCCTCATTCACACAGCATGTTAACCTCTACCACCTGGGTCACTTGGCTTTTTGAGTGTCTGATGTTCTGCTCAGCTCATTTGAAGGATTTCATATTAAGCCCTTACGTTGTGGGGTTACTAAACAGCCAGAGCTGTGAAGTCAGCTGGTTTTTAAATAAATTTGGAAACAGAACAGCACTGGGGAGATGGAAGCAAAGTGCTACAGGATCTGTACTTCACATCACTTCACGTCTCAAGGTCAGTGAACAGGGAACCCAAGGAAGCTTCCTTTTGGGGACAGTTCATGCTTGTCAGGTGGTGGGTTGGCTCTGCAGCTGTCTCACTATCATGTGACTCCTGCTGTGCTCTAGTGTCTCCTCTTGGAGAAGGAAAGGCAGAGAAGACTTATGTAGGCCCCAGGAAGGCAGGCCTGGGAGTGGGCAGCCCTGGCGTCCAACAGGCATGCTGGCCTAGGGGTTTCAGCCATGGGAGTCCTCTCTGTTGTGCTGGATTTAGTGCAGTTCTTTGCTCTCCCCCCAGGTAAAGTTCAGCAAAAACTATTCCTGCTAGCCCAGGTAGCAGACATGAGAGGCATAGGTGCTTTTCTAGGTGAGTTCCAGCCAATCTCCTGGCTGTGGCCTCCTGGGCAGGTAGACCTCCTCCTGAATGCAGGGTGTGGGGCATAGGTACTCACAAGTGGTGTCACTTAGAGTTGCCAGCCTCCTGCTTTTATAAATCTCAAATTTGAAAAGTCACATCAAAATACTACTTTTGGGGTGTTGATCAAATTCCTCCTGAGGCTAATCCTCAGGACAGGACAGTCATTGGCCGATCCCCCAAAAGAAGCGGAAGGCAAAGAGGATCTGACCAAGGACAGAGATGTGAGCTGGTCTCGCAGGGAGGACCGCCCTGCGGTATTGCCCCGTTAAATGGAAGCGGCCTCGAAGGTCGACCCACTAGTGACCAGGGGAGGAAGGAGGGGTCGGGGAGTGTAGTGTTGGCAAAACAAGAAAATGGCAATTATTCAGGCTCTCAGAATTGTTCTGGAAGGAAAATGTGTTTGATATTTGAAGCCTCTGTGTCCAGCAAAAAGGCTGTGATTTACTAAGAAAACTTGGAGCCTGAGATCTCACCATGCTCTCCTCCTGTTTCCTGTTCTTCTTCCTCCCGCCATCCCCCATCCTCCTCACAGCCTTCTCGGAAACGGAACAGAAGACATGTCTTCAAGGAACAGGGGACACTAGGACAGAGTGGTGCGTTTAGAGGTACATGCAGGGCTGGGAGGCGCAGGAGGGCCCGAGGCTGCAGCAGGCAGCCTGGGCTTCAGGCCTCACCAGTGTTTTTAAACATAAGGCCTTGTTTTCAAGGTTCTCTTTGGGGAGAAGAGAAGTTTCCAGGGGACTTGAAACAAAGCCATGTATGCAAAGGTGTGGGGCTGTGCAGCTTCTGTCCTGGCTGGTGTGTGAGTGCCTGAGTTCGGAAGGTGGTTAGTAGCCGACTAAATGCCACACTGGGCCATTTGGGCTGGAGGGAACCAGAGAAGACAGGGAGCTGACGTGTTGGGAACCTGCTGTCAAAAAGAGAATTTTAGGGATAGAATGGAGGCTAAATTGGAGAGAGATTAAAGGCAGAGAAACCAGTAGTTACTGCAGAAATTCAGGCTAGCATTGGAGGGCTGCCGCCACCCTATCAGAGTGGAGCTCCCTATCAAATAATTGCTTTCCTTTTCCTTGAAGCCAGTTTGTACTAGATTATTCCAGAAGCATCTTGCTTCCTGCATGGGTGGGGTCCCCTTCTCGCACCATGTCCTGCCAGGATGTGGCAAAACTCTGAGATGCACTAATTTAATGAGCCCAGGGGCCCCCCGAAAAGTGCTCCTCATCTGGATTAGGGGGAGAGGATGGTTTTGACTCTTCTTGGTTACTCTGCCGGCTGGGTGCTCTCTCAGAGATGCCTTCTGAAGATAAGCACCAGCTTTCCCGGAGTAGGTGTGTGTTGGGGTGCTGGGGGCGAATGGGGGAATCCATGCTTTTACGCACCTTGAGGTGCTTTTGTTTAAAAGACACCAGATTATCAGATGAGATTGTTCATAAAGTGCATGTTGACTGAACACATGGTGGGCGTGGCCATGTCTGCAGCTCTGCGTTCTCGCCGGTATGTTTCCCTGCCAGCGGCTGCTTCATCCCCATCTAGGCTCTTCCCAAAGGGTGTCAACTTGGCCTCATAAATGTGCCCTTTTTTTTTTTTTAAAAAAAAAAAAAGGAACCAGACACTGCTGCGTAAGCCATTGTTGGACGTGCTCTGCACAGTCTTTTCCAGTGACAGGTTCTAACCGACTCCTCACCCACAACAACGATCAGGGGCACTCTTCACCCCCGTGTCCTGACAGGGAGTCCAGTGTTGGGTGAGTAGCCGAAAGCCAGTTCATCCCAAAGGGTTGGCCTTCCCGGGAAGAGTGCTCTGGGGCCTTTGCCCCTCGGCTCTTGCAGTGCGTTTTCTGCCTCCTGCTCTTTCTCCTCTCACCTGCCTTCAAAATGCAAGGCCCTGAACCCCTGACCAACACGAGACAGGTACAGAAGCTCTGGATAAGCCACCACCTTGAAGAGGACTACTCCAGCCTTTGTTTCCCCACCTCCTCTCCCAAGCCCTACGCTTACCTCCCGCTCAGTGCCGCCTGGTTGGGCTCCAGGGGGGCTAGAGGCCTTGCTCAGGACTGCGCGTGCCTGTGGGGCTCAGGGCTTGCCTGCGCCCTGTTCCTGGGAGTCCCAACCCTGGCCACACCTTTCTTGGCAGTGTGGAGGCCCCGCGGCTGCAGTCTGGACGGTGCCCTTGCCATTTGTTGGCCTTCCTGGCGCCGGCCAGTCTTGGCACCCAGAAGGCAGAAAGCAGCAGCCATCCTGGTGTCTCCTCTGTCCCTCTGGCACAGATGTCAGCTCTCTCCAGAAGCTTCTCCAAGGTGGGCTCTCGTGGCTGGAGGAGCATGGGGCCGCTTGCTGCAGCTGCCTCCTCCTGCATCAATCCCCTCCCCGCTGCCAGAGACACCCCCACCACCACCTTCCCGCCCGCGGCAGCCACAGCTTCCAAGGCGGCTTTTGTTGTGGAGACTAAGTCCACAGTGGAAAGTGCCCAGAGATGCTCCCACTTCTGCCGGCCTCCCCAGCTCCGCTCGCTCTTCCTCCCTTTGTCTCCTGCCCTCACTGGGGTCAAAATCCTCGCCAGACTGGGAACGTGGTCGCTATTCCAGGACCCAGATGCCAATATGTGGCAGCATCTGGCTCATTGGCACGCGTTGCCGGCAGTTGTGCTGGCTGCTTCGAGGCCTGTCATGCGCTGAGCCTGCTAGGGGGGCCCTGTCACAAAGCGGGCTTTCTGTGAGAATAGGGTCTCAACCGAGGGCCCACCAGAAAACAGCGAGGTGCGCGGGAGGACATGAATTATTGGGCAGGTGACTGCCACTGATGCTTTGATGCCAGTCCTGGGCCTGTTTTGCAGAAATCCCTGTTTCATGTTGTTGGAATCTGCCCCTCACGTCACCTTACCTCCTTGTGCTGTTAGTGTTCGGGTGCCTTAAGGCATGGAGCTCCTTGAAAGAGAAACACAAATCACTAAAACTGTTGAGATAAAATCCTGCTCCTCAGAGGCGGCCGCTTGGCACGGGGAGTGCGTGATAACAGCTTGCTTTAGAAAGGTGACATTTCTGCTGAAGGCTGAATAATAAAAAATGCATTTTAAAAACTCAGCTCTTCCGTGTCTTCTGATGGTTGACTTCTGGTGTGAAGGCCATTTCTTTGATGTGAAGGGTCTTTTTGGATGTTAGCCTGTGTCCAGCCCCCGATGTGGGCATGTCATCAACCTTGAGGAGGCCGAGGAGCTTTGAAATGACCACGTCCTCGGGCTGCTCCTCAGACTGTCAAGGGGCAAACACCACAGGTTCAGGGGGATGGAGCACCAAGGGGCTCACGGGGCAGAGATAGGATGAAGACCACGGGGCCCTGGTGCCTGGGATGCAGCTCCTGGTGGCCTAGTCCTGCACGCTGCCCCTGTTCATTTCTCCCACAAGCTGTGCAGGCTGACAGGACAAGCAACAGACTCTGGATTGTCAGCCGGGGACACTGGAAGCCAGAGTTGGGGTGACAAGCTCAGGAGCTGTGATTGCAAAGCAGGTAGCCCCGTTGTGCATGGAGGTCTCAGTTCCTAAGTGTGAAGGGCAGGGCTGCACCCCATGAGCCACCTCCATTGCCTTGGGACTCCTGGCAACATGCCCCACAGAGACACATACCTGCCCTAGGGGCTTCATGACCAGAGGCCAAGTTCATCCTGCCACAGGCTGAAGGGAAGCATCAAGAATGAAAGCATCAAGAATTGAAAGACGGCCAAGGTCCTAGGAAGCTGGTGGTGCTACTGGCAGCCACATGCCCCCTGCATGAGGGCACAGAGTGTGCCTGACGGCCACACAGCCTGAGGAGAACACGGACGTGGACAATGAAACTTGATGATGAGACGCTGCGAATCCCAAATTACAGGAGTCAAGGGACAGGGTGCTGCCAGCGCTGGGTGACAGTGGAGGCAGCTGTGCGACTGCTGAGGGGCAGAGGGGAGGAGAGCTCCATGCAGCCCACTGGCCGGCATGCACCGGGCGACTCAGTGTGGAACAGCAGCTGAAGGTGAAGGCTGCCCTGCCTGTGCTAACACCTGGTATCTGTAGAGAGCTGGCGACAAGAGGGATTAAAAGGGCTGCTCCTTTGAACTCTTGAGATTGACCTTCCAGAACTGCCTTCTAATGCAGGTCCTACACTGAGGAGAAATTGCTGGGAACAGAGTCAAAATTGAGCAGGGTCGGGACTAGAGAAAGGTCTAGTTCAAAGGAAGGGAAGAGCAGCCAGGAAATCTCAGGCAGCAAGATGTCATGCTTTTTATTTTGTGTTAACATGTAACACAGACAACGAAGAGGGAGCTCTATGAAGTTTTTTTTTTTTTTTAAAGATTTAACTTTTTACAGATTTAGAGCCTTTTTACAGATTTAACTCACTGCATTTGCAGAGTTTAGGAGAGCTTATTTCACATAAAAATGCACAACAGGAAAGAATCCATACCAAGTCCTTTACAGTTACCAGAGAAAAATGAATTAGGAAGAGAAAGGTCTCCTCACAGACAGTGCAGGCCTTCCAGAAAGATGTGTGTATACACAGATCCAAGCTCATTTACTCTCAAAATGACCTGAAAGACATTAAGAAATTTCTATAAGACATGAAAGAACAACATAAATCATCATTAGAAAGCTCAGAAATGAGATAACTCAGGAAAGATTAGAAACACAAGACAAGCATTTCAGAAATGAAGATGAAGCTAGAAGGACCCAAAGAGCGTAGAAACACAGCAGGTGATGCCTTAAGAGAAATAAAAAGAAAAAATTAAAAAAAAAATTGTATCAAGACTTATACATCAGTTTCAGGTTCATATCAATAGGGAAGTCACAGTGCCCCCACACCTGCACAGCCTCCCCCATCGTCAGCGTCCACCAGTGGAGCAGTATGTCTGCGACCACTGATGGACATCACCCAGTGTCCACTCTTGTATCTGAGTTCCCTCTCATTGGTGCTTATTCTAAGGGTTTATACATATGGGTAGTGACATGTCCCAGCCACTGTGTTACATGGGGTATTGTCAGTGCCCTAAAAGTCCTCTGTTCTCCCCTATTCGTGCCTCCCTCCCAGACTTGGCAAACCCTGGACATTTTATCTTCTCCACAGTCGTCATCTTCCAGAATGTCACATAGCTGGCATTACAGCATTAGCCTTTGCAGGTTCTCTTTCACTTAGCAGAATTTGAAGATCTTCTGTGCCTTTTCATAACTTGTTAGCTCGTTTCTTTTTTGTGTTGAATAACAGTCCATTGTCTGGATGGACCAGTGTATCCACTTAACTTGCTGAAGTACATCTTGGTTGCTTTCAGTTCTGGCAACTATGAGTAAAGCTGCTGTAAACATCTGTTTGCAGGTTTTGGTGTGAACATGTTTTCACCCATTTGGGTAAATATCAAGGAGCACAATTGCTGGATCATGTGGTAAGAATATGTCTAAAGGAATTAGGCCCTGACCCTACCAGTATTTGGTGTCAGTGTTCTGGATTTTGTCTATTCTAATAGTTGTGTAGAAGTTATCTTATTTTTCTTTTAATTTACACTTCCCTAGTAACTTAATTTTTCCTATGCTTAATTGCCATCTGTTTTTCTTCCTTAGGGAGCTGTCTGATAATGTATTTATTTTACTTTTTTATTAAATAATTTCTATATATTTTACATCATTGTTCATTTTTGCACAATGTATGCTTTCTTTTCTCAGGTGTAGTACCCATAGAATTCCCACCACCAGTTCCCCCATGACCATCACCAAAGTCCTTTGTGATCCCGCCCTCATTTTGATCCCTCTCCCTCCCCCTCCCCTGCAGAATAATTGGAGCATTATTTTCTTATTGTTGCATTTTAAGAGTTCTTTGTGGACCTCCCCTGGTGGCGCAGCGGTTGAGCGCTGGGCTGCAAAGCAGCGGTTCGATCCCTGGCCTCCGGGGGAGGGTCCCACATGGCGTGCAGACCTCTCCTGCCGCCCGCTGCTCCCCTCAGCAGTGTACTTCGTCAGTCTGCCTGTTCTGTTCCCCGCTCTAGCTCTGGTGAATTCTCTCACCCTCCCGCGCTTCTGACTGTACCCAGTGCTTGTATAATAAATAAATAAATCTTTTAAAAAAAAAAAGAGAGTTCTTTGTATAGTTTGAATAATGGCTTTTATGAGATATGTCTTTGGCAATTTTTTCTCCCACAGTGTGATTTGTTTTCTCATTCTTTTGACATTGTTTTTCAGAGTACAGTGTTTTTAGTGAAGTGCAACTTATCCAACTTATTTTTTCTTTCATGGTAAGATAAGGCTGTTCTCACAAAATGAGTTAGGAAGTATGCTCTCTGTTCTACCTTCTGAAAGAGGTTGTACAGAATTACTATAATTTCTTCATTAAATGTTTGTTTGACTTCAGCACTGAAATTATCTGGACCTGGTATTTTCTGTTTTGGAAAGTTACTAATTTCAATTAGAAGATTCACTTTCTTTAAGAGATATTGCCATATTCTGTCTGTTTTTTTTTTTAAGATTTATTTATGTATACAAGAGCTGGGGTACAGGCCAGATGTGCGGGAGGGTGAGAGGATTCACCAGAGACAGAGCGGGGAACAGAACAGGCAGACTGACTGAAATACACTGCTAAGGGGAGAGCGGGCAAGTCAGGAGAGGTCCGTTGCACCATGTGGGTAGCTCCCTGGCCGGGGATTGAACTTATGCTTCAGTAGCTGCCGATAGCTTCATAGTGCTGTGCCTTAACCCCTTGTGCCACCAGGGAGGCCCTGTGTCTTTCAAGAAATTGGTCCATTTCATCTAGTTTATCAATTTGAGGGCACAGATTGTTAATAACAACCTCTAATATCCTTTACTATCTGCTATTTGTAGTGATACACCCTTCATCATTTCTTTTATAAGTATATTTTTTTAGTTATCTTGGTTAGAAGCTTATAGATTTTATTGATCTTTTAAAGGAGTCAGTTTTTGGTTTTGTTAATTTTCTTTACTGGTTTCCTTTTTTCAATTCCATTGATTTCTGCTTTAATATTTTATATCTTGTTTACTTTAGATTTAATGTACTTTTCTTTTTCTGGTTATCTCAGATGAAAACTTAGAATGTTGATTTTAGTTCTTTTCTAATATATGCATTCAATGCTATAAATTTCTCTTATGTTTTGCTTCATTACAGTCCACAAATTTTGATAAGTTGTATTTCCTTTAGTGCAAAATATTCTTAAATTTCTCTTGAGATTTCTTCTTTGACTGTGTATTGATATTTTGGGATTTTTCAAGTTACCATTCTGTTACTGATTTCTAAGTTCTCTTGTAGTTTGAAAATAGACATTATATGATTTTCATTGTTTTAACATGTTAAGATGTGTTTCATGGTCCAGAATGTGGTCTAATTTTGTAAATGTTCCATGGAATTGAGAAAAATGTATATTCTTCTGGTGCTGGATAAAATAGTCTATAAGTGCCTATTATATTCAGTTGACTGATGGTGTTACTGAGTTCAACTATGTCCTTACTGGTTTTCCTGACAGAGGGATGTTGAGGTCTCCAGCTTTGTTAGTGGAGACTTTACAGTAGCGTTAGTCTTTGCCTCACATAGTTTGATGCTTTGTTGTTAGGCACATGAGTGTTAAGAGCTGTTAAGTCTTCTAGGAGTATTGACCCCTTTATCATTATATATTGTTTCTCTTTATTGTTAAACTTTCTTTCCTTTGCCATCTGCTCTGTTTGAAATTAATATAGCTATTCCTGCTTTCTTATGATTTAGGTTAGCATGGTATGCTTTTCTCCATCCATTTAGTTTTTTTTTTTTTTTTTTTAATTTTCTAGAGGCATGTCTTATTTATTTATTTATTATTTGTTTGTTTGTTTGGTTTATACATGCACTGGGTACAGTCAGAAGCGCGGGAGGGTGAGAGAATTCACCAGAGCCAGAGCAGGGAGCAGAGCAGGCAGAAGGACCGAAGTACACTGCTGAGGGGAGCAGCGGGCGGCAGGAGAGGTCTGCGCGCCATGTGGGACCCTCCTCCAGTGGCTGGGGAGCAGCCGGGGATCGAACCGGCGCCGCAGAGGCCGCGGGTAGCTTCGCAACCCAGCGCTCAACCGCTGCGCCACCGGGGAGGCCCCATCCATTTAGTTTTAACATATATATGTCTTAGTATTTAAAGTGGGTTTCCTCTAGACAACATACAGTTGTTATCAACTATCACAATCTGTCTTTCAATTAGTGCATTTAGACCATTGGCATACAAAGTGATTATTGATGTAATTGGATTAATGTCTGCCATATAAATTACTGTTTTCTCTTTGTTGTCCTTATTTTTTGTTCCTATTTTTGTCTTCCACTCTTTTTCTACCCTTTGTGGTTTTAATTATTTTCTGTGTTTCCATGAGTTCTTCCTGAGAATCTGGTAGAGAATATGTTGTAGATGACTGAAATGATAATAAAGATGCCAATATGAGATCCTGGCTTTAAATAAATAATTGCCTGTAGGACCATGACTAAGTACTGAGAGAGAGTATATTGTGTAGTGAATATACACTCTGACAATGTAGGTGTACTGGATGCTTTTGAAATAGGGAATGGAGAACATATGCAAGAAATTTTAAAAGTTTTTCATAATTATCTTGGTGGTGATAATAGAATTGTCATACTGAGTCTTGCTGCTATGTAATGTGGGATTTAAAAAAATATTGGAATTTTCTAATTTTATCATCCTCTCTGCTTTTAAGATTGAGGATTCTCAGAATGGAATAAAGGAGATTCTGATGCCACAGAGAAGTAGTTAAGTAAAAGTAAGTTCACTACTGTATTTGAATTGAAAATACCAGTTTCTATTTGAGATGTTTTTATCCTTGAATCAATAGTATTTCCTAGTTTTTTCCACTGAAGAGTCTTAGAAACTATGTTTAGGGCCTCCCTGGTGGCACAGCAGGTTGAGCGCAGCACTATGAAACTGTCTGCAGCCTCTGCAGCACCGGTTTGATTCCCGGCCGGCCAGGGAGATACCCACATGGTGTGTCAGATCTCTCAGTCTCGCCTGCTGCTTCCCTCAGCAGTGCTTTTGGTCCTTCTGCCTGTTCTGCTCCCTGCTCTGTCTCTGGTAAATCCTCTCACCCTCTCATGCCTCTGGCCTGTACCCCAGCTCTTGTATAAATAAATAAATCCTTTTTTTAAAAAAAAAGAAACTGTGTTTAATTTAGCAAAAATCTTCTTTAGTAACCAGATGGCCATATGGAAATACCATTTCTCTGTAACAGAAATTAGGGCTTCTTGGTGAAATAAGTCTGGGGCAGGAAGTTTACAAAGTGAAACAAGAACAAGAACATTGTAGGAAGGATGCTATCATATATTTGTAGGGTCATGTCAAAAGGATCCCGAGCCAAAGACGAGACAATTTAACCTCTAACAGTGATAAGAACAGAAACCCATCATGTATGTTTAAACCCATGATTCGGTTGATAATAATATTAAAAGCAATAGATCACCTTCAGAGAATTCTAGGGAACTAACACATTATCTTGAAAACTGGGAATTAAAGAGAAAGAATCAAGCGTTTTCCCTCATTTTATGTGATTAATGCCACTGGGAATTCAAGGAGTAAATGACTTCCGACACTACACCTGTTACAGAAGGAAAAGAAGCGCTAGCTACACTGTCACCATTTGGGATACAGGCTCAGCATCAGTGACTGCTAAGATCCAAAACAAACAACAGTCAGACGTGTGGTTTCCTGTAGCATTGCTAGACACCACACATGGTCTTGCTGTGGGCATTCGACCCAGGTCTGAGCCCAATGTGAACTGAAATGCCAGTATGTGGGAAATGCAGACAGCACAGGAGTGTGCTGGGTTACATCCGCGCACTGGGGCACTGCAGGTCAAATTGCCCAAGATCTTCAACTGGTCATTTGCAAGGAAATGAAGGGGATGGAGGAGAGACATATAGATTAAAGAAGATGAGAAAGATGGTAGAAAGTTTAGGGAGAGTGAGATTAAGCAACAGTGTCTAGAGGTGCAATTTGGGGGGTAAAATGTTTTTAAAATGCAAAGAAGTGACAGGGTGATGGAAACGCTGGGCATCGGAAGGGGTTATGACTGGGTGGGTCTTGTGGGCTTTTTGTGTATGTATATGGAAATGGAATAGATGGACACAGATGTTGGCTACCTGGTCCCTGTCCCGGTGTAGATTTCTGCAGAGCCCTGTTAGACTTTATTGGTGAATGGCCTCAAGGTGCTTTCTGCACTGGCCAGCCAACATGGTCATCTGCAAGGTCCTGCCCTGGGCAGTGTCCGACCTGCACGACTTTGTGATACAACCTTGAGTCTCTCTTGGTTCAAGCTCCTCTCTGGTGTTTTGAGGGCAGGGATTTTTTCCCCAGCACCGTTTCGTTCTTTGAAGAACTTTATTCCATGGTAGTGAGCCATCTAGGGGGGCGAAGTGCCTCTCGGGCCAATCTCCTCCTTGTAGGGTGTGGGGGCTCCTGGGGTAGAAGTCGCTTCCGGGGATGTTGTGTGGGATCGTGGCCCTGGAATGTCTAGCTCACTTCTAGCTCCAGACCCACCTTGACCAGGCCCAGAACTTGATTTACCACAATTCATCAGTATCATTAGCAAAGGCTTGGGAGATTAGCATATCGATCAGAATGTCAGTTTATTCATTTTCCATCATGACAGCTATGGCTTAACAACGCCCGAGCAAAGTTAGCTCCTGTGAGATCTGCTCCCTCCCCACCAGGCAAGTACCTTTGAAGGCAGAAGGTAGTGTGGGTTTCGAGGGGGGGGCGGATGATCCTAATGGTTGGTGACATTCTCATCACCCTCTGATCCACCCCCTCCCCTCCAGGGAGATAGCTGCCAGCTGGACCAAAACACTTGTGTCAGCCGTGTCATCACCACGCACATGCACGGCGGAGCCCTGCCCCAGCCTCTTCCAGGTGCCATGTGCAGGAAGGGAACACCTTGTCTGTCAGCCAGAGCACCTGGGTCAGCCTCGGCGAGGAGACGCAGCCGCCCAGTTCACACACAAAGCATTCAGGTAATGACTGACACACCTAGAACAGCTCCTCGGCCAGGCCCAGAGAGGAAGCACAGAGCAGCCTGGTCTCGAGCAGCTATGGCCTGGCAGGGCCAGATTGAACATTCTTCATCCACTTTCTACCGGTTGATGTTTCTAGTGTGATCGTTTCAGAGGAGACCGCTGAGTCAGCGACAGCGCGGCCTATATCTTCTCTCCCCCAAGTTTGGGTTACTGGGTTTCTGTCTAAGGGAAGCTCTGCTGGGGTTTCTTTTCTTAGGTTGTGATGGAACAGAACTGAACTATACTTGAACTTGTACTCGAGCCCAGGCCATACCTGTTATCAGATTGGGTCACGTCAGTTGGATCATTCTGGAAGCCGCCTTACCAGGTAGCAGCCTGCTGTCTGGTTGCATATTGAAGGAAGCACAGCAGCTTCCTCTGAGGGTGGCAAAGCACCCAGAGACAGGGCTCCCTTCACCTGTGTGTGCACGCTGTGTGTCTGTGGTAGGACTGGCGGCTGTTGGGTTTGCTTGTCTGTCTGTCTTCTCTCCCACATGGGGCTGGAAAGGGTGACTGCTCCTCAGGGTCTCTGGGCACCCTCGGCTCAGGGGGCTAGTGTGTGAGCCCCGCTGTACCTCACGTCCTCCACCACACCCACCGTGGTGTCCGCTCACAGGCCCGGCATCAGGCCCGGGACACCACATCTAAAACTGGGGACTGCTTCCCGGCCAGGAATTTTGAACTAACTTTTAGAACTCCAAGGAGGGCTTGGCGATGATGGCTAGAGAATTAGTCTGGCGGTTGGATGCACAAAAAGATGTAAAGTCCCATCCTTTAAATATCTTGGACCCGAAATGGAGATGATTATGTGTATTTTGGATTTAAGGGAGTTTTGTAAAGAAAACAATTTTTTTTCATGAGTTTTTGGTTTAATTGCCTGGCAGGGCAGGAAATCCCAATACAACAGTGTGGAACTGGGGCATGAAAAGCAGTAAGTGAAACGGATTTATGAAGCCCATAAATAAAAATGAAACTCATTTCATTGTCCAAATTGAGTGGAAAGGCACAATCCATCCTGGTTCTGATAAATGGAAGAATGGGACACACATAGGGTAAAGTTCTTTCCATTTTAATAAGGCAGGATAACGGGTGTAACATAACAGAGGAACGTCAGAGATAGGGACATTGCATTTTGCAGGCTTGACCAAGGAGAAGCGTGACCCATCCTCCTCCAGGGGGATGCACACGTTGCTCCAAAGGAAGTACAGGTGACTGCTTGTTCAAGAGTGTCCCAAATGAGCCTTTTCCTAAAAAGGCAACAGCAGTGAAAGGAACCAGCAGCCGAGGCCAAGATGGCAGCCATGTTAGGTAGGAGATTTTCATATTTCTGGAAATTGGGGGGTTGCCAGCCTTTTATTACTGTCTCCTAAGAAGCACATTGGTGCTTACCTGTTCTTCAAAGCCCATTTATTTCTGTACAGATGGGCTGGAGGTGTATGAGGAGAGCTATATTTGGAAGAGGAGGTGACATGTGTGGCCTGCCACCTGCCCGGCAGGGCGTCTGTGCCTGGGCTCCTTGGCAAGGCCTGGGCCTCTGCCTGCTTCCTTTTCCTTGTCGGTTTCCACCCTGCCTTCTCTGGTGTGTCTGCTTACCCCATTCTCTTTCTAACTCAACCCCTGAGATGTTGAGTGATAGATTTTCCTTTGTCTTTTTTTTTTTTTGCTGGGCCATT
Organism: Talpa occidentalis; assembly: GCF_014898055.3. Taxonomy (NCBI): domain Eukaryota; kingdom Metazoa; phylum Chordata; class Mammalia; order Eulipotyphla; family Talpidae; genus Talpa; species Talpa occidentalis. The sequence continues at coordinate 69,536,186 of NW_023605194.1, read as the reverse complement.
ATGTCTCTTCTGGGGCCTCACGGTGACAAGGGTGAGGGTGAGAGTTGGACGGTCCAAGTTAAGAGTGTGGTTGTCCATCAGGTAGCTGGAGAAGAGCCGGGCACTCAGGAGGGACTCAGACCCAGGCAGGTGCTCTCTTCCCACATGGGGCTGGAAACTCATTTCTCTGGTACTTCTCATCCCACTGGGCATTTACAAGGTAAGTTGGTCCCAGCACTGCCCTCACAAACCCCATAGCCAGTGGCGCTTGACTTCCTCCCTCAGTTTTCATGAATATCAAGACACCTCAGTCTCCATAGATAGGGCATGTTTGCTTTGTAAATGTGACTTCCAGGCTGTGTCTCCAAGCCCCTTCCAAGCTCCTGCCTGCTCCCCAACTCTGTCTTAAGTAGAAGTTTGGAAGCTCCCACAGCTCCTGAGTCTGCACACGATGCGCTGTGGCAACTATAGCCCATCAGCATCTCTTTATTCATGGACAAGGAGAAGATGCGTCTGAGGTGAGAAGCAGCCTCCCCTGCTAGGTGTGAGCTTCTGGACGCTTCCTGCTGCCCGTTTGTCCATTGAGGAGGACCTGCCCCATCTCTGAGGGGTAATGTCTCTTCCACTACACCTCGCCCTGTGGCTTCAAGAGTCAACTCTGCTGCAGCTTCCCGGCTCCACTTAGAGCATGTCCTGGGCCAACTCCTGCTTGTGCCAGGTTACTCATGCCAGGTCAGCCTCATGGTGTCCAGGAGCTGGGGCTCTGAGGAGGGTCTCCCGTGGTGAGAACTTGCTTCTTGAAATGGTCACCACAGGAGGAACTTAACTGTCAGAGAAAGAAAGATGTGTCAGTCACGAGGGGGAGCAGCCTGCACCCCTGAAAGATGGGGTTCAAGAGATAGGGGTCACCGGGTGGGAGGGAGGCTGTCTGGGTGGAGCTGGGGCCCCTGGTATTCAGAAGGGCCACTGCCTCCCCACCCTTCCACCCTTCTGCTCCCCTGCTTGGGTTTTGAGCTCAGCAAGGAACCTTGGGAAAGGTTCATAGCTGGACTTTTCTTCCTGAACAAACCTGCTTAGGGAGCATGCACATCCCAAGCTCTAGGAAGGGGCTCCAGCTCTCTCACCTCCACGCATTTTCAGTTGCACTGGCCTGTTGACAGTGAGCTTAATTAGAAAGTCATGATGCTGAGAATCCAGTGTCTGATTTGTAAACCAGTGGGTCAGTCTCTGGAACGTGCTGTCTTGAGGACTTGTGAACTGGTTCCTCTGATCTCCCCACAGCCCAGCCTGCCCCATCGACTCCAGGCTGAGCTGGTTCTATGGTGGCTTTGAAGGAGGGTGACTCTCTCCTCCTCCCACCTCATGGCCGACAGTGCTGCTCCGACAAGAAGTGGGCAGAGGGAGTGTAAGTTGCCACGGCCACGAAGAAACAAAGGCAACGCGTGGCCCTGTTAAAGTGTGACTGCTGCTGGCTGAGATTCGTGAGGAGCCATGAATGCCGGCCCCTCACCAGCCAGCGCTGCCTCCCAGGCCCCCCACAGAATGGGGAAAAGAGAGAAACTCGCCCTGACAGTCAGGCTCACCTCCCTTTGAGTAACTCTGACATGGATGAGGGAAAAACCCAGAGGAGGAAAATTTGAAAAGTTTACTTCAGGTTGAGAATGTCTGATACTGCCACTTTTGTGTGTGTGTTGTTGTTTGATAGACATGACAGCATCTCATTATTATGGAAAATATAGGGTTGGTGGTAATTACTATCTGAATCTGAATGGGAGCAGAAGTGGGCATCGCCTGCACTGGCCTTTCTTTGACAAGGTATAACTTTCTTCTGAATTTCTGTGTTAATTAATGCTTATTTAAAAACCACTTTAATTGGTAGTAAACACCTCAACTTTTTGTACTCATTAAAATGCAGCCATTGATGTGTGATGGATTTTTTTTTTAAAGCTTAATTAACTTTCCTTCTGTATATATAACCTATAATAATGACAAACATATTGGGAAAAAAATTACCCCAGCTTTTCTCCCTCTCTCTGTACCCCCATTATAAAAAGACATTTTTAGCTGTGGATACCTCACTTTGTTAGGATCAGATGCCACTAATTTGGCATTTTTCGAGAAGAGTAAGTGGCAGGAAATCAAAGCTTTTTGAGTTGTTGGTCATTTCTGAACCAAACATTCATGGTTCTGACAGAGAAACAGGTTTTTTTTAGACTGGAGAACCGAAAAGCCATGTTTATTGAGTACCCTGAAAGGAAGAGGGGAGCGTTGATTGGAGATTTTATCAGCCAGGCTTTTTTTTATTAAGTAAAAAAAAGTTTAAAGAAACTAACACTCCAGCTGACTCAAGGCTTGTCTCACATATCTTCATAAAAACACCCATTTTTTAAGATGTTCTTGGAAATCTCTTTGCAGTTGGTTTAACTGTGTAGGAATTGGGTAATGCATCCATCCCTGTTTTCTAGGAGATGTAATTACTAGTAAGATACTACAACCACTTTAGAGAAAATTTGGGAAATAGGAAACAATTCTTAATAGCATCCTTAGCCTTTGCTTCTGAGGTATTGTGCAAATGGATTCTTCCACTCATGCCCCAGGTTCCCTTCAGTGGTCAGAGAGCTCTAAATTGCTCTGGAGAAGATTCCATCCTAGGCCAGATGTGGGAGATGTCATGCAAAATCCTGCAGGGTCATTGACTATCCGGGGTGGCCTCGGAGTCTTGGCATTACAGCTTTGGTGCAGGAACAGATTGCACAAAACGTGTTCACCAAGGACAACTGAGAGGAGAGGGAGTGCCTGCCGCTGCTGAAGCGTGGCGCTGTGGTGGGGCATAAATGGCCCCCTCCGCTGGTGGCCACAGGTTTGACTTAAACCAGCCTCACCTGTGAGCCAGTGATTTTGTGTCCCTCAGGCCCCTGTTACTAAGGTGGAGGCTGGGAGACCCAGCTTGCTCCTGTGACCTGCGTCTTGCCGCACCTGCATGGTCTAAGTAGTCAGTGCAGTAGCTTATTTTTGGCGTCTGTCTCCCACAGTACTTTTGATCTTAAAATATTGTCTGAGCATCAGCAGCGCCTGGAAGCTGGTAGAATCTCGGTCCCACCCCAGGTCTACCCGAATAGCATGTGTACTGTTAACAAGGCCCCCAGTTGGTGTCCAAGCGCAGGTAAGGAGTTTGAGAAGCACTGACTATAACTTTTCTGCTTTGTTGGCCGTGGAATTTTGTGAGCACCACACCAGCCCGGCTTGGGGAGGCCCTGGTTGGCTGGCTATTGGGCTTTGCCGTAGGCGCTCAGCAGGCAGCGTGGACAGAGAGGTCTCCAGATGATGAGCTCCAGGTCAGTCCGGGATAGGAGGTGAGAGAAGGTGAGGTCCCTGCTTTGCACTTGCGGTCTTTCCTCTGGCATCATCTCAGGACTTCCACCTTGGAGAGCCCCCTTCCCTTAACAGCCCCACCCAGCTCTGAGGTGGCCTGGATGTTACAGTTTCATGCCTGCTGGGATCCCTGGCCCCCAGGACCTGTGCTGCAGGAACACCCTGAGGCCCTGGTGTGAGACTGGCCCACCCTCTGGCTGTGTTTCCCTCACAAGAGCCAGGGTAGCATGTGCCAAGGCCCAGGGGCACGGCCTCTACCCCAGCCTTGCTGAGTCATGCTAAGAATCCTGCATTTCAATTTAGCTGACTTAAGAGCAGGCTTTCTTGTTCTACCAAAAAAATTTTATAAATAATTGAACAATGAGGCTCAGAAGAGTGTTAGCACAACATTTTAACTAATAACGTATCAACTGACAATTCTAAAGAGAGAACATTCCTTCCCGTTGCCCTTACACTCATACACTCACACGGTAAGGAGAGAGGGTTGTCCGGGCAGTTTTTCTCATCCCAGGACACCTCCTGCAATAAAAAGTCTGAAGCCTTGATAAGAGTCTGCTTTGTTTCAAAGAAGAATTTTCCTTTAATTTAAAAAATGTATTTTTAAAGATTTATTTATGCAGGTAAGAACTGGGGTATAAGCCAGAAGTGCGGGGGGTGAGAGGATTCACCAGAGACAGAATGGGAAGCAGAACAGGCAGTTCCACTGAAATCCACTGCTGAGGGGAGCAGAGGGGAGCAACGGGGATACAGAGAGGTCTGCTGTGCCATGTGGGTCAGTTCCCTGGCTGGGGATTGAACTTGTTCTTCAGAGGCTGGCAAAATCTTGATAGTGCTATCTTAAACCCCTGTGCCACCAGAGAGGCCCCTAATTTAAAATGTTTATTCAAGAGAACTTGAAAAAGGTAGATACTCTCAAGGAAGAAATAAAAACCGTCACTTCCACACTTAGATCCACTGGGAAGGTCGAGTCAGTGCCCTTCCAGTGTTTCATACATGTTCGGTATTGTCATGAAATTGAGATTATTCTACATGGGGAATCTGGCATCTCAGGGTCACCTAAACATGATATTGTGTCTCTACATCCTCCTAAAAACATTCTTCGAGAACACTGTTGTGCTTTACCCAAGAGAGTGCATCCTGTAGATGCCTCCTGATTTTTTTGGTTTGTTATTTTCAGTGTTTCCATATTTATTTTTTATTGACTTAATTTTTTAAATCAAGGTACCGTTAGAACCCTCCATCAAGTAGCTCTGCAGTGCGGCCTTTCCTTGTCCCTAAATGATTCTTGTGTTGTGCATGTGGACCATGTGCCATTTGCGCTGTCAGAGAGAACGCCGTGAGCCCCTTTCCTGGAGCGTGGCTTTGGGAACAGTCTGAGATCCAGGCAGATGTTTCATGACTGGGTCAAGCAGGGGTTAAGCTGGTCTAGATCCTTGATGCCAGTTCTGGGGTTGTCCATTATTCACTTTATGGGACTCTTTTTTTGAAAAGTGCAGTGTCAGAGCCCCAGCTCCAGTCCTTGAGGCCATGAGGGGCAGCTGCCCACACCTGAGCTGGGGAGGGGGGTGGCGCTGGGCATGTTTGGGCCCGTCAGTATGTGTTTGAGGACAGACCCACCCGCCCACTGTAGTGCCACCTGCTTCCTGGCAGCCGGTTCCTTGGCACCCCTTTCTTTGCCCCCCGGGTGTCCCCTTTTGAGTCCCCACCCTTTCCACCGCCCTCTTTTCTGTACCAGCTGCTTGGCTCTTCTGTCAACTGTTTGACTCCGTGACTCGTGAGGATCCAGTCGCGCCTCCTCAGGGCACAGGGCTGAAGTCAGGGTCAGGTGTCCATCCCATTGACTGGCCCTGCCCATCTGCCTGCCCGCACCGCTGGTGTTGCTTGGTTTCGCAGCAGTGCTAGTGCCTGGCAACGTCAGGTATACTTCTCACTCAGGCCACTGTCACCCCAAGGGCGACTCAGGAGATGGCGGGTTTTGTGCACCTTGACCTTAAAACATGACGTTAGGGTGACCTGTCAGGCGATGAGAGTACAGGAGATTGAGCATTGTCTCACCAGCGTTTCCACCTGGAAGTAACATGCAGCTACAGCCTTGGGCGCAACACCAGGCCTCACCTAATGGCCGGGTCAGGAGAATGTGACTGTGTGTCCAAGAAGGAAAGAATCGGAAGTGCTGATGAGCATTACATAGTCCATCCGGATTACCAAAAGGGAGAGCCTTTAGAATATACTCTGAACAGAGAAAAGCAGTGTCAGTGAACACGTGCTGCAGCGCCAACGACCAGCGACTTGGAGACCACATGGCCCTGGCTCTCTGTGTCCAAACAGGACTTGCTGTTTGGAAATGCATAAAGCTCTGCAGCTCATGGTTAAAACAGCTTCCCCAATGACCTGATGTCATGCTGTAGCTCCACGCCACCCAGAACCCACCCGTGCCCTATGCTGAGGCAGCATCTCCCCTGGAGTGGCTGCCCACGTGGCTGACAGTGGTCAGGGCAGGCAGCTTTGATTCATGTGCACAGCTACTTGGTTAGCAGGAAACTGCTGGGCCCTCCTGTGCCATGTGGAGCAGGGTGTTAAGGGGGCATTGGGGCTCAATGGGAGACGTGTGATTCCCTCCATCATCAGGTCTACCGGGCGCTCTCCATGGTGGGTGCTGTGCCCATCTTGGGCAAGTCACTCAGGTGGCACTCATGCATCAGGGCCACTTGTGGGGCTGCCTTAGGAGCATGTGCAGGTGCATGCCTGCCCGAATGTGCATGTGCACGTTTATGTGTGCATGCGTGTGTATGTGCACATGGGTGTACATGTGGTGGGTGAGGGAAGTAGGCTAATGTGACACTTCAGTGGCCGGTTAGTGCGAGATGACCCGAAGCCCCAGAGCCTTCTCTCCCCTGCCTCCCCTCACCAGCACACCATTGGGCTGTCTGTTCTCACGGGCGCTCCATGTGAGGATGGTGCCCACCATGAGTGACAGTTGTCTGGTGACTCTGGGCTCTTGCCAACATTAAAAAGAAATAGACAAATGAGTATAATTCAAAAGAAAAAAAAGGAAGTACATCATCACGCATTTTTCTCCTTTCTGGTTTTCTCTGTCTATACAAGAAATAAGGTAAGACAAGGAATGGATTTTCCAAAATGTTTTCTCTGTTGGGCCCCACTGAATATTTGGCTCTCATAATCATCATAGTGCCCAAGCCAGATTTGGAAGGAGGTGCTCAAACATCACGCCTCTCTGCTCGCAGACACTTCAGACCCATATGGAAACTTTTGAAGCTGTTTCATGGACGTGAGGCTTTGTTCTCTGCGTATTCACTATCTGAGCCCCCAATTACTCATGCAAGGAAAAGTCATTCTAACAAGAAAATTCTTGGTAATGATGTGACCACTTAGACAATCAGCCTCCCCTCAGACCTCCTTTCTGTTTAACACTAGAGAATAACCCTGCCCATCGGGGTCAATATCTTTCACATCTTTGGCTCTCAGTCCATGTCAGCTAATTTCAGGGTGTGGGTAGCACTTGACAACACAAATGCAAATAAAATATCAACAGATTGCAAAACTGCACAGCAGATCCTGCAGGAGATGGGAGTTCCCTGCTGCCGTCGGCGGTAACACTAGGTGCCTGGCTACAGGCAGAGCCGAGAGGCCGCTCAGGTGGACGAGGACGAGCAGGACTTGGAGAAGAGGATTATTTGAGCCCGCTGATGATCTGACCACGCTCCTCATCCCTGCCTTCCTGGCATGCCCCTCACCAGCGTGGCCGCAGTGGCTGTCTGCTCAGGCCCCCTGCCCCTGCCCCTGCGTTGTCTGTTCTTCACTGGGGAGTCATGGTGCTCCTTCCCAGCCTCTGCTCGAGACTTCCAGCATCTTATCTCCCTCAAGAGCCCCTGAGGTTAGAAGCTCAACCACGTCTTGCCCTGCTGGCCTCTCTGACGTCTTCCTTTCCCTCTCCTCGCTGCGCCTCACTCCACTCACTGGGCGTCTCTGCTGTTCCACGTTTCCTTAAGTATGTTCCTGGTCCAGCCTCACTTTTCTCTGTGCCCAGAGGCTGTTCTCCAAAGAGGCCTGCTCCTCTTGGTTCTTTTCTCACGACCTATTTAAAAGAACACTTTCCCTTTCCTACCTAAATTCTCTTCCTGCTTAATTAACCCTTTCTACTTGATTTTTTTTTTTGTAAGAGAAATGACCAGGACCTGGCCCATGTGTGGTGCTTACTACCTGCTTCCCCAAGTCAGAGCCCTGCATCCTTGACCCCTGGATGCCCACGTCTCTCCTGCAGGGCTGTTGGTGGGCACGAAGACAAACAACAGGAGTGATGAAGTGAACACCTGTGTGGTGGGTATTGGGGTGTCACATAGGAAAATTGCTTCAAGGTCAGGCTGCTTTGCCATTTCCCTCCCCTTCAGCATTCCTTCTTGCTGTGTGTTCTGGGTGCCCCGGGCCCCCTGTGCCCTTGGCCAGGTGCCCTGCTTCCCAGTGTCTTGGTACTTTGTGGGATAGACCTCGGGGTCCCAGACTCACAGGGCCCTGTGCATTTTGCCCGACAAGCACCTTGGTGTTGGGAGAAGTATCTTAACGAAGCAAGAACTTTTATATTTTAAATTTCAGTTTAGAATTTGGGGTGCTCCCTCTGGATTGGTTTCTGTTTCTTTGCTGCTCCTGTATTTCCAGCAGCAGGAAGGAGGGAGACTCCATCTGGGTTACTGGATAGTGGGGAAAGGAGTGGAAATCCTGGTTGCACTCGCCTGCCTCAGATTTCCCTCTCAACAGGGTGGGGGTGGAGGAGGGCGCAGAGGGAGGCCCCTGGGTAGGGGGCATGGGGGCGAGGCCAATCATCAGGAGACCTGCAGTGTCCCCCGAACCCCTGGGCATGGGAACAGGCGGCTCAGGGGCCTTGGAAGTGTGGGAGCAGATGGCGACTGCAGGGGCCCCATTGGGCTTTCACAGCCCTTGATTTGGGGTCGCTTCCCAGGTGTCCGGGTCAGCAATACAAAACTATCCTGGTGGCAGTGGACGTGATGCAGCAGCCCTGGGCGCTCTGGCATGGGAGGACTGGCATGGGAGTGGAAGAGTGGTGCTCGGCCGCCATCCCCCGCCCTCAGCTTTGCCCCCCATGCTCTGCGGGGGCATTCTTGGTCCACGGCTGTGGAAGCGGCCAGCAGGCCCTTTCTCGCAGCTCCATGTGGGTTGACAGATGTGGCAGCCTACCCACTGCCACCTGGAGCCGCTTCCCCGCCCCACAATGTGAGGACAGGGTAATGATGTCCAATTTTGCACACTTCAGATCCATTAGTAGCAATTACCTTTCTCGAGGTGTTTTGAGTTAGTTTTAACATAGCATTCTTCCAGTTGGTGGGTAATGACAGTAATAATGTACACAACATTTTCAAGTCGCTGTTTTTAGCTACAATAACGCCATTAGTAGGTCTATTTAACAGATGCATTTCATGCTAAAAGTTAAGGCTCTCATGATTCCTTTCCCTTCCCCCAAGCAAACTCTCGCTGCTGTTTTATCCAATGGAGACTTTTACTCCAAAGTTTCAGGGTTGTTTTTCCTATTCTGGGTCTTCCTGTTGACACGGGATGGTTGTGTAACTGGTTTGGTTTAGACCTGTTCTTTGTTAAGCACATCTTATTTAGCTGTTCTTTTCACGACATGCATGCTGACCTAGAAACCCAAAGTTCATGAAAATGGAAAATGTGTGTTTTTCTAAAATTTACTCGGATGATGTGAGAGATTTACTGGATTTACCTGAAGATGGATGACCCTAGCTGCTGGGGGACAAATCCCTGCCAAGGAAGATGTCTATTCTAGCAACTTCATCAAGTGTGTGTGTGTGTGTGTGTGTGTGTGTGTGTTTAAAACTCCCTCCAATAATCTGGAAAACCTGGAAGTTTACTCTTTCCATGCCTCCTGGGAGCTGTCTCTGACTCCCCATCCACTTGAGAGCTTTTCTCTCCTGTCCGCATCTTTGTGGTGGGTCCTCTTTTGTGGACGCTCTTCCACAGGGCCACCTTCTATCCGCCTCTTGCTGGTGTCGCTGTTCAGTCTCCATTGTGTATTTAGTTGTCTGTGTGTCTCATCTGCCTGCATCCCTCCCAGGGCTGTCAGAATGAAGGCCCCCCAGCCTGGTGGCTTTAGTTAGCAGACGTTTATTGTGGCGGCTACAGTCAAGGTGTAGGAGGGCCGTGTTCCCCGGGAAAACTCAAGGAGAGGATCCCTCCAGCTTCTTCCAGCTGCTGGTACTTTCTGGAACATGGTGGTGTCACTCGGCGCTGTCTCCCTTTGTCTCCCCCTTTCCCCCCAAGCCCTGTCTCTTTGCTGGTGTTCTTTTCAGAAGAACACTCTACATGTTGGCTTAGGGGGCTGCCCTCATGACCGCACCTTAACTTCATTCCATCAGTGAAGTCTGCAGTTCGGTGTGAGGTCACATGACCAGATACCAGCATTTCTGTTTAGCAAACTCAGCGGCACTTGTAGTACCCTCAGCTGCGTCGGCACCTCCCTGAAGCTTCAGGATTTGATATGTCCAGTTAGCAGTTTCCTAAAACCCTGGTTCAGGAACAGGAGCCCTTAATTCCCTTTTTAAAAGAGCGCCTCATTGCCAGACGTACTAGAGACACTATCGTTACCCCTGATCTGGGACTTAAGGTGCCTGTTAGCTCATTAAAGGCTCAGCTAAATCTTGCTACTAAGATGTAAGTCAGACATCGCTAAGTAAGTCAGACATTGCTACTTGTGTAAGTCAGACTTACCTTGGATCACTCTTTTGGTCACAGGGACTGTCTTTCGTTTTTGTTTATGCTATAATTTCCCTCCATTAACAGTAGTAGGAAATGCTTTGGGGGAGCAGAGGCTCCCTGAATGTTGTTTCTGCCATATGAATTTCCCCAAATGAGGTGAGCATTATAATATAATAATAAATATTCACTTAAATAATTTCTTTCTTATATAGCATGAAATGGGCTCTGAAGAACAGGAGTGATTTTTAAAAGGCTCGATTCTGAGGATACTCATGTTGCGTCAAGAGTTGGACAGAATGGCCGAGTCCCTGAGTGCTCCGTCTACTCACCTAACCCATTTGACGTGCTTCCCCATCTGAATGTGGGGACCAGCATATGCCTTACAAATGGACGGTGCATAATTGCTGTTTGAACCCAGTGAATCAGCCCAAGAAGCCAATGAAACCATGACGTCCTTTGCTGCCCTGTGCTTTGGATCACAAGGATTTTAAATGCTGTGCTAGATAGAAGGATGAGCTGCCTGGAAACTCAAATTTTGGCTTATATGTAAAGGAACATAATGATAATTTCTCAGCAACAAAAAACCCTCCTTTTTGACCCTTTTCAGCACCATGGGAGTTCTTTACACCGCTTTAAGGAAAAACTTTAATCCCAGGTGAGCTTTTTAGCCAACTTGTGATGGTTGATTCCTTCCCTCTTCATCCACTGGTGTGATTTGGGTGGCATGAAGCCATTTCGGCAGTAGCCTAAGCAAAACCCAACTAGGAAGATCAACCTCTTGGCAAACACATCATGCTTTCTTACAGAGCCAAATAGAAATGTTTTTAAATCATGAGTATGTCCTGGTTTAAGATAAAACAGGTGTATTTATCACAAATAAATAGAGAGCTATTTCATAAAAAAAGCATTGTTTTTTTAAAATATACATCTTGGGATTCATTGTCAAGTTCCTTTTAAGTAGTAAATACTCCTGGTGTATTTCAGTTAACGTTAATATATCTGATTTCCATACCACTTTCAGATCAGTATATACAGAGAGTGGCTAAGAGCATGGGTTGTGAAGTCAGAGACCTGTGTTCAAATCCCGACTTCACTCCTGCTGTCCATATGGACTTGTGCCAATGACTGTGAGCTTCAGTTTTCTTATCTATGAAATGGGAATATCACCTACCTTGAGTGGTTATTTTCAGGGCTGACGAGATGACATGTTTAAAGCTCTGTTCCCGGTAAAGACTTTAGCTTAATGCCCAGCACATATACATGTAAGTTCAGTTCAACAATAAATGTAGCTACTACTATTATCTGTTCTTTTATAATCATTCACATTTTTCAGACATGTACGAAATATGTATGAGTGTCCATTGTGTGCCAGGCACTGTTGAAATTGTTAGGTATGTAATATGAAAGAGAACAAATGATTTTCTGACCATGTGAAGCTTTTGTTTTAGGGAGAGCCATACAGTCAACAAATTAACAGGAAATAATGTGTCTGGGGCTGGAGAAAAATAAAGCAGATCAAGTAGGTAGGCCATGCAGAGTGTGTGTGTGGGTTGTGAGTTGTCATCTTTCATGAAAGGATCAGGGAGGTCTTCTGCAGGAACATGACATTTGAATAGGGAGGGAAGGAGGTGAAGAAAGCTTCATGCATCAGGACAGCACGTTCAAGGGCCCTGAGCCAGACATGTGCTCAGGTTTGTCTGAGAAGTGGCAGGAACCCAGTGCATCTGGGGTGAAGTGAACTGAGGAGGACCAGCCAGGAGTGAGGTCTGGGAGGGGACTGGGCTGGACAGGGGGCTTTGCAGGACCTGGCAGCAGTTGGGATTTTATTCTGAGGGAGAGGGAATCATGGCAAGTAGAAGCCTAAGATCTGATGTGTATTTTACTTTGTGGAGAATATACACCATGTAAGTCATGGTGTACGTGAATTTAAATGATGGGCTTTCAAACACAACTTTCTAAACACAGTGGGGGTGGGTTCAAAAGACAAATTTCTGGGGAACACACACTCAGTCCCTACCAGGCTGCACGCAACACAGGAAAATTCAGTCCTTTCCCCAGAATGTGACCCAGCCGTCACTGTCACTCCACGCCGCCCATCGCCTAAGCTAGAGGTGGTGCAGGCAGCAAGCACTAGCTCGCGGAAGTTCCAGGCCCGACCCTCCTCCCGGGGGCGTGTCCTGCGTGGGCGGGACCGGAAGTGCCTAAGGGGGCGGGGCCAGCACCCTCTGGTCTCACTGCCGGAAGTGCCTGAGGAGGCGTGTTTCCTCACTGCCATCAAGTACTTGTGAGAACAGTGAACGTTTCCTTCACTGCCGGGAAGCGCTTGAGAGTCCCGGGCGTTTCCTCTGCCAGAAAGTACCACTGAGGCTGGCAGGTGTTTTCTCACCACCCGGAAGTACTTGGGGATCCTGAGGCCATTCCTCACTACCTGGATATGCTTGGGGTTTCCCGGGCGTCACCTCCTCAGTCCCCAGAAGTTCCCGTGGGCTCAGCAGGCATTTCCTCAAGGCCTGGGTGTACTTGGAGGCCGCAGGCGTCTCCTCGCTGCCCAATGTAACTGGGGGTCCAGGCGCCCCTCACTGCCCTGAAGAGCCTGGCTTCCTGCCCGCACGTGGGAGGGCACCTCAAAGCGCGTGTCCTCAAGGAGCCGCCCCAGCGTGAGTGTCCTGCGTCGCTCGTGGCCATCTGTGCATGGGCTGGCGTTTCCGACCCTGGGCTCCCGCGGGCTGGAACCTGAGCCCGTGACCTGATGTCGTTCCGCCCTGGCCTTGCCCTGGGGGTTGTGGCCTTGGCTTCAGGGCGTGGTCAGTGGCTCCTCGTTCTAATGCTCCTTAAGCATTCCAGGTTCCTTCCTTAAGCCTGGAATCCCCGTCTGCCCGGAACCCCGTGTGCTGGGGCCCTCGTGTGCTCGGAAGCCCCGTGTGCTCGGTCCCCCTGTGTGCAGGGCAGTGGCCAGGCCCGCAGGGAGGGGGAGCAGGGCCGCAGAGCCTCAGAATGTGACCCCGCCTTGTTACTTACTCCCCGCAGATGGGGACCAAGACCAGCCTATAAAAGGCCCGGGGGGCCGGGCGCCCCAGTTCTCCCCCACGGTCGCCTGCCTCATCGGGTGCCCCTGGGGTGCAGCGGTACAGCTGCCAGCAGTGTCCCGAGGTGCAGGGCCGCGAGGTCCCGAGTTAACAGAGTCGCGGAGGGGGTGCCGCTCAGCGCCCCCACTTGGTGCACGTGAGGCCCTGAGAGCTTCTGGAATGGTCGGGCTCAGTGGACGGGTGCGAGCACGATGGCGGTGGGGATTTGGCGAAGGTGCAGGCTGCGCGGCTGGCCCAGGAGTGGCGCAGGCCTTGCCCCCAGAGCTGACCCGGGGCCACGAGGGGAGAACCGCTCTGGGGGCCGGCTCTGTTCGGAAGCAGGAGTTAGGCAGGTATATTCATCATGAGGAACGGGAAGGTAATTAATACGCTGCATTCAATGCAAATTGCACCCGTAGCACTTATCTCGTTTTCAATTAGCACAAATGTTACCACGCTGCAGGCCTGTTACGGCTTTACCAGGGGCTGGGTAATTAATTTCTGGGCGCCACATATCAGGCACCCGGTAATGCCGCTTATTAATAAATGTCACCCCAGGTATCGGTTTGTTAGAAGAGGTAAATAAATGGAATGCGCAGTTGTCTGCCCTGTGCAAATCTATTTTTACACCTCGCTGAGTCTTTTCACTTGTTTGTTTATTGATAGAGTGACTGTGATTACAACGGCAAACAAAGGAAAATCCCTCCCCTATGCGCCTCCAGGGAGATTCCTTCTGCCGGCCCTGGGGATGGTGGGCCTGTGGGTGGGTTCTTCAAGGCCAGGTTCCCTGGCTTCAGAAGGCATTTTCCCAGCTGGGACTGGGGTGTGGGCGGGTTGGGTGGGGTACAGAGAGCTCCCGGGTCAAGGGCCCGAGACCTCCTGGGACACTTTGGGGAGCAAGAGCTCTTAGGGACACCCCATGGTGCGGGCCACCTTTCTCTGCTCTGTGCCCAGCTCTGCTCTTAGCACCCACCCTGGCCTGCCGGGAGGATCTGGAGACACTTGACAAAGTGGCTGTGGAGCAGAAGCCCCATATTTCTCTGCTTCTCCCTGCTTTTGCTCTTGTATCTTCTCTGCATATTGGCAGGTAAGTCACACTAGTTTTTTTTGTGTGTGTGAAAAAATGAGTCATTACATTGGTCAAACACTTTCTAGAGCTGAGGGTGACTGGCTCAAACTCCATTTTCTTATCGCTCTTGTGATGACATGGGTTTTGCCCAGTAAACAGTATCTTCTTTTTGCTCAGAACTAGCTGGACCCTAATCAGAAATCAGCAATTCCCAGCCGACATTTTGAATTTTGACCCCAGAGCTCCCTGGAGGATCCTGTGTGAGAGTCGTGGTGCTTTGCTTAACTGAGTTAATAGTATCTGTAAATTCCTTACTCTGATGTCCCGTACTTGGTGCGTGCCCTGTGGGCAGCATGGCCGAGGTCACCAGCTGGCTGCGTGGTCTCCCTGGGTCCTACAGGGAAGGTTGGCAGAGTGAGCGTGTCTTTGGTGGCTAATTATGGAGCTGCTACTAAGTGCCCGCACTGTTTTGGTGCTGGAGATAAGCAGACAAAAATCCGGATCCTCAAGAAGTACGCACCATCAGAGAAAGGAAGCAAACACGTGAGGAGAGGTGGCACGTCAAGGGTTTGGAATCACAGAGGGGTTTCAGGGGGGCCTCAGAGGCGCCATTTGAGCAGATGCAGAGAGGTTTGAAGCTAGCCCTGGATGTCTGGAGAAGGAGTCTGCAGGCAGAAGACACAGCAGAGGTAAAGGCCCCATGTAGGAGGTGTCCGGAGCCATCCTCCCGCCAGTCTGACGGAGTGGAGTGAGTGCGAGGAGAGGGCGCATGAGGGAGCCTCAGAAGTTGTGATGTTGGGGTCTGGTGGGAGCTTTCAGGCAATTTTAAGGACTCCTTTCCTCTGAGGTGGGATGCCCTGGGACAGCACTGAGCAGAGCAGGATGTGGCCTGACTTAGGTTTTAAAGGCTTTTTCTCACTTCTGTTTAGAAGTAGACCTTAGAAGGGCCAAGGGCAGAAGCAGGCCCAGAAGGAGGGTGTGTTCATTTCTTATTGTTGCGTAACAGGATACCGCACACTTCGGGGCACAGAACAACATGTTTATTATTGATATTTTACAGTTCAGGCATCTAAAATCAGAGTATTGGCAGGGGAGTGTTCTTTCTCGAGACTCCAGAGGAAAATCCATGTCCTTGCCTCTTCCAGTTTCTGGAGACTGCCCTGTACCCCTTGGCCCTGTCCCCTTCCTCCACCTTCAAAGCTGGCAGCATCTTCATAGCTCTTTCTTTTTCTGACCTCTGCTTCCACTGTCACTTCTGCTGTGACTCTGACCCTCCATTTATGCCACAAGGACCCATGTGATTATATCGGGTCCAGCTGTGTAACCCCCCACCCCAAGGTCCTTCACCTGACCCCAATAGCAAAGCCTCTTTTGCCATTGAGGGTCACATGTTCATAAGTTTCGAGGATTAGGCTGCCTTCGTTTTTTGGAAGACCATCATGTGGCCCTGAGAGATTCACGTGCGAGTGTCGGTGAAGGGGAAGCTGGCGACCTGTCCCACTGCCTCCTGTCTTGGGTCAGTTTCCACACAGAAGCTTCCATAACTCGCTGGCCTGTGGCAGAGGTCTGCATCCTCTTTCATTCCCATTCCCACTGACTTGGTTTTCCCATCCCAACAGCTTGCCCACAAACTAAGCAACGATGGGCAGTTGTAGTAGGAAGGGACTTGAGAAGCTGTCGAGTGCCCACTGCCCCTTTTACACCCCGCTTTGTCCTGTGCCCGTTGAAACCTTCTGGGTAGTTTCACGAACTGTGTCTGTTTATTCATCTGTTCATACATTCAGCACCTACTGGGCATCTGTTTCGTGCCCACTCTGGGCTCTGTAAGAGTAGATGTGAGAGTCAGCTGCACAGTCACTGAGAGTAATTATCCCTGGGTGACAAGGATCTATTGGCCATCTACTTGGAAGGAATCAGAGAACAATTATAGAGCTAAATATAAGGGAATGAAAACGAAATGCAAGATTTATCTATTAGTACTGCGAGGATGAGGAACGTGGAGAGGCTTCTTGGAAAAAGTAATAGGTCATGGATTTTTATTTTTTAATTTGGGGCCAGACAATTGCCAGTTTTTAATTTTGTTAAGAATGGACATTAGAAAAATTCTTACCATTTCTTATTGCCATCATTCCATAATAGAGAGGACATTTAACATCCAAGATTGAAAAGGACACAATCTTAGAATAAATGGCATCCTTTGAATTAAAAATATTTAGCTTTATAAAAACAAATGCTCATCTTTATTTTTTTTTATGGCACTGAGTGCCATTGAAACTTGATTCTGGATTCTTTCTGGAGGTGAAAGTCAGGTGGCTGGTTGTTGCTTGAACTTCGGACTTTGTTGAATGTGGTTATCTCCCTCTGTGTCTTTGGCCCAGACCTCAGATTGCTGGGGACCTGATGACTGGGATCCGGTGTCTTGCTTGTGGATATTCTTGAACCCTGTCACTGCTATTGGTTCCTTCAAGGGAGGGCCTGGGGGAGGCGGAGAGGAGGGAGGGAGATTCAGCGCCATTTGTGCTGGGGTGTCAGTGGTGGATGAGTGGCTGACTCAAGCGGTGACCTGCTTCTCCATTGAGATCTTGGCATTTTCTGTGGATTCCAGGCATGGTGCTGCCATAACAAATGACTGCAAGCTGGGCAGCTCTAAACTCAACTACGGACACTTCCTTGCTCACAGTGAGGCTGAAGGTGCATCAAGGTGTGAAACACAGGGCCACTCCTCCCAGGGAGCCTCCCAAGGAGCTTCCTTGCCCCTCGCTGGCTTCTGGCGAGGTGCTGACTGTCCTTGGTGCCTCTGCGTCTCTGTCTCCGCCTCTGTCACCACACGGCCTTCTCCCTGGGTATCTGTGTTTATGCTTGCTGTCTCTTCTCTCAGAATGCCAGCCCTTGAATGTGGGGCTCACTGGAATCCAGGCGTACCTCTTCTTGATCCGTCGCATCTGCAAGGATTATATTTCCAAAAGAGGCCCTGCTCTGAGGTTCTGGCAGATGTGGATTTGGGAGGAGCACATGTCTGTCTTGGAGAGAGAACCTGTAAAGAGACAAGTAAGTTTGCGCCTCCCTTGGTGTCCTAGGGGTTAAGTCTCAGCACTATCACCACTGTGGCCTGAGTTCGATCCCCGGCCAGGGAGTTGACCCACATGCGCAGCAGACTCCTGTCCCCCTGCTGCTCCCCTCAGCAGTGTATTTCAGTAGATCTGCCTGTTCTGCTCCCCACTCTGGTGAATCTTCTTGCCCCCCTGCCTCCGCACCTCTGGTCCACACCCCAGTTCTTCTATCAAAAAATGTTTTTAAAAATAGAGAGATAAGCAAGTTAAAATGAAGCCATGGGGCCTCATTGATACTTTGTTATGGCTGCTCAGGCAGACTAATACAGACATGATTCTGCAGGATTCAGCAAGGACGCAAAGCCTGATGGCTTTTTCCTCTGAGCTTGAACAACTTGGTACATGAGGGGCTCCAGAAGGCCTTTGAATGTCTGTGTCATACCTGGACCTTTCACCACTACTTCTTATCAATACATATGGCACAGATGTGCTGCCTTTAGAAGATGGACTGGGGGAGGCAGCTGTTACACAAGATGTGAGCCAGTACCTTCCAGATAGACATCTAGAGGCCACTGTCTCCAGGGAGATTCTTCTTATGCAAATTAGGGGCACACCATGCTGGGCGTCCTCTGTAGCCAGGCCCCGCAGATGTGTGCATGCATTGGGGGCAGGTATGTGAGGGGAGCCTGAGGCAGGGTGGGGCTATAACCACCCCCTTTTCCCTGCTGCCAAATTGCTCTCCAAGGACCTCAGTCTCACCCAGACCAGCCCTACCCCCTTTCTGCACCCAGGAAACATGGCTGCTTGCTTTCTCATGAATATGGATTTCCATCATCCCCCACTATAGGGATAGATGTTGGGGGCAGAGCTGTTGATTACATTTCCAGCCAATCATGGCCCATTAGCAGGGATGAGCGGGGAGCATTATGCCTCTTCAGTGAGGGGCCATTTGCATTTGGTTGGACCCGCTTTCTTTCTGAGCATCTACGGGCCCTCAGCGCACTCAATTACTCTTGCGTCCGGCTCTTCCTAGTAATGCTCTTTTGCTTTCTGAGTGTCTTGATTGGATTTGCCAAATAGCTTGGTGCTAACTACAGCTGTTTAGCAGGTCCCTGGTGGGGTGATGAGGACTTCAGGATATGGGGTCACTCTAGCCAGCAGGAATCAAATACCTTTCTCTGAGCACACCTTTCCCCACTTCCCTATCAAAGAATGCCCTGTCCTTGGGGGGAGCGGCCCAGCTGGCCCATGGGGTCCAGGCTTGGACATCACATTAGCCTCTGTCGGGGGGCTGCTGGCGGCCCTTCCTTCCAGACTTCTGTGTTCAGCGCCCTTGCCCCTGGGGATGTGGGTTTCCTGACTGCTTTGGGAGAATCTGTGGGGCGCTGGCAAAAGTAGATGCTCTTTTCCTCGCCACACCACCTCTGAGAAAGATGAGGTAAGTGGGTGCAAGGAAAGCCTGAGGGGAGAGCCGTCTCCCCTTCTCTCCGGGTATTCCAGCAGAGATGTGGGCGTGTGGGGAGGTGGAGGCTGGACCTGGGAAAAAGCCAATTCTGTTGCAAAATGTTTAGTCAGGGATGCGCGGAGACGGCTGGGAACAGCAGAGGGTTTTCCTTTCACAGGGTTGTGTTCTCTTCAACCCCCTTCTGCCGCCCAGAGGCCTGTGGAAAGCCCTCCTCTGGGGTCACACACGTTTGTCTGCTTTTGTTAAGGTTGGCGCCTGGTCCCTCCCAACTCGGAGAGGCATGTGGGTGGCACCCTCCCCCAGCTCCTTTTCTGTTGTGTTACTGGGGGACATGTTTTGTTTTCTTGTCCACTTTTGTTTTGCCTCTTCAAGAAAATGAAAGTGAGCACCTGAGGAGGAGAGTGAGAGGGAGGCAGCGGGAAGAGGCTGCAAGCTCCAAATGATCCGATGATGAAAAAAGAAGGTTACCTGTGTGTTTGTCAACAAGATGAAATAAATAAGAGCAAAAAAAAAAAAAAAAAAAGGACAGCAGTCAAAGGCAATCAAATATGTATTTAATTAAAGCAAACATAAAAATAAAAGT
Source organism: Talpa occidentalis (assembly GCF_014898055.3). NCBI lineage: Eukaryota > Metazoa > Chordata > Mammalia > Eulipotyphla > Talpidae > Talpa > Talpa occidentalis. The sequence goes on along the minus strand of NW_023605194.1, from coordinate 69,516,856 downwards.
TACATGTTGAATCAATAAACAGCACTTTTTTCTACATGCATTTTGAACAAGACAGATCAGAATCTTGCATGATGAAGACATAATGTGTCATAATAATTAGGAACACAGACAAAAGAACAGCTAATCAGCATGCAAATGTATGCAGTTCTGGTGATTCAGATGAGGCAGATTTCTACCTCTTTTTTGCTTGATTCATCTTCATTGCTAATCATCTGAAGGCTGCCAAATGTTCACTGACACTAATGTATTATAGGTCAAGAGAGGCAGGTCTTCACCTATTACCCCCCCAAACAATATGCTTCCCTTCCCTGTTTCCTCTTCAGGATTTTCAGCAATCACTGCCAGATGCAATCAGACTCCTTGAATAGGAACGACTGAGGCTTGTTTGTGGCTCGGATTCATTAGAATCAGGAGGCTGAAGAAAGGAATAAATTACTTAATTGCACAAAAAAGTTGCCGCCAAAGTGATGGTGAGAGAAAGTGATTATGTGGCCGTGCATCGGGCCACTCTTGGAATGGGGCGTCTTAGAATAGCTGGTAGTTTGGCCTCACAGATTCAGACAGATTTGGGTGTCCTCCAAACCAGATGGCTCCACACACCCTCTATTCTTCTCTTTGTCAGGTTTCACCATTTATTTGATCTCGGTCCCTCTCCGACGCTGGTTGTATTAGTTGTAACACAAATATGCATTCAGATCATATCCATTTAGTCTGGCCTCTCCCAACTTTTGTTCTTCATCTTTTTTTCTTTTCCTTTCTTTCTTTCTTCTCTTTTCTGAGGAGATGATCAAGTTGAATAAAACCCTCCTTGTCCACCTCCTGAATGCTCCTTCACCTGCGCTGCAGGGCGTGGGGAGATGGCAAGGCTGCAGTGTGGGTTGCGCCCCCTGACCGTTGAGCAGAAGGGAGGAGTCTCCCAAAAGGGGCCAAGAGAGAAAGGGGTTGCTCTATTTCCCAACCACGGGGATGCCTTCTTGCCCCAGACTTAAGTCTTAATCTGTTTTTTTTTTTTTTTAAAGGCACATTGTTAACCAGTGCTGTTCACACAGAACCATCCAGAACGCTCACACACAGGCTTCCCTGGCCCCAGGCCTCTGCTCGGGCACTGCACCAGGTTGTCGGTCATGTGCCGGGGTGAGGTGGTCTTAGGGTCTTGAGAAAGGGACCTCATTTGGTCCTGATTTTCCTGCATTGCTAGTGGTGGTTTTGTGTCTGCTCTGTGTGTATGTGTTTCAGTCTGTGTGTGTGTGTGTGTCTGTGTTCTGTGTACCTGTATGATATCTGTGTCTTAAGTCTGTGTTTTTTGTGTGTATGTGTGAAGGGAGAGGCCTGGGGGAGGGGTTGATAGTAAGACAAGAAGCCTTTGTAGGGAAGAAATTGGGAAAGAAACAATTTTGTTTGCTCTATTTGGAAAAAGGAAAAGCTTTCAGAAAGCGAGGACCTTTCTGGTGCTGTTGAAAAAGGAATTGACTAAACTCATGTACCCAGGTTTGCTCAGTCACTTCTCCCTTTGCCTGGCCATACTTTCCGCCTGACAGCCCTTTCCAGCCTCAGCTGTCTTATCCTGTGGGCCTCAGTATTGACCCCACGTCCTCAAAGGGTCACTCTGCCTTCTAAAGGACAAGCTGTGGTCCCCCTTCCGCCACCATCTATATCTTGTTACCATGTTTTTTATTTCTGCTCTAGTTTTACTTGTATCAGAAGATTATTTGGATAAGCACTGCTTACTTATTAATTGTATTTATATATTTACTGTTCATTGCCCCTACTAGGTAGGTTTCATGGGGGCAGAAATGTCCGCCGGCTTTAATCCCTGATCCCAGTGTCTACACTCAGGTGTGGCCTTTAGAAGAGTCGTGATGGGTATTTTTTCTTTAAACAAATGGTTTTCAGGGCTGCCTTGAAGTCAAATCACCTTAACCATCAACTTTTTGAGCTGAGATCATCACGAAATTTGCTGGAGGATAGAATGTGGATCTTGGGACTTCATTCCTTAGAAAGGCCTTGGCCTGGTTGTCCTTTGTAGGCCTGTGCTCATTTCAAGGGTGAGGGAGGAGGTGGCTGCTGGGAAAGGAGGAACTGTTCCCCAGAATTCTCGCTCTCCGTTGAGCCCACTGTAGAGGCAGGATCCAGTCGTCTCTGGGCCAATCCCTGTGTGTGGCGGCACAGGTGGAGGGAGAAGAGTGGGGCGGAGGGGCAGGGAGAGGAGGGAGCCAGGAAAGGCATTCCAGACTGCGAGGCATGCTGGGACCCAAGATGGCTTCAGCGGAGTGACATGCCAGGTGAGCTTTGAGCACGGGGAGGGGCAACTGCTTTTTCCTTGGGGCTGAGTGAGCCAGGAGAGTCACGGGGCAAGGACCTTCCTGCTTTGCTTGGATCACGGCCTTGTGACATGGAAAGTAGACCAACTTAAGTAGACCAACTTAAGTAGACATTAAGTAGACCAACTTCCAGCGGCTGGGCCATCCCGCTGAGCCTCCCCTGGGCCCTGTGTGGCCTGTGCCTTTCTGTAGGCAAGTGAAGGAGAAGGCCTTTGCTGGGCTGTTAAACACAAATAAAACAAAACAGTGCCTTCTTTTTCTGGAACTTGCCATGACTGGCCTGATTTCTCTCTCTCCCAGGAAGCTCAGCAAGGCATCTCCCACAACCTTGATCTTGCTTCCAACTTCAGGGTTGGGGGTGGGGGGTGAGCTTGCAGGGACCATGAATTTTTTGGGAATGGGAGGTGGGGGTGGGGGCAGGTCCTGAAGGAGCAGCTCAGCTCGGGCATTTGAATGCCATCTGGGGCTGGCAGGGAGGAAGCCAGAGCAGCCTGACCACCTAGTCCCTGGTTGCAGGCCCAGCTCCCTGCCAAGAGCTGGACGTCTGGAGTGGGCCAGTGGTCTCGGGGGAGGCTCTCATCTCCGCGGGAAGCCCACAGGCAGAATGGACCCCACCAGATAGAGCCTTCTGTAGCCAGTCCAGAGGCATCTGATTATTCAGTGGATGGGTTTGTTTTCTGGTCCAAATCTGCCTCCTATCCCTTCATCAGAACAAAGCTGAACTTTCCCACTCTCCGGCTGGCGGAGATAGCTGTCTCAGGCTCCTTGCAGAAAGCTCCATGGTTACCTTTCTTTCCCCTTTCCTTAGATCTTTTTGTTTGTTTGTTTGTTTTCTTTCTCATAAAGTAAGAAAGACATTCTTCAGTGCCTTGGCAGACAGCTGTCTGAGGTCCCTCCTCCACTGGGGTCTCACCGTTGGACCCCCGGTCCCTCCCCGTTGCAAGGCACAAAAGCTCCTCCTGCCTGGCCTTTCACACACCGTGGCGGAGGGAAGGAGCCGGTCTCAATGCCAGCAAGTGAAACCTTGGCACCCTCTCAAAGAAACCTGAAGTGAGAAGGGTTCAAGAGGGAGGTGGCCTTGAGCGGAAAAGCCCCCGCTGCAGACCCGTCTGCGGCTTCCTGGGGCCACGGAGAGCTGGGAACCCACTCACGCTGGCCATTGTGTCCACCCCGGCTCCTTCAGCAGTTCCTGCAAACAGACTGAAGGCAAAGATTCCCATGGGATCCAGCAGAAGCCTCACCCGTTCCCTCCCATCCACGTCTGCTGGGGTTTGGTATTCAGTCTCAAATGCCTCCCTCCTCCTCCTGCCCCGGACCACCAAGTCAGTTCATTGACCACTTAGGACCCATTGAAGTGCCAGCATGGACGGGCCTCTCCATGTCTCAGGTTAACTTTTCTTCAGCACAAATATGCGTGTCCTGAAGACACGAATCTGATTGTGGAACCTGCCCCGTTGGAGTCCCGCAGGGACTCTGGCTCACACTGTAAAGGGCCCGGCCGCTGTCTGCAGTTCACCTGGGTGCCCAGAGACCTGCTGTCCCTCCTGGCACCTGGCCCACCTGCAGGGGCTGGTGGGAGGCCTGTGGGTAGATGCAGGTGGCTGGGGCGGGGACACTGGTGAGGAGATGAACTGGAAGCACAGAGCTGCCCTGCACCCCTTCTCATTCCATTACGCAGGGAGTGACCAGTTTGGAGGGTTGAGAGAGACTTTTCCATCTGGTCTCTACTTTCCTCTCTACTACATGTTTTTTTACCTGTGAAGACGGATAGTGAGAACGCCCTGGTTTTGGGGTCCAGTGCTAGGGCCTGAAGGTCTTGCCTCCTAGGAGGTAGGCCTCTGTGGCATAAGCCACTAGTTTTGAAAGACATGGTTAATAAAGCAAGAGGCGCTCAGGTCTCTGCCGAGCAGTTCACAGCCCAGGGAAAGTGCTGGAAAAGCAGAGTCAGAAGGCTGCATCTTGTCTCAGTCGACGGAACAAGAAACAGAAGAGGTGGAGGTGAGGTCCTGGCGCAGACGCAGGAACACAAGCTTCTTGTTGATTTAATCAGGCCAGGAAGTCTCATGTCTAAGGGTGAACGTGAACTCTAGGTCCCAACCAACTCGGAAAGTCCTGCTTGTTCCAGAGTTATTCAGCACCACTGACTGGGTGCCTGTGCCACAGGAGGGTCCTCTGGGGGCTGACCCCCCAGCTGTGGTGGGAGCTGAAGACATGGCGAGAGTGCTGGTGCCGGGTCCCGACCATCCTTCATTCAGTTTGCACAATTATTGAGCAACTGTCTTGTGGGCCTAGCCCAGTGCCCATGCAGAGATGGAGCCTTTTGGATGGAGCCTTTTGGGGACCGCTAAGGGTCTCTGGGATGGGGCTGGGCGGCCCCACAGCTACGCCATGTCTGGGCCTTGTGATCTTCGGGGGGCTGGTGGGCCCAGAGATGGAAGCTGGCGGTGGCGCTGTCATCTGGCTTTGAAGGAGGCCGTGACTTATGTAGAGGAGAGGTGAGGAGGCTGTGTCCTTTGTGTGGCAGTGCCCGACGTCACTGGTGGCTTTGAAGACCCCGGAGGAACTTGACCCAGCAGATGGCCTTCTGCCCTCCCTTGGCCCCCACTGCTACCCGCCTGGGACATGCCTTTGTTTTGACATCTTTTTTACTCTCCCCTCTATGTTTCCTGTTTTCGTGGATCTTCCCTCCTGCTGTATTTTTCCTGTGCCTGTTTGGTCTCCCAGATGTTGTAGCCACGGATTATTTTGGTAGCTATCTGCCATCACAAGATCTAGAAAAAAGACAGTGGAAAAATCCTGTGTTGGAATCAAGTTTTCCACACTGTGTCCCAGGTGGCACCGTGGACCCTCCCAGCGTTTTAGTGCATAGCGCAGGCACTGTGACAGCGCAGTGCCAGCCAGTGAGATGCCGTGAGCCCACTTAAAGCGGCCACACTTCTGTACCGCCACGTCATGCCCTCGGCGAACACCGCATGCCTGGCACTCGGTTGACTCTTGCTCAACCTTGTTTGGGTTAAGTTTTATAAGCAGAGGACACTCCCTGGAGACACTTCTAGGAGCGACAGCCCTCCCCAAGCCCCCGCAGCCGTGGGGCCCAGCCCGTCTGCCTCTGCGAGTGTGAAGAGCCACGGAGACATCTGCTGCCCCGCCGGGGCTCTAATAGGCCTCTGGCACGGGGGCCTGAGCGCTGGGAATTTGGCCCAAAGAAGGTCTATAGGAAGACTCTCATTAGGTAGTTCGGTGTGGGCCAGATCCCGACGCTGTTTGCTCAGGCACCGGTTAGTCATTCTCGGTGGGCGGCTGTGGGTACACGCCTGCTCTCTCCCGACTGCAGACCTTGCTTCTGTCCCGAGGTCTACTGCAGGCAGGACCACTTGCCTTGTAAACACCACACCTCAGACTCAGCTTGGACAGGTCCAGCAGAAGAGGTCCAGCAGAAGAGTTGACACACAAGACTCGGGTCCCTCAGGGGACTGTCCTACCGCATCCAAGAAGCTCTGTTTGAGTGGGCATTCTCTTGATTGTTTGGCAAGGACCCGGGGCCTCCAGGAGGGCCCGGCTGACAGAGCAGGGCTGGAGCCAGGCCACAAGAGCTGCTGCTGGGCTTCTCCCTGTTCTTGCACCCCACACCCCACATCCAGCCAGTGGAAAGGCCTCATCGTTCCACTTCCCAACCGATGTCTTGTGTTCGTTTCTGTCTTTCCATTCCGCAGTTGCCAGGGACACCTGGGCCCTTGGTCACTTGTTTGAAGAGAAGCAGCTATTCCGAATTTCTCCTGTGAATGGCTGTAGGCCACCTGTCTCTGCGCGAGAGCTTGGAAGAGGAACCTACCATGTCTTGTCAGATTTGTGGTCACAGACCCTGGTATTTCTTCCACTCAGCAGAGAGTGGAAGAAATTTCTTCCTCAGTGGCAGAGTTAATGTCAAAAGTTAAGGGGAACCCTGCTGTGTCCCTGTGTCCACGGGTCAGGCTCTTTCCCCGGCATGGTGATTGCCCCGTGTCTGGTGGAAGCATCATGTCCGTCGTCTCCTCTGACAGGAGACATAGGTTGATTTTCAGGATAATCAGCCCAATGGATTTTCCAGCTGTGTTGAATTGTGAGGTGCTTAGGGCGAGGTGTGTATTTTTCTGCAGCTTTATGTTTGGTGTCACTGAAGGAATGTTCTGGAATTCCTGTCCTGGGTTCTTGAGATGCTTGTGCCACGCTGCAGGCCAGGGGCATTTTGGCAACAAGAAGGACCTGGCTCTTTAACAGGGACTAGGAGATGCTCACTGGAGAACTGCAAGAGCAGGACTGAGATTCCTGTGCTCTGAAGTCTGGGAGCAGCCAGAAAACTTCCAGGTCGGGGTGATGATGACAGTGGTAGCAGCGGCCGGGCTCCTGTTCAAGGCGCTCCGTGTGCATTAACTTCTTCAGTCTTTACAACCACCCCATGAGGTCTCTAGAATACTCTTTTTATGGGTGAGAAAACAGAAACACAAAGAGGTTGATCAGCTTGGTCAAGGTCACACAGGGGGCCCTAAGTTTTGAACACATAGGAACAAAGTCTTCTCATATACTACCCTTTATTTTTTCCTAATTATGCTTATTGAGATAAAGTTGCTTTACATCATCGTATTTGTTTTAGGGGTTGTAGGTTCAAGCTAGTACAGATGTATGTTTTCATACCCTGCCCACCACCACAGCCCTAGTAATCCTCTCCATGCTCCCCCTCGCCCCTCTGCTCGTATCCCATCCTTAAAACAATGAATCAATGAGATTAGGAACATTTTCTGCAGCCATTCCTACACTAGAACCATTAGTGGTAAGTGAGCAGGGGATTGAAAGCCACATAATATGCCCCACAAAACCCAAACTGAGTGTCTTACCTGCTCAGCTTTCTCCTACTGGTATCCAGAATTCCTACAGCTGTTCTTCCCGAGTGGACATCAGCTTGGAGAGAAGGGGGGTCTTCACTGACTGGCCAAAGTATCTCACTTTCTCCAGTTTCATAAAAGCACACAATCACGTGAACACATTGTAGGGTCCTCTCCCGGGCCTTTGAAGGGACTTGCTTGAGGGAGGGGCCCTGAGGCTTTATGCTCATAAGATACTTGTAGGATTTACATACATGGTGTGATAGGAGCTATGGCTGGAGGTACTGGTGTCTTCTCCTGCCAGTCCTGTTGGGTAACAACTCACTTAGAGGTCATGTGAAATGCCCTTCGCGGGTGGCGACTGTGGGCAGATGACTTTCCCAGCCGACCTCTCCCGACAACAGGCCTGTTACACGGGGTGGTCCTCCCCATGTCACACACCAGGCTCAGAGAAGAGGTGGGAGGGAAGATTCAGCTCTCATGTCGCTTCTCCTTCACATGAGCTCATGTGGCCATGTAAAAAACACAAATAAGGATCGCATTTCATGGCCTCAAGAGGATGGGATGGCAGAGCACTTATTGCTCCTTTGGGGAAGTTAAGTACATAATGATAGGTTGTTGTATTAGTTAGGATTAGTTCTGGCTGTGAGTGGCAGAAGTCCCTAAACAACAGTGGTACAAATCAGATGGGTATTTATTTCTCACTCAAGTGAAGGTCCAGGTAAGTGTCCATCGCAGTGAAGAGCCTGGTTCTTTCTGCTGTACTGCCCTGCTTGCCTTGACGTCTAACTGCTAACTCGCAGACCGGGGTGTGGCCAGGGGGTCTGGGCTCCAGCACGCAGGAGAAGGGTAGGAGGAAGACAGGACTTCTCTATGGGAGGCCACACTGAGAACTCGGTTGTGTGCAACATGCACATCATTTCCACCCACTGCCGCCCGTTCACCAGAACTTGGTCTATGGCCAGGGTGTAAGGGACACTGGGAAATATATTCTGTTCTGGGCAGGCAGGGTTGCAGATAACATTGTGAGAGAAGTGATGTTGGGGTGGCTGAAACAATTGTGCTGAATTTCATCATGTTTTGCTTCTTCTCAAGATGGCAGCATTCTCTTGAAAGGCAGGAATTCTCTTCTTCATGTCTAGAATCAGACACACTTCTGAGATCATCCAGTTCAGTGGTTTTCAAACTCCTCTTTATCAATATATTTCCCCTTTTATTTATTTATGCATACAAGAGCTGGGGTACAGGCCAGAGGTGCAGGGGGTGAGAGCATTCCCCAGAGACAGAGTGGGGCACACAACAGGTGGATCCACTGAAATCCACTGCTGAGGAAAGTAGCGGGGAGACAGGAGAGGTCTGCTGAGCCCTGTGGGTCTGCTCTCTGGCCGGGGATCGAACTCAGGCCTCAGTGGCTGGCATAGCTTGATAGCCTGAGACTTTAACCTCTGCGCTACCAGGAAGGTCTTCCCTTCTTTTTTTTTCCCTTTTGGTAGATATCTTTTATGGGACCTCAAAATGTTAGACACAAGGAAACATTAAATCTCTTAAGTTCGAAGTTACAACATTTTCTTATTTTAAAATCAGCAAGAGCTCAAGTTAAAGCATTGGAATATCTAAATTTGTGAACATTTGATATATAATATGTTTGGTGTGTTTTTCACTGGTTTATGAATAGTTTAAAATGCACTTTCAATAATGAAATCAGTAAGATGCTTTCAGAACCCCTTTTGACTTGAGCTTGACAATGGCCTGGCTAACCCCAGCTCCTTATGGGAGGCTCAAAGTGGTGCAGTGATGTGGTAGCATCTGATCTGGGCAGTGGCAGAGCTCGGTGAAAATCCAGCCTCTGAGTCAACAAGTGGGCCAGGGCTCCAGCCTTGTGCCATGTGCCAAATACTTATTAAATTCCTCCCTATTGCCTAGGAGACTGCTGGGGAGAAGAGGCAATGTGGTACAGTTTTGTTGAGAAAAAGGCCTCCTCTCCGGGCCACTGCCTGCACAGGGAGCGGGTCTTGCATCACCCTCCGATGTGGAGGGGACCACACCTGACCTCCATTGGGCTTGCACTACCCACAAAGTAAACGGCTCCTCGTCTCAGTCATCTCTCACAACCAGGCTAGGCATTGTCCCTATTTTATAGGTGTGGAAGCTGAGGCCCAGGCTGTGGACTGATGTGCTATACAGCACAGGGCGAGTGCATGAGGGACCCAGGAGTCCATCCACCGTTTCAGACCCACACGCAGATCTCTGTTCCTAGTCAGCGCCCTACTTGTTCATGCTTTCATACTTACTGACTTTGCCACCCACAGCACTGGAGCGGGGGTACACCCCCACTCAGGCCTCTGGGGCCATGTTCCTGTCTGTTTACATAGACTTTGGTGTGGCTGGTGCCCTTCCCAGGATGCCCCCCTTCCCCAATAGTCCTGCTCTCCCCATTGCCCGGCTTGCAGAGGGCAGGCACAGGCTGGCATGCATTGTGGGGCGGGGGCAATGACCAAGTACCAATCTGGAGCCAGAGACCCAGGCTGGAGTCACATCTGCATCACCAGCCAGTGGTGTGGCCTCTTTGCCTTTGCCCCCGCAGGGGGTGGATGGCGCCTCCATGGCTGTGCTTGTTGTGTCCGTCACGTCCTGCAGCTCTGTGATTCGAGACAGCACAGCAACCTGCACACTCGCCCCGCTGTGGCTTCTCGGGGACACGGGTGGAGGGGCCATTGGCAGGGGGGGATGCGGGCAGGGTGGATGGCTGGCTCACCTGCCCTCGTGTCAGTGCTCCCGGGGCATTTCTCCCAGTATCTCCTGAGGGGTACAGTTTTGGATTCGAGGGTCATCTTGGTGGAGAGAGGGCCCAGCCGACTGGCCCAGAGCGGAGGTCCCATTACTCACTCGTGTGTTCAGCAGACTACCGTTGAGGGCTGCTCTGAGCCAGGCATGTTCAGCGGGGTTGGGTGATACGCGTCTGTGAAGTGAACCAAGTCTTTGCCCCAGGAGGTCACAACCCTGTGGGAAAGGAGGACAGGAGGAAGAGAAGAAAGAAACACCACAGTGTGCGGTACCGCCCAGGCTGGTGACGATGTCCCTGGAGGTAACAGAGCAGGGTGGGGAGTTGGTGAGGGGCCAGGCTGTGGGTATGTGTCTGAGAGGCGGGGTGTGTGTGTGTAGGTCTCTCCCTCAGCAGGTGACCTAAGTCAAGAGGAGTGAATTGTGTGGCTCTCTGGGGGAGGAGCCAAGGACCTCGGTTCTTGGCAAATGTCTGCTTAACACTGGACAAGTAGCTATTCTCGGGTCACAGGCTGACTTTCTCCCACCCCCCTTGCCTTTCCCTGGACCCCCACATCCAGTCCAGGAGTCTTTCCAGCACGACCCTCACTTTCTTCCTGTCTGACTATCACACCGTGCCTCTGCTCACCCCCGCTCCGGCATGGCCTTGCTCGCCTCATCCTCCTTGCCTGCTCCTTGGTGCCGCCTTGCATGCTCCCCCGCACCCCCAACCCCTGCCAGCACGGTCAGCGTCTCGCCTGCCCTTGTGGTCTGCACATGCTGTGTTTCTGTTTTGTTCATGCTTGTTGGTTTTGCCATTTTAATTGTGGTTCAGTAGTTGGGGAACAAGCTGTGTTTTAAACAACTTCTGGGTCCTGCAGGGGCCGAGCCCTCTGCTCTGGCCGTTGCAGCCGCTCAGGCAGCCCTGGGGTGTCAAGGGAATGAGGGAAGAGTGGGTTGGCGCTCAGCCTGGTGTGCCAAGTTGCAAACATGGGCACATAGTCCTCTCGTCAGGATGGGGCTGCCTCTCCAGATCTGGGGCCTGGGCTGCCCCGTGAAAGCCTGTGGCCAGCAGAACCTGGGGGACAAGATGTACACATCCTGTGGCGAGAAGCTGGTGGCTTTTGATCTTGGGCTGGAAACACTTCCTGCACTGGCTGTGCCAAGGCCACCGCCAGAGGACAAGTAGCCACGTGGAGAGAGGGCTTGGCCGTGCAGGGCTGTGGCCCGGGGCTGAGCCTGACCTGTGTTGTTTCCCCACATGAGGAGCTACATGACTTGTGGGGGTTTGAAGCCTGGGTTTTGGGGGAGGGGTGGGCTTGCTCTGTAGCCCTGAGGAGCTAGCACCGGATGAGGCCACCCTTGGCAACAGAGTGTTCTAGAAGCCATCTCTTGCCCTCCCTGATGGCTTTTACCACATGCTTAAGACTTCTCTCCTGTCTGTCCCCTCACTTAATTTTGCAGAACTGTGGGGAGAGGGACAGTCATCACTGTGTCTACCTCACAAGGAGACATGACGCCGTGGCGAGGTTGCTCAGATGAGCTCGCTGAGGGGGATGCAGAACTAGTGCTCCGCCTTCTTGGGCAGTGTCCCAGGACTCCGATGGCCTCCCCTGCGGAGGGCAGGTTAGCCCTGAATTTAACAAGGAGGTTGAGACGGGAGGGCCTCCCTTGGAGGCGGCCTGCTCAACGAGCCCTGCTACCAGCTCCTCTCATCTCTGTGTGATGAGGAGCTCAGGAAGAGGTGAGGTGAGTCCTTGTTTCCTCCAGAGTAGCTCTGCTTTGCTGTCAGACCAGGCTGCCGGGGAAGGTTTCTAATTTGGGGTCTTAATTTTTGTAAAGCGTGAATTACAAGAAGTCAGAAGAATGATGCAAAGAGCATTTAATAATGCACATTCACAAAAGAAGTGGTGTAACTACATTAATTAGGCAAGTCTTGCGTAAAGATGCAATGTAATTATATATTTGAGACAGTTAATTAGGGAGCTACTTGGAAATTTCAGTGAATATTAAGGTAATTATACATAAATACTATAACCATTAAGACTGCACCCATAATGAAAGCAATAACTAATTACATAAATAACAGCATACTTATGTTTTACATTACCAGCACCTAACAATGCTTTCTCTCCTCCACCTCCCTTCACCATGCAAATGACAAATCTTCCATTTTTAACTCAGATATTCTTGCAAATGGTTGGGAACAATGACCTTTCCTCTTCTTTTCTCTGTTTTGACAAAAGTGGGCCCTCAGCAGGAGCTTCCAGTGAGTGGTCAGTAATGGGGGGGTATGAGGCCTGGTCAGCCCTGCCTGGTCCTCCCCCAGGGGTTATAGGCAGGAATAAGCCAGGGTCACACCACGTGGAGGCTGGTGAGAGGTAGGCAGGATCTCAGAGGGCACAGAGGTGTGGGCGTAGGACACCTGGACTTTGGTCCCAGCTCTGCCCTTCATCAGTTGACCCACTCAGAGCCTTCATTTCCTCATTACATCAAATGGGGGTGCTGGTAAACCCTGTCTCCCAGACCTATGCTGGAGAGAAGACAAATTCCAATGCTGCCCGGTGTAGCTGCCCAAGGTTTGCCTGTGAAGCTCCTGATTATTGGCCTCTGTGCCTTTTGCTCTTTCAGCAGCGCGCCTTTAACTCTAGGGCTCACAGATACTTTTCCAGCTGCCCACACCGATCTCCCAGTTAAGAACTGTTTTTATGAAAGGCTCTGGGACTCATTCACACTCAAGTGTGACTGACTGATGACTTAAAGTGTCGGGAGGCCCTGGAGATGAGGCAATGTGCCGTCATGCCTGGCTTAACAACAGGGATGCTTTCCAGGAAATGCGCTGTCAGACCTCGCCATTGTGCAAATGCCACGTGAGCAGTGGGTCTTGTGCACATCAGGCTACCATGAGCAAAATGACGTGTGAGTAAATCAAGCAGGAGGGAAAATGATGCTGTGGAGAGGTGGAGCAAAGGAGATGCAGGAAGCTGTTGCTGGCATAAAAGCTACCATGTTACACCAGCTTGATGTCACTAGGCAATAGGAATTTGGGGACCACTGTCCTATGAGGTCTGTTGTTGACTGAAACGTCCATATGCGGTGCATGACTATTTTAATAGAAAGCAGAGCCTTCAGCTACTGCCCCGTGGAATGCCTCATCAATAGCTAGTGAAATCTTTAGCAGGACAGCTGTGGGGCGGGCACTCGCCACATAGGCATTAGCTATCCTGAGTGCGAATGGCCATGCAGAGTGGGACTACGTTTTCAGGGTTTCTGTGTATGAATGAATTAATTTTCACAGCAATCCCACAAGGTACATGCTATTGTCATCCTTGCCTTATGGTGAGAAGGAAGAGGCACAGAGATGTCAGATAACCTGCCCCAGGTCACATAGCTAAGATGTGGAGGAGCCAGGATTTGAATCTCAACATTTGACTCTGTGGCCCTAATCTTTGTTTTGTGATACAGTTTTTCTCTTTAAATGCCAGGTGGTGACAGTCCTACCTATGCACACGGCTGTGTGAGAGAGAGCAGGGACACTGTGCTTAGCTCAGTGCCAGCACCTTGGAAATATTCTGTCCTTCAAATTTGCCTCTTGTCCCAAATGTCAGAATTGGTTCCCAAATCTTGGCACATTCAAAGACAATCAGAATGGAAGCCACATGCTTGCTCTGACGTTGCTTCCATTGCCAAAGTCTTACCCTCCTGTCCCTGCTGCTGTTTCTAACTTAAGAAAACCAAACTTTGTCCCTTGCACCGGAATGACAAGCAGCAATAGTATTTGGTATACAGAGACTTATTTTTTAAAGAGACAGGAAATGTATGTCTGGTATGGGGAAAGGCTACAATGTGGCTCTTGATACCTCAAAGTGAAGAATTTCTGAATTTGGCATAGTGGGTGACCAGCCTGTTTCCACACTCCCACCCATGGACCCTAAAGCAAAACCAGTTAATTGCTAGACTTTTCATATATTCATAGCTTGTAGTCAGTCTTTCCACCAAGAGGAGAACAATGTTGGGGAAAACACACAGTATCAGAGGAAAGTTGTACCATCTATTAAGTATATCATCTGGACTTCATTTGCAAGTATGCATAAGTTCTTAATCTTAAGTATAATAGACACTAGATGACCTCTAGACTTTGAGGGAAAAAATACAAAGTACAAAAGAGAAGAACCAACAGATGGAGCTAATGCCAGAGAAAACGGAGATGGCTTAGAGAACAGAAGAGGACTTCAATTACTTTCAGTTGGTATCCTCAGAAGAATTCAAGACACTATTATAGTTGTAAAATAACTGCTGCTCTAAAAAAGAGAGAAATCAAAGAACAAGAAAGAATTTCAGTACTTTTTACTACGGTAAAAAGTATTTCAGTAAAATACTGGAGGATAACATTGAAAAAGATCTTTATGCTAGTGAGGCAAAAGACAGACAGAGGACACAAACAAGTTAAGAAACAGAAAAGATTGCATCAAGAGATATAGTTCCAGAAAGAGGTAACAGACGTGAAGAAAAGGAAATAATCAGTTTTCAAAGTTCAGGAAAGATAACCTTTAAAAAAACCGAAAGAGCCCACTAGCTTTCAACAAACAAGTAAAAAAAAAAAAAAAAACCCACACTTCAATATTTCTTCATCTGATTTCAAAGCTTACAAATACAGAGATTGAGAGAGCTTCTGGAGGAGAAAACGTGACCAACAAAAAAGAATCAAATTTCCATGTGATTCTTGTCAACAGCACTGGTTCCTGGAAGAGAAAGGAGCAATACCCTGTAACTTCTAAGGGGGAAATGATTTTAAGTCTGTACCATTCCAGCCCAGCGATCACAGAATACTTTTCGAGCATGGAAAACTTCAGAAATCTTACCTCCCATGCAGCTTTTCAATCAAAACAAAACACACCAAAACCAAAACAAAAAACCCGAGGATATCCTTTTCTTATTAACAAAATAAAAGAATTGAAGAAGGGGAAAAACATAGGATCTATTTATCTAGTGAGTATCACAAAGAAGCAACCCAGCAACATCTGGGTCAAGCAAGGACAGGTGTCAGATAACTCTAAGAAGGTTTTTCAAGATGAAACTGGATTTAACTTGGCAAGTTGTATGAGTTCTCAATATCTTATGCACATGGTTTTTCAAATATGTACTTTTTTTCATTACAAAAAAGAAAAATTTAGAAATTTCAGGAAAATCAAAACTACCCAAGATCATGATCCAAATATGAAGTCAACTGAAATACGACATGATGAGAGTTAATTCTATGGATAGTTTTCTTTCGTCGCACTTAGCATCTTTTAACACTCCTTACAAGAGTTTTCAACATTTTAGAGAAATACCAAGGAGTGCACCTGCTGATTGTCTGGTCAGAGTGTGTTTAGTTTTGTAAGAAACTAACTGTCAAGTGAAGGTGACCATGCCATTAGCATTCCCACTAGCAAAGAAGGAGCATCTGGTCCCTTCACATACTTGCCCACATTTTGTGTAGTCGTCTTTGGGATTGGGCTGTTCTTACACGTGTGTGGTGGTATCTTATTTTATTTTGCCTTTCCCTGATGACATATTATTGGGAGCATCTTTTCATGTGTTTGTTTGCCATCTGTTTGTTGTCTGGTAAGGCCTTTGGTCCCCCCCTTTTTTTAAATTGGGTTGTTTGGTTTCTTACTGTTGAATTTTAAAAGTTCTTTGTATATTCTGCATAACAATCCTTTATCGGATATGTCTGTTGCCAATATTTTGTCCCAGCCTGGGCTTGTCTTCTCATTCGCTTGATGAGTCTGTTTTTATTGCTTCCCCCACCCCCTCACCCAGTATTTTGGTTATTTGGTCTTGTTATTTTGCCTGTTATTCTACCGAATATTTTTTTAAAGATTTATTTATTTATGCTTACAAGAACTGGGGTACAGGCCAGAGATGAGGAGGGTGAGAGGATTCACTAGAGAGAGTGGGGAGCAGACAGGTAGATCTGCTGAAACACACTGCTGAGAGGAGCAGCGGGGGAAGCAGGAGAGGTCTGCTGTGCCATGTGGGTTGCTCGCTGGCTGGCTGGGGATTGAACTCGTGCTGCAGTAGCTTGATAGTGCTGTCTTTAACCCCTGCACCACCAGGGAGGCCCTCTACCAAATAAATTTTGACTGAATTATAGATGTGAAATAAAATTGTACAGGTGACCTGAAGCTCGGATGACCTTTTCTTCCAGAGATGCCAGCAGGTGCACCTGAACCCAGACTAAGATGAAGCGGACTCCAGTCTTGGGAAAGACGACCTCTTTTGGTTTGTCTCCGCTCCGAGGGCTGTCCTTGTAGAGAACAGTCGGCTGTTCTCCAGGGCCGCTCTCACCTCATGTCCCTAAGGCCCAGGGTGGGCTCTTCTAGCCACGCAGCTTGCGAGATTTCTGCTTAGCCTCGTGGACTTGGGCTGTCACTTTCTGCTTCTCTGACGCTTGGCCTCATGGTCTCTTATCAGCAACTCTAAGAATTGGCAGCAACAATGTGAGAGTTTCCATATATTTTTTACATGCTTTCCCCCAATATTTTACACACACATACACCACTGCACTCTTGTCAAAACTAAGAAACGAACACTATTTTCTCATTAATTTGCTTTACAGAAAATTACTGGACGCAATCTAGGATATCGTATTGAATCTAGCAAATGCATTAAAAAAAATCCAACTCTTTAGTTATTCTTGGCAGGAGGGTTGGTCTGTTAAGAGCCGTACCTAGAGGCAGAGCGCCTATTCACTGGTTTAAAGTTTTTATAATTAACTTGTGGGAAAGGCACAGAAGACTTCACGTTGGCTATGCGCATCACAAAGGTAACCAACAGAATAATGAAGAAATATGACCAGCAAAACCCTGGGAATAGAGGTTAGTACAGGCTAATGTTTAGTACAGGCAGCTAATGTGCTCCCTTTTTATAGAGGCGAGTACTGTGGGGCTCTTAAATCCTGTCACTGAAGTATAAGAATCATGATGAAAATGATAATAAAAAAAAATAGTAAGAATTGGCTATCTTGGGCCTCTCTGGTGGTGCAAGGGGTTGAGCACAGCGCTGTGAAGCTATCTGTAGCCTCTGCAACGCGAGTTCGATCCCCGGCCAGGGAGCTACCACATGGCGCAGCAGACCTCTCCTGCCTCACCTGCTGCTGCCCTCAGCAGTGTATTCAGTCAGTCTGCCTGTTCTGTTCCCCACTCTGTCTCTGGTGAATCCTCTCATCCCCTACACCTCTGGCTTTTTCCCCAGTTCTTATAATCATAAATAAATCTTAAAAAAAAAAAATGGCTATTTCTGTGTAAAGGGAAAGTTGTGAGGCATGTTGATTTTGCTTTTATCTGAAGCTGATTTGTTTTAAGTTTGTCTTATTTTAACCACACGAAGCAGGCACTGTACTGACTTTAACAATGCCTGTCACACAGTTTAAGTGGAAAAACAGCGACAACACAGTGTGTATAGTGTATATGTATGTGCATGAAAACCGTGCGTGTGCACGTGTGTGGCATGATTTCAGAAACACACGTGTGCTCTTGTGCTTCTTTTCTTCTCCTGAGGAGACTTGCCAGGTTGACCTGCTGTCCCAGAGTGGGGCTGAGAGACACTGTGTGCGCCTGGAGAAACGTGATCTGGTCTGAACCACCTTGCCCTCTGCTGCCGTCGTGGAGGTCAGGAAAGAGAAATAGTCATTATAAATTTCTCATAGTGATAAATATCAGAAAATAAAGAAATAGTATCTCCAGGTTTGGAGTGACAATAAACATTAACCTAGATTCCATAGTAGAAAACTCTCTGACATTTAGGATTCGAGATAATATACTGTCCTGTTCACACATACAAAACCATAGATTTAACTCTCTAGGACTTCTGCAGAGCAATAACGGTGTACCGCAAGAGAAAAAAATGACCCCTGAGGGAAAAGGCTGGATGCAAAAAAGGTGGTGAACGATGAAAATAACAGCTATTGGTAATGAGATTAATCATTCTAAAAACATTTTTTTCCTGTTTAACTGAAGGTGCCAGAAGAAAATTTAAGGTTATTTGTTTGCAGGATGTAGTTAAACAGTTCTTATGTTTTGGGGAGGAGGTTAAAGTCATTGAAACACTTTAGAATTAGGATAATATATGGTTAATTGTGATTATTAAATATATGGGTAACTGGGATAATAATAGAATTAACAGCTTAGCTTTAACAAAATCTATAGAAGAAAAATAAAGGAGTAAAGAAAACCAATCATCCTGAAGTGGGTGGGAAAGGGGGAATAGACAGAGGCAAATGTGACTCTGTCATGGCTGCAAAGTCCCCTTTGCCCTGTAAAATAAATGAGTTATGTAGACAGGTCAGGGCTAAAATATGGACACTGCCGGTGGCTACCCCAGGCCATTCAGCCTACCCGAGTCCATAAAAAAGGCCCTGAGGTGAGAACACAATTGAATGTTCCAGGAGGTCAAGGTCGCTTGGAGTGAGGATGGAGGGCAGGAGGATGGAGGCATGGAGGGCAGGTGGTGATAGGTCATGAAGGGCCTAGTAGACCACACTAAGGGCCTGAGCTGTCTCTTTATAGGATCTGAGGGTGTATAGTCACGGGCAGCATAATGATGTTTTGGTTTACGATGGACGGCTTTTACCATGGTGGTTGATGGAGGCTAAGACTAGAAAATTGGGAAGGAGGCATTGCAAGACCAGAAACAGGAGGTGGGCGTGGACATGATGGACCTAGCTGTTAAGCCAGCTCTAGAAATGAAAATCCTTAGGCGCCAACTGCTGTTGCCCATGTCAGCATGTTCCAGCCAGCACCGGAGGTGGGAGACAGAGATGGAGGCTGTCATAGGCACCTGGCCTTTCACATCTGCCTACTCATCTAATTTATCCAGTAACAGTTAGCAATTCCACAAAGGCACGAGCCCTTTCAAAGAGAACATTCTAGCAGGGGGACTTCTGTCCTGGAAGATGCTCCCCTGCTCCCTGTGTCTGTGCAGGCATCCTTTCCTTTCCTTTCTTTCTTTCTTTTTTTTTTTTTTAAGATTTACTTATTTACTTATAAAAGAACTGGGGTACAGGCCAGATGCGTAGGAGGGTGAGAGGATTCACCAGAGACAGAGTGGGGAACAGAACAGGCAGACTGATGAAATACACTGCTGAGGGGAGCAGCAGGTGTGATAGGAGAGGTCTGCCGCGCCATGTGGGACCCTCGCCGGCCGGCTGGGATTGAGCTGGCGCTGCAGAGGCTGCGGACATCTTCACAGCGTTACGCTCAGCTGCCTGTGCCACCAGGGGAGGCCCTCCTTTCTTTTTAAGTGATAATCCTGTCCTTTGGATATAACTAAACATCTCTGCCTCATGGGAAACTATCCTCATGGGAAACTTGCTCTATGCCCCTGAAAGGGTTGCTCTGGGGAAACTTTTCTCAGAGGGAACCCAAGGACCCAGCTCTCTGAACCCCATATCTCTGCCAACTGACATCAGTGCCTATCTATAGCTTAAGTGTGTCATTGTGCCTACTAGTAAGTACAGTAGATCCTTGAACAACTGGGGGTTAAGGTCACTGATCCTCCACACAGTTAGAATCCCTGCATAACTTTTGACTCCTCCCAAACTTAACTGCCATGTCCGCTGTTAACTGGAAGCCTTCCCTGGGACAGGAGCCGCTGATCAGCGCAGGTGTGTGGTCTCTGTAGACAGCGTGCATCCTCCCAGAGAAAAGAAATGTTACTGAGAAAATCCTGAGAAAGAAAGAACACGTTTCCAGCTCTAATTTATAGATACTGTGTGTAAGAAATCCAGTTATTAGTGGCCTGCCCAGTTACATTCGTCTCCCTTGAGCTGACTGCTCTCTGACACACTTGCTGGCCGAGCTGCCTATGGAGGCATTGTGCTAAGCCACGTGTCACTGTAGTTTAATACCCGTGACTTTAACCGGGAGCCTGTCTTTCTGGGTCCAGAGATGCTGGTTCAGCAATTCTGAGGAGAAACCCCAGAAACTGACATTTCCTGAAGCATCCCAGGTGATTCGAGTTGGTACCTCCTGCCCATGGCAGCTTTGGGAAGGGGCACGTGACCCGATCGGGGGGTGAGTTTTGTGAAGCTGCTTCTGTGGACGTGGTCCTGGTGGCTGTCATCCCTACCTCGAGGGAAGCAGGGCCAAAGGACACATGGGGGGCAGGGGGTGGCTATCACTGAGCAGGAGTCAGCAGGCCCTGAGTGTGCCCGGTCGCCTCGGGCAAACCTTCCCATGCTGTCTAGGCCGGCCCGGGTCTGCACCTCCTGGGGTGGTCTCCTCAGCTGCTCCGTGGCGTCCACGGTGGATGGAGAACTTGGCTGGCGAAGTGTCTCTTGTTCTGTCCCTGTATGACAGTGAGTCCTGTCAGGTGGACTCGGGTGAGAGGCGATGTCTTCCTTCAGGTGCTCGGACGCTGCGCAGGAAGCGCTCCTGGGTGGGGGAGTGACCGGGTTCGGGATGTGCTAAAGGGCTCAGTGAGAAATCAAGTCGTGGCCATGCCTGGTCCTTGTTCCTGGGAGCCCCTCTCAGTCAGGGCTGTGGGTGACTTCAACTTTCTCGGGCCGCATTCTGTTGTGTTCTCCACCCTTCCTTGGCCCTCTGTCAGCTTAGGAAAGGCTGTGTACTTGGGTGTTTATTTACATTTTTTTTTTTTAAATTTGTTGGGCCTCCCCTGGTGGCGCAGGCAGTTGAGCGAAGCGCTGTGCAGCTGTCCGCAGCCTCTGCAGCGCTGGTTCGATCCTGGCCAGCTGGCAAAGGTCCCACATGGTGTGGCAGACCTCTCCTGTCGCACCCGCTGCTCCCCTCAGCAGTGTATTTTGTCAGTCTGCCTGTTCTGTTCCCCACTCTGTCTCTGGTGAATCCTCTCACCCTCCTGCGCATCTGGCCTGTACCCTGGTTCTTGTATAAATAAATAAATAAATAAATCTTTTTTTAAAAAAAGATATGGGTCATCTCCCTGGCGGGGGATTGAACTGGTGCTACAGTGGCTGCGGATTGCTTCATAGTGCTGCATCTTAACCCCTTGCACCACCAGAGAGACCCACCTTTATTTAGATTTCTATTAACTAGATGCAGGTCTTGCAGCTGTGTTCTCCCGACCTCTGCTGATACCTTAGGCGGCAAGGGCTAAGGGCTGACCCGGCTGACCTGCAGGAGGAGTGACTAGTGAATGATGCAGGTGGCAGAGAGCTTGGGCAGGTCCCGACCACATAATGCTTGGGCATATTGTCAAGAGGTGCAGGTAACAAACCTGCTCCCTCACTGCCAAGGTCTCCCAAGTTTCTGGACAATAGTTGCAGCAGGCAGCACCCAGCCTGCAGTCAAGTGGCCCTTGGAAGGATCAGTGATGGGCAAACAGGCTCTGCAGGCAGAAGGGACATCTCCTAGGTCATTCAAAGACCCTTCCTGTTTAAATCCAATTTGAAAAACCCGGATGCCATCCCAAACACAAAACACAGGCCACGTGGGAAACAGAAAAGTAGTAAGTTTTCGTCCTATCCTTTGTAGTAAAGCTGCTTGGCGCTGGCTGTGCTGTGGGACCTGGTGTGACGTCAGCTTGCCTGGCGCAAGCGTGGCCTGTGGCCTGCCCAAGACACCGCATCTCACTGGGAAATGCAATGTTCGTGTGGGTCGTTGGACTGTTTCCTGGTTGAAGGTGTGACTCTCCACCCCGCCCTTCCCAAATCCTGGCCCACCCCTTGACCCACCTTGGGCACCTTGGTTACTCTCCTAAGTGCCCAGGGATTTGGGAACCGGGCAATTTGGGAGATTTGGATCGAGACCCCAGAAACTGTGATGGGGTGGCGCGTTCCTTCATTCTGCCGGCCTGGAAAATTGAGCCTGAAGCCTGTTTCTTTGCAGTGACCTTGGGGGTGGTGTCACATTGCTGATGTCCCACGGGGGTGGAGGTTAGCTTTGTAGCCTGCGACGGCCAAGTCCTTTCTTTCATGGCATGTGCGGCGGGTGGTGCAGTGGCTTTGCCGTCTGGAGGCAACAGAGTGTGGTCTTCACCAGACGGAGCAGGCGAGCGTCCTGGTAGATAGGATGGATGCATACCTCTGGGGGCAGGTGCGTGCGTGTGTGTGTGGAGAGAGAGAGAGAGAGAGAGAGAGAGAGAGAGAAAGAGAGAAAGAGAGACAGATAGACAGACAGACAGACAGAGAGATACAGAGAGATGGGGGAAGCTGCCCCTGAGAGTTAGAAATCAGATTACCCCAAAGTGGACACCTGGAAAATCCTCTGCCATTCGGCTCATTGCTCCTCAAGAATGACATGATGGAGCTAGAGAAGATCCAGGAAAGGACAGCTGAATTAATTGAAGAGTTGGAATGGTTTTTTTAAAAAAAAATTATTTTCGGATTATTAAAGTAATATTTCATTATGGGAAATTTGGAAAATACTCAAGGTAACAAGAAAATAAAATTATATATTATCTTAAATCTCAGCGGTAACATTGTTTAACTTGTTTCCTTTCTGTCTTTTTTCTATGCACACAAACATGCATGTGTTAAAATTGGTGTTCAGGTATTTATTCATAAGTTAGGTTGTCACATTATGAGTCCTTTTGATACATGTTTCATGTCCTATTTGATGTTTCTTTGTTATTAAATATTTTTTGAAATGTTTTCATGGCTGTATAATATAGCAGTTGATGGGTCTACAATGTTGTATTTGACTACAATATTATTTAGATTCAGTTTATTTTTAATGTACATTGAATAAATTATTTATATGCTTACTTTTTGTGCGGTAAAGTGTTTTCTACCTAAACCTTCATGATCATCTTTGATTATCTCCTTAGGCTCAGTTCTCAGAAGCAGAATTATGGGATGAAAAGTTTTGAACATTTTTGAGGTTTTTGCCAGATCACAGTAGAGATGCAGAAAATGAATTTAGGGGTCAAGGACTTGTCAGCACGAAAAGTTAAATGCCAAGTGGAGACATGGATGAAGTCCATGGCAGCACAAAGGGTTTCAACTGGTCAAGTAGAGATTTGCCAGCCAAATCCTGAAATATTTTTATAATTCAGTGGGACATAGCTTTGGAGTCAATTTGAGTAAGGTATGATTTACCCCGTGGTGGTGTGTGTATGTGTGTGGGGGTGGTCTGTATAATTACTTGTCTTGAAAAGTGGTAACTAGCTAAAATATACACTAAGATTTTAGATAGTGGTATGCGAATGGAAGGGTGTTTGGTGGGCCTATCATTTTGAGGTAGTGCTGTCAAGCACCCGGAATTGAAGCACAGACATGAGACAGTCGTCTCAAACGTACATTTGGGCCACATGGCATGGTGCTGACTGAAGGGATTGAGGGGTCGCGGCAGTCTTGACCCTTGGAACAATGATAAAGGGCCCTTCTAAGCTTCCAGAAATGGCTTCTGGAACTCTGAGGGGGAAAGCAGGGACTGGTCTTAGGCACTCTTTTCTGTTATTTGTGGAGGTGGGGGCTGTCTTTGGTGAGTCACCTTGCAGATAAGATTGCGGATCAGCCCTGGCTTCTGAGGCAGAAGTGGCTGATGGGCACTGGTGTGTCGCATCTCCGTTAGCCGTGAGCGCTGTCCCGGGCTGGGTCAGGGCTGGGCACTTCAGGTTATTTTTTCAATGTGAGGGGTTTGGTGGTTTCCCTTGTGGGATATAGAGATGGAGGAGATAGAGGAAGACAGAGGGAGAAGAGGGAGATAGAGGAATCAGGGGAAGCTTCTGGAGGACAGAAGCGCGTTAAGCACCAGTTCCATATTTGCTGGAATTACTTCACATTTTACATCAGTTTTCTCCCTCCCTTCCCCCCTTTCCCCCCCTGCCTTTCCCTCCCCCTCCCCTCCTTCTTTTTCACTGTGGGACGTCTCTGCAGTGTAATGAACAGTGTGTGGAGAGTGGAAGTGCTGTATTCAAAGCTGGGTTTCCTCCAACAGTTTCTACTGTTATTACAAAATAAAACCTATTTTTTAAATAAAAATATTATAAATGTTTCATAGCAAGAATAAATACAAATTATAAGTTGAAATCTACAAATAGTAAAAAATTAAATATGTTCACTTTGAGATCATTTTCTCTAAATTTTCCATATTGTGGGCAGGATGAGGGCCCAGGTAATACAGGCTCTGGGAAGCCAGGAGCGGGAAGGTCTTTTTTCTGAAGAAATTCAAAGAAATAATCACAGAAACCAAAGGAAACTCATCATCCTGCAAATATAGGCTCTTTGAAGCAGCTGAGTCCAGGGAGGCTTCTGCAACTGCTGGCTAGAACGGGGAAGAAACAGGCGCGGAGGTGACGGTCACTGAATGCAGTCCAGCTGGGCCTGGCCAGCAGGTCTCCCTATGACTAATATTATGTGTTTGTCGCTTGGAACCTCTCTGCCCTTCATGCTCATCCTCACCTCCATCCTTTGGGGTACTGTCACAAACAGGAAGCCTCCTGGGCGATTGGGGAGACTTGGACACAGACTTCACCACCCATCACTGCCACCAGCACCCACAACACAAAGCTAACCCAGGGCTGGTCTCAGTGGTCACAGGCAAATGCAGTTCTGGGCTCTGGAAGCTTCCATCTAAGACCAACACCCACAGCGCTGATAAGACGTGCACATGCTATTGGGCATCTGTGCTCCTTACAGATCACCACTGCCCCACGGCGCCCTTCAGGGCCTGGCCACACTGGTCCTGAGGCGCTGTCAGATGGCGTGAAGAGGGTCCATCATGCAGCTTTCGCTGCATCCTCATAGCTGTCATCTGCTCCCACCTGCCAGAATGGCCAGAGTCCATCAGGGTAGAGGCCTTTGCTGTGTTACTGCCCGCGGCTTGGACACTGGTGCGCAGTGTGGACTCTCTCCTGAGTAAACGTGACTTGGTGTATTGCTCAGTGGTGTCTGTCCACTCATACTTAAGAACGTTACATCTCGGGCCTCCCCGGTGGCGCAGTGATTGAGCGCCGGGTTGTGAAGCTGCCCACAGCCTCTGCGGCGCCGGTTCGATCCCCGGCTGCTCCCTGGTCACCAGAGGAGGGTCCCACATGGCGCGCAGACCTCTCCTGCTGCCCGCTGCTCCCCTCAGCAGTGTACTTTGGTCCTTCTGCCTGCTCTGCTCCCCGCTCTGGCTCTGGTGAGTTCTCTCACCCTCCCGCACTTCTGACTGTACCCAGTGCTTGTGTAATAAATAAATAAAAATAAATCTTGAAAAAAAAAAAAAAAGAACGTTACATCTCTCTTAGAATGGGCTGGTGCCTCCCTGCTGGGCCAACCTTCTGACACAGGTGCCCGTGTGAGCGTCCTGGGTGGATGGACAAGGAAGCTGAGGCTGCCTCGCCATCCAGTGTGGAGCTGGGGTGTGGCCCAGGCCGTCAGTGTGCCCCTCTTGTCCCTGTGGTCCCATCTCTTCCAGGGGACCTGGGCCCAAGGGCTCAGGGTACATCCTGTGGCTGTAATCAGGGCCAGGAGCCACCAGCCCCTTCCTCTCTACCCTGAGGGTGCCCTCCCTTTCCACCTTAGTCCAGCTGGATTCCTGGTGTCTCTATAGGCTCTTCCTGTGAGTCAGGCAAACATCTTAGCTTCTCACCTTTAGGGGAGAGAAGACAGCGCGCACATAGTATAGAAGGAAGGTGGGGTCACCCCGAGGCAGGGACATCTCTGCGCCAGGAGCAGAGGACAGCCTGTGGCTGGGTCTGGGGGCCTCAGGGCAGCGCGCAGCTCCTACTAAGACAGGAGGGCACTGAGAAGCCTTTTCAGCCACTGCTTGAGCCGCAAGCTGGCGGAATCCTCCCTCTGGTGCTGGCGGGGGCCCTTCGCCCTGGGTGTCTGCAGTAGCATCTGGCGTATGGCCACTGACCAGCGAGCCTGTCTCTTCCCCTGGGAGATGGGCTACAGGACCTGCTGGGCCGGGCTTGTCCAGGTGTGACAGCAGGTTGTGGCGCTGTGGGGTAGCCCTTGGCTTCTCCAGTGTGGCCATGCCTGAGGGGTAGCCATGCCTGCGGGGTAGCCTCGCCACACTGTTTCCCGGCTGCCTGGTACTGGTATGCTGTGGTGGTCACAGTCTCCTGCACTGGCCAGGGCTTGAGGGTCCTCTGCCTGCCCGCCCGCCCGGCCGCTGGGGAGCCACCTCAAATCTTCCTTTCCCGATGGATGTTTTCATCCTGGTGAGTGATGGGCGGAAGTGAGTGTGCGGGCGACTGTGGAGAGAGGAGGGCACCAGAAAGGAGTGGCTGCAGGGCTGCTGGAAGAAGGCTAGGAAGGAAGTCCAGGTGTGTCCTTCTGGGTATAGCTGGCGGGCACCCCTCACTGTGTCCCGCCTGCAGGGACACCAGCCCCTGCAGAGCTGGAGCAGGGGTGACTGCCTGAGCCCTGGGGCTGACAGACGACCCACAGGGAGTACAGATGGAGTGTCCAGACACTTGCTGCTCAGGGGACTTGTCAGTTAGGTTTGGTGGGAGGCACATCCACAGGGAAGTCGTGCTGGGTGGGCTGCGGGAGTGAGCGTATTGTGTTTTTGTTAGAAACCTTGAAAGCTCTAATTACCTACGCTCTAATTAGGCTTGTTTCTTGTAGAAAGCACAAGACTTCAGCTTATTCTGTACTTGGCTCAACATTTTTGTTTTCATAATCAGGTGATTGTTTGTAACTCTTAGTTAAACTCAGTGGAAACCCCCAGAAATGTTTTCAATCTAGCAAATATTTTAGTGAGCACTTACTATGTGTCAGTATGGCTTAGTATTTAAGAGCCGAGGCCCCAAGAGCTGAGCTGTCGGCCTGTGGCTGGCTGGGCTATGCACCTAATTGTGACCCTGGACATGCCACCCAATTGCTCTCTGCCTCAGCTTCTCCACCTGTGAAATAGGTATATAAAGGCACCATCTCATAAGGTGGTGGTGGGAATTGAATGAGACATACAGGTGCTGCGTACAGGTCAGCCCTTGTGTCCTGCCTCCTGGGCCTCAGCTGGATGCAGAGTCAGACATACCAAGTCCCTGGCATCCGGATCTGCAGCGGTGGAGAAGCTGGTAGCCAGGAATGAGTAGGCGGGAAGAGTGGCACTTGGGAGGGAGGGGCAGAGTAGCTTTGGGAGTTACTGTCAGTCCAAGCGATGCTCTGGGTATTTTTCTTTAATCAACATGGACTCATTCGTTCACTGAGGGGTGCTCCTCCTCTTCCTGGCCCAGGTAAATCCTCCCCTCAGGGGCAGCCCAGTCACACCTGCTTCCTCCACTGCGGCAGGGCTCCCTGTCCCCTTGGTGCCTGGCCAGTGTGGGGGCTGCCCTTCAGGGGTGCCCTGTGCAGGCTCTTGCCTTTAGGATGGAGCTGCTCTGCATTCCGCTGTGACCCGTGGTATCAGGACAGATGCAGGCACCGGAAATGGCCCAAGCAGATGCTGTGCATGCAGATGCTGTTCATGCTGCTTGGGCCATTTCCGGTTCCTGTGGGCCCCAGGGCTGTGTGGGTAACAGGACTGGGATGGGCTAAAGCAGGGGCCAGGAGGGGAAGATCATTCCACCAGCAGTCTCTGCTTGCTGTGGGGGCAGCCCTGGGTCGAGGTCACTGGGGGTAGCTGCTGACATGGAAGAAAGATTCCTGGGATGTGAACAAGCTTCCGGGGTGGCTCCGAGGAGACCCCTGCCCAGAGACAGGCCCTGTGGCTGCCTTGAGCCCTTCCTGGTTGGTTTCCACACTGTGCCCCTCCTGCGACCCCCACCCCCTGGGCTCTCAGGGCCCCCCACAGTGCATTGTCCAGGCTGGCTCTGGGCAGAGGGGGCGAAGAGGGAGGTGGCAATGACTAGCAAATTGGGGGCAGATTTGGGGATCACAGAATCACAGAATGATGACTGTGGAAAGCATTTTATTGATGGGCTCACCCAGACCTTTTATTTTGTAGGGGCAGTAGCACAGCTGGAGCAGTCAGGGGCTGCCGCCCAGGTCTTACCGCGGTGGGGGCTGGGCCCCGCTGGAAGGCAGGCCTGCATCTGTCCAGTCACTGTGC
Source organism: Talpa occidentalis (assembly GCF_014898055.3). Lineage (NCBI taxonomy): Eukaryota > Metazoa > Chordata > Mammalia > Eulipotyphla > Talpidae > Talpa > Talpa occidentalis. The sequence goes on along the minus strand of NW_023605194.1, from coordinate 69,488,965 downwards.
CCCTTCCTCTGGCCATCCTGCTCTGGCACCTTTGGTCACATCTGCCCACTTGCGCTTTGAGTGATTCTGTCACTCAGGTCCCACTGAGGAGGTTGGCCCCGTTTGCGGTAAGAGCACGTCAGAGAGGAGGACGGGACTGGCTGGGGGTCACAGCCAGCTGCCCAGTGCTGGTGATTAGTATCTGTGTCCTCATTGCTTGTTCACCATACATGGAGGAGAGGCCCCCTGGCAAGCAGATGCAGCTCAGGAAGGAGGCTGTCTCTGTAGGGGTTTTTTTTTTGGGTCTTTGCTGGAGCTCTGGAGCTCTTACCCCGCCCCTCCAATACTCCCCTGGAAAAAAAAAGGCTCTCTGGGTGTGTCACAAGGAGGCCTTGGTCATGAATGAGCTCCCTGAGATCTTCTCATCTCCAGCTATACAGACAACTTGTTCTGACATCCCTCTTGGGCTAGAGGTGCCCAAGCGTGGCCGCTGGAGCAGCACCTGCCTTCGAGCAGAGAAGCCCAGAACACCGGAGGAGTGGCTCATCCTGTTTGGACTCCGGCTGGGGTGAATTCAGCCATTTAATGCCAGTGAGCCAGGGCTTCATCCCCATAGGTGACGAAGCCCAACCCAGGCCAGTGGACAGGCACAGCGTGTTGTGCATGTGTGGAAGGACACGGAGATCGCCTCAAGGCAGAGCAGCAGGACCTGATCTCGAGGACCCCAACTCAACGTTCCCCTCTCCCCTTCTTGGGACATCAGTGAAATCTACTTGCCTCAGCTGCTCTTGGGCTCGGGCCCCTTTCCTCTGCAGCCTGCCACTCAGCAGGTGTCAGGTCCGCCCTGCAGCCCAGCCCCACAGCCCTCTGGCCAGTCCAGCAGCTCTCGCCTCCAGCTCAGCAACTTGTCTGAAGGGCTCTGATGGGCCGCTGTGTGTGGAGGGTGGAGGGTGGGTTGGTCTCTGGACTGGCCAGTGGGGCCACACCCACCTGTCTTCCTGGGTGATGGGGTTAGGGTTGGGTGCCTGTGGCCATTCACAGCCCCCACAGTCTCCTGGAGGCGGGGAGGGAGAGGGAGGACATGACAGGAGTGGTGGCCCTGACGAGGAGGCTGGGAAGGAATGCTGACCCACAGCATGGCCCCGAGGAGCTCTGTGGTGGCCCAAGTGGTGCTCTGTTCCCCATACTTCAGACCCTGGAGGGGCCAGACAGCGGTGCTCAGTGCAGCCAGCAGGCCAGTGAGTCTGCACTTACCGTTGCTGGCTGGTTCTTGAAACCAGCTGGACAGTAAATGAAACCAGTTTGACCTCAGGCTAATTGATAGAAACACACATTACGTTCCTATGGCCTATTTCTCGTCCTAAAAGCATCACCAAACTCCCCAATAAAGTCCCCCAAACACTTCTAATATGAAACAGCCACTTGCCGTGTACATGTGGACAGAGGCAATAGAGGGGTGAGTGAGTGCAGTCTTTCCTTGGGGGGCACGTAGAGAGTGGTTTCTACACCAGGCTCCTCGCTGCATTGATGGGATGACCAGAAAGTTCCCGGGCAGACAAGAGCCAGGTCAGAGTTTCGTGGAGCAGAAGGGATGATGACAGCTGTGACGGAGCTGCCAACCACAACCACCCTCCACACAGCCTTGCCAGTCCTCCTCTCTCGGATTGGATGGACTCATGAATTTGTCACTGTTGGATGGCAGAAGGGACATCGCTGACTTCTGATTTTGCATTGTCAGTGGCCACGCAGCTCCTTTCTGGTTCACTGGAGCATCTGACCAGGGGAGTCCCTCATTTTGGGAGATTTTTAGAAATATTAATTGAACCTCCCTCACACAAGGCAGCATTCTAGAGACTTTTGCCTTCATAGCTTCTCTGCTAGGTAGGTGCTAGTATTAGTTCCTTTTTACACTTGAAGAAACTGAGGCACAGAGACATTCAGTAATTTACTTGGAATCACACAGCCGGATGTGACAGAGCTCAAGCAATTTGGTGTTGGCCTCTGCCTGTTTTCCTCCTACCTCAGCTGCCCTGTGTAGCTCAACATGTGGTCAGGGGCCAAGGAGAAGAGCACATGGGTGGTTAAGTCCTGGTGGGTACAGCTGTTGCCAGAGTTTCCTGAGCCTCTGGGCCAAGTTTTCCAGGCCAGCCTCCAGAGTCAACAGTTCTTCCCTTGGCTGCTGGTCTCCTGGGGCATAGCTCTGCCTCCTCGGCGGTCACTTACCACCTTCCTCTCCTCGGCCCCGCTCTGCTGCTGCTCTGCTTACACCATGGCAGCACTTTCTCCACATTCCCTTGATCAGCTGGGGTTCAGACCAGCCTTGGAAGAGCAGGAGGTGCTGGACTTTGTCAGGGACGATAGGACTGTAGGGCCTTGGTGCACAGCCCGTGCTGGGTGCCCTGTCCTCCAGCGCCACCACCTACCAGGCGGCTTGGTCTGTGTGGCTGCAAGATGGCGGCTGCACCTGCAGGCAGTGCATCTGTGCTCCAGGCACAGGGTCTGGCAGAGAAGGGAGACCTTGGAAATGGAAGGGGCAAAATGCCTCCCTTTTTTGGGCTCTGCCCCATTTTGGGAGGTGGGAAATATCTCCAGAATCTTCTGCCTGCATCTCATTGACCAGAGCGGGCTTACAGTGCCTCCCCTGCCCGGTGCAGAGGAAGTTAGGCTCAGGACTTCGCTTGCTGCCTCTGTGCTAAAAGGCCAAGGCTTAGCTGGGTGGGGATATGGGTGTTGAGTGCAGGCTTGGCAGACTCTGTTAGTAGAGGCTGGGCTGGTGAACATTTCAGGTCTATGGGCCATGTGGGCTCTGACACCTGCTTGTTCTACCTCCGTGGCATGGAACCGCCACTGGCAAGATGTTGATGAATGAGTGTGGCTGTTTCAGTGAAACATGATTTACCAAAACAGCCAGGGGCCTGGATTTGACCCCCGAGTCAGCGTTGCCAGCCCTGGGCTTAGTGAATCAACTGCTCTATCTGCTATTTGACCCGCATTTCCAGTCAAAATGTTACCCTCACAAGTTGGGGTGCACCCTCCTGGAGAGGTGGGAATGCAGACTGACACTGATAGGACGACTTGGTGGCACCTGGATGACTAATGCTACAGTCTTGTGGAGTGGCCTGTCCCTTCTCCACTGTGTCCCCCCACAAGCCACAGAGATGATTGGGGGGGCACTCATTCCGGGGAGAGAACAGTTGAGGCAGTAACGGAAAACCTGCGGGGTGAGCGGGCATTCAGGCTCCTTGTGCACTATAAATATCCGCATCCCTATTCTTGCTGGTTGTTGGTGCCCAGAGAATAAGCTGACAACAGATGTTTGGGGTGGGGGCTAGAGAAAGCTTCCCTAATTTTCCTAGCCTCACAAAATTTCACATTTGTGTCTGGCTTCACCTCCGCTAGAATATTACCAGCATGGAGACAGTGTGCGTTAGATAATCTCACATCAAACCTTTGTGTTTATCATTAAAAATATGGCAACATCATTGCGGTTATAAACACAGTTACCAAGGAAACCAGTTTATCATAATTAGCTATTTATTCTCTCTTCTTTCTCTCACTCTCCCCCTTCCACCTGAGCTTTCTTTGGGCTGAAAGGTATGATAAGCTGTTATCAGCCTGGGCTCAGTGGCTAATTAGGTTCTAATATTGATTCACAGAATTACACGTCCCTTCCCTGACTGTGCCACAGCGCGTCTGTGCTGGTGACAGACAGGCCCTGTGGCAGCATAGTTGCTTATTCTAAGTGCTTAAATAGTCGCGCAACTGCCCTAAAGCAGTAGGGTAGCAAAACCCAAGAGACAAGAGAACTTTGGTCTGTAAAGACCCGCGGCCCTTTCTCAGGTCAGGAGAGCGCTGCCGAGGGTGTTGCCTCCAGACTGGGGTTTCCCAGTCCTGTGGGGTTTTCTGATTTTTCTTGTCTGTTATGATAGGCGGCATCAACTTGTGCCCACACTCCACACTGATGTTGCCGAGCAGGGGTTGGCAAACTTTCTGGAAAGGTACCAGACGGAAGTGTTGTAGGCAAACAGCTGCAGAATATCTGGAATACGTAGGGAGGTGTGCGCCAATAAAACTTGCTTCACATAAACAGGCCAGGTTTGGCCCACAGGTCGTATATCCAACACCTGCTGGGAATGAACTTGCAGTCAGTCTTCTTGGGGTCAGAGCCCCCACATCCCCTCAGGAGGCTGGTAGGCCCCGATGTGGTCCTACTTGCCAGCCTCTGTGCGCGTCTCTCCCTGCTTGTCAGTCTCCACATACTTGTTGATCTTTCTGCCTGCTCGTTAATTTTTCTACCTGCTTGTAAATCTCTTTCTACTACCTCTTTGTTAGTCCCTCATGAAGAGGGAAGTCTTTTCAGGTGACCCCCTCTGCCCTTGGAGGGTAGATGTGGGGTCAAGAGATGGGGGTGTCAGCCCTGGCTTAGATGCTTAACTGGATATTTTCTCGCTTGTAATCCTGGAGAACAGAGAGAACCGATAGAGACTCAGAGTGGTGAAGGGCTCTGAAGAGGAAGCCACCAAGCTCTCCAGCCACAGGAGTGACTGTTAAGATGTGCAGACCAGACTTGACAGGACTGCAGGATGGGAATGACCATCCAAGGCCATCTTACCTTGACCTCTCCTTCCACCACCCTTGCAGCCGTAGTTGTAGCCCTTGCAGTGGACAGAAGCCCTGTAGTGGACTTTCCAAATAGCCTGCTTCCTCTAGAGACAGTTCTGGTTTTCAGACATTTCTTGCTGATACTGAGCCCATGTTTGCCTTTCTAAATGTTCCACCATTGGTCCTGGATCTGTGCCTTAGCACTTTCCAGAAGATTAATCTCGCCTTCACTTGACAGCTCTTTGAATGTGTCAAGATAGGGGTCAGATCTGCTCATCAGGCCCAACGCTGGTGGTTCTTATAACGACACGCGTTTGGGTCTCTTGGCTGTCCAGCTGTTACAAGTCCCAATTCCTCCGGCCCCTCCTGGGTGCTCTGGCCACGTGTTCCTTGCAGGGCCTGACTCGGAGAGTGCAGCAGTATCTGCATCTCCTTTGTTCTAGATTTAATGCTTCTGTTAACACAGCCGCAGCCACTCGTGACTGTCGCAAGGTACTAGTCTGTGCTGAGTTAAAATTGACTAAGCCTTTAAGTCTTATTGTCATGTAGTGCAGAGCGAGGTTTGCCTCAATTTCCAAGAAATTGTTTCATGCTGGACTCAGCTCCCTTTTATGCAGAATCAGAGCCTCTTGAATTGTGGTTTCCTGTCTTTTTCAGAGCGGATGACTGTCTTAATGAGGACGCTGGCTGATGCGAGTCAAGCCTGTGGGCCAGAACTCGCCACCAGTGCTGCAGCTGAGAATTGTGAAAATAGAAAGTGCTTGTTACTCCAGTGTGTGAATAAAAACGTTGCGTTGAGAAAGTCTAAAGTGAACTCTGCTCAGTGGCTCGCCTGTGTAGACATGTTTTAACTGCCATGGCTGCAGATGCCATTCTGAGTTCTTGATTGGGCACTAGAAACTGGCTTAAAGAGCATAGATGAGAAGAAAATTGTCTCACAAGGAATGAAAGGTATCATGATAATTAGACGCAAATATTTTCCTCAGAGCCTGTCGATGTCCATGTTCTCCTGGAAGCCTCTCCAGCCTGGATTCCAGTGATGGCCCATGCGTGTGCTGCTCTCAGTACAGAGATGTGACCTTGAGGTGCGGGGGAGAGACCTGGTTCCTTTTTCATTGAGATGGAGCTTTGGATGCGAAGCCCTGAACTCAAACAAGTAAATGGTGGCGCTGGCTGCTGGTGGCCCCTCGGATTCCTCGCATCTTACTCACAGGGCCTGGCTTGTTCACGCAGTAGGGCCACCCCTGCGGCTGCACTGGATCTTGCGATTCTAGCAGTTGTCCTGCGTCATGAGGGGTGTGGAAGCTGATGACTTGGTGGCACCTCTAGCCCTTCTGAGTGTGGATTTCTGCTACACAACAGGCAGGAGTCCTTGTGTGTTCTCGCTTCTGTGAGAGGCAGCTGAGCCTCATCCTGAGCAGAAGGAAATTGAATACTGAGAAGATGATTTCTCTGAGAAACAGCTTTTAAGTGTAAGCGCAGACCAAACCAAACCAAAGCAAGCCTGCAGAACTGAGGGTACCAGAGGGGCATGGTGGAGAGCATGGGGTAGGTGGGGCAGGGGCGGCTGAGAGGGCCCAGTGGACCGTGGGGACCTCAGTGGGGACCTCAGTGGTGGGTGTGGTGTGGTTGCACACACCTGAAAGGGGCCAAATATGTACCTCTAAAACACATCCAGCGTTGCAAACCAAAACTCAATAAAACACCTAAGAAATGTGCGATGGGGTTTCTCCTCCACAGGGCCCATGCCCCAGAGCCCCAGTGGGTGCGAGATGCCCGAGGGTGGCAGGCTCCATGCTGGCTGTTTTTCTTGTCCTCGCATGTCTGTGATAAAGTCTCATTGACAAATCAGGCACCATAGGAGGTTAGCTGCAGTAATGAGTGTGGATAGAACATGCTGGAATGAAAGTGAAGTGGTTGCTCTTTCAGAATATCTTGTTTACATACTGGACCACAGCTGACCACAGGTAACTGCACCTGCAGGAAGTGACTCCATGGCCAGGGTTATGGGCGGCGGGGGTTGGGGGTGGGGCACTGTCTTGACTGGGCGAGGCGGTGACAAGGCAGATCCTTAGAAGCTGCCTGCCTGTCTGGTGTTGGTAGAGAAGGTGGTCCAGTTGTAACCAGGAGCGCAAACCTCAAGCTGAGCTCTTGTTTGGGGGAGAATTTCCGAGCGTGGGGTCGTTGTCTCCTTGCCACTCCTGCCCAAGTCCTGAGACCTGAGCCGCCTGAGGTGGGGAATGGGGTGCACTGCTTTGCCTAGAATGACCCTCTGCCTGAGGCCTGCCGTCCTAGTCTGTCAAGGGTCCTATCAATACAAACTTGGTTGACTTCTACGCTGCGGGTAGAGCGGCGGTCCGGTGGTCCCCAGCAGGAAGCGCTGGCATCTGCCACAGCAGGCAGGGTTTACACTGCTGTGTCCCTGGGAGGACGGCGGCCAGCCCTGGTCCTGAAATTGCTGAGCCCCTGGATTGCTGTAGCCGAGCTTCATCTTATCCATGCTGGTTGTGGATGTTTCCATCGTGCTGAGGCGCCGGCCCCAACCCTTGGGCAGGGCAAGGCCGACAGGATCTGACCATTTTGTGGGGTTGGGGGGCAAGGAACAGGGGGTCTTCCAGAGAGTGCAGGGGTGGGGTCCGAGCAAGGCCTCGGTGGCACCCCTTCCTCGACGTATGGGCTCCTTACATCCTGCTGTTGACTTGCGTGCCTCTCCCCGCTGGAGGCATTTTGGGTGTTGAAATCTCTTAGCGAGTTTCTGACACTCAGAGCAGGGGGTGGAGGCGAGGACGCTCCAGCCCCTGAGCCAGAGACACTGCTAGAGCCGGACCCTGAGGCCAAGCGCTGGCAGAGATGCCTGGGCTCTGGATGGGCACTGGACAGGAAGGAGGGTGACCCGGGGGAGAGCAGGCAGGCCCAGTACAGCCTGTGAGTTGGGGTGCTCTGGGGTGCTGTGGGCTGCCGGGACTTTTTTCAGACAAACCCCTTCTCTCAGGCGGAAACTGCCCAGTGCCGCAGCGAAGTAGAATTTGATCCATGTAGACATCTGATCTGGACATTTTTGGCCTGGATTATTTGTTTGGCTGTCTCTACTGATCAAATTAACTGGATAATTGCCAAATCTCTTCTCAGTTGTGCTCCCCTAGGCAGCTGGTACGGCCAGCAGGATGGGGTGGGCCTCCGAGGACCAGCCAGATTACAGCATTAGCACCTGCTTGGCCCACCCAGGGAAGCAGCCGTGTAGTAGGGTGGGGGGCGGGAGCAGGTGACAGGGGCCTCACAGGCAGGAAGACACAAAAGGCCCAGGTAAGCGCCAGCCCTGCTGAGAAGGCAGCGCTTCCCCTGGGTAAGGGAGCTGCTCACCGGGGCACCTGGGGGCATCGCAGGGCTCATCCCTGCATGATGGTATGGGCGATGTGGGCCCAGAAAAGTGGAGAAGAGACAGCGAGAGACGGGGAAGAGCACTTCTTACCCCTACTCGGGTGGGGGCCCAGGCTCCCCTATCTGCACGGAGACCTCGGTCTGTGCTCCGATTGTTTGCAGGGTCCTGTCTCTTCCCCCACGCCTCTACCCCAAGAGTGAGTCTCTATGGGGTTTGCTCGGCTCTGAGAGCAGGCCTGCAGTGCTTGCAGAGCTGGTTGGTCCATGGCTTAACTCAGGGAGACCTACAGCACGTGGGCCCCAGGCACTGGGTCAGGGGCAGGGGCTGAGACACCCAGCCTGGCGGATGAGGAGCCCTGCCCACCTCACAGTAACAGCTCAGTGTGATGAGACAGACGGGTACGTTCTGAGCGATGGTGCAGGCAGGTGTAGAACAGTGAGGAGGCCTGCCCACCCTTGTGGATGCAGAGCGCAGAGGGAGCAGGAGTCAGGGTGGGGCTCGCCAAGTCTTGCCACTGGCGGGCACAAGAGCCCGATGCAGACGGGCCACCACCCTGGGGGCAGCCTCCTGGCTGCTCTCTTAGAGGCCACAAGGTGGCTTTGGGGTAGGGGAGGAGGGCCTGGACTCAGGCTCTTGCACTGTAGCCCCAAAGTGTTTGCAGAGGGGCTTGTCCCAGTTCACACGTGGGTGTCACTGTTTTAAAACCCAACCAATATTTAAAAACAAGGATGCTTCACAGAAAGACTCAGATCCATCTCTGATTTCTCTTTAAAAAACGAGGAGGCCCACTGCTCCTGCGTAAGACTGGCTTGCTGGGGTCCTTGGGGCGGGGGGGGGGGCTCCCATGAGCTACAGCACTTCACCTCCTCCATCCATTTGAACTGCCAGCCTGGGCTGGGGGCACCAGAGTCCCTCCCAAGCAAGGGGATTGGGTGAGAGAATTCTAGTTGACTTGGCTCTGGATGGTGGGTCAGAAATCTTGGGCCGTTGGTCCAGCTCTGTGATTTGGGGCTTGTGCTTGACCTCCTTGTCACTGCAACATAGAGTCTCACTATGGTCTGTGTAGCTCCTGGCACTGCTGGGTAATGGGAGAAGCCTGGGGTGCAAGCCAGTGCTAAGTTGTGGACGGAAAACAAGGGACAGGCCTGCCGCTGCTGTGGCGAGTGAGTGGGTGGGGCCTAGTGTGGGGCCCACAGTGTAGTCTGGCTTATGGTCAGGTGACTCATGTCCTTGTCTTCAGGTCTGTTGAGAAACCCTGAGCAGGTGGGACTGTAGGTATAGGGGGCTCCCGGAGGCCTTTGTCCACAGTCTCCTTGGTCCTCTAGCGCATGAGCAGGCCCTAGGGTGGGGACCGCTGCCTGTGGCCTGCCCGGGCAAGGGGCAGCAGGCTGGGTGTCTGTCCGTATGTTCAGCCAGGTCCAGGCGGTTCCATGGAGCTGACTCTTGATTCATGTCTGCTGGGCTTCTCTCTCAGGCACTTCTGCCTTGTCATTGAGAATAGTTTGGGAACTTCAGACTGAGCGCGTGTCAGCGCAGCTTATTTGGTCTGTAGGCGTTTTTGTTTTTAAAATTCATGACAAGCTTCTTGCAACATGTTTTATTACATTTTCACCACCTGTTCTACCTTGGGGGTGGTTTTAAAATCTGGGACTATCTATCTGCCTTTAAAAAAAAAAACTTTCCTTATTTGCCATTTAAATGTGTCTTGCAAACACACCACACAATGTGAATTTAAATATGGATAAATATATATGTATGTATCTCTGCACCTACTATCCCTCTTGCCCTGTAGCTCGAATGGCTTTAAACTGTTGTTGTAATGATGGAGGTGCACATTTTGCCAGGCTAATTATGGAGTTTTAAATGATAAATTTGTAAAACGAATACATAGTTGGAAAATCCATTGCCAGTGTAGAGTGCTATCTTCCCGAACATTAGTAGTGGAACATGTATGGCAATATTTAATCCTCTAAGAACAGAAACCCTTGAGAGCTTTCTGACTCCTTGTAGCCTTCCCCAAGCGGAAAGGAAGAAGCAGTGTGGCCATTTCCACAGGTGGGGAAGCTGGGTCTGCACAGTGTGGATGGGCGGGGGTCCATCAGCAGAAGCTAACATCTGTGTTCTTGTTTGCTGTGCCTTCCTGTGCTGACCAGGACAAGGGCCACGCTACAGTGTCTCACCTCCCTTGTTCTTTCCCCAGACATACAGTGCCCAGCAGCCAGGGGCCACAGTGGTCTCATGTAAGCCCCATGATCTAACTGTGCCTGAATCTGCACTTTTAAGTTATTGAATCAGTAAATTACCTTTGGCCATCTGCTACTTGAAACTAAGGAAAACCAAAGCAAACCAAGAACCAACCTCTGTGATCAGAGGTATCTTTTTTTTTTTTTTTAAAGATTTATCTATTCATGCACACAAGAACTGGGGTGCAGGCCAGAAGTGAGGGCAGTGAGAGGACTCACCAGAGACAGAGTGGGGAACAGAACAGGCAGATTGACTGAAATATACTGCTGCGGGGAGCAGCGGGGAGTAAGGAGAGGTCTGCTGCACCATGTGGGTAGCTCCCTGGCAGGGATCAAACTCGCACTCTAAAGGCTGCGGACAGCTTCACATACTGTGTCTCAACCCCTTGCGCCACCAGGGAGGCCCCAGAGTTATCTTTTAACATATTATGTACTTAGACTTGTCATAAACTATCTGAGCTGAGTATGGTTACTTCTGTTTTTGAATAGATTTAAAAGACCCAGATGTCCACATGGAATATCTGGTTGCTTAGAAAACCAGGCCCGTAGGTATGTGAGGCTCAAAGAATCAAACTTCACTCACAAGAAACCAAAAAGTATCTGTTGTATTTTTTGTGAGATCACTGGGAAATGTGTGAGGGCCCAGACTGGCGCCCTGTTGTGACCCATGTGCTGAGATTGTCCAGGAGGATGCTGTTTGTGACATTCAGGTACAGCCCCTCCCTTGATCGCCATGGAAACTGGGGCTTCCTAAGGGCAGCCAGAGAGCCCCGTGTCCCCTATAGACCTTTCTCCTGAACACAGGGAGGTGGCTTGTGTGTTGTGGGACTGGTGGCCTGGGGACAGCAGAAAGCTATGTGGGGGCAATGGGGGGGGGGATGTCAATCATGTAAAGTGGAGTTTGCAGAAGAATGTCCTGGAACAAATATGAATATGAAGCCAGGATCGTGTAAGGGTTAAGAATGTGGCTTTGGTGTCATAGAAAACTAGTCTCAGCAAGTGAGTTTCTTTCCGTAAGCATAACTTTCTCATGACCTGTGGCCTAGATGGGAATGCTGCAACTGGTAGTGTGTGCTCAGTAATGCTGACCGTGATGCCCCAGAGTCTGACCAAATAAATCTGGGATCCCTGCTTGCTTGGAGATTCAGAGACCTGGAGGATCCATCAACAAAGCAAACTAATTGCTTTTTGTTTGAATCTCAGTGTTTTCAACATACTTTCAAGATAAAGTATAAATTGTACAAAATAAGCAAGAAGTATAAAATGCTTTCTGTGTAAGCACCAAGTTCTTGTCACTGGTATTCTCCTGCAGAACAGGGGTTCCATGGAACACACTTTGAGAAACCCTGGGGTGTAACTCCCCCCACCCCCCAGTAATTGAGGGGGATTCATTAGGACACCACTAGAGGGTGTGCCAGCCAAGTTTTCGGATGCTTAGTTGGCCGGGAGGGTTTGTTCTGGGCTTTGGAAAGAGCTTTGGAAAGCTTCACCGGAGAGAAAGGAGAGGCCAAAATGGCAAAGGTCAGAGAAGCAAGAGAAGAAAGCTGGGAGATGGACCAGTTTTCCTGCCCTTCCTCACTGGGGAGGCATGCAGTCGGCAGGCCTTTGGATAAGGAATCTGTAGCACCCAGGGTGGCCGAAACGGGGAGCTTGCCATGACCCCTATGGCCAGGCCAGGAGGGTGGGGAGCTGGCGCCCCGGCGGAGCGCCGGCAGAGGCAGCCGTCACATTAGGCAATGCTCATGAATGGAGCTGCTGTCTGTCAACTGAGTGACACGAAACGTTGCCTGAAGCATGATGTTTGCCTTAGCGATTTAGGGTGGGTGGAGGGGGACCCCAGCCATCTGTGATAAAATGTTCCCTTAGAAAGGTCAGGGAGTTCAAACAGCAAAAAGATCATGTGCATCCAGACCCCTCCCACCTCCCAGGGAACACTCTGAGACATGTGAGGGGACTGTGAGTAACTAGCATTTGAGCGGACACCTGTCGGCTTCATTCCTTTGGTTACAAATGACAGAAACGGAATTCAAACAGCTTAGGTAGAAAAGGAGGCTTTCCCCTGGCAATCCAGGGGCCTGGCTGAGGACTCAGGCTGGGAATGTGGTCGGGCCTCAGAATTGAGAATAGCAGGGATCCTGTGCTGCCTGGACCCCCTCTCCGACCCAGGTGTCTTCCTCTGAGTGTTTGCCCTTCCTACCTCTTCTCTCTGTGGATCAACTGTCGGGGTCTCTGGCCCACATGTCTTTGGCCCAGTGGGCGGGACACGTGGGCCCATATCTGTAAGTCCTGTCCACTGTGTCCTATTGTCTCTGCTGCTGGAGATCGATCCCCTCTCTCCCAGTTGCAGAACAACAGGGAGAGATTGTCCTGGCTGGGGTCACGTCTACCCTGGACCAATCACCAGTGGTCAGGGGCCAGCCAGGCTGTACATGTGGCTCCTCCGTGTAGCCCTGTGCACGTGTATGTGTTCATATGTGCATTGTGTGTGCATGTGTGTGTGAAGTTCCCTGAAAAGCTGGAGGTGGGGCAGGGAAGGGGATGCTGGCAGGCAAAACAATATCTAGCATTGTATGTATTTGCTCTGTTTATGTAGCTGAGATTAAACTATATGGAAATACATCCTGCTTTTAATCAAACAGTATGTCTTCAGCATTTGCCCAGGCCTCAAAATCTTTGTAAACAGCTTTTAAATGATTGCATGGCATTCAATTATTTGGGTGTATTTAGCAAATTTCCAGTTGTTGATATTTAACATTTTGGGGCTATTGTTAGCAACACTGTGACGGGAGGAAATCTCCCTGAATGCACGATGGCCAGGTGAGTCACAGTCAGTAAAGACAAGTCGGATGGCGTTGTGGAGACAGTGGGGCCTGGGCAGCACTAGGTTGGGCTCCTCAGCTGGTGTAGTACCCCGCCATGGCCAAGGAAGCCACCAGCATTCACCCGCCCTGCTCCTCTGGGAGGGGCCATCTCCGCCCGCCGGGGGCTTTCAACAGCCTGTGATTTCCCCCAAGTTGGAGTTTAAACATTTGCTCAGGTTAAAATATGGCTTTTTTCAAGGCCCTGGGTGGAATAATGAGATTTCCTGGGTGTGGGGTGGGGAGTCAGTGGGAGCAGAGAATTCCGGAATGTGATGGTGGGGAGATGCCCCTAAATCACCTGAAAGGGAGGGAAACAGAGTACAATGGCCTCCCCAGTGCCATCGGCCCGACCCTGGACCCTCATCCTTCCGAGGTGGCACCTGAGGTTGCCCGGGTCAGCCCCCTAACCCAGTGTGCCTTTGACTGGATGTTTGGAACAGCTTTGTTATTTCAGGTGGTCTCTGTTTGGGGGGGTGGCTCAGAATGTCCTTTGCCATTGTTTTTCTAACACTTTCTATTTGCGGAATACTATGGTTTTTATTAGATATTCCAGTTCCTTCTGTCTTGGAGTGGCTCCAGCTGATGCTTTATCATTCTTATTTGTTTTGAATAGTAATAAGTGAATAATAATACCGAACGCTGTGTCTATGGGAGGTGGAACATCACTCAAGCTTGAGGGCACTGGATTTTGTTTTGGAAACTGCGGAAATCAGACAGGCGAGGGTCAAGAGGCACCACGTGCCTGATTGGGGTCAGGGAAATAGGAAACAAGCGTGTTCTGTGTTCTGGCTTTGCTTGGGAGGAAGGGGCTCTGACTCCAGCCTGGGTCCAATGCACCCCTGCCGAGGCCATCCTCTGGTCTGGAGAGAGCGTTCCGACCGTGGAGCGCCAGCCCTTGGGATTTGGGGGTATCTATCTATACTTTTATACTCTCTTGGGAGGAGGTGTCGGGTAAATAACATATAGGATATTGGGAGCAATGCTTAACACCCACAAAATAACTACAGCCCTGCCTCCTCCTGGGTCGCTGTGTTGGGCCCTCCAGCCAGTGCCTGAGGTCACGAGCGGTCGTTTCCAGCCTTCTAGAATGTGAGTCTGATGAGGCAGCCACCCCGACTGTCTCCTAGTTCACCTCTGCTTCTTAACGCCGTGCCACTTAGAGATAATCCAGTCCAGGGAGTTAGGGCTAGTCACCCTATGTGTTCCCAGTCTCCTCGCTGACAAAGAAGGGGTGGTAAAGGGTCCTTCGTACAGGAGGATTAATTGAGCTAATTAATGTGATTTGGATCAACAAGTGTGTGGCATGGAGTAAATGCTCAATAAATGCCGCCTCTCTATCTCTGTCCATTTCTCTTTCTCTACCTGCCTACCTGCCTGCCTCCTGTCAGCTGTCTGTCTGTCAGTCGTCTTCCGTCTGTGACAGGCAGCCCGGTGTGCGTTTTCACTGTATGACAAAGAGCTGTGCTTCCTGAGCAGACGGCGTGATGGGAGAGAGAAAGTTTGGAGTAAATTGGAAAAGGAAATGGAAACTGCTGTGTAGCATCCTGACAGGGGAGGCACACGCTGCCCACCATCGCGTTAGTGTTTAACTGACCCCGGGCGAAGATCTGGCATCACACACGTGAGTGTGACATGAGTTGAGAATATTTCACCTCCTTTGTGCCCAGGAGAGATGAAAAGTCTTGTCAGGCAGAGGCCAGGCTCCCACCCCACACAGCTGCCCCCCAACACCAGGCTCCCACCCTGCACAGCTTCCCCCCCAGGCTCCCACTCTGCACAGCTGACCCTACCCCACACAGCTGACACCCCCCCCCGGGCTCCCACCCACACAGTGGCCCCCTCCCCTTCCCAGGCTCCCACCCACAGACCCCCTGCATCTTCTCTGTGGAGAAACAGCTTCCTGAAGGATTTATGTTGGGACCTGACGGACCCAAGTGTCTCCAGCCAGGAGACTTCACACAGGTGACCCAGCAAGAAGGGTGGAGCAGTGCTAGGGAGGTGCAGGGTGGCAGCTGAGGCTCTTCATGAAGATGCCCCATTGCCTCTCACTTCAGGCAAGACTTCAGCTTTTCTGTACCACTTTTATTTCCAGAAGAGGGGTCATGGCACTTGCCTCACAGGGCTGTCAGGGCTTGGGAAGTGGCCAGTTGAGGCCTCCATGGCAGTGTGTGGCTGCTTTGGGCAGAACTGTGCCCCCCATACTGATTGTGAAGTCCTAACCCCTGAAGCTTAGAATGTAACCCTAATGGAAATAGGGTCCTGGTGGGGTCAGCTAGGGAAGGCTGGCCCTCATCCAGGGTGACCACTGTCCTTTTTATAAAATGGGAATCTGAACTGGAGAGAAGCAGGCCCAGAGGAGATGTGGGAAGGTGCGAGCACAGATGGGCTTTTGCTTCTACGCGTCAGAGAATCGGAGACTGCAGGAGAGGCTGGAAGCCTGGATAACGCCCGGGACAGTCTCTGTACCACCGCAGACCTGCTGACGCCTAGTCGGATTTTGGCCTCCAGAACTGTGGGGCTCTGGATGTCTGGTTTGAGCCCCCGGTCTGTAGCACTTTGCTACTTTGCACCCAGGAGAGATGAGCCCCAACACCTCTACTGCCCCCATGAAAACAGATTCACCATTAGTAGGCGTCAACGCCATCCTCCAGGTACCCAGCTCCTTCGGCAGCCAGAGCCACCATTTGGAGGCACCAAAGGGCATATGCTTTGGCCAGAGTGGCCAGAGAGGAGCCGGCTCTTCCTCTGGGTCTAAATGTCTGTACTACCCCCAGCTAATGTCCCCCAAGCCTCCCATTCCGTGGCCCCCCTCTGCTGCACGCTTCCTGCAGGCCCATCTGTGCCATGGGGTCTTAGAGGAGCTGATTTCTCAGGTCCCAGCAAGGCTCCTGGATCGGCGGCTTGGCGGAGGGATCACAGAACATTGTCATGACAACTCCCTGGGCCTGGGACGAGCTTCTGCGCTAGCTGCCTCGACCCTTGGCCTCTGGAAGAGCCTCACAGGGCAGGGCTTGCTCGGAGCAATCTGGGTTCCTGGGAAGGTGTGACCAGGGAGGGGGCTGGCAGGCGATGAATCACTCGGTGGAGTTGAGAGCAGGGAGCAGGATGGTGGCCTCGAGTTCTTTAAACCCCTGTGAGCCGGGGCCTGGAGGCAGGCAGTTTTTCTTTCCTCCTTGTCTGCCCTTTCTTTGCTCCCGTCTTGTGCACATGGCTTTCCTCTCCTCTGAGCTGAGTGCTCACGGGGCCAACCTTACATTGCACCCGCTGAGTCTGTCCCTGAATTTGGCCAG
Source organism: Talpa occidentalis (assembly GCF_014898055.3). NCBI lineage: Eukaryota > Metazoa > Chordata > Mammalia > Eulipotyphla > Talpidae > Talpa > Talpa occidentalis. The sequence continues at coordinate 69,472,611 of NW_023605194.1, read as the reverse complement.
CCTCCCCACGTGTGATTTAGTGGTGGCGTGGACCCCAGGTGCCAGTGGTGGTGGGGAGCAGCAGGAGTGGGGAGAGAGGCGGGGAGGCCGTACGATGGGTTAAAACTGCACCTTAAGAGCAAGCCCGAGCACATGACTGGAGGTATCAGCTGGGTCCTGCCTACAGTTATGTCAAACAAAGTGTGCTGCGAAGTGCCAACTCTCCCTTTGTGCGGTGACACTGCGAGCTGCCAAAAGATATTAAAAAGCTTGCATGAACTAGGTGATGGCAGCTGTAACTATCTAAGTTATTGCCTGGCAGCAGCAGTGCTGCCTCACTGCCGCTGGCCGCCTTTATAGTTGCTTCTCCATTTGTCTGCCCTTTCTCCAGCAGCCCAGAGCGCAGAGTCCGCCAGGGGCCATGGTGCCCAGCCCCTTCATGCCCGCAGGAGGGGTAGCTGGCAGCACGGCCTCTGGGGAGAGGCCCCACGGCAGCCTGGGGAGGCGGTGTTTCTCTTGGCCAGGCCCCAAGCCCGCACTGAGGTCGGTCATCTCCACTCTGAGGAGCCTTGGATGCAGGGATGGCGCGAGGCGAGCGCCCGCACACCCAGGCGCACACACCAAAAGCAGCTTTTTGTGTTGGTGTGTGTGGCTTTTTTCCCCTTCCCTGTTGGCTCAGAGCGAGCTAGAACAATATCGCCAGCTCCAAGCCCTGCCAGTCCTACATCTGCTCCCTAAAACCTCCAGCAAATAAGAATACGGTGAGGTTGTTTAACCAACACTTACAATATACACACTTTTCAGCCTCCCTCCCCCTGGTTGCCGAGGCTCAGGGATCTGGAGGCTGGTGGCAAAGGGTTGAGAGATAAGGGGCTAATGATCCCGGTGGGCATCAGTCTCCGAAGCCTCCTTCTCTGGCATGTCGATCTGTGGCATAAAACACGTTTCATTGTCATGGGCTTCGGGGAAGGTGTCTGCACCGAGCTGGTTTTTTGTATTCTTCTGTTGAGTTTGGTCTTTTCAGCTGTCTGTTAAATAATTCATAGAGCTCATGAAAGTAATATTTCTGGGATGTAGGGGTTCCATTTTTCCAATTCCCTTTCACTCCATTTTTTTTTTTTTTTTTGAAGCGGTTGTGGGGAGAACTTGGCAGGCGTGGCCTGGGTGGGATAATAAAACCTTCTGTCTTTTTCTTGCACCTCTCCAGCTCAGGCTGGGAGGGCAGGAGGGCTCATTGACCTTCAGCAGGCCCCATCAAGGTCAATGCTAAGGTTTGAGCCTGGTTTTCATCCCAGAGTCCCCCATCAAAGGGACGATGGTCTCTTTTTCGGCTGTCAGAGCTGCTTTCCTGAAGGAAGGTCTTGCTTTTCAGGATTCCCTCAGATGCTTGCTCAGTCCCTTGGGTGGGCACTGTCCACCCCTGCCCCTTTCACTCAGTGCCCGGGGACACAGCTCGGGTGAGGGGAAGCCGGACTCGGCGCGCTCCTCCCCTGTTATATGAGCCAAATGACTGTGTTGGCAGTTTTGCTGCTGCCCACCCGTGGGTCAGTATCTGGGCTTTGTCAAATGCCACACAAAGCCCCGGCTCTGGAATGACCGGCCTCTCTGTGCCTGCCCCACAGATCCCTGCCCTGTGCAGCTGGTGGTGCCTGTTCTGCTTGGAATGTGCCTGTGGGCTGGGGCCGGGTCTACTCTATGCCCTTGGGTGCCCGGCATCACAACCAACCTTGGATACCTTTCTGGTGTTTGCTACGTGTATGTTGCATGTGTGAGAAGATATTTTCTGTAAGTGAAGTGGATTTTTTTTTAAAGATTTATTTATGCATAAAAGAGCTGAGGTGCGGGCCAGAGATGCGGGGGGTGAGAGGATTCACCAGAGACGGAGTGGGGAGTAGAGCAGGCAGGTAAACTGAAATACACTGCTGAGGGGAACAGCGGGGAGACAGGAGAGGTCTGCTATGCCATGTGGGTCACCTCCCTGGCTGGCCGGGAATTGAACTCTTGCTGCAGTGGCTGGTGATAGCTTGAAAATGCTGTCTTTAACCCCTGCGCAACCAGGGAGGCCCATGAAGCAGATGTTAATGGTGTCCTGTCCTTGTGCCTGTGCTGTGCTTCTAGAAAGCATGAGGTGGAGGGAGGTGTCTTGGAGCCTGCCATCCCACAGGGACCTGCTCTTTGTCCTGAATCTTCTCAGTCCCTGAGAGCTCTTGGGGATCTCCTGGGTCACTGATGCAGGCCTAGGGAAGGCAGGAAGATGAGGGGTATGGAGGTGACGGTGGCCCACCTACTGGCGGTATCCTCTGGGCTGAGGATTCCATGTCCTTGTTGGGACACCTCGAAGTCTTACTGGGGGGTGGGGATGTGGGCTCAATATGTCCCTTCAGAATTCTTACGTCAAAGCCCTAACTCCCATTGCGGCGGCCTTTGGAGCTGGAATCCATAAGGATGTCATGGAGGATGGGGCCCTGATCTTGGGGGATTAGTATCCTTTTAAGAGGAAACAGTGGCACACTCTGCTCACTCGCTCTCTCCCTTCCCCTCTCCCGTCTCCCCACCCCTGTCCTCTTCCTTTCCCTTCTCCTCTCCTCTCCTCTCTCTGTGCCCAGAGGAAAGGCCACACGAGGACTTTGCAAGAACGTGGCATCTGCAAACAAGGGAGGGAGTTGGCGCAGAAATAGCTTGGGCAGAACCCTGCCCTTGGGCCTCCAGCCTGTGGGACTCAGAAACCGGTAGTTACGGCCCCCTGAACGAAGCCTGTGGCCCCTTGTTACACCTGCCCTAGTGGACGATGCGGGGGTACGTCTGAATCTCAGCAGTGGTTGACACATTGTGAACAAATGGTCAAGGTGAGAAGTTTTTCTAAAGCTTCTGTGGCCCAGGAGGTCGAGCGCACAGGCTGGGGGAAGGAGAGCGGTCATTGTCGCTCCGCGGCCACTTCTCCCGGGCGCCGGCTGTCTGTCCCCTGCTGCTGGCTGCCTTGCCGCCATGACACATGGGCTTCGCGGGCCTTGTTCTCACCTGCTTCTTCGTTGTCCGTGTTCAGGGGCTCTGCTCAGGTGCTGATCTATAGCAGGGAGGTGGGGGAGGTGCCCCAATGTGTCAGACTGGCCGACATTTGAGGGGCTCTAGGTGTTAGCAAGAGCACTGCAAGGCTCAGTCAGGCCCACAAATTTAAGCTTCCAATTAGCTGCAGTGGAGAACCCGCTCTTGCTTGTCTGTGGCTTGTACCCATCACTGGTCCTCTCATGCCCCTGACCCGCCTCTCGAGGGACTCTACTTGGCACATCAAATTTATCCCATTCAACAGACATCGTCCGTTGTGAGCCTACTGTGTGTTACATGTTGTGGTAGGCCTGGGAACGTGAGCCTACTGTATGTCACATGTTGTGGTAGACCTGGGAACCTGAGCCTACGTGTGTCAGGCATTGTGCTAGGCCTGGGAACTTAAAGATGAATTAGACACAATTGAATTAAGTTGGGCTCAGCTCAAAAAACTTAAACTCTTTTCCCGAAAAGTTGAGCATGAATCAGTTTTTCTAAACCTGATCTCAAATGTATCAAGAGAGTCTACTTTTCAAAGGAATCTGCAAGTTTAGTGTTTGAGTGTGTCCACTGGGTGTGGTTACAGTGAGTTATCCCTGAATCGTATTAGGTGGAACTAAAACATACCAGGACTGTCTCATTCCAGGCCAGGGTGTCCCCTCAGGCACTGGTCCTCTGGGCCCATTTCAGGCGCTCTCCTGCCACTTGGAGCTGACGTGTAGCATTTCAGCCTCATGCAGCATCTGGTTACTTGAATTCACTGCACCCCATGAGCTTGTGGGGTGACAGAACTCTTCCCCTGTGCCCGGAAGCCCTGCCAAGGAGCAGGGACAGAGCAGTCTGCTGCCCGTGGAGTGGGGGCCATGGGAGCAGAAGGGCACCAGAGCCTGCTGTCCTGGCTGCTGCCGCTCGAGGCACGTAGAGCAAGGACACGGGCTGGCCCTGGGGGCCGCCTGCCAGCCGGGCGCTGGCAGGGATGGGAGCAGGAGGGGGCTCGAGTGCTCGCGGGCTCATCAGGCAAGTCCTCATCTGTTTTGAGCCGCAAAGTATTGACTTTCAGGAGTTCGCATGTTCTAGCAAATGGAGGCTTTCGGTACCTGGGGCTTACAGGTGGGCCAAGACAGGTAGCTTTCCTCCAAGGGACAGCCTGGGTCTGGGCTGTTTCCTCGTCACCTCCAAATCGCTCCCCCTCCAGACTTCTATGCTGGTTCTTGCTGGAACAAAGGGTGGCATCCTTACTGGGCACGTGCAAAGCAGAAAAGGGGGGAGGCCGCTCTGGAGGCTGTCATGACCCCAGAACACGCCGTGTCAGCTGAGGGCCTATAAAGTGGTGACTGACCTGGGGGAACAGCCAGGGGGCAGAGAGAGCTGGGGACAGGCCCCAACCAAGAGTGCTCACGTCCATGCCTCTGGCTTCCCGCAGAGGGAGACCTGTCGCTGGCGGCTGTGGAGCACCTTGGGGATGAAGGGCCTGGTCTCCGGTTCTCCTCTCTGCTTGGGAGGGTACGCAGAAATAGTGGGGTGAGGAGAAACTTGTTGAAGGGAGTTGTGCAAACAATGGTTGGTGGGTGCCAGCGCTGGCAGCCAGCGGTTCTTGTGTCTGAATGGAAGTGGCTGGAGCGAGCTTTTTTTCCTCCAGTCAGTGTTGCCAAGAAAACGAGGAGTAGCTGTTTTAAGCATTTACAAATGGTAATGCACCAACAGCTGGTCTCGGTCCAACCCGGCTATTGTAGGGGCATTAAAAAGACAGGCCAGAGTCGGAGAGGTGCTGCCAACCTCCCTTGCAGAGTTGGGGAACATTTTCCTTGGAAAAAAAAGCACTGCTGTTCCTGCAGCGATCGGCAGGACGGTGCTCCCGTGGAGTCAGCGCCTGGCTTGGCAGAGGCGGTCGCGCGGGCGGGCGGGCCAGCCAAATGCTTCGGCGATAGGAACGCGGGGAGTCGGGGGTCTGTGCAGGTTTATGGGCACAGCCCTGCCCCCTCCCTGCCTGCCTGTGACACACATGCACGTGCGTGTGGACACGCCCACCCTGCCTCGGGCCTCTTGTGGGGCAGCGAGCTGCCCACGCCTGCTCTGACTCGGCTCTCTCCTCGGGCCAGCCAGGGGATGGAGCACATCTCATGAAAACCAAGTCCTCCTGCCATCCACCCGCACCCTCTGCCCCTGGACGGCACAGAGAAGCACCTGAGAGGAGGCCGCCCCCCTCTTTTCTCCAGTTCTCCCAGCCCCAGACTGGGGTGCCCTTCAGGGTTTTGTTCATCTCAGGAAATTGTAATACACAGAGCATGCTTCTTCGCTAAATGTAATTACCAGCAGGCCCTGTGTTTGTGGATGAGGCATAGGGAAAGTAATAGAAAATGATTATTTTTCCTTCTGAAGGCCTTCTTTATTAGTGGTGCGGCGGGGACGTCAGCTGCCTTCTCTGAATGGCAATGCACTGTTTTGCTTTCCCCAGCAAGATAAACGATCTTATTTGTTGATGTTTGGTGCTTGAGATGACATTTATGTGAAATAAAAGGGACCAAATTAATAATAAAAAAAAATGATTAGCCAGACACAAATGAAAAATGTACATCTCTCCCCCACCCCAGTTAAGTTGTTTGTATTTACATGCTATTCACAAACAGTGGCTTGGTGCCCAATAGTTGGATGGTGAGGATTTTTTTTCCTTTTGCAATCATATGGCTTGATTCCGTTTTCCAGATCTTGTCTGAGAGCTGCTATTTGAAATAAAATTGTTTGCATCCGTTTCCTCATTAATTCTTCCGTTGTAATACAACCTGCTGCAGAGAAATGGCAAAACAGATGCAACAATGAAAATTAAAAGGGATGGACACTTATCTTGGGCTATAAAAGCTGCTAACCATGTAGGAACTAGAGAGGCTTTTGGACAGAAAATATGGCAAACGATAGAAACAATCATCGGACAAAGAGTTTGCTATTTGGAAAACTCTGGTGGGACATTTCTCTGCTCATAACGGCTGGAGGGTCACTCCCGAGTCTAGTGCACACCAGAGAGCACATCAGCCCTGCCTTGAGGCCCGTCTTCAGTGTTCGGAGCATCTACCCATCTGGCTTCTCGCTGGGCTGGAATTTTCTCCACACAGACAAGCACTTTGCAAAGAGTCTGTGGACTTCCGTTTGGAGGGCTCACTGTTGCTGGGAAATACTGCTTCCTGCCCCCATGCGATCAGAACCTCGGAGCAATGTTATGTTGACCTTGTTCTTTATTTTTGCAGCCAAATGCATCACATACTGGGGACATGAAAGGGTTTATAATGCGTGGAGGTCAAGGATCATGATTCCACGTAGCTGAGTAGACTCGGTGAAGAGGAAAAAGAAGGAAGGTTCCGTGCACTCTGGGGTCTGTGACACTGGTCTGTGGCCTGTCCAGGGCTTCTCCCCTGCCACTACTGTCTCTTCTTGGCTGTGCTCAACACCTGACTCAGTGGCTCTGGGTCCTAGTGGCATCAGCAGTGGTGTGGACATTGGCTGAAGAGTAGTACAGAGACCAGGAAGGTGGAAGCGTGGCCTTTGCCTGGTGCTGCTCGTACGCCTCTTGGCAGAGAAGGGATTGGCACGACTAGACCAGGCACTGATGGGCGCAGGGTGGCACACACTGGGGGTGGTGAGTGGGCTGCTGATATGAGGACCGTTTGGTTTATGGGGGGAGTCTTCACATGCTGAGCTGAGGGCAGGAGGCAGCCCGACCTGCCGGTGGGCTGACCAAACCCCAGCCAGCGAGCCGAACTAGCCAAGGACGCAGGAGCTGGGTGCAGCCTGCTGTCCCCAGGCAGGCCTCAGGGACAGGCTGGGGCTCCGAGAACGCAGGTGTCTTGGTTAGGAGGAGACGCATCTGAGACCAGCCTTGTCAGGCCAGTCGGGTTGAGTCTGGTGAAGAGCTTTTGCGGCTGCATCAGTCTTGTTCCTCACAGTCTGTGACCACATTGGGAATGTGGTCCCCCATTCTCAAATCTCAAACCTGTGGATGATGGGTGGAATCCTAGAACCTGCGTTATAGCGATACAGTGAAGACTAGATGTGAGAACATAGCAGTGCCTGGCGCCACATACGACCAGTGAGGTCAATACAGACAGAGATTCTCTACGTCATGTATATGCTTACATGTGCACATGTGACATCTGCTGTACAGCACACATTTTATTTATGTTATACATATTTATACTTTTATTATATGTATTTCTGTGCTTGTCTCCCGTCCCTCCTGCCCCATCCCAGATGCAGGCCGCGAGTGTGTTGATGGCTCCTGCAAGTGTCACCACTTGGCAGAGAATAGCCTTACCTCTTCACTGATAGGGGCGCTCCACACCGTGCAGCTGAAGGTGGTGGCCGGACGAGCTGACTCTCCTCATCACTCCTAGGGACGTGGTTCTTGAACCATGGGATTTAGAGACCTTACTAGCAGGTGTGGCCACAGAAGTAGGACTTTGGATGGTGGGCGGGCCAGGGCTGGGGCCTGGCCGCTCAGCTGGCACATCTGGCTTGTAGGCGGCACATGAGTGTCTGGCTGTGGTGAGAGCTGGAGCCAGAAAAGTCAGAACTTGGGACCGAGGCCCGGCCTCAGCACATGGGCTGGCGAGCTGTGGCTCAAGGACAGGTGGGTGGGAGGAGGGGGCTCAGGTGGGAGCTGTTCTTATCCAACTACCCCTAGGGCACTTCTGGGGAAGGGGCCTGAGTCACGTCCTCAGCGGTCAGCACCCTGCAGAGGGCATTACTTAGTCACATGGAATCGTGGCCTTCCAGTTGCCCAGGGGCATCGGCCACTGGGCTCCTCAAGCCTAAGGCTGCATCTGCTGCTCCTTTGGGGGGGTCTCCTGCAGCCCTGCCCCCAGAGTAGGCACTTCTTGTGCTTCAGGGGGATGGGTTCTGTGATTGCTGCTCCAGCAGGTGCACCCACCGCCTGGCCACGTCTGCACATCGGGGTGTGGTCCCAGCATGTGTTCCTCCAAGGCCAGCAGGAAATTCAGGAATTCTGCTTGGCCGACATTTCTTTGGTCAGTCATGTCATTAGAGCAAGCTTCTGTGCCTCCGTGGGGGTGTCGGCATAGGGAAGTGCTGGCTGCATCTTGCTTTTCCTTTCTGGGAAGGGAAAGATGTGAAATTCAATGACATCTGCTGAAATTCAAACATAGTTTTATTTATTCATGGCCATGATCAGGGCAGAACCTCTAATTTCAACCAATAATTAGACTTGACAATAGATGTGGAAATAAAACATTTTTGCTGAATTCACTTGTCATCCCTCCCCGCTGTAGCTGGTGTAACCCAGATGTCAGCTGTCCCCTTATTTTTCTCTTTGCTCTTTCCCTCCCGCGATTCCCTCATACTAATGCATTTGTGGGCCTCGCGGCCTTGGCAAGGGTTTTTTGGGGAGACTGAGGGCTGACAGGGTGCACTTCACAGCCTCCTGCTCACTGATCCCCTGGGTCTGAGAGCAGCTTCCCGAGGCACCTTCATTGGCCCACAAGCATCCCACCTCCGTTTTGCGTGAGTCCCCACCATTAGGTAGGATGCTGCATCAGCTCCCTCCACTCCCTCCACTCCACAGCCCTGCTCTCATGCCATCCCGCTGGCGCCTGCCATGGCTGGTCAAAGGCCTCTGAGCAGTGAGACGTGGGGTCTTTGCAGCTCGAAGGGCACTTGTTCCGGGAAGGCCGTGGAGTGAGGCCACTTGCCTTTGGCCACACATGTGCTTGCTCAGGCTTTTTGCCCTTGGTCCTGGGGATGAAGGGAAGGTGGGTGAGGTGGCCGTGGCCTCAGAAAGTGCTCACTGGCCTTCCCATGAGCCCTCCGGGGAGTCGTGTAGCATAGGGAAGGACAGGCAGGGAGGCCACATGCCACCAAGGACTGCTGCTTGGGGAAGGAGGAAAGAGGTCGGTGAGAGGCAGGACCGAGAAGTTTGTTCAGAAAATAGGAAGATGCTGGCACATGTTCTGGGCTGAGGGGACCGGGTGGGGGAGGGTCTGCTCCCAGGGCAGCCCTTGAGCAGGCGGGGGGACAGGGTCCGGCTCTGTGCGGGGACCACGGCCAGCAGGATGGTGGGCCGAGGTCAGGAAGGGATCCGTGAGCCTGGTGGCTGGTGCAGGCCGAGCACAGAGTCTGAAGCCAGGGCAGCAAGGTGGTGAGAAGCCGAGCAGGGAAGGGGAGCGAGGTGTGCGCTGCCACTGGGCTGGGGGCCCAGGAAGGAGAGCCTTGGTCGGGGGCCACGGCTGCCCCTGCCTGGACAGTGCTCACATGCGTTCATGATGGCCACCCCCCCCAAGCATGCAGGTGCAGAAGTAAAAACTTAAAGCTCACGCTTGTGGGACTCGCTAGCAGGAGTGAGAGTGCAGTGGTCCCAGGCTGCCAGTACCCTGGGCTGAGGAGCGCACAGAGTCTGCACCCTGGAAGGACAGGTGCACTCGGAGCAGGGGTATGAGGACACTCGGTGAGTCCAGTGGAGCCAGCAGGGAGCAGGAATGAGAGCCACCGTGTCCCGCTGAGGGGTGGATACCCCGCCTCTGGGGGATCGGCCTGGACTCCCCACCTGCTGATCCCTGCAGAGCATGACAACCCAAACAGCATTCAAAAGCAGGTACACAGAGGTGAAGCGTCAACTGACGCTCCCTGTCCCCAAATATTTCCTGCAGCAGCAACGGTCTGTCAGCACCTCCCCCAGCAGGGCTGCTTCCAGACTGGAGTCAGACTTTAAGCCCCACTGCTCGGCACCCTGCTGCATGGTTGCTTCTGAATCCTCGTTGTTGTTTCAGCAACATTCATGGATCCCTCACTAGGAGTGGATCCCACCGCAAGGAACCACTTTCTTGGCTGCTCCCTGAGAAACGACTCCTCATCCTGCAAGTCTCACCATGAGGCTGCAGCAGCTCAAGCCCTTCTGCGGCTCCACTCTCCTGGTCTTCCCTGTCTGCACACAACTGCTGTCTCTGCCTCCTGCGGAGCCTGGAGCCACCTCTACCCGGGGCCCAGCTGACTGGGAACCTGCAGATGCTTCTCCAGCCCTGTCCCCCCTCAGCTCCCCGCACCCTCCACACCCCACTCACACCTGCCCTATGGGGCATTTTCCCTTCAATCTCATGTGTGGCTTCTGGGGATTTCAACCATTTTCTTTGCAGCATCCTCACCTCTCGGCCTTCATGACATTGGGGTGTAGGGCTTTGGCTCTGGGACTGTCGTGGCTGGCTTGATTATCTTCTCTTCAGAGTGCTCGAACCTTCTCTGGATCAGCTAGAAGCTTTTTTGCTGTCTTATCAGTCCTGTGTTCCCTGGAGCAACACTTAATTTCCTTTGGTGCAGAGGCCTGGCTTTGGGTCAGATGCCAGATCCCGATGGTCCTGCCTCATGCGACTCCATCACTTTAGCTGTTGATTTAAAGTAAGAGAGGCCCAATTTTTCCTTTCATGGACTCTTGAGGCCATGGGGGGTCATTGACTGAGGCTCCAGAGATAGGCACACACACCTGCCCCCTGAGTTAGGCCAAACTAGAGTCTTGGCAGGTCAGTGGATGATATGAAATTCTGGGGGTCAAGGTAGAGAGCTATTTAGGATCAATTGTGTGTAAGTTTCGAAAAGTGTGTGTGTGTGTGGGGGGTATGTCCAGGACTGGGTGGTGAGGAGCCAAAGGGGCAGGGCTGGGCCGGAGACCACATGTGGAGGTTTGTCCCGGGGGTCCAGTCCCTGGAAACTCTCTACTGCCAGCCCCTGCCCACAGAGGTTCCTCTTTGCTGCCAGGGACAGGGCAAGAGGGGCAGGATGGCCCTGGGGGAGGGGACATCTGGACGGGCTCAGAGGCAAACTGTGGTGAGCTGCAGAGATACTTGTCAGCATTTAACATTATTTTTACTCACTTTTTGGGTCACTGGGCACTGGAACATGTTTGTAGCGACCTGCCAGGTTCACCCTTGGCTTCTTTCCACTTTCCTCTCTGAAGTATTTTCCACCCATTTTCCTCACTTATTTTTCTTAATCCTTACTCTACCTCATCTCTTCAGGAAGTCGAACTCAGAGTGAAATAGGAGTGACCTCTCCTGTTCTGCTCTGCGCTGGATAAGCGCACGTCGAGCTTCCCCAGGCAACGTGGAAGCTCAGCACCAGTGCTCCGTGCGGCACGTTAAAGACCAGGGCCTGCCTTCACGCAGATTCTAGTCCCAGGGACTGCTTGGCTGCAAGGAGGGGAGGCTGCCAAGGGCCAGGTCCCTTCGGTCCTTTGCCCCCCAGGGCACGTTGCTGAGCACCATGCACTTTTTCCCTCCCACCCCCACACACGTTCACGGCTCCTCACTTTACTTGAGGAATGAACGCTGAGTCCAAAGACTGCTTAACTGCAGGCCCCTCTGCTCACAGGGGCACGGGTTTCCCAGGCCCCTTTGCTGGCTGTTCCCAGCTTCTGCCGCCTCCTTGTAAGTGATGTCCAGCCCTTGAATGGCCAGCACGTGGGCCGGGGGTGTGTGGGAGGAGCAGTGCCCTCACCTGCTGCCATCGACGCCTGCTAGGCAGGGCACTCAGATGGGCGTTGCGGGGAGGAGGGAGCCTGTGGGCCTGGGGCAGGTGCTCGGAGCACTTCAGGGCCCTCTACCTTTGTGGTGGGGCCATTTGAAGCTGCCCGCTGCTGCTTTTAGCTTGGCTGCCGGGGCTGGGGGAGAGAGCCTTTGTAGTCGCGCAGGCACGCAGGGTATTTTTAGCAAAGCGACTTGGCCTCAGGCATGTCCACTGTGTTCTTCAGCCACAGGCCAGGCAGCAGAGGGCTGGGCACCTGTGACTGGGGGGCCACTGGCTCAGTCGAGAAATCCCCAGAAAAACAGGCGGTGGGCGTGTGTGCACGGTGCCCTCTGCTTTCCCCGTTCCTCCGCAGAAGCTACTGCCCAGTGAAAGGGCAGATGCCAGGCGGGAGGAGAGGGCAGAGAGAAGGGCCCTGAGGTCGAGCTGCCAACCTGAGCTGTGGGGCCACGTTTCATGGGCCTGACCCCAGAGGATGGGAGCAGAGAAGCGAATACTCAGTGGGTCCTTTCTCTTGAGGTCAGAGTTTGTTTGTTTCTGAGTAATTCACGTGAAAGAGTGGCCTGTACTTTGTCCTTCGTGCTATGGCGACACTTGCCCTGCTTAATCCTCTCTTCTGTCTCTTCCCTGACTGCAGCCTCCCTCTGTCCCCCCATACTCCCCCTCCTTTCAGAGATGATGAAACCAAAGCCCAGAGGTCAGCTCGCTTGGCCAAGGTCATGCTGACCAGCAGCTGCTTGGGCTGTACTCGGGGCTCCTGATGCAGCACCCGTTTCTCTGTTTCTGTACCATCTCCGTCTGCTCTGGTGCTGGAAGTGTCTGCACAGACAGGGCTGCTCTGGGGTCTCCCCCGTGGAGTCTCAGCATCCTCTGTGGCTGCCTGTCTGGCCTCCCTGCGGGGGGAGGCTCCTGTTACCTCACACCTGCCTGGGACTGGTTGTGTGGGGTCCTTTTACGAACCCCACAGTCTTCAAGGAAAGCAATGGATGCATCTTTTCAGACATGAGGGGTCAGTGGTTTGTTCTAGACTAAGTACCAGCAGGCAATGGAGGCAGAAGGTGAAGCCAGGCCGTGGCTGGGACCAGAGCTGTGACCTGCTGCGGCCCTGGCCCTGGTGGCTACGTGTCTACATCTGGGGCCATTGCTGCAGGGAGGGGCCAAATTTACCTGCAGGGTGAACTCCATGGCGCCTGAGTGGGAAGGGGGCAGGCACTGGACTGGCTCCCCACCGGATGTCACTGATCAGTGACCAGGCCCTCTGAGCCCAGAAGTCTCTCCAGAGCGAGCGGCTCACAGACCACCCCCTTCCTTGGGCCCTCGCTTTGCTGCACAGCCCCCGCTGGGACACCTGGACTCTTACCTTGCTCCAGATCTCTCTTTGTGTATGTTTTGTCTCCCCAGGGAATGTAAAAACACGCCTCAGTGTAGTTGGGCATTTGTTGAGTGCCTCCCAGAGGTTGGGCAGGGTCATGAGGGCTCTATGCTGTGGCTCCGGAGGCAGGGCTGGCCCAGACTACCCCCTGCTCATCTCCAAGCCTGGTGCTGGCTTCGGGTCTGAGCAGCCTAGCAAGGGAGGGTCGGGTACACCAGCTCCGTGGGCCAGGGGGCTCAATGGGGCTCTGCCCCCCCATCTGCTGGTGTCTCCAGGAGAGAACTCTCATGCCCCCTTTGACTCTTGAGAGGAGCAGGCTCCTCATGAGGTGGGGTCTAACCCCCCAAGACCTCAACACCCCATCCGGAATACCAAGGACACCAAAGGTTGTAAAATGGCATGAGGAACAGTGCGGGGAGCCAAGGGCCCCAGGTGAGGCAGGAGGAGGAAGGCCAGAGCTCTGAGGGCCAGACCCTCTGTCTTGTCCACCCTGCCCTGGCTCCTGCTGTGGCACATGCGAGAGCTCGCCAGGCCAACAGACAAGGATGGTCAGGATGGGTGGGACGTTACCCCTTCCGGGGATGCACAGGAGTCTGACCTGCCTGGAGGCTGAAAACTGACTGGTTAGAAGGGAGTGGACATGGCATCGTCCTGCGCTAGGGACAGGTTGGGATGATGGAAACCATGTATTATTTATTATTTTTAAAAGATTTATGTATGCATATAAGAGCTGGGGTGCAGGCCAGAGGTACAGGAGGTGAGAGGACTCCCCAGAGACAGAGTGGGGAGCAGAACAGGCAGATCCACTGAAATCCATTGCTGAGGGGAGCAGCAGGTGAGACAGGAGAGGTCTGCTGCTCCATGTGGGAATCTCCCTGGCTGGGGATTGAACTCGTGCTGCAGTGGCTGCGGACAGCTTCATAGGTTGTGTCTTAACCCCTTGCACCACCAGGGAGGTCCCATGTATTTTTTACAGTCAAAAAACCCTTTGACATGGAAACTGCTCTTCCAGCTCTGCTCTCCAGGCAGGGCTGGCTGCAGGCCTTCGCCGTGGGCGTGGCGGTGCTGGCTCCCGGTGTCTGCGACCCTCTGCTCCGGAGCCATCCTCTCCAGAGCCCACGGTGCCACTGCACTGGCTGGGAGTCACCTAGTGTGCCTCCTATGTCATTTCCTTCCCGTGCGCTGTGCCATCTGCTGCCGGCTCACGGTCTGGATGGTAGCGGCAGATCCTTGGGCCTTGAAAATGTGTCCCACGCCCTCACAGCCCATTCTGCTCTGCGTCCCTTTACTTCATTCCTTAATAGCCGGTGAGCTCGTGGCTTCCACCAAGTCAGTCAAGAGGTGTGCATGCTGGCCCGGGGTCAGGGGGTGGCTTGGGCCCACAAACATCACACAGAGGTGGCTTCGTTGTCACTGCTCCACTCAGGGCCTGTTATAGAGCAGGTGAGGGGCACCCCAGAACCCCCAAACCTGTCCACTCTAAGTAAGTCCTGTCATCCACTGCATCAAGACAAAACAGTCTAGTGATAAGACCTTTAGTGGAAGGGAACTTTAACACCATTAGTATGCAACAAAGAAAAGGGGAAGAACAAAGTGTCCAAATCAAGTACCCAAATTTACCCATCATGATAAATGTCCCTCGTGGGTAAATGTCTAGCCCAACAGGGCTAGACAACAGGGAACGCCCAAAGCAGGGCCACTGGGGACTGAAAACCTGTGCCAACTCTAAGGCCCCTCTGGTGGGGACCCACAGGAAAGGGTCAAAAAGGGCCAGATAAATCTGGGAGGAAAAGAACAACATCAACACCAAGATCAAAGCTGCCACGGTCACCTCCTGGGTCTCTCAACCATGTCTGTTCCAGCCTGTCCAGGACCAAGAAGCAGGTGCGGCTTCTTCACATGTCTCTGCTCCCTGTGCCTCCTCTAGGATCCTCCTGCTCCCCATCTTTCCCCTTCCTTCCCCAGGCTCCTCTCCAGCTTCTCCTCCCTGCTCTGCTTCATCCTCCCTTGGGTGGGGCAGGGAACCTGGAACCTCCCCTTTTCCTGGGGACCCCCTGTTACATCTCTGTCTTAGTTCAGGTTCCCTAGGGCAGAGTCGAGGCCAGCCTCCTGCACTCGTGGCTCTGGGGGTGCACACTCGGGGGCCAGGGAGATAGGAACAGGGTGAGAGGCCAGGCCAGGGCCTCGCAGGTCAGCTTCTGGCGGCTGTGAGGGCTCTGGAGAGCGGGTTACTCCTGGCGTTGCCCACGTGGAGGCCAAGGAGCTGCTGCCTTTATCAGGTGTGGGCTGACTGCAGGGTTGGGGTGTCACTGGAGGGGGAGGCTTTGTTCTGCTGAAGGTGGTTCTTTGGAGAAGAAGGGGGGCTGTGTTGAGAGCAGTGGGGTGAGTAACAGCCAGGCAGGGCTCTGGACTGGCCCCTGGTGTGGATGGTACTGGTGCGTGCTAACGACCTGAGATTCACCGCCCTTGATGTCTTGCCTGGAAGTCCTGTGTGCCCTACTTTGGAAGGTGGGCGGCTCAGAGGAATGGAAGACAGGCCCCGTGGAGGCTGTCCCTGTCTCATGGGACCCCCTTCTCAGGCGATATCTGCCCCATCAGTGCCCTCTAAGCCACACCGAGTTTATGTTTCAACAGAAGCCTCTGAAGGGGCCCCGCAGATCCCTCTTGTTCTGCCCCAGGCATGGGGTGGGGACACTGGCAGGAAGAGGGGAGACTGCGCTGCCTGGTGCCTGTGCCCAAGGCATGGGCATGCCTTGTCCCGCCTTTCAGGTCCAGGGCCAGGAGGCAGTCCCTGTTTGTGACTGACACCAGGTGGAAACAGGGTGAGGTGGGGTGGGAAGACTGTGACTTTGACCTTTTCAGGGAATGTGGGGGTGTGTGTGGGGGTGAAGAGTTCACCCTCTGGCTACAAAATAATCCTGCTCTCCACCACTGTCTCTGCCTGGCCAGGCAGGGAAGAAGAGGAGCAGGGGCCAAAACCCTCTGCAAGGAGGGGGCCCTTCTCTGGGATCTGGAGCTCAGCCTACCCTATAGACCCCAGCTCTCAAGACGACTGACAGAGCTGCTGTCCCGGAGAGGAGGCAACTGGCGCTTGGTTCTGGCCAGGGCAGTGATCCTGGAAGGATTCCTGTTAAACAGTTTATTTGCATTTAAAAAAAAAATCGCCAGCCTGAACTGGAGAGGTGGAGGGTGGGGCCCCCACACCCCCACAGGACCCATAGCACAGCCATTTTCAGCAAGCGCCTGGTGCCGGCTCCTCAAGGCTGGGCTGGAAGAACAGAAGCCTCTGTGGCCAGGCCCCACTGCTGCTGCGGTGGCTGCAGCTTCTCCAGAAACGTCGGACCAGGATGATGAGAGTAAGGTTGGGGGGCGCCGCGGGGTCTCCTGTGACAGTCCAGCCCCTCTCTGCCATCTCTTCTTTCCCCTAGGCCACATGGCCAGACAGGGATGGGCTGGGCCCTGGCTCTTGGGAGGTGCGGGCAGAGGGCTCTGTGAGGGATGAGGGCATGAAGAAAGGGCTGTGGGGGGTCCTGAGGGCTGTGCTTCCACCACCCAGCCAGGAGGGGTCAGGGGTCACACCTCATCTCGGGGGCTAGACTGTGAGGCCAAAGGTTAAGTCCCCAGGGGTCTACTCCTGGGGTGACAGTGCACTGCCCAGAGGATGGAGTTGACTAGGGTGACTGACGAGGGGCCGTGGGGAGGTGGGGCATAGCTGGGGACTTCCCCCTGCCCTGTGATGAGGTCGGCTGCTGTGTGACCCTGGGGTTTGTGAGGATCCTGTAGGCAGATGAGGAGGGAGGGGACACTGGGACCCCACTCCGGGGTGCGGGCCTGAGAGCCAGGCCTGCAGTTTGATGACAAGGTGGACAAAGGGCTTTTTGCTCAGGTTTTTGAAAAAGATTTATTTGCTCATTTATGCACAGAAATGGGGTGTAGGCCAGAGGTGCAGGGGGTGAGAGGGTCACCAGACAGAATGATGTTGCTCAGCTATTTTTTAGTTGTTTTCCTTTTTTCAGTTTTTATGATCTGTACAGAGACTTTATAGACTGGGGGGTCAAGGAGCAGATGACCTGCAGAGCATGCTCACTGTGTGGTCACCCCTCTTCTAAGAGGTGGGGGGAAGGCAGATGGGGACACCCAGGGCTGGAACCACTCCGGAAAGAGCACCTGGTCACCCCAGGGTCGAGGTGTGCTGGACAAGGCGACCCCCTGAAGTGTCTGGCTATTTTGTGCTTTGCTCAATGAGCTCCCACCCCACCTGCCAGCCACCCAGTACCTCTGCATCCCCCAAAGTACGGCATCACTGACAGTGACTCTGGCCTGGGGGTGCCGCCCAGGCATCTCCAGCACCAAGTCCTTCCCAGCCGAGCAGCAAAGCTCGCCCCCACCCTCATCCCAGTCCACTGGCTCCCAAGCCGGCCTGGGAAGCAGCCCTCCCTATTACTGTGAGGAGGCGGATTTGGGGCTTTGACCTGCCCAGGCACATGGAGCTGGGCCTTTAACCCAGGTTTGTCTACCTGCTGGGTCTGGCAGTGGCACCCAGGGAGAGGGAATCCTCCCAGCTCCACAGTGCTTCCTGAAGCCTGACAACCTACACGCTGCTTGGCCAGTCAGTGTCTTCAGAGCCTGAAGGGGGGGACTACCCGGCTGCTCACCTGTCAGGGGCTTCAGCGTGTGTGTGTGTGTGTGTGTGTGTGTGTGTGTGTGTGAGAGAGAGAGAGAGAGAGAGAGAGAGAGAGAGAGAGAGAGAGAGAGAGAGAGAGTTGAGGTTGGGGTGGTCACCTGGAAGCCCGTGGAATGGACTGGAGGGCCAGGAGCATGCATGTCCCTGGGCGTCAGTGTGAAGTCAAGGACTAGAGAAGATCAGGGCCTGGAGGCTGCGCGCCCACCCTGTATGCAGCCAGCGTGTCTAGAGGTCAGACCTGGGAGCTATATGACACGGCTGGTCGGCTCTCGTCCGGTGCTGTGACACACACTCAACATGGAGACAGAACCTGAGAAGTTTTTTGTCCCTGAGATGCCGCTGATGCTTAACAGACCCTCTGATCCATTGACTATTCGGGCAAATCTGTTGCCGTTTACATGGCCCCTTGTAAGTACACATTTGTTCTGGTGTTTTCGAGTCTGCACTGTGGACATCTGTTTTTCTTGCCTGATTTGGTCTGGGGGAGGGTGGCCCCCAAGACCAGTGGTCACCCCATGGGGGCGGTTGGGGCGCCACCACCTGCGGCATCTGACTATGTGTTCCGCTTTTCAGCAACAGCTTCCACCCCTCTCCAAAGATGGGCTGGCTCACTGTCTCCAGGGAAAGCGGGACTTATGCTTTGTGGGGTCTCCCCAAGTGCATAAAGACAACTGGTGGATGCATTGAACTGGAGCAGAAGTGCTTTAAGTGTGGGGGTGCCCGATCCTTGTAGCTGTTTCATCTGGCTTTTGGCAGCGCCTGGCACATAGCAGGTGCTCGGTCAGCACAACTGAGGAAATCCCTTAGCTTAGATCTGGGGCTCCAGCATCTACCCCACTTCTTTTCTGACAATCCTTCCCAGCTCCAGCCACAAGAGCGCTGGGGAATTGGTGAGCCAGAAGCTAAAGGTCAGAGCCACGTTTTACAGTCCACTTGCCAGGGGAGAGGGGCGCCTGGTACACCACCCCTCGGGAGGGGTTTGCACCCCCTAGCCACTTTCTCATCCCTCACTCACCTGCTGTCTAACTCTCCATCCTTTTTTTGGGGGGGACATGTCTGTCGATGCTGGTGAGGCTGGATTTCCCAGGTCCAGGAGGGCATGGAGGGAAGTCAAATGAAGAGGGCGGAGGCAGCTGGGATACGCAAGCACTGTTCCAGCAGCGGTGAGGCTCACCTGGTGAGGGGGGAGGGGCATGTGTGTAGGTGCTTCTGAGATGCAGCAGCCCCTGGAGGATGACACCCTCCACCATCTCTGGTGCAGTGGCCCGGGCTTTGCTGGACATTCGAGAGAGGACACCAGATAGGCTGCCCAGTCCTCTGTCCTACCTGGCTGTTGTGACTTGAATCAGGACAGAAGGCTGTGGGCTTCTTGGTGTTCTCTGGAGCATTGGAAGTCACTCCTGAGGCTAGAGGAAGGAAGGTCAAGCGGGACAGACTTGTCTTCCCCCCTGGTATCTAGGCACATGCAGGTGACCTAGTCATGGACAACCACACGTGTCCATTTACCTGGGCATTTCCCTCTGGAGGGTCAGTGAGGGTCCAGGAAATGCATTGCCCAATGCATGTCCAGTGACAGAAGTCCCGGGACACGAGCTGTGCCAGCTGGGCCACAGGGACTGTGGTGACCAGGCTGTGCCTAGGGGCTGAGGTCGGCTCAGAGCCTTGTACCTTTGCTGTGTCCGCTGCTGCTTCTCCTGAGTTCCCGTCACCTCAATGGGCTCCCAGCCGTCCTTCCAGCAGACCTCTTCCCATGGAAGTTGGAGTTGCTTCCTGATAATTGGGGCTGAGAAGTGCTTCCTTGGGGCCCCCGGTGCCTTTTCTACCTTTCCTTAAATTCAGAAGTCCTCACAATGCATTGCTGTGTGAGTTGGGTTTACAAATCTTAGCTTCCTGCGTCACAAACTCCTTGGGAGGATGGATAACATTAACACTTTCTTCCCAGTAATATCTCATTTTGTTTGCTCTATAAATAGTTGTTGAATGATGAAAAATGCCTGGCCACGTGGCTGAGTGTGTGTGTTAGCTGCCTGTTAAGGCCCAACACATTCCTCAGAAATTGTGGTTTCACACAGCAAGAAACACCTACAGTTTCTCGGAGCTAAGGGTGTGGAGTGCTAGCTGGGCAGTCCTCTCTGAGGGCTTCAGGCCAGGTGCGTCCCCCTGAACACTCGACAGACCCGGAGAACCGAGACTAATGCACTGCCGAGTCAGGCCTGGCCCTTTTCTGCGCCCTTTCTGCCCACATGCCCCCTCAGCCGCTGCCTGAGTGTCCTCACTGCACGGTGGCTGGCTTCTCCCAAACCAGAGACTGAGACAGAGCAGGCCGAGGTTGTGACATCACACTCCCTTGTTCTGCAGCGTCTCCCTGGTTGGGCAGGTGCTCTCTTCAGCACAGAAGTGTTCGCTGCGGGCTTCTGGGCCATGAGAACCCCCACAGTGTCTCGGCCCTGTGCAGCATGGGCTGTCAGGTTTTCAGGACTGAGCCCCCCTCAGCCGGAGACTTTGAGTCACAGGGGAAACTGAGATTGATGCTGGCCAAGGTGACTCTGAAGACCAAACCTGGGTCTTCTGTGTTAGCTGGTCTGGCCCGGAGTCTCCGTGCCTGAGGTGGGCCTGATCTCTACCTGGGCACATGCTCTGCCTGGGAGGCGGGGTAGGGAGGTGATGGGCGGCTTGGGAGGCTTCAGTTAGAGCCTCACTGGGCCCCTCATCACTTATAAACCTCCCTCCTTATTGACTGCTCTCGCCGTGGCTGGAGTAAGTCCTGTGGTTTGGAGCTGGAATGTGGAGGCTCAGGAGCAGCTTAAATTTGTGCCTGGAGCCTTGGCATGCAACCTTGTTGAGAAACAAAATGAGGCAAGGACATATCGGATAAGGTGGACCCTATATGGAAAAAAGAGTGTTGCTGTGAGAGACAGGAAAGGACAGGGAGACAGAGGAGCAGAGGGACCGTTGTATCTCCACACATCGTGTGCACCCCCAGTGAGCCCCAGGATGGTCGACACTTGAGGGGTGTGCAGGGGCTGCTCGGTAACTTGCTCCATCTCAAGTCGTGGCAAAATGGCACTTGTCCATTCAGAGGCCCACTCACTCACGTAATCCACCACCTGTTCATTGGTGGACTGATTACCTGAGATGTGGATTCAGGGCTGACCAAGCGCGAAGCGTTGGGGTTTTCTTTTTCCTGTTCTCTACTCCACTAACTCATTATTCTCCTCTGCCCAGGAACCAGAGCTCTTCCTAAAACAGCCTCTTTCATTGAGGTGGAAGTCTCTGCTACATTACTTCATAACAACTTAATATATTAAATTGATGTAATAGAGTATTACCTCAGTAGAGTATGCCACTTAGAAAATGAAATCTGGGCCTCCCTGGTGGCTCAAGGGGTAAAGCACCATACTGTGAAGCTGTCTGCAGCCTCAGCAGCACAAGTTTGATCCCTGGCTGGCCAGGGAGCTACCCACATGGCGCAGCAGACCTCTTCTCTCTCCCAGCTGCCCCCTCAGCAGTGGATTTCAGTCAATCTGCATGTTTTGCTCCCCACTCTGTCTCTGGTGAATCCTCTCACCCCGCCTCCAGACCGCTGGCCTGTATCCCAGTTCTTATATGCATAAATAAATAAATCTTAAAAAAAATAAAGAAAATGAAATCTGGAAACCTCGGTGATCACTCATTGTGCGGGTAGAGCAGCCCCCATTGAGTCAAAGTAAGATGTACCTGGCCCACCGCTCAGCCCGAGTCCCTCAGTGATAAGCTGAGGGTGGTGACCTACCTGTGTTAGCGGAGGAGGCTGGGGCTGGGCATGGGGGGCGCCAGCCAAGGCTCAACCCAGGCCTTGCTCCTCAAGGTGGCGTTGACCTTAAAGTGACAATGTCATCCCCAGTCCTGTCTTCTGGGGCTCTTAAATGCCAATCTGTAGAGTTTGCAAATGGGAACCCCGGCACCCCTCCCATGGCCATTATTTTAATAAACTCCAGGATGGGAGTGGTGGCGCCCCAGGCTTCAGGAAGGCAGCCATAATCGCTTCCCCCCTGAGCGCTCGTGGTAACACCAGGGAAATTGTTGTGTGGCACAGGAGCAGTTCAGCTTTCAGACCCCACACTTGCACTTGGCAGAGGGAGAGGATGTGAACTATTTGGGAATTGTTAACTTTTAACGACATCCTAGCAGGTGACAGGGTGGCCTCTGGGAAGAAAATCTGTCACTAAAACCTTGGGCTGGTCTGTGATGGGCCATGACCACCTCCCCTTACTGCCCACCTGGCCCCATGTCACTGGGTGGCAGGCTGGCAGCTGTGGGGGTGATGGGGAGCCCTGTGGGGTCTGGCATGGCATTTGGCGAGATGCTAGGGAAGAGGACTGAAGACAGGACCAGGCTGGGCCCCTGTCGTCCAGGCATCGGCATCCACGGGGGAACCCTACGATGGTTTGGGGCCAGGCTGGGATCGTGGCTTTCAATGCAAATTGAGGAGCTGGAACTAAATGGAGACTGAGTTTCATGCCAAGTGATGGAGATTATGTACCGTGTTACGGGGAAGGTGACGTCTGTGTAGGATGGGGAAGAATGCCGAGTGTTAGGACAGCTGGGGGAAGCGAGGGAGTGACCAAGCGCCGGCTCAGCTCTGGGAGGAGGGTGTGAGCGTGTGGTGGACGATAGGAGAGTGGACAGGGGAAAGGGAGGGAGGCGCTGGAGAGGTAGGCTGGGTGGCAGGGAAGCCAGCTCAGTTCCCTTTCCCATGGGGGGTGTACTTGTGCAGGCCTCGCATCACAGTCACACCCAGCCCTGGCTGGTGCCTCCCTGGGGCCTCGCATCGGGGGTCCATGTGACATCACGCTGGGCGGGGGCCAGACAGCGCCCACTGTGCTGCACACAGCTGGATGGGGCTGGACTGGCCCTACCCTGGCCCCCCCAACCCCCGCTGGCCCTGTGCTTGGAGAGGGATTCAGCCTGTGTGTATTTCTACCCCGGGCGGGAGCCTCTCTCCTCTGCCCCCGCTCCCCTTCCCTGACTTGTGTGCTGAAAGTGTCAACCCCAGCTCCAGAGAACTTGACCTTGGGGTGAAGACCCAGTGGCAGGTAGCCTGGCCAGGGGCTGTGGCTGGCCCTATGCAGGTCTGGGGCACAGGGACCCCCGGGGCCTGCTCTGTCTCAGGAACAGATAGGCGTGGTTGCTT
The DNA here is from genome assembly GCF_014898055.3 of Talpa occidentalis. Taxonomy (NCBI): domain Eukaryota; kingdom Metazoa; phylum Chordata; class Mammalia; order Eulipotyphla; family Talpidae; genus Talpa; species Talpa occidentalis. The sequence goes on along the minus strand of NW_023605194.1, from coordinate 69,449,847 downwards.
CCCCACCACTGGGATAGCTGCTGTCCCTGCTGGGAGAAACCTTAGGCACTGCCGACCTCACCTCCACTGTGCTTCTACTGCTGCCTTTCTCTTGCTCCCCAGGCCTGACTGCCTGCAGAGCTCCTTATACATTTGCTGCAAATCTTTATTTCCAGATTAGCCACCATGCACACAAAATGGAGCGTCCCTGATTTGAGGAGCAAAAACAGTGATTACTAGATTGGTTCTCTCGTGCAGAATGTGGGGGAACAAACAATGGCACACAATTTTAGTTTGTATAGCGTTTTTCAAACCACGCGGTGCCTGCCGGGGCACAGCGTGGAGTTGCTGTAAATAATGCAACTGCCCAGAGAAACATTCTAAACGTCTTTGCATTTAGCTTCGCTTTGTCCCGTCACACCGGGCCAGTGAGGCTGGAGTCATGAGTTGGGGCAGATCCTGGGGCAGAGCACCCTGGGGTGCAACTGGAGGGAGATAGGATCTGGGCCCAGGAACTGCTGACTCCCCACGCGGCCAGAAACCACCAAGCAGGGAGAGGGAGGTGGAGGGTGGTCCTGGAACGGGAACCTGCTCTGTCAGGGGCGTTCCCCCTGGGGCCAGGAGCAGTGACAGCAGACAGGCATCTGCACGGGAGAGGTGGTGATGTTCCTCAGAAATCAAGAATAGAGACACTGTGCGACCCAGCTACCCACTGCTGGGGTTTGTCCAGGAAGCAGTGAGCGCTGATTGGGAGAGGCATCTGCACCCCTGTGCTGTCGTGGCCCGCTCATAGCCCGGTGCCCCGGGAACCCCCATGGGGTCCTGGCTAGAGGGTGAGCCCTGGGGTGTGGGTCTCAACTTCGTGCTAACAGCGGGAGTCCCTCTCAGCGTCAAGTCGTGGGAGCCAGTCCCAGCTTCTGCTCTGGGCTGTCTCTGGAGAAGGGCAGGGTGGGCTTGAGGCCTCCAGGGAGCAGCCAGATGCCCTGAGTCTTCCTGTGTGACCCGGGACAAAAGACCTCCCTGGCTGGAGCAGGCAGAAGGGCCCCTGTTGGTGGGTTTGTTGAGGACCAACTGGAGAGTGTGCCAGCTGCAGGCATACTCGCACCCCGAATGGCAGCTGCGGTTACCCCATTGTTGTGACTCACAGTGGGGGTTCCAGCCTCTGAGGGGCACTTGGGGCTGGAGGTGAGATTGCAGGGGCCTGCTGGTGGGTGCGCCAGCCCAGTGCTGGCCGCCTCTGGCCGGGCTCGGAGCTCGCTCTCATCTTCAGGTTGCTGCAGTTCTGTTCGTCAGTTCCTCCTAATTTGGGTGAAGTTCGCCATATGGAGAGCAGGGAACAGTGTTAAAAAAGCTTTCACACTTAGATAGCACCGCGCTTTCTCTGCTAAATGAGGACTCTCTTCCCGGGCAGATTTCACACGCCGATCTCTGGTCCCTGGGGTGTTGGGTTCCCTCCTCGACCGGGCTGGGGCGTGGAAGCTCCTGAAGCCATTGTCTCTGGCCAGCGGGGCCTGCTGACCCCAGGAGAAATCCCATCTCCCCCCCCCCCCCCAGGTGACAGTTTCCAGCTCTGCTTCCCAGGCTGCCCAGTGTGCCGAGCGCCCCCACCCCAGGCGTGGGCTCCAGGCTCGCTTGGGCTCCCTGGGGACCCCTCTGGATGCTGCTCTCATTTCATGTCTGGAAGGGAGCTGCGCTGTTCTGAATCGAGCCCAAGCCCCCTGTTCCCCAGCCCACCACACATTCTCTAGAACTTTCTCTCCCAGCCAAGACATCTGCCACCGTGTGACTCCCTGCCCTTCCCCCACGTCTTCCTGGCCTCCAGCTCCAGCATGCCTCTTTCAGTTGCTAAAAATAAATCTCTTCATTTGTCTGCTAGAGACTGAAACATGCTACTGTCCTTCACCCCAAAGACGGTGCCCTTCTCAGGCTCCCGAGGCTCTGGCGGCCAGTACCGCTGTGCCCCCGCCCAGCTGTCACAGGCATGCTGCTTCTGCCCAAGGGGGGCTGCAGTTTCTGGGGCCGAGGGGCAGCTTGTCCTCCATGACTTCCCTCCTGTTAAAAAAGATGGTGGTGGGCAGTCATTTCCTGCATACCTACTGTGTGCTGGGCCTTATATTATTCTCTCATTTCCAATTTAAGCGACCAGACAAGCTCAGTGTCACGATGCAAAATTTTTAAGAGGAAGTACCCGAGGGTCGGGAGGTGAAGTGACTGGCAAAGTTGCACAGCCAATTAGTGGCAGAACCAGCGTTCAGACCCAGAGTGGCAGATTCCAGACCTGTACACCTTCCATCATCCTCTCCCTCACCTTGTCGAGTGTCCTGTTGTGCCAGGAGATGCCCACGCTGGGTCAGGAGTAAAGGCTGCACTGAATGAGTAGGGAAAGAGTCAGTCTGTCCAGGCTGCTGGCTCTCTGGACGGGGGGACTGCATCAGGGAGATGGGGAGCAGCCAGTGTATGGGGCTGTGACTTTGTCTTGGTGGAACCCCGCCACCCACGTGGGGTTGGCTCTCCTCGGGACTCCTGCACTGCCTGGCAGGGCCTGACTTTGCCACCCTGTAGGAGGAAGAAGAGCTTGAAATTGCTTTTGAGATGTTCTCATTGATTTTCTTTAATGCACAAAAACATTACTGCTCACACATGGGCTTAGTTGAGGGGACAAAAGAAAAGATTTGACAGGAATTTAGGGGGCTAGGTGGAGCTCAGGGAGGGAGCCTGAGTGCCTTGTCGATTGCCCTTCAATTTATCAGTATTTTCCTGGAGTTCCTTTGCAAAGCCCTCTGCTTAATCCCTTGGCCGGTGGGGGAATGGAAGAGATGTGTGACTTCCCGGGGCCCTTGGCTTCCAGACCAGTTTGGACTGCAGCTCTGCCCCTGCTCTGTTGAAGCCACGGCCCCAGGGCTGTTTTTCTCGGAAAGCATCTGGCCTTTAGGACACCAGCTACTGGCATATCCGGTGCCCTGTGTGGGGCGCAGCATGGAGTGCGTCGGTCCCCTCACCCGTAGTTTACAAGAGGGGCAGTCCCTGTGTGACCCGGCTGTCCAGCAGGCCGGTGAAGTGCTGCAATGCTTACAAGGAGACAAAAATAAAAATAAAAGCAGAACATCACAGAGCAGGTTTTTAAAGAGAGCCAGCCAGGGTGAGCAGAGGCAGGGGTGGCAGAGGCAGGGGCCAGACCCTAGTTCTCTGTGCCCTGCCCCTCTCCCGAGTGCGCGTCCTGGGTCCTCAGGTGAATGCTCTCCACAACTTCTAAGAAGCCGCCTCCTCAGGGCCCTGGGGGGCTCCTGTTTGGTCACCAGCATTATCACCACAACAGCCGCAGGCTTGGTCGCTTGGAACAATGGAAGTCTTGTCTCACAGCTCTGGAGAACAGAAGTGGGAGATCAGGTGCCAGCAGAGGGTGCTTCCTGGGAAGGCCGGATGGGCTACAGGCCTCTCCCGGCTGCTGGTGCTTCCTTGGCTGTGGGAGCGTAACTCCGGACTCCTTGGGGCCTTCTCCCTGATTGCACGTCTGTGTCTGTGCAAACTTACTCCTTCCGAAGGACACCAGTCCTCTTGGATTTGTGTCTACCCCAAACTCTCTTTCCACCCTGCCTTCAGCCTCCTGCCCCTTCCTCCTACCCTCCCTCTCAGCCTTACATCCACTAGTTTTTGTATCTTACTCTGTCGACTCATCGTGATGTCCATGTATGTCTTGGTCATTCTGACTTGGTCCCCCGAGCTCCTTCCTGTCCCTGTGAATGGTGGCCTCTTTGCCGTGCTGGCAGCTGCAAAGCGTCCTGCCGTGCGGGCAGATACCGGATCACGTCCTCTCTCAGAGGCCATGTAGGCTGTTCCCACGCCGAGCTACTGCAATAAAGCTGTGGGAAACGTTGTAGAGGGGTGACTTCTTGAGCGAATGGTTTCATGCTGTTTGGGTAGATGCCCAGGGGAGGGCTGTGGTGTACCCAGGTAAACCCAGGTTGTTTTCTATGTGGCTGCACCAACTCACATTCCCACCATGTTCACCATTTTAAGTGTGCAGTTCAGTGACTTAAGATACATTTGCATTACCATGCAACCACCACCACCATCCATGTCCAGAAACTTTTCTGGGAACTCTCAGTTAAGCACTCATTCTTCATTCCCCCAGCCCACCTCTGGGGCTCCCACCACTCTGGGCACCTCATTTCAGTGAAATCAGGCGTTGTTCGTCCTTCCATGTCTGACTGACTTCGCACAGCACAGCATCTCTCAAGGTCATCCATACTGTAGCTCGTGTTGAAATCCCCCGACCTTTTTTAAAGACTGGATCATTTGTCATTGTCTGTGTATGCCACATTTTGTTCATCCTTCTTCCACTGATAGATATTTTGGTTGTTTCTACTTTTTGGCCACTGATGCAGCCATGCACCATGGTGCACAGATACCTAGTCAAGATCCTGTTTTCAATCTTTTGAATCCTTTTCAATTCAATTCAGTAGCCCCAGAAGTAGAAAGCCTGGGTTTAGCCTCCCTCACCTTTCGTCACAGTAGCTGGAGACTCCTATTACATAACACATGTTTGTTGAATGCATTTATGAAGGAGTGAATGACTGAATGAGTAGTTAAGTCATGAATGAAACAACAGAAATGGAAAGAGGGGGTTGTGTTGTCAGCGAGAGGCCCCCCCGCCCCCCCTCCCGCCCCCTGCAGCCCTGGACCCACTTGGAAGTGTTGAGCTGAAACAAAAACCAGCAGCCTCTTTGCCCATGGAGTGGGTTTATTCTGGAATGATAAAAAGGCAGTTTGGAAGTGCACGCCCCAGATCAGTCGCTGGCACCCCCTTCCGTAACCAGAGGAGCCTCCCACCTTCTCCTGTGGGACGGGCATCTGCGTGAGGGCCGGGCGCGTGTCCCTGCATGGCTGACAGCACTCCTGTAGCCTCCAGCCCCGTTTACATAGGGTTTTCGCAGAAGCTTTTTGGGTGGAATGGTCAGATGAGTACCCTGACTCTGTGGTACAACAGTCAGGGTTCAGCCCAGACACTGCCTGATAATGTTCTCAAAAAGCCACTGAAGCCATGGAAGCACCAGCAGGTTGATGCTCTTCTTCCCCGTGCACCCCTGGACACACTAGGAAGTCTGTGACTGGCAGGGAACTACCCTCCAGGCCTCCTCCCCATAGACAAACTTGGAGTCTTACCAGCAGGTCTCCCCATCGCTTCTTTAGGCACCTCCTCCTCCAAGGAGCCCTCCAGTCCTACTCCTGCTTTAGATGTCTGTCTCTGCTGCCCAGAACCGGCCTCAGCCTTTGCCCCGTGACCTGCCCCTTCTCCTTCAGATGTGAGTGCTGTGTGGCTGAAAGTGACTTTATTTGCTTTTCTTTTGTTTGGAGTTGAGGACAAGCTGCCCATCTTCCTTCTAGCTGGATGCCTGGAGGCTGTGATTGGCAGTGGGCCAGGATGGGAGAGAAATGTGCCTCAGGTAGTGGATCTGCCAGAAAAATTCTGGCCGGTCTGAGCTCATTTCACCCTATTCTTGATGGCAGGAGTTTTGCATTTCTCTGGGCAACTCTGTCTTCTCATCCCTCAAGCAGCCCATAAGAAACCTCAATCCTAGGGGCAACCGCGTCAACTCTGAAGGCTGCTTCTCATTTTGTCAGCTCGTCACTCAGATGTGGCCACAAGTGTGACAAGGAGAGTCCCCGGGAGAGCAGGAGGGCAGCCTTGGTGGGAGAAATGGCTCCCGGGCCTGACTGAATCAAGACTCGCTGCTGCAGACTTCACTTTTGGAGGCATGGGGTCTTGATGACCTTCTCTCCAGCTAGGTGGATGAGTAAGGAGCCATTGTTGGGGGGGACCCCTTTTCTCTGCCAGATCTCATGCAGGTCTGTCCAGAAGCAAATGCCCATCTGGGGGCTTTGTCTTGTTCTCACTTTGCTGTTCAGGGGGATAGTGGGTGCAGGGGCTACGGGCTGGGAGAAGAGGCAGACCTGGAGCAGAGGCGAGGGGCGGAGGGGCCGGGGCACGGATGTGGGCTCAAGAGCTCTCCTGCACAACCAGATTAGCGTGATACGAGCATTTCCATGCCAAGGTGTTAACGCAATAATACACGCGAGTTTGCCAACTTTTCAAATTGAATGTATTTGATTATTTGCTTTTAATTAGTGTGAGTTTTGGAATATGTACAGGATTGTCAGGGCTCACCAGAGCCTCCCGCAGCCCTGCAGCCTCTGTCGTTGGAGACATCCGGGATTGTTCTTTTTAGCTGTGGAGAATGAGATTTAACAGCTCTGTTAGATGTTTTAGCTCAGCTCCATTGTGCCTCTGTTTTGACCTATTGGCAAGACCAATTGAAGTGAGAGAAGAACCTCATGTCTGATCCGAATGTGAGAACTGCTGCGAAGACACATTTTCCAGCGCTGCTCCATCTTTCCATGTGTGCTTTCTTTTTCTTTCTAGGACTGGCTACTATGTGGCGTCTTCTCTTCTCCTCCCCTTAAGTATGCTTCAGGAAGCATCTAGCCGGTGAAAAGACAAGTGAAAAGACAAGTGGTTCGGGGGGAGAGAAAGGAGAAGATACCTCCATCTGTAACTGAGGGTGTGGGGAGGTCTGTTCCTCCCTGCTGAAGACAAGATTTGGGGTCTGTCCAGATTTGGGGTCTGTCCACACGGGACTGTGCCACTCGGGCCATGAGCTGCTAGGCTGGAGACCGGTTGGGGTGTAAGCCTGAGGCCCCGAGCTCCTGCCGTATCTTGGGGGACAGGTCCTCCTGCTGCATACCCCCTTTCCTTTGGTTGCTGTTTTAATCGGGGCTTCCCTCCTCCTGCCCCCCCATCCCTGGGAGGTCTGCAGGCGTGGTCCTTTACAAAAATCAAACAAGTCCTCCTTTGACCCCCGACTTCAAGGAGCAGGACGGAGTGGGGAGTGGACTCCACAGGGTGGTCGTCTTTTCTCTCTCCTCCCATCTGCTAATGTTTGCAGAGGGGGAGGAGGTGATGGTGGGGGCTGCCTGGCTGTCTCCATCTGCATGGCTTCCTTCCCTCCTCGGGCAGGCCCCTCGGCTTGCTCTGGACGCTGGGGAGTAGACGGAGGCCGAAGCCCACCCTGATAGACTGGCCACATTGTCCCTTCTTGCCCTGAGCCCACAGCACTGTCCCAGGCATTCGTGGGGGCCCCGGAGGAGCCGTGGCACTCCTTGTAAAGAAGACCCCTCATAGACATTCTGGGGATGGCCGCCGTTCACCCATTACCTACACAATCTCTCAGTTACGTTAAAAAAAAAATCTTCCCCCCCTTAACAATAGAGAGGAACAAATGGTTGACAAATAACAACAGCAGCAGCTCTCCCACAAAAGCACGCAATTATTACAATTATACTATCCTTGATTAGGCTGCCATGCATTGCATTTCGATGTAATTGATGTTGTAGGTTGACACGTCGGACACCAAATATTCTCGCCTGTCCCTTCTCTCTTTTGTTTCAGAAGCTGATTTGCATTTTCTATGCTTTTAGTAATGAAGACTTAGCACTTTTCCTCCATTAGAAAAAAAAAAGAGAGATACAATAATCTGCGACTCGGCACTTGTTTAAGGATTCTGACCCTCGAAAATACCACTTTGCTTCACACATTAGCTGCTTACAAAGAAGGAAGCTAATGTATCATCTAATTGGGCAAACCACTGCATCTGATTTCTCTCAATCAGACTATTAGCTTCGTAATTACCCATCTGCCTCGTGTGGAAAACCGGCAAGGCGCACACCCAGCTAATAACGTTCTCAAGAGCCCTCCACCACAATGAGAGGAGGCGACGTGGAGGGATGTGGGCTCCGACCATTTCGGTGCCAAGGTGGTCACACAATGCAGGGGGCCTCTGCCAACCTTCCCCTGCCTGAATGGGTTTCATTATTTGTCTTTGATGAGCCAGAGTTTGGGAGTCTGCTTGGGATGGCCATCCCCAAGTTCGCAGTGGGTACTGGAGGATGGTGACCAGTGGGAAGGCTGGGCCGAGACTCCTTGGGGACCCTGGGGCTGGGGAAGGATGTCATCTGGATTGGCGGGGTTGGGCGCTCAAAAGGGAGAAAGACCCCCCATGCCAGGAAGAGCTGGTTCCTTTCCTTCGTCTGTGGCTGGGCCCTGTCCCACCATGTGCCTGGCCAGGGCCTTGGTGTATGTGGCTCAGGCCAGCACAGTGACCACTCCCTCTCACCACGGCTTCTCCCGGCGCCTGTGAGGCGGCTTGTCCCGGTGTCCTGTCACTTCAGAGTGGAGACCGTTCCCCGGGTCTGGGGACGGAATGACCTTGGGCAAGTCCCTGGAACCCTCCTAGTCTGCAGAAAGAGGGCGCCGAGCCAGCTCATGTCCTCAGGGCCTGGGGGCTTGGCAGGTGGGCATGTTCGGGAGGGCAGGTGGGGCTGATTCTGGGCCAACTGGAGTGAGTTGTTGGGGTCTCCTCAGCCCTCGACTGGAGTAGCTCAGCTGCTGTTTGCATAGCCTTCCACTCACATTAATTTGAACAAAGGGCTCCAGCTAAAGATTTCAGGCCAACTGGATGTGGCTGGCTGTGGTAACGACTCACAACTCCACGTGCCACCAGGGTGGGGCCAGCCATGCCTGTGCCGGGGGCATCAGTGTCCACATCCAGTGTTCGCTTTGCCCAGTGCACAGCCTAAGGAGGTCGCCCGTTAGGGGGCAGATTCTGAAGGTGACAGCCATGAACTTGGCTTGTGTGTGTGTGTGTGTGTGTGTGTGTGTGTGTGTGTGTGGTTTTTATAGCCGAAGTTTAATTATGATGTGATTTAACAGACTCACCAGTAACTAATCCTGAAGTGTAGGGTTGACAGTAGAAGTGTCATGGAAACCCTTTCTCAAAAACCCTACTGTGTGTTCCGGTGAGATGTTCCACTGTTTTAGATGGACTTAGTCCACGTGTGGTCTAACTTTGAGTGATAAGTGGAAGGTAAGGTTGTGTCTTAGATGAGTGACAGACAAGCTGTCAGGACTTGTCTGCTCTTGTGAAAAGCCTGTCCCCCAGGTTTTCCCAAGGTGGCGGGTGACAGCAGCTCACAGCTGAGCACCTCAGCCCGATGACCTCAGCTCAGTGTCAGGCTGTGGGCAGCCAGCACCCCACAGAGAGTTTGGCTGACCTGAGACATCTTCGCTAGTCTGTCATAAGAGCCATGTGTTTTTTTTAGTGTTTAGGAATTTTGTGGAAGATGCATCAGCTGGAGTTCTATTTATAAAGACCTTGTAAAGTTTTCTTCCAGGCCTCAGCTTAAGGAAAGGCTTGGTTTCCCCTGCACCATCTGTACACCCTGTATTTTAGAACTGATCTTTTCCTCTTTGCTTTGGCTGCTAGGAAGCTCAAAGGTCAAAATTTTAACCTAACTCTATTGGTTTAATGGGACCAAGTGTGAATACCACTGAAACATTGTCATTTTTCCATCAAAGCATACTTCTTCCTTTGCTCTCACTCTTGCGAGTGTTCGTTTCTTTTAAATCCTTTTGCGTGGTAAGCAATTTTGTGCAACATCTCAATGGCTGGTGGGAACAGGTCCTGGTGGAAACAAAAAACAGAGAAGTCGAGTGACTTGTTTGACTTACACAGTCAAGAAATCTTTCTTGTGCCAAGAGCAACTGTCCCAGATGTTTCGACGTTAGCTGTGGACTCTGCTGATGTTGGTTCACCTGGAGATCTCCACAGCTTCTCAGTGTCTCTTTGGCGAGCATCTTACTCTTCACAGCCGGTGCTGGGCAGCTGGCTCCATCGTGCCGCCTCCAGGGCAGAGGTGTCTTCAGCCCCTGTGCTGTGGTTGAAAGTGCTGGTGCCTCCACCCGCTTCTGGCACTCTCTGAGCTGCTCTATGGGGGCTGGTGAGAAGTGGGGCGCGGCCTCTGCCTGCCCTTAGGTCAAGGTGAGGGAGACCTGGGCTTGCTCAGGGACCCCCTGCTAGAGGGAAGGCAGGTCCCCCTCAGGCTCTCAGGCCCTCCTCACACACTGGGGCAGAGACTGCTGTGGGTGCCCTGTGAGGGCCACCCTCCTGCAGCCCCATAGAGCCACTTGCTTGGGGCAGGCTCCCCACCCAGCTGCTCCATCACCTGCCTAAAGATTCCTTGCCCAGAGGTCCATGGGGTGTGACCTCCAGGACTCCCCACAAAGGAGGCAGTGCCTGGTCTGGTGGGAGGGGGCCCCCACCTCTTCCACGTGCCTTGCCCTTTCTACCATCTTGTTGACGTGTCGTATGACCTGTCGACCTTGTTTATTATAGTTCTCTGGAGACGTGTGTGTTGCCCCCTCTTATCTGCCAGCAGAGAACTGAGGAAAGGGGCCCACGGGCTGGCCGAGGCAGCTCTAGTCGCTCCGGTGCCAACACTCTCAGGAGCGTGCCCTGTCTCTCCCCACTGTCATCTCCCAAGCCCCCGAGGTGGTTCCTGGGAGCAGTCAGGCCTGCTGAGGCCGAGATGTTTGTTGCTTCCATCTCTGGCCAGACTCTCTCATCTCCTGGCTACCCGTGTGGCTCACCTGACTTCATCATTGTGTTCATAACCGCTGCACCTGCTGCTGAAGCTGGGGTGCCACAGGAACAGGGCTCTCGAGACTTTGAAAGTGGAGTAATGATGTTGAGGCCAGCGAGACCACAGGGCTGATGGTGAGGCTGCGCTCCCCCCGACCTGGAGCTGGTGCTGGGTACCTAGCACCCCCCCATCCCCACTTCCCCTTGAGGAAATGGAGACCTCAATGAGGTGAGCGTTTTGTCGAAGGTCAGAGCTGCTGGCAGGAGGTGCCAGGCCCGAGCAGCCTCACAGCCTGTCATGGCTCTTGTTTTCCAGTCCGAAAGGGCAAGTCGTGTTTCTGGCGCGGAATGATGGCTGGGCTGAAGAGCAGACTGGACGCAGCTCCCAGCAACTCCAGGCCTTGTCTTCACGGTGCAATTTCCCGCTTTCGTGTGTGATGTCAGAAATCCCGAGGACTTGCTCCCCTCAAGGAAAGCCCGTTGTGCAGGGATGGCAGCGCCTCGCCCGGAGGACTGGACACACACGACCATGTCAGGGCTACTGACCGTCCGCACTACCTTTGTGGGGACGCTCACATTTTGGGGGGCACCGGGAAGGGGTATTGTTTATGCCTTCATGTAGGATTCGGGATGAGTACGACATCTACCCTCAGCATCTGGACCGAGGCCAGTCTGGAATTTTCTCCCATCTGCTCCTGGTGTTTTAAGTAAAAATGTTTGTATCTGCGCCTCCAAGCCTGTTGTAAATTGTAAATCATGCCATTAGATCTGGGAAATCCATGATGTCAAGCAATAATCCACAAAGCCACAAAGATTCTCTGGAGTAATTTTTTTGTTCTCGATCAGTTTTATAATTTCTCCTTGGCCACAGGCACACACTAAATGATGCAATTCCGTGGGAAGCTCACACCGGGCGATATTTCAAGTGGCACAAGTGGCGACAAGGCCTTCCAAGGGTCTGGGTGGTAATTGCCAACCCCCCAGCCCCCCAAGCTACCTGCCTCTGCCTTGCCCCCTCTTCCACTGGCACGGGATGGATGCAGAAGTGGGGTGGGGGGAGGTGACCCAGGGGATGGGGAAGGGAATGTTGTAGTTAAATTAGGTGTAAAACCAGGGAAATCTCCAGTCAAAAATTGTGGGCTGCAGGTATGTCTTTCTTCTGGTAAGGAGATTTGTGTCCTGGTGGGGCGAGCTGGCATGTGGGGTGAGCTGGCAAGCTGCACACCCCTCCGTCACTAACTCACTGGTGGGACTGTTGTCTGGGTCATTGATTTTTTGATGAATTTTTTTAAATGAAAATTTTTTTACCAGACATTTAAATTCAAGTACAACATAAACATACCTATTTAATTCAAGTACAACATACATGCATGTATTTAATTCAAGTACATATTTACATAATTCATAGTTGTACAAGACAATCATTTTTTATGAAGTGAACACACCTGTAAGCACCACAGACATCAAGAGGCAGAAGCCTGTTAGCTGCGCAGAACATTCCATCACTTCTCTCTCCTCTCACGTGTTTCGGGTCATGACCTCCAATGTGGTTACTACCTGGGGCCTCTATTGTCCAGCCTCCCACTCTGTTCATTATTTAGTGAGGGCTGTTTCTCTTTTATCCAGTGGATACTGCATTTGTGAGACTCATTCAGGTTTGAGAGTGTGGCAGTGTTTTTATTCATGCCATTGTGTGTGTGTGTGTGTGTCCATTTATTGTCTGTCATTTATCTTTTGATAGACACGAGTTATTTTAAGTTTTTGGCTCCCATAAATAATGGTGTCATGAATGTTGTATTTGTATATTTTTTTAAAAAAGATTTTATTTATTTATTTTTGTGTAGAAGAATTGCGGTGTAGGCCAGAGGTGCGGGGTGAGAGGATCACCAGAATGGGGACCAGAACAGGTGGATTGACTGAACTACACTGCTGAGGGGAGCAGCAGGGAGACAGGAGAGGTCTGCTGCGCCATGTGGGCAGCTCTTTGGCCAGGGATTGAACTCAGGCTGCAGCGGTGGCAGCCTGAGATTCAACCCCGAGGCTGCTAGGGAGGCCCTGGACATGTTTTTCGATGTACATTGTGAGCATAGCCGGGCATGTGCCACAGGTGGAAGTGGTGACTGTAGGGACGATGGGTGAGCCTACATATAAAGACGGTCAAAGAGTTTTCCAAAGTGGTCACACACATCACTTCCTCACCAGCAGGCCGTGGGGAGCCAGTCGGTCCATGCCTTCGTTAGCATTTACCACACCCAGTTTGATTAAAAACGTCGCCCATTCTGCTTGGTGTATACAGCATCTCATTGAGGTTTTCATTTCCATTTCCCTGCTGGCTAATGAGAATGACCACATTTTTGTGTGCTTATTGGCCATTTGAATATTTCCTTTTGACAAGTGCTAATACAGTTCCTTTGTCTTTTTTTTTTTTTAAATGGAACCCTCTATTTTTCTTTTTCTTTTTTTTTTATGTACTCTGGTTAAGTCCTACACACACACACACACACACACACACACACACACACACCAGACATCTTTTCTACTCTGTATCTTGCCTTTTGCAATGCTATAATTTGATGAGCTTTAATACTTACTTTTAAGGAAATATAACTTATCAATTATTTCTTTATGATTATTGCTTTTAGTTTAAGAAATGTTTACAAAGATTCAGCATCTTGCATATATTCTCTTGTTTAATGCTCTAGAACTTCATGGAACATTTAAGCTTCTTTTACCAGCTTTATTGAGGTGCAATTGACATAATAAAATGCACATTTTAAAGTATGCAGTTGGGTAAGTGCAGACATATGTGCATCTGTGAAACTATTAATACAATCGAGATGATAAACATATCCATAGCCTTCAGAAGTCTCCATGTGCCCCTGTAGCCTCTCCCTGCCTCCCTTCCCTGTGTCTTCAGGCAACCAGTGATCTGCTTCCTGTCACTATAGACTGGCTTGTATTTTCTAGAATTTGTATGTATAAAGAATCATACAGTAGGGCCTCCCCTGGTGGCGCAGTAGTTGAGTGCTGGGCTGCGAAGCTGCCCACAGCCTCTGCAGTGCCGGTTCGATCCCCGGCGACCGGTGAGAGTCCCACATGGCATGACAGATCTCTCCTGCCACACCCACTGCTCCCCTCAGCAGTATATTTCATCAGTCTGCCTGTTCTGTTTCCCGCTCCAGCTCTAGTGAATTTTCTCACCCTCCCGCGGTTCTGACTGTACCCAGTGCTTGTATAAATAAACAAATAAATAAATAAATCTGAAACAAAAAATAAAAATAAACTATTGAAAAAAAAGAATCATACAGTACATGCTTTCTTTTGTTCTTGGTTCTTTCATCATAATTATTTTAGAGATTTAGCATGTTGAATGTATTGATATTTCATTCCTTTTTATTGCTGAGTAATATTCCACATTTCTTAGTTACTGCATTCATCTGTTGGTGACATTTGTGTTGTTTTAAGTTTGGGGATATCATAAATAAAGCTCTGAGTTGGCCTCCCTGGTGGTGTAGTGGTTAAGTCTCAGTGTTATCACACTATCACTGCTGGCTGCGGCCTGAGTTCCATCCCTGGCCAGGGAGCTGACCTACATGGCAAAGCAGACCTCTCCTGTCTCCCTGATGCTCCCCTCAGCTATGTATTTCAGTAGATCCACCTGTTCTGCTCCCCTCTCTATCTCTGGTGAATCTGTTCACCCCCTGTACCTCTGGCCTACACCCCAGTTCTTGTATGCATAAATAAATAAAAACAAATCTTTAAAAAAAAAGGTATTAATTTTCTACTGCTGCCATAACAAATTATCACAAATGTAGTGGCATAAAACAACACAGATTTATATCCTTACAGTTATGTAGCCAGAAGTCAGACATAGTTCTCACTGGGCTAGAGTCAGCAAGTCAGCAGGGTGTGTTCTGTGTTGGGGGGATGAGGAGAATCCACTTTCTGGCCTCTTGTCGTTACTAGAGGCATCTGCATCCTTGCTTTTGTCCCTTCCCTTCCCTCCATTCTCAGAGCAAGCAGCATTGCATCTCTCTGACTTTTTTCTGTTGCCACATCTCTCTCTCTGATAATAGCTACGAGAGATTCTAAACTGTTAAGGACTCAGGGGATTAGTTTGGGCCCACCTGGATGATCCAGGCTACTATCCTCATCTCCAAGTCAGTGACCTTAATAATTGCAAAGTCCCAAAGTGAAGGCAGCACATTCACAGGCTCCAGGGATTTGGGTATGGACATGTGTGGGGGTGGGGGGAGCTGTGATTTTTCTGCCTGTTCATCGATGCCCATATTTAGTTTCTCTTGGTAAAAACTTAGGAGTGGAATGGTTGGATCAGATGCTAAGTGTATCTCTAACTTTTTAAGAAACTGAAACTATTTTCAAAAGTAGTGATAACATTTTATATTCTCACCACAAGTTCATGAGCATTCCAGTTGCTCCATATGTACACCAACATTTGGCTCTCATCTCTTTTTTATCAAAACCCTTTTAGTTGGTGTGCAGTGGTATTTCATTGTGGCTTTAATATGAATTTTCCAAATATTTAATAATTTTGAGCATCTTTTCATGTGCTTGTTTCCATTCATCTATTTTCTTTGGGGAGTGTCTTTTCAAACATTCTGCTCATTTGAAAATTGTTATCTAACTGTTGACTTTGAGAGTTAAAAAAAAAACACTTTGGGCTTAAGTCCTTTTTCAACTCTATAACATACAACTATTTTCTCCCAGCCAATGGCTTTTCTTTTTATTCTCTTAATAGCATCTTTCAAAAAGCACAAGATTTAATTTGGATAAATCCAGTTTATCAATTTGTTCTTTTGAAGATTTGCCTTTCATTGTTATATCTAAGAAATCTTTGCCTAACTGAAATCTTTGCCTCACAAATATTTTCTATTTTTTTCTAGAAGTTTTATGGTTTGTGTTTTCATTTAACAAAATTTAAATAATAAAAGGTCTCCCATATTTACTCATTGGCTACCATTCCTCTGCCCTGCCAACATTCAATAGAATCTTCTTTCCATCTTGAACATTTCCTTTTCATTGACTTGATGAACTTCTCTGCATTTCTTGTAATCTTGTAATCTGATGAATTGTGACAGCTTTTTTTTCTGTCTTAAAAAGTTTTCATTTCCCCTTCAGTTTTGAAAGGTGTTTTTACCGGATACAGAATTTTAGGTTAACAGGTTTTTTCCTTAAGAACTTTAAAGAGGCTACTTTTCTGTTTTCTCATTTGCAGTGAGAAATCTGCCATCACTCTTATTTTTTTTCTCTACATAATTGCTTTTCCTCTCTGTTTTCTTTCAAGGTTATCTCTTCAGTGGTTTAGAACAAATAAATTCTGCTGGGCCTTTGAGTATTTTTCTCCTTATTTCTTTTCTTGTGGGAGTTCATGGAACACTTAGGATTTGTGGTTTTATGACTTTCATCATATTTGGATATATGATTTCATATATGATTTTATCATATCAGCCATTATATCCTCAACTATTTTTTTCTTTTTCTGCCCCATATCCTTCAGTAGTTTCAGTTACTCATATAATTATACTACTTGAAGTTGTGCCATAGTGTACTTTTACTTTCTTTGTTTAAAAAAATTTTCCTCTGTGCATCATTTGAGATGATTTTAATGTCTTTACGTTCACTGAACTTTCCTTCTGGAGTGGCTGTTCTCCTTTATTTCATTTGATTTGTTTTCATATATCCATGCTTTTCATCTCTAGAAACTTGATATATTTTTATATTTTTCATGCTTCTATTAACTTTATGTATATTTAGAATCATTATAATAGTGGCTTTAATGTCATTATCTGCTGATGCTAACATCTGGGTAAGTTCTGGGTCTGTTTTCAATGACTTTTATCCTCATTGTTGGATTTTATCTTGTTCTTTGCATGCCTGATAATTTTTTTGTTTTGTATCACACATTGTAAATTTTATATTGAGTGCTAGATACTCTTAAAAATATTCTTGGGCTTTGTCCTGGGAAGCAGTTATTTGAAAACTGATATTTTTGGGCCTTGTTTTAAGTTTTGTGGGGCTGACCAGGGCAGTATTTAGTTTAGGTTAATGTTTGCTCACTGTTCAGGCAAGATCCACTGAGAGGCCCAGCTGATGCCTTGTGAATTATGAAGTTTTCTGGTTTGGCCAGAAACTATTGGTTGCTATTCTTAGCTTTGTGAGAGTGCCTGGTACTGTTCTGATTTTTTTAGTCTTCTGTGGCTCTTTCCCTGGCCTTCAGAATATCCTCAGTCATATGCTGACCAGTCCTCAGTTGAGTACCTACTGGATGTTTTGCAGATGTACAGAGTTCTCTGCAAAAGAGCAACCTTATCTTTTGATACTCTATTCCTAAACTCTTAGTCTTGCTGTCCTTGGTTTCTCAAATCCCTGTGCTCAACCCCTGAGTGCTGTGGACTTAGCTGATGTTTTCTCTCCCCTGTCCAGCATCTGGAACTCACCCAAAGCAGCATGTTGACGCAGCCATAGTGCTCCTTTCACTCATTTCCCTTCTCTCAGGGTTCACTCTTCTTCGTGGCTGATGTCCAGTGTCTGGAAAAGCATTTCCTATTTTTTGTACTTTCAGAAAATTTTCAGGCAGGACCATAAATCAGGTTTTCTAGTTCATTTAGGCTGAAAACAATAGTCCTTGTGACAAGTTAAATTTGCATTATTTCATATGAACAAAATTTTTTAAAATTTCAGTTCCCCACACATCTCAATAGCCACATTTCAAGTTTTTGAAAACGATGTGTAATTAATGCAATAGCCTTGGATGGTGTAGCTATAAAACATTTCCATCATTGTAGAGTGTTTAACCAGAGGACTCTGTTATAGAAGTGTAATTGTTTCATTTTTCATAAAAGTACCTGGGTCTATTGAGGTGTGTGATATGAATTGAGGGTCAAGATAATGTTGTTTTTACAATATGGATGTATCCAGTTTTGTTGTTTATTCTTTTTATTGGGGGGGGGATACTTTATTTATTTATTTTTTAAAATAAATTTTATTTTATATTCCTCATACAATTGTGACCCCCTTATTTTGACCCTAATCCCTCCCCTCCCCGCCCCCCACCCTCCATAGAGTGTCTCTGGTTCATAGTTGTTTGTTGATTTTGATTTTCACTTTCTGATAGTTATTCATTTTCCTGGTCCCTTATTTAAGTTTTCTAGATTCCTGCTATGAGTGAGACCATCCGGTATTATTCTTTTTCTTTCTGGCTTATTTCGCTGAGCATGATCCCTTCCAGCGCCATCCATGTTGCTGCAAATTGCATGTGTTTATCTTTTTTGAATGCTGAGTAATATTCCATGGTGTATATGCATACATCTTCTTGATCCAGTCATCTATTTTTGGGCATTTGGGTTGTTTCCAAAGCTTAGGTATTGTAAACAGTGCTGCTATAAACATAGGGGTACAGGTGCTCTTTGGAATTGATGTTTCTGTGTCCTTTGGGTAAATACCTAGGAGTGGAATTGCTGGATCATATGGAAGTTCTATGTTTAGTAGGTCAAGAAATCTCCTCACAACTCTCCATAGTGATTGGACCAGTTTGCATTCCCACCAACAGTGCAGGAGAGTTCATTTTTCTCCGCATCCTCGCCAACATTTGTTGTTGCTAGTTTTTTTAATATGTGCCATTCTCACTGGTGTAAGATGGTATCTCATGGTAGTTTTGATTTGCATTTCCCTGATTACAAGTGATGTTGAACATTTTTTCATATGCCTGTTGGCCATTTGCATTTCCTCTTCAGAGAAGTTTCTTTTTAGCTCTTCTGCCCATTTTTTGACAGGATTATTTTCTTTGTTGTTGTTGAGTCTCATCAGCTCTTTGCAGATTTTTGTCATCAGTCCTTTATCATTAGTGTTGTGTGCAAAAATGTTCTCTGGTTGGTGGGGTTTCTCTTTGTTTTTGTTATTGTCTCTTTTGCTGTGCAGAAGCTCTTTAGTTTGATGTAGTCCCAGCTGTTTATCTTTGCCTTCACTATCACTGCTTTGGGTGATGTGTCTGTAAAGATGTCTTTGATGTGCATATCACGTAGTGTTTTGCCTATATTTCCTTCTATGTATTTTATGGTTTCAGGTCTTATGTCTAGTTCTTTAATCCATTTTGAGTTGATTTTTGTGTATAGTGTGAGGTAGTGGTCAAGCTTCATTCTTTTGCATGTAGCGACCCAGTTTTCCCAGCACCATTTATTGAACAAACTTTCTTTGCTCCAATGCATATTCTTTGCTCTTTTGTCAAAGATTAGTTGACTATAAATCTGTGGGTTTATTTCTGGATTTTCTATTTAATTCCATTGGTCTGTGTGTCTGTTCTTGTTCCAATACCATGCAGTTTTGATGATTATGGCTTTGTAGTATAGTTTGAAGTCTGGGAGTGTGATGCCTCCATTCCCTTCTTTTTTTTTCAAGAGAGCTTTGGCTATTCAGGGTTTTTGGTGATTCCATATGAATTTCATCAAAAATTGTTCTATTTCTTTGAAGAATGACATTGAAATTTTGATTGGAATAGCATTGAATCTGTATATTGCTTTTGGTAGGATGGCCATTTTAATAATGTTTATCCTTCCAATCCATGAGCAGGGGATGTCTTTCCATTTCTTTGTGTCTTCTTCTATTTCTTTTAACAGTGTTTTTGTCTTCTTTGTATAGGTCCTTTATCTCTTTTGTTAGGTTTATTCCCAAGTATTTGATTTTTTTTGTTTCAATAATAAAAGGGATGGTTTTTTTGATTTCTTTTTCTTCAGATTTATTGTTTGTGTATAGGAGGGCTACTGACTTTTGCATGTTGATTTTGTATCCTGCCATTTTACTGAACTGATTGATGAGTTGAATTAGTTTTTCTGTGGAGTTTTTGGGGTTCTCTATGTATATTATCATATCATCTGCAAATAGTGATAGTTTGACTTCTTCTTTTCCTATTTGGATTCCTTGCATGTATTTCTCTTGTCCTATTGCTCTGGCTAGGACTTCCAGTATTATATTGAAAAGCAGTGGTGAGAGTGGACATCCTTGTCTTGTTCCAGATCTTAATGGAAATGCTTTCAGTTTTTTACCATTGAGAATGATACTGGCTGTTGGCTTGTCATATATGGCTTTTATGATGTTGAGGTATGTTCCTTGTATCCCAAGAATTTCAAAGGCTTTTATCATGAATGGGTGTTGCCTTTTGTCGAAAGCTTTCTCAGCATCTATTGATATTATCATATGGTTTTTATATTTCTTTTTGTTGATGTGTTGGATAACGTTGATTGATTTTCAGATGTTGAACCATCCTTGTGTCCCTGGAATGAATCCTACTTGGTCGTGGTGAATTATCTTATAGATACATTGTTGGATTCTGGTAGCTAAAATTTTATTGAGGATTTTTGCATCAGTGTTCAGTAGGGAGATTGGCCTGTAGTTTTCCTTTTTTGTGTTGTCCTTGTTCGGTTTTGGTATTAGTGTAATGTTGGCTTCATAGAACGTGTTTGGTATTGTCCCTTCCTTCTCAATTTTTTGGAAGAGTTTGTGAAGGATAGGCACTAATTTGTCTCTGAATGTTTGGTAGAATTCATTTGTAAATCCATCAGGTCCTGGGCTTTTGTTTTTGGGCAGGTTTTTGATTACCATTTCAATTTCGTTGCTTGTAATTGGTCTGTTTAGGTGTTCTATTTCTTCTTTATCTAGCTTTGGGTGATTGTAGAGTTGTAGGAATTTGTCCATCTCCTCTAGATTGTTGAACTTGTTTCCATATAACTGTTCATAGTAGTTACTGATTATTCTTTTGATTTCCGCTGTGTCCGTTGTGATTTCTCCTCTTTCATTTATGATCCTATTTATTTGTGCTTTCTCCCTTTTATCCTTTGTGAACCTGGCTAGGGATTTGTCTATTTTATTTATTTTTTGGAAGAACCAGTTATTGGTTTCATTGATCCTTTGGATTGTTTTTTTAGTTTCAATTTCATTTATTTCTGCTTTGGTTTTTATTATTTCTTTTCTTCTACTGGTTTTGGGTTTTTTTTTGTTGTTCTTTTTCTGGATCTTTGAGCTTCAAGATTAGGTTGTTTCTTTGAGTTCTTTCTTGTTTCTTGATGTGAGCCTCTTTTGATATATATTTTCCTCTTATTACTGCTTTTGCTGCATCCCATACATTTAGGAAATTGGTGTCCTCCTTGTCATTCAATTCAAAGAATTTTTTAATTTCTTCTTTGATCTCCTCGTTAGTCCAGTGGTCTTCCAGAAGTGTGGTTTTCAATCTCCATGAGGTAGGAGAGTTCCTTGCCTTCTTTTTATGGTTTATTTCTAGTTTGATGCCTTCATGGTCAGAAAAGATGCTTGGTATGATTTCAATCTTGGTGTATCTGTTGATGTTTGTCTTGTGTCCCAGTATGTGATCGATCCTGGAGAATGATCCGTGTGCACTTGAGAAAAATGTGTACTCCGTTTTTTTGGGGGGGGTTTAGTGTTCTATAGATGTCTGTTAAGCTCAAGTGCTCTAGATCCTTATTTAGAGCTTTAGTGTCTTTACTTATTTTTTGTCTCATTGATCTATCCATTGTTGATAGTGGTATGTTGAAGTCTCCCACTACATATGTGATTTCTCTGATGTCTGTTTTCAAAGATGACAATATTTTTCTGATATATTTTGGTGCTCCTTCGTTTGGTGAATGTATGTTAATGAGTGTTATTTCTTCTTGAAGTATTGTCCCCTTGATCATAATGTAGTGACCGTTGGGGTCTCTTTTTATCTTTTTGAGTTTGAAATCTGTTTTATCTGATATAAGTATAGCTGTTCCTGCTTTCTTTTTTGGTCCATTTGCTTGTAGGATTGTTTTCCATCCTTTAACTTTGAGTCTATTTTTATCTTTCGTAGCTAAATGTGTTTCCTGGAGACAGTAAAAGGTTGGGTTTTGTTTCTTAATCCAGCCTGCGACTCTGTGTCTTTTTATTGAAGAGTTTAGTCCATTTACATTTAGAGTTAATATTGATATGTTAGCATCTGTATTTGCCATTGTGTTTGTCTTTCCTTTGATTTTATTTATTTATTCTTTTAATAACTTTTTTTTTTTGGCCTTCTTTTGTTGTTATTCATCCCTCTGAGATTCTGGCTTTAGGACTCCTTGTAGTATTTTTTTGGAGTGGGGTTTAGTCGTAATGAAATTCCAGAGTTTCTGTTTGTCTGGGAAGGTCCTTGTTCTTTCTTCATAGAGGAAGGAGAGCTTTGTGGGGTAGAGTATTCTTGGTTGGCATCTATTTTCTTGGAGTCTGTTGACTATGTCCCTCCACTCTCTCCTTGCCCGTAGTATTTCTTCGGAGAAGTCTGATGTCAGCCTGATTGGTTTCCCTTTGTATGTTATCTGTTTCTTCCCTCTTGTCAGTTTCATTATTTTTTCCTTGTCCTGCATTCTTGGGAGCTTTACTATTATGTGTCTTGCTGTATTTTTCCTTTCCTTGTGGAATTTTGGTGTTCTTCTTGCTTCTTGTATATCAATTTTCAGCTCCTTCTTCACATTTGGGAAGTTCTCTTCAATTATCTCCTTGAATATTTTCTCTGTTCCTACATCTCTCTCCTCTCCTTCTGGTATTCCTATAGCTCTTATATTTCCTTTCCTCATGGAGTCAGATAGTTCCCGAAGTCTTTCTTCAGTCTTTTTCCTTCATACTTCTCTATCCTTTTCTGTTTTGGTTCTTTTTATTTCTGTGTCTTCAGGAGTACTTATTCATTCTTCCATTTCATCTATTCTGCTTTCATTGCTTTTCCCAGAGTTCTTTAGTGCCTCCATTAATTCTTTGATCTCCTACATTTCTTTTACTTCCCTCTTTAGGGACTCAATTTCATTCTTCTGATCGTTGATTATTTTTCCCTTATCATTGTTTTCCTTTATGACTTCTGTCAGTTTTTTAATCATGGCAATTTTAAATTCTCTTTCTGGAAGGCTCAGAAGTTCTTCCATGTTACTGTCGTTGCAATCTGGAGGGTGGTTTTCTTTTTGTGGTGTGCTTTTTTTCCTGAGGAGTTGCTAGGTTGCGTGTGGTTCTTCTACTCCCTACTGTCTGTTTTCTAATTTGCTGTATGCATTGGGACACTGTGTTGCTGGGACTGGCCGGCATCTTGGGTGAACTTCTCCACTCCCCTCTGGCTCCTCCGGGAGCCATCTGTCAGTTTCAAGCAGTCTTTACTGAAGAAAGGTCCCTGTTCTAAAATGGCGATGCAGGGACACGCTCCCCTGTGTGCCTGGTCTGCCCCGGCGGTGGGTTCCCACTCCCCCTCTGGGCTTGGACTGCAGGCCAGAAGAGGCCTGGCGTGGGTGAACTTCCCAGCTCACCTCTGGCTCCTCTGGGAGCCTTCTGCTGGTTTCAGGCAGTCTTTACTGAAGAAATGTCCCTGTTCTAAAATGATGATGCGGGACGCACTCCCTGCATGCCAGGTCTGCCCCAGCGGTGGGTTCCCGCTCCCCCTCTGGGCTCGGACTGCAGGCCAGAAGGGGCCTGGAGTGGGCGAACTTCCCAGCTCACCTCTGGCTCCTCCAGGAGCCTTCTGCTGTTTTCAGGCAGTCTTTACTGGAGAAATGTCCCTGTTCTAAAATGGCAATGTGGGACGCACTCCCTGCGCGCCCGGTGGTTTCCCGCTCCCCCCTTTGTTGTTTATTCTTGACCTTTGCATTTCCACTAAAACTAACTTCAGTGGAATTAATTTCCAGAAGAAACATGCTGAGATATTGATGGGATTTCTTTGAATCTATATATCAGTTGGGGGAGAATTGACATCTTTAAAACTTGCTTTCTTGTCATCTCTGAATGTGGTTTATTCCTTTATTTATTTAGGTCTTCCCTAATTTCTTTCAGTAATAATGTTTCACAGTTCTCTGGGTAAAGGTTTTAGATGCCTTTCATTAGATTTATTCTTGCATTGAGTTATTTTTGTAAATGGCTTCATTTTTAAGTTCTATTTTATGATCTTTTGTTTCTAATGTAAGGAAATAGAATTCATTTTGTACATTGACCTTTTATCAATGACCATGATGAAATCAATTATTTATTTGAATATTTTGTCTGTAGATTGTTTCTGAAATTTCTATGTGATCAATTAATTAGAATTCTATAAATAGTGACAGTTTACTTTCTTCCTTTCAAAACTTTATATTCCATATTTCCTTCTCACTTTATTATACCAGCTAGGGTTGCCAGGATTGTATTGTTAAACAGTCATGTGTTAACGAATGTCTTTCTCTCGAGTTCAGGGGAAAAACTTTCAAAATTTCACTGTTCAGTGTGATTTTTTTTCGGTAGATATCCTTTACCATATTAAAGAAGCTCCCTTTTTATTTATTGCTTGACTTAAAAAATATTTTTACATGATTTTTGAAATCATGAACATGTTTGGATATTCTTGAATGCTTTTCCTGCATCTATGGAGATGATAATAAGGTCTTTTTCTTTGTGAATAAATTACAGAGATTGATGTTCAGATCCTAAATCAACATTTTTTTCTTGAATTAAAATACATTGCTCATACTGTATTGAATAGTTTCCTTTTTAGATACTACTGGATTCTATTTGCCTATGTTTTTGCTGAGTAAAACATTTTAAAAGGATGTTTGAGTTTGTTCCATTAGAGATATTGGTTGCTTTTTTATTATTATTATGTTCTTACCTATTTTTACTGTCAAGTTATCATAGTTTTATATAGTGAGCTTGGAAATATCAGTATAAGGTTGTTTTTTCTTTCTTAAATGTCTGGGGAAATTGATAAAAGTCTGGAATTTCCTTTGTAAATTTTAAAGTATTAACCTATTCAGTTTATCCTATACAGACTGTTCAGATTTTTATTTGTCCTGTGTCAGTTTTGCCAAGTACTTTTTATTTTCTGTGTCTGTTTTGTTTAAATTTTCTTCCTTGGGCCTCCCCTGGTGGCACAGTGTTTGAGTGCTGGACTATGAAGCTGCCCACAGCCTCTGCAGTGCCAGTTCAATCCCTGGCCGCCGGCGAGGGTCCCACATGGCGCGCAGACCTGTCCTGCCACCCGCTGCTCCCCTCAGCAGTGTATTTCATCAAGTCTGCCTGTTCTGTTCCCTACTCTGGCTCTGGTGAGTTCTCTCACCCTTCCGTGCTTCCGACTGTACCCAGTGCTTGAAGAAAGAAAGAAAGAGGGAGGGAGGGAGGGAGAAAGGGAGGGAAAGATTTTCCTCCTTGTCCTTTTTTGTGTTTAATTCTGCTCTTTGTAGCTTTTTAAGCTAGATAGTTGATTTTCATTATTTTCTAGCATTTGCATTTAAGCTAGGTTTCCCTCTAAACTTACTTTAGTTGTAGTTTATATTGTAGTAATGTTGTATTTTTCTTTCATTTCAATATGTCTTCAGACTATTCACTCGATTTCTTCTCTTACCTATGGGTTGTTTATGATTTTTTTTCTCCTCCATGTGCCTGTCTCTATATTTTCTGCTAATCTTTCTTTTCAGCTGAATAACCTTTGTGTTTATGTGCTAATCAGCTGTTAAATGATATCTGTCACTGCATTTTTTTTCTGTTAGAAATTACATTTAGGTCCTCCCCTGGTGGCGCAGTGGTTGAGCGCAGCTGTGAAGCTGCCCTTAGCCTCTGCAGCACCGGTTCAATTCCTGGCCGTGGGCAAGGGTCCCACATGGCATGCAGACCTCTCCTGCAGTGCCCGCTGCTCCTCTCAGCAGTGTGTTTCATCAGTCTGCCTGTTCTGTTCCCCGCTCTGGCTCTGGTGAATTCTCTCACCCTCCCGCGCTTCTGACTGTATCCAGTGCTTGTACAAATAAATAAAATAAATCTTAAAAAAAAAGAAATTACATTTAATTCCTTGAAAAACTGGTGAAATTTCCATTCTGTCATATACTATTTTGTAAACATCCAAGCTGGTATAATAAAGTCACTTTTCATCTTAAGTTCTGTGTTTGATAATCCAAATAACTTGATCCTGTGAGTGTTTCCATTGTCTTTTTTCCCCTCTAGATTTTCAATCATTTCGTCCTTTCTCCTGGCATGATTCACAATTTTTGAGTGAATGCTAGACGTTGTATTTGAAAAATTCTAAGGATCTGGGCAATATTCTCTATCTCTGGAGATTATTCATTTGTTTGTTTGACCCTAATTTAGGCAGGCTAAAGGCAGTTTGCTAGAATTCAGTCAGTTTCCGGTTTCATGTGGGTCTTGTGTTGGCTCATTAGTTTCTGTTTTCTCCTTTTGGTGTCTCAACTGGAAGTCTGGTTGTGGCTAACCTACCTCAGTGGGCCTATGTTCTAATTTATTTTATTTTATTTTATTTTATTTAAAGATTTATTTATTTATGCATTTAAGAACTGGGGTACGGGCCAGAGGTGCAGGGAGTGAGAGGATTCACCAGAGACAGAGTGGGGAACAGAACAGGCAGATTAACTGAAATATACTGCTGAGGAGACAGGAGAGGTTTGCTGCACCACACGGGCTGCTCCCTGGCGGGGGATCGAACTCATGCTGCAGAGGCTGCAGATAGCTTTATAGGTTTCATCTTAACCCCTTGCGCTACCAGGGAGGCTATGTTCTAATTTTATTCTTTGTGCTCCATCCAACCAACAGGAACTTTCCTTACATTTGTGGTCACATTGCTGCTGTTTCCTACTGGGTTTCCTCGTTCTCGTGAGGGTGGCTTAGGATCCAGCAAATACTTTAGGAGCAAAAACCACACAATTTTGGGTTTCTTTTTCCAAGGTCCTCTTGGTTTCTTGAGTTATAACCACACTGGTGTCCCTGGATTCAAACTTCACCTTTGCGGTGCCTGGGATGCTCTTGGCCTCCCCTGGGGCTCAGCCTCTGTGTCCCTATGTCCCGTTACATGCGTTGCCGGGTGCACTGGAGGGGAAGGGGAGGCTTGGTCTGAACTGAGTTTCTGCCGTGGTTATGCCAGGGTCCTAATATAAACATTGCCACACAGTAACATAGTGCCTGGGCTGTGAAAGGCACCACAAGCTTGTGGGATAAATAAAAGCATGAATTGGCAGATCTTTGCTAACATACCTCTCGCATGCAACTTGTAGGGCCAATGCTGAGGGTGGGAGTTTGAGCTTCTGGAAGCTATGGGGGCTCTTGGGTATGGAGGCACACAACACTTCTCAAAGAGTGGTGAATGTTCCTCTCTGCTCCCCACCTGTACCCTTCTTATAGGCTACTATCCACACCCCCACCCAGCCACATACGGATTGGTGGTTTGGAATGATGAGCTTTGTGAAGTGTTCTAGCAGCTTTGCTCAGGTGGGGCCTGCTACTACTGCTGATTTGGGTGCTTGAGCTCTCTGGAGCAGGTTCACTCTTCCCTACTGGCCTGGGCTGTCTCCCTGAGGCTGTGTCTACAAGGCCACATCGCCCTGAGAGCCTCCCAACATCCCTGCGCAGGCATGTGTGGGCTTTCCTGCCTGGGGACAGGCCAGTGGGTGCGGTGAGGTGTGGGGCTGTTGCCTCGTTGTCCCTTCACCATGTGGTCTGTTCAGGCTGTCACCGCAAAGCCTCCCAGGCTAGGTCACTAGCTGGTAGGCATTTCCCAACTCACATCCTGGGAGGCCAGAATTCCATGGCTGGCTCTGTCAGAGGGTGGTCAGGACAATCTCCCAGCTCCTGGGGAGGAATCTCCTGTGTCACCCCCTCAGCACCCGGTGGCAGGCGGCAGTCCTCGACCTCCGGGGTCAACGCCCTTCTTGCGGTGCTTGCTGGGTCCCCACACCTCCTCCTTTGTACAGGTCTGTCTGTGTCCAAGTGCTCCCGTTTCATAGGACACCAGTCATTTTAGACGGTGGCCACCATGATGACCTCATTTTAGTGTGATGACTTCTGCAAGAATCACCTCCAAAGAAGGCCACCTTCACGGTACTGGGGATGAGTACTTGTCTTTGGGGTGGACACAGTTCAACCCAGCACCTCTCCCTTGGGACGCCCCTTCTCTGACACTGGGATGATGGCTCCGGGGGAGCCTGTCGTGTCTGGGTTTGTGGGTCAGCGACGCAGGATAAGCATGGGCTGGGGGCTTAGGCACCTGCCTGTTTCTCAGTCAGCTCCTCCAGTGACTCTGGGGCCCAGAAACCTCTCTGCCTGATACAAACGATCAGGCTCTTTCAGAAACGGGGGCCGGAAGTGCTGATGGAAGAAGCTCCATCATATCTGCCTGTGGGGCGTGGTGGCTGGGGGGGTAGGGGTGGGGTAGAAGGCAGTGCCCAGTGCCCGCAGAGGAGCTGAGCATCCATGCGGAGCAGGTGTCCCCGTGGAGCTCTGCAGTGGACCGCTAGATGCTGCAGGCCTTCCTCACCTGTGTGACAGAAGGGGAGGGGCTGGCTCAGCTCTAACGAGGAGACTCTTTCACTTGTGGAGTCTCTAGGGGCTTGCCTGTCTGGGCAGCCAGCTCTGTGGCGGGCGCACAGCCTCTCCTGGAAGGCAGGACAGCCTCACGGTCAAGGGTTCTGGGCCCCTTGCTCCGACTGACCCATCACTCACACCCGTGTCTGCCCCGTTCCTCCAACACAGTGGGGCTAACATATGCTTTGGCTTACTGGGAATCTGGCCTCAGTAGATCTCGTTGAGCAATCAAGACAGGCAGGCCTAGAGCACGCGGTAAGCATGCACGTTTGCACTCCTGTCATCACAGGCAAGCACACGAGACCTGAGGTGGCACAGGCACGCTGTGAAAACCTCTGGCCTCCATGGGGTGATGCCCTGCCTGGAGGACAGCCTGTGCTGTGAGGCCCCGGGCCTGGAGCGGTGCTGGGTATGCGTCAGGTCTCCAGAGTCCTCTGGAATAAACAAGTGACAAGCATGTTGGGTGGTCAGCCGTGGGTGCGGACCTTAGGTCTCGGCAGAGACTCTGCGTTTTACAGGTAAGACTGAGGTCTGGAGAAGAAATGTCCCTTGGCTCAGTTAAGGCAGGAGGCGACTAGGGTCCCCCCAACCCCCAGTGCTCGGGGGCTGCTGTGTGGTTGGGTGGGTCTGTCCCATTGAGCACGAGGCTCTCCCTTCCCCAGAAGGTGCCCTGGGAAAAGGCAGCGTCATGTCTGTCCTGAGGCCAAACCCACCAAGTCTGTCAGAACCAGGACCCTCATCGATGCTCCTGAACCTGAGTGCTGTGGGCCCACTGTCCGGCATTGTTTTCTGCCCTGGGTGCTGCATTTGCTTTGGTTACCACCTCAGCGTCCAGGAAGGGCAATGAGCTGCAGGGGCCTCCCAGGGACCACTGGGGGCAGGCCCGCCAGCCTTGGGGACTCTGTGGGCCATATGCTGCAACAGGGGTCTTGGTTGGGGAAGCCTCCCCTGGTTCTTGGGGCCCACATTTTTTCCTGGAAGGGAACTGGAACACGACAGAAGGCGGAATCTGCCTCAGCCTGACACCGCAGGCTGTTCTGGCACCAGCGCGCCCTCATCCTCCCTCGCTGTCCTGACGGAGGTGTTATCTCTATTCTCCAGACCGGGGAGTGCAAGCAGGGGCCACCTTGCCGCCTCCCGGCCTTGGCGGGCAGAGGGCTACTTGGTGGAGGAGGCACAGACGCAGGTCAGGCCTCCTGCTTCCAAACACGGGCTTTATCTCTGGCCTGTATTGCCCCCGGGAGCTCTGCGGGGCTCACGCCCTGGGCATGAGCAGTGCCCAGACTTCAAAGCCTGGCTTCAAGATTGGCCCACCGGCATCTGGCCACCGCAGTTCCTCACATCCTCCCCCCGCGGGTCCGCACGCTGCCAACAAAGGGGCCTGCAAGCAACCGCTGGCTTCCCTCATCCAGGCAGGCCTGTCCCCACCCCAAATTCCCTTTACTCCCAGCTTTGTCGTCCTCCAGGTTCTGTCAGTGTGGGGCGATGGAAGCCCAAGTCCAGGGCAGCAAGTGGCGACATGCTTTCACCTCAGTGCTCTGGTGCGTGGCTCTGGAGTGCCGTTGCCTCTCCCCCTTCACCCTGGGCCCTTGCACCTTGGGCTCATAGCACTCACCTTGTTCTGTGCCAGCCATTGTGCTGGGCCTGAGGAGTCTAGCCTTGGCAGGCAAGCAGGGAAATAGACACTTGTAAGGATGGACCAAGTATTTCTTCAGAACAGGGGGCAGAGCAGTTGAAGATCAAATGTTGACACTGTACGGTGGACTCAGGCGCCCAGTCCCTTCCAGAAGCTGTCCTGGCCAGATGGGGGGTGAGGGGGAGTGGGCAGGAAGGGAGGGAGGGGGTAGGGGGCACTTATCAAAACCCTCCTTCCTGATCATATGCCTGTGCTCCTGCCACAGTCCCCAGAATGACTGGGTCTTTGGGGTGCTTCTCCCTGGCACCTGCATGGGCCTCTCGGCTCTGGCCAGCCTCATGTAGATGGTGAGGCTAAGTATCCTGAGGAAGGTGTTCCTCCTTGCCCCCTGGCATGAATCTGGACACCATGACAGCTTCCTGACAGTTCGTGGGCATCCCCCCATTGCCTTCTCTCTGGGAGTGCAAGGGCAGAGCGGTGAAGACACGGAGTTTTGGTCCTAGGCCTGCCACGTGGGGGCTGAGCTGTTGGGTAAAGTCACCAAGCTCAGCTATAAAATGGGAAAATCCCTCCTTGTCCACCAGTGTTCTCCAGAGTCATGGAGCCTGTGTGGGTCTGTGTGTCATGTTTCTCTCTCTGTAGCCCTGTTTATCTGTCTGTCTGTCTGTCTGTTTTATGTATTGTGACTGACATAACTTATTGGGAAGAATTTGAAATAATTTAAATAGGTTGATCATTTATTTTAAGGAATTGACTGGCATAACTGTAGGAGTTGACATTTCCGAACTCCGCAGGTGAGGTTGGCAGGCCAGACACACAGGCAGGAGTCAGCGTTGCAGCCTTGGAGCAAAATTTCTTTTTTTGGGAAAGGCCTTCAGCTGATTGGACGTGGCCCACCATTACCAGGTATAATTGCCTTTGCTTAAGGCCTGATGGTTGTAGATGTCAACCACATCTACAAAACATCTTT
Source organism: Talpa occidentalis (assembly GCF_014898055.3). Lineage (NCBI taxonomy): Eukaryota > Metazoa > Chordata > Mammalia > Eulipotyphla > Talpidae > Talpa > Talpa occidentalis. Next base: position 69,419,456 of record NW_023605194.1, on the reverse strand, counting down.
ACAGCAACACACAGATTATGCTTGATTAAGTAACTTGAGTACGATAACCTCATTGTTGGTATTATCACCACCACAGTGATTTTTTTCCCACTTATTTGGGACCTGCTGCTGACTTGTGGTTCAATAAAAACCCATGCTTCATTCAAGGTCTTTGCTGCTGTGCTACACCTCACGCAAAGCAGTGCTTGTGTTGTGGACACTCACCTTGTGTGAGAAATGAGAACCTGGCTGGCCAGTGCCGCGCAACATGAGGCTCCCGGGTTCACAGTCTCCACTTTTCTAGTAGCCAGGGTAAAAACCAAAACAGACACTGATGTCCAAAATGTCACCCAGAAATGCAGTCATTGTAAACCATGCTAGCCGGACAGTCCAGTCCACACGCCTATCACACTGGCCCTTCCATGCCCAGCTGTACCTTAGGGTCACTGCACTGGACAGTAGGAGCTAAGAGGGCAATTTTTCTAAGTTTAGTTGCTGAACAATTGCATCCTAGTCACTGGGGCTGGGGGTAGGCAGGGCAGTGGGTAGACAATGGTTTCCCTAGAACAAGCTCCGCTAGCCCTGCGGGCTCATCACAGGCCATGTGTGACCCACCCGGCAAGGCCAGGGTGGACAGAGGCTGCATTCCAAAGGCTTCGTCAGAGTTTGGTAGCAGAATTGGATGCCCTTGGATCTAAGAACTAAAAAGTGGGGGATTGCAGAGCATGTGTTCTTTAATTTTTAAATAAATTCATTAGTCTTTTGCCTGACTCTTTCTTGGGGATGCACTGAAATAAATAAAAGCAAGTCTTTCGCAGGAGCCTGAGAAGCACCCTTCCCAGACACGGCCACAGCCCCGGACTTCGCAGGATCTGTGTGGTTGTTGACCCCACGGCCCGGCTTGCTGGGCACCAGAGGTTCGAACCCCTCCTGAAATTAGGCCAGAACCCTGAGAAGTGTAGGCCTCCTTTCCATTTTTATTTTTTGCCCCCAAGTTGGAGTGAAGGGCCAGGGCCTCGGTCCTCAGGCGGGTCTTAGGGACAGGGCAGCTCTGTTCCTTCAAAGATGCGGCCTGCGCTGGGGCAGGCCTGGCCCCCCAGGCCCACCGGCTCTGTCCTCTTCTCGAGCGCCTTTGTGAGTCCCCCAGGATCCCAGGAGTTTCAAGGTCTTCTCTGATCCTTCACACAGAGAATACAACTTTTCAATCCCATCTCTTGGAGCAGACAGGCAATCTGTTAAAAAAAGAAAAAGAAAAAATTCTCTAGACCCAAAGGAACTCTATTTTTTCTTGTCCTTGCTTAAAGCTTTTATAGAACATCTTGAGCTTCAAAGGCAGCGTGTGTATTGATTTTTTTCCCTGACCCCCAGGGTTCATGGCCACTGTGTTTTGGGCTAAGACTCCCTGTAGAAATCCCAGTGGCCTCAGCTGAGGACGTCTTGGTGATTGGACAGCATCGGAAGCGGTTTCCTTATATAAACCACCACAGAGGTCCTTTGTAATTTGTCATCTTCTCTTCTCTGAGCCTCTCCTCACAGGCTCTTTCCTGTGTGACTTGAAACTTTAAAATCAGCTTCAAGTCAGAGTCTCTGCGAGGAAATGGAGGCTGGGGACTCCACTGGGCCAGTGGCTGTGGGCTTATCTGTGCCTCTGGCCCGTCTGCCAGCCCTCGCTCGCTCTGGGAACAATGTCGTCTGCCCCCACAATCTCAGTGTCACCACTTTTCTCCCTGGTGGGCCACTCCTCACAGCTGTGGGGCCCTGATGGCCAGGTCAGGGCGTCGGCAGGTCGGTTTCTCCTGAGGCCTGGCTTCTTGGTGCTGGCGGCCGCTGGGGCTCTATCCTCAGGCAGTGCCTCTGCTCAGACACCTGCTGTTGCAGCCTCTTATGGGGCCATCAGTCCTGGCACACCAGGGCCTCACCCGGGTGACCTCACGTAACCATCACCCCCTCCTCAGAGGCCGCATCTCCAGAGGCAGTCACCTTGGGGTCGGTCTTTAACATGTGGAGGGGGGTGGGGCATGGCCCAGGCCCCAAGGGTTACTTAGGTGGCTTCTGCTCACTGCCCAGCTTCCTCCTGGGGCCCCAGGCCTTGCCCTTGGGCTAGGGTATCCCCGTGATCACAACCTGGAGGCATCCCAATGTGGGTGACCCTGCTGGGTCTTCCTTGACTGCTGCCTGCTCATCCTCTTGCCCAAGTTCTGCCCGTGCTGCTGGCTAGTCCCCAGAGGGCGTGCACATGGCGGTGAGTCCATCTGCTCTGCCCCTACTCCTCAGGACCCACAGCCGGTTCATGGGAGACCCCAGCTTCATGTGTATAGCACCCCTCCCCTGTTCTCCTCTCCCTGGTGTCCTGTGCTCCACTCATGACCCCCCGTTTGGCGGGAGGCAGGAACTGACCCTTGCCGATGCCGGCAAGCATGTCCTTTCTTTGAGGAGACTGACATCTGCTGTGGTTGCCACCTTGGGCTGTTTTAGGGCAGGAATGGAGGGACCATTTCTACTTCCTTCACCATCATCAAACAAAAAACGAGCCAGGAAGCATCCCGGGGCACCCGGCTCCCATTTGATGGTGAGGAAACACCCGCTCTCATCCAGGATCATCCTCGGCCCATTGATTCCTCCTCGCAGACTCACCACACACCCACTGCCTGCGTGGGGGTTGGGTGCCTGCAGGGGAGGCAGACACGCTTCTGCCTTCAGGACCTTCTGGCCTGGGCACCTTCTGGCCTGGGGGGGTGCTTCTGGCCTGGGAAGTCCAGTGAGCGGCAGGTGCGGCCATGGGGCCTCCAGCTCCTGGTGAGAGCATAGAGTGGGACGAGGAAATGCCCTCCCATCTGCGTGGCCATGTGTCTCCAGCTGCTTGCATGGGGCGCCTCTGCTGCCCTCTCTGGAAACAGGAGTTAGAGTGGCGTTCGCCCACCTGCATCCCTCAGAGGCCAGCAGAGACCACACCTGTGGCCCATGGCCCCGACACTGCATGGGCACTGCCCACCGTCCCTGACCACATCCACTGCCTCCCAGTCCCAGGTATGTGCTGTGTGTGGGTTGGTCCCACCTCAAGGGTATCCCCACTTAGACACAAGTTACGTGGTCACTGACGTGGGATCCGCTCAGTCTGACACTGAACTCTTCTCCCCTCCCACCGCATAGCCTTCTGACATCTTGGATTTGGGAGGTGGTGCTGGGAGGGCCCTTCCTCCTTGTGGTTTCTCCAGCCTCTGGTCCTGTCCACAGCCCGCCCTGCTCATGCACACCCCTTCCCATGGCCTCAGCCTTCTCTGCACTCTCCTGTACTCCCACGTCTGCTCCCACCCTTGATTTCAAACCTGCGCTGTACCCACTTACTGGGCTCAGCTCCTCCACGGGCCGCCTGGTGCCTGCAGGACGACATCTCACTTAAGCTGAATGTTGGGACTGGCTGCCTGGGGCCACCTTCACCCTTTGAGCATTTTCCCCACTTCCTGTTTGTCTGCTTCTACTGGATCATCCACCCACGGCCCTGGAGTCATGTATTTTTTCACTTCATGTCTTAGTGAGTTGGGGCTGCCTCTGTTCAAGGCTCTCCTCCTGCTTCTCTTCCAAATCTTATTTGGACTTGGAGCCCCCACTGTGCCCCCCAGGGGCTCCCTTGGACGCTCAGGCTGGAGGGGTCAGCTGCTCTGTGGCCACTGGGTCTGGGCTTCCCACTGGCTTGGGGGGGCTTCGTGCTCATGCTGCTCAGCAAATGGATATTGATTGACCCGAGGTCTTGGAAAAGCATTTCTCTGGCCAAACTCTTCTTTCGCCAAAGGCGGGGCGCTCACATTGCTCCTGCACCTGCGTGAGTGATAACGGGGTTCCGAACCTCAGCTGCTCCAGAGCCTGCTGGACCCCTGCCCCCTGGGGTGCCGGCTCAACCTCTCTGTGGCTCAGCTTCCTCTTCTCTAAAATGGAGCTCACGGCATCACCTGCCTCGTGCAGTTGTCAGGATGAAAGGGGGCAGGGGTTCCGTGATGGTCCAGCACTGTGCTGCTCCTTGTGGGTATCCCTGCACCCCCACATCCAACCCAGCGTTGGTGTCAAAGCTCATAGGCTGAAAGACAATCGCAGTAACTGAACTTGCAGGTATTTATTGGGGGTAACCATCATAAACCTTCTTCCTGATTTACCCCCCTTAGCACCATCAGGGTTACCTGCCCTACCTGATTCAGGTGGGTCTTTAAAATCATCCCACTGGGATGTTCTTATGTTGGTCCACCTCGCCCCGGACTGACCCTCCTGTGGGTGCCCTCCTTTCTCTGCCCTGACCAGACTGTTCCACCCAGAGAGATAAGTCAAGGGCCATCTTCGGTACAGGCAAGGGGTTAGCACTGGGCTGTGTCTCGCTGTTTGTGCTTATCTGTGTCTTACTAAGTGTTTTCCTCACTGCGAACCTCACAGAGTTTATATCTGCCCTGAGTACAGCACGTGCTTCAGAAAGCTCAGTGGGTTACCTGGTTGCTGGTCACCGGGGCAAGTTTATTGGAGGAGACACTGACTCCATGTTCAAAGGGCACCGACCCCCAGGTCCAGTCCAGCCACTATCCTGAAGCTTCCCTCGGAGAGATAGTCCACTGAATCCAGAACACAGAGGGAGGGGAGAACAGGGGGCCTATTTCCAGATTTCTCACTAATTTAGCATCAGAACTATAGTGTTATTTTATATTATGAAATAGGCCCACTTTAGGGTAATTTTAAATAAACCTGCACATCGAAGCTTTCGTCTTTTATGTGGGTCAGCTGGGTTCTCAGTGAGTTGAGAAAATGAGCCAACTCTATTTGAAGCAGAGATTCCTGTTGGTTTTACTTCCTCGTTGTCTAGCTCAGCCCTCCAGGCCCAAAGGACATGGTTTGCCAGCTGCTGCTGGTCACCAGGCTGCTCTCCTTCCCTTCTGCTTGTGGCAACTACCCTGCCCAGTCCTGTCCTGGACTTTCCCAGGATTCAGGCATGGCCTGTTTCTCTAGTGTGTGGGTGCTGGGGCATGTGCCAATCTCCGTGCGCCTAGGGGGCCCCAGGTCACACCAAGGCTGTTTGATGTCATCGAATGTCCCACCCATCAGCCTGTGAAGTTCAAAGACAAGATGGGGGCCTCCCTGGTGGGGCAGGGGTTAAGCACAGCACTGTGAAGCTGTCCACAGCCTCCGCAGCACAAGTTTGATCCCTTGCTGGCCAGGGAGCTACCCACATGGCACAGCAGACCTCTCCTGGCTCCCCACTGTGCCCCTCAGCAGTGTGTTTCAGTGGATATGCCTTGTTCTGTTCCCCACTCTATCTCTGGGGAATCCTCTCACCCCTGCACCTCTGGTCTGTACCCCAGTTCTTGTATGCATAAACAAATCTTTAAAAAAAAAAAGATAAGATGGCTTTCCTGGGGTTCCTCCTAAGGGGAGCCGGTTTACCTGATCCAGGGCCAGAACCCAGGCCTGGAATGACCAGAAACACCAAGAGCTGGAGGTGGGAAGGGGCCCTGGGGCCCCTCCTGTGCCCACTTGCCGTCCACCCTGGCACCAGCACCCTTCCAGGAGGGGAGGCTTCCAGACGAACAAGGTTCTTTACAGACACCAGGGCTGATGGTGTGATAACCACTCAGAAGTCAACAGAACAGCTGCAAAATATGATAAAAATCACTTGAAAAGTTCATTGATTTTGCAACAAAACTGCAAGTACTTCACTTTATAATAATTGTTCCCTCACGCTCTCGAATGTCGTACTTGAGTTGCAAGGGCGTGTGGGTCGGGGCAGCATCAGCAAACAGCCTGGGAAGACAATGGCACGGGTGGGAGAGACACTTTAATCATGAGCTGATTTACAAACCAAAGCAAAACAGCCGGGTTTTGTCTAAGATTATTAGAAGATGTTAATTCTCTGTTTAAATTATTTCTCTCCGTCCTTCCCCCCCACCCCGAGTTCATAAACTAGGAAAAAAAGGAACATCAACCCATCTCATCCCATTTCTTATCTTCCTAATTAAATTTTGTGACTTGGCACACACGGGTGGGTGGGTCACCATTTTTTCTTTCTCCTTTTCTCTCTGAGGACAATTACTTGCTATTCAAATTCTTATTTTTTTCTTGCTGGGAGGTTCTAGCACTGCAGAGTGAGCAGGTCTTCCTCCCTGCTTTTCCTGGCTGGGAGAACAATGATGGGACGGGAGAGAGCGAGGTGCTCCTGGCTCCCTGTCCAGTACATCCTAAATTGGCCTCTGCCTCCTGCCCGACCGCGATCTGGGGACCTGCCACCCCACTCAGGGCCCTGCTCTGCTCAGGCTGGAGGGACCCTGTGGCCGGGACTCAAAAGGACATGAGCAAAGAGCAAACAAGCCCATGCAGGGCTCCCTCTCAGCTACACCGCAGAACTGGTCTGGCCTTCAGTCTGACTGGCCTTGGAAGCCTTGGGCCTGGGGCTCATGTGGCCTCTGGCTCTTCCACTTTGTCGGGATGTTTGTGCCAGCATGGAGAACACCCCGAGAACATCCTGGGGGTGGCCCGAGGTCACCCAGTCTGGTGTCCCCAGGCTGCCTGACTTACCGTGATCCCGTCTTGTGGCCATTTCTTCTGGCTTTTTCTTCACGTCCACTCAGAGCAGGTGGGTAGATTGCAGTCCACGGGTCGGCTCTGACTTTTGCAGGAGAGGCTGCTCAGGAGTGACTCACGATCCCGCAGATGGCTCATAGGTATTTCCCTCAGGCCGGCCTGCAGGCAGATTTCCTAGACTTGCTGGAGTTGTTCCCTGCATGGCACACCACTCATGCCATGCCCCACAACATGCCCCACACCATGGCCCACCACGCCCCACGCCACACCTGACCCCATTACACCACGTCGTGACACACCACATCACACCACATCATGACACACCACGTCACTCCATTCTTTTCATTCCAAAACTTAGCAAAGCCAAAATCTGTGTCTGCTTCATTTCCTGGGTGAACCTCCCAAGGAGCACAGTGAAGTCGATGCTCGCAGCTGCTGCTTTGTGTCTGCTCTGGCTGAACGTATCTGCAGGAATCACCTTTCCAGCCCCTGCATTCTGGCTGTGATTCCCTAACCGGCCCACGGCCCCCTCTACCCGCCACCAGGGAGCTGGGTGGGCTGGGCGCGTGACCCTAGGAGCTGACACAGTTTTGTGATTTGCAGATACACAGTGGGCAGTGGGAGGCTTAATTTGCCTATTAAAAATTTACACGAAGCAGTTGCTGTTTTGTCAACAGTCACTTAAACATACCATGATAATTCCTCTTCAACATCATATAATAACTCCATTTTTAAATAACCCCTCATTTGTAACATGAAAACCTATCTCCCTTCTCTGGCAACCCTCTCCCACAGGTCCTGCTTTGCAGGAACACAATTTTGCGCCTCATTTCATAAAATAGGTGTGAATCTGCATGTAGGAGTTTGTCGATGTTTTCTGGGGACTTGTGTTTCATCTCTAACTCCTCTAGGGATCAGGGAGGTTTCCCAGGGTCCCAAGGAGGGCAGGACTTCCTGGCAGGGAGCTTGTAGGGCACTTCCCATTAAAGAACAGGGATCATTCCAAAGAGGGCAGCGCATGGAGGGCTGCAGGGGAGGTTAATGACTTCTCAAGGTCTGATCCGCCCTGAGGGTCTGTGGGTGATGGCTCTGCTCTCCAGTGGTCTGGCACTTTGCCTGCTGGAGCCTGAGCCTAAAGTGAGAAACTCACAGCTCAGGGCCCCCTGGGGACCCGAGGTCTCAGCCAGCTGGCTGACCTCTGTTCTCTGTGGATTCCTGCCGATGACTCTGGGCAACTCTGATTTGCTTTGACTGCTGGACAATTGGGAAGGCCCCTGGCGCCTGTTGCTTATGCGCCTTCCCAGGGACCTTCTGCCTCCCTGACTTAGCTTACCAGGGCTGTCAGGGAGTTCGCGCACTGAGCAGAGAGACTGCCTTTCACCGTGTCCTTGTTGCCCGTCACTGTGATGGATGGTGGACCGGACAGCCCAGTTCTGCCATCAACCAAACCGCCAGAGCCCAGCCCAGCCGCCGAGCCCTTGGTGTGGGGAATGCTAGGTCGGCACCCTTCAATCTTCTTTGAGACCAATGTGAGCCAGGTAGTGGGGCAGGTGCTCTAGACAGAGCAGTGGTGACTGTAATTTGGTATCTGCATGGCCACTGTGGAAGCAGTTGGGTCAGTTTGCTGAATTTATATATTTTGATGCAATTGATGCTTGAATGGCCCGAGAACTGTGAGCACCCCCAGATCCATCAATACAAAGACCTTTGCAAGACTCCTGATTTCTCCCAAACCACATCCCCTTTCTTGTGACTTTTCAGCTTTTGTGAGTCTTTTATCTTTTACTTGACAAGATTCTTTTACCACAGTGAGTGTCTGTACTGAACCATCGTCATGTTCGAACTTGTCTTACATGTATGTAAGCATCTATGTAGACCTTCTTGGTGTAGAATCAGGTCTCCCCTGAATTACACTTTCCCTCTGAGTCATTCCACTTTCTTTCTAGTAAGTCTCCTGCTTGCCTTTTAGGTTTTGGTTGTTACTTTAAAATGCCTGAACAACACATTGTTTCTTCTTTTTTTAAAAAAAGATTTTATTTATTTTTGTGTAGAATTGGGGTGCAGGTCAGAGGTGCAGGGGTGAGAGGATTCCCCAGAGACAGAGTGGGGAGGAGAACAGGCGGATCCACTGAAATATACTGCTGAGGGGAGCAGTGGGGAGACAGGAGAGGTGTGCTGTGCCATGTGGGTAGCTCCTTGGCCAGGGATGGAACTCAGGCCCCAGTGGTGATAGCCTGAGACTCACATCATTTATTCTTGTCAGACATTCAAATAGCACTGACAGAGCTTAAGTCCCCATGAATGACCATCCCAAACTCATCCTTCTGGCACAAGGGGACACGTTACCATTTTTCTGAGTGTGTCCTTAGGCCCTTTGCCTGGCACTGTAGAAAGGGCTGACTGGAACCCATCTACTCGGGCAACTTTCTTAACCTGAAGCTTCTGGTTCTTCCCCTGAAACAAAACAGGTACAATCACAGCCCCAATTTCATACAGTTTTGTTAGATTAAAAGGTTTCATTGATGTGAAGCACTTACAACAATGACCGCTCTCCAGTCAGTGTTCAGGACTGTCGCCTAAGCGTCTACGCACCCCCCAGCAATTTCTAACGTCACCATGCTGCACCCCTCTTTCTATTTCTTGCTTTTTAAAAGATCTTCCCATTTTAGTACAATATATAGATAGAATCAGCCCATCCTTTTTAACCGCTGCATAGTTTCCCATTGCAGGTACATACAAGATTTACTCAGCTGCCCCTTATTGATGGAGGTTGTCAGAGCTTTCAGTTTGTTGCTATTGCTAATGAAGTTGCAAGAGTGCCCTTGTCCGTGCCTCTGTCCACATGTGCACATGGTGTTTTGGGGGCAGACACTGAAATGGGGAATCACTGGGTTGCAGGATGTACATGTTATTTTCAGTGTGTGTGGGCTGCTGTTCTGGGTATTGTGATCGCACTTGCTGTAGATGCCTTCTGCTCCCTCCCACCCACTTACCTGTCCTGGCATTGTTCACTCCTGCCTGCCTGTCTCTGCTTCCACTGAGGTCATCTTAGTCCATGTGTCTGGTAGCCCGGAAGTGTTAGTGATGAACTCACTCAGCTTCTATGAGTTTTAGACCATTTCTTTCTTCCTTCATGTTTTCTTAAAAATTTCATTTGAGTTTTCTGTAGATTTACCTGAAGTTGTAAGAATGGTACAGAGGGACCCTGTGTACCCTTCATAGTCAAGGTATTTTGACTAAGCCTTCCCTGTGAGGTTGTTTGGGGCTTTGCCCTCAGGAGTTAGACACAAGCTCCCCGTGAATTTTATGCAGATGTTGGGGACTCTTTATTTTTCTTCAGTGCCCTCCTCTCTGAAACTCTGCTCCTTGAGGAACAGTGAGCTGGGCAATGAGGCGGGCAGGGAGAAGAGGCCACCAGTCCATGTGGTGTCACCACGGGTCATTGTCATCACCAACACCATTGGTTTGGGGGCTCATCTACTAAGACACTCATATTGATTTTCCTTTACTATATTAATGCAGTGGGTTACATTGATAGATATTTAAAGCTTGAGCTATCCTTCTATTTATAGAATTAAAAATATCTTGACTATGAATCATCATTCATTTTAACTTGCACTAGTAGACTGCTGGTGTTTTCGTCAGAACGTTGGCGTGGGTATTCATGGTGGCATTGGCTTATAGTTGTATTTTCTTGTGCTGTTCTTGTCCATTGCTGGTGTCAGAGTTATGCTAGTTTTATCATGAGTTTAGTAGCTTCCCTCTTTGCCCGTGCTAAGCAGCACTGATGTAAATTGAATATTTTATGTTCTTTGAATGCTTGGTAGAATGTTTCCAAATGTTATCGGGTCCATGAGTGTTTATCTTTCTTCTTGAGACTTATAATTTATGCTTTTCTATAAGAATCATAATTTAAGACCTTGGTTTCCATGAGTTGGTACATGCGTACAGAGCACTGCCTTATCACTTGAGCGTGAAGGCCCTTATAGGCTGCTCCCTGCTAGCTGCAGCTGCCCTCCCTGCTGCTTTCATCAAACTCAGCCAGTTTACTTTCTTGATCTTTTCAAAGACAGCTTTTAGTTTTATTGACTAATGCTTTTTTAAAAAATACTACCTTTCATTAATGTCTGGGATTATTTTCATTAATTCTGTTTTGTTTGGCTTCTTTATTTTTACTTTTCTGTATTTTTTGTTCAATTATGAGCAATTTTAATTTCTATAAATGTCCTAAGGCCACCTATGTTATTAGGATTCATTTCAGTACCTGCCATTGAGTCTGGTATGTTGTATTCTAATTACTCATTTTGAAATAGTCTATAGTTTGTCAGAAATGTATTTAAATTCCTGCTCTGTCTCTGGGGAGGAGGGCTGGGTGGATGCAGAGCAGCGCCCTCAACCTTGGGCCCCTACAGCACAGGTAGCCATCATCCCACCTGCCCCCCAACTCACCCCACTGGGAGTGGGCTGTGGGCGGCACCTGCTGATGGCCCATCCCTGGTCTTTGTCCTCAGCCCATGGGGGCCACTCCCCTGGGACACACCCCTTCCCAGGTTCTCTGGGCAGGCAGCTCATGCCCCACCCAGGCCTGGTTGAGGAGGTGCACAGAGGCCTGGTTGTCGCCTCTGTTTGGCGGGCGGTGCAGGGCAGCCTCAGATGCAAATCCTTGTGGGGTCCACGGACCTGTCACTGCTGCACTCAGCTCAGCTGCTCCCCTTCCTGCACCCCTTGCTCACTCAGGTCCTGCTCTAACCCTCCTGCTCACAGAGATCCACCAGAACCTGGGGTACCCCCTGCCCCTGACGGGGCTGTCTTCTGGTTAAGGCTTCTAATGTAACTGATATCAGTGGACCTTGTTTCTCATAGTGTAAGAGTTTCTGCATCTAGAAGTAGAATTACTCTGCATCTGGGCTTTGCCCTAGGCCTCTGCCTTCCTCCCTAGCACTGCTCGCACACCCCGCCCACCCCACACCAATGCTTGTCCCTCCCTGACCCGGAGAGATAGCTTGCAGGTAATTGTAGGAACTCTACTGGCGAGTCTCCAGCTTTTAATAGATTCTAGGTGCTTACTTCCATTATTAATGTCATTTTAATTAAACGTATATAGATGATTGACTTGAGAACTCAAAATGTAGAGGTTGGGAAACCTGGATCCTAATCCTGATTTGCTCAGAATCAGTTTTATGGCCTGGAGTCAGTCACTCCTCCACCCCAGACCTCACTGTTCTTATCTGCTAAATATGGAAGTTGGACTAGGAGATGCCACTCAGCCCCTTCCACTCTCACAGCAAGTGCTGACTGGAATCCACCCCTTACCCCTCCTCCCACCTGGTCCTCACCCCACCTCTGTCTATGCAGATTCCCACCCCAGGGACCTTCTTCTCTCAGAAGAAAACAGCTTTTGGTTCTGATGGTGATCTGGGGCTTGGGGTCAGGCTTTGGATAGGCCCACGTCCTGAAGTGAAGGGGGATAATGACTAGGGAGGGTTTCTTTATTCTCTTTGCTACTGCTCCCCTCCACCCCCCCACCCTGGCTACAGAAACTCTCCTCCAACTCAACCTCAATAACTCAAGGTCTGAGCAACTTTCCACGTACTGCTCAGAGACAGTGCTTACCCATTCTTCGTCAGCCATTTTTGTTTCATCATGTTTTGAGGTACCACACAAATGTAAAGGTCTGGCCCTTTAGTAGCTAAGGTTTTGGATGGATCAGGATTTACTGAAAAATACTCAACTGATATTATTTTAGTCAGATGGGGATAAAAGCTGGAGGAGACTTTGCCTCCTCAAAGCATACTGTCTGGGGCCGATCCAGACAGTGTCCAGATGTGGCCATCAATGGAGGCTGGCCAGTCTTGGGGCTGCCAGAGGAGACTGTCCTGAGGAGAAGGGGATCAAGGGGCACGAGAAGGAGGCAAAGAGGGAGGAAACCTGCCTGTCTACTGATCCACTCTGGCTGCATGTGCCTCTTGTTTCTCCACGTTTCCAATGGGTGGGGCCCTCAGCTACCTGAGAGGATGCCTAGTCAGCCATGAAAACAAATAACCCTGCGTCCTGTCCACGGAGCAGTGGAAGGAGCATAAGGCAACGTGGCTGAGCAGGCCTTGGTTCATGAGGAAATGGTGAGGTTTTTCTTTCCTACTTGCCTCTCTTAGACTTTGGCTTGTTTTTGCTCTGGTGTGTGTGGGTGTGACACCCGGTGTTGGCGGCAGAATTGATCGCCTCCGGGCAGACGTCTCTGTGCCCACAGCCCTACTGATAAAGGGACAGGAGATGGAAGTGGAGACCCTGAGAATGGATGAAGGAACATATGGGAGAAATCAATACAAATTATACCAACCGAATTGGAATTCCAGCAACCAAGCAGTGTTCAAACAAAATGGCTGGTCAGCGTTCATCTCTGAGGGAAGTGTCATCCAATAGCTCCCCTTCTGGGAAAAATGCCACACACGATTATAGAGAATTGACTTTGTACCTGAATTCCCAAATGAAAGGGAAAAGTTCCAGGCACCTGAATTCTCAAATGAACACAGAAATGCTCATATGAAATGATCTGGAACAATGTATCAGCAGATCATGTTCTTTGAAGCAGTACATCAGCACGTGCAAAATGGAGCCCACTGCAGTAACCAGTCTGGGTGGGTAACAGGGAGGCTTGCCAGAGGTGAATTTTATCTTGTGGTCTTTGAAAAAAAAAAAAGAAGATGGATTTTGGTTGAGGAGGGGGCCTGGGGGCATGGGGAGGTGGTGGATGGGTTCATTCCAGGGGGTGGGATTTGCTCCCTATGGTGCTGGTCTCAGACCAAGGAGATACCTGCTGACCACTTTCCCATCTCCACTGACCTTCATTCCCTGGACTTGCAGCCCATGGGTCATGGTAGGGAGAATGGGTTCCAAGTTCTTCTTGGAACCCAACATCACATGAGTTGGCAAAACAAGTCTTTTGGTGTCTCTTTAACATTTGTTTCCCCAAAGTTTATATTTCACTCCCAGTATTAGCATATCAGTGGCATTCACACACATACATTTTCATTCAATCGCTTTCAGTTGGAGTAGCTCTCCTGCCCTTGCAGTGCCATTTAATGTGAATAATTACTAAGAAAGAGGACGCTCCATTTGTCCTCCCTTTCAAGACCTTAGACGAGATTACCTCGTTTCCCTAACAGGTGAAAGCGCTTTGGCCCAACAAATTTGACTGGACCAACTGCTTCTATTTCAGGCTATTTTGAAAGTCTTTCCCCTGTTACCTTCCCCATTCATTTGTATTTGGGGTGTAATGTTAATTCTTGATCACAGGCACTGAATGAGGAGGCTTTATCATGAGTAATAGAAAATGACAGATAACCTAAAAGACACTTTTACTTGGCTTTGGAATATATACACATATACTTGCCTTGACTATGAGGATATTTGACGTTCCAGAAATTTATTTCAAACCAAATTAGGAAGTCAAACTGGGGACACTTTATGCCCCTTGAACTGGGAGGCTACATCCAATTTCTAGTCCTGCCAACCCCAATTAATTCCACTTTGTAACTCACTGCAAGCTGAGGAAAAGCACGAAGGACTCTGAGACCCTCTGGCATTTCATTCTCTGCCAAACCTGTGCTGAAGCAGGCAAGGAGCTAGGTAGCACCATCTCAGCAGTTCTCCCAGCATCAATGGAGCCACCTGAGGCAGTGACAGAGCTGTGATGAGCGCAGGTTGAAGAACGAATCCATGAAGAGCCTGGCTGAGGCTCCAGTGAGCAGCTCTGCAGCTCCGGATGGGCTCCCAGATCCCTGCGTTGAGTCCATGATGCTCCGGACTCCCAGTTGTCACTGTGGATACGAGACTGAAAACCAAGCCAGTGAGGAAACCTCTCGTGCCTGGGAGGTTGTCAGTGTCAACCATGCTCACCCTTCGGCCTCAGCTGTTCCTCTGCCCCTGCTGAGAATGGGCAGCCCTGCAAGCCCTGCAGTTTTCTGGAGTTTTCCTGAACATGCCAGGTCTTTCTTGACCTTGGACTTTGTGCATTGGCTCCTCCCTCTCTCCTCGCCTGGGGACTCCTTCTCCTTGGGTCTCAGCACCACCTCAGAGAGGCCTTCCTCAGCCTCTCTTCCTCAGAGGCCTCCCCTTTTGTGGTCTCCATTTCCTGTCAGTCTGTTGCTCGTCGGGGATGTGCCCGGCTCATGTACAGAGTGAGAGCTGCTGCAACTGGCCAGGCTGCTTAGAGCTGAGTGGTAGTCAACCCGAAAATGGGAGTGACTGACAGGTCTTGTGAAAGGTACTGTCAGCTTAGAATGAATTTTTAAGTTAAAAAAATTACATTATAAAAAAAGTCTTAAATTAAAAAAAATTAAATTGCATGGCCAATTTTAAGGGCATTTAAAAACTGCATTTTTTTTTTTTTTTGTTAAAGAGGTTCAAATCCTGTTTCATTTATGGTTCCACCCACCACTCCCTCCTCACACCCGAGTCACCTGGAGTGAAAGGCAGAAGTCCCCTGGTACGGAAGAGTGTGAGCTGGAGCCTCCAGGTCTCAGTGGAGGGGCCCTGTCCGTGGTGCTGATCTGCCTTTCACGGCTGAGGGTCTGGCCCCAGCCCTGGTCCTGCATAGGGTCATCTAGTCAGCAAACAAGTAAATGATTAAAGACAAAAAGTCTTTAATTTCAAAAGTACATCACCATGATCACAGTTAAAAAATGGCAGTTGCTTAATAACACCAAATGTCCAGTCTGCATTCAGGTTTCCTTCTTTTTTAATTAGTCCTTTTGGTTGGTTCCTTTGAAGGAGGATCCACGCAATGTCCCACAGTCAGTTGGCTGACTCAGCTTGAAGGAAGGCCTCTGCAGCTGATCAGTTTCTCCCTTCCTCTTCTTAGTGCTATTTTTGTTTTGGTGTTTCCTTGCCATTTATGGGTTAAAAGGAAACCAGGTGACTTGTCCTGAGAAGTTCTCTGTGGTCTTAACTCTCACAGATGCACCTGTGATGTTAGTGAGCACGTTCCTTCAGCATTTCCTGGAAACTGCTGATTCACTTAGTGACTTGACCGGTGTCTGTGTTCAGATCGCTTCAATAAAATACCTCAGACTGCATGGCTGAGAAGCAGCAGGAATTTATTTCTCGCCATTCTGGGGTCTGAAGTCAGGGTGCCAGCGTGATGGGGTTCCATGAGGGCCTATGCCTGGCATGGGCTGCAGCTTCTCCTTCATCTTCATGTGGCACAGAGCTGGCTACCTCTGGTCTCCTCTCCCATGGGCACCGATGCCATCCATGAGGGCGCCATCCTCATGACCCTCATGAGGACCCTGCCTCCAGACACCATCTCATTGGGGGTTAGGGCTCAGCACAGGGATTTGGGGCAGGGCTGGAGCGCAGACTTCCAGTTCTCGGTGGCCAGAATCCATGTTCGTGTGGCAACGCTTCTCAGGTCACGTGCGGCCCACTTGCCGGGGCTCGTGGGACTGACTCGCTCTCTTTTTGTGATTGATGGTCCTCGACCAGTTCATGACTGATCTGACTCAGAAAATGGTGACATTCAAATTGTATGACTCCTTTATTTTTCAGTGGAATAGTTCTCTGAAAAGGATCTTCTTTTGAACAAATGTTTGCATTGAGGTACAAAATTCATGCAGAAAGTTCAGAGAAATGGTTGACCCTTCCCCTGTGTGTGCCAGTGTTTAGAATAATGAGTTGATTTTCTTTTCATCTCCAAAGATGACTGCCAAGAAGATGTTCTTGCTACTTTGTATCATTAGGAAATCTGGGACTGAGAATGATTTTGGTGTTTCTCTAAGTTGTCCCAAGTTTTTGCAGCCGAGTCCATTTGACAAGCCTGGTAGTCCTGCCTGCTGCCTCTGCGAATAGATGCTCCAGGTTATTTGTGTGTTTCCTGCCTCAGCCCTGGGATCAGCCACTCCACCAAGGAAACTGGATTTCATTTAGTGGAAAATTAGCAAGACCATCATCTGCATGTAAAAAGATATAAATCCAGAAACCCAGATGTCTGTTTCTGTTATGAATGTTGTTAAGGAATACAGCTTGTGCTCTGACCACTCAAGGCAGGGAGCGGGAGTTGGTGAGCCCGTCAGCACTGAGGCCAGCGGAAGGAGGAAGGAGGAGACATCCATTCCCGTTCCTCTTGCCACTGCCTCCTGTCTCCCCTACCTCTCGCCCTCCGCCCTCCGCCCCCAAATCTCTAAGCAACATGCGAAGGCTATCAGCTTCCTTTTCTAAATGGAAAATCGCTACTGGTCTCGGGTGTAGTTGGGGCAGGAACAGGGCGGGTGCAGGGAACTGATTAACACTGAGAACATTTCATTTTCCCTTTTTTAAAAACAAAGCAGTCTTCTCAATTTCTGTTTCTCTATCTGTTATTTTTTTTTTTGCATTATGTTTAATATTCGTTTGCATATTAGACCAAAGAGGGAATGCACAGCTTTGGGTCCAATTGCTGTTAGGAACTTGGGGTGAGGGCAGATGCCACCTCTGAAGACGTCTCCCAAAGCAGAGCTCACTGCAGAGGGGTCCAGGCCGCTTCACAAGAGCAGGAGCAATGGAAGTCACAGCAGTTCCCCAGCCTGGGGCTGGACGTGGGGTTTCTGTGGGGCCTCACATGTCTCTTCTCTCCGTGAGTGAGTGTGCACCGCACAGCTGTGTAACTCACTGAGGCATCATGACCCCTGAGGTCAAGCACAGTGTCCCCGTGAAGGGAAGAAGAGCCCCTCTTTGAGCTCCCAGGGTGACCTCTGCAGTTGCTATTTCTGTGGAGGCCACAGCAGCACAGCTGAGTGTGGGGTGGGCACTCCCTTTATTGTTTACCTGGTATTTCTAAGTTGATTTTTTTTTTGCAGGGTGCTTTTCCACAAACTTATTGTTCCCGGGAAGACACAATTGAAATCAATTGCTAATTAAATTTGTGTCTAAATTAATAAATCACAACTATTCAGATCATACCTGTCTGGATAATTTCTATCACGGTGAACATAATTGTTAGATTCAACATTTAATGAACCATATTGTTAGGTAAAATCCTTATGACAATTGGGACTAATAGAATAGATTAACCTTCGTTCCTCCCAGCCTGACATTACATTGGACCGCGTTCAGGTGAGAACACCTGCAAGGGCCTCATCATTAAGTGGCCATTGTGACTCTGACGGCACCCCAGGGACTGCAGAGGGAGTGGTGCTGGTGTTGTCAGTGGGTGTCCTCTGCAGCCTGTTTTGGGGACGCTTGGTTCTGTGTGTGCATCTTCACCGGACAGAAGCTGTGCCAGCTCAGAGATCGACAGTCTTTCCAGGATGGTGTCTCTGGGCTAGCCTGGGTTGGGGCCCGCAGGCAGGCCTGAGAGTCATGGGGTGGCTCGGGGGAAATGAACATGACTCCTTCCCTCGGGGAGCATAGCCTAGTGGAGAGAACAGAACTTCATGGGAAAGGATGGCGCCTGTGTGTTTCAGAGAAGAGCTCCGTGTCTCTAACTAGATGGCAGATATGGGCCTATAGCCTGGTGTGGCTCTGGCGTTCCACGACTGTCTCGGTAGAGGCCATCGCAGAGCATCCGCTTCCTGTCCAGTGTTGTCACCTCAGGGTGAAGCAGCCTGGACCCCTCTACAGTGAGCTCCGCTTTGGGAGATGTCTTCAGAGTTGGCATCTGCCATTTTATTTTCCTGGGAGTGATACCTGCTCTGCCTGCGGGACCAGGAAGATGGTGCAAGTTCACAAGCTGAGAAACCTGGGCGGAGAGGCAGTTAAGGGCTTGTCTGCCCATGTCACCTGTCAGCTGGACTGCAGAGTAGCCAGCATCAACCCAGCCCTGGCGCTCGGGCCAGGCCAGCAGCTCAGGAGCCCGGCCTGCCCTCGGCTCCTGGACTGTGGGTCAACACTCACGTGGGGCCTTTTCCCGCTGTGGGGGTTGCAGCCTGGAGTCACCCTGCTCACCCCCCTGCCGGGCCTGGCCTGTAGTGGCAGGTGATGGAGTGCACCTCCTGGCGGCAGGGCCTGCTGCTGAAGCCACCCAGCCCGCCTCTGCTGTGCTTGGATAAAAGTAACAAACGTGGGCCTCCCTGGTGGCGCAGCGGTTGAGCACTGGGCTGCGAAGCTGCCCACAGCCTCTGCAGCGCCGGTTCAATCCCCGGCCGATAGCGAGGATCCCACATGGTGCGCAGACCTCTCCTGACACGCCTGCTACTCCCCTCAGTAGTGTACTTCGTCAGTCTGCCTGTTCTGCTCCCCGCTCTGGCTCTGGTGAATTCTCTCACCCTCCCACGCTTCTGACTGTACCCAGTGCTTGTATAAATAAATCTTAAAAAAAAATAAAATTAACAAATGTGTGAGGGACGTGTGGTGAGGCTGTGACTTCCTCGCTAAGAGGAAAGCCGGTCCCAGCTGCCTGTGGGGGAAGCAGCCGGGCAGCACTGAACCCTGAAAGCAGCATCCTCCCTTCCCAGGGCCACATGGGGTTTGCGCTCACCTCTTAGAACCTCAGGTGTCTGCTTGTCTCAGACTGCGCCCAGGCCTGGCACCTCCCAAGCCCTCCAGTTAGTGTAGGGAGGTTTTCATGGAGAGGGTGGGTGATTTTGGAGAAGAAGGGCATGGGCAGAGAGCTGGGGTTAACCCCATGTATACCCAAATTAGCTGCCTACCAGCTTCCAGAACCTGCACTTTCTTTAGGCACAGCTGAGACTCCAGGGGAGTCTTCTAGGCTTTTCTCCCTCCTGGCAGTCTGACTTGGTCTCTGGCTCATTTCAGCTCCCTGTTACTGCACTCAGGAGCATGGGCCAGGGCTGCAGGCGTGCCTGTGCGGAGGGCCTCCCGGGTGTGCTCGTGGGGGCTTGGTGGCTGTCAGCGTCAGCAGGTGCCCAGGCCCAGGGGTGGAGGGGTGGGTGCTGCCTGGAGGCCGCTGCACAGGGACTCAAGCTGCCTTGCCCAGGGTGGGCCCTGAGGGTGGACACCGGGCACCGCGGGAGTGGGGGAGGGCCAGGAAAGCCATGAGCGTGGTTCAGAAGATGATGTCCTCCCAGCTGCGTTTTCCAGAGCATCAGGAGCGGCAGATGGAGGGCGGTAAGATGAGGGATAATTTATCAGGCAGGCTGAGGGAGACCTTTCCAGGACATGTTGGTGTTTCTGTTTGGGTGCAGAAATATTTAGTTTTGAAATTATGAAACAACATCATCATCTTGGTGATTTTGTCCTTTGGGGATCTGAGCAGAGTGCATATGTATTTGTGCCTGCAAATTACTTTGGAAAATGCATATTATTTACTTGTTCTGAAGAGGCTCTTAGGCTCAGTGGTCTAAATAGGAAATTTGGATCTAATAAAATGGGACCATTATGGACTTCCAGACAAATAATGACAGAGGCTAATACTTAAAAATTCAAAATTGTTTTAAAAACAGGTCATTTTGGTATCTCTATCAGGACAAAATCAGTATAACCCCCCACAACTCATTTCTTTCTTTTAACACAGTCAAGGAAAATGCCTGAATTCAAGGACAAGTCTCCTGTCTCTAGGCCTTAGCTCCAAGAGGATTTCTGGAGACTGGCTCCTCAGCTGCAGGGGGCAGTTGGGGGTGTTCTGATGTCATTGATTCTGGACTCATCTGTGTGATGGAGGCAGTGAGTGGGGGCGGGGTCTGCTGCCTCTCTTACTGGGAGTCACTGGCCCGTGTCACCGTGGTGGACGCTTGGCATCTGCGGGGTTTCTGCCCTGGCTCCTGGTCACGCCCAGGCTTCCGTGAAGTTTTCAAATATAGTCGTTGATTCACCTTGGAACTCAGAATCTTGACTTCGGTTACCCCCTGACAAAAGCAGACTAACCGAGAGAGGCTTCAGGACCACCTTGACCTTCACTCTTCCTTTCCGCTCCTGCAGAAGGAGATGCCCTCAGCTTGGTGCCCCTGGCCCTCTCCCCGGGGCCCTCAACCTCGTCATCTGTGGCGTAAGTGTGGCAGCTCCTGTTTCTCTAAGTCACCATACGCAGCTTTCCCGCGGGCAGGAAAGGCCGCGGTGGGTTGGGCTGCTCTGCTGGACCCGCTCCCAGCTGCCCATGCCCCTCTCTGCCAGCCTCTCCTCCAGGTCCACAAGGACAGGCCTGGGGTCCACATGTCACTGAGTGCCCAGGACTGGGTGACTGTTCAGTCTTCCCAACTTGAGGGTCTGGAGGTTCTAGGTATTTCTGGCTCCAGTAATACCTTTGGGGGGGGGCGTGAGGGAGATGGGGGACATTGGCCTTAGGCGTCCTGCTCCAGGCACCTCTGCAGATGGGAAGGCTTGATAACTTGGGGTCTTGTAGGTCAGTCTTGGATGCTTCTCCACATGGCACATTTGTAGTTGATTTGGGGTGTCGCATGGCTTACCTGAGGAGGGGTGATGCTTCAGTCCTGTGCCTCCTAGCTGCAGGCCCTGGGCAGGGGCTGGGGAGGGACTGCTCTGCTTTGAGGGGTGTCAGGAGCTGAAAAAGCGGCCCTCGGGAAACACCCAGCACAGGGACAGACCTCACTTTCTGGGAACTTCCTCGCATGTGAGCCCCAGGCCTGCTTCCCGGAGGCCTGCTTTCAGGGGCCCATGGCCGGGGCAGCCCCCCCCTCCCTGCCGCATATGGCGCTGGCCGCTGCCTCCCGGCTTCAGCGTCCTCAATGAAGATGGATGAAAGAGCAGGTCTGCTGGCGCACACAGGTATCTCTGCCGCCTTAATACCTGTTAGCACGCTGATTTACCACAGTGTCAGCCAGGGTGGGTCATGGAGCTGCACATTAGCTCTGCTGCGTGGGGCCCTCTGAGCCGTGGTGGAGCCATTTATTTTGCCATCTTTAAGCCAGTGGAGCTGAAGAATCGCACCGCCTGTTGTAAATCTTGCTGGGAGGGAGCAGCGGGGCTGCCCCAGTATGGACACCGGGGCCCTGTTAAGCTCATGCCTGCCGGGCAGAGCCGCTTCAACCAGGCGAGTCCAGGATGACCGACCTATGCAGCGCCTTGCCCCGGCCCTCCCTTGGCCCTGGCGACCCCGGGCCCTCCCCTGGCTCTGTCTGTCTCTCCCTCCTTCCCTCTGTGACTCCCAGGGAAGCTAACGTGAGGGGATTTGCCCGCCCAAGTTTTCGGGTCCCTGTGGGTGTCTATGAAGAACTGGTTCACAGAGCTGGAGGCTGCGGGGAGCTGAGGGGGTCCCACGGGCTGGGGTGAGGGCTCTGGGTCCCTGGGTGGTGTGGTGTGAGCTGTACCCCTAAATCATATGCAGTGCCATTGGCCAACATCCCCACAATAAAAATAACTGAGGTGTCCATTCACTTTGGACCTGCTTGCCTCTTCAGGAGGGGATTTCCACAGAGGGACTGGATACTCAGGGTCTTCAGCAGGCTTGGGGGGACAGGTGAACCTCCCAAAGCTGAGCGACCCTGGCGGGGTGCTTGCTGCTGGGCCTGGCCGTGCCAGGCTCGGGGTGCCTAGGGGTGGGGACACCAGGCTTTCTGTAGTTCTGTTTTCTAGTGATTTAAAGTTTTTGGTGTGTGGCCTAATCTATCATCAATTTTTGAAAAATGTTCCAAGGATATTTGAAATGAATTTCAAGTATGTAATTCACAATGTGCGATATGCTTTATATTACAAAGTTCAAAACACACTGATTAAATGGGGCTGGTAATGATGTTCTTCCTATCTTTATGTCCTTATTTATTCTTTATCTATTTTATCTATTGATTTTCTGAAAGGATAAGTGAAAGCGCCACTATTTTGAAGTTTTTTCAGTGTTTCCTTGTGTTTCTGATAGATTTTGCTTTCTAAATTTCTTTGATGTTTTTGGAAGTCAGGGTTTATGAGAGGAAGGTTTCCTTTGTGATTTGTACCTTTTATTGCTACTGAACAGTTAGCTGTATTTTCTTTAATTTACACTTGTGAACATATATTTCTGATCATTTTTTTCTTTAAAATGCTTTATTTGAAAATTAAAAATAATTAAGCAAGAATAACTGCAGTGAAGATTATAATAGCACCCAGATTACCCACCGCCCAAAATGAACAAATGCTATCATTTCTCATGTGTACTTCAGATTTTTTAAAGAAATTAATGGCGCTTATATTTTAGAGCATTTGAGGTTCCTATCAAAGTTTGGCAGAAAGTGCAGCTCGCTTGCCTGCCTTCCTTCCTTCCTTCCTTCCTTCCTTCCTTCCTTCCTTCCTTCCTTCCTTCCTTCCTTCCTTCCTTCTTTCTTTCTTTCTTTCTTTCTTTTGCATAGAAACGCTGGGGTGCAGGCCAGAGGTACTAGGGGTGAGAGAATTCACCAGAGACAGTGGGGAGCAGAATAGGTGGATCTACCAAAATCCACTGCTGAGGGGAACAGCGGGGAGACAGGAGAGGTCTGCTGTGCCATGTGGGTAGCTCCTTGTCCCGGGATCAAACTCAGGCCCTTGCAGTGAGAGTGCTGAGACTTAACCCCCAGGCCACCAGGGAGGCCCTCTAGTAATTTTGTAATTTTATCTTCAATTTCTGCATTGGTAAATGAAGATCTAAAAAATGGGTAATTTCAAGGATGGAGAGGCCATGAATGGCGAAGACAGAACCTGACCTTGGTGTATTTAGGCCTCTCCCACTCCTGAGGGCTGGCCCACAATGTGCCCGTGGCGCCCTTGGCCTGGATGATGTCTGGTGCTGCAGAGATGGAAGGCATCCTAGGCGCCAGCTCTATCCCTGACCCTTGACGCTACCTCCTTGACATCATCACACAGGGGGCTGCTCCTGCTGCCCCCTCCCTCACACCCACAGAACCTTCCAGGCCTTCTAAACAGGAGGTCCACCCAAAAAGACCCAGAAGAAAAGGTCACCTTTCTCTGCCTACCTGTCGGACCCCAGCAGCCGACGCTGCCCGCTGGCCTGTCTCCCTGACAATCTCAAGCTCATGCCTGCACCTCACAGCCTTGATGATCCCTAAGGTAAAAAAAAAAAAAAAAAAAAAAAAAAATTCAGCCACATTAAGCTGGCCAGCTCAGGTAGTATTTAAGGTCCTGCAAAGTCTTAATAAATGTCACAAATATTTAACAAGTTAATTAATTTAAGCAAAGATCTGCACATATTTGATAAAGTTGAATCCATTTAATCAATCCTATCCTGTTTTAATAAATACTGGATTAGGGGTAGACTTCCTACAAACAGTAAATATGTAAAGAAAATATTTGGGATGTGTGTTTATGTACCCTACCTGCCTTTTCAAGATCAAGAAAAGTTTATCTCACCATCAGACTTTCCACAACGCTCTGTGTCTACACGCGCCTTGGGGAGGAGGAAGGAGAGTAAACTGACAGTTCACCCCCAGCCCCTGAAGGCCCCTGGCCTAGGCCACCGAGCAGACAAGCACCAAAGGCTCAGGCTGTGTAAACTTCCAGTAAGGGAGAGGACACTCGCAGCCTCACTGACCTGTAAATCACCCATTTCTTTAGATCTTCGTGTACCAACGCAGAAAGTGAAGATAAAATGATAGAATGACTAGAAGTGTAGTGCGAGGTCCCCAGGGAAAGGGGAGGTGCCAGGCTTCCTGCCCCACCCAAGGGAGGGTGGAGCTGAGTAGGGAGGAGAAAAAGCTGGAGAGGAGCCTGGGGAAGGAAGGAGGAGGATGGGGAGTAGTAAGAGCCTGGAGGAGGCCCAAGGGGCAGAGACACAAGAAAAAGCTGCACCTGCTTCCTGGTCCTGGACTGGTGGAAATGGACGTGGTTGAGAGACTCATGGGGAGGTTCACAATGGCAGCCTTCATCTTTTTAATTTTTTTAAATTTATTTTTGCATAGAACTGGGGTGCAGGCCAGAGGCACAGGGGGTGAGAGGATTCACCAGAGATAGAGTGGGGAGCAGAACAGGTGAATCTAATGAAATCCACTGCTGAGGGGGGGGGGCAGTGGGGAGACAGAGGAGGCCTGCTGAGCCATGTGGGTAGCTCCCTGGCCAGGGATAGAACTCAGGCTGTGGTGGTGATGGCGCTGAGACTTAACCCTTAGGCCACCAGGGAGGTCCTGGCAGCCTTTATCTTTTGATTCTGCTCTTTTCTTTCCAGACTTGTCTGGCCCCTTCTGCCCTTTTCCTATGGGTCCTTACCCAAAGGTGCCTTACATTGTGGCAGGCTTTGGGTGTCAGTGGCCCTGCTTTGAACTGCCCCTGTGTGTTTGGGAATTTACCCACAAACGGATGGGTGACTTTGGGTGCTCGATTTGGATTCTTTATTTTTTGTCTTGTCTTTGTTACACACTAATTGTATTACAGTCCCTTTCCATTAAAGAGGTCTTATCACTAGAGCTTGTTTTGTCTTGATGTGGCATGGCAGGACCTATTTAGAGTAGACAGGTTTGCGGATTTTGGGGTATCCCTCATCCCACCCTGTAACAGAAATATTTCTAGCCAGGAGGTCAGTCTGCCTCAGTTTCCTCCAGTCAACAAGCAGTCCTCACAGTTCTGCCACCTGAACACTTTTGGCCCCCTTCCCCCACTTTGCTCCTCGCCCACTGCTGCCCCGCCAGCCTGCTCCCCCCAGCTCCGCTCTCCTTCTCAGTGGTTTCCCTGAACTCATCTTGAATCTCTTTCTCTCCATGCTCGAGCCAGAGCCACATTTTTTAAGGTCCAAGAGGACCAGGCCAGTTTCCAGCTTCCATCTGTCCGGTTCCTTCTGGTTCTCTTAGGCCAAATTCCCCCAGGCCCCTCCCGATGTGGCTCCGCAGGACACGCCTCTCCTCCAGGGGCTGGGGTTGTGGGGAGCCTCCCTGGGGTTGTGGGGAGCCTCTCGGCCAATTCCCTGGTTCACAGACTGGTCATCCACAGTCCCTGTGAGGGCTCTGCGGGCGCTCACCGGGGTCCAGGTGTCCTCAGCGCCCTCCCAGCGCCCCTGAGTCCTCACTCCGCTCCGCTCCTCCTTCCACGCCTCCCGCAGGCGCTGGCTGCTGGCTGCGCTCGCTTTGTCTGTGATGCCCCGGCCCCTTGTCTATGGCCTGTCCTCAGGTCTCAATGTAAGAGTCACAAACTCCAGGCCTTTCCTGGGTCCCTGCCCCGCCCAGTCTCTCCCTCTCTAGGACGTGTGCCCGCAGAACCCAGCTCGCCCTCTTGCAAGGCTCGCCCCGCCAGAGCCCCGCAGAGGCCGGAGTGGGGAAGCCCCGCCTCGCACCGGAGACGTCCAGGCCCAGGTGCAGCGAGGTGAGCCCCGAGCCCCGGGTCTCGCCGTCACGCTAGAACGTGAACATAAATCAAACAAATAGATAACAAAAGAGTATATGGCTATGAAGGTACACGCAGTTTACACATAGACACACATCTACGTAGGGAGCGCGGCGTCTGCCTCCGGGAGGTTCGGCGCGTCCAGGGGAGCAGAAGGCGCCTCGCTGGGCCGCGCGGCCGCCGGGCCCGGGGGCGGCGGAGGCTTCCTCTGGGGGTGGCGGGGGTGGCGGGGGTGGCGGGGTGGGGGGAGGGGGGCGCTGCTCTTCCTGCCCCGCGGATTCTGGCGGCCTCTTCAAGAGCGAACTTTCTTGGAAAGCAAAGCGCCTGAGGCAGACGGGACCTCTCCAGGGAAGCAGAGCTGGAAGCGTGGGGTGGCCGCGGGGCCTGGACATCAGGAGGCCCCGCTGCCTCCACAGAGCCGCGCGAGTCGAGGGCGCGGCCGGGCCTGTTTGTCCCCACATGGCGCCGCGGCTTTTCAAGGACTTCGACTGAGGCCGGGAACAGGGTCAGGCCATTCTAGGGTGGAGTCGCAAGTCGTGCCCTTCCAGGAGGAACCGGGGATCCCCTCACGCACCAGGCGGCCTCCCAGCCTGGCTGTGATGGAGCTTGGAGGTGGCTGTGGAAGCGCCATATTGGTCTGGAACAAAACGCACCAGGGCCCGCGCGAGGAGCCAGACTGGCGGGTCAGCAGGCGCGTCCACTGTGGCGCCAGAGCCGGGAAGCTTCCGCGGCTCCCCGCCTGGGGCAGCGCTCGCCTGGGGGACAGTGGGCTCAGCGCTGGGGGACAGGTGGCCGCCGAGTGCACAGAGGAGACGGGGAAGAAGAACAAACACACCTCAGAGCGGAGCTTCACCTGCCTGAGAATTTTGCTAAGACCCGCGTGCCCCCGTCAGCGCTGGCCCCTGGCACCCTCTCCCCACAGTGGCCCCGGCTGAGGCGGTGACCGGGAGTCCCTCCAGGAGAGGTGGAGATGACATGGAAGGCAGCTTTGTTTCGTGTCCTTGACACGGCAGACTACACGTTAACAGCAGAGCCGGTGGTCCCGCACCTCCTGCTTGTTCAGAATCCTAATAGGTGGGCTTTGTGCACAGATTTCTAGTACTGCTTATCCTGTATTTTAAGTGAAAGTGGATCTTTGTGTGAAGGATTCACCACCTCCTTTTCCTTTTCTACAAAGGAGATAAGTGTTTTCACTCACCTTTGGTGACTTACAAGCAGCTGAATAGCACTTGTGGTGTTTGAATGTCATATAATAGGCATTGTCGCAGATAGAGAAATGTCCTTTTGCGTGTTCCTGAGGGCTCCTGTGCGGCCCGTCTTGCTTGCGTTTGCACTTTGTCTCCCTCTTTGTAAAGTGACTGTGAACAATCCCTGGAAACGCTTGTCCCCCCCCATTTTTGAAAGCAGATATGGCCTTGGAATGTGGTGTGGAAACCATGGCCAGTCCCTTCTACAGTCCTGGCAGAGTTTGGGGATGGTGTGCTGGGGCTGGGGGTGGGGTGCACCTCCCAGCTGGAGGGGTGTGAGCATCCTCATGCTCTCTGAGAGTAGGGTGGGAAGTGGGGTGAGGTGATGCTGGGCCTGAAAATAACAGAGGAGACATCCAGTGCAGCCCCAGTCAGCTGGAGGGCGGGAGGGGCAGCTTCCACAGGCGCAGTGACTCCTTTTTCCAGAAAGGATCTAGTTAAGTAGCTTCAGATATGAAGTGCCTGGAGTTTGCTCTTAGCCTCAGGAATCTCTGGTCACTGATTTTTCCGTCTTTGGAACCTGTGCCCATTAATGTCACAGAGTCAGGAATTGGGATGGATGTGAAAGTAACAAGTCAGAAGCTCTGAACTTTCTATTTTGGTCAACTTGTGCAAATAGAGCTTTGGTTCGAATGGTGCCTGGCCCAGAGTCTGGTGTAGTTGGCACCAAAGATCTACTGAAACATTTATGGCCACAGCAGCTTGCCAGATGCCGAGTGCAAGATGAAGCCACACTGACCAGAGCAGGGAACAGCACAGTCCAGATGGACTCATCCTTGGCTGCACGAGACAGAGTTGCTGGCAAGATGGTAGAATGCTCTTCACGCACCCCTCTTTCTGGTGTTTCTGATGTGCAAATGTGTATAAGTATCAATCCATAATTTAAACACTGGGGGAGTTTCTGCCTTCTCTTCCACTCCCCTCCTTCTTGGCCCCACCTCCTCTTAAAAGTACTTGAAGTCAGGGGCCTCCCTGGTGGCGCAGGGGTTAAAGACAGCGCTATCAAGCTATCGCCAGCCACTGCAGCATGAGTTCAATTCCCCTGCCTGCCTGGGAGCTGACCCACATTGTGCAACAGACCTCTCCTGCCTCGCCCGCTGCTCTTCTCTGCTCCCCTCAGCAGTGTATTTCGGTCCTTCTGCCTGTTCTGTTATCCACTCTGTCTCTGGTGAATCCTCTCACTCCCCGCACCTCTGGTCTGTACCCCAGCTCTTGTATGCATTAATAAATAACTCTAAAAAAAAAAAAAAGGACTTGAAGTCAGGAATGCCCAAGAAATAACTGAGTAAAAAGTGGGAGGCAGGATTGTGGAGACTCACTGGATCCTAAAGAATCCACATAGGGGACACACAGTTGGGCAATGCTGAGCACGCCCGAGGGAAGTGTGGGCTGAAACTGATGGCATCACGTGAACGTCATCATTTGAGAGAATCAGGAGACCAGACAGAGGTGGGACACATCAGTGGTTCTCAAGTGTGGCCCTGGCCTGGAAGCGTCACCTTGAAACATGTTAGAGAAAAGCAAGTCAGAAATCTGGGGAGGTGGAGCATCCCCAGGTGTTTGCTTTGACACAACTTTTAGGAATTCCTGGTGCGTGCTACAGTTACACGCAACCACCATGGAGTTGGTGCACTGGCAGAGAACAGAGGTGGTCTGGTAGAGGCGGGTTTGCTGTGTATGGGAATTAAAGGCAGAGATCCACTCATCAGCTCACCCTCCAGCTACAGACTGGGATGAGCCTGCCAAAGATTTTTAGAAATGAGGCTGACACATCAATTTACCATGTTTTTAACAAATTCTATGGTAGACATGATTCACCTTGTTCATGGATAAGCAAGGACTATTTAAACACTGTGAATAAAGGCAGACTTACGGGATTACACTACTAAGAATTATTGATTTAGGCTGAAAATTCAGAAAATTCTTTGACATCTTCAGTGGAGCTCAAATCAACATGGAAAAAGAAAAAAATATTATAGGAGGAAAAGAGGAAGGTGGGTAGATATGGAAGTATAAAAGATTTCAATAGAAGTATCAATATTTAAATTGGTGACAATGGGGCCTCCCTGGTGGCGCAGCAGTTGAGCGCTGGTTTGCGAAGCTACCCGCAGCCTCTGCAGCGCCGGTTTGATCCCCGGCTGCTCCCCGGCCACCGGCGGAGGGTCCCACATGGCGCGCAGACCTCTCCTGCCGCCCGCTGCTCCCCTCAGCAGTGTACTTCGGTCCTTCTGCCTGCTCTGCTCCCGCTCTGGCTCTGGTGAATTCTCTCACCCTCCTGCGCTTCTGACTGTACCCAGTGCTTGTATAAATAAACAAACAAATAAATAAATAAATAAATAAATCTTAAATAAATAAATAAATAAAATGGTGACAATGGTTAAGGCTAAGTGATATTTTGGAATCATTGTTTTGAAGGACACACTTTACAGGCACTATGAATACAGAGAGGAGAGATGGGTAAAAATCATGAGACAGAAACTGCATAGAAGTAGAGGGGAGATGGACATCGGGCACATGGGTAATTTTGTCTCTGACTTCTGACTTAGGGGACACTCTAAATTGAAAAGAGCAACACCCAAGTAAATAAACATGTGATGAAAGACAAATCTTTTCAACCAATGAAAGACTGGGTAAGTAGATTTTTTAAAGACTGCTCCAGACAAAACAAATGAAAAGAAAACCATACCTAGCTGAGACATACTGACAAAAAATTTGAGTAATAATGATAATTCAAGAAATCCTACAAAAATTCATGTAGAAAAACTAGATTACCTACAAAGACACAGAAAGAGACAATACTCATAACACATAATTGTATCACTACTCAATTAAATGAACTAAGCTTTTCACTCCAGATAATAATTATTTTTTATTTTATATCCTTTCAAAATATTTTATTTTTTTTAAAGATTTATTTATTTGTGCATACAAGAATGGGGGTACAAGCCAGAGGTGTGGGGGGTGAGAGGATTCACCAGAGACAAAGCAGGGAACAGAACAGGCAGATTAACTGAAACACAATGCTGAGAGGAACAGCAGGCGAGTCAGGAGAGGTCTGCTGTGCCATGTGTGTTTCTCCCTGGACAGGGATCAAACTCATGCTACAGTGGCTGCAAATCACTTCATAGGTTGTGTCTTAACCCCTTGCGCCACCAGGGAGGCCCCTTTCAATATTTTAAAAAATTTTATTGAAGCAACGTTGATTATAACATTATATGGGCTCAGGTATGTAGCATTATAAATCAATTTATATGTTATTATCTCTTTAGCATTTCAACAATCATAACCCCTTCTTTGTTCTTAAATTTCTGATTTTACATAGGAGGAGCTCACAAGATACCTTTTCTTTCTTGAGTCTGACAATATATAGTTTAGAATTCTCTTTAAAAATGTAAAAATAGTACATACTAGAAATAATGAGAAAAGTAAATGTGAAATACATAATAAATGATAGTAAGCAAAGACCAAAACAAGGAAGCAAAAAAAAAAAAAAAGGATTAAAACAAAATAAAAAATGTAGGGTCAAATATATCACCAAAACTATAAGAATAAATAGGTTAAACCTGCCTATTATAACTTAAAGAATCTCAGAATGGGTCTTAAAGCAAACTATGATTCACAAGAGACATTTGTGAAAAAATTAACAATATGGCTAAAAATGAGTAAATGGGCCAAAATATATAAGACTGATGCAAAGATAAAAAAAAAAAAAGTATATTCTTATTACTAAAGCAGAGTCAAAGGCAGCCTGTTTTCAGTGCCGGTGTTGTCACTGGTTTATGCTGGCTCTTGAGAGTCAATGTCTATCTCATACCAACTCTGATGTCAGTGACCTTATCAATACTTAAAATTAACCACCATGGGTGCATTTATATCACAGAATTGGCAAGCAGAAAATATGAAGGCCTTTAAATTTTATTCTGAGATCCAGTTTACCAGCATACCTCTTGTTACTTTTTTTTTAAAGGTTTATTTATTTATGCATACAAGAACTGGGGTACAGGCCAGATGTATGGGAGGGTGAGAGGATTCACCAGAGACAGAGCGGAAAACAGAACAGGCAGACTGAGCAAAATACACTGCTGAGGGGAGCAGCAGAAGAGGTCTGCTGTACCATGTGGGTATCTTCCCGGCCGGCCGGGATCAAACCTGCACTGCAGAGGCTGTAGACAGCTTCACAGTGCTGCACTCAACTGGATGTGCCACCAGGGAGGCCCACCTCTTGTTACTTTATATTGATGAATAATGAACTTTACAGGGGAACTGTGTATTGGGTATTTCTATGCACCCTGAGCATTGTAATGAAACACATAAGATAAAATTGCTAGAAATGCATAAGGAAATCAACAGAGAAACAATAACAGTAAATAGCATCAGTATTTGTCATTCTTTTGATAGAGTGAGTCCATAAACAATAAATACTCAGAATTTGACTAACAAAAAATTATAAAAAAATTGATTTATAAAAAATTGAATCAGTAGATATTTATTGAACAGTTTAGGTTATAGTAATGTTAGTTCTTTTTCAGCATCCAGGCAGCCACCTCTAAGTTTCAACCAAAAATCCCAACAAACTCCCCAAAGTATATATGGTTCAGGCTGTCTTATTTGGTTATACTATAATAAAACCATAAATTAATAGTAAAAGTTAAACTTAAGAAAAAATATACTCAACATCTTGGAAATTTGTCCTAAATATTAACAAAAAGCAACAAATAGACCTCTAATCAAACCAAAAATTAAGGAAAAACCACACTGCCTCCCTCAGTACCTTCTGAATAATATGAGGATATAAAAATTTCAATTACATGTGATTTAGAAAAGAGAAGCAAGAACACCGCATTTCAAAATTTATTGGATGCAACCAAAGCAGTAACAGAGTTAAAAGTCATTGTCCTAAATGTTTTTACTATTAAGTGAAAATTGATAAAAATAAATGAATTGTATTTCCATTCAAGCAACTAGAAATAGAGTAAACCAATCAACCACAAGGCATGCAGGGTGAGGGAAATAATAAAGCAGAGATTCACAAATTCTTCAGCAGTTGCAAACCATGTAGTTAGTGAAAAGATACAAAATCAAGGATTTTGAGAAGACCAAAAAATTGTTAAAACTTGGAAAATATAGTAAAGAAAACATCCTAATATAGGAATTAAAATAGGACATAACTACATATGCAGAAAAATCATAAACAATTTTAAGAAATGATTGGTTAAAATTCCATACTGCCACTTGTAAAAATTGTATCAAGACAAAACTAAATAAACTAATGACCAAAAAAGTTGGCAAAGTTTTCAAATACACTAAGTAAAAAAAAAAATTAATTATAAAGGCTGAAGGTCTTTTTATGTTGAGTATTTTCAAGCTGTTCATAGATGATTCCTTTGGTTTTAGATTACTTTCACTCAGTCACTCACTTAACTTAACATCTTGGGATAGCCATAGGGCTAAGACCTGTGCAATCAGTCATTCACTGAAAGTGTAGTCAGAAAAGAAAAATTTTACCACATCTTCTTGACCCAGATTTTACCACATCTTCTTGGGCATTTGGGTTGTTTCCAAAGCTTAGCTGTTGTAAATAGTGCTGCTGCTGTAAACATAGGGGTGCAGGTGCCCTTTGGAATTAATGTTTCTGTGTCATTTGGGTAAATACCTAGGAGTGGAATTGCTGGATCATATGGAAGCTTTATGTTTAGTAGGTCAAGAAATCTCAGCAATCAAAAAAGATAAACACATGCAGTTTGCAGCAACATGGATGGCGCAGGAAGGGATCATGCTCAGCGAAATAAGCCAGAAAGAAAAAGAAAAATACTGGATGGTCTCACTCATAGCAGGAATTTAGAAAACCTAAATAAGAGACCAGGAAAAAGACTAATCAATACAAAGTAAAAATCAAAATCAACAAGCAACTATAAACCAGAGACACACTACGGTGGGGGGAGGGAGGACTAGAGTCAAAATAAGGGGGGGTGCAATTGTATGGGGAATATAACCATAATGAAAATGCATACATTGTGCAAAGATGAAAATGATGTAAGAATTATATAAAATAAAATATTAAAAAAACTTTATCAGGATGCAAAGAAAAAAAATGAAAAGAAAAATTTTAATTCAGCCCTGTGTGTGTGTGTGTGATAGAGAGAGGGAGAGAGAGAGAGAAAGAGAGAGAGAGAGAGAGCGCGAGCGCGTGAGCGCTATCAGTGTATTAATGTCTGGTATTACTGTTGGTCATTAATGTATTAATTACGCATCATTCATTAGCAAATAGTGTGGCTTCTGTGCTGTAACACAAAGTGAGGTGGACTTAGATCTGTCCCTCATGTTTTAAAAGGAGTAATCATTCCTGGGGGTTTCAGAAGAGTTAGAGATGGAAGAGTCTGGCATGGGGCCTGGGCCATCACATTGGGCCAGGAGTGGAAAGTGGCAATTCGTCCCCTTCCTTTTGCTCTTACTTTATGTTCATTAAGTAACTTTCTGACATGTAATTTGCTCCTCAGAGGCAATCATTCCAGGAGAGAGTACGCTAACGACCAATGTGCATTACCCCTAAGATCCATTTCCCATAGTAAATTGACACGTCAATGAACATGTTAGCATTCGGGTTGGCAAATTAGCCTCTTGCTAATTTGATTTCAGGAGTAAGTTTGACAAGTCTGACCTCTTCCAAGTGAGCAGGTCCAGACATGCTTCAGGATTCCCCACTTTTGAGGACTGGAGAGTAGCTAAGGGCTGTGGTTCCTGCTGCCTGCCAGGGCCCCCCTAGGGACACTGGGCCCAGGGGCTGGAGGATGTGGCACAGGGCCTGGGGCAGGTTGGCCTGGGCCTTTGCCATTGATCTAGGTCAAGTGGCCTGAAATAAGCTGGCAGTGAGGGGCCTGGAGAGAAGATGGGCATCTGGGGAAACTGAGGAAGAGGCACAATAACTTTGTGAAATGTCACAATTAGAGGTCATGCAGGCCAGCCCTGGTTTTCACCTGGGTGACAGGCCCTTCCTTTGTAAGGAACTTACCCTCAATAGTCCTGGCTCAGTGGATGCCTACGCTGGGCCTCCTAGATGGGTCTGTTCTGGCCTGGAGGGTTTTGCTAAAACAGATTGCACAATAGCTGTCTCAAGTACATGGGCCATGGCTGGGGTTGTGGATACATATTCCGGGTGTATTAATCAAGTTTAATAGACCCCAAGGTTTGAAACAATGCTTTCTATTTTTTTGTTTTTTTCAGAGACTGCACAGAAGTGTGGCATTATACAGCAAATAAAAGTGTTGCTACAATGCCTGTAAATCAGAGCTTTAAACTATGTTTCAATTATCCTTCTATTATCCAGCTGGTATTTAAGCATGTTTATTATTCAAATCAGCAGCGAATGTGCTGCTGTTGTGTAAACAACTGTCACTGGCGGAAACAATGATCAGGAGGCAACATCCCTTTCAGGTGTACTTAGGAGTACTTACACCCGGCCACTTGTATTTAAATATCATGTAAACACAATGCTTGAGTGACTACCTTCACTCCTGGGCCCAGTGCCTGATGCCAATTCTATTACATTAAGAGGGAAATCTATTAAATTTTTCATTTATACACATCCGTACACTGTTTTTGCCCATTGTATCATTAAGGCTTGGATTAATAGAATAGATATGCTGAGAGATACAACAGGCATTGAGAAAGCCTGCTCAAAATCAAAGCCAATTTCTCTGCATTATTTGGGGGTGTTGGAAAGCTTTTGTGAAAACAATGCAAAGAAAATTATTTTTTGAATAAAAAGCATGACCTGGAGAAAGGAAAAATTTGGCCCTCTGAAAGAGCAATCTTGAACCTTTATTAGCTCCATTACCAATTCAGCATATAAAAGGTAGAGAGCCAGAAAATAGGACATTTGTAGAATAAATCTGTGCCTCTTTTGAAGGTTCTCTGCCGTCACAGGGGAGGGGTGTGTGTGTGTGTGTGTGTGTGTGTGTGTGTGTGTGTGTGTCCGGGCTGGTGTTTGTGGGTGGTGCTTGCTGGGCAAAGTTTGGAATTCCTTCTAGGTTCTATTCCAATGAGTAAATCCTTTATTTCCTTAAGCCTCCATTTCCACATATAAACAAGGAGACAACTTTTCTAGGACAAGGACATAACAGATGACAAGGAATCACAATCTGGTCAAACAACCAGGACTACCAGGGGTTTCACAGTATTTGAGGTTCACATTATTTGGGGCTTCAGTAAATTCTTGTGGATGGATTTTTGTTGCTAACCTGAAAATACTCTCTGTGGGTCTCAGGGAGCCTCTGACTGATGGGGTAGGAGGTAGAGAGAAGGGGTTCATGGTAGAATTTGACTTGGGATTGGAGATATACAGTCTGCAAATGCGTGGAGGGGGCTGAGTACTTAGCAAAACCTCCTAGTGGTTGTCCAGAGCTGTGACAGTTTCATGAATGATGCCCAAAGTGCTGCCTCTGTTTCTACATGTAAACCAGGAAGACAACTTTTCTAGGATGAGGGCATCATAAGAAATCATAATCTGATCATATCTGATCAAACTCAAATTTCAAAATACAATCCATTCCTACTTTGAATCTATAATCCACCAAGAAATTGATCACATAACCTGGGACCTTTGGACAGTGAGGTGCGTGACAGGCGAGGCCCTTGGGTGTAGCCAGCGATGTCCTGGGCAGATCCATGCATATTGCCCCCTGAAATCTCATGGCTAGGGCCAAATCTGACCAAGGCCTGCAGCAAGGAAGGGGAATCAGCAAGTAGTGACTCAAGGGTCTCATTACATTCTTTTCTTGAGGTTGGTTATGGTTTTGTCTTTGCAGAAAAAAAAAGTTGGTCTTTTTTTTAAGTAATCAGAATCCACACAGGCAAGCAAACTCAATTTCAGAAAACAACCAGCAATCTCCCGCTTTAACACATTAGATAAATTAGTGAACAGTTGTTCACTTTTCAAAATAATTATTCCAAGTGAGAAGACTTACCAGATCCCTAGCCAGCAGTCTATTTTTGTATTTGATTTAATTTATTCAATCTTGCCCAGAAAATATCTGTGGCACAAACGTGCAGTCCTTATGTGTCACATGACTTGTGTTTCTTAGCAGGGACTCCGTCTCAGGCCATAGCTGATGACACTAGGCTCCTGCCCTGGCGTGTCTGGTACTCGGGGGCCAGCAGGGTCTTGCTAAATGGGTCTTAGAAACTGCTCTCCGCCCCTGCAGTCGACAGCACCCAGATACTCCCAGCGTTCGTGCAAGCACATGAAATCATTTTCATCTCTTAGGTAACTTGTCTGTATATGGACATCCCACGACTCCTATAGCCAATAGTAGTTCCTCTTTTGTTATTCCATGGCTGTCTTCCTTCTCTTGAAGCACGTGTCCTGATTGTTTTTGCGTTGGTAGAGAGAATGCCAGTGGTTGTGGCCTGCGCTGGTCCAGCACCCAGGATGTCTTGTCTCTTTTCCATCTGGGCAGACTGAGTCTCCTGTCCACATGTCCAGTGTCTCAGATTCACCATTTCCCAACAACTTCTGGATTCTGCTTATGAGTCCTCATTCATTTATGGTCAGGCTTGTTGCCAAGGTGACAGCAAAGAGCATCATTAGGCCTCTTGGTGTAACGCTCGGCAGCCTGGGTAACACCCTCTTTAATGTTGCCTTCTGCCATCTGCAAAGCCCCGTAAGCTGTCCCGAGACAAGCTTCCTCCTATAGCGACTTGGGGTCATCCCTGTTCCTAATCACTGGGTCCTGAACCTGGAGACATCCCTTTCTGCCGCTGCCGCTACCTGACTTCTTCTATCCAAATTTAGACACACTTTAATCTTTGTCGTTGAGGCTCATTGGGCGGAGGTGAGGAGAGTGTGGGTTGCTTTAGTTGCTGATGGAAGCATTGATAAGGCTTCTGCCCAGCTCCATTCTGCATTCCCCAACCTAATGCTGCATTTAAACAAGACGGTTTGTAAAAATGGCTCTTGGGTCCTGCCTTCACTTACCAGCAAGCGATATGGCTGTAGTTGTCCCAACCTTCCTCAGTGGACAGGCAGCTCTGTTCATCTTCAGGGTCTCCAGTTCAAGTTCTGTTTTCTTTGGGAAACCGTTCTCCACTGTTCCGCTCCCAGGAATTCCTTCTTGAATTCATGGGGACCAGGGTTTGTCATGTCCAATTCTTGGACTTATCCATAGGCTGCTGGAAAACAGGGTGCTATTTTCCAGACTTTTCGTAGCCAAACATATGCCAAGCTTCCTGGGAGGAGAGTAACTTTTACCTCTTCTCTGTCTTGTGCAAGGCTGAGGTCCAGGAAATTAATAGACACTAAGTTCACCAACATTGATTATTTGCTGAAAGCAAAGCTTGGTTCTCAGCCCCAGGGGTGGATAATAAAGAACACCTTCCCCTCTGGGGTTTCCGGACAGGATAGTCCTCAAGGTGGGGCCAGAAAAGGAACTCAATTTTGAACTCATGGAAATAAAGCTATGAGAAATGATTCAAGAGAAATTTTCCATTGTATGCTAGGATTTGGAAAATGTTTGGGACTGTCTTTTCTAGTAGTAGGAGAGTTTACTAGCCCGGAGCAATGGCCCTAAAACTGGAGGCGCTGTTCTTTCAGATGGAACATTTACCCATTGATTAGTAGAACTGAGAGAGGAAATACCCTCATGAATAGTCATAGGCATTGTGTTATATTCAAAATTGGTATTGGGTAACTGACATTACACAAACAAAAACATCTCACTTAATTTCAGAGAAGCTTCAGGAAGGCATGTGCAGTTGTTACAGTAGGATGAATGGTGACTTCCCAAAAGCTAAGTCTGC
Source organism: Talpa occidentalis (assembly GCF_014898055.3). Taxonomy (NCBI): domain Eukaryota; kingdom Metazoa; phylum Chordata; class Mammalia; order Eulipotyphla; family Talpidae; genus Talpa; species Talpa occidentalis. Next base: position 69,381,723 of record NW_023605194.1, on the reverse strand, counting down.
TGTGAACATGGCCTTCTCTGGAAAGAAGGTCTTTGCATCTGCCAAGAAGTCAAGGTCCTCAAGACAAGGTCATCCTGTGTTATCCAGTGGACACTCAATCCAGTAACCAGTGTCCTCTTAGGGGCAAAGACCCAGACACAAAACCGAGTGGAGAGGGAGGTGGAGGCTGAGGGATGGGGCCACGAGCCCAGTGTACCTGCAGCCACTACAGCAGACAAGCCAGGGCTCTGTGGGTCTGCTACTCCTAGGCAGCCTATTTGGCCACCATTTTGTCACCTAAATAAGGTCAAAATGCCCTGGCCAGTTAGGTATAGGAGCCCAACCCTTCAGCCCTTCAAATCAAACAAGAGCACAAAGCTGGATCACACTGGGAAGGTTATGCATCACGAGGTATGTCCGGAACACCCTGGGGTGCTGAGGACCAATGCATAACACGTACTCCCGACTTATACATCCTGACCGGGAGCACTCAGGGGGCCAAGGACCGATGTATGACAATGGACCCCAGAAGCTGATCAGTGGAATCAGATGAGGGGAGGGAGTCCTGGCTGATCACTTTGTGACTAGAACCATGGCTGGGGATTAGGGTGTGTCATCAAGTAAATAAAAAGTGCAATCCCTAATCTTCTACATCCTTCCCCTTTCTTTAATCTCCTTCCCCTTAATCTCCTTTTGCCCTCCCCTTGACAACCAATACCATGTGTCAATAAAAGGGCCAGGATCTTGCTCTTCAGCAGCATCCTGCATTGTGCAGCCTGCTCCACGACTCCCGTTTATCAGTGTGGTGTTGTCCCATGCAACAGCTCTCCCTGGAGCCTTGGGCAGACGCCACCCTGGGGACACCTTGATTTCAGACTGGAGATTGAGAGAATGGCTTTCTGTTGTCTTAAGTCACCACTGGAAGCCTGTGGAAGCCAATGTGACCATAAAACATTCAGGATCAACATGTCACCAATTGTGTCAACATTCACAGTCAACCAGGCATGGTTTCCATGGGGTCCTTGCCTCTGGCCCCGCCCCACTCACTGCCTGGAGTGGTGAGTATAGGAGCAACCTCGGCCAGTGCAACCTTTCAAATATGCCCTGTTCTTAAAAAAAAAAAAAAACCCTTAAGTGTTTCGCCCCTATAGGGGGGTTGATGATCACTTTGTGAGGAAATGTAATTCCTGGCTCTAGGAAGCTTTGTCTCTGAATTTCATGTGACAGAGACATTCTTTGCGGCAGGTAGAGGAGCGGGAGTTGGGACAAACATGGGGAAAATAATCTATGAAGTTTGGCCGTAGAATATGACAGTTTTTCCACCCTGGAAGTTAATAGAAACCCTTTGCCTGTCTTCTGCAGTCAACAAGACTCTTCTAATTGGTGACCATGGTAACAGAACCAGGTCCTGTGAGGCTCATGCTGAGATCAAGCATATGGAGATCTCCTAGTTCAAATATACATAAAGATAAGGACCTGTTAGTGAAGTCTGAGATGTCAGGCTGAAGATGGGTGCTCTCACACCCCGCTTAGAATGCTGAGAAAACAATCATTTGTTCTGCAGAAAAGGAAGAGATTTTTTCAAATTCACTGGGGGGAGAAAGATAATTCAGAAATGTGAATGAGAGCATAGACATTGCTTCATAGATCTGTGTAATTTACTCCCTGGGGTTTGTAGTGCGTCTGACTTATATTTTAGACATAATTAAGTAATCAGCAGTGTACATTGTGAAATGAATGTTTAGGCTGCTTGAGGTTAAATTTTCACAGCCATAGCAGCTGCGTGGTGCTAGCGACCACCCCTCCCCACAGCCCCATCCTCTCCTTGCAGACAGTCAGTCATTTAAAATCTGTGAATGGGACTCAGATCATTTCCACAGTCAACCATATTCCAGCACCCACATGGCAACCACTGGGCGCCAAGCAGGGACTGTGCCTTCCGCTGCGGAGTTTCTCCTTCTGCCTCCATAGCTGGGGGATCAAGTATAGAACTTGGTAACATCAAGTATAGAACAAAGAATACTTTTATTTCTGTAGGATCTCATTTGAGTCTCAAAAAGCCCTGAGAGCTAGGATGCTTTCCCCAATGTAGAGCTGAGAAGGCTGAGATCCTATGAGAAGTTGCGGTTCTGGGAGGTCACAGGCTTCTGCTTTAGAAACAGAATTAAAGTCCTTATCTTGGGCTAAGTGTGTGAAAGATCCAGCCCCAGAGTCAGCGCTTGGTGCTGGGGATCCTGTGTGGCCATCTAAGCCTGCCCGGCCTGAGTCCTGCCCTTCCTTGCCTCCTGTCCCTGAGCCAGAGCTCAGCACCACCTCAAGGGCAGGAGAGGAACTTAGAAGCCCTGGTTTCTTTTTCCTTTTTTTTTTAAAGATTTATTTATTTATGCATATAAGAACTGGGGTACAGGCCGGAGGTGTGGGGGGTGAGAGGATTCACTGGAGACAAAGTAGGGAGCAGAACAGGCAGATGGACTGAAATCCACTGCTGAGGGGAGCACCGGGTAGACAGGAGAGGTCTGTTGCACCATGTGGGTCACCTTCCTGGCCAGGGATCAAACTCATGCTGCAGAGGCTGCGGACAGCTTCATAGGTTGTGTCCAAACCCCTTGTGCCACCAGGGAGGCCCCTCTTTTTCCTTTTTGTCCTTTCCTTCTTTTCTTCTTCCCTCCCCTCCTTCCTTGTCTTTCTTTTGTTCCTTCTTTTTGTCACAATTGACCTTAACTCAACTTCCCTTCCTCAGGACACTGCGAGCAGACAGGCAGGAGAGTACAGGTGGGTGGTGTGGGAGGTTTGGGGGTGCTGTCTGTGTGCTCTAAGCCCAGGATTAAAACCAGGGCAAATGAGGGGGGATTATCAAGGCGATGGGCAGGGCTCAGTCTTTTAACAAATAACAAAACATGACATTTGTGTCATTGCAAAAGGAAGAGTGGCTGATTTAAGACAAACATTCAAACAAGACAGACATACAGCAAGAAAGAAAATCAAATGTTGGCGAGGATGTGGAGAAAAAGGAACTCTCCTGCACTGCTGGTGGGAGTGCAAACTGGCCCAACCACTATGGAAATCTGTGTAGAGATTCCTCAACCTGCTAAAGATGGAGCTTCCATAATGATCCAGCAATTCCACTCCTAGGTATTTACCCAAAGGACACAGAAACATTAATTCAAAAGGGCACCTGCACCCCTATGTTTATAGCAGCACTATTTACAATAGCTAAGCTTTGGAAACAGCCCAAATGCCCAAAAATTGATGACTGGATCAAGAAGATGTGGTACATATACACCATGGAATATTACTCAGCAATCAAAAAAGATAAACTCATGCAATTTGCAGCAACATGGATGGAGCTGGAAGGGATCATGCTCTGCGAAATAAGCCAGAAAGAAAAAGAAAATACCAGATGTTCTCACTCATAGCAGGAATTTAGAAAACCTAAATAAGGGACCAGGAAAAAGACAAATTATAATAAAGTAAAAATCAAAATCAACAAGCAACTATAAACCAGAGACACACTGTGGGGAGTGGGGAGGAAGGATTAGGGTCAAAATAAGGGGGTGGGAATTGTATAGGGAATATAACCAAGATAAAAATGCACATATTGTGCAAAAATGAAAAATGATGCAAAAAATATATAAAATAAAATTAAATTAAAAAAAGAAGAAAAAATTAAGTTCCCTCTCCCATCCCTGCTCCTCAGCAGTTACTGTGTTGACAATCGCATGTGTGTCCTGAGACTCATCTCTATGCTGGCTCTGTAAACCTTTCACAGTAGACTCGAGAAGATGGAGATGCTCGGGAGGGGCTGGGCCAGGAAGCTGGATCCCGAAGTCACGGAGGTCCAGATGAAGGCCACAGCCATGGGTGGGAAAGAAAAGGAGGTGCGGAGGACTTCCCTAGGCCAGGCTGACTGCGGCTGGGAGGAGCGGGCAGAGCAGACGGTGGGGCCATCCCAGAGGCTCCGGCATGCGGGGCAGGCGTCTGGGCCTCTTTAATCAGCGTGGCACCTGCTAGCTTGTGCACCTTCGTGGACAACTAATAATTTTCTGTAGCAGTGGATCATTCTCACAGTAAACTGTGAGTCTGCATGTGCCTGACTGGCCTGAGCCTCTTCCCACTGCACTCTGCCCCCCGAAACATTCTCTCCATGCCCCTTGGATGACGCGGCTTAGAGCCCTTCTGGTTGCCCTGACATGGTCTGTCCTCTCTGGCACATTGCCAGCACCATTCGGATAGGACATAGAACAGTGTGGGGCTGAAATTGCAGCGGGTGGGGGTAGGGGTCGCCCTGTTTGCAGCCCACACAGCAGGTCATCTCAGCAATGATACGCAAAGAAGAAGGCAGCGTATTCCTCGTCCGGAATGAAACCGAGGAAGAGCAGGTGGAAACACTGTTTCTGGGGGTCAGCTGGTCCAGGGCGATATCTGGAATGGCACTGGAGTGCATGTGGTGGACCCCTTTCCTTTCCCAAGGCCTCCGCACCCCTTTCCCAGCCAGGATCTCAGAGGTGGTAAGAGCATCTCCCCAGGGCGACAGGCGGTCTCCTTTCTTGTGTTGCCCTGAGAGCCTGGCCCGACTGTCCTGGGCACCGGATGACTGGATGCAGCGGGCGAGGGTGGGTGGTGCTGCAACCACGGGTGCTGTCTGTATGGGCAGAGCATGGGTAGGAGCATGGTACTGCTCACGGCACCTTAAAACATCAAGGCCTGGAAGCACTGGGACTTCCTAGAGATAACGTGGCTGCCAGGGAGGCGCCTCCTGAGGATGCTAAATACTGCCATGTTGTGACCATCTGGTCCTCACCACACCTCCTGGGGGCACCCTCCTTGCAGAGGAGGGACGAGGAGGTAGAGACGGGTGAAATGGCATCCCAAGACCCAGAGCAGGAGCAGGAGCCATGCTTGCGCCCCATGAGGCGTGTCCACCACGGACCTTCTGCTCTGCAGTTCTCACGGCTCCTGCCCCTGGCCAAGGTGGAAACTGAGGAGGAAAAGCAAGAATAGCATTGCATGCCCAGGGAGTGCCAGGCGCTCTATGGGTGTGGAGGCTTCAGAAAGGCACCCCCAGGGGCTGTCCTCAGTAAGAACAGAGAGACCCCAAGAGCCCCCTTGTCGTGAAGCCTTTGCTGGGTGGCAGCACGTCTACACTGCTGGGTGCTCACGGGTCAGACGTTGGCCAACCCCGTGGGCAGTTTCACACTGGTGACATCCTATGTCCACCCTGAGCAGTGCTCCAAGCAGTGCCCCACTGAGCCCGAACCCTGTGTAGCAGCTGGAAATCATGGGGGTTTGTGCATTTTGCTTTGAGAAAGCTGATGAGCTTAGGTCAGCAGGCTCCATCTGGAGGTTCATTTTATTAATTCCTCTTTAGACACTGGTCCTCTGGCTACGTTATCAGTTAATTAATTTATTTATACCTCATCTCTTTTCTGGAAGAATCTAAAATGACCTCGTACAATAAGGTTAATGGAGTGGAATAAAAATAGAACAGCAGGATGAACACAAAGAAGAGGGGGCAGAAGTGTCAGTCACGTGGGTTAATGCAGTCATAATGAAGCAACAGGTCTCAGGCTGTGCTTCCTGGTGGCCCGAGCAAGGTGGAAAGTGGTAGATCAGGCACCATCAGGTGCGAAGAAGCACAGTGACCCCACAGAGCCAAGGGAGGCCTTTAGCACACCTGGCTCTGGGGCATGATGCAAAATATACGTGGCCTCTAATCCCCAGCCCCTGGACCAGGGCCCCCAAACCCTTGGTTCTCACTGCGCGCTAAGGGGAGCACTATTTATTATTCATAATAAGCCGCTTCTGATCACACCTGAATTTATCTTACAAGGTGACAAGGTTGAGCTGTCACCAGAAAGACAGTGATTAGAGTTGAAACCTTCAGCCCCACACACTGGCATCAGGAGAGGAGACACTACTGGGGGACAGGGACAGCTGTGGTCTGTGAAACTCTCTGATGCAAATGATGGGTTTCAGGGGATGGTGACACCTTGAGGTGTGTGGAGGGCGTGGAAGCTCTGGCACCCCCATGCCCACCCATCATAGCTAGGCATCTCGTTCCACCTGGCCGTGGCTGGGTCATGTCATGTGTAACAAACCATTCAATGTGTCTTCCTGAGTCATTATAGCAAATCACTGACCCTGTGGGGGTGGGGGTGTCTGGGGATGTCCAGTTTGCAGCCAAAGTCGCACAGAAGAGTGAGCCACTGGGGACTCAGTGCTTCTGATGGGAGCCTGAGATGGGGGAGGGAGGAAGTTTGATGGGACTGAGTGCTAAGGTGGGTCTCTGCTAACTCTGGGTAGCTGGTAGCTGGCAGATTTGAGCACCTGGCGCCAGTGCTGGAAAGACGAGACTGCCTGTGTGTTCCCTGGAAGTCTCTGGTTTGTCACTCCGAGCTGTGTCTTTGCAGACTTTTTAGACTACCGCAACCCCACAGGCTAGACAGGCTCAGGGCTGCTGTTACTGGGTTCCACAGGTCCCTGAAGAGCCAGGTCCTTCCCTCTGCTTGCTCAGCCATGACCCCGGCTGGTGGGCTCCTGCCTGGAGGGGCTGCCCCAAGTGCCAGCAGCCAGGGCAGGACTGTCTCTGCCAGTGTCCTTTTTCAGGTAGGAGGAACTGCCCTCTTAGGTCATTGGCTGGGACAGGGTCACATGTCCCTTCCTGAGTCAATCACAGGGGAGTGGGTGTGCCCTTAGACCAGTCCTGCCTGCCCAGGGTGGGGCTGGGACTGGGTGAGCAGAGGTGCCTGAACCTCGGGGTTGGGGTGGTGGGATGGGTGGATGGGTGCGGAATTAGGGAGGTGAGAGCAAAGCTGGGGTTCCATCTGCATTGAAGAGCAGTGATGTGGATGATGAGACGCCTCACTCACTCGTCACATGAACATGTTTCCTTTCCGTCTGTGCTCTCCAGGCGACATCTGCTAGAGCAGACAGTTCAGCCTGTTCTCGTCAACTTCGGGGCTATCAGAACTGATGCAGGTGACCCCACCCTTCGATTCTGTCCTGGACCAGGCCAAGTCCGTGGGGCGGGGGAGACCTTCGCAGGGGAAAGCCTAAAAGAACAGCTCGCCTTGTAAAGTTCGGTGACACCTCTGGGCCGTGTCCTGGCACACCATGACAGAGGGCACTCGGCTGGGGCCCCTAGTGTTATAGCACTTACCCCTTTGGGGTCAGGGTGGCCAGATGAACAGCAAACCAATCAAGAGCAGTTTCCAGCAATGGATGCAGGGGGTTGGGGCAGGGTCTTTGGTGGGAGATGCGTGATCTCCAGTGCCCAGGACAGAGTGCCTAGATGCGTGAGCCTTGGCCAGTGGATGAACCCACTGGCGACTGAGGGTACTTGAGAAGAGTCAGGCTCAGGAGTTGGCACGTCTCGGGCCACTGTCGGGGCCTGAGCCAGTCAGCCGGCCTGGCATGGCGAGAGTGCAGGGGCCCAGAATGCACCTTCCTCCTTGACTCGCCACCTTGGCCCGCTGCCTCTTCCCTCGCAGGGGGGACTTCTGGGATGAGAGATTAACTCTGGCTGCAATCTGTACCCTGGCTGTGTTCCCTGGACCCATGCTCAGAGCCTCAGTTTACCTGCTTGCAAACCAGAGTCGGGAATAGTTAAACCTGTGTCACAGGTGCGTTATGAAGGTGCAAGGAGGTGCATTAGGTGATGTGTTGTCTGGTGCTTGATGCAGAAGCCCGTCAAAATGACACCTTTGTACCTTCATCTGCCCAGGTCTGAGTTAGAGGCAAAACCAGCCACTGTTCTCTCTGGTCCCAAGAAACCAGCACAGCCCAGAGGTAGTTATACAGGCTGTGGCTGAGCCAGCAGGGATGTGGGCCTGTGAGCTTATGCCAGAGCTGGCCTTACTCTGGGAGCTGCTCAGTCTTCCCATCCAGGCCCTTCTGACTCTGGCGTGTTTGGGTTATCCGGCATCTGCAGACAAAGCTCTGCTTGCCTCTGTCTCAGCTGCACCCTAGCTTCTGCAGATGGCACCCTCTGCTTCTCCCCTTCCTTAGAGGAGGTGGCTAGCAGTGAGCTTGGGTCCTCCCTGTGTGAGACGGGCCTGTGCCTCCAACTTCAGAAGCCCCCCCAGAGCGTGTTGTCCGAGGTGGGGGAGGGTGGCGACTGAGACCCTGGAGAGTAACCAGGAATTTGAGGCCCTCAGTCCTGTGTGCCCCACAGTGAGTGGGCATAGGGCACAGGTGCATCTTGAGTGCTGTAACAGGCTGACAAGGCAGCCGTGGCCTGGCAGAGGCACCCAGAGAGGATGGAGCCTGCACCTGCAAGCACGTGGGCAGTGGGTGAAGTGATCTGAACCTCAGTTTATCTGGTAAGAAAAGTGCATAAAACTAACTGACTCAATCCACAGCACCTGGAGGCTCTCCTTGGAGGGAGCTGATGGTTGAGTAGGTCCATCCCAGTTCCATCCAAGCCCCAGGAGAGAGCAAACGGACTCAGGTGAGGTTCCCGTCTATCTCCGCAGGAGGCTGGGGCAGCTGCGAGCAAAGTGAGCTCCTGGGGTGGCCCATCCAGCATGGCCAGGCTGTGGCTCAGGCAATGGCGGGAATGACACAAGAGGAGCACCTGGGGAGAGTAGCTGGGGGAGAGCAGCTGGGGAAGGCACCTGGGGAGGGCACCTGGGGGAGAGCACCTGGGGGAGAGCACCTGGGTAAGGGCACATGGGGGAGGGCATCTGGGGAGAGCACCTGGGGGAGGGTACCTGGGGGAGGCACCTAGAGGAACCGGGGGGGGGGGGGGGGAGAGCATCTGGCAGATACCTGCTGACCTTGAGCTGTGGCCAATAGCATCCCCACAGAGCTTGCTTCTACTTACACTTCTAGGGGGTTCAGGGCAGACAGGGGAGGGGTGCACAGTGGCCCCCAAGAGCACAAGGGCAAAGCTGTCTTTCCCTCAAAGGAGTTAGGATTGGGCACTATTGAGTTTTTAAATGCACATTTAAGTAAACAGTTCTCATTTATTGAAGTTCCCTTTTGGGACAACCCTGGTGTCTCCTGAGTAGGGCTCAGGTGCAGAGGTGGGATTTGGAAACTCAGATGACCTGGTGGCATCTGACCTGGGAAAAGAGCAGGCATAGATTTTCCTTCTTATGAAGCCCAGGTACAGAGACCATCCTCCCTCGGCCAGGTGGACACGTTACCCTAATAGGCTTCCGTCCGGTGGCAGCGAGCTGCCGCCTGCTCTGGAGAGGTCCTCTTTTTTGAAGAAAACCGCTAAAAGACATTAATTGAGATCATCGCTGTGTGTTAATACCTCGTTTCCGCTCCTGCGCGTCCGAGCCACCAGGCTGACGCTCGCCTCCCACTCTGTATGCGCCGGACCTCCACACCCGAGGCTTATCACAGGCAATTATCTTACCCAAATAAAAAATGAAAATGGAAAAGTTAAATAAATAGCAGGACATCTTGATGGGATCACAGTAACGCTCGTCTCGGTGAACATGAGCCCTGACTCCGCGCAGCCAGACTGGGTAATGCGCTCGTCCTCCCATCAGCCGTCTATCTCCGAGCATCTCGGGACTTTCCAAGATGACGGATGGCACCATTGCTCTCTCCCCTAAAGGCACTTGCTCCGGGAACCTGCCAGAGGCAGAATAGAGACTGTTGCCCTGACCTCGGCGTCCCTTCTTTGAAGAAAACCCTCAAAACCAAATTCACTCGAAAGCAAGCATGGTTCCTGCTCTGCATGCCTGCAGCGGTCAGGCTCAGTGAACTTGAACTGGAAGCTGACTCGGAGTTGGCAGTCAGGATGGAGCAGGCTGGGTTCTGGCGGAGAAACCCCAGCCTGAGCGGCTTAACGCAGGTGTTATTCTTTCTGCACACAAAGCCCCCACAGGGGCTGCTGAGTTTTTGGGGTGGCTTCTGGGCCTCTAGCCTGCCCCGCACCTCTGGTGGCTCTGCTGGACCTTTCAGCATCTCCAGCCCATCTCTACCCTCAGCCACAGTGGGAGAGAAGCCTTCAGATTCAGGCCCCAAATCAAATGCTCTGGAGCCATGTCCATTCCCATTCTGTGGGCCGGACCTGGTGATGTCATCACCTAGCCACAAGGTGGGGGGGTGGCAAGTGTCCTAGAAGTAAATGAGTGTCCACCGAGCAAACGTGAGCCAAGTTCACCTCCATGGGATCACTGACGGCTGCTTCTGCTTGTCCGGGAGTTGGTAGCTTAACCCAGGTGTCTGCTGTCTGGGAGGCTTCTGATCCCCTTCTTAGGGGAGTAGTTTTAGGGTCACAGCAAAATTGAGCAGAAAGTGGGGACTAGCATATGCCCCACCCCCTCCTTATTAGTGCACCCCCCCGCCATGATCAACATTCTCACCAAACTTGTTATAATCGAGGACCCTCCATGACAGTCGTTATCAACCAAAATCCAGAGTAGACATTGGTTTCAGTCTGGCATTGGGCATTCTGTGGGTTTGGACAAATATATAATGACATGCCCTCATTAGAGTATCACACAGAGGAGTTTCGTTGCCCTGAAAATTTGTCTCTACCTGTTCATTTCTTCCTCCCACAACCCCTGGCAACCTCTGATCTTCTCAGTATTTATAGTTTTGCCTTTTCCAGAATGTAATACAGTTGGAATCAAACAACAGGTAGTCTTTTCAGATTGGCTTCTCTCCTTTAATAATGTGCATTTAGGATTCCTCATTGTCTTTTTTGTGGCTTGAAAGTTCATTTCTTTTCAGTGCTGAATAGTATTCCATTGTCTAGATATTCCATAATTTATGACACACTCAGCAACTATAGAACATCTTGTTTGCTTCCAAGTCTTGACATTTATGAACAGAGATTCTGTAAATCTTCATGGCTGGTTTTGTGACATATGTTTTTAACTCCTTTGGATAAATACCAAGTAGTGTGGTGGCTGGATTTCATGGGAAGAGTAAGCTTAGTTTTTTAAGTAACTGCCGAACTGTTTTCCTAGTGGTTGCACCATTTTGTATTCTCAGCATTGGTGAGTGAGCATTCCTGTTGCCCCGATGTCCTCGTCAGCACTTGGTGTTGTCAGGGTTCTGGATTTTGTCCATTCTGATAGCTGTGTTGTGGTACTTCATTGTTGTGTTAAATTGAAATTCCCCAGTGATGTGATGTTGACCATTTTTCTTGTGTTTATTTGCCATCTGTGTATCTTCGCGGGAGAGGTATCTGTTCAAGTGTCTTGCCTACATTTTAGTCAGGTTTTTATTTCTTATTGAGTTTGAAAAACTTTCTGTATATTTTTGATAACAGTCCTTTGTCAGATACGGCTTTTTGCAAATATCTTCTCCTAGTCTACGACTTGTCTTTAGCAAATTTTAAAGACCAATTTGAAATCTCAATCTCCATTTGAAACCCAGTATTTCCATCAGTGTCTCCGAAGTTCTTGACTTCTATATTCCTTAGTCACTTCTAGCTGAAATTCCTGTCTCTGGTGAGTTTTGCTCTCTACTCTTGAGCTGATGCAAACATGAAATGTTGCCTTCTTTTTATAGTTCCTTTCATCTCCAACACCCCAACCTCCATCCTGCTCCAGGCACCACTGGTCCCCCGAGGGGTGGGGCCATCAGGGTGAGGTCACAACTGGCTCCGTGCAGCCATTTAAAATGTGATTTTAGATGCAGCCCTTTGTCAAAGTTTCTCAGTCTCCCCCCAGCACCCAGAACTCCTCACAGCCGCCTGCCCCTCTCCCCACATGCACTCATTGCCTCTGTTCCCACTTGCTCCTTTGCCCCCTGACCTTTTGTATCTCATGGTTGGTCTCCAGTCCCCAGATCTCATCTTTCTCTCTTGCTGACTATAGATACAAAAAGTATTTTTTTTTTAATTTCCTGATACAGAGATATTTGGTCAGTCCTTTGTTTCATTCTTTTCTTCTAGAATGTACTCCAGGGCTTATATTTTCACACCCAAAGAATCCATCAGGCATTTTTTAAAAACATAAACATTCCCTCTTTCAGAACTTCTAGTGATGATTTAAAAATATCCTGTCACTTGCCTTTGCAGGATAATCTTGCCAAGCCTGACATGTGGATATGGGAAGAGTTAGGTGAAAACAGTGGGGAATTTCCCACCAAGCCCGGCTAAGGGGGCACGTTGTCCAGTTTGGGGGTGGGCAGTGGATTTTATCCCTGACGGCCACTCACAAGCTGCTTTCTGTGGGAGACAAGTCATCATGGAATCAGGGGCTTAGCTTGTTTTAGGGACAGTCTGTCTAGAAAGTCTGCATTCCTTCAGAAGCCTGCCATAAAGAAAAAGTATTTGAAAATGTAACAACTTGAGTGTCATCAAAGTATCAAAACAATTTGGTGCTCCTTCTCTCATCCCCTCCCCCGCTCCGTCCCTGGCCATGGCATTGTTAGCAAGAGTCACTCATGGTGAGGTTATTAGGGAACACACGAAACTTGGGTGGGGGGTCACTCAAGTATGTCATTACTGACATTTTGATTCATATTTGCTTGCTAATGTGAGGAATAGTATTTCTCCCTTTTTAGTCTTCCAGCAAGTCCTAGGGTTGGCCTGGAGACTATTTAGAAACCCAAGGAGACACTCTTGAATTTTACATAAACTCATCCCGAGGAAGTATCTCAAGTGAAATCAACAGTTTCTCTCTACTCTACCCCAACTTGTTCCTCTTGAACTCCTTTTCCTCTTCTGCCATGGGTCCCCTTACTTGGTTGCTTTGTCTCAGAATGCTGGGGAGAGTCAGCATGGGGGTCTTCACCTCATGGCCAGAATAGGTTGCAAGATACCACGTGTCAGTCCTCTCACAACCAGGTGTCCTCATCAGAGCCCACGTTTCCTGCCAGCAGGCACAGGGAAGGGTCTCTGTTGATTTGGGCAGGCGGGTAAAGGAGAGTCCTGGAGCCCTCAGGGGTTTTTTTAGGGTTTAATGATCTTTCTTCACCAATTGTTGTGGGGCAAGCCCACAGGAAGGCCAGACAGGGGCACTGGGAGGCTGGCAGCAACCAAACCCCCCAACCCCCAGCGGCCTTTCAATTCTTTGGGCTTCCTCTCATGGTTCTGCTGCTCTGTGGTCACTCATGCTCCCATAGTCTTTCCACTTTCCACTTTCCCATAGTCTTTTCCATCTTCCATCTCTGAGTGACACTGCCCTTATAGCTCAGCCCCCAGGCTTAGGTGTGCACATCACTCATGCCCAGACCATGCTCCAGGTGTCCACATCAGGTGTAGGTGCCCCAAGCCCACATTCCCAAGTGCCTCCTGCGATAACACAATCAAGGCCGCAGGTGACAGCCACAGAGGCCAGCAGCATAAGTAAAAGGCTGGCCATTGCTTTACCCCACACCCAGGTACCACCTGCACCATGCACCCTGGGCGCAGAGGCGCTCATGATGGCACATTCGCTGTGCTAGAGGAGAAGAGACTGCCAGGACGCCAAAACGCTGGGTACCTTGTAGGTCAAAGTCCAATAACTGGTTAGACACTGATTGGACGTTCCTCTTTGGGGGTAAATGTTCTGTCTTTAGCCAGGGTTGGGGCGGGGTATTATGAGCAGAGGTGGTTCTTGTCCTGTTGCCTTGCCCTGTCGTCCAGGGGGAGGGCAGGTAGGGAGGCATGATGGGCATGAGTAAAGGGGGAGAAATAGACAGAGAAAGGGAGTTACTGCATTTATCTATTTTTAGCTTTTAACCTCCTATTGACAAGAGGAAAAGGATTAAGGAATAATAACCAGAATAAATGAGGGTGGAATCCATTACGTAATGAGTGCATAGTAGGCACTTTGCACTAGTTACCAACCCCAGGAATTGGGGAACGAGTGCTGCTAGACTCAGGGGAGGGATCGGGTTTGTCCCCACCGTGGCAGAGACAGAGGATGGCTTGGGGGGGCAGGGTGTGGGGCACGTCCGAAAAGACGTGGACACGCACAGTTGGCCTGGTCTCGTCTGGGCCGGCCTGGGGCTGTGACACTGGCTGCAAATTTACAGATTTCTCTTCAGGACACTAGCAGAGTGCTGCAGACTTTGTCACCATGTAAAGCATCCTCCATCTCAGCGTTACGATCGGTTTGTGATCAGAAGTGGTAGCTCTCACTTGAAAGGGTATTGATTAGGTCTCCCCTTGGCCATTCTGGGGACTGTGCTAAATGAATGGTGCCCCAAACAAGGTCCTTGGACTTCTAGAGCTGGGGGCGGGGGGTCCAGAGACAGAGGGTGTGGGTCATTGTGGTTTTTATACCTTCCTTTCTCATTCCCAGGGCCAGCAATGGAGTGCAGGCTTAATTGGGGGGAGGGGGGCTTGTGGGAGGACTATGCAGATGGGGGCAATTTCCACTCTGAAGGTCAGGGAGCTCTTCTTGGAGACAGGGTGTCGTTGTACCGGGCAGACAGTGCATGTGCATGGGTGGGGCGGTGCAGACATGAGCATGGGTCCTGAGAGTAGGCCCAGGGGGAGTACGGGGTCAAGACCTGCATGGCCTTAGACCTGGCCAGAAGGTCTTCAGTCTTTGCTCTGCATAATCTACACCAGGCCCTGTGCCCTCCCTCTCTCCTGTTCCTCCATAGGAGGTGTGGAGTCTGGGTCCTCACCCATTGCCCTTTCTAGACCCTGCTGTCATGTCCCCATCCCTCGGTGCCCTGCCAGGGATGGGTGCCTTTCCCCACCATCCTCCCAGGCACAGAGCACGGTGCTCTCGTGCCTGCCCTGGGCCCGCAGGCTTGGGGCAGTGTTTGTGGAGACCTCCGCGGACTTGGCTGTGTGGATGGAGTGTCTGGCAGGCATGCGAGGTGCAGGACAGAGCCAGGATGGCCAGGGAAAGGCCAGCAGGGAACTCCACACTGCCTTTCCCCCACTTCCCCCAGCCTGAGTCTAGGACCTGGGCCTTCCAGGTTTCCCTGTAGGTCTGTAAGGTATGGGAGAGAGATGTTCTGCTTCCCATTTGCCAGCTGACCCACATCACATGTGTCCTGGTGGCCCGTCTGTCCCCTTGGCCCCTGGCCTGCCCACCTTTCCTCTTCTTCCAGATTGTCCTTTAGAAGTGTCTGCTCATGGGCAGAGGACCAGTCAGGGAGAGCCGGTCCCCTGCCCCCGCTGCCCCACAGCTCCCGTGGCCCTCACAGTCAGCCTTTTCTCCCTCCTCTCTCTCCGAGACTTTCCTTCTGCTTGTTTGCATTGCCTGCAGAGGGCTTGAAGGAGAGTTGCTTCATGAGCTGGCAGATATTTTTTGATGAAAGAATTTCAGGTTGTGAAGAAGATGTCATAGGCAGTGTGTGAGCATGTGCCAGCTTCAAACCACTACCTGCACCGGCAGCAGCGTCTGCCTTAGTGTTGATGGCAGACTGCAGGCAGGGGTACAGCGCAGGGTGGGGGTGGGGCAGGTGTCGGGATTTGGTGCTGCGAGCTTGGATTCTCCACTTCTGGGGTCAAACCCCAAGTGGTCTCCACCCCTCGAGAACACTGGACACCGGGGCTCCCTGCTGGGACCAACTGCTCATTGCACTTTTTGGACTTGAGTCTTCTCCACTCTCTTTCCCTTCCCCTGGCTCCAACTGCAGGGAGGAAATCATGTCCAAAAGACAGAGAAGCAAGCACCTTCCAGCCCTGCGCTGCCTCGCGGGTCTCTGATCGCTCAGCCAGTGGAGCTGTCACTTTCAGATCTTCAGAGGGGACTTGGAGACCTCCCGGCTCCATCCTTTGTGTTGCCCTTGCGGGCACAGAAGCCCACAGGGCACTGGCCTGCCCCAGTGACACCAGTGAGAGGCCCCGATCCAGAACTCAGTCTCCTACCTCCACAATGCCTCCTGCCCTCGGTGCTCGTAGAGCCCTCTGGGAACCTCTGGGCCAGTACTGGGCTGATGACTGTTCTTTAGCAGCTCTGCTGAGTCAGTGTCTTGTAAATGCCCAACAAGAGTATTGTGCTGTGAGAGTCACAGGCTGTAAATGCTGACTGATCCAGTTGGATAAAATAAATGTGTGAATGGGCCAGATGAAAAACAATAGGGAGTGGTGGGGCGTGCAGCAAACTAGAAAATGCTTCTCCCCTCCCACCCACCCGGTGCTGTAATCATAGCATAATCCGACCACTGTGCTCGCCAAACAAGACACCCACAGGACACAGTCAAGGCACATTGGTAGTCCTTGCATTGAGGGTCTGTCCTGAAAAAGTCCTAACTTTCTTAAACATTACATATTTTCTCCTGTTTGTATTGTCTAAGTCTAAGAGAGATCGTCTTTAGTCATTCTTGTACCTTCACTCTTGAATGATAGCTTCACTGGGTATAGAATTCTAGGTTCACAGGTATTTGTTTCCTTCAGTGTCTTGTGTTAATCCATGCCCTTTCAGCTCCAACTCTACCCTGCCTTGCGACACTTTGTGATTCAGACCTGAGCCCTATGGACTCCTTGTCTCCCTTGCCGGAGGCTGGGTGTTCGGCTCTGCCAAGAGAGGGCACCAGAGGGACACACAGGGCAGGGCGAGAAAGAAAGAAGGGGGAACCCTCTTCCTTCTGATGTTCTATGACTCAGCAGCTAGCAGGTTAGGGCATGAAGTCCTCATTCATGTGAACCTCCAGTCAGGTTGTCTGATACCCTGGGGGAGGCTTGTAGTTCTCAGGGCTCATCAGTGGCCATTTTCTTTAGCACCTCACTGGTGGGGCTGTCTTGTGGGGGCAGCTATGCTCTCTTCTCATAGGTTTGCATTTCAGTTTTGCAGGGTGCTCTCCTCTGAGATTTTAAGGGCCTTTCTTGTTCATTTTTCTCTCATCCCTCATAGTTTCTCCCTTCCTGTACCTGAGAGTCAGTTTTACCCATTTTAGTTGGTAACTATCTTTTATAAGTTAATAATTCATTGAGTTAAATTTTCCCTGTGTACATTGCTAGTGTGGTGTGAGTCTCCTACTTGGACCCTGACTGACGAAATATTATTCTGTTGTTTTCTGTTTTATTTTGTTTTTGTACAAAAGACTTGTCTGCAAGAAATTTGAATAAACACTTCATAAAAGCAGATATGAGTGACCAATAAACCATTGAAAATGTGTTCAATGTATCAGTCATCAGAGAAATGCAAATAAAAACCACAATGAGATACTACTATTCTCATCCCCCTCAGAATGGCTATAATGCAAAAGATTGATGGCAGTAAATGTTGGCTAAGATATCTAACACTTTCATACATTATTGAGAATGTGAAATCGTACAACCAATTTGGAGAAAGGTCTGGTAGTTTCTTATAAATGTACACCTCCCAGAGGATCCAAAATTTCTACTCTTAGATATTTTTTTAAATTCTTTTTAAAAAATATTTATTTATTTATGCATACAAAAACTGGAGTATAGGCCAGAGCTCTGGTGGGGATGGTGTTCGTGGTGAGAGGATTCACCAGAGACAAAGTGGGGAACGGAACACACAGACTGACAGAAATGCACTGCTGAGGGATGCAGCAGGCAAGACTGGAGAGGTCTGCTGTGCCATGTGGATAGCTCCCTGGCTGACCTGGGATCAAATTTGTGCTGCAGAGGCTGCAGACAGCTTCACAGTGTTGTGCTTAACCCCTTGCGCCACCAGGGAGGCCCCACTCTTAGATATTCACCCAAGAGGGAAAAATATCCATTCACAAAAATCCTGTTCAAGAATGTTTATAGTGTTTAATTCAGTCTCTAAAATGAAAACAGGCCAGATGTTCATGAAGACAATAGACAACAGGAATATTCATAAAGTAGAAAACTACTCAGTAATAAAAGAAACAAGTAATATATATACAATGCCATAGGTGAATATGAAAATTAACATACTAAGTGAAAGAAGACTTATACCAGATGTAGGATTTCACTTATGTCCATGGCAGAGAGAAACCAATTCTGGTTAACTTTGAGGGAATGGGGATTTATTAGAAAAATACATGAGGAAAATTTTTGGCAGTGATGACACTGTTTTCTATTTGCTAGAGTTTTGGGTCATACTGCAACTTACACTTAGGATTTGTACATTTTATTGCATGTAATTTGACTCAAAAGAAAGTACATATAAACAAATATTGATCTATATTTAATGATATCCTTGCTGATGCATTTAGAGGCCAGAGTAGTAATGTCTATAATTTTCCTTGAAATAAACAGCTTCAAAACCACCCTAAAATAAAATAAAACAACAAAAACTAATGGAGCATTGATGGGTGAATAGAGATGAATAGAGGATAGATGTGTGATAAAGCAGATACAGTTAAGTTGAGTGAATGTTAATGGCAGAATCTGCATAGCGGGAATATAGGTGATCACTATAACTGTCAACTTTGCTCTGTTTGAAAACTTTATAAATATTAGAAAAAGTGCTGCTGTTCCTCTAGTAATTACTGTGTAATTACTAAGTTATCATCTACTAGATGTAGATTACATACAGTAATCTGCTTTATTTGGCATCTTTTTTGTGTGTCCTGTACTTCCACTACAGTATCCTTGGGTTTTTACTGCATGCAGGGCTCATGGGCTTTCTGGAAGCTTCTCAGTTCATCTGTTGTTGACTGTTGGCTTTCTTCTTCTCTGATTCCCATGTGTGTTAAAACATCTCATCCTACCATCTTCATGTCTTACACTCCCTTTCATATTTTTTTGTGTCTCTTTTTTGTTACAATTTGGATGTCTTCACCTTGCATTTTCAGATCTTTCATCCTTGTAGCCATTTTTCAGTTAAGTAATTCTCTCTTTAGCTCTATCTAGTTTATTACTTTAAACTATGACTATGCTTTCATTTCTAGAAACTCTATTCTTTTCCCAGTATAATTGTAATTTTATTGTTTCTTTTTCGGATGCTTTTATGTATTGAATCATTTTTAGCATATCTAATTTTTAGCTTATTTCAGATGATTTTATTTTAAGTGGTTATTGTCAGGGGTTGAACTTCTGCTGTTTGCTGTATCTGATGACTTTACTCACTGTGGATTGCTTCTACATAAAGAAGCTTTGTAAATCTGGATTGTGACTTTGGATAAGTGGCTATCTGAGGGGCTCTTTCAGCCTGAGGAAGTTATATCCCACAGAGAAATTTTTCCTTTGTTTCTGCCAGATACGGCTGAGTCATAGACCTTAGTCAATTTTCATATTACTTTTCTAAATCATGCATCTAGAGAGAGTCAAGTTGGATCCCAAATCCATAAGAAAGCAAGTCTGAGCTCATGAATTATCAGAGGAGGTTATTTCTTTTCCTCATCTGCCAAGCTGTGACAGAGAGACCTTTGGCCATCTCCCTGAGTTGCCCCATCCTACAACCAAGGTGGCACTCTCCACTTTCTGTGGGGGAGGATAGTGGGGTGTTTGCCTTCCATGTCTTGGTGTTGCCTGGACTCAAGACCTAATCTCCTGACTCAGAGGACTTTGGCTTCCAGGCCTGTGCATGGCCACATCTGGCAGCCCTTCCGGTGGCAGCTGCAGCATCCACCCAGGGTTCCTGCTCTGGTTTTCTGTTCTCTCTTTGGTTCAAGGCTCTGGAATTTTCCCTCACTTCTTATAAGCCAGTTATTGCTTTTAAGAAGATGATCATTATAATCTCTTCAACATTTTCTAGGTGTTTCATATTGGAGGGTCTTCAAGTAATCTGATCTTCCATAATACCGGAAATGAAAGCTGTTTTAAGTATTTCACTTAGATTATTTTATGAATTCTTCACAACAACGCTGTAATGTGCATGCTATTTGTCTGGGATATCTAAGCAGGGATTAAGCAGCTCCTCCAGGGCTAACAAGCTGGCATGTTTGGAAGAGCCGGGATCCCTCAGCCTCTAAATGACTCCAGCGTGTGGGCTGTGTGATGTGAGGCTACAGAAACTTGTCCCCTGGCCTGGGGACGCTCCTCATACTCAGCCACAGGGTCACAGGATCCCTCTATGCCCTGCTGAGTGTTGACTGAGCTTTATTTAAGTCACTGGCTCTTATTTGCAAATCTGGGGAGTGATGAGCTCTCTGTTGGCTGTGAAGCTGCTTTGCAGGCATCGAGGGTGACCAACTGCTTGGTTTACTGGGACTTTACTGGGTGAGTTTGGGCAAACCAGGGTGAACTTGCTCTGCAGACATTGCGGGCTGTTGTGAACCAGAGCGGCCCCGGTCCTTTGCCACGAGAGACCAGAGCATCTTCTGGTTTCCAGATTTCCCCAGAGATGAAAGGAAGGGGGCTAATGGTGAGAAGAGGAGCGCAGAGGATGGAAGATTCATTTCAAGGACATATGGAATGAAGTGCAATCTCACCAGGTATTGCCCAGCTGTTCCTAGTTATGCCCCAGCAGAAGATGGAGTGGGTCACGGAGAACACGATGGAAGAACACAGGGCCGGGAACTGCAATGGATAGACTTGTCTCCCTGCTGTTTCGTCCCAACTGGAAGCTGTGGGGCAGGCAGAGTTAAGCCCCCTTTGTAGAAGAGGGAACTGAAACTCCCCAACATTCAGTACCACATGCTTGGCAACAGTGATGCCTGGATTCAAACCCAGCAGGCAGACCCTGAAGCGAGAGCTGCTTCTACTTGGCCACAGCAAGGGGGTGGGAGGAGGGCGCTTTGTGCCAGAGCCAATTTGGAGGGGTGTGAGCCGAGGAGAACAGAGACACAGGCTTACAAAGAACCTAGTCCCCCTCCCTGTGGGGAGGTGGCAGACAGTGACCCTGGCTCCAGGGGCACCTCAGGCTGTGAGATTCGGTGGGGGTGGGGGCAGGCCAGTCCCCACTGCCTTTTCCTTTCCTTTCCCAACACCCCTGTTCCCCTATAGGGCTGGGAACCATGGTCAGGGAGGCTGGGCTTGCGGGTGTAAAGGGGCTCTGTCCCAGGCCTGCTGTTCCCTCCGGTGCCTGGGTCTTTGCTTCTTGCTGCAGGCACCTTCTGTCTGGCCCGAGGTTGTGAGCTTGTTCTATCATGTTCCCGTTTGCTCATCTTCAGAAAAACAGCCTCCTATTGCCTGTCTGTTGCGCTGTAAAGTGCTGTATCAATATTAACCATCATTAGGGCATCCTTGCCTGACAAACACATCCTAAGGATCCAAGGATCAGGGCTGCTTTTGAAGGTCTCTTCTAATATTTACCTACCCAGCTTCCTTCTATACTCTTAGCTGTGTTTTTCTGAAACAGCTGTGTCCAGAACAGAAAGCTCTTTTGTGTAAACTCATAAGTCACCTGGACTTATTTTGTGTATCCAGGGCTGTTATGCTCGGCAGCAAGCTATTTTTTTTAATAGGAGTGGGTATTTGATATAATAGATTATTACATGTTCTGCATATAAATGACTAGGTCTCAGAAGCAAGGAATGAGTAATTTCGCCCTGAGGTAATATAACAACTACTGCGGAGTCACTAAAATCAATTAAATAGATCATTTGTGGTCAGGCTGGAGCGTGGAATTACTACCTGAATAGCATTCGGCAGTCATTCCCCCATTTAATCTTTCGACAAACAGGTATTGAAAACCCGAGGTGAGCCTGAGACATTTTCTAAGCACCAGGCAGGGCTGCAAAGAGTTATAAAGCGTGCACAGCTCAGGGAGACCAGAGACTTCCCCAAAGCCTGGGTCCCGTAGGAAGTCATTGCACAAAAGAAAAATTTATTGAAGAAATATCAGTTTATAACAGGACACGGGTGTCAGGTGTCCAGCATGGTAATTCAATGCCTGTGCACACCACGTCCTGACCCCAGCGCACCCCCAGCCTCTACCACATGCTGACGCCCTCTCTTGACTCACGTGCATATAGACGTACACATCCATGTGGACGATGTATGTGCATTATATATTCGATGGAAACGACTCAGCTATGAGAAAAAGATGAAATTTTGGCTTTTTCCCCCCAAGTATTTATTTATTTATGCATATAAGAACTGGGGTACAGGCCAGAGGTGTGGGAGAAGGTGTGAAAGGATTCACCAGAGACAGAGTGGGGAACAGAACAGGCAGACTGACTGAAATACACTGCTGAGGGGAGCAGCAGGCAAGACAGCAGAGGACTGCTGTGCCACGTGGGTTTCTCTCTGGCTGGGGATCGAACTCGTGCTGCAGTGGTTGTGGATAGCTTCCTGGGTTGCATCTTAACCCCTTGCACCACCAGGGAGGCCCAAATTTTTGCATTTTTACAACATGGTGAACCCAAAGGGAAATAAGTCAGATGGAGAAAGACAAACAATGAACAACAGTGATTTCACTGAACTCTTGATGCATGAACTCAAGCGCCGGGGAAATGGGCTGAAGCCACTATACACATTCAGTGTAGACAGAGAGCAAGGCTAGCTGAGCGCAGGGCCTTGATACTAAGCTCAGTTCTGTTGATTATTAGTGGAATGATTTGGGGCAAGTTGCTTAACCTCATTGAATTCTCCTTTTCTCATTTTTCAAAAGGAATAATCATACCACTTGTTTTAAGCATTGAATGAAGTATAGGGGGTGAGACGCCTGGCATGTAGTGGGCTCTGTGTGAAAGGGGCGGGCTGCTCAGAGACCAGGGCTGTAGGGTTTAGTCCTTCCCTGGGGCAGCCCTGGACCCCAGCTGAAAAGAGGCCGAAGCCCCGTCCCACCCTGGGCGTTGTGGTGGAGACAGTCGCCTTCTCCGTCCGGGAGAGACGGTTTGCTGCTATGTTTTCCCTGGAAATGCTTCTTTGTTTGTTGGGGAGACTCTTTCGTGGGCCTCTGTCACTGAAATGGGGCCTCTGGGTCACCGACTCAGAATCTGCGGCCGAGTCCTCCAGGGAAATTGTCCGCTTTGTATCCAGAGAGTCTGGAGTGTTGACCGAGATAAAGCGGTGTGGAGGGGTGAGCCCACCCACTGTGCCAGTAGTCCCCCCCACAGCCTGTGGGGAGCACCCACGCTTCCACCTGACCTTGCCTCTGTAAAACCAAGCTAGAGAGAGTGAGGACCCAGTTTCCTTTGTTAAAACTTGAATAAATGAGGGACACTATAAAATAACCCTTTATTTATGAAAACCAAAGTTAGAATAATGTCTTACTCTAATAATTAACACTATCAGGCTTGACAGCAGGATACGCGAGATAAATTAGTCTTTAATGCTTATGTTTCTCTCAATTATGGGCTTTTGGTTTAATAATCACTTCATGTAGTGGATGAATTCCCTCATGTCCTGCTTGCTTTTGCCTGTAAAGATGAGTCTTTACAATCCGGTGTTCAATCGAGAGAACTTCCTTTTTCCTGGCCTCCATCTGAAATGGGAGACTGTTGGAATGATGTTTAAAGGCGCACATGAGGGTGAATTCGGTTGGAATTCACGAATTGTTGTTGGGGCTCTTCGCAGTGTAAGGGAGAGGGCCGCTGCCACCCAGGGGACACAGAGACAGAGAAGGGGGTCGTGAGCCCCCAGCACAGTGCCAGGGGCTGTCACTGGGGGACGCAACTTTTCAGAATGTCTCAGAGGACAGAGCTAGCAGTGCGGATGGTGTGGAAGTTTCCGGGTCGAAGACCTGCACAGGGAAGGACAGGGAAATAGGGGGTCACCCAGAGGGTCATTTCCCAGGCCCCACCAGGCACCTTACTGTGTGCACAGCGGGGCCCAGAACACTGTCCTTTCAT
This sequence comes from Talpa occidentalis, assembly GCF_014898055.3. Classification (NCBI taxonomy): domain Eukaryota; kingdom Metazoa; phylum Chordata; class Mammalia; order Eulipotyphla; family Talpidae; genus Talpa; species Talpa occidentalis. Next base: position 69,358,260 of record NW_023605194.1, on the reverse strand, counting down.
CCCAAGTCGTTTTGTTATAATGTTGGTGAGGAATAAACGTCTGGTCCACGGCGAGCAAAAGGACATGCTTTCATTATCTATTGTTTTGTTTAATGCTGCAGTTTCTGGGGCCTACCTGGTGGCACAAGGGGTTAAGCACAACCCTGTGAAGCTATGAACAGCCTCTGCAGCATGAGTTCGATCCCCAGCCAACCAGGGAGCAACCCACATGGTGCAGCAGACCTCTCCTGACTGGCCCGCTGCTCCCTTCAACAATGTATTTCAGTCAATCTGCCTGTTCTGTTCCCCACTCGGTCTCTGGTGAATCTTCTCACCCCCCACACCTGTGGCCTGTACCCCAGTTTTTGTATGCGTAAATAAATAAATCTTTAAAAAAAATAAAGTTGCAGTTTCTGAGAACCCATGGAGGATATTAGTGAGGACCTACTGTAGACTCTGAATGTTGGGAATTTAGATGTCCCCTTAACTCATTTCTAAACAGCTCATAAACGAAGAGGTTCACACCACATGGGCATGCCCTTTGCTGTTGAGTGTCCCCCTCCCCTTCTTACACCTGGGGTGAGGCAGGACCACTGGCCGTTGACTCTCAATGTGACTTGAGACCTGCCCAACACCTCAGGGTTGGAGCTCTGGGCAAGAGCTTCTCACAGGTCCAGGACGAGCTTATTAAAATGTAGACTGATTCAGTAGATCTGGTGCCAGGCCTGAGAATCTGCATTTCCCACCAGTGACGCTCCCTGGACCCGGAACTCCTCTCAGGCCAGCAGGGCCTGGGCCCCTGAAGTGCTGCCAAGGCTGAGGACCACGGTGTGGCCTGTGCAGGCCTCCCAAATGAGGATCACTGTCAGGTGCAGTGGACACTGACGCAGGAGGGAGTCGGGAAGGGCCCTGGTGGCCGAGCCTGGGTGCGGGGAGTTTCAAAACCAGGGAACGCCAGAGACCCAGCTGGGGCCGGCTGGCTGGAGCTGAGATGGCAGTGACAGGTCCCACACAGGACCTTGGAGGAACATGCTGATTAAATAAATATGTTCTCAATGAGGAGGAAATCTCCAGGTTTAAAATTAATTTCCTTCTGAAGGGCTGTCCCTCCCCTCCCCAGTGTAGACACACTCAGAGGAAGTAGCTGGGAGCTTTGAAATAAACCCACGTGAGGGAGCGCTGGCTGTGGGGAGATAGGCTCCTGGCAGCTCTGGCCCTTAGACTGAGGAGCGACCTGAAATGAAACACATTTCAAAGTTGTTTTTTCTTTTTAAAGAAAAAAGCAAGTATTCCGAAGAATTGAATATAATTCTTTTAAACAATTAAAAATGAATTTCATTAAAAATTTTTTTCATCAGGAAATAGCTTCATTGTTTGAACTTAAATGTCACTGAGCCCCTGATTTGGTCTTCTTAGAAAATAGATGTTTTTCAAAGAAGCAGGGGCCCTGGGGCCCGGGTGGTGGGGAGGCGCCCCCGTTATCCAGCACCACTGATAGTTTCTCTGCAGAGAGATTAAAATGTGGGCTGAGAGCGGCCCTGGCAGGGCAGCAGGCGCCCCGCGCCGGCCGCCGCCATCTTGGCGGTACCGTGTTGCTTAGAAACTGACAAAACCTCCCTCCCTCGCCGTGTGTCTCGCTCTTCTGATGGTCCCTTTGTGCCCTGATATTTTTCCAAGTTGGCAGCTGGGAGGAAAAACAATGGGATTTGGTTAAACGCAGGATCCCTCTCTCAAGTCTGGAGCAGAATAGATAAGAACTTGTGTTTCAGAATACAAAGTTTACTCAGCGGCAGCGAGGCGTTTGATGTCCCTGCCCAATCTGGCCTCGCATCTTTGAAGTCCTATCACACATGCGAGGCCTCCGTCAATAAGAAACAGACTTTCTTCCCCCCGCTAGCTACAACATCTGCCTCCTAGAGAGGCCGCCCCAAAGCGGGCCCGGGAGCGCGGGGCCGCAGGCACTGGCCCGGGCCTCAGCCGTCGGCGGCGGCCTCCGCAGGGTGGACGTGCAGGGGCTGGAGTTGGCGGTCCGGGGCTCCGGGCGGCTCCGTGCACTCCTCTGCAGGCTGCGGTCACGTTCGGAGGCTCACATGATGGACACTGCTTGTCTGGGGCAGTAGCTGCTCTGGGGTGAATAGGAGCAGAGGAATCAGGCTGATCGGTGTGCAACGTCCTTCTCCACAGTGTCATTCAAGCTGCTCGGCAAGTGAGAGAATATTGCCTTTTCCTCGAATAAAATCCGGTTACTGATTGCTGAAAACCAGGATATCAGAAATGCTATGGTCATGTGTTTCTGCGGTGACATGGCGGCACCCTTTGAGGGGACAAAGGTGGGGTAGCCTTTGTTCCTGGCAATGAAAGGGTCTAAAATGGTGAGTTATCTGAAGGACCTCAAATGCCGGGCTCTGTGCGCCAAGCCTGGGCTGGCAACAGGACCCTGCATGTCAGACAGCCCAGTCTGGAGATGCCTAAGGTGATGGAGGCCCCAGGACCCTCGGAAGGGGCAGGCGGGCAGGTGGATGGGCTGCAGCCGCTGGTCCTCGTTCTGGTTTCAGACCCACTGCCTCCGCTTTCAAGGGAACATCAGAGGAAAAGCACCTGAGCCCACACCCCACAGGGGCTTTGCAAAACGTTGAACTCAACACACAAGTGGTGGAGACAGGCGAGGCGGTGTGCTATGGGAGTAAATCCCTAGGGCTTGCCTCACACCACCTTCCTGGGCCTTTCCTCTCTTGATGCTATGTCCTCTCTCCCAGTCTCGAAGTTTCATACCATCAGTCTTCTGTTCTCCTTATTCCCCATTCTTGCCTCAAACTGGTGCAAGATTAAGATCTTTTCAGGTTCACCTATTCAAAAAATAAATGACTGGAAGTGCTCAGTTGGTAACTCTTCCTAAGAGACAAAGTTAAGTCAAATAAATGAATCTCTCATGGTGGAATTTTAGGCATTGATGGACAGCATTTAATTTCCTGGAATTATACAACTAACTTTAGTGAAGAAAGATAAAGAGTCCTTTCCTTTAGTGAGTTTGCGGTAAGATAGGGAAGAAAATCACAATATTTATGGGCTAGGCCAGGGCAGTGTCAAATTATGATACACATAGCTCTGGAAGGTCCACAATGAGGCAGGACATGCAGGCTTGGTCACAACTCCGGGACTGATGTGAGCAGTCTGACCCAAGTTCAAGGCTATGGCAACACTGGAGGAAGAAGTCTGAGGCCCTGGAGGAGTCACGTGGTCAACTTGGTGGCAGATCCAGACAGACTCTGAGGGCGTTGGCTAAGGACGTGAGAGGGGGACCCTACTCCCCACGCCTGGAGTGTGAGGCGGGCGTCAGGGCCAAGCCATGTGGGCTCCTGCCAAGAGAGGAACATGGTGGTACCCATGGTGGTAAGAGCGGCTGGGCTGGAGGAGGTGATGAGAGGCAGAGGGACGGGCTGGGGATGGCCTGGGGCAGTCCTGGGCGGCGGGCATGTGTATTGGGGCACCATCACACTGCTTGGCTGCCAGCTTACTCCTGGTTGAGCCAGCCCACTGCTGTGTGACCTTGGGCAGGTTACTCAACCTCTCTGAATCCAGGGTCATTTTCTAAAAATAGGGGAATACTAGCACTTCTCAACATCTGTAGGATGAACGCTTTCCTGTAAAGTAACTAATCTGTTCCTGGCACCCGGCACCTACTGTGGTGTTGCCAGTGTTTAATTCCATTGTCTGTGTGAGGAAGGCAAGGGTTGGCCCTCAAGACCTGCAAGTGGTCTTGAGATGGGACCCAGGAAGCCCCCGGGGCCTGGCTGGTGAGGGATGCCCCATACCACCTGGTGGATCAAGGTGCTCGGCCCAACACCTCTGCCGGGGTCTTTCCATAGACACGTGTGTAGGACCCCAGCGCCACACCTGCGGAGACGCTGAGCTCTGCCCTGATGCCCACTTAGGAGGGAGGGAGACGTGGCAGCAGATGGCAAGAAGAGTGGGTACAGGGGCTGTTCTCCCGCTAGCCACTGCAGGCCCCCCTCGAAGCAGAAAATGGGGTGTCAGTACCTCTAGGCCGGCCAATCATGCCTGCTGCAGGGAGCACACGGGTTCCTGGACGTCATTTCCCACAGCCATCGTGACCACATGGTCTGGGACAGGTCCTGTCCTGCCCGTCACTTTCTGCTCTCAGCATCAGCGCACCAATGTCCCAGTGCACATCAGTCCTGTGTCCCCAGGGAGAGACGCCCCCTGTTCCCCTGCTGGCTGTCACTAAAATGACATTTCATGTTGCATTTCCGCACTTCTATCCACTTGCCCCTTTCTGCAGTGTTGGGGTCCCCAAGAGAGCCTCTGGGGAGCTGCAAGCCTGTCCTTGTTCATCCTTGGGAGCTGCTGAATGTGGGTGTTTATCCCTGCCCTGGAGTGGAGGGTGCGAGTCCTGCGCCAGCAACTGGCCCGAGGTGACACAGCTGCGGGCCCCATGACAGTCGCTCTGCCCCTGTGCTGTGGCTATTTTGGGGAGCAGCGAGGTAAGTCCAGTGGATAGATTGGCAAGTTTGAGAGGGAACTTGAGAGGCCACGGCACCCTTTCAGATGGTGGCAGAGACCCCACGGAGGCTCCTGGGGACAGAGCAAAGTGCCAGGCCCGCAGGAGCAAGGGCAGAAGCCTGCCAGCACCTGTGCCCGCCCCACCCCATGGGTGGGGCACAGTGGAGGACAGTGCTGGGCTGACAGAGGGCCTGGGAGGGTGGGTTGGAAGCAAGGTGGGGATGTGGAGCCCCCTGCAGCCCACAGAAGTAGGTCTGTCCACAGAGAGGAGGCAATACCAAGTGGCAATACCACTTCTAAAGTGTGGATCACTTGTCCACAGAAGTGCTAGTTTTCTCCCCAAAGTGGGGTCTGTAGAGAGCACGGGTGAGGGGAAACAAAAGAAAAGCTGGGACAGTCAGTGCAGGCGTCGGGCCACAGGGCTTTGGTTTGGGGTCAGCGCTCACAGGGCTGCTGCCCGGAGAACAAATCTGTCTTCTTGGTTAGGATTCTGAGATCAGGATTCCTGGAACAGCACCTGAGAGAGGTGGCGACTCTTTGGGAAGGATTTCAGGGGTTGCTCAGATGGTGCACCTGTGCATGCAGGGTGACAGAGAACTCTGGGCCAGCAGCCCTGTCTGCTGGCAGGGGGCGCTGTGGGTAGGGATTGCACCAACCTTTCCTGCCTCCTGCTTGTGGGTCCCCACTGGGGATGGGAGGGTAGACATCCAGGCATTACCAGGGAGGATAAAGAGGTGCAGGTGGAATGGGGAACAGAGAAGTGTCCCATAAAGCGTAGCCACAGGGAATGGGGAACAGAGAAGTGTCCCATAAAGCGTGCCCACCCCCATACCCATGGGGGCACCCACCATCAAGAGCAGGCGGTTCCAGGTCTCCAAGGCCTCTGCACACTGTTCCCTGCCCCTCCCTCTGCTGCACTCCCAGGTGGCACTTCAGACCCAGGAAGGCGCTCCCTACTTCTTCCAGCCTGGCAGCATTTTGTGTCTGCCTCTATTTTGGCATTACAGATGCTGCTTTTTTTTTTTTTCTGATATCCTCATGTTGCTAATACATGTTGAGCTCTTAAGGGGGCAGGAAATCCATATTTTTTAAAAGTCCATTTTTGATTAAAATATCCATCTGACTGCCCTCCAGCCTTCGCGCATACTCTGAACACGTGTTAAATGAGATGGACTGAAGGTGTGGAAGGAGACGCAGGGGCAGGGGCTGCATCTCTCACACGGGGTGCCACCTGCCTGGGAGATTTGGGGTACTTGGGTAACTCTGGGGTCCCCATTTGTAATATGGGAGACCCTGGACGCCCCCAGATAAACCCTCTTCTCCAACGGCTCTGAGGTCCTGGCAAGCAAAACTCTGACCCGGTAAAGACAGCCCTGTTCCTGGGCCTCCCTGGTGGTGCAAGGGGTTGAGTGCAGCACTGTGAAGCTGTCTTCAACCTCTGCAATGCAAATTCGATCCCCGGCCAGGGAGCTACCCACATGGGGCAATAGACCTCTCCTGACTCACCCGCTGCTCCCCTCAGCAGTGTACTTTGGTCTCTCTGCCTATTCTGTTCCCCACTCTGTCTCTGGTAGGTCCTCTAACCCCCAACACCTTTGGCCTGTACCCCAGCTCTTGTGTGCATAAATAAATAAATCTTTAAAAAAAAAAAAAAAAGACAGCTCTGTTACTGCCCAAAGCACTGAAACCCTTCCAGATTTTGTATGACATCATCCTGGCCCTCAGGATTGTCTGTGGCTAGCGTGTCCCTCAAGCATCATGAGCATCTTAGACTTGATGTAAGCCCTTTAACCACGTACGTGCCTTAAAGGACAGCTTTTTAAATCAATAGGGCATGTAGATTTTTTTTTTAAAGATTTATATATTCATTGCACTGGGTACAGTCAGAAGCGTGGGAAGGTGAGAGAATTCACCAGAGCCAGAGCAGGGAGCAGAACAGGCAGACTGACAAAGTACACTGCTGAGGGGAGCAGCGGGCAGCAGGAGAGGTCTACACGTAGGGCGTGTAGACTTAAAGTTGGAAGGATGGTTGGGGCAGGAGGCACAACTTCTTTTGATTGGAAGCAGGAGAAGGGGCAGGACACTGGAGCCATTTGGTCAAGGTCACGTGGCGAATGAGTGATGGAAATGTTTTGAACTTTAAAAATACACACAAATCAATTTTCTTGAGTTATAATTTACATTCAACAAAAGGTATCCACTTGAAGTTTATTGTTTGGTAAGTGCTGTTAACTAGACTCATCTTTGTAATAGCCCCAAGGTCAAGATACAGGATATTAGGGTTACCCCAGGAGCCCCTTGGCACCCCCACTCTGGCCAGACTTGCTGTGGGTGCTCTCCCATCACAGAGAAGTCAGGCTCTTTCTAGAATTTCACTGCTGAGGTGTCAGGCTGTCTGCCGGTGTCTGGACTTCCCCACCTGCTGTACCGCACTCGAGGGGTGTCACTGGGGTGCAGGTCTTATGGCTGAGTTGTGGTCATGGTCCAGGGACGCATGGGGGGGGTTGTTGGGGAGGGGGCTTTGGGCCACCTCCACGTAGGCCTGCTGCGAGTACAGCAGCTGTGCCGTCCAGCACGTGTTTGTGAACCCACCTTCTGTCCGTCTGGGTAAACCCCCAGGACCCCCTGACTTGAGTGAGTCTACAGTCGTGAGTTGTGTGAGGAAAGAGCTGCCTTCTGAGAAGCACATCCCAAGACCACTGAGTGACTGCATAAGGTCATAGCATGCATGTCATTCTGTGTCCCCAGCAGAGCAGCTGGGAAGGAGACCGGGGTGCGCATCTTATTCTCCTATAGGCCGGGGCAGGGCGCGCTGTTACATCACTGTGACGTCACTGGGCCTGAGTGCTGGGGGCGCCATCATGAACACCTGTGTCTTCACCGCCTGTGTGACACAGGGTGTAGCTGCAGCTTTACGAGAACTGCTGCTCTCTTCTCAGCTGCTGGGCCAGCGTGCATGCCCAGCAGCAGGGTGAGGCCTGGGGTGTCACTTGTGGATTTGCAGCCCGGCCTGTCCTCCCCCACAAGCCAACACATCCCAGATCCAAGCACATTAGGAATCATCCAGGAGGTTGTTAAAAGCACAGACTCTGGGACTCCAACCCCCACCCCTGGGGTGTCCAGTTGGGAGGTCCTGAGAGTCCTGGGAGTTTGCATTGTTCCCCAGGCCCACAGAACATCTTTGAAAAACTGCGGTATGGGTCACCAGATTTTCCAGAGAAAATCCCCCAAACAGGGACATCTGGTATCCTAACGGGAAATGGCTGCGGTTAACAAATGCCAACATCTGGCTGGTCCAGCTGTTTCTGCATCGCCATTATCTGTGGATGCTCTAGATGAGGAGATAAATGACAGCAAATGGTGGATCCTTTCCAAGTCTTTCTGAAGTGACTTTGAAATGTGTGTTTATACTTATTTTTTCCTGCTGCTGTGCTCTAGGAATTCACATCAGGCCTAGAGCTGCTCGGAGGTGAGATCTCAGGAACCGCTGGGAGGTGGCACAGCCTCTCAGGAGCCTGTGTCCGGGCCCTCCAGGCCTCCAACGCGTGCTTTGGAGAGCTGAGCCATGCGTGCTCGGATGTTTTGTGCCAGGGAGTCTCCAAGAGACTCCCTCGCACATTTTGGAGGTGCTTCCAGCAGGAAACTGCATTTATTAACAACCCAGTGATGGTGGGGGCCATGAACCTCACTTTGGGAAGCACTGACATGAACCATGGTTTCCTGATCTGTCTCCAGGGCAAGAGGATGGGGTCACCTTCTGGGTTCCCAAGGACAAACCACACTGGAGCTGGGGAGTTTTCCGTTTCATCTCTGCAGAGATGTTGGGAGGCAGTGGGTGCACATCGGACCCCTTGCTGGTGTCCCCAGCTAGCCCCCAGCTCCACGAGGCTTGGTGCCTCCTCTGCCAATGTTGATAGTGGGGTCCACATCTCTCCTTCCTTCCTTCTCACTGACCATGAAGGCTGACATCCTGCACAGCGCCTGGCGCGCCCCTAGCTTGCTCTCAGGGAATGCCACCTGGGAACGGGGTATTACCTGCCTGCCCTCCCTGGCCCGCGTTGGTCCAGGGCAGAGAAAGGAGAAGCCTTGTACAGACACTGCCTTTGTAGGATCTGGGCCTCCAGAGACCTGGGCTTCCCTTTCTCCCCTTCCGACCAGAGAGTTTGGGAAAGCATTTAATCTCTACCACCCTCTACTCCCGGGGGAATGAAAAGTGCCCCCCTGCCCCCGGCTTCTACCCCAGCCTTCAGCCTGCTCCCCAGAGAGCCAGAGCTCTTTGCTACTTGTCACTTCTTATCTGATCTCCACATAACACAAAGGCAGCTCCTGCCCAGGGAAGGTCTGGTTGCAAGTGACCTTCAGACACCCAGGCGTGTGAATGTGTGAGAACAGCCGGGTGGGTGCGAGGAATCTAACTTCCCCAGCCCAACCAGGCTCCCGGCTGGAGTCCCGGGCCTCCCAGGGCTGGGTCCCCCCGCGTCCCCCCACTCCAGAGACTCTCTGGAGGTAGAGAGAGACGCACGCTGCCACCCTGGGTCTCCACCAGATACGGGGCATTGCTTAGTGTGCCCTTCACTGAGGTCCTGTGCCCACAGGGCGGGTGCCCGAGACAGCTTCAGAGAATGAACTTGGGGTATGTGCTTGGGCTTCTTAGATCTCAGGGGAGATTCCTCCTTCCTCTCTGCTGTCCTTCCACCCCCTCCAAGGGTTCTTTCTGGACAGCCCTACCTGGCCTCCCCTGGAGAACAGTTTTTTTGTGCAATTCTTTGCTTCTACTGTGAAGTGCCCTCCCCCCGGTGACCTTGGCCTGTCTGCCAACACTCAGCATCGCAAGGCTTCATAAACCTCATATCTCAGAAGGGGCTGACACTACATTACAAGAGGATTGGTAAACCTCCCTGGGATGACTGATGTCTTTTTTAAACAACAGACCAAGACTTCATTTAAATTAGTAACATGGAGATTAGGGCCCAGCCTCGGCCACGCCGCGTCGCGGGGAGTATCAGTCACATGAAAGCTGTTAAGTTTGAGATGGAAATAAATCTGGGAGCCTGTAAAAACTGTCAGCAGGTCAGGGAAGTTTATGAACTCTTGCTGTATCTAATCATAAATCATCAGAATAAGCTAAAACTGAGAAGAAAAATGTCCTCTTTTGTAATCTAATGCTGTCTGTTAGGGCAATAAAACTGAAATGAAATGCATGCATTGCAATTTTGAGCTGATACTTTACATTATTAGCAAAGTGAAGGAAGAGACACCAACTTAAAAGAGGGAAACCGACAGGGAAGGCCACCTTCCTCAGGGGCTCTGGGCTCTCAGACTTCTGGCTGGGAAGCTTTTCCGCCCCTCCACCTCCTGGGCCTCAGAACAAGGAAGTCAGGGCTCTAGACCCCAGGGACTCCCTGGCAGCCTTGAGAAGTCACAGGTCCAGCCCAGCTCCCAGGGGTTCCCACATGTCCGGTCGCTCCGTCTGCGTTCCCAGGTTTGCAGGCCTTGTTCTCCCTTCAGCTTGCACTTGGGCCCTGATTTCTGAAAGCCCATTGGGGTGACTCCTGTGGGGCCAAGAATCCTGGGCACTGCCCTGTGTCCCTGGAAGCCTCAGCCAGAGCTCACGCCACACCCCACACCCCTCGCCATTGTCTGCGTGTCACGAGGCCTTTCTTTCGCTTTGTGTTGCCAGGACGGACAGAGCCGGGCAGGCTGCAGGGCTTGTGAGGAACAGGTGGCTTTGCTTTACTGATGTCATTCATTTTCCCTCCTGGTCCCAAATGCTCCTGGGACTCCTTGGGTGGACACGGCTTTCATGCTTGTGACGTTGCCCCCGGGGAGTCAGGTCTAGAGAATTAACATCACCAGCATCTAATATAGAGACATCAAGTTTTGACTTAAAGGTCGATAGTAAAATTTGTACTTTTTTTTTTTTTAAATAAGAGTGTCTTTCATTTTAGATACTCACAAGAAAATTTACAAATAATGTATTTGATTTTGGTTCTACTTACTGAGTAACTCCAGTAGAGGTGCTAAGGCTGACAATATTGTATACTTAAAATTTGCTAAAAGGGTAGATGTTCTTATAATTGATAATAAAAATAATAAGAAGGTGGGATGAAACTTTTGGTGGTAGGTGAGGGGTTGGTTCATGGCATGGACAGAAAGGACAGCTTCCTGGGCCACTCTGGTCTCCAGACTCAGTAAGTTACACATATTAGTTACATCCAGGTCTTTGTATGCTAATATGCAAATGAGATAAAGACATAGAAGAAATTAATTTAACAATATTATAATAAAATATTTGACCTCCTTCAAAGATAAAATTGCTGTCAGCTGTGTATATCTTGGTCTGCAAAGAGAAAAAGAACATACCAGAAATATTGTTTTAAAGTTTCTAGCAGTATGTTCAATACACAATAAGGCACTTACATTACTTATTGAATGGAAAGAATGTCTGCTAATAGTGAATTGATAAATAATACCTACAAATGCCATCACCCAGAGTCTGCTAAAACAAAACCACGGACTAAAAAGTTCTATAAAGCTGCAGAACAACATGAGATCCTGGGCAGACCAGAAAAACCCAGCCAGGGGGTGCGGAGGAGGGGCTCTGCTGTCCTATGGGTCTGCTGGCTGTTATCCTTGGGAATCAGTAAATTCCCCCCAGAAGGGCAATCACCTGGCATCTTCCGTATTGTTAGGCCCCAGCAAGAAGAGTCAGTGTTCATCACATACACCCTGCCAACGTGGCCCTACTCTGTGCTGTCACAGGACACTGGGCTTCCGGCACAAAGTGACCATGTAGGCTTGAGGAGCAAGAGAGAAGATGATCCTTATGACCAAATGTCCCCCTTCCTGTTTCCTTACTGGGTGCTGCCAGTTCCTATCTTTTTACTTTGAAGTCTGTCAAAATGGAAATATTGGGGTGAACAATGCCCTTTAAATACACCAGGGCAAATAGATTTAACCCTATGTGATTTCTCTGGTTGAGTGACAGAGGCTGTCTGTAATGTGCTGAAAGGGATTCTAGTCACTACCAAATTCAGCAGAAAAGAATTCTGTTGTCAATTAGCAATGTCTGCTATGTGCACAGGAGATCCGCAGGGCATTTCCTGCCCCTTGTGTTACTGCCTGCCCAACATCTCTTTCTTCTGCTAGGATTGATGCAGTTACAAATGACTGGTCTCTCAGATAAGCATTAACAAGTTTGTCTTTCCCATATTTCTTGCAATTTCCCCTTTGTTTGACGGGTTTGTCTTTTATTCCAAGAAGAAGGGCATTAAACAGCTCTTGTCAAAAAAAGCAAGCTGGCACCCACCCATCTCCATACCAACCCCATCCCCCTCCTCTTTGCAGATTTCGCCCATCGTCCCCCACCTTTTTTTTCCTTTGTGGAAACACCCCTGCTCCCTGCCAAAGAGCAGGACAGTGGTCTTTCAGACATGAGTCTGCTGCCCTCATTTGTTGACAAATTAAACCACTTTCCTTTTACTCAAACTCTGTTTCCTTTTATTGGCTGAGGGAAACTGGGGCCAGCGTTAGATATTGGTATCATTCTGCTTCTCCTCTCCTGCGGTATATCCGCTTGTGTCCCAAAAAGATGGGCATCTGCCCTTCTTTCTCCCATGCTTTTCTTTTGAAGCACTATCACGGATAATCTATGCTGTCATTTATAATCATATGGTCATTATTATTTGATTAATATCCATCTCCTCCATGAAGGTAAAAATAGGTCTGTTTTGGTCACTATTCTCCTGGTGCTTACCATAGAATTCGTGCCCTGTCCCTTTTGGGACCACATAAAAACTATGGACCTCTTACCAGAAAAAAAGAAGATATAGATACATCCACAGCATTTTCCCCACAGCTTCAGGGAGATGGCTCCTGACCTAGTCATTATCCGTTGAACCTGTTAGCTTCCACATAAAATTTTTTAGTCTAGTGTCTTGATGGCCGAGGAATAGGGTTATTGGTCACAGGCTATTCTCTTACTGTTGAAAGTGGAGGAACAGAGCTTGCTGCAGATTAAGTAGGCATTGGCACACCTGAGCCTAAAGCCCAGGTGTCTTGGCTGGTTGTATTTTCTATCACATCACACCACCTGTTAACCCTCTAAGATTCTGTTGGTTGGATGGAAAAAAAAAAAGCGGGGGGAGATGGGCAAGGGTCTACAAAGGAAGGGGGAAAGGGTTGGCAAGTCCTTTTGATGCAAACATCTGGAGATTTCTGAGATTTCCGGTGGGCGCCAGCTTGCTTTGTTAACAACTGCTGTTTGACTCCTTTTTCCTTGGAATGCAGGAAGATGGGGCAGGAAGAGAGACCTGTCCTGTTTCACTGCATCATCTCTGCTCCTTGAGCCTCCTCCAGACTTCTCCTGCTCCCCATCCTCTCCCTTCCTTCCCCAGGCTCCTCTCCAGCTTCTCCTCTCCCTGCTCAGCTCCACCCTCCCTTGAGTGGGGCAGGGAACCTGGAAACTTCCCTTTCTCTGGGGATCCCCCTGTTACAATACCACAGGAATTTGCCTGTGCAGATGTGGGTATAAATCTTCTACTGAGAGACAGCACCACTACCTGAAACCCTCTTTGCAAGGAAAGTGGCTGAACCACCCTCCATCTACCCTTAAGGAATGGGAGGAAGGAGGGAGGTGGCCAGCCTGACCATCAGACTGAATTTTAAATGGCTTTTAATTTAATTTCACTTAAAAAATAGAAGCCATGGAAAAGTTATTTTTTCCCATTAAGCAAAACCTCCCTGTTTTAGTAGGATGACATTTGAGCCTCCAAACTGAGGCTGGGTTTCTCTTGAGGCCTGCGCTGATTGTTGAGGGGAGGGCTCCTGTCATTCCTAATCATGTGAAGCTGCCTTTCCATCAGGACCCCCAAGAAGAGCTCACCCCCTGTTCACAACAATAAGGACATCAGTTAATCAGCTCCTACAACACTACCTCCTCACCTGCTATACCTTGCAAATGGTGTTGATTTGTCCCCCCAAGCCTGGCCTAAACACTCATCTAGAGACGCCCACATTTCACGCCAAGAGCAACCCATAAGCCATCGAGGCTCAGACTCTCGGGCACATGGCCAGAGGGGTGCAGAACTGCTGCCAGGAAGAGCCAAGTGGGCTGGCCGGGTGTTGGGAGGAAGAGGTGCTGGCCCAGAGAGAGGCTGGGGAGATGTCAGAGCTCAGCCCTGCTACTCCAGCTGGGCTAGACTTTGCTGGGGAAAAAAAAAATCTTGGCCTTCTGGGCCCTGGGGGTGGGGTGGGGTGGGGTGATACCTTAGGAACATGAAATAGGAGGAGGAAGAGAGCCATTCCAGAACAATACTTCTTTATTTCCCGTCTTAAGCTGTGAAAAGAGAAATTTCCTGTTTATTAAAACCGACTTGGAGCCGTTCCGGGGCTGCAAGGACACCCAGACGCCCACTCCCTGGCTCTTCCTCTTGTTCGCGTCCCTTCCAGGGTGCAGCCCGCTGGATCTGCATCCTAGACAGGACAGACGGACAGAGGGGTCTCACACAGACCCAGGCAGGAGTGGAGAATGCCTTCTCCCTTCCTGCTAAAATCCCCCGCCCCGCCCCAGCCATCGAGGGGATGACCCTGTTGGCTTAACGCTGCAGCTTCCTCCTGTGGTCTCCAAAACACAGGGGGTCCTGGCTCTCCAGCCCTGCGGGATGCCGGCAGAGGCAAAGGTGAGGGCGCAGCCTCCATCCATTTCTCCTCATTGTGTGCCCAGGACAGCGCAGCTGTTTCCTCTGCATGGGGCAGGCAGAGAAGGGCAGACAGCCCCACAGGTGTCCCTTCCTGGCCCCCAGGGGCCAGGACGCAGACCAGAGCCCCCTGCGCTGCCCTCAGCTGCGCTCAGAAGCTGGTGCTACTGTGCCAGCCCCTCAGTCTGCGCCTCCCTGGCCCTCCACCCTGGGGGTTGCTGGCGAGACCCCCGAAGTGTCACAGAGAAGCCTTGTGCTGATGGACCTGAGAGCAGACATTGAGGCTGGAGGCATCACAAGACCAAAAACAGGAGGTGGGCGTGGACATGATGGACCTAGCTGTTAAGCCAGCTCTAGAAATGAAGATCTTTAGGCGCTAACTGAGGTAGCCCATGTCAGCCTGCTCTGGCAAGCACCAGAGGTGGGAGACAGAGATGGAGGCTGTTGGAGGCACCTGTCCTTTCACATCTGCCTACTCGCACCCTGGAAGTAATTTATCCAGTAACAGTTAGCAATTCCACAAAGGCGTGAGCCCTCCCAAAGAGAACATTTAGGCAGGGCGACTTCTGTCCTGGAAGACGCTCTCCTGCTCCCTGTGTCTGCACAGGAGTCCTTTCCTTTCCTTCCCTTTTAAGCAGTAATCCTGTCCTTTTGGATATAATTAAACATCTCTGCCTCATGGGAAACTCTCCTGGGGAAACTCGCCCTATGCCGATGAAAGGGGAGCTCTGGGGAAATTTTTTTCAGCAGGAACCCAAAGACCCGGCTCTCCGAACATCCGTGTGGCCTTAACGTGGGGCAGGTGTGACCCCCAGACACTTTGGATCTACCCAAGTGGTGACTTCATGGATTTTGACCCTAGCGTGACCTGAGTGGGCGTGGCCTGCCCGAATGGCGCTCTCCACGCTGTGCGGTGGTCCCCTGTGACCTGGCCATGGGCCCAGTTCCCCAAGAATTTTGTTGCATGAGTGTTTTTTCTTTGGTTTTTAAATACTGGACAGTGAGGCAAAAGGTAGAGAGATGAGGGCAGGAGCAGTCGGCGGCAGAGGTGCTTTCAGCACAAGGGCAGAGTGGAGTCTGAGTGATAGAAACAACAGCCGTCTGCGAGGCTGGTTTGGCCAGAGGGTGGGGACAGGCCCAAGGCAGCTGCTGAGGCTGCAAGTCAGATGAGCTTGGAAGAGGGGAGGGGGGTGGAGGCCCCTCCCAGTCGTCCTTGGTGATGCCGAGGTGCCCCTTGGGCAGGCGGGCATCTGTGTGGGGGTGGCTTCCCTGCCTGGCGGCTGGGACACATGGGCTCCTGCACCTGCAGCTGGCAAGGGGTGGTGTCTTCGTCTCGGGAGGATATTCTCCACCAGCCATGTCGGTGAGACCTCTATGGTAAGGTCCAGGGGAAGGACGAGTCAGACCCAAGCCAGGAGCCTCAGGGCCTGGCTCCACGACCTTTGTGTTAGAACGGTCCTCGCAGTGTGCATGGGGCCAGCCTGGATGAGGATGCACTTTGGGTGTTGGGCACTATCAATGGAGTGGCCCTGGGACAGCATGGGGCAGAGCCTGGAGGGACCAGCGGGGCGGGTCTCCAGGGAGAACCAAACGCAGTGACCATTCAAAACCAAGTGACTGATCAGAACCTGTGCCCGAGGAGGAGGGTATGACACCTTCTTGGGTATTTCCCCCTTAATATATGGCTAATTAAATGATTTCTTTCTGATTAAAGCTATTTTTCCTTCTTGGCTTCATCCATTGCTTTTGGGTTTAGAGAGTCCTCTCGTCCTTAGATTAGATGCCAGACGAACATGCACTGATGCTTTCTTCCAGCTAAGAAGACATGACATGGTATTTGATCATCCAGGTGACACTCTCCAGGGACGTGAGAGGAGCAGGTGGGCACCGAGGGGTCAGGGGTGGGGTCTCCACAGCCCGAGGGGACAGAGAGGAGCAGGACGAGGCCAGATCTGAAGGGGGGCGTCGGGGCAGCAAATAGAGGGTGATTCAAGGAAACAACGCAGGTGGTGGAAACAATGGCGGGACGGGGTGGGGCAGGGGCGGGCAAGAACCCGCACCAGGCTCAGCATGGCAGCTACCTCAATGAGAGAGGGAAGCAGAGGGACCCCAAGTCCAGCGCAATGTCCCAGTCTTTGAGCAGAGTGGGGAGCCCTCAGAGTCAGACCTGCATCCTCACCCAGCTCTGGACCAGAACCCCCATGTGGTCTTGAGAAAGTCACTTCCTTTTTTTTTTAAAAAAAAGATTTATTTATTTATGCATACAAGAACTGGTGTACAGGCCAGATGTGCAGGAGGGTGAGAGGACTCACCAGAGACAGAGTGGGGAACAGAACAGGCAGACTGATGAAATACACTGCTGAGGGGAGCAGCAAGTCCGGCAGGAGAGTTCTGCCGTGCCATGTGGGTATCTCCCTGGATGGCCAGGTTGGAACCTGTGCTGCAGAGGCTGCGGACAGGTTCACAGTGCTGTGCTCAACCCACTGCGCCAGAGAGGCCCACCACTTCCTTTCTTGTGTGTGTGAGTGGTACCTGGGGGGGCGTCCTTTTTTCCAGCTATAAAATGGGTGCGTGATCTCAACTTGCCCATCCACAATGAGGGAAAGGGCAGCAGTCGGGGGAGCAGAACTCTCCTGGACAAAACACAAGTTTGGGGGCTCAGGATCTTTATCTTCCAAAGACAACCACATCGTATGTGCAGAATCTTGGAACACTGTTGGGTTCTTGTGAGCCCCCTGGCTGCTGTGAACAAAACCCACACTCCCAGGGCTTGGGGGTACATGCGCTGCCGCCAAGGGGGGGGGGCAGGGCTGTTTTGCTTGTTTCTTACACACAGCTCTGTTCTATTTAGGGAAAAGGTGATCAATAAGCAGATAATATTTTCATCATATTCAAAAAGACTAGCGTTGTGAAGACCGTCTGTGAGGGGGCTCTGTTTTGTTAGCAGCTTCACAATTTCCTGCAGACTGTCTCCATCCAGGCCTTCTCTCCACTGGGTTTGTCCTCCGTTCCAAGCTCCAGAAGAATCTACCCAGTCATGTGTTAACGCTGGGGAGAAAAAAAAAAAGTGTCACTTCTGGTAGAACTCGAGGGAGAAAACCATGGCAGAATTTCCTTTTCCGTATTTCCAAACAGCGGGGGGAGGAATGCAGTGTTTGCCTTAAATTTTGTGTTGCTTTGGCTGTAATGAAGAGAGAGTTTCTTGAAGGCAAAAATCTGTCTTTTGTCTTATTATTGCCATCTTCAATCACAGGAAAATCTGTTCTAGCTGGCGGTTTTGCATTATGACTTTTTTTCCCTCAAATCTGTCGTTTGTACCAATTGGGGAGTTTCTTGACTCAAATGTGGATTTGTAAAGAACTCAGCTGTGACTCGCGAAACAACAGACTCCCCCCTCCCTGCGGCCTCCCCGCCACTGCCTCTTCTTCAGGGAGAGATCTGGGAGGCCCTGACCTGTGAGGACCTCAGGATCCTGGGGGGGGGACGGGACATTCAGGCCATGTCATCTCAAGCCCCTTTCCATGAGTGCATGAGGGAAGCTCAGGGCCCCGAGCCTCTGGCAGATCTCCACCCCTTTCAGCAAGGCCACAGTCTCTTTTTAAAGGGACAGAGTGTCAGGTATTGGTACTGTCCTGGCGATTCTTTACTGGAAAAAGAACTTGTGTTTCTGCTTAGGGCTAGTGTGGTGGAGACAGAGCTTCTCTTGAACTCCTGCTGCGGACCCCACTCCCTCGACTGCTGGTGTCTCCTCTTTGACTTCCCTGTCCTCCCTGCAGCGCCCCTTGTGACGAGGGGTGTCTGTCTGATGAGGGAGGTGGCAGGGCCAGGATGTCCTGTCCACCCCACCTAAGAGTGCACCCCTTCTGCCCCCACCACCCAACTTTGCCCCACTCATACGAAGCTCACCCCGAATTTTGGAATTTCTTTTTAAAAATAAACCATCAGGGGTGTACCTTTGTGGATTAGGTTGTTTTCCTTGCTGGAATAGTCTTGACGTTATAACATGTGAGTCACATGCCAATATTTTTTTGGTGGAGAACCAGTGAATGAACAAGTGAGTGGCAGGTGCTGCTGGGCCCCAAGCATGGGCTGATTTTGTGGGAAGCCGGGGAAGGTTCGCAGCCCCGAGCCGGCAGAGGAGAGGTTCATCCTTGCACCCCGGGGAAGACTGGCTTCTGGAGATGAAGGGAAATAATGGGTTGGGACAAAGAGGAGAGAGACTAGGATGCCCCTGGCCCCCCGAACAGGAGCCAGAGTAGGGGTTTTCAGAAGCAGTTGACACAGTCCACAAAATGAGTCGATTTGCTTTTTCTAAAACAAAAGCCTAATTTAGTTTAGACAAATAAAATACCAGCAGTGGTTCTTACTTACCCTTACATGACATGGATATGTCCATGAGAACAGCCCGCTTATAGGAGGCATGAAATTTCTCAATAGTCAAGGGCTAAGAAGATGGCCATAGGGCCTTGCACCCTCAAAACCTGGGAGCCAGGATGGGGCCTCACCCCCTGCAGGTGTGGGAGCTCTGAGCCCAGGCTTCCCCGGGCCTGGCAGGTAGGGGCGTCAGGCTGGGCTCTAGGGGCTTGGAGGGTGCAAGTCAGGCAGCGACTGAGTGTACCGTCCAGGTGGGACAGAGGGAGCTGTCATGGGAGGCGGCCAGCAGCGATGGCTTGCTTTGAGGTGAGCAGCTTCTGGGGGTCTTCATGGAAAAATGGGCAGGAGCAGGAGGCTGTGGTCTGTTGGTTCCATGACAGCTTCACCAGCTCCTCATCTCCCTCCTTGGATGAGTGACTTTGAGTTTGCAGAAACCCAAGCCTCCATGGTGACCTCTGTCCTCTCCCGGGGGTTCTTGGGTTGTTAACATGACCTTACCCTTTTGACACTATATTTTGTTCCCAAGGCTCCAGGGAATAATTCTTGTTCCTTCAATAAAATGGTCCAGTTTTCATTTACTCATCATCCACCCACCCCCTCATCCATGCACATGTCAACCTAAAATCTCTGAATACAATGAAAACATAATATTTTATGGCCTCCGTTGTGGCTCTCAGGCGCTCTGAGAGAGGAGGTGACTGTTCACTTCATCTCCGGAGGCGCTGTCCTCTAGACGGAGACCCAGGCTCAGAGCAGGAAAGGGCTCTTGGGAGGCAGGTGCACTGATGTCTTAGCGAGAAATGATAACTGAGAGGAACATGGCAAGGTTTTTCCCCCTTAGTTTTCTCTTGCTCCCTATAGCCCTGTGGCCAGGGGCTATTTGATGGGTTCTCCCTAAGAGACAGGCCGCGCCTGTGCTTGCCCAAGGAGGCCCGAGCCTAGTGGGTGCCAGTAGGTTGCTGGAAGGACGGATAGCATGAGTGCTGGAATTTGAGGATTCTGGACCACACTGTGGAAACATGCCTTCCTGAGCTCATCCCCTCCGCCCGCCGCTGGATCAGGTGAGCGGGCGCTCCTCAGTGCCCAGCAGGACCAGCCAGCAGGTCTCCTAACAGCCTCACCGTGGCCCACAGGGCGGGTGTGATCCCTTCTGCTGCCTTGATGGGCAAGGAAACCACTGAGGCCTGACCTGTCAGTCACCACGCGGCCAGGGGAGACAGGGTCGGGCAGGGCTGGTGGTGTCATTGTCCTGTCCCAGGAGCTCCTGGTGCTGCCCACGCAGCTGTGTCTCCTAGTCTATGTCGAGAACCATCAGGGATCAGTGTCTTACTCTGAGCACTGTGGTGGTTGTTTCTCATTAAGGACACCAGAATGGCCTTTTGTTTTACTTTAGAAAATTTGGAAAATACAGAAAAGTAGCAAAAAAGGCAAATTAACACCAGCCACATTCTGGGTGACACTTGCTTCTGAATCCATCCAGTCATCTCTCAGCTTTCTCTTCTGTGCCATTTCCAAACTGTATGCACCAACGGGTGCTCTGGCTTACAAGTGAGGCTGCAGCATAGGGAGCATAGTGTCTCAGCCTAGCAGTGACCTTGAGTTTAGGACCTTTCCCCCTCAATCCCCGCTGCAGGCATGTGGCCTGGTGCTGCAGTGTCCACCATCTTGCTTTCTGTGGCCAATTTAACGGTCCTTGGCCTCCAACATGACCTGCCTCTGATTTCCACTGTCATGGACCGACTGCCTCCTCCGGCCCCGCCTCTCTGCTCTATCTTGGTTCTGGTAACTGCTGCTCTGTGTTCTCTGTCATTGAACCTCCACCTGTGCTAAATTTCTGGGAAATGTATCCCTGCTTGGCTTCCTGCTCAGTCTCAGTTCCTTCCAGGCACCAAGTCCTGTCCCAGGAGCCCGTCTGGCCCCGCCTGGCACTACAGAGCTGTGCCAGCCCTGCCACGTGGGCTGGGCACCTTCTGCTGCCCACTCTGGGCTGACCATCAGCCTGGCCCACTCCAGGGGCTTGTCATGTCTTGGGGCCAGGCTTGCCCTGTGTGGGTGTGATCCCAGGCCTTGGAGGTCTGAGAATGGGGGAGTGGAGGAGTGAGCAGGTGGTGGGGGCTGCCCGTTGTGGGGAACAGAGAACCAGCACCCACTGAAGCTCACTCCCCACCCGCCCTAGACAGGGTGCTATTACCTGGAGCACGCTGCCCTCCCTGGCCCAGCTCCCAATCCCACCCTTCATGTCTCTGTTCACACCAGGTGCTGCAGGCTGTCACTTAGGTTTGTATAGTGCTTGGGCCCTGATGACTCAGTCGTCACCAGACCACCCCCACACCTCAAAGGAAGCAGAGATGGAAAGTCCACTGTAGCTCAAGCTGGGCAGGTGGACCGGCCATCTCCTTAAACTTGCCCTCGGGTCAGATACTGCTTCTGTTTTCATACAGCCCTTTCTGGTCAGCTGAAGGTCCATGTTGTAGCTGATGGTGGAAGGAACAGGCTGCGGTCTCAAGTGGAAGCTATGAGAGCCTGGGTCACGGCTGCCCCAACAGGAGCTGCTGTTGCTGTGGGACCCTCGCGCCCAGGGCCTGGAGTGGGCTGTGTGGCCCCCCCATACCCCAGCTAGCCCCTGGCCCTGTATGTTTACATGTGTCCTTCCTGGTCACTTCATTGTAAACTCCATGGCATCAGGGCCTGTGTCTGCATTATCCATCTAGACGCGAGTGGCTGGGGGCACAAGGGTTGCTGGGTGGGGCAGCATCACCCACCCTCTTCTCCTGTGGGATCTGGGTGAGAAGGACGAGGCTGGAGCATCTGGAAGCGCAGCATTGTGGGGGGGGTCTCAGTTTGGGGAGAGCAAGGACCCTGCTCCCAGTTGAAGAGGCTCTGAATGAGCCGGGGAGAGAGTCAAGGTGAGGACAGAGGACAGAAGCCGAGATAGCACAGGTGCTGGGAGGGGTGCGGGCTGCAAGCGAGGCGGAGGGGTGCAGGCCCTGATAAGAAGCACCAAGGAGAGGCTGAAAGGAGGCTGTGGAGAGGTCGAGGCCAATAATGAGAAACGCTGTCCATGCAGAAGGGACGTCTGCCCCGGGAGGACGTGGCGGCACCTTCTCCAAGACAGCGCAGAAGCAATTTATTGACAGACACTGTTTCTGAAAATTGGATGGCTCTTTTCTTCGGCATGCTCACAAAGCCGCAGAGCACAGCCACAAAGGCCAGATTTCCCAAGGGAAGGAGGAGACACCTCCCGTAAGGCTTGGAGGTGGGTGGGAAACAGAAATGCCCTCACCTCGCAGTAGGCCGTGACCTCTGGAGGCTGGCAAGCCGGCCTGCTGGCAACACGGTTGAGGAAACCAATCTCTTATCGCTGGCCTGTTGGCCCCAGAGCGCCAGGTGCCTGCGCCCACGCCAGTCGGGACTCGTGTGCTCACACTCTGCCCCTGGGGCAGGGGCGACCTGCCAAGGCCGGCAGCGGGAAAGCTACACTTTTTGAAGCTGTGCTTAGTGAGTTTCTCAAGCTTCTCTCTGTGAGGTATTGTTTTCCGGTAAAGGAGGAATAAGGGAAATACTTCAACAATAACAGCTCTGAGGGTGTGTGAACAGGGAAACCATTATCTTTTACTGTGCCAATAAGTTTCAAGGCAACAAGCCAAGAAGCTCTCGCGGGAGGGAAGCTGGGCTGCTGCCGGTGGTAGAAGGCCTGCCCTCCCGGGACCCCACACGGCAGAGGCAATGCCACACCCACTGCTTTCCTCACTGTAAGGGTTATGTTTCCAAACTCTGAACTCCAGGAGACAAAGGAAATTCTCAAGGTGATAATAAAAATAAAGGTGGACAACCCCAGCCCTTACTCTGAGCTGGAATCTCATGGAATCTCAGCCACTGCACTAGCGGGGGATGAGCTTCACCAGCACCGACAAGGACCAATCACGCACAGCTCTGCTTCTCCCCAGAAGCGAGGCTAATGCCACCGGCCGGCCGGCCCCTCCCTGGTTCCTGGGCTCAGTTTCTGTGCTAAGCAAGTCGTCTGCTTTGCAGGAACCACGCCAAGAGCAGACATGCTCTGTCCACTGTCTGTGGCGCCTGGTGGGGAGGGCTGAACTCAGGCGCCAGCCACCCGTCAGGCAGCCTGGCCACGGTGTGAGAAGGCACAGTTGTCCCAGCGCTCGGTGTGGCCAGAGGACACAGCTGAAGACCCTATCTCTGATGTTAGAGAAAAAGAACATTCTTTTTGCTCACTGAACTGTCTTAGAGGAATAAAGGAGTTGGAATTTGGGATAACCCACCTCCTGAAACGTTTTATAGAGGAGGAAAGTAAGGGCCAGAATGGAGAGCACCAGGCCCACGAGTCCCTTGCCCCCTCCTAGAGCGAGGCTCTGAGTGAGGGGTGGGTGCGCACACAGGAGAGGCACACCCCGGGGACGTGTGTCACATGCTGGTCTGTCACTCAGAGGAGTCTCCAGAACAAGACGGTGGCAATAATAGCACGCAAGTGGCTCTCCACTGCCAACCTTAGAGATGGCAGGTTTGTTGAGGTTGTGTGCACACGGCAGTGCCTCGAGGTTGTGTGGCCCAGCTGCCCAGCTGGACCTACTTTGTCTCTAGTTTGAGGAATAGGGTCTGGGCTCTCCTGCTTTCTCAGCCCTTCCATCTTCTAGGTCTTGAGGGCTTTGCTGAAAGGTGGAGATTGATGTGGCCATTTTCCCAGGCCTGGGAAGTTGCTTCTGGTTTCTGTCCCCCTCCACCCTACCTACCCATCCTGTGTCTTCTGTATCCAACTCTCATGGGCTGGACATGGCCGTGCTGCCTCGGGAGCCTCCGTCTCTGGCTACTTGCCACGGGCCTGTTAATTTACACATGGGCATGCTTAGAGGTAAAATGCTGGGGGGAGTAACTGACTGGAGTGGACCCCAGGAAGCAGGAGGGGGAAGAGGCTGTGAGGCTGAAGAAGGGGCCTGCACAGAGCTGGGTGCCCAGGAGGAAGCAGGTGGGCCTGCTTGGCTCTTGAAAGAGCATTATGCTGCTCCTCCAGGTGCCCCAATAAAGAGGCAGCTTTCCTGTTGGGATGAGGTTCCTGGGGCTGCTCAGTGGAGCCCAGACATGGGAATGAGCTTATGGGGAAGGAGCCCCTGGAAAGCAGATTCGCTGTGGTCCACATGTGGATGGCTTCTGAGACCCCAGGGTCCAGCTTCCCACGGAAACATGCGCCGGGAAGTAGCTGAGACTTTCAAACAAGCCTCTCCTGATTACAGAAGGATCCCTGATCATTGGAGGAAAAACCCAGAAATGTAAAGAAAAATAATCCTCTTCAGAATTTCACTAAGCATATATATGTATAAATATAAATATATGTATAAAAGAAAATAAATATATATCTTTATTATTATTTTATATATATAAAGATATATAAAAGAAAAAAACAGGTATTAACTGTGGTTAATATATATGTATCAACTGTGGCATATTATATATATGTAACCACAGTTAATAACTGTTTTTCTCTTTTATCTATCTGTATCTCTATGTACAATTTTGCACCTTGCTTTCCAGTTATTATTGTATTGAGCATTTTTTCACTAAAAGTCTTCATTAATGCAAAATAGTTTCACTACTACCATTTAAAAATATTTATCCGCATGGTATGGAGAGGCGGGAATCCACCTAACTCTCTCCCTGATGTTTAGGGTTTAGGTTCTTTTCATTTCCATGTGCGCAGACATTTGCCACTATTTCTGATGTTTCCTTTTTTGGAACTAGATTCATGGTTGTGGTGTTCCTAAAACCAAGAGCATCATCTGTTAGTACCTGGGAAAGTGTCAGCGCACAGGGAGCGATTCAAGCAGAGAGACCAGGAGGAAAGTGTGTGTGTGTGGGGTGAGGGGGAGGCGTGGGGGGTGGATATGAAGAGGGAAGGAAGGGGATTAAACTGGAGGGGAGAGGAGGGAGGGGATTAAACTGGTCCTTAATTTGCCACCCAGGGCCGGTCCTGGACATGGGCCTCCAGGCAAGAGTCAAGCGTAGGCCCACATGCCATTTTTCTAAACAGGTGGAAGTTCTGAATCAGCTAAGAAACGTTCTGTCCTGACTTTTGTAACAGGGTGTTGGGGTTTGGATGGAACCTGCTGGGTTTTTGGAGTGAGGGCCCCGGGGAGCTGAGTGCCCTCACAGCCCCTCTTTGCTGCCCATGCCTCCTCCCGCCCTCACCAGGAGGCCTGGAGCTGCAGTTGCTCCGGGCCCATTGCAGGCTCCCCTGCGCCAGCAGGCCGCTTCCTCTGGCCACCCCTTGGGTCTGGGGTGCACACCAGCAATGCCCCCCCTCAGCAACTGCAGCCTGGGACACGGCTGCGCCTGGGGCCTGCCTGGAGCGTGGTTGCAGGAGGAGCATGAGCTGCAGGGGCTCCTCCCTGCGGCCTTGCAGAGCCCGTCTCAGGATGGGCCTGGAATAGCCTGAGTGCCGGCCTCGTGGCCTAGGGCTCTGGGGAAGCCCAGCCTGTTGCGTCGGACATCACCACACTGACAAAGACACAGGAGTCGTGGAGCAGGCTACATGGTGCAGGATGCTGCTGAGAGCAAGATCCTGGCTGTTTTTATTGATAGAATAATCATACAGCATCAGCTATGTGCATTAGGAGGACAAGGAGAAAAGGATGGGTGAAACTCAGGAATGTTATCTAGGACTTGGGGGAACATGAGTCTGCTGACCATGTTATCTATCAGCTTGATGACCAAGTGCTGTAATCGAAACTGGACCCCAGACCCCAAGCCATGGTCCTAATCTGGGGTCCCTTGTCATACATCAGTCCCCGGCCCCCTGGGCATTCCCAGTCATACCTATGAATTGGGAGTAAGTTTATACATCCGTCCTTAGCCCCCTGGGCATTCCCGGTCATACCTCTTGAGGCATACCCTTTCCAGAATGATCCAACTTTCTGCTCTTGATTAATATGAAAGGCATCCCGTAAAGTTTGGCTCCTATGGCTGATTGAATAGTTCTGAAGGGCAGTTCTGACCTTGTATAAGAATGCAGAACTGCAGGTAACCATAATGGCAGCCGAACAGACCGCTTAAGTTTAGCAGACCCACACCAGCCTGAGGGGTACAGGATCCAATTCACAAACACAAGTTGGGAGTAGGCCCTCCAGATCTTCCACACGCACGCATGTGCATACACATCACCACCACCACCAAGATTATTCCTTAAAAATTAGAGATGATGGGTCTCCCTGGTGGTGCAGGGGTTAAAGACAGTGCTATCAAGCTATCACCAGCCACTGCAACAGGAGTTCGAGTCCTGGCCAGGGACCTGACCCACATGGCGCAGCAGACCTCTCCTGACTCGCATCCTGCTCCCCTCAGCAGTGGATTTCAGTGGATCTGCCTGTTCTACTCCCCACTCTGTCTCTGGTGAATCCTCTCACCCCCCCACCCCCACACCTCTGGCCTAAACCCCAGTTCTTGTGTGCATAAATAAAAAAATCTTCGGGAAAAAAAAACAAAACAAAACTAGAGATGATGCCAACATGTTCCCAGGTTAGCAAATCCACGTGAACAGACCTTGTTAAGACTTGGTGCCGAGCCCTGAGTAGGGGTTTGCATCTCAGCAGCAGGACCCTGGTGCCCCGGCCCTTGTGGAGGCTTTTATTGACCTACCAGGGAGGGGACAGACAGGAAGTAGCTCCTTGTTGCTGAGAGGGCCTCGGGGCATGGGGCCCTTGGCCGTTTGTTGTCTGGTCCACATGTGGCCTCCACAAGTCCTCAGCCTGTGTCGCAGCCCATACCAAGTGCTTGGGGATCCTGGAGAGCTGGTGGGGAGCTGAGGATGCGCAGAAAGCTGGGACCCCCTCCCCACAGCGGGCCGTGGCTGGGGCTCTGTGGGCATCGACAGGAAAGCGTCTCTGAGCAGGACAGGGAGGATGCGCCCTCAGCTCCGGACCTGCCCCTCAAGGAGAGGCCCTGGCTCGTTTCCGGGCTTCCTCTATCATGACTCAGTCCTTCTCCCTCAGGAAAATACCATTTGGCTTGTGACCCCGGAGTTCATCCTGAGGTGGCAGGGAGTCATGCAGGCTTCAGTGAGACCCTCATCCCGGACTACAGAGAAACAGGCCATTCCCTCGGTGGGCCTGACGACATGTAGGGACGGGAGTGGCCCTGCTCTGTGTCTCTGCAGTGGGACCATCTGCCTGGGGACGCCACCACCCAGCTGTGGGAGTCACCTCCTTGGCAGGGAGCAGCCGCCCCTGTTCCTGCCCTGAAGGCATCGGCTGCTTCTGTCACACACACACAGGACATCCAGTGCAAGTGGGCCCTGTCCCATGACTCTCTGGCTCGCTGATCACTGTCTCAAGCTGCGTCTCGTGCGTCTCTGGTCATACCCACCTTAAGACCTAGGAGCGAGTCTTGTCTCTGGTTCTTGCCCAGCCCAGTGGGCCGTGGGCTCTGAGGAGCTGCCTCCTCCCCACCCTTACCTGCCAGCCCAGGGAGCTGCCATCAGGCCACTCCCACTCTCACTCTGCCTCTTCTCTTGCTCCTCCTCAACGGGGGAGGCCAGAGTCCTCCTGGGGTTACAGCCCTCGGCAGCCCCTCACCCGGGGTACATAGGACGTCTCGATGTTTCTTGGACAATGTCACAGCGAAAGGCCAAGTGTTGCATCCCCACTGCCTAGCATGTGGGTAGGGCGGTGGCCAGGGCGGGGAGGGCGGCAGCCAGGGCAGTGGCTCGGGGGTGGGGCCTCAGCAGCAGAGGGTCTGGGGAGTGCGACAACTGGTGGGAGATTTGCAGAGGCCAGACAGATGGACAAGACACAGCAGGTGGACATAGAGGAGGACGGGGAGGAAAGACTGTGTTATATGCGGGGAAGCTTCCCTACCCCATCTGGGCACTTCTAAGGTTGGACGGATGGACAAGCTAACATGACAGATCAGTAGGGGAAAGACTGCAGCTTCACATAGGTGTGGCGCGTGGACATGGTTGGGAGTTCTCAAGGAGACTGAAATGGCCTGGGAAACTCACCTGCACTTGGCCTGGGGCATCACATGATGGAAGGGCGGCCTCCTCCGCCTGAGAGTAAGGATGCAGTTCTCAGGTAGAGGGGACGTGTTCACTAATAACCTGCACCTGGATGAGACCCCCAGAGACGAATGTGGATTCGTCTAGGCCATAAGGGGGGCATTTCCTCAGGTGGGTGTGTGTCTGCTTCTGGCGGCCTGTTTCAGTGCTGCTGGCGACACAAACCCTGGGAAGGCAGAGCTCACCTCAGAAACCTTCCCGACCTCCTGGGTCCTGAACCCGACGCCTGACTCTCAGCCGCTTCCTCCCAGCAGTGCACAAGGAGGGGCTGGCCTGCTCCGGGGATGCGGCCACAGTGCCCAGAGTTCACCAGGCCAGCGCAGGGCCAAGGGCAAGGCTTGCGCACCCAGGCCATGGAGCAGCGCACGCAGCTCAGAGGAGGACCAGTGTTTGCATCATTGTGTGTGTGTGCATGTGTGCGTGCGTGCGTGTGCATGTGTGTAACAGAAATCTGATGAAATAAGCCCACCCTGTGTGTGATGCCCGGATGCATTCTGGTACATACTGGTTCACTCACACAATTGCTAGCTGTGGTCAGATGAGTTGATTTTATGTTTCACGGATGGGTCATGACCCCGCCATTGTAGAACAGCTGCCCCTCAGCCCCCTGAGAAACAGCACAGAGAGTTGGGAGGCTGGGGAGGGGGGCTGGAGCTTCAGCCGGCCCGCGAGGGCTGCTCGGGGCGTGGAGCCAGGAGCACGTGGGAGGAACAGCTCTGGGGCCCTGGCGCTGGCCGCTGTCCTCGCTCTGTGGATAAACAGAAGACACCAGCCTCCAGTGCCTGCAATCTGCTCCCTCTCGAGAGCCTTCCAGCTCGGCCGGGGGACAGTGGAAGGCTCACAGGGCCGGGAGCCGTCAGCCTCCTGTGCCCAGATGCCTCCAGCTGGCGCAGGTGGGGGCCGCCAGGGCTCACCTTCTCCCAGGGGTGCCTGTTAGGAGAAAGACACCCTGCGAAGGGCCAGGACAGAGGGACAGATGACTTGGGGGTGCTCAGCCCTGCCACTCTGCTCCCTGTAGGCGCCCCCTCCAGCACCCGTGCTGTACAGAAGGTGCCATCTGGGGGCCTGGACGCGGGAGGTGGCGGCTGCTCCGGGAGCCGGCTGAGCTGCTGCTAAGACAGAATGTGTCCCGGGGAGAATGAACACCGCGTCCAGGCGGCATCCAGCCTGCTCCCCTCTGAGGACGGATCTGCCGTCTCCATGGGGACTTTGAGAGAGTGTGGCTTGCCGCCGGGGTTGCTGCGGGGCTGGTTATCCTGGGGTCAAGGGAGATCACGTGATTAAGAAGGGCCAGCTGGTCAGTTACAACTAGTCTCTCACCCAAAGTGGGCGAGGGCCCTGGCAGGTCAGGGGCTGGCAGGTGCCTTCTCTGCTCCCCCTGCCTGAGGCTGGAGCCCAGTGAGAACCAGACTAGAAAGTGGTATAAGGCCTGGTCCCAGCTTCTAAGGAGCTTACCATCCAATCAGGAAAGATATTAAAAGCAGAAAGCTATTAAATCCCAGTGCATGGGGGGATGTGAGCAAGTGCAAAGGGGCAGGCAGTCAGTGCAGCCAGGGTCCAGGCAAGGGAGGTGGGAGGACGGGAACATTTAGGAGAGGGTCAGAGGGAAAGACCTGGACATGGTGGGTGAGAAAGAGGGGTCAAGTTCTATAGACAGCCAGTGGGGAGCAGAGAGGGGTCAAGTTCAAGGGTGAGAGAGTCATTGGAAACCCCTATGCCCGGCTGAGAAATGTCCTAATGAGTTCAAAATCCAGACCTTGAATCTTGGGCGGCAGATGCCGCGCATGGAGCGGACCCCAGGCCTGAAGCGGGTCGCTGTGGTGGGTCTGCCTCCTTAGGACTGGATGGCCAGTCAGGGCTCCCTGAGGGGGAGGCTGCTGAGATCCTTGACTGCAGGCGACCTGGGTAGGCGGGTGCGAGAAGCAGGGTGGGTCTGAGCAGACAGGCTCACACCTGCCCACCCTGGACCTCTGCTGGCCACACCTCTGCTGCGATGAGGATGCCCCGGCCAGTGCTGTCATCCTCACACCCCGGTAGGGCAGGAGGTGGGGCCTTGGGAGGCGGTAGGCCTGGAGGGTGAAGCCTGGATAAAGGGGTTGGAGCTCTTATGGGGAGACCCTTCTGTCTGGGAGAAAATTGCCTCTGGGCTGGGAAGCCACCCCGTCTGCGTGCTTAGTCATGTGGCCTTGGGAAGGCCTTGACAATGCTGGCTGTCACTGTTCTCACCCCGTCTTCTTGACCCCACATGAACCCGACTTCTCTGGGCTAGCCCTGCCTCCTACCGCCAAGTGGCAGCTGCTGCCACGCTCGCCCTGTCCTGGGAGTTGCCCCGCTGTGTCACGGGAGATGGGTCTATGTGGCTGCCCACACTCCCCCTCAGGGACACGGGGTCTCCTGCTGGGCCCCCCTGAAGTAAGAGGTCTGTGTCGCCTGCAAATCTAATAGGCACAAGGGGGAGGGGGGGCCAGGCAAGGCCCGTAGGGGGTGGGGATGGAAGGAGGTGCCGCCCCACACGCATTCCCTTTAGTTAAGGTGTACCCCGATACTCCTGTGTGCCTCGGCGTGTGCTGCTGTGCAGGGACACCCGCTGCTGGGGAGCTAGACATTGGCTCCCACTATGAGCGCGTTCAAGACATGATCCGTGAAAGAAGGATTTTTGTCCTTAAGGGGGTGTTGAGTAGGAAGCTCACGTACTCTTGGGAGAGATGCAAGCAGGTCCCTCCTGGCCCTGCAGCCCAACATCGGGTGGCGCTGGCTGCCTGCCCGCCAACCGGCTGGAGTGGCCGCCGCGAGCCCTGAGAAGCCTGGTTCACCGCCACGAAGACCTGCCTGCGCCCGCAGCCTGGGAGGGAAGCCAGGCCCCTGACTCCCCACCCCAGAACGTGCTTTCTCCTCCTGTGTCTCCATCCAGGAGGTTTTGACAGAAGGGTCTTCTCAGCATGAAAAATGCGAGATGGGCTGGAAATTAGGGAATTGCTATCTGCGGCCTTGTTTCTTTGGAGAATTGTTTCTTCCTTGTGATTTATTTGCCCACGTTGAAATATTTCATTCATTCATCCCACAACTCATTCATGACATTTCATCAACCTGTCACCGCGAGATGCAGGGCCAACTTGGCCTTTTCCTTTAGCATGAAAACAAGTTTCTGGGTTCGGTCACACAAGGGGCATTTCCCCTTTGGAGAAGGGGTTCCTTCTTTGCAATGGAGTTGAAAATGTGACCCTGGGGCAGGAGGCGCTGGCAGGGCGTTGGCATGAGGTTTGTTAGCAGCAGGAATAAGATCAAGACTGCCAGCCGGTGACCAGTCTGACCAGTGACCAGTCTGATACAGTTCAGACGCCTGGGTTCCAATCCTGACTCATTGCTGGCAAGCCCTATGACTCTCCGGGAGTTACTGGTCCCCAGGACTTGGGCTTATGCAAATAGTGGAGTGTTTGTGATCTGGTGGACTTGTTAGCCCATAGTAACAATTATTATTATGCAAAGACAAGGCCTCATTCTAATCATTTTAATGATGGGCTTTGTTTTTTTTTTAATTTTCATTCTTAGAATGAATCATGTGGCCTTTCTGTAACCTTCTTAATGATATTTCATTTGGGTTAATATCAAAATGAGATTGTGTTCCAGGACCGCTGATGTTAGTGGGAGGTGAGGCCAAGGAGGACAAAGCAACAAAGGCAGTTGTCAAGGTTAAACCTCCATGGGGAGGACATCTGAAGTGGCTAAGATTTAATTTTTCTCTAATTGAAAACCCTCAGGTGAGGCACGTTAGTTCATTAAAGTCCATATCATTGACTCTCTGACAGGCACTGAGAATGCAAGGTATAAGCCTTCAGAGGTGTGTGCAGACTGGTGAACAGCAGAAAGTGGGTAGTGCCGTGATGAAGCAATGTACCTGGCTATGGGGCAAGAGAGCAGGGCAGGTGAATCCACAATAGGATGCTCTTGGCCACAAGGAATAGAAAGCTTTACTGAAAACGACTTCAATAATAAAAAGCTAATTACATTATCTTCTATTAAAAGAAGTCCTATTATAGGAATGACTAGAGTTGGTTAATTCAGACCAGACCCAGACACATCCCTTCACACTGCCTCCCGATTCAGTATGTTTTTCAGATCCTCTCACAATCACAAGACAGCTGCTGTAGCTCCAGACATCACATATTAACAGACTAACACTCTGGGACAGATAAAGGTCTGTGTCTTCTATTTGCATCTCTGTTAAGGATGAAGAAAACTTTCTGGAAAGTATCTACTCTTACCCAGCAGACTTATACCGTTCCTTAACCTCGGCATCTGGCCATCAGAAAATAAACACAATGAAGAGAAGGGTAACAAAAGAAATGGCATTTAAAATTTACCACATCATGTTAAGGAGGAGTCATGAAATAAAACAGACTTTCCCCTCAGTAAAGAAAATAAAAGTGGTCTTTGGATATGCAGCCAAAATAATCTTCAGCATCATCTAATGCAGTCTTGGGGGTCAGTGAGTAGAGATTGGAACTTTCTGGAGGAGGTAATACCTGAGTTGAGACAAAGGTCTTGCTGCTCATGTGGATTAGCCTCACCTGGGGGCTTGTTAAAAATGCAGAAACTCAGGTCTGTCCAGACCTATTGAAACTGAATCTGAATCAGCGTCCTTACCAGATGCCCAGGTGAGCTGTGCACACATGGAGGTATGAGACGCCCCAGGTGAAGCACAAACAGGAGGTGGCCAGTGAAAGTACAGCTGGTCCTCATTTAGCACATTGAGGGGTTCTTGGAAACTGGCTTCAAGTGAAAGCAGGTTCTCGAATGATGTTTTATTTATCACATGCCAGGACAGTTTACTTCTCATGAATGTTATAAAGAAGAGACATGAAGCGAAGGGTCTCCCTGGTGGTGCAGCGGTTGAGCACTGGGTTGCGAAGCTGCCCGCAGCCTCCGAAGCACCGGTTCCATCCCCAGCCACCAGGGGAGGGTCCCATATGGCATGCAGACCTCTCCTGCTGCCCACTGCTCCCCTCGGCAGTGTATTTCGTCAGTCTGCCTGTTCTGTTCCCTGCTCTGGCTCTGGTGAATCCTCTCACCCTCTTGCACTTCTGAATGTATCCAGTGCTTGTATAAATAAATAAATAAATCTAAAAAAAAAAAATGAAGTGAAGTGTTATCTGATGACTTGCTGGATGTAAAGGTGGGATAGAGCTGGGAAGTGCAAGGGCACCGCAGAACAGGTGAGCCCACAATATACTTGGCACTGTGGTTCTGCAGATGCAGGTCCCTGTATCTACACACATTCAGAGAATGGAGTCATCCTGATGTTACCAACACGTATGTACCATTTTTGGTGAAGCCTACCTGTTCAGGCATCGTGTGTGTTTGCATGTGGTTATCTTGTTGAGTGCTGCAGGGTAAGTGAATCAATAGGCTGTTTTACGGCTTCCCTGGTGGTGCAAGGGGTTAAGTCTCAGCACTATCAAGCTATCGGCAGCCCGGACAGCACAAGTTCGATCCCTGGCCAGGGAGCTAACCCATATGGTGCCTAGGGAGCTGATCCACATGGCGCAGCAGACCTCTCCTGTCTCCCTGCTGCTCCCCTCAGCAGTGTATTTCAGTAGATCTGCCTGTTTTGCTCCCAACTCTGTCTCGGGGGGATCCTCTTATCCCCCCACTTCTGACCTACACCCCAGTTCTTGTATGCAAGTTCCAGCATCACTTGCAGCCTTGATCATGTTAGTACAGAAGGCTCTTAGGAGCTTGGGCACTGAGCACATGGGCCAGACTGTGCACACCAGGGATGTAAGGGCAGCATCTCTCAGAAACAAAATGGCTATGAGAGGATGAGTGACTATGGAAGAGGTGAGACCATGAGAGAATGCCAGAGAGAGCCCAGAGAAAGCAAATATTCATGGGGGGCTGGGGGCTCAGTTGCCAGCTCACCTCCCAGCACCCTTCTGCCTGGCCAGGGCCTCCTTGCATGCCAGCCTCCCTGCCTGGTGGGACTGTGCGTTTGGTTCCCTGAGAGAGCATTAGAGCCTGAAAAATCCACCAAGGGCTCCTGGACTCTCCTTTTCTGTCTGCCCGAATCCACAGTGAAATTGCCCTGTGCCACTGGCACTAGAAGTGTTCAACAAACTACTTTAAAAGTTGGAACATTGAGGGCCTCCCTGGCGGCGCAAGGGGTTAATATACAGCACTATGAAGCTACCCAGAGCACAGCAGACCTCTCCTGTCTCCCCATTGCTCCCCTCAGCAGTGTATTTCAGTGGATTTGCCTGTTCTGCTCCCTACTCTGTCTCTGGGGAATCCTCTCACCCCCCACATCTCTGGCCTGTACCCTGGCTCTTGTGTGCATAAATAAATAAATCTTTAAAAAAAATTGGAACATTGACTGAATAGCCGTTTTATGTATCTCATAATGCTATGGTTCAGATATGTGGACAGGACTCAGTGGGGTGATTTGTCTGCTTCCCACTGTGGGATGCGGTCCCTCAGTGCTGCTCAGCTGGTGGCCAGGCTGGTCTTTGGCCATGGTGGCTGGACTCACGGGCTTGGTGCCTTAGAATGGCTGGAACGCTGGGTCGGGCTGTGCCCTTTCCTGCTTGTCGACTTACTGCCCCTCATGTGTGTCTTCCCCAAGGAGGTGGTCAGCCTGAGAGTAAGGGATGTTCTCTTACAGGTTAGGCCCAAAAATTTCTTTTCTGCCCTAGTCTCAGCTAAAGTCATACTGGACCAGCCTAGAATCAGGAGGAGGGGATAAGGTCCTAACTTTCAAGGGAAGAATATCAAAGAATTTGCAGCCATCTTTACAATGGTATAGTTCAGTTCAGTCCTTTAGTGCTAGATATGACATACTTTAATATTAATTTATAGCCCCTGCCAATAACCTAGGGCAGCTACTAAGTCATTAGTTTACCAATAAACAAATGGAGATAAAAGGTCGTTAAGCAACTGGCCCAAGGTCATTGCTCAGTAAGAAAAGTGTCAAGAGTGGCACCCAGCACTCGCGCTCTGTCACTGACCAGGGCCCCCCAATCACTGCAGAGTTGGGGGGATGGTTTCTGCTTGAAACCACACAGAGCTTCCAGCTCCTTCTCCAGGCTTCCCAGGCCGGGCCGGCTCAGTCTCCATGCCACATGTGTTGATTACCACTCACAGGTTTTAATACCCTGGTTTGGGTCCCATGTTTTAAAAGAGCTTTTGATCTCTTCTTTCTGTGTCCAGTAACCCTAGCCTGGTGTGGAGGATCCAGCAGCAGATTAAATGCATTTCAAATAACGAGAAGACAAAACCCAGCCCTCGCTGCTCCCACGACTCTCTGGGATTGTTGGAGGATTATTTACTGTGTTTGCCTTGACTTGAGCTATTTAATTTTTCCAAAACAGATGCAGCTGATTGATTAATGGTGCTCCCCACTACAAGTCAGAAATGTCAGCGAGACTGCGAGAGGGCAGAGTCATTCTGAGCAGGGACAATAGACACGGCAGAGCAACAGGGCCCTGTGCCAAGTATTCTTGGGGCCGTGAGGTCATGTGCCACTTTTCTGCTAAGAGGGAGATATATATAAGGGCATGGCAAGCAGGAGTGGGGGATGGGGGGGCGGCTGGGCGTGTGCTAATAATAGGACAGATCACATGGGGCCTAAGTCACCTCCAAGAGGCTTAGCTGGTGGAGGTGAATTAAAGTGCCGGGAATTAAAGACATTTCTTCAAATGTCCCCGATATGGAAAAACAGACTGGAGGAAATACACGTGTGATGAGGCAGGCCCATTCTCCCTCCTCCCTCCGCGGGCTCGCGTGATTTGCTGGACAGGGTGAAGAGCAGAACAGCACTACATGCACAAGGGGCTCTGGCTTAAAAACTCTTAGGAATGTCAAAGCAGCACACCAAGTGTGGGGCCCTTCTTTTTCGGAGGGCTCTATTTCACTGGGCAGCTGACCTGGACAGAACCTGGGCCCCGTGCCTCTCCTGGGGGACCGTTGGAAGTGCCTGCCAGTGTGACAGAGGCAAAGCAATGCTGGGATTTCAGGTGTTATCTGGGTCACAGGAAAGTCCATTGTGTTTTCGGCTGGGAGGTTTGCCCAGAGCCCTTGATATGGACTGTTCAAGGCATCCACCGATTTTGCCAGTGGTGGAGGCTCGGGGCTCTGCTCTCAGGGGGAAGCTGTGACTCCTCTTTTGTGAGGGTGCTAGGAGAGCCCCTCCCTCCATCTGGAGGCTGGGCAGCGTCACACTTACAACTGACCTTGTCCTCGGAAACCAGTGCGAGGTCACTGCGGTGGGTTCCAGGTCTGCAGTCTTCGCCTCTCACCCCTCATGGCCCCCTCCTTGGTTCCTGCTTGGCTGCCAGAACTCACAGCTCCCACTCAGCAAACCTGAGCTTCCTTCCTTCCTTGACAGAGACACCCCTGAGCCCCTGAGTTGGCTGAACGTAGGCCTAAGGGCACCCCCACCCCATCCCTGCACTCCTCACCAAGTGCCTGATCCATGGGGGTCTTGCTGCTGGCAGGGCTGGAGCCAGCCCTTCCACCCCGCTTTTCCAACCAGGCTTAGCTCCCATTCTCATGGGCCTCCTGTGAATGGCTGGTCCTTCCCCAGGAAATGCCTCTCAGCCACACACCTCCACACACCTACCTAGTTCTCGGGCAGACTTGGCTCCTAGGAAGAGGCTGTTGACCACGAAGCCACGGTGTAAGCTCAGGAGAAAATCATTTCAGTCTTCCGGGCCAGGCAGAGGGCGGCCCCCACATTTTCCCAGGCCAGGCAGAAGGGAGGCCCCCAGCATTCCCAGCAGGGCATAAGGGCAGCCCCCAGAGTCCCCCGAGTTCAAGCAGAAGAGCAGCCTCCAGAATCCCTAGCTGGGCAGAAGGGTGGCCCCCAGAGTCCCTGGCTGCACAGAAGGGCAGCCCCCACAGGAGGCTGATGGGAGGGCAGGCCCTGGAGGAGGGCTGGGACAATCTGCAGGCTCCTCTCCACAGTCATTCACAAGCACTTCACTCTCTTGGTCCTGCTCTGTGGCCGCCTGGCCCCCCAGGAAGGGGATTGCAGCTCTGGTTTTGAAACCTCGGACCATGACTGTTCTAGGGTTTGAAGCCAAAACATCTTGAGCAAATGAAACCTCTGACTCTGGGCTCTTCACATTCATTCGCTTGCAAGCTCACCAGTCGGTCATCAACAGCACTGACTGAAGGTCCCAGGGAGGGCTGTGCTCTGGGCACTGTGGGGAGATTTCCAGAACCATGATTAATAGTTTCATTCACCCTCTGTTTATTTCATCATTTAATTGTATTTCGTGAACTGAGTCAAATCAGAAATACCCACTGAGCCCGACTACCCACAAAACCCTACACTTGATGGATGCTGAAACTATCAAGACAGTAATAGATGAAAAGTCATCCTCAAGAGTTTACTGTCCAGGGCAGGTGGTGGCAAAGGCAGACATGTGACTAGACTAGATCAGGCAAATGATGATGGATGCAGCAGGGCATTAGCCAGAGGTGTATCAGAATCCAGGACAGGGAGCTGTCATGCTAAGTTGGAAGAATTACAAGGTGCACTTCCCTGTTAGGAACTCATTATTGGTCACATTAGATGTTCATTAAGTGGATGCTGGAAATTGCTAGATAACGTGGGCGTGGGTAGCAGTCTTGGAGTGCTGTAAGGCTTTGCAGGCAGAACCGACAGCAGGCAAAGGCAGGGCAGGGGGCAGTCACCACTGGCAGCTAGTCTGTGAGGGGAAGTAGGCAGTTCTGTGTATTCATTGCCAGCTTTTCTTTATCTGTCCATCCGTCCATCTGTCCATCCGAGATGTCACACTTGGCATCTGGGATGAACCAGCAGGACCAGTGCCACTAAAGGACCATGGAGCAGGAACTAGCAAATATTAGAAAGTTAACTGGCAAACTAGATGGGGGTATGGTAGTAGGTAGGCCAGCAGCTTGGAGTTCTAGTGAGTCCCCAGAGACTTGGTGACAAATGAGGGGAGTCAATATTATTGGCTAGAAAACAGTTGCCCACAGTGGCCAAAATCGCCTCCTCTACCTACCATAATGTCCTTTTAAAACTGCCTTTGGGGAGCCCAACAAAGGACTCCAATTCTGTGGCAGAGAGAAGACACTGGATTTGCCTCTTCCAAATGCACAACGAAACTGATGCAAAACAAAACTAAAAAACCCCTGAGGGAAAAATCTGTATATGGTGTCAACAATGGGGGCAACTGCCCCTCTGAAAGAGGCAGGGAAAACGCTAAGCAAACTTTGTTTTAAGTAACAAGTAGCAGTAAAATCCACTAGAGGGAGGAGTTATTGCCCTGTAGAGCTCCCTACAGCTACTGGGGCACACACCCACACAGGGCTCCTAAGACCAGCACTTCTCTGGATAAGGGAGTGAATAAGCAGGCACCCAGGATGGAGGCTGCATTGTGGGAGAGCTAGAGGTGAGGGCACAGAGTAGAGACTACACACTTGAATCTGAGGCTCATAACACAGAACAGCTAGAACTGAATTGGGTCAGAGCACCTGGACTTCCTTATAGAAGAGCCCACTGCTGAATCCAGACTGAAATATCAGAAATAAATGCCACCCTCCACCCTAGAAAGAGACATTGAAAACACTTGCCACCCACAAAGAAACACATCACAACAGGAATTTCAAATTCATGAGCTTACGGGAGGTGATTCTGTAACTGGGTCTACGGGGCGAGGCTGGAGCCAATGGCTGTTATAGGTGGTGCCCCTTTTGATGTCTACTACCCCAGTCTTCTTTTATACCTACTACCCCTCATATGTTCCAGGACCCTAACAATTCCAGCAAGGACAAAAACAACAGTTGAAATTTTATCCTTACTAAAGTCCACACAAAATGAAAAAGGAAGAAAGAGAAGAACACAGTACAAGTGTCAGAACCAAAATGTCCTGACAGGAACCCCAAGTCAGTGGAGTTAGGAAGCACGACAGAGGGGAATTCAGGGCAACAGTCCTTGGAATGCTGATGGAAATTTAAAAAACAACAGGATATAAAATATAAAACAACAACAGAATAAACACAATGAAAATATGAGGCAGCTACATTCAGAAATAATGGATTAAGAAGCACTGTAGCTGATTTAAAAAATACAATTAAGTATATTAATAGACAAACAGAAGGAATGAGAGAATTAATGAACTTGAAAACAAAATACAAGAATAAAATAAGGTAGAGATTCTTAGAGAATTTTAAAGAATGAAAACTGAAAGAGCTCTCTGGGACTACTTAAAAAGAAATAGAGTCTGTATCAAGAGGATCCCAGAGAAGAAAAAGAGAAAGGCATAGAAAATCTATTTAAAGAAGTAGTCATTGGAAACCATCTCACTCTGGAAAATGAACCAGAAGTTGTGATCCAAGAGGCCCAAAGAGTTCCAAACAAAATAACACCACATAGACATACACCAAGACACATAATAATAAAGCTGTCAAGAGCCAAAATACTAAAAATGTCAAGAAATAAAAGAATGATCTATAATGGAACACTAATTAGACTCTGGAGATTTTTCAGCAGAAACATTACAAGCACAGAAGGGACTTGAAAGAGATATTCAAAGTACTTAAAGAAAAAGACTCCCAGTCCCAAATCTCTTACCCAGCAAGACAACAGCCAAGATAGAAGGAAGAATAAGGAACTTCATTGAAGAGCAAAAATTAAAAAAAAAAAATCTATCAATACCAAGCAGCATAGGAAATAAATCCTAAAGAAGTTATCATAAAGCAATAGAACAATGACCATCAAAGCAGGCAATGCTTGAATTACTTAACATGGAGGAGGAGGAGGCAAGTAACTATATGGCCCTGAGAACCAGGCTGAGATTTTACTGTCCAGTTGGTCATACAATAGCCCATCATATACAAACCTTAGTGCAATAGAACCCTTAAACAAAACTAAGAGAAGTAACACATAAGACAACAGAAATGGACCCCACATAATAGGAAGACCTCTAAAATTTTTAAAAAGATGAGAAATCAAAACAAAAAATATTTAATGAAATGACAATAAACACATACGTCAATAATCACCTTAACTGCAAATATCTCAAGATTACATTTCAAAAGATGCAGGGTGGCTGAATAAATTTCAAAATAAAGCCCAACCTTTTGTTGTTTACAAGAAACTCACCTTACCAACAAAGACAAACATTGACTTAGAAGTAAAGATAGGAAGACAGTCATCCAAGCAAAATGGCAACCAAAAAAATCAGAAATATTCTCTCAATTATGAAACATAAAGATATAAAGAAGGACACTGCATTATGTTTAAAATCTAATACAACAAGAGAAATAACACATAAATATATAGGCATCAAATGAGGGAACACTGGGAAACCTAAGACAATAACAGAACTTGAGAGAGAGATTGACACCAACACAATGATAGTAGGGGACACTAATGCCCCACTTAGAATGAGGAAAGATCAACAAGACAAAGTATAAATAAGGAAACAAGGACTCTAACTGAGGACTAGACCAAATGATTCTCACAGAACATTTCACCCACAACGTGCTGCATACATTTCCCCCCAATGGAAATTGGGGTGATCAGTGTAATATAGAAAATCTTCAAGGATAGATCATATCTTGGGACATCAGTTAGTTGTCAATAAAACCACAAAGATTGAATTTATACCCAGTACCTTCTCTGACCACAGTGCCATAAAACTAGAAATCAACTATAAGGAAAAAATCAGGAAAAACTATGAATACATGGAGATTAAGCCACATAGTGGTTTAATAGCAACTGGATAAAA
Organism: Talpa occidentalis; assembly: GCF_014898055.3. Lineage (NCBI taxonomy): Eukaryota > Metazoa > Chordata > Mammalia > Eulipotyphla > Talpidae > Talpa > Talpa occidentalis. The sequence continues at coordinate 69,317,872 of NW_023605194.1, read as the reverse complement.
CAGGATATCAAAGCAGAAATTGGAAAATACCTTGATAATGAATGAAAATGATAATACAAGTTACCAAAACCTACGGCTGCAGTAAAAGTCATTTTAAGGGAGAAGATAATTGCAATACATGCCTGTACTTAAAAAAAAAAACACAAAAAACAAGAAACATATCAATTAAACCTACATCACACCTAAATCAATTTGAAAAGGAGGAACAATCAAGTTAGTAGGAGGGAAATAATAAAAATAAGATCAGAAATAAATGAAACAGAGCAAAAAGAGTATACAAAAAAAATCAGTGAGCTAAGTTGATTCTCTGAGAAGATAAACAAATTGATGCTCCCTAGCTAACTAATAAACGAAGAGAGAAAATATTAATAAACAAAATCACAAATGCAAGAGGTGAAATCACTACATATAGCACAGAAAGCTCATGAGATTACTATAAGCAATTATATGCTAATGAATTTGATAGCCTTGAAGAAATAAATTTCCAGATCAACATAATCTACCAAGACTAATCCAGAAAGAAATAGATGAACTGAACAAACTTATCATAAACATGGAAAATAAAAAAGTAATAAAAAAAAAATCTTCGGAAAAACAAAAGTCCAGGACCAGATGACTTTACAAATAGGTTTTATCAAACTTTTAAAGGACAAATACCTACCTTGTTCAGTTTTTTAAAAATATAAGAAAAAGGAATCCTCCTCAATGCATTTTTTTGATGCCAACATCACCTTAATACCCAAGCCAGACAAAGGCAGTGCAAGAAAATAAGAAAATTATAGACCAATATCCTTGTTGAACATAGATGCAAAAAATTTCAACAAAATACCAGCGAATCAAATTCTATGACAAATAAGGACTGTATTCCATGATCAAGTGGGATTCATCCCAGGGGTGCAAAAATGATTTGACATACATGTATCAATTAAGTACACACCATACCAACAAAAGTAAAGATAAACATCATATGACAGTAGCAATAGGTACAGAGAAAGCATTCAATAAGATTCAACACCTGGGCTTCCCTTGTGGCCTGGGGGTTAATCTCAGGCTGTCACTGCTATGGCCTGAGTTTGATCCCCGGCCAGGGAGCTACCCACATGGCACAGCAGACCACTCCTGTCTCCCTGCTGCTCCCTCAGCAGTGTATTTCAGTAGATCTGCCTGTTCTGCTACCCACCCTGCTCTGGGAAATCCTCTCACCTCCCCACACTTCTGGCCTGCACCCCAGTTCTTGTATGCAAAAAAAAAAAAAGATTCAATACCCACTTATGATAAAGACTGTAAACAAGATGAGAATAGAAGGAAACTACCTCAGCGTAACGAAGGCCATATATCTCAGAGCAACAGCCAGCATAATACTCAATGGTGGAAACCGAAAGCCTTCCCAATAAGATCCAGCACAAGACAGAGATGCCCAGTGTCACTGCTTCTGTTTAACTTCTGCTAGGGGTTTGGCTACCAAGCACAGGAAGTAATGGGAATCCAAATAGGAAAAGAAGTGAAACCATCACTATTACAGACAACACATTACATAGAGAAGAGCCTAAAAACCCCATCTGAAAGTTATTAGAAATAATAAATGCATATAGCAGAGTGGTGGGCTGCAAAATCAACATGGCTTTTAATATATAAACAACAAACAAGAAGCAATAGAAATTAAGAAAATAACCCCATTTATAATTGCTTCCAAAGTCTGGGCAGCGAAGAATGTGATAGGTTAGCAAGAAAAGCAAAGATGTGCAGAGAAGAGCAGTGGTTAACTCAGAGTTGATGGAGGAAGAGAATGCCTTAGAGCTGCTAAGAACCAATGAACTGAATGTGGCTGGAAAGAGCAATTGAAGACACACAGTAAAGATAATTCTTTTAAATGGTATGATTTGATTTTTGCTTTTGCTAAAATGTAATTAAAAAAAAGGACTAGAACAGGCACATGCACACAACATATACTGTTGTGTGCATTTGTGTGCAAGTAAATGCACACATATACTGTTGATGACCTGGTGGCTGATGGCCTGGTACCTGACAGTGTTAAGAAGGAACTTCTACAAAGAACAAAAACAATTTTGTGCAATGTGCCAGTCTCTAAGATCGAATTAGATTGTGTTTTGTGGCTTTATTTCTGAGAGTAAAACTTGACATAAATTAGGAATTTTCTCCAAAATAGAATCCATTTCTGTACAGTGGTATACATTTTGCAGTAACGATGTACAGTATATTGACTTTTCCCCCAAATGTGTTATTTTAATAAATATCTCATAAATGACTTGGAAGTTTCAAAAATATATATAATTGCTTCAAGAAGAATTAAATATCCAGGAAATCAACCTAAAAAGAGAGGTAAAGACCCAGACAATGAGAACTACAAGAGGTTACTAAAGGACTTGGTGATTAAGGCTATGAAGTGTTCATCCTGGAGTCTGTGGATGGGAGACTCAATATAACCACTGTGGCCATCCTGCCTAAAGTGATAGGCAAATTTAACACAATCCCAGCAATATTTTTCAAAGAAACTGATCAAGAAATACTGAAATTTAAATGGAACTACAAAAGACCTAAAATTGCAAAAGCGACCTTACGAAAAAAGGAGAGAAATGAAAGTATCGGGTTACCTGACTTCAAATTTTACTGTAAAGCAACAGCATTAAAACAGTATGGTAATGGCAAAAAATAGACACATGGACCAATGGAACGGTATTGAAGGTCCAGCAGTAAATCACACATATACCAGCACCTCGTCTATGATAAAACTTCCATGGCCATAAAATGGGGAAGAGACAATCTCTTCAATAAATGGTTCTGGGGAAATTGGAAAACCCCATATAAAGGAATGAAGTTGGACTGCTTGCTAACACCACACATAAAAATAAATTCCCAATGGATTAAAAATTTAGATGCAATACCTGCAACAATAAAATACAACAATAAAATTCCTCTCCAAGGCACATTACAACTGATGTAATTCAGTAGCAAAAACCCAAATGACACAGTTAATAAATGGGTTGCAGACATGGACAGTTCACTGAGGAGGATCCTAGAAGGCCAAAGACATTTGAAAAAATGTTCCTCATCACTCCTAAGAAAGAGATGTGCGGGCCTCCCTGGTGGCGCAGCGGTTGAGCGTGGGTTGCGAAGCTGCCCGCAGCCTCTGCAGCACTGGTTCGATACCCGGCTGCTCCCTGGCCCCTGGAGGAGGGTCCCGCATGGCACGCAGACCTCTCCTGCTGCCCGCTGCTCCCCTCAGCGGTGTATTTCAGTCCTTCTGCCTGCTCTGCTCCCCGCTCTGGCTCTGGTGAATTCTCTCACCCTCCCGCGTTTCTGACTGTACCCAGTGCTTGTATAAATAAATAAATCAATCTTTAAAAAAAAAAGAGAGAGGGCCTCCCTGGTGGCGCAGCGGTTGAGCGCTGGCTTGCGAAGCTGCCCGCGGCCTCTGCGGTGCTGGTTCAATCCCCGGCTGCTCCCCGGCCACCGGAGGAGGGTCCCACATGGCGCGCAGACCTCTCCTGCCGCCCGCTGCTCCCCTCAGCAGTGTACTTCGGTCCTTCTGCCTGCTCTGCTCCCCGCTCTGGCTCTGGTGAATTCTCTCGCCCTCCCGCACTTCTGACTGTATCCAGTGCTTGTATAAATAAATAAATAAATAAATAAATCTTTAAAAAAAAAAAAAAAAAAAAAAGAGAGAGATGTGGACTGAAACTGCAGTGAGGTACCACCTGTCACTGTCACAAAGACCCCCAACAGCAAGTGCTGGAGAAGATGCTGGGCGGGGGTTGGAAAGGAGGCAATTCACGGTGGTGGGAGTGTGATTGTAAGGCAATATAGATTTGCCTTACACAAAATCATGGAAATACCCTATGCCCTGGCCAGCCCCCACCCCCTCGTGAGCATCCATCCACAGACATGAAACCTCCAAAACCACACCCCCGCATTGTGGAACACCTGTATCATCTCAATAGCTCACACAGGGAAACAGCTTAAATCTCCTTCCAAGGACAAATGAATCAAGAAGACGTGGCCATACACCGTGGGACATCACTCAACCCCATAAAGGACGAAATACGCCATTTTCAGCAAAATGGCAGGAATGTGGATAAATTACATGCAGCAGAGCAAGTCAATGATAAAAACAAACATTGGGCATTCATGTAACAGTTTGACAACATAAAACACCTTCCTGGACTCCTGGACATTGACACACATCTGAGGGCCCTGAGGTTAAGGGCCGTGGGTAGACAGGATGAGGGGACAGTGGGGCGGGTGGGGCGACTACTTTTGATAGGTTTTCACTAGTACCGTGCAGTGACTGGGGGCAGACACTCCTGGCCCTGCGTCCTGTGCACAGACACACGCGTACCTGTCGGGATAGATGCAGCCTTAGCTTCTCGCCATCTGTGGTCTGCAGTAGCCACGGGGTAGGGGGGTGGTGGGGGGACCTGCAGCACAGCGACCAGAGCTGGGGGGCTGCCCGGCCACCTGCACCATCTGCAGCTGTCACTCCAGGTCCGCTCAGCACTCAGGCTCGGCATCGGCTCCGCATTCAGGGCTTGCTGGTTGCTCAATGTCATGCCAGGAAAAGGCCCACCTTTGCCTCGTCAACTTACAATGTAGTTGGGCAAACGCAGATGTGCAGAAGAGAAACAAGTAGAACCATGGGGCGAGGAGTACTATGAGAGCCGACATGTGAATGAGATGTGGGGCTGGGAAGAGCCACCAGGCCGTAGATACCCAAGGTTGGTTGGCTCCACTGTGAGGCTGTTGCAGGTGGCCCCAGAGGGCATGTTGGAGGAGGGGTCTTCAGCTAGCCCTTCAGGGGCCACCTACCGCCCTGACCAGGGCCCCAGCAGGTTCAGGGAGGCTCTGGGGTTGGGCTGAACCCTAGACCTGGGATAGTGATTCCTCCTGTCTTCTCCGCTCCCCGGCACTGGACACAAGTGGCCAGATGGACTTGGCCATTGCATAGACGCACCCCCAGGGGCCTACTTTGAGGGAGGGCTGGGGCTCGGTGACAGCTCCCTGTCACACTCAGACCACACTCAGAGCACAAAAGCTGTCCTATGGAGAAGTCGCACCCTGAGGCCTCGAGGCTGGGTTTGATGTCATCGCTGCACAGTGGGCGGCCAAGGTCTACTCCTTGCCTCCAAAGCAGGCAGGACTCGCACTCACCCTTGGGCCCCCTTCACCTCCCCAAACCTTGTGATAGCAGGGGTTCACTTCTTTCATCCAGACCTGGGGTGACAGAAAGTTTCTTTGCTTTATTGGAACTGAACTCAGCTTCTGTCCAGAGCTTCAGTGCAGCAAGGGTGGAGGCTTGGTGCTGGGGGCGACAGTGACAACATCATTGGTCTTTCATCTTGGGTGGCACATGGTTGGGGGGAGGCAAATGGGGGTGGGCGTGGGGAGGTGCGGTCCCCAGTTACCATCCAACCACCTGAGACTGTTTCCTCTGCTCCCCAGCCCCAGCCCAGGACCAACTGCTGCTCAGAGACACCTCCAGCCCCAGGGTAACAGGATGGGGGCTTCCATCTGTGTCCACACTGGCCAGTGCAGCCTCACTCCAGCTCAGGGCCATTCGGGTCCCTTTGTCCTCTCTTTGTCCTGGGTCTCTTTCAACTGCAAGGAAAATGCTGACCTCCTTCTAGACCCAAGCATGACTTCAGAACTAGACAGAAGTGGCTTTGGAGTTCAAAGGCTAAGAGAAACTTTTGTTTTTCATTTTTGGCGTGTGCTCAAGCAACCCTATTCCACACGCTTTCAAGGCCAGACTGTATTTCGAGGTCCAGCAGAGGGTGACTCAGTAAAAATTGGAGATGTGTCACCTAGCCCTTCTGACACGTGGCCCCTCTTGGGCTGTCTCCAGGGTTCAGTGGCTACAAGTGCCTGTGAAGTTGCTGGACCAAGGAGCGGCTCCCGGGTGTCCCCAGCCCTGCCCAGGGCTCCTGCTGCCTGGGCTGGTGCTGACTGGGCTGGGGAGCGCCAGAGGCAGGAGGCCTGGTCTGGGGCAGCCACTTGCTCCGTTTTCTTAAAGGCTTCAGTGCAAAGCGTCTGATACAATTTGATGGCCCACCCAACCCTGCAGCTTGGAAATTGGGTTTATATTTGATCAGTTCGGCTGGGCCACTGAAGCTTCATGTGTCAACAGGAGCGCTGACTTATCCTCATCAAGCCCCTGTGCCTCTGCCCCCCACCATCTTGAGCCGGGAAGACACACCCCCCTCTGTTTGTCCTTCAAGTCTGACTGCCACCCGCATGGCCAGCATGGCAGTCTCTGGAAACAGTGGCAGTGGCCATGTGAGACACACAGCGTCGCTAAAGCAGAAGTTTAGGAAAAAAATCACTGTTTTTCCTACATTTTGTTTCCACTGGCCAAGCACAGAGCAAGGCTGTGTTAGAATTTGTGAGGCTGCTAGGGAGGGCGTGTCTACAACCCCCTGAGTGTAGGACAGTCCCTAAGTGGTGAGAGTCAGGGCCCTGGTCCAGTGCGTCGTGACAGAGGGGTCCAATGTCCTCATATGGCAGAGAGCAATTGGGGGTTCCTGCCCTGGGGCTCCTGCCTGGGGGTTTCTGCCTGCAGTGAAGGGCTGGACTCAGGAAGAAGAGGTGGAGGAGACGATCTAGAGATAGGGTCATGGCTGCGGAAGATGCTAGAAAGTGCAGTGGCCAGTGAGAAAAGCCTGTGGGGCCATGGGCAGTGGCTTTTGGACAATGATTCTTAACTTTTCGGAACCACACATGTAATTTTATTCTTTACTAGTTGGCATTTTTCATTCTCTGTGGCTCAGTGTTGGTGTGAGAGTGGATTCCTGCCCTGGGCAGAGCCCACAGAGCCCTCCAGGCCTGGTCACACCTGGGGAATGGGAGGTAGGAGTTTCGTCCACCCCTGTGTGGGGTCCTGGGCCACTGGACGGCCGCCTGGGGTTCACGTTCTTGAGCTGGTGCTCTATTCTGCCTCATCTGTGTTCCAGCCTCAGGGCATCTTTGGCTCAGGCCCCCTCTTGCCTTCCCAGCCTTTCCTTGCTGCTTCCTCCCACTCACCCTGTGAGCATCTTCAGTCTCCTGCTTTTTAAAAAAGTTTCCTGACAAGGTCCCCCCAATAACTGCTGCCCGATGTCACCCTTCCGGTACAGGCCAGTTCCCCGAAGAGCCTACCCGCTGCCCCCAGGGGTCTCTGCCCAGCGACCCCTCCCAGTGCCCCGAGCACCTGCCACTGGCAACAAGTCAGGAACGAAAGCCGGAGTGCACCTCTCAGACCCCAGGGGACCCTGGAGAGCCCTGCCTGCTGTGGGGTGACCCATGATGGGGCCCCGGCCTCGGCTCGATGTCCAGGGTGTAACCACTGTCCTGCCTCCAATAGGTCAGTTTCAGCGGAAACTGTCTTGAGCGGAGCCTTCCACAAGGACGGCCAGAAAGGCCTTTCAACTGCTCACAGGGGGTGAGTTGCCCCCTATCTTTCCCAAAGTGCCCACATTCTCCTCCTGCCAGCCCCTTGCTTGCAGCACTGCAGCTTAGGCCTGGCCAGCCCTCGGGTCCCCTGTGTCCCTGCGGCTGCTCAGGCTGCGGGCGGGAGTGGGGCTGTGGGCTGCAGGCTGCCCCATAAGGGCTCTTGGAGGGGGCGTCTTTCCCGTCCTCCTCCCGCCCTCCCATTTTGTTTAGCTTGACCTTGGTCACTGATGACAGGGCTGCCTTCTCTGCCAAACCAATCAATAAGCTAAACAGACAGGAGATGAGTATTTAGAATATGGGAAACCAAACTCAAACACAGATAGGTTATCAGTCTAGCCCAGAACAGACTTCTGAGCAAATATTTCATTAACAAATTTTTCATGGCGACTTGCATGTTAAAAAAAAAAAAGAGAGAGAGAGGGAGAGAGAAACAGAGGTGGTCGGGTGGGGGTTACAGGTCCGGGGCTGGCAGAATCCTCCAAGCGGAGCTGCCTGGGAGGGCCGCTCAGGGAGGTAGAGGCCGGGCATGGGGAGACGCTGGGAGATGAGAGAGTCCTCCAGGAGGGGCGTCCCGGCCCGGACAACCTCCCTGCTCCAAGCCGCCCTCTCCCTGCAGGCCAGGCCCATAGGGAGCCTGCCACCATTCCTGTGACGGCTCCCAGGCCAGGCCTGCAGGCCCTCGGCAGCTGGAGGGGAGCCCTGGCCAGGTGACCAGTGGGGGGTTGGGACAGACAGAGGACGGCTGCTCACTATGCCATAGTCACTCTGAAGGTGCCCCAATGTCCAGCCTTCAGTCCTCACAACAGGCCCATGGCTACAGTAAGCACCACTGCCCACCCGCTGGTGTCCGAAGGAGGGTCAGTTCCATCTCCTGCTCCCAGCAATCCCAGGACTCAATTCTGTGGTTTGAATTCACAGCCGAGGCACCTGAGGCTCAGAAAGGCCCAGCGTCTTGTTCGGGCTTGCACAGCTTAACTGTAGGTCAGACTCAGGGAACAGGCCTCCCACCCCCACACACAGTGTCCTGTTTCTTCTGTTTCCCCAAAAGTTTTAGGAATGCCTTAAAGGGCAGGTCAGGCAAATGTGGAACGGCAGGCACTTTGTTTTGTGGTACTATGAAAATACTGTGTTCTCCACAAATGGAGCCACGGCCTGCAGGGTCATGTCCGAGGCACCCCTGCCCCATATCCCACAGGGCCATGTCTCTGCCGTGCTTGGCTGTTCCCACAGTGTCCCTGACGTTTCCCAATGGCTGCGCCTGTTATGGTGACCTATGACTGCGACCTTGGATGTGGCTGTCTTGATGGTTTAGGGGCATCAGGAACGGCACCAAGACAACCCCTCAGACTTAACCGGTAGGTGCTTTGTGATTTAACACCCAGCAACACGCCAGCCTGTCTCGCTCTCTCCCCTCAGGCCTCTGGGACCAGACAGAGCTGAAATCAGTCAGTTTCATAAGCTACAAAGCTGCCAAGAGTGCAAGTGAAAGGAAGGGGGATGTATCCTTGCTCAGAAGCAGCAGCTCAAGTGACGTTTCTACAGGAGAAGCCTGGAGGAGGCACGTGGAGCAGAGACATGTGAGAAGCTGCGCTTGCTTCTTGGTCCTGAACTGGCGGGGAGCAGACGTGGGTGAGAGACCCATGGGCGGGTGACAGTGGCAGCATTGATCTTGATTTTGATTTTGCTTTTTTCCCTCCAGAACTGCCCAGTCCCTTCTGCCCCTTTCCTGTGGGGCCCCACCAGTTGGTACCCTAGACGTGTGGCAGGCTTTCAAGCCTCAGTGGGTCGGTCTCAGTGGGCCAACCCTGTGTGTCTGGGCATTTACCCATGAGGGGATGGGTGACTTTGGGTGCTTGATATGGAAACTCTATTCTTTATCTTATCTTTGTCGCACACTAATTATATTAAAGTTCCTTTCCATTAAAAGTCTTTTCACTAGAGTATGTTTTGTCTTGATGTGGTGGGTGGCAGAACCTATTTAGAGTGAGCAGGTTTGGGGGTTCTGGGGTGCCCCCTCCCTGCCCTGTAACAGAAGCAGGTCTTTGCCTGTGGACTGGACTCTTACCAGTGGGTGGGTGCCGCCCATTGTACAGATGGACAAACCTGCCCTTCGCGGCCACCACGCCTGTCCCTCCGCTGAGCCGTCTTCCTGCGTCTGCGCGGACTCGGGGTCAAGCTTCTCACAGCTCCGTGTATTTTTTTCTCTTTCATGTTGCTCTCAAATATATTTCTGTCCTGCCAGACCGTCCCCCCTGTTCCCATTTAACCTGAGAAAGTCAAGCCCGCTTTTGATCATCAGTGAAATCTGAAGCAAAGTGCTTCCTCCTAAGCAGATGTTTGGAAACGCTGAGCTGCAGGCTCTCGACTTGTCAAGGAACTTTTCAAATGATGAAAAAGGGGGAAATGTAGGTCAGAAAGCAATAAACTATATTCACATCCACTCTATCCTTCTGGGTAAGGAGCCACCTCTTACTAAAATGAAACAAAAATCCAAATCTAGCCCAAAGCCTTACAGCTTTAAGTACTGAAAGTATTTATTATTTCTAAGCAAGTAATCCCAACACATAATCTCAAGAACATCTCTGCTCTGGGAACCTTTCAGAAGACCCTGAATTTGACGCGATTCCTTTATCCATATGTTTGAAGAGAAGAGGCTGGATGGCAGGTGGGAAATTACAGGTTTATTTTTAATATTTGCAGAAAGTCTTCTTTCTAAAAGCAGTGAGCCTTAAAATGTTTCCCCAATCTTTGCCGCCTCTCTGGTCTTTCTCATTATTATTTACTTAAGTACCAGCTCTGTCCTTCCTAAGGATTGGCCTGTGTGTTTGCAAACATTAAGATTTAGATGGTGGCAGGACCAGGTGGGGGTGGTTTCCTTTATCCTGATGGTCACATCAGCTTCGTTTCAAGAGACAATTTTCCTTCACCAAATAAGTGATAACCAAGTCCTACAAAATCTCCCACCACAGCCTGGTCCCCCAGCCTCTCAGGGTCGTGTGACCCGCGGTGTTGCCCAAGCTCTCTTATCTGGATGCCACTTACTCCGACCAAGAACTGGGTGTCGTGAGCACCCCCTCCTGCAGAGAAGGATCTCCTAAAACATGTGGGATTTTGTGAGTTGAATGAGTTTACCTGTTGGAGGAGACACATTTCAACTTCTAGTGGCAGAGAAATTCAAAACTAGGTCACCTCGTGGTGACAAGTTGTATCTATAATAGGTACTAAAAGGTCTCAGCGATCAGACACATTCTCTGTTTGGGAACCTAAAGGCAACCTACTGTGAAACATTCTTTAATTATTTTGTTACACTCAAAATAAAAATATACCAACTATTTCTATGAACACTGAAGTTTTGATATAAAAGAATGTAGCTGGGTTAAATCCAAGATCTGAGCTGCCACGGACAGGAGGGTGTGGTCTTGGGGGACGCCAGCCTCTGTGCTGTGCTTTTGGGAGGCACAGAAGGCCCCCCCTGGGCTCTCAAGAGTTCCTGGGATTTGCTGTTTCTGGCAGTGGGTGCATTAGGATCCATTCTTTTATGTTAAGATTTGGAGACTTCTGAAATGAGCCTTCTGCTTCCTTTGTATTGCTCAGCAGCGCAGGCCTCATGAGCAGTGCCTGACTTAAGCTTCTTTCTGCAACCTTCTGGTTTAGGGGCGATGTCGTTCCCACTTGGCCGGTGAGGCGCAGAGGCACAGAGCCCTCGAAGGTCGCATTCAGATGTGTATCTGGATGTCAGAGTCCACAGCACAACCCCGCAGCCCTCGGCCTCCGGGCGAGACTTCAGGGCCATCCCCCCCAAGGGAGGCTGCGAGGGGGCAGGTGCCCATGAGTGTCTCTACCTGGGGGTGAATGTGAGATGCGGAGAAGGGGCACCTTTGAGAGAGTGAAAAGAGTAAGAGGGCACAAGGTGGAGTCGGGAGGACAAAGTCCAATTCTCTCTCTCAATCAGGTGGTGGCTCAGAGAACTCCCAAGCACACCGTGGGGGCCACGGGATGATGGTTATGGAGGTCAGGGCCTCGGTTTACAGATGCAGGAAACTGAGACTGAGAGAGCAGACAGGACAAGGACGGGAAGGTGCTGGGATTTCCCAGCTAGTTATGCGAGCCGGTGTGGATTTGATTGTCCTGACCAGGCCAGGCCCTGCCGGGCTGGTGAGAGCAGAAAAGGAGCTGGTTCCCTTCTGCTCCTCTTGGGAGAGACTTGCTGGTGGTTTCTGGTTAGACACAGGAGAGAATTTTCCTCCTACTGTTGACCAGGACTCTTCCCTGTTGATGTACTCTCTGCGAGGAGAAGCACACCCCCTTCTCTGCTCATGTTGCTTTTGGGGAACAGGTCATGCGTGGAGGCTGGAATAGGTTTCCTAGTCACAGTTCCGTTCTTCAGTGCATAGGAGGGGCAGATGAAACCCTCCTGAAATGTGGGAAGAAAGGAACACGGCTGGAGGTGGAAAGTATTCAGATATAAATTAATGCAAACCCAAGGGTCATCTCCATGGGGTCCTGGCAGTAAAAGTGAATCCACAATGTGGATGAACAACAGCAAAAAAAAAAAAAAAAAAAAAAAAAGAAGAAGAAGAAGAAGTAATAAAAAGTAAGAGAGAGGCACACGTGAGGGCTTCAGCAGCAGCATGGAGGTGGCAGGGAGAATTACAGAACAAAGTCCAGAGACTGTAAAAGAGATAAGAAGGCAAAGGTAGCACGCAACAGAGACAGCCCCGCAGGTTCTGAAGAATCATGGGAGCATTTTCCAAGTGTGTCAGGATCACGAGGGCAAGGGAGGAGCCAGGCGGATGTGCCTGTGGTGCAGGTAAGTAAGTTACTGAAGAAAGAGGCAAATGTGGCTGACACGTAAGTTTTTCTTTTGCCTTGGAACTCTCGGGAAGGTGGTAGTACTCCATCTTACCTTTCCGAAGGGAAACCAAAGAAATACTGAAGAATAGCAAGAGCAAGCCACCCCAGGGGATTTTAAATTTGATTAGAAAACAGAATAAAAACAGCAGAGACATCAGCCCACAGCAGGACATATGCAACTATACTTGAAGTGTAAAGCAGGGACCTAAGGAGGAAAATTGGAAAAATGAAAGTTTTGGGGAGGAAAACAATTGTCCCACCTGCTAGTGTCCCATCTCCCCCTTCCCACTTCCTCTTTCCCTTCCACAAACACATATTAAAAACGTCTAGCTAAATGCTAGATGCTACACTGTATTTGGAGAGTTAAGACATTGTCTGCGGTCCCTGCCTCAGTTTATATGTTGGGAGGGTGGAGTTAACCCAAGCAAAAAAACAACCAGTTATTCAACAGAATTGGTTTATTCCAAAACAAGGAAAAAGGAACAGGGAAAGGGTGTCTCTTGGCTATACACAGATGCATGTGCCCAAATCGGAAACCAGACCCACTTGTTTGGGTCTGAAGGGGCTGCAGCCGGTAAAGCTCCTCCCATTCCGCCCGTGGGGGTAAAGCACCACCACTCTGGCTCCAGCCGGCACTGCCAGGCTTCCTGGGGCCTGTGGTTTGCAGAATAGACATGCGTGGTGCGCCTCCGCCTCCAGCCCTCAGCTCTGCAGATTTCTGTGCATCAGTAATCATGGTGGACATGCCCTGGCTGGGGCAGGGTGGGGCGCGGTGGAGGGGGTGTGCGGGACCCAGTGGTTTAGGAAGACCCAGCGGTCAGTCTAAATTGGGTCTGTCAAATTCCACCATCATGGAGGAAGAGAGGGGCCTTCAGGCATGTAGAGTAATCAAGAACCCCCACCCCCAGAGTTTTCAGTTTTATTTTGTTTCATGCAGTTTTAAAGAGTTCCCATCGGGTGAGGTATCAGATGTGTGGGACATTTAGGGGGGCACATGTGGGGCCCAAATGGAACACACCACATGGGCTACTCTTCAGGGCTTGGGGACCAGACTGGAGAGCAGGCAGTATCTGACCTGAGGTTGAGGGTGACTTGTCCACCAGAAAAGGTGGGAGCTGAGCTGAGCAGTGTGTCTCAGGGGGCCCCCAACCCCCCAGAGAGTGAGAACAGCCCCTTGGGAGCAGCAGGGTGCTGAGATGTCTGGAGGAAGGAGGGTCCTGGGGCCTGGGGCATGAAGGTGGGCCCTGGCATTACCCAGTCCCATTGTGACACGTGAGGTGGTAGGGCTGGGATAAGACATGTGGGGAGGGACAGAGGCCCGCACGGGCAGTGAACGTGAGAGCAGGGCTCTCAGACAGGGGCAGATCAACCTGTGATGTCTTTGGCTTCAGGATCTGGAGCAATCAAAGGAATCAAACATGACTCTGACTTGCATCGACTGACAGCAGAGGTCGACAGATCGGTGATTCCTGTGCCACCTCCTGAGCTGTGTTCCCCACCCGGCTCTCCTTTCTGCTGCTGTCCCCTGAACTTAACCTCGGCAGAGTTTCTGTATTGCTTCAGCTCCACACACTGAGAAACAACCTGTGTCCCGCGTGTCACTCAGCTGCATGCCCAGGTGATGCTGCGGTGGGTGGGGCAGGTGGGAGCCTGCGAGAACCCCTCCCCGCAGTACAAAGTCAGGGTTCAAGGGACCCCTTGTCCATTTCTCCTCAGACTGTCCTGGTGGGTACCAGGCACCAAAGGCTATTTTTCTCAGAAAGAAATTGGCGATCAGCAGTTACAGGGATCATTACCGACCCAAAGGAAAGTCACTACCACTTTTCAATTCCAACAGAAACTAATGACTTCATTGCTTTAAAAATTTCTCCTCTATTCTGGGATTTTTAAACTGCTCCCTGGCATTGGAGTCATTTTGTTACAATAAAGCTCTCCACTTTCATTTGCAAAACAATAATTATATGTAAATTCGCCAGAGATGTGGACGACCTGTAAATGCCTATTTTTCTGCCACATCCCTCAAAAATGAGTACCTTGGGCTGTCTTTGGATCATTCTAGTTTTTTAAAGAAGAAAATGACAGTGAAAAGGGAAGTAGCTTATCTGACTTCAGGTGAGCTATCTCCTCCGGTTTCTGTTTACACTGATAATCCTCCGCCAATTGAAGCATTTAACTTATTTCTTTAAGGTCAGGTAGCAAAGAAGTCAGTTCAAGTTGGGGAGTCAGGGACAGTTTCTCATGGGAAATCTACCTTGTGCCTACAGCAGGTGTGTGTCTTGTCCTGGGGAACACACTGTATCAGGGCGGAGGCCTGTGCCCTGGGGGAGCAGGGTCCAGGCTCAGCCGGTCACGGGAAGTCCCGGGGCCACCCTCTGCCTGAGGTCAGTCTATTTTCAAAAGGTTGACCACGCGAGGACAGGCCTCCTTAACCCACTGAGTTGGAGTGGGAGGAGAACCAGGAAGGGGCTGACATTTAACTGTACTCCCATATCTCAGGGAATGTGAAAAATGCCAAGTGCCACATTTAGAAGCCTTGGGGGCTTTTGAGGCCAGTGAGCTGATTTTGGACCCCCCCCCCCCCACCAGAGCCTCTGGCACCTGTCTGGAATGCGGAAGAGAAGAAGGTGTGTGCTTCCCAGGAGGGACCCTGGATGGCCAATTTTGTTTTTCTAAAATCAAAACCAGCCATGTCTCATTGACATTTGTAATTTACCATGCACTTATTGAGTGCCTTCTGTATGCACTGCTAACCAGCAAACGTTGGGAAGATTCTAGGTGGCTCGTTTGGAGACGGACGCAAGTGTGAGTAACTCAGAAGTGCTGAAGGCTGGAGTAGAGGGTGTGATGGGAGAACGGATGGAAGACCCTGCCCCCATGGTTTATTTCGTCTACTCACGCCTGCGCTCCCACACTCTGACCACAGAACAGTCATGGAGTAGACAGGGGCAGCAGCAGCCCCGTCCTCCCCAGTCTCCACCACAGGCAACTAGGGCCTAGGTTATGGTCATGTGGCCAAACAGAATAGCTGCTGGTCCTGTACCTGCCGCCAAGGTCCAGGTGTGGCCACGGTCCCATACTCAGGCCCAGGCGCAAGCGTAGCCTCCCTGCTCCTCTGTCTCAGCTGGATATGTTAGGGGGAAAAGGATGTCCCAAAGCAAATTCCATATAGGCTTTGTGGACTCTACCCCCACCCCAGGCCAAAGCCAAAGACACTGGGAACTCCAAATCCCATCACCACCAAAGGGAAGGTGGCTGGGACCTGAGGGTGGGGTTAAGCAGCCAGGTGGATACAAAAGGCAGACACGTGGGCTTTGGGGCTCTCTCTCCATTTTTGGGCTCTCGGCCAGCTCGCAGCGTCCGGCCAGCTCTGAGAGTGACTTTGGGTTTTCAGGTCGTCGGATCGGGTAGGACGCATTAAAGACTTTATTTCCCTATTTTCTCCCTGAGTTGTACATTTTCCTTATTTTTTTTTCTCTTGTAAATAAACCTTTTATTAACCCTTTTGCGTGTGTCTGTAGTAGAGTATTCATAAGTCCCTTTAAAGCGCGCGGGTGAGGACCCACAGCCAGGAACCCGTTTAATATCGGGGTTGCCAAAGAACACAGAAACATCAATTCCAAAGAACACCTGCACCCCTATGTGTATAGCAGCACTGTTTACAATAGCTAAGCTTTGGAAACAGCCCAAATGCCCAAAAATAGATGACTGGATCAAGAAGATGTGGTACATATATACCACGGAATATTACTCAGCATTCAAAAAAGATAAACACATGCAATTTGCAGCAACATGGATGACGCTGGAAGGGATCATGCTCAGTGAAATAAGCCAAAAAGAAAAAGAAAAATACCGGATGGTCTCACTCATAGCAGGGATCTAGAAAACTTAAATAAGGGACCAGGAAAATGAATAACTATAAGAAAGTGAAAATCAAAATCAACAAAAACTATGAACCAGAGACACTTTTTGGGGGGTGGGGGGCGGGAGGGGAGGGATTGGGGTCAGAATGGGGGGATTGCAATTGTATGGGGAATATAAAAATAAAATTTATTAATTAAAAAAAAAAAAAAGAAAGAAAGAAAATACCAAAATCAACAAACAACTATGAACCAGAGACACTCTATGGGGGGCGGGGAAAGGAGGGGTTGGGGTCAAAATAAGGGGGTTGTAATTGTATGGGGAATATAAAAATAAAATTTAAATAAATTAAAAAAAAATAATATCGGGGTTGCTCTATAACAGATACAGTGCTCGTTGTGAGGAAATTCTGCGTGCTCAAGTCCCTACGGCTACTGGCTGGTTTTGTCCCTGCTTCTAGGCCACCTCCTCCCACCGCCCAGCAGCAGGAGTCCCTTCTCAGTCACCCAGCCTTTATGGATCTACAAGAGAGTCAAGCACCAAGCGGACATGATCAGGGCGTGTGAACAGGAGGAGCCTGGCTGTGTCCAAGGGAGGAAAGCAGGGGCCGGAGTCAGGAGGCTGGTGTGATGCACACACACAGGGCACACGCAGCCAGCCTGACTGCTCTGGACATCAGCGCCTGGCACGCCTCCTTGTCCTGCCTCTAGGGCCTCCCTCAGGGCGAGTGGCTTTACAGAACAGTGACCTCACTTTTAGAAGATGGGTGGCTGCCTCCCCGTGTCACCCACCCAGCTGAGGGCAGACTCACAGCCATACAAGCCCCCAGGGCAGAGAGTCCAGATCAGGAGGGAACTGAGGGGAGGAATTCAGGCCCTGTGCGCTTGTCACCTAGGGAGCACGTGACAGCACGAGCACACCCATCAGGCCTGTTTCTGAGAGAGGATCCTGAGGGTGAAGCCAGAGGGAAGGGACAGAGCATCATCACTTAGTACTCCCTGTTGGGCTCACGGGAGGCGGGCAGCCTCTGGGGGTGGTTCACTCCCTAACATCCCGTAGCCGGTGCTTTGCAGCTTGCCCTCATTTATGAAGCGTGAATAGGCTTAAATAAGGTTAAACATATGGTTCTTTAGTTCATTCAATGAAATATTATGTGGCCAGTATGAAGAGTGAGCAGGAATACCTACAGGCATCAAGACAGGCAGGTATCCATTATATTAAGTGAAAAAACGTTCAAGGAAGCATCTATATTGTGAGCCACTTTACCTAATACCTTCTCTCTGTTACCATGTGCATCTGCTCGGTAACATCAGCTCACATTATGCAGAAGCTCCAGAGGTGGCTCAAAGCGTGATCTGATAGGACAGCGTGTTCTGCACACACTTTCGGGTGCTCGTGCATCCACAGCGATGACAAGCTCACGGTCCAGGGGGAGGGGCAGTGGCTTTCCGAGGCATTCCCACCCTCTCAAAACCCGGAAAGATGTCATTGATCCCAGGTTTCGGGTCACAAGACTGAGACCTCTACAGAGCACCAGGTGGTTTTCCTGGTACTCTCGCTCATTTCCCCAGAGTCCTTGGGTGACCACAGCTTCTCTCCTTCCACACCCTCAGGTCCTGGTGAGGAGCCCATCCCCAAGCCCAGTGGAATAAATGCACACACACCCCCATGCACACAACCACGTCTATGTGTGCAAACCCACGTGCACCCACCACCGCGTACACCCCACTAGTATACTGCACACATGTGCACACTCAGGCATGCATGCACATGTGCATGCATAAACCCCATACACACCTGTTGCAGGATCATGCCCACACACTCAGGCACACACACATGCACTGTGCACACACACACAGGCACAAACACATGCTCATGGGCACACATGTAACCATTTACTTATCAGGAAAATTCTCCCCCTCCCCCTCCCTTTCTCTCTGCTATAACTTCGCAGAACATTTTATTTTTGTCAGTATTTCACTCAGTATTCTCACTGCTAAGACCCTTCCAGAAGCCCTGGAGTCAGGAGTCAGTCCCTGGAGGCTGGGGGCCTCCAGGCAAGCCCACGACCTGTCCCTGACACACCTCCTCTGCTAGGCCACCTCCAGATAGAACAAGGCAGGAGCCCTCTGACCCTGCAGACAAGGGAGATAGCAGGGCTGGAGAGCAGACCACACCAACTCCATCTTGTGCCTGCAACTCCAGCTTACTGAACTTTTAACTTTAAAAAACAAACAAACAACAGAAACAGTGTACTGACTGGCAAGAACCAGTTTCCAGCTAGATTCAGCCTCTCCCAGAACTCTGTGGAGATCATTTCTTTCTCTTTTTCTTTCTCCATAGAAACCAAGGCCAGACTGACTAGAAACCAATGAGCTCTGAGGACTCCCTTCTACAACCAATCCTAGCTGCTGGTCAGCTCTGTCCCCACCCTAGACAAAGACCTCACAGTTTGGGTTGATACTGGAGTTGGTGCCCTCAATTTGCAAATTGAAGTAAGACATCCCCCCCTGCTCAATGCTATTGTTTGATCTTAGCCTCCATGTGCTTTTCTCGGTAAACACTTTTCTCCTCTGCACCCTGGATCTGGACGATTTTCTTGCTGCCTCTGCTAAGGTAGCCTCGTGCAGAACCAGGAAGCAGGGACATTTTCTAAGAACTGGCTCATGTGCCTCCTCCCGTAACATATGGGGATTTTTCTTTGGCGAGCTTGCTCACCCAGGTGAGCAGCTGGTGTTGTTGCCCTTATGAATGAGCAGCAATAACTCTGAGTGTGAGCTTAAGGAGACAGCTTAACTACTTTGCCGCAAGAGTCGGTTTGTTTGGGTTTTTCCTTAGCACGAAACACCCCTGGATTTATTTCTCCTGCTTTTGTGTACTTGGCAATCATGGAAGTTGGCATTCACTTAGAAAAGACTTTTGGCAACTCCAGAGATTGTAACTCAATGATATATATATATATAGGCTGGCAAAATGCACAGGAAAACCAACTTTTACAAAATATAAGTAAAAGTGCAAGCATAATATGTATCAAATATCTTAAAATAGGTCTGTTCTTACCCCAGGATTTCCATCATGAGGGGATTATCCCACATGTAACACTGGATACACAGTGAAAATACGTATTTTGAGGGCGGTTTCTTGAAAGTATTATTTGTAATCATGAAAAGAAGAATGACCCCATTGTCCTATATAAAGGGTTGGTGAAAACATAAAGATGTACCCAAGTAATAAAATTAAGGCAGTTATTTAAGATGATGGGGTACACTCACACACAGGTGCCAACACCCTCATGGGGAGATTGAGAAACTGGGTGATGTGTGGTGAAATTGTTAGGGGGAAAGGATGTCCTGAGCAAACTCTATGCAGGTTTTGTGGACTCCACCCTCACTCTAGACCGGAGCCTTCAAGACACTGGGAACTACAAATCCCATGATCACCAAAGAGAGGGTTGTGAGGACCTGAGGGTGGAGTTAAGTAGCCATGTTTTTTTGTTTGGGTATATAATTAGCCATGTGGCTGGGGTCACTCTCTTGGCCCCACGGTGCTTGGCCTTTAGCCAGCTCTCCAGGTCAGCAGAGTGGGTAGGACTCATTTACAAATTTATCTCCCTCTTTTTCTCCCTGAGTTATTCATTTCCTCATTTCCCCTTTCCCTTGTAAATAAACTTTTTATTGACATTTTGTGTGTGCCTGCAGTTTAGCATTAATAAGTTTCCTTGAAGCGCGCGGGTAAGGATCCACAGTCAGGCAACTTGTTTCATATTGGGGTTGCTCTGTAACAACATCTAATTTTGTTTTAAAAACCATGTTTATCATTTCTCTGTGATGGCCGAAAGGTTCTGGAACAAAATGTGAACACTGGCTTGCCTGGGTGATGATACAGGATACACAGGTATAAATGTATTCATGCATATTTATATCCCCAATTTTCCAAAATGACTATGTTATTATTGTGCTTAAGAAAACAACTTGTATTTTTTTCTTTAAAAATAGAATTGGGCCTCCCCTGGTGGTGCAGTGGTTGAGCGCTGGGCTGCAAAGCTGCCCACAGCCTATGCAGCGCCGGTTCAATCCCCTGCCGACAGCGAGGATCCCACATGATGCGCAGACCTCTCCTGCTGCGCCCGCTGCTCCCCTCAGCAGTGTACTTTGTCAGTCTGCCTGTTTTGTTCCCCACTCTGGCTCTGGTGAATTCTCTCACCCTCTCGCACTTCTGACTGTACCCAGTGCTTGTATAAATAAATAAATAAATCTTTTTTAAAAAAATGGCTAAAATTTAAAAAAAAAAAAAAAAAAGAACTATGAGAGAGTATATTTTTCCCCCACACAGATCAAACATATAATCACAAAAGATTTCCCACCTGTGCTGAGAATGCTGAGGCGGGTGTGTCATTAGCAAAATAGTTAATGACCATCCTGGGAGTGAGTCTCAGGACTTTCTGTCATTTTTAAACCGTTTTCTAGCCCTGGGTCTCTGTTTTGTCATCATCCCTCTTTCTCCTTTCATGTCTGTGCAGCAGAATATGCAGGGTCGCAGGGAAAGATACGCCCTGTGTGGTCAGTGCTGAGACACTGTCTGTGGATCACGGGAGCCATGTGGGCAGGCATGGGGCAGAGGCCTGCTCCTCTCACGCGGTCGGCGCAGCGGGCACCAGGGAGGAATGGCAGGGCTGCAAATCCTGAGGGACAGACATCAGTGTGGAGAGGCACGGGTGGTGGAAAAGGGGGTCCTGGACATGGCCTGGAGGCCACCAGGTCCAGGCAGAGGCAGCAGCGAGGGGCCCACTGACGTGGAGTGTCCAGCACAGAGGGGCTCCGAGGACTAGGGCTTTTCAGCACTGAACCCCAACAGTCCTTGGCAAAACGGGAAGACAGATGAGCCAATTCAGGAATCACATCATCCAGACCTGCTAGAGAGAGAAGACGGCGGCCTGGGAGGGCTAGACCACCTCGACTGCCAGAAAGGCTAAGGCCTCCAGCAGGGCCTCCCCCATCTCTCTCACACCTGCCACAGCTCTCACACTTTTGTCTCTTGAAGTGGTTTCTCCCTCTTCTAAAACACACCAGTGTCGCGTCCCCAGTGAGCAGGCCTCCACGGTCAATGGGAAGCGTCTCCCCATAGGGGCCAGCTCTGAGCCCTGTGTTCACACCTACTCCTCTGGATGGAGATGACTGGCTGAGAGGCAAGGTGGGTTCATGCTGCTGGGGAGCAGAGCAGAGCTCCCAGCTGGCCTCCACCCGGGCCCTGCTGTGCACCGCGGGTGCCGAATTTCAGGCTGAAGGATGTGGCAGCACACCCTCAGCATGGGTCTGCGGGCCTTGGCCAATGACTTCTCTGGCTGAGTCGAGTCCAGGGCACAGGAAGGTGACCCCTGGGTGACAGCTGTGCAAGGCCAGGTAGATCCCCAAGGACCAGGTGCTGAGACCTCCCCTCGAGGGGGCTCTGCCTTTCCCGGGAACCCTGCTTTCCTGGCCTCTCATCCTCTCCTTTCTGCCCCTCCCCACCACCCCAGCAGTGTCAGAAGGGGGCTTTACACTGACGTCCTCCTGCCTCCAAAGGAATCCTGGTGATCTGCTCGCCTAAAGGTGAAGGAGAGTGTCCCTGTGCCCTGGGTCGCAGCCATTCTGCCAGGGGTGGTTTGACAAGCTGGGCTCCGCATCTCCCCTGCTGTCCCCTGCATCTCCCCGGGGGTGGTCGGGCAGTGCCCTGCAGAGGGCTAGAGCCAGTCCCATCATGTGCAGTGCCCTGTCTGAGCTGTCACCTTGGGGAACCCACGCTGTGCCCACCGCACCTTGGAAGCTATGGAGGACAGGATGCTTAGGGTAAGTGTCATCGTGTTACCGTGACCCTGTTCATTTAGAGACACCTCAGATTCCTAACCTCTGCCTACCCCAGCCACACTGTCAAATATTTAATGAAGAACAAAAATTTGACAACAGTGAAATATAATGCTAAAGGAAGTCCTTAAAGTATCTAGATATATAACTATCAGGATTATCTGTATTAGAAAACAGCATGACAGCAGAGACCCCCTCAGGCCAGAACAGAGGCCCACCCAGGGCTGGACAGACCCATGAAGGGTACAGCCGCTTGCCCAGAGTCCAGCTCCCTCAACACCATGGGCTCTGCTGGGCTTTGTTGTCCAAGTGAAAGTTGGTCCATGGCTAAGTCCCATGGTTCATTGGAACAGCTGGCTGTTCTGCCTTTAATGACCATAGAAAACTAAATTTGAGGAGTTTGACTTGATGAGAAATGGGTCCTTGGATATGGCTGAGTCAGTCCTCCTTGCCGTGCTGCTTGCAGTTTAGAAACCCGCCGAGGGAGAACGCAGAGGGATGGCGGGAAGATGGGCCTGAGTCAAAAACTAAGTCCAGTTATGACCCTTAGCCTTGAAGGGGATGCTTAGCCCTCTGGCCAGAGAGGACTGAACTCCATCATGAAAGGGGTGCTGAGACTTGGGGGCCGCTGCGTGGTTCATGGGGGTGGTGGGAGGGCCCTGAGTCGGCAGCCTGGGTTTGCACACCGGTTCTACCTCCTATGGCTTTGAATCTCTTGCCTTGGGCCTCCCTGGTGGCACAAGGGCTTAAGTCTCAGCACTATGAAGCTATTCGCAGCCACTGAAGCATGAGTTCAATCCCCAGCCAGGGAGCTGACCTCTCCTGCTTCCCACTGCTCCCCTCAGCAGTGGATTTCAGTAGATCGGCCTGTTCTGCTCCCCACTCTGTCCCTGGTGAATCCTCTCACCCTCTGTACCTCTGGCCTGCACCCAGTTCTTATATGCGCAAATAAAAAAAATCTTTAAAATAAATAAATAAATAAATATCTTGTCTTGTCCAAGCCTCACTTTCTGCGAAGTGGAGCTGCAATAAAACCCAAGATGGCACACACAGTCCCCCTAGTGCCCACCTGGCCCTCTCGAGTATCTGACCCCTGCCAGGCTACCAGGCAGACCAGGTGGACAGCAGGCTGGTCTGTCTGGATCTTCCCAGACTCTGCGGATGGTAGGACAGCAGACGTCATCACCCCAAGTGTGCAAAGAGGACACCGAAGCCCGAGGAGGTTCAAGGCCAGATCGCACGGCTGGCTGAAGCAAGAGTAACCATGAGCCACGTGGGCACAGGACATAGCACCTTGCCTGCCACCTGCTGCCAGGCTGTGCTGCAAGGGAACAGCATCCTGCCTCCTTCCCAGCCTCCGCTGTCCCTCCTGAAGTGACCAGGAGAGAGAGATGCACCTGGCCTCACAGGCTCACCACCTTGAGCCGCTGTGACCACTTGGGAGCGGCTGTCCCCGGTTGGTGGCCTGCCTAGCTGCGCCGGGGATGTGTCTCTGTTTTCAGCTGCTGTGTCCTGGGTTGGACCAGGTGGGGTCGGCTCAGGTGAGGGGGGAGGCCAGTGAGTGTGACTGTTGGCAGTGTTCCTCTTGGGGCAGCTGCAGAGGAAGGACCCGGGAAGAACAGGGCCTGGACACTGGTGGCAAAGGACCAGGGATGTGCTGGGGGTTAGTTCTGCTTGCAGGGCCCTGGTATTCTCGTGGGGGGATAGCACACTCGTGGCAGGAAGGATCTTGGCCTTGCCAGTTTCTGTCCTTTCTCCCTTGGCTGGCAGGCGACTCCGCGCCCAGGGCCTGGTTTGTGTCCAGCGTCCTCCTGAGTCTCCCTCAGCGTCACCTCAGATCGAAATGACAATTGGAAGCCACACTATTTAAAGGGACACTGCATTAGAAGGATCTGCCCACGTGGGGGGACATCTTTCGGGTGCTTGCAGACAGGTGGACGGGGCCGGGGGCAGGAGGGGCAGAAAGGAGGCCTGTAGGAGAAGTAACACAGGGTCAGATTCGGGGGAAGCTAGACCCCACTGCCCTCAGTCAAAAGGGTAGAGGGAAACAGAGGCCGGCGACCAGGAGGTTACTCTGGGTGGTGGTGGCAGCCAAAGTGGGGTCCTTAAAGTCGGGGCAGAAATGGGCCCATCTATCTCCAAAGGCGATCTCAGCACTCAGCGCAGCCTCAAGCACTCTCAGTGCCTTCCCGCCAACACCCCCTCATCTCATGCCCCCCGGGGACCTGGGCCCACACACCTAAGCCCTTTCTTCTCCACCTCACAGATAAGAGTTGCTACAGGGTATTTGAGGAGTAACACCAAGCCACAGGCCCCCACCAAGTGCTGGGCGCAAAGACCACCCAGGACTCTCCCCGGGACTTGAGGAGATGGGGACCCACAGGTGGAGGGGCTGGCTGTGCAGGGGCTAAGGGGAGGGGGCTTGGTGTGGGGGACTGAGGCCTCGCCAGCAGCGGCAGAGTATGGGATGCCGACTTTTGACATTGGTAAGGAGAATGTCATTCCAGAAAGAGACACGTGTGCACAGCTGTGGGGGGCCCCAGCCCAGGTGTCATTAGAACATGTATGTGCCCCCATACACCAGGAAGAGAAGCCGGAGGGGGCAAGAGAGGGAGTGGGGGCAAGGTCACTGGTGATGTCAGGTTTCGTTGGTCCGAACTTTATCTGAACACTCAGCCTTGGAGATGAACATGATGTTGGAACATATGTTCTAGAAAGGTCACCCCAGGGGCGATATCAGGACATATTGGAGATAGACAAGATTGGATGACTGCATCCTGAGGTGTGGAGAGCTACTCTAAGGGAGCTATGGGCCAAGGAGAGATGTTTATCCAGAACATTTGGGAGCCAGGTGACATAGGGAGATTGGTTTCCTGCATGCTAAGAACGCGTCCTCTTCCCTTGAACCCTTTGAACTTCTGGGCCTGGCTGTGGGGTAAATGCTTGGTCTCAGAATTCCTACAGATTTCACTTACAGGAGTCGCTTTGGTCTGAACTCTTAGCCAAGCCCATCCTCCAAGCTGACAGGCTCGTCTCTTTCCTTCAGCACAATGAGAACCCGGGTGGTCTCTTGGAGAAGCCATGGAAACTGATGTTGTTGAGAATGTCGGACTGTGTGTTCCCCACACAGTGACCCAGGGACTCTGGTGCGACTCCACTTTCCCTGGCTGATGGAAAGTCCCAGCACGTTTGTTTATGGGAAATAGCACAGAGTCCCCCGCTGGGCCTCTGGTCTGTGGGTACCAGTTAGCATGTGTGGCCCACCTGCTGCCAGCCCTTCCAAGATGCTGAGGCCTGGTCATGGAGACCTCGGGGCAGGAGAGGGTCTCGGCGTGGAGCTCGGCCACTCTCCGTATGGCTCTGTCTCTGCCCGAGCATAGCCCAGGTTTCCTGGAGGTTCTTGTGCTCCTGGCCCTGGCCTCCCAAGCTCTTCGGAATCTGGTGGAAGACAGGTATCTGCTTGGCCTGGTCCTTCCTGCCTGGTGACTCAGTGTGGCGTCACCCTGGAGTGGTGGGGCAGGGGTTGGTGGGGGGGGGTGGGGACAGTAGTCCTTGACCTGGAAAAAAATCAATTATGACCAGCTGCTTCTTGGGGAGTTTTTCTCCCTGAGATCTTGCAAGCTTAGGTGACATGTCTGTCTAGTTCTTTCTCTGAAATTCTATTTGCCTCCATCCTGCCCCACATTGTGCTCTCAGTCTTCATGCAGAGTCTCCGATGCTCCTATGATGTTCCCAGACGCCATCGGGCTCCACAGGCCACTGTGGGCCTGCAGCCCAATTAGCCCAGTACCCAGGGCCTCATGGGATATGTCACCTCAGCACCAGTCTAGAGGGCCCATTCTAATTTGGGGTACAGGAGGCTACTGTACCCCAGAATTATACACAGCAGTTCCCCCCATTATGATGTTATTCAACTACCAACCATGGGACTCAGTCCCCGGGGGCTCCTGCTTTGATGGCATTCGGGTGGAAGGATGAGCTCTCAGGTTCCCGGCCCCAGGCTTGGTGGATAGGAATGTCCAGAACTGAGATTGGAAGCTGTGGAAAAAATGCCGTAGGGGCTGGCCCGAGGTCACGAGGGAATGGGAGGGAGTGCAGGCGGGGGGCTGCCCTCCTGCCACGGCGCCAGCCCTCCCACACACAGTCCTGACTCGGTGGCACTGTCCTGCATGGGGACCACAGGAAACTGGGCAGTAGGTGCGCGGCCACCCGCAGGTCAGTCCTCATGGGCAGGCAGGTGCGGCCCAGGTGCAGGTGTTTGCAAACACAGCCATGGCCGGGAGGCGGCCCCTCCATTGTTCTACTCCGCTCCTCCTGCAGGATAATCTGCCCTCTGAGAGCGAGGAGACTTTGATTGGGAAGGAGCCTGCCTTCCTGGCTTTGATCTCTCCCAAACCAGGCCTCCATGGTCTCCCAGGAGAACACGTCACACTGAAAGGCTGGAGCTAGCTGTCTCCTTCCCTCACCTATTGGCTGAGCTTGTCCTTCTGGAAAAGGGGCCCCTGGCCGGGACAGTGAGTGGACACAGCTACGGGGGCAGGGGGGTGGCGGTGTGGGGGGGCAGGGGTGAAGGAGCTAGGGGGCTGCTGGCAGCCCAGTGGGAAACTGACAGTCCCTGTGGCCTAGAGGAGCTGGGGGCCTGAGCCGGGACTGGGACTCAAAGTAACAGAAACCAGAAGCTGCCTGCTGCCCGCTGAGCACTGGCATGCCGCTGAGGCCGCAAGGCCGCTGGGAGGTAGACTGGGCTGATAATGTCAGAGGACAAAACGGAACCCTGGAGCAAGTCACCTGAGCAATTTCGGATTGGGTAGATCCCAGTTGTCACACACACATTGGGCTCCTTAGCCCATACCCTATTAGCCATCCAAAGGCCCTTGTGGTAGGACCCGAGGGCGAGGGGAGTGCACAGGCTTCCAGGGGACCTGAGAGCAGAAGCGAATTCTGATTGTGTCCCCCACCCCCATGTATTAGCAGCTGGAGTCTTGAACAGCCTGCCACACGCTTATGTAATAAACCTCTCTGCCCGCCTCGTAGGGAATATCGAATAAGGTGCGTTATTTGAGATTCCTTTGTAAATTGTTCAGCACCGTGAGCAAGTGAGTAGTTCTTTACCTTCATCATTTTAATTTCTGGGCTCTCATCTGAGTGGGCCTGGGATGGAAGGGGCCGGGCAGCCCTGCAGGTTGTCTTCAAGGTCAGAAGCATCAGCCTCCTCGCTGGACATCCCTGGTTTTCTGCCTGGGCCCTTGCTCTGTGGTCCTGTGCTTGCCCCGGGATGCAGGGCACCAGCGGCCCCTGGCTGTTAATGAGAAATCCATTTCCCGGGGCCCCCAGGGCCAGGAGACTGTCCAGGAAATGCAAGTTCTGGGAAAATCCATTTCACTCCCCACCCTGCCGCCCCCTCCCCAGCCCCCTCACCCACCCTCAGCTGTGGAAAACTGCAGGCTGGAGTCCCCCTGCGCCGGGATTGGATGGGCCCAGTGAACAGATCTATAAACAAAAGTGATTTTCCTCCAGCCCGAGCTGCTCCTCCTGTCCCACCTGCAGATTTCCAGCCCTGCCCGCCACCCTCCAGGGACCTTGGCTGGCCCTCCCAGCTTCCTGTTGCAGTGATTTCTTTGGTGGTGGCCAGGGGAGGGGGCCTCCCAGAAACCAAACACTGGCCCAGGGCAGAGGCTGAAGCTCCCTCCCATGCCTGGGAAAGCTGGCTGTGAGGGGAGTCCTCAAAGCTGGAGTTACCTGGGGCTCCTTGCAGTGGCGGACTGTAGCCAGATTGGGGGCCTGGGGCTCAAGCCCCTGTGTGTGGGGTCCCAGGATGGCACACATGAGGAGTCCCCTGTTGTATCTATCACCTGCTTCATGCTCTGCCTGCTTACTGCTGCCTCTAACACCCTGAAGTTTGTCCTAGCCTCCAACACACCCTGATGTTTATAAACGTTTTTTCACTTAGCATTTCAAAAGGCCTCAAGTCTATGATCTCATCCAATTGGATCACATCCTGATTCTCATAGCCCCCCCGGGGGTGGGGGGGGCTTTTGTTATGATTATTATTTAAATTATTATTCCTGGTTACCTTTGAGGCATCCAGGCCCAGGGAGGTTCAATGACTTGTTAAAGTCACATCAGTAGTCACAGAAGAGCTGGGCTTCTAAGGGGACTTTGTGCCTCTCCTCCTGGGGCTTCTGGGCAGCCTGTGCTGGGTTTCCGTGGTCACTAGCTTGACCGCCTAGGGATGCCTCGGGGGAGCTACCACACACCAGCCCCCACCCCAGGTTTCTTTGGCTAGCCCAGAATGTCAGTTGTCACCCCTGTAGGCTTCAATGCCCCAGTTTACCCTGAGGCGCCATCTGCAAAGTCCTCAGCGATGGTGTAGGAAAGATGAGGCCAGCAGGCTGCGGGCAGTCCTGGGCTTGCTGGGGTGGCAGGGAGGATGCATGTCCCAGCCGCTGAGATCTCTAAATGTGTGGAATGGAAGCACAGAGTCTGGGCTCTGCTGGAGGGCCATTGAGGATGAAGCTGGCAGTCTTTGCTCCAAGCCTGTATTCCCCCAACCTGAAACCAGTGGAGCTGCTGCCCCAGGCTGCTGAGGAGGGCTCTGTCCTATGTCCAAAGTGGAGACTTGGGCCTCCCTGGTGCTGCAAGGGGTTAGGACATAGCACTATGAGGCTATCCGCAGCCACTGCAGCACGAGTACAATCCCCAGCCAGGGAGCTACCCACACTGCACAGCAGACCTCTCCTGTCTCCCCACTGCTCCCCTCAGCAGAGTATTTCAGTTAGTCTGCCTGTTCTGCTCCCCACTCTGTCTCTGATGAGTCCTCTCAACACCCACACCTCTGGCCTGTATTCCAGTTCTTGAATGCATAAATAAATCTTTTTTAAAAAAAGGTGGAGACTTGACTAATTGACACCCCTCCCCACCTGAAACCCTCCTTTTTACTTCTTGCTTCTACACCTCCTTATAGGGCCCCTCACCTGTTGCCCCTGAATTAAGATGTCACTATGGTATGCTGAGGTCTGCTGCTCCTTCTAGAAGAATGTGGCTTGGGGGAGGTGGGGCTTAGCCAGCTCTAGGCTTATTTTGTCCACTGTCTGAGTCTTCAATCTCAGGGTAAGGTCACCCCTCCTTGCCTGTCAGGGCCAGGCTTCCCCTTTCTGACCTCGACACCCGGGATCCCTAAACATTGGGTAAACATCCCTCCCTGGTTTATTCCATTGTTCTTTAGAAATTAAAGAAATACTGTGAACCTATTAGTTACTAAATTTTGGTCTTTTCTCCTGCTAATTTGTCTGATGTTAATTTGTTTGTCCTGCCTTAGAAGAACCCAGATTGGGTGGGAAATTCCCCCTGTCCCAAGGACACAGCCATCTCCAGGCGAGAGAAGGTATGCCTGGGGGAGAGGTGACTTTACCTGAAACCACCTTTTCTTTGGCTAATAATCCTGTCCCACCCCCTTTCTGTCTATAAAACCCTCCATTCCTTGGGCACCCAGCAGTGTCTGGAGGAGGCTGCCCAATTTAGGAATCATTCACCGAAGCCAGTGTCATCTCTAAATTCATGAGTTTTGCTTTTTAAGAGAGGGTGGTAAGACAAAGAGGCGAGGGAGGCAGAGAAGACCAGGGAGCACACGGCACCTTCAGCCTTCCCCAGACTCAGAGACCGCAGGCGGGCTCAGCTCAGAAGACCTGGGGCTGGCAGCCACCTGCCACCGTCTGCTCTGGCCCCCACGGGGGCTGGGGTGCTCGGGTTCCTGGCTGCCTCCATCTGAGAAGCAGCTCCTGAGCTGGAGCCTGAGGTCAGCGCCGTTCAGCGGTTCCTGTGTCCCTGCCCACGCACCCGGTAAGCCCCACTCAGAGGGTTTGGGAATGCCTGTGCAACAGGGTGGTCCCCAGGAAAGGGGGAGGTTCCCTGCCCCACCCAAGGGAGGGTGGAGCTGAGCAGGAAGAGGAGAAGCTGCAGAGGAGACTGAGGAAGGAAGCAGGATGGAGGAAGGAGACCTGGAAGAGGCGCATGGAGCCTAGAGACACGTAAAGAAATTGTGCTTGTCTTTTGGTCGTGGACTGGGTGACACAGATGTGGGTGAGACCCGTGGGGAGGTGACAATGGCAGCTTTTATCTTGATGTTGATTTTGCTCTTTTCCTTCCGGGCTTGTCCGGTTGTTTGTGACCCTTTTCTGTGGGTCCCCACTGGAAGATGTTTTAGACTTGTAGCAGGCTTTGGGGCCTTGTTCTGGGCCGATCCCATATGGATGGACTTTTACCCACGAGGGGATGGTAACTTTGGGTGCTTCATTTAGAAACTAGACTCTTTGCCTTACCTGTATTGTTTCCTAGTTTAATTAAAGTTCCTTCCCATTAAAGTCTCCTATGTTTTGTGTTGATGCGGCGGATGGCAGAACCCATGTAGAATAGGCAGGTTTGCAGGGGTTTGGGCTGCCCCTCTTCCTGTCCTATAACACCTGAAGGAGGAGTGGCTTGCCAGGGCATCTTGTGTGGAGCAACGGTGTCTGCACCCGACGTAGAATGAACTTCCTGCCGTACTTAGTTTTCATTGCTAAGTTCAAGCACGATGGTGTCAGGCCCTGTAAGGAGAAGCCCGTAGCCCGAGCATCCTGCGGGAGGGGCTGGCACCCCACTGCAACAGGCTAAGGTCTCTCCCCCAAGGGCTCATGGTAGATAATGCAAAGTAGGGTCTTATACCCTGCTTGTTTCATCCAGGGTCTCAGCCTGTCCAGCTGTGCCCACGTATCCTGAGGCCCCATGGCCCCACACCCCATTCACATACCACAGCTCCAGCCTCGTCCAAGCTTGGGATGACAACTGCTTTCCTTTGCATTTCTAGGGGAACTGTCGAGGAAGCCACACAGAGGTAGGTGTGTGGGTGGGTGGATGGATGATGCAGAGAGAGAGAAACATACGGGGGTCTCAGTTCTCAAGGCCGTGACGGCTGGCAGGAGACACAACAAACACGGATGAGCAACTAAGAATGAGCCTTAGAAGGCCCCTCGTGCACCGTGGCCCTTGGCTAAAGCCTGTGAGGTCGGCTGCATCCTGTCCAAGTCCTTAGCCCTGACTTCTCACCACCCCCCTTTCTATCAGGCCTGGGGGGTCTCTGTACAGTGGCCTCAGTTATATCAGAGCCAGCACCATGCCCTGGGGGACAACCAAGTCAGAGGTGAGGGTTTATGGTCCCTGACGCCACTCCACCACTCTTGGGACACATGGCCCAGTGGCCCTGAGCTTCCTCAATTTCCATTGAATTAGTTTCCCCCTTTCTTCAGCTTCTCCCGGGGAAAGCACACTCTTGCTGCTTCTAAGAAATGTTTTGCCAGTTCCCACACTTTTGGAAGGAGTCCTGAGAACTGGCAGCCAGGGTCGGAGAGGAAGTGCGTCGCCCGCCTCGGTTTGCCTGCCCTGCCCTGGCACTTCCTCCTCCCCAAGCTCCGAGGTCACCTCCAGTGTCTTGGCTTCCTCCTACCTGGGAGAGTCCTGGGCTCCCAGGAGCCATAAATCCCGCTCTGTCACTCCTTTCATTTTATTGAACTTCTTCTTCCTCACTCCCACCCCTGGCTATCTCTGGCTTTCTGATCTTTAGCCCCAGGGCAGGGACCCTCCCAGGAGGTGCTCACCATCAATTTGCTTTTACTTCCCTAGATAAGGATTTCTAGAGGGGGGAATGGCTTGCTGTCTGGGTTCCAAAAGTTTCTGGAAGTGGTCACAGGGCCACACCTGGTGGGAGAAGGAAGGTGGCTCCTAGGATGGCGCCCTTTTCCCAAGACAACTCGTCCAGTATCTTAGATTGACCACCCCCAAACTCACTGCCTTGCTGGCTGTTCTTGGCCTGCGGGTTTCCTGTGCTCCTCTGCTGATGTGGGCGCCGGCCTCAGGCGTAAATTTTCCTAGCAGCCCTCACTCCCTGCCTGACACCCTCACACACTCAGGGGCCACAGGTGCACCCCAGCGTCACCCCCTGCCCTGCAGTGAGCACCCAGACACTCAGAGAAAACACATTTCAAAAAGCCAGAGAGTTTCCAGTGGCCAATTTTCCCTTGTTGGGGTGCAGAGATCATCCTCTGCCCCTCTGGTTCTAAGCTGGTGAATAATCAAATGAGCATCAGACAGGTGGATAAGAGGCAAAGCCAAAAAGAGGCTTGATAATGACATGCCTCACTCCCCTATCCATGGGGGGCTCCCCTGTCATGGGGGTCACCCAGCAGAACCAACTCACTCTTTAGATGCATTTAAACAGTTTCACTAAGACAGAAGGCCTTCGAGGGAGAAGAAAAGCCAATTGGTCAGGTTGTTAGGGGGAAATGATGTCCTGAGCTAATCCCATACAGGCTTTGTGGACCCCACCCCCACTCCAGACTAAAGCCATCAAGACATTGGGAAAGACAAATCCCATCACCACCAAAGGGAGGGTGGCTGGGACCTGAGGGTGGAGTTGGGCAGCCAGGTTGGGTATAAAAACCAAACACGTGGGCCTTGGGGTGGCTCGCTATCGCTCGCCTCCTGGCTTCACGGCTCCTGGCTCGCGGCCAGCTCTCAGAGCGCCATTTTGGGATTCCTGATCGGCGGATCGGGTAGGACTCATTTAAAACTTTGTCTCCCACTTTTCTCCCCAAGCTGTACATTTCCTCATTTCCCCTTCCCCTGTAAATAAACCTTTTATTAACTTTTCGCGTTTGCCTGCAGTAGAGCACTGATAAGTCCTTTTAAGCACATGGGTGAGGACCCACAGTCAGGCACCCCGTTTTGTATCGGGGTTGCTCTACAACAGTTTGGCGCCCAGCGTGGTTTCCAAGTTACACACGTGGTTGACCAGCCCAAAGTAACATTCCTTGCGTTGGTCAAGTTGCTCTACAACAGGGTTACCCAGAAGGCACGGTAGACAAAGGGGTGCAGAATTCAGCTCTGCCCTCTCCAGGGAAGAGACAAGGGGTGTGGTCTCCCCTGAACACCCTTACAGGAGTTTACATGTGAATGTTTTTAAAAAGCAACCTCCACTCAGCATTTTACCAAAAAGACATGGGGGGGGTGTCAGATTTTTACTCCCTTCCACTGCCTAGTGATGTTGGGGTTGTGATGGGGTTCAGTGCATGGGGATGTTGGGCTGCTCTGAGGAAGAAGACAGCAGGTGTTCCCATACATCAGCAAACGGCAAGTTTACTGAGGAGAAAGGAGAAACCTACATAGATGGGGGTGGGCAGCCTCAAGGGGCAAGAGCAGCAAGTCACCAGGGCCAGGGTGCTCTGGGGAGGAATTATTGTGGAGGTTACCACCTGGAGGTCAGGTTGGGTCAATCTTCTAAAATCCATAATCCTCTTTGCCACCACCTCTGGCTGACAGTCTTTTCTGAGCCCAGCTCAGATTCCTGGAACTTCCATAGCCAGGTTCAGGCTACAATCCATGTAGTTAGGCTGGTGAATAATCAAGCAAGCATCAGACAGGTAGATCAGAGGCAAGGCCAAAAAGAGTCTTAATAATGACAGCCTGATGACGATCCATGTCCCACCTCTGCTGTCTGTCCTCGGGGAACCATCCATCCCAAATTTCTCTGCTCTAAGTTTCCACCAGCAGAGCCTGGGTGTTGGAGCCAGACGGGTGAATTCCCAGTTTGGCACTGCCTGTTCCTGGCTGTCTTATTTTCAGGACTATCTCCATCTCCGCGAGCCTCAGTTTACTCAGCTGAAAAATGGGGATGGGCATATCTCAAGCCTGGTTGGAGGGGTAAACAAATGAACACAAGAAATAACACAGCTAAAACGCTTTATCCTGCGACAAGCGTAGAGTCGGTGGCCGGAACCTTGGCCAGGAGGGAGCAGAGAAAAACTTGCCACTTCTGTGACCCAAGGCACTGCTGGTCCCTGCCTGCTTAGACCCTGGCAGCTTCCTGGAGCCATGCCTTTCTCCTCTACCTGCTGCTGGGCAGACTCAGAAAAAAACAGTGTGAAGGGAACCCCTTGTTCCTCCCTGGGAGACCCCTCCAAGAGCTGCCCACCCCCGCATCTTACCAACCACACCTGCAGGCCCTGGGGCAGGCCCTCTCCTGCCCCTTCCTCTGGTCAGTTCGGACAGACGCCTCTGTACTCAGGGCCTCCCTGACGTACCCGCCTCTGCTCTGCTGTCCTGAGCCCCAGTCACACTGGTGGACTCAGCTTTAAATGAAAAGCACCCAATCAGAACAGTGCAAAGAGATTCACTTTTAATGCAAACTTCCAAATGCAAATACTTGAGCTGATGTTGGGTACTCTTATCTCGTGCTTTTCTTTTCCTGTCTGAAGCAAACTCCTCTTGTGAGACCTTGAGGTCCCTGTAAAAAGAGCGGCCTCTTTGCAATTACACATTATACATTTGTGCAAAGGGACTTCTTAGTGGTTGGTAAGTGCCCTTAAAACGGATTTTATAAACATTTCGAGCAAGATTTTCTATTAGCTTCCATCTTTTAGAGACTTCTGCCTTTACCTGGGTTGCCAGTTTTTCAAGGATATGCTTCCTTTTAGTTGAAATCACCATCTTAGGAGAAGTGCCTCAGATTTTAGAGAATCTTCTAAAAGTCTGGTTGACCCAGGAGCCCAAATTAAATCACTCTTTGTTCTAAGGATAGAAGAGACTCAGGGAACAAAATGGCCCCAGGAAAACTGTTCCCCTGGGAGCATTTGGCTCCTGGAGATGTTAGTCTGGAGGTAGGCAGGTACGGGAGGCACAGGCAAGGGATAACTCAGGATGGTGTCATCAGAGGCCTGAGGAAGTGGGTTATCAGGACTCAAGTCTTTACGGGAATGAATCTGGTGCCACAGGAGGCACTGACCTTCCCGCTGGAGAGCTTTCCCGAAGAAGCAGGAAGACTCAAGGGCGAGGGACTCAGAGGAATCTGGCACACTCAGCCCTGCTTTCCCTTTCCCTGAGGTCCGAGGCTTGGTATTTGCACTCAGAGGCCTGCCCTAAAGGCCTAGCAAGGACCAGAGGATGAAATCCGAAGGCCGCCCTTTAAGGCCGCACCACATCTGCTGCCCTTCTCTCTCTGGCCTTGCTCTCACCCGTTCTCACCAGCCAGAGAGGGCTCTGTCCGAGGCCGTCCACCCTCCTCCTTCACTGCCCTCCCGGATGGCGTCCCGGCACTCTGGACCCCCGCTTCCTCTATGGTGGATGCCCACTCATCCTCGGATCTCACTGTGGGGCCCGTGACCAGTGCAGCCTTGATCGGCAGCCAGAGCCTCCTAGGGTCACTGCCCCAACTCGCCACCTCCCTGTCCAGACTCCATGCTCCTTGAAGGCGGATTTTGTAAGGATGAGCTCCCAGCACTGATAGGTGAGGAAACCAGCACCTTAATCCAACCCATCACAAAGACACGGGCAGGATGAGGCCACCCTGAGTGGTTGCTGGCAGGACTCGTGTGATCCCACCCTGACTGAGGGTGAGGCCCGGTGGGGCCAGCAGCCTGCGGTCCTTCTCCTTGGGATCACCGTGTCCAGTGTCCTTCCACGCCAACTCTGAGATGGACAGAGGAGAACAGCTGTGTCCCTTGTTGTTGGTGTGAGTCTAGAACCGGGTCTTGTCGCCTTCAGTGTCAAACAACCAACAACATATTTCTTTAAATCTACATCAGCTTCTAACTTACCTGTGCCCAGTCAATTCCATAGTTGGAGTTCTGAGTCTCCTGCCCCCATCTGGCCTCTGGGTTCCGTCCACCACCCTGACCCCCAGTCCAGCGGGCGCTGCCTTGAGACAATCTGACACAATGACTTGGTGGGGAGACGCCACCATAATCTGATTTTTCCCAGCAGCATCTTTACACCAGGCCTGAGTGTCTCCTTTGTCTAGGGGACAATGTTGAACAGGAGGCGCTGGGAAGGGCCTGGGTGCCCGGCTCTAGCTCGCCCCAGCCTTATCTTCTGTTGCATGTCCTGCCTCTGCCCCTGCTCCCACCAACTGTATCTACCATTAGCGAATTCTGCTTTTCAACTCTGAAAGTCTGCAAGTTATAGGACTCTTGGTCCATCGACGCAGATCTCCATGCCAGACAGCCAGAAAGCCACTCTCTTGGCAAAGATGCCCCCCCTTCCCGGCCCAGGTCTGTTTCGGGGAGGCCATCCTCAGCCTGCGCCAGGCCCGTTCCCACGCAGTCTGGCCAAAGGCTGCGGGAAACAGGAGGCGCAGTGGTCATCTCCCAAGGCATGTGCAGAGTTTGGCCAGTGATGTGTGTGTTTTACAGCCCAGTTTAAGAGTCACCAGCGCCCACCAGGCGCTGGGTCCCTGCGGCTCGCCCCTTCGCCACCTGCCTCCGAGCTGCTCCTAGGGATGGTCCTGGCAGCACCCGGTCCTGGTACCAACTCCATATCATCTGGATGATTTGGATTAGGGCATCACAAGACCCTGTGGAAGAGGATCAGTTACCTGAACGATGCCAGTTTTGTTTTGTTTAGTTGGAAAGGAGGAAGGAGGAAGGGTGGCCGCCGCTGGGCAGTGGTAGAAGTCGGCACCGTTTCATCGCACGTCTTCGTGGTCACCGAGCATTGCTGGGCACCTGCTGCCCTCTGGGGACTGGAGACAGTCCTCCTCCTGAAGGCCCAAGCCCACCTGGTGCAAACATGGGGCCTGGGAGAGGCTGGCACGAGGGAGAGGCAGCTGTGTCTGGGGATCCTCGCATGGAAGCGTTTTCTGAGGTTGGGGCTCGGTCTGGTGTGGTCATTGCTGTGTTCCCCATGTCTGCCCAGTGCCTGCCACATGTGGGCACCACACATGTTGGTTGAGTAAATGGCAGTGACGCCTGGTGAGTTAGAACATCACAGGGAAGAAGCGCGTATTTGGATGTCTCTGGCATCCAGGTGATGGCCTTGCCTTCGTGAAGCCAGGATGCAGGCCACTCATGTCCAGGCAGAAGATGGCACTGACACAGGAACTCAGTCCTCATGGACCTGGCTTTAAACCCACTCTCAGTGGGACCCAAAGTGGCTCCTCTCCTGGGAGCCAAGGGGTACCCTTTGCAAAGACATGTCTTGTCTCTCCTTTGCTTGGTGTTTCAGTATGACCAGGAGGACTTGGAGGTCCTGCTTTAGACCTCCCTGCCAGCCTCCCCCACCATGACTTGCCCCTGCCAGTTCAGGCAAATGCTGTGTTCTTCCACCCACTTACAAATCCTTCTGAGCAGGTGCCAGGATAGCTGGAGGGGACCTCCAGCCAGGTGGAGTAGGAGTGCAGTGTGCAGCTCTAGATCAAGCGGACTGGTCTAGCTTGCTGTATACCCTGACATGGGCCTGCCAAAGCTTTCGTTCAGGTACAATCTAACCTCCCTCTGGACAACTACCCTCGGCCTTTCTACTGCCCGGGGCAGAAGTTGTCCTGCAAGGCCTATGGTCGTGCCCATCTTGTGGGTGCAAGGAGGGCTGGGGCTCTGCCTTTACTTCAGCTTTCTGCTTTTTCACCTCTGGAAGGTGCCTCAGAGGACTCAGAACCCAGAAGACAGAGCAGGAAATCCCTGCCCCCCATTCTCGGTGCGACTCCCATCTCAGTGAAGAAGCTGAGTGAAAGAAAACATGAATGTGTTCAGTCTATGACTTATTTAAACTTTGAAAATCATCTTTTTTCCCTGTGGGGTACATTTCTCACACCCCTATTTTCACATCTTTCGAGCAGAGTGTGACCTGGTCATCATAATGGACAAATGATGCTTCAGTTAACCTGGAACCACCACCAGCCCAGTTCACTGCGTGCTCTAAAGGCTTCTCGAATTTCTTTAGAAAAAAAGAATCAGGGCCTCCCTGATGGCCTAGGGGTTAGTCTCAGCACTAGCACTGCCGCAGCCTGAGTTGGATCCCCTGCCAGGGAGCTGACACACATGGCCCAGCAGACCTCTTTTGTCTCCCCTCAGCAGTGTATCACAGTGGATCCACCTGTTCTGCTTCCCACTTTGTCTCTGGTGAGTCCTCTCACCCCTGAACCTCTGGCCTGTACCCCAGCTCTTGTATGCATTAATAAATAAAAATAAAATAAATCTTAAATAAAAAAGAAAAAATAATCATACCCCCCAGTACTTTCAGATCATTGTCAAAATAGCAGGCGTGTGCAGACACGACCGTGTGGACGGCCAGTTATTCTGATTGTGTACAGCTGGGGGGCGGGGGGCGCGTGTTGATTTCACTGCCAGCGGTGGCTGGTCTTCGGGTTCACCAAGCCAGAGCGAGGTGAACCCCCGGAGTCCAGGGACCAGCTCGAGGACTGAGAGGATGGCCGGGCCACATCGATGAGCAGGCTCCTTGTGTGGGGACGTGTGCTTCAACCCAAGTAGCCACCGGCCCTATGGTTCTGGTCAGTGGGTGATGGCAAGAGACCAAGCTGCTCTCTTCCCTTATTGCCACGATTATCACTAGATTTCTCCCCCGAAAAAAAGAGGTGGGAGTGAGCAACTCGCTCTCTCTTCATGGTTTAACTATTGGACCTTCGGAAAAGTCATGACATATTTTTCCTGGTTTTGTCGCAAAATGTGTCATGGCTTTTCTGACAACCCAAAATCTAAGCAACTTGAGGCCACACAACATTTTATGGGAAGACTTTCCAAACCGCCCTGCACACCGTAATCACCAGGATATGGATCACAATTCAGGTGGTAGGTCTCTAGCCAGCACCTGCTGATTTCCGAGCACCAAGTATAGGCGGAGGAGCAGCATTTCTAACAAGTTCTGGGGGCAAGGCCCACACAGCCAGGCCAGCTGTGGGGATGTCTTTCCCAGGAAAATGTGTATCTGTGTAGTTTAAGTTCCTGACTTTTCAACTAGTTTTTCAGTGACTGTTGGCAGGTGTCTTGTCTCCCGGGGCTCTGGAAGCTGCCTCTGTCCATCACGCAGCAGCTGCCATCTTGTTCTCCAGAATTCTGTCCCCTGTTGAGTCCTGCCCAGAGGCCGAGACCTGTTCTAAAAAGACCTTGCTCCGAGGTGCCTGTCTCCACTGACAGTATAAAATCAAACCAAAAACCTTTCCCTCCCTGCAGCCTGCCTTCTGCTTGTTGCGCTGGTTCTTCCTGTCTCCTCCACGATCTGACGATGTGCTAGGACTTCTGTCTTCTTCTTTTTTTAAATTTATTTATTTATGCATACAAGAACGGGGTGCAGGCCAGAGGTGCAAGGGCTGAGAGGATTCACCAGAGACATTTGGGGATCAGAACAGGCAGATGTAATGAAATCCACTGCTAAAGGCAGAAGCAGGGAGACAAGAGAGGTCTGTTGTGTCATGTGGGTAGCTCCATGGCAGGGGATCGAACTCATGCTGCAGAGGCTGCAGGTAGCTTCATAGTGCTGTGTTTAATCCCTTGCGCCATCAGGGAGTCCCCAAGATTTCTGTCTTCTAATTCGTCAGCCTTTGACAGTATTTAAGAAATCATTTTAGTTCCGTTTTCTTCTTTTTTTATGTGGTCCATTTTCTGGAGGATTTATTCTATAGACTTTTAGCATTCATTTGCACAATATGCTTCAGACTTTACTTCTCGATACATTAATTTTAAACAGCGTTTCTTGACTATAATTAAGTAGAAGGAACTAACACCGCTTCTGCCCTCCCTGACCCTCATAAATATCACAGTAATACTCCGTGGTCTTTGTCAAGGCTGACTACACTGTGATGTGTAATTGTCTTTCAGTTTTCTAGAGTTTATTCAAAGTTTGAGGCCAAACAGTCAAAACACCAATAACACTTGTCTATTTCAGTGTTCCTGTTGGCTCATGAGCTCCCGGTGACACTTCAGAGCTTCTCATTACCTTTATTCTTCTCTTCGACAAAAGAAATTAAAAAATAATGCTTTTCTACTCTCTTTAGAGGAGACGCTTGTTTTTCAGGTTACCCCAGATACAAAACACATACCGAGGCCAAGGGGGATCATCTGTTTCAGTTCTGGCATCCCAACAGCTAGGAGCTAGCACGAGCCAGAAGCCAGGCCATGGAGGTGAGCAGGGGCTGAGTCTTTGCGGAGTGACATGTGAGCGCCAGCCTGGTCATCCGTGACTGTGCCGAGAGCCAGGGGCAGAGACCAAGGACACTTTACCATGTGCCTTGCTGGCTTGTGCCCTCAGATTTTATCCTTTATTCTGAACCTCAATATCCCAACCTCTCCCCTTTTCTGAGAACAGCCCAGCATTCTTCCCCCTGAATCATTTCCTTTTATCATGCATGGACATGCTGTTTATAGCCAAGATTCTTGAACTGCACAGACGCGGGTACCGGTAGCAGGTTATGAGCAAGAAACTCTTGTTGGTGAATGGGAGTGGAGTGACCTGGGGCCGGTCCCTTCTAGTGCTGCAGCAAGCCGCAGCTATTCAGAGATGGGAGCCTGGCTCCCCAGGATACAGGGTGGGATAAGTCATTAAAACTAGATAATGGGGCCTCCCTGGTGGTACAGGGTTAAGGTCTCAGTGCTATCAAGATATATGCAGCCACTGAGGCCTGGGTTTGATCCCCGGCCAGGGAGCTACCCACAGGGCACAGCAGACCTCTCCTGGCTCCCCGCTGCTACCCTCAGCAGTGAATTTCAGTTGATCCACATGTTCTGCTCCCCACTCTGTCTCTGGTGAATCCTCTCACCCCCTGCACCTCTGGCTGCACCCCAGTTCTTGTATGCATCACTAAATAAAAATAAATATTTAAAAAAAAAACTGGATAAAGTTGTGGGAATATAGTGTCCAAGCAGATGGGTGCCCCAGGAAGGCTGTTTGCAACCACATGCCTCAGAGCAAGCAGGGGAGATGCTGGAGAGGACACTTATCTCCTGTCCTTCTTGGCCAGCCCCATGGAGAGGCAGCTCCCTGGCACCTCCTGGCTGGACAAACTTGGGATCACAAGCTGTTTGGAGTAAAACCCTCCAAACTGTGGAGTGAGGCCCCATCAGAGTTTGGAAGCTCCTGGAAGATACCACCCCATTGTAGCCCTCAGTCCTCAGGAACCCCGGAGGCCCATGTCTTCTCTGCAGACTGCTCCCTGGCCTCCAACCTGCAGCCACCAGCTGCCAATATGCAATATGCAATATGAAGGCCGGGAGAACAGGAAAGCACAGGTACCGAGGTTCCTTGTTAAGACGTTTCTGTGTCAGGGAATGAAAAATAAACCCCCATAAAGCCATATGGGGCTGCCATACTAATAACATTTCTGGGGCTCTATTTGTCTAAGACTTTTGGTTAATTGTCGCTCCTTTGGACCCAAATCACTAAGCTCATTCAGTTCTTCTTTGACCACTTGTTCAATGATCAATTTTGAAATACTGTGTCCTTGTTGGGAAAAAGGATGTCCTGAACATACTCCACAAACAGGTTTTATGGACCCCACCCCCACCCCAAACCAAAGAGATCTGAGACACCAAGTACCGCAAATCCCATAACGTCATCACCGCCTGAGGGAGGGATGCTGGGAGCTGAGGTTGGAGTTAACAGCCAGGCTTGATATAACCAGACATGTGGGCCTTGGGGGCCCTTGGTTTTTTGCCATTTTTCAGCATGTTATTGGGGTTGCAGCTCAGTGGAACTGGTAGGACACAGTCACCAATTTATCTTGCTCTCTCTCTCTCTGAGTCATTCATTTCTTCATTTCCCCTTCTTGTAAATAAACCCTTTATTAATCCTTTTGTGTGTGCCTGCAGTCAAGTCTCATTATAAGTCCCTTTTAAGTGCACAGGTGAAAACCCACAGTCAGGCTACCCCATTTCACATTGGGGTTCCCTGTAGCATCCTGGCACTGTGACCCAGCTGTTTATTTTAGATTACTTCTTCAAGAACATTCTGGGGTTGGTTCCACTATATTTCTTGGATTCTATATTTTTCTTACTTTGTACCCTTTCTTGTTGCTAGCTGTGTTTTCGTAGATATATTTTTAAATAAGGGATGTGCAGAAGTCAAATTTATGAAAATTATTTTCAGAAATAATGTGTAAACATTACTTTGCTTTACCTAATTGATAGTTTAGCTGTAAACATAATTCAAATTCAAAACCTTTTCTGATTCTATATATAAAAATGAGTCTTATGCCATGAATTATAGAATGTAGTACAGAACTGTAATTACAGAATATAGTTATGTCCCAATAAACTCATTTAAGTTGAAAATATTGTTAGTAGAAAATGCATTTAACATGTCCATCAAATATCCTAGTTTAGTCTAGCATATTTTACAAGTATTTGTGTATATACATATATAGGAAATAATTTAATATATGCATGTATTCTGTTAAGTCATTAGATTTATTTGTGTTTGGCTTCTCAGTCCTCTGATAGGGAAGTTTCTGTTTTTCTTTAGTGGTTACTTTTATGATTATTACTTTGGCTAATATCTTTGGTCCTCTATATTTTGGGTTCTTATTTCATATGAGCAATGTATTTCCTCTTATTCCCTTTCTCCCTTCTTTCTCTACTACCTGACATTGGTCAGTGGTTTTTATCTTTTTGTGTATTTATCTGATAGTACTCAATGATACATTTTGATTTGCAAATGTTGTAGAAACTTTAACTTGCCTCCTTCGCTCAATGACATTAGCGTGTCTCCCAGTTCTTCCGCCCACTCCCTCCCATCTTATTCTATTTGGATCACTTCTAGGAGGAAAGATCAACAATGTTTACATTCTGGTTGGTCACTGTAATCCCCACCTTTGGTTTTACCCTGACTATACAAGTAAATTTATTTCATTCTCGCAGCATTCGTGTTAATTTAGCATTGTCAGTTATCACTTGCCTGGCCATAGTCCATTTCTAGTGGTTTTGTTATAGGACAGGGAGAGGGGCAGCCCAAACCCCGCAAACCTGCCTATTCTAAATGGGTTCTGCCATCCGCCGCATCAACACAAAACATAGGAGACTTTAAATGGGAAGGAACTTTAATAAAACTAGGAAACAATACAGGTAAGGCAAAGAGTCTAGTTTCTAAATGAAGCACCCAAAGTTA
Source organism: Talpa occidentalis (assembly GCF_014898055.3). NCBI lineage: Eukaryota > Metazoa > Chordata > Mammalia > Eulipotyphla > Talpidae > Talpa > Talpa occidentalis. The sequence goes on along the minus strand of NW_023605194.1, from coordinate 69,274,967 downwards.
CCCGTCCCCTCGTGGGTAAAACTCCATCCAAATGGGATCGGCCCAGAACAAGGCCCCAAAGCCTGCCACAAGTCTAAAGCATCTTCCAGTGGGGACCCACAGAAAAGGGTCACAAACAACCGGACAAGCCCGGAAGGAAAAGAGCAAAATCAACATCAAGATAAAAGCTGCCATGGTCACCTCCCCACAGGTCTCACCCACATCTGTGTCACCCAGTCCATGACCAAAAGACAAGCGCAGTTTCTTTACGTCTCTCTAGGCTCCATGCGCCTCCTCCAGGTCTCCTGGCTCCATCCTGCTTCCTTCCTCCGTCTCTTCCTCAGCTTCTCCTCTTCCTGCTCAGCTCCACCCTCCCTTGGGTGGGGCAGGGAACCTCCCCCTTTCCTGGGGACCACCCTGTTACAATCCCCCCTTTTAATTTTTATTCCACCATATCTATGGTGGCACAGATCTCATGGTGCAATTTTAGGAGACAGTCTTTTTTAGGGTTACAATGTGTGTAAGAGAAGCAACAATTAGTCAGCAGTATTGTCCATGAATGTCCAGTATGACAGTTTTCCATTACTTGAAAATAGTCCATTATTCGAGCCAAAAGAAAAAAAATCTGGAGCATTGGCCAAAATAAGATAGCAAATATATCAAAATCACAGGGAAAAAATGTAAAATGGTTCAACTTATGCAAAAACGAATTCTCTCAACCTTGATCCCAAACTTTAACAGCATAGCAAAAGTTTGCAAATTAAATCTACTTTTAAACCATTTTTACTATTTTTGCATAAAATCACAGGGTAGAAATAACTAACAGCAATTTTTAGCTGGCTTTGTTGAAATACTCCATACAGGATCAGAGCGAACCAGTGGCATCCAGTCGATGTATGTTTCAGGTATAAAGTTGGTCTCATCAGACTCCACCTGGGCTTTCCTCTTCTCGAGGGTACCAGGGCATTTTCGTTGGCCAGGTTGTCCAGTCCTGCCAGTGGAGGCAAGCTTCCTCACCTTCTTTGGAGGTCTCTGGAACCCTACAAACAAAGCAAACAGGTTCTCCTCTTCTTGGTTCAACTCTTTTTCAACTTTTTGGAAGAACTCCACACAAAGCCACACAATCAAACTCACGTCCAATTTTTTTTAAAACAGACAAAATCCCTATGTAAGTTATGCAAAAACAGACTCTAAGATAAGTAGCAAAATTACTACCACTATTTGTATGCCATGTTGGTATCAAGGGGAGAGAAAATGTGACAAGTTAGCTTTGCTGGAAAAAAAATTGCAACCTTTCTGCAGATACTGGTTACTCAAAACAAAACAAAACAAAACAAAATAAAACAAAACTTTGTGGATTCAGGACAAAATGCATAAAAAATTACCAGTATTATGTCAGAGAAAACTTAGTAAATGTCAGGTGTATTTCCAGGTCTATTCAGTCCTTTGTAGGAAAGTTTTTTTACTCTCAACAGTTCCATCAATAGGAATCTGTTGAGACCTTTTCTCCCTATATTTCCAGAAACAATTTCTGTAGATGTGAAACAATTGAATTATACAATATTACAAGGTGACAATCACCATTGACAATTTACATACATACCAGATACTGAGAGGTTTTTTTCATACACATTTTAGAAAACTACTGTTAACATTTTGTACATACCAAAGTTTTACCATTTTCCCAAGTGACAATGCTTCCCTTCCAGTTTTACTTCATTAGGTAAAAGCCAAATAGAACAAATTCATCTAATGCCTTCCCAGGAGGAAAGGGAGAAACTTCATGGAGTGTCTCAGGAGCTCTACTGAGGTTCCACAAAATTTCCTTGCATCAGTCAAATGACAGGCTACCAAATTTGTATTTGAATTTAGATTTTTGGGAAGCTTTGCCATAAATATCAGAAAATTAACAGAAACAACAATATTCAATCTCTATGAAGGCACCGGCTTAGTTCAGTAGCACAAGGTTGACAATCAAACCATAACTTTTTGTTTTTCTCATAACCGGAGACTCTTTTTTTTTTTTTTTTTCCAACGTCTATGGGCACCATGTATACCAATCTGTCAATCACTGGAGGTCAAGACAGACAGAAGGACATACAGACATACAACATATAGACAAAGACAGTTTTTTTTTTTATTTATGCCACGTAGAATATGTTATGTAACTGCAGTTTTACTCCATAGGCTCAGAAAAAAAAACGTCAAAGTCCAAAAAAAAATGTGGAGTGTTGCTGGCAGAAAAATTTCCAGTTGTCATCCTACAAACCTAAGACTTTGGAAATAGGAAGGAAAAGTTTTATTAATCACAAGAGTTACATGACCTTGTTTATCACCTTAGGGTTTTCAGTGTTGAAGACTTTTTATTAGAAGTCAATCCTGGGGTATTCTGTACAGCAACTGAAAGAATAAAAGTAACAGTTAACTTTTAAGCAAAAGGAGTCATTTCTTGTTAGCCACCAAGCAGGCACTCCTTGGGTTTCCTGGAATAGAACCTGAAAAAGCAAAATCAAATTATCAGTAATTAACTTTTAATTAAAAGGAGTCATCTCCTTACTTCTGTTAGCCACTCTGGGACAGAAGATGAAAGAGCAGATTAAACATCTAAGCACAGATTACACCTCCCCCACACTAGGGAGGGACAACAACAACACAGGTATGAAAACCTGGTATAGTTACATGATGCACCCTAAAGAGTACTTTCCATAACAGACCTTCCTCAGTAGGAAGCAGAAACTTAGAATCTTGTCTTACACCAGCAATTGAACAAATCCAGTATTCAAAATGGCAAACATGCCCAAAACAAATTGTGTAGACAAAATTCACAGTAGCAAATCCTTTCAGACTCAGACAAAATCTTGTTAATTTTTCTGATCCAGACTGCAAAAATTCAAGTTATCTCCAAGAATCCATCAAGGATACCAGCAATTACCAGTTACTGCTTAAGGGTACTCTGCACTTAACACCCAGGCATACATTTGCTAATTTAAACACCACTGCTCCACAATTGGCTGGCAAAATGCATCAGGCAAAGAGCAGGAAGTAGCCAAAGACAAAGCAACATACCACTGAAGAACCATTATTGCCTTTAGAAATGCTAATGAGACAGCAGAGATTACAAAAAGAAAGAAAAAAAAAGTTCCAAAGTCCTAGCAACAAGAACCTCTGAATTTTACAAGAGCCAGCCAAGTGGCCTCAGACGCCATCTTTGATCTGGCCACATGGTCCAATGTACTGCCTAATCTTTTGAGTAACACTGGCACAGAACAATTTCCACAAATTAAAATATCTTAGCAAGTCACGACAAACAAACGCACAGAATCTTCACAAAGCCCAAGCCAGTTTTTCAACAGCAAATCGACATATGAAACAAACACACTAGAGAAACCAAAAAATCACATTTGCGCTTATGGTAGCCAGTGCCATGGGGAAGCCCAATTTCCCCATGGGACTGACTAACCACGGATGGCTCTGTCCTAAATCTTCGTGGTCGCCAAATCTGTTATAGGACAGGGAGAGGGGCAGCCCAAACCCCGCAAACCTGCCTATTCTAAATGGGTTCTGCCATCCGCCGCATCAACACAAAACATAGGAGACTTTAATGGGAAGGAACTTTAATAAAACTAGGAAACAATACAGGTAAGGCAAAGAGTCTAGTTTCTAAATGAAGCACCCAAAGTTACCCGTCCCCTCGTGGGTAAAACTCCATCCAAATGGGATCGGCCCAGAACAAGGCCCCAAAGCCTGCCACAAGTCTAAAGCATCTTCCAGTGGGACCCACAGAAAAGGGTCACAAACAACCGGACAAGCCCGGAAGGAAAAGAGCAAAATCAACATCAAGATAAAAGCTGCCATTGTCACCTCCCCACAGGTCTCACCCACATCTGTGTCACCCAGTCCACGACCAAAAGACAAGCGCAGTTTTTTTATGTGTCTCTAGGCTCCATGCGCCTCCTCCAGGTCTCCTGGCTCCATCCTGCTTCCTTCCTCCGTCTCTTCCTCAGCTTCTCCTCTTCCTGCTCAGCTCCACCCTCCCTTGGGTGGGGCAGGGAACCTCCCCCTTTCCTGGGGACCACCCTGTTACAGTTTCCTCGTAGAGACAAGACTCCCACTTAACGCAGCTTTTCTGTAACTAAACAGGGTCGGTGTAGCGGGGTATGATACCTGTAAGTCACACTTTCTCTTCTTGAATGTCATGTGATGTTGCTTCATCACCCACTAGCGCTGAGTGTTGCTGAGAAACATGAGGCTGCCCTTGTCTGGCTGACTTTTCTCATCTTTGGAGGCCAAACCAGTCACTGGGAAGACCCAGCTTGTCGCCTCCCTTGAACCACTAGTGCTTCATGTAGCTTCAAGTTTCTCTTTATTTTCAAAAGTTGCTACCACATCATATCTGTAAATATTTGACCTGTTCTTTGTCTCAGTTCTCATCTCTGACTCTTCAGTTATGTGGAGCCTGGATTTCCCTTGTATTTCCTCTCTGTGGATTATTTTTTCTTTATTTCTTCTTAATCTTTTATTTCCATTTCATTTTGTGTATTTTCTTATTAATGTGTCCTTTGTTATTTTTTCCATTGTCGCCATCTTTTTTTTTTTTTAAGATTTATTTATTTATTTATTTTTCCATTCATTTATTTAATTATACAAGCACTGGGTACAGTCAGAAGCAAGGGAGGGTGAGAGAATTCACCAGAGCCAGAGCGGGGAGCAGAGCAGGCAGAAGGACCGAAGCACACTGCTGAGGGGAGCAGCGGGCGGCAGGAGAGGTCTGTGAGCCATGTGGGACTCTCCTCCGGTGGCCGGGGAGCAGCCGGGGATCGAACCGGCGCTGCAGGGGCTGCGGGCAGCTTCACAACCCAGTGCTCAACCGCTGCGCCACCGGGGAGGCCCCAGTCGCCATCATTTTTGATGCATTTTGCAGTTTCAGTTGGTTTTATTTTCCTCTACCGTTATGTTAATCACATACAACAGTTTAGTTTTAACCATTTCTGATGTACAAACATTCCCTAGGGTTCAAATTACTACTCTTTCCTTGAAATAGTCACGACATATTTTATCTTTCCAGTTGCCCTACCTCCTTCTCCCTGGGTTGTCATCCATCTGTTTTGAGATTTTGCTTCATAGAGGCAATTGTTTCAATTAATTTTTCAATTCCCAGAGGAATGTTTCTTCACACTTTCATCTGTCTCATAGCAATGCATTTTAAGTAAGTATTGTTCATTGTTATCAAGTTTTACTGTTCTCAACTTGGATAGGTTTGTTTCAAAGTTTTGTAAGTTTCCACTTAATTTTTATCTTTTAATAGCTTGAATTTTCCTAGCGCAAACATTGGGTGGAGACTGGTGGGTGGGTAGATACCAGTCACTAAGATTGGTTGTCTTTCCACCATCTAAAATGTTCCCTACTGCCCCAGAGCCAGGATAGTCCCTAAAAAATGAAATGACTTGAATGTGTGTTTTATATGTTGCTGAGCCAACAGAATGAAGAAGAGTCTCTGCTGCCTGCCCTGTTAACCTTAGAACTCACATTATGGTTGGGAATTAGAAGTGTTTGCATTTCAGCATGCACCTGTACTTCCGCAGGTGTGCTTGGCAGTAACGTTCTGGCCTGTGCCACCACCAAGCCTTCACCTTATTCCCTGTGTATCTCTTCTTCACTTCTGCCTTCCATCTGATTTAATCGGCTTGGACTTTACACACACACTTCTGCCTTCTGCCTGATTTAATCGATTTGGACTTCACACACACACACACACACACACTCACACACACACACACCCATGCCTGTTCTGTCTTGGTGGGTGGTAACAAGGTGTAGAGGTTAAGGCTGTCTTAGTTTTACTCTTAGTTCTAAATCTGTTATCTCTGTGACCTTATGCAGATCCTTAATTTCTTGTGCCTCAACAACTTCATCTGAAAAATGGGTCTAGTGGATGTATCTACTGTTTAGTGCAGGATTAAATGAGTTCATGTGTGCAAAGTTTTTAAAACAGTACTTGGTACGCGGTGACCATAGCTGGTAGCTAATATTCTTGTAACAACTGTTAGTTTCACCAAAAATGCCATTTGTCGAATTTCTTAAATTTGTCTTTGCTGCTTTTGGGTGATTCCTAGGGGGATGACAGTGCTGACTTAAATGGCCACCTTACAGCAGTGGGGCCCCTGCCTTTTGATGCTGCTTCTCTTCCTCTGCGTCTGGGGATCCTGGTTGTCCATTCATGTCTGAGAATGAAAGACTCAGCTGCACGTAGCTGGGCATCAGACCCTTGGCTTCCCTGCAGGGGTATTGTGAGCTGTGGAAGTCTGTGTTTAAGCCGTTTTCTCAGAAATTTGAGTCTGTTCTCCAACCCACCTGAACAAGGAAGGCCTTATTCTCAGGGACCTGCCTCTACTCTGGGGACTCCAGACCCTTCTGGTAGATCGGCTTGATTTCCTGGGAGTATTTCCTGTGCGCCACCATTCACCCTGCAGATAAGTGTGCTGGTGGGGTGGAGGTAGCAGAAGAGAGTGACTCAGGGCCCCTGCCCACCAGCTCCTACCCAGGGGCGCCTTCCCACCCTGTGTCAGTGGGAGCTGGGGTATCTTTCTGCAACTGCCTTTTGGGGTACAGGTGGTAGGGCAAGGGGGTGTCAAGAGAGGACAGGGAGGAGTGGCAGAGTCAAAGGTTGCTCAGATCCTGGCGGAAGGTGAGAAGGCAGGGCTGGGGACAGGCTGATTGTCCTGGAGGTTAAGATGTGAGGCTTGGTGCCACAGAGAGGGGGTCAGAAGTGCAGGCGTGTGGACAGAAGTTGAAAGCCCAGTGCCCGGAGATTCTCAAATGGGACTATAAATGTTGTAAAAGTGTCAAATGAGAGCAGACTGTCTGATGAGGTGAGGGAGCACAGGCCGAGCCGGGACCTTAAAGCAGTCAGTGCACTGCGCTTCTGCGCCTGCTCATCCTCATGGGTGGTCAGGACCACTGTCCTTTGCCTTTGAAGGACGGCAGGGCCTGCGGGTCAATGGGGAGATGGTGAAATGGTGAGGACGCTTTTCTTAATGGTATCTCAACCTGCATTGGCTTCAGGTCTTGCAGGTGAGTGAGATGCCAGCAGAATGAGATAAGAACTGGGTCCCCAGAGAGTTCCAGTGGGCACTCATTGTTCAGGTCCTCGCTACTGGAAAATTCATAGAAGACTTTTAAAACAAAGGCTTCTCTCCCTAGAAGGTAAACTATGAAGTGTTGCTTTTGGGAATTGTTCAAAATCAGCCTAGATCTCAATAATGCTGTTGGATCAGAAAGATTAGTCCATTACCTGCTTTCATCACTGTTGATATTTTTTCAAAGATTTATTTTATTTATTTATGCAGAGAAGAACTGGGGTGCAGGCAGAGGTGCGGGGTAGAGGGTGAGAGGATTCACCAGAGACAGAGTGGGGAGCAGAACAGGCGGATTCACTGAAATCCACTGCTGAGGGGAGCAGCGGGGAGACAGGAGAGGTCTGCTGTGCCCTGTGGGTCAGCTCCCTGGCTGGGGCTAGAACTCAGGTCTCAGTGGCTGGTGATAGCTTGATAACACTGAGACTTTAACCTCTGTGCCCCCAGGGAAGCTCACTTTTGGCATTTTTAAAAAGGAAAAACATAATAAGTCAGGCAAGGCACCTGAGATTTAAAAGATATTCTCCCTGTGGGTCCTTCCAATCTGTTGCTATGAATCAGAAAGGTACACATAGGGGACCCTCACCTCCCGACTGCCTTCTCAAAGACGTAAATACTCATGATGTATATGCCAACTTTTGTGGGCGATGACTGGTAAATTTTAGGTTCCTTTTTGTTAACTAAGTATTTTCTGAACTATTTTGGACATTACAAATTCCATGAACTCCTTTGTGATGTCATACATTTGGGAAATGCTAATTTCTCATCCACATTGAAATTCCTCAAGCACATTAATATGTTTAGTATTTGAGAAGTTCTACAGTATAGAGCTACTTAAATTTTTGACAATGTTCTGCAAACATGGCTCTTTATTCCTGTATCAGCCTCACATCCCGTGGGCCATGCATGAGGGGAGCTTCCCCACGCCAGTGACTTTGTTCCAAGCACCACTTGACGGTGCTGAGGACACATCTGGCCTCTGTGGGCCAGGAAGTCTGGCTGTCAGGGTGCGGGACCCCTGCCCTCACCCCTTGGCTTCTTCTCAGACTGGACAAGGAATCAAAATAGCATCAGATGGTTAGCAAAGGAAAACTCAGCTATGCCTACGTCTATCTATTTATCTTTCTATACAAAATGCTGCCGTGAAAGTTACTGGAAACAATATTTAAATTTTGCTAAAATGCAGTCATTTCTACCATCGCCTAAAGGCACAGAAGAAGGAAGGACATGGTCTGACACTGAGCTCTGCGCAGCCTGGCCTGGAGATTGGGCAGAGGCACTGGTGCGTCCTGCGAGGGGACAGGGGCTGGACCAGGCTGCACAGGATTATTGCGGGTTCAGAGCTGGACAATGTGCAGATATTGAGGGCAGGGGGTAGGGTTGGCAAATAGAGAATAACCAACCCAAATACTCATACCCACTCTGGGATGAGCTTGACATGCTCTGACAGTGTCATTCAGTCCCTTCTGTCACCTTCCATTTCTTTCACTCCCTCCCTCCCCCAGCAGCTATATCCTCCCTCCCTCCCTGCCTGCCTCTCCCTCTCTCTCCCCCCTCCCTCCCCCAGTCAAGAACTTTAACATGTGAATTTTAGGGAACTCCATCAACCCATATTTGTGATTTTGGTGAGACTGGATTCTACTCCTCTGAATTTTACTTGATTTCTTCAGCAAGATGTTCTGACCGGTGGCCCAGGTTTGCTCATGGGGTGCGGCAGTGAACACCCCAACAATCTGGTGGAAGAAACAGAAGAAAGAACAGAATTACACGGTGTCACTGAACTCTCCCCATTCTGGTCAAGACTGAGGACTGTCAGATCCCTGCCTGCGGGTTTGGCAATCCCAAAATATTACAATAGGACATCTTGAGAGAGATCACATTCGCATAACTTTTATTATAATACAGCATTATGTTTCATTTTGTGATTTGTCTTTGTTAACCTCTTATGCTGCCTAATTTGTAAATTAGGCTTCACGTGAGTGCGGGGATCAGGAAGCACAGTGTTGCTGGGGTTGGCAGGCGTGCTCTGGGGTCTTGAAGTTGCCCCCGTGGATAAGGGAGTTGAGGTGCAAACCTCCTTTGTCGGGGACACATGGTGGGGGGGCAGTTGGGGGAGCGGGACTGGATGAATCTGCTCTCCCCTCCCTGCCCAGCTCAGTCTCTCCCAGCCTGGCTCAGCCTCTCCCAGCCCAAGTCTGGGTGCAGGGCTCTGTCCTGCTGGGCTGGCTGCTTTGGCTGCTCTGGCTGCTCTGGGGAGGGCGCTGCTGGGGACACGTGACCTAAGTGACTTACAGGTGGGAGAAGAGGCCATTGCCACTAAGAGAGTCTTTGTCAGGGGTGCTCCCAGAGAAAGGAGGGGTCAGGACAGAGGAAATGAAGAGAGATTGTCCAGTCCCCCAGCCCTTATGAATTCTGCTAGAACCATCAAGTTGGTATTTAGGACAGAAAGGGTGAAAACAAATCACTGGTGATTTTCAGGGGAAAAAAAATTAAGAAAAGTTGTGGGGAGAAAAGGAAAAAGTTAGTGAAGGAAAGAGGGGAGCAGCAATTGTTTTCCAGTTGCAGGAGATAAAGGCATATTGGAGAGGTGGGCCTGACCCTCCGTGCTGCATGTAATCAGAACCAGCAGAGTGGAGACAAAGGCAGGGCTCCGGGGGAAAAGTGCAGCTGCTGGAGCAGAGTCTGGGGGGCTGCTGTGATAACAGAGCAGCAGGGAGAGGCAAGAGTGAAGCAAGTGATAAGCCCTGCAGGGAAGAGGGAGAGGAACCGGGGAAGCGGGGAGATAAGGCTCCCAGCATCCCAGAAGAAATCTTCAGCAGAGTTCAAGAGTTCTGGGAGGAAATGATCTGAGGGGCAGAGTCTTTGGTGAGTCTGCTGACTCTAAATTTTGGAGGTGGGGGAAGACAGACGGGTGCTGATATCAAATGATATGAGAGCCAGGCTGTGCTCATCATAATGTGGTCACTACTTATTGTGTCCCTCCTCAGTGTCCAGCAAGGTCCACGCAGCATGAGCACCCTGCTTACTGAGCCAGCATTCAGGGGGTTCGCCCCATGCCAGGCCCGGTTTGGAAAGTCTCACTGTGACTCGCTTTACTTTCCTGCAGCCCCTCCCACATTCCTGTGCCTCTGTCTCCTCCTCTCTAAGTCAGGGTGATCAGAGGCCCCACTGAACACTACTGGGGTAGATTGAGGTGAGAACTAGTGTCACCATTTACACTTGTAGCAGAGCAAAAACCTGCCCCACCCCCCCAAATATGTCTTTGGTTCAAAATCAACAAGCAACTATAAACCAGAGACACACTATGCGGGAGTGGAGGGGCAGGGAGAGGAAGGACTAGGGTCAAAATAAGGGGGGCGGTATAATTGTATGGGGAATGTAACCAAAATGAAAATGCATACATTGTGCAAAAATGAAAAATGATGTCAGAATTATATAAAATAAAATATTAAAAAATAAATAAATATGTCTTTGGCAAAAGGATGATTTAATAGGAGGGGCACTGAAGGCAGGGTGAGGGCTGCTTTTGAAAAGGTTATTTACAAGCAAACTTCTTTCTCTGTGAGGGCCTCTCCCTCACCCTACTGGGAAGGTCTAATCCCCTGAATTCTTTCCTTGAGGAAGCAGAACTTTCTACTGTGTCTTCCTTGTGAACTCCCTGGCTGCACTTCCTCTTTCTCCCCAGGCTGTTTAAGGTGGAGTCTGGAGACAGGCAGCCAGCAGATCCATCAGGCTGGCTCTCCCACACACACAGGTTGTCCTCGCTGTGGAACTTCTTCTGTCTCTTTCTCTTATTAGTTAGTCTGATGCTTGCTTGATTATCTGCCAGCCTCAAAGACCCCCAAGAGTGCGGCTGATTTCAGGCAGGATAGGAACCACCCCTTCTTGTTGGCTTTGTTGGAAAGAGCTCCCCACCTGGGGAGGATGAAGGTGCCAGATCTTGGGGACAGGAGGAGGGAGAGCAGAAGCAGCACCCATGGCTTCTGCCACTCAGTTTAAGGGTGTCCTTAGCACCCCTCTCCCTTCCGGATCATGTCTCCTGGGCTAGACAAGGGAAAGGAAAGTACAGTGCAATTACAGGGCTGGAAGTCACCTGTTTTGGAGACCAGCAGAACCTTCTGATTCCTGGGGAAGGGAGGGAGATTTTCCCAATGACCCTGGTAGTAGAAGGAATTTTAAAGAGACGGCAAGGGTAGTTAGGTAGCTAGTGCAGGCTGATCAGCCACTCTGCCCTGGAGCTATGAGTGAGGGGTGGGTTTCCACAGCAAGAAAGGACAGGTCTCCATGGGAGGGTCCAGAACCAGGCTTGTTTCCACCTTGACCTATAAGAGTGAGGGAGGAGTCAAGATGACTCTGGCATCTCCAGAAGCAAGCGGGCTTCTCCTTACCCTCCCATGCACCTTCGTCAGTCAGAGGGTGGACTATCTTGTTGTATCTCCCAGATTATACTTCTTGGTCTCTTGGGGTCAGTGACCCTCTGCTAGTCCCCATTGTCCCTTCCATCTGTGCCTGTGATGCCTCTCGGCAATAAGGGATTAAGAATTGTACCCACACTTCCAAATGCCACTCGCTCATTGTGTTGTAAGGCAAAAATAGCTTCTTGGGCTTAAGCTGGCCAAGAGTCTTTATTTGTCATGTTTTTGTTACCATCAAAGGCCTGGGAGGAGGGAAGGCTTCCCAGGAGCCTGTTTGTCCCTGAAAATATGTGAATTCATGGAATCCTCAAACCAAGAGAGAAATGAGCAGACTCCAAAGTCCCTGGGCAGTGATTCCTCCAGTCCAAGCTGGCCAGAGTCCCCTGACAACCGCAGGTCCATGCCATCCAGGGTCAGTTATTGGGGTTAAGCTTCACAAGAAGTTCTGGAGGTTTCTTTCTCCTCCTGCTGTCATAATGTTGGAGAAAGAGCAATCTCTGAGCCCAGGAATGATGTCTTGAATCAACTCTGCCCCACATTTTTATGGACTACTCCCCATCTCCATGCTGAAGACATCTCAGATACTGAGGACTACAGCTCCCAGCATGCCATGATCCTGATGTCCTGACTGGGGGACACTGGGAGCTAGGAGTGGAGTTGAGCAACCATTCTTGGCATGTAACTGGACATGTGTGGGCTCAGACCTTTCTTGCTTTTTCGACTCTGACTTGCATCCTGGTCCTGCTTCAAGTGTTACAGGGCAGGGAGAAGGGCACCCCAGACCCCACAAGCCTGCCTACTCTAAATCGGTTCTGCCATCTGCCACATCAACACAAAACATATGAGACTTTAATAGGAAGGAACTTTAATACAATTAGGAAACAATACAGGAAAGGCAAAGAATATAGTTCCTAAATCAAGCGCCCAATGTTACCTGTCCCCTTGTGGGTAAAAGTCCACCCAAGCAGGACTGGCCCAGAACAAGGCCCCAAAACCTGCCCCAAGTCTAAAGTATCTTTCAGTGGAGACCCACAGAAAAGGGTCAGAAACAACCAGACAAGTCTGGAAGGAAAAAAGCAAAATCAAGACAAAAACTGCCATTGTCACTTCCCAACGGGTCTCTCAACCACATCTGTGTCACCCAGTCCACGACCAAAAGGCAAGTATAGTTTCTTCACATGTCTCTTGTCTCCATGTGGCTCCTCCAGGTCTCCTTCTGGCTCTCCATCCTTCTTCCCTCCTTCCTCAGTCTCCTCTGCAGCTTCTTCTCTCCCTACTCAGCTCTATTCTCCTTTTGGGTGGAGCAGGGAACCTGGAACCTCCCCCTTTCCTGGGGACCACGTTACAGAAGGGCATACTTTGAGGAGACACTTGTAAAAGAGACACACGGGGTGAGTTGCCATGTGGGGAGGTTGCTTCTGGTGCTTGGCAGAGATATAGCAGCCATTACCTTGGCTTCATGTTGGATTATGTGGTGTATTTTGAATTTTCTCCTTCTCCTCCTGTCCCAGTTCTCTGGGACTTGTTTAACTGCCTTTTTGTGGTTCCTTTCTGTTTTAACTCCACCCTCATTCCTGGGGGGCCCCCCATGTAAGAAGTTAGATTCATGGCATGCTGGGAGGTGTGATACATGGCATGCTGGGAGGTGTGAACGCTGCCCCGGCCCTCTCCAGCTGGACTTTGGGGCAGCTGCAGAGCCAGAGATCTTGTCAGCGTGGAGATGGGGTGGAGTCCATTTTCAGAGTCTGCTCCTAACTGTTCCTCTAACTTATATTCATATATTGCAGATATAATAGAAGAAAAGTGAGTTACAAAGCAATATCCAGGGGCCGATCCTGTGTTTACCTGCAAGTGCCAAGACAAAGTAGGTAACAAATAGCAACATGTCAGTACTTGTCCTCTAATGGAGTAAGATGGTATAAAGATGTTTTATTCTATGTCTTCTATTTCTTAATAATGAATAGGAATATTAAAATATAATAGCAAATAGATACTTAAAAAAATAATTCTAACTGTTTAGAATTGTCCAGGTTTTTTCTCCAAATGAAGGTGGTACAATTTTCTGAGCTATCACTGATGGGGGTGGGGGAGGGGAGGGCAGAGAAGAAGCCAATATTTCCCTATCCATTTATTTATTTTACTTATGCACCTTGCAGGGAAGCCAACTGTGGATTTGAAAAGGAAAAACATCATAAAGATCAGCCTATATGGTATGTGTGTGAGGGGAGAGAAGCAGAGGAGGGAGGATGAGTAAGCCCCAAATAGTTAAGGTTAAGTAAGCCCCAGAGTGTTTGAAGTACTTGCTGGCAAGTGAGGCCATGTTTTCCATGGGGATCCTGGAGGCCTGCTGGTCTGTGCCAGAGCAGGGAGAGAGGGGGACAAGCAGGAATGAGTCTGCCTGACCCGGGTTCAAATACTGGTCCCAACTCAGACGAGGCGCTGGAGCCACATATGAATGACAGTTTTGCTCATCCTGCGACATTGCTGTGGAGGCAAGAATTTGAAAATCCTGCCTTCAAGTCCCTTCTTGTGGCCTTTGGAAATTGCTTGGCCACTTTGGAGCCATTCAGTTCAGCTCACAGTTCGAGTACTTTCTCTAGAGGAAAACACAGTGGCTGCTGAGACTCTCAGAGGGGTTACTCCAGCTTTCACTGGGATATGGAAAGAAGCCATGTTTAGTGAGACTTGGTGGATTATTAAATAGCCTTATCTGAGCTCAGCATCTCTTGGTAAATAAGTCAAGGCTCAGAGCCGCCCTGAGCAAGGGCTGGAAATGTTTGAGGCCTCAAAATAGCAAAATGCTTTGAAGAAACCCATCTTCCTAATGGAAAAAATAGAGCACGCAAGAAAAATGACTGTCTGTTATTTATATACAGCCCAGCTTCTGCATGGGACAAGGGTGACCATTGTTGATTTACAGTTCTCTCCAGAAACTAGTTCTGCGCAAGACCTCACCAAGGAGCTGTGTGAGGAGGACACATGACCGCAGTCAAGGCGACTCCTCCCCCAGCAGCCCCTGGATGCATCTCCTGGACTTGGCCTCCACAGGTCAATTACGCCAATGGTGTGTCCAAGCAGTGGGAATTACCGTGTCGGCGGCTGGCTGCGGGGTACATGGGAAGGTGGCCCATGTCCTGGGCTTTGCTTTAACATGTTACGAGGCCAAACAATGTCTAGATCGTTATAGACACTACCACCGCAGGCCGTGGAGCAAGTGGAGTCTGAGGTTTTTCAGTGGGAACTGGTGTGACTCTTGCTCACCAAGGCCTGCCCCAGCCCACGCAGGGGTGTGAGGACCCCAGGCTGCTGGGCATCTGTGGCCCGAGGGTGTGCTCTGTGGTGTGCTGTGAACAACAGGGGTGTCTGTCTCCTGACGAGCACGCTGGGATGTTCATTTCAAGTAACTTTCCATCAAGAGGAATAAACCTGCCTTTCCTTTTGGAGCACACACTCAGGCCTCCTGCCCTGTGCCCTGGTGGCCATGTCACGGTGTGGGGTGCTCCTGTCCCTACCCATGCCAGCTGCCTGTAGTGGAGAAGTCAGGTGAGCTCCTTGGGGAAAGCAAGGTCTTCTGTGCTATCCAGGGTCAACGCTGCCTCGGCCCTCTCTGGCTGGATTTCAGGGCAGCTGCAGGGCGTGTGCACTCACCGGGGCCTACATCAGCATCGGGCTCAGTCTCATGGTGTGGGGACGGAGCGGGCTGCGTGGGCGTCTGCCCCACTGGTTCTGTCTCTCTCACTGAATGAGCTCGAGGGGCCAGGCCCAGGCCAGCCCAGGGAAGTCTGAGGTAGGCCTTGAGGGAAGACTGTCTGTCAGGCGGCTTGATGTCCTGCCTCCGTCTCTGGAAACAGGGGCTGCTTCTCCATTAGGCCAATTTGGTACGAAGCTGAATGTTCCCAGCATTGGCCATCTTATAGGAGGGCAATTTCTAACTCCAGACATCACAGTCTCTAACAGGGAGGTTTGCACCTACTCTGGTTTTGAGATTCAGCCCGTGCATGAGGAGTCTGTACACTTGAAGGGGCCCTGAGGACAGTTTCGGGAGGTGGCTCAGGGCTAGAGGTTGGCCTTAGCATGCGCCTGACTGTGTCTCCTCTCAGGAAAGGAGCGGAGCAGACCAATGGGGATGTGCGCCCTCACAGACACCTTCTGTGCGTCTTCTAGATGCACGTTAGCCACTGCAATGGTGCACATTCATCTCCTTGGGTCAGGAATCCAGGCATGACTTAGGGGCTCTAGGCTGCTGGTGAGGTTTCAGCTGTGTCCTCATCTGGGAGCCCCCTTGGAGGGGACTTGATTTCCAAGCCCATCAGGTGTTGGCACACTGATTTTCCTGCGGCTGTATGACTGGGAGCTCTTTCTCTTTTGTGGGGTCTTGCCGGAGTCCACCCCCAGTTCCCTGCCGCGCTAGCGTCTCTGACATTAATGTCACTTTATCAAGAAGGGTTCTACTCCCAGCTGCTCGGGTGGAGCCTTGCGCATTGCCCCATCGCAGGAGGGATGGCTCACTTAGAAGCAGTCACGGGTCCAGCTCATGACAGATAGGCAGGCCCCCAGCAGCAGATGGTGGGGACAGTGGGCAGGGGCCTGCCACACGCCTGCAGTCTCGCCCCACCTCTTGTCGTTCATCTCTCTCTCCCACACTGGTGGGGCGGGGGGGGGTCTGTGCTCTTCAGTGAGCATTAGTAGGGTCACCACGCATCCAGTTTTCCAACTCTTATTTTTAACACCAAAACCCCCACATTCTGGGCCAGCCCCAACAGCAAGCAAATTGGATAACTGGCACCCTAAGCAGGCCCTAAACTTCTTCAACATCCTGCAGCCCTGTAGCAGGGGTGAAAGAGAAGCCAAACTGTTCCATGCAGAGGTGGGTAGATGCTTCTCCAAGAAGAGCCTGCTGGGGAAGAGGTGTGAGGTGGTGCTGATTAGGGGGGGCTCTCCAGCCTTACCCCCATCAACCCCCAAGCATACCAGCTCCCACTCTCTGCATCCTTTGCAATGTGCAGTATGAAGTGTGGTTTCTGTGCTTAGATGCTGATGCCTTGACCTTTTCCAGGCCTCCAGTAGAGTTGGCGGCAGAGCCCACCCCTCAGCTTATGAGCCAGAGTTGGGCCAGGACACCCACCGATGTACTGGCCACATCTCACCACCTGCCAGGAGCTTGCGCTGGGAGCTGGGCAGGGCAGGAGAGCTTTGCCTTTGTTGTTGTTGTTGTGTGCTTGTGTTCTTCTAAAGAACACTACATCCTATCTGCAGGGAGTTTCCAATCACATTGGCAAAGACCCTAGTTGGGGCAGGGACATCTGAGCTTGACAGCTTTATCTGAGCGGACGAGGAATGAAGTCCTCTCTGGTACTTTCTGTGACTTCAGGTTAGTCAGTGGTGATTTCAGCTCCCTGGAAATCAGTGGTTTGCTCAGGGTTATGTGTGACTTCAGAACAGCATGAGGGTA
Source organism: Talpa occidentalis (assembly GCF_014898055.3). Lineage (NCBI taxonomy): Eukaryota > Metazoa > Chordata > Mammalia > Eulipotyphla > Talpidae > Talpa > Talpa occidentalis. The sequence goes on along the minus strand of NW_023605194.1, from coordinate 69,257,988 downwards.
AGTGTGGACCCCAAGTGTGGAATCCATAGTCCGCCCGTGACCAGGACTGTCCAGTCCTTTCAGCAGAAACTAGGCCCAGAGCGGGCCAAGGCTCTGCTGCAACTCTGTGAAGTCAAGGCCCAGTAAGTGTGGGCCAGCAAAGGGGTCTTCGGGCTGTGTTTGCTGATCTGCACATCTCTGCCCACTGTTGCCCCTGCCCCATACCAGTCAGGTCAGGCAGCAGCTCCAGCCACAGGCTTGGTGATGCCCTGGCCACTAAGCTCTTAATACACTTAATACAGAAGCTACCAATTCACCTCTCTGGAAGCTCACCCCACCCAGAGTGTTTGTTTTCTTAATATTTTGCATTCTCAAGGGTTCTGCCTAATTGTGAGAACATTTGTGCTTGATTGCTTCAAACATTAACACGCTGGGAAAAATCACCCCAGAACAAATACAGCACGCGCCCAACCCCACCTCTCACCCGCCAGCCGCCTCCAGCAGACGCACTGTCCCCGCCTCTGAAGGGACAGGGTGATAGGAGCACAGCAGGGCACTTGCTGCTGGTTGGGTCAACCTCCTGGACTAGCTGCTGACAACAGTGACCCCTGCTACTGGCAGGCATTGTCTCCCTGAGGCCCTAGGGTCCGCAGGGGTGTCTGGGGGACAACAGAAACCGGTGTGTACATGTAGAGTTGGGATAGCTGTGAGGATTGGGGGGCTCGGAGGGAGGGGGAGTGGCCTCATGGAGCCAAATCCCCTTTGTGGATTTGGCTGTCCCCATTGTGGAAGGCATCTAAAGTCCATAACTAGCGATGGACGGTGTTGAGTGACATGGCTTGACACCCACCCAGATCACCACGAGGGGAAGCAGGGTGGGTCGTACTTGGCATGAAAGTAGAGAAGTGCCAGGGGGGTGTGGGGGGGTCGAGATGGCTGCTTTTCCTCATAAACCCTTCTAGATTTTTCAGTTGTTATTTAGTTCAAAGAACATTAATAGGAAGATTTTTTTTTTAAATTACATTTTAAAAGTATGCTCTTCTCTCACCCCTACAACTCTGAGCACAGTCTTTCTGGTTCCGGTGGGACAAAACTTTGCATTTTGAAAAGCCCTGAAGTGCCTGCTGCTCTCGACCTGAGCAGGGCGTAGGTTTAGGGGGCCCCTGGCTAGACTCGGGAGCTCCCCCTTCCCAGGGTATTTCACAGGGTTGGTGTCTATCTATGGAACATTCCCGAGGAAAGGCATACCTTGGAGCGGGTGCATGTTCTCTGGGGCAGCGGGCAGGGAAGGACATCTTAGCAGAGACCCAGTCGCTGAGCCCCTGGGCTGGGCCCAGATTCCCGAGCGCCCCAGGAGGCTGTGGGCTGGACTCAGGAGCAGGCCAGTCCCATGGACCCGAGGTCCCCCCCCACCCCCGCCGGCGGCGGGAGGATGACGTCCTGGGTGCCCATGATGCTGGGGTTCCGGTCAGAGGACTCAAGAACTCACTGGCCAAGGGCTTTGAAATTTCTGAGCAAAGCTGATGTGAATGACACTTCTTTCCTAGACGGCCAGGTTCCAGACACATCTACCTAATGCCCTGGGGTGGAGAGGCCTCACCCAGCTCTGCCAGGTGGAGCCCCCAAGCTCGTTCTCCGGGACCCTCTGAGGGAGCATCTGATGGCCACCTCTACCACGGGGTCCCTGGAAAGGCCATGAGGCATGACATATGCAGTTCTGGGGGAGCCAGATTGTCTGGGTGCCAGGGTGGCCCAGGGAGCTGTGGGACGAGGGTGTTTGGTAGCCCGTAAACACCAGTAGCCTCCGGGAAGTTGCATCTTAGGTTAAAACCGCAAGCTGCTGCACATACGACTTCAAAATCCATGTCCCATAGTGCCTGGAAACATTTCCTGTGTGGGGCTCCAGGGGACTTGCTCTGTGCACCCTCCTGACAGTGCCACCTCTCTTTGCTCCCCTGCTTGTTCATCTCTAAAGTGGGAGGGGAAGGGCTTGACTTGGCCCATCCAGCTCTGACATGGCAGGATTGTCTGTTTTGCAAATATGCAGAATGTTCTGGAACACTTGTATTTCCATCAGGCGAGGAGGCTGTGGAAGCCCCTGGCTCCCAGGAGACAACTGCTCCTTTCCGGATGGTTTTCTCCGTCTTTCTGGGGCAGGGCAGGCTAAACACTGGGTCCCTCTGGCTGTCGTGCAAAAGCTCAGGGACAGCAGGCCCTTCGGAGCAAAGCCTCCACTTCCCTAGCTATGCAGGGCTGCACACGGGGGACAGCTCAGCGACCCACTGAGCAGCCTGGGTGTTCCACAGGCCTGTCCAGAACAAACCCTGTCATCAGGTCCCGCCGGACACGCAGAGAGACACCCAGTGATAGAGGCCTCTGGGGTTTGCAGCTCTAAGCAGGGAGGCCGCTACTCCTCCTGCGGGACACACTTTGCTTCTCCTTATCCCGAGGGCACAAAAACTGACTTCACTTCCCATTTAAGTTAGTTCAGTGAAAGGTAGATGTTCCCCATGAGAGTATGTGTGTGTGTGCATGTGTGTGTCTGAGGGATGGGAGGCCTGGGGGAAGGAGAGTTTTGAGATAACACCATGGGGTCCCTTAACTAAAGAAGAAAAATGTTGGCTTGAAATAGTTTCCTCTGGGGGCTGTTTGTGGAATCAAAACGCCTCTCTGCTTTGCAGTTCTGAAGCCCACTACTGTGACTGAAAAAATCCACTTTCAATTTAGAGGGGAAAGGCTCCAGCGCCGAGTCCCCCGCTCGGCCGAGGAAAATACCTCCAGATGGAGCAAGGCCCGAGGATTCGGATTTCAAACACCCACATTGATCTCAGCATCAACTGGGCGGCCTGGCCATCTCGGCCCAGTGCCATGCCGCCTGGGCCCAGGGAAGAGGCTTGCTGGCTGCTTGCCAGTGATGGGGATGGAGGCGTACATAGGGCCGGACCCACGAGGGCAGTGACCCCACCTGCCCTTCCAGTAACCGGCATCCTGCAAGTCAGTCTCCCCGACGACCACGCCTGTCCCCCAGCTCTGTCTGCATGGTCCTCCTGGGAGACCAGCGCTATGAAGGGTGAAATCTCTGTTCCATCACCCCTAGGAGGGTCACGTGCATAACTATGGTGCCGCCACCCCCTGGGCCCTGCACCCTAGGCCCACTGGGTTTCTAGTCTTGAGAGACCTGCTCAACCTGCTGCTTCTGCGCCTGCACTGGACAGGTGTGGCCCACGCGCCCTGCTGACGTCCAAGCTTCTGTGGACCCTTCTTTCCCCGGCCTGGTGTTGGCTCAGTGCTTGGTCACATGCGGGTGACGCCGCCAGCTCCCAAGCACAGCCACACCGCCTGTTGCAGCTTCATTTCAGGGATGAGATGCTAATTAACCCCTTGGCTGTGAATTGAGCCCTAATATGTGGGGGGAGCCACAGGAGTCACAGCCACGTTTACACCCATCCTTTCTCCTTCCAGCCTATTAGGGGAGCTGAGCAAAGGCTCCAGCTGTGCAAGGCCCAGAGCAGGGGAAGCTGCCTCAGCACCTCCTTCCGCTCAGCTCCCAGTAGGACCTTCTCTCCCACCCTCCCCACTTGACCTGGGGGGATGTAGCCCCAAGCACACCTTGATGTACCCAGGGACCAGTGTGAAGGTGCCTGTGTGGGGGCCAGGACTGGAGTGAGGGCTCATGGACAAGATCTGGATTACGTTTCAATTCATTTTGCATCATTTTGTAAGCCACAGTGACCAGAAGAATTAATTCCAGTTCTCTCGGCCTCTGCATCTCCCCTGCCATGGGCGTTCTTAACCATCTACCCGTAACCCCAAATATGGGTCGGGCCAATTATTTCTACTGGATCCTGGAACATATCTCAGCAGTTCTGGTGTAAATTAGTTCATTTGCTCTTCTAGAATTCTGGGGAAGAACAGGTGGAATAAAGAGACAGTGTGATCAAGGCCAGTGCAGGCAGTACGGAGACATGTCCATTTTCCAACAATATCAGCACAATTCTCCACTGCGATCCTGGGCAGGAGGGAGGTGCCTCTTTGAGTGGACTCAGGGCACCTACCCCCACACACCTGCTGCCCCTCTTCCTCTGACTAGCACCACTGACACATTTGGATCTTCCTGGAGAATTCCTTGGACCCCCTCATTCAGAGGCAGGGGCCATCACTTGCCCAGGTCAAGGCCAGGTGTCCTGCAGTACTGCCTGTGAAAACAGCTGCTGGAGTGGACAGCCTGCAGAAGCTCCAGTTTGTTCTGATACCCAGAAAACGACTGCTGTCAACCCCCACCGCTGTGACAGTCCCTGACCCTCAAGCCAGAATGTCCATCCTGGCGCTCAGTGCCAATGTTTGGTCACAAACACAGGCCGGGCTGAGGCTGATGGTCCAGACTGGGGTGCAGGATGGAAGCGAGCAGGGTGCTGGAGGGAGAAGGTACCTGTGCGGGGCGAGAGAGCACCACTCTGCCCATCCACTGCTTCCGCTGGGGCAGGGAGGAGACCTGTGGCTCAGGACAGGGAAGGGGTTTCTGGGCTGATTTCTGAGGGTGGAACCATGGGAAGAGGCCTTGGTGATTGATGGCTGCAAGCTCCTAGGAGTGGGGTGCAGGGGCCGCCTGTGTGTGCCCCAGTGTGGGGAGGGCGCTTCTGCAAAATGTGGCCCTGAGCAGATTTCCTGCAGGAGAAGCTGTGGTGGAGACAATAAGCTTGCCTCCCAGGCCCTTTCCACCCCACAGTGGGGTATGGCTGGGAACCACCTCTTTTGGAGCCTGCGGCCCCCCACACCCCTCTGCTCAACATGTCATTACTGTTTCTAGAGGGGCAGCTCGGGTCAGCACCCCCCATGCTGTGCAGGGGACAACCTCAGTGGGCCTCCTCCACTTGCTGTTGGGCTCCTTATGGGATGTGAGTGATGGCAGCTGAGGGAGGGGGCCAGGCTCGCGGAGGAGGGGAGGGCGCCCCAAGACCCAGCTGGTCATCTGTCGGCCTAATCTCTGTTTTCTCTGGATGCCGCACACGTGTCTTTCCAAACACGAAACACCGGGCAAGGCCCACATCAAATGAAAACAGCCTTTTAGTCACCGTCAGTGTTTTAAGACACGTGAGAGTGGACCTCAAGCTCTGAGGGCCATTTCCAGCCAGGGGCTGACTGGCTTTGGGGCCAGGGGCTACTGGGGCCAGGGGCTACTCTGTATGAACACCCGCCTGGGCATGTGGTCCCGCAGATGCAGCACCATGGGGCCTGGCCGCCCGTCTCCTCTGTGCCTTCGCGTCCTGTTTCTACGCAGACATGGAGCTTTGTGTCACTGCTGTGGGAGGCTGACCTTGGCTGCCAGCTCTACGTGGGCACGGGCCACTCTGTGGACTCATTTTCTCGATTGATGTCTTTACCTCTTTTTTTTTTTTTAAGATTTTTATTTTATTTATGCATACAAGAACTGGGGTACAGGCCAGAGGTGTGGGGGTGACAGGAGTCACCAGAGACAGAGTGGGGAACAGAACAGGCAGACTGACTGAAATCCACTGCTGAGGGGAGCAGCAGGCAAGACAGGAGAGGTCTTCTGTGCCACGTGGGTAGCTCCCTGGCTGGCCGGGGATCAAACTTGTGATGCAGTGGCTGCAGACAGTGTCATGGATTGCATCTTAACCCCTTGCACCACCAGGGAGGCCCTTTACCTCTTTTGTAAAATCAAGGAGTCCACCACTTGTCACTAGCTGGGAGGGACATGGGGGACTGTCCCCAGAGCCTAGGGGAGACGGTGGGGCCCCAAGCCAGGACCTGGGAGTGGGTGCAGAGACTGGGCTGGAAAAGGAATGTCCCTGGTGACTTCCAAGCTTGGTGGACGGTGAGGCCGGCCACCGTGGGAGTAACTGCCTCCCTAACCCACTGTCTAGGTGTGGTGTGAACAGACTGCAGCACGTGCAGGTTTAGGGGCTCCTGGGGATAGTGGCAGGGACACCTACATGAGAGCGTGCTCCAGACACTCACTCAGGAGTCTGCACTGGCTGGAGGAGCCCAGGAGGAATGTGGCCTTTGCTGCCACTTCTCAAACTCCACCTTTCATCTCTTTTGCCAGAGACAGTAAAGACCACTGCTACTCCTAAACGAATGAGGAGCGCACAGCAGAAAGAGTGAGGTGCCCACTGGGACGAGCCGACGCGGACACTCAGGGTTCTTTTTGTTCTCGGCGGACCCGCTAGTGGAGCTGGGGTCTTGAGGGGCCGGAGAGCAATGGCAATTTTCTAGCAACTTCGCACGTGACTGGGAATTTCTGCACAGACACTAGCTCAGCCTGTGCATCTGGCCTGCAGGCCCGTGGGGGTGCGAGGAGTTAACACTGGCGGCCACACAGAGACGGTGCAGTTGTCCTGGCAGCCGGGCTGGGCGGAGGGTGCGGGGGTGCACACGGAGCGTGCTGGGCCACACGGCGTTTCCCCGGGGTGGCGCTGCTCTGTGACCCACCGCGGCTGCACTGGGAAGCTGGAGCCTCAGAGTCGCTTCCCTTCCTGAGCCAGAGCACGCCGGCAGCTGAGAAACCACACTTCCCTCTGCTTTTCAGCCAAAACACGCTTTGGTCCATGCTGTCACTCCCACCTCCCAATTAGACACCGCGTCCCCTACCACCTGCCACTCGGCAGCCCAGCCCAGCTGCCCGATGCAGGGGAGGGTGTGAGGGCCGAGCTCCCCGGCTGCGGCGGGAAGATGGTCCCCAGAGGTGGGCAGAATTCACCGCCAGGAAGGGAGTAAGCAGAGGAGGCTGGCAGCGCCACCGTCACTGCTGAGGTGGCTGTGAGCTTGGGGCGTGCTTTACAAAGACCAGGGAGACTTAAGTGTGAGGTAGGGGTGCACCTCGCCCCTGGGGGCCTTGGTTTGAGGGCTCCCTGATATGTAACAGGCATTGACAGTGTGGGGTTCCTATCTCCTCCTGGGAGCGGGGAGCAGTGGTCAGTGGCAGTGAGCCTGCCTGGGCAGACAGGTGGGGTCACCTCTGCTCTCGGTCTCCCCCTCCTACCTCCACTGCGGGGGTGGCTACCAGGCTTCAGACCAAAGTAAGTGAGAGGCTCTAATTTGGGGGAGCATTCGTATTACTTTTGGAGATACCTGAATATTGGACTCTCCTCATGCTTCGTGTTTGCTGAGAAAATGCCCTTGGGTGGAGTCAAAAGGGGGTTCTGGCTTGGGCCTGCACCCAGATTTTGGGTCTAGTGCATCCAGGCTGACCTGATTGAGGACTGAAGGCTCTGCAGGCTGGGGTCTCCATGCCAACCCTCCACTCTGCCTTGCAGGGCCCAAAGCCACTGGAAGCAACATGTAATGCTGGGCGTGGTGGTGGCCCCCAAAACTTGACCAGGTGGTCCGTTTTGCCTGTGGCCCTACTTGGCTGGCTCCTGTTGTGGACATATGTGTGGAGCCGTTCTCGCATGTAGGGGCTTGTGGGTGTGGCCTGGCAAGAGGAAAGCAGGAAAGGACTTCATACCCCTATGAGATGCCAAGCCCTAGAAATTCTATTATTAGAAAATCATTCCTTTGAATTAAACATTGATCCAAGGGGGAAGGGGGAGATGCCTGTCAAAACACAAATGAAAGGATTGATAGATGATGATCAGGTACCTTCTGAACTTACTGGTCTTGACTTGGCTGGGAGGCACCAGCACCAACATGGAGGAGAATCAGAGATAGGTAATGGAAGGGAGAGGGGGAAGGTTCCCCAAGAACCCCTACCCCAGGTCTCCCAAATCAAGCCTCTTCCTGTAGCCTCCTTCCCTCTGCCCTGCACCCCCACATCTAAGCCTCTTTTTCATAAAGAACAAAGCAAAAGGGTGGGTCCTCCACAGCCTCCTTCTGAGACGGGGTGGCTGTGGTCAGTACTGTGTCTGGGTAGAGCATGACTCACTGGTGAGTCCAGCAAGGGCTCAGCTGCAGGTTTTTCCCTGTGATCTGGGAAGCCCCTTTCGGGAGAGCTTGCAGCCGGGACTCGATGGGCTGCAGAGGTGCCTGTTTGTGGAGTGGAGCCCACGCAGTCTCCCTGGGTCAAGGAAGTGTGAGTGGTTCTTCTCCCCGGGGGCAGCTGTACACAGAATCTTGTGTGTCCAGAATAAGCCATGGCCAGGGCCCCAGTCTGCAGTCAAGTCACAGAGGGGGCTCAGGTGCCTCCATCCCAGGGGCACGCTGGGCACTGACGGAGGGCAGAGGCCAGCTGTAGTCGGTGGGGGTAGGTGATTCAGGCACTGCTCCCGGCCTCGCCCAGCCCTGGCCCCAGAGCTGAGACTGCTGAGGGGGCCAAGGCCAAAGCATCCAGTCTCCTGGGAGCCCCCAGTCTCGTGCTGCACCCCTTTCTTCTTGCTCTCCTCTAAGCCTCGGTTGCTTAGAATCCCATCTGGCACTGCATGTTGGTGTGAATAGATGAACAGATGACTCAGCAAATCTGCTTCCCTTGCCTTTGCTTAACTTTTTAATCCATCATGCAAATGGGTGCAGAGACCGTCTTCTTGCGCATGAACTAAGTGGTGGAAAAACATTTGAGGGGTTGTTCCCAACATGGAAAGTCGGTCTTTATTGAGAAGCACTTCTTGAAATCACCAGGTGAGCGGGACATGGAGCCCTCCAGGGGCCCTGGCAGAGCATGACTGCTCCGGATGACCTGCAGCCACTGGAACCCCAGGCCCCAGGCAGGCTTCCTACTGGCCCAGGCACCAGTCTTGGGAGAGCCACCCGAAGGCAGGGAGAGAATGGACCCACTGGGCCCTGCCCCCACGGCATGTTAGCACCACTGCGCCAAGACATTCTCTCACGGACCTGCCTCCGCGGCTTGGAACCAGATGGAAGGGTGGGGGTGGGGGGGCATGGTGGGGGGGGTGGGGGGGCATGGTGGGCGGGGCTTATCTGGGTCCCCGTGGGCCAGTCAGCATGGGAGGATCTGGGGTGACCAGAGAGCTGTCTCGTGGAGACTCCTGCCCAGTGAGCTGCTCGCTAAAGCATCTGGCTTTGTCTTTATTCAACAATTGATTTCCTCATTCACTCATTCATTTACCAAACACCACGGGGAACAAGGTAACCCTGGCTTTCTGCAGTCATGGAAGCTCCTAACCCATCTTCAGGAAGCAGCCAGCGCCCCTCTCCTGCTTTCCACCCCTCCTGAGGCCGCACCCACAGCCTGGACCAGCTTCCTGTCCCTCAGGTCTCACTGTGCAGGCCCTCAGGCCTCAGGGGGCCCTCGGACGCATCTTTTCCAAAGGGAATTTCTTTTTTTGGTAATATTTTTATTTATTTATGCATACAAAAACTAGGGTGTAGGCCAGAGGTGCAGGGGGAGCAGAACAGGCAGATGACTGAAATCTACTGCTGAGGGGAGCAGTGGGCTAATCAAGAGAGATCTGCTGTGCCATGTGGGCAGCTCCCTGACAGGGGATCACACTCATGTTGTAGTGGCTGGCAATAGCTTGATAGCACTGAGACTTAACCCCTGTGCCACCAGGGAGGTCCCCCAAAGGGAAATCTTACCTGTGACCCTGTCACCACTGAGTTCTGCTTGTACCACTGCCTATCCCTCCTCCCTAGCCAACTTTTCAGGGCACTCAGCCCCAGAACACGGGGCCAGATGCTCCCGGGGCTCGAGGTGGGACCCTGCACTGGCACCTTAGTCTCCCGGGGCCTTGAGCAGCATTGTCTGGAAGTGGTTGTGTCTCCAAGGTGGGGCTGTCAGAACACAGGGGCCATGGCCACTAACTAGTGCATCTCCACCATGCCTGTGGCCTTGTGGGCCAGGAGGAGGCAGAAGCCAGTGACTCTCTTCTGTGTTTCCACCTTCATCCCGTGTCTCAGCGCGGTGACTCACCCTGACCAAGGCTGCATATAATTATTTGCATGACAGAAGGGGAAACTGAGACTGAGAGATTAAATAACTTGCTGCTGGTCAAAGGTAGTTCTCCATGTAGAGCCGCATTCACTCAGGGTCCTATGTACTGGCCAGCCGGCCAGGCCTGACCTTCCTCCTGCTGACCCTGCAGCGCTGGCCGTGGCCACCACGTGCGAGACAGCGGCCTCCGGACCCAGGCTCTGCCTGAGGAACCAGGCTGAGTGGTGTGGGCAGGGCGCCAGCGGGGGGCCTCTCCCTCCCTGTCCCCCCAGCATGAGCCAACTGCATCCAGGAAAGGCTGCATTTTTCCGTCCCAGTGAGCTCAGCCTTTACTTTGATTTGGGTGCGAGCAGCTGCAGGTGCCTGGAGTCGTCACGTGCGCTCCCGCCCCGTGCTGTGGGCTGTACTCACCCGCAACGCTGGATGCTGGGCTCTGTCAGAGCGCCAGCCCCACCAGCACCACAGCTGACAGTGAAATCTGAGGGGTCGAATCCCTCTTCTGGAAAAAAGGGTGAAAGAGGTTAATACACTCAAGTCAGGATAAACACACCAGCTGTTAGAGTTTCTAATATTTAACATCGTTACCAAATAAATAACTGTGGAAGAAATCAATGGCCCCCCCTTCACCCCTCACCTACCACCTGCTCCTTTAGCAGCGGCACTTAAAGGGAATATTAAGATCTTAAAAGTCTCCACAGTGGAGGCAGGCGGGGACACAGTTAAGAACACATTTGCCTGACCTCCATCTCGGCCAGAGACCCTCCCCCGCTGGGCCAGGCGAGCCAGGGAAACACCTGAGGACCAAGGAGCAGGTACCATTTTGTGTTCCCTTTGGGTTCTGTGGGATCGCAGCTCAAGGCCCCTTTGCTTTTGTTTTGCTTTCAATGGGGAGATTCCACACTTGTCTCCCTCTAGGAAAAAATATTCCACTCATCATCCACCTGCAGACGGAGGCTGGTCTTGCAAGGCCCCACAAACCAGACCAGGCCCTCTCCAGTGACTGGTCCGGCGGTCACTAGAGCAGTTCTTTAGGCAACTGTGGCTCTGCCTGTGGTTGTTCTGTGCATCTCCCGGCGGGCAGGCACCTGCGTGTCAAGCGTTTACGGCTGCAGCCATAGCCTGCTGCCCCCACCACCGGTGTGAGGTCCAGCAGGACCGAATTTTGACGGCCTGGTACTGTGTCGGGAATCGTGAGCCACTTCCTCCGCCGTTGCTCCCTCACTGCCCTTCACCCAGGCCGCCGAAGAGAAAATGATGATTGTTGCATTTAGGGGAAAAAACCAACATGGGCTAATTTTTTTTTTTAAGGCTCCAACAAAATGTTTTCCAGGTCACAAAGCACCGAGCAAAATGAGCTCCACAGCTCGTTTATGTCGCCCATTAGAAGGGGAGCTGGCCCCCCACTCGTTCAAACTCCGCGAGCATTTTTGTGATAAAGCCTCATTTCAAGGGGTCGGGGTTGCGCTATTTCCCTTCTCATCAAGCAAAAACCTGGCATCCCGTTTGTCAGCCCAGATGTATTTTTGTTTGGGTTTTTACACTGTTTGATGGAGATCAAGTCGTGAATTTCTCCTCTCCGGATGGACAGAGGAATGGCAGTTTATGAAATCTGAGGATGCGTGTTGTTTAGCTCAAAAGCACAGCCAGATGAATTTGGAGCGGGGAAAGCTCCCTGCATGACCGCAGCGGCCAATTTCAGTGGCAATGTCTCTCTCGGGAACTTTTGAAAATCAGGGCAGGAGGGTGTAAGTCTTAATGATCTCTGTCATCCGGGGCTTTGTGGGTGGATGAGTCAGAGAGCACGAGCCCCTCACTTAGGGACGACTTTGTTCTTGTGAGACTCAGTAGAAAGTTTCCTGTTGGGTGGGGCGGCATGGTGCTGGGGGCAGCTCCTCGAGGTGGTGGCGCTGTCCATGGCTCCCAATCGATGCTACGGGTGGTGGATGCCAAGTAGCCTCTGCCCCATGCCTCCTCCGCCTTCGGGTCCCAGGTGAACTCCCAAGGGCGCGGGCCCCTTTGTTCGCCCAGGCGTCAGTTCCATGCCCAGCCAGGTCCCCGGGTTTTCAAATGAGTTTTTCAAGCATGCAGAAAATATGCAGCAGGTGGCACAGGTGAAGGCCAGAGTGGAGGCCCCCAGAGGCCCAGCAGGAGGAAGGGGAGTCTCAGAGCCCATCAGGGTGGGTGGGGTGCTGACTCCCACGTCTGGCTCCTGGGCACCCTCTCCCCTCAGTGTGGGGGTTATGGAAGGAACAAAGCCATGTCTGAGATCAGGGGCATTACTTGTTTAGATGTTGGATTTCCCTTTTTTGTATTTCTGTTCCAATGTATCTGGATTGGACAAGAAACCAAGATTATTGTTGGGGGTCAAATGATGGAAGAGAGGAAAGGGATGGGGGTGATGGAGGGGGGATGGAACAGAGAGGAAGCAGCAGGGAGAGCAGGGAGAGGAAGACAAGGGGGAGGAGGGAGAGGGAAGGAGGAGAGGACTGGGCAAACCAAGCCAGTTCTCAGCCCAGGTGTGTGCTGGGCCGGACCCGGCTCCCTCTGTCCTTGTCACCTTTGGCAGCACCACCTCCTCCTGGGGCACAGCGGTGCCCGCACACTCTCAGAACCTTCTGCAGGAGACAGTTGTTGACCTTTCTGCCCCCGGGGGGAGGAGCTGTCTTCACCTCATAGCTTCCCAGCAGCCACCCGGCCTGGGTGCTCGTTAATATCTACTGATGTGAATGCACGATACTAGAGACTTATCAAATACTGGTGTGGCTCTAAAAGCTCTCCTAGGGTAAGTCTAATTTCTTTCTTTCTTTTTTTTTTTTTTAGATTTTATTTTTATTTATGCATACAAGAGCTGGGGTACAGGCCAGCGGTGTGGGGGGGGGTGAGAAGATTCCCTAAAGACAGAGTGGGGAAAAGAATAGGCAGTCCACTGAAACACACTGCTGAGGGGAGCAGCAGGGAGACAGGAGAGGTCTGCTGTGCCCTGTGGGTAGCTTCCTGGCTGCAGATCAAACTTGTGCTGCAGTGGTCGCATCTTACCCCCTGCACCACCAGGGAGGCCCCAGATAAGTCTAATTTCAACTAGATGTGATTGCAACACTTGTTAGTAACAATGGAAGTAAAAATGTCCCAGGGATGCCAGTGGTATTGGTGGCCATTTCCAGGAGGGCTCCTGCTTATCTGTAGCTCTTTAGAAGGCCTTTTGCAATGAGAACGTACGTGGCATTGATACCAAAGCTCATGATGAATCGTATTCTACCAACAAGCTTGTGTGGACACCGAGCGAGAGCTGATTTCCAACACAAACACACACACACACACACACACACACACACGCATGCAAGCATTTGACATCACCCAGGCTTCACTAACAGGGAGCCTGACCACGTGAGGCCTGAGCAACGACTCCAAGCAATTTTGGTTCTTGTTTCTGGCTGAGCTGCCGAGGACATTGCCCCAGATGGGATCAGCTCAGAAAACAGGAACCAAGCAAGGAGGACCCATCTCTCTGGCTCAGACTTTCACTTCCTTCCTGACATAATTCCCAACTTTATTCCCCAGGGAGCCTTCCTTTTAAGATAAGGGAGGAACCCATCTCCCCTGTCTGGGGGTGCAGGAGCACTGGGAGTCAAGGAGCCTGGCCCAAGGTCGCTGGGCGGGGCCACTGAGGTCCAACTTCCCTGGCAGGGTCTAACAGAGGTTCCCTCCTCCAGGACACACAGCACTGTCTATCCCAGGCAGCCAGGAAGAGGGGGAAGTCTACAGAGTGACTCAAGTTAGACACCAAGGGAAACTTCCTGGGACTAGATCTTGAAAACTGGCATAAACTAGCCGGCATCCTGGTTTCTTCTGTGGGGATTATCTGGGCTGCGGGTGCTGTTCTCACTCCCTGAACCCCAGCCCCAGGCCAAGGAGGGCCAGCAGGTGAGCCCCTGGGCTGGGCAGCCGGCCTTGCTTGTGTGATATGCGTTCCTTACACGTAGATGCTGAACTCTCCTTGCCGCACGGAGCTGTCCCCAAACCGCCACCAATGTTCCTTGTCTGTATATTTTATTCATATGGATTGGTTATTGGCCCATCCCTTCCTGGAAGAGCTGGAATCTGCCCTTGAGGCATCAGATGGAGTAGTCAGATTGTCAAGCGTGTCTCCTAATTGAAGTGAACATTGGCACAATATTTGTCGACTGGAAATAAACAGCCCCAGTGAAGTAGCAGGTTTGCAACCTTCTCACACTTGCTAGGGTCTTGCTGGGAGCAGAAAGAAACACGCAGAGAAGCCATTTCTCAGGAAGAGGAAACTTTGGGGAAGGGGGGCTCTATCTCAGACTCCGGGTCTCCTGGAGCCAAGGCGAGGCCAGGTGCTGGTTCAGCCGCACGCTCCTATGGGGGCGCCTTCTCCTCTGCCCTTCGGGGGTCCAGGCGCTTGCTGCCTCCGTCCAACCCTCTTCCTGATAAGTCTCTGCTCTGAGTTTGTGTGATCGAATGAACAAGAGGCCCCAGGACCACCTGTCTTTCCCAGCATCTCCTGAACCCCTCTTCTCGCTCCCCCCCACCTCAGCAATCTCCGAGGCTCCCCTTCAAAAACCTTCAACATCCTTGCCTTGCCCTCCAATGCTGGCTGGTGCTCCCAGCCTGGATCCCCCGACAACCTAGCAGTGAACACTCTTGGGGATAGCACGGGGGCAGGTGTCAGTACAAAGCCTTGCAGACCGCAGCCCTGTGCACACTCTGGACACACCTCTGGCACACTTCTGCCCCAGGCCCCAAGCCGGGCAGGTGAGTGCAAGGGGCCAAGTGCAGCCATGACCTCCTTCTACAGCCAGCTTGTGGAAAACCCAGGGGGCCTGCTTCCCTCCCAGGGGGTCGCCTCAGGCCCACTGCCCACACACCCCTCCTCCCTCCTGCCTCTGACTTTCCCCAAGAGACCTCGCCTCTCCAGACTCCAGTGCAAGCACGTCATGCACCCTCACGTGTCATGTCGATTTGAAGAAACTCCCTGAAGAAATGAACACGTGGCCCCAGCCCTCCCCCAGTCCCAGTCTGACCTTTACCAGAGGTGGTAACCCTGGTCGGTGGTGCTAAGCACCTTGAGACCATGCCCTAGCGCCAGCTTGTAGGGACACGGTGGTAAATCCTATTATTGAGTCATTTATGGCTTTTATCCTTGTTGTAAGACATTTGTTTCTTAGGGTTCACTTAAGTGGATTTCGATGTTAGATCTGCTCTGTGGCTACTGGAACCCAACTTTCTGACACATCTTTCTGGGGTGAAACTATATTTGCCATCCCTTGACCCATGTTTGTTTCACACATTATTACTTTTTTCCCCCCAAGACAAATAAATTTTACACAAAATTTTATCACACACACATGCACACACGCACGCACAACATGCTGATTGTGTGCGCTGCTCCAGGAGAATGCCTCATGAGGAAGTGGGGTTGTCTGGTGTCAGGGCAAGAAATCAGTCTTGGGGTTAATCTGCGACCATTGACCCCAAACACATGGGGCTCCTCGTGGGCTGGAGATGAGACAGGAACACAGGGTTTCCAGTGTTGCTCCTACAAGAGGCTGAGCATGTTTTAAGGGACCTGACAGAATACGTTCCCACTTGGGAAGATCTCCCTGCCTCCCTCTTGTCCTCCTCACGGCCTCCGAGCAGGCAGACGTGGGCCTTTACGATTTTCATTCTCGACAGGGCCTCTCCACCATCAGGTATGACTGATAGTCCCTCTGACTTAATCTGGATCCCATCACAATAACCCCTGCACGGATCACGTGCCAGATGCCAAGCGCTTCCTGCCCCACTGGCCTGGAGTAAAGCAGGAGTATCCTCCCTGGCCTACTCTGTCATTCCGAGTGCTCCCTGAGTGTTCCTTGAGTGCTCCTCTCTTCCTGAACTAACGGCCGTCTCCCAGCTTCTCCCCCTGGGCCTCTGCTCCTCCTTCCCTCTGCACAGATATCATCCGCTCACCTCCCAAGGGACAGCCCCCACACCCACTGACTTTAGCCTCCACCCACAGCCCCCACAGCCGCTGGCCTCGCCCACCAGCTTTGCCAGCACCACCTCAGCTACCAGAAACAACGTCGCCCTTATTTCTTGAAAGAATGGTCTCTCGCCACTTCCCTATTTCTATTTTCTATCAAAACTTGCATCTCCACATCTTAATGCCTTCTTGGCCTTCATATCTTCCCCTCTCCTCGGCGACCCAGCCCCATTGGTTCTTGCCTCCCCAGGCTCCTCCACCCCCTTCCTCTGGATTCCTGTTTCTGTGACTCAGGTCCGCCATTGACGTCTCCGCTGTGGCCACACTTGTGTCCCCTTAATTTATGTCTCTGTCTCTCCAGCTATGTGCATGGACGCCTGCAAACCTTCCAAGCACATTACTTTCTTTGAGTACAGCCCCTTCAGTAGCTCCCCGCTGGCTAACCCTGGCACGGAAGGTCTCCCCAAATCTCACCCGAATCCATGTCCCCATCACGTGTCCAACTCCTGAGCGTTGCTTTACCCCTTTGCTTCCCTCTGCTGCTGTCTTCTCAACATACCCTCCCCTCCTCTGCCCACGTGAACGCTGCAGGCCCAGATCAGGACCTATGGCTCAGTCTTCATGAACAACCACACCCACGCTGCCTGCTGGCAGCTGTTCCAAGATGCTGCTCTGCAGCCCCTCTCTCGGGGCGACAGGTGAGCTCAGCCACGGCCCTGCCACACAGGGGAGAAGGTGAAGGTGTAAGGGAACAATAGACAAAGCGGCTTCACCTCAGCAGCCTCTCAGAACGGGAAACACAGAGTCCTTGTGGAGAGACACGGCTCCCTGGGCTAATGCAGTCGGGGGAACAGGCCTGCATGCTGCCCTGCCTTCTGTGTCCCTTCTGGGAATGGTCACTGCTTGTTCTTTAGCCAAACGCTAAGCTCCTCAAGGCTGGGTCACAGTTCTCTCAGCCTGTCCTGTTGTGTAGCGCACACAACCGGGCATGTCTGTGACTCCTTGAAGGCACAGAGAACAAAAGCAGAAGACAGGCGAGCAGGGAGGTCGCGCCAGCTCAGACACAGGGCTGCTGCCCCTCGCCTGAGTGCTACAGCTCACGGCGTCACCCGCAGGTGTGTGTGGCTTGGCCCACCAAGTGAGGGTTTACTCAAGATGCTGTAAGGCAATGCTGGCTTCCGGGTTCCAACAACCCCCCTGGAATCAACAGACTCCCTCGTTCGGACTGGGAGTGAGACCCAGGGTCTCAGTGTTCAGCTGGCTTCCCGCTCCTGACAGTGCAAGCGAGAACCAGGCAGAACCCGTGCCAGGCCACGAGGAACTGGCCATGACTGGCCCCTTCATTCCCCTTTCTCTTTTGTATTCTACTCCTGAGTAAGAAAAACATGAACGGAAGTGAGGACGGAACAGGAGGAGACTGTGTCACAAGTTTGTTCCTATTTTTGGACTCTCAAGACTCTGTCCAGAAAGCGGTCTTCAAGGACAAGGGGCTCGGACTCCCCCTAGAGCTGCCTTCCTCACACCAAGTGGTCATTCTTGTACTTTTACACCAATTCCTAATGGACTCTGCATTACGGTGGTGGCTTCACCAACAAAACCTCGGGGAGGGGGGCTGGTACCCCCAACTCTGATCTGCCTTTAAATTATTTTCCATTTAACATACATCCTATAGCCTAGCATAAAACTTTATTGAATAGCTCATTTGAGCAGAGAATACTTCTGAAAGAATATTAGTAAAGTCTTTCAATTTCAATGGAGTCAAAACACCAAAATGGAAAATTCAAGTTTTGAAGAGAGCCATTAAGTGTGATTAAACCTTTAAAAAGGAGAGAACAACGCCCGTAGAACTCTATTTAGCCATTTCATATCTTTAATTGTCCAAAGATTTACTTTAAAAGCACAGACATGAAAGGATGCTGAATGTCACAGTATTTAGAGGGAGAGTGAAGATAAGCCCCGTTCACCAGCAAATGGAGCTTAGCCCAGAAGTAGGGACAACAAAAGCTCCAGGGACCTGCTTCCTTCCACAATACAGAGAGAAGGGGAGATAGAAAGGCAGCAATTCTTGACTTAGCTTTGAGGCACACAATGGGCGTGATTAGGGATCCAGAGTGGAGCGCATTTGAGTAGCGGTGACATCCACCAGTTCCTGTAATTAGGATGAAAACTGAGGGGAAAGAGGCTGAGAGTGGAGATGGGGTGATGGGGGAGAGTGGGGAAGCAAATGGCGAGGTGCTTTTCAAGACTGAAGGAGTTGAGGAATCACGGGGTTAGATTTCATGATCGGCTTCCCTAAACATGAGCCGCGGAGATTTGGACCCAGAAGATCTAGGATGAGGCCCAGGAATCTGGATTTTTAAAAAGCCTCCAAGGTAATGGGGTGGCTGATGGTCCTGAACCAGTTTAGAGAAGGTCTGGAGAGGAGGGCTGGAGAGAAACACCACCTGGGAGAAGAAGATAAGGTTTCCTAGTGTCCAGCGTTTGACTGTCTTGCCCTCTCTCTCTCTCTCTTCCTCCCTCCCTCTCCCTCCCTCCGTCTCTACAAAGCAATTTGATGAGATGTTTTGATACATAGTGACAATATTCTTAAAAATCATGTCTGTACCAGGTGTTGATAAAGTAGGCTAGAAACACATAACATGGTGGGTTGTTACATTGTGAGGTGGTTCAAGTTCAACAGGATATAAAAATCTTTGCTATCTAGCTCTGCTCCGTACCCTTGAAGATGGGCCTCAAGGTCAACTGCCAGGGAGCAGGAGCCACCATGTATTAGGAGGGGTCGCCAGGTGCTGCCCCAGGTCACCACCAGAGTATCTGTGTCATGTGCAAGATTCAGTTTGAACAGAAAAGTCCTACTAATTAAGATTTAAAATTCCTGATTCTCACCATTTCCCCTCAGATGCCATAGAGAAAACTGAGGTCCTGGCAAGTAGTTTTGTGGACCTAAGCTGGGCACCCCCTCCACTGGTGCAGCCTGACTCCCCATACAGGGACTGCAGCTGGTCAAGGGAGTGTGTCTCAGGGGGCTCTGACTCCAGAGCCCACTGTAAGGCTTTCAGTTTAATCCCTAAAAGCCCAAGGGGGGTAGAAAGGGTCCAGGGCCAGAGCCGGCAAGAGGAGGAAGTGGGGTCAGGGAAGTGGGGCTCAGCCCTTGTCTGGCTACTCACCAGCTCAAAGTGTCACACTCCTCACAGTGCAGACCCCCAATGAGGAGGGAAAAGTGGCTCATTCGGCCTGGAGGCCCTGTGGTGGGAGCTGAGTTGCCAGCTGAGGAGACAGCTCACATCTGTAGACTCCAGAGCCCAGTGTCCTTAATGACATTGTCCTCCCAACAGGGGTCCTGTTCCTCTTCATTGTCCTTCTGCTGCCTGCTGGGCCAGGCTCCCTTCCTTTGTGTGGCGCCAATTCCCTTATGTGCAGCCCGGGGGAGGCTGTACCTTTAAAAAAAAGAGAAGGAGAAAAATCATGAGAAAAAGTTCAATTAAGAAGCAAGTTCAAGTCAAACATCGGGAAAGGGCCACGTAAGGACAATCCTGGACTGCCTCTGCAACTTGACTTCCTGGGGGTTGGCTGGTCCTGATGTAAGAGGTACATGGACTCCTCTGTTCTTGTGCTCTCCCTTCCAGCTGCTGGGCTCCGGGTGAAGGCAGCAGGACCCCCAACAGCCCAGCGGGGCCCCCAACAGGCCTGTTGGCCCCTTTTCTTGGCTCCCAGGTCCATGACATCTTCATTACACAGCTGCAGGAGGGGGCTAGGAAGGGACAGCTCCCTCCACTTAACACCTCCTTCCCTCCTTTGTTTTTTTGTTTGTTTGTTTGTTTGTTATAAAGATGGTGCATAAGAGAAAGTCCAGAAGACAGAGGAAACACTGCTCATGAACTTAACAGTCTGGCGTTATCTCGTTTCATCTTGGCCAGTCCTGTCGGCGTCCTCTGTCCCCATCAATAGATTCTCCAATGTGTCCTGATGGACAGACTCAGGTGTCCCTTCTCCCCACTTACCTCAAAGTCCCCGGCTCTTCAGCTGTGTGGGGGGTTCGAGGAGGCTTTCCTCCCTGGGGCTTCTCCCTTCCCTCTCTCCTACCCCCGTTTCTCTTACTTGGTGATTTTCTTCTCCTTGTTCTTCCTCCTCCTCCCTCCACCACGTTGTCCTCCCTTGAATAAGTCTGGCTGCGGGTCCCCGATTCCTGGGAATGAAGTCATTGTTGAGTTGTGGATCTCACCTTCCATCTTTTTCAGAATGGCATGAATTGGGATCTCAGTGGCCTCCTGCCTTGGGTCAGTCCCAGGCCAGACGTTTCTAGAAGAGCACCAGGGTAGGTGAGTGGTTATATCAATGGGGCAGAATCCAGGGCAAGGCGGAGGACACAGCGGCCAGCCGTGGTGGTGTGGGGCAGGTTGCACATTTCCTAGGCCTTCAGATGCCAGTGCTGCCCTGCCTACCGGGAATCAAGCAGTGATGATGACAACAGTCCAGATGGCCCTAGGTCACGCCCCGAGGAGTGAGCCCTACTTTGCCCCGTCCTACCCCCAGGCTTGGGCTTAGGGCAGCAGGAATGCAACAAGCAAAGATGGATCATTTTAAGAAATGCACGGCTTCCCACGAGCTGCGACTTCAATGCACACGGTCGTTGGCCACACACAGCACCTCTTCGTCACCTGCACCTACTGACAGCGAAGACAATGGTGGTGGGTGGGAGGGAGGATTAGGGGGTAGGAGGATGCTGCATTTCACAATGAACAGTCCCGCTGACGCTTACATGTGTGGCCTCTGCTGGAGCCATCATCGCAGACCCTGCCGCCCCAGGCATTTAAGAGGTCCAGATGCCACACCCGGGCCAAGCCTGAGAAGCAGAGCAGGTGCCGCTGAAGAGGCTGCCGTACACGCAAGGAGCATTCACAAGCCGGCAGAGGAGCTGTGGGGGCTTCCTGATGAGAAAACCCTGGCCCCCAGTTCTCGGGGAGGAGGCTCCCGGCCGGCTCCTCTGTAGCTCAGTCCCGAGACCAGCATATCCATATCCAATGGCCGCTACACGTTTCCATCACTATCAAAAGAATCAAGGTCCTTAAGTTGGAGAAAACTATGAATGCGGCATCTGGAGAGCCTCGCCTGCTGCTCAAGGGCCAGGGCATGAGTCATCCCTTTGCCTGGGGCTGCCATAGGGGAGGCCAGGAAGGAGGGCATCTGCACAGTGGCGCCCCCATTAGCCAACTGTGAGCATGGGCAGTGCTAATCCCAGGTGACTTCCGCCTCCTCGCATAGGACATAATGGCCCATGGGAACGTTAACTCTCTGCAAGTGCCAGACCCACCGCCTTCTCCACTGACCTCCGCAGAGATAGTGCAGCACTTGCTGTACGAAAATAAAAGTTTTCAAAGCAGGGCCTCCCTGGTGGCACAACGGGATGAGCGCATCGCTGTGAAGCTGTCCGCAGCCTCTGCAGCACGGGTTTGATTCCCAGCCGGCCACGGAGATACCCACATGGCACAGGAGACCTCTCCTGTCTTGCCCACTGCTCCTCTCAGCAGTGTTTTTGGTCCCTCTACCTGTTCTCCCCGCTCTGTCTCTGGTGAGTTCTCTTACCCTCCTGCGCCTCTGGACTGTACCCCAGCTCTTGTATAAATAAATAAATCTTTAAAAAAAAAAGTTTTCAAAGCAGTTGGGAATACAGTTGTGCCCACTTCACTTGTGAAACCGCCTTTCTAGGGTTTATTTGTTTGGCCCTTTGGTAAGAAAGAACGGGGTGGGGGGGGCGCTTTCTGAGAGGTGAGTGGGGAGGGGGCCTCCTCCTTGCCCGCTCTGCCCTCTGGGAAGGTGGAGTGGCTCAGGGCCCTGGATTGCTGAGGGCGGAGGAGCCGCTTGGGAGCACAAAGCCAGGAGGCGGGCGCAGCAAGCCCTTCTGGTGTCCGCACACCCCACAGCGGGCCGGGGACCCCTTCGTGATGGGTGGTTGTTTACTAGAAGTCAATAGCACAGTGGGCTTTGGTTCCATGCTAATGAGGCCAAGGTTATGCAGGGGCCAACTGGTTTCCTTCTGTTCCCTCTGCTCCCTTCCCCCCACCCCCCAGCAAGTGGGCCTCTCACAGTGCAGGAGGCCGGTGAGGAACTGCCCCCGAGGCTTCTCTCAGACAGATGGCTCCCCAGCTGTTTTTGCCAATGGGTAATTTTTGTTGCCGCCACTCAGCGTCCCCTTGAAAAGACCCTGTCCTCCCAAGCCTTTCTCCTCTGCTGCTCGTGTGACAGCACAACCTCTTCAGGACTCCGCTCCAGTCTCCACCTCCTAACGTCCAGGATAGCTTTGACCAGTGCCATCTCAGCCCCAGGTGGGCACAGAAGAGGTTGGCCTCAGCCTCCCATTTCGCCTCCGCCTGATTTGGCTTCAAACACCATCCCAGTTCTTCAAGGCGAGACTTCCCTGCGGCATCCATGAGGCCCCAGCCTGAGCTGAGCTCTTTATTTTCCCATCTGTGAGATGGTCACTTTAACCCCTGCCCCTTCTGACCTCCAGGGCTGGTGTGGGAACCAAGGGAGTGTCCAGCTTGTGGTAACAAACCTGACCGCTTACTCAAGCCTCCCGGCTGACACCCACGACAGCACCGTGGGTGTGTGGCTCCCGAGGGAGCCCCTGTCCTTCATTTCCCATGGTGTCTCAGACCCGACCGGTGCTCATCCCCATCATTCTCCTGGACTTGGCTTGGCCCTGCTTTCTGGAAGCAGCCTTCCCCCTCGACCTTTGGCACCCTGCCCTGTCTGCCTGTCCCTCTTCTGACCGTACCGTTCTTCCCTTCTGCTCCAGGCAGCGGTCTCCAGAGAAACAAACCATAGATTGAATCAACTCCATCGATTTAGGCGATTGTCTCACACAAGTGGGGGCTGGAGGACCCAGACCTGCAGGCACACCAGCAACTCAAGCAGGACCCATGTTGCAGTCCTGACCTAGGATTTCCTCAGCTCCAGAAAATCCTAGCTGGTGCTCATAGTCTTCAACTGATAAGACACGGCCCACCCACGCTGTTGAGGGGAATTTCCTTCACTTAAAGCAGATGATTGTGGAGGTCAGCCACACCTTCAAATACCTTCATAGCAACACCTAGATAGACATTTGATTAAATTACTGGGCCCTAGAACTCAGCGGGCTGATACATAAAACCGAGCATCATACCAGCCTTCCAGGGGCCGCTCCTCTGGCCATCCTAGCCTCTTCTCGCCTGGGAACCTCCCGGGTGTGTGTGGGCTTCCTCGGATGCACACGCCTGTGATGTCCTGCTCCCCGCCCCACCCCCACCCTACCACCCTGCTGTCCCCAGCCCCGCCCCCCACCCTGCCTCCCTAGCATCCAGCTCTCACCTCCTTCAGCAATTCACAGAGGGAAGGCCATGCAGGCACTTCCAGCCCTGGCTGTGGTGGCTGGCCCAGCACAGCGCTTGTCCGTTGGATGGGGGTGGGGTGTGTGTGTATTCTGGGTTAGAGGGGAACCACGAGTGCCTTGTCAGGAGTTAAACCCCGAACCCCCAAATGCAAACTCATCAGCTTCCCATCCTTCCATGCACTGTGGGTGCTGACTGCCCCATTTCAGAATATAAAGTTACCCCGTTATGCACAGCCCCTGTGCTTGGAGGGACCCAGGCTGCACCCTGGACCCGAGGGAGGCCCAGGAAGAACCCCTGGGGCCCAGCCCCTAAAGACTCGCACCCCAGGGAGAGAATAGACAAGCAAACAGAAAACTAAAAAAGCAAGGTGGTGGCGAAAAGGTGGTCAGCGACACGCCCCTCCTCAGAAGAGGGTCCAGCCACCCACAGGGCCTCTGGGGTCACATGTTCCCAGCCGCGATCCCGACCTGCCAGGCTAGTGCAGGCTCAGGCTTGGCTCACCCTGTGTTCCCAGGCGCCGGATGCTGGTAACATGGGCAGTGCTAGCGGGACAGTGCCTGCTGAGGGGAAAGGGCAGAGAAATATGCGCGTCCCCCCTCAGTGCCTGCTGAGGGGAAAGGGCAGAGAAATATGCTGATAAACAAGGAGTACCGAAACTCTGGGGCAGTGCTGGACCAGGGGGCGGGGTGCCTGGCCTCGGGCATACGCCCTGGGGCTTGGGGGTGACACACTCATGCCTCATAGAAAGCCAAGCAGAGCTGGGGGGTCGTATGGGGTCTGCTGTCTGACTTGACGTGGTGAGAGGAGATGTATGGGGGGACCTCTGAACAGAGGCTTGAAAGAAGGGGTGAGGATGATGTCCCCAGACAAGACATCCCTAGAAGCAGGTTCCCGTTCTCGCCTCCCCGGCCGGAGCAGATTCCTGCATAGCCTTGGAAATAATGCATACCCATACCTGATGTGTGCGCAGTGACGCAGCACAAGAGGCACTTATAGATACAAACAATACATGTGGGAACACTGGCTGAGCTCTTGAATACAGCTTTTTCCTCCCGCCGTCCATGGCGCCACACCGTGTCCTGCAAACCCTCACGCAGCGTCTCCTGTGGGATCTTCTCCACCTCCCAGGAAGCACTCGCCTACTGGGCACTCGGGGGAGCCCAGGCTGGCGGTGATGTCCACCCTGGGGCTGGTGGGTGTCATCTTAGTTGAGTGCTGTGCCTCGTGGGACATGACCCTCAGCAGCACCGAGGCCCGGAGTGGTGCCTGCCCTGTCCCTCCACAGTGGGGAACTGAGAGCGGGCCGCTGCCCACAGCATCAGACAGCTCTGGGCTGCCCAGAGTCCATCTCCCTTATCTCCTCTGTCTGTCCCACGGTGCCCTGCCACAGGTCAGAGCCAGGGCAGACTCCCAGGCTTCATTTTCAGTTGATGTTGGGTGGTGGAAGGTCAAAGAAGCTTTTAAATAATAATCCAGAGAATGGGCTGATAAGGAGCCTCTGCTCTGAACGCGGGAAGGCCAAGGGACAGCGGGATGGGATTTGCTCTGCTTACTCCCCTACTGGCCAGCATACTCCTTGGGGGAGAGAAAGGGGGATGCGCATTTCCACAGCACCTCCAATGAGTTGCCATAAATCCTGTCGGTCCTGCTGCAGTGGCCGTGGCCGCCATAGGCTGCTGCCGAGGTGAGCTCTGTCCTCCCCAGGCCTCTCAGAGGAAACGAGTCAGAGGTTGGGTTCCATTAGCATGTCTAGGGAAGGTCTCGTGTGTTTTTAATTCACAAGACTCCACCTTGGCAATCTGCTTCCTTCACTTGCTCCTTTGGTTGGGTGACAGTTAAACACAGCTACGGGTTGGCCTCGAGCCAAAGGTGCATGAGCCCCGGAGTTGGTGATGTAGAGTGGCAGCAGCAAGGGAGATGCGGTGAGGGAGATGCAGCGGGCACTGCTCAGACAGGAGCCAGGGAGGGTGGCCTGGGGGAAGGATGGCTGAGGAGGGAGCCCAGGAAGAGGGCAGCCCAGGAGGAGGACAACCTGGGAGGAGGCAGCCGGTGAGGAGGGTGGTCAAGGAGGAAGGCGGCCAAAAGGAAGCAAAGGGGTCTGCGGTAGCCTCATCATGGTGACCCAGTGTCTCTGACCAAGGCTGGCCTCCTTCCTTTCTCTCCTCACAGGATTTAACGCCCCATTGAGAGTTCTAGAAGCTTTAGAACTCTCCCCCAGGCCCTGCTCGGCTTGGGTGTTTGGAGGGGTATGAGGTGGGAGGACCTCTCTCCCCATCTGACCTGCCGTCCTCGGGACCCTGAAGGCCTCACTCTGAACTCTGATGGGAGGACAGTGGAGGGGAGGGCGGAGTGATGGGGTCAGACACAAAAACACAAGAAATGCTCCCTTTCAGGAGCACAAGGAAGGGCTGAGAGTGTAACCAAATGTCAGATGCTACGTCAGACCCTCATCACACAGGGCCCCCCAGGCCAGGAAGGTACCATCACCAGTGGCTGGGGAAGGTGGTGCTCTCTGGGGGGCCGGAAGCACTTGCTTGGTCTTTATTATTCTGGCCGAGGAGGTGACTCCAGTCCGAGAGCCAGCCATGCCCTCTGCCTGCCGCCCGTGTGCAGAGCCGAGACCCCATCAGGCTCAGCGTGCCACATGTCGCGTGATGCTCGCTGTGGCTTGCCTGCCACCACCCCACATGCTTCCCTCTTTCTTGGGTAATGTCCTGTGATTGCACCGTTCCAACTCTTGACTTTGCCGTCTGTCATGACTTAGAAACAGTGAATGCAAGACAAAAGCTTGAAATATGACTGTGAGATGGAGGCACCCACGAGGAAGGGGTAGGAGGGAAGGGGGCAGGCGCCAGTGGGTGGGGAGGGCAATGGCATGGGTGGCGGCTGTGGCCTGTGACATCTGACGAGGCGTGCACCGCTCCTCTAAACACCACACGTGCTGTAGTAAACCAACTGACCTCAGTAAAGACGGTTAAAAAGGAAAGTTGGTTAATGGCTGAAAATGAGTAAGAAGCAAAGCCGAGAAGGCTGGGAGGTGGTCATCATGTCAGCGTGACCCCATGGACATGAGAACGAGTGGGGTCCAGGTGACACCAGGCCAGCTACGTCTGTCAGGGGGCTGAGCTGCCACGTGGAAAGGCCTGTAAAGCTCACCCAACATGCACTCATGGTCGAGGGCAGGAGACGGCTGAGAAGGACACGCTGTGTCCTCAGTGGGATGCTTTGTCAGCGTGGGCTGGACCACAACTGGGGGTTAGGGGATGGGGGCCAGAGCTGGGGAGTGAGAGCATGCTCTTTGGCTTCAGCAATTCAGTTGATGAGCCCACTGGGCACATGGGATGTCTAACTGACAGAAGAAGCGTCCACAGGCTGTGGAGCTTAACTTTTTCTGTGGGAAAACTGGGGAGCAGGAAGCAGAGGTGAGTGAGGTGAGTCCAGGAAACAAGCAACAGGAAGAGGTATGTGTTCTCCTGTGTGTTGGCTTGAACTTGCTCTCCGGGAAACCTTCACATTCAGGACAGGTGAACAGGTGTGGCCTGGACGCACCAGCCAGCGTTCACACTGTCCCTGCGCCCAGCTCCATCCCTCGACTGGACATCACAGGCCTGGGGAACAGGGTCTGCAATGCATAAGCATCGGTGGGTGGCAAGTCAGTCCCTGATGCCCTCTGAGTCCTGTCTACTGCCAGCCACAAGGAGCCTCGTCGGGGGTGTTGTTGCTCTGCCCCCCAGGGCCAAGGTGAGCCCCTTGTTGTAGGCTGTTTTGAGGTGGTGGTTTTGCTAAACTCACACTTTCCATGATTTCCAGCCGCACCATGAAGGTGCCTGAAAAACCAGAGCTGGACTAGAAGACCTCAGCAGAGCTTGAAGATGGCATTCCGGGGAGGGTGGTGTCGGAGGGACGGGACCCAGGAGCGAGACTGACATGAAAGGCAGGAGCCAGCAGCCACAGGAAAGAAAAGCATGGGGGGAGGCGGAGTTTGCAGGAGAGGGGAGAGGCTAAGGCTGAGCTCAAGGCTACTGCACAGGAACGCGGGACTAGAGGGGTGGCATGCAGAGCAGAATTCTGGGAGAGGAGCTGCAGGAGGTAGGGGAGTGGTGATGCAGAAGGTAGGGGTGCTGCTTCTCCTTGGATGGATGGGGGAGGCACAACCAAGCTACGGGGTATGATAGGAACCAGGGAAACCAGCCCAATGACCCTGACTTTCTTCTGTGAGGTTGAGAGTAACGTTA
The DNA here is from genome assembly GCF_014898055.3 of Talpa occidentalis. NCBI lineage: Eukaryota > Metazoa > Chordata > Mammalia > Eulipotyphla > Talpidae > Talpa > Talpa occidentalis. The sequence goes on along the minus strand of NW_023605194.1, from coordinate 69,230,574 downwards.
TTTGCGGAGGAACCTGGCGGAAGCCGTGTCGCTCTGCTGGCTGGTGTGAGGCACAGCCACGGTGGGAAGCCGCCGTCAGCGGGGCCTGGCCCAGCCTACTCGGTCAATCCTGCAAGTGGCTCACTGGCCAGCATTCAGGAGTGGAAGGGCCAGCTGGTCTGGCTGCTTCCTGGTTAAGGTCTCTGGGCAGCTGCAGCTGGGGGACACCGTGGCAGGGAGAGCACATCTGGGTGCATCTCAGAGAGAGGCGGGGCTCCCACCACTAGCATCCACACCTCCAACTCAGGCCAGCTGGAAAGCGAGCCATTGTAGGGCTGCGTTTCCATTGGTCAGCTCGCCGTTTCTATGCAGGTGATGTCCACTCTGTCCAAGTCCCCACTCCGTGGAGGGTGAGTTGTCGGGATTCACACTGGTGCTTCTTGCCCTCACAGAGCCAGGCGAGGCCTCCAGAGCAGCTACATCCATGCCCAGCACCCAAGCTCCTCTGTCTCAGGCTCTGCCATCTCAACCCACAACCTCCAAGGTGCAGACAGGCTGCGCCAGGCATCCTGACTGTCAGTACCTACAAGCGCAAGTGATGCAAGGCTTTGTCCACACCCCAAGACCTCGGCCTCACGGCACAGAAAGTGGGGAGACCAAGGAGGGCATGTGGCAGGACATTTAGCTAAGTCACCCACCACACAAGACCTGTCAGGAAACCTCAGGGAACTTGGCTCTTTCGTGAAGAGGAGGAAGAGCCTGGAAAGTGAGTGGAGGAGGAGGAGGAGCAGGTGGGGAGGAGGAGAACAGATCAAGACAAAGGGAGGAGGAAACAGAAGAGAGAAATGGGGCCACGAAAGCAGCGAGGTCATTTGGTGACACTGCGTGTGGTGGACTCTCCCCCACCTGAATCTGGCCAACTCCGCATGTGCTCTCAGGAAATGGAAACTCCACTGAAGGCAGGGCTCCCAGGACCTGGTGGCACCCCAGACCCACAGCCACCTGGGCACGTGGCTGGAGGGATATTCCCACCCTTGGGGGCCCAGGGCCAGGGGTCAGAGGCCTCAGTCCCCTCCTCTCCTGCGAACCATCTCCAGAGAGCGAGAGTTACTGTCATCATTATCAAGAAGGTTTCCGGGACCAGGAGATGCCGGCTGGCGGGGGCCAGGGGCTTCTGCTGCATCTGCATCTGGATCCTGGGTAACTCTGCAGTGGGCTCCAGACACCCAGCCTGACAGTTGAACCAGGCGCATGGCCGCAGCCATTGCTCTCCAAGCAACCTTGCCAGCGGCCCTTTCCATGCACAAAGCTGGCTCTATCTTTGTATATTGAGGGAGCTAAATCAATGTTAAATGCTTGGCTCTTTTCACAGGACAATGACCAGGACCTGAGCTGCGTCCTTCCCTTTTGATTGACACTTGAAACGCAGCGCGGGAATCAGCCAGAGGCGCTGCTACAAGCGGAACCCTCTGCCGGGAAACCGCTGCTGACATCTGCAGAGAGGCCCACAAAAGGCGCTTGAAAGCTATGTTTGTTGCTCCCCCCCTCAGATCTCCGCGCTTTCATGGAGCTCCCACTTGCTTTAATATTATGATTCAGCACCTGGCTTTTTTGAACCTTGCTTTAAACTTCAAAAGGCGAGGTGGTATTAACAAACATGAAACGAAAAAGTGGCGGTAGTTTGATTTACTGTTGTCGTCTTATCAAGGGGTTTTTTTGTCACCAGCTGCCACTCTCTGTCATCTTTGGAACCATTATCATTTCTCTAAAATCTAAAAGACTCCACTTAATAACAGCTTTGAATGCAGGCAGGATCAGTAACACACTCAGTTTGGGCTGACAGGACCATCAAATGAAAAGAAAGATGTTGCCAAAAAAATTTAAAAAATAACCCCGAACCACACAAGCAGGAGCTGGAGTACTTCCTAGTGACCTTGATTTCAGAATTAAACAAATCAAACCCAGTTCTATTGTTTCGTTGAATTCCACCGTAGAGTTTCCTTGAGAAGTTCCTTTTTGGTTGTTCGGGCGAGTGGAGGAGGGTGGGCTCCTGGGAAAGGGCGACCCCCCGCCCCACCTCGCCACCGCTTATTACAGTCACTTTCACTGACTCTAGCCCTTGGCGTGTTTCTCAATGCTGACAGCAGATATACATGCAAACTCCTCCGAGGAGGACGTTGCTCCACGATCTGCTCCTCCTACTAAGGACTGGCAGCTCTGAACTTCCCAGCCAAACCCTCAGACCCCCCCCAGGGTGCCCCTGGGGTCCCCTGGTCCTGTCTCAGAGCTGGGTCCCCTGGAGGGATCTCACCAGTGTTCCTGCGCTCTGCTTGGACATGCAGACATGTGATGCCCCATGGGACCTTCAGAGCACCCCGTCCAGCGGTTTGGATCCCATCCCCAGGTCTCCCCGAAGTCCTTCCCGCATCACCTAACTCCAAGCTGTGAGCACCTGTATTTCATAAAGCTTCTCCAGATGATTCTGCTTTCCAAAAGAGGTGGAGAATCTACCTCTTGGATGAGGTGAAACCCTGAGGACATAAGTCACTGGTCTAAGGACATGGCAGTTCGGGGCTAAAGCCAGCGGTGGAGCCAGGACAGTGCTTCTTCCTCTGGCGCACCCATAGGTGACATGGATGGAGCTGTTCAGCAGGGAGTGGGCTTTCAAGAGGCAAGCCCCACCCTCCACATTCCTGCTGCTGCCCGCTCCTGCTTCCCTCCCAGACACCCCCACCAAGTCAGCACTCTCTTCATAAGCCTCCGGATACCTTCAGTGATTCGTTTCTCTCACCCTCCTTCTTCCCTGCCCCCCAGGGCCTTGGGATGCTAAGTGTAGAGGAAATAATTGCCAATCCCTGACACCCTTTGTGGGAATTTAAAAAAATGGAAAAGATGAAGCTGCTCATTTTGACGTTACTAAGTGCAAGACACTGAATTTGCAACTTGATCTGATATACACCTCTGTGAAACCCATCAGACATGTTTGATTGAAATTTATCTTTTATGATCCAGTTGCCCAAATTTGCTATTTACCATGCAGCACTATTGGGGGCAGCATCAAAATCCTTCACGCGATCACCTTGCTCCCAAAAGGCGGCTAAGTCGGAAAATCTGTAAGGAGCTTAACACGTACAGGGCTTCAACCCAGGGCCTTCTTCAGCAGGAAAACAGCTCATGGCTCCCCAAAATCTCTGGGTCTTCAAATTCAGAAGGGCCTTCAACCTGACGCTGAGGATGTGTCTTTGGAGCTGTGGGTCTGCTCTGGAAATGCTGGGATGATGAAACTCTGGCAGAGGAGAAAATAAGCCCCAAATGAAACCACAGGTCCTCTCGCTTTGCACAGCTGCCTGTGCAAATGAAACCAAATGAAAAGCCCCAAATGAAAAAAGCCCCAAATGAAACCACAGGTCTAGCTCTGCTCTGATGCTAGACCACCACACAGCCACCATAAGTAGTCTTATCTCCACGCCAACCCCAACAAGATCTGGTATCGCCCCCAAGGGCTGGGCTGAGGACTCTGGGCTCGGTGGGGGCCCTCCTAGGGTAGTGGCAGCCAGGGCAGGCATACATGTGTGCATGGTGCAAGACCCGACGAGAATTTGGGAACCATCCTCAAGGGTGTTCTGTCACCAGGATCTATGTGTGTTGGGGTGCAGACGAGGTTAGCCCGCCCCTCTGGGTTCTCCTAGGCTGGCAATAACCAAACAAACACCAGGCAGTTTGATGAGAGGCAAAGTCATAAAGAAGCACAATCATAATCCACTTCCCTCCTGTGGACATGGCAGAGGCCCTATGCCACTGAGTAACTCGCCACATGGCTCAGACTCCACCTTAGACAGCTCAGCTGAGATGCTGGAGGTTGTGGTAAAGAGCAGAGATCTGTGAGGCGTTTCCCAAGGTTGGCAGATGACAGCATGCAGGTTTCTGTGAATCATCTCCACTGAATTATCAGGGAAATACGGTGTCCCCAGGACAGCAAGGGAGATGCCCCCTCAGACAGAAATCTACACACACTTTTTAAAAAGTAACCTCCTGTGAATTTCAAATTTCCCCAACCCCCTCTATGAAAAAGAAATAATTTGGGATGGCACAGTTTTGCTCTCCTCCATGAGCGTGGACAATGACTTAGGTTTAGTTTTCTTTTGTAAAGTGGACCTACTGTGTGCTTTGAGATCTGAATGATGCAGTGAAGAATACTGCCTTCACCACCTGTGTGCCTCGGGGTGGGTGCTTAACACAATCAAAGCTCTTGTGATTTCATTGCAGGATCAAGTCTGTTCCCCTAGGGTGAGTCTCTTAGGAGTCAGCACACACTCAAGACCCCCTCTGAGGGGGGGTGACAGGAAACAATTTTGAACCCAGAAAATACTTCCACCCTCTACTCCACTTTAGTCCAACAATTAAAAGCAGACAGAGGAGTAGGAAAGGAAGATGCACTCATAGAATGGGAGGACTGCAGAGGTGACAGGCAGCTGGCGAGGGGGGCTGGGAGCCCCACAAAGCATCAGTGCCCAGAAGTATCAAAAGGTCTCTTTTTTAGCCAAAGCCCCAGCATTCAGGTCTATCACAAAATTTTTCTATTTTGGATGTAAAAATAAGACTGACCACCCCCACCTCCGTTAGCCACCCCTAGTAGATCTCACAGTCGGTTCCCTCTGTCAGTGTGAACCCCTTCTCTCCAGCTCCTCCACCTTGGAGGGATGACATGGACATGGAATCCAGTCGCCATGGAGTGAGAATGGAGGGCTGCAAGAAAAAAGAATTCAGGAACTAAACCACTTGGGGGAGAAACGATTCAAGTGTCGTCAATAGAGATTGTACATCACCCTCATCCCCATCTGCACAAGAGTTGACGATGTCGTCTCCTCGAGGACTGAGAGTCAGGATGGGTGGGAGCCTCCCTCTCCAGTACCGAGGCCAGGGCCTGGCACCTTCTAATCTGACGTGACATATTGGTTGACTTTATTGAAACACGTGTGCTTGTGGCATGGCCTCTGAATGAGCTTAGTGTGGTAGGATTGTAGAGAGGCGAGCTTGAAGTGTTTCCTGAACTGTGCAAGGAACTCAAGTTCAACCAGGGGGTCAGTGCCTAGGTAGAAGCGCCACGTTGGGGTGTGGAGCAGGGACTGCGTCCTCAGGTACGGTCATGGCCGTGGGGCCCATGTGGCCATCCTGATCTGACACGGATGTGGACATAATCACAGAAGCTCTGGAAAACCAGCCCAACTCATGTTGGCATTAAAATACTTCTCTTAGAATGACCAGTCACTACATCAAGTCCCTGAGGACAAAGTGTGACAGGAAGTGACAGCATGACAGGAGGCAGAACAGAGGACTCAGGGCCATATTTTCATGAATTTGTCTCATGCCATCCATGCTAATCCTGCCATTCCTGACTAAAAACTTGCAAACAAGTCAAACCTAAATGGGCTTGTGTTTCTTGTGAGGATTCAATGAAAGGATCATCATTCAAGGTCAAAAAACCAAGATTTTCTCTCAAGTGAACAGTCTCCAGTTACCTGTAGTCTGTGAGGAACTTGATGGTGTGGATGATCTAAAACTTAACAGCAGAGCTACTTCTGGAGATATGAAGAGATGGGAGCAGGGGTTTTCTGGGAGGGTGCACTGCCCATCATTCCAGTCACCCCAGAAACTGACAGAACAGTGACCCCACAAGTGGAGGAGGAGGAGGTGAGGCGGGGTCAGGTGTGGTTCCAAATCACATTCTGAATTGACTTCAGGATTCGTGTTCACTCAAATGCCTACTTCTAAACACTTCAGTTTTAAGTCATTCCTCGCTTACTCGGTCTTCGGAGTGACCTGTCTTGACAGAGCCAGAGATCGGTGGGCTCTTCAGTCTGTCTCTCCATGGGCTTTGGAGAGCAGGCACAGGGGCTGGAGACTTCTGGTAGGCAGGGCAAGGTCTGTCCTTAGGAAGTGCCCTCTCAGCAAGGGGATGGCATTTTGAACTATGGGTATTTTGTGTGTATGACAAGAAATGCTAAGTTTAGAAGAATTGTGGGTGTGACTCCAGCTAAAAAGCAGATGAAGCACTTTATAACTATTTTGAGTGGGAAAAGGGCGGGGGGGGGAGAGAGAGAGAGAGAGAGAGAGAGAGAGAGAGAGGGAGGGAAAGAGAGAGAGAAGGCATGTGTGTGTGCGTTTTGGGGCATAACACCCACTATCCAGGTCCAGCTGTGAGACATGAACACCCAGACCTCCCAAGGGCAGAGCACCAGCTGTGAAGACTGGATTCTGAGTCCCTCATGTGGAACCATCTTTACAAATTCAAAGGCATTGAATGCCTTGGCATGTATGTGCCCTCACTGTAAACTGGAAGAAGATCTAACTTGAGTGGGAGGCTCTGGAGATGAGCAGAACTTCATTCCTTCTTTTGAGTGATGTCTTCATCCAGAAGAGTCTCTGACCATGGCCCTTGAGGCCATGTCTAATTCAGCACATTGAGAGCTCTCCAAAGAGAGACAGATGATGTTAATGCAAAGGCAGCAAATTGGGAAGTGGAGGCAAAGGAAGGGGTAGTGCCCTTGTCCTGATTGATCTAGAAATAATGATGCCACCTTACATTTCCACATCATTTTGCGGTCCTGCAGCACCCACGAGTACAACATTACACTAGCTTCATGACACCCCTACCAGGTGCAAAGGGAAACATGCCCCTCCTGTCACAGAGAAGGACTCAGCCCAAGAACAGTCAGCTAAACTCAAGGCCACCTCGTGAGCAGGCAGTCGTCAGTGCAGCCCATGTCTCCGCTTGCCCGTTGGCGTTGCTCACCTACCTCCATTGGCCAACTCTGATTTCCATGCTCCCCTGCACACACACACCAAGATGGCTCTGCTTTCTAATAACTCTGCACTTGTCTGTCATGTTCAGTGGAGTGCAGGGTCATTTGATGAACCTATGAGATGCATTGAAGCTGTTAGGAGCAGTTGAGAGATCACAGGCAAGATCACCTGTTTTGGCCACTAACTCTTCAATTCCCAACTCTGTGCCCCGGGCCCTCCCACCCTTTCCTCCTGCTCTGCCTCCCATGGTGCATCTCAAAGAACATTCACACCTACAAAAGAGAATCACAGAGCCTATGAAGAAGGCTCAGGCAAGTCCAAAACTCCAGGCTCTGTCACCGTTTTGAACAGGCACTTTTGATAGTCTCTCCAGTTTAATTGGAAGAGCGGGATTTAGAACCCAGCAAAGGCAGGTGAACATCGCACTGGAACTCGAACCGAGCATGGTCCTTCTCTCTATTTCTTCTCTTGCTGGCGGTCACTGTCACCTGGTCTACAGGCGGGCCAGCTCTCATCTCAGCCGGCCAGCTCCACCTGAAGTTTCTGAAAGTCTGACAAAAGCCCAGGATACAGCTTCAAACGCAAGATCACCTTCCCCCAAACCCCCTTCCTTCCTTGAAATGGAGACATGAGTTGAAACCCAACACTTCCTTCAAGAGGATGTAGACACTGTGCGCTCTAATTTGGATTCCCGGAAACCAATAACATTCTGTGGACTCAAAGATTCTGGAATTTTCTCTTCCATGATGACATGGTCGGTGTGACTGTAACTCAGTGCGCACCAGGAGAAAGCAGCCAGAATGAATACCATCAAGGCGTCCCTACAACCTATGGGTTGTCTGGAACAGTAAGACGTTCATTACCTCTCAGGCATTCTTTGAGGCTGAGTAGCTCAAGGAAACCCACACCCCCAAGCCCCAACACCTCCTTTCACACAAAGGTCATCAACGCCCTGCCCGCCTCGGGCCCTGCTGATGTCTGTGCGTCCTGCGCAGACAGATGTCCCTTCCACCCGGCCAGGAGACAGTTGCGGCACCATGGACTTGCTGTTGCTGGTCAAATGGGAAAAACAGTACAAGCGGCAGCACATATACAAACAACGTTCTGTTGTTCCCAGAGGGCAGATGGGGTTCAACCAGGACTCCTATTCTCCAGAAGACCTCTCTCCTCCAAGAGGAGCAATTCCCGAGAGCCACGGATGGAATTACAGGTTCAGTCCTGGCACCGGTGAGCCTTTTTGAACGGTTTGCCTAAGGTAGTAATTTTGTAATCCTCCATAGCTGAAGTAAGTGCAGCCCGCGCTCCTCAGCCTCCCTCACAGCTGCCCAGTCCCCACTTAGGTGAAAACACTCTGCATATAAACAAACTCCTCTCAAAGACACCTCGACCTTGACATTTCTTTCTCCCTTTTCCAAACTTGCTTCCTTTTAAAACACCTCGAGCTCAGCCACCCTCCCACACGAGGGCCCAATTATCAGAATAATAATTAACAGGCTCTCATTATTTAGGATCAAACAATGCCCCCCTAATGAAGCCAAGAATAGCCCAATGTGATCCCTTAAAACGGGGCGTGAGTTTTCCTTACACCTTGGGGCAGCGACTCTGAGCAGCCATTCGGTGAGAGCTGCCCAGAGCGGCTGGGGTAACATTGAGTCAAGGACAGTTAATGGATGCCAGAGCACAGACCAAAGTGCTCCGAGCATGTCAGTCAAGACTAACCGGAGGCAAAAACATCAAAATGCAGGTTGGAGTTTTGACATTCCTGCAGGCTCTGAACGCCTCGCCAGTAAATTTTTAAAGTCAATATCCCCTTATGCTCCCACACACTTGCTGTCTGATGAGTAGGTTAATGTGGATCTGATTGAACCGGGACAAAAGCAGAACTTTAAAGGCGGCTTTGAATGTGTGGGGGGCGGTGAGGGCTTTTTTTGGTGTGTGTTTTGTGTGTGTGTTTTCTTTCTTGTTCCCCCCAGAAATGTCTGTGATAATAATGAAGACCATGTACACACATTATCACAGGCTGTGCCTTGCGACTTCAAGGTTATGTGATTAGGAAATTAGAAAAGCCACGAGATTAGAAAACCGCAGAACAGTTTGAAAGCAAGCTTTTTGACAAATTATCTGTGTGCTGGATTTACACAGAATCTGATGGAAGGGTCTTGTTGTGCTTGGATGTGGATAAACACAACAATGCACAGAGAAGGCGCAGCTTCAGAGCCCACTTCTGACTGGAGTTCAAAACCCAGGCTAAGTCACTCAACTGGCTTGACACTCTGACTTAAAGTTTTAAAAATTTGCCAGGCACATCCTATAAAGCATCCTATAACGACAGAGGTAAAAATAACCGCGAGATTGTTTGTTTTCCACAATGCTTGGCTTTCACCCAGAGGTGGAGCGAGGCCTTCGCCTCTCTGCCCTTCCTCTCAGGAGCTGGGAACAGTCCCTAGAAGGACACTCGCAGGCAGAGTTGGGTGGAGGTGGGGGTGAGGTTCACAGTATTGAGTCAAGTCAAGTCACAGCTTGATCCTGAAAGGAGGGGAAAGTAAAATAGTCCTTCAGCAAACCCAGGCTGGTCAAAATAGAAACACCATCTAAAAACTCGCCCCTTTTGTCTGATGGTGGATTTCTGAGATCTATAAGCGGGTGGTGGGCTGGTCAGTAAAAATGTCAGGGTAGAGGCCACCTGGGTGTGATGGTACCTTCCTACCTCCCTGGGGTCATGTCAGGTCCAGAAGGGGGCCTGATCACTTTCCCTAGGGAGAATGAGGCTAGAAGGTTCCACAGCATCCATGACCACTTGTACCAGGGGCAGTCAGGACAGTTGAGCAGAGAGCATCCTAAAATTCTTCAGGTTCAACTCACGGGCACCCGATCAGGGCCTCTCAAGAGGAAGAGGCCATCAATGATTTTCTGGAGAGGATTGGAATCTTCTGGGCCTCAGGTGAGGATATCGGCCAGGTGCAGGCCGGAAGGACATCTGGCTGTCTTCCACACTAGACAAGGTCAAGGATCTTAGTCTGTTTTTTTCACTGATCGATCCCAGGCATATGAATTACTCTTGTGATGAAACAGCTGCTCCATACATGGGTGGATGAATCCATCCCTTTGACATTGAACATTTGAGATGATATTGATATTTAATTCAATTGTGTATCTAGATACCTGTATCTCAAACACTTGGAAATGTATGTTACATAGAATAAGCTCTCCCATAACAAATCCCACAAGCTTTCTATTTGGGTGTCATAAACCCCCACAAGGATGGGGGTCCATGTATATCATTCATTCATTTGACCAGCATTTATGGACCAGCTATTATGTCTTCAGAGCCATTTTAAATGCTTGGGATGGATGGGTGGACAAGACAGACTAAGATCCCTGATCTTGTGGAGCTTCCATTCTAGGGTAGGAGCAATACAAAGACAGCAATACAAAAAATGGAGTTGAGGATCCTAAGGGCTCTGAGAAGACAGGAATGGAGCAGGGGCCAACGGTGCCCAGGGCAGGTGGGGCGAGGGGCAGCAGACAGGGCTGAGAAGTGACATCGAGCAAAGCCTCCGGGGCCGTCTGGGTCAGCCACGCAGACATGTGGGAGGGATCTTCTTGGAAGCAGAGCACAGAGCAAAAGCCTGAGGAAACCTGGAGCATTTTCAGCACATAATGGAGCCTGGGGGCTAGAGTGGAGGGGGTGGGGCGGGGTGAGCAGAAGAGCTCTCACCATCTCACTGCAGGCCCTGTGCCCAGCTCAGCACTTACCTGGTAACACTCAGCCATCCCCGTGCAGGGAGTGAATGAATGAGTGAATGAATGAAGGGCCTAGGTCCTGTGCCCTTGGGTGCTATGACAGCCGCCCCAGATGTGTGCTCCTGGGGCCTACTTTGCAACACTTGTCCCTGAAGATACTCCAGGAAAAAGGGGTCCCAAGGTCAAATAAGTGTTGTGTTCCGTAGTTTCTCATCATGGAGGCCCAAGGCCACGGACTCAGAGAAGAGTCATGGAGACTCGGCCCCACTCCCACCCACCGCCCCATTTCCCTGCTCCTGGTCCTTCCGAGACCTCTGCACTCCCAGACAGGGAGTCTGTAGGACTTGCTTCAGGAAATGAGGCCTGGGGCCTCGTGGCATCCGACGGCCTCCACCCAGCCTCCCCACACCCCTGCCATTCCGGGACAACTTGAAATTCAGAATGGCTTCCTTCACCTGTGGAATAAATGCCTGCCTCAGACATCCTGCCTGGTTTTACACGTGGCGCCAGAGAGCAGGCCTGGGCAGCGGAAGGACATCGGGGCTTTCTGTCCAGTCAGTCACGTCTGGGCTGCCACTTAATTCCCAGTGGGCAAGTACTGAGCCTGGTTTTCAGTCGCCTTCTGAAGTGACCCGCCACATCAGTTGTGGTGAGGACACCCCCGAGTGCCTGCCACCCCCTTGGGGCCAGCGCCTGGCCCACCCCCACATTCCTCTCCTCAGCATGGAGCCCGTGAGAGTGTCTCTGGTATCCGCTTTCCTCCAACCCAAGGACACCTCAGCCTGACTGAGCTGGGGGCAGGGCTGCGCAGACTCACCCTCTGGGAGTCTGAGGTCGGTCCTCGGTGGAAGGTCCACAGTCACTGACAACAGGTCCAGGACCAGATGGCTTCTCCAGTGAATTCTACCAAATTTTTTTAAAAAGATTTATTTTATTTATTTACGCATACAAGGACTGGGGTATAGGCCAGAGGTGAGGTGGGGGGGTGAGAGGATTCACTAGAGACAGAGTGGGGATCATCATCTTCCCAGGAAAAGGCTCCGTGGCCTCAGAAATGCCTTTTTTTCCCAGACCATCATTATAAAGACTTCACTAATGTGGGTCAAGTTGTCCCCCACAGAAAGGCGGTGCTCCCACTTCCCCAGTCTCCACATGTATGTCTCTCCGGGAGGCCAAGTTCACTTTCTATTTTTGATACTATTGGAGGTCTTTATTTCTTAACCTTTAAAATCACCTATGTTTAAGCGAGGTTGTAGATGCAAACAACCAGAGTCCACATTACACCCCCCACCCTGGGGGGACATGGGGCAATAGTTCTGAGTCTCCTGATCTGGGTTTGCAATTATTGTTCCATGACGGTGGTGAATTCCGGGTCAAACTGGGCTTTTGTGCTTCTGCTTTGGCATGTGTGTGTGACCACCTGAGCCGATCTGCAGCCCATGGGCAGTGGGGAGAGCTGCCCATCACGTTCACTTGCAGCAGCGGAGGCGGGGGGTGGGACTTCTTGGCGCACATCTCTCAGCACATCAGGGGCACGTTCCCCACCAGCTGATGGCTCAGAAGCATGTTGAGTGGTGGCAGCGAGGGTGACCCAGGCCCTGGCTGGCTTTGTGTCTGGCTGTGTGAGGTCTCCTCCTGGCCAGCCCCTCCCAGGCGGCCCCTGCCCTTCTCCCTCACTTACCTTCTTGTTTGCATCTCATAGGAGATGTTTGGGCCTCGGAACAGCCCTGCTTCATGGTTAAGAACTGCTGGAGGAGGACACGGCCCCTGCTTTACTCTGTATGCAGGTTCCCAGGCTTGGTGCCACCCCTGGGGATGCCAGGAGCATAAGCATGGTCACATGTCACTTGGCTTGGCCTGATGCAGGGAGAGTGGGCGACCCCAGAAGGCGGCCTTCTTTGCCCACACTTCCTTACACATAGCACCTAAGCCTGACACTGGACCCCACCTAGTCCCATTCTCTCCCCAGGGCCCAGCTCAGAGGAGTGGCCCCACACAAGGACAGGCTCTGAAGGCCAAGAACACACCCTCATCCACCCACCAGGCCTCTTCCTTCTCCTCAGCACTGAAAGGTTTTCTAGTTCCAGGCTTTCTCGTCTCTTTCTTCCTAGGTATTTACGTGTTTAATTGGCAACACATGCCACCCCATATTTGCATATTTTACAGAATGTCATCAATTAATCAAGATTTCATTTAAAACATTACATGGGTCAGGAAACATTCAGGGCTCTGTCCTGGAGATGAGGTAGAGGGAAAGGAACCAACACCTCGGGCGAGCTCCCTGGGCGGAGGCATCCATCGTCCCCTTGGTTGCTTGACCTCTTGGAAGAATCTCACCAGCATGTCACTGTCACCAGCCCATGCAGATGAGCTGCATTAAGATGTCACTAAGATGACAAAATGACAGTGATTTCAAGACAGAAACAAGCTCAGCAGAAGCCCCTCTTGTTCCCATGTCAGCCACTCAGAACAGGGAGTGGAGAGGCCCGATCCGGAGGGAGAAGAGCCTCGTGCCAGGCAGGGCAGCACCACTCTAGGCAGCTGTCTACATGAACCTCAGGCACCAGTGGGGGCCATTGCCACTGATCTGGGAGATGTGTGTCCCTTGACTCAAAATGAGACCTGGACAAGTGGAAACTTCGGATAAGGGTTGCAGTCGCCTCACAGCCTCACAGGTGCTGAATGTTCAAAGGCTCCTGGAGTAAGAAAGAAGGCTGAAGAATACAAAACTAGGGCCTCCCTGCTGGCCTCGGTGTGGAGTCTCAGGCTATCACTGCTAAGGCCTGGGTTTGATCCCCGGCCTTGATGTTGACCCATACATGGCGCAGCAGACCTCTCCTGTCTCCCTACCGCTACCCTCAGCAGTGGATTTCAGTGGATCCACTTGTTCTGCGCCCCACTGTCTCTGGTGAATCATTTCACCCCCCTCACCTCTGGCCAACACCCCAGTCAAAAATTAAGAAATAAAAAACAAGGGCCTCCCCTGGTGGCACAGCAGTTGAGCGCTGGGCTGCGTGGCTGCCTGCAGCCTCTGCAGCGCCAGTTCAATCCCTGGCCACTGGTAAGGGTCCCACATGATGCGACAAAACTCTCCTGTCTCGCCCGCTGCTCCCCTCAGCAGTGTATTGTGTCAGTCTGCCTACTCTGTTCCCCGCTCTGGCTTTGGTGAATTCTCTCACCCTCCAATGCCTCTGACTGTACCCAGTGCTTGTATAAATATATAAATGAGTAAATCTTTAAAAAAAAAAAAAGAAAGAAAGGAAAAACAAGACTGTTTAGTGTCTGTTAAGAATGAACGAGGACCCTGATGACCAGTCGGTATTGTTTCTGGGGGTGGCCCTTCCCTTTACCCTGTGTCGCCCATGAGGGAGCTGCTCCTATGCCCAGTGTCCTTGACCCACAGCTGGACAGCATGCAGTGTGACCCCACGCCCATCACAGCTGAGCCCCACAGGACTCGCATTCTCCTTTCTTTCAGAAAATTTTTTTTTTGTTAAAAGTGGGTTTCATGCAACTTTTGTCCAAAGCAAATAATTTTTCTTAATTTTTAAAAAAGCATCTACCCTTGTTGAGATACTGACGTGGAGTCCCTGATGTGGAAAGTCACAGCATCCAGCTGTGGTCTCAGCGTAGTAGGGGTATCGGGGCCGGGGCTGCCTCCCTAGAGAGTTCCCTCAGTGTCTAAGCTGCATTTGTGACCGTGACCATGGCGATGGGCATGTCCATCCCATGAAACTCCCACCAGCAGCTCAGCCTGGGCCTTTGGCTTCCACCTTCCCCGTTTCCATATTGAATCGAGTTAAGGGCACATCAGTTTGGGGACAGAACTTGGGATGCCTCCCCCATGTCCTGTGCGCTGGGTGGGCTTCCTCCACAAGACCTGCATCTGAACTTTGCCATGGCGGGACAACCTCCCCCACCCGTCAGAAAAGCCTTCATCAGACGGGCTGGGGCCCCTCACCATCTATGTGCCCCACAGAAAGATCCTTATCCCATTGGAACTAAATTGCTCCCACAGTTCCCTTCTTCTCCACTGAGCGCACCCCCAGAGTCCTTAAGTCCTCCATGGATCCCAGCAGCCCTGCTTCCAGGGCACACCCTGAAGTTTGACAGGCAAACTTTCCCTTTGTTTTCTTTTTTCATTCCATTTTTCAATTACGAGCACACCATCAAATACAGGCCCCGCCATCAGCCTGCCGGGTGGTGACCGGCCATTACCGGTGCACTAATGGGAGTGCCGGCCAGGGTGGTCTGAGGCCCACGGCTCAGGTCAGCCTCAGCTACTGCTTAGCGAAAGGCCGCCAACACCGTCCCTAATGATTTAACAGCTTGTTCCCAAAAACACATTAAGCGAGGGAGCTTTTAAATATTAAGAAATAATTACACCAACTCAGTGTTGTCCTGCCTCAAAATTACATCACATCAGGGCTCCACTAGATAAATAAATTTAGTCAAAGAACACAGGTCTTCTAAAAATGAAAAACTACCCAGCAAAATGTTATTTCCAGTTGATGGCAGGAGGGCGGACGGAGGGGATGGAAGAATTAATGAAAATTCGCTATTTTCCCAAATGAACACTCAGTGTAGCCTTACCCCAGTCACATTAAGTTTCCCACATCATAGGTGTTTCAACATTATTTTCTTCCCATCTCCAAACTAGTGGGGCTCAGCTGAGAACTGGGGGGCCTGAGGTTGTCAACCGCCCAGCCAGGGGGAGACTCTAAGGCTGGCCTGACCCGCTGCGTCATCTGGGGCAGCAGAGGGGAGATCCAGCCTTGACTTGAACAGGAAATAGGACTTGGGGACAAGAAAATCAGCCTTCTGGGGTCTGAAGCTTGGTCCCCGCCAAGAGCCTAGAATACACCCCTACATGTGGTCTTCATTCTGGAGAACTGTTGACGTGTTCAACCCTAGAGACACTAACTGGGTCACTTACACTGGAGTGTGAGTGAACTGAATTGATTCTCCTCCCTGCCTGAAGCAGGCCTCTGCGATTTGAGGTCATGGGCAAGTAATGGAAAGGGCCTGGGGCAAGGAAATGGAGGGGCCTCTTCCCCATGCTGCCCCAGCCAAGGTTAAAGGTCAAAGGTCGGCTGGCCTTCCCGGGTACCCTGTCCCCCTCCAGCCACTGCTATTGCAAGAGAGCAGAGCAGACCTCAGTGAGGCAGCCTCACCCCAGAGCACAGGAGCACAGCCTCAAAAATGGGGAGGCCTCACCCCAGAGCACAAGAGCACAGCCTCAAAAAGGGGGAGGCCTCACCCCAGAGCACGGGATCACAGTCTCCAAAATGGAGGGTCCTCACCCCAGAGCACAGAGCACAGCCTCCAAAATGGGGAGCCAGCTGCAGTTTGGCTGCACAGGAGTTTGTGACTTGAACTCTCTTTGGATGACCCTCAGGGGTCACCAGACTTCACCTTTTCCTCTGCTCCAAAAGCTCTGCCTGGGTCACCCCAGAAGTCATGGGCAGGCAGGTTGACACTGTGCTCTTTAGGCATCCTCACGGCTAGCCGACTCGTTTGCTGTCTCTGGCCCCAGATCTGCTGCTGCTGGGCATCCAGGGGTGCAGAAGCCTCATCTCCCCAAAGGTCCCACCCAGAGTGCTGGCATCGTGGTCACTGAATTCCAAAAGTGTCTCCCTGGGGCCTGCAGGCTTGAATGCAAGCCTTTGTGTGTATTGTATTTATTCATGAGATTGGCTGAGACCTTCTCTCCAGAGAGCTCCAGGTTCCTAATGTGAAATTAGCATCTACATTCCCAAGAAAGTCAACTGTCCTGTGGGCCTTTACAGCTTTTCTTTAAAAAAAAAAAACCCAAACTTTTATCCTTTTTTAAAAAAGTAAATTGAGATTATTAATGTTGGTTATATACAGCACTGTATATGATTTAGGGGTGCAGGGGCCACACTTCCTCAAGTGTGTGTTACCTCACCACAACCCCCACCAAAGCACCCATTGTCTTCCATCACACCCATTGCCACCCCCTTTTTGCTCCCCATCCATCCTCTCTAGTCACTTCGATGCTGCAGTCAGAACCCAAGGGCTTTCTGGTTTAGTTTTATCTATTCCTTTGCTTTGTTTGTTTGTTTGTTTGTTTATAATAATAATCCACATGAATGAAGTCACTGGGTATTTGTAACTCATTTCACTTAGTATCACTCCCCCTAGTTCCAGGCGTGTTGTTGCCTATGGCAGGATTTCACCTTTTTAATAGTTGATCAATATTCCACAGTGTGTCTCAAACACGTCCTCTTTATCCATTCCCCCATCATGCACACTCAGGTTGCTTCCATGTTTTGGCTCCAGCCTTTCTTGTCCTGAGGTTTAATCAGATGAGAAACCAGGAGCACTTAGGTCTAAGCTGAGAACGGCAAAAACCTAACAAAGTTCTCACTGAATGGAGAGCCCATGCTCAGGGTGGAGTTCACAATGTTGGGGGACACAGAATCCTCCTTATCACAGTGCTCAGGCCAGGAATTAGGCTCTCCCAAGACTTCCATTCCCTTTGCCATTCTTCATCGTAATCCTTCTCCTTTCTAGAGGCATTGGAAAGTTGTAGCAAACCCTTTCTTAGAGACTTCTCTTGTGAAGCAGGGACCTGGCGATAGTCTCCTTGCATGCCAGAGAGCCGTATGTGATGAAGGGCACTGTGTGATGGGTTTCTGGACTTTGTTGTAACCCGCCTGTGTCTGCATGTGGAGGCAGCTCCTGATATGCTCCGGGCCATGCACAACTCTGTGGTGAGCAAGCTGGGGTGTGTGGGGCACCCGCTACCTTTCTTGTCCCACCTGTATTCGTAGCTATGGAGGCAGGTCCTCCTGTGGTTGAATCTAAACCAACAGAAAACAGGGCTTCCTTCACGGTGTGAAAGCTGTTTGCTGTCTCCATGTGGGGATGCTGAGGACTTCATTGTTCAGCAGGAACCCGAGGCTGCGGGTCTCGAGAGAATGGTGCAACCTGCTGCGCTGTCTCTGGATGCTGCTGTGTCCCCCACCCCCACCTACATCTGGTTGAATCTGGCATGTAGTGTCAGCAACCCCTGTACCCAGTGGGCACAACATTCTCCAGAGATGTTCTGTTTGGACATCAGTTCACTAAACTGGTCAGATTTTGTTTTCCAGAATCATCATGCCGTTTAACTCTACCTCAGTAAGTCTCAAGCACCATGAGAGACACATGAAGGGGACAGAGTCAGGGTTGTGGGGTGACCAACTATCTGTTCCTGCTTCCAAAGAAGAGTGGGAAGAAATTGCTGAAACTTTGATCACTATCATTTCACTTTGGACTTTATTAGAACTCTTGCGCTAGCCTTGCTGCAGATGGAGTGGGCAGATATAGGGCTTGTGTGAATAGGCTTAATATCAAAAATGCAGAGGAGACCCAGCCTGCTATTCCGTCCTGGAAGGGCTGGTGCCCACAAGGCCTGTGGGCTTCTGTTGGTGTTCTCTGGGCTCAAGATGCTGAAGGGCAGACGCGTGGCAGGTCCTGCTGGCCACGATGGTCCTCAGGCCAGGGAGCCCTGTTCGCTGGGCCTGGCTGTGGACTGAGGGCTGAGTCCTCAGCTGACTGGTGAATACAAAACGCCTCTCAGAACAAAAGGCATTCAAGATTTGCCGAAGACAAGACAACCTACTTTGGTTTCTGTGTCTGGTACCGGGGTATCAGCAGAGATAAAGCACTGAGTGACAGGGATGCGGGCTACAGAATAATGCGGCCTATTGTTCCCTCATTGACTGCGGGGACAATGGGGAAGCGAGAGAGGCACCCTCATGCCGTGGCTGCTGTGAACTTGGGGGAACTCAAGGATCAGAAAGTAACACGAAACAAGGAGGAAAATGAAGATAATATTGGGTTACTGAACATTCTCAAATTGTCCTGAAACGCATCCCGGCCCTTTGGCGGGGGCATGTTTTTGACAAGGAGGACAATGGGATGAGACCGCGGCAGTAACAGTATCACCACTTTCTTTTACTACACGCCGTAACGTGAACTTCTTAGAAGACACCTTCTTTCAACACAGCTTTGTTGTCCAGCCTATTGAGGATCCCAGAGACCAGAGTCGTTGCCTTGTTCGGGGGCCCGTCTGCAGCCAAGGAGCCTGATTCACTGGCCAGCGACAGCTGCTGTGCTGTGAGCCACAGTGCCGTCTGCAGCCGCGGGCAGAGCAGGGGCGGGGAGGACTGAGAACAGCAAGAGCGGGAAGGGGGTGCTGGGGGTGGGGGCAGAGCTAACGAGTGAAGAGGAAGGGACAGCGAAAGGTGCCCCACGGTGGGGGATGGGCAAGGAGAAGGTGGCTGTCCCGCCATTCCATAGTCTGAACAAGACCTACAAACAAAACAAAACCAAACAACCATGAAAACAGGGTCACTTTTGGATGGATTTTGTTGGAGCCAGAAATCCACCCTTGGTTAACTATTTCCTGTCAGAAATTTAAGCAGTGCTTAGTAACCTTTTTTAAATCTGGGACAGTCTTGCACTACAACTTTATTTCCTGGGCATACACCATGGAGAAAACACCTACTCGTCTAGGGTCTTGACATATGGTCCACTTAGAACTCACATCAGTGCTGAGGAAGATGAAGGACTCTCTCTTGTCAGAAGACCAAAAGTTTACAACAAACTCAGTAGGTTCACACACTCCAGCATCATTCCTAAGCCTCTCTGAGTCCATAGACATCACTCAAGAATGGCTGCTCCTGAGTATCTGAAGGAGGGCTGGCAGAGTAGGTGCTCAGTTAACGCATTGGCACCCAGCAATTCTACTCCTAGGTATCTACCAGAAGAACACAAAAACACTAATTTGAAAGGAAATCTACACTCCTACATTCATTGCAGCTCTATCTACAATAGCCAAACTATGAAAACAACCTAAGTGTTCCAAAACAGATGAGTGGATCAAGAAGTTGTGGTCTATATACACAAAGGAATACTACTCAGCAATTAAAAGAACTAAAAATAAATTAACCTCTTGCCATTTGTGGCAACATGGATGGAGCTGGAAGGGATAATGCTAAATGAAATAAATCAGAAAGAGATAGTTTCACTTAGATATGGAATATAGAGACACCAAACAAAGGGTCAGATAAAGCCAAACCTAAAACCTAACACTTGAAAGCTGAGTATAGATCTGAGGCATCAAGAAGGGGAGAGAAGAGTGACAATGGGGTGAGGGAAGAACACTATAGACTGCTTCAGCAGTGGATGCACTATGGTGACTACAACTGAGGGGGAAATCCTATCCTGTCAAAACAGTATAATAGTACTGAGAGAGAGAGAGAGAGAGAAAGAGAGAGAGAGAGGAATATGACTTTGCATTATGTAAATATTCTATTCAACAGAATATTCTAGTTGACCAAATTTTACTTTGTATGATTTTACAGATAACTGATATTGAAGGAATTAGTCATAAGTACAGTACTGATTTTCAGTATCAACAGTATACTCATTGCAATATAACTCCTAGTTTTGTGACTGGTGGCAATTTAGAAGGCATTTGGGGAATCTTTCAACAATCAGACAGCAGTTCTCCACCAGGGATCTGGGTGCAATAAAGCTGCAATTAGAGATCAAGAGAACCAACCAAGATAGGCTTGAATCTCTGTTGCCTGCTGTGTCGCCTAACCATGAATTCTGATTGCCAGTATATTCCTTTGTCTTTTCTACCTTCCTTAATGAAGATAGAATTGAGAGTAGTTTTGAATTTGAGCTACCAGCTTGTCTACAGCAGTATTACATCATCGGTTTTGGTGTGAGCAGGATATAAACACACCCAGTCAACCTTTCTCCTCTCTCCACTTCCATGTTCTCTGTTACCATTTGATTCTTTATGCTTAGAACTAAGAGACTTGGAAGGCCTGTCTGCTTACAGATCAAGATAACATGGACTCAGGCAGGGGCCCTCCTGGAGCCATGAGTGGAAGTCATACTGAGTGTGAGTAAGAGTTGAGTCTGGACAAGTGAAGCAATATTGGAAGTTGCCATCAAGGAACCAGAGAGAAGATGTGGTGGCAATCCAGGGAGGAAGACTCGTTTCTGGGAGCAGCAGGAGCATGGAGGAAAAGATACACTGGAGATGGGGAGACGAACATCACTCGGTCTTTGCTGTGTGCCTGGACCTACAATGGGTCACCTGTTTTGAAGAGAGAGAGCTTGGTTAAATAAGAAAGAGAAGATCCAGAAAACGATGATGAAATTAATTTCTTTCTGAAAGAGTTACAATGGGTTGGTTGATAAATATGGACGTGGAAGCTGGAGCCAATAAACTCAAGCCCAGATCGCTAAGGGACTGAGCTCATGACTGACTGTTTCAGGAAAAAAGCACCATTAGCAGAAAGTTCATTCTAACTTGTAAACGTGCCTGAATTATAACATGACCCCATCACACTGCTCATTTTCTTTTCATATGTTCATTTAATTCATACATTAATGTAATCCTCACAAAGAGCCTAAGAAATAAGCATTTCCATCCTCAATTTATAGGCAAGGACAACAAAGATCAGAGATAGTAAATCTCTCATTCCAGGGCATCTGGCCAGTAAGAGGGTGATGCAGAATTCAAACCCAGACCTGTTGAGGCCAAAGAGCATCACCTCACAGGAAATGGTGTTCATTTCCACAGGGAAAAAATGGGCTTGTGACCCAGGGCAACTCTGGATTTTAGGGAAGAGGAAACCCCCAGCCCTTCGCCTGAACTTCCCATCTGAGCTCTCCCCAGTTGGAGGTGTGATTATTTATAGCACTCCACTATAACTCGGAAAGGGGGTGATCTTAGTCATGTCACTTCACCTGCTCAAGCTTCATGTCCTCTTTAGCTGGAAGAAGGTGACTACATGACTACATTTACTACCCTCATCCTTTTCACCTCTGATACTCTGATTTAATTAGTAGTATCTGCTGCGCTTGGGGCTAGAGACATGGTGCTGAGCACCGGTGGGGCTGGTGGCCCCGAGTGTCCCCACCACACCATGAGCTCTGCAGGCTCAGCTCCTGGTCATTCCTCTCTGTACCTCAACTCCACCGTCTCCATGTCTGGCCCGCTGCCTGCATGCCCTGGGTGATCAGTGAACGTCTATCAGATTATCTGGAAGAAGGACTGGTGCTGATCAGCGGTTACGACAGAGCGGAATGTGGCAAATCCTTTGAAGCAACACAATGTGATGAGACAGGCTGTAGACAGGGAAATAGATGGGCTCCATAGAAGAGCTGCCGCTGACCTTGAAGGAGGGACAGGACCTTGAGAGGCAGAACTGGGATGACGAGAAAGTCCCCACCATCCCCACCATCATGTTCCATCTAACGAGGGGGCTACAGCAGCAGGAGGGAGGATAAAAAGTTGCTTAAAGAGTTATAAAGCCTCTCTGGGTGTCAGTTTTCTTAATCTCCTAATCTCATCGGACAATTATGGTTTACAAGACCTGCGGGACCTACCTGTTAAGTAAATTAAGAGGAATGGCCGCGTCCTGGCGGGCGCTAAGCTCCCGCGGCAGCAGGAAGGGCTCTCACCTCTGGGGCTTTCATAAAGCCAGTCCCCAAAGCAGGAAGAACGGTTCCCTCAAGACTGGCCCTGAGCTGCCTTAGCCGCCGGTTCATATTTATAAGCCAATTTGTCTGGATATCAATCTCCTTAATGCATCACCTAAGGCCCAGAGGTGCGGCCCATGGGAGCCAGGCTTCCTAAATGAACTCTCTCAAGAAAGGTTTTAGCAACAGCTGAGGGTTTCTTAAAGAGCCATTTCAGTGATCTCCTGAGAGTCTTCCCTCATCTCATGTACCCCCTGGCACAGCTGGTGAGGCGAGGGCCCACTCAGGTGCCGGTGGAGCCAACCTGCGTCCTCCTCTCCGCAGAAGATGGAAGCTGGGGGTGGGAACGGATGTTGTCAGGTAGACATGGAATAAAAAATACAAAAAGCCACTCAAGGCTTTCATTTAAATCTTCATGCAAGTCTCTTGTTTCAAGTACATCCTTCAGATCATCCTGAAACAGTATAAATTTCACTTTATTTCTGGAAATTTTATTTACTGTCAACTTCTGATGGCTATTTACACTGAAGCCCTTGGAAGCCCGCCATGGCAGTCTTCTTCCTGGGGAGGGCCCAGGGAATCTGTTATGTGGTGTTTCTGGGACACAGGGTCACAAATGGTTCTGGAAGCCTGGAGGCAGGAATGCCAGTCCCCTGGATGGGGCAGAGTTGGCCTGCGAGCTGCAAGTTCATCTCCGGGAGCCAAGGGCGCCCCAGAACACCACTTGCCCTGCTCCCCAAAGTGCTCCCAAACCTCTCCTTCACCAGGTGCAGGAAGGTGTGTTCAGATCCTGGTTCCATCCGGCACCCCCTTAAGCTGCATATGCTCAGCCTGCTGGTGTGTCACCTGTGCTTATGTGGTGGGCATGGATTAGAGAGACATTCACTGTCAAGCACACGGAAGCCAGAGATGAACGGCAGGAGTGGTGGGACCGGGAGTCCCGGCCCTCGTCCTGCTATCTGGGGATGCTCCAGCCCACTGATCTGAAGACCACCTAGAATCTCCATGTCCATCTGCCCAAAAAGACTGAAAGGAGAGCCCCGATGGCTGGTGACCCCCACCCCTTTAGTCTGGCTGTAAACCCAGGGGGTCCACTTGGATACCCGACCCTCTTCACAGGCAAATCTGAGCCCTGAAACAGCCTCCCCCTCCCTCCTGCTTCTCTGCCCCCTCCTGGTGGACACCCAATGGCTCCCGTCCCCCCTTAGATGCCCAGTGGGGGGTCAATCCTCTCCTCTCCCCCTGCTCTGAACAAAACTACCTGCTTTCCATCAGCCCACCTGAACTTCGCTCTCACAAGGTGGTTTGCATTTCAAGCCTTATCTCTGATTCACTTTGCAATGGTTCATCTTCCTTCCTAGTCCCTGGGGACAGGGACAAATTCCCTGTATATCCAGCGCTGTGACGTTTAAGTGGGGGATCACTTGGGCCAGGGCTGGTGCAGAACTAGCCAGACCAGTAGACTGTAGAAGGGAGGGTGCTGTCCTTATATGAGAGGAGACCCCAAGGAGGTAGTAGCCAGCAAAAGACTATCTCCTGCTCAGCGCCATCGAAGCCAAATGGCTGACCGCTAACTCCCTAAACCTCTGTCCCCTGAGACCCTCGTGAGTGAGGAGGATGCTTGGTCATCCTCCCATGAAGGTGAGGTCCTGCCAGTGGCTCCCTCCTCCCCACAGCCCACTCCTGCTCCTGGGCTCCTGGACTTCCCTGACCACTGGCGAGGAGGCCTGGTGCGGAGGCCAGCGAAGGGAGGCGGGGAGCCTGCCCCGCGGGGCTGAAGGGCAGCTGTTTATATTATAATTAAGGTTTTACAGCAGAAACTGAAATGTAGCTTGACTTTTGCGACAAGGCGCTGGAGGTAATTACCACTGCTGGAG
Organism: Talpa occidentalis; assembly: GCF_014898055.3. Lineage (NCBI taxonomy): Eukaryota > Metazoa > Chordata > Mammalia > Eulipotyphla > Talpidae > Talpa > Talpa occidentalis. The sequence continues at coordinate 69,206,654 of NW_023605194.1, read as the reverse complement.
GCGGTCTCCGCTGCCAATTATTTCCCTCCCTAATTGAGTGGCTCGCTGGAGAGGAGAAGGGAAGGGAGCAGCAGCTTCAATGGGGACCTGCCCTCAGAGGCCTCGAGCAGCTGAAAGCTGTGCACGCTCTGGGTCCCAGTCCCTCTGCACCCCTCAGGGGCGGTGATGCAGCCCAGTGCTGAGGGTACTGCTCCCCAGCTCCACGGTGACTTACACCCCACATGGGGCGTCAGTCCCATCAGCCCAGCAGCTGCAACATGGAAATCCTGGACACGGGGTTCAAGTCCCGCTGTGAGCCCAGGGTCACCTCCTGTGGGAAGGGTTGGATAACCTGAGTTAAAGACGTGGGGGTGTGGCCACAGGGAAGCAGGGCTTCTGCCTTCCAAAACAGATGGGGACATCAAGGCAGAAGTATGCTACCGTCCCCATGAGGGAGGCCAGGACCAGGGAGGCCCCTGAGCCAGAAAGAGTGGGCCTTGGAGCTTCAGAGGAAACAGCTCCTCTCCAGAAGGAAGGGCCCAGTCCCCAGGAGTTCCCTGTGGTCCCCGGCTCTGTCTACATACAGTGTGAGGCACTCTGCACCAAGCACCCACTCTGGGCACCTGCAGCCCCAGGGCAAAGCCAACACCCATGTCACACACACGTGGAGGCTTCTACTGGCCGCGCGGCGCTCTCCTTTCAGTGTGTCCTGCCCGCCCACCCTCCACCACCCCGAAGTCCCTGCCGCCCCTGGGCTAGAGTGAGGACATTAAATCCATGGCTCTCCCTCCAGCAAGGACTGAAACACAGGTCTATGGCCTCTAATTTGTCCTCTGCTGGACAAGAGGAGGTCAGTTCAGCTCTGGGGGTCAGCCACAACTTTCCCCCGAAGTCCAACTCCCTGGCCCCTATGAGCCCAGCAAGGGCTAGACCTCTCGATGCCTGAAAAGTGAGTCTCTGAACACACGGCCAGCGGGTTCCTGCTCTGGGAGTCTGAGGGGCCCAGGACTCCAAGAATCACTAAGTCTGCAGGTTTTTCTGATTCCTGTGGCTCAAGGGCACCGGCCTGAGAGAAGAGGGTGGGGAGAAAGGCCTCTGAGATGCTGCCCCTGCAGCTCTCAGAATGAACCACCCCAGCGAGGCCTTGCCTGATTAGATCTGCAAGATCAGCCTGGGAGGGTGGATGTGCAAGATTTGTGCACACGAAGGAGCTTCTCTGATCAGTCAATGCTGGTTAGGCAGGGAAGGCAAATGGTAGATTTGCCAAGAGGGCTTATGAGAACTGGCTTTAGGTTGATGCCATCTGTAGAAAATATCAGCAGTGGATGCCCCTTCCGATGCCCGCCTTGGCTACTGAGTCAAGGCATGAGTTCAAGACATGTGGCTGCAGCAGGACATGGCGCCCAGGCAGGGTGCCGCCAGATCCCCTGTGACCCTGCCCTTCCAGCACAGCCACAAGGACATGGAGACCCCAGGCTGGACAGAGGGGGACCCTGTCTGGATGAGGTTTGCCCTGGGGCTGCTCCATCTGGTAGCCCTGGGGATGGAGGAGAACTACATGGGGCTAGGTAGGTGGGCTCCAGCCTGCGGGGCCCCCCTTTCTTCTCCCCACCTGGGATTTGGAAGGGGATCCTGGTGCAGCATGATTGTGTCCCCAAGGTAGAGGGCAGACTCAGTGAGTGTGGTCAGAGAACACCCCAGAAATCTGTCCTTCCACCCAGTCACCTGCACCCCCACTTCCTGCAACCAGCTTGGTGCCTGAAATAAAATGTCCAATGGAGAAGACCCAGAACATTCTCAATGTATGCTGGCTTCCGGGGAGGTACTGGAGAGCAAGACCTTTACCCCGCAGCCCACCCAGTAGGGTAGTACCCACCCAGTAGTGGGCCAGGCTGATGTGGGAGAACCTAGCTTCAGACCCTCCTTGGGAAACTTGAATCACACAGCAAACCCCAGAGCTGCCTTGTTCCCACATGGTGGGAAACTGAGGTCCCGAGCCCCCCCACCCCCCAAGCCCTCTCCCGCGGGTGTTTCTGTCTCCAAAGTGTCCTTTTCTGACCCCACATAGTCAGTGGAAACTTCCTGTGCATCAAGCCCCTGAGATGAACCAAGGGCAGAGGGGGCGCCATGGGGGACAGATGAGTGTGTGAGGAAGGCAAGGCCCTCCGTGGAGCCTAGAAGGGGACGCTGTAGAGAAGACTGTTGGCCTTTTGCCCCGAGTCCAGGCCATAGTGTCTTGCCAGTGGTGACTGCCATGTGGGAAGTCACCTCTTTGGCCCAAATCTAAAAACGCTCAAGAGGGCCTCCCCGGTGGCGCAGCGGTTGAGTGGTGGGTTGCGAAGCTGCCCGCGGCCTCTGCAGCGCCGGTTCGATCCCTGGCTGCTCCCCGGCCACCGGAGGAGTGTCCCACATGGCGCGCAGACCTCTCCTGCCGCCCGCTGCTCCCCTCAGCAGTGTACTTCGGTCCTTCTGCCTGCTCTGCTCCCCGCTCTGGCTCTGGTGAATTCTCTCACCCTCCCGCGCTTCTGACTGTACCCAGTGCATGTATAAACAAAACAAACAAACAAACAAACAAATAAATAAATAAAACATGCCTCTATAAAAAAATAAAATAAAAAAAATAAAATAAATTAAAAAAAATAAAAAATAAAAACGCTCAAGACTGCCTCCATGTTTTGCTATTTTCTCTCCCTCTCCCCACCCACATCCCAAAGCCCCTCTCTCACCTCTCCAGACAGCTCAACCAGCCACTCCATGGCCTGGCAACTCCGAAAAGCTGCCTGCCCCACCAGACCCTCCCAGCCAGGTACTCCAGGGCACGGGCGGGTGTTGTCACAGGCCCTAAGGCCACTCGGGGTGCCTTTGCTTTGATTCCTCATCTAGGGGGCAAAATGACCGAGCAGGACACGCACAGAGGATGTCACCGGACCGCACAAAGTGGCCTCCAGTCCGGCTGGGGGAAGGTGACCTGTCTCTCGGGGTGGTTACCCTGCGGGGAGAATTCTGCATCACTGTTATCCTTGGGGAGTAAGATGCTCTCTCTGCGTGTCCCATGAGGAGATGAACTTCCCTGGCGGAGGAGCACTCAGGACAGCGGTAGCGCTCTCTAAGTGGCCGTCCCCGCTAGGCCAGGTTCAGGACCCTGCTGCTCTGATAGCCCCTCACCCATGGGTGCCCCCAGGGTGACAAGGGGACCCTGTGGCTCCCCAGTACCCCAGCTTGGCTCCACCCGATCTCTGGAAGCATGTCCTCTGGAAGCAAGGTGGCTGCAAATGTGGGAAGTCATCTATTTGGCCTGGGGGGGTGGGGGTGGGATGTGCGGGATCCATGTCCCAGAGTGCCCCATTACTGTGTCCTCCTCTTCCAAATCCCTAACATTTGGGGTAACTCAGGGCATCCCGGGCCTCTGCTCTGCTATCCCCCTCAGTCCTCTCCCTCCCTCATGGACATAAACCTCTGATATTGAGTCCTCCCCGAGGGAAGTGATGGTTTCAGGGGTGCCGCCCTATGCTCTGTGCTGATTCCAGGGTCCATGGCCCCAGCCACTGCCGTACCACCCCCCAACCCCCGGATCTCTAGCAGGCCTCTCCCAGTAAACCAGCTTGGTTCAGAGCAGGTCTCTGGATCCCCACAGGCTCTCTCCAGGCCCCCATCTCGGCTCAGGACAATCTCCATTTTGCAGTTGCTGTGACCAGGAACTGCATAGACCTCAATGCCCGGAGCAGGTCCCACCAGCACTCACCTGCTGCCAGGTCTCCTCTCCCAGAGTCCTGGACCAGGCACCTGGCTGGTGTGGGCGCTGGCCCTGAACCCCCTAACCTGTTCTCCATGTAGTGGCCAGAGTGACCTCCCAAAGCACAAGTCCTGTTGTGCCCCACTCACCCCTAACCTTCAGCCTCCAGTGTCTCCATCACACTCAGAGTATAACCTGAGCCTCTCTCCCACCGGCTTTCGGCCCTGCCTGGCTCCCTACCTGCCCTCTCTTTTGCTTTCTTTCCTCAGCTCCAAATTGAGGACTTGCCCCTCCACTTCCTCTGTGCAGCCCGTGACCTCTTGCTGCCTCATTTCAGTCTTTGCTCATATGTGACCTGCTCTGGAAAAGCCTCCCTGCTCACTCCATTCTCAGGTGACACACCTTCGCCCCAGCTCATTTCCCACAGCAGTCTCGGGACAGTGTGATCTGTCATCCAGAGCTCGTGGGGCCATCGCACTTGCCATGGAGACACCGATCTTCCTAAGGGCCAGGTGTTTGCTGGCTTAGTTGGTGCCCTGTTGCAGGCTGGCACATCGTAGGTTCTCAGTCAGTCTCTGTCTCTGGCACCAGGCTGCCAGGTCCTCACCTTTGTGCCCTGTGAGATCCCGGATGGGACAGCCTGAGCCAGGCCCCTGGCCTGCAGCTGATGTGCGTGCAGCTCTCAGACCTGAGCACACCTTCCCAGCAGGTGGAGGAGCCCAGCGAGGGTCTCTCTCTGACGCGCACACCTGAGTCTCCACGCTCACGCAGACACACGCACCCACAGCAAACCTCCATGCACATTCAGCCGTTTCCTCTGGACTAAACCCAACTCTGAACCTGCCCCCACCTCTCCCCATTTAGGTGGTTTAACAACCCCCCAGGCAGGTACAAAGTCCATCTTTATATTCAGAGGAAGCAGCTGAAGCATAAGGGGTCTAAGTGGCTTTCTTTGCTCATCTTCCTGGTTCCTGCGGTCATGGAGACAAGGACCCTCCTGGGCCACGGCCCCGGGGACCCTCACGCTCACCCTCGCTGCCCGGGGCAAGCTCCGCTGGTCAGGGCCCTGGAGAGCCCGGGGCAGCCACAGCCACCGGCACGAGGAATCCACTCACAGGAGACCCCATTGGCCCACACGCTATGAGAAGTGACTGGACCAAGTTGTAGTCACGTCAGCAACATGTTATGTCACATCAATGCAAGGACCAGGCACCCCCAGGCCCCAGGAATGAGTGGTGGCCCAGCCCAGCCTGGTCAGAGGGCCTGTATTTGCCTCACACCCGAAAGTAAACAGCGTAACCCTCTGCAGCAGATAGTCTGCCCCAGCCCCCTGTCAGGGCAGAGGCCCTGGTCAGCAGGGTACTGATGCCCCATTTTCAACCCCTTACCTGACAGGAAGCACCTAAAGCAAAATCCCTTCTGAAAAAAATCACAGCCTCTGCACCGCCACAAAGAGGGGACCCCCACACTGGGCACTGCTTCCCGCACCCTTGGCCTGGGTGCTTCTCCCCACTCCCCAGGGCCCAGCACTCCTGGGCTGGGCACTGCTGCCTGCCTCCTGGGGCCTGGCATTGGTGCCCATGGGCTGCCTGGAGCAGCTGCTGCCCGTGCAGGAGTAACTGCCTGAGATGGAAGGGCCCTGCTCCCAGCAGTCTCCACCTCTTCCCTGCAGATCCAGACCCAGAAAAAGGACTGGAGGAGAGGGAGGTGTGCCTCCAAGTGAGAGAGCAAAGGAAAAGATAAATGGCATCAATCTCAAAAGGATTGACATCAATCTCAAAAGGGCATCTGGGGCGCAAGACCCCCATGTTGCAGTTAAGGCTCTGAAGCATCAATGACAAGCTTCCTTCCCACCCCACCCTTCCTGCTGACTCACCAAATGCTTTCAGGGCACCCAGGTACCCTCCTTATAGCTAGAGAGGACTCAGCCTCCAGCACCAGAAACAGAGCCAGTCTCCTGTGTCGCGTGCTATAGCTACTTGACAAAGTGTAGATGCAGGGGTGGGGCACATGGCAGCCAGGCCCCCCAGAGGGTGGGTGGACAAAAGAACTCTTGAGCCCAGAGGAAAGACATTCATCGAGGATATCCCCAGCCCAGGCTTGAGGGCAGCCCTGGACCTGGTGTGTCGGCTGCGGCTGTGGCTGTGCCGTGGTGGGCAGGCAGGCCCATCCACATGAGTAACAGTCAGTGTTGGGGCACAGGCCCCCTGGTCACTGGCCCAGAGATCATTTTTAAGACTGTTCACCCACTAACGATGTGTTGGCCAAGGCAAGGTGGGGGGATGTGGAAAACATGTTATCTCGGCCTTTAGGAGAGAAAAAGATGAGTCCTTTAAAAACAACTAGGGGGGCCTCCCTGGAAGCTCAGGGGTTAATTCTTAGCGCTATCAAACTATTGCCAGCCACTATGGCCTTGTAACAGGGTGGTCCCCAGGAAAGGGGGAGGTTTCATGTGTCCTGCCCCTCCCAAAGGAGGGTGGAGCTGAGCAGGGAGAAGAAGCTTCAGAAGAGATTGGAAAGGAAGGAAGCAGGATGGAGAGCCAGAAGGAGACCTGGAGGAGGCACATGGAGCCTAGAGACATGTAAAGAAACTGCGCTTGCTTTGTAGTTCTGAACTGGGTGAAACAGATGTGGGTGAGAGGCCAGTGGGGAGGATCACAATGGCAGCCTTTATCTTGATTTTGATTTTGGTCTTTTCCTTCCAAACTTGTCCGGTTGTTTGTGACCCTTTTCTGTGGGTCCCCACTGGAAGGTGCTTTAGACTTGTGGCAGGCTTTGGGGCCCTGCTCTGGGCCAATCCTGCTTGGGTGGACTTTTACCCACGAGGGGACGGGTAACTTTGGGTGCTTGATTTAGAAACTATATTCTTTGCCTTTCCTGTATTGTTTACTAATTGTATTAAAGTTCCTTTTCATTAAAGTCTCATATGTTTTGTGTTGATGTGGCAGATGGCAGAACCTATTTAGAACAGGCAGATTTATGGGGTCTGGGGTGCCCCTCTCCCTGCCCTGTAACAGGCTGAGTTCAATCCCCAGAGAGATGACCCACATGGTGCAGCAACCTCTTCTGTCTCCCTGCTGCTCCCCTCAGCAGTGGATTTCAGTAGATCCACCTGTTCTGCTCCCCACTCTGTCTCTGGTGAATCCTCTCAGCCTTATACCTCTGGCCTGCACCCAGTTGTGAAAGTTCAAGATCTAACTTCACTCATTTTAATGTAGACCAGCTCGAGAACTCCATCTGACACTAAGCTGTGGATGAACAGGTAGGATATAACGCATGAGGGACCAGGAGGCCCAGTGCCCGGCAGGTGCCCACACTCTTACCCAGCTCAGTCATCACAATACTCTTTAGGGAAAATGTGACCTTTCCCAAAGAGGGGAGGCGAAGCCTTTTGATTCATTAATTGGTTAATTTATTTATTTATTTATTTATGCATATAAGAGCTGGGGTGTAGGCCAGAGGTTTGGGGGTGAGAGGATTCACCAGAGACAGAGTGGGGAGCGGAACATGTGAATGTACTAAAATACAATGCTGAGGGGAGCAGCGGGAGACAGGAGAGGTAAGCTGTGCCATGTGGGTTATTTCCCTGGCCAGGGATTGAACTCAGGCCGTTGGAGGGAAAGCGCTGAGACTTAACCCCTAGGCCACCAGGGAGGCCCCTGATTAGTTTGTTTATTCATTTACCCCCCATAGTCCTTTCTGCCCTGCGCCCCTCCCCCTCCCTCAGCCTCAGAGCCTCTAATATTCACTGGTGGCCACTAGTCCTTGGAGGCGGTTGACTTCATCGAATCACCTGCTGTGTAGATGTTCCATGTTGGTCTTTATCCCTCTGACTTGCTTTATGACACCTCATTCTCTGAAACACCCTCCCCTGGGCAGGAAGGAGCTGGGGTCGTCCTTCCTTGTGGCTGAGTAGTGCTCCCAGCACTGGCCGGTCCTTAAGTGCCAACGTCAGAAAACCTCAGATGGCTGAAGCCTGACAGCTTGGGCATGGGACTGCTAGGCTGCTTGTGGGGTCCAGTGCAAAAGGAAAACATGGGGTTCCTTGTTCAAGACTTGCTAAGAATTTCAAGAGCGCCACTACAGAGCCTCGAGCCCAGCAGTTGACCCTGGGAGATGGTGGTCTTCTGCTCAGGCCACCCACAGTCTGCTCATAGAGGGCCCACAATTCACCCTGGCTGACCTTGGACAGTGTCTGCAAGAACTGCACATCCACAACACACGGAGGCCTCAGGACACCTCAGGAAGAAGGAACATGCATTTGCTCCCTCCAATGCGTGAACTCCAAGGCCCAGGAGGGCTTAGCCTGGGGGGAGGGGGCAGGATGGGAGCCCAGGCACTGGGCCCAGATCAATGCGTCGCTGCGCATGCTGCTTCTAGCAACTGTGATCCAGGTGGAGTCGGGAAATTTCGGTGATGTCCGCTCTGAGGAGTCTTGTAACTTTCCTCTCCCTTGAGGGTACCAGCAGCTGGAGTGACTCTGAGGATGTCCAGGTTCCAGGGACCACAGTGACTGGGGCATCTGAGTGTGACACCAAGGGATGATGGGGAGAATGGATGTGTGTGGGCGTGGGAGGCTGTGGGCTGTGTGTGTGGGCAGGGAGCTGTGAGCTCCTGAAACCTTGCTGAAGTCCCCTGAAGCCTGACCTGGGAGGCTCAGGCGAGAGTCTTTCAAACCCAGAAAGCCCTCCAGGCTCCACCTGTGGGAGCAGCCTATGCTGGAAGGGTGAGGTCTCTGGGCAGAAATGGGCTGGCCTGCAAGGACCTTGACCCCTAGCACACAGTGGTGACCTTGCAGAACCTTAGGAGGCTGCAAGTCAGTTCCAGCAACTGGGAATGAAGTCATGTCCCGGGACCAAACTCTAAGCCTGGTCTTCGAGGACTGTGGCTCTCTGACTCTAGCTGTGCCTGAGAACCCCCAGGAGCTCTTGTTAAAAACTAGGAGCCCTGCTCTATTTCCTGGGGTTCTGTGTGCAGGAGCCTGGGGGGATCAGCATCTGAAGAAGCCCTCTGGAAGTTCATTCTTGGGAAACAGCATCTGCAAAGGGATGGGAAGGCCCCGAGGCTACCCACCCCCGCCACACCCCCACATCCCACCCCCCAACCCCCCCACCCCCGCTGCCCAGCACACTTCTCAGAGCAGAGGGAGCAGCGAGCAGCAGGGCCGGCCTGGAGAGTAGAGCTGGCAGACACTGTGCGTCCGGAGATGAGGTCCCAGGCCTCGCTCAGGCATGGCACACTCCAAGACCAATTTTTGTTGGCTTTTGTGAAAAATCTTGCATTTTTACTGGGGGAGCCATTTTTCTTTTTCCTGGGGAAGAAGGCCTGCCCACCCCCCATGACTGCATCCACAAATGAGGATGTTTCTGAGGCAAACTTTTCTCCTGTAAGTGGCTCTGAGAACGACTCTCTTCCCCTCCACCTGCTGGGCCTCTAATGCCATTGGGCTTCTAAGTCTCTAATTTCTAGGAAGTTCCTTTGTGGCCTCAGAATGAATGAAAGTCATCAAACATTGTTGCCGAAATAGACTAGGCCCCGTCCTTCACTCTGTAGATAGACAGTCGGGGTCAGGAGGCCAGCGGCTGACCATGCCAGGGCTGGGCCAGGCCGCGTGCACAGGATCCCACGACCTCCCAGTTCACAGAGCTGGCAGGAGTCCCCTCGCCCTCCGGCGCCACATCACACCGCCGGGCTGACACCGCAGGCCATGTCTAGACTCTCTTCCCTGGATCTCCCATTAAAGAGATGCTGAAACGTTTTTTTAATCTCTGGAAATGAATGGATATATCATATAGCAAAAGTACAGCAAAGGGCCGGAAAAATCCACTGTGTTCATATTAAAAAACAGTTATAAATAAACAGGATGGTCAGAAAGCAGACTTCATTTCCAGGTGAAAACGGGGAGTAAAAGGTGAAAGACTAGAGGTGGCCCCGTAGCCCCTCCCCTGCCTGTGCCACGTGGGAATTTGTAGTGGTCTGGACTTGCAGAGCTTAGGGACAGAGATCTTCTTGGCCCCCTCTGCCCTTGGGGAGACGAAGCCGAGGCCCTAGAAAGGGCCACTTGGCTGAGGCCACACAGTCAGGTCTGTTCATCAGCCAAGACTCTGCCTCTAGCCACTGCTGGATCCACCATGGATGGGGTGATTTGGTCTCGGGCAAAGAAAACTTATTACCAAAGAGTTTGATACCTTTTCTGCATGGTATAAATGTCTCAAACTGATTGCCTGGCTGGGAAATGTAATCACAGTTTTTAATTAACATAAAGTCTCTGTGACACTTTTTTTTTTCAGGCCTATTACTTCTATACAGTGTAAATCAATTAGCTGAGACAGGCAGTGGGTGCAGCGAGCGGCGGCAAGTCAGCGGGCAGATAGTTGCTTCGCTGCCGAGGGGAGCACCTATCACACCTCTAGGACCGCTTGTGAGTCTTGTAGTCCCGACCAAGGCTGCAATTTCGGGACTATCCATTGCAGCCTTCTCCCTCCTGGAGCCTCCTGGAAGCAGAATTGTCCGCTAAGTGCTGAGTTTAATGAAAGTCTCCCCACAAGTCACAGGCACAGGAACAAATGGGGACCTCGCTGTTTGAGAAAACGAACCCACCTCTCGTGGTGATCAGTGAGCTTCAGAGCGATCAGGAGGGATTCAGGAGACCCCCTCAAGAAGGCTACAATTATTGATGGCCACAGCCCAGGCCACACCAATGAGAAATACGGCCCTGCAGGACTTAGCAAGTGAAGGCCCAAGTTCTTTGCCGCTTCCCCAAAGTCTGATCAAGTGTCTCACCCAATTTTTGTTAACCGCGTCCTAGGTTCTGATGTCAGAGGCCAGAGCTTGGTGAAGGACAACTCAGGTCAGGAAAGTGGGAAGCGTTTCCTGGGACAATTCTTACTGGAGACAAACCACCCCCCCCCCAAAAAAAAAAGAAATCAAACAAGAAACAAATAATCTTACCATTACCAGGTAATACGTGTTAATTGCTCAGTTTATATACTTGGAATGACATACCATTAGAGGCTGTGTATGCATTGTAACTAGAGCATTAATAAATTTAAAATGTGCCTATTAGGATGACAGCTTTGGAGGTGCAAAGGAATAACAGTTATCACTTGGCAGAAGCTGCTCTCACCCCATCTGCCGAGACTTTGCATACATTTTCAGCTTCCTGAGCAATGATTAGGCCTGTCAGAACCTCTTTAACCTTCTAACTGCTGGTCCCCACTGGCCGTAATTAGAGACTAATGAATTCAGAAGATGCAGGCCGTGAGGAAAACTGCCTTGACAGTTTGTATACAAATTAAGCCCCAATTACTTCATGCATCTTTTGCATCGCTGATACAAGTCTCTGTTATTATTTTTGAATATGGTCATTTTAGCAGAAAAGAAGAACTTAGCTAATGTATTTTGTCATTTTTATGGCTCGTCATAAAGAAAAAACATACTGGGCGGCTCGTGAATATGTGAAATAAACTATGGCAGATTATAAAGAGAAATTAATTTTCCTCTGGGGAATACCCTACCACCTTTTCTCCTCCACCCTCCACCCCCCACCACTGGGTACATTTATTAATATGGTTACTGTTATTCAGAGATCTTCTGCTGAGGGGCCGAAGAAGCTGGCAGCTTGTTAGGTTTTCCTGTGGACCCAAGAGGAGACTTGGAGAGATCGATGCCTTCACATTGCTCTGGCTGCAGAGGTTGCTGGAAATGCCCCAGAGAACTTGCTTTGTTCCCTGCCCTTGCCTGCCCCTCCACCCCCCAGGCCCGGCGCCGGAGTTTGTAGCCACAATGCCATGGTGCTGGGGTCGTAGTCACGCTCCTTCGCAAACTCTTGAGATGTTTCAGTCCCCGCTGATCAGCCCACCCAGGTGGCCAGTCACTGTCATTGGAAAGACCCCGTCTGCTCTCCAGGAGGTCATGCAGAAGCCAGTTTCCAGAAAGCCAGGGCATCTCCTCATGACTGCCAGCCCTCCGAGGCCATTTCTTTACCGTAGGAAGCTGCTGCCAATCCTCAGGTCCTGCGTCCATGGGCCCCACTGCCTGGCAGCCCGGGCTCCCTCTGCATGGTCCTCCTGCTGAGGACCGGCTACAACCCCACTGCAAATGTGGCTCCACACCCACCTGAGAGAAAACAAAACGCTCCTTCTAGTGGACACCCTGGCTCCAGCTCCCCGGTGCTAAGGCCTCCACTACCTATACCCCCAGGTCCCAGAGCCTATTGGTGGAGGCAGGTGTTGCTCAGCCGCAGGTATTCACTGGCTATCATGTGAATGCCATGCTGGTACCAACACAAGCCTAGATGCTACCCCCAACTGCACACCCATGCGGCCTGACCAGTGGGAGTCACAGTCACCTGTACAGCCACTGATGACCCAAGCGTCACTAAGTGACACACCAGGGCATGTTGTCATACATCGTCAAAGGGAATATGTAAGGGCACAGAATCCCAAGATGGGGAGTTACCCAGTGTGGTCACAGCGTTCTGATAGGAGGAGAGGTCAGAGGTCTGGAGTCTGCGGCTGGATGGGAGGACAGAAGCAGCCACGAGCCAAGCGAAGCTAGTGGCTTCCAGGGGCTGAGGAGGGCCAGCCCAGCAGCGTCCCCTCCAGCAGACCCAGCCCCCTCTAGCACCTTGACCTTCGACGCCTGGCCTCCAGACGACATGGGAATAAATGTGTGTTGTTTTACCCCCCTAAGGTTGTGGTCGTTTGTTATAGCAGAGAGCAGCAATGAATTCTGATCTATGGAATTATGGAAATATAAAAAATTGGGTTTGCATTCAATCATCATTATTCCAATAATAATCATTATTCCAGTAATTTACCTTGACTAAGTTAGCTTGTTCTGTCTTCTCATTTCTGAGATTGAAATTGTAAATTCTTCTCATGAGGTAAGAAAATAAACAAGGGCAGGGTAGGTGCACAATGAATGTCCACAAAGGGGAGCAGGACTAAGTCTTCCTTAGCGCAAGTGTAGCCAAGCTGGGGGCCCTACTCTTCCCATCTGTCTTCCCAGTGCTGCTGCCGTTAGTGTCCGCGTGCAGGCTTCAGTCTGCCTGTCCCAAAACGGCAGAAGCAACAGTCTTCTCTTATCAGTGGAATGACTTGGACCTACTTTTACAATTTGAGTCCAGTCTCCAGACCCAGGTGGTTGGTTTCTGGTCTCACCTCCAAGTCTCTTTATCAGTCCCAAATTATCCAGGCCCTAGGTCTGGGGCTGGAGTCTGCCTGGTGTGTTGATTCCGTTTTGGGATTAAGGACCCATAAAGCCCTTCACCCTTGGGAGGGAGATGTCCTACTTCCATTTGCTTGTCCTGCTGAGAATTCCTGTTCCAGGACCAGAGCTACAACCCAACCCATTGACCCTCACTCCTCTCCCTGCTCTCACCCATCTGTTCTCTGGCCCACCTTCCTGTCTACCCCTGCAAAACACATCCGTTAGCATCCTTGGAGAGACCCCTGGGTGACAGCAAGTCAGTTCAGAGGATTTGACCCACAAACTTAGCGCTTTGCCATTGGACGACTCCAAGCACCTTGATGCCTGGGGCCAACATTAGTCAGAATGAAGACTGCTGTTCTTGTGTCCAGCTGGTACTCCTGGGCCAGTGAGCCGTCCTTTCCATCTCTGCAAGTTGAAGAGCAGACTAGGATCGTATTTGTTGAATTAGTTGAAAACTTGCTAATGAAACTAGTCCTTGTGGACTTTCGTCCTTCCGTTAGCTGGAGCAGGTCACATTCGTTTTCCTGCGCAGGAAGTACAGCTGAAATTAACAAATTCCGGGATTAGCGGCATAGTCACACTTAGGGGTGCTCTTTATCTGGTTTGTTGCTCATTGATATAAAACCCATTGTCAAGTGGACTGCCTTTAGTTTCAAAATCTATAAACCTGCTTCTCACTCAGGCCATGTGAGTGCACAGGCGAGCAGGCAACCACACAGCTGTACCCCAGGGTGTCTCATTAGCCACATTCCCTTTAAGTCCTCGCTGAACTTTGCTCCCAAATTTCTCTAATCACCATTTAGAAGCCTTGCCAAAAACAGTTCAGACAAGTCCTAGACAGTTCAGTTTTAAACATTTTTAAAAGGACGAGGACGGATTATAAATAAAAATGCTACGATCTGTCTACACAATTGCAGACAAGCCATGTCCCAAATAGCATGAATCTAGAAGAGAAGCCACACTCGGCGGCACCTGCAGGGCCCTTCAGTGAGTGACTGACATTCCCGTCCTGACACTCGCCTTAAATAGGCTTGGAAGCCCTAATTCCGCTTGTGCTATGTGAGAGAGTTGCTGCATAAATTTATAACCAGGCCTGTAGTTAGGCCCGAGTGTGAGTCGTTGAGCTATTTTGATGACCTGGTAGGACAGTGTCTATTGCAGGACACGCTGAGCTTGTGCATGGTAGGAATATCCATGGTCACTGGGGGGTACGGGTAGAGGGCCAGAGGGCAAGGGGACTCCAACATAGTGGATGTTTGACAAAGATGTCCTATATCACCCTTTACGTCAAGTCCTGCTCATTTTGGAGGAAATACATTAGCTGGTCACAGTGTGGTCTGTGGACAGTGAGGACTCCATATGAACACCTACAACAGACCTCTCAGGGAGACATCCCACACAAGGGAACACCTGGACGCTCCAATCCAGAGGCTTGGAGGGTTCTAGGTTGCTCTTATTTGCATAAGAGTGACTTTCATAGAGAGACCCTTGCATCAGGTTTATCAAGCCCAGTGAACCAGCAAGGTGACCACCAACTCAGGTCTATTGCACACTCTCCTTGCTCTGAACTAATGTAGCAACTGCAATGAGACGTGTTAGAGCTGGGGCAGGAGGATAACCACTCTCAGCCTCCTTCAGACAAGACTGGGTGGAGGGTGGACACGAGGAAAAGTGGAAGGAATAAATGATGCCCCCCAGAACTGTGGTTAGATTCATGGAGCCCAGAGAGAGACAGGCCCAGAAAGGCCAAGATACGGCACTTCTCTCCCTCTGTGATGGAAACAGGGGATCCTGTTCTTCCACTAAGTACCTGACGCTTAATTGGAAACTCAAGGCATGCTATCATTATATCTTCATGGCATTGGTCTTGAAATGAACTTCAAGAAGAGATACTGTGGACCAAGATCAGAAACTTCATGCGGTCGCCAGTAAGCCAGATGTTAGACCTTCATTCTCCCTCCTAGGGAAATGGAAGCTATTTCAGATGGTCTCACTCAAATCCCGATCAATCGTTCACTCATTAGATGAACAGTTAGGAGGCTTATCCACTGGTAGGGTCCCAGGTTAGGGTTCCAGGTCACTGTTTGTGCCCATTCTATTCCTCACACTCCACCTCTTGCCTCTGAGATGTCCACACTCATTCAACACGGGGTCTCTCTTTCACAGGCAATTCTCTCTTTCACAGCCACAGAGGTGGCTGCACGCATGCACACACACAAACACGCTTGCTCATGTATGCACATGCATAGGAGCACTGTACACGTGTGCACACGCTAAAACAATTTCTTGCAACAGAACAGGTGATGTTCATAGCATCTGCCTGGAGAGTCCAGACCTTCTGAAGATGAAGCTCTGTGTTTGTATTGATACCACAGTCACAGGGCTCTCCTTTTAATTCAATAAATATTTATTTAGTGCCTCTGCAGGGCTGGGGAGGTAGCATCGGCTTACGAGTCTCTGCCCTCCTGGAGTTTAGATTCCAGCGTGGGGTGGGGGTGGGGGGGCAGTGCAATGGTAAAGATGCAAATTAGAAAATAGCAGCTACCGTAAAGTAAAGTCATTTAAAAAAGTGGATGGTGGGCCTTCCTGGTGGCGCAAGGAGTTAAGATGCAGCACTATGAAGCTATCCGCAAGCACTGCAGCATGAGTTCGATCCCCGGCCAGGGAGCTAACCCACAGGGCACATCAGACCTCTCCTGACTTGCCCGCTGCTCCCCTCAGCAGTGGATTTCAGTGGATCTGTCTGTTCTGCTCCGCCCTCTGTCTCTAGTGAGTCCTCTCACCCCCCTGCACCTCTGGCCTGCACCCCAGCACTTGTATGCATAAATAAATAAATCTTAAAAAAAAAAAGTGTGGGGAGGGCCTCCCCGATGGTGCAGCGGTTGAGCGCTGGGTTGCAAAGCTGCCCACAGCCTCTGCTGCGCCAGTTCGATCCCTGGCTGCTCCCCGGCCACCAGAGGAGGGTCCCACATGGCGCACAGACCTCTCCTGCCGCCCGCTGCTTCCCTCAGCAGTGTGCTTTTGTCCTTCTGCCTGCTCTGCTCCCCGCTCTGGCTCTGGTGAATTCTCTCACCCTCCCATGCTTCTGACTGTACCCAGTGCTTGTATAAATAAATAAATAAATAAATAAATCTTAAAAAAAAAAAAGTGTGGGGATAGGTGTGTGCCACTCACAGCAGGGTTCAGAAAAGGCCACTCAAAATAAGCTCTAAAAAGTAATGGTGTGTGTGCTGGACATGCAGATGCGAGCTGGAGGGCGGGCTTCCTGCTGCTGAGAGGGGGCTGAGACGCCAAAAGGGCATGTGGTTTTCAGGTGTAAATCATCCAGCTTCCTTTTCAAAGCCTTCACCAGCCTCAGTAGCTCATCTGGGTTCTCCTATTTACAAGTCACCACGGCTGTTAATGCCGGCATCACACAATTGAGTGCCAGGTTCTGGGTTGTCTTTTATTGCCTTTTTTTTAAATCACTCATCAATTTCCTATCAAAATGTTAAGCTTTCTACCTGTAAGCATCTCTCCTCCTCATGTCTAGGCACACAGTAAGTGCTTAATTAATGCTGGTGATTGCAACTCTGATCTCGACTCTAGATTCATGTTTATCTGCACACATGGAGATTCTTTCAAAGATGGTTTACATCTAGACATCAGAGCAAAGAACCAGAAGAAACATCCACATGATCTCCCCTAAACTGGAATTGGGCATCAACCCAGTATGAAAGGAAATCTGAAGGGAGAGAGACAGGCTTTAAACCTGAAACAGAAAAAAAAAATCAGGCAGCCTCTTCTTGACTTGACTTCATCAACTGAAATTCCCTCTTCCCTTATGCCTTCCCATGGCCAGATTTGAGAAACAGATGTTTGCAAAAAGGAAATCTCCCTGGAGCCGGTATGGCTGTTTATTCCATTTTCACCCCACCATCCAGACTTGGTTACATCCAACAGAACCCAAACAGGCGTGGGGATGTAGGAGCCTCAGCCTCGGAGAGTTCAAGGCGAGGTGAAGTGGCCCCCTCGGGATGAGGACAGCACCCCATTTCCGACTAAAGAAAAAGCTTCAATTCTCTCCTCAGGATCCACACCAGGGTCTCGTGTTTTCTAAGTGAAGCACCGTCCTTGGGCCACCCCTGCTTCTATCACCCACTGGGACCCCCAACACAAAAGTCAGTTTACATTTTCCACACCTGGCCAGGTTCAGAGTGGCCATGCGGATGGCCACAGGTGTGTCTGCCTTTCCTGTCACGTCCCCACTGGCTCAAGGTGTCTGCTCTGATTGTCGCATGAGCTGGGAGTGATGGTGCAATATCGACCGCTCTGTCTCTGTGAGCTACGAGTCTGCGAGGTTCATGCTCTCAGTGTCTCTCTGCAGTGTCACCTTCACAGGAAGCCCGGGCAGAGGTCCCCCATGCAGCCCCCAGTGTCTGGGGCGGGGAGTGGGGAGAGGAGTAGGCGGGGAGGCTGAGAGCCCCACTCTGCCGGCAGCATCTGCTGGAACAATGGCGTCGAGGGACCTGCCATGAGATTTCTTGTCTTAAGGAGGATCACCATGTATGTTCACAAATAAAACTGGAAAGCGTTCTGACAGCCAAGCAAGCCATGAAGAATTAAACCTCCCAAACGGAACACGTGCTCGCGGCTGTTCCTTGGAGAAGGAAACATCTTTGTTCTGAACCTCCTCGCTTCCTTGGGCTTCCCAGCCTGCTCAGGCTTATCCCAAGTTGACGTGATTCTGCGCGAAGGCAAAAATACCTTTGGAGGGGAGGGGTCCAGTTTGGATCCCCAGAGGGAATAGCTCTCCCAATGGTAAATCAGACCTCCAGCAAAGGTGTGGGGGTGTGTTCAGTTGCACTGGATGGAGGGGTGTCCTGTGGCCTGCACCTCCTTGGGCAAAAGTTACAAAAGTTTACGAGACTTGCCAATGACATCCCAACAAGACCCTTGGAATTTCTGTCCCTCTGCTCTCTGGCTTCTGTCCACACTGCCTCCTGTGCTCCTTGATATATCTCAGTGGGCCCCTTTCCCCAGCCATCTCCATCCACACGTTCTTCTTCCACTGCTTCACACGGAGAGCCTGCTTCACCGCAGCCTCAGCAGAAGCCCACTCCCCTTCCAGGCCTAGTGTGGGGGCGCCTCTCCTGATGGTCCAGCTGGGGCCATCCCTGCTGGGCACTGGACCTGTGACAGTAGCACATCACATCCTGCCTGTATTGTAGACACAAGTCCCTGCACCTGTGTGCCCTGCGGCGGGGATCTCCAGCTGATAACTCAGCAAGGAAGTACCTGGAGGCCAAAACAGGGCTGAACTGTGCCCTCTCCAAATTCACACGGGAAGCCCTACCCCCCACCTCCCATGACTGCCCTTTGGTGCTAGGGAAGTACCTAAGGTTAGATGAGGGCCCGAGGCTGGACCACTCTCCCACGTGTGCACACGGAAGAAAGGGCATGTGAGGATATAGAGACCTGCTAGAGCTTGATCTTGGACTTCCCAGCCTCCAGAAGAGCAAGAAAGCCAACTTCTGTTGTTTAGGTCACAACGTCAATGGTCTTTTAAAGGCCGCTGGGCTGTAGGTACCTCATACCTGTGAGCGGTCCACAGGCATGCTCGCCATATGCACATGGACAAACCTGTGGGGGTGGGAGAGGGTCTTGTCTCCCCAACCACCATGTTTGCATCCCTTCCATGGGCTAAGTGCTCATGTGTGATATTTGGGGCACAGTATTGCAGGCTAAAGCAACTAGGTGCTTCAATTAATTCTGACTTTTCAGACACTCACATGGTTCAAAACTTAAAAGCTTATGCAAAGGCAGACTTTATAAATTCAGCATGAGAACTGCTGCTGGGTGTTTCCAAGAGACGAGCTCTCCAGGGTGATTCTGTCAATTCCAACAGTCTCCCCACTCCAGAAGTGCACCCAACGGACACATCCTCAGGGCTTCCTTTAACCACATTGACCAGTCAAAGTGGTCTGTGCATTGATCAGAAAGGTCACCTGGTGTCATGCAGGCAGAAACCACAGTGTGATCGACTCCCCTATTGCATCATGCAAACCGGGTCCAAAATCCAGTTATTTTAGAGACCAAGTGGTTAAGAGAGTGTGTTTTGTACTAGAAACACACACTACTAGTTTTTCTTAGACTACTGGATCACTCAGGGTGTCCAGAGAACTGAACGAGAGCGAAAGGGTGAGAATCAGCTGGTGAGAGTCTAAGATTTACAGCCTGAAACTCATCAGGGTTTGCACATTACATCCTTGAGACAATTCCTTTTCTTTGGGAAACCTCAGTCTTTGCTCATAAGATCTTCAACAGATACACAAGTCCATGTGTTCACATTCTTGAAGCTGATCTGTTTTACCCAAAGTCTACTGCTTAAAATGTTGCTGGCATCTAAAGCCACCTCCAGTGTTTGGAGTTTGACCAAACTCTGAGCACCACAACTCAGCCAAGAGGGCACCTATTCTCACAGGTGGAGACAAAGCCATGGCTGAAGGTATTTACCGAGAGACATTTTAGCATGGGACATTGTTCCCTAACCATTCTTAGGAATCCACCTTAGCTAAGTTTCTTGAACCATCCTTGCTAAACAAACAAACAAACAAAAACCCAAACAAACAAAAACTAAAACAAGAACCTACCAGACACCAAATTGAAATCTTGGAAGGTTCTGAAAGTTCTTCCAGTTCAGGGTAATATAACAAGGTCCCCAAACTCTTTTATTAATCTGGGAATTATTTCAAGGATCATCCCAATGAAAGCTAGAAAACTATCAGGCAACCCAGTTTTCAAAGAAAAACTGATCAATCCCAGTTGAAAAAAAGTCAAACCATTTAAGTCATCCTTCAATTCTCTAACAAGAAGCTGGTGAGAGAATGAGGTTGAAGACAGAATGAAGTGGAATTAATGTGTGTATTGCACAAGAAGATAAAGAATGTTTTCTCTCTTCTCTCACTCCCCTGCTCTTATATATTATTTTTTTGTGGCTCCTTGTCAGGAGAAAAAGACTCTTTAAAACTATGACCCAATGTCAGGGAAAAAACAAACTAGTCTCTTCAACTAATGGCTGTTGTTGAGCCTCCTTTAGTGATATTCGATGAGAAAAAAGGGGAAAAAAGAACTTTGCAATAAACGACCTTCATGGAGGAAGAGTATTCATGCTAATTAGTAGCTCTTTTCAAACATGATTCATGTATGCATTAGGCCATGCCTTGCAGAACAATGTTTGCTTTGTCGTAAACATCAAGATAAGTCTCAAGTGTGGTTATCAAAATTTTAGAAAACTCGAGCTAGGGTTGTTTTTTTCTCATAAGATTGTGACTTGCTGCTCCTAGTACATTGCACAATAGTATCTCTCTTAATGGCTTTTAGCTTTTGCCACTGCCAACTTTTATATTTAAAATCCATACAATTATGGACAATTTATGAGCATTATGAGGCTTTTCTTTTTTGCACTGATTCTTACTGATTCAAGCCGGCTTTTATCCTTAGCAAATCAAATGCATTTTGCTTACAACACTAGATTCGTTCTCACATATTCCAATTTATTCTTATTATTAGTATTCCTTATTATGCATATTTAATTTAAGAATGCATTTTCTCCATTAAAAAATTAGAATATGCTGAAAGAAGTACTGGAAGGTGATTATTTGCTTTAGTTTGCTTTCATTAACTATATAAGTCCTGATAGGGTCTTCCCAAAGTTACAGGCAAGACACATAAAATGTTAAAAAGCAAAAAAAAAAAAATGTTTTTTAATTTAAATGTGCTTAAATGTCACAGACCTTCTTTGTGTAATGATGCAATGGAAGGTATCAAATTGTAATGAAAATGGCTAAAAATGTTAGGTGACTGGAGAAAAGATATAAAAGTGCTAGCTCTGTGAAAATGCACGTATTGATTAATCTCGCTGAGTCTCAGTTTTTCCATCTTGAAAATTGGGACAATAATCACACCTGCCTCTTGGAGTTGTTGCAAAGGGGAAGCGTCTGGCAATGTAAAATCTCCAAGGCCCCTAAGCAAATACCTCACCAAGTTTGGTTCTTTAAGATATTGGTCCAGCAGGATGCACCTGAAAAAAAGCAGAGAGTATGAAGTCAGGTGTGTGCCTTATTCCCCATCCACACACCAGCCCCTTTGCTCCCCCCAAACAGGATAAGCAGTGGGACAGACTTAAGCTTGATCCTCACCTTACCCTTGTCCATCACAAACTAGCTGGGAGCTTAGGTCTGCAGGAAAATAGGTTACCAGTTAGAGTTCCTTTTCTCATTTTGCAAAAATTGATTGGCGGCGACCAGCCATGTGACTCTGTTTTCTGACATGTTTCCATCTTCCCACTTCCCCTCTGGAGTCATTGGTTTAACTGGCTGTTCTAAAATGGCTCAAGCAAACTAAAGGCCCATGGCTCCACCATAACATGGTTGAGAGGGCAGCCTCCCCCATTCCCCCATGGCTTGGGGCTCATGCTACCTCTCCCCGCTGAGCAGTGTCGGTTTGCAGAGTAGGGTTCCTTATGGAACACAGGTGCTGTGCAGGGCAGTACCTTCTACCATCATAGGGGTTTTCATCTGCTGTTGGTTTGAGACCTTAAAATCTGGAGATACCAGCTTATCTTGTCTTATTAGGAAATCCAATTAAACTCATACTATCTAATATTTTGGGGGGGCACCTCTTATACATCTATACTCTGAAGGACATCACGCTAGCTACTTTTGATACAACATGTTACGTAATTATAGCATGCGAGAAAGGTGAGGTCTGCTTTATAGGGCTGAGAATTCTCTTACCCCAGCTTCTAGCTCTGTGAAAATGCACATATTGATTAATCTCGCTGAGTCTCAGTTTTTCCATCTTGAAAACTGGGACAATAATCACACCTGCCTCTCGGAATTGTTGCAGAGGGGAAGCGTCTGGCAATGTAAAATCTCCAAGCAGAGCTTTCAAACCCTGCCCTCCGTGGCTCATCTGGACCCCGTGATTCTGGGGCCTTTGAGATACTTCCCTCCACCTAGTAATCTCTAGAATTTTGGATTGAAAACCCAAAAATAACATAACAAAAATAAAAAAAAAAAGAATGATAACTACTAGAGTGCAATCAGCTCTGCTGGGCACCGCATCTCTGTCCTCCCAGCTAAGAAATCCTGGATGGTCTCGCTGTCCCCTTGTGGGCCTAGTGTCTTGAATAAAAATAATTTTTTTAGTTAATTTTTTAGTTAAATTTTCAAAATAATTGAAAATTATTTTTAATAAGGGACTTGAAAATAATGACATAAACAGATCTTAATTAGCTTGCTAATTATTATCTCCTGAAAACAGCTCTTTTTTAGTTTCTCTAAAGCCATGATCAAAACCAAAACATCAAAAACAGTAGAGTCACCCTGTTTGTAAACTATCTTGGCAAGTAGAGTTAATCTAACACACAATGGGTTACACAGACTGACCAGTTACTAATATTGGAAAGAACATTCGCTGATCTCATATATAAATTTTCTACCTGCTTTAACAGATTTTCTCTTTTAGTTTTATTTATTTTTGCATACAAGAGTTGGGGTGCAGGCCAGAGGTGCGGGGTGAGAGGATTCACCAGAGACAGAGTGGGGAATGGAACAGGCAGATCCACTGAAATCCACTGCTGAGGGAGCAGCGGGGAGACAGGAGAGGTCTGCTGCGTCCTGTGGGTAGCTCCCTGGCTGGGGATCGAACTCAGGCCTTAGTGGTCATGGCTCTAAGAAGCAATCCCTAGGCCACCAGGGCCGCCGTTCTACTTGGTTTTAAAAATAGTAGTAAGGGGAGGTGATGTTTTGAAAACTAACGAATGTCATGAGGAGTAAAACCCCAGATTAAAGCATCACAAGTGCACTCCATCCATAACCTGTTAATTGCCCTCTGGAGAGGGACGCAAAGATCTCAGGTTTGGTTTTCAGTTTTATACTATATATAAAAATACATGTTTTTGTAAATATAACAGGTGTATTTTTTATTTTTTTGTTTTTTGTTTTTTTAAGTTTTTTAAATTAATTTTTTTATTTTTTACATCATTGTTCATTTTTCAACAATATTTGCTTCCCCCCACCCCCTAGGTGTAGTCTCCATAGTTTCCTTCACCAATGCACCCGTGCACCATCACCTCAGTCCACTGTGCTCCTCACTGCCTCCCTCCGATCCTTCTCCCTCCTCCTCCCCTGCAGTATGTCTCTGGTTTATTAATTGTCTGTTTTTGCTTGAGTGCAAACTGGTCCAACCACTATGAAAGCTGTCTGGAGGTTCCTCAGTCTACTAAAAATGGAGCTGCCATATGACCCGGCAATTCCACTCCTAGGGATCTACCCAAAGGACACAAAAACATTGATTCAAAAGAACACCTGTACCCCTATGTTTATTGCAGCACTGTTTACAACAGGTAAAACCTGGAAACGACTCAAATGCCCAAAAATATATGACTGGATCAAGAAGATGTGGCACATGTACACAATGGAATATTACTCAGCAATCAAGAAAGATAAACTCATGCCATTCACAGCAACGTGGATGGAGCTAGAAAGAATTATGCTCAGTGAATTAAGCCAGGAGGAAAAAGAAAAAAATTGGATGGTTTCACTTATAGCAGGAATATAGGGGAACCAAATAAGACATCAGTGTAAAAAATAATAACAGTAAAAATATATTTTTAACAACATATTTGAGCATTGATGTCTCCCCGCCATGCTGTGTTGGTGTGCTATTTTGTAGTAGTTCCAGGAGACCATGTACCTTTTGACCCCCAGTAAGAGCCAGGTCAGGTGAATCCTGGCATCATTGTGTCATCATGCTAACAGTCTGCCACTGGGGGAGAGCCGTGGCTGCACTAGCACAATTATCTAAGACAGATGAGATGGACCCAAGTCATTATCATTGAATTTATCTGACGTGGATCCTCTCAGCTCAAGCGCTGGGCTCAGTGGGCACATGGGCTTCTCCCTGCAGGCTGCACAGAGAAGCCCATGGGCAGCCAGGGATGCTGACCGGACATACTCTGTGTCAATGTGATGCTTTTAGTGGGGGAGCGGGGAGGTATGGTGGGAAGTGGAGCTATGTGCAGGCTGAGCCTGCACCCCAGCAGCTGGAGAGGGCCCAAAATTAGTGGCTTAAAAAAAAACCAACCCAAGTCTTATCAATAATCATAAAGCACTTCCATCTTCAAATTTCAAATGGAAGATCCAGAGAGTTGCCAAATATTGGCAAGAATTGAGGTAGATGGTGACCCATGGTGTGGTTCTTTGCCCACTTGGGAGCAAAAGGTGTTATGAGAACCCACTGAGAGCCCAGAGGTGACCCACTTGGTCTGGAATTTTCGGTCCTGCCTTGATCCTCCCCTGTTTCAATGGAATCCCTTTTTCGTCTCTTGTTGATATATCTAACATACCCCACCACTATCTTCAACTACCAGCCCACCCAGGACCTTCTCGGAGAACATGTCACTGTGTGTTTCTGGACTATTAGAGGTCATCAGATGTGACCATTCAGATGCAACATGTCCACCTCGAGTCTCCCAGCAGCTTGTGTTTATTCTTCCCCCAGCCCCAGACTGCTATGCTGGCCCTGGGCATTCTAGAATCTTCAATCTCTCCCTTGGTGTTCTCTCTCTCTCTCTCTCTCTCTCTCTCTCTCTCTCTCTCTCTCTCTCTCTCTCTCTCTCCCTCTCATACACACACACACACACACACACACGCACGCACACACACACGTGCACAGAAGCAATTAGAACTGTGTCCCTAAATCTATTATGACAATATAGTATTAAACTGGAGAAGAGACAATAAGCAAAGGAATACTCAAGATCAGGGAGATGTCATCCAGCAAGGCACACAGGAAGCAGATAATTTTTAAATAACCTTGTTCGACATATCAGTGATATATTATTACTATATCTACTTACAATGTGCAATTCAATGAGTTTTGACATATGTATGTGTCCATAAAACCAGCACCACAATCAAGACACAGAATATTTTCATAATTCCTCAAATTATCTTGTTCCTCTTGAAAGTTCATCTGGCCCTTAACCCCTGGCCAGTTCTGATCTGCTCTTTGCCACTATAGATTGGTTTACACAGTCCATCATTTTACATAAATGCAATCATGTGGTATATACTTTTTTGTATCTGGCTTCTTTCACTTAGCCTAACCACTTGAGATTCATCCACATGCTTATCAATAATTCATTCCTTTTTCTTGCTGAGTAATATTCTATTGGTCAGACATACCACAATTTGCTTATTTATTCACCTGTTGATGGACATTTAAATTATTCTCAGTTTGGAGTTATTGCAATTAAACTGTCATGAACACTGTATATTGCACTTTGTGTGGGTATAGAGTTCCTTTCTGTGGAGTAAATGCCTAGAAGCAGAATGGCTAGTGGTAAGATAGGCACATGTTTCACTTTTTAAGAATCTGACAGTTTTTCAAAGTGGTGGTACCACTCTGAAAAGGAGTGTTCAGACTGTCCTTCATCCTTGCCAACATTTAGACTATCAGTATTTTAATTTCATTAAAGCTTAGTTTTAGTTTTATTTAACTTTCTTTTTACTAACCTTCTTGTGGTTATGCAATGGTAGTTCATGTGGTTGTAATTTGCATTTCCATGATAGCTAATATTTGACTGTCCTCTTATGTGCTTACTGATCAATTGTAGATTTCTTTTGTAGAGTGTGCACTGACATTTTTTGGCTATTCTCAAAATTAGGACTTACAAGTTGTTCTTCATATATTCTAAATACTATTTCTTGGTTAGATACATGTTAAATCCAAGCAAATATTTCTTTCATTTTGTGGCTGGTTTTTCATTTCTTAATGGCCTCTTTGAATAGCAATCATTTTTACAGTTTGAAAAACAGTAATGGTCACCTTTTTCTCCTTTTACGATTTGAACGTTTTATATCCTAAGAAGTCTTCAAGATTCCTGGAGATGTTATATTGTGTTTTATTCTAGAATGTTAACAGTTATATCTTTTACATTTAGGCCTATGACCCTAAATCATTTAAAAATAATATTTAATGATTATGAAATTAGAAAATTTATTTTAGAAAAAAGTACTGAGGGACTCACCATTAATTTTTGAACGTTTATGCTTCCAGCTCCTGCAGAGTTAGTTTTTTTTTGATCTTGGAGAAGATGTGAGCAAAGAGGGTTGCATAGATTTGTAAATTCTCTGTTTATTATTTTTACTTAAAATTTTATTTTACATCATTTTTATAAGCAGCTTTTGTACTCTGGGATGTGTTACGAACATTTTCATGTTGTCACATGAAACTTTCATGTTGTCCATAATTTGAAGTTGGCAACGAGAATCTCATCTCATTAACATGTGCAGGCATATTTACCAGTCCATGTTTACTGTTATAAACAGTGTCAACTTATTTAAGGTCTATTTAATGGTCCTCAATAAAATTTTCCAATTGTTTTTCCTGTAACTCCTGCAGAACTTCTACTCAATGTATTCCTAGATATTTTAGATGATGTTAGTCTGGCATGCAGAAATATTTTCTTTGTTTTTAGTTGAACATTTCTGCTATCTATTTTATATATTAATCCTTCTAAATTCCCTCAAATAATTTTTCAACTTATTCTCAAGGGTTTTCTAGGTAGACAATTGCATTGTCTATAAAGAATACTTTCTTTTCCAATAGTGATAAATCTTATTTCTTTATTCTGCCCTCTTCTGCTGACGGTAATTCAGAATAAAGGAAACGATTGTGGTGTTGTCTTTATCTTACTCTTTCCTTTAGTAAGAAGGTGTCTGCCATTTTCCTGGATTATACTGTCTGTTGGTTTTAGAGAGAAATTAAAAATATCAAGGTAGTGCATTTCTGTAACTAGATTATAAAAGTTTTTGAATTGATGATTGATGTTCATTTCTTTTTGTCTAGATAAGAAAGAGCAGAACATTGTGTCTCTTGCTGGGAAAAGGAGATCGAACCTTTCAGTCCAACATTCTTGTTCATTGGATCTTGGCCTTCAATTCAGAACTTGGGTCTTCTCCAGGGGAGGGCCCTCTGCTCTGTCCTTCTGCTTCACAGGACACAACACCCTCTGCCTCGGGTCCCACTAGCCATCTACCATCTGACACGGCTCTTATGGCCGAGCTGCTCAGCACTCACCCAAATGTTTAAATATGAGTCACTGCGAAGTTAGACTCTGTATAGCAGTGTAATCTATTTACACCGTGGCTGGGAGAAGTTTTTATTTGCTTGTTAGTTGATTGGGTGGGTGGTGGGTTAGTTAGCTACCTAGGGGAGTGCTGTAACATTAATTTTTATCCATGGCCCAAAGATCTTTGAACTTTTATTTTATCTTTGGACAGTAGTGATTCAGTCCCATCTCCCAATGCTTACTTGTTTGTCTTATTTTTTTATTTATATGTATATATAATCTTTGTGAATTTTCATACTCAATTACACTATGATTTCAGTTTCACCATTTATTTAGTCAATTCCATGTACTTTTAGAAATGTCTGTCTTTTTGCGGACAGTCAGAAATGCGTTTTCCCTCAAGGAAGTCCCTGGAGCCCTCCAGCTCTCTCCCTGACTCCTATAGCTGCTGGTATCTGGTCAGGTCCCAGCCAGGTTCTCAAAGTGGCTCTTCTGCCCTTTCTGAATAGAAATCATGCAATCATCTCAACGGACACAGAAAAAGCATTTAACAAAATTCAGCATCTGTCCATGACAAAAACTCTCCACCAGTTGGAAGTGAAAGGAACATTCATAATAAAGGCCATGTATGACAAGCCACAGCTGACATCATACTCAAGGGTGCAAGTCTTTCCTTCAAGATTGGGAACAAGACGAGAGCCCCCCTCACCCTTCCATTCCATATAGCTCCCAGGCCAAGCAGAGGGACCAAGAAAGAAAAATAAGTAAAAGGCACCCACGTCAGAGGCCATCTGCCAGGTCAGAAAATCTGAGCCACGGAGCATGGTGGGGGTGGGGTGGAAGTGAGTCTGACCAACCTCGCTCCTCCTGGACACTGGGATCTGCCTGCTGGAGCTCTCCCTTGGGTCCGGGCGTGGAGTTGCTTGTCAGGATCATTGCCATCAGCCCCTGGACTGCAAGTGTGGAGACCCCGTGCCACGAGGAGGGTGTATGGGATGCTCAGATAGAGGTCTTCACATGGTGGGGTGACTTCAGCCACCCCTCTGAAACCCAGTAGGGGAGCAAGAGGCTCAGAGGAAGAAACTTGAGCCCGTGTGATGGAGCCGTCCTGCTTCTCACTGCTTCTGTCGCAGGCACAGGCATGCACACACACTCTCATACACTCACACACACACTTACACGCTCTGGCTCTTCTAGTGTATGTGTGTCTGTCTCTCGCTCTCTGTTTCTCCTTGTGTCTTCTGATCTCTGTGCCTCCCAAGTGCTTAACCGACATGGTATAAATTACTCATTTGGCATCATTTTTTTGCTGAAATTATACCCAACACGTGGCTCAGTGCTGGCCAAGAATGAAAGGCCAGTCTGCTCATGAGCCACCACAGGTGGGGCAGCCCTGGTCCAACGCTGCGTCTCACCTGAGCTCGTGTGTGCCTCCAGCTGTGTCTGCAGTGGCAGCTTCAGTCTCACAGGCTTGGGCTCTGTAGCCTGTGATGTGTGTGCCCAGCATTCTCCTATGTGACCTTGGACAGGTAGGGTCCTCAGGCCTCAAAGGTTGCATTTCTGCACCTCCAGAAATGGTGATAATAATGCCATCTCATCAACTGCTGTGCTGATAATAGTAACATCTGTAGTGCTAATTGAGGGGCCTGGCATTGACTAAGTTCTTGGACTTAGCACCTTGGATGCTGCATTAGCTCACCTTCTCGATACTGCTGTGTGCCTAGCACTTGGCTAGGCAGGTGGGTGCAGGGGCACAAGCTAGTCCCTGATGGCTGATTTGACTTCTGACAGAATGAGTGGCCCAGGGCCACTCTGGAGGGGCGTGAACAGGCCCCCCCTCACTGCAAGGCACAGACACCAGGACACCAGTGCCTGAGTCGCCACCAGTATAGCAAGTAGAGACATTTTGTGCATCTGGGACTTCTTCCAGTTGCATTTAAGACCCTCATGGAAAACTGCAATAATAGTCCTTTCTTGTGAAGCAACAGCACAAAGTGCTTAAAAAAAAAAAAAAAAAAACGACAGACTTTTATCTCCGCACACTGACCCCCATTCTTTCAAGGTCAGCCTGATGTCTCCATCTTTCATCTCACGGCTGGGAGGAAGAACATTCTCCCAGAGCCCAGCCAGGCAGTGTGGGTCTAGTGACAAAAGGAAAGCTAATCAATGCCTGTTAACTAAGCCTGGGCTCACAGGCAGGTTGGGGTCACCCATTTCCATGCCAGGTAACGGTCGCTGTCTGGACGCTCCTCCAGGGAGGTGGCTCATGCTGTTCCTCCCCACTCCGGCTCCAGGCCCCTCGGAGCCTTCCTCAGGGGCCACTGCCAAGACAAGTGGCCGGCCCCACCCTGGCTGTGCCCTGGAGCACCCACCAGAACATGAGCTGCCTCCCCTCAAGCCAGCACAGCTGCTTCCTTGCAGCAAGGCCCCAGGCCTCCCAGGGTTTCCAGAGGTGGGGCTCTTGGCCAGCTTTCGGTTGAAATGTGCTGCTTCTGTAGCACCAGCTCGGCTTCCTAAGGGGAGGTCCCAGCCCTGCAAGGTCCCCGGCACTTAGCCTGTGCTGCGTCCTCCCATCGCTGCTGCTCAGCGATCGCCATGGGTTGAGCTTGATCGCGAGAGTAACAGCTTTCATCCTACTTGTTAGTGACAGGGGCCGGTCCCTGCTGTGTGTGTGGACTCTGTCGTCCTAACAACAGGTGACCCTGTTGGAAGATGAGGAAACCAAAGCTCAGAAAAATGAAGCATCTTGTCCCCATTTTACAGGTGAGAATTCCAGGGACGGCCTTGTGTGGGCACCCCAGGTCCAGGCCCGAGCCCCCAGACCCTCTCTAAGACACTGCCATGCTTTCTGGCATCACTGAGTCCCCGTGGGGTTCAGGACCCTTGATACCGCTGAGGGGGCTCACTGCCCACCCAGAGGGGTCAGGCAGAGGTCTGCCATGGCGCCGCAGGTCACGCTGTGCAGAGACAATGGGCCCTCGTGCCCAGCGGCCAGGCAGCTCGAGCTCACAGGCAAGCTGTCTGCGCAATCGAGCTATGGCGTTTGGCAATGGCGCTTAAATTTGGCACAGCCCACACCCTCCTGGACCCACGAGATAACATACCAAATGTTTCCCAGTGCCCAAAGAGGCAAGGGTTTTGCAGGTAGAAGGATACACGAACATCAGTCTCAGCCTATGGTGGACTCACTCTTGATGATCCCGTGGGCAAAATGGCTCCCTCCCCCACCCCCTTCAAAGGTTAAACGTGAGCCAGGGCCCAGCTAAATGATCACAATGCAAGCAAAGTCATGTAAATAAATGCATCTCTGATCGATGCAGGTTGGCAATGCCAAATATACCATCTGCACCATTTCTCATGATGAGTTGAATTTCCCCCCTCATGGCCCAAGTGGTGAGAAGATGACCGTGTTTATGCAGATCAAGGCACGCACCGTGTGACATTCTTGGACATTTTTTCACCATTTCAGATCTGTAGAGAATCAGTCGCATTTGTGTTTTCCGAGGTCAGGGTGGAGTTGGAAGAGGCAAGCAAGTGGACTAGAAGGAGCAGGGCGGACATCCAGGGCCTGGAACTGACTGTGATTTCCAGTGGGTTCAGGTTACACCTCCCTGCCCTGCCCGCCGCTCATCTACTTAGCGGAAGTGTTACCAGCATCTGATCATGGTGGGAGCTAGTCAGGGGTTAGGCTGCAAAGGTAAAAAAATATGGTGCTTGCCTTGAGGGACATGCTGTGGTTGTGAGGATCCACCATGAGAATTCAAAATGAATAAATGACTTTCTGAAAAATAATAATGAAGCGTCTGTGAACAGGCACATGCAGAGCTTCTTAAAAATGCAAAATGACCTGGATTTATTTCTGCAATTACTATTTGGGCAGTTTCAGGCATCTGTATTGTTTACAAAATAAAATGCAACTTCTAGGCTAAGGTTTGGCATTTTCTGAAAAGATCCTGATGAGAAATATTTTCATTTTTGTGGGTCAGTTCCAGCACAGTTACTATCTGCTGCTGATGGACGCAAGTGCCTGAGACAGAAGGAGAACAGGGGTTCGAGGCCAAGTCCAAACTGAACTTGGGGTCCCGGTTTGTGTGAACAGACCACGTGCTGGATTCAGCAGTGGAGTTTTCCACCTCATGTTCTAGATGATTCTTTTGGGCAACAATAGACTAGAGATCCGCTGGTCCAGAGCACATTGTGACTCTGGAGGGTCTGGGGGAGGCACCGCCAAAGATACGAAGTGGAATTATTCTGTGGTGCGTTCACATCATAGTACAGAAAACTGTATTTTTTGCATTCCTGGAACCCATGGGCCCTTCCCTGGAATTGTTAGGAGGAAAAGATGTCCTGAGTAAACTTCATACAGGCTTTGTGGACTCCCCCACTCCATCAAGACACTGGGAACTACAAATCCCATGATCACCAAAGGGAAGATTGCGAGGACCTGAGGGCGAAGTTAAGGAACTATGTTCTCTGTTTGTGTATTTAACTGGCCATGTGGCTGGGGGTCACTCTCTGGGCCACGCAGCACGCTTGACTTTTTCGCCAGCTCAGCGGGTCATTGGGATTCCAGGTCAGCAGAATGGGTAGGACCCATTTATGAGCTTATCCCCCACTTTTCCTCCCTGAGTTATTTATTTCCCCATTTCTCCTTCCCTTGTAAATAAGCCTTTTATTAACCTTTTGTGTGTGCCTGCAGTTTAGCATTAATAAGACCCCTTTAAGTACAGATGAGGACCCACAGTCAGGCAACCCGTTTTATATCAGGATTGCTCTGTAACAGAATCTGATCAGACACATGCTGAGATCCATGGGTAAGTGCCATGCTTCTTGGAGTTTTACTTGGTATATGGTCTAAACCAAGGAATAAGCCTACTTGCATTATAGATGCATGAGGGAAAATGGGTGTTTCCAGGCTAAGAAGGTAGGTCACTGAGTCTTACGCTGTGGATAGAAGAAAGAAATACACATCTCTCAGAATATGTTAAATTTCAAGAGTAGGTCTAAGTCCTTAATTTATGTGTTATTATATTTGACAGACTTAAGGAAGACAAACCAACAAGACTATAAACTCTGACAGTCTTATCAGTTATGAGACTTAGGAATATACTTAGTGCTTATTCAACAAATACTTACGGAAGACTGAACTTTACAGCTAGTATCGTAATACTAGCCTAGCATACACGTGTGTAGGAGACACAACAGCAAATATCACCTGTAGTGTGGGAAGTGCTATCATGGGGGAGCACAGCTACAGGGGAGCACGACTACAAGGGAGCACAGCTATAGGGGAGCATGGCTATAGGGAAGCATAGCTAAAGGCAGGATTGATTCTTCTTGAGTGGGGATAAGGCGGAGGAGAGGCAGGAGAAGGGAGAGCACTGACGTTCAGGAAGAGCCATAGAGAGGAGGTGTGTTCTGAGCTGGGCACTGAAGGATGAGTAGGAGTTCTCCATGCAGGCAGAGGGAAAAGGAGGGAATGTTCTCTGAGCAAGGGTGTGGAGTCAGGGAAAGCACTCACATTTGAGGAGTGATGTTTGGGGAGAGAGGAAGAAGAGGCCAGAGGCACCTGAGCAGCGGCCTGGGTCAGATGGTGGAGGCAGGTGGGTGATGCCACACCTTGGGATTTCTAGCACAGTAAGAGCAGCCTCAAAGCAAGGTACTGTCCTAATCATATCTGAGTTTTATTTATTTATTTTTTTAAGATTTATTTATTTATACAAGCACTGGGGTACAGGCCAGAGGCACGGGAGAGTGAGCGAATTCACAGGAGACAGAGCAGGGAGCAGCACAGGCAGAAGGCCCCGAACTACATCGCTGAGGGAGCTACAGGTGAGACAGGAGAAGTCTGCCTCCCCATGTGGGAATCTCCCTGGCCGGCAGGAATTGGCGGGAATTGAACGGGCGCTGCAGAGGCTGCAGACAGCTTCACCGAGCTGTGCTCAACCCGCTGCACCACCAGGAAGGCCCCATACCCGAGTTTTAGAAAGACTAGACTGCGCTACTCTTTCTAAGAGCAGAGTGGGCCTTGAACCTGTCAAAATGTTCATAATTTCACCCCCAAAACAGGATGATAAAGTCATGTCCCAGGTAATGAACCACGTACCCCAAAATGCCAGGATCCTGTGGCGGTGGGTGCCAGGAGCGCCCCTCTCTGTAGAGAGGCCGGTCCCCCCGGCCAAGGCGCAACAATCTCCTGCCTCCCCGCGGCTGTGTGTGGAGGGTCGCTGGAACGTTAGGAAACAAGCAGTCCCCAGCAGAAGCCCTGTCAGAAGTCTCAGAAAGAGACTGTTTCAGACGCCTGGCCCTCCCTGTCCAGGGGACCGCGCCGGGCTGCCTCCGCCGACCACTCAGCTGTGGATAAAGATGCCTCCGCGGGTCCCTCTGGGTCATTGTTTGGGGAGCTGTTTTCAACCTTCTCTTTAGTGTAACACACCCTGCAGCGGATGTGGGGTACACTTAAGATTCTGTCTTTTCTTAA
This sequence comes from Talpa occidentalis, assembly GCF_014898055.3. Classification (NCBI taxonomy): domain Eukaryota; kingdom Metazoa; phylum Chordata; class Mammalia; order Eulipotyphla; family Talpidae; genus Talpa; species Talpa occidentalis. The sequence goes on along the minus strand of NW_023605194.1, from coordinate 69,173,123 downwards.
GACTTTTCTTCTCCGGACTCTGGGTCTTGTCCATTCACGGGGCTGAAGGCAGCGCCGCCGGCCCCTCCCGCCCTGCCGGCCTGCGCCTCCGCCTCCCCTTGCGACGGTCTCAGCAGCCCGGAGCTCCAGCTGCGCCTCCCTCCCAGCGCGGTCCGCAGGTGCGGGGTCCAGAGGGCGCAGGGACCGCTCTGCTGGGAAGGCGCCCTGTGAGCCAGGACCCAGGGCAGGTGGGCATCGACTCGGGCTTTTAAAGAGGTCCTTTCACACAGCATTTTTTCACCACTCCCTGCGTGTGTCCAGATCCTACCAGGGCACAGCTGTGCCAAGAACTTGCTCTGCAGCATTCGTGGACTCACCACGGACACCAAAAGGAGTCCCAGGTCTTTTCTGGAAATGAAGTTTCTAAATTCATGCCAGTGGAAGAACAAAATCATTCCAGCCCTTTAGCACCTTGCCCGATGGTCAGCAGGGTCGCAGCGTCCCGGGCCGAGCGCTGGGCAGGGCGGAGACCCGCCCGGAGTGCGGAGGCGCGTGGGTCCTGGTCTTGATCTCGCCGCAGAGCCACAGCCCCGGCGGGCCTCCTCCTCGAGCTCCGCCTGCGCGTCCTCTCTCTTGCCTGTTTCAAAAACTGATTTCGTTCCATTTAGATGTAAGCTGAGCAGAACCCTCCCGTTCCCAGCTCATTCTACGTCATGTCTTTTTAAATTTAGATCCAAAACCCGTGTTTACACGTAAATAACTCAGTGTTATTTATACTTATTTAAAAACAAATAAAAACAGACTACTGCTTGTCAATAGTGTTTTGATCTATTCTATTTACTTTTTCAGCGTTTAAGCATAATTTTTAGCTTTCACTCGAGGTTTTGGATAATTGAACTTGGGAGAAAGTTGGAAAACTCTCTGGATATGAATTAGGGGGGATGATGAAATGTTAAGTACTACACTGCATTCCACTATTGGCCTTATCTTTAATAATGGAGATACCTCCTGGTTCACCATGCAAAAGGGCATCCTTATATTTTAAAATTGCAATGTGTCCAGTTCCATACAAGGGTCAAGGCAAAATTGATGTGAAGGAGCCTGATTTTAAAATATTTTTTAAAAATCAGCATAAAAGATGCCATATTATTAAACTAAAAATGTTTAAAAATGAAAACTATTCTGAATGTCATGTGATGGAAGATGGGATTTTTATTAATGCAAGTTTTAAATGCCAATTAAGCCTCTGGAGAGAGAGTCAGTTTCCCAAAGCATTGGACTATATTCAAGTCTTTTTCAAAATGGCACATCACCTCCTTTACTCTGAATATTAATTGAACAACATTATAACTAAGGATACAAAGCAAGATTTAAAACACGATTATAGCTGTCAGGGCTTACGTCTAAATAAGGCATTGGAAATTAGAGTCTAGAAAAAAGAAATGATGTCAATGTGGCTTAGACTAGCGAAGCTCTCTATTAGCTTTTTTCAAAAAAGAATTTGGAAAAATGTGGGACCAAAAAAAGCTCCGGCCATGCCCTGTTCTTCATGAAGTTACACAGGCAGTTCTCCATCAGAAATCAGACTCACATTTTTGACCTGAGACTTGGGACCAAGTCAAAGACATTTTCTTTGGGGAAGAAGAAGAGGGGCCTGAAAATACTACTAGTTGATAGAATTTTCCCATCTCCTTATTTTATATTTCTGTTTCAGTCTCTTTTCAACACTTAAAAATCACAGAATTAGCCCAATCTTATCAAATAAAATATTACTATAGTTTCAAAACAACCCATCAGGCTCAGAGCCAAGCCAGGACGAGTAACCCATGATGTTCTCACAAGAACCGATGGTCTCAGTTCAGCTTCTTCTAGCTCCCAAATCCTGTTTGTGAGTGGCGAAAATCCCAATTCCCCCCTCCCCCAAAGCAATGTCAGATACTGGCTTCTGCGACAAGCTGGGGGAATTGTAGTTTGTTCGTCTCCTTCAACAATTGTTGTGTTTGAGTGATCTCTCTTTATTTACAGGATGCAAAAGCCACTCTCACATCTAATTCTAATGAGATCAATGGCATTGTGAAGGGAATATTAAAAATTTACAGCCCTCCTTACTAAGTTTATTTGTCAGTGGCACATGCTGAATATTGCATCGCGCGCGTGTAGCAACATGCCATTCCCACGATGAAAAAGATAAGAGGAAGCCGAGGCCCGGCAGCCTGTCTGGTGGTGCTCCCCTCTCCCACACTGCTTGGCTTGCCATGGCCTTGAGTCGCGCCAACCAGCAGAATCGCACAATATGTTAGTGTAAAGGGTCCACAGTTTAAGGGGAAAATCTAGAAGTGTTAACTATACACTGTCTAATTACACAACCTTACTGTCCCAGAATGTGATTTCAGAAACCATTTCTGACATATGGGAAAAGGGTAGAACAGCTGGTCATTAAGGGTTTCTCAAGACTATTTAGCAACACACTTGAATATAATTAAAGTGAGACTCTAAATACTGCACTTGTGGTACAATGTATTTTTAATTTTTATGGCATGTGGTAAAAGTAAATAGATGCAAAGCATTCAAGTTTCTCCAGTCGGCATCCAACTTGTCAAAGATGCGTGTCTGGCTGCTTGCAAGCAGGGTCCTGGTGCAAAGCTTAGGCATCCATTTGGGGTGTGGACAGAGGATGTAGTGGGGCTGGGTTTACCAGTCCTCCAGGGAAGTCTCATTGCAACTCCCAGACAGAGCATGCCATGAATTCATTCATTCATTCATTCATTCATCAAACAGCCCCCTGGAATCCTGGTAGATGATGAAGACGTGAGCCCTGCCATCCAGGCTTAGATGTTTAAAACACAGAGTGATAGAAGGAGGTTAAAGCGCGTGGTAGGGGTGCCCAGTAGGGTCCCTGGATTCGACTGGAAATGTCAAGCCAAGCCCCTGGGGGGAATCATCTTAGGCAGCTGGGAGACTGGGAGCTGGGGAAAGGGGGTGGGTGTGGGCAGGGTGGCAGTCCACGCAGAGGAGCAGCTTACACAGAGGCTTATGGGTGGAAGAGGGTATCACTGTGTGAAGATGGTCTTCGCATTTATTTAACATGTACAGTGTCCTGGCTCTTCACATATATTTTCTCACTCAGGCGTCCCAGCAATCCTGCACAGCTTATCTGTACTTTATAGAGAGGAAACTAACAAAATAGTCCATGGCAATTTGTGACATTGGAACTGGAGGGGATGATGCCAAGTGAAGTCAGAAAGAGAAAGACAAATACCAGATGCATTCACTCATATGTGGAATATAGAGGGAAAGCACAGGAATTGACTAAACTCTACCAAAATAAACCCTAAAAATACAACTGCAGAACGGAGGCTGCTGGGGGGGAGGGAGGATAGAGTGGGGACAAAGAGGACAGGGAGCCCAACATCCTCAGGTAGAGAGCTGTGGCATCTGAGAAGGCATATAAATCATACACATTGTTGTAAACCCACATTACTTCAATAAGGGGGCAAGAAAATTAATAAATAACTTACTGAGTTTTAAAAAGTGATCATCATGACAAAGCAGTTAGGAGGTCACTGAACCAAGATTCCACACCCAGGTTTGTCTGAGTACCAAGTCAAACTTTCTCTGCATCACTTTCTCTGATTGACATGTTGATAGCACGCTTATTTAATTGTAAAAGAACTTACTGCACAAATGCATTGGTCCTTCTAAAAACCTTATAATTAAGAGAAGTGGGAAAAAAAAACATGATATACACTAAGGAGAAAATATTTGCAAATCAGATATCTGGCAAAGAGCTTGTATTCTCTATTCTGATAGAGAAGTGTCTTCCAGAACAGGCCTCTCACCAAAGAGGAAATGTGATGGCAAACAAGCAAAAAGAAAATGCTCAGCCTCATCCTCCATCAGGGAAATAGAAACTATTAATAAATCCATAACGAAAGTCCACTTCTCCCTATTGGGATGGCTAAAATAATAAAAATGACAATACCAAGTGCTGACAAAGATGTGGAGCAATGCAACACTCAGGCATTGTTGCCGGGAGTTGGAGATTGTGTGGTCACGCTGGAAAAGTTTGTCAGTTTCTTATAAAGTTGAGAGACCATATGGCCCAGCAGACTCAGAGCTTGGCATTTGCCCTGGAGAAGTGGGATCCATGTGAATATTTAGATGACATTATTCGTAGTCTATGAAAACGGGAGAGAACTCAAGTGCCTTCAACAAGTGGTTCTATTTTTCCGCATGAGAGAACATTGCCCACCTGTGAGAGGGGTCAGCTAGCAAGGACATACAACAGGCATGATTCTCAAGGGCGTGGTGTTGCAGAAAGAAGCCAGTCTTGAGAGCTTACACACTGTATGATTTTCTGGAAGAAGGAGTCCTGTAGGGATGGTGGCTGTGGCTGGGGCAGTGGGAGGGGTACCGTCTGACCACGATTGTGTAGTACGAGGGAATTTTGCCCAGACTGCTGTGCTGGTTAAATGAATATATACATTGGCAAGACTCCTACAATTGTGTGCAAGGAGAGTTAGCTGTGCCATACAGAGGTTAAAAAATAATCAGAAAGTGTTGCAAGGTAGATGTCTTAGTTTGGGGGTCTCCCGGAACAAACCCTGCACTAAGACACTGGGGTTAAGCATTTACTTGAACTGAATCCAGGAATCACAAGTGAAAAATGGGGGAAGTGAGAGAGAGAGGGAGGAAAACAAACAAAAAAAAATAGAAGTGCCTTCAGGAGCAGGTTCCACTGCACAACCTCAGTTCGTGTGTTAGAAGGTTCTAGAAGCCCCAGGAGCAGGTCACAGACGCCCGCAGGTGGGCATTGTCCTCGGCCCCAGGAGCACAGGTGTTTCTGCCACTCTGTTGCTGGGCTTTGCTGGTGCCTCTGAAGGTCTCAGGCAGAGAGAAGGAGTGACCACGTCCTTGAGGCAGGAGAGGTCAGCGGGGCAGCTGCTGGTAAACTGAGGGGATGCGGGCGGCGGGAAGGCCAGCAATGGCACCTGCGAAGGGGGTAAACGTGTAGAGAAGGGTTTCTCTACGTGTTTGGTTTCACAATAACGTGTGTGTGGTTTGTCAAGTAATAAAAGAATTACTGCAATGGTGATAGTAAGAGAGATGCTAACGTCTGCTTTTGACAAGCTGGGAAGTCAAAGCTAAAGCAGTTAAGTAGCTTTTCAAGGATGCTCGCAGGCGTGAACGACCACTCATGCGCTCTCGCTCTCTCCCTTTCTCTCTCTCTCTCTCTCTCACACACGCACACAGCAAAAGGGTCACAAGCTCAGCATGGAAACCTAAGAGTCCCTACTTTCTCCACCACGCAGAAGGCTCTAAGAGTTAGATTTTCCCTCCATTACAGAAGGTAAAATAATTTCAAGGAAACGGTGCAGTGCACAGGGAACCATGAATTGACACTAAAAGCCAGATCCTGGTCACTCTGGGGCAGGCTGGCTCTGGGCTTTTTGTTGATCATTAGCATCTCTAATAGTGACTTGAAAAAATAAAAAGGACAGGACATTCAAACCAGTCCACGTACTCCTTACATGAAAGTCTAGAAAATGTGGAAACTTTGGCTAATAAGAAATTGAAGATTGGTCATGGATAAAAAGAAAGAATTACCTTGGGGGCCACCATCTTCTCCTTGAATAGACGAGCCAGTGGAAGCCGGTGCACCCTGACCAGCAACCTCAGTGCCCTGCTCGCGCGGGGCCTTCAGCACGGAAGGGGCCTCTGCGAACTCGTGTGGGGGAGGTAGGATGGGAGCTGTCTCCTGTGGGTGCCATCTCTGGGGTCAGCATAGTGGATGGACACAGCTAGAGGATGACAGACTTGGGGCAAAGGACAAGGGAGCACTGACTGGCCCGGGGGACACTGGCCCCCGACCTCATGGCCTGGCTCTCTTGTCATCTGTGTCCTCTGCAGTCCAGTCATGAACACAAACGCGAAGAGGAAACTCACCTCTCCCTGGAGCTCAGCAGACCCGCCAGCCCGGCTGGCAGGATGACCACTCTCCTTGCGTCCAGCCAGCACAGAGAGTGCGTCCAAGTGCTGAGAACCCACCTCCCACGAAGGCCCATCTGACAGGAGTCTCTGCGCATGTTTCCTGCCTGGAAGGCGAACGTGGCTGAGGGCACCCAGGGGTGGGTGGCTGCACAGGGATGCCCTTCCCACAGCTCTCCGGGGTCTTCTGCAGTTGTGACCCACTTCCCTGCCCCCTCTTGGAAACCCCTCTGCAGCGCAAGTCCTGGCACTCGAAGCTGCGTCTACAGAAGTACACTTGTCTGGAGTGTCCCTGAGGGTGGCGGCAGAGATCCCACGACAGGCTTGACATGGCGACGACTTGTCACTCTGAAGCACGAGGTTCTCCGAAGCGCTGCTCCGCTCAGACTGTGCAGAGCACCTGCCTTGTCCTGAAAGGGAGCACGGCTATGCCATATGTGTCTTGGGGCACTTGGTATATGTTGTAGACATACGTGGAACTGTGTATTCCTTTTTTGCAGGGGACTGAAGTTATTTCATTAGGTCTCTGGGATGCCGTGACTGAATCAAGCTGGACACTTCTCAGCCCAAGGACACTCAGCCCCAGGCCTGGTAGAGGCTTGTCAGTGGCCATGGACAGGGGCGCGGCCAGGCCGCCAGCTCCCATGGGCCACGAGCCACCTGCAAAGGGACAAAGAAGCCTGCGTGCTTCTTTGTGGAAACATCTTCTCCACTGGAAAAAATAAAAACTAGTCCATTCCCATGGCTGTGGTTTCGCCAGCTTGTCATCATGTACTAGGGCAGCACTAAGTAACAAACGGAAGAAAAGGCTCAGAGGCTGGACTTGGCCATCCAAGGTGACTTGCGGCCCCAGATGCCAACTGTGGCTGCATTTCAGACTCACTGGACTCCTTGGAAGACATCTTGGCCCCATGGATGTGGCTGCTAACCCGTCTCTCCCCGCTACTCCTATGCACAAGACATGGAAGCCTCTCGCCTCCCACCATGCACACACGTGTGCAACACACACATGCACACACATGCACACACATGCACATACTCATGTACACACTTTCCCGTCTAGCAAAGCCCAGTTTGTGAAAGACTCTGACCTTTGCCCCTAGCACAGCCAGTGCCCCCACAGGCCATTCTTCTTCCCCTGGGGTGTAGGGAGGCTACAGAGCCCTGCCCCTGAGCATGCCCAGATGAGTCAATCGAGCCAATGCAATGTAAACTAGATGTGTCCAAACATTTGATTGCTTATATTCAACTATTCAGACTTCTCAGCATCAAACTCAGAGGTAGACCTGAGCTTCCCTTGAGATGTCAGCCCCGGAAATGAAGGTTCCTCATCAGCCTGGGACCCTGGGTGCCAATCCCGGGTAAGCAGGACATCAGCCATATCATCTGGGCTCCATGAGTTGGGGTCACTTCTTCCCACAGTGTCTCCTGACTGCCCTGTCAGAGAAGAAAGCATTTCAGCATCATGGCCTTTCTGATGGTGGGAATTTGGCATCAGAGTCCTGGGGTTCCTAAGAGCTCCTAAGGCACTCCCCACAGTCTGAAATGGACTATGAAACTGGGCTCATGTCTCAGTTTCCCTCTATAACACCTCTGCCAGGGTCGCTCTCCTGTCACCACTTGTGCTCTCACAGTTTCCCTGCCCCCTGGCTTAAGTTTGGACCCAGCTGAAACCTTCCCGTGGCCATGCCCTTTCTCCTGCCTCCACAGTGGGTGCTGCTGTCCCTCCCTGCTTCTCCCCCCCACTTCAGGGCCCTGCTGTCTGGCTGCCCACACCCTTGGGCTAAGCCCACCTGCCTTTTCCTGACCATAATGTGGTCACAGCACATGCTAGAGCTCAGGGCAGCCTGAAAAGGTCAGAGCTCAGAACAAACCCTACACCTGCTTCTCAGGGGAGGGGGTGGCTGAAGGGTGGGCCCGAGACCAGGGCTGGAGGAAGCTTGTGTCAGCTGGTGGAGGGCATCCTTCAGTGGGGCTCAGGCCAAGGTCGGTGTTGAGATGCTTCATATGGCATAAAAAGAGAATCGCTGGGAAGTGCCGTGGGGTCAACACAGGGGGGCCAGAGGAAGGCAGAATCGTGTACCCTCGGAACAGTGTACCCTCGGAAAGTCAGAAGCTTGAGTCCCAGGTGCGTTTCTGAGGCCCCAGCTCTCAGCTCCAGAGCTAGCATGGAGCCAAGATCAATGGCTCAGCTTTCGAGCCCCAGAGTTGGGGGCTTGATGTGTCTTCATGGGTAAACTAGGGGTTGTCCTGGAGTCTGGGAGAGGGACGTTCCCCTGCCTGCCAGAGACAACCCCACCCTAGGGAAGGGGGACCCCAAAAGCCAGATCCTCAAGAATGTCAGACACAGGGTCTGGGGTGACACTGACACTTGGGGGCCTAGAGGGCCATCACCTCAGGGTGGACATGTGTGGGGCCAGGGAATAAATGAGCCCTAGCCAGGTCACATCAGATGTCCAGGCCTCCGTCCCGAGAGGTCAGCCGGCCCCTGGGTGATAGCTGAGGGACAACTTTCCTGGACGGGCAGCACAGGTCACCCAGGTCAGTCCTGCTGACAAGGCCTTGGGCAGCTTGACCACAGAGTTTTAATCCACTGGCCTGCACTGGACACGTCACTTACCATCTGCCCTGTGTTCCCGCCACCTCAGGCCGCCTCTCAGGGCCTGTTTTCAGACCAGGCGTGGGTCTTGCCAGGGAGGCAGCCTTAAAGATGCTGCTCGGCTGCCCCCACACCCGCTTGCGGCCACCGGAGCAGAACAGTGTGAGTTTTCTGGATTTGTCTAGGTTTCCCTAAATTACCCTCCACGGAGTTTTCTTGTTTCTATGCTGTGACCCTGGGGGCCAATTAAATCGGCCATCGAAAGTATCACGAAGAGCTTTTGTCAGGGTATTGACAGGTGAGAAATTACCCTGGAAGGGTAGGTGGGGAGTTGGTCAGAAATAGCCCCCTCAGGCAGGCAGATCCCCCTTCTGGGCGAGGGGTTGCTTGGGTGCCACCCAGGCCGAGGACACATCCCTCCATGCGCTCTGCTTGTGCTGGAAGGTCCACGTGCTTCTGACACCCCAGCGCCACTTCTGCCCCCGTGACGCCTTGTGTCTCCATCTGAAGAGAAATGCTGCCTTTGTTCTTCCAGCCCGGCTCAGGGCGGTGTCCTGGCAGGGGGAGAGGCTCCATGAGGCGGGAGCCGGGCTTCCTGGACACTTCCTGGGCCGGACCCACCTGGACCCTCCCTGGAGGCCGTGGGCACTTGCTGGCCTGAGGGATTTCACCCTGAGTGTGTGGCTGTGGCAGCTTTGGGTGACCGGCCCTGACACCCAAGTTCTCCTCATCTCTTGTCACCAGCACTGTGCATGAGTGGGCTTGCTCAGAGCAGGACAGTTCTCAATGCTTTGAGGGTTTCTTGATGTGGGGGTTCTCGAGGGAGCTGTCTCCTGTATTTGAATTAGAAGGAAATTCAGGCTCCAAAGCCAAGTGACTCAGGCCCCTGTGATGCCTCCGAGAGCAAAGCAGGGACTGGGAAGACTCCTGCCTCCAAAACAGAGCCCCCGACCGCTGCTAAGGCTGGGCAGGGGCAGGGCTTCGTGGGTGACCCCACAGGTCTCTCCCGCTGCTGACCTCAGGGCCGGCTGGGTCGCCATATCTCCTCTTCTTTGAAGCAGCGAACAGCATCTCCCGAGACTGGCAATGTTTGCTCTCAGCCCACCAACTCCAGCTACAGTGAATTTCCTCCTTATCATATTATCCTGTAATTATTCCAGTCTGCTAACTCCCACAGAGGTTGGGGAAAGCCGCGGCTGACTGCCTAAATCGTTCTTTTTGGGGCCTTCGTTGTTATGAATAAACTCTGGACACCTCCCTAGAGGTGCAGCCTCTCCACGCTGATGACCACCTGCGTTTCACTCCAGGAGAGGAGAGGGAGGCTCTCAAGGACTGGCCATGAAGATCAAGAGTTTCCTTAAGTCCACGGGATCGCAGGCTCCGCCTATGTTCCTGCTGTCCAATGGCGACTCTTCTGTTAACCTGGCCACGTGGTGAGAAGCGCAGCTGAAGCAAGAGGTGAAACCCGAACCAGGCTCCAGCCCCCTCCTCCCAGGGCCTGTGTCAAGCCACCGTGATCTTGGCCCCCAGGGAACGGGGAGGGGTGGATACTTACAAGGAAGCTAAGTTTCAAAGAAGGGTCAGTGGCCAGCAGCCACTGGTGGGGCTGGGTGAGCAGCATGGAGGGAGGGAGAAGGGGGGCCTTGCCAGTATGACCTGTCTCCGTTAGAAATCGCCAAGGTTTGCAGGCTGACCACATGCTGTGTGTGAGACACTGCAGCAGGTGAAAGAGACAGCTTGCCTTCTGTGGACAACAGCACAGACTGAGCGCTGGGTCACAGAAGGGAGGACGAGATGGAGCAGAACCTTCCCTCATGCCCTCCTGTGGCTGAGCTGCTGTGAGGTGGGTTTGTGGGGAGCAGCTGCCCTTGGCCTTGGGCTGGCGACTCGCAGTAGGGAGAAGGTGGCCTGGGGTGCCTGGGGACTCCGTGGAAGCCAAGTCCATGCCCCCTCTCCAACCCTTGGGGATGTCACAGATGGCAAACAGGGGTGGCTCGCTGAACCCCAGCATCTGGTCAGCAGGGTCCACATAGGAAGGAAGGCCCAGCATCTGAGATGAAGTTGGGCCACAGATGCACCCCAGGACCGGCACCCCCTCTCGTCTGGAACTTGTGTCTTAGTTTTAGACAGATTTTGAAAATGCTCTAAGGCCAAGGAGAGCTGGTCAAGATGAAGACCTTGTTAACCCAGATATACATGTCTGGAGGCAGTCAGCAAGAGAAGAGACTTTGTGGGGAGCTGCAAGGACATTCAACAAAGAGAAAAGGGGGTGACTCACTAGGTAGTTTAAGTCAGGGATTGTATAACTCTCCTTAGGGGTCCTACATGTTGAGTCAAACGATCAGAACTAGTTAAAAAAAAAAAAAAAACAACAACAGGGAGAAAAGAGCCTGAAATAATGGCAGAGCAAATGGAGACCCGGCCAGCGCCAGCCCCCAGAGGCACAGCTTGCCGCTCCACATATAGTATCTTGAAAAATCTTTGCTGCCTTCAAAGATACAGCCCTTGGCACCCAGCACCAGGCCTCTAAGTTTAGAATGTGGACCTCCATATTTATGTTCCCCAGATGGTGGAATTTATAAATGCACCATGGGGTGCTATTGGAATTAATAATTTAATTCATTTCCGCGATTGTGCGGTGATTGCTAGTCATTACGGAGGAGCAGTTAGAAGAGCTCGCGGTTCTGGGCTGTAGCTGAAGGGGAATCTGAGCGAGAGTGATTCCTCTGTCATCTGATTTCAAATGCAGTCAATCCCCTTCTGAGTGGGGGACAGCCAAAAAGTTCCTGGAATGGAAATGAAGGCTGCGTCAACCTAGTTAGATGGCGATGGCTTCAATTTATGTGATTTCAAAAGTTTGCAATGGGCCCTCTAAGGAGCACCACAGTGATGTGTGATTATTTTGCTTGGAGAGGGAACAGATAAGAAGAGACCCCAGTCGTGGTTTCCAAATGCACAAATCTCTCCCTCTCTGTCTGTGGGTGATCTGCATCCAAACAATGGAGAATTAACTGCACTTTTACTTTATATTCCCACTTGCCTGCCTGTCAAGGGAATCCACTGGCAGCTGAACTAAATGGCTTCTGAAGTCCCTTCCAGAGATTCTCAGAGATCCCTGAGTCAGTGGCATGTCTGGGGGAATAGTGGGGTAGGGACTCTGCTTCCTCAAAGGAAGGGCTGGCTTCTCTCCGCTAATAATCCAGAAGACTGAACGTGCCACGGGGAGCCCTGTCGAGCACAACACATGCGCATGTGGCCCATGTGAGCCCTTTGGAATCTTCAGCCCATGAGGCTGCAACTGCCCTGGATTTCCAAAGTGCCTTTTCTGCTCTGAGAAACCCGACCCTGCTATCTGCTTCCCTCCTGATCCTCAAAGTTTTTAATTAATTGCCCAAGGAAGGTGTGACCTACAGCTCCTCAGGCCACAGCTGCAGAAACCCATATAGGAGTAAAACAAATCCAGGCTTGGGAGTGCCTTCTGCTCCTGACGCCAGCCGCCAGCCTCCCTCCATCCCCTGGTTGACTGACTCTCCCAGCCCCGAGAGCTGAGCCTAAACCAGCAAGAAGAGGGTGACACTGGCTGCCCTGCCACTCCCACCCACCAGGCCTCCCAGGACTCATGCTGATGCTCACCACCCCCACTGGCTGGGGAACTAGAGATAGAACCGGCTCCACAGCTCCCCAGAAAAGGGCTGGACTCAGGGCCAGACGAAGTCAGGGCGCCTGGCTCTCCCCGCTGCTCCCCTGCAAGGCAGGGCCGGAGTTCTTGGGTGCAAACAGGAGAAAGAAGCATCTTGAGCATTTGCTCTGGGGCTGCAGGAAGCCTGCTGACAGGGAGGCCACTCTCACTTGCTGCTGTGTTTGGGGGGGCCCTGTCTGGGATATGGTGAGGGCTGTGCTCCCTCTTGGGTCTGAGGGACTTGGGGCAACATTGCCCCTCATTTTCCAGATGGACACACCTCTCCGGCCTCTTCCTGTAGCCTGCAGGTCTGGGAAAGTGTGCCCAGCTCCTCTCCACCAGGGTGCTCACAACACCATTCCTGGTTCATTGGCAGGACAAGGTGGGCCAGTGTTACTGGTCTTGGGCACCAGGGGTGGCGTGTGTTCTTCCCACCTTTTGGTCATGAAAAGAGGAGCTGAGGACCCTAACCCTGGACTCTGTGCCCAGTGCCAGGCCCTTGCGATGGAGAGCAAATTCTGGGGCACTGTGTACAGATGAGCAGGGCCTCTGCCGGGGCTCCATGGGGGACATCCCTCTCCCCAGGCTCCCCTGGGTCTTCTCGTTGCTGCCGGCCCCAGTGACGTCTCACAGGCCGTGACTTCATCCCAAAACCCCTCCTGGGACCTGGTGAAAGCATGTGGGAAGGAGGTCCAGGGCTGAACGCCGGGGCCTGGGCCCAGCCCATGGAGAATTTCCCCAAACGTACCCTCTGGGCCCACATCTGGCTGAGCTGGGTCTTGGTTTTGTTTAGGGTGACAGTGGGGGTGGAGAGTGGGCTTGGGGCTTCACCCAGTGACCTTCATTTTGCAGGTTAGGTGATGGGAAGAATCCGATGTAGGCCCATGCCCCACGTCAGCAGTGGCCCTGGCACCGGGGTAATGATGGTGTCCAATGACGCAGTGAACACAGCCGGTAAGGTGGCTGCCGTAAAACACTTTGTCGTTACCATGGCTATGACATCCCTGGACAGCGAGTGGACATGGGACCCTCCAGTTGTGAAGCCCATTGTTTGTCCAGATGCCGCATGACTCTGTAGAGCAGACGGGAGCTTTGCAGGAGCTCAGTTACTTGAAACATCTTGTGGGGCAGGAGACAGCTGTGCCTCCAAAGTGGGTGCTTCACTTTTCTACAGAATTGGCACCAGATGCTAAATGTCCCCCCAAAATACCATGTTGGAACCAAACGCCCAACATGACGGGATTTGGAAGTGGGGCCTTTGGGGGTGACCAGGTCCCCCATCCCTAAAAAGGTTCCAGAACACCCTCGCCTTTCTACTGCCTTGGACTTCCAGCTCCAGACCATGAGTGTCGGTTGCAGCTGCTTGTAAAGCCCTTGGTTATGGAGACATGAATGACGGAGGTGAGGGGCTTGTCACCTCCTCATAGTAACACTGCTTTAAGGACCAGATGAGATCACAGGTAAATATCCCTGAAAACTGCAAACGACTATGTGTTGATAGTCACATGAGATTTATAGAAACAGAACGTAACAGATTCGACTGCGGGCTCGCCAGTGTCCAACGACAAGCACTTGATATTTTCAAAGTATATTTTAAAACCATTTTTAGAAGTAAACCAACATGAATGGTTTTTATTACTGCAAGACTTGGAAGGGGCAGTGGAAGTAAAGCCCCGAGTGGGAGGCACTGGAACTCAGCAGGTGAGTTCAAATCCCACCCCAATGTGTCAGAGCAAAGAGACGGGGCCCGTCACCACGTTCACAGCGATTGTGTGATAGTGGAGAATGGCCTTGGTGGCCGCGGCCAGGCCTGCAGCGCAGGGAGCCTGAGTGTCCCCTCCAACAGTAGGGCACACGCTGGCTGTGGTTCAGGGGTGCTCCTGGGGAGTTGGCCGCTCTAGCACCCTGCTCAGACACTCGCAGGGCCTGTCTGGGAGTGCGGCTTCTGGGGAGTCTGGCCGACATTAGGACATTGGTTTTGCCCACAATTTCCCAGACTCACTGGACCAGAAGATCTGTCCCCCCTACACACTTAGAGCATTGCTCTATAAAGACACGTACTCCCAAAGACGTTTGTCCATCCACCATGGACCCTGTCCTGCTGCATCGGGGGGCACAGTCAGCCTGCCACAGAGTGGGGCTGAGGAGGGCTCTGGCCTCACCAGCTGCTGCTGTATACTCCCCACAAATGTGGGGGTGCTGGGGGCCACTCCCATGGGGGAAAGAGGTCCTCTGTGTCCTCAGGCCTTGGAGGGTTCTGGGCTGGCCAGGATCATGGCCCACACCATGCTTACATGCTCCACTCCCAGCATCACACCTCAGGCTCCCCCACAGAAGAGGGCAGGGGATGGGGAGGACTCAGAGGCAGGGCCCTCACTCATGATGCACTGGTCTCCCCACCACCTGCTTGCTCAAAAGGTTCAGATGAAAGAGGTTGCTCAGACTGGCCCTTGAGAGGAAGCAGGGTCTTCAAGGAGACTGCACAGCCTCTTCCCTCCTCCCCATTGTGTGGACAGAAGCGGTAAAGAAGCTAAACTGCAGGATCTAGCCAGGGCACAGGCACACGTTTCACATCCTCCTTCCCGGATGTGAGGGAACAGGCACACGCGCACACACTTCTCCTTCTATTTATTCTTCTCCACGATTCAACCACTGGCATCATCCTCCTCCCAGCGATGATCTACTCCATTGTCTTCTTGCCACACAATTCAATTCAAGACCATTGTTTCTTCTCCACCATGTGCCAGGCACCGAGCTGAGAGTCACCCGTCCTCAGAGTCATCTCGGAGCCAAGTCATCTTGGAGCTTGTCCTTTGGGGTGTGGCAGCTAAGTGACCACAAAAATCTCTTCAACCCCACCCTGTGAATATCACCCTGACGTTCCCAGATCTGCTATTGTGCCCACCCCCGTGGTTCTGGCCTCCCCGTCTCTTGCTTAGAACATTGCAGCAGCCTGACATGGCTCCCTGCCCCCAGCATCACCCTTTCCACGCCAGGGCGGCCCTAGATGCCATCCTGAGCTCACAAACCCAGGCTCTTCCCTGGCTCTGCGTTATCTACAGAAAACAGCCTTGACATTGTGGCATAAGGGGCATGTGCTGGCCTGGCCCCTCACTACCTGCACGGTTCCAAGTTCCCAGATTCCTGCCCTTTCCCTCCCTCATCAGCCCTCCCCCCACAGCAGCTGGTTCTTACCCAGGGTTGTGTCCTCAGCCTGAGGCTGCAGCCAGGCACACGGCGGGTACTCAGGGACGTGGTCATGGGCTGGGCAGATGGAAGGCAGCGCCTGCTGCTGTGCTCTTGCTGTTGCATCGGGCACCACTTGGTGGTCAGCAGCCACTCTGGTCATTGCACTTTAGTTCTAGACGTCAGAAGGCCAAAGTGGGCCAGCAAGCCTGATTCCTTCTGGAGGCTGCGTGGAAGCGCATTTCCTTGTCTCCTGCAGCTCCCAGGCCACCTGTCCCCTTGGTGTGTTATGTCCTCCACCTTGACATCCATCACTCCCTGGGGGTTAGACGGTGTCACCCATCAAGCCAGAGGAATGGAGCTCAAAAGGTAAGGTGATGGTTTTAACTTCACAGACTTTTATTAAGGCACCTAGGAAATGGCAACTACCGAGAGCTTAGGAGCAGGCGGTACAGGAGGAAGGCTTGGGTCTGGAACCGTCAGCAGGTGAGGGCTGGCCTCCAGAACTGGGGCTTTGCCTGAGGAGTAAACAACAGAGCAAGACAGTCGGCAAAGGCAGGTGATCAGGGACACCCACGTTAACTGAGCAGAGCTGGAAGAGCAGGAATGAGTGGTAAGGAACAGAGCTTTCAGGCTCTGGGGGAGGGGAGGGCTTGTGAGCCATGGTGACTGAGGCTGCCCTGGCTTTGCAGTGGGGATGGGCCAGGACAGTCCAGTGGCGTGGGTTGGGGGCTCCTGGGTTACTGTGAGAAGGGAGCGGAGGCCATGAGTGAGGAGATACCTGGTGTTTGCTCATGTCTCAGCAAGCTGGACTGAGAGAAACAAGGGGATGAGGGACAGAGGAAACACGGGGCCTGAGGCAGCTGAGCTTGGCGTGTGGGAGGAAAGCGCTCAGAGGCACTAAACACCATGGAGAGGGGAGAAGGGGACTGCTGAGGTGCCAGGCACCCAAACCAGTGGCCGGGTATAAAAGCAACAAAAGCCAGCTGCACAGCTTCTATTTTTTGAATCTCATTTTAAAATGACTGTATGCCTACAATACAAGCAGTGCAGTCTAAGGTAAGATGTAACAGAGATTTTTATCAATAGGCTTCCCCTATGGGGCATTTTTTGGTCCACTAATGTAGCTAAAGTGGATGTGGCATTTCCGTGACCATCTTGTCTCTTCAGGGGGCAAGTGGAGGCCAAGAGCTGTGATCCTGAGAGCCAACCCCTGGCCACTTGCTGGGTGAGGCCAGAGTGACCTCCCTTTGCACTCAGGCTCCACTTCCACACCCAACACACACCCGCCAACCCCACTGCCACATGTGACAGGTATCTCCGTCCCTGGGGGCCACTGTAAAGACAAGCCCACTGCAGCAGGCCCTAGAGACACTGTGGGTTCAGACCCAGGAGGTCACAACCAGCCCCTCACTGCCCTTTGGTTTCCCAGAGTAAGTAAAAGCTGTGTCTCCGCACACTGTTCTTCTCAGTAGCATTATCTGTATATCTGAAAAAACAATGCACATGCCTGAGTCAAATGTGACTCCGAGGCACAAAGGCAGCGCAGGCAGTCAACAAGATGGTGCCCATCCACCTGCTGGGGCTGGCTGTCCCAGGACCCCATTGTGGGGAGAAGGCAGTCTCTGTGCAGAGGGCAGCAAAGCAAAGCATTGCCTGCTCTGTGGACTAGCAGGCTATGACCCCACTTCTTCCTCCAGCTCTGGAGTCACACACACACGTGTGCACACGCACACACATGCACACACGCCCACACACGCCCACACGTGCACACACGGAGTAAGGCCCTGATGGATGGGGGCTCATGAGTGCTGACACAAGCGCAGACCTCATCTTCCTGCCACATCAGCCCCTGGCGTGAGCAGTGCAGGCTCAAGGCTCCTTCCCAAAGGCACTAACCCCACTCACGAGGGCTCCACCCTCCTGGCCTCCCGGAGACCCGCCCCCAGGAACCACGCTGCAGACTAGAGTTCAACAGAAGCACCCTGGGGTGGGGAAACATTCGCCTCAGAGATGGGGTAAGAGAGTGCTGGCGGCCTACAGCCTCCACCTTGGTGCAGTGGCCGAGGCTGGGCTGAGTTATCCCAGGAGACAACTTCCTGCAGAGCCGGAGCTGCAAGGAGGGAGAGGAGGAAGCAGTGAGACCCGGTCAGGGAGGAGAAGGGGGAATGTGGCCAGAGTCCCTGCAGGACGGAGGGTGAAGGGAACATGGACTGGGCTCGGGGCACCTGGACGATGTGCTGCCCGGGAGGAGTCTGACCTTGGGCACATCAAGGACACATAGTCAGACGGGCACACATCTGACAGGACAGGGTGGCCTGACTGGAGGTCGGGACTCTGCTGGCTCTGAGGGACAGGAGCAGGAGAGCAGAGAGGCAGAGGCTGCAGAAAAGCCCAAGGCCGCTCCACTCCGCTGCTCCCTATGTTTTTCGCGGAGCCCCACGCAGCAGCCCGGTCCACAGCCTTTCCCTTTTATTCTACACACACACACATACATGCGCACAAGCACCCACACATGCATACACACATGCACACAAGCTCACACATGCACACACATGCACACACACGCACATACACACCTGCATAGTATTTCACTGGAAGAAAATTTCTGTTTCTAAAACTAAGCCTAAAAACCACTGCACTTGCCCAATTTCCATTTATGCTTTGTATATGCACAAAGAACTGGTGCTCCAGACTCAGTGTCCAATACGGAAGCTTCTTCAGTGCAAACCTGATTTGGAACTGAGGAGGGAAATAATGGACTAAAAAGGGGCCTCCCTGGTGGCGCAAGGGGTTAAGACACAACCTATGAAGCTGTCCACAGCCACTGCAGCACGAGTTTAATCCCTAGCCGGCCAGGGAGGTGACCCACAAGGCACAGCAGACCTCTCCTTTCTCGCCCACTGCAACTCTCAGCAGTGTAGTTCAGTCAAGCTGCCTGTTCCGTTCCCCACTCTGTCTCTGGTGAATCCTCTCACCCCCACACCTCTGGACTATACCCCAGTTCTTGTATGCATAAATAAATCTTTAAAAAAAAAAAAAGAATGGACTAATGAGAGGGTAAAGAAAAGGGTTCATTCCGGAAGGTTCCGGAGGCAGAGGAGTCTTTTCTGGGAATGGGTATGAAGTGGTTCTTAAATATTTTGTACGTTGAGACCATCTGGAGAGTCAGTAAAAAGACTGTGGGCCCCACGCCGACTCAGAAGGTAGGCAGAGTACAGCCCCGGAGAACTCATCTGGGGCTGTTGAGAAAACTCAACAGTTCTAAGATGTTTCCCAGGCTGCTGGTCCAGGGACCATACTTTGAGAACCACCCCTGCTTCATGGCAACCACAGGTTCTATCTACATGAGGTTCTTGTGATGCTTCAACTGAGTTTTCAGTGTTAAGCAAGAAGGGCTTCTCGCTGAGGTGATGTCATGCAATTGGGAAAACGGTCATTGGACCTTTTAAGACATGGGAGCATGCTTCTCATGCTAAATGTAAAAGAATATCATTTCAATGACAAAAAATAATAGGAGAAAACTGAAGTAATGTGCTAGTTATTTCTCCTTCGGCATAAAGCAAGGTATTTAGATCTCTGGACATCACATATACCTGGCAGTCTGGTGGGTTGGGAATAAATGCCGGTGTCTCTCCAAGTTGCTCACCCATTTAAACCATTCATAAACACTGGGGTGCAGGGTGGAAACAAATCCCCATTTATGAGCAGAGGAGCTGCATGTGCACCCCTTCCTTCCACAAGTGTTTATAAACGCCGACCAGAGTCAGGCCCTGACTAGGCACCAGGGATGAGCCGCACTCACAGCCTGCAGCCCAGTGGAAGAAGCAGCGAGAGAGACAAGAGCTATGGGAAGTGCGTAGAGAATTCTATGCAGGAGGAGCTGTTCGCCCTGACAGACGGGGGCTGCACGGTGGGCAAGTTAAGCTTGGTCTTGGGAGCCAGCCAGAGAGAGGTCCTCGTGGGAAGTTAGAGATTATGGGACTCAAGAGCAAGCCCGGGGTTGGGAGTGGCTTGGACGTTCCTGTCTGATTGGGTGTGAGTGATTTCTCCATGAAAACAAGTGAAGTGAGAGAAAAGGGCCAGTACGGAGAAGGACAGGCTGGAGGAAAGACTAGGGGGTTCACCCTGTGCAAATAAAAATGCAGGTGTGATCATTCATACAGTTAAGAACATACTCATAGTTCTGCTTGAAACTGTTATGATTTATTTGCTAGAAATAAGGTTTCTTTAGTCATTTAGTTAACGTGGCTTGTAAGAAAGAGATCACATGCTGAATTCCCTATTACACATCTAAATTCCTGGTCAGAATCCCACTTCTCTCAGTATGTTCATATAAAATCTTATCCAAGTAAACAAAACATCCTCACAAGCATAACTCTAAAACCCTAATAAATCATTTTTCTAAGAGTCTTTTCCTTAAAAATTGGCTTTCTGTTATTTAGTCCTATGTATCTGTTGTATTGGTCTCATGCAATAAGTCAGTCTCTTGTCACTCTTGGGCACGCACACACACACACACACACTCACACTCACACACTCACACTCACAAACATCTCATAGCAAAACTTTAATACAAGTTGTTTCTTCACTTGTAATCTTGCTCTGGGGGAGTCCGTTGACATTCCCAAGACACAATGAGAGGTGACTGTTAACCCCTTTTGCCTGTGATGCCTCAAATTTCTACTTGTTCATGAGAATTCTCCAGAGATAGATGTATTACAGCACTCTGAGAACAATGTTCACACCCACTGCTGAAAAGTGAAAAGAGATAACACAGGTTCAACACCAGGAAACAATTTAGTAGCTAAATGTGTTACTCAGGAAACAAATCCCCCAGGTACTTGGAAAGAGGCAATTCAGTATGGCGGCACCCACCTGCCAGAGCACA
The DNA here is from genome assembly GCF_014898055.3 of Talpa occidentalis. Lineage (NCBI taxonomy): Eukaryota > Metazoa > Chordata > Mammalia > Eulipotyphla > Talpidae > Talpa > Talpa occidentalis. The sequence goes on along the minus strand of NW_023605194.1, from coordinate 69,152,801 downwards.
CATCACTCAAGCCTCCCATATTTCTGCCATGCATGCTATAGACGTCAGGTGCATGTCCCTTTATATGCTATTACCTCACGGCCATTACACGTGAGGCACGAAGGTCAGTGCTCACAGAACAGCATGTGGATGCATTTCTTCCCACTATTGCATGTAACATGTTTTCTAATTCTTTTCCTCTATTCAGCATTTGACCCCAACGATGGGGGATTATGGTATTAACTCTCTACCCAGCTCACACTCTTTACAGACTCTCACTAAATACTGTAAGCCTGCTACAGCGAGGAATAAAAGTGAGAGCATACCGTCTGGGCTTAAGCTGAGCACACAGAGGGTCGTGATCCAATTGGAAGGAAAGCAGAATTTTTAAAAAGAAAGAGGTTTGACCAAATTTTAATCCTTGTCATTTTCATTTCTCTTACCCTGTGGATTTGGGTGATTTTTATTTACACTGTCAGCTTGAGCCTAGGGATTGGAAATCAGGCTTTTATGGAGATTATTAAAAGTACATACAGCACACTAAAGGTTGGACTGACTCATATATGCTGCTAAAAATACGAACGTGCGTGCCCTGGAATTAGATGCCACCGGTTACTGTTCACCCTCCTGAGGAGGTTACTCCTGGAAGCCCAGCCTCCCGCGAGGGTAACAGGGCACCGGCTATCCCAAGTTTCTGATAGTAAATCACCCTGGAGGGAGATGAATTAGCCTTACTAGAAGAGAAGGTTGCTCTTTATATAGTGAATTCTAATACAAGGTATCCATTATCCTTCTCCTAAAAGAGCGCATTGTAAACTGGGGGCAAGGAGTGGGCAGAGCTGAAGTTTCAAGGACTCATAGATGGGATGGTATGAAGGGTCTCCAGGCAGGCTGGGTTCCACTTGGCTTGAGCTTCCCTGATGACCTCTAGGTGACGTCACATAAGCCAGTTTGCAGCGATGGCACTCCAGATCTCAGTCACATCTTCCAGGCCTCAATGATACAAGTGAATGGCTTCCCAGGTTGCGGAGTTCCAGGAGCACTCAGTTCCAGGAGTTCCATGTGAGGCAGGCATGCCCTAGCATCCAGAGAAGCTGGTGTTGTGGGACCCGTGTCCTCATGAGGATGTGTATGAAGACTAAGTAGGTGGAAGAGGATTTACAGAAATGCCTGGATCCCAGCTCCAGGAGGGACCACCAAAGAGAATGGGACATGTAGAGATTTATTTCCAATTATGGGAACTGATGGCAGCCCTTTTGGGGGTTTTACATGACACCTTTGGGGCCACTGACAGAGCTGGCTCTGTTCTGCCCAAGCTTTGAGGGATGTCTGCACCTAGCAGTGGGGAGAAGGCAGATGGCAGCACACTACTGACCGAGTGTCTGTTTCACCTGGATAACTCGATATGGACAGCCATGGAATTAAGGACTGACTCACTCTGTCAACCACGGCCTGGCTCTTCTGAGGTGCCCTCCTCTCAGGTGCCCGGACAGTGGAAAGGGAGTGTCATGACAGGCGTCCTTTGGTGCCTCTGCCACATCAAACCTCGGTTCTGAACCACTTGTCCCAACTCACTCACACCCCACATTCTGACTTGTTCCTCATCTTGGCTTCAAATCTGGTGATTGATTTTCCCCTTACAGCCTGACCCACTCACCCCCAAGACAGCCCCCTCAAGTGTTCACCTCCTTAAATTTTGATTTTGACTGCAGCTCTGGCTGCACTGCCTTCATGCACACTGAGTGTACACCCCCAAAACCTCCATCCAGCCTGCCCCAGGGGCCTCTCTACATCAGCATGACCCAACCCCTGAGAGTGACCCTCACACCACAGGGACCCCAAACCACAAGTAGGATATTTTTGAGCAAACCAGTCAACTGCTACCATACAGAATGCCCCATTTTCTTTGGTGGTCCCTCCTAGAGCTGGGATCCAAGCATCTCTGTAAATCCTCTTCCGCCTACTTAGTCTTCATACACATCCTCATGAGGACATGGGTCCCACAACACCAGCTTCTCTGGATGCTGAGGGCCTAGGCCTGCCTCACATGGAACTCCTGGAACTGAGTGCTCCTGGAACTCCGCAACCTGGGAAACCATTCACTTGTATCGTTGAGGCCTGGAAGATGTGACTGAGATGTGGAGTGCCAGATCTGTATGGTGTCCATGAATGTGAAGCCCAAAACCACTGACTCTGCCCCCCCAACCCTCCTGCATTAACTGTGTTTTTAAAATATCGATGTATACTCGATGCTATTTGTGTATTTTCACATTAGGTTCTACATGTTGACTTGTGGATATGCATAACGGGTCAGAAGGGGTCAATTTGAGCTCTGTCTTTCATAAAACACTACTGGAGGGCCTCCCCTGGCGGCGCAGCGGTTGAGCGCTGGGTTGTGAGGCTGCCCACAGCCTCTGCAGCACCGGTTGGATCCCCAGCCACCGGCGAGGGCCCCCCCCCCCAAACACACACACACAAAAAAAAACACTACTGGAGCAATAAAGATGAATCAGAGACTTGGTCCATAGCACGTAGAAAGTGAGTTCTAGGGCTTAACTCACCTGGATAGTTCTAGGGCTTAACTCTCTCCACCTGCTTCACACTTCCCTGGGACTGAGATCCTCTGAAGAACAGGGGTCAAATCCAGATGGTCACTCTATATGGAAATTTACAAATAATTTTAAGATAGGATGCTAAAGTTGGTGATAATGATGAGAATGATAAATATGTTTTTCATCTCCAATAGTAGAAATCCATTTTATTTTCCTGATTTTCTTATCTACAGACCTTTGCACAAAGTGTTTCCTCTACTCGGAATGTGTTCCACCTGCCTTGCTTGCCTAGAAAATACCTTTGTCCTTTAAAACCTGATGCAGATAGAACCTCCCCTGCGAGAACTGTGCCTAAGGCCCCTCCTCATCCCCAGGCAGAATCAGTGTGTCCTATGCCAGTGGGATAACACTTACCATACAGCTATTCATCATTCTTTGTTTATGTTTTTCCTCAGATTATGGTCAAAGCCACAAACAGTGTCTTACTACTTTATCACCCAGTGCCTGCCCCAGAGCCTGAGCCTGCCTTGGTATAGGTAGTAAGGAAGTAGTTTTTGAACCAAATGTGCTGCGGATGATGGTGGTGGTGATGAGGTGTTAGTTTCATTTCTGCCTGTTGTGGAGCTACTAAATATGTTCTGGATAGTTCAACAGTCAAGAATATGGTTTGGTTATGTTAGTATCCCACTTGTGACACCAGTTTCTGTATTAAGATAGTAATTGCCAGCCACAATCTCAGTGATGCCCACTCCCGGGTTTCTTTATCCCTTGTTTCTCTGTCCATCGCAAGTCTGGCTGCTCTTGGAGAATCTCCTCCAAGCATTGACTCTGGAACCCAAACTCCTTCCATTTATGGTGCTGGAATCTTAAACCAGCAGCCTCTGAGTTAACTGTGGAAGGGAAGCAGAAGCTGGAATACCATTTAAGATGTTTTTTAGGGACAGGACTGGAAATAGCTTACATCCCTCTGTCCTAATTTTTTTTTTTTTTTAACTAGAATCCTGGCACATGACCCCAACCTAAAAAGGAGGAAATTAAATCTTCCCGTGTGCTGAAGAAGGAAATGGGCTTGATGAACTTTCACCTGTCTGTGTGCATGTCCCTTTCAGTAGCATGCATGTCCCTTATGTCTCTCCAAACTGAGAAGAGATTATATGCTGTTTTCAATCACCCAGATGGTTGGACAATAGTAGCAGCTTATTTTTTATTTAAAACACAGACTCAAAAAAGGACTTTGAGTTTATGTGAATTCATAAAGAAGACATTAGCAGTTGCTCCTAAATGGTGAGCTCTAGTGACCAGAAAAGGCATATTTCCGCAGGAGCATCCCAACTTTGCAACTTCTGGGGCAGGCACTTGTCTAAGTACCACTTCCAGGCCCAACGCCTTCCTTCTTACCAGTGCTATCCCAGAGTGCTATCGCACAGTTGACAGGCAGCATATAACCTGGCCAGGACAATCTCTAAACAGGTATGATTTTTTAAGTAAACATGGTATAATCTTCCTTTTCCTTCAACTCATGAATCCTTATTGTTTCCACCCATCACATCACTTTCTTAGGGTAAATGCCAGCTAGAAAAAGGAAGGCACTGATTGGCACTTACCATCAAACTAGGATTATTTGGAAATGCTTAAATAAATGATAATCTTAAAAGCTAAACTTTGAAGAAATGGGACATTTACATTTCCAAAACTTCTTTATGTAGGCAAAGCAATGCTTTGAGTGACACTGTGGAATATTCCGTAGTTATTTACTTACCCTAAAGGAAGAACATAGTAAGGCCGGAATCACATGCACAGTTGAGCCTCAAAGCCATATGTGGTGTTTAGAAAGAAGACGCGTCAGAAGTTGATGGCAAAGGAGCCGCCTGCTATGTGTTGCATAGCACTTTGCTTGCAGGTTCTTATGTACTCCTCAAACCTCCAGGTGAGGCAGACCTCATTCACAGAAGAGGAAACCCGAGCTGAGTGATGAACCTGTCTACTTGCCAAAGTCACCAAAACTGGAAGGTGCTGAGCTGGAACTGGAGGCCTCTGCATGACCTTGAGGTGCCCTCTGCTTCTCTGCCTAGTCAGGCCTCGTGTCTCCAGCCTGCGGGTCACACAAAGACCTGCCCATGAACGCACGCTAAGGGCACGGGGCTGACACCACCCTCTCAAATCTGAGCTTCTAAGACCAGCAGCCCAGCTAGTCTCTCACACCCCCGTTCCCAGTGTTGATGTGAGACTGAAAGGTCCATTACTCTCTCCTGCTACCCCATTTGCTTTCTCTGCAAGCAGGACATTCATTCTTTGAAGAAAAGCTCATACTGCTTTGCTGGTTCCTCAGCTTCTCAGTCCCTTGTCATGAGCTGGGAGCTTATTAGGTGGGCTGCTTGGCCTGACCTGGTGCTTCACGTTCCTGCATGCTTATGGACACTGCATTTCACAAGAAACAGGCCCTGGTCAGGAGAGGGTTCTGGCGTTGCAGGGCACAGCAGCCTGCAGGGCACCTAGGCAGAGCCTATGGGTCTTCAGAAAAGGCCTTTTAAGCTGCGCTGTGCTCTGCCATTCTCACGTCCTGCAGAGCACAAAGCATGTGGCTGGGCTGTTGTGATAGGCTTTCTGGAGTCATGGAAAAGACTAAAAATGGCCCATTCCTTCAGACATAAGGAAAAAGAGGCATCGAGCCAGTGGAAACCAAGAAGTAAGCCAGAAAGAAATGGAAGCTTTCCGGGGTTTCCTCTGTCTCTTCTACATTAAAAGCCAGTCTGACTGGCATCTTGTCGGCCAGTGTCCTTGGTAAGCAAATCCCTCCCAGTTCTCAGGCCAGTGAAATGGGGACACTAGAGAGGTTTGGAGGACAAGCGACCTTCACATGACTTTGTGTGTTATTAACGCAAAGTGGTGTCTGTCTATTTTTTTTTTTTTAGATTTATTTATTTATGCATACCAGAGCTAGGGAGCAGGCCAGAGATGGGGTGGGTGAGAGGACACACCAAAGACTGAGTGGGGAGCAGAACAGGCAGATCTACTGAAATATACTGCTGAGAGGAGCAGCGGTGAGACAGGAGAGGTCTGCTGTACCATGTGGGTCACCTCTCTGGCCGGGGATCACACTCATGCTGCAGTAGCTGTGGATTGCTTCACAGTGCTGTGGCTTAACCCGTTGTGCCATCAGGGAGGCCCCTGTCTTTCTTTTTTTAACCAGTGAGTAAAAACACTGATTTTATGATAACGGGTCATTCATACTGAGAACACTGAGAGCATTTAGTTGACCAGGATATTTGTCTTTGGGGAGAAATTTGCCAGTGAAGGGGCTAAGAATTGACCAACGTCATGAAAATTCATGTGTTTCCAAATCAGAAAGGAGGCTTCCTGAGAAGTCTGATCATCTTTTAACCATGTGGGTTTCAGGCCTTGACTCCAAGGTGATTATTTTTCTATTTATGAGTGAGGATAATGGACTTGGCCATCCGTGTGTTTAGCTCAGGTGAGGTAAGCACGTGACGATAACAGGGAAGGGTCTCAGTGCAGCCAACAGTGGTGGTAAACATGGTGCCCCCTTTTCAATACTGCTACTGCGAGTCATGAGAGCAGATTCACTTTCTAGCTCTCTCCTTCTCCCTCCCAGCCTCCACCCACCCTGGGCTACAGAGCTCTCCAGGCACCCTGGAGTTTCCCCCATTTCTATGATCAGCCCCTTTGTTTCTCATTCATAAACTAGATTGTTTGGGGGCATCTGCCTGCCCTGTCCTGCCGCTTCTCATCATTTCCCCTTTCTCTGGGCCAGTCCTAGATAAACTTAAGGTTTCCTTCCTTCATGCTCTCTGGAGAGCTGAGTCCTGCACTTGAAGGCCTAAAAACTTGTCATTTCCACCTTGAACTGGTGGCTGACCTCGCCAGACAGCCTGGGAAATGAATTAGTGTCCTTACACAGAGACAGACTGTGAGTAGTGACCCAGCTCTCCCCAGCAACTGCGGAAACTGTCAAACCATAGTTCAAGTTCCTTTTTCCCAACCCCTTTAATTATGTTGAAAACTATGTCATATTGTTTTTGAAAAAGTTAATGAAATAGTAGGTAAAAGGGAACCAAGGAACATCATTTACTTGGATTTCCTTGCAAGCTTTTGATAAGGTCCCTCATAAAAGGCTATTAAGGAAAATAGATGACCAGAGGGCTCTGGGGAAAACTCTTTTTGGTGTATTAAAAGCTGGTTAAGCTATTTTAGAAGGAAGAATCACTGACACGGGCTACTTCTTGGTGTGGAGAAGGTTAATCACAAGCTGTCTCGGCCTCAGTTCTTGGACTTGAAGTGTTTGAATGATTTGTAAAGGAAAAGAAAGCAAAGTTGGTGAAAGACCCAAAACGATTATCACGGCCCAAGCCTTCCGGAGTACTCACCGGAAATGGAGGCTCCTTGTCCATCACTGAATTATTGGCCATGGTGGCAGATATGGGCCTCCCCACAGGAAGAAGCCTCCAAGAATGGGCAGTAAGCTCTGCAAATCTCTGACTTAGACAAACATGCTTCTTACTGGGTGGCCAAGTGCAGCCAGGCCGGAAGCTGGAGGGCGGCACACCACGACCTTGCGAGTATCCTTCCCACCCCAGGCAGATGGAGGCTTAAGGCCATGAAAAATCAGAAATGAGAAGCATGGTGGAAAACATTCAAGCAATATGAAGACACCATTTTGCATGCTTTTTGCTCCAAAACTGTACAAGAATAATTCTATTGGTGAACGAACAGGGCTAAGGCCGTCAACGTATCTTCTGGGTCTTTCTTATATTTGACGGCTCAGCAGAAAGCTGAGACGTGGGGGTCTGCATATCACCTTCTGTTGGGAGGAGCTGCTCTTTCACAAAAGATGACAGTCCTGGAAGGGTCCTGGAACCCAAAAATACACTTAGTATTCTCATAGTTACTGCACAGTCCCCACCACCCCCAATCCATTCCCAAACCACCCCCAATCCATTCCCCATCACCCTCAATCCATCACCAAGCCAGACAGGAGGAAAGACACGGACACTTGGGAACTGACCTGGAAGAGGCCACCCATGGGGCCCTCATTGCTCTCAGTGACCCTTCTCGTTGCATCTCACCTGCCTGTTCTCTGGACCAACAAGGCGTGGGCACAAAGGTCTCACCCTAGATGGGACAAGGTTAATGCTCATCTCTATTTGCCAAAACTTTTTTTCCTTTTGCGCTAACCATACGCAGGGTTATTTACACAGTAGGAAAGCGCTTGTTTTGAGAAGAGTGTGCAAGATTCTATGTTATCAGAGAAAACCCCTCTCCAAGAGCCCACCCACAGGCCCAGGCAAGGGGAATCCATTACTTCTGAAAAAGGTGAGAGGACATTCAGCAGACAACAGTATTCTCAACAAATGGGGCTGGAGTGAAAAAAATGCATGAACTTAATGTATAACTATATACAAAATTGACTCAAAGTGGGTCATCGCTCCTACTACATGTAAATGTAAATTGAAAAATTAAAAATATCTAAAGGAAAACACAGGAAAAAAATCTTTGCAACATTAGGTTAGGCAGAGTTCTTAGATACAACAGCAAAGTAGTATCATTTTGGAAAAAATGGCTAAATTGGACTTGATAAAAATTCAAGTCAGGACATAAGCAAGAAATGAAACAAAAAGCAAACCTTTCATTTTTTTCCAGTCAGACTAAGGACATAAAACCTTTACTCGGGGACATAAGGAGAAGAGTGAGCACCTAAATTGAAAAATGGCAGCTCCTCAGCGAACTTCTCCCCAAAATGGGTCAGGCAGAAATTAACAGCTCTTTCCTCTGCTTTCCCTGTAATGTGTGGGCTTTTATAGCACTTAACAACTCTGTTGTCGTTAATTGCCATTGACTCATCCCGTCTCTTGCACAAATGTCCCTGGTGAGGTGTGAGCTCCTCCAGGCAAGGCCAAGTGTGACTGTATCTGTGTACACCCACAGCCCAGAGAGAGGAACACCTAATGTGTGGTCAGCAGACATCCAAAGGGTGAGAGAGGGAGGGTGGGAGAGAGGGAGAGCAGGGGGCGGCGTGAGGGAGGGAGGAAAGAAGGAAGGAGAGAGCAGGATTAGTGGCAGGACCAGGCAGTGTCTGGTGTGGGAAGAAGGCAGCCATAGGCCAGCCTGGTCATCTGGGGCGCTGTTACCCACATCAGCCTGTGCGGTTGGCCGGGCCGCTCCCTCTGCCATTCCAGCCCCCGTCCCTGAGGCTGCAGCCCGGGAGATGTCAGAAGCCATTGTGTGGCTCAGCACAGGGCCAAGCCAGCAGCTGAGGCAGGGAGAGGAGCTGAGGCTGCTGGCTGGGCTGCCCCCCTGCTCCCGGCTGCAGGCCTGGGTGCCAGGGCCGGGAAGCCAGGTCAGGCCGTCGCAGAGCTGCTGGCAGGCCAGGCCCTCACATTCCCTCCTTTCCAATGGCCGCCCAGCATTGCTGGGGAAACAGGAGGGACCGCGCAGCCAGCAGCCCAGAGTGAGAAGTTCCCGGTGCCAGAGCCAGCTGCTGGCTGCCATCTGGGCGGGGGCAGTGCCAGATTCCCAAATCTGCCTTCCCTTTGGAAAAGGGGGAGAAACTGTGCTGAGAAGATAGCTTCTCCTTCCATCCTGAGGCTCTCCATTAAAAACCCAACAAAACCAGCCTTTGAAAAAGGCTGGGATGAGAAATGCCACGCGTTGGGCTACGTCCAGCGGAATCTGCCTCTCCCGGAGACTTCAATCCAAGAAAAAACTCTCTTCGCCCTCGAGTTCTCTTGGTTCTTTTGATTTACTAGTGACAACCTTTACTTTTAAAAATTAAACCTAATCATTTGCACAAATAGCATGCTGGGAGCCTGTGTCCCTCACGCAGGGACCGGCTCAGTCACCGAGAGCCTCAAGTCTCTATTCCCATGGCTTGACTTAGCTGATTGTGTCTGTTCTTTTGTTTCTTTATGTGTCTTCTACTGAAACCAGCTAGTACTTGTCTTTCTCCTTCCAACTTGTTTTACTTAGTATCATCCCCCTTGTTCCATCCACTTTGTCGCGCAAATGACAACATTTCATTGTTGCTCTAGCGGAGTAGTATTCCACTATGTGTATGCTCCACGATTTCCTCTTGTCCTCAGGCACACAGGTTATTACATATTTTGGTTACTGTAAATGGTGCTGCATTTATTTGTTACCATTTTCTTAGTTCTCAAGTCCTTCTTCTCCATCTTGACACCTTTCTACTTCAGGAGGCATGGAGCCCACCCAGCATCCCACGCAGGCCAGTGGATGGTAGTGGGAATGGAAGAGCCTGCTTCAGGCTCAACTCCACAGGGATCGGCTTGTGGGGCGCCATTAGCCTCCCCTGACTTTGCAGTCACCCTGGTTCGTGTAACAGTTGCAGGAGACAGGCTAAGCTTGAAGAAGTCACAAGGTGAGGTTTGTTCTCTGAAACATGGAACCTTAATGCTTCCCCTGCTAAGAAATACAGTTCACATGTTCCAAGCTCAAAGGAACAAAACCATCCTGTTTTGGAAGTGCTTCCTAAACCCTTTTGCAATCATGAAACACACACACTCACACACACACACACACATACACACACACTACAGCCGGCCCAGGACTGAGTCCAGATTGAGTCCTCATGGATTTGAATGCGAGTGATCTCCCTGGGCCCTCCCAGCACCCCTGGGACAGGCAAGGTCAGCAGTTCCAGCCCGGGGCCCGGGCTAGGTCAAAAGCTAGTCCCCGCTGGAACAGGGAGAGGCTGGCTAGACAGAAGCTGGGGCGCCTGACTAAATCAGAGCTCTCCCCAGAAGCCAAATCCCTCATGGAAACGATGAACTTGGGCATCCTGTGAGAGCCCCCACCTAAAACGTGAAAGGAGGCCAGATGCAGCCCTGGGGTAGGCAATGAAAGCATCGCTTGCTGAGAGAAAGGGCTTGGATGCTGGCTCTCGCTCGCTCTCTTGACCAGGCCATGTCCAACCAGCTCACCTGCCTCTCCAAGCTCCCAGGGACAGGACAGCATCTCTCTTACCAGTGAGCGGTAAGCCCCAAGTAGGTGACAGAGCACCCTAATCTCAGAGTCCAGCCTAGATTATATGTCATTTGCACCATTTATTTCTGAGACTGTGACCTCTGCCCTCAGGCCAGGATACCCTCCTGGGGCTCCTCCCAACCAGCCTGTGGACCTCAGCACCCCTGCAGCCAGGGCAGGAGGAAGCTGTCATCCCACTGAAATTCTGTGTGAAACTCACCAAGTCCTTCCAGGACGTCTGCACTGTTATTGAGCATGAACATTCTTCCAGGCATCTGCTGCTATTTTAGAAACATCGAATTGTTTCATCTTTCTATCAAACATGTGAGGCAGGGGCTGTTATTTTTACAGAGAGGAAAATAGAGGCACAGAGGCATCCAGCCACACCCAGAAATGGCAGCGCCAAGATCCAAACCCGGGGCCCTGATTTTTACACAGGAGGTGCCTTTAGTTGAACCATGCTGATTTGTCGGGAAGGGGCTTTTTGAGTCTTCCGAAATTGCCCCAAGCCTCTCCCCCACTCTGATGGTTGTCAGGAGGGAGCTGGGTGGTCCCCACACACCCTTGCTGGGACCTCACCAGAGCCCCAGAAGTTGTCCAGGTGGCCTCACTGACCCACTTTATGCAACAGGAAGTGGAAGCTCTGCGGAGCCACCTGCCCATGTCTTATAGCACAAGACCTGCCCCAAAATCCTAATGGAGGGGAGCGGGCCGCCCAGGTGAGTAAAGACATCCGCAGAGCTCAATCACATTTCCCCACTTTGTTCTGGACCATCAGGATCCAAGAGGACCCTGCACAGGAACTTTCTGTACCACAGCAAGCTCAGCTGTTCAGAGGACAGGACGCCCTCCTCAGGGCCCCTCAGGAGCCCAGCTCCCACGCCTGCTGCTCACGTGAAGGCCTCACAGGGGCCTGTGCTGTTGATTTTTTACAAAATAAAACAACGTGTGAATTATATCGCTTTATCTCCTCAATCCAGAGGGGAAAAAAGGACAAAATCTGTTCTCCCAGTGGGACATCCACCTGATTAGATGTCATAAAACACAGTCATCCTTTAGTTAGTAATGGCTGGAATACCTCCGACCCACAGTTACTGGAAAGAAAAAAAAAAACCAACTACAGATAAACTCCCTAGGGCTTCAGATCCGTTTTGCAATAAGCCGTGTTATGAAGGAAACCTGGCCCCAAAAGATAGTTTGAATGCAAAATAAAGATAGTTCACATGCTTTGAAGCAGACACAGGCTCCTGTGGAAGAATCATATTTTTGGAGGATCATTATATTCCCAGCTTCAGACTTTATTTGGGTCCCACCGTTCTTTTATACAGCTCCTATTTTTAGTCATCTGAGGCGCCAGGTTCTGCTAGGCAGGGGCCTCAGCAGGGCAGGTGTGGGCAGGAGGAGCCAGGCGGCCCCGGAGGCTGCAGAGTCAAGGAGAGGGTGAGGGCCCCAGGGCAGGTGGGAAGTCTCAGAGAGAAGGTTAGGGGGGCAGCAGGGGCTTAGGGAGCAGGATTCCAAGGTGCAGGGAACTTTGCTCCCAGGAAGAAGCTGGAATATGGATCAAGCAGAAGTGGGCAAGGGCCTGGCTTCTTCCTACAGCCTCCTGCAAACAATGGACAGGCCTAGATGTGTGGGCTTGAGACCCAGGCTGCAGACACTAGACTAGTGACACAAACCAAACGCACAAGAGCCAGTGGCCACGACACACACCAGGCATGTGGCGGAGTCACATTCACAGAGTCAAAGAGTGGGAGGTAGTTGCTGGGGGTTTCAATCAAGCAAGATGATGAAGCTATTCAGATCTGCTCTGCCCCTCCCGGCCCACAGGCAGCCACAGCGCAGCAGACAGCACACTGTTGTAAGAACTGGCCGTGTCAGGAGAGCCACTGCAACCAAGTCCAACCAAGTAAGCTTTAAAGATAATGCAAGGACTTGAGCTGGGAAAGTGCAGGGAGCTGAGCCTGACAAGTGCTCCGCTAGTCACCTCCGGCCATTAAGATCTATCATTAGGGCCTCCCTGGTGGCGCAGCGGTTGAGCGCTGGGCTGCGAAGCTGCCTACAGCCTCTGCAGCGCCGGTTCGATCCCCGGCCACTGACGAGGGTCCCACATGGCGCGCAGACCTCTCCTGCCGCCCGCTGCTCCCTTCAGCAGTGTACTTCGGTCCTTCTGCCTGTTCTGCTCCCCGCTCTGGCTCTGGTGAATTCTCTCACCTTCCCGCGCTTCTGACTGTAACCAGTGCTTGTATAAATAAATAAATAAAATTTAAAAAAAAAAAAAAAAAGATCTATCATTAAAGAAAACCTTAATCTTCACTTAGCATTCTTCAGCTCCCTCTAAGCTGATGGGTGTAGCTATTGGTGAAGAGGCGGGAAAGAAATCCCAGGGGCTCCGAGTGAGATCTGCCAGGGCATCTGCAACAGTTCTTTATGTGCCCATATCTCAGACTGACTCTTCACCTGAGTGACTTCCTAGGTGTGGGAGTAAAGACAGCCAGAGATTCCCTCCTGATTCCCAGCCCCTTCCCACCATTTCATCCTTGTTTGGCATTTTTCATTTGTGTCTTTTGACACAAATGTAACACGAGGAAATGCCACCGAGAAAGGACTCATGCAAAAACTCCTATAGATGGACTTGAGCAGTCCCCTCACCAGGCGTCTTTCCTTCCACGCAGAACAGGCTCATCTTTCTTCTCTCCACAGCCCTCTCCTGCCCTGCAAGCCATGAGTACCTGTCTGCCTTTGTTTCCTGTGTCTTTCTCCTTCTGGTCCTTGTGGTCAAAGGAGACCAATGGGGAGGCTGGGAGGAGCAGGCCCGGGCAATTCAGATACCAGGCCCTCTGAATAGCAGCTGAAGTAGGAGGCTGGGTCCCCTGGGGTCATGCTCTGGGAATCAGATCTTGGAGATTCCCTCCTGCATTGGCCCAACCCCTTATAAAGGAAAGTACAAAGGGAATTCAAGAAGATCCAGGCAGAGCAGCAGAAGAAGAAGAGAAATGAAATAGAAGGTGAAGGAAGTGAAAGGCTGAGCTTTCCAAAGCTGATGCCCACCCTCAGGCAGCAGTGGGCACTCAAGCAGCACAGGGTCCAGCTACTGATACCAGCTCACAGTCAAGTAAAACGGAAAGGGAAGATGAACATGGAGTCACTCTGGGTCTGAGGTATCGGCATCCACATCCTGGAAACTAAGCAACAATGGCAAGCCGCACCCAGGATTGACAACTGACCATCACTATTGACAAACTTTCCACCAATCAGAACCACACTAATGTAAAACCTCATTTGCATAGTGGATCTAGCTCCACCCCTTGGCCTATATAAGCAGTTCCCTAGACAAGCTTCTGGGGCATTCAATTCCAGTGATCCTGCAGTTTGTGCCCCCAGGACTGTAGTCCTGGACCCCCGAATAAAAGCTGGTTTTCTGTGCATTAGGATCAACTGGCGCCTGTGAGTGAGAAAATCAGGTAGGAGCAAAAAGGAGGGGGCATTCAGTGGTTGCTTTGGGAGAAGTTCAGAGAGAGGGAGTGGAGACACAGAGGTGGCCACTGAAAAGGAACTGACCAGGGGAGGCACAGTCCTGTTCTCTAGTGATGGGTGTCCTTCGGGCAGATTTCTCCTTCATCTTCCCCTTAAATGTTTGCAGGTTGGGTCTGTTTGGAGGGGATGTGATAAAGCCTAGAATCTTGCTTCAAAAAGGTCACAGGCAGAGGCAGAGGGTGGTCACAGGTGCGAGTGACATGGGAGTGACTCATTTGAAGCTGAGACTTAGCACGTTAGGTGCAAAAGACATGCATGTGGTAAAGTTGAGAGCGAGGGAAGTCATCTGAGCCTGGGTGAACTTCCTGAAAGAAGCAAATTTTGGACAAAATTTCATAGGAGATGAAAGTCAAGTCATGGAAATACAAAGATACTTGTGTCATTTCACAGGTAGTTATACATATGGTTCCAGACCTCAGCTCCAATATAGACATGTACACACATGGGCACCCTTGGGCACTCAGCAAGGCTGTTGGTACCATACAGGGAAACATAGGGTGCTCCACACCCACACCTACACACACACACACACACACTCACACACACACACACACACAACCAGATCCGCTCCACCAGAGCCCTGCTCTCACCAAGATATCATGCCAGAAGCGTTCATTAGCATTAAAACCTAGTCACTGAGAAAGTACAGAAAAGTCAAATTTATAACATGTTAGGCATTTTTAATGAAAAATGCAAATATGTAGCAGAGAAGTCTGGGCCCAAGTCCCTTGAAACCATTACTTCCAGGGTGTGGATCTTTCACAGAGAAAGGCTACTCCATCTACAGCAACATCTAAGGTCGTCTAACCAAGGTCAGGTGGAGGCTTTAGCAGACACAACTTAGAAAATAAGAAATACCAAAAGCCAAGGTGTGGGGGCAGATTTGTATATATAAATATAAATATTTATTTACATATATATACACACATACATAAAATTATAAATTGTCTTCATGCTTCTCTGGAAATGCCAATAAAAATGACATTATTTTTACCCTAATGTGTAAAATTTAGAAAGATTTGGGTTGGGATGGGCATTTGGAGAAATGGCCCCTCTGTTATAGTGGTCAGGGGCTGCAGTTTGGAAAACGAGTCTCATGGGAGGCCCGTCCACAAAGAGCGCTCCACATGGGCCAGCCTGACCCAACACCCCCTCAAGGCTGGCAGGACGCTCAGGGAAGTGCATAAAGAGCCTGTATAGGGGTTCTCATCATGTTGTTCTTGAAAATAGTAAAATATTGGAAAGTACAAAAATATCCAGCAAAAGGAGTTCACAAAATAAATATGGGGTTGATCCCGTGAATTGCCACATCACTGTGATAGACCTGATGTCAGGTTCACGACCTGGGAGTGTGTTACAAGGCACAGAAGACATAGTACGCGAGCAAGCAGGTTCCACACAACATATAACATGATGCTCTTGTCAGAGCAAAGCAGGTCGACGTATCTGGGGCTTAGCCAGCTGTGTGCCACAAGAGAACATTTGGTCCAGGATGGATGGCAGGTGCTAGTGGTCAGCCTGGGCGTGTTGGTGGCTGCACCCTCTAAGTCAGTGCACACACACTCTCTGCCATTCACACGATGAAAACCAGCCAGCCAATGGGGCGTTTCTCAGAACGTAGCCCCATTGTGACGTGAGGTTGGGCTGTGTGAGCTGTGCTTGACTGTAAAATGTTCCCTAAAAATACCTGCCATAACATAGACCCTCAGTAAATACATGTTAATTAGAAGAATTCCTGTTTACTCTGCACAGGCGTGGCTGTGAGCACCTGACACAATATTTCATCTCACAGCTCTAAGACTTACTGTGAATTCTACTGAGCTATGTCAGGAAGCACAGAGAGGTTAAGCCACAGAGCCCAGATTGCCCAGCTATGAAGTCAGGATTCAGACTCCAGCAGCCTGAATCCAGAGTCTTCACTCAAACACTTTCACGTGTATAGAGAAAAGTCTAGAAGGACATTCAGCAACATGTCTGCAGCAGCAATCTGGGCAGCTCTGGGGGGTAGATGACTCAAGAATCTGTTTTCCCCTCTCACTTGTGAGTTTTCTGATCTCTCTACAGTGCAGATGTAAAAATTTTAAATATATATAAATATTGCTTTTAAAGAACATGCAATTTTCTTTAATGGATGCTTTCTCTGACCAAAAACAGAAGAAAAGCACGGCAGGGGAGAGGGATTCTTGGAGAGGGGGAGTGATTCGGAACAAGGGGGGCATGTCTCCATGCCCAGATCTAAGGACTTTATGGAAAGACAGGTTTTCATTTCCAAAAAGGACATCTAAAATTTCTAGAACCTACCAGACCCTCCACTTCCTGTGTGTTCTTTCCTGTGTCCTTCAACCCAGAATTCCAAACAG
Organism: Talpa occidentalis; assembly: GCF_014898055.3. Taxonomy (NCBI): domain Eukaryota; kingdom Metazoa; phylum Chordata; class Mammalia; order Eulipotyphla; family Talpidae; genus Talpa; species Talpa occidentalis. The sequence goes on along the minus strand of NW_023605194.1, from coordinate 69,136,378 downwards.
GTGTCCAGAATTCCAGGGCATCTCCATGGGGTGGCCCTCACCTGGACAGACCCACAGCAACCCAGAGTGATGGCAGCCCAGGGAAACCATCGCTCAGTCCTGTGGCTATTTCTGGAGCTCTTACTCTGTGCTGGGCATGGCGGGCAGGTGGGTCCCTGCTTGAATGAGCTACAGCCTCTCAAGAAACTTAGGGTTGGTGGGGAGCAAGACGGACTGAAAAACACACAGCTGGAGTGGGAGGGACCTAATGGGAAGGAGTACAGGCTGTTAGGCAGCTGATGCCTGTGCCATCTTGTTCTTCCCCCCATCAGAGGGCTCATTTCATGCTCAGACTGCCCCGCCATCTGGCAGCTTCTCGGGGACTCACGCCCTATCTTGGGTATGCTGTCCCCGGGCCGGGCAGATGAGGTCCCATCAGCAGCGTTGTCGGGAAGGGTGTCTCCACTGGGAAACGTCTCTCCTGCAACTCCTCTGTTTTGGCCCATGGAGGATCAGGCCAAGAGAGACAACGTCCAGAAGAGAAGACCCTGGAATCTCGCTGGCTCTCATGAAGTCAATCAGGTGAGCAGAGAAGAGGGAGGTGGGAGAAGGGAGTCCCACCTTCAAAAGCAAGACAGGACTAAGAAGCAGGTGAATTGATGGGACACAAATAGATGTGGTTGCATCAGAGATGAGCCGGGAAGGGCCTTTCTGGCCCAGCTTTGGGTTTTGTCCTGCAAGCTCTGAAGATTCCAAACAAAGAATACGTGGCCAGATTGGGTGACAGTACAATTCCATCAGCACGCGGAAGGCGGAAGGAAAGGGGAAGAGCAGAGGCAGAGGGGCCAGTGGCACTAGCAATCCCTACAAGAAAATCCCCAGGAAACTAGGAGGACCTGGATACAGGTAAGGCTGGCAAGGGAAAGAGGAGACACCCCAACATTCTTCCTCCAGCCCAGCTGGAACTCGTCCCCAGGCGAGCAAAGGCGTGAGAAACTGACACGAGTGGAAAAGACAAAGCCAGTCTCAAGGATGTAGCCTCCTTGCTTGCTCAGCAGTGCCGATCCCCCGGGGCTTCACACCCCACTAGTGCCTCGAACACACCCTCCCGCAGGCACGAGGGAGACATCCAGGCAGCAGAGAAACTCGGGAGCGGCAGCAGAGGGGGAGAGTCGCCGAGCCCAGCATCTGTGCGGCGCAGCTGCCAGGCTCGCTCCATGTGTTCCCGCAGCTGTCAGCGCTCTGGCGGTGGTGGCCGCGCAGGAGGGAGAGGAGAAACTTCCGCGCAGGCACTGTTGCCAGCAGGTAGGTGGCCCCTTGGGAGGTCCAAGGAACTGCTGCAGTCCTTGGAACAGTCACATTGACCCCTGAGTTGATCAGACCATTTCTGGTGTGCAGAGCCCAATGCCCGTCCCCTCACCTGAGCCCCGGGGCCCCGGGGAAGTGAGACTGGACCTCCCTCCGTAGCTCCCTTTGCTCCACCTGCACAGGTGCAGTGTGAACTAGTGTGTTCACAGCTGAGACCCAAAGCCAAGTTCACAAGTCCTCGTACCAGATCTGGAAGAGACGGCCCAGCCTAGGGAGTTAACTCGTTTGCTCTCTGCAGCAGGAGCTCGGTCCGAGCCTGGTGTGTTAGTGGCTGGTGCACCCGCCACATCAGAGGCAAGATCCTGAAGGTGTGGAAGCGTAGGCTGGGTGAGGTGGCTGCTAAATTCTGAATTCTGCCTCCTGCCACGTTTGTCGTGCTCTCACTCCTTGTGACCACCATTCACATGGCTGAGCTAATACCCCCTCCACAGGGGCCGGCGACCCAGGGGCTGGCAGCTTCTGCCTCTGTGAGGGGCCAGTGTCCTTGGGAGCCAGGTTCAAGGCAAGGTTTCACTGACCTCCTCCAAGTGTCTGGCCTGTGCCACCTCCTAGAGGGCCAGGATCCGAGCTCACCAGGCAGGAGCTGTAAGTGGGAGAGGAAGGCATCGGAGAAATCATTTGAAAACTAGTGCCTCATGGGTGTATGGGCCGGGGAGCAGACCCAGCATTTGGGTAAAACAGGAAAGTAGGGAAAAGATTCTCAGCTATTCCAGGCAAGCCCTTCTGAAGTGGGGTGATGGTTGATATGGGGCTGGGAGGACATTTGGGAATTGGGTTGGGTTTCCATCATGGTTGTCAGGGAAACAGAATCCCTGGGTCCAAAACTCAGCCTTTCATGTATAAAAAGTAGCTGGTAGAATAATGGCATCCACGGGGTTCTTCTGGAGATTAGGAAGAAATCCAGCAAGGTCCTGGCAGAGCATGTACTCAGGGGGAGCTATTGGTGTTATTCCACTTCCCTTTCCCCTGGTAAGGGATGGGCATCCCTCCTCGGGGCTCTTAATTCCCACATGCACTGTGCAAGCAACAGAAACCACCTCAGCTGCAGATGATCTGAGAGGAGCTAAACAGAGAACTTTATTGAAAGGTAATTTTCAGAATCACTGGAAAAGCTGGAGTGCTGGGTAAAAACATGGGCAAGGGCCACAGGAGCCTGGGCAGCCAGGACCATGGGCAAGGTCATGGTGAGGAGGCCTCCAGTGACCAGCCCCTGAGCATGCTGGACAGGATCAGTCACAGGACACAATGGACTAAGCTCTGACAGCTCCACAGCCACTGGCCCAAGTGCCCCCAACTGCGTCATCTCCGCTCCAGAATCAAGCCCAAGAGGGCCATCCAACAGGCAGGCCGAGGTCAGGCCCACCCCTCACAGCCTCTTGGGAGTTCCCCTCTCATGATGAAGGAAGAGCCAGCTCCCTTTCCCGCCCAAGACGCACATTAAGTGTCATGTCCACACGCGGGGAAGGGGCTCAGGCAGAAGGGGAAGGGGTTGCTGCTCATGAGCAACAGCAGTGGACACCCAGGCCCTGTGCCTGCCTGCAGGCCAACCCCGAGCATCCTAAGCTGGCCTGCAGCTGCACCAGTGAGGCCTGCCTGGACCTGTGTCCTTCGGCCCCAGGGCCGGTCTAGTCAGTGCTCTATGCCCGTCTTCCTCACTCCGGCGTCTGCATGCTAGACGCATGCTCTTCCCAGTGCTCATCCGGAGTCCCCACGCCTACGCTGTGGCATCCTCTGGCCTGCAGGGTCCATGGGCTGCCCTTTCTCCCGGTCCACATCTCCTCAGAGACACCTGGAGAGCTTGTTCACTCAGGCTCCCAAGCCCACATTTGCAGTTCTAGGCCAGGGTCTGGGAACTTGCATTTCTAACAAGTTTCAATGATTCTGACACCTTTCCCATGGTGCTCCTGGCCCAAGAACCACACACAGAGATCCAGTGACCCAATTCTTCAAACCACTGTCCCCGAGATGATGGCAGTGGCCACATCTGGGGAGTAGAGCCCCCTGCACCAAAGCCCCCCACAGCAGAGTATTATCTAACCCCAAGCCTCAATAATTTGTGATTGGGAGGCCTGCTGCCCACACCCCACACGCCAGGAAGGCTGCGGGGCCTGCCTTCTCACCCCACCTTCATTCCAACAAGTCATTTGACTAAAAACTGAGCCTGTGTGTTCTTGTCGCAAATCTGAAAACCAGCCTCAGAAGGACCGGGGTGGGGGGTAGGGGGCATGTTGCAGTGGCTGCAGTTGTGGAATACAAACCCAAGCAGAGAGCGGAGCAGGCATTCAGACCCCTCGTGGCTGGGCCCCCAAGCCCACACAAACACCCCTCGCTGCATCCCCAAGGAGCAGCTTCTGCCTCCTAACAGTAACTCGTCACATGGGCCCCATGACCTGCCCGCTGGTCTCCATCCGCCACTTCCCCTCACAGGCAGAACCTGGCATGTGATCACACACAGGGGGCGTTTCCCAACCTCCCGTGCAGAGCCAGATCCAGTCCAGGGGGTGAGAGTGGACACAGTCTTAAAGGGAATTACGGCCCCTCTGTCCCACTCACCCTGTGGAGCAAGCCACCTTGGATGAAGTGCATGAAGGCAGAGCAAGAAGGCAGCAGGAACCAGCACCTGGAAAATCTCAAAGAGCAAAGCTGCCATCTGAGCCCCAGCATGTCAGCTTCCAGACTGTTCCTTGCACAAGACCTTTGCCTCTTATCTCAACCATGATTCTTTAGAGTTTCTGTTACATACAGCCAAACACATCTCCTTGCAAATATGATTGACTGACCCATGAGCCCCATCTTTCTCACTCCTGATCCCAGGGGACTAGGCCCCTTCCTGCTTGCATGACTGGGGGACTCAGCTGTTTCTAAGAGAACCTGCTCTCCAGCCTTCCCCTCCACCATCCTAGAGAGCTGCTCTGCTGGCTCTGCTGTGTGGGGATTATCCTCAGGAAGGACACCCCTTTACCTGTGAGGACAGAGCCTAGGGTGCTCTGCTAAGAAGGAAAACAGAGGAGTTAGACCGGAAATGTGGCACCCCTGAAAACCCACAAACTCCTCAATTTATCTGCAGTTGGCCTGCTGGGGACACCGCTCCCTCCTCCTCCTGAGCATGAGCACTGTCAAGGCTCCTTACCCTGCTCCAGTTACATCCAGGGGCCTCAGCACATGGGTCACACTAAGGAGACCCTAATGGGGTCCTTGCCCATTGGGGACCAGTCCCTGTGGTTCATCGCCAGCAAGTCCCATAGAGTCCCTGGGTCCAACCTGGGACATGGCAGCAGGGGAGCACTCCCCATCCCCCCCCACCCGAGGGGAAGCTCTTCCCGTGCCCCCAGCCAGTGGACAACAGTATATCTTGCAGCCACCTTTCATTTTGAGTCTGCCATTGCCCCCACATGTCCCCAAGTGGGAGCTTCATGTCTTCGTTGAACCTCACAGCTTTGGGGCTATAAGAAACCACCAGCCCATTGCAAAGCAGCTGAGGGCCCAGGCCTCGCTGGCACCCGCGACCCCCCTAAATCATACCCTCCTGCTCTTCACTCATGCCAATGAGGTGCAGAGGGATAAAAGCCAACTGTCGACAGGCTGGTTTCCACACCAGATTCGCTTTCTCCTCCCTTTGAAATAAAGAGCAAATAAGCGCAAAAAAGAAACAAGATGGAGCCATTGTGTTTATTTTCATGGGGCTTTTCCTTTCTGTCCGCCTCCTGCAGGAGGCCTGGAAGGTCTCGAGATAAGTATTTTCCATTCATACCAGGCACTGAGGGTATTTGGAGATGATAGATAGGAGAGGCATATTTTTGTTCTCCCTTTGCATTCGCAGGCCTCCTGACAAGGTGCCCAGAATAAAGCTTCTGCAGCAGATGGAGGCAGCGCCCAGAGCCGCCCGGGGCCCATGTTTCCAGAAGGTGCTGCCTGTGCTGCCGAGGCGCCCAGAACTCACAGGCCCAGTGTCCTCTGGCCCTGTACCTATGTCCTGGGCCTGGTTCTCACCTGTACCTTCCAGATAAGCCACACCCCTGGCACATGAGCAAGAGGTGAAGTGAAGGAGCTGCCCCTTCTACAGGAGTGGAGAGCTGGGAGGAAAGACCGGGGACCCTAGGGTCACCAAGGAGGTGACCCTACTGCAAAGAAATGACCTCACTTTTGATCCCCGTCAGTGGGAGAGGACGTTGGGCCACCAAGCCCAAGCCAGCACATCACCCAGGGACGTGCAGCCCCAGGGGCCTTCTGTCCCCACATTGTCACACACTGCTTTCCACCTTCCCCACCCACACCCTCAGCTCCGGGCTAAAGTCTGCCCACACTCTCCTTCTCAGGCGATGGAACTGACGGTCACCACCCAGTCCCCTCACAGAGACACAGCTCAGAGTGGGTCACCCCACATCATACCAGCTCCACCTGAGTGAGAAGCATGTTCTGGGTCTTGGCAAACCCTTCCTCCACCAGGTGTCGAGGCTCCATCATCCAGGGAGCTCAGCCCAGGGCACCAGAGCAGGGTTCCCCATGTCTCACCTCATTTATGGCGACCCTCCTTCTTGACTTTGGAGGAGAAACTCCAGAACAAAATTCTGTTACGTTTATTAATACATATTGAAGAGATTGTCCTTATGTTATTTAGTCTCCTGAAATCTCTCTCTCTCTCTCTCTCTCTCTCTTTCTTTCTCTCATACACACACACACACACACACACACACACACACACACACACACACACTTAGCCCTAAGGGTTTGGGAGGAGGAAGGATTCCTAATTAGGACAGTCTCTACTTAAGGTCAATATAGTTAATGTAATGTTTTATTGGGCTATAACTGACAGGTAATTTTATATTTGTTAGCTGTTTGGATATTTGTATATAATACAAAATGGTCACTGCAGTAAGTTTGCTGAGCCTCGTTTTTGAAAGTTTCATGTTATTAGTTTGTCTGCTATGTAAATGTCCAGTATTTTTTTTAAGATTTATTTATTTATTTATTTATGCATACAAGAACCGGGGTACAGGCCAGAGGTGTGGGGGTGAGAAGTTCCACCAAAGACAGAGTGGGGAACAGAACAGGCAGAGTGACTGAAATACACTGCTGAGGGGATCCGTGGGTGAGTCAGGAGAGGTCTGCTGTACCATGTGGGTCAGCTCCCTGGCCAGGGATTGAACTTGTGCTGTAGTGGCTGTGGATAGTTTCACTGTGCTGCATCTTAACCACCTGTGCCACCAGGGAGACCCCAGGTATGCTTCATTCTGATGGCTAAATAAGTTATATATCTCACCTAACATATAGGGATAGATACAGATGTAGATCTGGAGACCTATAGGCCACGTGGGCTTTCTTCACTCACCCATCCTTAGGTGTTTAGTCTGTCTCATGTCTTGGCTGTTGTAAGGTATCTTTCCAAGTCAGAACTTTCATTTTCTTTGGGTAAATACCCATAAATGGAATTGCTGGATCATGTCATAGTTCTATTTTTAATTTTTGGAGGATGCTCCATACGTAATTTTTGTTACAAATCAGGTCAATAAATTGTATTGCCTTTTCTGATTTTGTCACCAGGAAATTCAAACCCAAATTTTGGTTCAATGTCAGCTGGACAATAAGACATTAAGGCCTGTGTGTAAATGCTCCCTCCTTTTAAAGTCCCGTGCCGCACACCTGCCTCAGCCCTGGTCCTATTTATATTCTCAACACAACACTATTGGCTTAGCAGTTTATGACAGGCTAGCTATTCTTGCAATAAATCATAAATTCCATGGAAAGACAGAGACAAAATTCACCCTCAATTTTCTTCAATAAATTTCTAATGAACTGCCTCAAAATTTCATTAAAATAGTCAATAAATATGTATTATCTGGACTTTTAAGTTTTCGAATCAGAATATCAAGATAAAGTCTAACTTCTTATAAATTTTCAAATACTTAAAGTTGTTATCGGCCATTTACAATCAGATATATACGTTTAGAATATTGTTATGTATACATTTAGAATATTCAGATATATTACATTTAGAATATATACATTCAGACTTATGTTTTTAGAATATTGTACATTTAGAATATATACATTTAGAATACTGTGTTGTAAATATTCTTTTTAAGTTAAAGTTGCTGACTCACAAATGATCAATTGCATTCTATTTTTCAGCAGTGATATATTAAACTTTTCTTTTTGTCACTAAACTAATTTAGTCTTAAGAGAAGCATCAGAAGGGCCTCCCCAGTGGCGCAGCGGTTGAGCGCTGGGTTGCAAAGCTTCCCGCAGCCTCTGCAGTGCCAGTTCGATCCCCGGCTGCTCCCCGGCCACCAGAGGAGGGTTCTACATGGTGCGCAGACCCCTCCTGCCACCCACTGCTCCCCTCAGCAGTGTACTTCGGTCCTTCTGCCTGCTCTGCTCCCCGCTCTGGCTCTGGTGAATTCTCTCACCCTCCCGCGCTTCTGACTGTACGCAGTGCTTGTATAAATAAATAAATAAATCTTTAAAAAAAAAAAAGAGCACATAAACTCAGTCCTTAATTACACCTATCATTGTGATATGACTGTGGCTCCTTAACATTATAGCTAGTCTTACAAAAAAAAAAAAACAGCGAAGCATCAGAAAAGTGACGCATTTGACCCAGGTTAACTCTGTTTTAGTTTATAAATGTAAAAATGTAAAATCATTAAGTGCTTCATTTTGCCACTTTCTAAGCCATCTGAAAAATGTTGGCAATGAGTAAATTTTGACCAAATATTCTCACTGCAAATCTCCGAAGGCGCAGGCATCTCGGTCTGTGGCATCTGTGGAGATTTTATCTCCTGTCTTCCCCCTTGTCTCTTTAGAGTGGAGGAGATGTTTTTGGTTCTTGTTTTGGTTACTGTTTTCCCCCAGAAACATCAACTGTTGCTGTCATTCTTCCCAAAGTAGGTTATCTCATTGTTGGTTCATAGAACCCAAGCTGATTTCTTGCAAATTATTTTTTAACAAGCCAACATCCAACCCGTGAATCACTTGTCACGGGTTTGGCCTCTAAGGTCAGAGTAAAAGAGACAGAAAATGAGACCATTTTATTTTCTGTATCGTCTTCATTTTGTTCTGCTCTTTGATTTACACAGCGTGCAGAAGCAGGTGAGGGGTTTTATTTTGTTTGTTTTGCTTTCCATGTCAGATACATGGCAACATTTATTCTAAAAAGAAAGCTCCAGTAATGAGTCCTTAGCTGGCCACACGCTTGATACTCAGAGTTCATTGCATTCTTCCTTCATTCCACAATATTTATTCAGCATACGCTCTGCGCAGGCATCATCTTGGGAGGAATCGAGAGAAAACCAAGGGCAGGGAAACAGTGGCCAAAAAGCCAGTGCCTCAGAGGCCCCAGGGGAAACACGGCAGCCGCAGGGCTGGCATACAGTTGGTGCTACATAGCTGCAAGAGTACCAAATGCACCCACAAAAACAATTTCAGATTTCTAACTCCGCAGCAAGACAGCCATCCACGTGAATACAGACACACCTGGGATGCATGGACCGCGGCCACCTGCACACTCAGGCACTGGAGCCTGCTTGCTGAAACCCGTCATTTCAGCACATTCCCCCTAGAGTCACCTCCTGTGTTTTCTCCCTAAAATCCTGATATATTTAAGAATGAAGTTCTAGGGCTCATCTATCTAGATAATTTTTGCATAGAGGAACTGGGGTGCAGGGGGTGAGAGGATCCACCAGAGACAGAGTGGGGAACAGAACAGGCAGACTGACTGAAATCCACTGCTGAGGGGAGCAGCAGGGAGACAGGAGAGCTCTGCTGCGCCCTGTGGGTCACCTCCCTGGCCGGGGATTGAACTCAGGCATGGCGGTGATAGTGCTGAGCTTAATCTCTGAGCCACCAGGGAGGTTCCTCATCTATCCAGTTGTTATTTTTAATTGAGGTAAAAGTTGCATACAATACAATGCATCATCTAAAAAAAATTATTCCTTCAATGAGCTTTAGTGACCACATAGCCCCAGGCAACCAACACTTAAAAAAAATAGTCCCCTTTTCTGTCTTCCCAGGAAATGTCTCCGACCCTCTTACCAAACAGGTTAAGACCGACTGTCTTACCAAACAGTCTCTTTCTGATTCAAGACTGTTGTCTATGCAAGTTGTCGCCTGTTTTTTGTTTGTCTTCTTATTGTTGATTTGCTGGAGTTCCTTGTGTCACTTTTGCCTGTTCTAGAACTTTAAGTAAATGGAATCACAGAACACACCCCTCATGTCTGGCTTCTTCCACTCAGTGTTTTTCAGAAGATTTTGCGTTTGTCAGCCTTTGTGGTGTCAGACGCACAGTCCACTTACCCATTCTCCTATCCTTGAATCCGCTATTACGACTAAAGCTGCTACAATCATTTTTGGACAAGTCATTTTGTGCACTTATGCTATCTTTTTTTCTTGAGTAAATGCCTAGAATTTACAATTTCTAGGTCATAAAGAGCAGATACGTGCTCAACTTTTAAAGATAGTACCTTACGAAGTAGTTCCCCAAAGCAGTTGTGCCCTTTCACAAGCCTAGCAAAAAGTATGTCAAAGTTTTGGTTACTACACTTTTTCATGTTTGGCATCAACAGTGTGATTTTCATCTTCTTGTTCATGAAATGGCAGCTTTTGTTGTTCTAACTTGTACCCTCCCCCAACCCATGACAGCTTTTCATTTGCTTCTTTGCAGTTTGTATATAAGCTTTGTGAAAAGTCTATTCGAGATTGTTGCCTACTTTTTTGTTTGTCTTCTTATTGTTGATTTTTCAGAGTTCTTTGTATAGGATGGATTGGAGTTCTTTATCATATATATTTTATATTTTCTCCATCTGTGTCTGCAGCACTCATTTTCTTGATGATGGATCAGATCCTTACTAGATCGAAGCTCGGTCCTTTTTGTGATATACTCATCATCAGGCTTTTCAATAGGCAAAGAAATGACTTTCTTCAAATTCTTTATCAACTCTTTGCTCCTTTGCTTTGTCTTTGCTGCACTGGACATGCCCCTAAAGTGTCTCTGTCTCTCTAGTTTGAATTAAGGGCTGCACTCTCTAAACACACATAGCACTTGGTCTCCTTATTTCATTTATAGATTAATAGTGTACATGTCTTCACCCCCAACCTGCTCTTGATCTGCAGACCATGCATACTCATCATGTCCAACTGGACATTCCCATCAAGGCCTCCAAGTGAAATTCTTTATTTCCCCCTCACAGATACTCCCTCTTTGTCAAGGTAAGTGGCACCCCCACACACCAAGTTCTCATTCCAGAAATCTGGGTGCTTTCTGACTTCCTTATCCAGTCCTTCAGCCTGGGCTATCTGTCTTGACACTTTCCCCGCTCCCCCAACCCAAAGATCCCAAGTGTACCCATCCATCCCTGTCCTACCACCATGTCTTCATAAACCACCCTCACCACTCTTCACCACCATATTGGTTTTGTGCTCTCTCCTCCCACTATGTCCAAGCCCCAAAATGTCATTTTTCAGGTTGTTTGTAGAACGTGCCAGATCTTTGCATTTATCCCAATGTGGGCCCTTTTCCTTGTTGCTCTCTCCCACAGAGATGGAAGGTCTGAGCTGGTGGGTCCATACCTGTCTAGCTCACCAGGTCACTAGGATGCAGCGAAGGGCCTGGCCCACAATGGCACCCGCTGAGGACTTGCTGGATGAAGGAATGTCTCCCTCACCGAGTCTGACCTAGGATCATGCCTTTTCATTCACCCTAAAGCATTTCTTTGCCAATAGGAAATATTTAAATGCCTCTTTGGGGAGTTTGCACCGACTTCCTTCCATGTCTTCTGGAGCTTGATCATCTTTCCCAGATCAACTTTTCTGCTTTCACTTCCCATGTCCCCCCAGCTGACTTGTGTCCCCCAGCCGCACCCCAAATTGTTTGTCTCTTGTCCAGATTGATGTATCTTGACTGATGGGCTCCATCAGACAGCAGCCCAGGTCGATGCCGTGTCCAGACAAGCCCTCGCTGTCCCCTGTGCCCTCCTCTGCCTGGACTCATGCTCCCCTCTCAAGAGGGTGTTGGAGTCTGATCCTCTCAGCCAAGTGGCAGATGGAGAAGTTGTTTGCAATTGCAATGAGAATATTTTATCAGACTTCCTACAAATGGGGTCCACTGAATTTTAATCTGCCAACAAAGCACTGACAAAAAAGGAGGAAAAGTCTCAACAGGACATCCTGTAAGAGCTCCTCAGGAATTAGTGTGTTTTTGGTCAACATTCAGTCAATAGATGATAAACTTCCCAGGGCACGGGAGAGAACCCTGAAACAGACACTTCCCTGGACCCCCAGCCCCCTGCGAGAGCTGCACAGCAGAAGGGACCCTGGGTCAGGAGCCAGGAAGTCTGGATCCCAGACCTGGTTCTGGCCTGGATCCTCAGGTCAGCGCCTGCTGGTGATGTCACCAGGGCTCAGGCGCTCTGCCTCCATCTGTACAACGGGAGGGATGTGCAGCCTCCCAGGCAGGCTGCATGGACGGGGAATCAAAATACCATCCAGATAGCTGAACCAAGGATGGATGTGAAATTAATTCTACTTTCTTCTTTTCCCTCTCACACAGCCACACCACTGGCTCTATAGGATGGTCAAGCCCCTGGTACTTACTGAGCAGCTTCTATGTGCCAGGTACACACCTGGCAAGCATTTACACAAAGTGCATTTAGCACACAAGGTCCTCTTTAACTCTTTAACTATTTTTTTTTAAAAAAAAGATTTATTTATTTATGCATATAAGAACTGGGGTACAGGCCAGAGGTGTGGGGGGTGAGAGGACTCACCAGAGACAGAGTGGGAAGCAGAACAGGCAGATCGACTGAAATCCACTGCTGAGGGGAGCAGTGGGGAGACAGGAGAGGTCTGCTGGGCCATGTGGGTCAGCTCCCTGGCCTGGGATCGAATTTGTGCTGCAGAGGCTGCGGACAGCTTCACAGCGCTGTGCTTAACCCCTTGCGCCACCAGGGAGGTCCCCCCCTTAACTCTTATTAAACCCTGGGGGGCAAGGGTCAGTTACTAAAAAGCCACAAAGATATGAAAAGCAGGGTATTACGAATAGGCAAAAGTTTCCCTATTTGGGTATTGCCTAGAGACTGGCCAGTAGATGCTTCTGGAAACCAAGGATGTGGCAAACGCCTAAGAAAACAGGCAAATCGGGGGTGGGAGGAGGAGCAGCAGCCCCCTGAGAACTGGCCACCCCCACAGACGGCAGGTCCCAATCTCGCTCACCATGGGTTCCTCATGACGCGGATGAGGTCAAGGTTGAATAAGGATGTTAGCCTGCTGTGGTCACACATTGCACTGCCCAGGACCTGCCGGCCACCCAGGGAGCACTCCTGCACCCTCCCTGCCTCCTGCAGACACTGGTCATGAATCCCACTTGGAGCTCCAACCTCAGGCAGGGCTGCACTCGCTTGGTGAGCAGCGTCTCTGCGCCCCAGCACCACCCCACAGTGGGTCCTTCCTGGCTCCGAGGGTGAGGGCAAGAGCAGAGGTGAGACCGAGGTCAAGGGGAGACAGCAGTGGGGAACCCCGTCTTTCTGAGTCCCAGACATGCTTGTCCACCAGCCACTGCAGCCCCTGCCTGGGCATGTCCCCATCTTTAAGTCTCTCCCTTGAGCTTTCTGAGCAACGGGGTCCTGGGAGCGATGCAGACAAACAGGGGCACGACCTCCTGGGCTGGAGTTTCACACATAGCCCCCATCTCCATGCAGGCCGCAGCCCCAGCCAGGTGCAGGGTCGTTGAACCCAGGCCTGCCCATGCCGTCCTGCTGGGGGCCCGAGGGTGGGGGGCAGTGCAGGACCCAGCCGACCTGGCACGTCCTCCCATCCAGACCCATAGCCACTCTCTGAAAACACAGGCTGGTCCCAGGCACCCGCTCCAGCCTCACGGCTGCTCAGCCACCATCCGGATGGTGCCACTTAGCTAGAGCCATCACAGCCGCACCAAATGGCCCATGGAAGAGAAGTTGGTTCCACTCAAAGAACAGATGACAAGTGACAGGCTCCGCTCCTGATTTTCACAATAACAGCAGAGATGGCAACTGCGATGGTGGTCCCACTCCTGCAGTCCCCCCCAGCAGACGCCCTGCTCCACTCCTCTCCGGGAAACAGCACCCTGCCCCCCAGGAAGCTGTGTGCCCCCCAACTTTGCACCGGTAGTGTGGGGAGAGTCTCACACAGCCAGCCCCCACCTCCAAGTTTTGCTGCAAAAGATTTTTCATTGGGGGAATAAAGATAAATCCCTGAACATCCCTGTACCCCATGTACCTCGCTCAGCAGACAAAGGGTGGCAGAGGCATTGTGGGGAGCCCGGGGCGTGAGGGAAGAAAGGGCCCTCAAAGTTCACCAAAAGCCACAGGCAAGGACCAAGGGTGGCTGGGTCCACCTCGACACCCCTTTCCTTTGACCACAGAAGGGGTGGCCCCTTGCCCGCTGCCCGGGACATCATCAAAGTCCGCTCAATGAGACTGGGAAGAGCAGGTCTTCCCAGCTGCTCCAGGGAGGCCATTCAGCTCTAATTAAAAAGTTCTCCTAAAAGGGCCAAGATCTACTTCCAGCCTTTTTAAAGTCAAGCCAAGTAAAATTACTGTTTGCCCAGTTCTGATCTCCCAAAGCGGCGACGGTGGATGCGAGGGTGGGAATCGGGCAGGCCACTGTCCTGGACGTGGAAAATAAAGACATCTGGGGACACTGAGAGCCCACCCAGAAGGGGCATGCCAAGGGGTGCCTGGCATGGCCAGAGGGACACCCTGAGTGGGGCAGGCGGGTGGTCTGGCAGTGCCCCGAGCCAAGCCTGCTCTATTAACAGGATCCAGAGCCCCCAAAGGAGCACGAGGCCCCTCTTCACCACAGCAGCCCCTGAGGATCAGCCAGAGACCCCAAATCCCATAGCCACCTGAGTGGGGTGAGCTCTGCTGCCAACCTTGACTGAGTCTCTCTAACATTTGTTATTTTTATGGGTCCCTGAACACTTCCCTTGAATATTAATTGTGCTCAATTCTTTAAGTATATATTAGTTATTACATATTTTTGATTAATATTTGATGGCAGCTGAGGCCGCCAAGAGAGCCCATAAATTTCCCCAGTGGATCTCTGGGCTCGGTGAGCATGGGAGACCCCTTGTGCAGGGTGAAGACATCAATCATTTTAAGTCTCTCACTCCACACCTTAATACCCAAAGATATATTGCTAAGAAGCCCATAATAACTCATTAAAAATGAATGGCTCCGGCACTTTTCATGCCTGCAGAGTTTAGCAGTGGAGGGAGGGGATCTGCCAGAGCCCGGAGAGCTCACTAATGCCTCTTTGGGCATTTTTCAAAGATCCCCTATTCTTAAAGCCATGACTAGTGACCTTATTGTCAAGGTCCAGTGCAGAGCAGAAATACAGGGACCCTTGTTTCAAAATGGCCAAGCCGGTTAAGCCCCTACCCACAGAGCATCAAACCAAGCCAGGGTCGTTCTAATCCTGTGAACACACAGGCCCTATCCCTCCCTCCACTACCCAGTCCCTATCTCCTCCCTTCTGGAACTTACTCCTCATCCATAAATGCTTTCCATAAAAGCAACAACAATAGCATCTCTTGGGGCGTTTTAAGGACACACTTTGCATTCACTTTTATTTTCATTGACTCGGGAGATCGAGAGGCTCTTCTCAGTCACCCTATAAGGACCATCACGACCCCCATCATCCTGTGGGGGGGGGGCGTCACAGTTCAGGAGGGTCATTTCAGGTGTCAGCTTCACTGGGCCACGGGCTGCCCAGAAAAGCCTGTCCACTGTGTCTGTGAGGGTGCTTCTAGGTTTGATGAACAGCTGAGCCAGCCAGCCGAGAACACAGGTGATCCCCGGCATGGAGGACCTCGTCTGAGTCAGGGGACTTGTGCTGCCTGAGGCCACGGAGCTACGCATCACTCTTCCTGCCTTTGGACTCAACTTAAACGTCCGTTCTTCCTGGTCTCCAGCTTGCCAGCAGCAGAGCTCGGGATGTGAGACAATACCAATAAATATATGTACAGTTAATAGACAAACAGACAGACAGACAGATAGATGATAAATTGATGGATGGATGATAGATGGTAGACAGAAAGATGGGTGGATGCATGGACGGATGGGTGGATGAGTGGGTAGATAGACGGATGGATGGAGAGACAGATGGACACACGGATGGGTGGATGGATGGATGGATGGATGGATGGATGGATGGATGGATGGATGGGTAGATGGACAGATGGATGGATGGAGAGACAGATGGACACATGGATGGGTGGATGGATGGATGGATAGACGGATGGATGGATGGATGGATGGATGGATGGATGGATGGATGGATGGATGAGTGGGTGTATGAGGGGGTGGATGGATGGACAGGCAGACAGATGGAAGGATGGACAGATGGATGGATGGATAGGTAAGTGAATGAGTGGATGAGTGGGTAGACGTATGGACCGACGGATGGAGAGATGGGTGAACAGATGGATGGGTGGATGGATGGATGGGTAAGTGGGTAGATGGACAGACACAGACGGATGGGATGGACAGACGGACGGATGGATGGATGGATGGATGGATGGACAGACGGATGGATGGATGACAGGTAACTTCGTATTAGTTGTATTTCCCTGAGTACCTTGGCTAATAACACAAAGCTCATTTCAGTTACATACTGTGTTCCACCCTGTGTCTTAGCTGTTAAGCAGCTTAGTTGCGATGAGATACAGTACCTGAAAATAAGTGATGCTGAAGAAACGCATGAAGCTGTCCTGGTCAGGAAGAAAGCACCAGACTGGAATGCATGGCAGGAGCCCATAAGCCATTTTTAATTAGTCTAGGGCAGAAGCACCGAGTAGGTGAAGCAGAGACCGAGCCCTGAGCTTAGGCTGAGCTCCCAGATAAAGTCCCCGGAGACCCAACGCCAGTCCCAACCCTGCTTCTGCTGGTGCTGTCCCTGCCATCAGCCTGAGCAGAACTACATGTCCCCACTGGAGTGTCTACTTATGGACACCCTTTGGGCTTGAGCCCAGGAGTTTCTGGAAGGAAATGCCTGAGAAATTAGAGGCACCTTCTCTCTCAGTTCCTTGCCGTGACCTGCTTTGTGTGCCCTGGAAGGAGCGCTGCTGTGCTGGAGCAGGGGTTGCACACTAGGCCCTGCGCCTCCCAATGCCCATGGCCTGGGGTCATGTGGGAGACACTTGGTCTGCTGTGCAGTAGCACACGGTGTGGTGGGAGGCAGCTCCCAGGGAACATTTGCCAAACACCTGAAGTCTCTGTACTGCCTTAGAGAGAGGAGTGATGGCAAGACTCAGCAGGAGGAAGAAGTCACGCCTGTGCTTGCCCTGGGGTGGGCACTGATGACGTCATCTCAGTCTGTCCTCAGACAGCTTGGCCATGAGGAAATCCCTAACCTGACAGAGCTGCTCTGATGTGGGAGAGACGCCTGCTCCTCCCCTCACAGCTTCCCAGGGAGCCTCAAGGTCACACCTAGCACTTTCCTTGAGACCACAGGTCAAGTGGTGTGCAAACAGCCTGTGCATACCCAGCACCTGAAGAAATACCATCTGGGGCCTCCCTGGTGGCACAAGGGGTTAAGATGCAACCTATGAAGCTATCTGCAGCCACTCCAGCACGAGCTTCATCCCCAGCCAGGGAGTTACCCACAGGGTGTAGCAGACCTCTCCTGTCTCCCTGTTGCTCCCCTCAGCAATGAATTTCAGTCAATCTGCCTGTTTTGCTCCCCACTCTGTCTCTGGTGAATCTTCTCACTCCCCACATCTCTGGCCTGTACCCCAGTTCTTGTATGCATAAATAAATAAATCTTTTAAAAAAAGAAATACCATCTGAAACAGCTTTGGACATGTCTGTGGCCCCGGCTCTGCTTGTCAAGTAAATATTAACCACACTCGGACCAAGACGAGAAGTTCAAACAGAATAAATGGGCTGACAGTAGGTGATGCCGGCCCCCCTCACCAACCAGGGCCCAGATCCCCAGGCTTATCGACAACTCCCAGGGCCACATCAGAGGCTCCTACCTGTCCCCCTGCCTCTGGGCCCATCTACCTGTTGATGACCCCAAGGGTGAATGGGTGGGTGGGTGGATGGATGGATGGATGGATGGATGGGTGGATGAGTGGGTAGATGGACAGATGGATGGATAGAGAGACACAAGGACACACGGATGGGTGGATGAATGGATGGATGGATGAGTGGGTGGATGAGGGGGTGGATGGATGGACAGGCAGACGGATGGGAGGATGGACAGATGGATAGGTAAGTGAATGGGTGGGAGAGATATCTCCCCCTCCCCGCCAGAGCAGGCTGCTTGGATAGGGTCCCGCAGACTGGCGAGGGAAAGTGGGGGGCAGCAGGAGCCCAGGTCCCTCCTTGGTCGCTCCCGCCTTTTCTGAAGCACAGACCAGAATAGCCCGAATCACTACCCACGCTCAGTTACAGAAATCTCCAGCAAAGAACACTTCACCTGTATTGACTCCATGATCCAGATTTCTGCCCAATCAAAAAAGCTGGCTCCAGCCTAAGGCTGTTCCAGGCCTGGTCTAGTGGTGGATGTGACATTCGGACCCCAAAAAAGGAGCACAACCCCCAGCCTGGGGGCCACCAATGCGCCACACCTTCCCCCGCCCCGGGCTCTGCACCTCCCAGCCTGTTCCCTTCCCAGATTTAGTCCTTGGTCATTGTTTAGCACAGTGGGCTTTAAACGGGGGTGATCTTCCCCCGGGGCAGCTGGCAATGTTTAGGGACAGCTGTGGTTGTGACATCGGCAGGGGAGCCAGTGGTGCTGCTGACCATCCACGCCACAAGGGGTCCCCCATAAAGTGGAATTACCGGATCCACATGGCATTGGTGCCACGGTTGATGGGCCCTGATGTGCCTGGACCGGCAAGTGTCTACGGCAGGAGCTCCTCCTCCCTACACCCTCGCATCCGCTGTTGTCACACCGGTTGTCAGGACATCACCCCCTCCGCCCAGTTCTGAGCCCAGAGTCCTCTGCAGGGTGCCAGGCAGCTGCTGGCTCGTGCAGGTGCGCGGGGGCGGTGGGGGGGGGGCAGGCGGGGGAGGGCTAAGCCCTGCAGCCACGCTCACTCTGCCTTGGCCACTCCAGCCTGCTCCGCCATGGGCCTTTTCTGCAGAGACTGTAGTGTCTATCTCTTCACAGTCCCTGCAGCTCCATGCGAAGGAGGGACATGCTTGTGAAAGAGAAAGAGAGGAGCCAGGGAGAGAAGGGACATGAGGAAAAGTCAAGAGAAGAAAAAGAAATAAAAGAGCATCAGGAAAAGAGAGCAGGGAAGAGAAGTGGACACGAAGTGCCCAGGGAGGGCCTCTGGCGCCCCCGGCTCTCTGCTCGGGGCTGTTTGGACAAGCCCACTGCAGCTCCTGCAGTCGGCTCCACCTTTCCCCAGACCCAAGACCTGGGGGCTTGTCTCTGGATGCTTTGTCATCACAGAGCCCTGGGTTTGCTGCAGGGTTGCCCCTCCACCACCCCACAAGGAAGGGCCTTTCTCAGCCAAGAGGAGAGGAAACCTTTGGGTTGGCTAATCACATGGCCATCCTTTTCCCAGAGGCCACACAGAGTGCCCCCCAAAACTGGCTTTGAGTTCTCCCCAAGTGTCCCCAGCCCTCACACGGGTGTGGACAGAGGTTAAGGCCAGTGGCCCATCCTGGGGGCCGTCACGAAGGGTCACAGAGTGGTAGAGCCGAGACAAGATCCACATCAGCACTTGCTGGGGACAGTCTTGGTGGCCACATCACCCCGGCCCTCGGACACTCCAGGATAGCCCTCGATATTAGGGGAGGACGCCCTGAAAATGGGGTCCTCACACATGGGCATAGGACTTCCCAAAGCGACATGTCTACAAAAGCTCTCCCGTCACCAGAGGACACTCCTCAGGTCACAACCAGCCTTACTGCTGAGAAACCAAAGTGACCAGAAAAAGCCCTCTGCAAAGCACGTGTCCCTGTTGGCACTGAGCATCTGGAACCTGCCCCTCTGCGCCACTGCCAACTCAAAGCCCAGGCCGGCTGGGCCGCCCATCTCAGGTAGGACACGGTCCTGGCCCGGCTGCCTGTGCTCAGCTACACGGTGGCCGCGCAAGCCCTTTTCCTGGTTTTAAAATTTTTTTTTTCTTGAATGTATTCCTATTCTCAGAATCCATCTGTTACGTCTTTTCATCAGTGGCATATCTGGGACCCCATACCATGCAAAACCCACAAAGGAGACTTCTTTGTCCATTGTGAGATGAAGAGATCTCTCCCCCTCCCCGCCAGAACAGGCTGCTTGGATGGGGTCCCGAAGCCTGGCGAGGGAAGGTGGGGGGCAGCAGAAGCCCAGGCCCCTCCTTGGTCACTCCCACCTTTTCTGAAGCACAGAGCAGAATACCCCGAATCACTGCCCACCCCAGCAATCAAGCAGCCGCATGTACACACCACAGAAATTTAAAGGGGTCAGCCTCAGCGGGACCATGTGAAAATTCTGTGTTTGTGGCCTCATGGCCTTTTCTGAGAAAATTCCAGAAAAGAAGAGGTCGGAGCACCACGCTCCTCTCTGCTTTCCCAGGGACAACTGAGCTGAGAGCTCTGAGCCCTGCACGTCTAGGTTGGCGGGCCCAGGCAGACCACGTGGGCAGTGGCTCTGCTCGGCCAGGACAGGCATCTTGCAGACTTCGGCCCCCTGCAGAGAAGGGCCAGTCCCTGCATCCCCAGCCCAATGGCTCCGGGCTTTGCTAATCTTGCTGAACACTTCAGGTTTTAGATGGCATACCGGTGAGGCATTCAAACAGTGCAGTTTGTACACAAAAATTCTGTCTGCTTTGTAAAAGATTATCCTTTTATAAACACTCCGTAGAAAACATAAAAGCAAATAGGGGACACATAGAATGGGAAAGATGTTAGCAGGGAGATTAATACTGAATGGGTCAAAATGAATGGCGCTAACTCAAACGAGGCCCAGATACTTTGGCAGCAGCAAGACATAAATAATGGGAATGACACATCGTTTATTCGGGATAATGAGTTGATCCAGAGTGGAGGCCTAGCACAAGAGATTAAAGATTAAATATCCATCTCCTGATGGACATCAGTGGCCAACTTTAACCTTTTCCTTCCAAAAGCACCATTTCACGTGTAGGGTGACATGGGCTGGCACAGACAAAGGGTCATGCACCCTGACCCACACCCGCACCACATCCTCCTCCCAGAGCAAGCCTCACTCCATTTCAAGATGGGATGTGCAACTTGATCTCTGGGCTCTGCGCCTCTGGATACGGATTTAAAGAAAGATTTTTCCACTCAATATTCTGCATGTGAGAGATCTGGCTTAGGGACATGGCTCACATCTCCACATTCATTCCTTTAACAATCAAGTTTTTCAAAAGGAAAAGCAAAGTGAGATTGGCATGACCCCAGATGGATTCCCCAAGCCAGGGAACGCCAGAGAAGGATCGAACATCCTGCCCGACGCTTCCTCAGGGGTGTGGGCCAGACGGGTACCCACGGCCAGCGTGGTGCCCACCAGAGCCACCACAGTCCATCTGCGGGGAGCCACACTGGGACTCACACCGGGGGCTCCTGGCTCCCAGCCCCCACTCTTCCCACTGCTCCCTGCTGCCCCTTTATTCCCTCAACTTGGAAATAATGCCCAAAACAGCTTGCTGGAAGAGCCAGCACCCCACACGCTAAATTAGAGCCCTGAATTCATGAAAAACTTAGAATTATTGGAAGCTCTGAATAAAGAAGGGTTGGAAAGGAAAAAAGGGGCTGGGAGGAGTTGGAGCAGAGGGAAAGGATGTAGAAGAGGAGGCTGCAAAGGGAACAGACAGTAACAGCAGATGCCCGCCACACCAGCTCCTGGCCCTGCCACCCTGGAGCCGATCTGGAACAACCCAAGAGTGGGTGGCCCTTCCCTCCCAAGGCGCAGAAGAAATCTTGGGGTTTGCCCACTTCTTGGAGCCAAGCAGCAGCCTGCAGTCTACCAGCCAAGGCCAGTCAAATGGGAAAGCAGCGAGGTTGAAACGTGGCGGTATGAAAAAAACAAACCCAGAAACCCAGCGCCCACTGGGCGGAAGCGGAGAGCACAGGTCAACTCCGTGCTCACGTACAGCGTGGCCAGGGTTTGGCTGGTGTCCCAGGTGCCATTGGTTTGGTGGTTTCAGTCTATGTTCCTGGGATGGCTGTCTCCGTGCCAGCCTGGCCTGCAAGCGCTGGCAGGCAGTCCTCCGGGCCAGGCTGAGGGTTGTGGAGGAGGATCCATTTTCACTTTGCAAGGATTTGCATGCCAACACCTTGGCCACCGTTGCTCTTTGGAGAAAAGGGGGAATTGATGCAGGAGAGAGTCTGTGTGCAGACACCTCACCCCAAGTGCCGCAGTGGAGCTGGGCTTTCTGAGGGAGCATGCTGATGCCCATTATATGTCAGAAGTGCAAATGATTAAATTATTCTCTAGGTATGAAGGGCATTAGAGCACCACTACCAGGTCTTCTCAGCAGGAAAGAATGTTTCAGATCTCCCTGAGACTCACAGGCTTCCTCTTTGATGGGATAACCTGGAGAAAAGGCAAGATATTTTCAAGATGTGGACTGCCATTTTGGAAAAGGTAGAGGTTCAGTGGAAAGCTCTAGAAAAAAGCTCGGAAAGAGAGAGCAAAGGGAGAGTCAAGTCCAGTTTTGAGTACTGAGCATGATTAGCACAAAAGACCCAGAAAAGATCATCACCACCACCAGCCTTTTACACCACCACCATCCTCTTATACTACCACCAGCCTCTCAGACAGAGAAAGTGCCCCTAGGGAGCCCGCTCGAAACATTGTGTTTTCATCACGCACTAGGAAATCCCCTGGGGAATATATACCGTGTAATGGTGTAATGATGGACTCAAGATGAGGTCGAAGGCCCTCGAGACCAAGCAGCTCCTCCTTGGCCCCTCTGCCCAGCCTCAGCTGAGAGAGGATCAGCCACGAGGAGTAACAACGAGGCCGTGGCCCAGGGCTGTGGTGATGTGATGCAGGCAGGGAAGGATGAAGCCCTCTAAGCCCTGGTCCCACCCACCCAGGGTTCCCAGCTATACCAGGCCAGTCTTCTAGAATGCCTGCCCCAGGGGTTGCTGGTGCTGCCTTGAGGGTGGGGTCTGCTGGCAGCTGTCATCATGTCTTCTCCTCCCCAGAGACAACTGAAAAGTTTCCCTCAGGTACCTCCCTCCTGGCCCCATGGATCGGACTTGGGAGTTTCTCCCCAACTGGCACTTAGAGGTGTTGCTCTACCAACGAGAGCCCCTGAGGCATTAAGGGGCTCCAGCGATGAGCAAGTGGCCAGCACTTTGCCCTCCGCCATGCTGGCTAGGCCAGTCCATGAGGGTCATAAGAGATCAATGTATTCCCCCAATGTGTTCTTTGAAGAAAAAAAAAATCAACCTTTTCATAGAAGAGTGGGTACCAGAAGAAGAGGTGAAACATCTTTCACAGCAGGAGCCAGATGTGAATTTGGGAGCCGGACCCAGATCTGCTCCCTCAGCGCTGTGTCTTCTCGGCTGTCAGCTTGTGGGGGCCACTCAGTGCCCTTGGCTCATGCGTGAGGTCTACACGGTCCCCATAAGCTCAACTCGCTCAGGCATCATACCCAGGACTCTGAGCAGCTTGATAGGGAAGGAGCAGCCAGACCTGAGTGTGGCAGGGACAAGAACATGTGGCAGGAAATGGCAAAACGGTGTCATCAGACCCCCCCCAACCCCCACTCTCCACCACCCCAGGCAGCTCATTCACAGTGAAGCAGCCACAGTGACCCAAGAAACCTGTGAAAACCTACTGATTTCAGGGTTCCAGGGCTCCAGACATTGATTAAGCCAGAAAGTAGAGTGGAAAGCCGTACCTTCAAGCACAAAGCTAAACTGATCAAGCAAGGAGAGAAAAGACGCAGGAGACATCCCCAGAAGAGCATCTCTGCTGGGTTCTTTGGTAGCAAAGAGCAAGCTCAGCCAGTCAAGCCAAGAAAAACACAATGTTTTAACCAAAGTCTTTTGCTTTGGTCTGGTTTTACTACTCAAATTTGACCTCAGGAAACATGCTGGCTTTGGATTCATAACTGTAAACATTTTTACCAGAGTGACACCCACATTAGCAAATTCTCATTGAGAAATCATTTTCCAGTGCTAACTCCACTGGTTCTAGGTATCTCTGCTTTTTAACGCTTTTTCTAAGACATAAGTAAGCAGAGTTTTCTTTGTCTTTATCCTATCTGGAGTTGTCGGAGTCTCTGAGTTGATGTCTTTCATCATTCTATCTTCAAATACTGCTGCTTCCTCACTCTCCTACCCTGTGGGACTCTAATTACATATGTCAGAACCTTTTCCTGTCTTTAACATTTTTCCATCTGGCCAGTTCTTTTGATTTTCTTTTTCCTTCTGTGATTCAGTTTAGCTATTTTCTTTGGGCCTCACATCCATGGGCTGTTCAGACCCTGGTTTCTGCTGCCTCCAGCATGCTCAGTCTCGTCCAGTGATTCCTAATATCCAATATGATATCTCTAGGCTATGGAATAGCTGATCGATTCCTCTATAGAGACTCAAGTTCTCAGTTGAGCTTCCCTGTTTGTCTCTTTTGTATCTTTTCTTCCATTTTCCTTTTTCATATTTATACTATTTATTCTAAAGCCTTTGAACTAACTTCAACACCTGTATCAGCTATGGGTTTGCTTCTATTGCCTGCTTTTTCTCTTGACTGTGATTCCTGTCTTTTTGTTTATTCACAGGCCTCCTAACATATTCCTGTAGAGTGGGCATCATAAGTAAAGAGTTTTAGGGGCTGAAGTCTCTGTTAATTCCCCCACGTGGCTTGTGTTTTCCTCTGAAAGTCAGATGGAGAGTAGCTCTGATCCCCTTGGTCCGATCAGGACTGGAGGTAACTTGGGGCTCTATCACAGCTCCAGTTAGAAACAGTGCACCTCTGTTTTCAAATATCTCATAGGTGGTGGATGTTTGCTGTAGGTGTTTCCATCTAGAGGACTTCCCAAGCACTCTGAGATAGTGAGACACTTCACCCTGCCTTTCCCACTCAGCCTCTCGAGCACCCAACAAGCATCCCTTGGCTAAGATGCCTGGCATTCTAGATCCCAGCTGTCACCCCCTGCAAGTTTTCCTTTCTCCAGGAGAATCCCTCTGTCTAGATCAAGTCTGACTAAACTCAGTCTATAGATACTCTTGCAATTGTCCCCAGGAAAGAAAATGGTTAATGATCTCAGGCCCAGGAAGATGTCTCTTTGGAAGTTTAAGTTATCTGATATGCTTTGCTTCCCTGCTCTCTGATGTCTTTAAATACATAATTTTAATAATTTATCCCATTTTTTTCTATTCTACCTGCCGTGACAGATGGCTCAAGAAGCAGACGTTCCCGTCAGTCCACATTAACTCCCAAGTAAGTTTCTTTACAGACTAAGCAAGATTTTTCTAATGCTTCCCTGTATTTTTCCATTTCATTCTTATTTTACTGACATGATTTTTATCTTTTTCCATTTTTTGCATGTAAATTTACAACCAAGATTTGATTTATTGATCAGTGTTTTTGACCATATGAAATGACATCCCTCGTAGCATCTGCCATTGTGAGTTATCACCTGGCTTCTACCAGGTCTACTTTTAACCTGCAGCTCTGTACCAAGTCAGAAGAGTCTGTTCTTAAGTCAGGTTTTAGGCTTTCATCTATATTCCCAAGTACAGTTTTAGGTACTGCAATTCTTGCTTCGTTTTGATTACTTTTGCCAGGAATATTCAGGATAAATTATGCATGATGTTATGTCCTTTAGTTTTATTTAATCATAAAATTGTGTGCAAGTCTCAGATATCCTGGAATTTGTCAGTGTCTTGTTATCTGATGGATTTTGCTTCCCAGCCCTTCAATGTCTGTATTTTCATTTCTAACCACTGTCTTCCTCAAGTCTGTAATCTATATGGCAACGGTGGGTGCTGGCAGAGCAGAGACCAAGTGACCACGTGGAAGTGAAGACTGCAAGAGGCAAGCCCAGCAGCCTGCATCATGAGTGGGACACAGGCCCTGGGCGTGGGGCTGATGCCATCTCCACCTGCTCTATCACTGCCGGGTCACTCTGCCTCCTCTGCCTGTAAGAGCTACCAACATGATTCTTTCTACTCCCCAGAGTCTACTGTGGCCATCCTGGCCCCTCTCTGGAGGGATCATGATCTTTCAGTCTGGGCTCAACTTCCCAAGGCAAAGAACGGGGATACCCCATTGCAGTTCAGGAGATCCTGTTCAGGACTTGCTCTAACCCAGTTATTTCTCAAAGTGTGATGTGGGTATCACCTCTCCACATGCCACAGCCCCCTATCTTTCCTCTGAGCTCCACTTCCCTCACCCATAAGGGGAACCAGGCCAGGGAGTGCCGGGCCCCTAGCCCTTTCCACTCACTGCCCAGGAACACATCCGGGGACTGAGGGAGCTTCGCTGGTAGATAAGGCGGCGTTCATGCCCCGGGTCATCGCCTGCCCGCTGGACCTGAGCAAGTCCCTAAAATCTCTGAGCCGCGGTTTCCTTGTTTGTAAAACGAGTCCCGTCTACCTTATGGGGAGACACGACCTGAGCGCAGCATGGATGCATCACGAAGTTTGGGTCAAGAGCAGAGCAGGCGCGCAGCCAGGGCGCACAGCGGCCATGTGTGCAGGACGCCCCCGGGTCTTCCTCCCCAGTGAATCCCGGAGTCAGGAGCACCTGGCCACTCCGCCGCGTGTCCCCAGACTCCATCAAACGGCCGTGCAGACGCGTCCACCAGGACGCGCAGAGCCTAGCGCAGGAAAAGTGCCCACAGATCTTAGCGCCTTTTCTCCTAAGGGCAAGTCTGTGGGGCCACCTGGACTTCCAGGGAGGATTGCGGTCATCTGCAGCCACATCCAGTGAAACGCCACGAACTGGGAAACGGAGGGATTTGCCAGCAAGAGACACTGTTATTTTTCCCTCCCTGCCAAGCCTGGTTTTCCCAGTGATGCTGCATTTCTTTGGATAACTCAGCCACCACTCAATCCAGATATAGTCTTCAAGCAGTCAACATGTTTACACTCAAAATGCTCACTTCCACTTCAAGTTTCCAATCCCCTGCTGCTACTTTCTGCAAACTTAATTAATTAGTTGCAGCTAACATTTGTTCAACCTCATGCAGGCAGCAATGGGAGACGGGAGGACTGGGCGCTCAGAAATTAAAAACATTTCAAAATATTGTCTTCTCCCAAGAAAACATTTCATTTTTTTTTTAAATTAACACTCCATTTGGATAACTTAAAGGTTTCAAGAGAAAACAAACAAGGCATGTCCAATGGATGCCGACTCCTTTGCTGCCACGGCTATGCTATCATGTGTATCCCCCCCAGCTCCTCACCCCAAGATGGGTCTTGCTCCTGCCCACTTCCTCTGCCCCTGAGGGGAGATAGCCCATGCCACCCCGGTGGGAAGAGGCCCAGCTCACACCCAACCCTGCAGTACATTCAGATGTGCCTGAGCCCAAAGCCAGAACATCCTCTTAGGAAGTTAAAAGCGCAAGAGCTGTAGCAAAGGCCGTGATGACAGCAAGGGGTACAGTGCATTATTGCTTTTCTTGCTCATTCAGTTATGTCACCACCTAGTAGAATTATACCAGGTGAGACTAACAGGAAGAGGGGCTCAAAAATAACCCTAAAGGGCCTCCCCAGTGGCGCAGCAGTTGAGCGCTGGGTTGCGAAGCTGCCCGCAGCCTCTGTGGCGCCGGTTCGATCCCCGGCTGCTCCCCGGCCACCGGAGGAGGGTCCCACATGGCGTGCAGACCTCTCCTGCCGCCCGGTCCTTCTGCCTGTTCTGCTCCCCGCTCTGGCTCTGGTGAATTCTCTCACCCTCCCGCACTTCTGACTGTACCCAGTGCATGTATAAACAAAACAAACCAACAAACAAATAAATAAATAAAAACATGCCTTTATAAAAAAAAAAAAAATAAAAATAACCCTAAAAATGCTGCCTTCTCTCCACAGACGAACCCTTGGGGTTCAAGCCAGGCCATTCTGGCTGGTCGGCTTAGTGACAACCATGGTTGAGTATTTGCGTTCTATGGCCAATGGATGAGACGGGAACCCAACCACTGCTCCTCCACAACCAGCCGCAATTTGTGTGTGTGTGTTTCCTTAGGTCAAAGCATAAGTGCTGTCCACCCCGCCCCTGGCACGGGACAGGGGAGCCACACTACGGCCAACACAAAGGTACATTGCTATTGTTGGGGATACAAAGTCGGAAGAGCTTTGAACCATGGGAAAGGCCTGGTGCCTCTTATAGCTCCTGCATAACTGCTGGACAAGGAGCAGCGTCAGCCGGGGCCCCATGGCACTTGGGAGTGCTCCTGGAGACTCTGGCCACCAGGGCGTTGGGGCATCACTGGTTTCTTGCATGTCTACTTCAGTGTCTTTTCATCTTTTCATATGTGCTGATAATAACTCTAAGATCCTAATGTTTCACCAACACAGTTTAAGGATCATGGGTTAACTCATGGAAGTGGAAGGGAGCAGAAGGGGAAACTGAGGAAACCTGGATCCCTGTTTGCAGACTTCTATGACTTTCAGGGCTTTCGAGAATGCTTTCGCAATTCCTGTCAACACACATTCACTATGGGCACAAGAAATGAATCAAAACTAACAACAGAAAAAAATGTGCTTTCATTTAGCACAAATAATGCCAGTAGTCATCTCACCAACATATCTGCACTTGTACTAAGTATAGATACATATAGATGTAGATATCTACAAGAACCATGACAACCAGCATCATATTGAAAATATCAGATCATTTTTGCCTCTGTATTCAGTTTTGCTCAGTTTTGCCACTGGCTGGCTTGCGTGTGTGTCCGCGTGTGTAAGTGGCACGTGCAAGTAGAGCTAGAGCCATAGTAATCACCCTCTTGTCCACATGTGGCGTGATACATGTCCATGCAAGTTATGTTCAAATAGAGGTGAAGCTATGGGGCCTCCATAATTTCTGTCTCTCCACATGTATGTGCATCTGAATGAGAATATGTGTGTGCATGCATGCCTCATGTGAGCATATGCACGCATCTCTCACGTGTGTGCACGTGTGTGTATACTGTGCGCACTTCTAAGGCAGAGACAGAGTTCGGGCGATTGGTTGCTTCCCAGTTGTCAAAAGCCCATTTCTACACTAAATGGACTGAGACTATGCTAAGGGTACGATACATCCAATTAAAACAAGGACCCTTTTTGCAGCATATCTTGCCAGTAACCTGGGTCTGTGTCTAACTGCTTAAGTGGGATCAGATGAGCTTCCAGGAGCACGGGGAGCGGGCCAGCTGTGCCCCTCACCTTTCTATCTGTGTCCGGACAGGGGCGCTGTTGGAGGATCTGAAACAACTGCCTTTGCTACGGATGGTCAGGGGGAGGGGGAGCCTCTCTGCTCTTGGCAGAGCTGCCAGATCAGCTTTGGATTCCTACCTCTGTCCTTCTTGTGTGAGAGGGAAACCAGAGTCCTCACATTTTTTTTTCCCCGTAAAATTCCCACCACCAGTTGCCTGGTGCACCATCACCACAGTCCCCTGTGTTCTTCCTTCCCCTGTTTTGTTCCCTCTCCCTCCCCCTCCCCTGCAGAATGTCTCTGATTTATAGTTGCTTATTAATTTTGGGTTTTTTTAATTTATTATAATTATTTTTTTCCTGATCCCTTATTTGGTTCCCCTATATTCCTCCCAAGGAACACAAAAACATTAACCCAAAAGGATATCTGCACCCCTATGTTTACTGCAGCTATGGAAACCACCCAATGCCCAAAAGTAGATGATTGGATCAAGAAGATGTGCTCTATATACACAATGGAATATTACTCAGCAATCAAAAAAGATACATTCCATCTGCAGCAACGTGGATAGAGCTGGAAGGGATGATGCTCAGTGAAATAAGTCAGAAGGAAAAAAGAAAATATCAGATGGTTTCACGTATAGGAGTGCTCACTTCTTTAAGGTGCTATTGAGGAGCTTCTGTTCTGAAGAGGCAAATGTCATTCCTAACTGGTACAGGGCAGTTGTCGGCCTTTCCCCTCCAAGCAGTTACAGTCTCACTGACAAAAGCAGATAGGCCTCTGCCTGAGCTGACTAAACAACATAGACTTGTGTGCGAGCGAGCACTTTACAAGACAGGCCAGGCTGTGGCTGCTCCAGCGGATCAGGGGAGAGAAAGATGAGTGTGAGGTGGAGTTTTTGGAAATAGCCACATGGAAGGTACCAGAGCTGGCCCCATGCATGGGGAGACGCTAATGATCAGCCGAGAAGTTTCCAGGCAAGCAGAGAATTCAGACAGAGACAAAAAAAGAAGCTTAGTTTGAGGTCTCATCAGACCAGGAGAGCAGCTGAAAATGAAGTACAATAAGTGGGATGGAGCTAGGACTCAGCAGCCTTCAAAAATATGGAGGTTACCAGGAGCGAAGGGGCAGGGTTGGGAGGAAGCTGGGGACATGCTGGGTGTGCCAGAGGGAAGGACGCTAGAGCTGGGGAGGTTGAGGCGCCTAAAGCTCGCACATACCCGAGGTGTGAAGCTGCTTCCCAAAATGATGTTGTTTGATAAATAATGCTAAGTCAATAAAATTTCATCTTTTTAAATAAAATTTTACATGAAAACAAAAACTGGAATTCCTGCTCCCCCCTCCATCCCCACCGAAAAAAGAAATCTCATTACCCAGTCCCACTTCATATTCCAGAAACTAAATTCTTCCTTAGAGCTAACGAGGCCTGTCCTGTTACTGCGCCAGGCCCAGTTACCTACTCCCACCCCATAGGCACCTGCAGTGGGTGCTTCCCCGCTGGGGCCTCTCACAGGTCCTGCCTCACCACATACACTCATTCCTGGCCCCACCCACTTAAAGTGCCCACTGATTTCCTTTCTGGATGTCTAAATAACAAAAATATTCATCTTAAGGGCCAGTGAACTAACCTCTTCTTCAAACGTCATTTCAGTCAACACGACCTCCCCTTGCCTGACTCTGGCACCATTTGCAGTTCCATCACACAAGTGTCCCTTCCCAGTGGCTCAAGTTTGCCAGACAGGCCAACTGTAAGGAGTGCAGGCCCTGTGGACAGTCAAATCATTTACCATCAAATCTGGGGGTTCGGGGGCCTTTACTTTCCCTGGTGGAAATCTTGGCTCTCAGCCAGGGCACAGACATCTGACAAACAGCCATTATTTAGCAATCAAAAAGATAAACTCATGCTACTCGCAGCAACATGGATGGAGCTGGAGGGGATGATGCTGACAATGAAATAAGTCAGAAGGAAAAAGAAAAATATCAGATGGTTTCACTTATAGGAGGAATATAGGGTAACCAAATAAGACATCAGGGGAAAAATAATAACAATAAAAAACAAAACAAAATTAACAGACAACTATAAATCAGAGACATCCTGAAGGGGAAGGGAGGGAGAGGGATCAAAACGAGGGAGGGAAGAGCATAGGGGACTGTGGCGATGGTCACGGGGGGGGGGGGGGGGGGGGGGGGCCGCTGGTGGTGGGAATTCTATGGGGACTACACCTGAGGAAAAAAAGCAAGCACTGTACAAAAATGAACAATGATGTAAAATGTATAGAAATAAATAAATTACCTACATGAAAAAAAAGAAAAAACAAAAAAATAATTTATGAAACTTTTCTGGCCAATAACACTCAATAGATATTTACCAATCATTTGATGAGAATTCTGATTAAGGGTTATAAGCGATGACTTTGTGAACTCTATGTAGTAAACTTCAGGGAGACGAGTACTCTTGCTTTGCATGCCCACACTCATTGACTCTGCCCAGAGAGCTTTAGCTACTCTAAGCCAATACAGATTAAATGAAGTGTAGAAACTAAAAGTAGTTCGTCATTGGGGTATAATGGCCATTGATTAAAGGTTAATCCCAGTTTGGTTAATTCCAGTTGGAAAAATGTATCTTGAATTGCTTGAAAATAAGCTAGGCCATTGTTCAAAAGGCAGTAATTAGGGCCTCCCTAGTGGTGCAGGCAGTTGAGTGCAGCGCTGTGAAGCTGTTCGCAGCCTCTGCAGTGTGGATTCCATCCCAGCTGGCCATTGGGACCTCTCCTATCTCGCTGGCTGCTCCCCTCAACAGTGTATTTCAGTCAGTCTGCCTGTTATGTTTCCTGCTGTGTCTCTGGTGAATCCTCTCACCCTCCCGCACATCTGGCCTGTGCCCTGGTTCTTGTATGTATGAATAAATAAATCTTTTTTTAAAAAGTCAGTAATTATTTATAGCTGAAAACTTAGAGGTATAGAACTGAATCAGTTATGCCCATCAAAATTCCTAATGAATTGTGAAAGCAGATATCATCCTTTCTCAATTATCTAATTCACTTGAAATTACTGAAGTTTTCCATTTTGAGTCAAAGGAAATGATTCCAGGCCTCCCTGGTGGCACAGGGGTTAAGTCTCAGTGTTATCAAGCCATCACCAGCCACTGCAGCACGAGTTTGATCCCCGGCCAAGGAGCCCACCCACATGGCACAGCAGACCTCTACTATTTCCCCATTGCTCCCCTCAGCAGTGTACTTCAATGGATCCACCTGTTCTGCTCTCCACCCCACCTCTGGCCTACACCCCTCTTCTTATATGCAAAATAAATAAAAAATAAATGGAAATGATACCACTAGTAGGCACAAAGATGAATCTGGGCAAGGAGAGTCGTATCCTTAAAGAAGCAACTCATAATCTTCTTACAAATAACTGATACCTTTGCAAATGTCTCCAAATCTGGAAATCTAAGCATTTAGTCCCAACTCTCCTTGAAAATGTATTGTTCCTAAGTCAACTACATGGCTTTGTTTTCACAGTCACCTGATACATCAGAAAAAAACTCTAGATAATGTGTTTTTAAACTTTTCCTTTTATCTTGACATCACTAAATGATGGGGAGTATTTACCATTAACTTCTTTGATGACAATATCCTTTTCTCTGACAAGTGGCTTTGAAGTCTCCTGCCACCTATGACGGCTGTTTGGATACTTCCCCAGCAAGGGTGGGCAGGGCGCCAACACAAGCCAGCAGGTGCCAATATTACACCTGACAAATTAGCCACACGACTGGAAAAGGGTGGGTCCATCCTCCTGGTGGAGCTTCATTTCCTCTCATGTTCCCGTGAACAGGAAGTCATTGGAATGGGGAAAAAAGCTTAGAGACTCATCTGAGCAAAGATCTGAACTTATTAACTCCTTGTGAACAAAAAACTTGGAAGCAAGTTCAAACTTATCGCGAGATTTCATTTACATTGACCTGTTCAGTCCCCCCAGGTGACGAGGGTCACAAGGGGTGGTGAGTGACCCAGGGACATCCTATGGGACAATGACAACTGACAGAAGAGGCAGACCTCATCCTGGTACAGATCTTAAGAACCTGAAGATGGAAGGGAGCCCCTTAAGATCCAACCACAGGCAGGGGTGGGGGTCAGAACACTATGTGGTTGACTCAACAAGACCAACTTGAAGAATTTAATCCAGTAACTCACTCCTGAAGATCAGCTATTCCATGTGATGTGTGTTAAATAAAGCATAACAAAAGGCATGTTTTCCAGCTGAAATGTAATTCAAAGAACAGGGATGTCTACTTAAGACTTTTAATGCCACCCCAAGAGATAGTTACTATGCAAGATGTCAAGTATTTGTAATGCCCAAATAATTATTCAAAAGTTATAGCTATGCTTTTTAAAGTATTACCAAAAATGACATAATATCAAATACAATGTTCTACTACTTGCCTTTTCGCCCACGGATGCCTGCCTTGACAGTCTATTCGCTCATTTTAACTTAATTCTCTGCCAGTCTGATAGGTAGAAAGTGGCAACTCGTGTTCTTTTATTGCACATTTCTCTTACCACTAATGAGGTTGAACATATTTTTTGAATATTTCCTAGCCATTTGCAAACATTTCCCTTCAGAGCTGCTTTTTTTTTTTATAGCTTTTCTCCATTTTTAAGTGAGTGATTTATGTTTTTCTCATTAACTTGTGGGGGCTTTGAATAATGGATAGTAATCCCTTTTTCTATAATGTATAATTCAAATATTTTGTCCCAATCTGTCATTTCTCTTTTAAGTTTGTTTATGACTTTTTTTTTTTTACTAAGTCAGGCTTTCCTTAGTCAACTCTGGACTCCCCATCTTGTTTACAAAGACCTTCTCACCCAAGATTATTTTTAAAAGTTAAGGTTCATTCATTTTTCCTTCCAATACTTGCATAGATTTGGTTTTTATGTTTAGCGCTTCATCCCATCTGGAATTTGCTTTTGTGTATGGTGGGAGTCCAGATGGAGAGCCAGTTGTCCCAGTTCCATTTACTGAACAATCTACTCTTAGTCACTGCTTTAAAATGTCTCCTATTATCTGTTAACTCCCTCTGTATTCTTAGGGTGCACACACTGCTGGCTTTTTGTCGGTTGAGTTTTTGATCACCATGCTCAAGTGTTGACTGAATCGCTGCTAGTGTTTATTGCTTGTTTTGATAACTACTAGGTTAAGGCCCCACTCATTTTAATTTTTTGTTTTCTGTGGCTATTGTCATTATTCCTTCAGTTTCCTTTAGAATAGGCTGCCCAATTTCCATTAAAAATAAAGATTGTGTTTTAATTTCTGGAAAACCTGAGTGAAATCTTGCATCTTAAAAGCCTCTGGTTTAAAGCTCCATTAAAGTTTTATCAGATAAAATATCTCCAATCCTTACAAATTGGGACCAGCATAAAGAAAGGGGGGGTGTCATCACTCTTGTCATTTCATGTCAAGGCTTTCGAGGGATCAATGGAGACCGTTCCTTGGGATTGGCTGCTCAATCTGGCCACAGCAGCTGCTCAGTACAAGGAAGCTCCAGTGGATGCCAAGGTCACACAGGCATGCATGACCCCTGACCTTGAAACTACAACCTGCATAAGACGGACATCCATCAATATAAAAGGCACACTGGAATATACAAGGTAGGAATTCATAGAAGGCAGTTCTACTGAGACCCAGATGAGATAGTGCAGATGATAAGGATAGGTTGGAGATTCACAGAGGAAGAGTTTGGAGGCTCACTTCCACACCTGCCTCCCACTCCATCCCCCACTTTCTTTGTTTTTTTTTAATTTTGCATATTTTTTACATCATTTTTTCATTTTTGTACAATGTGTGCATTTTCATCTTGGTTATAGTCCCTGTACAATTCCCACCACTCTTGTTTTGATCCTACTCCCTACTCCTCCACCGCCCCCTGCCCCCAAAGTGTGTCTCTAGTTTATAGTTGCTTGTTGATTTTGATTTTTACTTATCATAATTTGTCTTTTTTCTGATCCCTTATAAAGGACCCAGAAACATTGATTCAAAAGGGCACCTGCACCCCTATGTTTATCGCAGCACTATTTACAATAGGTAAGCTATGGAAACAACCCAAATACCACCCCCCAATTTTATAGCATTGAACACCCTCCTATTCCCACCCCAGCTTGTCCAATGCTCACTTTGTCACTCCTTTACACATTTATTCATAGACCATTTCAGAATGATCTTGAAATCTCTATCCATGGAGCACAAGAGTCCCTTTAAAAAAAGCAATACCCACAAACTACTTTCCCCAAATGAGTTAAAAATGAAAGGTTGCATTCAAACAACTCTATTACAGAGATTTCTTTTCATCGTAGGACATCAAAAACCAGATATTAATGATATTTCACTTTCCAACCAGTGGTTTTGACATTAGAACACAGAGCCTATGTCTAGGTAATAAAATGGGAGGAATTTTTTTTTTGCCCCTGTAGGCAATTCATCCTCTTGTCATATTTGAAAGCCCTCAGGTAACAAATCCTACAGTCCCCAGGACTCTTCACACCTGTGGAGAAGAGATTTCTGAAACTCCACATCAAATCCACTTTTGATTTTCCCTTGAGTTTGTCTCTGTCAATGTTAGGCAGGTAACACGTTTCAGCTTTTAAGCCATGAAGTGATCTTTTTTTAGAAAAAAAAATTGCATTCACAGCTTTAATCTTATATTTCCATGCGTATTGAGTTAAATGTTGTAAAACTATCAATTCTGTCAAAACCTAGCAAAAAGAAAACAAGATACCATGCAATCTTAATGTCCAAACTGACTAGTGATTATCAGAAATTAAATGTGCAGGAATTCCAAATCTTTTTTGATCTGAGATGTCTAGATAACTTTTGTTTTTCCATAATTGTATGAGGTTTCTACATAGTATTTAAGAATCAATTATATTGCAATTGATGTAATTAACTCTAATAATCCATTAAAAGTCAGTAGGAGGGCTATTCAAGTCAACAGAAAAGAAGGAGTATATTATGAAGGTGTTATTAACCTATACAGAATTTTACCAGACATTTTCTTTTCTTCCATAATAAATACACAGCAGTTAGGAAGGCTGTCATTATAATTTAATGTGAACAATAGCCCATTGCATCTTTTCCTGGGCACCCCTTAACTAATTCCATGGACCGTGCACAAGTAAAATGAAACCTTTTCTAATCAGGGTACGGTTATATCAATCATCTGTGCCTCCATGGTTACAGAGGGGTCTGTTCCCCACGAGATGCAAGAGAATGGGTGCTGGAGAAGTTTCAGGCCCACCTTCCCTTTCAGTTGACAAAACTCAGTTTCTGATGGCCATCTGCACGTGGTGATCAGAGAGCACGCAGCCATCCAGAATGTTCTCTGGCAGCCATGACCCTGCCGAAACTTAGAACTGCGGGACTTGAGACCACACTCCTTCTCAGCCTTATTGCGTGGCTCTGGCTGGGAACCTTACAGACAGTGAAAACAGCCAGGTTCGCCAGGCTGGCCAGCTTGATCCCGGAGCACTGGGTCCCCACACATGTTCTGGGGTGGTTTGCTCTCCATCCTGAGTAAAATGAAGTTAGGACAGTGTCACCTCCTGAAAGGGCTCCCACCAGCTCCCCCTGCTGCTTTCCCAGCCTGGTGATGAACAAAACGAGGCACCACACAGAGCGGGACAGAACATGGGGGCCAGAGCAAGGAGCCTGGATCCCAAGCAAAGGTCAGCCTCTCCTCCCACTCCGCGAGGTGGGGGTGCAAGCAGAGCCCACCTGGAGGGCCACTGCTTAATGAAGCCCCACATGAGAACTAGACTAGCGATACCCGGAGCTGAGATGTGCCTATGCCCACAGTGTGGCCCAGTCGCCCAGAAATCGCAGAGCTAAGGGCGAAGAGAGGGAGCGCAGCCGCAAGCCCAGGTGTCCCAGCTAGGGACTTCGCTCACAGCACACGAATCTGTTTCCCTGGTGACTCTGGCTCAAGGCTGGGAGACCCTGAGATAAGGGTTGGTTGAAAATGGGTTCCTGTTCATTCAACAGATATTTGAAGCACTAGGAAGCCTCAGAGGATACAAATAATTACAAGATAGAGCTCCAAGTTGAGCAACTTCAGCTCTCCTTGTAAAGGGAAGACAGACACCTAGGGACAGATAAAATAGACAGCTCTTTGTGTCAAAGAGAAAGCTCAGCCCATCCGTGACACCTCTGCTGGCTTCTCCCTGGAGTCCCACAGACAAAACCCATATCCCCAGAAGGAACTCCTGCCACCCTCTCGGTGCTCAGGGACACCCAGCCTCTGCGGGCAAACTCTCCGCAAGCAAACTCTCTGCAGGCAAACCTGGCTCCTCGGCCCACTCACGGCATCCAAGCCAGGAGCTAAGGAACCTGTGTGGGTCTCATCCCAGGCCTCAGCTCCACTCTCTCACTCAAGGGATCATCTCAGAGGTGGAATAAAGATGCCCTTTCATTCTGGAGGGCTCCTGTTTCATGTAGCTCAGGCAAAGACTGAGCAAACCCACCAGCCGCACAGGCGGCCACAGGGACTAGAATCTGAGACTCCCTTCCACAGGCCTCCCTTTGAAGCTCCTCCCTCAAGCCGGTCCCGCAGCGCAGGTTTGGACACAGCAAAGTGGTTGCTTCAAAGTCACAGGGACTTTCTATGTGCCTGGGAGGGAGAGGGGGAATGTCACCTTGCTTTTTTCTGAAACTCCCACGGTTACTTTGTCCAGGGCCCAGAGCACAGAAAAAAGAGGTCGGTCCAGGAGGCTGCAGCCGCGGCTGTAGCTTGCCCGGTCCTGGCCAGCTAGGGAGCCAGCGCTCTCTCTGACCACGTCCTTTTCCGAAGAGAATGCAGGAGCCTGCCATCTACACTTGCCACTTCATGGGGCTAACAAGAGGCTGCCGAAACATAGCTCTGAAAACTCAGAGGTCCGGAGGGGCCCAGTGGGCTGGGGTGGAGGATGAGGGTGACTGAGGTGGGTGTGGGCTGGGGACAGCCACCTGAGTGTAGACCTGTCCTCCTGAATTATACCCAATGTCACCTCAGTGAAAAAATACAACCATAAAAATTTAGACAGTGTTACCAAAATGGAAGAAATTCATATTTAAGCCTCCATGTGCAACTTCCAGCCTCTGAGTTATCCAATCTGATGGCAGACATGGTCTCCAGCCCACCAACGTTCTCTCTGCTGCCTGGTGTGGAGAGCACCAGCTGGTCCCTGGTGAGGTAGCCACCAGGGCGGTCCTTGCAAGTGAAGGCCTTCGAGGCCCTGTCGCCTGCTCTCTGCCCCGTTCCCCCCAAGCCGGGCCCCACCTCACCCCACACACACACGGAGAACCTCAAACATTTGACTCCAGGGTACTCACGTGACACCTTTGTTCAGCGCCCATTTCACTTGAGAGGGGAAAATAATACCTCAACCAGGAAATAAATCTTGGACTGCTGTTCCGTCCTCACCTCACGTGGCGCTGGAATATGGCTCTAAAGAACATTCTTGTGGCCTTTCCAGTTCTTTTCCTCTAGGTCTGCAAACAGGAGTAGCCCGTCCAAGGGGAAACTACTCCCCAGCAGAGCCGCGCTTCAAAGGGGACTTCTTCGGGCAGGAAAAGGGAACGTCTGATACTGTAGCTGAATAAACAGACTCATCAAGCCCAGTGCCAGATTGGAAAACCAGGCGGGCACTGGAGCCCGCAGCAGCCAGAGGCAGCTCGCGTGTGCTTGGCCTGCTCCTCTGACTTCTCTTGTTCTCTTCCTCGCCTCATCTTCTGCCCTGGTGCTCCTGGGTGGGTAGTTCGCTCTTTGACCGGCACGGATGGCCTCCTCCAGGGTCCACCTTGCACCAGACAGTAGGCCTCTGTCTCCACCCAGGCATTCACCTTGTCCCTCGACACTCACTAAGTCCCCGGTCACCACCTTCCTCAGAAAGCAGCTAGAGTGACAGCAGAACAGATGGTTCCCGTGTTTTAAGCCCTGGTGGGTGGCTGAGAGAACCCTAGGACCAGCCAGGAGGGCCTCCATAGGTTGCTACAGGACGGAGAGGCACACAGGCGTATAGACTAGAAAGTTAATTGTCAACCCTGGACTTTGAAAGAGTCCAGCATCAACCCACCCAACTCAGGGTCTTATAGTCTATGGTAGAAATATTTCCAATATCCAGGCTAAGTTGAGACTACAATTTATTTTCCACTTTAAGAGCTGGTCAGAGTGAAATTCCAAGCCACAGGTCACAGCAGGCTTAGGCTTAGCATTGAAATCACTCTTTTCCATCCTGGAAAATTCAGTCAATGTTATGGTCACTGGGATAATCTGGGCACAAAGCAGGTGGGGTGAGTGCCTGCCCAGCCACAACTCCCTGGTGCAGGCACAGTTCCCTCTGGGTTCCCCTCAGCACATTGTCAATCCTCACAGGGTTTTACCCACTGGCTTCAGTTTTAATGTCTAAACCCCTCCCCAAATGTTCTTTGTAAAATAATTCTTGGATGAGAAACATACTTGGGAAAATTTCATAAAACTCCCCAGCACCTAACTGAGAAGTCAATGCTTTTGTTCACCTGGCTCCTCATGATCATACTTGGTGACTGTCCTACTGAAAATACGTCTCTAACTGGCCTTATCAACGTCAAGTTCAACAGAAATGACAATAACAAAGACACAAAGTAGACAGAATAATCATGGAACTACCAGGCCAGAAAGGGTCTCTGAGATGGGAGTTTTGCTCATTTATTTTCAAGTAAGAATTTCTTGACCTCAGCCACTCAGCCACCTCCCACTTCCCCATCTACCTTCATGTATAAGAATTTATTTTCTAAAAGACTGGTAGAACCTCCACACAGTTAAGTTTCTCCATCCTGAGTATTTGTCAGCAATTCATTACAAATGGAGGTGTCATAAGCACAATCCAATGCTGATGTCATCTATCACCACCACTGCCAAGAGTCCACACTGGCCACGACTTGGAACACTTACTAGAGTATTGGCCAAGAGCAAATGATTGTGTCTACTTTGGGGAAAGAGAAAAAAATTCTTATTCAGGCACTCAGATGTGGCATGACAAGCTCTACTTGAATATTTAGAAACAAGTCATCAACCGAGAAAGTTTAGTATATGTGATGGCATCACCATCAAACACCTACCAAACGGAGAAGGATAAAAGTTAGTGGCTGTTTGTAAGCAGTGGGAGTCTGAAGGCACCTCCCTTCTCTGGACCATGGATTAGCTTCTCCATTACACAATCGTGAGGCAAACAGCCCTCAGACACGCTGGGGGGACAAGGTGGGAGCCTCTGGTTCCACTTACCTTTGCCCGGGCTCTATTTGTTCTGCAGATAATACACTTTGGACTTCTTTAGCCAGCCAGTCATCTTGCACAAACAGAAAACTCCCTCAAACTTTCTGTTCCCGTGGGACCCTTGAGAAAACAAAATGAAAAAAAAAAAAAAAGGCACGATTAAAATCTACTTTCTTGGGTCAACATGCTAAGATTAATCAATTTCTCAACATCTTAAAAGGGACTGTTCCTGGTGTCAGGGAGAGAATCGGTAGCTCCCTATTGATCAAAGAGCTGAC
Organism: Talpa occidentalis; assembly: GCF_014898055.3. Taxonomy (NCBI): domain Eukaryota; kingdom Metazoa; phylum Chordata; class Mammalia; order Eulipotyphla; family Talpidae; genus Talpa; species Talpa occidentalis. The sequence continues at coordinate 69,096,169 of NW_023605194.1, read as the reverse complement.
ATAGTCATAAATGCAACCTGATGTCTGAGCTCACGTGTTAGCACCAGAGCCTCTTCCTCCGCATGCTCTCCTGGACCTCCTCACCTACACTCAGTACACAGTGGCTTCTAGGCATTCAGATCGCACACCTACCAGTTCAGAAGTGACAAGGCACATCACTTTTGTGTGTATTCACCTATAAACTACATCTACCTCAATGCATTGTATGCATCCAAAAATATCTGCACTCAAAAGCTCGGATAGTTAGGGTTAGTTTTTCTTTCCTCGACCTGACGGATTGGGATTCTTCACGGGTAGGGTTACCCTGTGTCTGAACGCACAGTTCGCTTAAACTCAGTTCTCACCTTGCCCCAATCAAAACCTGTTTCCCAGATGAGCTAAGCCAACAGCTATTGTCACCTGAGGTGAGGAAGGGCCCGTCATTATAGTAATACACCCCCAGGATTTGCATTGTATTTGCCTAGTTAGGAAAAGTAAGCTTGCCTTCAGGTGAGTGGAATATCAGGAATGTCATTGTTATTCATAAGGGAAGATGGAAATTGTTTCCTGTGGCCCTGAAGTCTGGTGAGTTGGGTGTACCTTGGCTGCAGTGCCCACAGCAGACTGGTCACAAGGGGGACAAGGGTGAGCAACGCTGTGGCTGGGAGAGCCCTCCTGAGGCCAACCCCAAGTTCCTAATTCAGTTGCATATTCATTTCTGGAGTCAAAGTAGGGCGGTACTTACATATTAGACAGAACATAAGACCCCCTCAAGTCACACTTGTGACTCCCTCACGACCAACATAAACTCCCACAAGACAGATGCGGATATCCACAGGTGTGACAGCCTCAAGTGGGGGAATTAGATTAAATCTTCCAGAATTCAAGAAAATATCCTTTTGGTGCCAAATCGCAAATCACAAGCGCTTGCATAGCTCAGAGTTTATGCTTGACAAGAATTTATGGAAAAAATTTTCCCAGGGGAAAAGGGGAGCACTGATTTAGATTATTTTCATCTCTGTGAATATGCACTTGTGGTTCTTTAAAAATTGGAATAATTCATTAAGCACCTGTATTGATACAATTCAACAGATAATTGTAAATAATAAACTTGATTACCTAGAAAAAGTGAAGATTGGAACATGTTGATCAACTGTTGAGAAATGTCTTTTTGTATGTGTGTAGATAGGATAGATGATGGAAAATGGATAGGGCAGGTAAATAGGCAATGTATGTATGGATGGATGGATGGATGGGTAGATAGATGGACAATAGCTAATTTGTGTGTATACAGAAGTTCTGCCACTCATTTGCCACCTAGTTGGGCAACAATACAATAGAACACAGAACACAACAGGTAAGTATTGCCAGCCAAATGAAGAAGAACAGGCTATAGTTAAAACTCATTACGAATTTCCAGAGAAAGTAGGAATGGGCATTTCAGGTAGATAAAGAAATTGGCATGAGAAATGGAAAGAAGTTTAACTTGGTCAATACTAGCTGGCATTCCTGAGAGAGCAAGGTACCCCCTTGATGAAGCATGAGCTGTAAGTTTAAGTGAATGAATTGACACAAGAAACTTGTCCCAGGACAGTTAAGTCAAAATTTGGTTTTGCTTGAAACGTCTCTGTGATCAAGGTGTGCTAGGCACTTTTTGGTCACTGGTTTTACCACCTCATCCCTGGTGCCCCCTCATTGGCCAGACAACATGTAGACCCACACACGAGGGCCCTGGGACCCTCGGCTCACAACCAGGACTTGGAAAGTGTGCACAGGAGCCCTGCCTGCTCTTGGGCCTTTTCAGGCTCTGACCTTTGCTTCTGAAATGTCAAGGGATCGCTTGTGTCATCGTGAGCCCCTCCCCCAGCCCCTCAGAGCCGGTACACAGAATGGACGCAACTGTGCCAAAAGTGATAAGGCTGGGAACTGCTGACCACCGCCGATTCTCCTGTCAACATTCCTGTCCTGAAATCTCCTTTTACTTAACAGTACTGGATCACCCTCCTTTAGTGACTAAGGGAGGAGAAAACTGAGGCAATCATCCAAATTCTCGGGAGGGAAGCGGGGAGCCCCCCCTCATTCCTCCAGTGCTGTCTGGACCTTGCTCTGCAGTGGCCCCACGCTTTTCCCCCTTGCTCAGCCAGACCCCCAAAATAAGGAAAACTCATAAGGAGCCAAATCTGACTTTTGAACTTTTCTTCTATTTCCAATTATGAGCCTAAAAATCCAGATTCAACATCCAGATTCACCTCAGGACATGAGCATGGAAACCTCAGCTCCCTGCTCCAGGGGCTCCAGGTCCCCCGGGTGGATCAGTTTCATTTGGTGTGGTTCGTAGGAAGTCACCATGACCCCAAGTCATCAGATGAGCTCTCTTGCCAGCTTCATCAAAATCACTTGGTATGTATTATTGCTCAGGAGTTGATTGGAAAAATTTTCAAATCAAGTTCAAGTTAGTTGACCTGGATTTTTTTTAAAGATTTATTATTTATGCATACAAGAGCTGGGGTACAGGCCAGAGGTGGGGGAGTGTTTGAGAGGATTCACCAGAGACAGAGTGGGGAACAGAACAGGAGATTCTGTTAGCCCCATAGTGCTGCATCTTAACCCCTTGCGCCACCAGGGAGGCCCCTGAGCTGGATTTTAATCTCCCAAAAAGGCAGAGACTGTGCCTATTTCGTTCAGAGTTTTAACCAGTGTCTTTTACCATGTCTATCACCAGGAGGTACTCGTGGTAACTTGCCATTAAGTTCCACCAATCCTTCCTTCCCTGCAAGCCCAAGTCACTGCTCCACTGGGAGGGGGGCTATTTCTCCAGCTCCTGGGACCCTGGTGGACCAAAGATGGCTTCGACCAACTGAAGACAGGCCAAGTGAAGGCATGCCTTCTCCAGGGAGGCTCAAGAGGTGACTTCCACCCAGGTCAGTTACAGGGATCTTGCCCTGCAGGGAGCTAGTCATGTGAAGAAAGCTGATTATCAAGAGACCAGCAAGCTCTGGAAAGTCCCAGTGAGCCTCATGGAGGGAAAGAGATCCCTGGCCAGCCCTGTGCCAGACACAAGTGAAGACACCTTTTTGGGGTGAGCCTCAGCTACTATCTTGCAACTCTAAGTGAGAACCCAACGGAACCCACTGACCTCAGGTGCCAAGAGTGATAATAGGCCATTTGGATAAATCACTAGGTTTGGGGATAGTTTATCTCACAGCCACAGGTACTGGAAGAGCAGTCAATGTTTATCGAATCAGTAAATGAATGGATAAGAGAAGCCACTTAGAATAAAGGATTCCCAAATGAACCCAATGGAATCCATTAAATAAATTAAGGAGAGGTCAACAACAAGTAAAGACTCCCCGAAAATTGGACCACTCTGTGGATAATTAAGGCCAAGAGGAAATCTGCTGCAGAGTAGAGAAAGTCGTTTTTTGAGAGTGGAATTTTCCAGATCCACTACATCTTCACTGTGTTCATTAGATGATTGCTCAATGCCCTACTTCCCTTCATAGTAAAACCATGACTGTTCTAGCCATGATTCTCGGGGTGAAGAAGAAGAAAACAGATGAGCCAAGGAGGAGCCCAGGTAACCAGGGGACTTCGTGGGTCTCGTTTCTCTATGAAGGTTTTAACTCTGCTCTTTCTTAATTTTGTAAAATAGACTTTGGTCCAGGTACACTGTGTAAAACAGCTAAACATAGCCAGAGCCCAGGCGGGTGGGAATGGAGATGAGGTTAATGCTGTTCCACCTCACACACCCAGGGCTGTGCTATTAGCCCCCCACCTCGGCCCCCCACATGCACAAGGCCACCACTTTGTAATACTGCAAGTTCCACCGAGTCCCTCTCTCTGATGGGTGTAAATAAGCCTGAGTCACACCACCATCATTTTTATCCCAGATACAATAGTTTCACCTTATTCTGGGGCAGAAAAAAAAATTTCAAGAGGATATCTTCAATCTTTCACAGAGTTTTACCTTTGTGTCTTTTCAGGGCAGCCCAAGCCCCAATGTTCTTTTCTTGGGGTTCAGCAGGTCCTTCCTAACACCCAGCCTCATGCCACCCCCCCACTTTCAGGCTGCTCCCCACCCTGTACCAGGGGAACTCTTCAACCCAAAGAGATCCCCAGCACAAAGGCTTGGGGCAGGACAGAATAACAAGGTACAGAGAGGCGTACAACTAGAATATGCAGCTTCTCACGATAACACAGCTTCCAATGAAAACGCCATGATGAGCAGTCCCCATCACCCGCTAGACCAGGGGGGTGTCAAATCCTCTGTGGCTCTGCGGACAGGACTTGGATCTCAAGGTCAAGTCTTGAGCAGGCAGCTCTTCAGGTCACTGAGTGGGCTGGGTAGGACAGTGAATGGCCCACGCAGTAGAAGACCTGAGGACAGTCGTGAGGGAGGAGCATCAGCATCTCCTGACAGGGGGCCTGGAGCCCCCTGGCATGTGGCATGGGGTCAATGGTCTCATTTGCTCTTGGTTCTGTGATCCGTCCACTTGTGTCTACAGAAGGATGTGCTACGCGCTCACAATGGTCTGGGGCAGAGGAAGTGAAGATCGCCCTCAAGAAGCTTCACAAGCGAATGGGTCATGGAGGGATGAATGAGGGGCCCTCGTGCCAGACACACTTTGTGGATGCTCAGCACACGCTGTCACCTCCTCCTGAACGCCCCAGTGCCCACGAGGCCGAGTCTGGGAACTGCGCTTCCCCGGAGCCGTGGCGCATGTCACCTGCCATGAAGGTGTACCTGCAACCACTAGGTGGGAGGAAGGGGCGCTGCGGGCCCCCAGGGGTGAGCATGGGCTACAACTACTCTGGACGCTCCCTCCAGGCGCCCCTTCAGCACTGCAGGCAGCAGGGACCCAGTGAAATCCCTCCTCCACACCAGATTTCCTGTCAGTATCAGCCTCCTCAGGCGATTCAGCCAACCTCTGACCCTTCCTTTGAATCCCCCTATTAAAATGCCTCCTGAGCCGCAGTCAGAGGGGACAGGCACATCAATAACAACCACCCCACATTCAGAACCAGTGGCAAACAGCTTCTTTCTTATCCTGAAGTCAGCTGAGAAAATGTATCCTCCAAAGTCCTGGAAGAAGGGGGGAATCACAGGAAGCCACGTGCACCCTCAGCTCAGACACCCCTCTGCTCCCACCACCTGACAAGCAGTTGCCATCCACCCCATGGATGTGTGAAGCAGAGGGGCCGGCCATGCCCAGTGCCTGGGGGGTGTGGTTTGCCGGAAGCCGGCCTTGGAGGGCCACAAGCAGCTCATTCGTTGTGACCAGTCTTGACTGTTGGATTTGGGACCAGGGTGGTGTCTTGTACGGAGCCCTCCTGGGTGGCCTGACGCTGGGCCCCATGCTGGACATGGTGTCCTGTGGGGAAGGTCCTTGGTGAAACTGTTGCCTCTGGTCACTCCGGCCATGAGTGTGGTGAAAACAGCCCTGGGCGCTGCTCTCTGCTGATTTTGACAGCAAAACAGAAGAATATCAGGAAACAACTACCCGCTTTCAAACAAAGAGGAAAAGAAAAGCAGCAACACCGGGGCTGCCTCCGGGGCCCCATCTGTGTTTGTCAGGACCAATGGGGCTGAGGGATGAACAGCCCCAGGCTCGGAGGCCTCACCTGTAAAAGTTGAGGTAGCACCCACAAAAGTGTGCATGTTCCTGGTTGGGAGCTGTCCTGAGCTGCTTCCCTGCAAACATATTCCAGAACCCACTTTCCTAGCCCTGTGGGTGACTTCAGAGACATCCCCAGTAGGGACGGGAGCAGGAGGGAGAGGGGGGATGGAAGCTGCTCCCAGACTCAACTAAGAAGGTGGCCTGGACCCGGGGGTTCCACTTGCTGCCCTGAGAATGCCTGGTCAGGGGCCTCTGTCCCTGGGGAGTCCAAATGTCACCTGACCCCGCCCCGGGGAGAGACGAATCCTTTTTGGGTCAGCCAGCCCCTCATGCCATGCACTCACCTCCCGTGCTCTCCGCCGTTTCTCTCCCTGACCCTCGTGACACAATTTCCTCCTGCTCTCCAAGTTGCCCCGCTCTGTCTCCCAACTGCACTTTCTCTGTCTCGTGTTCCATCTTGTTTCCCTCTCACTGTGCTGCTCAGGGTAATGAATCACAGCGTGGACTCCTCCAGTGACTCCGAGCACCAGTCAAGAGGGAAGGAGGGCTGCCACCTTGCCGGCAGGGAGGAAAGTCAGGGCTCTTCCCTGGACTCAACCCCCTTGCTCAACCTGTCACAGTGATGAGGGGAGGAATCAGCACACTGAGCGGGGAGGACATGGCTGAGGTTGCTGGCTCTGTGCCCGGCCTCAGTCCATGGCTTTGCAGTAGAAGTTTCAGGCATCCACCTGTCTTCTCTGCATCAGTTGATCCCGCAAACTGGTCAAAAGAACACCTGTACCTCTATGTTTACTGAAGCACTATTTACAATAAGAAAAACCAGGAAACAACCCACATGCCCAAAAATAGATGACTGAATTAAGAAGATGTGGTCTAGATACACAATGGAATACTATTCAGCAATCAAAAAAGATAAACTCATGCCATTCGCAGCAATGTGGATGGAGCTAGAAGGAATTATGCTCAGTGAAATAAGCCAGAAGGAAAAAGAAAAATATCAGATGGTTTCACTTATGGGAGGAATATAGGGGAAACAAATAAACATCAGGGGGAAAAATAATAATAGTACAAAACACAACAAAACCAAAACAAACAGACAATGATAAACCAGAGACATCCTGCAGGGCAGGAGGAGGAAGAGGGATCAGAGGGAGGGAGGGAGGAGCACAGGGGACTGAGGTGATGGGGCACGGGTGCATTGGGGAAGGAAACTCTATGGGAACTACACCTGGGTGGGGGAAGCAAATATTGTTTAAAAATGAACAACGATGTAAAAAATAAAAAGTACTTGCAAGGCAAAGTGAGGATCTCCAACCTCCAGGTGCACAGCTTCATGGTGTGGAGAGTTTTCTTTCCCTCAAACGCTTTCAGTTTGAGGGAAGAAATAAACATACATTTCTGAAAATGCGCAATTTGAATACCCCATCTCCTACAAATCCACGTCTCCCCAGAGAAGTGACCGGCACAGGTGCCCTTTCCCCCAGGCACCCTCGCTCACCTGCGCATTGTGGTTCACATTTAGGGCAGCAGATTGAGCTTTACCCCGTCAGCTCCCACTCCTTGGAGTGACTCCCAGGGTGATGAGGTGGGACAGGCTTGCTCAGAAATTTGAAATTTCTGACTTGAATGGAAATCCATGAAGTGCAAAACTCCACTTTGGATTCTGTGCCAGCATTTGGCAAAGAGTCCCAGGAAAGCCAGGGTCTCCCAGCATCTTTCTATTTCTGTGCTTGCCCTCTTCCCTGGTGTGGAAGCCGGCATGCGGCTAGTCCCTGGAGCTAGGCAAGCTTCTAGAAGTTCTAATGGGTAGCAAGAAAATATATACTTGCCGGACACTGGGGAAACATCTCTTGGCCAATCCCCTCAAAAATGGCATGGGGTGGGGGTGCTGTGGATTGCAACCCTGGTTTATACAAGAAAAAGCTGAAACTTGGAGAAGCTGAATCCCTTGTGGAGGAGATAGAGTCCGGAGTGTTACTTCAAGAACTTCAACTGGCTGTTTGGCAGCAAAACCTGGAGCTTAACCACTCTTTATCAGGCTATTTCCATAAACACCGACCCAATAAGTTATAATGGTGAGGAGGGAAGGGCCAGTTAGCAGAAAGTAAGAAAAATGCCAATTGCCATGGAAATTAATCATGCCAAGAATAATCACCAACATATTTTTTATAATAAATTTTATTTTTATATTCCCTATACAATTGCAACCCCCTTATTTTGACCCCAATCCCTCCCCCCCCCACCCTCTACCCCCCATAGAGTGTCTCTGGTTCATAGTTTTTTGTTGATTTTGATTTTCACTTTCTTATAGTTATTCATTTTCCTGGTCCCTTATTTAAGTTTTCTAGATTCCTGCTATGAGTGAGACCATCCGGTATTTTTCTTTTTCTTTCTGGCTTATTTTGCTGAGCATGATCCCTTCCAGCGCCATCCATGTTGCTGCAAATTGCATGTGTTTATCTTTTTTGAATGCTGAGTAATATTCCATGGTGTATATGTACCACATCTTCTTGATCCAGTCATCTATTTTTGGGCATTTGGGTTGTTTCCAAAGCTTAGCTATTGTAAACAGTGCTGCTATAAACATAGGGGTGCAGGTGCTCTTTGGAATTGATGTTTCTGTGTCCTTTGGGTAAATACCTAGGAGTGGAATTGCTGGATCATATGGAAGCTCTATGTTTAGTAGGTCCAGAAATCTCCACACAGCTCTCCATAGTGGTTGGACCAGTTTGCACTCCCACCAGCAGTGCAGGAGAGTTCCTTTTTCTCCACACCCTCGCCAACATTTGTTGTTGCTAGTTTTTTTAATATGTGCCATTCTCACTGGTGTAAGATGGTATCTCATGGTAGTTTTGATTTGCATTTCCCTGATTACAAGTGACGTTGAACATTTTTTCATATGCCTGTTGGCCATTTGCATTTCTTCTTCAGAGAAGTTTCTTTTTAGCTCTTCTGACCATTTTTTGATTGGATTATTTTCTTTGTTGTTGAGTCTCATCAGCTCTTTGCAGATTTTTGTGATCAGTCCTTTATCATTAGTGTTGTGTGCAAAAATGTTCTCCCAGTTGGATAATCACCAACATTTCTTGAGCACTCACTGGTGTCTGGCACCGTCCTGAAGCTTTGCCAGGGAGCGCTTAGTAGCCCTGAGAGAGAGCGCTGTGCGTCTTTAGAATCCTAATCATGATTTTTTCTTTTTGCAGAAACTGAGGCACAGAGGAAGGAAGTGATGGGGGTCACACAAGGAGTGAGTCTCAGGATGCAGAGTAAGTGTGACAAGAGCAGGATGCACCTGCCCCTCCCCATGGGGACCAGAGTGGACCCTAGCAGAGAACTTCGGGGTGCTTTCTAGCACACCTCGGCTTCTGGGGTTTGTCAGAACCATCCTTGGAACAGGATTTGGTACCTGGCCTCACCTCTTTCCTGTGGGACACAGGAGGCTCTGGAGGATGTGCATCCTGGGGCACCCCCCCACCACCACCACCACCAAGCACTCACCAGACCAGAGGCATTGGTGCCAAGGGCTTCTTCTGTCCTACTGAGAGTGAAGAACGCTCGCCTCTGATAAGTACAAAGAGCAAGCAAATTTAGTCAGTTTATGCAAAACACAAAATGGCATCTGCCATCTGGAAAAATACACCAAAGCCGGGAGCCGTCAAGCCTCTTTCAAGATTTTGGCATATAAATTCCACTTTTTTTAAGTCTAAAAAGTCCACATGAATTTCCAGTTTCGGTAAATGCAACCCCCATCCCCTTCTCTCTTGCTGGTGTTCCCTCGCCCCCAAACACACTGCCCTGGGTTTAAAAAGCTATGTGTATATAAATACATATAAATGATATATAAATGTATAATATAATCATATAAATGTATATATAACTAGACATTAATTACATAATTAACATTATAATTTAATTCTAAAATTAATATTTTATTGCTAATAGTTTCTATGTTTTACATTATATAATGTATCTTCTATTATACATGTTATATAAGTTAATAAATATAATCTAATTTTACATATAAATGTATGTCCTTTTTCCTTGCAGTGGTTCAAAGATCTCTAAGAATACGGTTTCTAAAAAGATCATTTTTTAAAAATCTTTCATAATTATCATCTTTCTTACATTTAAAACGGTTTAGACAGTACCTCAGGAGAAAAATCCTGCACTGTCAAAATATTCAAAAGGATGTGAAACAATGGTACTTCATTAAAAAGGAAATAAGAAGTAATGAAGAAAAAAATGAAGAAAATGAAGCAAAAAATAAAGTGGCCTAGACAGACATGCCTGCCCTGCACAGTCTCTGGACTCAGGAAGCCAGCAGGTCAGGGACCATCAGTTGGCTCCAATTTGTGGGTCGATGCTGCTGTCCTCTTTCCAACCACCACATGCTGGAGTGCCTCCATGGGCACTGGTTTCTAGGGGTTCAAGATAGATGAGAGGCTTGGCTGTGGCAGCAAGTGTGTGGGCAGGACAGACAGGGTGTCCATCAGATGGGGTGAAAGCAAGAAAGACACTGGCAACCTGAGGTGACTTCACATCTCTAAAAGGTCAAAAAAACTCTAAAGACTAATCAAAGAAACAAGAAAAAAAACCAAGGCCATAGGTCTAGAGAACAGAGGGGTGGTTAGCACAAGGGAGAGGGGGGCCTGGGAACACGGGGGGCTGGGATCAAGAAGTGAACGTTCCTATTTATAATGAAAGTCACGGCACATGGGGCGCAGCTCGAGGCCGCCCACAGGGGTCACTACGACTGTAAATGGGAGAAATCACTGAGAACATCTGGGACACACGCTGATGGTGGGGATGACTTCACATGAGGCAAACGCCGATCATGCTGCTGTTCCCCTCAAACAAAAACAACCTGCAGATCAATTACACTGCAATGAAGGCGGAGTTAGGTGAGATGGACCAACCTGACCTGGACAGTCACTGAAGGCAGGAGAAGGGATGCGAAGAAACACAACCCAGACCGAGGCTGAGCTTATACATGACTGGCGTGTGGGAGGCCGCAGCAGCCAGAAACAGCACAGGGGACGAGACCCGGACCAAGGGCTGGACGGCACCAAGGATAAGGCTAGTGGCCCCTCGGGCGGCACCTCACAGCCATGCACTCGTGTGGGAGCTTCTTTACCTTTGAGAAAACCGGGGTCCAGACAGGTCAGCTCACACTGCAAGAGTCCAAGACAGGGTGTGATGTCAGTGTGCGCTCCTGTGACCACTGGGTTTCTCTGCCTGGGGACACGCACTCAGCCCGGATGGAAGGATGGAGTCAGGAGACTCTCGAGGGTCCCTGGTGTGGAACAGCAGGTGACTCCCATGCAATGCATGACTCTGTCTCCATGTCCTCTATTTTATCATTGAAGTGTTTCAAAGGCTACTGGGAAAAAAGGATTGACCCTTGGTTAATGAAGAAAACTTGGTTCTCAGTAACAGATGAGATGATGAGGCTGGCGGGGGAGCAAAACAGGCCCAATGCTCTTCAAATCGGTCTGCCTGTTTCTCAGTTATCTTGTCTCAAGCCAACCCCCTTCCAAGGCTGAGAATGACTCCCAGGCTTGGGCCTTTGGGAGTAGGGGAGGGTTTGTGGGGCAGGGAAGATGGGGTGAATTGCAGCTCTCACCCCCAGGCCTGATCTGCTCACAGCACCAGGAGTTCCTCTCCTTTTCTGCCCCCTCTCATCCCCTCTTAGCAGCTCCTGGTGATAGGATATCTTCCTTGTTGTATTTAACATGAACATTCTCTTGAATGTTTCTTTACCCTCAGACTTTGGGCAACCTGCAGAGGTTTCCTAGAAGCTGGCACAGCACATGTAGTTACCTCAATTGAAAGAGGCCCCCGACCTCCATTAAAATCCTACTGTATCACTTTTTAGCTGTGTGACCATGGAAAATTTATTTAATGTCTGTAGGTCTCAGTTTCCCTGTCTGTAAAATGCAAGATGTTTGATAGGAGGTTTGGACTGGCACAAGACATGGTCATAATTAGGTGATGATGTGATGGTGACGCCAGTGATGGTGAAGATGATGGTGGTGATGATGTGATGATGATGATGGTGATGATGGTGAAGATGGTGATGGTGATGATGTGGTAATATCACTGAGACTTAACCTCTAGGCCACCAGGGAGCCCCATGTGATGAGGATGTTGATGATTATCAACAACGGTAACACCATCACCTCACACAAGTTTTGGCATAACACTCCTGACACTTCCTAACACTCCTGAAAGTTGCCACATTGCTACAGAAATAATGTGACGTAACCTCAGCTATATGGTTGAAATGACTTTCAACTCCAGGTTGCCCAGGAGCTTGGAGCTACCACAGAACCCCCTTCGGGCCAGTATTTTGAGTGTCCCATACACCAGTTTGGAAGTAATCTGCTTGCTTGCCCTTCAGCTCGCCCTGTCAGAGTCAGCTAATGCAAAGCGACAAGAGAGGATCTAATGAATGAGAAGGAGTTAGAGTCTGGGGTAAAAAAAAAAAAAAAGAGCCTTGTTCTTCAGAGAATGCACAATGTTAAGCGTAGCATGTTCAATCGTGCGTGTCAAATAATAGACTAATTAAGGATCTTCATCCATTTTTTTTCACATCTCATTTTTGTTGGTCTTTCAAAGATGCATTTTCAAATTAGCTCATAGCTCTCTAAAGAAGTACCAAGAGAGAAAGAGAAAGAAAAGAGGAAGCTTGTCTATCAGAGAAGCAAAAGACAGATCAAGGTAGAAGAAAATACCCAGGAACAGAGGCGGAGGCTGTACAGAGATGAGGGGAAGTTTTATAATGGTGGCAGCAACTTCCCGAATAATGGAATTTAATAACATATAATCAACCATGATCCAAGGGAACTTGATTCAATCCCACTAATTGTTTGAGCCAGTGCTATGAAGGCAAAGTTTACGGTGCCAGCGCACTGAGAATGCCCTGAACGCCATGGGGAGACAATTGTTCCCAGCTGCCCACCTCTCACACCCAGAGGGCACGACATTCCTGCCCTGCAAACACCAGGCTGAATCTCCAACTTTCTGCAACAATGCTAGTTCTAGGACGCGAAAGTCAAAGAAATGTAATTTTTGCAATCAACAAACTATTGTGCAAAGCAGAGACCAGAGGGGTAACGAGATAGAAAGCCTCCAATTAGGTTATAAAGAATAATAACCAATATGCTTTCATGCTAATGCCAAAAAGTACAAAAACCTATAATAAATCTAATTGAGCACATGATCATAAGCACTGTTTTCTACCTACACCGCTCTGCTATATTAAGGTAGATTCCAAATAGAGAAACACTATTTTTTTCATTGTTATTGAAAGGGGGGCTTTTTTTTTCTTTTTAATTTGGATTATTTTATCGGTATCAGAAAAAATGGGAAGGTATAATTAAGAAAAAATGGTTTTCTCTGCCATTACTGATTGATTATATCTAAGCATAAAAACTGAAGAAACTGGAGCAATTATCTGCATAATTCAGGTCTCCCCAAATTAGAGGTTTCTAATAAAAACATTGTTTTTGCCTGAATTATTAAGATAATAGCCTTTGTTTCCACTTTATCTTGTGAGTGTGGACCAGCCTATTGATGCAAACTCTTTTGTTATCACTTAAAGGGCCTTTTAGGTTTTCTGACCATGAAGTGGATCAGGTCTCGGCACCTACACTTTAACAGATCTCAAAAACACACTAAAATTCTACAGCACTTTCTGCAGAGTTGGTACTAAAATGACAAAAGCCTAAACAATCAACAACAACAAAAAATGTGAACAGTGAGTGTTACCTTTCCCTTCCCCAAAAGATCCGTGAAATCTTGGATACATTTGGGGGCAGGAGAGGGAGGGAAATACCCCAGTAAAAGGAGAGTCTAAAAACAGGAAAATTACTACTGCGGCTCGGCCACGGCGGCTAATAAAGAGAACATGGTTAAAAGAGATTAAGGTTCAAACGGAGGTCAGAAAAGAGGCTGATTGAGGAAAACTGTCATGTCCGCTTAAGTGAAACAGTTTCCCCCGAATCAGTCTTAGGTTGAAAAATTGCACTGTTGGGGTTAATAAAGAGGCCGGGCATTTGTTTGGACTGAGACTTCAATTAAAATGTTATTTGGAGCAGCCAGAGCTAATGTGTTGCTTAGAGGTAAACTGAACAGCCTTTTAAGAGGATGGGGGAAAAAGAAGTCTAAGAAGGAAAAAAAGACCACCTAATCTGTCAAAGACCCTGAATAACTGGCAGGAAGAATTGTGTCTGCTGGCCCGGGGCCCACTCTGCAGCGGGCATTCTTCGGGCTCGTGACATCATCGCAAACAGCTGAGGGCCCGGAGTGTCGCGCTGGGCGAGGAACCCGCAGCTCAGCTGAGCCTTCTTTGAGACAAAGAAAAAAATCCGGTTGGTGTCCTGTGCCAAAGCTTGTTGTTTTAATGTCACTAAAAGGGTGGGCCTGAGGACGCTGGGTCTTCGTCTGGTGACTCTTCTCTCCAGACAAAATCGATGAATGCAGTTCATTGAATTTCTCGGGCCACACCAATTCGCCCACAGTCAGACAAAACCACCAAAGTTGGCTTTCATTTCACTGCTTTGGGGGGGCGAAAATGCCCCCAAATGAGCCCCTGTGCCCCTCATCCTCTCTGTCCTCTGTTCCACAAAGTCCGTTACCACGTTGAGTCTGGCCAACCCTGTGCCAGGCTCAGCCTTCCTGAGGCTGTGGTTGGGGGTGGGGCCCATGGCAGGATAGACAAACCCAGCCTGGTGGACTGATGGGAGCCAGGGAAAGGGTGTGGGGCTGGGTCACACGCTTTTTCTCTCCATTTCTTAGCTGACCCCATGAACAGCGTCAATGGGGAGACCTCATTATCAGTCACGGGGGTGCTGAGGAAGCGGGTCAGTGGCAGATATAAAATATGCAGTGTTCTGTGGGGGAGTCTGGGCTCTGCTTGTGGAGAACAGCGTGACGCCCGCAGAGAAGTGGGATGGTTGAAACAGTGTGGATGCAAACAAAGCAATGGACTTGTACAGGGGTCCAGAGCCAGCAATGGCCCTTGGGACAGGGAAAGGAACTGAGTCCTGGGGAGAAAAGGCAGGACACAGATTGCACACACACACACATACTCGTGCACACACACGTGTTTGTGCACACACAGCCCAGAGAAGAGTCTATTTTCCTGCTTAGTGACTTGGTGCCATTCAATTTTTCAAACCAACTTCCTGCACTAGAGAAGATGGACTTGATTCAACTGACCCCCCCCCCCAAAAAAAACTATTTCCCTTATTCAAACTGAAAAAGGTAAATTTGAGAGCATGAATTCCCCTCTCCCCAACACCCCAAATTAAAACAGGGTAAGGCTAACAGAAGTGCCCCATCTTCAGAATCCACTCTAAGAAGCCTGCTGGGTTGGAGAGAAAGGGGTAGTCAGTGCCTTCGACCCAAGACCTGCAGAGCAGGAGGCAGAGTGGGAACAACCACACTTTGTAAAGAAAATGCCAACAATGAGTTGCCGCAGAGGGAACACAGAGCAGCAAGCTGGGAAGTAACAGCACCATGAGGCTGAGTCTGTCCAAGTCCTAGCAGAATCTGCCAGGCCCAGATTGACTTCATTAGTCATTTAGAAGTACATAGATCACACAAAAATTACCCTCCTCCTCACTGAGAAATAGTTGATCATCAGAATAAATAGAAACTGATTAGAACACCAATTCTTCAAAGCATAAATATTTCATTCACCAACCAGTTGCAATTTTGCCCATGGCAATTAAGAAGAAAGTATGCAATACAGCCACACAAAAGGTGCGACCGTCACCAATTCAACAGGGAATTGGGTTGGCTATGGAGCGTAGTGGGTATAGGGTGAACGTGGAGACCATGCAGCCACAGACGCAGCCGAGGAAGGCGGGAAGAAGCAGCAGAGGCCTGTTCCCTGCCCAAGGGGCTGCCTGACCCCGTCCACAGTGCTCATTCAGCAAATATTTGTCAGGAACTTTCTAGAACTTTCTAGATGTCTGGCACCATGTGGGGACTGTACCGGACAGCCACAGCCTAGTCACCAACCCTGATTCCCTTCTGTCTGCTCTGTCCCTTACTGGCTGAACCTGATTCCGAGTCCTTGCTGCTGAATTTCTATTTAGTTCTTGGGTATCAAATGCACTTAAGTACCAGCTCTATAGGGAGGGACTTTGTTTTTTCATGCCTCATCCCCAACATCTATGTCACATTAAGGCCCTAAAGAATCTGTGTTGGCTGAATAAGACTTGAGTTCAGGTAACTTGATCACATTGATGATGATGATCAAAGAAAACGATGGGGGCTGGGGCCTGTGGGACTAGGGTCTCCCCTCCCAGGCAAGAGGGGGGCTTTTCCTGAGCCAGTGATGTTTCAGTTGGACCCTGGAAAACGAACGGAGTTTGTATGGAGGGAGTCAGGAGAGCTTTGGAAGAGAGGCAGCAGCTTGTATAAAAAGGTGCACCATGTTGAAATAACAGGAAATAATGGGAGACTAGAGCATGCAGGGAGGATTCGGGAGCCCCTGGGAGCCAGGTCTTGTAGGGCAAGAGCAAGTGCAAGACCTTACAGGGCTCATTCAGGATGTGGGGTCCCCCTAAGAGTGCGTGAAGAGTTGGACGCAAGGGCAGGATGGCCCCACAGCTCACTGACCTCATGAGCTCAGAGGCCAGCATGTTGGAGCCCCCTGAAATTGAGAGGGGGGAGGAGTGGCTGAAATGTTTCAGCACGTGGAGAAGGGGGAGCAGGAGACCCGGCCACATTGAGCGTGGGCAGCACAAAGAGGGAACACAGTGACAGTGGAGAGGAGACGAACTCCCAAGAGCATAACCAAGCTCCAGACAGACCAAGGCCGTGGGAAGTTCTGGGGAAGAGACCCACAGACCCGGGCATGGGATGCCACCTGCTTCCAGCGCTGGCACGTGAGGCCCTTCTGGGGGCTGGCTTCCTCTGTCCCTCTTGCTCCTCTCAGCCACCCTGATGCTCTAAAGTCCACCTCCAGAACCCTCAATCTCCCACCTCCACCCCACACACAAACCTTGCAGTCCCTCCTGGCGCCTCCCTGCCCAGGACCCAGTGCGGGGACCCACAGTGGGTGCCCGTGGGGACCGCTATGAGGGGGAGGGGGCTAAAACATCTCCCCAATCAGACCTTCCCCGCCTGACTTAACTGGGGCACAGGGTGCGGCGTCTTCATGCATGTGCACATCATCGTCAGGCACGCTACCAGGGCATGTGTCTCTAGCCTACTGCAGGCAGCACAGGCTGGGCCGGGTGCTGGGCGAGGCGCCCTGGGCAGCACTCATGTCTGCCCAGGCCAAGCCTGCAGTCTGAGAGCTGAGGACTTTCGGGCGGGCACTCCTGCAGCTTATCCTCCCACGCTCCCCAAAAGCCCCAGGGACTTGGGCGACCATTAATAATTGTCCAAGGATAAATCAAAGGGTAATAAGCAGGGTGATCACCTACAATCTGTGAATGCACGCTTAAAGAAATTCATTTGAAAACATCCTCCACACATTGAAACAGACCCCAGACCAGTGAAGGGCCTCATCCACCCAGCAAGAACTCCACACCCGTCTCTGTACCTGCACCTCTCCAGCCACCTGGCTTCTGGGAGGACAGGTTTCTGGCGATAGGGAAGTTCAGTTCATTTTCAGAGAGGGATTGGGCTCACTTGCCATGCAGGAAGGGAAGGCGCCCTTGGAGACACTCCCCTGCTGCTCCCAGGAGGTACAGCTGAGAGGGGCTGCAGGGGAATCAGAGAGGGGAATACTTGCTGCCCCCGATTCTCCCACAGCTGCACCTCGTGGAAAAATGCAGAACCAGGAGAAACGGTGCTTTGGAAACATGCAAGACATCCCATAGGACTACTTCACACAGAGACCCAAAGGCAAAAACGCCAAGTTGGAATAATGGGTGACGACACTGGGGAGGCACATCACCTCACAATCCACAGCGGGGGGCTGGGGGCAGCTCAGCCATTGTGGCATCATTGTGACTTGGATGTTCCAGCCAAGCTGGGGAGAAGAATACTGCTCCTTGGTGGACACTGTGTTTTCTTTCCTTAAGAAATTTGTTGAGGGGGCCTCCCCAGTGGCACAGTGGGTTGAGCGCAGCGCTGTGGAGCTGCCCGCAGCCTCTGCAGCATGGGTTTGATTCCTGGCCGGCCAGGGAGATACTCACATGTTTTCTCTCCCACTGCTCCCCTCACCAGTGTTTTCCATCATCTGCCTGTTCTGCTCCCTGCTCTGTCTCTGGTGAATTCTCTCATTCTCTCGTGCCTCTGACCTATACCCCAGCTCTTGTATAAATAAATAAATCTTAAAAAAAAATAAAAGAAATTTGTTGAGGGCTAACCACCTTTCTTATGGTGAATGTAAGATGCCAGTGCCACAGTCCACATTTTCCTGTCCTCATTTGTAAGAGATTCAGAAATGATGAGTGGAATTATAAATGTCTTTCAAGCTGTTGGTAAATAGACGCCAGCGCCACTTGTTCAGATCTCATTCTAACATCCAAGCGGGCAACTTGGTGTCTGTTCATGGTACTTGCAGTCCTCTTATCGGGAGACATGATGATGTTTTAGAACAATCAAAAATGAGCATAAAAACTAAGAAAATTGGATCCTTGCTTGTTTTACCCACACATTTAATAACAACTGATTTTTTTTTAAAATCCTGTTTCTCTACTACCCTTCCCACACCCACCCAAAACCGCAAACAACCTGTTTAACCCTGAGTCTAGCCACATACTTCTTGCCTTCATGGACAAGTGGAAAGAAGGCTGGGTTCCACTGGTTTTATATCTAACACGTTGCTTCTGGCTGGTGACACTTTCAGACCAATTTACAAGGCTACAGCACATTAAATTGCCTGATCCATGGACTATCATCTTAGACCAAACGTGTGGCCCAAAGAAAGCTTCCCTTCCACCCATTTGAAACTCAAAAATTGCACAAGAAGTGACAGATGGATGATTTGGGGAAAAAAGAAATGTCAATTAATGTTTGCTGAAAAGGGTGTCACGGAGGATTGGCAGCGTTTCTGCTCATTGACAGCTCCCCAAGCAGTCAAAGATTAATTGAGCACCCAGGCCACTGAACCCCACAGGGGAGGAGAGGAGCAAGGCCCTGACTCCAGGGCATCGCGGGGGCTGGCAGATGTGAGCTGGAGCACCGTGGACAGGCTGGGACATCACCAATACTCACTGGCCAAACATGAGAGTTTTGTCATTTTCTCCCTACAGTAGATATAGATTCATTTCAAGCCCCATCCTCTTGTGTCTAAAAGACACATCTTTCATTGACTTAAACAGATAAAATTAGGAAAAAAAGTTTGTTGATTGACATAAGCTCATGAGCTACATGACAACAACCTCAGGAACAATCCCAACCATGGCTAATACTCTGATGTCTCAGCTCAGCTGTAAGCGTGTTGGGCCAGGCACTGAGCACTATACACCAGCGAAGTAAAAGAAAGCAAAACACAAAATAAACCCATCAAATGAAAACCTAAGGCCACTTCCTATAAATTGGCTTCTGGAGGAAGTAAATGTGTTTGGTCCACCAGAAATATCCAAATAAAATAAGTGTTTGTCTTTTCATTTCCTACTTGTTCATCCTCAGGCTTTGGCAGGAGGGGGTGTGCTCACCACCCCCCCACCCAGGCAGCCTTTCTGCTTTGATCACAAAGGGACAAGGTGGACGCCTCTGAGCAGCAAGGAACAGGAGTGGGTGTAGGCGCAGGGCAGACAGCACAATCCCCTGGGGAGAGTAAGGGGTGCACACACCTGGAATTTGATTCCACTGAGTGGGGACCAGAATGGATCTCCAGTCTTATCTGACACACACGAACACACGTGGAAACTGTCAAAGGTGACATTTACAGAAGTGACCTGAAGGAAGGACACGTCCGGCAGACCCGGCCTAACCTGACCCCTCTTGTGAGACTATGGTGCCTACCAGCCTTTCTCTCAAAGACAGCAGCCAGTCCTCCTGCTAAAGCAAGCTCTGAAGGTGTCAGCAGGATTTGGTTGACCGGACCATTAATGGGACTTCGGTTAATTATTGACTGATTGGGGATCTACCTTATCTCTCCATCAGGAGCTGCCTCAAGAATTAACGGAAACACTTCAGAGCGGGGTGGACCCACCCTCAGGGCTTTCCTTCTGCTCCTTTCAGTACCAAGGCTTGTCCTCGCCCGGGATTTGCGTCAGGCAGACTGGCCTGTCCTCGAAGAGCTGGGGGGCCTCAAACGTACTGGCTGTGTCCAGGCTCTGGGTGCCCACAGGCCCTAGCAAGACACTGCCTTTGACCAAAAATGGTTCATGGGTACAGTTTTCCAATGACATTTTGGGGGTGAAAAACAATGACTTTCTGTCTCTGAAAGTGCTGGTGATGTCCTCAAATCAGTGCCCAGCCCCCTGGGCAGGAGGCCCTCCACTAAGACCTCTAGGCAAAGGCAGGGACAGGCGCAGGCACTCGGGCCCAGCTGCCCCAGATAAGAGGTGGCCCGTGTTAATGCACAGACTTCCTCCACCACGGCAGGGCCTTCCTTTTCTAAATAGCCTCCCTTTCATGTTGGCGAATGTTGTTTTTCCATTGACTCAACATCTAGGCTCTGGTGCTAAGCCAGTGGGGAAAGTTGGAGGGGGAGGGAGGAGCAAAGGGGGGCCAAGCAAAGTCCAGCAGGAGAGAGGGGCACTAGCCTCATCTCCCCACACCCCAGACACCTGCTCTGGGAAGATGGGGACCGGGCCTAAGCTTCCCCTTGAGGGAGGCCAGCCTCTGGCTCCTGGGGCCCCTCCTTGCATCCAGAGCTCATTCACAGGCGAGCACCTTAGGACGCAGACCTTGTCCCCAGGAAGGTCTCTCAGGAGTGCATTTAAGAGGGAAAAGCAATTCTAAGGAGAGAAGTAAGCCCAAGTAGGAGGACGCTGAGCAGAAGAGGGATGACTGGGAGGAAAGAAGGGGCCAGTGAGAAGAAAAGTAGAGGTGTGGACAGAAAAGGAGAATAAAACAAAAACGAAAGAGAAGTGGGAAAAGAAAGAATGCGGAGAGTGACATCTGTTTCTGAGGCCACCAGACTCTGGGGGTGGGGGTGCCCTCGGCCTTCCCTGGGCAGCCAGCAGTCAAGGGGCATCTTCAAAACCCAATCTTGATTAGAGTCAGCTAAATGTTTTGACTTGAAGGAGACAAGAAGGATTAAAAAGCAAAATAGAGCGGCCAGCTAAGAAAGAAACAGGAAAAGAAAGAAAAATAGAAAAAAAAAAAAATAACCTCATGGGTGACACAAAGAGACTGATGGGAAACGACTGCGGCACTTTCCCGTGACTAGTTGTCACATTAGTTTAGTGAAACCGAAGCAGCACTTATCCCCTTCCTGGGCCTAACTGCTCCCAGAGCCACAAAACCTCCGACCACGTTTAATAGGATTACTTCCGTCCACTTTCTCCCCCACCCCCTTTATTTTTTACGATTCTATTTTCAGCCAAGCAGGGGTCCCTGAATCCATCGCTTCCTGCTGGGCTAGGTGACACCCAGCACACAGGGCTTTTCCCCTCTGCAGACTTTTCTGATTCAATCTGAAAAATGTCATCTGATGATTTGGTGGCTTTTCCCTCGTGGAAATCTCCACCGCCTAGTGAGTGAGGAAGCGGCGTTGCCACGGGGCAGGGCTGGGCAATAGCTGGTGGTGCCCCTTGTGCTGAGGCCACAGGGAGTTTCACCGTCTGGCCCGGGCACAGGCAAACCGGGTTCAGCTGACTGCTTCCCGGGTGGGGATCTTGAGCTGCAGCCTCCTGGCCTCCACTTACGCATCCACACAGCCGAGTCGGGGCTGTGGATAAAACACACACACAATATACTTCCTCCGGGGCTCACTCTTTCTTATCTTACTAGGTCCCTGCAAACAATATAGCTCACAACTGATGGCACATTTAAGGTCACAGAGCTTTCCTTTTCTTCCAAAGGCTATCTCTGTATGGGAGGCTTGTCTTAGAGCCCACGGTCATCTGGAAGGAAGACACTGTGGTGCTGGGGGCACATAGGAAGGACTCTGGGGTGCTGGCCACCTCTCCCAGGGCTGTAGGGCGGACTCTTCCCATGTCCCCCCACCCCCACTCCAAAGCCCCAGCAGCAAATTGAGAGAAGGAGGTGTGAGCACTTTCACCCCCAGACTGCTCCAGACCCCAGTCCTGACTGAGGCTTCAGACACCAAGCTGACTCCAAATCAGAGTGCCAGGGCCCTGATAGGGGAAGAGCCCAGAGGCCCAGTCCGCCCTGCTCCCCCACCAGTGGCCAAGGCTGACCTGCAAGCAGTGGTTCCCCAGGGAAGGGAATCCTTCCACTTCTTTGTGTCACTTGCCCACTCCTGCCCTGGCCCCCAGGCTCTATCCACCGAAGACACCTGGAGGAGATAAAGCGTGAAGTGAGCTCTCTGGACCCTGGAAAGTAAGGCTGGACACAGTGGGCCCAGGGAAGCCTGGAGCCACACTGAGCCTAGGGGGCCACAGGGAGGAGCTGGAGGAAGGGGGAGCTGGCTTCCAGGTCCCCTGAGCTGGTGCTGCAGGGAGGGCACAGCTGGGGGAGATCTGAGGGGGGAATGGCCCTGCCAGTGGGGAGTCCCTGGGGAAAGAGAAGCTGAGGGGGTGGGAGGCCCAGGGGGTGGGGGGCCAACCCCACGAAAGCATATCCTGCAGAGGGTACAGTGGAGAAGCCCAGCCAGTGGAGACCCAGTGGGGGGGGGGGGGGCTTTGGGGCCTGGGAAGAGGTGCCTGTTCAGGGGAGGGGCAAAAGCATACCCCTGGAACAGGTATGGTGAGGCCATCTGGTCAGTGCTGTACCCAGCACAGGACCCCTGGGGTGTCCTCCCCTGTGAAGTGGGGCCCAAGTCTTCCTGCTAGTCTAGGATCAACCAGCATCTCCAGAAGATTCTGGGGGAGATGTCCAGACACACCTGCCCCACAGAGCCCTTCACAGGGCCAGACCTGGGCCACCCCCCTCCTCAGCCTCTCGCCTGCCCTTCCTCCTGCCCACCCCCAGTTACGTGCCTTCTCACCTACACTTCCCTGTCTGCCCCACCAGTTATGCCACTCCCACTGCCCACTGAGTTCTGCAAGACACCCCATCCCCTCGCCTGCCCCTCTCCTGTAGTCTCTCCTCCCCTCTATCTGGCACTCATGCTCCCCACCCACCCCAATGTTCCCACCCCCACAGGCATACTCCCCCTACCCTGCCCTGGCCGCCTCCTCCTCCTCCCCCTCCACTCTTCCCCAACCTGACCACTCCCCCAGGGATGGACACCAGGCCCCATTTCAGTGCTTGGGAGCCAGAGGGCAGAACTTGTCACCTGTCTCCTCAGCCTCTGTCTTTGTCTTGTCCTCTGGACTCACAGATACTCCCCGGTGGGTACAGAGAATGGCCGGAGAGGAGTGACCCTCCACATTTGCCCAAAGATATGCACAGACAGTCTGAGGACAGGCACTTAGGGGTGATGTTGCCCCCCTAGATTCAGGAAGAGGGGTGCCCCCTCCCACCCCTGGCTCATCCATTGGGGACCCACGGGTGCCCCCAGCTGGCCATGGCTTCCTGGCCCTTCCCTGGGATACATGCTGACACCTCTCTTATGCTTTCTGGGGTGTGAGCAAAGCCCCTCCACTCATCTCCAGTCTAAAACTGTCAGCCCCTGCAGGGCCAGCCCACTCCATTTCTCTGGCTTCCTTCCCTCAAACCACAGCAGTCTGCCTGTTCTGTTCCCTACCCTATCTCTGTTGAGTCCTCTCACGCCCCACACCTTTGGCCTGTACCCCAGTTCTTGTATGCATAAATAAATAAATCT
The DNA here is from genome assembly GCF_014898055.3 of Talpa occidentalis. NCBI lineage: Eukaryota > Metazoa > Chordata > Mammalia > Eulipotyphla > Talpidae > Talpa > Talpa occidentalis. Next base: position 69,072,757 of record NW_023605194.1, on the reverse strand, counting down.
TTTTTTACAAAAACTGTCCAAAGAAGCAGCTATGCACGAGCCAAAATACTTATGCATAATGCATTGGTGGCATCACCAAAATATGGGGACAGGTCCATAGGAGTCCAGGCCCCACACAAGGGTAGGCCACTCATTTGTAGGGGAAACAGCCCTTCCCTAGGCAGCATCCAGTGTTTTATGTGAGTCTCTCCTGGCTCTGTGGGTTGGAGACTCCCCTGAGTACCACAAAGAAAGCACTGAGACTCAGGTGGATCAAGTAACACACTGTCAGTCCCAGCCTAAGCCACTGGATTCTGTGGTCCTGGATGCGGTTGGCCCAGAAATCTTTTTTTTTATAACGATCCCTCTGTGTTTCTTAATGGCTGGCCAGGTCTCACCTCAGCCGCCGGCCACCCCTCCACCAGAATCCCCAAGCAGCCTTCTCTATGTTGGGTTGGATAAAACATTTCAAACATATTTAAACAGCAATTTTGGAAAACTATGCAGCATATGGATTTTCCTTTTGATCTCAAAATGATGACAAACAGACACTTAAATACTTCATAAAAGAAATATTACCAGAAAAAATTATAGAAATCTGGCTTTTGACTTTGTCTTGCTCTAATTCAAACAAAATGCAGCCTCCCAGTCCTTTTCCCCTCCTGCCCCCACAGGCCCCAATGGGGGCTTCATCCCCTTTCCCTGTGTGGGCTACCTACAAGTCTATGTCTAACCCACTGGTCATCCTGAGGGGAGGCCTGGAAGGACAGTGGAGGTACCTCAGGTCCTCAGAGAAGCCCCTGAAAACAGACCCCTCCTCTGAATTAACACCCTGGACTTCAAAGACAATGGGAAGGGGAGCGGGGAGTAAGGGCCCCAGCCTTAGAGGAAATGACCAAAAAGGGGTCAGGAGTGGGGAGATTTCCACCTTTCAAAAGTCCCAGCCCCAATTTTGGCCCGGGGAGGAAGCCCCCCTGTCGCAGGCCCCAGGCGTCCGTCCACCTGCCCTGGGCCCCATGGCCTAGCGGCTGGGAAGCAACAGGCGACCGCGAGAAGGAGGCCGCCCCGGGGCCGCGCAGAGAGCAGGTGGCCGCGTGCGCTAGCCTGGCCTGCGGCGCGCGGGGCTCTCCGTCCAGCCGCCGCGCAGGGGGGAGGCGAGGGCCGCGGGGCCAGGCCGGGCAGCCTGAACCCCAGGGCCACCGGGGCAGGAAGGGCCGCGAGCGCGGCCCCGAGGGCCGAGGGTGTAGCCTCCAGCGCCGCCAGGCTCCGGCAGGCGAGGCCGTGACACCCAGCGCTGGGCCGGGAGCGGAAGGAAGGGCTGGGAGGGATGAGGAGACCCAGAGGGAGGCAGCCGCGGGCCCAGGGCCGGTTCCCGCGGATGGCCAGGCTGGAGGCTCCCTCCTTCCTTCCTGTCCAAGCCGAAACTTTTGCCACACACGCCGGCCAGCGTTTCCTCGCAGGTTTCTGCGGCCGCGAGTCGCCCTCGGGAGGAGGCTTGGCCAAGCAGCAGGTCCCCGGGCAACCAGGCACCGGTGGAGACTGGATCTCTGGGGATATGGCCGCGGGCTCGAAGGTGGCCGGCGGCTAAACAGCCTAAAAAGACTTTCTGCGTGCGGGATCAGCGCTCCCAAACCTTCCATTACTTGGTGTGCAGCGCTGCCCGAGGCTTTGCGTAACTTTGCCCACTGCGCCCCCGCGTGCAAAGGCGTCCCCTCACACTCACACCCTCACCCATCCTCTCTCCCTAGCCGCTGCAGAGCTGCTTTTGTATTTCGGTGATAGCGAACTCGAACTCGAGGTTAATCTGAGCCAAAGAGGGAGGGATGTCAGTTGCATAAATTCCTCTGCTGACACCCCCAGATCTGGAGAGCCGGAGCCCCGTTCTTCCCCAATGCGCCCCCTCTGCTTCCTCTGCCCCTGGGTCTCCAGCTTCCTAACTACTGTGCATTTGAAGAAAATAAAGCACAACCAGATGGATGTGTGTTTTTTCTAAAATCTCCACCTCCCCAAATCCTATTCCTCAAAGGACCAGGTGCAGTTGCAAAAAGGCAAGTTATTTCTGTGGACCAGGGCACCCTTCGGAAGGCATGCACAGCCTGGCGGGCGCCTAGGCGGGCTCTGCGCAGCCAGGCGGAGTGGCTGGATTATGTAAGTAACAGCCCTCCTTGTGCTCACGGCCATCTGTTAATATCTTGCTATTAGAAAGTTCGGTGCCTGAGGCAAAGCCAGGGCTGGCAGGGAGCAACGGGCCTTCTTCCTACAACAGCCTCCCCCGCCCCCTCCCCAGATAGTTTTCACCCACTTCCACAGAATCAAATAGAAGGGTGCCACTCCCCTCACTGAAAACGGAACCCCTCTCCGGGGCAGGTGTGTGCAAGGGGAAGAGCGATTTTCTCAGAGGTCACTTAATTGTAATGAATCTTTTGGCTGCATTTATATATTTAGGACAAGTCTAGACTCCTTAAGGCAATGTGTGGACACTTACTTATCTGGGATGGGGGAGTTAACATTTAAAAAATTACTTTTCTGCCAGCACCCCAACCCCAGATTTTTGTCAGGGTAATATTTCAACTCCTTTGGAGCGATTGGCTTCTGTTTACTTTGAAAGCTGTTGGTTAAACAAACATCACTCAGGAGGCTTCCGAGCAGTGGGGTTCCCAGGAGACAACTGTGCAGCTGCTACTTGCTGCTGATCTTGTGGCATTTCACTTTTCTCCCCCATTCAGAACCTGTCCAGACTGGGCTTGGCTTCACACTGGGCATGAGGCGAGGGCGAGGGAGCAGATTGGGGGCACTGGGTCCTTCTACCTCTCACAGCCTGAAGCAGGCCAGCCGGCACCCAGAAGGGGCTTCCTTTCTTTCTCCTCTTCAGGGTGGTGGAGATTGGACAATGCTCTGTTTGCTCCCAGGCAGGATCTCAGCACACACTACCCCCCAAGCCCTTGCCAAAGTTTGCTTCTCAAATAGATCTGCTTGAAATTCCCAGAATTTGGTTTAAGATCTTACCTAGTTTGTAAGATTTTAAATTACTTACATGAAATCTTTCCTCCTAGCCCACCTAAAGTCTTTGAGAAAGAGGTGGGTGGGGGTGGGCGGGGCAGAATCGCCCAGACAATGCCAAGGTACCTACAATCAGTGCATAAAATAGCTACAAGGGTTTGACCCAAGGCGCAGATAACCCTTGGGGTAGATAAGTAATTGCAGCCTGCAAGGAGGAGTTCGTTGGGTGACCCGTGAGAACTTGTGTTCACTTTTCAGTTATTGGGGTGGTATTGCCAATGGGGTGTAGGAAGGGAATGGCTCTAGGCTTAAGCACTGGTTCAGGGATGGGGCCGAGATCTAGGAGACTTCGGGTTGGCTTCTCGGCTCTCAGAAATAAATCCGGAATCGCGGGAGAGGAGGCTGGGGCCTCGCGTCTGGCTCCTGAGCCTCCCGCACCCAGAAGAGCTCCGCCGCTCTGGCAAGAGAGGTTCCCAGGACGCTGACCTGTCGGTCGCCTCGACAGGAGGGGACAGGACAGGGCTCAGCTGCTGCACGCAGCTCGCCGAGTTGGGCTGCGAACCGAGCTCGCTCGCTCGCCGGCGTCGCTTGCTCGGATTCCATGAGCCGCTCTCACGCCAGAGCGGGCTGCGAGCCGCCGTCGCTGAGCACCGCGAGCCGCGAGCCTCGGCTGCCCTGGCCAGGGCAGGGGGAGCTTCCTTGTTTGCCAAGCAGGTCACCCCGACTTCGCTTGGGCCTGTTTTCCCCAGAGAGCGATGAGGATTCACTGGGGCTCTCAGGGAACTTTTCCCGCCGCCAGTTCCCGGGGAGTGGTGTGTGCAAAACGTGCATCCCAGTGCCAGGTGCAACTGACAGAAACTTGTGGGCTGAAGTTCAAACCGTTTGCTTCCAGAGTCTGACTCTTTCTGTCTCTCTCTGGCTCCCTTTCTCCCCCCCTTCCCCATCCTCTTTTTCTGCCCTCCTCCCTTTTAAATGTCAGACTGAGCAGATGGTTTTAAGGTGTGGAGGGCAACTACCCTTTACTCCTCCAGTTTGTGGGCTGCGCTAACATATGTACAAACTGGGCTACCTCGAGAAAATAATGGGACGGAAAAGAACACAGGAAGTGGCCCTCGATCCATTCACAGAACCCAAATGACTCCGCTCCCTATACCCGCTTATCTCGAAAGGACCCAAGCACTATCCCATGCTGCATCTAAAGGGCACGTTGATAGATTATTTTTGTTCCCAGCCTAAACTGTCACATCTAGATGAGAACACTTGATACAACAGTGCCGGTGTGTTTGCCCGCCTGGGGGTTCCTTCGGCAATAGGGTGGGCGGGTGGAGAGTCTGGGGGCCAGGAAAGGGGAGAAATGAAGTCTGGGATACTCAAGCCAGGCTGTTTTCTTATCGGGACTCCTTCCCACCCTACCCGCCTATTTTTTTCCCCCTTCTACTCAATGTTTGAATCCCGTGCCAAAAGTTTCCTACAGAGTATCGTGTCCGACACATTATCATCACTATTCTAATTCAAAGACAAGACTCTTTAGCCTATTTACAGTTTGGTGAATTTGAGGTTGAAATGGTAACTGTCCAAGGACAGGTGTGCGTGTGTGTCTGTCTGTCTGTCTGAGACCGCCGCATTTGTACAAATACACCGTGCTGTCTCCACTCCACACCATTCAACCTTTGATCTGATTAAATTCGAGGAACGCACGAAAAATGATTGTCCTGAGAAATGATCGTTCCTGCTCAGTAGCCCTCGCCAGGCTCTGCTTTTAGGGGATCTCTGAGTCATAAATGCGATGGCTTTATTAAAAGCAGTCGTCCTGCCTGCCGTGGAAAGAGACTTCTGGGGGCAGGCTCACTCCTTGCAATTTGCAACCTGCAAGCCCCAAGGAGCTCTCCAAGCCACTTCTCTAAACCCATCACTCTGGTTATTATATTTTTCTTCCAAGAAGTGCCGATCCAAAGTGAAATTTCTGTGGCTTTACGTTGGAGCCCAAAAACCCAGCGTTTGAAATGTCTTACCTAATAAGCGTTAAAGTTTGCCGCCCAGGCGTCCAGACCGTGTAAACCCTGCATGAAGCCCTTGTCCCGGGTCACTCTCAGGCACATAGCTAGTTGGGGATAATCGCGAGGTCATGTTTGTGACTTTTTTTCTCAGAAAAGCTGCCGTGCCTACACTTCAGATCATGTGGTTGGCGGTAACCGAGGGCCAATATTCTCTCTTCTTGCTGATAATGTTGACGGGACAGGGACCGGGACCCGGCCAGCTCCGGTTTTCTGGTATCAGATGCAGGGGAGCCGGCGTGAGGCCGCGGGCACTCGCGCTAAATCCCACCCTACCTGCATCTCACGGCCCAGCTCCTCTCTAGAAAGAAGCCAAGGTGACACGTCTTCTCGCGACTACCCAGGACCATTTTAAAGGTGCCTGATTGGGGAATCCCCACTCCGGCCCCTCTGCCACCCCACCCCTAAGCCCCCCACTTTTTCTCCAGCATACTTTCCCGTGCCCGCCCGCACCCCCGCGCGAGGAGCGCTCGCTCGGCCACTCGGCGAACTCGAGCAGCTGCATCTGGGGAACGAAGGGGGAAAAAGACCTGCGTCCCGGACGAGCTCAGCGAGCCGAGCGCCGCCCGCGCCGCCGCGGCTCTGCAGAGTGTCCGCGGAGGGCTCGCGCCGGCCGGGCGCGGCGAGCCGGGCGCCCCGAAGCGGCGGCGGGGCGGGGGCGGGGGCGGGGGCCGGGAGGCGGGGGAGGGGCGCGCGGGGCCCGCTCCCCTCCTCTCCCCCCAGCCCCTCGCCCCCACCCCTTTGATATATTTTTTCCTCCCAAGTTCTCTTGCCTCGCTGTCCCCCCTTGAATCCGAAGGCGCCTCGCGATTGGGTGCCGGCGCCGGGTACGTCAGTCAGACTGTGACGTGCGGCCTTCCTGTTTCCTTCAGCTGTGTCTTAAAGTAAATCTTGTCGTGGAGCGGAGCCCTCAGCTGAGGGAGCGCTCCGGATCGTGCACCCCGCCGCCGGGGACGCGAGCGCGCGCGAGAGCTCTCCCGGGCCCGGCGCCCTCTCCGCTGCGTCCCCGCGCCGCCCGCGGCGCCGCCCGCTCCCACCCGCCGCCCGCCGCGCGCGGACTCACCGTCCCCTGTGCAATTACATGTCCATCCCCGCCGGCTCCCCCCGCGCGCGCGTGGCCTCTCCGCGGCGAGACGGGCTCGGGCCCCAGCCCTGCGCGGCGCGTAAGTATCTTCTCCCCCCGCGGGCCCCTCGCAGAGTCGCTGGCACTGGCGTGCGCGCGAATGGGGAGAAAAGAAAAGCGACTCCCTCGACTCATGCCCGTGTAAACATTTTTTTTTTCCAGGAGAAAATGGTGTTATTTAAATGAGCCCGAAGCCAAGAAGAGCCTCTAAACAGTTTCTGAGCCCGAGTCTCGGTGGAAGTCGGCGCGCGCTCCTCCCAGTTGCCGAGAGTAAGCGATCCGCTGGCTTTTATTTCTCTCTTTCCTGCTGGTGGCCGGGGGTGGTGTTGGCGAGGGTGGGGGGGGCTGGTCTGCCGGACGTGTCGCTGATCTTGTCACCTTGTGTGTACTGTTTCTGGGGCGCGGGGAGGCGTCCGCCGCCTCTCCTCCTTTCCCCGGCCCGCTCCTCTCCCGAGAGGGGGGCGCGAGGGGCACCCGACGCTTTGTGTTCGCCCGGACCCCGGCCTTGCGCCCGGCCTCATCCTCCGCGTCTCCCCGGGTGGAAACTCGGGGGCCAGTCCGCGCGCCCTCTCCCTTTGTCTTGTTTATTACCGCCGCCTTTCCCCGGGCGCTTCCCACTTGCTTGCCATTTGCATACCTTTCACTTCTGCTTTTGAACCCCAGCTGAGGGCCCTTGAGGAGGGAGAAGGAGACCCGGAGGAGGGAGCGCTCTGGTACTTTGCTCTCCAGACGCTGTCGAGGCCGAAATGCGGAGATCGGGTTGGGAGCGGTGGGGAGAAGGTCCCGGGAACCCCGCGCGGCACCCCTCTTCTGCGCCCCGGGGAGCCCGGCTCGGTCAAGTTGAGCGGGGTGAGGCGGCCCGGCGAGCCTCGGGGGTCTCGCGGTGGAGGGAGCGGGAGGGCGCCCGGGTCGCGACCAGGGTGGGGGTCGGGGATGTCCTTGCGCTGGGGATGTGCGAAGCGGAGACTCTCGCCAGCCTCGCGGCGGTCTGTGGGGGGTGCGGGGGTGTGTGGGGGGTGCGGGGTGTGGGGTGTGCGGCGCTGGGCTGGTCCCGGCGGGACCGACACTTTCGCCCCAGCTGGAGGACTGAGGGCGGAGGAGAGGGGAGCCGGGTCCTGTGACTGCGTTACTGAGAAGAGCTGAACAGACAAGGCGGGCAAGCGGTACGGGACTTGGGGGTGGGGGCAGCGATTGGGGGGAGACATCACCCAAAGTCCAGCTTGGCAAGTTGTTGTTTCTTCTGGTCGGCCAGCGGGTCACTCCTGCTAAAACTGAGGGTTGGTGGAGGGGGTAAGGGGCGGGGGCGGCAGGAGGAGCCGCTGGCAGGAGAGCCCCGGCTTTCCCGCCCCTTCTCTGCTCTTTGGGAAGGAGAGGGCTCCGGCCGCAGGGAGAGCTAGAAGGACCTGGGCCTCGTCTTCAGCGGCCCCAGGAGCCGGGCTGCCGTGCGAAACTGCTGTTCTTGGCAGCCAAAAGCCTGCTGGCCTGGGGGAAGGCTGGAAACTCACCTGCTTGCTTTTATTTTTCCAAGAAGGTCTGTGTTGTCGCCTTGAGTTTATAAAAACAGAGCAAGAACAGGATGGCCTTCTCTCAAAGTCAAGGCTACAAGTCTTTTCTCTTGTTCTCTCTCTCTCTTTCTCTCTCTCTCTTTCTGTCCTCCCACCTATACCCTCCCTTACAAAAAAAAAAAAATCATTTCCTTTCCTAAACTAGGCAGGCAGAGGGCTGTTAGCCGAGTGCGCATGGGCAGGGCCTGACAGGTGTGCCATGTCAAGAGAGACAGGTGCACACTTGCTCTGTGTGTGTGTGTTTGTGTGTCTGTGCAGCCCCGGACTACAATGCCTGCCCTGGGCTTGGGGAGGTTTATGAATTTATGGTTGCCCTGCTTAATAGGATTGGCTTGGCTGATGGGAACTGAGCTGTGGTTGTATTTTGAGCCTTGCTGTGTGAGTGCTTTGCTGGGGCTGGGGTACAAGTTGATATGTGTTTGTTTGTTTTTCTTAAGGACATTGGCAGGCTGCTGCCCAGCCTGTCTCAGGCTCCTGCCTGCCAGGCAGCAGTGGCTGAAAGTACCCCCACTTCAGGGAGCAGGTGGAGGGAGATTGACTTTCCCTCTGCTTCCCCCAGCTTGTGTCTGCCCCCCAGGTCTGTGCTGGTGGGAGGGGGAGCCATCTTGTGTGTGTGCGTGTGTGTGTGTGTGTGTGTGTGTGTGTGTGTGTTGGGCAGCCGTGTGTGTGTGTGTGTGGGGGGGGGGGGGTAACTGCCAAGAATACCAAAGTCAGTTTGAAAGTGTTACTGGTTACTGTTGTTAAAGCTTATCTTCTTAGCCGGCTTTCTTCCTGCCCAGAATGAATAGGTATGTGCACAAACTCTTTCAAGTCCTATGTTAAATACTCTCATAAAGTCGAATGAGGCTGTCATTGTACCAGACATGTGCCAGATGTCCTAGTTATTACTCTGATGGAGAAGGAAAATCTCAAGTACGTGAGAGCGAACTGTGCTTTTCTGTTTCATGCAAGAAGCGGCAGCCAATTCTATGAAGAGTTTCTTGTGAGAACTTCTGAGTATTTTCCAAATGTAATGGGCTGTGTATACTAATGAAGAGAGGATTCTCAGGGTAACCTGTCCCTGCCATATTTATATAGTTGTAAGTGGACAGAGATTAGGGGCTGCCTTGCTATGTCAGGGAGGGTGTGGAGAATCCATGCAAGAAGCACTGTCTCTCTAGGCTCTTAAAACTTAATCTTTCCCATTTTCCTTGGCATTGGCTATTTCTTGAGTTGCCCAGATATGGGGTAACTGGCAGGTGAGTTCTGTGCTTGGTTTTGTAGCTTGGGCGATGAACATGAAATAGTGTGTGTCTTATTCACTAGACTCACACATCAGAGTCACCCAAACACTTTCCTTGCTTGTGTTTGAGGTTCTTTCATAATTAAAATGTCATCCCTGGACATGCTTGATTTGGAACAGGGGTTTCTGTACGAGGTACTTATTGGTATTTTTTTATGTCCATTTTGCAGAATTCTGTTTAATCTCTACCTTGGTGGGGGGTGGGGGGCGTGGGGGGGGGGTGGGAAAGTCATGCTACCTACCATGGATCTCTGTTCTCACTTTTCATTTCCTATAAGCAGCATTTGTGATCTTAACCCATAATCTGGCTACCAGGTTCGGTCTTTATTTGCTCAAAAGGCAAAGTGGCCTCTTTTTTTAAGGACTCATTTCTGTTATTTCAGAGATTGTCTTGTACTAGCAACTGCTGAATTATTAGATTCCAGATTAAAAAGAAATTATAAAATGTTCCTCATTTTATAAGAGGAAGAGGGCTGTACTTGGTCCATGACCGTAGGATTCTATATTAGGTACCTGCATAAATTGGAAAGAACATTATATATATATTATGTGTGGACTTTCTGAAATCTTTTTCTTTGTGAATTCTAAGGCTTTAAAAGGCAGAGTATTTCAGTTTTCTCCAAAAAAGAAAAAAGTGTTTTAAAGTCTTTCTCACTCTTTTATTTACTAGGTTGAGGAATTACTACTTTTAAAATAAGTCAAAATTAGTGTTTTATACATGTGTCAGAAATGTTCTGGTTTTTGCAGGTGAAAATGTTTGGAATTTTGAAAGAGTAGAAGACTTTGAAATGGAATGGTTATGATTTGGGAACTGTATTATGATAGGAAATTTAAAAACCTGATGATAAGATTTTGACAATGCAAACTTAGTTCACTGAAGTTTTAACTTATGCCAAGTAGCTTCTTCAAAATAACATTAAAGACTTTCTCAACTTGACGATCAGCAGAAACACCTCCGAAGGAAAAGTTGCTAGTTAGCAGAAATGAACAATTGGACACAGCAAAGGAGGCAGCTTAATACTAGATTGGAGGGGAGGGGTGCTCATGGGGATGTTACCTGAAGCAAATCACCTGATTTCCCCCTCCCGAATTACTTTACTAATTTCCAAGTAGATTTAAATGTTCTTTGTTAGTCATATTCCATTTGAAATTCTATAACCAGGTTGACCCAAGTAGATTAGAGGCCCATTCAAAGGTTTTTTCCAGAAGTATAAAGAGTAGGCTTGAGAAATTCTTCATATAATTTTTATCAACAAAGATAAATTAGATAAACAATCAAAGAAATCCAAACAGGAACCCACACCGACCTCACACTCCCTACTCCCTCTGTGTCATAAAAGATTTGTCTGAACTATCTGGATAATTCCCCTGGTGAAATACTCTTTGTCCAGAAACTGGACCCCAGATAGATGCATGAAGGTTACACTTCCAGGCCCCAAAATAACCTCTTTACTGGAGTAGAACACTTAACCGCTTTCTACTTCACACTGTACTGCTGTGAAATTCTTCACTGAAAATTCTTTTCTGCTAACATTAAGTCATCAGCATCTGTTGGAGTGTCCGTTTTTTTAAATAGAATGTCAGATCATTCCGATTTTAGTGAAGAAGCATTTGGCAAGAGTTAAAATCTGACTTGACCACACCTGGATGTTTGTTCTCACATTATGTTTCTGAGCGGACGCTATGTGAAGCCAGCCATTGTGTGGGAATTATTGAAGCTTGTGTGTTGTCAGATGCCAAATGGTGCAACACGATGTTTCATTAAAGAAAATCGTCTCCTACATAGATATTCACATTAATTACAGAGGGGTTTACAGGCACAGAGTATGTGTCTCCAGTTGAGACCACTTTTTGGTTCAATCTCTGCATCCTGCTTACTTGAGGATTCTGATTTTCACCACGACTGAAGACGAGGTTTCAGATTGCCTCGTGGGACTCAAAATCGGTGTTAAAATGAAAATATAATAAGAATCAATATTGGTTGTAGATGAAGCATTGTAGCTTAGTGCAAGGGTTGAGAGAGGAAGGAATTTTTTAAATCCTTAATGAACATGGCAATACCTACGATGCCGCCAACCTTGGCACTCCCTAAATTCTAAATTGGGAAATCACAGAAACACATTAAGAGCAGTTTTGAGAGATTTAATTTACATTATAGTCATTTAACAGCGCATTTCTTACATGGTAAATACACTCACATATATGTCTTGTTTATGAAACCTGGTGCCAATAAAGTGCTAACTGACCACTTAGAAACATTTCATCTTGCCTGTAGCTTCCATGGGTTATGACCCCCACGGGCACCCCCACCCCCTTATTTCTAAGTTTAGGTCTCATCTAAGCTGTATGTGGGGAGATATTTAATCATGCCTATTAATATAATGCCTCGTCTTGCTGGATTATATATTTTTTGCTATTTTTTCCCCATTTGTTCTGTCTTATCTGTTCCGTCTCAGCTGGACATGTTAGAGCAAGACCTAAAACTATGTGACTGCTCAGCCCCAAGCAGAACCGAGTCATTATTACATCGAAAAATATTGACAGTCCAAAATGGCACAAGTCAGTTTCATTTGGCGAATTCGGAGGAATTTACAGGCTGTTTTGTTCTGAAAAGACAAGACCAGCAGGTTTCAGTAACACTTATTCTCCACCGTGGCTGAGAGTATGGTTTCTGCCCCCCAGGAAGAGCTCAGCCTCTCTTGGCTCTGGCACCAGGCAGGGATGCAGCTGTTGCTACCTAGGCAGGGAGAGGAAGTGAATTGACTCAGAGGTCAGGATGCCTGGGGATGACCTTATCCTCCTCTCCAACACCAGCCTGTGCTCTGGAGCCTCTGCTGCAGAGGTATTCCACCCACAAGGCCAGGGAATGGAAAGGAGGAAAATCCAGTTGGGATGGCAGGTGAACAGAGCAAGAAAAATCCTGCAGAAAGTTAGTTCAGCATTCTGGTGGGTGATCTGTGTGCTTCTCAAGTCATACGAAAGAGAAAAGGATTTGCACCCAAAAAGAAAAGAGGTAAATTTTTTAAATAATAGCAATGAACTCTCCTTTTTTTTTTTTTTTTTTTTGAGAGCTGATGTATCTAGGCAAGTCTTCCTTGCCTAGACGAACCCCTCCCCAGATACAAGACTTCCTGATTTCTTTTTAAAGAATTCATCCCTTTTTTGTGTGTCTGTCTCTCTTTTTTCTCTCACCTACCTGACAGCTACCCCTGATTTATCAGCTCTAATGTTTTCGTGAAATATTTTCCTTTGCATTTTTGTGTGCAACCATTTTTATTACTAAGGTGGAAAGGATCTCAATCCTTTTGACTTTGATTTTCAGTCCGATATTGAAGTTCTTAATCTCTCTGTCCAGTCCAAGTTCAGGAGATTTTATCCTCAGGCATAGCAAAAGTATTTTATCCTCAAGCACATGAAAATTATATAAAGAAGCACAGATGCTTTCAGGACCCTCGAAAGCAGGCTCTTCCTGTGGAAGCCAGGGGCAAGGACTGTGTGATGAAATCTTAGAGACCTAAAAAATAGACGTTGTTGCCATGTACGCGTTGAGCATTTTCTTGATTTTTACAGGTTATTTCATGCTGAAATTATGCCTGTTTGCATGGATAGTCATTCTTTAAAACTGGCCACAGATGCAGTCCTAGGGAGCACGTAGATGTTTTTACAGGTGAACCGAAAGAGATGGGAGCAGTTCCAAGGGCTCTGCACGCTGCCTTTGGCAATGGACTCTGTTATTGTGAAGATGTGCTCTGTTAAGCAAACGTGAAGTTTCATATTAGATAAACCCCGTGTGAAAAAAAATATTTTCATTTTCCTCATCAAATGCTAATTGTAAGTAAAAGAGATGTGACATCTTATATTTAGACAGAATTTGGGGTTAGCATCACTGGTGAATAAGCCATAAAATATGTCAAGTGTCTTTTGTCAAATGCAAGGAAGGATGTTCTCTTTTTATATTGCATTCCCAAGAAACAATGGGAATTCAGACGCAGAAATATGTAATATTTCTCACATGCTGGATTTTCTCTCTTCTGTTCCTTCTTTCAGTCATTTTGTCAGTGTTTTTCTCTTTCGTTTGCCAGAGAAAATAAAATTCGCCCATGCTGTATCTTGAAGAGTTTCTCTAGGCAGGTGAAGTCCGATTTTGACCAATTTTACCAGAAGCAAACTAGGACCAAAGGAGTATTTTCCTTGCCTAACTCAGATTTATTGTTGCACATAGTGATCTCTGAAATGTGACAACCTCCTCCTTTGCACTCAGCTCAACTTTATAATAATTTAAGTCACTGGGAAAATTTAGAAATATTCTCGTGCTTACGTTAAAACCTAGCAACAGATACATCTAGAATCATTTTACCAATAAAAATGCATATTGAGGCTAAATAAACAGATCTGTAAAATGAGTATCTGTGCATGAATTTCCAAACTAAATGGACCGTTTGTGTTGGGAGGATGCTGATAGGGGTGTTGCCCTCCCCATTTCACAGATGACAAAAAGATCTTAAAATGCAGTTTAATAAAGGGGGTGCAAGAGATTTGCATTTATCTTAGAGTCTTTTTCCTTTTGCAACACTTAACCCACAGTGATTTCAAGGCAGAGATGGAGTCTCTTATCCAAATTTCATGTAGTCTCCACATTCAGCCTTATTTCTTAAGGGCAGGCCACTCTCCCCCTCACCTTGCTGTGATTCCCAATGCCCAAAATCTAATCAATTGCTTGTCAGAGGCTGTGTTCTTATAATCTACTGTTTCTTCTGAAGATAAACAGTATCATTTTAGGCATTTGTGAAAGAGAATCATATTACTGGTGCTTAAGCAGTTTTTGCTTTTTTTTTTTAATCTTAATCCATCTTAAACCAGTGGAGCAGAAATATTTAAAAATGTTTCATTTCAAGCAGAGTGCATAATAAATTGCAATAATTGTAATGTGCCATAAATCCCAGAGCCTATGCATTTTGCATTGGATTCAGGATTGAGGTCAGGAAATTTGGAGAAATTTAAAGAAAATGATTCATCAGTCCTTTTGTTCTGTTGGCCAGGGTCCCGGGATTCTTGAGCTGTGCCCAGCTGACGAGCTTTTGAAGATGGCACAATAACTGCCCAGTGATGCCTGACCATGACAGCAGAGGCCTCTTAAGCCGGCAAACCAAGAGGAGAAGAGTTGACATTGGAGTGAAAAGGACGGTAGGGACCGCGTCTGCGTTTTTTGCTAAGGCCAGAGCCACGCTTTTCGGCGCCATGAATCCCCAAGGTTCAGAGCAGGATGTGGAGTACTCAGTGGTGCAGCACGCGGACGGGGAGAAGTCGAACGTGCTCCGCAAGCTGCTGAAGAGGGCAAACTCCTACGAAGACGCCATGATGCCTTTCCCAGGGGCGACCATCATTTCCCAGCTGTTGAAAAATAACATGAACAAAAATGGTGGCACGGAGCCCAGTTTCCAGGCCAGCGGTCTCTCCAGCACCGGCTCCGAAGTACATCAGGAGGATATATGCAGCAACTCTTCGAGAGACAGCCCTCCCGAGTGTCTTTCCCCCTTTGGCAGGCCTACCATGAGCCAGTTCGATGTGGATCGCTTCTGCGACGAGCACCTGAGAGCCAAGCGTGCGCGGGTGGAGAACATCATCCGGGGGATGAGCCATTCCCCCAGTGTGGCGTTAAGGGGCAATGAAAATGAAAGAGAGCTGGCCCCGCCGTCGGTGAGTCCCCGGGAAAGTTACCGGGAAAACAAGCGCAAGCAGAAGCTGCCCCAGCAGCAGCAGCAGAGCTTCCAGCAGCTGGTGTCGGCCCGCAAAGAGCAGAAGCGAGAGGAGCGCCGACAGCTGAAGCAGCAGCTGGAGGACATGCAGAAGCAGCTGCGCCAGCTGCAGGAGAAGTTCTACCAGATCTATGACAGCACGGACTCAGAGAACGACGAGGATGGGAACCTGTCGGAAGACAGCATGCGCTCCGAGATGCTGGAGGCCCGCGCTCAGGACTCGGTGGGCCGCTCGGACACTGAGCTGTGTGAGCTGGACCCGGGGCAATTCATCGACCGCGCCCGGGCCCTGATCCGCGAGCAGGAGCTGGCAGAGAACAAGCCCAAGCGGGAAGGCGGCCACAAGGAGCGGGACCCTGGGCCCAATGCCCTGCAGCCGGAGGGCAAGCACCTGGCTGAGACGCTGAAGCAGGAGCTGAACACGGCCATGTCGCAAGTGGTAGACACCGTGGTCAAGGTCTTCGCAGCCAAGCCCTCCCGCCAGGTGCCTCAGGTCTTCCCGCCGCTCCAGATCCCCCAGGCCCGCTTTGCAGTCAATGGCGACAACCACAATTTCCACACCGCCAACCAGCGCCTGCAGTGCTTCGGGGACGTCATCATCCCCAACCCCCTGGACACATTCGGCAGCGTGCAGATGCCCAGTGCCACGGACCAGACGGAGGCCCTGCCCCTGGTGGTCCGGAAGAACTCCTCTGACCAGGTGGCCCCTGGGCCTCCCGCGGGCAGCCACCACCAGCCCCTGCACCAGTCGCCTCTCTCCGCCACCGCCGGCTTCACCACATCCACCTTCCGCCACCCCTTCCCCCTGCCCTTGATGGCCTATCCGTTCCAGAGTCCCTTAGGTGCTCCTTCTGGCTCCTTCTCGGGAAAAGACAGAGCCTCTCCCGAGTCCTTAGACTTAACCAGGGAGACGACCAGTCTGAGGACCAAGATGTCATCCCACCACCTGAGCCACCACCCCTGCTCACCAGCACACCCACCCAGCGCCGCCGAAGGCCTCTCCCTGTCGCTCATCAAGTCTGAGTGCGGCGATCTGCAGGACATGTCCGAAATCTCGCCCTACTCGGGAAGTGCAATATCCTTTTCTGCTCCGCCCGGGGCGCCAGCCCACCCATCCCAACCCAGACCCACAAGGGCGTCCCCAGGTCAGGTCTGCACCATGCATAGCTCGGTGTAGATGAGTGCCTTCTTGAACACTCCTAGAAAGAACCAAATCCCTCTAGAAAGAAGGCTGTCTTTCCTCTTATTCCAAGTGGTAGGCTTTCAGTGCCCCGCAAGCCCCTCTGATGCCCAGAGACTCACAGGAAACCACCATCTCGACTCCACAGCCTGCTGGGGGCCCCCAGAACCCGTTCATCCCTGGCTCCCCAGTAGTGTTTTTCTGCTGGGCCTCCTGTTCTCTTAGCCTTTCTCTTTGATGAGCAGATGGAAAGATGGAAGGAAAAAAAAAATCTCAGCCTCCTATTGAATTCTATCAGATAATTTTTAAAGATGGTAAGTTTTAGAAAAGAGAAAAAGTCAGTTTACATATCCCGAAGACTCCTTCAGAAGAATTCTCCCTGGAAGCCATCCCCCAAAGCTCCTGGTGCCTTCAGAGAAGGCCCCACTGACTCTTGGGGAGGCACTGCCCCTTGGGAGGCCCAGTGGAGAAAGGTGGACTTGGTAGGGAGTCAGAGTCTCTCTTCAGTCTGTAAAGGAGACTTGGGTTTTTTTTTTTTGGGTTTTTTTTGTTTTGTTTTGTTTTGTTTTAAGGAAATAGACAGGTACTGATGTATTCAGAGAGCTTTGGGATCTCCTATTCGTTCACCCAAAGTCTGTTCTTTGGGCCGGGTGCAGCTGGCTCTATGCATGATTAACCTCTGTTCAGCCATACACAGAAATCTTTTGTCCCAACATACACAAAGCAAATTATTTTGGAAAGCCAGAGAGCACAATTAAATATAAAACTCAGCTGTATGTGACTTCAAAAATGGCTGGCTATCTCATCAGTTTCTCACATTCAGAACCTGACGTTTCTATTCAGATGCCAGTTATATTTTTTATAAGATCTCCCAAAAGCCCAGTTCTTTTTAATGGATGGGTTGTTGGTTTTTTTTCTCTGTAAATCCATCCTTTTGGTAAATTTCGTAAAATATTGTGGTCGTGGGTGTTTGGGAGAGCAGAATAGTGCCACTGGGGGGGGGGCAGATAGAGGTATGTTTCTGTTATAATCAATTACCAGATGGAAGTAAAATTTAGCAATTCAGCTGGCTGTTGCTAAATTGAGGATTTTGAGCAATCGTCTTGATGACTAGAGATTGACATTTTAGAAGCTCAGCCCACTCCAGAGGCTGCCACGTAAGTGCAAAGTCCCAGCCACGGTGGCGATGGTTTCTGGGGGGTGACGTCTGCCTTGTAGGAAGGCCATGAAGATTTCCATTAGGTGACTAGGAGTCAACGTGCCTGAGACCCACTCGGGCAGGAAAACAAACACAGGGCACCTATCCCTGGACAGGAAGAAGAAAATAAAGTCCTGAAAAAATGAAGAGAAAGATGCTCAGGACTTAGAAATAGGGCCTCACCTGGAGGCTGGCTGTGGCCCCTGGTCACTGCTGTCTTGCAAGGATCTGAAGTTTCATTCATCAATCATGAGTCAAAGCCTCACCCTACCTGTCACAAGCAGGCAGCAATAAACATCAGGCAAACAACTGGACTGCAGCTGCTGGTGAGGATAGGGGTGCAGCTAGAGGACAGGGCTGTCAGTGGATTTTTGTTCTGGGCTAGAAAAGGGTCCCAGGCTGAAGTCCAGTTGTGCTGCTCTCTCTCTCTCTCTCTCTCTCTCTCTCTCTCTCTCTCTCTCTCTCTCCTCTCTCTCTCTCTCTCTCTCTCTCTCTCTCTCTCTCACACACACACACACACACACACACACACACATTTCTCTCTCTGTCTCTCTGAATATTTGAAGCCAGGTCTTTGAGCCCTATAAAACTATTTAAACGCAAACTGCCAGTTAATGTTTTTTGAAATTAGCCTTTTCATTTTACCCAGATAATTGTGCCCTCCCCCCCCCCTCTCCAAGTTGGGTCTTCTAGGAAGAAAATCTTTCAGCTAAGTGTAGGCTCTGCCCATTGTCTCACCCTCTCTAAATCCCCTGAGGAATGCTGAGAATTTGAATGGAAAGGAGTCCCTTTTCTTTCTCAAGGCTGCAAAGGCTTGATGGGAGACCAGGGCAGCTTCTTGAGCCGGTAAGTTTTCCTCTGGCCTCCCAACAGCAGAGGCTGCCAAGCAGCCCTGCTTTAGAAACACTAGAGATTGGAAATGTTAGTTCCTTCTACCTGGCTTTGGGGTGCCTCAATAATCTGCGTCTTTGGGGGCAGCGAGTGCTTAGTTTCCCAGCTCTGGCTCTCCTGTTGCCTTCTCTTGCCCTCTGGTCCCAGCATTCTGAAGCATGCTTCATTGAAATGTGATGTTCCAGGAGGAAGACAGGCAGGCCCCTTTCCTGTGGCTTCTCCAGCCCCACAGCCAGTGAGGACCTGAGTGTGGGGGGACAGTCCATTTCTTTCCGATCTCCATCCTCTTGGCCTTGAGTCTCCCCAGATTCACCTGCTAGTGTAGAGCCCCAGTTCTCCAGCTCAAAGCTGTGGAAATCGCTGAGCCTAACAGAGAGGGATGTCTTAGTTTTCAGCCTGTAAGATCACATCGGAATCTGTTGTCCAGCTGTTCTAGAAAACCATCCACAGAGATGGGGTGAAATGGGCCCGTGATGGTCGGCACGACTGCTTTCACTTTTACTTCCTGGCTTCCCAAATGGTAACAAATCGTTGAATTCTTAAGGAACGATTCTTTCCCACTCCAAAGGGCACCATCTGTTTCTTTGAACAAAGTCGCCAAGATAAGAACTATTAAGAACACCAGCTTATCAAAGAAGCCCATTTTGAGTTGAGTGCTGAGCCCAAGTGTATAATCGGACTCACAGCCTCCTCGGGCCTTGAACAGAGGGACAGTGGGGCTGCGTGCCGGTTCAGCTGGGTGCCAGAGCACCTGCCCCGGACCCCCTGTCTTGAATATAAAAAATGTACTTAGTATCTTTGCAAATGAATCTATTTAATCAAATACTAAGTTTTATTCAAATTCCGAAAGAAACAGCCAGCCAATTGTTTTTGCTCCTGATGTTCCTTGTCCTTCACCCTCTTTGCATCTCAAGAAAAATAGCCTTGTTGAGGCCTCAGCTATTTGCATGCACCCAATTAAAGCACAGGAACAGTATTATGAGCGTCAAGACACGCAGGTGAAGAAACTGAGTGATTTCTCCCAGGGCCGCCTCTCCTGTTCCACTTTCAGGGCGAGTGTCACAAATACTTGAGATTAGAAAGGAAGACTGTTTTAGGTAGCTTGCCACAAAAATCCAGCAGCCAGCACACATGGATTGGAAATGAATTTCTCCAATGAGAAATGATCTGGAGAATTTGATCTCTCCCATGTTTGGAAGCCTGGGCTGGGAGCCATTAGGCAGCTGACCTGTGGTGGACAGACGGTCTGACCACTGCAAGGCCCCGATTCCTTCCCTCCCCCCTTCACACAGTAAGTGAACATTTTCCAAATTCCATAAACTGCCCATCCCACCGGTCCTGTCCAGATACCTGGGGGGCAGCAGCCCCAACACTGCCATGCGTTGAGATCATTCCCCCCAAGTCAGGCCTTCCAGCCTCACTGCCACTCCCAGTCTACAGGGAGGGCTGCCATTCTGCGGGTTTCACGAGAGTTTTAGAAACTGTCAGGCGTCCTCACCCACTTAGCTGGGTGGGCAGCTCGTCCAGTCCCTGGCCACAACTCAGAGTTCAATGGGGGGCAGGGAGGGATAGTTTCTCAGTGCTTTGCCTTTGCAACCTATTCTTTCATTTGCCTTTTTGCTGCCGGCTCCTCCTGCGCGGCTGTTGAGGTGAGGTTATATTGTGCTTGATAAACAGACACCGCATTCGCCGCTCAGGCTGTTTGAACACCGCCCTAGGTTCAGCCGCCTACCTCACTTCTCTGATCTTTTCTATTCCACAGCAGATGTCTTTCATTAATTTATGGATTTATCATCTTTTCTTTTTTTTCTTTTTCCTTTCCTTTTTTTTTTTTTTTACACCTGGCAGCTGTCTCAAGTTTCAGCAGTTATTGTCTATTTTGCATTACACATAGAATTGAATGTCCTCTGTCTTCACAAAGCTAGGGCTAAGAGAATTGAAGCAAAGCCACGGAGCTGCCAGGACCCAGCTTGTTTGCGTTCCATCCCCCACCCCCGCCCCCTTACCTCCTTAATATTTATTTGTGCTCATTTTCTTTCCTGGCCTTGAATGGAGCTTAGCTCGTGTTCAGTACAGCTGTATGTTTACTGAGTCAATTCCATCCTGACTCATTGTACGTGTGTAAGTATCCTGGAAACAGCTAGTGCTTTCTTGGAAGGACAGTTGCTTTTCAGCACAAGCACTTAAAAGGGAAATTAACCAATGGGTCAGTTCAGATTTATTTTGAGGAGGAAAAAAAAAGGATTATCTAACTGTTGGCTTTTGAAGGTTTCATTAGCTATTTTTAATAGTTGATTAGAGACCTATATGTTGTAGGCATTTTATCTTCATCATACAATCAAGAGATTGAGATTTATTCTGGGTTCCCTTTGAGCTGATCAATTCCAAGTATTATCCACAGCAAACATTTTAAAGTGAAGATGGACTAGAGAATAGAGAAGTTCAAATGTGAAGCATTTTTTTCCATCAACTAAAAAGCTTCAAAGTTCCAACCAAAAAAGATAAGAGGTTTGCTCTTCTGTTTTTTTGTTTTTTAATAAAATGAACCAGAACATCTTAGTCTAATTTAAATGTCTGGAAAGCTCCAGGAAGTTTTGATAGTTCTGTGCTGTCTGAAAACCACAGGCAAACAGTTTGTTAGGCTGCGACCACTTTTGAACAGACGCAGGCTTCTCCTGCTCATCATTCTGTGCACCGGCTAAAAGAGAAGATTAGAACCCAGATCCAAGAGTGTTTGTTGGAGTCTGGACTTGCCTAAAAGTATTATCACGAGGCGCTGGGAGACAGCTTGCCATTATGATTTCACTTATCCATCTGGACAGATGGTCCTGAAGTGCGAGGGCTCCTCGTCTTTGCTTCCATCTAATGGAGGTGACTAGCGGCTGTCCCAGCCCTCTCCTTGGCACAAAAAGTATGTCAGCCATAAATTATGTCTTTGCAATCATTAAGGATCTCAAACAAAAACACAAGTTCCGTTAAGCTGCTTTGGCTTACGCATAGAAAATCAACATTTCTTTCTTCCCTGTTTATTTTCAGCATGGGGGAAAAAAAAGCCCGATATTGAACTTTCCTACTTATGGGCGGAGGTGATCTTTTATAAATTGGCAGGATCTGAAAGGGAATACTAATGGGTCAAATCTCAGCAGAGTATTCCGTTAAACACCCTGTTATAAGTTCGTCAAGAGCTTATCAATATTAATTTGATTTTGCTTCTCTGGTAACTCCTGGATTTCCCCGTTACTAAAATTGCTCATACCGTGTTTAAGGGGGGGCACCCTGGAAACCCTCATCTTCTCTACAGATCTGTGCTCACTTGCCCTTTCTTTCTAAGATAGGAGATTTTTTCTTAGCTAGTAAGGCATGTATGTGTTTCTTTTTCCTTCTTCTTTTTCTTCTTTTTCCCAGACTCTCTCTTAAGAGAAAATCCTTAGAGAAGCTTCTAGGAAGGACCCTTAATTGACCTTGTGGGGGACCACATTGATTTTCTCCACGTGCATCTTCATTTCTGATAAATTATAAAGCCATTAATTTGCTGAGGAAATGGCAGGGCCAGGCTGCGGCACAGATGTGACCAGGGCTGCCCCCACCCTGATCTGCTGCTCAGCGCCAAGAATCTGGGGAGAATCAGGAAGCCGGGATTGTTATGGTTAGCTCCGCGTTCTCCTGGGGACTGTTTTAGTTGCTGCTGTTTACAGATCTAAAAGGTAATGATGTTTCCAGATAAATAGGCCTTCTTATTTTGGGTAAGTGGCCATTTATTGATCTGCTAACCCACACTTAATGATTTGTGAGCCCCCACCACCCGGCCCCCTCTCAAAGGAGTTAACTATAAATCCAAGAAAGGCCAATTGGATTTGGTTGGAATCTTCCTTTAACAAAAGCGACACCCCTCTCTGCTCTTTCGGTGTCACAATGACCCCTCCCAAGTTTGAGCTCTTATTTGAAAGGAAACAATTACAAGGATATAAGAAGATAGGGAGAAAGTAAGCAAAGATATTCCTGTAGCTTAGCACTAAAAGGTACGCGTGAAGCTGGCCTAACAGTTCTAAATAATGCATTTTATATCTTCACGTATGTTCATAAAATAATTTGATGTAAACTGCAGAGAGTGGAGAGAAGAACAAACAGAGCTGTAATTGTGAAGAAGAAAAAGCCCTCATGATAAGAGTTGCGCTGTACATGCGGGCGCATTTGTCTCCTTAGCAACAAGTGAACTTATAGCTGCACGGGCGCCTCCGACGTGGAAGGCCGTGCCATCCTCACCGCCGGCAGCCAAGACCACGCGGTCGAGGCTGCCTCCGCACGCCACCGTGGTGGCCATCTCTGGCAGGCAGTGGTCAGTCAAGTCGGTGGCAGCGATGGGCCGTGGATTCTGTGGCCGGTGCCTCTGACCTGCCAGGATCCCCTGTGTCTTGGTGGGCTCTGACTCTGCGGGAGGGGGCAGGGGCGGTGCTCGTGTGGAAAGACACCATCCTTAACCGATTGCATCCCACATGCAGGAAGGGCTGTCCCCCAATCACTTGAAAAAAGCGAAGCTCATGTTCTTTTATACCCGCTACCCCAGCTCCAACATGCTGAAGACCTACTTCTCCGACGTCAAGGTAGGCGCTTTCTCATTTTCCATTTCGGTGCGCAGGGCAAGTAGTTACCCCAATGTGAGGGTGGCGAGTGTGGGCCTGTCTGCCTGGCCCTTGGCCGCTCCTGGGAAGAGCCAGGGCAGGGAGGCCCTTGTGCCCAGAGCACCGACGTGGATGAGCCCCGGGGCCCAGCGTGGTCAGAACATTGGCTGTCGTGAGATGCTCTGCTGGCTTCTTGGAAGACATTTCAGCTGGTACTGGATGCTGGCCTTAGGGGATGCCTCCCCCTCCCCTCAACAGTAAACTGTTCCTGTTTTTGTTTTTGTTTATTTCCCATATTTATGCTTATGAAAGCAAACTCTAGCACCTCGCCCCCCTCCCCGTTGAAAAGGAACGTACATTGAAATTCTCTATGCAGTAGCTGCTTAAAAACAAAAGTGATGATTGTCTCTTATTTACAACTTAATTTGTTGTTGATGTAGAGTACACTGAGCATAAGGAGAATGAATAAAGTGACAGATTCAGGACACATTATTCAAATGAGGATATGAAAGCTGTCGGCTTACAGCTGCAGCCTCCCTCATTCCACAGAATACGGGACCTCCTGGTTCCCCGTGCAAGTGCCTGCGTGCATCTTTGTGCCTGTGTGTGCACACACCTGCGTGTACCCTTGCGTTCTCTGTGCAGATTGGAAGAAATGGTTTGCTCCACTTCACATTGGGTTAATCTCTGCAACTTTTTAAACATATACTGGGTTCTGATGATGATAAAAATGTCGTGATCCAAGGAACCTGGTAAACCTAACATTAGCTGAGATTAGCTGATTAGGGCTTGGTGGGTGCTCCCTCCAACTCCCTCCACCCCTCTACCTCCCTCACCCACCCCCATACGTACCAGTTCTTACATCTGCCACTGAGAACTCACAAGCTGCCCAGACACACTGAGCCTCCCCCACCACGCACACTGAGCTTGCGCCCACCACCCAAGTTGCTCCCTGGCCCCCTGGCAGGCCCACTCATGGCAGTTTCCTCCTCTTGTGTTTTATTTGGCCTTCTAAGAAAAGTTCTGTTTCCCCTCCTGTTTGCTTTGAATTGTGTATCAACTTCAGCCTCTCTCTCTCTCTTTCCTTGGCTGTGCTCCTCCAGTGCCGGCGAACCAGGCAGGACGGGAAGGCAGAGAAAGGCAGGGGCCTCCATACTGGCTAAGAATCCTTAAGAACAAAGGAGACCGTGTGAATCTAGGGGCCAGGGAAGGACTCGGGCCTGGGAGGAGGGTCATCTAAAATAGACAGATTTGAGGGAATCTGTCAACAGGTTGAGGACAGTCAGCCTCTAGACCCTAACCAAAGCTGGCAAAGCTCTTCTAGGGCTCTTCCCCCACACTCTAGTTTCTAGGAGGGGCAGGAGGAGAGGGAGAAACCATCAAGGGCACTGGTGTGTGTGTCCATGACCTCACTATCCAGTTTGCTCTCGGTGCCACGATCAGCACCCTGGGTTGTGATGGAATAATCACACCCCCTTGTATTATTTTTATAGCACCTTCATTCAGAGGGAGGACAGAGAGCTTCACAGGTGAGGACAGAGAGAAGATCACCTACCACTGACAGGCAGCCATCCTGAGCAATAGGTGTAAATATTAGGGGTGTGTGGTGGGGGGGGAGGGCAGGTGAGGGAGATTCTTGAGCTGTAGCTTTATAATTACTGTGCCATGTAAGCCCACAAGAAATTGTTCCCAAATCACCACTTTGTGTAAATAACAACTAAATACCTGGGTGAAGGATTTCTTTAGAAAAACTCTAATACTCAGTATATAGATGGATTCTGTGCATCCTCTACCCTTACTGGGAGAGGCCTTTAAAGTCCACGTGAGTCTGGTTTGCCCCAAGCACCCACCCTAATGGAGGGAACAGTAGGGCTCATAATGCAAAGCAGAAAATCACAGAAGGTCATTTCTCTTTTATTTTCGGAATAAATTATACAATGTTAACTTTCCTAATTATGTTTTTTCTTGGCCTGGTAATAAGTAAATTTGTATTCCCGGAGCTTACACTGATGAGAGTGGAAAGTTGTGCACAGAAGGGGCAGCCAGCCCAGCCACATGTTCCAGAAACTTTCTAGAAAGCAATGGCAGACATCCTTAGATTTCTTTCAGATTAAGGAAAGCCCAGAATCTGAATTTGGACAGTGCATATACTCATAGCCTCCATGCATGTGTGCATTATGCCATACACACACATGGCTGGACTTGGGTGTGGCTACTTATTTGCTAAAATGGGTGAAAAGTTCTCTACCTGTGAATATAGCGCCCAAATTTTTATTTTGGCCTGGATTGAAGAAGCCACTACAGAATTGAGACATCCCTAGAAACTGGGGAAGAGGGAACTTAGGGTTTTGTCAGAAAAACCCTGCCCCATCGCTCTTGAAAAAGACGAGTAATAATAGCTGTGGAAATGCACAGCCTTGGCTGGTGGTGGCCACAGTCAGCTCCGGGGAAACGCCTCTTCCACAGAACATTCCTTTCCACACCATAAAGTCAGTTCACCTCCGACAGCCATCAGAAGTTGGTGTTGTGAATGAACTACCAGGAGAAGCAACGCAAGTGGAAAATGTTTTGTCTCCTGAAGATGGTGTAGACTAGCCATCCCAGATGCCTCTGCAGATGGTAGGAGATAGTCTCCCCAAAACCCTGGTGGGGGTGTGTGTGGGTAGATGGGCAGGGCGGCCTCTCCTTGGTGTTTCTCCTTCAACATGGCTCGTAGTTCCCCACGAGTGACTTCCACTTGGGTAGGAGATAAATGCTCTTAACTTAGCCTGGGAAGAGACCACTAGTGAAGCCCTGTGACTGAGAGAAGTTCTTCTCCAGTGTCCAGGAAACACAGGTGACTTCACAGAGTCCCCTTTCTCACAGAGTCCAACTTAATTCCCTCAGCCAGACAAAAAAGATCAGCTCCTCAGGCTTCAAACCCACCGGAGGGACCAATGTGAGCAGCACGGGCTGGGCCCCTCCTCCTGCCCCTGCAGGTGCTGATGCTTGTGTAGAAACTCACAACTCTGGGACCACTGAGTAAAACAGACCCAGCATCATTTCAGCTTGGAAGAGCACAGGCTCACGGCTTTTCAAGCCGCAGTGTTAAATGATGTATCTCATTCCTCCACCCCTTAAGTCAACTGCTGCCTAGCCAGATTAAGGTGTCAGATTGATTTGTTTTATACATCTTTTGACCATGCTCATTGAATATTTAGGAAGTTTCTTCAGCCCATATTGAGGCTGAGATGTCCCGTGGGAAGCATTAATCAAAGTCACAGAGACTCGCGCTGTGGAAACACAGCCTCTTTATTGTAGCGATTAGTTTTTGCAGTAACACATTAACACACTACAGAGCTTTCCTTTATAGAACAATTGATCCTTTTCTTGTAAGCCACTACAGAACGGGGGAGGAGGGTGTGTGGATTAACTCTTTAAAGCTGAACCTTTTTTCTGCCCCCCCCCCATGTGAATCGCCT
Organism: Talpa occidentalis; assembly: GCF_014898055.3. Classification (NCBI taxonomy): domain Eukaryota; kingdom Metazoa; phylum Chordata; class Mammalia; order Eulipotyphla; family Talpidae; genus Talpa; species Talpa occidentalis. Next base: position 69,046,649 of record NW_023605194.1, on the reverse strand, counting down.
GCAGAAGAGGGGCCTGCTTTCCTCGTGGCCAGCAAGGAAACCCCGCAGATTTCAGTTGCCTCTGATTGGAGGGAAGAAATCCTCTTCTTCAAGCTGTCGTGTTGGCCATTTTACTTTTCTCGTTGGAGGAGTCTGTTGTTTTTGTCCATTCTTTCTCTGTGGTATTTCCATTCCCTAACAATAAGCTTTAAATCTCCCTTTAGGTCCCGTTCCTAAATAATGGCAAATGCACTTACTTTTTTGTCCTGCCCATTAGGTCATTCATGACCATTCTAGGAAAAAAAAATACCCTTCTATTTTTTTCCTCTACAGTACTCTTGTCCATATGAGACAATGTCTTGTAACAATGCAGAAGCCTAATCTCCATGTCAAAGCAATTTTCATTCCCCAGTGCACAGCCTGCTATCATTTTGTAATGTTTTGTTTCTTATTCTAAAAGAATTAAAAAGGAACAGTAAGCCGTCACGGGGCCTGTGGTCCTTATCTCAGTGTCTGGAAATTTGGACAGTGTATTTTACTGCTGAGATAAAATGGAAAGAACTCCAAGTTCAGCAAATCGTAATGGGTTTAAGTTCTATTGAAATCGGCAACCAGAAGATCAGATAACGGGGGTCTTTCAGTTGTCTTTTTAATCGGGTTCCCCGCAAGGCTGAATAGAGACAGAGCAGACACACAGAGTGAAAATATAATTCTTGGATAGGTTAAGTACATGTTTGAACTCTTGCAAGCAGAAGCGATTTGCTGATGACTTAATCATTTTCTGGTCAATTATCTGTAAGGGCCCTTGCAACTCCATGGCAATTATGATGCAAGTTGGCCTTTTGGGAGAAACACCAGTCTCCCTGCTTCTGTTTCCTTGTTCCTTCCATTCTCTGCCATAAATTTTCATTCATTTATTATCTTTGCTAGTGGAGAAACAACTTTCTGTGGAGTAATTATAGCGCTGACACACGTTAGTGGCCGACTTCTTGGAACCTGGAGGTTCTCTTGCCCGTGTTTGATAAGGGGGTCTTTGTTGATTTCTGATGAATGTACATCTTTTTTCTGGGGGCCCGGGGAAGGGCATGCCTGCGATGACAAAAGACAGGGGGTTGTCTGTCAGCCTGCCTGAAATAAAGCCGTGGATTTATTGGTTTTGACTTGGCAAGTTGAGACGCATCTGTCCTTTAAGTCAAGAGAGGCTGTCAATAAGAACAGCCTCACGTGCGGGGGCTCCAGGGGGAGGTCTTCATCTCAGAGGCCATCGGGAAACCTTGTCAAAAAAAAAAAAAAAAAGTTTTATAGTAATCATGTTATAGTAACTTGGCATTTTTTAAAAAAATGTAATAAAAACTCCACGCCATCTGTGTGGCACATCTAAGCCACACCTCCCCACAGCATGGCTCTTACCGAGGGCTGTAGGAGTTTGAGCGGCTACTGGGGCCTCTGCTGACACCCCTGGCCATGAGGACCTGTGCAAACAGGAAGTACAGGTGTAACCCATAACCGTGGGCATCCCCCGGGACCAAACATATAAGCAAATGCCATTTCTGCCCCCTTGGTATGAAAGCCAACCCCCTGCATTAACTGAGGTATATCTGTGAGGATGTAAATTCTAACTTAAAAAAATCAGGCTAACGGGGAAGCCCTGGGCATAGCACTGCTGGCTCCTGAAAGCAACAGCTCTTCCCAGGATTCCATAGCGTGGGAATTTCCCTAAGAAGTATGCAAATGAGGTTTTTCCTACAAAAAGACAAGTTAAAACATTTAAAAGAAGAGATTTGTCTTAAGGAGAATCAAATGCATCAGGTGATTCTCCTTCCAAAGTGTCGGGGTTTGTGATGGGGCATCCAGGGCCCACAGTTTGTGTGACACCTGGTAAGTCTGTCCTGGCCCTTGCTGCCATTTTGGCAGAATTACAACATAGCTGTCAAGGAAGGAGGGGAGGGAAGTATTTAAATGCTTCAGATGCTCAGAGGAAAAACAAAATGCCGGCTTTCTTACCCTCTTAATGCTTACATTGAACAGTTCAACAGGTGCATCACTTCCCAGCTCATCAAGTGGTTCAGCAACTTCCGCGAGTTCTACTACATCCAAATGGAGAAGTACGCGCGCCAGGCCATCAACGACGGGGTCACCAGCACCGAGGAGCTGGCCATCACCCGCGACTGCGAGCTCTACCGGGCCCTGAACATGCACTACAACAAGGCCAACGACTTTGAGGTAGGAGCCCTGCTTTGTTTCTGCTCACGTCCCGTCCCTTTACTTGGAAAAAGTATTTTCTTTAGAAACACTGATTGCATCTTGGCTGATTGCATCTTGGTCTCGCACAGAAACACCTCCTGGTAGGAGAGCCCTAGAGTGGCCAAGAGGCACCCCTGCGGTCCCACCTTGATTTCCTTTCTCATTCCCACCTTGCTGTCTGCCCCAAAGACCCTTGTAGCCACGGGAAGAGAACCAGAAGGTCCAAAGTGGTGGCAGCTGGGGACACTCAGAGGTTCCCTTTCCAGGGTAGAGGCCCTGCTCCTCCCCCCAGCTTTGTACATCCCTGGTTGTGAGCTGTAGGCTGAGCTGATATGTGTTCTCTGTGCCATGGAAGCTGCAACACTGTTTTCTGAAAGTGTTGATGGGGAGTGAGTCCGGGGTTTCCAACATTTTTTAAACAAATTTCACTGGTTTGCCATTCGTTTACTGAACTGTGGGATTTTTGGAGCATGGCTTCACACCTGGGCGTGTGCACCTGCTTCCCTCACCCTCCCCGAACCTCCTGTGCCAGCTCCCCATCTCTCACCCCCCGCCACCCCAGTGCAGGAGTTATTTTTGTTGTGTGTTGCCAGTTTGTTGTCTGTGGTTATTTATATTCCTCATATGAGCAAGCCCATCCAGTCACTGTCTTTGCTTCCTTCACCGAGCATCAGAGCCTCGGGATCCAGCCATCCACTCCCGGAAGGCACGATTTCATCTTTTTTAATAGCTGAGCGGTGTCACTTTGGGTATATATTCTGCACTCACGATCACAAATGGGCAACAGGCCTCAACAGACTCTTCTCTATCAGCATTTATTTCAATGAGCATTTTTTCCTTTGTGGAAGGAGAGGCAGCGTGTGCGACCATCACAGCCTCTCCTTTTTGTTTTTGTCCTGTCTGAAGAAGGCCCTGGGCACGCGGTGGCTGGGTTTCTCTTCACTCGTGTGCCTTACATGTATTTATACACATTGACAACGCGCATATTCTAGACTCTGGCGAGCAGCATAAATGATCTCCAGAAATCAGTGTCTACAGCTGGGAGACATGTGGTGTGAGTGAGGCGTGTCTTCGTAGGCAGATAGGGTGCCTCAGCAGCACGTTGACTGGGGGTGAGACCCTGCTGAGAAGCGCCCAGGGCGCCAGGGCCTTTTGCTAACCCTGCTGCTGAGGCCATGGGTCTCAGAGTTTGGGATGCATCAAGATGCTGATACCCCCATGACCCCCTGCTCATCCACTCATTTGGGGGTCCTTCTCCCCTTTTCTTAGCATGCACAGCAGTGATGTAGCTTGGGAAGCACCGAGTACAGAAACGAGGCGGGGGAAAGGTTGTGTGTTTTCCTTGAGCGCTTGAAGGCCTCTAGCCTCTGCATCTTTGCTCTCTGCAGCCAATTTACTTTTCTTGTCAAATGTGTTGTAGACTGTTTTCTTTGGCTGAACACTTTAAGAGGTGGGAAACTTCTTGTTCTGCTCTACCGTTGTAAAGCCTCCATTGCAGCAGGAGCGGCCTGACGGTGTGGACAGGACATTCTAGCAGCTTTCTCCTAAGACTGAATGTGACCAGGCTAAATATTTCAAAGGAACTGTATTAAGAGCTTCTTTACTCCTCTCCTCCTGGCCCCTTCAGATAAGTCTTTTGCTCTAAAGTTGAAGCTCAGAGAGCTTGAGCATGTTGGTGAACTACTGAGAGTTTACCTTGCTTGGCGGCATGCACCAAGGTGCTTTAAAAAAATTGTTCAAAGCTCATGGTGGTTTTCAACATTTTTAATGTGTAACATACTCAAGGGGACAAATCCTTTTCTTGCATATTGGGAATTTTAGGGTGTTTAGACCTTACCTGGTTGGAACCAGATCCCTCAGTCCCAGCACACTAGCCAAAGGACAGAAGCAGGGGGCCAGCACCCAGAGGTGCCCACAGACTACTCCATTTAGCATCATCTAAATCCCCCTTTAATATGATTAACATCTGAAAGTTCTCTCTGTGAATCACGCCCACTTCCGCCAGGCACCTCTCCTTTATCTTCAGTCTATTTTAGGACCACTTCAGGGCGAGGCAGGGGGGGCAATTTTGTCACTTGTCACCGACTTCCAAGAGTTATGGGATGACTCTGGGCTTCGTTCCTTCTGCAGTCAGGGGTTCAATCCTTCTGGAATGGTGGTGAGAAGGAAGCAGGAGCCCAGATTCTGCCCCGGTTCCCACAGGCCCACCTCCACGCCCCCTCCCTGCTATACAGGACCCCGGGTTGCTAGATTTTAATTTAGCCTCTCAGTTTGGCGCATTTACTAACAAAAGCTCCAGATAAGATGATCCCTTCTTTTCCGTGCCTTTGTGCTTGGAGGTCATTGCTTAAGAGAGATGCTTAAAAAGCCACAGGTCTTATCGTGGTGACTTTCCCAGTGTGGCCATGGCTGCCGGCCAAGAGTGGACCCGACACCTCGCTGAATGCCTTGCTGATAAGTGCGCGGCTGCTCCTGGGCTCAGGCTTCTCTCAGAGCAAGTAAAATGAACGTATAGTTTTCCAGAGCAAGTGGAGGTGAGGGCAGAGCACAGAACCATCCGCCTCAGCTCCTTTTGAAACAAGATGGCGCCCACAGAAGCCCTGGAGCCATGTCCCATGATGCTCAGCGCCAGGTCACTCAAAGGCGTGGGTTGACCGGAAGGGGTGTCCCCAGGTCAATGACAGAGAATCATGCTGACCGCGTCCTAACATTGCCCAGCCACTGCTTGTGGCCATAGCGAAATAGCCCCCATGCACGCTCTACTACTCTGTCCTGGATGCTTTTCTACGCCTTTTACCAAACCTAACTTAATGAAGGTGAGTGATCATAATGACGTGGATAGTCCTAGAACAACCAAAAAGCTTCCACTGGCCTAAGGCGTCATACCGTTTCTGTCAGTCTAAATGGGTAGGGACAGACGGAGCGCGGGAGCGGAGCGGTGTGAGGGCGACCCAGGCTGACAGTCCCCTCCTCCACTCTGCCCTCTCTTCCTTCCTCCTCCGCTCAGTCCCCCATGTCTCCTCTCAGCTCTCTGCTCTCTCTCTGTCACCAATGTTGGTGGCACTGGCCCCTGCAGCCCTGCTGATGGCTCTCCGGGCCAGCATGGGTGCCGACCCCTGGCCTCCAGGAAAATGAAGCAGACGGAGGTTTGTCGCTGCAAAGAGGGAGTGGAGGCTTCAAGCTCCTCCTCTGCAGGTTTCTTGACTTTTATGAGTCGGGACCCCCTAAGTGACCAGAGAGCTTCTCCTGCCTTATGTCTCAGTTTGTGCAGTGGCCCAGATTCTTGGCCAGTATTCAGACTTGGGGGTGGCCAGAGCTTGAAGGAACCCAGGGGGTGTGGAGGGAGGTGCAGGAGAAGTGAGGTACACTTTAGATTTGCGCTTCGTGGGGTGAGAGCCCCTACGCCCTGCGCCTGCTCTCGGCAGGTGAGCTCGCAAAGGTGTGCAGGGAGGGGTGCCCATCCCCTGCCTCCATCTAGCTCCTTCGCACGTTTAATGAGATTGGCAACAATGAATTTGTCTTTCCAGGTGTGAAGGTATATGTTTCCATGCTTCATTCGCACTTGGCTTTGAAGAGCTTCCAACATATTTTTTTATGGGGCGGGAACGCAGGTTTGGGATTCCTTCCCAGTTTTTAAATCATACTTCTGACTTTAGGAGCAAGAGGAGTTGCGTTTTATTGCGTTTTTGTTTCCCTCACAACAACCATGGCACAAGAGGAGGTAATGATCACTGTCAATTTCTGAGGCCGGTTTACAGGTATTTGCAAAGAACTCGACTAAGGTGCCCAACCTGTGTGACTCGCAAAGGTTAATTGCACCACTTAAGGGACTTCAAGATGCATCACCCCCAATTTGACTCCATTACCACTTCCTATGGTGAGGCCAGCAACAGCAGATGGTCTGAGGTGGGGTCTGGGAGTGGGACAAACACCCCCAGGCTGATGTTTCCAGCTTTAGGGACAGGTGAGTTGGGTTTTATTGCTTGTTATTTGGTTCCCTCTTAACTGTGGCCACAGAGGAGATAATGGAGGCTGTCTGTTTCCCAGGCCGTGCTGGGAGCTCTTACTCATTCTTGGGTACCATGAGGTGCCCTTGCCCCAGCATCTTCAGCCAGGCATCCTTGGTGGGACCCAGGGTGGCTCCCCATGTATCTACAGGCCAGGTCCAAATTCCCAGTTAGAGTGACCCACCTCCCTTGCCCTCATGTTAAAGACCCATGTTTGGGGATGGAAGGCTTCGCGGTATATGGAACAGAAGTTTGATTCATTGATAAGTAGGCTGGTGGATGTGGACCTTAAGGTCTAATGTCTCACGAGGCAGATGCTCCAGTTCCTGTAGTTATCACCTGACAAGTCAAAAGGACACTCCCAAGACCATTTGACTGTGGTCTCACTTGCCTTTGGGAAGAAGATTCAAAAGCGACTCCCTGTCTCGCAAGCAAAAGACACACACTGTCTCCCTCACCCCACCCCCACACCCAGTCCACTCCCAATTTCCATGAGATGCTCATTTAAGATTTCATCTATTTGGGCATCTTTGACGTGCATTGTCTTCTCTTTAAAGAAAAATGAGGGCAGGTGGATTTAGGAAGTGCTTCCCTCTGCTCCAGATAGACACTTAAATGTGAGTGATCACCGGGAAACTGGCGCCCGTGCAGCCGCTCTCCGCTGTGAGCGGGCTTTCGGCCTCAAAGCGGCTGAGCCTTGAAATGATCACACGACACACGCTTGGTGGGTGGCACAGGAGAAGCTCTCGCGTGCCTTTCCTTGCCAGTCCAGCACTGACAAGCCAAATTGATCTTTTAAGAGACTAAATGAATGTTCTGCAGATATATGGGCGCATGTGGCTGTTCCAGAGGTTTTCTGGGTTCTGAGTGGTGCTGGTCTGAAATCCTGATGAACTGGCTTCAAGGTGGGGCACCGGGCCGGGGTGCAGTCCATGCACTCTCCATACCCCGTGCTTTTTTTTGGTGGGGGTGGAGGTGTTGATGAGCATAATGAAGCAGCCGTGGGTTTACCATCTATTTGGTAATGTGATTGCATCTTTCGCTCCCTGGGCCTTTTTTTGTCATTGGGCACATTCAAGCACAGTGAGAGCAACTTTAAAACCTCCTTACTCTCCCGCTTTATTAGTTATAGCATTCCGTGACCTTTCTCAACATTCTTAAAGAAAAAGACACCCCGACGTCGCTTGACTTTGCTTATTGTCCTTTGTTGAGGCGAACAAAGCATTTTCTACAGTGGTTATAGCACATAATTATACCGCTTTCAATGGCAGTGTCTTGGCGGATATCAAAGTTCAGAGGAGCCTTTAGAAAAAAAAAAGATGTTTTGTGGCGGCCTAGGGAGGGTGTCATCTTTCCTTCAGAAAATAGTTCAAGGCTCTTCTGTCAAGCTTCCCTACTTAGAGCTTTTTCTCCTCCTGCTTCATAAAGTTTAAAGCAGATTCGGTGGGGTTCTATGATCTGTTCCCTTTGAAAGATTCTTGCTCGGCACAGAGAGGCCCTTTGACTTCAAGAGTTCACGGATTCATCTCTTCGGGTGTCATATGTCTGACCTTATCAGTTACTCCATTTAATGTCGGAGAAAAAGTCTCGACGCTTTGTGTTTGTCTGTTTTGCCTCTGTGAAATGATTTGGTGAAAAGACCATCCTTTTTAACACACCGCTGTGAGGCTGCTGCCACCACAACCTACCCCGTGGCTTTCTCTCTTAAAAAAAAATTGTCCTTGTGTTTTGTGTATGGATGAGTTCACAGTGAGAATAGAATTATACAAGGGCAGGCGCACATACAAAAAAAATCTTTTCGTTTCCTCCCCCCACCCCACATGATCTATCGCCACTCTTGGTGGCTGCACCCCCGGTGGGCAGGCGGCCGAGCAGTGGAGGCCGCCGCGGGCCGGACACAGTTGTCTTCCCTTGCTCGACCTACCCTAAGGCCTTTATAATTAATTGTCCTTCGGAGACGGGGAAGTTCAGGGCCGCACTGGATGCTGTGTGCTGGCTGACATTCTGCTCTCCTTGCTGCCTCGCGCTCACGTCCACAAAGGGTTACGGGGCACAGACGGCGCAGGTTCTCAGTGGGGCCCCGGGGGTGGGATGCTGACATTGTGTCCTGGATCCAGTGCCTGCAGATGTTCTAAGACCCTTTGGAAAACCCTGTTTATTTCCACCAAACCAACTCATTGGGGGAAGGAAAGCTTGTTCCAGAAGAGCTGAGCCTTCCACCTGCTTAAATCACCTCTCCTCCTGCCTCACGCCCACACCTTGCTTTCACTTCAACTCTCCTTTTTCCGTCCTGGGGCCCGGCCTTGACCACCACTTGCCCACTTCCCTCCAACGACCTCAGTATACATTCACAAGAGGGTGTGTCTATTTTGCCAGCTCCTCCTGGGTGAGCAGAGGAGCCGGTGCCTGGACGTGGAGGGTTCTAGTTCAAGAGCTCTCTCACCTCCACCTCCCCACGGCAACTTGAGCCTCCATCCCCGCCACTCCCACCCCTTCACAATTCAGCCAGACCTCACTGTGTTTGGTAACAGGACATAAAACAAATATGACCTGCCCACCCCCCCCCCGCCCCCTCCTCTTGGCTAGAACACAAAAGAAAGATGCAACATGGGGACAGGATTTGAGAAGTCAGGACAGCAGAAAAGGGGGTGCCGGCCACACAGGGCAGAACAGAGGAGACGGATGCCACCCTCTGCCAAGGGGCCACACATGGGCCTTCTGGAGGTTGGGGACCGCTGTGCGGTGGCGGTCAAGGCTGAGGAGACCCTGCCGACCCCTGTGTCCCACAGAGGGGTGTCTGGCCGTGGTGGCCAGGGGGTCAGTCCCCATGGCTCCTTGCACAGCAGACCTTCTGGAAATGGAGGTTGACACGACTAATATAGTCATACCCAAAAGGGGGGGGGTCATAAAAAATTCAAGTTATTCTTATGAATCTTTCATTAGAAGCAATGGAAATGGACACTAGTGTCGCCTAAGTCCTTTGTGAGGGAGCTCTTCTTCCGGGCCCCGGGCTATTGTTCTTTCCACTCCTCAAGCAGACGCTCACGTTCAAACTGACAAAAGTCACTTAAAAGCCAGACAGCTGTACTCACCCCCGCCTGGGCTGGGGAGCGGGGCCGGCAGGTGACGGGCCTGCTGAGCGCTGCTGACAAGGGCGGAGTGGCCCCATGCATCCCAGACGGCCCTACCCATCACCCACCAGCATCCTCCCCCAGGTGCCTGAGATGTGCCTGGCATTTTCTAGATGCCTGAAACACTGGCAAATTTGTGGTGCTATTGGCGCCTATGAGGGTGGGGTTGTCCAGCAAGTGACTTCTGATAACTCCGAGTTGTTAGCTCTTTGGCCAGATGAAGTTTGCACTCAGAACTTACCGGGAGACCCGAGGTCTGACTCCATACACCCCTGCTGCTCTCTGCTCTTAGTGCTCTTGATTCAGCCATTTGAACCCGCCCAAATGCCTCTTAAGCTTTTCAGATTTCTGTGGCCTAATCAGGAGTAGCTGGGGCTGGGCAAAACAAACCCCAGAGGTGGGAACAGGTCTCACGTGGGGTGCAGCGCTGCTGCACCCCAGCCTGCCACCCCGAGGGCCCGGGCCTCCGCGTGCATGCGCCTCCACGCCCCTCCCCGTCACCTTGTGTACGGTCTGGTCTGTGACACTGATGGTGATTATGTCATTATTTTGCTCTGGGGGCCCTGGCGCATCTGCAGAGCCCAAGCGCTTCTTCTTTGTTGCGCTGGCAAACGTCCCACGCCACAAATGCTTCATTAGCCCTGCTGCCGGCCTCCTTGCCAGACGCCAGTGCCCAAATCCAGGCTTCTCTCTGCCCCGTTCTTTTGTGTGGCTGATGATCTCGTATTCATCTTCCTGCTTCTTCCCCATTTTCCTCAACTTCTGAACTCCAGATGTCCCCGTTTGCTGGCCCCGAGCCCTCTGAAGTCCACCAGGAGAAGCAAGGTGGCTTTGCACCCCACATCCCCACCCACCCTCACCCCGAGGTCCCCCCCCACCCCTGTCTGCCTCTCCCTGAAGAGGGGCTTTGAATGGCTCCCTCGCCTGAGGAAAGAGGTTCTCAGACTTGCCATTTTAAAAAAGACCAAACCTTTGCACCCAGGTTGGGGTGCTGGGGAGCCAGCACAGTGTTTAACGCCAGCTTTCTAGCTGCCAGCCCATCTCCTCCATTGCCCCACTGCACACCCTCCCTCTCCTTGGCTCCTTTACTCACTCTGCACATTGCCACATTTGACCAATTTTCCAAAGCAGCCGAAAATGCGAGCACAGAAGATATTCTTCACGCCTGGCTGTGTGCGTTATATAGTTTCACAGAGCGGCCCCTGGACTCCACTCTACCCCAAAGTCCCCTGCGCCCCCTGCCGTCTGCACTCCCGCCCCCAGCTAGGACCTGGTACCTGGTAGAAGCTGTTTATATGTGATGAACTCTTGGGAATGAGCTCAAACCTTTTGCTAAAGTTTGTTTCTGTGCATTTCCCGGGACCCCCTGCTTTTTGTTAGGGTGAGGGTTTCTCCAATCTCTGCAGTGCATTTTGGAGCTTAACTTCCTGAGTGGTGATGGGCGCTGTCTCATTGGGGTGTTGGAGATCCCTGTCAGTTTGAATGGATTGATCTGTGTGTGTCATGAACGACTCCTTCCAAAGAGAGCTTAACGCATTTTTATCTCTCCAAGCATACGATTATTTAAGTGTCTATCTTTGAGAAAAGCATAGGTTTTCATTTTAAGGTATAGCTAAAGGAGTAAGTTTGAATTTTTATGGGAATCATGGCCAGATCATTGCCATCTCAAATTCTAATTCAGAATCCAGGACCAAAACCCTTTTAAGGAATGTAGGAAACTCTCTCCTGGGGCTGGGTGGCCATATTGCCCCAGGTTCCTGGCCTCCAGGCCACTCAGCCTCTTCGGAATACCCCAGGGCACCTCGCTGACAAACAGGAGAAGCCACCCAGCCCTCAGGAAGCGTGTTGGGGAAGTGGGTACCTGCCTCCAACTGAAGCATTTCCAAAGACTCAGGATGCACCCGACACCCCTAATCTCCCCTATTACATCATTATGGATTTATCACCCACGGGTTTAGTTAAACCTTTTTAAACCTAACTCCACTTGGAGAATACACCACTCCTCAAGATAATAATTATCTAAATTTATTACCTGCTGGGAAAATAGCATCTTCTTTTTATGTTATGGCTCTTAAAGAGATTTCCCTGGAACTCCAAAGGGACAGCCCTTGCTCTGACAGCAGGATTGCAGAGAGGACCGTGGCCATGTTCTCCATCTCCCTTCTAGTTTTACAGACTCTAATCTTCAGCTGAATCTTAATCTCTAATCTTCTGCTTAATCTTCAACTCTCCAGATTAAGGAGCTCTAATCCTTTTTTAAAAGTCTAACCTCATGCAGTAAGTGGGCTGCCCTGATCATTTCAGCTGCCCGTCTGGGAGGCACTGCCCCTGGGACAGACTCCCTGAGGAACAGCCACAGGAACTAGGTAGGAGGGCAGGAGCCAAGGCCATGGCCAGGCCAGGCGCCTCCCTCCCACCCCATCCCCCAATGCACCCGGGGTGGTGAGTGGGGGGTGCTTTGTCAGTGGCCCCAGAACTTTATCCTCAGAGGCTAGAGTCCTGGAGAAGCATTTCGGTAGCACTTCATGTATAAAATGATCCCATAAGGCCCGTTCCTGAGACTCTCAGTAAGTCTCTGGCAAACTCAGTCGTGTTTGCAGGACTGGGCAGGCCCCGCTGTGCAGGTGTTTCTGTGGGCTCCTGGTTACGTGTCGGAGCGAGTCTGCCTAGGGCTCCGAGTCTAGAGGAACCACAGCTAAGACAGGGAAGCACAGGTCTCTGCTTTCTCTCTTCTTGGGCAGGAAACAAAATGTCCATTTATAAGTACATGTTGTTTTCTATAATAGCCTCACCTTGAATTCTTGAAAGGGCAATCCTTTGGGGGTACTTCCCATTGCCAGTGGCCTGCATTCATCATAGTGTAGGACTTACGCACTGGTGGGATAAAATCCCAGCTCTGCCACTGTCTTGCAGTACAACCTTGGCCAGGGTTTCCCCTCTGTGCCTCAGTTTCCTCATCTGTGAAATGGGGATACTGCCTACCTCACAGCATTGTCCCAAGCCTCCCATGATAATACGCGCATGGTTCAGAGTAAATGCAGGAGAAGCATTTGCTTCCATTTGCTTGTATGGAGAAACAAATGCAAGGGACCTCATCGCTGGGTCTGTGCCCAGTCGTGTCACTTCCTGCTGGCCCTGGGACCCTGCTGACCCTGACCCTTTGTCCATGGGAAAATGGACAAATAAGCAAGCAGGGGCTCCGTCAGACTGAGCTCCTGCAGAATTGGGTTTTAAAAAAAGAAAGTATGGCGGGAGATGGCCCCAGCCTGGGCAGCTCCAGGCTCTGGATCCTGGGTCTGGTGAGGTGGGAAGCACAGATGGGGGGTGCCCAATGGAGTGTCTGCTTCCAGCAACTCCCGCCTTGTTGGGCAACTCCAAACACCCCACTTTGTCCCAGCTCTGAAATTCTGTGGTTCTAGAACAGAGGCAGACTGTCCTGGGCATGAGGTGATGCTTTATGCCCTGGCTGGGGAGCCCCGGGGACCACTGGGGCCCCTCCACCCGTGTCTCTGATATGACTTCATTATCTCAGTAGAAATCTCTGGGGTGCCTAGTTTAGGGCTCCCCCAAGGCCCTCCAGGCACTTCGCATAGCAGGGCCCCCAGAGACCAACAGCTGCCTCTCAGGGATTACAGACCAATTTTCAAATTCATAAACCGTTGGTTGACCGAGTTTCACTCATCATTACGCTTGCTGCTCATTTTATTGGTCGCCTCGGCTGGAAGGCCTACTACATGGTCATGTGTGCTTGAAGCACTCAGCCTGGGGCTTTCTAGAAGATGGTAGACTCAGGGGGAGCCTGTGTCCCTGCCCACCAGCCTTCCACCATGCCACACCTCAGCATGCTGGTCACTATTTAAAAGTGTCTTAACTTCATCTCACCTACAGCATTTCCCCTCTTTCAGGACAGAAGTAGGTATTTCCCATGGTATCAGCATTAGGGGTCACTTCAAGGATATGAGGGGTCACTACAAGGATATTAGGGGTTACTTCTAGGACATTAGGAGTCACTTCTAAAACATTAGGAGTCACTTCTAAGACATTAGGGGTCACTATGAGGCCATGAGGGTCACTATAAAGACATTGGGGTCACTGTGAGGACATTAGGGGTCTCTACAAGGACATGAGGGGTCACTGCTAGGTAAATATTGCAGAACTGTTGTCCTCCAGCTGATCATCCCTGGATCAAGTAGGTCATTTCCCATGGGGACTTTGTGGGTGTGGGTGGATCGGTGGTGGCTGGTACTGAATCCTCACGCGAGGTGCTGGATCTGTGTTATTTATCTTTCTTATGGTTATTGTACCAACTTCTGTGTTTAAGGTTACTCTCACCTTTTTCGCTAAATCTAGTATTAAAAGTGACTTTCAGTAAAAGCTAATACATTTACTGAGAGCCAGTGTGTGGGTTGCATTGGGGAGGCAGAGAAAGTGCCAGAAGCAGAAGAAGATGGAGGACAGCTGAGCTGTTCTCCAGCAGAAGCAGCTGCTGTGTACCCTCCGCCTTGAAGACCCTTCCCAAAGTTGATCTTTTTAAATGACCTGAATGTGCACAGCATAAGCCGGTGCAGACTCATGGCACTGCCCTTCAGCTGGGCAGTCCTCATCTTGACGGCATCCTAAGACTTGTCACCCAGATGTGACTTCAGTCCACTAGGCACCTGTAAGATCTCGAGGACTCCCAAGGCCCCTGGGGCCACTCTGGAATCTGTTTCTCTGCTTTCCAAACCTTTTATGATTTTTAAAAAAGATTTATTTATTTATGCATATAAGAACTGGGGTTTGGGCCAGAGGTGTGGGGGGGGCGAGAGGATTCAACAGAGACAGAGTGGGGAACAGAACACGCGGATCTACTGAAATCCACTGCTGAGGGGAGCAGCAGGGAGACAAGAGAGGTCTGCTGCTCCATGTGGGTAGCTCCCTGGCTGGGGATTGAACTTGTACTGCAGTGGCTGCGGATAGCTTCACAGTGCTGACACTTAACTCCTTGCGCCACCAGGGAGGCCCCTTTTTATGATTCTTGAGGAAGGAGACTCAAAACCCTTCACGAACTCTGAGCTTGCTTTAGAAATACAGCTGAGCGTTCATCTTATGAAGGGTAATCATAGAGGAGACCCATAGAATTCCCCAGAAATACAAAAATGGAGTCTCTGTGACAGAAAGGAATCTTTCAGTCAAAACCAAAGGATGAAACTGAGGCCCTGAACCCCAGTCCTTTCCCAGATGAGCCCAGATATTGTTTGGGATGCTGGCTTGTGCCCTCATCGAGGAGAAGCAGCTCTCCAGTGGTCATGTGGGCTGGTGGCCTCTGCAGTGTGTGCTGGTCCCCAAGCCCACAAAGCCTTCTTTGGTGGTAACCCTGTGGGTGCTGTGATCCTGCCTGCACCTGCTGCTGAGAGTCCCCCAGCTCCCCCTCGCATCCCCCTATCAGTGTGAGTGCAGGGCAGGCTGGTTCAGCGCTGGCCCAGGCAGAGCTTCCTGATGAAGGTGGATCTGCCACAGAAGGCAGCCGTGCAGTGCCCTTGAGCGAAGCAGTAATAACTGTGGTGTATCCATGCACGGCTTTCCTTGGTGTGGTTTGGAGAGTTGGTGCCATGTTGGTTTTGGACAACCTTCCATCCCAAAACATCACCAAGTTTGGTCCTATTTATTTTACCACCTCATCCAGTCATCACAGTGAAAGTTAGACAACAAACCTCCCAGCAGGTCTTGAACTCAGGCACCAAGGGCACGTATTTCGTGAAGCTGACTTGGAGGAACACTCCTTTTCCCATCAGATTGCAGAGTGCCCTGTGCGGTACCTGGCGAAGGAGGGATGGGTGCCTGCGTTGGCAGCTAGGTGCCCACCCATCACTGTGGCACTGTGCCTGCTCTGTTCCCACAGACACAGCAGCCTCAGGTGCATCCATGTGACGTGGCAGGTTGAGTTCATCTGGTGGGTCAATTCCAGAACAAGCAGTGTGCTGTCCAGTGATGCGGGTGAAGGATTAGTAAGAATGAATTCCACGAGGCCTTCTAAAAACTGTTGGCTCCCAAATTTGGCTAAGAGCTGGGATGGCCCATGGATCTGATCTGGTCTTGATTCTGCATTTTATGACCCTTGCTAAGAACGCCTCTTATACTTTTAAAGACTCTGCAATAGAGACCAAAAGGTCTCTGGAACAGAGACTTTGAGTGTTTCCCTTTAGCCCCCTACAGAGAACATGCACCCCCTGGGGTCCCTTCTAGCTCTGCAAATCCAGGCTTTGATAGAACAGTCTGGGTCCAGCTCCTCCCTGCACAGCTTCCAGGTGCTCCCTCCAGCAGGGAGTCCCAGGTGTTGGAGATCCCAGGGTATCTCCCTAGTATGTGGAGGAAGCAGGTGGGTGCTGAGGAATAGGTTTTTAAGGTGTTTCCTCCATTTTTGTCTTTGTTTTCTTTTGTTTCTTTTATTATTTGTTCAAGCATGGGCTCCCTCTTTGAGATACTGCAGCGATTGGGAGTTTGCTCCCTTGCATCAAGTAACATGTTTCCCAGCACAGACAGCTCGGAGAACTCCAGGCAGAAGCAGGAAAACTACCCACTGAGCCAAGCAGATTCCAGCCCCACAAAATAACATTGACAGTCTCAGAGTTAACTGTGATGACATTTGTCATTGAGCTCCTGGCAAGAGCCTCCATTTCTGGAGCAAGGGGAGAAGGATCGTATTTATCCTGACCCCTCTGTACACAGCTGCTATGGGACATTTACATAGTTTAAAATGTATACACGAATTTTGGAAGGGTGGAGTATCTCTTAAAACACTTTTTTTTTTTATTGCTGAAGGTCATAATTATTCAAAATGTTTGATTCCAATACTTGGTTAATTATATGGCGGTGTTCTTTTTTAAATCAATACAGGTGCTATCAGCATTTAAAGGGGTGGAAATTGTTTTATGAATTCTGTATTTTCTGAACACCCACTTGTTTCTAACAGGCACACAGTGGTTTGGGAGGTTATATAGGTGTCAGGTGTAGTCTTCTAAGTGAACATCCACTCCATTACCATTGCCCCAAAAGTCTAATTTCTATCTTTCATCACACCGATGGCTGCCTCCCCAGCGCACCACCCGCTTCCCCCTTCCCCTCGGGTAACCTCTGTTTTGTTCTTATAGTCTGAGAGTTTTCGTTCTGTTTTGTTCTTCCATTTGCTCTTTCTTTTTCTACTGCATAGCGGTGGAGGCGCTCCCTGTCTCCCCACCCCCCTACCCCCTCTCCATCTTACCGCACTTAGCCCTGCGCCCTCTGGTTCCAAAGACTCACCTTCCTGAGAAGATGCTCAGGACTCCCCTCCAGCCCCCCATGCTGTCAGCCACCTCCTGCTGCAGGTTTGGCAGCCACCCACACTGCAGGGCAGAGTCCCATCCTGGGACCCTCCTTCTTGGGGCCCCACGTCCATTTCTGGGAGGCCTTCTACCTCCCCACGTGCAGTGTCCATGTCTCTTCAGCTCTGATCATGTCTCCTGCAGGCCAGGTCTGATGGCTCCTTTCCCTGCGTTTGTGGGGGCATCCGGTGGCTCAGCCAGGAGGAGGCTCCCTATGAGCTCCAGCAGGCCTCTCCATGGTGGCAGGCAGACGGGAGCCCAGCTCTCCTTCTGCCACGTTCCCTGGGCTCCCTGCGGCCCTTTCTGGAGGGCCGGGCCTTCTTGGGGCTGTGCTGTTCCTCGCTGTCCTCCCAGGCTTCCCTGGCCGGACCCTGCCCAAGCCCCTCCACATTAACATGACATTGCTGCTGTGCTTCCAGCAGCTGAAGCCTCTGATCCCAAACCCACTGGAGAGTTTGCTGTTTGGATTTTGGCACGGAGGCCTGTTGCCCATCAGGTCAGCATGAATAAAGATTTCTTTCTTCCTTTCTCAAAGCGCAGCATCCGCTGACACTGCCCGGGGCTCCCTGCCCCCAACACAGTGTGCCCCTCTCCCCGCTCCTCCTCCCTCCTGGGCGGCTGGTTAGCTCTTTCCCCTTCCTGGGGGCCAACCAAGACATCCTCTTTCAGTAAAATTGGAAAACCAAATCAATTTGCCACCATCTTATCGTTTTTAAGTGTGTCCGTGCGGCTCTGGGGAGGGCTGGCGGGCTGTGAAGGCCGCGTGCTTTTCAAACCTTGGTTGCGACACGTCCGCCCCGTTTTGAAACTCTTTATCTAGGCTGAGAAAACGAAAATCTATTTGACAAAGTGGCTCGCTGGCCAGTTTATCTTGCAATATGGCTTGAGCTCACTGAGCCTATTGATTTCCTTAAATTAATGTTTACAGAATGCTACTGAATTTTGCTCAACAGAACATTGTTCTTTTGAAGGTTTATAAAAAAAGAGAGAGAGCCCAACTGTGGGGCCATGTGTTCCTTTGCTGAGACTGAGGAAATACGGGCTTGTTGGTTTTTTTTAAGACAGCCTTGAACTCTGGCCACATCCTGTAGCATTTACTTTTCAGGTAAGGAGGTAGCAAAGGTGTCATGAGGAGGGAAGCCACTGAGGCCAGAACTGCCTGGGCGTCCTGCTCTTCTGTCCTTCGAGACCCCCAAAGTTGGTGCTACTTTGGCCTGGCCGCTACTCCAAATTTTCTGCTCGGTCCGGGTCTGGCAGGTCTGCCCTGAGAGACCTGGGCCTTGCCCACCCAAGTGGGATCATCCTCCTGAAACGGGTGCAAGCTAGAGCCTCTGAGCCTCGCTCTTCCACCCCGCGCTCCAGACACAGCAAGTCTCCAGAGGAGACTCTAGGACCAGCCTTCCCGGGGAAGTGCATGTGGCCCAGGGCCTGCAGGGATACCCGGTGACCCATATAAAACTTAGGGAGCACAAAGCAACTTTTCTCAGGTGTTGGCTTAGCCAGTAGACCTGCCAGGCAGACCCCCAGGGCTCCTGGGGCGCCAGGCGCTCATGTCCAACTACAGTGAGAGATCCCCAGGAGTCAGGCTCTGCTCGGGTGGCCCAAGCCACCACCTAAAGTTGGGAGTTTCTTTCTCATTCCCCAAAGCACAGCCAAGTTTGCTTTCTAAAGTGATCCTGCCCCACCGTTGGCCCCAGGGGCAACCCCCACCTCCTCTCCCTGCTGCAGGACCAGCTGTCCACTCACACTGGGGCCCTGAGTGTCCCGGCTCCCGCACGGGCACTGTGTTTGGCGGGGTGAGTCGTGGATGGGCTGAGTGTGTGGCCTTGTCCTACGCTAGTCCCCACGAGGGCGGCTTACATGCCTGAATTCATCCTTCCAATCCACCCGTGTGGCGTCTCCCCAGCCTGTGGCACCGCCGCGGGAGCCCTGTCTCCTTGATCAATATTTACTTAACAAACAGCAGGGATGGGAGAGTTTGTTTACAGGAATCGTGTGCACACGAGGGTAAATAGATGCTCGGAAGGTCCTGTCCTAGGAGCCACACGTGTGTAAGTGTGCATGTGTGTATATGCCAGGGTGCACCTATGTGTGCAGACAGACACCCCTTCTCTTTGTAACTTCTCCCAAGACTCTTAGAAGTGATCTAGAAAAAAACACCCCCACTAGGCATGATTTACGCCCAAGGGGCACTGGTGGAAATGCAGTTTTGGGAAGACCCAGCCGAGGTGGATTTTCCTACTTGTCCCAGTGCTGGCGGGACACCTTGGAAAGGCTCTTAGGAAGAGCTGGAGGCACCAGCGGCTTCCTCTGACCCTTTCAGAGGAGTGGAAGAAAGTGCAGATGGAAACAATAGAAGCCCTTTGACAGGGTGACTCGAGCTGGGTATTGCTGACCGCGTTACATGTATTTTTAAGAAAACCCACAGAGAAAGTCACTCTCCAGATTTTCAAGGCCACCCGCTCGGTGTTCAGAATTAGCTGTGCTTCACCCTGGTAGTAAATGTGAACGCGGATGTGGAAGTTGAGAGAGGTATGTGCTTTGCCCTGCGCTGGAACGATTGCTGGAAGCCCCAAGTCAGCGCCTCTGATGCCGCTGACTTCGAAGCATCTGGGTCTGGTCTGATGGGAGGGGGTTTGTGTCTGTGTGTGGGTAGAGGCTGGGGGGGGCGCTTGGGAGTTATTTATTTATTTGATTTTGTGAATCGGAGTTGTAAAAGCCATCTGAAATATTCATGCAGAATTGTCTGAGAAGCCCGTTTCTGTTTTATTTACTGCACAGTAGAACAGCCACAGCGGATTAGTTCTACAATACCCGTAACAAAAACCCAACAGCTGATGCATGTGATGTTAGGAGGTGACAAAACAGTGAAAGTATGCTCCTGGCTACAGCAGCAGTCAGCAGATGCAGACAAAGGGTTTGTGACAAGAATAACTCTCTCTCCAAGGCGAGCGGTGAAGAGTATCCAAAATACCAGTACCCTTTTCTCCTTGACATTGTCTTCTTACAGTCAGCATTTTATTGCCCTTTTATAGTATTACAAAAAACAGAGGAGGAAGGAGAAAGAAAACCCACACACAAACTAATGCCCCGAGCCCCAGCCAGGATTTCACTTTTCTCTCAGTCGGTCCCTCCTGCACATCCAGACCGATCCTTTTGCAGTTCCCCGTTGATGTAAGTGTCAAAAATAAAATAGTTTATAAGATGAGCTGAAAGGATGCTCTCCCTTGCGGAGCCGCGGGAGGCTCCAGTTATTGAGCGGGTAAGGGGAGTCAGGGAGAGAGGGCCATCCCAGTTTGTCTTCTGTCCATTTCAGCAAAGATCATTTCACAGGCTAATGAGGCCCATTTTAAAGGGGATCTGGGGCTGGCACAGGGGCCAGGGGAACCGCCAGGGCAAGGTTTTGGTCCCCCCCTCCAGAGGCAGATGGATGAGCTGAGGATGGTTTAGAGGTGTGAAAAATCAGCCCCTCTGTCTGTGGAAAATAAGAGAGGCTGTCTTCTTTGTAACCTTTGTAATTCCCCTTCTATTCTCTATGACATTCGTTCAGCTGCCAAGAGCGTTGGCAAGGTTTAGGCCAGCGAGCGCACTTGCAGTGACCGCTAACCTTGGTATGTCCTGACACTTATGATGAGTGTCTGCAGGACACAGAAGGCAGCAGCCTGCTCTGTCAGGCTTTTATTATCTACTGCAGAGGCTGGGGACAGTCAGTTTAATAAAACAAATCATCCTTGAAGGTAAGGCAACTGAGAAGAGGAGGAGGAGGAAGACGGGGGAATGTGTCTTTGCCACTCAGTTGGAGATAAATATATATATCTTCATATATATATATATATATATATATATATTCAGAAAAGAAGAGCTTAGCAACCCCTAGCCTACACCATGGTGTGCATGTGTGCGTGTGTGTGCGTGCATCTGTGTGCGGGTGTGCGCATGCACACACCCAGCCATGAACAGAGCAAACTTGGAAACTTCTTCCCATTGCTAGGAGACTCAAGTATAACAATTAGCATGAAATCAGTCCAAGCCCATAACCAGCCCCGTCCAGGTGGACGACGCTTCACGGGGTACACGTCTCATCTGAATACCCAGGCAACAGGGGCTAGACCATGGGGGCCAAGGTACCTCTACTGGGCTGCCTTTTTATCAAAACGAAGTTTCCACTCTCCTCTCCCAGCTCAGCAGCTCCTGCACAGCCTCCCAGTTGCAGCCAGAACCTTTGAAAGCCTTTTGTTATGTTGGGGCCATGTCCAGAGGCCTGGCCTTCCCTCCCACACCCCCCCCCACACACCCCCCCCCCCCCCCCCGCAGCCCTCATTGTCTTGCATTCCAGGGACTTGATTGACTGTGGCCACCTGATGCTGAGGAGATTCTCCAGGGTTCATTCTGCAGATTGTTGGGTTCTATTAAAAGCAACCCAGATAAGGGATTACTTGTCACTAAGGGCTTTTCTGCAGATGTTTATTAGTGATTGGAAATCCACTAGGTGTGAAGAGGTACAGAAAAATATGGGCAACCTCATTCTCCTGAGGCTGAGTTCTAAAACACTCCCCTGCCCAAAAACCTCAGGAAGGTCTTCCCTGACTCTGATGAGTGGAGGGAGCTATCTGTCAGAGAGGTGAGGGTCTCTTTCCCCATGGGTGATAATTCTCCCTGTGGCTAGATGTCCTTGTCACTCTCTTAGAAGACCCATGGCTGACTGTCACATTTCCTCCAGGAGGTACGAAAAAATATCCATTGTTTTAGTGTTAGAGCATTGCATTCTAACTTTCTTCTATCCAGCCTAAACCCAGGCATAAGTGTCGCCTCAGAATCAGCACTGAATTAGCAAACTGTTCCATTTGTTCATGAAGAATTCATCCCTTCGCAAACATAAACCAACAGTCAAAGTCTCCCCCTGGGAATCTTTTGCACCAGTCCCATTTATTTTAAAGATACTAGCTCTTCTGTGGTTTTGCTCAATCACAGAGCTACAGCTTGTCAAGGTTCTGATGCCCCATATAAGTAGAAATTACTGAAAATGAGTTTAAAAGGAGCCAACATGGGTTAATGGAAAAAGACCTGGACAAGCTTTTTCTCATGAATTTCTTTGTTTCATAGAATCTCATGGTTTCTTCATCCATAAAATGAGCTCAGAGATATATCCCAACTCTTTAAATTCTAACTTTTTTTTAATCACTAATATTTTTATCATTCTAACATTGCATTTTTTTTTTTTTTTTGGTTAAGTATTGCGAGAGAAGATAAGTGTAACTCCAGAATTAATGTGTAGAGCAGAACAGAAGCAAGATCTCATTATGAACTATTTATCAAAGACCATGCCAAAGAACTCCAGTGCACATGTGGGTGTCACCAGAACACAAGTCCTAATAAGTGGAATCAGAATAGAAGCTGTAAAGAATTCTAAAGATAGACATCTTGTGATAAATTCATTGCAAAAGGAGATAAGTAGGTGAAAACTTAAATGATTTTGAAAACTTAAATGATTTCAAGACACAAATTCAAAAGATGTTTCAAGACACAAATACAAAAGGCCAGTGCAAGATTACTACCAAGAGCCCTGAATTTTAAAAGCAGGATAAAACCATTAATAAGCATGGAAATGCACAAATAATAGAGTGGAGGCTGAGCTCCTTTGCTCCAAAGAAGTTACTTTGATTTGTTCTGTTCTGTTCTACAAGCCGCTCCCTCCTCTGACAATCTGAACTGAGCCCCTGCTCCCCTGGCCCCTGGCTCCCAGGCCTCCTGTGGGGTCCTTGGAGTCCGAGGGGGCTTCGTCCGCAGCAGCTGTCTCCCTGCTGCCCCTCATCTCGCGCCTCTCTGCCTTGCCATGCAGAATGGGGGAACAAAGATCTTCGTCTGTGATTGTTTCTGCACCATTTGGCTGACAGCTCCCAAACTGAATAGTTAGGGTGGACAGATGCAGGCCCACCTCTTGTCCAGCAGGTTCCCACTCGGTAATGCCCACCAGATAAGACTGGAAGGACTGCCTTTGGGAGAAGAGGACAGAGAGCAAAAGGCTGCTTAGTGGGCCTACTTAGTATAAGGTGGCTGGAAGGATGCATCTCCTGCAGCCTCCTCCTGTCCCACAGCGCTCATGCACAAGCAGGAGATTTGAGGCAATCACCCTAGTCCTGTAGACAGTTCTCAACAGAGGCTGGCCCTTGGGTACTACGGGTTTACAGATCCCTGGGGGCAAGGTGGTGTTTTGGAAGCTTTTCCCATCAGCAATGGGAGCAGTGTCCAAACTAACTGGCCAGTGTGGATGTGTTTGAGGAAGCTTCTCCAGACTCTCACTTCTTGTAGATATTGACCCCAGATGGGAGCCGCCCCCCTTCTTCCCCATGGGGAGTTATTAGGTTTCTTTCTTATATGACTTGCCACTGGGAGCAATGAATGTCTCTGTCCAGGGATGCAAAAGAGGGATGTCTGGTGATCATTCTGTTTTGTTTTGCTTTAAAGATCTACTAATATAAAAAAGATCCATTGCACAAACCGAGAAAAGGCAGGGAGAAAGGAGTCAAACAATGGACATGACAATACCTCCTTTGTGCTCTGGCCAGTGGCCTGTTGGAACAAAGATGAAAATCATCTACCTCTTGTGCATGTGTAGACAGGGTGTTTACTTCCTGCAATGTCTACACTTGCTATAGAGTAACATTAGTGGGCAGAAGTAGCCACATTAAGTGGCAACTTGAGAATCAGTTCCAAGGATGATCTGTGAATCTACGGTCTTGGTATGTGGAAAGATAGCTGTCCCAGGAGTGACTCACCAAGAAATCTAAATAAGTGCATCAATAGCTATTCCTTCCCTCTATAAGAGGTCAGATTATTAAATAATGAGGAACACACAAACCACACACACAACACACATGTATATTAATTGCCATAGAAGAAAAAGATTAACAATGGGATTTTCAAAGAATATCTGAAGGAAATTTATTCTAAGATATAAAAACTGGACAAATCTGATCTGCCCTGGTCTTGGTTTTCTCCCTGTAAGGTTGGGATTGGAATACCTACTTTCCGTCCACTTTCACTCCATAACACAGCCCCTGACACATAAAAACATTCCATAGATGTCAGCTATAAATAGTCTTTGTTTTCTTCATCTTGTCCAAATCTTTTGTCTTTTACCAAAAATTATAGTGCTCAGTAATATCATCAGGTGCATCAATCAGGACTCTGATGTAATCTCAAGGGGGTCTCTGATATAGCATTTTCAAATTCAGCATCAAGTTTGAATTGTGTGACTCCACGCTAATGTGGCTAGCTCCCTCCTGGTGGGAAGACAGTACTCTCAGATGTAACTTGGCATTTGAGTCAGTCACCCTCCATTCAGACAGGAGACTGAGATAGATACCTTTAGGTTTTCTTCATTTAAAGTATGGGTTTCGTTTGTATCCAAGTCCAGTTGCTTATTATTCTGCTTTTGAGAGCCTACTTTGTTCATAAGGGAAATCATTTTTTTTTTAATTGAGGCTCTAAAAGATGATTTAGAGCCCGGCTTCTGGCATGCACCCGCTTAACGAGGTGAGGAGGCCCTGCAGGGCGCCTCCTTTTCCTTCCTGCTGTTCCCGAGGCAGCCCGAGTCTCACAGTGGGTCTGCCTGTATTCTTTGCACACGTCTCTTTCTAAAACCCAGCAAAGCTGTCAAGCCCACATTACAAAGCTACTATATATAACAACTTTACCTAAGAGAATCGAGGCAGGCCATTTTTAGAAAATGCAGGTGCTATGTAAGCCCCTTTCTGAAAGAAAGAACTTAGCTCATTTTCCTTTGAAGAACTGCAGACTTGAAATTGAAGACTTTATTAATGCCATTGTCTCCTTGTATCAGCAGGTTCCAGAGAGATTCCTGGAAGTAGCGCAGATCACGTTACGAGAATTTTTCAATGCCATCATCGCAGGCAAAGATGTTGATCCTTCTTGGAAGAAGGCCATCTACAAGGTCATCTGCAAGTTGGATAGTGAAGTCCCTGAGATTTTCAAATCCCCGAACTGCCTACAAGAGCTGCTTCACGAGTAGAAATTTCAACAACTCTTTCGAATGTATGAGTCATCGCAGTCCGTTTGGATGTCCAAGTTGTATGTTCTAGATTTTTATTTCACACGTGTGTACGGGAGGCATGGATATGTTATGAAATCAGCTGGTAATTCCTCCTCATCATCTTTATCTCATTTTCTTTCTTTTTCCATTGCAAGGGGATGGTTATTTTCCTTCAGCCTTTAGTTTATTTTGCCCAAAGCCCTTAACATTGGGAGACTTAAAATAGGGTTAATTTTCAGGGAAAAGCGATGTTAGCTCATGTGAAGCCTGGATAAGCAAGAAGGGGCATTTGTTTGACATGCTTCTGCTTGGCTGGTAGTGGCTTGTCACTGGTGATCGGTGAGGGCACCCGGCAAGACCCCACAGGCCGCGGAATGGTTTTGCCTGCTAAGAAGGTCAGAAAACTCAATGCAAACACTTCATAAGCTTAAACACTTTGCTTGTTTTGAACTCAGTCAGTAGCTTCCAAAGACATGGTAACGTTGGCATTAAAAAGAATGCCCGTGGTAGATGAACAGCTCACTTTTCGAAAGTGCCCCACAAAACCAAATTTTAAAAAGGAAAAAAAAGACGAAGAGATTTTATTTCTGTTCCTTTTTTCTTAATAAACTTTTTCTTTCTCTAAGCAAAAAGAAATCACGAAATGTCAAATCTTTCTTAAGAGAACTGGCAAGCCCCCCAGATTAGTAAGTAGCCGGTTTCTTATGATGGTAACTAATTTTGCACAAAACTAACTTTCCAGATGAGACTTGATGTTCACACCGATCTTCAAGTCCATGGTCAGATTTTACAGTGGATTCTCTCTCATAATTAGTGAGTAGATCTCGTTCGTCACAGAGGAACCCCCTGTGACGTGTCAGCTTTTTCTATTGATCTTGCTTAGATATTAAAAGGCACAAAAGTTTCACATTTACTCTTTTGATCTACTTTGTTTCCCTTCTTACAAGAATCACTATTTCTGTTTATATTTAGCACAGTTTTTGGAAAAATAAAACACTATTTTCTAAGCACCTTTCTATAGTAAGGAATAAAAGACACCTCAGCATGACCATAAAATCCCTGCTGACACTAGGAGTTTGTTGACGGCTGTGGCTGCCGTGACCTTCACCACCAGGGAGCACGCATCTCAGCATGACCTGTTCCAGATACCATTCCACACTACCCTCAATCAGGGAGGTGACACCCTAATTAAGTGTGTCTTCATTTTAGGTATAGCGTTTTAAAGCTATTGACAAAGTCTCTTCTGAGTCAGAAGCTAGTATTGACCAAAACGTGAGAAGAGTATAGCATAGAAATGTTTGGGGGATAATCCGAAAGACACAATTTCATCTCGCCTAAGAAAGCTAGCTGCTATTTTATGCTTTCTTCAATGGTTCTCCTCTTTTTTAAATTCTTTTTCTTGCTTTCCAGTTTTTCAAAGGTGTGCCATGTCCTGTGCTTGCTTTGAAAAAGTTGTGTGGCATTCACAGTACCTGTTCCATTTGGTGGGTTTTATGTACAGATGCAGTAAGAATTCCTTGTTCGTTCTAACAGCATCCCCCCCACCCCTTCCTTCCTGTAGGTAATTTGATAAACACCTCCTAAAATGACACAGTATTTCGAATCCTGGTACTTAGATCCTATAGCATGTAAATACCATTTTCCCTTCATTTTTATAAGAATTCCACTTGACTCTGGAGCATATGCATGCCGACCCATGTGACCAAATAGCTGACCCAATCACCGTGATTTAACAGCATTTATAAATTCTGCTGATGGACAAGAATGTATGAAGGCAATTATTGTCAGCACAAAGCCTTAAAACCTGCTGACTTTAAATTAAACAGCACAGCCCTAGGATGCCCTGCATCAACTAGGAGACTAACAGGTTCTCGCAGTGTGGACAGAGTGCAGCTTGCGCTGGAACACTACCGGCTTCACCCCGCGCCCACAGCAAACACACCGCCAGTCTGGCTCCCTCCGCCACAGTGCACCAGAACCATCAGAACCCATTCGTTCTTGTTCCAGCTTGCTTGGGGTGGTGGTGGTGGAAAAATGAAATCTCTGTTCAGCTAATCATTGCATTGGGATAAGAAGCAGCCCCCGCGACCCCGCCCCCCACCCAAACTCAATCCACGCAAAGTAGGAAGCCACCTCCACTTGCAACCACACTCTTCCACTGCTCCATGAGAATGCACCCACTGTCCCAACAGCCCACACCTGGGTCTCTGCTGTTCCGTGTAATTCACAGCCACATGCTAATGCCATCTGCAAGGGGAGGGCAGAATCACAGTCTCCCCTCTGGAGATAGTTGCTAGGGTCTTCTTGATCTGGGGCAAATTCAGTATTGATTCCAGACTTGCTTGGATCTAATCTGACATCATTGGATTATTATTTCCCCCTACTTTTCTAATTTAAATGACAAATTAAGTAAAAGTGTGTGTTCCACACAAAACATTGATGTGCTTCTCTCTATGATAATATCCTCTCCGTGTTCACTGAGGCAGAGAAATTATTTCAGACTAGCATCTGAGTATTTCAGACTAGCATCCGAGGATGAACTCACCTCTTTGTTCTGAAACTAGAGCTCAATCGCTTGGCTTTCAGGTGACTTTTCCCCTGTTGTGATCATCCAATCTTGTGCCTCCCAGTGCATTGGAATATGACAAAAGCCTGTGTCTCAAAATTCCTATTGGACAGGTTTTTTTCCATAAAAAAAAGAATCACCAGCTTTCCAACCTTAGCTCAACTCTCACCGAGTAAAAGTTGGCAACTTGGGAGAAAGTTCACTTTCTCTAGTGAGCGGATGAAGGGTGAGGGAGAGTTTACATAGGAATTAAAAGTCTAAAGTCCATGTTGATACCACATTACTGCGTATTTTCTGCTAACCCTAAATTACTTTTGCACATACACTTGAGGCTATAGTCTGTGCCTAGACTGAAAATGCACCAGCGGGGGGATTTTTTAAAATCCTTCAAAATACCGATTTTTTCCCACAAGTACAATTGTTCTTTGTGCCTTCTGTGGCTCAATTTCATCATTTTGACTTTATTTCCAATTATGACAGTTGCAATAAATACTGGATTTTTTTTTTCTGGCTGTTTGACATAATGTTGATAGCTATGCATATTTTGTGTCTTTTTAAAACAAAGCGGGAGAATACGTTTTTGAAGAAGAGAATTTTTAGAACAGTTTGATACCGCAAATTATTTTTTTCCTCAATTGTTTAAGCAGCATTCGAGTTTTGAAAATTCTTGTAGAAGCCAATTTTTTGTAACTGTGGTGCAAATCTTGTGTTTTCTTAGCCTAATGAAAAGTAGTATAGAAGCAATATTTCAAACCATGTGCTATATATGTGGAGATGTGGAAACCCAAGGCCACAGACGCACATATACACACATGTAAAAATAAACATATATATATGCGTGTGAAGTGGAAAGCTTACCTTTTCCTATCTAGATTTAAGGACCTATTTTAGACATTTGTTATGTTTTGTGAGAAGAATGTTCTATTTGCAACAACAAAACATTTAATTCTTACTGTATCTCTGGCTGTTTAATGAGGATGTTTCACATTAAATGGTAAAACAACGTGGAAGATGGTAGAATGTAGTAATTATTTAAGGAAATGCTCACCCACACATTCCTGAAGTTTGCTTTGTGCCTCTGAGTATTATTTAATTAAAGTGTTTCATTTGCAGAATCTTCGTTGCCGTGTGAGGGATGTGGGTGAATATCATTTTTAAAAATTTTAAAAAGAATAAAAAAAAAACACTAAAGCAAGAGGGGAACTTTTATAAAGCAATGTAAATATTTCATCTCATGACTGTGGTTACGTCAGGCATGAGATTTGAATAAATAACTACATTCTCACATCTGTTGAATTTATGCGGACACTGCAGCGACTGTGTAGATGGCTACAAGCGTTCGGGGGAACACTGTGCTCTCTGCTTTTCCAATGTAACAGTCTGTTTCATCAGATGTCAAGGGCAAGGGGAATGTAGTTTCTGTAAATTTACGAAATTTCTTTTCTGTGTACATGAAGACATTTGGTAAGTAACCTCCCCCCCTACACACACACACACACACACACACACACACACACGCTTAATATTAAGTCATAAAGCTAAAGAGGTGGGGGGCTTTGTGAATCAGAGGTGTCCCAGAAGCCATCCTAAATTCATCAGAGAAAAAGTGGTTGGCTCCACTCCCCTGAAAGAAGTGATGCCCATGTAAAGACAACAAAATCTCCTTGCCGTGTGTATTATAGAATATTCGTTGGTGTGACTAGTACAACTGTTTCCTTCTGGTACAAACTCTTGTGTTTGCAAATTCCAAGAAGCATTGTTTTTAAAAAGCTCCCCTTTAAAGAACGTAACTGTTTATGTGAGTAAGCGGTTACTCTATTGCACTTAAACGTGAGGGTGGAGGAAATGCATTTATTTTGTGTAGATCTGTTGGTGTAAACCATCTCTAAAACTGAAGCTAAAGTGCTCACATTCAGAGCTGGGATCAAAACTGGATCTTCTTCAAATTATCCGTCTAAGAGTAGAACAGAATCTGGAAGCCCCCAGACTTTTGAGTCCTTTCACTGAGCCCTCTGTCAACTCTGACACCCACTAAAATGCACAACCCAGAACAGAAAAGGCAAGACTGGCCCTCTGGGGTGAAAATATTTTCACTGTGTATTTTTCAAATATTCTATTCCTCGAAATGGGGGAGGAGGGAAATAACAAAAAATTGTATATGGCCACTTCACAGGATCAGAAAAGCAGGTATCTTTGGGGTTGGTCTCAGCATTACTGGAAGAATCAAAGGTCTTGGCTTCCCCCAAACACTGTCCATTTCTCATGTGTATATAGTATAAACCGTGACAAAACACTGCCTTTATATTATTTAGCAATATGTTGTAAATAGCATTATTAAGCTCTTTTTTTGTAATAAAGACCCTTTGATTTGAATATAGTACAATAACTGAACTGATAAAGTCAATTTTTGATTTTTTTTTTAGCTAGAGTCAATTTCAATTGTGGATTTTTGTTGTTGTCTATTGTTCTGAAGACTTTGCATAATTTATTGGTTTAATTTATCCTAATTTATTTGATGAAGGTGTACAATTTTGTATTACCAAGGATGTACTGTAATATGAATTGATATGATAAAAACAATGAGATTCCCTGTTCGTATTAAAAAGAATATAAAAAGGTGCAGTAGACAATTGATTTTAAAGTCAAAGTAAAAAAAAAATTAGTTTGGCAGCTACTAAATTTTAAAACAGGAAAAAATGACATTGCTTGGGGGGGGGGCAGGGGTTTTACTTTGTGTGTCTTAAGCTTTTGTATAACTCTCCAAACTTTGACCTTTTGCTTTGTACCACTTAAAGAATACAGTAGTCCGATTGCCTTGTGTGCCTTCCATCTCCTCTTAAAACTGAATGTATGTGCAGTATATATGCAAGCTTGTGCAAAATAAAATATACATTACAAGCTCAGTGCTGTTTTGACTTTTTTCCAAGCCTGTGTGCTTTGCAGACCTGTGCCCCATCCCAGGGCCGCAGACAGGCCAGTGTGACTTTGCATCTGTCATGGCACTGCCCTTTCACTATCATTCTCGATTATACCCAACACAGACATGCAGCTCCTGAAATGATCCTTGTTACTTCTGCGGCTGGGAGTTATTGATTAGAGTTGTCTCTGCTAACTCTTCCCCAGACGAAGCTTTCTTAAGCGCTTGAAATGTAAAAAAATAGAAGCTTTGGCTCAAAATAGTGTTTAGAGCTCAACAATTGCTAAGGTCTCATGATTTGAAGAACAGAGAGAGATGTCCTCCACATCTACAGAATGACGCGTGTATGACCTGAAATACAGGGATCCAGCACTTATGTCGGTTCTACGCTGGTTGGACTCAGATCTAAGGATTAACATTGAAATTTAAAATCTCTCTAAACGTTTCCTTTGGACATGGTCACAGCCTGTTTCAAGCTAAGAACACTGGCTATATGGCTTTTGAAATCTTCCTTTATCTCTCTTGCTTTGGCTTGAAATCACCATATCCTTGAACCAGGAACATGAAGGAAGAGTTACAGGGAGCACTTCTCTCATGGAGACTGACTCTACCATACCCCTCGCAGCCACACCTCCCTCAGATTTCTTCTTTAGCTTTCATGTAAATGAGCGTTTTTTTTTTTTTTTTTTTTTTTTTTAAGATTTATTGATTTATTTATTTTATACAAGCACTGGGTACAGTCAGAAGTGCGGGAGGGTGAGAGAATTCACCAGAGCCACAGCGGGGAGCAGAGCAGGCAGAAGGACCAAAGTACACTGCTGAGGGGAGCAGCGGGCGGCAGGAGAGGTCTGCGCGCCATGTGGGACCCTCGGGGGAGCAGCCGGGGATCGAACCGGCGCTGCAGAGGCTGCAGGCAGCTTCGCAAACCAGCGCTCAACCGCTGCACCACCGGGGAGGCCCAAAATGAGCGTTTTTTTAATTTGACTTTTGACACAAGGATACTCAGAATCAATGCAACGTAAGAATACTACATGATAGCAGTATTTGCCCACTCTTTCTTTCAATGGCGTAAATTAAAATCCAGCCTTCCTAACACAAATGTTCTAAAGATTATGGCCATGTCCAGGTAGACCAAAATATTTATTCCCTGAGAGAATAAATCTCCCTTTTTTTGGAGTGTAAAAGGGACTCTCTCTCTTTCACCTGCTCTGGAAGGAAAGCTGGCAGTCGTGGGAAGGATGACTCTCCCATCTTCCTGGACTTAATCCCAATCTGCTCTGCACTAGGTTGGGAGCCTCCCCAGTGGCCTAGGCGTTGAGTCTCAGGCTATCACTGCTTGGCCTGAGTTCGATCTCCAGCCAGGGCGCTACCCATAGGGCACAGCAGACCTATCCTGTTTTCCCACTCCCCTCAGCAGTGGATTCCAGTGGATCCGCCGTTCTGCTCCCTACTCTGTCTCTGGTGAGTCCTCTCACCACCACCCATGAACCTCTGATCTGCACCCCAGATCTTCCATGCAAAAATGTAAAAATAAATAAATAAACTAGGCGGGGTCATCCAGGTTGAGATTCAAATCACAAAGAAGTCACAGCCAGTGGTGGAAATTCTTCCGCTCAGAGAGTTACTAAAAATGTTGCTCAAATCATTTCTTTTGTGGGCCTGTATTATCTGACATCTCTGCTCTAAAATAATCTGTATCACCATTCTTGACACTCACTGGACCCTGATCCCTGATTCAGCCCATTTCAGGGAGGCTTCTACCCGCGGGTGCCCACATCACCCCCCGGAAGTGTGAGTGTCGCACAATACTCGTGAGGAAAGGCCTGGCACAGCCACTGTCATCTCCTTGTCACAAACGATTCTGGAGTCTTCCTTAAGGACTTACAGCTAAAATCATCACATTTTCACCACTGATTTGCTTACACATGCCGAGGTGAAGGATAGATGCCCTTGAGTTAAAGTCATAGGAAAATATCAAGGATTTGGGACACTGAGTTCTGGGACCCATGAATGCTCCCCTTTATTTAAAGGTGTCTATTACAAGGGGAGTCTGCATAAAGACCAACAGTTTTAGGAATATATGGTAGGCTGCCCGAGAGAAATCTGATTACAGAGGATAGGGTTAGCAAGGAGCATTTTTTAAAAGATTTTATTTATTTATGCATAAAAGAACTGTGGTGCAGACCTGAGGTGCAGGGGTGAGAGGACTCACCAGAGACAAAGTGGGGAGCAGGACAGCTGGATCTACTGAAATCCACTGCTGAGGGGAGCAGCGGGGAGACAGGAGAGGTCTGCTGCCTCCCTCTGCCAAAGAGATCAATGGAGCCAACCACCCCTCCCAGCCCCCACTTTTCACCCCCTACCCCCCATCCCCGCTAATATTCCCCTCCAGAGAGTCAAGACACAGGGGTAAAAACCTAAAAGGTAACTTTTTAAATGTACTTTTTTTTTTTTAAGATTTATTTATTTATTTATTTTTATACCATCACTGGGTACAGTCAGAAGCGCAGGAAGGTGAGAGGATTCGCCAGAGCCAGAGCGGGGAACAGAATAGGCAGACCAACGAAATACACTGCTGAGGGGAGCAGCAGGTGGCAGGAGAGGTCTGTGCGCCATGTGGGGCCCTCGCCAGTGGCCCGGGATCGAACCTGCGCTGCAGAGGCTGCGGGCAGCTTCACAGCTCGGCACTCAACTGCTGCACCACCAGGGGAGGCCCAAAGGTAACTTTTTTAACTAAAGGTGATATAAGCAGAACTGATTCAGGGTCAGAAGATCCTCTAATCAACACATTTCCAAGAACCTTGACAAGGTCTATCCAGCAGGTCCAGGCAGGACGCTTTACCAGTGAGTGTCCAATAGGCTCGAGGGTGCACAGACAAGCCCCCGTGTCAATTCTCAGAGGACTCTGCAAAAACATCAAGGAAATGGGTGTGGGAGTGTTTTGCTTCTCATGAGTGCGTCCAGGTGGCCAGGCCAAGGGTGCTGTGCACGTTTGGCTAGGCTCTTCTCTCTGTGACTGTTCTGCTTGAGCAGCCATCTCTGCCCATGGGCAAGAGTGCTGAGCTCGCCTGTGCCCACCACCACCCCATCCCGAGGATGAGCATCTAGTGAAGTCAATACTGGGAGGCCACTGGGCCTGTGTGTTTCTCCTCCAGTGGTTTATGCACAAAGCTGCACAGTCACAGGAGCAGAGAGGGGCCTTTATGCTCCCGTGGGCTTTCCAGACACGGTCTGACTGTGGTCATGGGTGGAGACCGTCCCCACCAACTCAGCTCAGTTCTTCCAGTGTCAGCGCTCAGGGCTGAGGTGTGACTGTCCACCAGGGTCCCCACCTCATTGCTTTCTTCTTCCCCTTCAGCTCCAGAGCTCGTTTCTGCCCATGCCATGGAGCACTCCAAAGGGCCCCCAAACCCTTCCTAAGAACTCACAGAGAAAGGGGCCCATGGCCACAGGAAATGACTTTTCTGATTGCAGAGGATAGGTTCAGCAAGGGGGATTTAAAAAAAAAATATTTATGCAGACAAGAACCGGGATCTAGGCCAGAGGTGTGGGGGTGAGAGGACACAGCAGAGACAGAGTGGGGAGCAGAACAGGCAGATCTACTAAAATCCAATGCTGAGGGTAGCAGAGAGGAAACAGGAGAGGTCTGCTATGCCCTGTGGGTAGCTCCCTGGCCAAGGATCAAACTTGTGCTGCAGTGACTGTGGATAGCTTCATAGTGCTGTGCTCAACCCCTTGTGCCACCAGGAAGGCCCCAAAGTGGGGTTTCTTTTAATGAAAGGAATTTCAACTTTACAGTGGGATGCAATGAAATGTTTGCTTTTTTGCAAAAAGGAGCCCTTTGCTGAAAACAATGGTAAGGTAGTATCAGGTATTATAGAACAGACATCCAAGTCTGATGTGAATGCTCGATTAAATAACCAGGAAGTTCTATCTACTCTTCATTTAAAGAAAGGAATTCTCAGGCCTCCCTGATGGCACAGGGGTTGGGTCTCAGTACTATGAAGCCATCTGTAGCTACCGCAGCACGAGTTTGATCTCTGGCCAGGGAGCTACCCACATGGCACAGCAGACCTCTCCTGACTCCCCATTGCTCCCCTCAGCAGTGGATTTCAGTGGATCTGCCTGTTCTGCTCCCCACTCTGTCTCTGGTGAATCCTCTTACCCTCTCCCCAATTCTGGCTTGCACCCCATCTCTTGTATGCATAAATAAATAAAATAAGTCTTTAAAAAAAAAGAAAAGAAAGAATTCTCTGCTAAAACACAGTGCTCCCTGGGTAAGGGAGAGACCCAGAAGCATGAATGTGCAAATGAGCACACATAATGCAGGTGGATACTGTCAACTCTTGAATCTTAGAAAGGATTCTTTCCCACAGTGCACTGACAGGTCCTGGCTGGGGGCTGGATCATTGTTAGGTCTCTTGTTCTCCCCAAGTTGATGACTTTTATTATCTCCCCAAGTTGTTTTAAGTTGTGACCTAAGATTCACACACAGTCCCATCCAGACTTCTGGGGACATTGAAATTTTGAAGAACACAGGGGCT
The DNA here is from genome assembly GCF_014898055.3 of Talpa occidentalis. NCBI lineage: Eukaryota > Metazoa > Chordata > Mammalia > Eulipotyphla > Talpidae > Talpa > Talpa occidentalis. The sequence continues at coordinate 69,011,868 of NW_023605194.1, read as the reverse complement.
CTCCAGGATCCATGGCCCCCTGCAGGCTGGCCACTCCCCCGGGGCACCCCCACCTTGGTATCCATACCCCCAGCTATGCTTGTGGTCCCAGCCGAGGAGTGAGCTGCTGGGAAAGATGAAGGTGTCCTAACACGCTAGACAGAAGTGCTCGCTGCCTCTGTCCCGGCAAAGGGAAGGGTGTTGTTTGCAAAGCCCATGGCCTGAGTGGCCCAGGTGCTAGCTAGATCACCTCAGGACAGAGTTTGGCATCCACCCTGGAAAAAAATGTCTTTGTCTCTGTAAATAAATGTGCTAGAGGAAAAAGCACTGATTTTCCCCCACTGTTTGTGCAAAGGGCGCTCTGAGCTTTGCTGCTCTTAGAAATGCCTTGTGTGAGTAGCCCCAGACCATGAAAATTGGAATAGGGATTTCTTGTCATGCTTGTTACCTTTGACTTGTTAGGAAATAATCACCTAAATCAATGATCCTCTTTCCAGTTATTCACAACTGGAAAATCTTTGCTATCCAGAAGAAATGGTCTCCCTAAATTTCCCTTCACAGCTCAACAGCTTACAAGAAGGGTAGGCAAGAGTCTTGAAGTATGGTGCAAGAATCGAAGTCTTGCACAGCCTGAGCATGTGCACATGAGTATGGGGTCTGCATTCTAGAAAACCTTATGAAGACTAGACAGATTGACCCGAGCTTATTCACGCCTTTCCTGCACCCAGTGTCCGAGAATGTGTCGGGACGACGTTGTAGAAGGACATATGAGAAATCTCAATAGTGTGGATGCACTCTAAGCATAAATGATGTCAACATTTAGTCTAGATGTAAAAAAATAATTTAAGAGAACCACAGAAGCTGAAAAGTTTTCAAAAAACAAAATAAGGCAACATGTCCCTTCTCTCCAAAAGCACATAGCCATGACAGTTTTATGAATGAATTTTATCAAATATTCAAAAGTAATGTTTAACACAAGGATATTCATGCTCCACAAAACTCTCAATCAAAACTCTCTTTATAAGAGAATTTAAAATTGCCGTGATTAAAAAACTGACAGAAGTCATAAAGGAAAACAATGATAAGGGAAAAATAATCAACGATCAGAAGAATGAAATTGAGTCCCTAAAGAGGGAAGTAAAAGAAATGCAGGAGATCAAAGAATTAATGGAAGAACTAAAGAATTCTGGGAAAAGCAATGAAAGCAGAATTGATGAAATGGAAGAACGAATAAGTACTCTTGAAGACACAGAAATAAAAAGAACCAAAACAGAAAAGGAAAGAGAAGTACGAAGGAAAAAGAATGAAGAAAGACTTCGGGAACTATCTGACTCCATGAGGAAAGGAAATATAAGAGTTATAGGAATTCCAGAAGGAGAGGAGAGAGAAGTAGGAACAGAGAAAATATTCAAAGAGATAATTGAAGAGAACTTCCCAAATGTGAAGGAGGAGCTGAAAATTGATATACAAGAAGCAAGAAGAACACCAAACTTCCACGACGAAAGGAAAAATACAGCAAGACACATAATAGTAAAGCTCCCAAGAATCCAGGACAAGGAAAAAATAATGAAGCTGGCAAGAGGGAAGAAACAGATAACATTCAAAGGAAAGCCAATCAGGCTGACATCAGACTTCTCCGAAGAAACACTACGGGCAAGGAGAGAGTGGAGGGACATAGTCAACAGACTCCAAGAAAACAGATGCCAACCAAGAATACTCTATCCCGCAAAGCTCTCCTTCCTCTTTGAAGAAAGAATATGGACTTTCCCAGACAAACAGAAACTCCGGAATTTCATTGCAACTAAACCCCCACTCCAAAAAATACTACAAGGAGTCCTAAAGCCAGAACCTCAGAGGGACGAATAACAATGAAAAAAGGCCAAAAAAAAAAAAAGTTATTAAAAGAATAAATAAATAAAATCAAAGGAAAGACAAACACAATGGCAAATACAGATGTTAACATATCAATATTAACTCTAAATGTAAATGGACTAAACTCTTCAATAAAAAGACACAGAGTTGCAGCCTGGATTAAGAAACAAAACCCAACCTTTTGCTGTCTCCAGGAAACACATTTAGCTATAAAAGATAAAAATAGGCTCAAAGTTAAAGGATGGAAAACAATCCTACAAGCAAATGGACCAAAAAAGAAAGCAGGAACAGCTATACTTATATCAGATAAAACAGATTTCAAACTCAAAAAGATAAAAAGAGACCCCAATGGCCACTACATTATGATCAAGGGGACAATACTTCAAGAAGAAATAACACTCATTAACATATACTCACCAAACGAAGGAGCACCAAAATATATCAGACAACTGTTGTCCTCTCTGAAAACAGACATCAGAGAAAACACATACGTAGTGGGAGACTTCAACACACCACTATCAACAATGGATAGGTCAACAAGACAAAAAATAAGTAAAGAAACCAAAGCTCTAAATAAGGACCTAGAGCAATTGGGCTTAACAGACATCTATAGAACACTAAACCCCAAAAAAACGGAGTACACATTTTTCTCAAGCGCACACGGATCATTCTCCAGGATCGATCACATACTGGGGCACAAGACAAACATCAACAGATACACCAAGATTGAAATCATATCAACCATCTTTTCTGACCATGAAGGCATCAAACTAGAAATAAACCATAAAAAGAAGGCAAGGAACTTTCCTACCTCATGGAGATTAAAAACCACACTACTGGAAGACCACTGGACTAATGAGGAGATGAAAGAAGAAATTAAAAAATTTTTTGAATTGAACGACAAGGAGGACACCAATATCCTAAATGTATGGGATGCAGCAAAAGCAGTAATAAGAGGAAAATATATAGCAATAGAAGCTCACATCAAGAAACAAGAAAGAACTCAAAGAAACAACCTAATCTCGAAGCTCAAAGATCTAGAAAAAGAACAACAAAAAAATCCCAAAACCAGTAGAAGAAAAGAAATAATAAAAACCAAAGCAGAAATAAATGAAATTGAAACTAAAAAAACAATCCAAAAGATCAATGAAACCAAGAGATGGTTCTTTGAAAAAATCAATAAAATAGACAAACCCCTAGCCAGGCTCACAAAGGAAAAAAGGGAGAAAGCACAAATAAACAGGATCATCAATGAAAGAGGAGAAATCACAACGGACACAGCAGAAATCAAAAGAATAATCAGTAACTACTATGAACAGTTATATGGAAACAAGTTTAACAATCTAGAGGAGATGGACAAATTCCTACAACTCTACAATCACCCAAAGCTAGATAAAGAAGAAATAGAACACCTAAACAGACCAATTACAATTAGCGAAATTGAAATGGTAATCAAAAACCTCCCCAAAAACAAAAGCCCAGGACCTGATGGATTTACAAATGAATTCTACCAAACATTCAGAGACGAATTAGTGCCTATCCTTCACAAACTCTTCCAAAAAATTGAGAAGGAAGGGACAATACCTAACACGTTCTATGAAGCCAACATTACACTAATACCAAAACCGAACAAGGACAACACAAAAAAGGAAAACTACAGGCCAATCTCCCTAATGAACACTGATGCAAAAATCCTCAATAAAATTTTAGCCATCAGAATCCAACAATGTATCCATAAGATAATTCACCACGACCAAGTAGGATTCATTCCAGGGACACAAGGATGGTTTAACATCCGAAAATCAATCAACGTTATCCAACACATCAACAAAAAGAAATATAAAAACCATATGATAATATCAATAGATGCTGAGAAAGCTTTCGACAAAGTGCAACACCCATTCATGATAAAAGCCCTTGAAATTCTTGGGATACAAGGAACATACCTTAACATCATAAAGGCCATCTATGACAAGCCAACAGCCAGTATCATTCTCAATGGTGAAAAGCTGAAAGCAATTCCATTAAGATCTGGAACAAGACAAGGATGTCCACTCTCACCACTGCTTTTCAATATAATACTGGAAGTCCTAGCCAGGGCAATAAGACAAGAGAAAGACATCCAAGGAATCCAAATAGGAAAAGAAGAAGTCAAACTATCACTATTTGCAGACGATATGATATTATACATAGAGAACCCCAAAAACTCCACAGAAAAGCTAATTCAACTCATCAATCAGTTCAGTAAAGTGGCAGGATACAAAATCAACACGCAAAAGTCAGTAGCCTTCCTATACACAAACAATAAATCTGAAGAAGAAGAAATCAAAAAAACCATCCCTTTCGTTATTGAAACAAAAAAAATCAAATATTTGGGAATAAATCTAACAAAAGAGGTAAAGGACCTATACAAAGAAAACTATAAAACACTGTTAAAAGAAATAGAAGAAGACACAAAGAAATGGAGAGATATCCCCTGCTCATGGATTGGAAGAATAAACATTATTAAAATGGCCATCCTTCCAAAAGCAATATACAGATTCAATGCTATTCCAATCAAAATTTCAATGTCATTCTTCAAAGAAATAGAACAATTATTGATGAAATTCATATGGAATCACAAAAAACCCCGAATAGCCAAAGCTCTCCTGAAAAAAAAAGAAGGGAATGGAGGCATCACACTCCCAGACTTCAAACTATACTACAAAGCCATAATCATCAAAACTGCATGGTATTGGAACAAGAACAGACATACAGACCAATGGAATCGAATAGAAAATTTAGAAATAAACCCACAGATTTATGGTCAACTAATCTTTGACAAAGGAGCAAAGACTATGCATTGGAGCAAAGAAAGTTTGTTCAATAAATGGTGCTGGGAAAACTGGGTCGCTACATGCAAAAGAATGAAGCTTGACCACTACCTTACACCATACACAAAAATCAACTCAAAATGGATTAAAGAACTAGACATAAGACCTGAAACCATAAAATATATAGAAGGAAATATAGGCGAAACACTATGTGATTTGCACATCAAAGACATCTTTACAGACACATCACCCAAAGCAGTGATAGTGAAGACAAAGATAAACAGCTGGGACTACATCAAATTAAAGAGCTTCTGCACAGCAAAAGAGACAATAACAAAAACAAAGAGAAACCCCACCAACTGGGAGAACATTTTTGCACCCAACACTAATGATAAAGGACTGATCACAAAAATCTGCAAAGAGCTGATGAGACTCAACAACAACAAAGAAAATAATCCAGTCAAAAAATGGGCAGAAGAGCTAAAAAGAAACTTCTCTGAAGAGGAAATGCAAATGGCCAACAGGCATATGAAAAAATGTTCAACATCACTTGCCATCAGGGAAATGCAAATCAAAACTACCATGAGATACCATCTTACACCAGTGAGAATGGCACATATTAAAAAAACTAGCAACAACAAATGTTGGCGAGGGTGTGGAGAAAAAGGAACTCTTCTGCACTGTTGGTGGGAGTGCAAACTGGTCCAACCACTGTGGAAAGCTGTGTGGAGATTTCTGGACCTACTAAACATAGAGCTTCCATATGATCCAGCAATTCCACTCCTAGGTATTTACCCAAAGGACACAGAAACATCAATTCCAAAGAACACCTGCACCCCTATGTTTATAGCAGCACTGTTTACAATAGCTAAGCTTTGGAAACAACCCAAATGCCCAAAAATAGATGACTGGATCAAGAAGATGTGGTACATATATACCATGGAATATTACGCAGCATTCAAAAAAGATAAACACATGCAATTTGCAGCAACATGGATGGCGCTGGAAGGGATCATGCTCAGCGAAATAAGCCAAAAAGAAAAAGAAAAATACCGGATGGTCTCACTCATAGCAGGAATCTAGAAAACTTAAATAAGGGACCAAGAAAATGAATAACTATAAGAAAGTGAAAATCAAAATCAACAAAAAACTATGAACCAGAGACACTTTTAGGGGGGCAGGGGCGGGAGGGGAGGGATTGGGGTCAGAATGGGGACACTGCAATTGTATGGGGAATATAACAATAAAATTTATTATCTAATAAAAAAAAAAAAAAAAAAAAAAAAAAAAAAAAAAAAAAAAACTCTCTTTATAGCCCGAGAGGACAGGCTGACCCCGGCTGTGACCCAGCCTCGGCTTGGCCAACGCAACCCTGGCCACTTGCTCTCCCTGGAAGGACACCTCCTTCTAAGTGGCAGGACTTGTAAGGAGCCAGCCGACACCCACTGTATTTCCACTGTGTCTCCCTTTGCCTCATCATCTCCACATCTCACAGGAAGAGCAAAGGCTCGTGGTAGGTTGGGTTAAAGTCCAGTGTCATTTTCCTACAACCCCACTCAGTCTTTACCCCAATTTCCCTTTTGGTTTGAGTCTAGAAAACTGGTCATTTTCAAGATTCCACCCTCCCTGTTCCCTTCCCTTTGGGTGGCATCTGAGTCCTGGGTGTTCGAGGGGGGCTCCCCCAGCTACATAGTGGACGCAGAGCGACACCCCTGCTGGCCACTGCATGAGGAGTCAGGGCGCACTGTCCCAGCCGTTGTCAGGACAGGCATTACAAGAAGCCATCACCGCATCGGGCTCCTGGCCTGGGCTCATTCTGCCCCCGAGGTGACCTCGGGCTCCTGTCCAGCCCCCTCATTGTCCCATGACCCAGACAAGGAAGCTTTCACTCTCCCTCAAGTCACCGGAGGCTCAGCCCTCTCCTCGTGCTCACCATGTATGCAGCTGCAGCCCCCATGGTGATGTGTCTGCGTGTCTCAGCCACAGCCTCTGTGCGGCTCGGGGCTGGTACAGCCCCTCTGCTCTTGGCTGGAGAGGGTGGACAGGCTGGCCCCTCTTGACTGCTCTGCTCTTTGTCATGGATGAAATTGTTTACTTTGCTTCCTTTGGTGCTTAACTTTTGAGACTAAAACACATGTTTCTAACACCAAAGCACCAGATTCCTGTGAATAAAAGCCATGACTTTCAACACCATTATCTCAAGGCTGGATCTCAGGACCTCAAACTGGACCCTAATGCAAATTCAAAACCCAGAACCTGGGCTCTTCTCTCCTGCAAAGAATACTGCCTGGGCACAGTGTCTGCCCGTTTGGAAGCCGGGACAACCTCAGCTCATGTGTGTGAGTTCAGGGATATTCCTGGGAGGACTCTTGGGGTAACAGAAAGTTGTGGACAAACGAAAGTTGTCACTTACATGGACGGTTCAAATGGATGGTGTCAATGCCACACCTCTCTAGGACAAAATTGACTTGGGGAGGACTGACCTGAGAATAACTGTTTCCCACCACAGCCACACAAAAATGCACTTTTTTTCACAACAGAACAAAAACAGAGACAATTATAAACCAGAGATATCCTGCAGGGGAGGAGGCAGGAGAGGGATTAGAGGGAGGGAGGAGCACAGGGGACTGAGGTGATGGTGCACAGGTGCCGTGGTGAAGGAAATTCTATGGGGACTACACCTGAAGGCGTGGGAGGAAGCAAACATTGCTTAAAAATGAACAATGACATAAAAAAACAAATTAAAAAGGCATGTTTTTTTAAAGTTGTATTTGTATTTGCACTTTGAAGGGTGCATGGAATACAGTGCATCTACAGGGAGTTGGGAGCAGAGCTGTGGTGTGCCCTGAAGTAAACTTTATCTGTCCAGCACAGTTGAGTTTTCCAGGGAAATGTGGAGATATATTGGCACACACAACTACTCTGCGACTCATACATCTTCGTGCCTACAAAGCATGGACTCGCATGCACACACAGCTGACGAGACGCTGCGCAGGCCAGTTCTCCTCTGGGGAAGAGCAGGGAGCTGCAGCCTTTGCCAGAGGAGGCGCCTCCGGAGGGAGATCCAGGCCCAGAGGGAAGCGTGTCCCTCAGCAGCAGATACGACCAAGTTCTGACCCAAGTGCAGTCTCCACTGCTGGCCAGTCTACACCACCCACCAACACAGCTGTCGAGGATCCCAAGAAAAGGACACGTCCTGCCTCCGAGGCTGAATCGCTGATGGTTAGGTATTTACCCTTTCAGAGTCTCATCTGCTCCTTCATAAAGAACCCCTCTGCCACACTGCGAAGTAAATAAGGTATGTTTTGAGAAAATGCGTGGGGCTGAATAATAATAATAAATGCTATCACACAGTCACTGGCAGGAGGAAGATGAGCTGGGTAAGAGAGACTACTGCTAACTGGGGGTGTACGCTCACATCCTACAGGTGACCCCGAGATTTGAGTTGCCACTATGGCTCCCTGTACCTTGTCACTCTTCTCAAATGGGCTGCCCGGACAGGCCTCACTGAACAGCCAAGTGAGGATGGTGCAGGGACCAGAGCCACATGATGTGCCCATAGTCAGCAGGTGAGCCTGGCTGGTGCCCAAGCTCCCCATTCCTAGAGGGCACCGGGCTCACCTGGGTGGTATGATGAAGTAGCTGTCCCTGCCAGAGGTAAGCAAGAAGTGAGGGAAGAGGCAGATGGATTTTATTCAAGAAAAGCAGAGATCAGTGAGTGGAAAGAAAGGAAATTAACCTGTGGAAAAGCTGGCACAGAAGTCGCACTCACTATCCTGTGAAGGGAGAATTAAGGGGCTGGGGGGATGCAGAAGACGGCCTGAAACTCCAGCTGAGTAGGTAAAGGCAGAGCTGGGGGCCGAGGAAATCCAGGCCAACTGCACCCCCTGCCCTCACCTCTCACCCCACAGCCTCAGGAAAGGGAAAATCGATGGCTCCGAAGTGCCCGAGCCCAGGGCCTGGGGCTGGAATTTGACCCATGCAGTGTTTACTGATCAACAGAGGGACCGGTTCAAATGAGCTCATCTTTATCTTGAGAGGAAACTGGGGCTCCCAGACCAAGGCAAAGCCACATTCTATGTCATGAAAACATACCACCTCCACCACCTCCCCACTCTGACCTCACCACCTCATGAGAAGCATCTGCCTGAGCAACCTAGTCTCCAAAGGTCCACAGATGTGCAATGATGAGCTCACGAAAAATTTAAAAAAAGTTCTTCCAGGATATGTAACATCTGCCCCCTTGCTGGTCTGTAGCCTCTTCCCCTCCAACACCATTTGCAAATATTGACTAAGTTCAAGGGCAGCGGCAGAAGGTCCAACTTCAGAGTTAGCATGAGGTGAAACTCTTAAGATGGTGCAATCCAGTCCTGATGGAGAACGTTAGACCCCAAGGCTGGGTGTGGGCAGCTCCTGTCCCCTGGCCCAGCTGATATTTGTATTATCATGCCAGGGACTATTTTTGTCATCATTGTTAATCTCTCCCTTGCCAGAGCTGTTCTGGCCGAGGGCATGCACTTGAGATATGTTGGAGGAATGGCGTGCAGCATTGTGGGAAAGAATTATCGCTAATTCTGTCTGCCTACAGCTTCCTCAGCCCTGTTCATCTGATCTTAACACTGAGAAAACAGAATGGACAAGTCTGTGACCTGCCTCCAAGTAGATCATGTTGCTGACAGAGCAAGGGTAGCGATCCCGAACGGGCTGCAGTTCTCCATCCGGTGGAACACTGGACAAGCCATCGGGGACGGAACGCTTGGCCAATGGGCCCCCATGCTGAGTGTCTAGATCCAGCTCACTGAGACTCATCTTTAGCCTCAACATCACACACATCTTGTCTTAAGGTAGTTCTGGTAGCCCATCTGGGACTCCAAATTAGTTGGCACCCTAAGGTGCTGATGTTCAATAGACCCTGCTGCAAATCTTAATTTCTCCCAGCCTCAGTTTCCTTAGTTGCGCAAATAATCAAAACAATGATCACCTTGCAAGACTGCCATGAGGATTAAACACGCTATTGTTTCTGAAAGCAATTTAGCACCGTGCCTGCTGCTTACAATGGGATTACTGGCCTTTAGTCTCCTTCCTTCCGCTCGGTTCCTCCAGCTGCCGGTGTATCCCCTTTCTCGACCACATACATTTGACGTAGTGGAATCAGGCCAGAGATGCCATCCTAGTGAGAACGAACAGAGAAAAGCAAAGGTCAACAAAGCTCAGAACAGCTATCTCAGTCTTTGAACGGTCTGAGCACAGAGTGTGAGTTCCACGGACACTTGGAAGAATGGAGATACATAAGCTCATCACTGCTTGGGAGCTCCGTGGACCTGCACACAGCCAGGGAGCAATTTCCCCATACCTGTTTGGGGAGCTTTATCTGGACTCTGTAGAGGCCATTGTGTTCTTGCTGTGATTTTTTTTTAATGTTTCTTTTTTTTTTAAGATTTATTTATTTATACAAGAACTGGGGTACAGGCCAGATGTGTGGGAGGGTGAGAGGATTCACCAAAGACAGAGTGGGGAACAGGACAGGCAGATTGACTGAAATCCACTGCTGAGGGGAACGGCGGGCGAGACAGGAGAGGTCTGCTGCGCCATGTGGGTATCTCCACTGTGAGGGGGATTGATCTGTCACTGCAGAGGCTGTGGACAGCTTCACAGCACTGCGCTCAACAACCTGCACCACCAGGGAGGCCTGCTGTGACATTAATGATGTCACCCAGTGACATGGTAAGCTGACAAATATCCCGAAGAGCCTGGTCCAGGCATATACAGTATCCTGTAGACTCACAGCAGCCTAAGTGCCATGTTCTGCCCAGAGTTCTACACACTGTTCTGGAAGACCATGTAACCTGAGTCGCTGCCTCTCTTAGCGTCCTGGGAATGGCTGGGATCCACCAAACTATATCCAGTTGGTGGGTGCCCTGCATTCTGCCAGGCATCTCAAAAGGAATTGCTTCCTAAGCATTAGCTGAAGTGGCTACTGGCCACAGTGTATTTTGTACAAGCCCTAACAACAATGATTCCTTCAAACTCAATGCAGTCAACTGTCCAGGGTACCCATCCTGATCGGAGGGGCTGTGAATCCGAGCAACAGAGCACTGAAGATGTATTTCTGTTTGATTTTGGAGACAAGACATCAAGCCTGTGAGGAAGTGACACAGCGACTCCTGGATTTGGCCTCTGCTTCTCCACTTGGGCACTTCCCATTAACTCAGAGCTGCACCGGAAGAGGAAGGAAAGGGGGCACAGAGGACATGTGATACATACTTGGGGAATTAATGTATACTTCAAATTAATTTTTTAATATGTTCATAATAAACACATAGTATATCATGGAAATAAAATAACCAGACCTATAGACCTATAAAATACTAGGAATAAATGATAAAGGACAACAAGGATAAAGACACAAGGAAGACCTAAAAATTAAAAGATAAAACATTTACAATGACTAACGGCAACTGACATTTATTATGTTCTTATAAAGTGTCAAAGATTATCTAGATGATTTCTTTAATTTCAGAAATCTTATGAGTATTAATACTACTGGCCTGATTGTTTTTCAAAAGGGTCACACAGAGAGAGGTAAGGTAACATTGAGTGGGAAGATCCAGTTTACTTTCCCTAACTTGTTTAATAACTTTAACGAATGCAATCAAATTAGTCTAGAAATTGGTGGCATCCCAATCAAATTTCAGAAGACTGTTGATGGAAATAAACCATTTTAAAGTTAACCTAAAAGAGAAAATGCTAAAAAGAATAATAAAACCAAGGAGATATTGAAAAAGAGAAAGAGAAACAATTTTTGAAAACTGCTAAAATTACAGTAAAGTTGAATAAGTTTGGACACACTCAACAGCATATAACACAGCCCAGCATGTAAGGCACACTCACTAAATATGCAGAGATTTTTGCATATGTCTGATTTTTTTTCGTGATTAGCCTCAGTAGATATAGAAACAAAATATATAGTCATTATAACTAAATGCAATGTTATTGACACAAAGATTGAGAAAAATAGTTCAAATAAGCAGACTGGAAAATCCATAAATAGATAAAGGGAAACACAGGAATTTATTCTATAATAAAGATTACTTTCAAGTCAGGAGGAAAACATGACTATTCAACAAATAGCACTGGGATAATTTGCTAATGAGATAATAAAAATGAAGTTAGATTTCCATCTTATAACACATGTAAAAATAAATTGTTGAAAATATATATTCACACACATTCACATACACACATAAATAACACACACACACGAACATTCTGGAAAACTAATTTTGCCATCTTTAAGTTTGGAAGACATTTTAGGCAACACAAAACTCACAAACCTTAAAGATGTAAAATAAAAGTTATAGCAGCATAAAATGTTACAGCTAAGCAACAATAACCAAAAAACATTGTAACAGTTACAGAAAATAAATAAGTAGAAAATACATATTAGATAAATATATATTGTTATCCTTCCTATTTTAAAAGCATCTATAGATCAATAAAAATTGTACAACTTAATGGCAAAATGACTCAAAGACACGAATAGTCAAAATATCAAAGAAGAAATAAAAGTGACTAATAAATATCTAAAAATATGCTTGACTTCACTGTCAACCAGAGAATGGCAAATTAAAACACAATACCGTTTTTGACAATTAGATTAAAAATTGAAAAGGTGATCTAGTTTTGACAGGGCATGGGGAAATGGGTACTTTTAAACATTATTGCAGGGTTATAAAAAGATATTTTTAGAGGTCAAATCACTAGTAACTGTCAAAAATTAATGTGATCTAGTAATTCTACTTTGGGAACTGGAATATTCACAAATGCACAAAAATATATAGGAACCTTAAGTAAAGAATTGTTTTCAAATGCAAAAAATAAAATCTATTAGTAGATGAATTATTAAAATGCATTATTTTCTATCCTTATTTGGGATACCATGGAATGATTTTTTTTAATGAGATAGATCTTTATAGGTCACACAGAAATATCTTTAAGGCAAATTATTGACTAGAAAATTCTAGAAGCAGAATAACACGATACTCCATTTTGTTGATTCTGCAAGTCACTTTTTCACCATTTAAATAACTTTGGAATTGTGACACATCAAGCAATCAACATGATAATTATACTGGTGCATTTTTTATTCTTAGTAAAACATAAAATGATGACTTGACTTGCAACTGATGCATCTTACATTTGACAAAATATAGTAAATCATCGAATCTCCTTTATGAATGAGTAACTGAGATCTTAATTGATATGTCCTCATAGACCAAGGAAATGGAGAAGAAGAACGAGTGGGAGGAAGAGAAAGAGAATGAGAATTTTCCCCCTAAATTTGGCTGGCTCCTTCTGGGGCCTTACGAGCCTTTAGCTCCACGGGTTGCAGCACAGGCCTCAATGAAGAAAGGATGAAGGCTTTTGAGCCTTAGGTCAAGAGGAAGACCAACTTCATACCCTGGTGACTGGGGGGAGGAAGAGGTTAGAGTTTGGGTTAGGAGGAGGCCAGAAAGCTGCTTATCCATCCCTCACCCTGTGGCAGAGCAGGTGGAGCTGCAGCAGAACACCCTGGGGAGACAAAGTGCTGGAGGCAGAGGCTGGAGCTCAGCCCCCTGCCCCTTGCCACCCTCAGCAGAACAAGTAGGATGCACAGAGAACAGAGCATATTAACTAGACACCCACAGCCCATCCTCGATCTCTCTGGATCCCATCAGCCCTGGGGTCCCTGCTCCTTAAAGGGGGAGAGAGTCCCCCAGAAAACTGAGGTTGGCTGTCTGACCAGCTCTGGAGGATGGATACCGGGGAGCGTCGTAAAAGGAAATGTCCTGTTGCTTGATTCTGAACATTTTCGACCAATTTACACCAGAGATGGACAGATTAAATGGATAGTGGCAGATGCAGATGGACAGACAGACAGATAGGATATTTGATTGACAGATGATTGATAGATAAATAGATGGCAGATAATAGATGGACAGCTAGATAGATAATAGACCGATATAGATGTAGGAGAGAGAAAGACAGAAAGAGCTGTAGGCAAAGGTAGACAGCCAGCTAGCCAGCCATAGATACACAGATACATAGCTGAAACTAAAGAGGGGAGATGAAGGGTCCTTTGTCTTTTCATTGTATCACCATTTCATTATTTGAATACTTACAAGCTTCATTGATTTGGTAACTTTGAAAAGAAGAAATCTTCTGTAAGCATGGCACCCCAGGTGCGCTTGGCCTCCTGTACATGCTGCTCATTTAACCGACATGTTCTGACAACACCTCACACGCCTACTCTCAGCCGGTGGGAGATTGCAAACACCTGGGCCACCTGTAAGGTGCTCCCGGTCACTGACAAGGGAGCACTTCAATGGCGTGTGCCCCCCAGTCTCAGGTAAAGTGGCAACTCCCTGTGGTGGCCACCAGTGGCCTGTTGCCCCCATGGCATTCCCGCAGGCGCAGGCCACTGGTGGCATCCCCACAGCCTGAAGTGAGCACCCCACAGGCCTAGAATAATACCTTTGCCCGAACTGCGGACGGAGCACTGGCAGGGCTGTGGTAAATGGCTCTCTGGGCCTTGTCCGTGTCTCCGCAGCTGCCGAGAGTCATCTCACGGGAGTCACTTTGCTCCGGGGACAGAAAGTCTCTGTGGCCACCACCACACTAAGCTCCAGGGCTGCCTTCCCTCTCATTCCTTCAACAGACACCTGCTCTAGCCCCGTGCAGACAGACAGGTAGGCGCGCCTCTCACCCTGAGGGAGACCCTCCCTGGTGCTGCGGGCTGGCAGGAGTAGAGCAAGCCCCTGGACCACAGAGAGCATTGTGGCCCCACAACTGGGGTGAAGGCCGAGTGAGGCCAGCATTCCCAGGGCTGGGATGAAGGGAGCAGGCTTCCTCGAGGAAGTGCCTTGGCCTGGGGAGCTAAGGGATGAATAAGCGTCAGTGGTCAAAGAGAAGGGAAAGCAGTAAACAGACTGGCCACCCAGCCACCCACTGGTCCAAGCCAAGAACCTGTGAGTTATTCTGTCTTTCATCTCTCAATCCACAGCCATTGTTTGGCTGTCAATTCATGTTCCTGCTATCACTAACTCCATCCTCTTCCTTCAGCCACAGTAGCTAAACTCAGGTTCTATCAAGGCCCATCCCAGCATCCATAATGTCAAGAAGCAAGCAGTATTGTCTCAACTGGCCTTCCTACCCCCAACGTTAAATCATTCCCCTGCACTGTATCTAGAGTGTTCTACTAATGCTCCAGAAAACGTCCAGACTCCTTAACTTGGCTTGTAACACCTCTTACGATCTGTACCTGATAACTCCACTACCATTCTCCACTCCTGCTACCACAAACTACTTCTTTTGTGCTGGTCCCTCTTCTCCCCATCTCAAGGCCATCCACCACACTTTTCCTATAAGCAATCCATCTTTCTGGTAAATCCCAGATTAAGAGTAATCTGAGGTTCCCTTTCACTTCAGTATTACATCCAATCCACCTAGACTGGCAGACAAAACCCCTTAGAATATTACCCCTACCTTTTCCATCTGGTGGATTTCTCATCACTTTCTCCCTTTCTTGCCCTGCTTGTCCCGATGATGTAGAAGGATTTGCAGTTCGCGGTACATACCCTGTGATTTCCTGCCTCTGCTCACTTACTAGCAAGGATGTGGCCTATGAAGGCTTTCTTTTCTTATTTGTTGTTTGAATTCTTTATTACTCCCTAAAATGCTTTTCAGATGTTAAATATGAAAACATAGAATATAATATCAATCCCAACTACCAGTCAAGTGTAAGAATGAATAATGGTGACTCCTGTATGAACTGGGTCAAAAGCTTATTTTCTGAGTATCTTTCTGAGAAATGTACCTGTGATGCATTCCAAAGCAAAAACCAAAAAAGAAAGTAAAGTAGAAAAAAGAAAAAGTAAAACAAGCCAGGAGTTAAATAGAAGACAGATTGACAGCTGTGCATCAGGAGGAGAAAGCAGTTAGTTTAAATTAGAACAGGAACCAAATGGTTTCGAGGACAACGTCTTCAGAAAAATAAAAAAGAATCTGCACAATGAGTGAAATGAATGAGAAGCTGGAAAATATTTATGCAATAATGATCTAAGTATGTGTGCCTTCTCTTCAGAAGAGAGAAAAGGAAACACCAGGCGAATCAAAACAAAAAAGCAATAAAAGTGAAATTCAAGAAGAAAACCACGGCCTGAATTCAAGTTACTGATATATTATGCAAAGGTAATCCACTTTAGAAAAATGTACTCCTGGAAACACTAACCCACAGAAAGCTGGTGATATTTCTATCAGACATGTAGGAAATTGTTAGATTAACTCTGCAGACATTCTCCCTCCTGTGAGAAGGAACCCATACAAGCAGGTAGGCGTGATGAGGCCTAGGGTTTGTTTTGTATCATGTTAGCACCTCAATCAGTGCCTGCCACATAGCAGGGGGCCAGGAACTATTTCAGGAATGACTTGAACAGGTGGAGGAGAAACTGTACTCCTGGCACTCTGACTTAGTAGTATCAAAATGTACACATTTAGGACCATATATATACTGTTGACTCTGTCTTAGCTGTGCAGGAACATCTGAATCTAAGAGAGAGGACTGAAAGGTGGTTACCAAGAAGAATGCAACATTGTTGACCTTGGCAATATAAAAGTAAAGGTGTGGTTGGGCCAGGGCAGAGAGAACAGGGGGAAGTTAATACCCTCATCTGGTGGGGCTAATAACATAGCTGAAGGTGGTGAACTTAAACTTAAATTTCAAGGATGCTATTTAAAGTCCCAAAGTGTCATCATGGAGAAGCCTCTGAGCTGTCACTAAGTGTCTCCATTATATACACCCCTTATACCATCTTATCTGGTCTCTGGCTCGAAATACCACCCCTTCACCCACGACTCCCAAAGCTATGGCTCTGCTGAATCCTCCCCAGACTCTCCTGCCCCGCAGACTCACCATCACTTCCATGTGGCGGACGACTCACCGCTTCTGAAGCTGAAGAGCGCATTAAAAGAAATTCTCTCTTGAAACAGTCATTACAAGTGCTTTGAATTTTTACACGAGCACTGGATGAAGTGCTGCCAGCCAAAGTGGATTGTTAAAGCATGGCAAGCACATAAAATTTCTCCTTCTCCATCTCGCATCCCCAGAAACTCCAGGGCACTCAACAAGCTGAAATTCACCCACTGTCAGCTCCCACGTCCTGCTCTCAGCAAGCCCCCCACCCCAGATTCTTACAAACTTAAATATCTTTGCAATTTCCCCGATCTCTCCCCTGGCTTACTCTGGGAATGGTAACAACAGCAAGCGTTTATATGGAATGATGCTCCGGGCGCTGTCCAGATACTAGACATAGAGCGACTCCCTCCATCTCCACACTCCCCTAGTTGAGAGTGTTATCGCCCATAACTGAAGACATGCTGATAGGAAGAAATCACTTGCCCAGCATCACCCAGCTTGTAAGTGGCGATGTGGAATTGAATCCTCGTCTGCTCCATTATCTGCTCCATGAAATTCTGTTTTCTTTCATCTTCTCTGTCATGGCCCCATTTCTCGATCTTCCACAACAAAGGACCTGCCTTGGCAAACCCTCGTTACTCCATACAAACACCAGGGGAGGAAGACAAATTGCCAAAAATTCATAACAAAATTTTTCCTAAAACATTTCATAAGTGTTTGCCCTGATATGAAGACGAAGGCATGGAAGGAAATGTGTTAGTGCCGATTGTGGGGATGGCAGCCCCCCATTTCTTTGGATAGGAGACCCCAGGCCTCAGCGCTATATTCCACTTTGGGGCATCAAGACATGCAGCTGCCCCTCCAGTTCCCTCAAGCACCATCAAGAATGGCCTCTGTTGGGTCTCCCTGGTGGCGCAAGGGGTTAAGATGCAACCTATGAAGCTCGCTGCAGCCACTGCAGTGCTTGAGATCAATCCCCAGCAGGGAGCAACCCACATGGCGCAGCAGACCTCTCCTGACTGGCCTGCTGCTCCCCTTAGCAGTGGATTTCAGTCAATCTGCCTTTTCTGTTCCCCACTCTGTCTCTGGTGAACCCTCTCACCTCCCATACCTCTGGCCTGTACCCCAGTTCTTGTATGCATAAATAAATAAATCTTAAAAAAAAAAAAAAAAGACTGTCCTCTGCTAATCCTGACCCTCCTTGGGTCTTTTTTTTTCTGTCTTCAGAGATGGCTGCACTCTCTCCAAACTGCAGTTGGTAATATTTGGGCAGCACCCAAGTTCCCGCCCCTGGTCTGCATGTCCCCCCTTTGGGTAGAGGCAGAAGCTCCCTGGCTGTGAGGTCACTTCTATGGCAAGTCATATCATGTTTGGAGGCGCTCCCTTTAGCGCAGGCCTGCTGGTCTCACTGCTGTAACGAGTGTGTCTACAGACACCACCGCATTTTTCAAGGTGCCAACTAGAAGTGGGACAGTGGCTTCCGACTGGGTGCTCCCAAGACACCTGCACCCTGGGACCTTGGCACTAACAGCCACGTACCTGCCACGGCACTCCCCATTTCCAGGAAACTCTCCATCCTGCATCCAAGGGGAACTTCCTGGTACCCCTGAGAGCTGGGCGGGGAGACACTTGTGCCCCCTGCACAGGAGAGGCAGCTTTCTGCGTCAGGCTCAAGCTCTCACTGCAAAACGCCAGTGGCAGAAGCCTGTTCCCTCAGGCTGTGGTACACGGGGATCCCTGCATTTTCCCTAACTTTGGGCACGGGGCGCCTCCAGTGAGGATGGTTGCTTCCATGCACACATCCACACTGTGTTGCAGAGGACGCAGAGGGTACAGCTGGAGGCAGAGGGGCCTTTGTGAGCTGGAGGGGGAGGTCCAGAGTGGGAGGCCAGAGGGGGAGGCGGGCCGTGGAAGAGCAGAGAGAGCCTTGACCGAAAAGAAGGGGGGCATCGTCCCAATACTAGCACTGCTGGAAAATGGGAAAGTTATTGCCACACAAAGCCCCTCTCGAACCGCCTGCCTTCCAAAATCTCTCCTGCCCTCTCTGCAGCTACTTGTGTATGGCAGGAGCAGCATCTTTGTATTATATGAACAGTCTGCTTCATAATCAAATACCATCTGTCGCTACATCTGAACTTGTTTTCAACATCTGTGCGTTCTGGTCTTAACAAAGCTTTAAAAACTAATTCAAAAACTTTCACAGATCACTGGCTAAATATGTACATCGCCCACCTTCTCACACTGGTGTGCAATGTTCCTTCTCGAGGTGCCTCCCCCCAAAACCCCACCCTGCCCAGGAAGAGTGAAGACGTGGCTTCTCGGAGGCTTGATTAAGCTTATTTCCTGATGGCCTTGGGTAGCCAAGTGCAAGAGGGGGACACTTGCCCGCGCACCGAGAGGACCCATCAGCGTCTTTCTTGGTGCCAATAGAGTCCCTTTCTGCCAATGAGAAACCTGTAAGTTGATCAGCTACCATACCCCAATTACTCAAAATGACACTACAGATAAAACGGCAACCAGGGGGAGAATCAACTGTATGGCTTCGACGCAGCTAAAGTGTGTTTGAACAAATGGTGAAGTAAAACCCTGAGAGCCCTCGGGGGATGGGGACGCTGTTACTTTGCACATGCTTCAGAAATGTGAAGTACATCTTTACAGAACTTGTGGCCAACCCCCTGGCAGATGTTGAGCACTTTTGCTTATGTATACATCAGTTGCAGAACACTAAAACAGAGATTGGAAATTTTAATTTAGTCAAGGCAGTTGGGCTAAAATGATGGCTTTTGTTGAAACCATTAAATAAAGCTGCCTAATGAAGTCCAGTACGGGGCTGGCAAACACAGCCTGCCGGGGGGTTGCTGCTTCCAGCGGGGGTGGGGGGAGACCGCAGTGGGTCTCAGTGTATAAGCAGCCTGGCATCTCTAGAGGGAAGGGGCCTGGGTGGCAGGGGCAGGAGGACGGGGTAGGGTCCCCGGGGAGGGGGCGTCTTCCACAGCACCCACACCGTGCTGGCCATGTGCACATGTGTACATGGCTGTGATATGTGTTTTCACGGGGTGCTGTGTGTTCTCATGCATGTGCACATACACATGTGTACCGTGGGCGGGCATGAGCACACATCGATCACTTTGCTGGGTTTGTTGTGCACGCGTGTACACGTGTGTACATGTCAACGTGCCACACGTTTTGTGTGCTTTCATATGTGCAATGTGTGAATGTATGTTGGCGTGTTGTGTGCATTGTTGTTTGCACACATGCATGCATGCCCCTGCTGTGTGCCTGTGCACACTATGCATGATGTGTAGGTTGGGGTGAGGAAAGGCTCTCTTCAGGTTCAATTCCCATCTGCAAGGACGCTGACCAGGAGGGAGTCTGGTGTGGCCAGCAGGCCCACGGCCCCTTGAAGGTGATTTGGGTGCATTTGGATGATGGAGAAGGGAGCGGAGTGGCCAGTCGGAGGCTGGGAGCTGGGGGGAGGCTGGGAGTTGCCAGCTTAATGAGTCCAGTGATTGATTCCACTGCTTCACTACCCTAGCCCTTTCCGCTACCTGCCAGCAGCAGCCCTGCGGCCTGCCTGCATCCTCCTACCCCACTCAGGGTCAGCAGAGGCCAAACAAAGGCAACCTCAGCATTGGCAGACCCACCTGCACTTGATGGGGCCGGGTGATGATGGTGTAGAGGACTAGACAATGACTTTTTGCACAATGATGGAGATATTAAAGACTTTGTACATGGGCCTCCCTGGCGGCGCAAGGGGTTAAGATGCAACCTATGAAGCTCGCCGCAGCCACTGCAGCATGAGTTTGATCCCCAGCTAGGGAGATACCCACATGGAGCAGCAGACCGATCCTGTCTCCCTGCTGCTCCCCTCAGCAGTGTATTTCAGTCAATCTGCCTGTTCTGTTCCCCACTCTGTCTCTGGTGAATCCTCTCACCCCCCTCTACCTCTGGCCTGTACCCCAGTTCTTGTATGCATAAATAAATAAATCTTTAATTAATAAAATAAATTAAAAAATAAAGACTTTATGCATCTTTTAAAAAATATTTTCCCTTTTTTAGTGGGAATTTTTACCAGGTGACCACAATACTCTTGTAGCCATCCATGTTTTGAAAGATGCAAACAGTGCTATCTTTTAGTGAAGATGACTATTGTTACTTGGTATCATTTGCAGCAGCTACTTCCGCAAACACCCATTATGGACCAGGTATTCTAGGAAGGATTCTGTCCTAGAATCTGTTCAACCAGAGGATAGCACAGGACACCAGTTGATTTTCATGGTTTAATGATATTTTCCTTAAAAAACCACCGAAGGATTTAGTTAATAGTTGTCTGAAATGTTGTGTGAGCTTCAGTGGCAATGGGTTTCTTTTTCGAGCTGGTTCAGACATGGACTTAGCACAAAACCCAGTACACACACACATGTCTTCGCAGTTATCCCTGGAGACATGTGCATAGGGTGGAGATAGTTGACATTTGTCAGGGAGAGATTCTGATTCCTACATCTCCAAGTAGACCCAGCAAAAGCTGAATGATGAGTTTTCCAGAGCATTTTTCCAACCTTTCAGGGATGAAGACCAGCCACCACCATCAGCATCCTGGGTCGCTGATTCCGTGCAGGGCGGTGTTCCGCGGACACAGGGGTCAAAGCTCACAGGGAGGCCTCCCTGGTGGTGCAAAGAGTTAAGACGCAACCCATGAAGCTGTCCGCAGCCTCTGCAACATGAGTTCGATCCCCAGCCTCCAGGGAGCTACACACATGGCACAACAGACCTCTCCTGTCTTGCCCGCTGCTTCCCCTCAGCAGCGTATTTCAGTGAATCTGCCTGTTCTGTTCCCCACTCTGTCTCTGGTGAATCCTATCACCCCCCCATCTCTGGCCTGTACTCCAGTTCTTGTGTATGCATAAATAAATGAATCTTAAAAAAAAAATAAATAAAAGCTCACAGCCACAGCTTTGCAGGTCCAGGGAGTTCTAGCACCTGCTTTTAGGCCCCGGGCGATTCTGGAGACAGCTAGTCCTTCCCAGGAATGGAGCAGAAGCCGATTCTCCACTTAGGACATGCTCGTGGTCCACATGGTAAACACTGAAATAAGTTTGGATTTCTTCAAAGCATATTCATGGATGGCTTGGGGCAGACAATGAAGAGAATTCTGGGTGGGACAGGAAAACTGGCATAGAAGGCAATGTTTCCTACAGATTGATTCCTCCCACCTCGGTGGTTGAGTTGCCTCTGATCTTTTCCCCACTGTTTCAGCTACATATCCAGTTTGATCTCAAAATGAACAAATGTCCAGGAGGGAGGGAAAAGGAGAATTTCCATTCGAGGCAGCATAATTTCTGTATCCACTAAAGAGATAACAGCAGATGCAGTTTTGAAAGCCAACTTTTTGGGGAGGGGGTGAGGAAAATCAGGACTGGGTGAGAGTGGTGGTCACCCAGATCACCATGTCCTGTCATCTCTTTTTCCGGGGATATGGTGTCAGAAAGACCGTTGCCCTGAAATATCTGCTAGTAACGCTGTGCGAGTCCCGTCCTTACTGCTAGGGTTGCTCTGACTTGGCCATTTGTGAGCACATTGGACTGAGGCATGGAATCCACATTGGCAGTCCAGATGCAATTTTCTGTTGCAATTACCAAAAATGAAATCAAAGAAGCTGCTTGGGATTTCAGTTTATGGGGACAGGATTGAAAGGGGAATATTTGTATCACCATTTTCTCTCTGTGCATTTTTTCACTCCTTGATTTTATCTGTCTTTATTTCAGGTTATCCTCAGCTGACAAGAGCTAGAGTTTAAGCTCCAAGAGATGGAGGGAGGTGTTGTCTTAGAACACCTCTTTGTTCTGGCACAAACGCAGCTTAAATGTGTTTTTTGTGGCTGGAAATTGAGGCTAGAACATGTACTCTGGTCCCAGGATTAAAATCTTGGTTTCCCTTCAGCATCTGCAGAATTCTCCTCATTACTGTGCTGTTTCCCCCCTATTTTCCTGGGGTTCTCTGGGCGGGACATTTTAGCCCACATTGGTTACTTGGTGGGTACAGATCCATTTATGCAAACCATTGTATCCAAGTTAGATTGGCCTCATCTCACCCCACACCTCAATGTGCGGATCCAGCAACAGCTCTTGACCAAACAGACACTTTTCTGAAACAATGAGCCACAGATTTGTGCACAGAATTAACCAAATCAACCGCTTCTCATGATTTCACAGACCTGGTGACTGTTTCAGTCTCCCCAAATAGATGTGTTGATGCGTATAACACAGGGAGGCAAGGATGGCTCGAGCCATCAACAGCTCAGTTGAGGGAAGGAAATGTTTTCATTGACCTCAAGGGAGTGGGCCCTGCAGTTAGAAATGGAAAACTCTCAAAGACAGATCTCTGGTTCTGTCACTAAGCTAATTTTTCTGAGGATGAAGCCTCTGGGAGATTGGAGAAAAGGAGGTTTCTCAAGGAGCCAAGCAAACAAGCAGCAGACAGTGAACAGGGAGCCCCAGAAATGGGCCATGCATTTCAAGGGAACTCATGAACATCCAGCCTCCTCCTGCCCAAGACCAGAGCTGTCATTTTCCAGACGTGCTGTATGCCTGAGTCTCGATATTGAACTCCTTCCTGCAAGGGGTCAGGGTCCTGCTTGAGTTCCTGGAAATGCTTAGTGGCCTGGGGGTGCTTCCATCAGGGATGGATCCGTTTCTTCATGACTTCACTGTATTCTGCTTTCTCCCTTCTGTTCTTTAAAAAAGAAGTCAGAACAAGGGTAACAAAGGAAGGAAGGAAGGAAGGAAGGAAGGAAGGAAGGAAGGAAGGAAGGAAGGAAGGAAGGAAGGAGGAGGGAGGGAGGGAGGGAGGGAGGGAGGGAGGGAGGGAGGGAGGGAGGGAGGGAGGGGGAGGAGGGAGGGAGGGAGAGAGGGAGGGAGGGAAGGAGAAAGGGGCAACACCCACTGAGGATCCTCATGCGCCCACCTGATTTCTGACTTCAGAAATGGCTCCTGCACTCACTTTGCTCCGTTCACTGCCAGACTGAGAGGCATCAGAGGAAGCCTGGCCATGGCTGACAGGTGCTCCTTTGGGGCAGATGACCAGGTGGACCTGGCCTCGCTTTGCTGAGCTTGCAAACTGAGAGGCTGAGGTCTCATTTGCCCACAATATAAATAGGCACCAGTGACACTCAGCCGACAGGGAGGGTTGTCTCCAATTCATGGACTGATATCTCCACACCAAGGACAGGGTGGCCTATGTGGCCTCAACACCTCCAGAAGTGCAAAAGCACCCCCTTTCTTTTGGGGCTTTCCCTGGTGTCCACAGCCTTGGATGCCAGTGTCCAGATGACAAAGGATTCAGAGGATTCCCAGAGGCTAGGGTCCCCAGGACAGGAGCTTGACATTGCTCCAAAGCAAAAGGCATCCTCGCAGACCTCTGACCTGTGCCGAGACTTGACCCCAGGAGCTATTTGTGGGAACCATCATCAACCTTAGGACTTCTCACAGGGCATTCTACGTGCCCTACAGCCCTAGGGTGACTTACACACTAACCCGCTTCTCTGCCAGAGCCCTCCCTCACTAACCATGGAGCAGGACACCCAAGAGTAACATCACCCCCCTCACTTCCAGCGCAGCCTAGAAGAACCAGGACCCAGCCATCTGCAGCACCTTCACAACACTACTCAGTGGGGACACCTGCCCCCCCCAAGTCATCAGAAAGCTCACATGCAGGAGCCCAATTCCTCCACTTGAGGAGCAGCTGCGGCTGGGAGTCCTTCCAGCTTCCCAGAAGCCCAAGCTGCTGCTGTTGCACTCTGGGACTCTGAACTTGCTCCACCTGAACAGGGTCAACCTGCATTGGCAAGAAACCCGGAGCCCAAGCCCCTAGTGCTGACATTCCTGCCGGTATCCGCGCAAAGTCTGTTCAATCCAAAAATGCAAGAAAATCTCTATAAAACTGCCATCTGGACCTGGGAAGCATTTCGCTTTGCAGGCTCCACATAGGATCAGTGTCTTTCTTTTCACAAATGTAGTACTGTGCCCCTCCCCCGGCTGCCTCGAGCCCTCTCCCCTCACCCGCTCCGCAGCTCTGTTCCTCAAGAAACCTGTCTCCACTTTTCCTTGTATTTAGTTTTTCATATCATCCCCAGGACAGACCACATATTTGTTGTGACTTATTTGATGACCCTCCCACCTCTGACTTTGGGAAGGACTATCGCCTTCTCCCCGCCGCTCTAGGAGGACCTGCCAAGTCCACGGTTTGTGAGTTTGTCATAATCCATGCGTTGCAACAGTTCGGGGTGCTGCCTCAATATTCCGTGGGTCCCCAGAGCTGTCTTCCACCGTGAGCGCCCACTGGGGTTTTAATCTAAGAGGTAGATAGGGCCAGCCTGAGCAGGGGCCCTGTGATGAGACCCCATTACCACCAAGAAACTCATTCATTTCTTCTAAGTTCTTGCCTAGAAATGAAGGTGTTTGGATTTGCTAAAACATGTATTGCTAAGGACATTTAAGTATTAGAAAGTGAAATCTCTATCATTTGCTTTTAATCTCAATGGGTCATTTAGTAGTAGGTCTTGGCTCCAAAGTGGCAGAGAATTCAGAGAGACAGAGTTGAGACAGAGAGAAAGGGGTGGGAGGGAGAGAGAATCACCCAGACTACTAATGCGGGTCAGTTGTCTACTTGATCTTTTCAATAAGATGTTTCAGAAACCAAAAGGGAAAAGGAAACTATCACCTGCTATCACCAAATTTTTTGTGAGCATCAACCAGGAGCAGAGCCTGCTCTGAACTTGGGGAAAATCCAAAAGGAATGAGGCTCAGGCCACCCCTTATCAAACACCTAGGTGGTGCTGTTCCAAGCTGGCGTCACGACAAGGCCCCGCTGAGATGCTACTTTTGGTCCCAGATGTCACCTCCCCCTGGTCCATTTTTCCGCCAGGCATGCATTTTGGCCTCTTGTTGGAGGGTCAACTGCTTGAAGGCAAAATCCACACATCACCTTAATCTCACTGTGGGGTCCAGCAGGGAGTGGATTCCCAGCTAGCGGCGTGACCGGCTATGCTGGAGGAGAGCACTCGGGACCCCACCACCCATGCTGGGAATCTGCTGCTTCTGACAGGAGCTAGGAGGTGCCTACACATCACCACGGTGCCCACATGGCCCCCACACAATGGTGTCTTGGCCCAAGGCAGCAGCCAGATGAGCAAACCCCAGGTTTTGCATATCCCAGCCTTAGGCCTACCATCCAGTAGGCATCTTGGACCTCACCGCACCCCAGGACTCCTCCTCCTTCGCCCACACTGGCTCTCAGCACCTTCAGCCCCCACCCAGCTCCTCTCTGCCACCCTGGGCAGGTCACATGACGTTTCAGTGCCACCATCCTTTCCCTCTCAGAAACAGGAAAATAACACCGATGGCCACACCACCCTGAGAGCCCCATCTCATCCAAATTCAGGATATCCCGGCCTCCTGTGCGCCCTCCACCTCTGGGTGTTGGGAGGCCCCATGGAGACAAGGTAAGAGCTGTAGCACACTTTCCAGACATGCGGGGCCCCTCAAACCCCAGGCCACCCAGGGGTCTGTTTTGTGAAATGCTGACCGTCCCTTGATATCTGGGGCTTTGTTTTGCCCACCTATCAAGGCAGAAATTTGCTTTGAGATCTTGAGCAAAAGATACTGTGGTACAACAAATTACCATGATCTAATTAGGCCTCCCTCCATAAATCTGTCATTCGAAAGCCATTCAGGCCTGCTCAGTGCAGCCCTTGATTTCCACTGCTCCGGAGTCAAGCCGAAGATGTGTCCAGGACAGGATCCAACACAATATCCCCGTCTCCTCCCACCGCTCCCTAGAGGACAGACTGCTCACCAATTTTGGCCACAGTAACAGTTATGTAGAAGAGAGATTCATTATAGTTTGGGCATAGATCTTAACCAGTGCCCGTGCAACCTCGTGACAACATTATTTAGCATTCAGATTGGATGTGAGCTCTTTTTGGGGGAAGAATATGGCTAAAAATTAGCACTGTGGGGCCCTGGAAGCACAGAGAGGCAGGTAGGAGAGATACATGTTCTCTCTTGAGCTGACAAGTGGATCCTGCATCCCCTGAATGGGGCAAATACTGAGCAGTAATATATAAGCTAGAAGGATGGTTTTTTAAAAATGCCAGTGCTGGCCAAATCAAATACCGTCTGCTTGGGTTGGTCTGGCTGAAGAAGATAAAGAAGGGGCCCTGGAGCCCCTGCATGGCCAGCCCCACTCCTCAGACCCAGTTGTCCATTGGGCTTTATCCTTCCCTCTGAGGAGGTGAGGCTCTGTGATTCTGGCTCATGTAGCCACTGAGCAGGAAAATCTGGGAGCAAAAAATGCCCCCCTTTCACCCCTCTCCCACTGCTGGGGTTACTTTCTTCTGCTTCCCCACACCCTAAATCGCACCTCATTCCAGGCTGTTTGGGTTTCAAAGACATGTTCTGTGTGTAAAGCAAACAGAAGGAGGTGGGTCAGCAACAAAATGGACTGAGTGTCTGGGAGGAGCCGGGTCTGTGCTGGGGGACCCCACTCCACACACAGAAGTCGGGCGTTGGGGGAGAGGGACTGACTGGCAATGAAGATAGTGCTCTGGCGACAACAAAGGGGAGGTAGTGGCTCCAAGTCCCAGGAGGGGACAGGGAGGCATTAGCACTCAGGCCGCTACAAAGGGGCAGAGGAGGAAGATGCCAGAGCCCCAAACCCATCAAGGGCTCTGCCCACCCTCCTGGGGTGCTTGCTGCGGCCGCCACAGGGACCCCAGCTTTTGCCCAGTGCTGAGGAGCCGTCCCATCTACCAGCAGGGCGAGGAACCGCAGGCGGAAGGGGCAGGTGAGCAGGCGGCAGAGGCTGACATGCAAGGGCCATTTTAGTGTCTGTTTGCAGTGGCGTCCATGAAAGTGAGGCAAGCGCCCATCGCGTCAAGGGGGCCCAGCAGCCAGGAAAGCCCGAGGACCACAAGCAGGGCTGGAACTAGCCTGAGGAAGGGGCACGGAGCTTGTTCTCAAAATCAAAATGGCTGAGAGAGGAGCAGTGGCCGGGGCAGCCCAGAGGACCCTGGCCCGTTCGAGTGTGTTATGGTCACTACCGGAAAGATGCTCGGGAAGAGAAGGGAAGAAGGAAATGTGCTTTTGTAATGGCGGGATGGCCACAGGGCAGGATCTCTATAACCCGAGCAGACAGAGTAAAGGAGGAGTCCTGGAGCGAGCCCTCAGTGGCTTTTCAGGCTTTTATTGGGATTTTACTGGGTACTCAGGCTTGCCAGCCTCCCGGCCCCCAGCAAGTCTTCACTCTATCTGGGCTCTCCAGCATTCTCTGATGGTCTCTGCTTCTCTTTTGCTCCTTTCTTTGGCCCTCATTCTCTCTTTTGTTCTCTGCTCTCCTCGTGGTTCTCCTCTCTGCTCTTCTGCTCTACTGGCGTCCCCATGATGCCACCCTTGTAAGCCCAGTCTCTCAGCACAGGTGAATCCCATCTACATATGCCCACACCCTATTTCAGGTGCCTGCCATCAGGCATGCATTCAGGACCACAGATCCATCATCACTCCTAATGGCGGGAGGGCAGAAAAGCCTGATGTATTTTTATTTACCTTGCAGCTTTTAAGCACTTTTAAAAAAGATTTATTTTATTTATTTTTTGCACACGAGAGCTGGGGTGCAGGCCAGAGGAGTAGTGAGAGGATTCACCAGAGACAGAGTGGGGAGCAGAACAGGTAGATCCACAGAAATCCACTGCGGAGGGGAGCAGCAGGGAGACAGGAGAGGTCTGCTGCGCCCTGTGGGTCAGCTCCTTACGTGCCATCTGGGTCAGCACCCTGGCCAGGGATCGAACTTGCGCTGCAGTGGTTGCAGATAGCTGATAGCGACAAGGCACTGAGGATCATATTCTTCTATTTCGGGAGCTGAGCCTGGTTCATCGACTCCAAGCAGCTGGGGACGCACCTGAGCCGGGTTTTCTGGGCGGGTGGCTGGGTCTGCGCTTGGACCGGAGACCTGAGGCGACGCAGGCCCTTGCCTGGGCGGCTCTGCCTGACCCAGGGGGCAGGCGGGACAGCAATCTTTGTGGGTGTTCCCTTCCGCGCGCTCTGTCTCCAGGGGGAGAAAACAGTCAGGGGAAAACCACGCTCCCTGAAGAACTGCGGGACTCAATGCCAACCTGAGACAGCTGCTGATGTTGAACAACAACATCAAGGACCTACTGTCCCTTCCTGCCCCTCCTCCTCCTCCACCACCACAGAAAGAACTGTGAAAAGACCAAGAGTTGGTGGGCGGCCAACAAGAACTAAAGAACTTGCAGCTGGTAAGACCACCTGTGCCTTGTCAGATTCCAGCCAAAACAATCCCTTCCCCCGACTCTCCGAGAAGGAGCAGGGGAGAGGATCTGATAATAAGATGACAGTCAAGGGGGAGGAAGGGAGCAGGGTGGCTGCCGACCAAGCACTAAGCCAGTCGGGAAGAGACTATTGGGAGATTGTGCCAATGGAGGTCAAAAATCCGGTAGTGTCCCTGCGGGAGAAAGAGCAGCAACTGCGCACGCGCATCCCAGGAAGCCGGGCTCGGAGTCAGCTCCTCCGAGAGGCCGTGCCCAGGCCAGCGTGGCCAGCGGGGAAGGAGGGCGGCTGGTGCCTGCAGGAACATTCCAGAAGGGCTCCCCCTCCCTTCCTAACCCCAAATTAGAAGCTGTCTGGAGGGTCAACACCCCCGCATGGCACAGCTTCTCCATAAGGCAGGGTCTACTGGAGGTTTGTATCTGGAGAGGCCAGGCCCCTTGACCAGGATTCCTCACAAGACAGAGAGCAGCAGCGGTGAGGAAGACATTCAAGAATGGTGGGACAGCCAGACCCGTTCCAATGAGATGCGTCCTCAAATTCATCTGCGTTGTGATTTCTTCCTCTTCCAACACCATTTCTTTGCTTTCTTCCACCACCGGCAATGAAGCTGTGATAAGTCAGTTATTCTTCCAGCTGCCCTGTTTAAAAGCCCCCCTCCCATTCGAAGCCCTAATAAATGCTGGTTCTAAAATTAGAAAGGTCTCCTTGTCCTTGGAAGATTAGCTGAATCTCTAACTACTGTTGTCATTGGCCAGGTAACATTGGCATGAACCAGAATCAAATTTTTGCTGACAGCCCCAACTGAAATCCACATCACAGCCGAGAGCCACTGAAGATTAAGAAGTCATTCCCTGGGTTAAAACTTCATTTTCAAAGTGTTTATTCATTTCACTGATGACACCCTCCCCCTGTCTGGCTTTTTCTTTAGCACATCCATGAGAATGCTCTCTTCAGGAGGACAGTGAGGACAGTAAGCCCAAGGTCAGCAGCCGCTGCAGACACGAGGAACGACCCCTAGTGTCATCAAGGAAGAGCTGTGCCTGTGGCGGGATGCAGTTTGAAAATTTTCTGTTTTACATACAAAAGTAAATCTTATTATAAGAAATTCAAATAATCAATGCTATTTAAAGCACGCCTCCTCCTCTGCAATGCTTCCTCGGGGTTTCCCTGCCAACACTGTATAACAAATCTAACTATGAAGTCTCACTAAGCAAACTCCAATTAAGGGGTTTTCTGCTAAGTAACTGGCCTGTACTCTTCCAAAAAGGAAAATATCAGGGTCAACAGAGAGCGGAGGCACTACTGCAGATGGAGAGAGACTAAGGACTGTGGCCACTGAGTGAGAGGTGTGGTCTGCATGGGACCAAGAGGAGAAGGAGTTTCTTCACATGTCTCTCAGCTCCATTTGCCTCCTCCATGTCTCTTTCTGGTTCTCCATCCTGCTTCCTACCTTCCTCAGTCTCCTCTACAACTTCTCTTCTCTTTGGCGCTACCCTCCCTTGGGTGGGGCCGGGAACCTGGAATTTCCCCCCCTTTCCTGGGCACCCCCCTGTCACATTATGAATGTTTGTGTAAAGAGGAAGAATGCAAGAATGGCTAAAGAAAATGGGGCATAAAGTGGTTCTAGAACCCAGTTCCAGTGGGGAGCAAGGGGTGTTTGCCATGCTGTCCGGTGTGTCCTGTTCTCCAACTTGATTTTCACACTGTTGACCTGGAGGGGACAGAATCAGCCCCCCGAGGCTGTCCCCCCCACTTCAGACACCAGCCCTGTTGCTGGGCTTCTGATCGGCGGGCTGTAGTTTCAAGGTTCCAGTGACCCCCATCTCAGGCTTCACTCTTTGCTGGAGCAGCTCACAGAATTCCAAGAAGCACCTTCCACCTTGGCTCACCAATTTAATGCAAAATGATGGAGCTGGGAAGGGCCAGAAGGGGGGATGCCCAGGCAAGGTCCAGCCAGGGCACAGCTACCCAGCACTCCAGGCACTGCTCTCCCCAAATCGCTGTGTTCACTAACTTCGACACTTTCCTTTGGGGACTTTATGGCGGTTCTATACCTGACCATGGTTGATTAAATCATTGGCCACTTCCAATCTCCCTAATGAACACTGATGCAAAAATCCTCAATAAAATTTTAGCTATCAGAATCCAACAATGTATCCATAAGATAATTCACCACGACCAAGTAGGATTCATTCCAGGGACACAAGGATGGTTCAACATCCGAAAATCAATCAACGTTATCCAACACATCAACAAAAAGAAATATAAAAACCATATGATAATATCAATAGATGCTGAGAAAGCTTTCGACAAAGTGCAACACGCATTCATGATAAAAACACATGAAATTCTTGGGATACAAGGAACATACCTCAACATCATAAAGGCCATATATGACAAGCCAACAGCCAGTATCATTCTCAATGGTGAAAAGCTGAAAGCAATTCCATTAAGATCTGGAACAAGACAAGGATGTCCACTCTCACCACTGCTTTTCAATATAATACTGGAAGTCCTAGCCAGAGCAATAAGACAAGAGAAAGACATCCAAGGAATCCAAATAGGAAAAGAAGAAGTCAAACTATCACTATTTGCAGATGATATGATAATATACATAGAGAACCCCAAAATCTCCACAGAAAAGCTAATTCAACTCATCAATCAGTTCAGCAAAGTGGCAGGATACAAAATCAACACAAAAAAGTCAGTAGCCTTCCTATACACAAACAATAAATCTGAAGAAGAAGAAATAAAAAAAAAACCATCCCTTTTATTATCAAAACAAAAAAAAATCAAATATTTGGGAATAAATCTAACAAAAGAGGTAAAGGACCTATACAAAGAAAACTATAAAACACTGTTGAAAGAAATAGAAGAAGACAAAGAAATGGAAAGACATCCCCTGCTCAGGGATTGGAAGAATAAACATTATTAAAATGGCCATCCTACCAAAAGCAATATACAGATTCAATGCTATTCCAATCAAAATTTCAATGTCATTCTTCAAAGAAATAGAACAATTATTGATGAAATTCATATGGAATCACAAAAAACCCCGAACAGCCAAAGCTCTCCTGAAAAAAAAAAAAGAAGGGAATGGAGGCATCACACTCCCAGACTTCAAACTCTACTACAAAGCCATAATCATCAAAACTGCATGGTATTGGAACAAGAACAGACACACAGACCAATGGAATCGAATAGAAAATTTAGAAATAAACCCACAGATTTATGGTCAACTAATCATTGAGAAAGGAGCAAAGACTATGTATTGGAGCAAAGAAAGTTTGTTCAATAAATGGTGCTGGAAAAACTGGGTCGCTACATGCAAAAGAATGAAGCTTGACCACTACCTCACACCATACACAAAAATCAACTCAAAATGGATTAAAGAACTAGACATAAGACCTGAAACCATAAAATACATAGGAGGAAATATAGGCGAAACACTACGTGATATTCACATCAAAGACATCTTTACAGACACATCACCCAAAGCAGTGATAGTGAAGGCAAAGATAAACAGCTGGGACTACATCAAATTAAAGAGCTTCTGCACAGCAAAAGAGACAATAACAAAAACAAAGAGAAACCCCACCAACTGGGAGAACATTTTTGCACCCAACGCTAATGATAAAGGACTGATCACAAAAATCTGCAAAGAGCTGATGAGACTCAACAACAACAAAGAAAATAATCCAGTCAAAAAATGGGCAGAAGAGCTAAAAAGAAACTTCTCTGAAGAGGAAATGCAAATGGCCAACAGGCATATGAAAATATGTTCAACATCACTTGTAATCAGGGAAACGCAAATCAAAACTACCATGAGATACCATCTTACACCAGTGAGAATGGCACATATTAAAAAAAAACTAGCAACAACAAATGTTGGCGAGGGTGTGGAGAAAAAGGAACTCTCCTGCACTGCTGGTGGGAGTGCAAACTGGTCCAACCACTATGGAGAGCTGTGTGGAGATTTCTTGACATACTAAACATAGAGCTTCCATATGATCCAGCAATTCCACTCCTAGGTATTTACCCAAAGGACACAGAAACATCAGTTCCAAAGAACACCTGCACCCCTGTTTATAGCAGCACTGTTTACAATAGCTAAGCTTTGGAAACAGCCCAAATGCCCAAAAATAGATGACTGGATCAAAAAGATGGTGTACATATACACCATGGAATATTACTCAGCATTCAAAAAAGATAAACACATGCAATCTGCAGCAACATGGATGGCACTGGAAGGGATCATGCTCAGCGAAATAAGCCAGAAAGAAAAAGAAAAATACCGGATGGTCTCACTCATAGCAGGAATCTAGAAAACTTAAATAAGGGACCAGGAAAATGAATAACTATAAGAAAGTGAAAATCAAAATCAACAAACAACTATGAACCAGAGACACTTTTTGGGGGGTGGGGGGCGGGAGGGGAGGGATTGGGGTCAGAATGGGGGGGTTGCAATTGTATGGGGAATATAAAAATAAAATTTATTATTTAAAAAAATAAATAAAACAATGAAAAAAAAAGGAAAAAATAATCATTGGCCACTGGTCATTAGTCTCGATCTCCAGCCCCTATTCCCTCCCTCCCGGGCTGTCAGGGGGGCAGAGGGGATGAAGGCTGAAGTCCCAAATCTCTGTCTACCTCTGTGGCTCTACAACTAACCAACTCCAACCCTAAGGGAGTTCCAAACATGCCCTCATTAACATCACCAAAGGCTCTGCCGAAGAAGGGAGGAAGATAAAAAATATATTTCCTACTATAAATGGCAATATCACAGGGCAAATGAAAACAACTGGTAAACATGTATATAGGAGGTCCTTGTAATATTCCTGCAACTTCAAGTTTGAATTAATATTTAAAAAAAAATATTTCTCCCAATTCTGTGCTTAGAGGAAACTGTTTACATACTTAGAATTCCAAGCATCTCCTCTGTGGTGGGCAGATTCTCGAAAGGCTCCAAATATCCTCACTGCCCCCCACACACACCTCCCAGTGTTCTAATCTAAGTAAGCCCCTGTGTCTGGGCTGAAGCTAGTGGCCAGTTTCTAACAAACCGAATATTGCAAAGGTGATTCAGGGCACTTGCAAAATGAGGATAGAAAAGGCTGTGATTCCAGCCTTTTCTCTCTGGTGGTGCAAGGGGTTAAGCACTGCACTGTGAAGCTATCCACAGCCTCTGCAGCACGAATTCGATCCCAGGCCACGGAGCTGACCCACATGGCCCAGCAGACCTTTCCTGTCTCCCTGCTGCTCCCCTCAGCAGTGGATTTCAGTAGATTCTCCTATTCTACTCCCCACTCTGTCTCTGGTGAATCCTCTCACCCCCCACACCTCTGACCTGTACCCCAGTTCTTATATGCATAAATAAATAAATCTTTAAAAAATAAATAAAAATAAAAGTCTGTGATTCCATCCTTGTTCACTCTTAGGAAGTCATCTGCCATGCTCCCGGCTGCCTTATGGAGAAACCCAAGAGGCAAGGAACTAGGGTGGCCTCCAGCCCACAGCCTCAGAGAAGCTGAGATTCTCTGGGCAGCAGCAGAGGAGGTGCTAAGTCCTGCCCACTCGGGCCTGTGGACAACAGCAGCCCCAGCCCACTCCTTGTCCGTCACCTTCAAGTGGCCCTGGGCCAGGGTCCACTTAAGCTATACCAGGAATTGTGACCACGGAAAATGTAAGATAATAAAGAATTGTTTTAAGACATTAAAGTTTGGGGAAATTATGCGGAATTAAATAACTTTCATTCTCCAACTTTCTTCTCACTTTTTTTTTTTTAATAGGAAAGGAGATTAACCTCTTGGAAAGATTTCCATGCCATTATATAAAACATAATTTTATTATTCTTATGGGTTTTGGAGTTGTCAAGTTATGTTCAGACTGCA
This sequence comes from Talpa occidentalis, assembly GCF_014898055.3. Lineage (NCBI taxonomy): Eukaryota > Metazoa > Chordata > Mammalia > Eulipotyphla > Talpidae > Talpa > Talpa occidentalis. The sequence continues at coordinate 68,977,019 of NW_023605194.1, read as the reverse complement.
CACTGCCAGGGGTAGTGGACAGAGAGGGGCAATGGGAGTGAAGTCCAGCCCCTACTCCATGCACCACGCCGTGCTGCCCAGCATTTGGCTTTGTGTAACCAAGAGGCAGTGTCTCTTCCTAATTTAGACGAAGGTGCCTTCTGGATTAGCAGCATCCCTGTTAATAGCTGCATAATATTCCACTTTAAGGATATATATATATATATATATATATATTATAATTTACCCATAATTAGCTACAGTGGACATCCTTATTTGTGGGTCTTTTTGTATTCTTGTACAAATATTTCTTTAGGAAAGATTCCAAAATGGGATTCTTAAAATATAAATTGTATTCACCTTTAACTTTGCTAGATCCTGACAAATTAACCTTACAAAAGGTCTTTACCTGTCCATCCCCCTAGCCGGTATAAAGAAGTTGCTTATTTCCTTATCCCTTCACCAACACAGGATGAGATCAATCTTTTAAATATTTGCCAATCTGATAAGTGAAAAATTTTATCTTGCTTTTATAGATCATTTGTAGAAAACTAAATATTTCTAACTTTCTGTTCTCTGAATTTGGACAATTGCAGAGAACTTTGTCTTTTCCCTCCAATATGCAGGCAATTGTTGAATCAAGTCTGTTGGAGATCAGTGAATCAGACCTATACAACCAACATCCATTCACTCAATCCTACCTCCCCTGTGAAATGTGAATAGGAGGGAGACACATGATGCCAGATGAGTCATTATGTATAAGATTCCACCAAAGATCTCCCAGCATCTGACTTTCTGATGAACAATCTCAATAAAAATCATGTTGACTCTTCACCAAGTTTGCTCGTTTCACCAGCACCACCCCCTTTGCAGATAAGACCTCTTATCATGCAACTATTTGGGTGTCAGTGGCAGGAGCAGAGCCAGGCCTGGTAGGAATACCCAGGTTCGCTGTAAGCCTCACTCTCGGACGAGGGGTGTGTATGTGTGTGTTTGTGTGTGTGTGTGAAGTGCACACAGACAGGATTACATGTGCAAGAGTTTTAATAGGGGGGAGTTTTGTGTAAAAATGGTGAGGCGTCCAGGGAAAGCTGGAAGCACTGCTGGGCACTAAGGCAAGTCTGGCCCCAGGGGCAGGAGACAAGGAAGGCAGGTGGGTAGTGGCATCCTAGGCTGTCCTGCAGTCTAAAGAAGGTTCAGCAAGACCTTGGCAAGTCCACAAGCCAAATTCAGGCATTGGAGGAGTCCGACGTCCCCCCAGGTCAACTCTCCATGTTTCTGACACCCCTGTCATTGGCCAGGAGACCCGCTTTGGAGTGGACGTGGCAATGGATTTCGAGCACAGCAGCAGAAGCCAACTGTACTCCATGGGGCTGGAAACCGAGGTTCTTTGGCCACCAGCCTGATCACTGAGCCAATCTGCAGACGGAGACTCAGTAGAATCAGGAAAATAGAGGGGGCTTGTTCTTCGTGTGTCATGTCTCGCTTCTCTGAGTTTTGTGCAACTGCTTATCTTGTTCCCAAATAATGAAAGAAAGCATTCTCACTGGTTAATGATTGCAAGACTTTTCTAAGTCCCACAGGTAAAAGAGGAAGAAAGATAATTGGAAGTCTGTGCATAAGGAATGAAGAAAGAAACAGGATGGAGGAAAGCAAAGCAGAAAGAAGAGGGAAGTCAGAAGAAACTAGAACCCCTCAGAAGCAGGTGGGGGACAATTCCCAGTGACAGGTTGAGTGAAGGATACAGAACAGAAATGCCTAGTATCAGGAAAAGGGTTACTTTTATGCATGAAATACAGACACACCATCAACTTCCTACTAGATATTTCAGCACTAGATTGGGGGATGGATAAATACTAGTACGTCTCTAAATATATGTCCTAGATATTATGTTCGAGTTCTTCTTGTTTAATCTTCGGGGGGCAGGGTGGGGAGCATTTTGTTATGTTGAAATCTAAAGAACTAATCCAATTTTTTAAAAGATTTACTTATTTATTTATGGATAGAACTGGAGTGTAGGCCAGAAGTGCGAGGGGTGAGAGGATTCACCAGAGGCAGAGTGGGGAACAGAACAAGTGGATTTAGCGAAACACACTGCTGAGGGGAGCTGCAGGGAGACAGGAAAGGTCTGCTGCACCATATGGGTCAGCTCCCTGGCCAGGGATTGAACTCAGGTCATCGTGGTGGTAGCGCTGAGATTCAACCCAGAGGCCACCAGGGAGGCCTTAGTCCAATTTTTTAAAATTCAAGGGTATTTTTCTCAAATATACTTTCAGAAGCTCATAAGCCAAATGTTGGAAATATCTCATGTGTGCCAACCCTGTCTTAGTTGTTCAATCTCTGTGTGTTGCTGTGCTGGTCAAATCTCTGCCTTACCCTTTAGGTCGTAAACTCTTCAAGAATATCTTTTAAAATACACATATTTTTTGTCCCTGCGTTTGTCACAACAGAATCATTATTTGATTACTGGCATGAAATTGGGGGGATCCCCCCTTAGCTCTTTCTCCCGGTAGATTTGCTGCACTCAATACTGTTGGCGAATCACTAGGCTCCATTCTTTGGCTCTCCCCTTAGCTACTCGCTCCTTGTCACTCTCTCTCTCCCTACCTTCTTTGGTTTTCGATCGCTTCTTCATTTTGAATATCACACATCATGTCTTTGAAGGCATCTACTCCATGCAGTGGACAAGCCTGATGCCCTCTTTTTGTCTGTCCTCACATCTTTCTCAACTCTGATCCTGTACAGCCAGTTTCCTCTGGAATAACGCTAGAATATTCTGCCACCCTCTAATTCACTTTGGTTCAAAGCATTCTCTTGCTAAAACTTACCACAGGCACTGCCATCGCCTTTCATTCCTGCAAAGGAAATGTTGGTGAGATCTTAAAATTAATGCTTTTTCATTTCTCTACCCACACCTGACACGTAACCAAATTTTATTTCTCTTGTCCTTGAAAAAATAATTTATTCAGTTACATGTCTGATCAGCTTAATGGGGGTGCCTAGTTCTTTAAGCTTCAAGTAAAAATGGACTTAAATTCCCATTCTCTCTCCATTTAGCTGTCACTTCATCTCTTGACACTGAGATGCAGATGCAGGGTTCACATCTGTGCCATTCTCCTTGTCCCGTGGAGCGTCCCCGATCTGTAGCTAACAAACCTGGTGCGGGTAGATTAATTCTCTTTGGAAAAAGGGGAATTGTTTTTTCACTCTGTAATTTACCTTTCCATGCAAATGACTGTGCTGTGAAAAGTCATCCCAATGGGCAGGATGGATTTAGAAAGGTTCAAAAAGTTAGGGTATAGATGATATCAAAACCTAATTAGGGCCTCTCCGGTGGTGCAGCAGTTGAGCTACCCGCAGCCTCTGCAGCTCCGGTTGGATCCCTGGCCACGGGCGAGGGTCCCACATGGCGCACAGACCTCTCCTGCCTCCCGCTGCTCCCCTCAGCAGTGTACTTCGGTCCTTCTGCCTGTTCTGCTCCCCGCTCTGGCTCTGGTGAATTCTCTCATCCTCCCGCCTTTCTGACTGTACCCAGTGCTTGTATAAATAAATAAATAAATCTTTAAAAAAAAAAAAAAACCCTAATTAACCTGATTTGTAATTTTGAAGTAATCCAATCCTTGGAACTCTTTTGTACAAAGTTCTGACTTATTAACTGAGTGAAAATGGATCCAAATTCCCATGCCCTCTCCATTTAGGAAAAAATTCAGCATCACCCCCAATGTCTCTAGAAATTTCTGGGGATCTCACCTCACCTACCTGTGTGTGCACACCTGTGCAAGGAACTCTGGGGTGTCCAGAACTCATTCAGCTGTGGTCCTCACTCAGGACCCCTGAATCCGCCAGGTGCCAACACACTGGGTCAAATAGTCCCAAGGCAGATGCACGGAGCAGAGGGTTCTCTGGTCCCGGTTGGACACCCCAGTCCATGAATCCTGCTCCTCAAGATCTTCCATGGAGTATCTCTGACAATCATATTTATTGCAAACTGCTCAGCCTAACCTTTCAGACTTAACCTTTCAGGACCTCATAAGCAGGTCCTCTCCTTATGAGGACAGCAGTCAGACCTGGTGCGAGTCCATCTGAATGACTTCCTTCTAACTGAGCCACTCTTTAAAGGTCCTGTCTCCAACTCCAGTCCCATTCTGAAGTGCAGGGGTGTCAACAGACGGATTTGGGGAGGACACAATGGAGCCGCAGACAGGCAGCCATCAGTTTATTGAGACAAGATCATAATTCCACAAATATCCATTGAATGCTTGTTTACTGAGTGCCCACCATGAGCCCTACAGGCACTGTTCTAAGCATCATAAACTCAGTAGAACAAAAGATGGAAAGTCTTCACCTCAAACTTGTTCTCAACCCATGCTGCTGTGGAGCTTACCTGCTAGTGGAGGGAAATAGAACAGACCAATACAATATAAGATCACATGTGCACTGTGAGGGGTGGATAGAAGGGAAGGTGGGTGGCAAAGCGCCTGGTGGCACTGGAGGGATGGCCAGGGAGCTGTGTCAGAAGACCTGAGGAGATAAGAGATCTGTGGGAAGAGCCCTCAGGGTCAAGGAAGGAGTGAGAGCAAAGACTCTCTGAGGGTCAGGATGTGTCTGAAGAAAAGCTGGGGCCAGCTGGGCAGGAGCCAAGTGGGTGAGAGGAAACAAGTGGGAGGTAAAGTAGGCGGGCGGGGGGGAAGGTGGGGATTGAGGTATGTTAAGAATCCCAGTTTTATTTTGAGTGAATGGGGACTGCTACAAGGTTTTGACCGCCAGGCTGACGTGATCCAAAATGTCTCCCAGGATCATTCCAGCAGCAGAGTTATAAATAGACAGACAAGGAGGCAAGGGCAGAAGAGGAAGAACAGATGGAGGCTGCCGGACAGTCCCAGGTGACAGGTGATTGGAGTCTGCACCAAGGTGCTGGCTGATGGCCGCCTAGAACACTGCAGTTAGGATTTGGTTTGAAGGAAGAGCTGGAAATACTTGCTTATGGATTCACATGTGAGGAGAAAGAGAAAGCAAGAGAAGTCAGAGTAAGCTCCAAGGATTTTGACCTAAACAGTAGTATCCTTGGAGCTGGCACCGTCTAAGGTGGAAAGACTGTTGGAGACATAGATTTGGAGAGACAGGCATGTGCCGCTGAGGCGCCCACGAGCTACCCAAGCAGAGATGCAGGTGGGCATAGACATTCTGGGGGAGTCTGGCAGCGTGGGAGCGTGCCGTGGGAGAGGCACAGTTGGCTTGGCTGCCATTACAAAGTGCCACAGACTGGACAACTAAAACAAGAGATTTATGTTCCTACAGTTCTGGCATCTACACCACAGCAAGATCAAAGTGAGAAGTGAGAGCAGATCTGATTTTTCCTGAGGCCTCTCTCTCTGGCCAGTTGATGAACATGTCCTCCATGTCTGACTCTCCCACAGCCTCACACGGCACACGCTCCCTGCACACATGCTCAATTACTTTTCTTGTGTCCAAATCACCTCTTATGAGGACAGTAGTCAGACCTGGTGTGAGTCCATCTGAATGACTTCCTTCTAACTGAGCCACTCTTTAAAGGTCCTGTCTCCAACTCCAGTCCCATTCTGAAGTGCAGGGGTGTCAACAGACGGATTTGGGGAGGACACAATGGAGCCACAGACAGGCAGCCATTGGCTTATTGAGACGAGATCATCAAGGCAATGAGCCCAGAGAAAGAAGAGAAGAGCCGTGAGGATGGAGCGCAACGCTCCTCTTCCATGTGTAGCATCAAGGAGGCGAAGAGGGACTGGCAGAGAAAACGAGAGAGGAGAGATTCAGGAATGGAGGGCACCCCAAGGCCCTAGTGTAGGAGCTCTAAGGAGGAGGAAGTTATCTACTTTGTAAAGTGCTTCTGAGAGACGAAGGGGAGGAGGTTTGAGAGGTGGCCACTGTATTTAAAAACATGGAAGTCATTAGTGACCTTGGCAAGAGCCGTGTAGGAGGTGGGGACTGGGGGAGGCAGACAGAATGGAGTGAGACTTAAGAGAAACCACAACACTGAATGTCACCAACTCTTTTGAGGTTTTCTGAAGAGGAGAATAGAGAAATAGAGCAAAAACAAAAGGGCGAGAAGAGGTCAAGGCAGGGATTGTCTCACATGGGGAAAAAAATAGCACTGGTTGTGAGCTGGTAGGCATAATGCATTGCGAGGGAAGAGATGGATAAGCCAGGACTGCTGTGTCCTTGAGTAGCAGGCCCTCAAGGCTCTCGCCAGAGCAAATGGCAGAGTGAAGGGGGTTTCCTTATTCAGGAATCTGTATATGAAAGTGGATCTCATGGGGCAAGGGCAGGTAGGTGGGTGGGTGGGGTTGTAAAGTTATGGAATTTCCCTTCTGAGCATAGATGGGAGATACAGAATATCTGAGGAAGGAGGAGAGGGTGTAAAAGAATTGTGTCTAGTGAGAAGGAACATGGATGGACTAGGGAATGGTCACATTGGCAGTCAACGCTGAGAGCCGTCTTGAAGTCAGTCATCCTGAGCTTAAACTCTCTAGAGGTGTGTGTTTTCTCCAGCCATGGAAAGCAAAGAAGGTGTGGGTGCCATGTGGGGTGAGCGTTGAATTTAACCAAGGTTGGGGTTTTGCCAGACAAATCCATTGAGGAAAGAAGAGACAAGACAGTAAGAATGTTACAAAGAGGAATTACTCTAACAAGGAGTCTTTGGGATCTCTTCTCAATGAGGGAAGAAGAAAATCAAGGAGATAAGTCAAGTGAATGATAGAAAAATGGTACTGGGCGGGTTGTGGGGGGCGCTCCCCCGTGGCACAGAGGGCTGGGCGCAGCGCTGTGAAGCTGTCCACAGCAGGTTCAATTCCTGGCCGGCCAGGGAGATACCCACATGGCACGGCAGTTCTCTCCTGTCTCACCCACTGCTCCCTTCAGCAGTGTTTTTGGTCCATCTGCCTGTTCTATGCCCTGCTCTGTCTCTGGTAAATTCTCTCACTCTCCTGCACCTCTGGCCTGTACTGCAGTTCTTGTATAATTAAATAAATCTTTAAAAAAGAAAAGAAAAATGGTTCTAGGATCAAGGGGGATGCCTCCTGGTGGGGTCACAGGAATCATTGGAGGCAGAGACCTCCAGATACCAAGAGTGGGTCAGAAAGCTCTTTACTCAGCTCCGTCCACATGCCAGTTCTATTCCAGAAAAAGGAGGCATGATTTTTACTTAATCTATTCCCAGAAGTGCTTCAAAAATAAAGTTCATATAACAGACATCTCTTGATGAGCAAACTATTATTGTGTTGCAACGTGCCGATTATTTTCAGCAGACAGCATGAGAATAGTGGGACTCTACTCACAGGGTGAGATCCTGGGGTTCCGGCTCAGACTTTGCCTCTTCTTCTCAGTCTGTGGGCTCTATGCTGGACTATGGTGAGCTTCACTTGGCTCCTCTATAAAATGAGGAAAATAAGAAGTGCCTTGTGGTTACTGTAAAGATCAAGTGCAATAAGGCTTGCGAAAAGTGCTCGGTAAACTAAAAGGCCAATTAACATTAACCTGAAATAGGCAAGATCATGAATCACCCCACAAAGGGAGAAGCACAGGCCTCCAAGGACGTTTCAGGGGCTTCTGCCTCTTCCAGCATTTCTGGCTGAGCTCAGCCAGCTGCACCCCAAGCCAATGGCAGCTTTGTCATTCCCCAGTACCCCTTTTGTGCTACAAAGCTCTGCCTCCCACCAGGTGGACAGAGGCAAAGGAAAGGGAAGGAAGAAAGTCAGAAAGGAGAGGCAGAGGGTGGAGTAGAAAGCAGTTTTTAAGTGCTGCTGTCTAGACGGCACTTGGCAAAAATTCCCATTTAGTCCACATGACACTTTTATTTGGTATTTTCCTCCCAATAATTTGGTGTCACAGAGAAGGGGACAGACTCACTTTAAATTATTTGACCCAGGGCCTCCCTGGTGGCACAAGGGGTTAAGACGCAACCTGTGAAGCTGTCTGCAGTCACTGCAGAGAGAGTTCGATCCCCGACCAGGGAGCTACCCATATGGCACAGCAGACCTCTCCTGTCTCTCTGCTGCTCCCCTCAGCAGTATATTTCAGTCAGTCTGCCTGCTCTGTTCCTACTATGTCTCTGGTGAATCCTCTCACCCCACCCCCACACCTCTGGCCTGTACCCCAGTTCTTATATGCATAAATAAATAAACCTTTAAAAAAATTAAAAATAAATAGTTTGACCCAAATTATAGAACCAGAAAAGTGCTGGGCATCCCTAGTGGCACAAGGGGTTAAGACACAATGTATGAAGCTATCCACAGCCACTGCAGCACAAGTTCGATCCTCAGCCAGGGAGCTACCCACAGGGCACAGCAGACCTCTCCTCTCTCCCTGCTGTTCCCCTCAGCAGTGTATTTCAGTACATCTGCCTATTCTGCTCCCCACTCTGTCTCTGGTGAATCCTCTCTCCCCCCACACGTCTTGCCTGTACCCCAGTTATTGTATGCATAAATAAATAAATCTTTTAAAAAAAGAAAAAGAAAAGTGCTGATGAGGGAACCAACCCCTTCTCTTTCTGAATTCAAAGCCCAAGGAATGTTTAGAATCCCAGCCGGAGTGCATGGCTGCTTGAATGCACTCTCCTCCATCCAGGGAAAAGCTATCTTTTGGAAAGACTGCTGAACTCAAGGTCTCATTTGCTCTGTGAGGCTTACGTTCCTGAAATAGGGGGACCATGTGTTCAGAGAAGAGAAGCATTTGGGATGCAAGAAACTCTCACATTCTTTGTGCACGGAGTTATTTGTACCACAGTGACCTAGATCTTGAAAGTCCATCTTAGGTTCTCATTGATTCAGAAATTCCCCCACTCAAGGGTTCCTTGGACATGATAGGGGGCCAAAGAGAAGGGAATCAGTATTCCCTGCTCAGACAATGGCTGATCAGGACAGAGAATTCAATATACTTTAGGAAGTTATCTTATCATTGAACACATCTTAGACAATTCCTGCATGAGGTTACAAACATACCTAACTAGTCAAAGCCTAGTTATTTATTTGTTACTTACTAAAACTAATCAGGGGCTTTAAAATTGTACCTTCAAGTGCTGTACCTCTGTGGCTCCTGCTCCTAAGAAAAGGCTGAGGGGGGCCAACAGGCAGAACGAGGGCCTTGCCATCATTTAATCATAGCAACCATCCTTTTGTTTCGTCTATCATTGATCTGCCTACTTACCTATTTTATCAAAACTTAGTTTCTAAAATTGTCCTACTGTTGAAAGCAAGACTAACTGGTCTCTGACTCTTCTACCTCTTTGTGATGAGAGTTAGAGTGGCTTCCAGCTCCGCATCAGAATCAACACCTTGGATGCTGGCAGAAAATACTGATTCTCTGGACCCTATTGAATTAAAATATCTGGTCATGCTGTTATACGGCAGCCCCGATATTGAGCGGGTTGCCTGGCTGTGGGTCCTCACCCGCGCGCTTAAAAAGGACTTATTAATACTTCACTACAGGCACACACAAAAGGTTAATAAAAGGTTTATTTACAAGGGAAAAGGAAATAAGGAAAATGTACAACTCAGGGAGAAAATAGGGAAATAAAGTCTTTAATGCGTCCTACCCGGTCCGCTGACCTGGAAACCCAAGGCACTCTCAGAGCTGGCCGGACGCTGCTAGCTGGTGGAGAGCCAAAATGGGGGACCCCTCCAAAGCCCACGTGTCTGCCTTATATCAACCTGGCTGCTTAACCCCACCCTCAGGTCCCAGCCACCTTCCCTTTGGTGGTGATGGGATTTGGGGTTCCCAGTGTCTTTGGCTTTGGCCTGGGGTGGGGGTGGAGTCCACAAAGCCTATATGGAATTAGCTTTAAGACATCCTTTTCCCCCTAACAATGGGACAGGGAATTCATTTTAACAAGCATCTCAGGGGATCCTGGGTGCTCAGAAGCTTGAGAGTCACTTCTATACGATGTGAAAACAATCTGGTAAAATACAGAAATAATCTGTGTGCGAAGTGGAACTCTTGTTCCTTCATTTTCAGGAGATGCAGAATTTTTTTTTTTTTTTGGTAGGTGTAGGATAGGTTGGTTGGCTTCAAGATTTCCAGAATGTGGACTTTGATCTCTTTGCTGGAGGCCCTAGTTGTCCCCACAAATGTCCGTCTGTGGCCCAGTGACTGAAGCATGTATGTGTGAGCATGTGCACACACACGCGCGCACACACACACACACTTGCCAGAGGCCAATGTTGCTGTCAACCTACCACCTCACTCAGCTGAGTTCTACCAATTAAGAACTTCTCAAGTGGTGTCAGAGCAGGGCCTTTAAAATTCCAAGCATAAAACAGCTAATAAAAGTATCTTGCTTAACAAAGTCATAAAAAAAAAAAACAGAGAAAAAAGCTGCAAAGTTTTCTTTGTGATCATTGTTTAACACTGTATGTAATTAAATATTAATGAAAGTATGCTACTTTCATTTTGTGAGCAATTTAATTCAATTAAAAATAAATGGGTCTCCTTGGCTCAGTGGGCATACTGATCTACAGAAGGCACTGGCCTTAGCTGCGTTCCCACTGTGTTTAAATTCAGCACCAGCAAAGCGACTGAAATACGACCCCAGACTCAGGCCATTAACTCCTTGGGAACTGTGAGTGGACTCAGGCTGAGTGTGGCCTGGGCAGCCTTCCCTGGGTGCGAAGCATAGTACAGTTTCTTATATGTTGTCTAACATCTGCTGCAAGGAATGTAAAGACGTTGAAGTCACCCCTGGATGGTGGGGGACAGTGATGGGAAGGGGCAGAAGAAAGCTAGAAACTCTGTACTGGCTTTGGGCATGGGTTAGCAGCTGTGTGTGTTTGTGTGTGTGTGTGTGTGTGTGTGTGCAAGTGAGGTCAGTGCCTTCTGCACACCTGACTGCAAACATTTCATACTTCAATGTGGTGGTAACGGAGACAATGTCTCTGCCCACAAAGCTGGTATTTTTATACACGAGAGGTACACAGGCCTGGGAAAGTTCCCACTTACCATCCATCTGGCCGGAAGGCACATAAAAATACGTAAGGGCACTTATTTCGCCCTTGTGAAAACACGCACAAATCTTGGAGCACTCTTAGGATGAAACCTCCGCTGAGAGGCCACACGCGGTGTCCAGGCACTGGGGGGCGAGGGCGGCAGGAGAGATGTGGTGACACACAGTGTCTGGGGCAGAAGCATGGAGTCAGGAGTCAGCAGGCACAGGGTCAAATTAACCCCATTAGCAGGGTGCGGGATCTAGTGGGGGGGGGTGAAGGGGAAGCAGGAGCCCAGCAAAGCAGAGGCGGGCGGCGGGCGGCCTCAGCCAGGGGCGGGGCAAAGGGGCGGGCGCGGGGGACCAGCCGGGGGCGGGCGCTGGGCGGTGGGCAGGGTCCCACCCAGGGCCCCACCCGCTGGACTGGCCGCCGGGGTTTCCCACGCGATGGCGGGGTCGGGTTCCCGGCCGCGGTGCTGCAGGGGCGGCTGCGCCCCAGGCCCGGACGGTAACGGATCCGGGCGCGGCGATAGCGGAGTTGCTCTTTCTGCCACCGCAGCGCCGCCGTCTGGGGCCGACCCCCCGGGATTCCGGAGGCCACGTCTAATAATAACCGTGTTATCGCGGCTGCCGGGCGGAGCTGAGCCCGGTGTGCGCGTCTCTGGGTGCCGGGGCCCTGAAAGCAGAGCCGAGCCTCGTGAATGGAGAGGAAAATGCCAATCTCTTGACAAAAAGTTCGCTGCGAAAAGCGAGTCCCCGGCCAACAATTTACCTCCTGGGCGCATTGTTTATCTCCTGCGAGGGTTTATCTGGCAGGAATAGGAAGCCGCTTTGAAAACAATGTATTCTTTTCAGGTGCAAGGTCAGCGTCTGCTGGGGCTCGGGGTGCCCGCCGGTCCCCAGCCAAGGGGAGGAGGCTCCCTAGCCTGGCCCAGCGCTCCCAGGCCCAGCACCTCGCCGCCTGAGCAGCAGCCTGGCAGCAGGGCGGGACCCGCGCCCCCCGCGGCGAGTCTAGGCCCAGTGCCCTTAGAGGGCGGGGTGGAGGGTGGGTCAGGCACCGGGGATGGGCAGACCCTGCCCAGAAAGGACACCTCATAGACTCAGGGCCCTTTGCTCCAGCGCCTCAGGAAGTGAGGAGTTGACCCCTCCTCCCGCTCAGGGAGACTCAGAGCTGCCTGGTCCCCAGGACTCTTCCCAGCGGACAGAGCAGATGGCCTCAAGGTGCGGAGTTTGAACCCCGCTTCCGGTGGGATGAAAGCCCAGGTGGGTGCCGCCAGCCCTCTCAAGCCTGCAGACCCCCACTGAGTAGACAACAGGGATTAACCTCCCAGTCTTCACTCACCCACCTGCACAGTTGACTCCAACTGGGTAGAAGAGGAAGGGGAGGTGGTTACCTGCATGCATCCTCTTGAAAATCTGTGTATAACTTTTGTCTCCCCCAAAACTTAGCTATCATTTTCCCTTGGTATTGTAGGGGCATTGGTTTTAGGACACCACCTACCACCTTTCCAGTCCCTTGTAGTTGACTTTCCATGTCCAACCTTCCCACCAGCAGGGAAGTCACCAGGTGGACATCCAAATTGGTTAAATCTGTGAAGACTGACCCGAGGATGGAGGACATATGAAAGGACCCAGCAACTCAGATCTATGCTGTTCAAGGGTCAGGTGCAGTTCCCAGGATCGGCACTGCAGGGTTACAGCAGCCCCTGGCTCAGCCTGCCCTTGGTGGGGCCACACTACCACAGGGCCTTTGCACCAGCTCTGCTGGCCACATTCCCCTTTAGGAAGGCTTGTCCCTTCCCCCCTGGTTCATTTTCCTCTGTAGTTCTTACCGCAACCTAATCTACTGTGCCCTTTACGTTATTTATTTATTTATTTGTTTGTTTGTTATTTATTACTTGTCTGTCCAAACATAAGGGACGTTCTGAGAGAATAGAGAGGTGGGTGCTTGGTCTGCTGCTGAGTCCCCGGAACATTCACCAGCATCCAACCGGCCTCTGCTACTTAGTGTACGTTAGAATGAAGCAAGATGACGGTGAGCAGATCACAGATGACAGAGGATGGAAGTGTAGAAAGTCTCAGGTTGATCTGGCTTCAAATTTCACTCAGTCAGCCCTCCTACTACATCATTAGCAAGATGGATGCAGGAACTGAGTCTCGTTCAAGGCAACTCTCCATTGCTGAGACTGATGGATTTAACAAATAAAAATACTGGACACTCAGTTACATTTTTTTTTTTAATATAAGCACATCCCAATGGTTACGTGGAACATACTGACACTAGACTGTTATTCATTGTATATTAAAATTAAAGCTTAAAGGTGTGTTCTATGTTTCACATACAACCCTCTCCTTAGTTCTTATGCAAAGCAGATCAAAACCAGGAGCTGCATGAATAAATAATAGGTCCAAAATACAGAGAAATTGAAGTAAACCCCACAAAAACAACCTCAGACCCAGTGATGTGCTGGTAGTAGTTAACCAACTCTCCAAGGAAAAAAAAGCCTGATTTACAACCTCAGCCAATGTCAGTGGTGTAAATCCTCCCACCACAGCTGATTTAGAGCACCCAGGGGCACTGAGTGAGTGCAGAGTACACACACACAAACACACTCACACACACACACACACACACACACTGCTGGAACTCACCCTGGCCCTTAATTAGACAAACTCTGATAATGAAAAAAAAAAGAAGAAGGCCGGGAAGACACTGATGGGATGGCTGCCATCCCCTTGGCGCGCATGGCCCCGGTATTACCCTTCTACTCTCGGATGTGAACTGCTCCTGCATCTGGAGAGCGCTTGGCCAGCTATGCAAACAAAAGATTATGCAGATTATCATAAGTATAGAGGGAAAAAATCACCTTAACTAAACATTCCAAATTGTGAATCCCCAGATGGGAAAACTCTGGCATCCCAAGGCCACGGTTCCTTCAGACCGAGAACATGGCTCGTCCCCCTCAAGGTGGGCAGCTCAACCCTGACAGGCAAGTGTGCCCCGAATTGTCCCAGCTTGCTGCAAACTCTGAAAGCAAATGAGAGCCCTCCAGGCTCATTAGACCTATTTATACAGTTCTTCATTGGGAAAAATTAAATCTTCCAAATACAGATAAATACACCCCTGCGACAAATGAGCCAGCTAGTCACGTTTCAACCCCAGCTCCAAAGCTGACAAATGTACGAGTGGAGCCCCCCAGGCAAGATAAACACAGTTCTTTATCTTGAATTCCCTCTCTAGGGAAGAGGAACAGGAGGGCAAGCAGTGTGGGGAAGGAGGCTGGGCACGGAAGGGGAAGAGCTAGGCTGGCAGGTAGCAAAGCCAGCCAAGGTCACCTTCCAGCCAGGTAGCCAAGCCACACACCTCCCCCTGCCTAGCTCTGCCGGCCTTCTGCTGACCTTGATGGTTTCTCTTCCTGCTGTCCTGGGGACACCAACAAAACCTGGTGACTCAGGGTGCCCTCAAAATGGCGCTTGCAGCTGGCTCCTGTGTTTCTCAATAGGCTCTATCTTTTCCAGGAAACTCTCCTTTTCTGGGAAAGCTTGGCAACATCCGAGAAAGATCCTGGCAGGAAATGGCCAGCCCGTGGAGGACCTCTGAGAAGAGATAGTGATAAGAGAGAAAAAGAGAAGGTTCTGGCTGGCCGGAGCAACCAGCATGTCAAGAGCAGCCACAGCCCACAAGGCTACTGAGCACCAGCCTGGCCTGCAACATGCAAAAGCAAGAAGCATGCAGAATCTTGAAGACTCAGTCCCACCAAAATGCACACCCTCTCATCAGTAATCTCCATACTTGATGGCGTGTTGAAATGATAATATTTGGGATATATCAGGCTAAAGAAAATAAACCATTAAAATTAATGTCACCTACTTTTTTCTCTCCTTTTGAGATGTGACTACAGTGGCCTCCTCCCCTTATTGTGGGAAAATAAATTCCAAGATCCCCAGGGGATGCTTGAAACATGTGATAAAAACAAAATTCACACATTTAGAGATCTCGATGGTTTTATTAAACCATCCATGAATCAGCAGTGACCTGTCTAGACGCAGCTGCATACCCTCAGAATGGAGAGTTTTTATGGACAAAAAGAGGGTGGGCAGCACCTCCCTGTTCTGTCAGAAAACTCCAGGGGGTTCGGCTGAGGATGACTCAGGGGAGAGGATAAAGCTGCAGTGGGAGTCAGTGGATGGTCTGGGGGGAGGCCTGGCACGAAGGCCTCCATCTTGGGCCCATTCTTTCTATTTTTAATACAGGAATAATATTGAACCAGAGATATACAGTGCTTTTTCCTATACATGCATACTGATGACAAGTTTAACTTACAGACACAGTAAAAGTTAGCATGCAGTAGTCATAAAAGTAGATAACTAGAAATAAAATAGAGGAGTTGTATACCGCATTAGGTTACTTGAACGTGGTCTCTCTCAAAACAGTTCATCATCCAGAATATTTTTGGAGCACAAGTAACTGAAATGGCAGAAAGTCCAACCACAGATAAGAGTGGGTCACTGTGCTAGAAAAGTTTGAATTGCACGGGGTTAACATCCATCGCCAACACCCCTAGAGAATCTTTAATATCGGCACATTTGAATCCAGGTTTCTCAAGAGTCCATTTGCAGGTGGTGCCTCTTTATAGAACCTTTCTGTGCTTAGACCCAAGTGGGAGTGATTTGTGTTTTCTGTCTTCCCAGCATAAGGCCCTAAAGTTAGACTCACACAAACCTGAAATGAAACTTGAGGCCCAGGAGCTCCTCCTACATCCGACCTCTCTAGCTGCCTGAGCTCTGCCAGCTCCATCCACACTGATCCCCAACTCTTATGTGCCCCTTTGGCTTAGAAAAAACAGAATCAAAAGACTGACAGGGACCAAGGAGACCACTGAACCCACTGAAATCCTGCCCTTGACCCAACCGCAGCACGACAGGGCTGCCTGACCTCATTCTTTTTTTCAAGCACTAAATCTCATTTGTTTTCATATAGTCATCCAAGAGTGCGAAAACAGAAGTCAGAAGAAGAAGATAAAAGTATTCCGTGACCCTCCACCTCAGGTTAGCCTTTGTTGATGTTTTAAGGCACATCTTGTCAAAATTTCATTTTGTACCACAAAAAGAATAATTGTCACATTTCGTGAGCACTCACTACTTCCAGGCACTATGCTAAAATTTCCCTCATAATTTTCTTCCTAATAATCCTACAATCAGTGCTGTTATTATCCCCATGGCACAGGCGAACAGAACTGGGCCTTAGCAAGTTTCAACATCTTGCTCCAAAACAAGTGACTACCCCCAACTCTCCTGGACACACAGTGGCCTACGTGCCTTGGGCCTGCTCAAGCTGAACAGCAGGGCCTGACTCACCCATCACAAGACAGTTTCTCAGTTCTGGAGGTGTCAGGTGAGGGCCTGCTTCTCCTGGTGTATTCTCAGGCCAGGGAAACCCCGGGGACTCTTTCATAAGGACGAGGATCCATCTGCGGTGGCTGTGGTGAGTTGACACCTGCTGGAGGAGGGGTGACAGAGCAGGTATTTTCCCATGAGATGACAGAGCAGGTATTTTTCTGTCATGTCTCTCCAGGAAAGAATCATCTCCAGGCAGAATATTCCAACAACATGCATGTGCCTCATACCTTATTAGTAAGGGTTATAGGGTGAAGTCGTCACATTAGAATTAAATTGTCTGGGGCCTCCCCTGTGGCACAGCGGTTGAGCACTGGATTGCGAAGCTGCCTGCAGCCTCTGCAGCGCAGGTTCGATCCCTGGCTGCTCCCGGCCACCAGAGGAGGGTCCCACATGGCACGCAGACCTCTCCTGCCGCCCGCTGCTCCCCTCAGCTGTGTACTTCGGTCCTTCTGCCTGCTCTGCTCCCCGCTCTGGCTCTGGTGAATTCTCTCACCTTCCCGCGCTTCTGACTGTACCCAGTGCTTGTATAAATAAATAAATAAATCTTTAAGAAAAAAAGGAATTAAATTGCCTGGACCCCCATCATAGGCCTTGTCGCCTGGACACCTGCAAATCAGCGCTGAGTGTCTGATTTCCTCTGTGTCTTCTGAAAAGAACAGTGGTCACATGCCATCTTAAAACTAGGCATAAGGACACGTAGACCCAGCTGGCCAGCCTCAACCCGCTGCAGAGCCCAGTTTGGTTCTCAGCATCCACTTCCCAGCCTTTCTGTGTCCTCTCCCTCATCAAGAAGTGCCTAAATGTCCTTGGCTAAATAGGGCCCAACACGTGAGGGGGGGATATGACTCACTCAGCAAGGCCATGCTTGGGACTCACTCAGTCCTCCCTGTCAAAGGCGGGGAGCTAGGGTCAACCGGATGGGTTGGAGGACAGCCGAAGAGCCAGGACATGCACTCGCAGGCTCACTTCCTCCCCCTGAGGACAAGAGGCCTGGCCCTGGGAAGGAGCCAGGCAGACCTGCTGGTTTGTATCTGGAACCTTCTCTCCTAAGTCCAAAAGTCTCCAGAAAGTTTCCAGAAGCAACAGACGTTTCCCCAAAAATAGTCATTTGAGTAATGACCCTGACCTCTCCCTCAGTTTCCAGGAGCTCCTCCAATGGACTGGGCAGTCTCTCCACCCCTCCGAACAGGTGTAGGAGGGCTCTCTTTAGCCGTTGCATCCACGCTGTTCTAGAAGTTTCTTTACTCATAGGCCTTGAAAAAGCCATATCAGCATTTACATCTGGAAGCTTCTGAAATGTTTGAGAGCCATGTGGACATCAGCTGCCCATCCTACAGCAGCCTCCCAATCTGCATTCTCTGTAAAGAAGTTTCTGGAAGGGCTGGCTACATGCATTCAGCACAGAGTCACTGAGCACAGGGCTGGCCATTCAAGACCCTGGAGAGGATAACCATGAGCAGGACATAACAATTCTTTCTCATGGGGTTTCCATTCCAGGGGGACAAGGCTGAAAATGAACAAAATGAACCAGTGGATCAGTTAGATGGGGGTGCTAAATGCTTCCCCAGGAAAGGAGAAGAGGTTCCCTGGGTAAAGGGGTGGCAAGAGGGGTGAAACTTTGAACAGGTGGTTGGGGAAGAGCTCACTGAAAGTGTTCATTTCAGCAAAAGCCAGGAGGGGGAGGATGCGAGCTTTGCAAAAATCTGGAAGGACAGCCCACCAGGAAAAAGGAGACACCAGCTAGATCCTGCATCCAGGCAGAATGCCCGAGACCAGAAGACAGTATAATCCAGGCAGAGTGAGAAGTGGGGCAGAGGGTAGCAGGAGAGAGAGGGGGCCAACCGTGCCAGGTCCTACAGGGATTGGGGCTCTTTCTCTGGAGAGAGGGGGACATGCTGGGGTGACCCTTCTAACTCCTATCCTAACAGGATACCTTAGTTGCTGTGTCAAAAACAGCTGATGTGGGAATAAGAAGGGAATCTGGAACACCAGTTGAGACGGTTGCAAGAATACAAGTGAATATTGGGGATAGCAGATCACCCATCAGAATTACCTGGACACCTGTGCAAACCTTAAATTCCAGAGCCATCCTCAGACCCCCTGAAGCAGAATATGGGGTTGCAGGACTCTGAGGTTCTCACGAGTACCGCCAGGTATTGCTTAGGTGAGCCAAAATTTAAGCCATTCCTCTAAAGCTTGCCAGTTATCAATGGATCACCTGGAAGCTCCAGATTCACCCTTCACTACCTGCTCTGTAAAAACAGGTGGGGGGCCTCCCTGGTGGCGCAAGGGGTTAAGACGCAATCTGTGAAGCTATGTGGCACAAGTTTGCTCCCCAGCTAGGGAGCTACCCACATGGCTCAGCAGACCTCTCCTGACTCACCCACTGTTCCCCTCAGCAGTGTATTTCAGTCAATCTGCCTGTTCTGTTCCCCACTCTGTCTCTGGTGATGTTCTTATCCCCCACACCTCTGACCTATATCCCAGCTCTTGTATGCATAAATAAATGTATCTTTTAAAAAAACAGGTGTGGAACCCTTGGATATTTTTCTCAGTGGATGCAATGCTAGGGGCTGACCACAGAGAGCCCTGGGGAGGAGCTGCTGTGGAGGTTTCCAACCTGGTTCTGTTGTTGGGTTCAGAAGGGTGCTTGGCACAGGCTGCATCTCCGCTGCCCCCTCTTGCGGCATGTAGGGTCTCCAGTTGCCAAGGCTGCAGGCCAGGCAGTGTCCCCAGCAGCAGGGCATCCAGCCCCTTCAGAGCATGGCCATGACATCCAGCAGCTCCTTTGGGTATTTCATAGTAAGTGCCTAAAGAGACACACCAACTCCCCATGACATTGCCCGCTCCTTAGAGAGCTGATTCCAGAAGAGAAACTTCCATCACATTCCATGTATAAGTTTTTCCACCCAGCCACATCCATGCACCTTCCAGCCATACCTAGACCTCAGCCTGGGTCAGTGGTAAGGAAATGGGGGAGATCTTCCTCAACCCTTTCTCTGAGCACTTGGTATGATGTCTGCTCCTTGTACAGCAATTCCTGCATCTCCAAAGCTCTCTGCACTTCATCTTAGCCAGTTCTCCATTTCTCAGATCACCTTATATGGTTACTACTGTGTTCGAGTTACTGCATGGATTCTCCTGATCAAAACCTGACCAGTACCCACAGCATTGATTCTGCAAGGAGATTGCAGCATCTAGTTTCTAAATTGCCAAATGGTTGGATAATGGAGACCAGATTCCCCGGCCCACAGAGTCTTGCACATAGCAAATCACCCTCTCACAGCCACAAGCACCCTTACCATCTGTTTTCAGCTGAAAACCTAGAAAGCAGAGACTCCCCAGACTGCTGGGCGGCACAGCCCAGAGGGGTCTTTCTGCCCAAGGGGATGGTGGTGACACCCTCCAAGATACATAAATAATCTCTGAGCTGGCCAGGACCTTCGGGTATTTCCTCCAGGACCAACACTCTTTGCCCACAGCTCAGGTATTTTTTTCCCTTTTTCACCTGGTTACCCAGGGGTAGGGAGCCCACCAGGACAAAGCAGTGGTCCCTAATGATTGTACTGCAGGCCTCCAAGGGGTAAGGCTTGAGCCCGCCCCACCCCTAACCAGCTCCATGACCTTGGGAACAGCCTCTCTCAAGCCTCGGTTTTCTCACCTGTGAAATCAGCACCATTGTAGGACATTGCTCGGGCAGTGGGAGGATTAAATGAAATGCCTTTTTTGGCAAACAGGCATGCACATGGTCAAGAACTTCATGGGCACCGTGATGGCTGTGGCTGTCCTTGCTGAAGGCGGGAAACTCCATCCCACCTGCTTGTCTGATCAACCTGCTGTCTCGGTAGCTAAGTCAGGGGCCAGTTATTAGGGCCCAGAAAGGAAGAGCCTGCTCCACCTTCAAAAGCAGCTCTCCCTGCACCTGCACTGCCCCTCAGCTCCACTCCTGCTCCCAACCTGGGGGGTCAAAAAGAAGCATCAATTCCCAGACACAGGACCAATATATTAAAAACGTCTAGAAAGCACGGTCCAACAGAAAAATGTTGGGAGTTCACACATGTGAGTTCTGCAGCGCGGGTTCGATTCCTGGCCAGCCAGGGAGGTATCCACATGGCACAGCAGACCTCTCCTGCCTCATCCGCTGCTACCCTCAGCAGTGTTTTCAGTCAGTCTGCCTATTCTGCTCCCCACTCTGTCTCTGGTGAATCTTTTCACCATCCTGCACCTCTGGCCTGTACCCCAGTTCTTGTATGAATAAAAATAAATCATTAAAAATTAAAAAAAATAAAATAAAATACTGTGTGGGGGCCTCCCTGGTGGCACAGGGAGCACTATGTAGCTTCTATGAAGCTATAGCACTATGAAGCACTATGACGCTATTGCCAGCTGCTGTGGTCTGAATTCGATCCCCAGCCAGGGGGGTGACCCACAAGGTGGAGCAGTGTATTTCAGTAGATTCGCCCTCAGCAGTGTATTTCAGTAGATTCGCCTGCTCTGCTACCCACTCTGTCTCTGGTGAATCCTCTCACCCCCCTCATCTCTGGCCTGTACCCCAGTTCTTGCATGCATAAATAAATTAAATCAATCTTTAAAAAAGTAATAAAATACTGTATGATCTCAGATGTGGAATCTTAAATCCTCACTTAAAAAAGAAGAAGCATTAGAAGAAATAGACCTGGATTATGGTTACTGGAGGCAGAAGGTGGGGAGCTTGTGTTGGAAGGTGGCTATAAAGTGTGACCCCCCCACTTACAAAGTGAATAAACACTGGATGTGGATGAGCAACACAGGGCAGTAAGCTCTGCTGTCTGACAACACCGGCTGGTGGCTAAGGGAGCACGCCCGGGAGTTATGGCCAAAAGAGAAAATCTTCTTTCTTCTCACTGCCTGCATCACAGAGTATTCCCCTTCTTTTCATTGCCTCTGTGAGAAGATGGAAGTCGCCTGACCCTATTGTGGGAATCATTTCGCAATAAATAAAAGTTCCACCATCACCCCCTCTGCCTTCCACTTAGGCAGAGATAATGAAGTGGAAACCATCAGGCTGACCTGTTGATGAGCTGAGGTTGGGGCAGAGCCTGCAGACTCCAAGTTTCAGGGAACCCTGAGAAGCACCCTCAAGGCCACATGCACCCTGATTCATGCATTCCCAGATGACTGTACCCCTTGCTTTAGTCAATAAATACTCTGTAACCTAGTTCCCCTGGGCTCAGTCTTTGGAGAGAGCTCCCCTCTGGGCCCCCGGTGTAAAACCCACGGGGGTAAATAAAGATCTTCCCTCCTCTCTGAGTGCTGCCTGCTTCCCAGACGCAATCCTGCCGTAACAATATAGCCAATTATTTCTCAGTAAAACTGGGAACTGCTATTGTTAACCCCCTGCAGCCGCCATGTTGGACAGTGAAGCCCTGGATCTTGCAGGTGTTTTGAGGAGGGGACGGACCCGAAGCTCCAAAGTTTTATGGTCTGTCCTTCCCTGGTCACATAGCTAGACCATGACAAAGTCAGGACCCAAGTCCAAGCACCTGACACTGGGCTTGAAACTGCCCCGATTAGCAAATGTCCTTAGTCTCTTCAACTTCCTTTCCTACAAAATGAAATAATAACATATTCCCAAGAGCTGTGCTAAGGAGAAAATTTGGTAAAGATGGAAAGCGCTTAGCCCACATGACCAAAGAGCATGTAGGCAACCCCGCAACGGCCTTCGCCACCCCCGCCTCCCCTGGCCTTGGCCCGAGGCGAAGCCAGGTTCCCCCGGCATCGGACCACGAGCCTGGCCGTGAGAACGGCCGCACCCGCCCTGGGCACTCTGGCAGAGCTCATCCTCCTTCCAAGTTAGAAAACAAAATGCTGCTTTTCTTCCCAAGAGCCTTTTCATCATAGAAAAATGAGGAATTTTTAGCTTTTCAGCACAAAGAACAAACTTAGAGGAAAGGAGTCGTGTCTCGAGCTCCACCCACCTAGTCCTGGGCCCTTGGGGGTCAGGGGCCCCACCTGGCTCCCCGGCAGAACCCCCTGTCAGCCCCAGAAGCCGCAGTGCTTGCCCCAAGAGAGATAATGTCATCTGTTGACATTTCCCAGGTGACAACAAAGTCGGGTCCTCTTTTAGGGATCTGAGTCTTTGCTCATAATTAGCAGATCAAATTCCCTGCAGGGAGCTGGGCCCTGGCACCCTCCTTGTCAGGGGGAGCCCAGACCCAGAGGGTGGAGAGGGCCATGCTCGGCTGCTCAGGCCTTCTTCCTTGAGGACCTCAGGTGGGCAGAAGAACCAAGAGGGCAGAGCAGGCTGTGCTCAGCCATTTAGCTTAGAAACGTCCTCCCTGAACGCCTCCTCTGAAGGTGAGCGCGCAGGCCCGGGACAGCAGTCATGCTTCCCAGCGTTTGAAAAATACCTTGGTTGAAAATTATTTTTTCATGCTCATGCACTTTACAGTCTGTTTTGGAAGAAACTGTGGAGGAAGTAGCTCTACCTGGGATGGGTTTATAATATAACCTTTGTGACGCCTAAAGAGTTACTGACACGAGTTTGTCCTGTCTCAGCTAGTGTGAGGTGACAAACAAGAAGTGCGGATGACCTACCGCAGGTATGGGCATGGGGAAGGAAAGGCTGCGAAGTCAGGTCGGGCTGTAGTGAGGCCGGAGGGCCTGAGGGAGAAGGTAGCATGTGAAACACCAAGTGAACTGAAATGAGGTCCAGGGAAGGAAGGACACAAGAGAAGGAAAGCCAGGTCCCTCTGGGGACGGGAAGGGAGGCAGGAGGCTCAGGTGAGGGCATGTGGGAAGTGGGGGGGTCCCAGCTTCTTCGGACCTGGAGAGGGAGGCTTCCGGGAGCTGATCCATGTTGTAGAGTCACCCCGCGAGACTTGCTAAACAGTGAGACTTGCTACCTACTGGGACACTTCAGGCCCCTCTCATCTCCAAAGCTTGCGGAGACCTACCCAAGGCAGAACAAACCAGGTAGATCTGTCCTTGAGGGCAGAATCACTGCAGGAACCAAAGAGTGAAAGTGAAAGTAGAAGAGCCTCTGGAAGTTGACCAGAGAAGAATGTGCACAAGGGGTCTTCCTGCCCAGACACCCAGGAAGACCCCCAATTCCCTTCACATTTTGTTATGTTGAGAGCTTAACCTGGCCTCATGCAGCAAACACCCATCCTGGGCTGATCCAAACTATCTCCCTCTCCTGGGCACTATATTCATCTCCTTTTGAAATAATCCTGGCTCTTTCAGACTCCCTTAATAGGTTTGTGGGTTTTTGTTTTTTTTTTTTTTAAGTCTAGCAGGATTCTTTAAAAAGAAAGAAAGAAAACTTGAAATCAAATGTATTCATTTAACTGTCTCTGGTCTTTACAAATCTTCCCCAGGGAGGTTTTTTCATTCCCTTACAAGTTTCTTTGCTAGCTGGAAGTAGCGCAGACACAGAAACACCCAGTGGAAACTTTATCCAAGAATGCCAACCTATCCATCCATCCCAGTGGCTTCATCCTGGACTGGGACCAGCTTGAGCCGCTCAGACTCATTCCTCAGAGCGGAGACTTATGAATCACACCTGAGTCAGGAAGCACCGGACAGCCCCAGGCCTGCTCCCTTTCCCCCTGTGGCCTCCTTCCCTTTCTCCTGGACTTTCCCTTTCAAGGGAACCAAAATCAGATGAGCTGCTGACATCTGCTGGTTGCTAAGCAGAGTGTACACTGTCTTAGAGGGATTTCTGCCTCTGATTACACTGGACTCCCAGCCTCAGACTCCTGAAACCTCCTCTTGAACTACGAACATTGTTGGAAACCAAAGAACTGAGAATGTAGATGAAGTAGCAATGGGAACAATTATCGTGGCCCCCAGAGACCAGCGCTGGCCCCCAGAATAAAAAGCCAGCCTACCTGAGGCCAGAGGTCCCCATCCTTGGCCCCCCATGCCCGATGAGCCACAGAAAGTGAGTGACACCATGGAACCCCTTCCAGTGCGGTTAAAGAGAACATTTTCCCGCAGCCGGAAATAATTCCATTCTGCAGCTTGGCTCTGTGTTGCTCCAGCATTTTAGGGGGCTCTCCAGTTGTTTGGGGCCAAAGAGAGCAGAGAGGCTGTGGAGGCTTTCTGAGCTCCTCTGCCTCTTGCCTGTCCGCACAGCCTGACCATGAGCTGGCAGGTGTGATGGACCCCGAACTTTGCACACACGCACCTGCTTTAAACTCCATTTTTAGAAAGAAATGAGGGCTCCGCTCCAGATGCGACAAAGGTACCAGCCCTGGGGCTCTGAGAGCCCCAGGATGTCGGGCAACACCCAGGTTAGAGACCTTAGATGAAGATTTCCCAAAAGTGAGCAGCGGTGAGTCACTACCCTAAAAGGCATGATGTGTTCATCGTGCTTTTCACTGAATAAATCGTATTTTGCTCAATGATTTGTCTTGCTTTGTGCCTGGTTCAGTTTCACCTTCTCAGTTTCACCTTCTCGACTGCTCGCTCCTGACTCCCAAGCTAGAGCCTGCACCTGAGGGCAGGGCCTATGTCTGCCTCCCCCACCTTCGCCCCCCCCCCCGCCCCATATTCCCAGCACCTAAACGGTTGCTCAGTGTGGGTGCAAGTTTCTCAAATATTTGTGTAATGAAAAGGAACACACACTCCCTTCGTTCCTCCAAAAGCCACAGGGAGTCCCTGCTTTACCTTCCTTCTGGAAAGCCCCACGAGGGTCAAGTCCTGGAACACCGGACAATTCTTGATTGACAGCCCAGAGCAAAGGGCAGACACATAAACCCTGGCTCCAGGACCCAGGTGGGGGTGAAGACTGCCTTCTGGGCTGGCGCGCCGGGGCACTGAGACAGCCCTTTACGGGCAAAGCCAACTCCATTGCGACAGATGGTCTCGGTGCTGAATTGCCCGCTGGGTGGACACAAGGGAGGTCTGGGGGAGGGGGCTGGGGGAAGTGTGTTGGAAAACTTTCCCTCTGTCTCCAGCTAACTGGTTTCCTGAGGAAATGAGAAATGGAGGTGGGGCGGGTGGGAAGGAATGAAAAAATTCCAGTAAGGGAAAAAAAAGAGTTTTTTTTCTCTCCTTTGGAAGAGTGATTAGTAGATCTGAAATCCCTGGACATGGTAGAAATACACACAACGTTTTAAAAGAAGGAAAAAAATAAAAATCTCAAAGCAGGAGGAGTGAGACTCTGGCTAGGCACCTTGAAGGTGACGGGCTTGGGAAAGGGGTCCGAAGCCAGGGTTCTCATCCATCCCCCAAGCCCGACAGGGCAGGTACTTTCTGACACCCGTTAATATAGTTGATGGTTAAATTGCTGGACCCCATGTGGACTGAAAGGGCCTCTTTATCTTTAAACAAACAGAGGAGGAAGGAGGGCCCCCCACCCCTAGCCTCAACCTGTGTGTGTGAGACCCACCGTAGCTTTTTCCGCTCTGGCCATCAATCTTCCTTGTTTGTGGTTCAAGAGAAAAAAGACAAAGGCTGACAGGGCAGGGGTCGTCAGGAAGGTTGCCGGCTGTGCCAGCCAGCCCGACAGTGTGCAACCTGGTGGGACTTTCCCTGAGTACCCATAGGACACTGCGGGTGGCAAGGGTCCTGGGGGGACTCTCTGGATATCCGCAGCACTCCCACACCTCCCTGGAGCCCCCTGCAGTGACAGGCACTCCAGATAGGGTCCTGCCTCCCGCCTGCAGGCCACGTCTGGGGTTCCCTTGGGGAGGCTCCCAGCAGCTGCGGCAGTGTGCAGGCAGCACTGAGGCCTCATTAAGCACCGTCTGCACATGGGGCCACTTGAGGCGAAGTCACGGCCACTGCTCTGGACAGTCTGAGAAGAGCGCAGGGGACACCCAGTGGGCTAGTGACAAGGTCGTTTTTACTGTTTTATTTTATTGGTGTCAGTGCCATGTGGGGGTGAAGACTCACACGTGTTTCTGTCAAACCAAACCAGCTAGAGCCCCACTTCTTTCCCCTATTAATGTGCAACCTAAGTGAGAACGTCTGTGCCTCGCTGTTCTCATCTACAAGACAGGGATGAAGACAGCAGCCAGGTGGAAGCTGGCAAGGAGAACATGGAGGCAGAGCTACACGAGCCCAGCACGGTGACAGCCAGCCTGCACTAGATGTTGTCTCAGGGGAGACCACAGCACATGGCCAGTCCCCCCACCAAGACCCCACTCCCAGATCTTTGCCTCAACTACCCTAAGAATCTTGGACTGGGCAAACTGAGGCTCATGTGCCCGTGATCTTACAGTTAGTAAGGGGGAGCCAGGCTGCCTCATTCCAGAGGCCTGTCAGAAAGGGAGGCTCAGCTGTCCACCTTAATGGTTGAGCTGCCAGTTGTACCCAAGAGCCTGAGTGGAAGATTTCATCACTGCCCTTCACCTGCTGACTGTACTCGGGGGCTGTCCAATATCAACTGGACTCTGCCTCCTTGCATGCGCCCAGGCTCCATGTGGTGGACGGCCTCTGCCACGGTCACCCTTGCCCTGGGCTCCCAGCTGAACTCCAATGGGGGGCGATTACATAAAGTGATGCTGACCTAGATTCTCGACTCTCCAAGCTGCTCTGGATCCCCAGAGCGGGCGCTGAGGTCCCCCAGGAGAGACGCCACCCTAGTGTCGGCGTCTTGCCCCTCCAGGCCCTGCAGCTAGCCCACCTCAGCTTCCTTTGTATCAAGGGCTATCGACCGGTTGGGTTTTTTTTTTTAATTGTAGTCTATTTTATTGAGATAACATTGGTTTTCGACACCGCGTATGAATTAGGAAATATTCTACACCTCTTCAGACATATCTTGCTGCACTGCATCCCCACCAAGGCGCCCAGAATCCTCCACTACTGTCCTCTGGGTCCCTGAACACTTGGAGTCCCCCTTTCCCTCTCGTCCCCTACCCTCTGGGGTCTCCTCCTCTCTGGGGTCCCCTCCCCCCCAGGTATTCCCTCCTCCCTAGAGTTCCCCTCTCCCTGGTGCCCCTCCCCCCTTGGGTCCTCTCTCCCCTGGGGTCCCCGCCCCACTCTCCTTTTCCGGGAAACTCTGGGTTGCTTTTGCTTCCCACATCCTCTCAATTCTTCAAGCACAGACCCAGCATGGGCTAGACAAAAGCTTAGATTTTAGATTTTTATGGTAAAATAACTTTTCAAAAGGCAGTATAGAATTACAGAAGAGACCTTTAAAGAAGTTGCTTAGTTTTCAAGTACTTAATTGACATTAACAGGAGGGCATTGCCAAATAAGAGTCTGGAGAGTAAGTTTAATAAACAAATGACAAAATCTTATAATTATTTCATTCTGTACATATAATATTTGCACAGAAAAAAAATGGCTCCTCAAGTAGTTAAACAGCATTCCCTAGAAACCTATTTTCCTAACTGTTAAGGAGACAGTGTTTCAAAACAAAAAAACAAAAAATCTGATTTTTTAATCTAAATGATCCAGATTAGCAGCCACCTTGTTACTAAAGTTTTGTGATTACTATTCTAAAAAGTGTTGTTTTTTTAAGAAGACTACTTGAAAAATCTAAATCTACTAAATCTCTGGAGATTTTAACATGAAAGAGACAAAAGCTGTGGCTGACACCTGGGGTATTAATCCTGTTTTGAACTCTTTGGATATACAGACTGCTCTCTCAGTGTCTACAAAGTACTACTACATAGTTCCCTGACAGGAGCCCAAGTTCAAGTACAGAACTACCACTGAATCATTTGGGGATACCAAAATTTATCCAGACTCAACTTAGAAAGTTGATTGCCTGCAAGAAAGAGTCTTCTCTATAAGTTCCTAAGAGCTGACAAGGATGATGAAGTTGATGGAAGTGATGGTGATGCTGTTGATAGAGAAGATGATGGTGGTAGTTGTAGCAGTGGTGGTAGTGAAGATGTTGATGATGGTGGTGGTGATGACAATAGCAATTGTGATGATGGTGGTGGTGACAGTAATGATGATGGTTCTGGTGGTGGGGGGGTTGGTGATGATGTTGATGGTGGTAATGCTGATGACAGTGGTGATGATGGTGATGGTGGTGATGATAATGATAATGATGGTGGTGATAAAGATGGAGTCTGTTGTTTATTGAGTTTTCCTATTGGCCAAACACTCCTCTAAGCCTCTGATTTGAATTTAGCCACAATATCCTCAGGGAAACCCCAGACCAGGGATCCCTGCTGAATTCACGGTCTAACGTGCGCTCCTGAGCCAAGGACACTGCAGGCTGCATTCAAACAGCAGCACTGCACCCTTCCCTACTTCGCACAATGTGTCTCAATTCCTTTCGCATCAAGAAGCGCACTCTATGTTTCCTTCACTTGAATCTGGGTAAATTGATAACTGGCAGACGCAATACTACATGACTTCCAAGGCTAGATCATGGTCACAAAACACATGCCTGTCTCTCTTCAGGGTGCTTGTCCTTGAAGACACCCTGAGACTGGGAGGGAGCTTGGGCCACAGTGGGGCAGCTGAGGCCTCCAGCAGACTCTCTACCAACAATGTCAATCTCCAGGCATATGGGAGGGCCCTTCAGGGAGGCCAGCCCCCACCAGCCCTCAAGGCGTTGGCCCTGACATCAGCCCATTTTGAATTCCTGACCACAGAAGTGGTAAGCGTGATACACTGGGGTGGCTTTAGGTCTCTACATTTGGGGTTTTATTTAGCAACACAGGCTCTGCTCTCCCCCTAGAGCTGAGATAGGAGACCCCAGAGACCTCTTTGTTCCTACTCCTAACATCTGGGGGCCTGTGGCCAAAATACAGATAGAGCCTCATGTGGAGCCAGCCCCACCTCAAAGTTTTTAAAGATAGGAGTCAACTAACTAACTGCTAAACAAAATGGGCTCTGTACCTCTACATTACAATAAACTGAAAGGTTCAAATTAAAAAACTCCCACACTCCTCAGCTTTCAGTCCTAGCTCCTGCGCCTCTGCTCAGTCCCCTCCTGTCCTCAGCTGCAGCATTGCAACTCCAGCTGGAACGTCTGAGCTCCCTATCCCGTGGGACCCCTTCCACGGAGTCTTCCACCCCTCGGCTGTGCCTCCAGCCCAGAGGTTAGCACACACAGGGCGTGATCCAACCTTGGGATGGGGGCATGGACAGGAGGGCGCTTGCCCACCACGGAGGAGGAGCCCACACAAGCTTTGGGCTGGACCCAGAGAACCTGGGCAAGATGCCCGGTTCCCAATCTAGATCAGTTCTTACTCACGGTATAGAAGGGAGGGTGTCTCAGCATGGACCTTCCTCTTGTCCCCTGGGGAGGGCATAGCTCAAGCACAGTGCTAAGCCAGCTCTAAGAGCAGCACCAATCCCGGGCCTCCCTCGGCGCCTTGTCAGAACTACAGTCATGACAAAAGGCCATGCAGAAGCTTCTGGAATCATTCCACTGCCACCACAGACTCTGCCCCAGGTTTGTAGCAGACTTGGAAGGGTAGATGCAGGTCATAGAGACTGTCTGCAGCCCCCTGCTCCACTCTTGGACCCTCCTGTCTTGACAGAGCACAGCCCTGCTGTGCCCTCCCATTGGGCGCCACAGGCAGTAAGATCAGGACATGACTAGATTCCCACTCACCCCCTTATGGAGAAGTATCATTTGGTTAGAACTCAAGGAAGAAGAGAGCACAGGAGAGAATCAGCACCGCTGAACTTCCAACGCCCCCTCCCTTGCCCACTTCTGAATCGTGCTGTTCAGAGCCCTTTGGGGACAAGCAAACCGGCCGGTCCTCCCAAGAACTGCCTCACCCGTTGGGGGACAGAAGGAAAGAAAGCAGTACTCGCTGTAACTGCCTGGTTTGACTATGTCTATTCTGAAACGTAAAGGCAGTGAGATGCTGAGAAGACTGGGACTGGATGACATGGGATAAAAGGCGTGTAAGGGGGAATGTGGCCGTGTGTTGGGGGAGGGGCACAGAGCACCATTGGGCTGTTCCTCAGCAGCTCTGCAGTCAAGGGCTGTTGCATCGGGCAACACCACACTGATAAAGAAACAGGAGTCGTGGAGCAGGCTACGTAATGCAGGATGCTGCCGAAGAGGAAGATCCTGGCCTTTTATTGATAGAATTATACAGCATCAGTTGTGAGAGGAAGGAGGACACAGAGAAAAGGGAGGGGTGAAACTAGAAATCAATCGTGCTCTGTCATCTATAGTATCAGGAGTCGTGTGTCTGCCCTCCAGGCACTTCTCATCTGCTTGATGACTGAGCCATGGTTTCAATCTTATCCACAAGGCTTTCCACTGATCAGCTTCTGGGGTCCTTGTCATAAATTGGTCCTCGGCCCCCTGGGCATTCCCGGTCCTACCTCATGATTTATAGCCTTCTCCGAGTGGTCAAGCTTTAAGCTCTTGGTCGATTTGAAAGGCAACTTGTAAGGTTTGGCTCCTATGACTTAGTGGCTGGGCAGTTCTGACCTTGTATAGGATGCAGAACTGCAGGTAACAAAATGGTGGCCGAACACGCTGCTTAGGATTAGCAGACCCACATGGGGCCCCAAACCTGGTCTCCTCTGCCAGTGAGTCCCAGGGAGACACCGCAGGCCCTCACACCTGTGAGACCCGCTCATCGTCTCCAGGACTTACCTTGACCCCAGGATCCTGGTGCTGGCGTCTAACACCTTGAGCTTCCCCAGCTGGAGCCCCGCAGGAGGAAATCCAGCTGCCTCACGAGTATCTGAAGGGTCTGTCAGACCAGAATCCTTTAGGGTCAAAAGACTTTAAGTGGCAGTATCAGTGGGGTCAAGTCAAAGGGAGCACATTATGAAGGACTTGCTTCCAGTCAGCAGAATGCTGCCCAAACCCTTGGGCCTGGATTCCAGAGGCCACGCGCCACCTGAGCCAGTTCTCGCAGGCCGCCGGCCGTGTGTTTGGGAACTGCGCAGGAGGCCACAGAGGACAGAACCTGGGGAAACGAATGTGGAAACGTTGCCGCCTTCAAATTGGAAAGGTTCACAGAAAGACCCAGAGCAGAAATAGAGAGGAGGGTCCTGCTTCCAGCCCAGTACCCTGGGCAGGTGCCCCAACTTCCTGGATCTCGACAGCCCCTCCCTAGACAGGGACACCAACTTCCTTTACTGCATCAAGTGAAAGGAAAATGGTGAAATGGGTGGAAATGCATCCTAATATCAAAGGCACTGCTGTCGGGCTGCATGGTTGACCCGCTGTCTGGGGTCCCACCCATGACCACCACCCTCGCCCCCTCCCCCACCCCCTTCATCTCTGCTCATCCCTCCCTGATTCCTGTCCCACTTCTCACACTTGACACTTGGCCACTCTGTTTGGTTCTCCAGGCAGCTCCTAACCCCACCCTCAATCTCTCAGGTGATTTTCCAGAACAAAGCGCCTTCCCTGCCAGCTGACCCGGACCAGCTGGCCAGCGCACTCCATCAGGACTGCGTTGGGGCATCAGGTGGGGCACTTTGCTCAAGACTCCTGGGGGCCCCGGGGTCAGTGGGATGAAGAAGGGCTATACATCGGAGAGGGGAAGTGAGGGGCTCACAGATCCTGGACAAAAATACAGGACTTCTTGCCCTGCGACCCCCCCAGGAGAACCACAGCGAGACAGTCCTCTCCTCCCTGCGGCACTCTGACTCCCCAAAGGAAATGCCGCTGCCCGACTCCTCTCCCAGCTGCTGCGGTCAACACCACACCCCCCAGCTCTGGGGGTCCACACACCATTCAACATGGGCTTTGCACAGATCCCATTCTGAACCCCGGGATCTACAGCTATAATATGCAAAATATGTCATTTAATGGGGTGATAAATGCAACTTTGGCAGTTCGGTTCTGCCTTCTGGCTGAGACCCCAAAGCTGAGGACAATAGGTGTTAACAACAACATATTCTGAAGAGGGGGCCCACCCACCCCATGGGGTTCCCTTCTGCAGCCCACCCCCACTGAGTCCAGAGGGAGCAGGAGCAGGAAATTGACTGAATACGCCTGGAAAGGGTGGATTTCCCCTCCTGTGCACCACGCAGTGAGGGGAAGGGGGTTTCCCTACTCGAGCCAAGTGAGGGGAACCGCGGGCTTGTGAAGAGCAGAGTGAGGGTCCTTCAGAACCAGAGCCGCAGATAACTGACTCTTGACTTAAAAAAAAGCCTGAGGCGAGAGTCTGGTAGAGACTTGTTTGTCTGACTTTTTTTTTTTTTTTTAATTTTAGTTGCTCTAATAGGTGTGCAGTGAGACTCTTCATCATTACGATTTGCAGTCCCCCACGGCTGGTGACAGAGAACGTCTTGCTTCCATTTGTCCTCCTCAGATCTTCTTGGGTCAACTGCTTCTTCAAACCATTTATCCATTTCATAATCCAATTGTTTGCCTTTTTTGTTTTTAAACTGTTGAGTTTGGAGAGTTCTTGATACGTCCTCAATTGGAGCCCATCTTCAGCAATGTGGCTGACGAGTTTCCCCCCGGGCCATGGTTTGACTTGCATCCAATGTATCAATTGCCTTTTTATTTTCCTTCTGTGGATCATGCTTTGGTGTCGTGTCTAAAAAGTCTTTAACAAGCCTTTGGTCTCAAGGATTTTCTCCTGAGTTTTCTTCTAAAACTTTTGTAGTTGTATACGTCACACTTGGATCAAAGGCACACTGCAAGCTCATGTTTGTATGAGGTGAGATGTTTCAGGTTGGGTCATCACCTGCCCGTGGGCAGGCCCTCCAGAACTATTTGTTGATCACACTCTTCCTCCACGAGTGCTGGTGTGTCTGTTACCAGGCAGGGAGAGGGACACCCCAGAATGCCCAATCCTGCCCACTCTAAATAGGTCCTGCCATCCGCTGCATCAAGACAATACATACTCTACTGCGTAAGCCCTTTAATGGAAAGGAATTTTAATACAATTAGTTTACAACAAAGACAACACAAAGGAAAGAATAGATAGCATAGTTTCCAAATCAAGCACCCCAAGTAACCCATCTCCTCATGGGTAAATGTCCAGCTCAACACGGGTGGCCTAAAGCAGGGCCACTGAGACCCGAAAGCCTGTCACAAGTCTGATGACCCTCCTGGTAGGGACCTGTAGGAAAGGGCCCAAAGAGGCCAGGCAAGTCTGGAAGGAAAAGAGCAAAATCAAAATCAAGATAAAAGTGTCACTGTCACCTCCCCACGGGTCTCTCACCCACGTCCATTCAAGTGTTTCCTTCCCTGTACCCCAAGTCCCTGGTCCAAGTCCAGGGCCGAGAAGCAAACAGTTTCTTCATGTGTCTCTGCTCCCTGCGCCTTCTCCAGGCTCCTCCTGCTCCCCATCCTCTTCCTTCCTTCCCCAGTCTCCTCTCCATCTTCTCTTCCCTGCTCAGCTCCACATTCCCTTGGGTGGGGCAGGGAAGCTGGAACCTCCCCTTCCCCTGTTACAATCCAACAGTGATGGAGAGAGTGGTGGAGAAGAGTAAATTTTCTTTCCACTAAACTTGCACCAATAAACAGTTAAATTACCCACTCCTTGGAGGGTTTGGGTGTGGGGGTGATGGGGCTGGATTTAATGTATGACCCATGGGAAGCATTTAACAATGTACTGGCATATTGCAAGTCCCTGGTTGTCTTATTAGTCATTAATATTCCACATTATCATCATTTTCCTCACCCAAGCTCCTCCAGTGGTTCCATGGAGAAGCCAGCACCCCTGGAAGGAAAGAGAAGTTTCCTGGAGATGGGGACTGGACCCCAGCTAGCAGAGATGAGCTGGGACCTCTCCTGACTGTCCCAGCTACTCACCTGCCTCCTGTCTTCTCAGGTGAGGAGAGCACGCTGAGCATCTGGCCACAGGGCCAGGGCTGAGCCTCTGTGCCACTTCATGGCACGTCCTGGGAGACCCCTGACAGCCAGAGCAGAGGCCTGGAAGGGAAAGAGGGAGAAAGCAAGGAAGCTGCTCAGCCTCCCAGCCCTCCCAGAGCCTCCAGCACACACCTTCACGCCACAAGGTATCCCTCAAGCTTCCCTGAAGCCACAGTGGCCAGGCTGGACAGCCCAGCTGAGGATGGCCTGGGAGCCCCAGGGTTACAAGCATTTGGAGGACTGGGGGCTGGAGGAGGTGGGGGCAGGGATGCACGGATTGGGCAGCTGAGATGGGGAAGGGGGAACCATTATTTTTAATTCCAGTAAGTCGATGTGTTAATAAAGGCTAAGAGGCTGCTGGTGGCTGGGGGTTGGGAGGGGGGAGAAAAGCTTCCACTTTCTAAATGTTTGCCTGCAAGGGCCTCCTGATCTTTGAAATCAGAGTGGAGATATTCTTCCAGTCTGGCGATAGCGAATACTCTTCATCATGCCCTTCGGTGGCTGCTGACTGCAGACAGCTTTTTTCCCCCTTAACAATGGAAGAGACAGGAAAGAAAAGGCAAGCTTTTGGCCTCGGGGTTTTTTTACCACAGCTCTTTCCGCTCCAACCTACATCTAAGAGGGAGGGAAACTATCTTTTGTTATCACTCAATCTCCCTTAAATTTAAGAACAGCTGGGGATATTTTTCATGATTCATTAAATTCACATCATTCCAAAGAAATCTTCCTGCCGATTTATCTTTGCCTCAGCAGTTGAGGCTCCAGGAGTGTGAAGTTCCCTGAATGCTATCAACCTGGTTCCACCGTTTTGGGCTGAGTCTGTGATCTTTCACACTGGAATATCTTTTTTTTTTTGAGGGTGAAAGAGAGTGGGAAAGGGACCGGGGTATTGAAATGCTTCTTTCCAGTCAATTTTTCCCTTTCTGGAAATAAAGAAGGAGTCAGAGGGCTGTCATAGCTAAAGACTAAACCCCAGCTAATGTCCTCAGCAGGGAAGAATCATTAGTAAATTCTCTAATTGGAGTCCTGTTTACATTTCTCTTTTCATGGAGGTTAATCCTTGTGTTTAAAGAAGATACTCTGTTATGATTAAAACCATTGGTTTCATTCGGAGTCACAGCAGCAGGGTCCTGGCAAATGCAAGTGTGCCCGTGATCTGTTCGCATTGCTCATTCATTCATTAGTTCATTCATTCATTCACCAAAGGACCACGCAGGCCTGGCACCGCACGAGGCTCAAAATTCAAATATGGTGTGATCGCTGCTCCTGGGAGCAAGAGGAGCATCACATACAGGTCTCATCTTCCAGGGAACACTGTCATCTTTTGAAAGTGATTTTCTAGAACAATCTATGACTTTTCCTTGTTCAAGAGAAAGGACAGTTTTACTGGATTACTGACATACATCTAAGGGGCAGGTGGACAGGGCTTACTAAAAAGAAAGACCCTCCCCCAACACACACACACACACACACAGAGCTTATGTGCTCAGTACTAAGGTGACAATCAGGTTGGCGACCCCTATAGTACTAACTTCCCTAGAGCATGAAGGTTTTACTTACACATAAGCCAACTACATACAACCACAGTACGAATTTAGGGGGAATCCACATTACCTAATACAGGTATATACTTCAATTGGCAGGAAAAGGCAAATGGTAACTTGCCTCTTGGCAAATTTCAGGAGACTAGCGAGCCAGACTGGGTAGGACATGGCCTAGAGAGCTCCTGGGGGTTGTGAATGGGTTGAGGCCCCATTCTCCAGGCCGGAGCTGTGGCTCTCACCAAATCCTGGAGAAGATTTTGGACTATGTGCCTGATGTCCACAAGCATCTCGAATTGCCCCAAGTTTGTGCTTGTGTTGATACCACTTTTCAGAGGCATGTTACCAGGACAACCTGTTCATTTTAACTTAGGTAGGACCTGCAGGTTTCATCTGTCCTTACCTGTCCTCACCTGTCCTCATCTGTCCTCACTTGTCCTCACCTGTCCTTACATCTCCTAAGTTTTTTCCTCAGTGGCTTCAAAACATGTGATTGTTCTTTAACTGATCACCGAAGTCACTCTAACTCAGTTGGCCCCACCTCCTCATCAGAGAAGGTCATCATGATGTCAACATACATGATGCCAGAAGTTCAGCTAATCACTTGAGGAGTTTCCAGAAGCTCTCCTGTGATTCTCACCTGGCCTCACCAGGACCAGGTGGTTGGAGAAGCTGGGTGGGACCCACGGCTTCCTGGCCTCCCTGGCCTGGCCTATACTTGAGAGACACTGCATTCAGGCTTAGTCAACGTGTTCACATGTGGATACACAGTGTGAACCACATACCCCCATGTGACAAGGGCAGCACAGCAGAGACCATGAACTCAGATTCCAGAATGTCTGACCCTAGCTCTGCCATTTTTAGTTGAATGAAATAAGGTGAATCACTTCAGCTGTAAGGGCCACCGCTTCCTCATCTGTGACGTGGGGAGAAGAGCAGCTACTTATTAGAATACTGGATTGGGATTAAAAGAATCCCTAAGGTGCCAGCTCTTAGGAAGGACCCTGGTAGGGAGGGGACACCCTGAGACTGAGGTGGTGAGGGGGGACCCAGCCCAGCCACACACCTCAGCCAAACACCAAGCCTTGCTTCCCCGCTCTCTCTTTTGGTTTCTCCTCTCTAATAGAATTCTGTTCTGGTGGAAAAGAAGAAAAAGCTCTTGCATTTCTCCCTGCTTGGGGTTACACCCCCACCTGAGCAAGGACTCCTCTATAAAAACCAGTGTAACCACATCTGCCCTTCTGGGACCAAGTTCAGGAAGCTTGGGTTTCAACAAACTTTCAAGAAACTCAATCCTGCCGATACATTAACTGATAACTAAGAAGCCCTGGGCACTGTCACTATCTCTGAGTAAGCAGAAAATGCAAAGCTTAAGTAATTTTGGTGAATTAGTATTTCCCTAACGTTATACGGGGGATACTATTCTGCCCCCCATGCTGGGTGTGTCCTTTCTGCCTGATGGCCTATGAGCTACCTACTATGGATCCCGATAGTGGTCAAACATCGCCC
This sequence comes from Talpa occidentalis, assembly GCF_014898055.3. Taxonomy (NCBI): domain Eukaryota; kingdom Metazoa; phylum Chordata; class Mammalia; order Eulipotyphla; family Talpidae; genus Talpa; species Talpa occidentalis. Next base: position 68,939,932 of record NW_023605194.1, on the reverse strand, counting down.
CCACCCCGCACCCCTGGCCTGTACCTCAGTTCTTGTATGTATAGATAAATAAATCTTGGAAAAAAAGAACCTTAAATCCCACTGTTGTGCTAATTCTTAGTCTTTAATTTTAACATACATGTGTATACGCACACATCTCTACAATTGAGAAGATTTTTCTTGCAACGTCTTCTAGTCACTAGTAAAATGGAACTTCAATATCACTTTGAGGGATAGATGCCCCAGGTCTTTACAGAGAGCAGAAGTCTTTAGGCCAGCAAGTTAGCGGCCTGTAGAAGTGGCCTGAGGGCAGATGCTTGGTAAAAGCAGAGTGCCACATGTTTCCGTGGTTCTCAGTCCCTCGCAATCACTGTAAGGCCTGGGCCCCAGATCAGCTAAAGCCAGATTTTCAGAAGCATTCCTGGAGCATCCTCACTCAGAAGGCTGTCCGGGGGTTCCAGTGCCCCACAGGATTGAGAACCACTAGTGGTGGAAGTAACTCAGTCACAGGTACTGGCTTTGCTAAAACTCAAGAGTACTGTGAGCTGAGCCATAGCCAGAGGTGGCTGGTGCTGTCCTATCGCCTATTCATTTAAGGCCCACATGAGGAGGAGACCAGCTCACTTTGACAGTCATTATTGCATAGTTGCAGTGAAATTCCCGCAACTAAAAAAGAAAAAAAGCAAAACTCTAACTTAAGCCTTAAAATTCATCAATAAGATAGCGTATCAGTTTCATCCCATGGGACCAATCCCAAGTTCCATCTCAATCTGCCTGACCCTCAACTATCTTGGGAGCAGCTTCTAATCAGGGGGGATGAGCCCCAGCAGGCCCCTCTTCCCTGGTGGCTCAGTCCGCAAGTCGCTGTGTAACTGCTGCCGAAAAATTAATTCCTTTTCAAAAATATGCTCATCTTCTCCTAAAAGAAATAAAAAAGGCTTTTTGATGTAGTGACAGGATTATGAAGTGACCCTCTGGGTCAAAAGGAGACTTCTCTTTTTCTCATCAAGGAAATCAATTTCTAAGTCTAAGTCTCTTAAAATAATATGCTCCTGTGGCATGCATGCAGCTTTTTTGATCTGCTATGAAAAGAATAAGAGGTAAAGAGGATCAGGGTGGCGATGGGTATTTTAATCTGCCACACTCACACATCAGCCTTTTGTTCAGTAATTCCAGATAAATTGAGGATTTACATATTTAAGATTAAATGGGAGAAAGTAGCCAATGCAGAAATCGAGGTGTACACAGATACACTGGAGCAAGTGAGCTCACAGCCTGAAGTGCTGGGTGTTCAGGTTATGGCTCCACTTGGAAGTTTCAAGCTCACTAGTGACTCACTGAGATAATCTCTTTCAGATGAAGTGAACCGACAAGCCGCCCCGGAGGGAATTGTCTTCCCTGTCCCACCACAATCCCTGTCACCCAGACCAGTAACAGTTAAATGCTTACAAAGACATGGCAAATGCAGCAGATGGGAAACAGGAGGAAGCAGCTGCGAGTGGGTCTCCCTCAGAACTGTTTTTAACAGCCTGTGCACAAATAATGCCTCTCTAATGCAGAGATAAAGCTAAAGCATAAATATTGAGAAGGTGACTGGTCACAGCCGGGATGGCAGGGGAAGCTGTCACCGCCCCTGTTCTGCCATCCTGGGCCGGAGATGCGCCAGATTTAGGCTCCTGAGAAGTCCTGCGAGCAGGGCCCATGCCCTGCACAATCCTCCACAATCACAGCCCGAGCCTCGGTGCCCGCCGGGCTCTGGTAAGGCCCTGACCGCCCCGATACAGCTCAGCCACCAACGCCCAGAGCCCCTGCTCAGGACACCCACCCCGGGGCTGTGGGTGCCCTTTAAATACCCCCCATGGGAGAGTGCACGTCTGCACATGACAAGAGAATCTGAACAACCATGAGGAGGGCATGAAGTTGGGTCCTTTTGCCCTGGATGGTAATGACCCAGCTGCAGGCTCCCAGGCTGCCCCTACTTCAAGCATCATCCCCAGCCATGGGCTGAGCCCATATGGCTAGGGCAGGTGCTAGGGAGGAGAGCATGACCCATGCGGGGAGGGAGAGGATACCTACAGGGAGAGGGCATGTGGGGGGAGAAGACATCTGGGAGGAGGGTACCTGGGCGAAGAGGGTTTATGGGAAGGAGATGGTATGTGCATGGGGTCAGAGGACACCTGGAAGGAGGATACCTGGGGACAAGAGAGTACCTGGGAAGGAGAGGGCACATGGGGGGAGAGGACACCTGGAGGGACTGTGGGTACCTGGGGGGAGAGGGTACATGATGGGGACACATCATTTCTTGTGAAGACCATGTTATACTGAATACCAGCCTATAGTGTATCAGGGATAGGTGGGGGCAAATGGGGAGGGTTTCTGAGCTTTGGGGTGATGTATTTGCTGTTTGTTTTGTAATGATTTATGAAGCTGTATATTCAGGTTGTACATACACTTTTATAACCAGGTGCTACTTTTCCCAATTAAAAATGTGAAAGAAAAAGAGAAAAGAGACACAGGAAGGGCCCAGGCCTGGAGTTTTCAATCTCGAAGAGAAGAAACTCTGTAAAATGATCTCACTTATCCCATGGTGCAATTCGTACACCTGTATGATATCGCTTACAGGTGGAATCTAAAAAAAATCTAACCTACAACAGAGTGAAATACACTGATTAGCAATTATAGATAGAAATGCTCACTTACAGATCAATAGGATTTATCCATACTATGCAATGATATACATATAATATCTACCTGAATAATTATAAATATTGAAATTATGGGAGTTAAAAGACACATGCAGAAGGATTAAGGTTATCAGATAAGACGTCATGGAGAAGACAACAGCTTTGAGCATGAGCAAGAATGCCAGGGTGCCTGGGAGTGGGCCCTGATCAGGAAGGGAGGGCAGTAGCAGAGTCCGGAAAGCAGGCCCCAGCCCCCCAAGCTATGAGAGCAAGGGTTTGGCACAGAGAAGGAGATATAGAACTGGACAAGCATTTCATCCAATGGGCAAAGAAGAACCAGAGAAGACTTGTGAGCAAGGAGGCATTTGAACTACCTAAACTATATATAGAAGAATCAAACTGTCTACTGTGGTCATATTTCTTTAGAAGAATTCATTTCTCCGTGATCTACCGGGTGAACAGAAGGGCAGACAGCCTGCAGTCATGAGGCCATTGGGGTTATGAGGATTGTCCTCGGCCTTCAGAATGCCAAGGTAGGAGAGGGAGAGGCTCTGAGACACCTCGCAATTCGGGGCTCCTAGTGAACAGTGGGCTGGCTCTCCTCCCTCTTTGCCACACCCTCCGCTGTCTTGAAATTAATTCCTGATGTTGTCATTTGCATCCCACTGAGTATATTTCTCCTGTATTCATTCTGTGGGTCCTTTCCTCCGTCACTAAAATTTAAACATGAAGAGGAAAGTCACCCGTGGAATCAGCCAAGATGAATGAGGCCAGTCCTGAACAGAGACCTATGCACCGTTGCCCAGATGCTTCTTTATGAACGTCCAGTTGGCCTTGCAAGAGCATCAACACTTCCCACTGTGGCTTCCTGACTTTGCACCTGCCTCCCGGGAGCCCGGGCACCACCCCCAGCTGCTCCACCTTCTCTTTCTCAGTTCCCACCAGAAAGTCAGAAAAGGACAAATCTTAACAGTCTCTTCAGCATGTTTACTCTTTGGAATCATGGACAAGCTGGAACATTCCGGAATGAAACAAAGGAGCTCAGGAATCACAGTTGGTTCACCCACACGGGACACCTTCAGAGGACCCTGAACAGTGCCCTCTCCAACCTGCACCTCTCTCCGGGGCTCTCCTTTAAGCATGAGAGTTGTTGCCCACCTCATCCTGGGCCTGTTCTACATAACAGGCGTTTCATTACTTCTCCTTTCCGCCCCACAGTTACCCAGTAAGGACAGGGTGATGGAGGCCAAGGTCAGAAGGACTGGCCACTAACAGGAAGTCCACCTTTTCTTCCCTTCACACAACTTTGCTTAGCCCCCAGGTGGGCCAGGCTTGTGGCTGGCAGGAAGCTTGTCACTGTTGGCTGACTGTCCCCATCCCCTGTGACTCATTCTTTCAGGGGCTATAGCAACGTGTCATGACATGCGTCGTGACATGCCCGTGATGAACTCAAGTTCCTCTACAGACTTCTGGCCAGTTGCTGGATCTGCCAGCTGATCCAACACTGGCCAGACGGGGGGCAGTCCCACCAGGCTCGGCGGGGTCTTGGAAGCTTCTTTCAGAAGAACTTAGTGTGTTTAGTTGGCAAACGATTCCTTGTGAGCTAGAGGTTTGGAGCATCGTTCTAGATCTGCCAGAGGAGCTGAAACACACTCTCTGCACCTGGGTCATTTGGTGGCTTGTGGTCCTTCCTGATCCAGGTCGTGATGAGGTTTCCATGGAGAAATGAGGGAAAATGGGAAGAAGGTAGTCAGTTTCACAGGAAGCTATGTGAGTTCATCAAACTTGCTATCTTTTATTTTTTCCTACACTTCCTGTGCATTTTTATTGAATAAATTTGACGTGTGATATTGTGCACAGCACACAGCTTTGGCTGAGTCTTAACCCTTATACCACCAGGAGACCCCATGGGTGCGTATGGGCCACATCATACAGTAACAGAAGGTTGTGCTATCTAGGGAAATTATATGAGCTTCAGATCTCGATGGCTTAACAAGTTCACAACATTAAACACCATTCCGCTTGTCCCCTCTCCCTCCCTCTATTGGTAGTGACCATTTCACTCTGTTGTAGGTTAGATTTTTTTTTTATTCCACCCGTAAGCAATACAGTATGATAATACAGTTCCTGTCTCTGCCTGACTTGTTCTTGCATAGCATACTATGCTAACATCCGCCATGTTGTTGCCAATGGCAGACATCTTCCTTTCTCATGGCTGAGTAATACTCCATTGTGAATCTGTATCACATCTTTTTTATCCATGCATCCACTGATGGTCATTTGAGTTGTTTCCAGTTCTTGGCTATAGTGATTAACGCTGCAGCAATAAACTTGGGGGTACAGACATCTCCAGCAATTCCACATCTGGATATATGCCCAGAGGAAAAGAAAATGGGATTTGATAAGATAGATGAACTCATTTACTTTAAATTTTCTATTTCTCTGTTGTTGAAAAGAAGTCATCATTCAAGGCCTAGTTCAGAAGCCTGGTCTGAGATTCTCAGTCTACCAATGGCATTTGACTCCATAGCTCTTGATATTTGCCTTAACTAATGATATCAAAGTATCCTTTCTTCTGTAAAATAATAGTGATGGCTTTTTGCACCAATGGGTGGGTTTAGGAAAAGGTAGGTGGGTTGATCCAGAATCTGGACCTTTTCATGTTTTCAGTCCTGACACCTGTTCTTAAACCCACCCACAAAATGCAGAGGTCTCACAGCCACTGGGCCAGATGAACCCTTAGGTCATTCCAGGTCAGCAGCTCTTATAGCTTCTGTGGTTATTTATGCCCTTCTCATGCTCTGCCCACAAAATTCCAGTGAAGTAGCCAATGTGGACACAATTCATTACATTCATCCCAGAGGACAAGCACCTACTTTGTGCTGAATGCTGACTTCCGCCCTCACTGTGCACATGACCTGGTCCTGGGGAGCTGGGCGAGGCCCCTCTCTGCACCCCTTTCCTTGACCTGACTTTTCCCTTTGCTCCTATACCCACTCCCTCGTCCCTCTCCTCCCCCTAGGAATCTCCTGAAAGCCTTTTGATGACGTAGCTCCCCTCGGAGGACAGCACTCAGTCAGCAGGTGGGATGCTCGTGCTGGGTGCTGGAAGGATCCCGGGACTCTAGTCAGGCAGCTTAGCCCAGAGAGGTTGAGTAACCCACCTGAGTTACAGAGCAAGAACCCAGGGCCAGGTGCGTCCCAGATCACTGGCTGCACATGCATTGGTCCTTCCACGGTGCTGAGAACCACTGAAATCCAGTCCCAGGCCCCAGACACAGAGCCATGTGGACAAACCATGGCCCAAACATCTCAGGTGTTCACATCTAAAACTTGGGTCTGCACTACCAGATGAGCACTGTCGTCCGGAAGCACACCCAAGAACGGGGAAGGGAGTAGATTTACCTCACCATCTAAAGCAGCTGTCACAAGATACTTTGTACTCACTGGATCGAACCCCAGCTCCTGACTATCACCTTGTTGCTTTTCCGAGGGAGTAGGTTGCTGGTGGCTGGGAGACAGAGGACCGCAGACCAAGAATGGGAGGGAAGGAGAGGGGGGTCGCAGAGCACCACGAGGGACAGCACTAGCAAGATTACAAAAAGCCTGAGCAGATCTCAAGGGCACAGGCTCATGGCTCCATGGCCAACAGACAAACAGCTCTGAGAGGGCTGACAGGGTCGAGGCAACTGCGGTCAGGCCACGCAGCTGCATGCACTCAGGGACAGGTCCCATGGCATTTACCGTATTCCATTCTGGATGCAGGAAAGTGTATATTTTATCAACATTTTATGCCAAATGCCTAAAATAATCATCAGAATAGAGACGTTTCCTCTGATGAGGTCTCAGAAGCAGGGAAACCCCAGGACCAGTAAGCATAGTCAGCTCCTGGATTGGGGTCCCTGACACTGATTTCCACAGAGGCACCCAGATGCTGGGGGTGGAGGGTCGGGCCGGACCTACTGTGGGGCCAGGAGGCAATGGGTGCCCTGAAAAGCAAGGAGAAAGCCCCACGGTGTGGTGGGAGTGTGTCAAAGGGAAAAGGCGACCCAAGAGCTGCCAATGGCCAAAGTTGGGACAATCTGAGCCAGGCAATAAAGTGTTTTTAGTCTGCTAGATCATGGCCGAGAGTGTGACGTCAATATCCTTGCTTCCTAGTGCTACAAATACATGATGTTGGAAGTGTACACCAGAAGAGACAGGTCTTTCACACACAAAAATTGAGTTCTTCTAAATCCTGAAATAACTTCCAGTCCTTGAGTGTGGGCCTGGCAATGCGCTGTCCCCCGTCCTCAAGAGCACAGTGTATAAAGCAGGAGGAAAGTGGTTTGCAGGTAGAGAAACAAGACAAACAGGAGCTCAGCAGGGGTTCAAGGTCCATACCTTGGTGATAAGTCACGTATACACAGGCCCTTGACAGGGCCCCATTAAATGCACCTGAACTCTTCCGTCTTTCCCCCAGTACCCACCCCACAGCCTAATCATGAGCAACCATCAGACAAACCCCAACAGAGACAAAACTTCAATGCACCTGACCAGTTCTCTTCAAAACTTTCAAGGTCATCAAAAGCATGGAAAGTCAGAGAAACCATCAGAGACTTTTCTGGATAACTAAGAGTGACGTTGGCTAGCTGGGACTCTGGGAAGAGAAAACAACACTAGGTGAAAGCTTAAGAAGAGCTGGATAAACTATGGACTATAGCTAATAATAATGCATGGGTGTTGGTTCGGTTATTGTGACAAGTATGGACACACCAACATGAGCATATCAGTGACAGGATGGGATCAAGGAGCATCACTACACAAACGCAGTAAACCTAAAACAACAGGGCCTTCCTGGTGGTGCAAGGGGCTAAGCGTCAGAGCTATGAAGCTATCTGCAGCCTCTGCAGCATGCATTCGATCCCTGGAGATGACCCACATGGCACAACAGACCTCTCCTGTCTCCCCTCTGCTCCACTCAGCAGTGTATTCCAGTCAATTTGCCTGCTCTGTCTCTGGTGAATCCCCTCACCCCCTGCACCTCTGGCCTGTACCCCAGTTCTTATATGCATAAATAAATAAATCTTAAAAAAAAAACCCTAAAACAATAGCTTTTGGATTTTTTTTAAAGGACCTGGTCTAGCCTCCCTGCATGCAGAAAACTTGGGTCCCCATAAGTAAGAATTTCAGGATTCGACAGAATCAAACTTTTGTCATATACAATTTAAACTACATTGTTTTCCTTAACAACAACAAAACCATTTAAAAATGGGCAGAAGCATTAAATAGATGCCTCTCCAAAGAAGATCTACAAATGGCCACAGGGCACATGATAAAATGCTCATCGTCACTTACCCTCAAGGAAACACAAATCCAAACCATGCAAGATACCAGTTCACCCCGTAAGGATGTTCTATATTGAAAAGAGCAGAAATAGCAAATGTTTTCGAGGGTGAATGGGAAGAGGAGCGTTGGGGTGTAGACCAGGCCAGGTCCCGTGGAAAACAGTGTGGGAGTTTCTCAAAATATTGAAAGTCGTTCCATCTGAGATCCAACTAGGTATTGAGCAGAAGAACATAAAACCACTGATTCACAGTGGGGTCTTGAGGTCCAGGCTGCACCCCACGGCAGCTCCTGCGGAATGGACCCTCTAGTCCCCAGATGAATGGGCTCAGTGGGGAGTGTCTCTTCCCACCAAGGGTCTGCAGATCCATCCCAACTTCATTCTCCTCTCTGGCAGAAGACACAGCATTTCCTCCTCCAAATCCTTGCTATCTCCCTCTCTTGCCTGGACCACCTCTGCCCTGAACCTCTTTAAGAAGTACCAAGCGAGGGGCGCTTTTCTTTCCTCGGCCACAAGCAAATGGAAACCTTGAGTCAAAGGTGGGAGGAGGAACAGGAGGGGATGGGAGGTGGGCAGCATCCGGTCTGGGGCACTTGAGTTCCTGCTGAGAAGCCTGCACCATAGGGGATCCCCGAAAAGTGAGGAGCCTCAGGAGGAGAAGATCATACAGCGACAGGAGAAAGGTGGGTGGCAGAGACATGGCTTTGGGGTAGCAGGTTTCATTAAAAGCACATGTGTATGAGTATCTGTTTCTAGTGTGACAATTGGGGGGGCTTGTTTGAAGTGACTACAGCATCATGATTTATGAAGTTCAAGTATTTTTTCCCACGCATCATTTTTTATTCATTTATTCAACAGGTGCTGCCAAGAAGGTGGCTCTGTCCAGAAGCAGCCAGGTACAATGGAGACTGCCTCGAAAGTTGCCCCAGGTACAGCCTGAGGAACAGAGACCACACCCCATGCTTCTAAGGGTCCAGGAGCACCTGCGACTCCAGCCTTCACACCTTTCTTTGAAGCATTCCAATTTTTCACTCAAAAAACAAGAGTCATATTTACTCGATGCAAAGCTCATTATTTTTTAATGGCAATATTAAGAAGTATAAAGAAAAAAATCAAGCAAAACCCTTGCCCAGAGATGGATCCAATTCCCACTACCCTCTGCCCACCCTCGCCAGCTGGTTTCTGTTTCATCCTGGCCCACATGATGGGTTTGAGAGATGCCGCTCACAGGCTGGTTCTGTGAGTGCCTGTACTTCGGGGGCGGCGTCCAGTCATGGGCTGATCCAGGTGGCACCAGGGAAAGGTCACTGTCGTCCCTAAGTCAGTGGCCAGCTTGGAGCAGCTTTGTATTGTAAGACAAATAAGAAAATTGCTTGGTTCTTTCCTGTCTTCAACCAAACGCCAAGCTTCCTCTTACACCAGGATGTGTGTGGGTTGACATACCCAGATTGAGGCCAAGGGGGACGCAAAGGGGCCTTCCTTGGAAGTAAGAGGGGGCAGCCAGACAGAGATGCTCCCCTCAGGGCCTAAAAGGGGTGTGCACAGAGGTGACCCTCACCAGTCCGCCAGCCCACAGCCGTTCACTCCTTCTGCTCCTGCGGGGTCCATGGGACAATGATGTCAGAGGTCCCTGCGTGCCACGTGGGCTCACAGACAGCCCTCTCCAAAGAGCCGGACTCCCCATGGGCCCCAGCCCTTGGCTGCCGGGCAGCCTCGCATGCCAGCAGAGTCCCAAACAGGCAAATGAACCCCTAAGTGACCACCCCTAGTATGACCTCCCAGACTCAACACCTCCATAAAACCTACTTCCCCACAGATCACAGAACAGCCCAGCATTTCGGGAGGAACCGGCTTTTCTTCGGTGGCTGCTTTCATTTCTGGCAGGCTTTGATTTGCGCTGGAGCACGATGCCATGCGGCTGGGGGTGGTTGGCATTTGAAAAGACTTTGGTGGGGTGCAAGCGGCCACATCTGCCCAAGTCCACCGCGTCCCCAGCCGCTCGTTGAAAACGCCTCCTCTGCAGTCCAGTTTCTCAGAACTGTTCTGTGCAAGTGGAAACTAAAGAGAACTTCCCTCTCCGCCTGACCCCACTGCCCCCGCGCAGCTGGAACGTGCTGAGAATCACTCCTGGCGCTGAAAAGGTTAATTGTCGCCTGCTGGGAAGGAGAAGCCGAGAAAAGTGTCCTGGGCAGGGAGGAATTATGGCAAATGAGATTTTCTTTCCAGCACTGCTCTTCTCCACGTGCAGAAAGGGCAGGAGTCCACAGTCACTTTCTCCGGAATTACCACATCTGCTCAGAAGCCTTCATCAGGATATTAAACAAGACTTAATAAGTGAAAGTGATTTGCATCGCTGATCAGCATGGGCGTTAATCAAGACGGCTTCTGTCTCTCTTCCCGCAATATGTTTCATGTTCCACTGGAAAGCCCCTTTAATTCTGGAGGGCTTCTTAAAAGGGAAATATTACACTGAGAAAGCCTTTTCGGAAATGATTTACTCAGCAAAGACTGTTGTAAATCAGGTCCCACTCCCTTCTCGGCCTTAATGATCAGAATAATTAATACTGTGAGGCTTATGTCCGCCATGGAGCCAGATGTGCCTCCGTACAGATGTGGCCGCACTTACTCTGGACTCGCTGCAGCTTAGGAAGACTGTTCCAGCTCACTCTCCTCCTTGGGGTGACAGCTGCCCACCTCGTCACCCCTGGGATGCACAAACATTCCAGGGGTGAGCAGAGAAGCAAGGCAACCTGCTGGCCATGGTGAGGATCAGCTGGGCTTTCCCGGCAGCTCTTGTTAAAACCGGGGGCTCCAGGGGATGGATGCAGCCTCCTCCCAGAGGAAACTGGCTCCATGGCCCCCAAAAGCAGGAAGCGAGTGAGCACTTGGGTTTAGACAAGGGAGACACCAAACTTGGGTGGTTTTCTCCTTTTCTTTCTTTATTGCCTTTCTTTTTCAATTTCTGGTTTCCGCTCACATCTGGATTACGTTTCAAGGTTGTTGAACAAAAGATCCAGGCCGCCGTGTGACTTCGCGTGGTTTCAAACACGTGGGAGCTGTGGGCTTGTTTCTAAAGCAACATCGGTCAAGGGCAGGCGTGAGAGAGGGGGAGGAGGAGGGTCATCGCCACAGACCTGTGCCTGGGGTTCCCGGCACCACCCCTGTAGCACTCCTGTCCAGTAGAGCTGCCTGTGGCTGGGGTGTGTACACACGTGTAACGTGCATACATGCAACACACATGTAACACACATGCAACACACACACAAATAGCACACACAGGGTCCAACACGATTAACGCCCTCCATCACTGCATGTGTCCTACTTCAGGTGCCAGCAAGTTCTCTCTCCCCCTTCAGGTCAGCAGGCTCGTTTGTTAGGTGTCTGCTAAAATCAGCTCCACATTTAACTTCTGGAGGCTTTGGAGTGTGCTGTTGGGAAAACAGGCTCTTTGCTGGGGGGACTTGGAACCTGACTGCCCACAGGCTCCAGGCTCGGCTCACAACTTAAATGGGGCTCAGGGATGGGATCTGGAGCAGGGGAGATTCAATTCCCCTGATGGACTGTGGGGTGAAGTAAAAGCCTGGCCTCCCCCCGTCTCTGCTTCACTGACCTGGGGCCATCAGCACGAAGCCCTCTATCCGGGAGGGAGATCATTCCTAGCTGGGGTCTGGGGTTCTCTCTTTCTCTCTCTCTCGCCCTCTCCCCTTTTTCTCCTCCGCTCCATCCTCTCATCCTCTCTCTGCCAGAGAAGAGAGAAACCTCAGGAGTGCTGTTCTGGAGCTTGAGAATCCTCATGTGTGATCCCTCACACACCACTGTCCTCAGGGCGGAGCTGGCCTGCACCTAATTACTATTATTGCTTTTTCTTAGAAAGGACACTCTATGTTCTTCAAAATGATTTTTCTTTCTAACTCATATTTTCAGCTGGCCATTCCCACCTGCTTGTGCTCACTTTCATTTCTGCAGGACAGATGTGCATGCTCCAGATGCTGGGCGGAGCGGCCACTGTGCCACCGGCCACATCTGGCTCCAAGCAGCTTCAAAGCCGCGTTTCCGCACCGGCCGTGGTCAGGCTGCTGGCTGCTGCTTTATCTCCTTGGATGTAATTTCCCTTTGATTCACCTATAATTCTGAAGAATTGATGCATTTGTATCCATTTTGAATAAGGTTCTATACAAATGCTCCATTTGATCTCTGAGCCGACCCTTTTATCTCCTCTTCTATGGCCTCGCCTTTAACTCAGGCATCAGCTCACAGCAACTCGGAACCCCGGCCCGGCGCCCTCGCCACCAGTTTTGTTTGTTCCAAATGCCCCGATTCTTGTTCTTGGGGGAGGACAAAAGCAAAGGCAGGGGGCAGAGGTACTTGTGTGCCTGCATTTGAGAAGGGGGAGGGCAGACAGGCTGCATGGTGCTGTGACCCTCTTCCTTCAGGTGTGGCCTCAACACTCACACCCCCTAGTTTTTCCAGCACCTAGACTTCCTGGCGGCGGGGGGGTGGGTGTTGATTCTGAGCCACAGAGTGTGGCTGCAGACGCTCATCCTCCGCATGTCCTGTGGACGTTCATCACCGGTGTTCTGGATAAGCTGCCATGGAGGCCACATGCGCATCCACACTCTCTGAGAATGTTTTGGGGTGCCGCAAATGTACACACTTGGTTTTCTTAAGCAGTTTCACAATTTGTTTGATGCAAACCCTTTCTGCATGTGTCACCCAGTGGCCCCCTCGGCGCCCCATCTGTGCCTGCTACTCCTGACCCACTTCCCGGGTAGGGGGAGGTGCTGGGACATAGGTGTTACATGGAGCCAACTGTGGCCCAGAGGGCAGTGTACCAGGTCTCCTGAGCATCTCAAAGACTGGTCCCAAACTGCCCCAAACCTGATTCTAAACACCAGAATCTCAGAATCGTTTTCTTAGAACATCACTGAAATGAGGGCAAGGGTGGAATAAGGCATGGAGGGAGGGCGGGGATGTATTTGAATGAATAAATTCTGGTTAATTTACCCCAAATCTGTACCAATCTTTTGCTCGCACATTCAATAGTAAGTATGTAGAGATGGTTATGGGGCCCCCCCACTTCCTGAGTCAGCTATTCACCAGGGACCCCAAAGGCCCATGCCATGTAAGACTTTCCCAATCTGCCAAGACTCTCTGAGAATCAGGCTGTCTGTCTCACATCTGCAGAGTGAGCCCAAATGGCCACCAACATGCATTTGCCTACAAGGTTTGGTTCTCTTCCTTCCACAGGCAGAATTCTATGGAAATTATAAAACTTTTCAGACTAAGATGAATGTATATGCAGGCTCACGTTTGTAACGATATAACGGGATGTAGAGTTGTCAGATCAGATATTTAAAATAATTCTTTTTTAAAAAAAAAAGATTATTTATTTATACAAGCACAGGGTACAGTCAGAAGCGCGAGAGGGTGAGAGAATTCACCAGAGCCAGAGCGGGGAGCAGAACAGGCAGACTGATGAAATACACTGCTGAGGGGAGCAGCGGGCGGCAGGAGAGGTCTGCAAGCCATGTGGGACCCTCACCAGCAGCCAGGGATCGAACCGGTGCTGCAGAGGCTGCGGGCAGCTTCGCAGTCCAGCGCTCAACCGCTGCGCCACCAGGGGAGACCCATTTAAAATAATTCTTAAAGTTACTTCCCTATTTCTAAAATCATGGAGGCTCTGAGGGAGGTGAAAATGTTTCAGTTATCCATTACTGCATTTTACTAAAAAAATTACATGCTCTATTTTCTGAATTGGGGATTTTTAAAGGACTGAAGTTCTCTATCCCTCACAATTTTTGAGCTGGTTATCTGATTTGTGATTTTTTAAATCTGATTTGTCATAAGATTTTCTCCTATCATTTTTCTGTTTCTTCTAGAAACCAAGTCAGGTTAGTACACCTTGATACAACTGAAGTACTAAGAAAATATTTAAAGGCATTTGCATTGACCACATGGCCTGTGACATTTGTGCCAAAACAGATTATGTCAATTTCCAGTCAAGCTTTTAATGATTTTTACAAACTGGTGATGGTAACTCAAATTTTCAAGACCAATTTTCTACTCACACCTGAACTCCAGCAAGAAAGTTTGGGCACTATAAACCCACAAACCCTTAACTCTCACATAAGGAGTGGAAGATAAGAATTCTACCATTAAACTAACAATTGGATGCTGCAAAAGCTATGACAATACATTCTCAAACTATAGATATGACTGTGCCTCAGATGTACTTCACGGTTCACAAAATACAAGTCAGCCTGCTTGGGTTGGAATCACATCTCCACCATTTATGAGCTGTGCAAATCACTTGGGCAAATCACTTAAACTCTGGTTCTCAGTTTCCTCATCCAATAAAAGAAAAATAATAATAATACTATGTGGTAGGGTTATTGCAAAGATTAAAGAGTTGATAAAAATAGACAATAGTGACTAGGTATTTGCTGTTTCTGCTCCTGCTACTGTCATCATTGTCTCCATCATCACCACCACCACCAACACAACCACAATCATCATCACTACCATCATCACCAGCATCCTCACCACCACCACCACCACCACAACCTCTACCATCACCACCACCACCACCACTTACACCATCACCATTACCACAATTATCATCGCCACCATAACCACCATTATCATTATCACCACAATCACAAACATCTCTTTCATCATAATCATCATCATCATCATCATCATCATCATCATCATCATCATCATCATCTCAGCTTATTTTCAAAACAACCCCAGGAATTGGGGTTGTTTGAATGAATAAATTCTGGTTAATTTACCCAAAAATCTGTACCAATCTTTTTGCTTATCATATGCCTCATAAATATGAGGGAAATGAGATCCAGGGAAGTTTAATGATTTGCTCAAGAGACAAAGTAATCTCTCAAAAATGGTTCTTCTGACTAAGGTCACCTCTCTCATCTGCAGGGTCAAGGACAAGAGATGAGTGAAGATGCAGACACCATACATCTAATCAGTTAAAAGTTATAAGTCAGGTCAACAACATGCCGTATGTTCTAGTCACCTATTGTGGTAGACATCTTCTCATAAAGACAGAAAGGAAAAAATGTGTGTAAAGCTAAAATTTCTACACATATACAAAACTAGATTGAGCATCAGCGGGCAGGTTACTATTTAGCTTCTCTGAATTGATGGGCCAGAAATCCCGGCTAATGGTAAAGATACTGACTTTGTATACATAATTGTTTTTCATCCGTAAGATTTATCTTTCTGGGCCTCCCCTGGTGGCGCAGGCAGTTGAGCTCTGTGCTGTGAAGCTGTCTGGTCTGCAGCCTCTGCAGCGCTGGTTTGATCCCGGCCAGCCGGCAAGTGTCCCACATAGCGCCACAGACCTCTCCTGTGTCACCCACTACTCCCCTCAGCAGTATATTTTGTCAGTCTGCCTGTTCTGTTCCCCGTTCTGTCTCTGGTGAATCCTCTCACCCTCCCGTGCATCTGGCCTGTACCCCGGTTCTTATATAAAATAAATAAATAAATCTTAAAAAAAAAGATTTATCTTTCCTTCATTTTCAGCAAAATCACTAATAATGTTGTTATAATCAATATTTACATATTATTCATGTTCTATTTGTAGTCATACCAAATTAGACAAACTTTTTTGAGTCAAATTAAAATGATTGTTTAAATTAATTCCAATTTGGAGACATTTCACAGAATTAAGTAGAATTGTCAGTAAAAACTCCTTGAAGTAATACTTAGATTCAGAAATTATCCCATGAATTATGCATCTCATGTAAAAACATGATAATGAAGTTCAACATGAAAACTATCTTCGTTGAGAAAATACTGAGAAATACTGTGAAAATTATCTTCACTGAGAAAATATTGTGAATATTTCTCAATGTTGTGAGTTATCATTATTACTCATTGCAATTTGCACTCCAAGAGAGGTATCTGGAGCAATAGAGTATTTCTTAAGTTCCTTCAAACTTTCAGTGTTTGGACAATTGAAGAAAAAAATTACATTATGCAATTTATTCAAATCATTGTTTACTTATAATTACATCTTGCTTTGTCTTTTCAATAATCACGTAAAAGTTTCTCTTTCCAGGTTTTAATTTTCCTAATTTTTATTGGAATGTCTCTTGGGTTGCTTATATCACATAGAGTTTCAAAATAGGAGGATTATTGTCTCTGTGATTTAAAAATGGTTTAGCCATTTAAAAAGTGAAATAGTCAAGCAGATCTATTTCAGTGCTTGCTAGTATTTCCTGATATTAATAGCAATGTAAATGTATATCAAATAAGTTTGCCCAGTACAAATTCAAAATTAATTTTATTTTCCACCCAAATCTATTATTTGATTTTGGTTTTTATTTGAGGATTTTCTATTGTCTTGTTCAACTCTTCTAATGAATTTCACCTCTTGTCTAAATCTAATTGCTTTAACAACATTTAGTTAGTGTTCCCTGTGTGAGTCTGAGTAAATCTAAGGTCAAATTGCATATTGTCTGGCAAGATGTTTCACTTTAGAGTGTTCTAGAAAATATAGTGCATAATCTTTGAAGTGTCCTAAAGAACATCGTCATTATCGGGGGTGTCATCTCTCCTAGCAACAAAGTCAAACTAAGCAGCAAGACAGAGAGAATGTTCTGGATTTTCAGAAATACTGCTACGCTGTTTCAAACTAGGCGTGTTAGTCCCATTATCACAGGCATCCCCTTGACCATCTTTTATATCTGTGCTTACCGTCAGAAGATGTTTTCTCCAAATAAACCTGTATCTCAGATGCGACATGAATGAAAGTTTGTTTTTGTTTTTTTTTTTTGATTACCTTATTTCCTCCCCTTGGGAGGAAATAATGACAATGGTATAAATGACCATAGTATAAATGTTAGATTCAATGTGCTCTCATTAGACTCAAAGTATCCTCAGCCGCATCGCCAAGATTAGTATTAGGATCTTCTCAGTTCTGTCAAGTTCAGATGCTGCTCATCTCCATCCAAACAGCCCTGATCCTAAGACAACTTGTGCCCCACATTCGAAATACAGTGGTGAGGGGGTAGAGTGACAGACTGGGGTGCAGCCAGGGCCCTTGTTTCCTCAGCACTGAAGACAGTTCACTGAACGTCCCCTAACAGGGCCCGCAGGAAGGAGGGTCGTGGTGTTGCCCTGTGTGAACGGGGCTCTTCAGATCATTTTCTGTTGGAATAAATTGCCTTTGTGTAAAACAATAGCAACACACCATCAGGGACAAGTCATTTAGTGTGCCCATTAAATTAATAATCAGGCTGAAATCTCCACTTAGGGAGCGGTTGTTTGTCGCGTTGGGCATTTACATAGTTGCCCTGGCTGTCCATGGTGCCAGGATCTGCGGTGACAGAGGACACGCCAGTCACTGGCCTCTCACCTTCCACTCCCATTATCTCTCCTGCTCTGATTACCAGCATCCGATTCACAGGCATCTCTGCAAAGTTAAGGTGAGGGCTGTTAAGCATGTGGGTTAACAGCAGCCCTCAGAAAACAAGGCTCATCACACACCTTCCCTGCAGGTGGGATACACCCCACAACAGGTGGGACACACCCCACAACAGGTTTCAGGCAGGGTTGGGGCACATGAGGTGCCCACAGTGAAGGGAGGGAGACAGAGTGAGGGCTGCGTACCCAAAAAGACACAGGACCCTGGAGGTAAGGGAGGGGCCTTCCCACACCCCAAATTCCAGCCAGAAGGGAGCTCTGAGAAGGTGAACCCCCAGCAACTTCACCTCGAGTTAAAGGACAATGAAAACTATTAGGGTGGATTATCAGGAACTATTCACCTAGGAGACAGAGTACACATTCATTGTCATTTCCATGGTGGCGTGGCTGTGACAAGTGAAAAGACGGGCTGGGCAGGACCCGGTGCTGGAGGGTGAGCCTGGAACCCTCTGGTGCAGCACAGCTCGGATGTCAGAATCACCAAGCAGGCTCCGCTCTGCTGTCCTGTCCTTTCCCACTAGGAAACCCTTGACTCAAATCACCTGCAACACTTCAGAGTGTTCCAGAGCCTGGCTACCGTCGCCTCCATTGGCCCTCACAGATTCAAACTCCTGCAGCCATCAAGGTGCCCCGAAACACAGGCTGACGCCTGCCTGCCATCACCCCGAGTTCAGGGCTTCCTCGGCAGACATTGAACCCCAGTCTCACACTCATCCCAGGACTGAGAGTCTCATCAGTCAGAATTGGGGACTAAGAGGCACCTAGGGACAGCGTGACCACACAGCTTTCTCCGTAGGGACAGTTGGAGGGTGGAGGAGCACTGCCAATGGCTGAGGCATGATGATGGCCATAGTCAGGGAGGCCCAGCTGACCAGGTTGCGCCAGCCCAGAAGACTCCCCTCTACCCACCCCCCCGCACATGAGGCTTCTTCTCTCCCGGTGGGGGGGCCTCTTTCCCTGTTCCGGGTCCTGGGCCTCGTGACCTGCAGGACACGGTGAAGGAGCTGATTCACTCAGCAGCGCTTGCTCTCCTGGGACTCAGCACAAAGCTGGGTGGAAGCCCAGGCCTGAGGGACTGCCACATGGAGAGCCCCAGACAAGGCCATGTGGAGCAGAAGCCACCCTAGGAAATGAGGGATCCCCAAGAACTAGGGTATCATCAGTGTGCATGTCACCTTTCCACTTCCCACGTAGCCTTTGACAGCTGGTCACCCCCTTACAGGCGACATAGGTCACATTCTATGCAGCCCTGTGGAGATACAGCAGCCCTAAAGCTGCACACTGGGTCTCAGTACACTTCACAGAGGGAACAATCCAGGAGACCTGAACCCGGCAGTTGTCAAGTACGTGACCTCGAGCACAGGCAGCCCTGTAGAGACCCTTCATGCCCTTAGTGATTTCTCCAAGCTTATAGAGACACCAACACAGTGCCAGTTCTGTTCTCCCCTCTTCGCTTTCTCTCCAAATGTTCTGGGAAGCAGCCCACTTCTGCAAACCTCGTGCCATCGTTGTTTGAAAAGTCGGATCATCTCTTTCCCGAAGTTCTTTGAAATTCTCAGCAGCAGGGTCGCTGCCAGCAGCAGAAACTCGCCTATTCGCAGTCCAGCGGGTGAGACCTGCAGGGTGGCCCTGGCATTCAACCAGATGACTGTGGCCAGAGAAGGGGACAGAGGATAGCCCCCGCTGAGCCAGGAGACCTGGGCCCCCAACTGTGGATCCTTTGAGAAACCACTAATGAAAAGGCGCTGCAAGTTCGTGGTGAGCTTCAGGAACCAGTCTCCCCTGGGGAAGAATAGCTTTGTCTGGGAAGTGATAGAATTTAGAGACAAACTCTGTGATCCTGCAGGTGAATTCCTCCTTCCAGACTCTAAACATAGCACAGCGCAGTGTGGGGCCTGGCAAGGAGGCAGGGGGACTGGGAGCTGCTCAGAAGTCTCCGGGTAAGACTATTTTTAACCATTGATCCTTGGTTGTCAGCACTAGAGGAAACCTTCAAGGCCAAGTCATGGCTTTCACCGCCAGCTAAACATCCTTGGCAATTAGCTGAGAGAAGTGTGCGCCTGCCTGTCCCACAAACCACACACATGCTTCACACACAGAACCAACGCCAGCCCCAGCACAGGCACGCTGGCTACAGCGAGTGACTTATTCCAGACACACCGTTCAGCCAGACCAGCCTAAAACCAAGACAAGAAGAACTAGAGAGAGATAACAGTAAGTGTTCCCGGTGCAAAGGCCAATGTCAAAAAGGCATCACTGTCTTAAAACTCCTTAGTAAGATGCCTTGAGTGCAAATGATTCAGTCTACCAAGCAACTATTTATAGCTTTATTCTTGTCACCCAGCTGCCTCAGGGAGTCTGCACTGCCTGTTAGTTCAGGTAGGAAGCTGAGCTTACAGTACATACAGCTAATCTGGCAACTCACTCATTATGGATGTCCCCAACCTTTCCAACTACATCCTCTGCCTCGCTCGTTCTTCTGTTTTGGCCAGAGTGCCCCAGGTCCTTGGCACAGTCTCTATTCAGATGACAAGGCATCCCATGCAGGTGGCCCTGAGTCTGTTATTCTGGAACAACACCACACATCAGGGGGTGTGGGCATCAAAGAACAGGGCTCTGAAGTCTCCCAGTCTTCGGCTTGTGGGGTGCCCTGCTGCAGGCCAGGTGTGTGGCTTTGAGTTTTTAAAAAGTCATATTTCTGCCTAGAGGAATCTTCTGGATTGCAGTGTGAGGAAGGGGACCGTAGTGACCACACTGACTGAGTGCAGGACTTCAGGGCCACAGAAGCAGCTGGAATTTATAGAGTAGATGACCGGAGGGAAGCAGATAACACAGACATTATCTGCTGAAGGGATATCATAGGGGTCCCTTGAACCTGTTCCTGAGGAACATGAAGTGTACATACCCATGTGCACACATGCACACACATGCACACCCATGCACATCCGTAAACACATGCACTCATACACACATGCACACATAATACTCATATACACATGCAATTACATACACACACACACACATTGAAAACCCACAGTCCAGGTAAAGAAAAACCAGGGAACTCTAAGATGAACAATTTCACGTGGTGCTGAGAAGCCCAAGGTCTGAGCAGCCAATAGGGAGGCGCCGGTGGAAGACTTGGCTCATTCAGTGCGGATTCCAGAAATGCTTCCCCACGGCAGGAGAGCAAAGTCAGCCTTCGAGTAACAGCTACTCAGTGTCAGCCCTTTGAAAGTTAGAAATAAACTCAAAAATATCAGCATGATCCTCAATTAGCTTAACTAATTGCCAAACCAGAATCCTACACTATTTAAAGAAAATCCAGTCTCTCAACAAATCTGAGCCTGACAACGGCCGACCCTCAAGCAAACCTGGGGTCAAAGGGGAGGCAAGATCTCAGCAGACACAGATGAGGCATGATGGGGAGCCCCTCTCTCTGGGAGAGGCTAGTAGGCTAGTGCCTTGCTTCTTATGGCCAAGCAAGCCAGAGGGGCCAGGAGGGCTCTCCGGTTCTCAGACCCACATTGAACCGAGGGTTACTGGATCTGAGCGTGACATTGTCTCCTTGTTGCCACCCACGTGCACTCAGAGGAATCTATTCCACAACAGTCCTCTGGTCACCGCTTTGCCTTATGGTCCAATGTTGCTACTTGGGTTACTCGAGTCACGTGCTCCTGGCATTTCATCACAATGTGCACCAGGTGAGACTTTGCACGAGTGTGCACACCAGAGGCAGTTTCACTCAGGCACTGGCCCAGAGACCAGGCCCTCGGCATCAGCCCAATGTGGGCAGCCAACCAGCCAGCCCCTCTCTGAGGGTGACCAGACTGTGTGGCTCTGCCACCCCGTCCCAGCAATGTCTGAAGCTCTTGCTTCCAGCTAGCCCTGGTCAGGGAGCTGGAGGGGCAGACAGCTGTAGCCTGGGGTGCTGGACAGATGTGGGTGCCTCCTGCACCGATGGGACACCCCTGGGCCCCAGTCCACCCTCACAGACAAGTGAGGTTGGAAACACCACACTGTATAATTGAAATTTGCCACAAGAGTAGATCTTAAGCATTCTTACAAAAAAAAAGAGGTCATTATCTTGATTGTGGGATTCCTTTCAAGAGCATGCGTAGATCAACCATTGCACACTCTAAAGATATTACTTTTATTTTCAACTATATCTTATAAAGTTGGGGGAAGGGAGGAATTTAGTTCAATCTCTACCATTTTACATTAAAAATAAAATCCAGGTAGATCAAAAATCAAAACGCAACATATAATATGTTGTAAATCCATTTTACCTTAAGAAAATAAGTTATAATAGAAGAAGTTATAATAGAAGAAGTCGTAAGACTTCCTGAAAATAAAAACAGGAGCTTGGGGGCAGTGAAAATATTCTGCACAACACTATTATAGACCCAACACTATTATTCAACCCAACACATAGAACATATAACACCAGGAGTGACCCCCAGTGTAAACTACAAGTTTTGGGAACTAATGATGTGCTGGTGGGGTTCATCCATTGTAGTAAACGACCCTCTGATGGGGGATGTAGATAATGGAGGGCTGTGTGCACATGGTAGTACCTGGGGTGTATGGGAAATCTCTCTATCTTCCAGTCAATTTTGCTGTGAGCTTAAAAATGGCCCTAAAAAATCAAGTCCTTTTATAAAAATGGAAACTTTTAAATTTAGACTGAGAACAATTTAATTATGACTCAAATCTGAAACCATAAAAGAGAAATATTAATAAAATTCACTACATAGAAGTAAGTTTTACATAGAAAAGAAATACTGTAAACTATGGGGAAGAAACCCACACATGCTGGAAAGAGAGAGTCACAATGCAGTCTCTGATGCTAAAATCCCCAGGGACCCAGGACGTGGCAATCCTCTACTCCCATCAGTTCTGAGATCATCGAGAAGTCAGACAAAGGCACTTGGAAGCCAAAATGCCAAATGCATTTCTGCTGCAGTCTCTGCTGGGTTGCTCAGTGTGAGAGCCCTACGGCCAGCTCCCCGGACCCAGAGGAAGCCAGGTCAAGGTCGCTGAGAGGGGTCCCCAGAGCACAAGCTCCCTACCTGGCCTTTCTGGCTCGACACACATACCTGCTCCTCCCTCAGGGCTTTTGTGCTTGCTGCTGCTTCTTTTCCATCTGGAATGATATTTTGCTACATGTTCTTGCCCCAACCACTCCTTCCCACTCACAGTGGTTACCTCACAGAGGCCTTACATCAACTCCCCCCGCAAACCCCCCACTTGTTCCCTCCGTGGCCATAAATTGCCTCCCTTCTTTGAAGGGCTTTGCTTATTTTCATCCACTAAAACACAAGCTCCAATGAACACAGGTCTGGGGGGTCACCATCCTGTCCCCCTGCAACAGCAGGCACATAGTTAGGGCTCCACAAACGCTCCGGGGCTGATGGAACAGTGGCTGCTCTGGGAGTATGGGGGAGCAGGGGGTGTGATTTCTAAGCAGGGACGTGACTTCTAAGCAGGGACTGACAAAGTCAAGTGGCCTTTAACTGGGGTGGCCTTTGATGCAATCTGAGGAAAAGAGGGGAAAGATATTTCAAAGAGTGGAACTGAAAAACCACATTTAGGGGGATATGGGACAAAAAACAGCCCTTTGATGGGTGGCAGGCCTGTAAATAGTCTGACATAACCAGATCAGATCGAAGGGCTAAAGGGGTCAAAGCTGAGACTGGAAACCTAATCAGAGGCAAAAGATAGGCAGGGGAGGTGTGTCTGGATATTATCTGAGGGACAACAGGAAAATCTGGAGAGAATTGGGCTTGGCAATAAATGGCCAGATTTATGTCCTGAAAAGGCCTGGTGTCCCTAACACTTTATCCAGTCAGTGCCCAGTGAATGAACTCTGCCTGGACAATGGGTTTAAGAGGAGAGGTGGGACAGGCAACAGGAAGGTTGTGGCACCCCAGGGGCAAGCTGGCATCTGGGAGTGCTGGGGATGGAGAAAAGTGCTTGGATATGTTGCTGCATGACCCTGCAAAGGCTGCCCCCTGATCTTCACCCCAAAGGTCCTGTAACGGTGCAACCTCCATGCCAACATCACCAGCTCCCACTGCAGGTATGTTGATAGTTGTACAGAAGAGACATCACCATGCTGATCCTCCACACCCTGGCCCCGACCCTGACTTGATTCTCCTAACAAAACAAAAGGACTAACAGGGAGGAGATGAGGTTGAAGGTGGAGATGGGGAACTGGGTGCAGCAGGGCGTGGGGGACTGGCCAGCAGGTGGCACAGTGGGAGCCAGGTATCAACCCAGACCTCCTCCTAAGAAGGTGAACCCTTGCCTTGGGGTGTCCCTTGTTGTCCCCCATCTCAGGATGGCCAACCTTATCATCAGCCCCAGACAGCCCGTGAATGCGCCAATGTCTTTCAAACAAAGGGATGGCAGGAGCAGCGCCAACGAAGGCTTTGGCTGGTGAACAGCTCCTCCTTTTCCTCAAGGAGCACTCGCCCTCACCCTCGTCAAGGGGGACCCCACATTCAGCCCCACCCTTGTTTACAACAACCTACGAAGGAGACCTCTGCAGAGCCAGCTGCAGTCACACCAGCCATCCATGTGGAGCCCCCAATCCTGGAAACTGAATGTTTAATTCATAAAGTAAATTAGAAGAGATTACTTGCACAAGTCGCTGCAATGTCCTTAAAATTATTCTTTAACCGAGGAAAAGTTTTTTGACCTTTGGAGAAAATGCTTGCTTCTAGCTATGACTAAAAAGAGATTTCCTTCTTTCTCTGTTGTGTTAAGAATCTTTTCTTCTTATAAAGAAGGCACCACAGTGATTTATAACTGTCATAAAAGCCTGGAATCCTTTTGAGGTTAAGCTACTCAGCTATTCAACTTTTACTACAGAAACTTTGAAATTCAAAAAGAAAAAATAATGTAAGTTTTTGAAGGACATGTGTTGCTGTAGGTGATCCTGTTAATTAAAAGTGATTGCCTGCTAGGAAATCATACTTTAAAAAGTTTCATGAATTTATTAGAACCCTGAAGGTATCTTTGTATGCACAGAGCTTTACACGGCATTTATGCAATTTTGTTTCAGATCTGCTTCAAGTCTGACTGACACTCCCAGAGCAGAGAACAGCACTGCTTGCATGCCTGTGTGTTTTGGCTAATTGAATTATATGAAAATACATACTAATGAAGCCTTCGCGGAGGTGTTAGCTGAGTAGTCACTGCCTCTAATTTCTTCCAAATTAGCAGCATCTTTTTGCAGCAGATTAATGTTGTGGGCAAGGCTGCCTGCTGGAGGAGCAGCACATTGTCTAGCACTGCGATTCACTCTTTGCAGGCGACAATACTCTGCACACCTGATGTGCATGTTACACGGGAGAAATCTAAAAGGCATTTTTTAATTTAAAAATTGCACTTCTCTGCAAGGCCGGTGCTGTGCAATTAACCTAATAAAATGCATGAGCAAATTATTCATCTTCTCTTAAAACATTTTGTGGTGTCGCCTCTTAATACACTTTTAAGAATGATTGTGTTTGCTTTGGTTTGGTTTTAATGAGAGTTATTACTTAATAGTCCTATTTGGATTATTTTCCTGCCTGTCTGTCTGGAGAGACGCAGAACGTGTAGCTATAGATCTCAGCTCTCTGGTGCTGGCTTGGGGGATGCGCCATGGCAATGCCAGGTGCTCCTTCTCAGGGGCCCAGGGAGCTATCCCGCCGGGCAATGCGCCTATGTGTGGCCAGCGGGCAGGCAGTGCAATGGGGCGAGGACTGCAACCCCGGGGTCACCCCGTTACTGGCCTGAGCACTCTGCCCCTGGGTCTCTGGCACCGAGTACGCTGGAGGGGGTGCCCAGGGCCTGCAGGGAGCGCCATCCCAGCCCCAGAGAGATCTGCCTTCCTTTGCCTCTCTGTGTGTGTGTGTGTGTGTGTGTGTGTGTGTGTGTGTGTGTGTGTGTTTCCAGCAGAGACACACCTGGGAAATTGGAGTCATCGGAGACTTAGACGCTGGGTGCTGGGACTCACGCCAGCAGCAGGAGCCACCGTCATCCGGGACAGGGTGCTGGGGTACCGGGTGTGAAGTGATACCTGTGAGACTCAGGTAGCCTTTGTGTCCTCTGAGTGACCCAAGAGAGAACTGTCCTTTGTCCTCCAAAAATGAGTATCTGGACAAATGGGGGCCATGAAATCCTACAAAGAAAAGCTCAGCGTGGGACAGAGCTGCCCACCCCACAACCGTCACTGCTCTCACCTCTCACCTCTCACCTCTCACCGCAGAGAGAGGGAAGCGGCCCTCACAGCCCAGCCTGCCCCTCTCCTCCACCTGCGGGCTCCCCGACTCCACAGCTCTGCCTCTGGTTTGTCTCAGTGCTTCTACCCATTCCCTGCCTCCCGACTGGTGGTGCCCCAGATACCCCCACCTAGTCTTGCTCCCCTATATTTTAAAGGGTCCCATGCCAGGGGGAGAGAGCAAGGCTCAAAGCCCACATTCCACTCACCCTGCTCTTGGGTTCTGTCCATTCCGCCACCTGTCAGCCATGGTCAAATCTGCATCGTGATGCTCGACCTGCCTCAGAAGCCATTGAGGCGACCGACGGTGGAAACGCCATGCACCCCCATGAGAGGACGGAAGGAAGCTGTCGTCCAGAGCAAACGCTGCTGAGCCAGGACCTCCCTAGGTCTTGCGTCTCCTCTACAGAATTCACTGGACCCTCGCCCCGGGTTGTTGGTCAGTGCCAGTCTCAGCTCCATCAGGGGAGGCCCTGGGGAGCTGACTGGGAGGGGGATGGCTCACAGGTGTTTGGGGGGATGCTCTTGGGACCCAGCCCCAGGGACGGGCAGTTAAGGGGTCAGCTGAGTGGCTGTGCCAGTGCAGTTCTCAGCCACACATATGCACATGCACGCACCACACGCAGGAACTCATACCACACGTGCATGACAGCACACACAGCAATGCACACACATGCAAATACACAGGCGCACACTGTACACACATGAACACACATGCACACATGCATGTGCACACACCACACACATAAGCACACATACACACAGGGATCCAAAACTAGGGTGACCCTCCAGAGTTGGGTGCAGCCAGTGTGGGGGACACATGTTAGTGACGCTCCTCACTTGCACCCCCTCAGGGGAAGGGTTCCCTCACAGAGACACCTCATCCCCAGAAGCCCTGTTAGCCTGGGGCCCCCAGCCCCACCTGGGTCCTCAGCTCCGTGCCCATCCACCGGCATGATGGTCCTGCCTATCCCGCCTGCAGGGGCAGGATGTCCGCGCAGGCCTTTGGAAGTCCCTGGGAGCAGAGGACAGCTTGTGTGTGACCCTGCAGGGCCGCACTTGCTGAGCACCAGGATGGGGCAGCGGTGGAGGAGACCCTTCAAGGAAGGGGCTCCCCACTCTCCCTCTCGCCTCTCGCTTGCAGCACGTTTGGAGGAGTCCTCCAAGATGTCCCATCCGACATCTCCCGGCCTGCAGGTGTCGCCTTGGGTGCCCTTGGTGGGACCCAGACTTCCTTTTGTGCACTGCAGCCCCAATCACTTCTGCCCAACCCCCTTCCCAGGCTCCTGGACCTCCAGCCCCTCCGGAGCCGGCGGGGAGTCAGACACTGCTAAGTGGCACTCCCAACCCACCGCTCGCCAGCTCTCGTCACTGGAGACCAAGCGAGAAGCTCTGCTCTTTCCAAGATTGTCTCCAATCTCTAATTATATGGTTCCTGTAATCAAAGGAAGACTGGGGAAACAGGGTGGGTGTTGAGAGGTGAGTGTGTGTGTGTTCGTGTCACATGCGTGTTTGCTAGGAGCATAGGTGGGTGATATGTGACCCGGGTTGCAGGTTCTACAAAACAGCTGTCTGCACTCGCCCTCCACCCGCTGCGTGCATGTGTCTTTATCATGCAATAGCTAATAGGACAGGACGGGTGTTTTAAGGGTTGCTTATGACAGGAGTCAAGTGGGATTGGAGTCTTAGTATCCCACTGTTAGTCACCTCTTACTTGGCCTGCCCAGCCACTTTGCCTCCCTCCTCCCCGCCTCTCCCTCCCTCCTTTCCTCCACCAAACCTCTGTGCCCACATCTTGCCCCTTTCTCCCTCACCTCCACTGCCCGCACCCACCCTCCCCTTCCCTCTGGTAACCAGCAGATTTTCCACTAAGGCACTATCTTTCACTTTCTGACTCACCTCACTTAGCTCCATCACCTTGAGGCCCATCCATTTTGCCCCCACAGATGCTAGTTTGTCCTCATTTTGAAGAGCTGAGTAGAATTCTCTGGAGTGTATATTCTGGGGTTTCTTTTTTTTTAAAGATTTATTTATTTTTATACAAGAACTGGGTACAGGCCAAAGATGCGGGGGGTGAGAGGATTCACCAGAGACAGAGCGGGGAACGGAACAGGCTGACGGACCGAAGTACACTGCTAAGGGGAGCAGCGGGCGAGACAGGAGAGGTTTGTCCCACCATGTGGGTTTCTCCCTGACCAGTTGGGAATTGAACTAGTGCTGCAGTGGCTACGGATTGCTTCACAGTTTGCGTCTTAACCCCTGAGCCACCAGGGAGGCCATATTCTGAGGTTTCTTGACCCATCATTTTTCGTTGGGTGCTGAGGTTGGCTCCACAGCTTGGCAGAGCACTGTTATCTTGCCATCTGAAGAGAGGACACTGCTGGCCGGCATAGAGAAGCAGGGGGCCCGATTTTCGCCACTTGGGCCAGCCAGCTTTGCTACAACCCAGGGACTTTCCCTGGGCTGGGGGCTGGAGCCTGGGATCTGGGGGTTGGGGCCTGAGGGTTGGGGGCTGGCAACAGGGGCCTGGGGGCTTGGGGCTAAGGTCTGGGGGCTGAAGCCTGGGGGATGGAACCTGGGATCTGGGGGTTGGAGCCTGGGGCCTAGGCCTGGGGATGGGGACTGGGGCCTAGGGACCTCGGGCTGGTGGCTGGGGTATACACTAAACTTAGTCCTGCACCTCTCAATGCCTCGGTGGATGGAAAATAGGGAAGGCAGCCCAGAGACCAGTGATGACAGCGCCCCCAAGCCTGCATGCTCACCTCCACCGGAAAGCACTCCCTGGTCAGTTAAATGCTTCCTTTATTTTAGTTGTACCAACCTTTGCTTGGGAAGTAGCCACAAATGCCCACATTGCAAAATTAAATGGGAAAAAATAAGGCAACAAAACTGCACATGCAAATTTTTAATGAGATAATTCAAAAAGTAATATTAAATAAATTGTCTATTAATAAAAATACATATAATTTTGTCTGTATAAATTCATGATTCAATTAATGATGCGTGTATGTGTTTGTACACAGAGACAGGTTCTTCCATAAGGAAATGCCAAAAGATAACGTAAAATTCATGTTATTTCTTTGTGTTAGAATAAAAAGTGTGATTTCTAAGTTTTTGGTACTGAACACAGATTATTTTTTATATTGGGGAAAAAAGTGTTATTTATAAAACAAGTATATCACCTCAATAAACATGATCTTAAAAATAAATAAAAAACAAATATAATCAAAATCCTATCATAACACGTAGATATCATTTTTTTATGCATACAATAACTGGAATAAAGACCAGAGGTGCGGGGGGTGAGAGGATTCACCAGAGACAGAGAGGGCAACAGAACAGGCAGACTGACTGAAATACACTGCTGAGGGGAGCAGCAGGTGAGACAGGAGAGTTCTGCCGAGCCATGTGGGTATCTCCCCGGTGGGCTGGTGATTGAACTCATGCTGAAGAGGCTGTGGATAGCTTCACAGCTATCCACAAGTGTTGTGGATAACCCCTTGCACCACCCGGGAGGCTCCAATAACTTTTTTTAAAAGATCAGAATTACACGTTTGTTATACCATACCAATGTCACCTCAAACAAAAGTACAATTCAATAAATAAAAATAAAACAAAAAAAGACCAGAATTGACTGTACTAAGATGTAATTAAATTTAATATAATCAAACTGCTCTTTATAACTAAAATCTGTAAACTTTCAAAAATCCAGAAACAATTACACTACAATATAAAGTGATTGTTTTTCTTTTTGCTGAGTGATAGATTATAATTAATAGGCATTTTTGTATTTCCTACATTTGCCTAAGATAATTAATATTACTCTTAATATTAATTAATATTATTAATTCATTCATTAAAAATAATGAATTCTATGATAGAAAAAAAATGAAAACAATGACAATGCACATCAATTCGTCTTTTTTGACATGTTCCTCTTTATTTTCATGCACAAATTTTATTCCCTCAGAGGCTGCCAGATTCCTAATGGGTCTCCTGCTGATTTTGTGTCTTGGGAGGTATTGACATTTGCGTGTTGGTCCACAGCTCTCCATCCAGCCAGATGCAGGGAGCAAGCTGCCCTGGTGGCTCACTGCAGCCTTGGCATTTCTTCTACAAAGGCAGCTACCTGCTCAAGAACCGTGGGAAACACTTGAACTTGGTCGGAGCTGCCAGCCCGCACCGTGGCCTCTGCACCCAGAAAGCTCTTGTTGACCAGACTCCCCAGCTTCGTCCTGAGAACGGCTCTCCTGCCTGCAAGAAGACAAAGCGGTGAGTGGATACTGGCGAGCTGGCCAGTTCCATACTCACCGATCGAGTGCAGTCAGAGGAAGCCCCGGAGAAGAGGAGAGAGCGGGGCTTGCTCGCTCAGGCATGGGATGGGAGCCTCAGGCTGAGAGACAGGCTGAGAGGTATTTCATCAATAAAGGAAGGTCATGCCAAGTGGCCGCCAGCACTGCAGGCCCAGGAAAAGCAGCTCAGGGCCTTGATCCATTTTGGTGTTTTAGCAAGCTTTGTTATGAGCCCCTCTTGTCAGGCTGAAATGTCCCCCACCCTGAGACTGGCCCCTAATTTTCATCCTAGGAAAAGGGGACGGTGAGCACTGTCTGTCAGTCCTCTCAGCCACTTGCCGTCCCCACGGACCTGGACCTTCGCTGTCCCTGACGGGGAGGCGGCATCAGGGGGAGTCTGGTCAGCGTGACCAGCGCAGCCAAGAAGCAGGCCTCGTCTCTTCCTCCTTCTTAGTGACCTGAGCTCAGGAGGCCACAGAGAAGGGGCCAAGATAGTCGAGAGTCAATATCACGAGATAACAGGATGCAAAAGCTCCATCTCAGTCCAATTTACTAATGACTCAAGCGAGCCCATTAGTTAAGGGTGGACAGCGGAGATGAGACTAACCGCTGAAGGTACAAAGGTCCACAGAGCCCAAGCAGACAGAGCCTCTGGCCGCAGCTGTGCCTACCCTGCATCCGTGGGGCAAATGGCTGGTCTCCGCCGTATGTGCCCAGATCACTCCCTACCTCTGCAGCTTGCATGCCAATAAGTCACAATAGCCCGGGAAATAGAATTGATTTTCTAGTCACTCGGGTACAGGCCTTAAGACTGAGAGGAAAAAAAAAAAAAAAAAAAAAACACAAGAAAAACCAGTCACACTCCTGTTCATGTCTAACTCCCCATGTCAGTGTCTCAAGCTGCTGTCGGTATCAGGAGGGAGGGAACCCAGTTTTCTGCCTCCCTGGCCTCCCCTCCTGTCTCCAAGCACAATACCCGCAGGAAGTGCCTGGGAACGAGCAGGGCAGGAGGGGGTGCCCTCTTCCACGGGCACAGGACTCGCCTGTGTCCCCTCCAGCCCAGAGCAAGGCATTGAAGCCTTGGGGTACACTTGTCTCACGTTGCAGAGAAGGTGGATGGAGCTGCACCCAGAACTCAGGGTCACCTTTGCTCGTATTTGTGTTGTGCCCTGAGATGATGGGGTTCCCCTTGGAAACAGGAAAGTGGTCAGAAGGTGGAGCTGAGAGACTGATTGAGCTAAGGGGCTATGGCTTCAATGTGTCCAGATAATCTTGTCAACATCAAAATAGGGAAAGAACATCGTGTTTGTGTATTTGAAATGCCCTGTCTGATGGCTGACATGTGACGGGCAGGTTTGTTCAGTACATGGGGCCGCCCCTTGGGTGTGCCAAATGAGAAGGCATCAGCTCAGACATCTCGGTGGACACTTCAAGGTCAGGGAAGCAAGCATTCAGACACGTGATCACAGGTACACGAGACACCTGGCTCACATAGCTCTGGTGTGACTTTCCCAAGTTAGTTAATTCCATGGAAACTAGATTGCGTCCTTACCAACCCTGCTAGCAACCTCTGATACATTCTCATCATCAAGAAAGATAATGGTTGTTAAACATTTAAATTAAAGTGTTATTTTCTCATTTTCATTAACATAGTTTTTTTTTTAACATAGTTTTTATCAGCTCAAGGATCAGCCTTAACATAACCCTAGTCCATGTTAATGTGCATGCCAGAGAAAACTTAAGGCTGTTGGAAAAGCTAACTGTTTGATCCAGCCCAACCTGAAGACCCTTTGCCTAGGCTTGGTGGGAGAAAAGCAGCCTAACTTCCATACATACCTGTCAGCAAACCATATGGGGGTCCCATGCATCTTACAGTTCACTTCCCTGACACAACTGAGCATCCCCACCCCCCGGGTCCCTCACTTTCCCCTTGCAGCTCTGGTTGCAGCTGAGTTTTGTTTATGCTGGACTCTTCTCCCCATTACAGTAGTCATTACTGATTAAAATCTGTTCTTCCCATGTTAGCTAATGGCCTGTTTTGCTTGTCTTTGGCAGAGCGGTCCCTTAGCTTAGTGATCTTTGTATTTCCAATGCTTGTTCACAATGTCTGTTCAAAGAGTGTGTATTGAGAGAGTGCACACATGGCAGGAGACATCACAGTGGGGAATCCATTGAGGGCCCAGCCCACAAACCTTCACCTGATCCCCAGCCCCTGAGGTCGCGCTCCTGTCCCCGTGAGCACGCAGCACACTGCTGCAGGAGCCCACGTCTCAGCTTTATCTGGGTTGACCAACTGACCCATTGCCTGACCTTCGCTGACTTAACAGTGCGTTCCTTCCCCAGAACACGAGCCCTCCTGGGCTGGCCATCCTCACTGAGTGGGCGTGCAGGGACAACGTTATAACTCACTCAAGGTTGTAGGTTCTGAATTGGAAACTGAACTTGAGCTCCTTTAGGTTCAAGTTGCAATAAGCACTGGCAAAAAATGCCACTTCCTGGCTCAAGAATACAGGTGCTGGGGTTTCTTCACTATCAAGTTGCTCTTATAAAAGAAGATTCTGATGAGTCAAGTGTAAAAGAATCAGAGTCTAATGGATTTGATTTCTCTCAAAATATTGCATGGTGTCCTGGTGGGGGCGTGCATTTATTTATGTATGTGGAGTCCCACACACCTCAAAATGTTTGAAGACGAGAGGAAGATATTTGTCCAATACCACAAGCTAGCTCTACCCTCTCTTCCTTTCCTCCTTAAATAGAGAATCAAAAGTCTCAGGAAATATCCACAGACTAATTTCTGCTCCACCCAGAATCAACATC
This sequence comes from Talpa occidentalis, assembly GCF_014898055.3. NCBI lineage: Eukaryota > Metazoa > Chordata > Mammalia > Eulipotyphla > Talpidae > Talpa > Talpa occidentalis. The sequence continues at coordinate 68,907,116 of NW_023605194.1, read as the reverse complement.
ATCCTAGATAAGGTTAATGTAAGGCATAGCAATGAAGCAAAGCTTAAGGTCAGATCTCATTACTAAAAAGACGACAGCAGAAACAAAAAATTAAAATTTTCTAAAGTCATTAGCTGCGTCGCTATTTAACACTTGGAAAATTGGGTGCAGTCAGAACTCAGAATATATAGAGATTCTTCTAAATGCCATTTGTCAAAAAAGTTTTGCCTATAGTTACAAAAAGCCCTTTCTACCATCTCAGAATATTCCAGAAGCCCCTGGCCTTTCTGACCAAATAGGGATTCTTCTGGATTTATCGTCATACTTTTGCTGCCTGGAATGTTTCAGAGAAACACTTTGGGGATCCCTGAGTCTCCAGGGTATCACCTTCATCTCAACCATCAAGTAGACCATTATTAAAAGGTTCTGCTAAGTTTAAGATTGAACTAGAAGAGAAGAGAAACAGCCTAACAATAACATTCATAGCTAACATTTCTCATGAATACATGAGTGAGAGGCACTTTTTCAAGTGCTATAACACATGATGTCATTTTATCCTGACAATCGTCTCATAAGACACAGGGGTGAATCCTCATATAGGGTCATGAAGATGCTGCCCCAGTCACCGGGATGGACCAGGACCAACCTAAGATTCAGAGCCAGGCAGGCAGGTCCAGAAGCAGAAAGCCAAGCCACTGCCCACCACTGCCTCCAAGCCAGGAGCCCGGACAGCTGACCCCTGTGTGTGCTCAAGAAATCTCTATGTCCCCATGACAGCTGTGAGCAGCTAGCCACCTCAGTCCAAATAGGATCGATACATTCATGCCTTGGAATCAGCAATGGATTAGACAGTATGTGCCATAATCTTGGTGGATGCAGAGTGTCCCGAGCCACAAGCCTGGGAGAGTGTCCGCAGGGAAGGCAGGTGAGCCAGGCAGTGCTGGCACGTGGCAGACTTTCACAGAAGACGAAGTGAGTGAGCAGCGCCAGACTGCAGAGGTGGGAATCTGAGGAACAGTGGGGTGCCGCTGCTCATGGGCGTTTGTCAGAAGTCGGAGGGAAGTTGTTTGCATGTCTCAGAGTTGCTGCTGTTCTCCACAGCGTACTGCGCCACCCTGGATCACACCACCAAAATACAAAAGACAGTTGACCGGGACAAAGAAGGGAAAAGCTTCATCCCTAACATTGCCTGGCCAGTTTAGAGAACACCCCGAGTGTCAAATATGGGCAAATTCAGGGCAGCCCCCACCGCCCAAGCACTGGGTTTCTACTCATCGAACAATGTACATGTCCGCTCAGATCCTCACCTCCCCGCCACCCTTCAGGATGTCCCCTTTATTTGAGCAGTTTCTGAGATCTCATCCCTTCCAGATAATCCTTCCTAATATGACAACATCTGCCATCTGCCCTTTGCCTCTTCCTCTCTAACCACAAAACATTCAGAATAACCTCCTATCACATCACCCAGTTCTTCAGACGCCCCTCCGCCCCATCCAAACACATTCTAGCAGCATCAGAACAGAAGAGAGGACTTCTAAAGAGATAAAAGCAGAAAATAGCTATAAAAATAAATTCTAACAAATGCCACATCTCAATAAACAAGAGAAATCACCAAAAATTTACAAGACCTGTGTTCAGACTTCTTAAGCCTGCTCCCTTGAAATCAACTGACATTTTATGTTGCAGCCCTGAGGCCATCTTCCTCCTCTGCCCTCCTTTTCAAAATACACTCCCCAATGGCCCCAATTCTCTGCCTCAAGACTCTTCGCCAGGCCAAGGATTCCTCTACCCTCCTGATCGCCAGAACCGTGGGGTGAAGTTCTGCTTGCACAGCTGTGTCTCCCCTGCTCTGGGGTCCTGCAGCCTGCAGGTCCCAGTTCTTTGATGGGGGCCCACGCCAACTTGTGTAATAAAAGAGGACGCCAACGTGAACACAGTAAAAGCAGAGTCTGCTGTTGAAATGGCGAATGTTCTTTCACTGAGTGAGCCACCCCAAGACTTGCACAGGGAGATAAGAAAGCGTGCGACTCGGTGAGCAGAAATGAAATCAATATGGAGGCTCCAGGACATCAAAGGAGCACTCTCTCTCCTGTCACCAAGTGTGGCAGGCTGTGCGTGAGCCACTCAGACTTGGGTGGGGGGGGCCAGCAGGCTGTCAAGTCAGAACCCTAGACATCTGGCCCCAGGGGCCAGCATCTCAGCAATGCCCCACCAAGCCCCAAACAGGGGGCTCACTCCAGCCTCCGAACCCTTGCTGGACCTGGGCATCTGGGGAAGGCAAAGGGGCAATGACCGGTGCAGGCAAAACCCTAAGAAATGGAGGGCAACCTCTCAACAAGCAAATTATTCAGCAGCAAATTTTTAAGAAGGAGCAGTTCTGCCCTCCTCAAGGACAAATGGAGACAGGGAACATGCCCTTAGCAGTAAGTGGAGAGTAAGAAAATTGGTGGCAGGGACCATGGGGGCTTTGGGGGTGGAAAAGGGGGCACCTCTTGAAGGGTGTCACCCTGCACCTCTGAGTCATGCACAGTGCGGTCAACACATGACACGTCAATAAAGGGAGAAGAAAGAAAAAGCAAAAATATTTTATTTTTAGATTTTTAAAATTTTTTTTATATCATCATTCTTTTTTAAACAATGTTTGCTTCCTCCCACCCTGTCAGGTGTCATCCCCATAGAATTTCCTTCACCAATGCACCCATGCACCATCACCTCAGTCCCCTGTGCCCCCCCTCCCTCTGATCCCTCTCCCACCTCCTCCCCTGCAGGATGTCTCTGATTTATAATTGTCTGTAAAAATTGCAAAAATATTTTATCAAAGAAAAGCCATGGTGAAAGCTACGGAACATATGAGCAACATTTTTTCTGAATGGTCCTGCTGATTGTCACCAGGACAGTGAGGCAGGAAAGTAAGTCAGGGGTGGGAGGAAGGCAAAGGCCACATGATCTGCAAGGGAGAGCCAGGTGCTTTCTTTCCACCACAGAGTCCGTTTCTATCTTTGCTGGGTGACATTATGCTCTACATGGGCAAATATTGAGCTGAAAATAATTGTAAAAACCACATTATTTGCCCATCAAGAGACAATTGGATAAGATGGGCGGAGCAACATGGCGGCGAGGAGACGCTGCGAGTAAGATCTCCCATTAAAAAAAAGTTAATAGGGAGGAAAAGCGGCAGGTCCCAGTGAGAACTGGGACACGGAAGATAAACGGACGACTCCAGCAAACTACCCGAAGAAGAAAGTGGCCATAAAAGAGGACTAGAAGGGAGGGAAGCGCAGAACCCTGCTCCCCTCCCCCGCCCACAGAGGCGGCACTCTCCGACCGGCAGAGAGGAGGGAAACAACAAACCAAAACAACCAACAAGAACAAACGACGCAGCAAGCGGGACTGGGAGTGGAAAGGAACTATTGCAGCCACCACACCCCATGAACGGGAGCTGAGGCGAACCCTGCAGGATTCGCCGCGGCGGTGAGCGAACGGCTCCGGGAGCCAATAGAGAAGAACAAAGACCCCGGGAGACGCGCACACAGCCCGGGCTGCCGGTAAGCTTGCGCGGAAACGCGGCGCGCTCGGGGAGCTTGAAAAGCAAGTGCAGACCGGAATCGTGGCTGCCCAGGTACACGCGCCTGCGACCTAGGCTTGCGGGGAGACGACCTAGGCTTGCGGGGAGACGCGCGGAGGTCCTCACTGAGGTGAAGGTCCCTCCCTGAGTGAGCAGGAACCAGGCACCCGGGCACGGGAGCAGTGCAAAAGGCGCCATTCCCGCGCCACTGAACTGGGCTACAGCCCGCGTCCTGGAACTGAGGGCTTTGAACTGAGACCCGGGGCACGAAAATTCGGGGCGTGGGTTCTCCACGACGGTGGGGCACAAGGCAGACACAGCACCCCAAAGCTGTTGAGGTGTACCCTACCATTCCCGCTCTGCTCCCTGTCCCACGGGGTTGGGGGGACGAAAAACAGCCCCCCAAGGACACTAGAAGAGATCTCTGGCGCCACCTAGTGACCAGGAAAAAAAAGTCACTAACACCCCATAGAACAGGAAATTTCTTAAGACTGCTTGAAAAGGGCAGAAGGCTTCTGCAGTGGCCAGCCGGGAAGTTATTCCACGCCAGGCCCCTTCCGACCAGCAGTCTGAGCCCACAGAGGGAGCAGGCACTCACGTCCGGGGCAGACCGGGGGCGCAGAAGAGTGTGCCTGAAACCGGAGGCGCAGGGACTGCATCCCGCTTCGCCATTTGAGAACAGGGACATTTCTTCAGTAAAAACTGCCTAAAACCAGCAGAAAGCTCCCCCAGAAGGCAGAGATGGCTCCTGGAAGAGCCAGAGGGGAGCGGAGAAGTTCACCCAAGATGCCAGTCAGTCCGAGCATCACAGTGTCCCAACGCATACGACAAATTAGAAAACAGACAGTAGGGAGTAGAAGAACCACACGCAACCTAACAACTCCTCAGGAAAGAAGCACACCACAAAAAGAAAACCACTCCCCAGATTGCAACGACAGCAACTTGGAAGAACTTCTGAGCCTTCCAGAAAGAGAATTTAAAATTGCCATGATTAAAAAAGTGATAGATCAGAAGAAGGAAATTGAGTCCCTAAAGAGGGAAAACAATGGTCAGAAGAATGAAATTGAGTCCCTAAAGAGGGAAGTAAAAGAAATGCAGGAGATCAAAGAATTAATGGAGGAACTAAAGAACTCCGGGAAAAGCAAGGAAAGCAGAATAGATGAAATGGAAGAACGAATAAGTTCTCTTGAAGACACAGAAATAAAAAGAACCAAAACAGAAAAGGAAAGAGAAGTACGAAGGAAAAAGAATGAAGAAAGACTTCGAGAACTATCTGACTCCATGAGGAAAGGAAATATAAGAGTTATAGGAATTCCAGAAGGAGAGGAGAGAGATGTAGGAACAGAGAAAATATTCCAGGAGATAATTGAAGAGAACTTCCCAAATGCGAAGAAGGAGCTGAAAATTGATATACAAGAAGCAAGAAGAACACCAAACTTCCACGACGAAAGGAAAAACACAGCAAGACACATAATAGTAAAGCTCCCAAGAATCCAGGACAAGGAAAAAATAATGAAGCTGACAAGAGGAAAGAAACAGATAACATTCAAAGGAAAACCAATCAGGCTGACATCAGACTTCTCTGAAGAAACACTACGGGCAAGGAGAGAGTGGAGGGACATAGTCAACAGACTCCAAGAAAACAGATGCCAACCAAGAATACTCTATCCCGCAAAGCTCTCTTTCCTCCATGAAGAAAGAATATGGACCTTCCCAGACAAAGAGAAACTCCGGAATTTCATTACGAATAAACCCCCACTCCAAAAAATACTACAAGGAATCCTAAAGCCAGAACCTTAGAGGGACGAATAACAACGAAAGAAGACCAAAAAAAAAAAAAAAGTTATTAAAAGAATAAAAAAAATCAAAGGAAAGACAAACATAATGGCAAATACAGATGCTAACATATCAATATTAACTCTAAATGTAAATGGACTAAACTCTTCAATAAAAAGACACAGAGTTGCAGCCTGGATTAAGAAACAAAACCCAACCTTTTGCTGTCTCCAGGAAACACATTTAGCTACAAAAGATAAAAATAGGCTCAAAGTCAAAGGATGGAAAACAATCCTACAAGCAAATGGGCCAAAAAAGAAAGCAGGAACAGCTATACTTATATCAGATAAAACAGACTTCAAACTCAAAAAAATAAAAAGAGACCCCAATGGTCACTACATTATGATTAAGGGGACAATACTTCAAGAAGAAATAACACTCATTAACATATACTCACCAAATGAAAGAGCACCAAAATATATCAGACAACTGTTGTCCTCTCTGAAAACAGACATCAGAGAAAACACATACGTAGTGGGAGACTTCAACACACCACTATCAACAATGGATAGATCAACAAGACAAAAAATAAGTAAAGAAACTAAAGCTCTAAATAAGGACCTAGAGCAATTGGGCTTAACAGACATCTATAGAACACTAAACCCAAAAAAAAACGGAGTACACATTTTTCTCAAGCGCACACGGATCATTCTCCAGGATCGATCACATACTGGGGCACAAGACAAACATCAACAGATACACCAAGATTGAAATCATACCAACCATCTTTTCTGACCACGAAGGCATCAAACTAGAAATAAATCATAAAAAGAAGGCAAGGAACTATCCTACCTCATGGAGATTAAAAGCCACACTACTGGAAGACCACTGGACTAACGAGGAGATCAAAGAAGAAATTAAAAAATTCTTTGAATTGAATGACAAGGAGGACACCAATATCCTAAATGTATGGGATGCAGCAAAAGCAGTAATAAGAGGAAAATATATAGCAATAGAAGCTCACATCAAAAAACAAGAAAGAACTCAAAGAAACAACCTAATCTCGAAGCTCAAAGATCTAGAAAAAGAACAACAAAAAAACCCCAAATCCAGTAGAAGAAAAGAAATAATAAAAACCAAAGCAGAAATAAATGAAATTGAAACTAAAAAAACAATCCAAAAGATCAATGAAACCAAGAGCTGGTTCTTTGAAAAAATCAATAAAATAGACAAACCCCTAGCCAGGCTCACAAAGGAAAAAAGGGAGAAAGCACAAATACACAGGATCATAAATGAAAGAGGAGAAATCACAACGGACACAGCGGAAATCAAAAGAATAATCAGTAACTACTATGAACAGTTATATGGAAACAAGTTCAACAATCTAGAGGAGATGGACAAATTCCTACAACTCTACAATCACCCAAAGCTAGATAAAGAAGAAATAGAACACCTAAACAGACCAATTACAAGCAGCGAAATTGAAATGGTAATCAAAAACCTCCCCAAAAACAAAAGCCCAGGACCTGATGGATTTACAAATGAATTCTACCAAACATTCAGAGACGAATTAGTGCCTATCCTTCACAAACTCTTCCAAAAAATTGAGAAGGAAGGGACAATACCAAACACGTTCTATGAAGCCAATATTACACTAATACCAAAACCGAATAAGGACAACACAAAAAAGGAAAACTATAGGCCAATCTCCCTAATGAACACTGATGCAAAAATCCTCAATAAAATTTTAGCTATCAGAATCCAACAATGTATCCATAAGATAATCCACCACGACCAAGTTGGATTCATTCCAGGGCCACAAGGATGGTTTAACATCCGAAAATCAATCAACGTTATCCAACACATCAACAAAAAGAAATATAAAAACCATATGATAATATCAATAGATGCTGAGAAAGCTTTCGACAAAGTGCAACACCCATTCATGATAAAAGCCCTTGAAATTCTTGGGATACAAGGAACATACCTCAACATCATAAAGGCCATCTATGACAAGCCAACAGCCAGTATCATTCTCAATGGTGAAAAGCTGAAAGCAATTCCATTAAGATCTGGAACAAGACAAGGATGTCCACTCTCACCACTGCTTTTCAATATAATACTGGAAGTCCTAGCCAGAGCAATAAGACAAGAGAAAGACATCCAAGGAATCCAAATAGGAAAAGAAGAAGTCAAACTATCACTATTTGCAGATGATATGATAATATACATAGAGAACCCCAAAATCTCCACAGAAAAACTAATTCAACTCATCGGTCAGTTCAGTAAAGTGGCAGGATACAAAATCAACATGCAAAAGTCAGTAGCCTTCCTATACACAAACAATAAATCTGAAGAAGAAGAAATCAAAAAAACCACCCCTTTTATTATTGAAACAAAAAAAATCAAATATTTGGGAATAAATCTAACAAAAGAGGTAAAGGACCTATACAAAGAAAACTATAAAACACTGTTAAAAGAAATAGAAGAAGACACAAAGAAATGGAAAGACATCCCCTGCTCATGGATTGGAAGAATAAACATTATTAAAATGGCCATCCTACCAAAAGCAATATACAGATTCAATGCTATTCCAATCAAAATCTCAATGGCATTCTTCAAAGAAATAGAACAATTATTGATGAAATTCATATGGAATCACCAAAAACCCCGAATAGCCAAAGCTCTACTGAAAAAAAAAAGAAGGAAATGGAGGCATCAAACTCCCAGACTTCAAACTATACTACAAAGCCATAACCATCAAAACTGCATGGTATTGGAACAAGAACAGACATACAGACCAATGGAATCGAATAGAAAATCCAGAAATAAACCCACAGATTTATGGTCAACTAATCTTTGACAAAGGAGCAAAGACTATGCATTGGAGCAAAGAAAGTTTGTTCAATAAATGGTGCTGGGAAAACTGGGTCGCTACATGCAAAAGAATGAAGCTTGACCACTACCTCACACCATACACAAAAATCAACTCAAAATGGATTAAAGAACTAGACATAAGACCTGAAACCATAAAATACATAGAAGGAAATATAGGCAAAACACTACGGGATTTGCACATCAAAGACATCTTTACAGACACATCACCCAAAGCAGTGATAGTGAAGGCAAAGATCAACAGCTGGGACTACATCAAATTAAAGAGCTTCTGCACAGCAAAAGAGACAATAACAAAAACAAAGAGAAACCCCACCAACTGGGAGAACATTTTTGCACCCAACACTAATGATAAAGGACTGATCACAAAAATCTGCAAAGAGCTGATGAGACTCAGCAACAACAAAGAAAATAATCCAGTCAAAAAATGGGCAGAAGAGCTAAAAAGAAACTTCTCTGAAGAGGAAATGCAAATGGCCAACAGACATATGAAAAAATGTTCAACATCACTTGCAATCAGGGAAATGCAAATCAAAACTACCATGAGATACCATCTTACACCAGTGAGAATGGCACATATTAAAAAAACTAGCAACAACAAATGCTGGCGAGGGTGTGGAGAAAAAGGAACTCTTCTGCACTGTTGGTGGGAGTGCAAACTGGTCCAACCACTGTGGAAAGCTGTGTGGAGATTTCTGGACCTACTAAACATAGAGCTTCCATATGATCCAGCAATTCCACTCCTAGGTATTTACCCAAAGGACACAGAAACATCAATTCCAAAGAACACCTGCACCCCTATGTTTATAGCAGCACTGTTTACAATAGCTAAGCTTTGGAAACAACCCAAATGCCCAAAAATAGATGACTGGATCAAGAAGATGTGGTACATATATACCATGGAATATTACTCAGCATTCAAAAAAGATAAACACATGCAATTTGCAGCAACATGGATGGCGCTGGAAGGGATCATGCTCAGCGAAATAAGCCAAAAAGAAAAAGAAAAATACCGGATGGTCTCACTCATAGCAGGAATCTAGAAAACTTAAATAAGGGACCAGGAAAATGAATATAAGAAAGTGAAAATCAAAATCAACAAAAAACTATGAACCAGAGACACTTTTTGGGGGTGGGGGGCGGGAGGGGAAGGATTGGGGTCAGAATGGGGCGTTTGCAATTGTATGGGGGAATATAAAAATAAAATTTAAGATTAAAAAAAAAAAACCATCAGAAAAGGTTAAATTCAAAAAGGCTGATAAGTTTGGGAGGGGAAAAAAAAAAACCTTGAGCATATGTGTGAGGATCCTGAACACAAGAAGGAATTTAATCTTGAAAACTTGAGCACAAGCTAAGCTGCCTTGAAATGAAATTAATTTTCTGGCAAGTTTATTCTTGCAAATCCAAGGAGATCTCAGAGCAGTAAGAGACCAAGGCAGAGAGCAATTTCAGACATTTCCGTTTGTCTCTACTAGGAGAATGCAATAAAGGAACTTAAACCTCTTAAAAAAAAAAAAAAAAAGAGACAATTGGATAAAGGAGATCTGGTCTGTCCACACAATGGGACACTACCCAACCCAAGGGAAGGGGGTTGGCGGCCACTTACCACGCAGTGGGCTTCCAGCCAGTGGTGTGCACTGCGACCTCAGAATGACAAAGACTGAGATCGCATGTTTACACAGCAGACAAAGTGAAATACTTAAAAAATTAGCGGACATTGATAAACACAGTGAGTTTTCTGAGGTTAAGAGAGCAGGGGGAGGCAGAAAAGGATCAAAGAGTGAAGGGATGATGGTGGGGGAAATTTTTTTATTAAAAGAATGGATTACTATAAATAGGTAAAATAGGGAAAAGTGGGTACCAAAAAAACCCCAATTACTTAGTAGAAAATTATAGTCTGGTAGAACAAATATAGGTGAGCATTTTAACTTGTGTTCAGTCCTGATGACCTAGATTATCCGCACTCAAGCAGGGTGAGGCCTGTGAATGAATGACCCCAGCCACTCGAGAGACAAGATGAGGAGAGCTGACAAGCTATCCCATTTCCTTAGGGCCAAGATTTTATCCTCCTATTATTTGGTGAACAGAACTGTTGACTGATTTCTTCAGTAACTGTACTGACTTGGGATTCCAGAGTGCCCACTGCCTCCTGGGCACCCAGGAGCACTGGAACAAACTTGGACTAGCTAGAGAGGCCACGTGCCCCCAATCCAGCTGGGCCACCGGAACACCTGTGGTGCCTTTTCATGTCCGTATTTTCATGTCCAAGAAGTTGTCCAAAGTGATCAGTGGCCACCAGGTGGCCGTGCACTAAATGAAGTAAATAAAATGGAAACAGCTTTAAAACCAGCTACATGTCCAGGAGCCAAGAGTGGGGGGTGGGGATGGCAGGCACAAGAGAGCTACAGGGCTTCTCTTTAGCAACAGTCTGGAAGCATGGTGGCACTGGGTACAACCTTTATGTGGCAGCACCTTTGGGATCATCCATGTAACCGTGTCGTTAGTGTGCGGGAGATCAACCCTAAGCCCCAAGTCCCATCGCCAGCAGTGACCACTTTGCTCCCCAGCTGGCTCTGCACTGAGCCTGTCCTTGAGGGTGGCCACCCGACCTCTCTCATTCCCCTGCCCCACCCTCTGGCCTGGGAGGAGTCCCTTCTGATGAGCAGGGGGAGGGCTGAGAGTCCTCCGTGAGCACTGAGGGCTCCTCAGCAAGCATGGGGAACAAAGGTGCAGCTCTGCAGTGCCAGTCACAGCCCCAGAGAGCCGTGGGGTCAGCATCCGTGGAGCCTGCAGATGTGGCCCACGGATGTGCATGTAGACCCCTGCCGGGTCAGCTTCCATGCAACTCGAGGGCAGCAGGACCCCATCTCCACGTCGAAACCAGGACCTGTTAGGCTGCTCTCTTCCAGACCAGTGAAAAGAACATCTCAGTTCTCTTGGCACTTTGAGGCCACCACACCAAACCTTTGGGCCTATTTGAAAAATAGCACACCAGCCGTGAAAATGATGCCATGACAGATGTCACTCCACAGACCAGCTGGGAACAGAGCACACTAATCACTTCCTCCTCCCATGTCTGTGGCTGTAGATTAAACTCACCAATGACAGGGAAAGGAGCATGAATGCACACCTGGGGCAGGGCAGTGGGAAGTTCGCTAAATCTAAGTGAAGAACATATTGACTGGCCTTTCTCAGTATCTGTGTGACTTGGGTAAGTCAAGTCACAGCATTTCCTGTGGAATAGAGAAGGTGTCGTCAGAGCCTTGCCAGAGTTCAGGAAATGGACCTTCCCTCTGCTTTGCTTTCCATGTCATCTATGATCAAACAATTTCTAAGTTTCCTTCAAGTTCTAAAATCCTAGCATTCTGTGCATTTCTTTGCCCTAATGATTCAATATAGTCTTAATAGAGCAAGTCACACACTTGCACCATTTAGCAGAACCCTGCCATACAGTTCACATGGATTAAATTGCATGCCTGAGTGTGAGTTTCTGACTTTTCTAAAGTGTGTGTTGACAACGTGTGTCCTGTATAATTGGCTTAAGAAGCCATCGCCTCCAACTACCTTGCCTCTAGGTAAATTAATAGAACAGTCTTGCAATACTGATTTGGAAAATTGAGGATTCTACACCTGCCTTTCATAGTTGATAACAGTTTTCCAGCAGAGGTATTAGCTGCCGGCAAAAGTTGGCACTCCATAGTCACAGCTGCCTTTTCCCCCTGCAACATTCTAGCCTCCCTTGCACTGGGCACAGCCACACAACTGAACTACATCTTCCAGTTTCCCTTGCAGTGGGCACAGCCATGGGACTTAGTTTCAACCAATAGAATACAGGTGGAAATAGTGTTGCCACTTATGGTTCCCATGTGTCAAACCCCCCACCTGCCCCTGGACTGGGTGGGGGGGAGGGGGAGGGGGGATCCCTCAAAACTTCAAGGAGATGTGGCCAAGGCGCCCTGGAAGGACCGCACTGGCTGCTGGCTTGGGCAGTGGAGGAGGCCGCACGTCCAGAGGCTGGCCATCCCCCACGGAAGAGGTCTTCTGTCCCTTCAAAGCCTGAGGGGCCCTGAGTACAGCCTCACAAGTGAGCTCTGGTCAGGCCAGCGCAGCCTGCTTGCTCAGCCAGCCCTCCCACTAGCTGCTCCTCTCTGACAGAAAACCAGTCTCTCCTTTAGAGACAGAGGAGCACGATTGCCTCCTTATCCATTTTTAAACAGTCTCTTCCCTTACAAATGTCTCCTAATAAGCACAGCTTATCTTTATGGACCGGCTCGCTCCTTTCTCTTCCCAGATACCCGGCGGCCCCATGGAGGGATGCAGAGAGAAAAATGTGCTAGCAAATGACAAGGAGAGCGCTTTTCTACCTGAAAATACACAGATGTCCTGCTCGTTAATGGATGCTGGTTGTTACAGACAGTTGGGGGCAACTTTGCAAACACCTTATGAGAATTCAGTATGACCTGTCGGTGATGATGTTGCCATTGGCCTGATCCCTGCCCTGTTCATCTTTCCACCTAATGAACTAAACACCACCATGCCAGAGAAAGGTGAATGCCAGCTGCTCCAGGCCCTGCTTCTGTGCAGTGACATGTCACCATTCAGAATTCTCAGATGAAAGGAGTTTAATGTGCATTCTTGGTGATGATGATAGTGGTGGTGATGGTGATGGTGGTCATGATGGTGCTGGTGGTCACAATGATGATGGTGGTGGTGATGATGGTGATGGTGTGGTGGTAGGACTGATGGTGATGGTGGTGGTGATGATGGTAATGATGGTAGTGTTGATGATGATTGATGGTGGTGGTGCTGATGGTAGTGGTGACAATGACAGCAACAAATACAGCAGCGACTATAACTCATTTATCAACTTACAATGTACCAGGGACTTTGCTACATCCACTGTCCCTGCACCACCTACTCCCTGTCCCAGAGCTGATGCCCATCACTGCTAATGTAACAGCTTCTGTTGACTGGGTGACAGTATCCCACTCAGCCTCCATGGCTGTGATGTACTGGGGAGAGAAAGGCCATTTCTCTAAAAGCCCCAGCCCCCAGAGGGACAGTAGCATCTCCCTAGATCCTAATACTGAATTGTTATCTGTCAGGATGTTCCACCAGATTCTGCTCCACCGGGTTGTTCAGTCCCTGTTACCAGCAAGCTTCGGAGGGTATCTGCCAGAGGGAAGGGTGCTTCTTTGCACTGGGACTATATAGTTTTCACATTTACTCTTAGCCAGAGGCTTTCTCCTTGGGCTGATGACCAGCCAGTAGCTGGGGGCATGAAAAGGGTTATCTTTCTTTGATACTTTGGCAGTTTTTATGAAAGAAGGCATGAATGAACCTAAGTACAAGAAAGACTAGAAAGTGGTTTAAATTCCTTGGCCAACCAGTCCCTTCATTGATTAAATCAACCACAGGGATATGCCTGAAGAAAAATTTTAACTTTGTTCTCCAGAGACCTTCATGAAATGCATTTAAATAACAGTTTAAATCAAACTCTCCCAACTGACTGATATCATTGACTTTCCACTTGGCTGTGAGGGAGAAGGTAGAATCAGACATTCCTGTGACCTCAGCACCCAGCAGGTACTCAGCAAGCATTCATTGAGTGAATAACAAAAGTCATCACGGAGACCCCTTGGGCTGCAGGAGCACAGCCACATGGTTCCTGCCCTCAGAGGAGCCAGGATCTTTGTACCTAGTGACAAGTAACAAGATTGACCCAAGGGGACCCACTGACCTCTTGAGAATTAGAAGCAAATTTTGAAGGTAAGTATTTTGACATTGAGACCCAAAAAACTGGTCGTTCGAGTGCAAGTGAGGCTGGCTATCATGATAGGACAGCAGAGATGAGGAACTTGGCATCGGCTGTGAGGGTGCAGCTCATTGGGATGCAGATGGGGGGACAGCCCAGCACCAGCCACAGACCTTCCCTAGTTCCACTGAGCTAGCTCTGGCATGTAAGTCCATTGCATGTGGCCGAGGGAGAGCCTCATTGCATGTGGCCGAGGGAGAGCCTTGCTCCTCTGTTCCACTTAATCTCTGCCAGGCACATTCTTGGTCTGTCTATGTCCCCAGGTCATTCCAGCCCAGGGTTCTAGTGCCCGCTCTACCATTCCACTCCATCTAGGGCAAGTCTCTGAATCCTCATCTCTACAATGGGCTCCACTTGACTCAGTCTTCCAGGGGGAGTGGAATCACTCCTCTTTTCAACAAATATTTGTTGAATGGTTGCTAAGTGACATCCTATTGTAAGACAGACTGTGAGGGGTCTATCACCAGGCCCCCGCCCTCAGGGACCCAGCCATGTGCCAGGCCAGTGGGTGTATATTCCAAGTGAAAATGATGAGTCCAAGAGAGGCCCAGACACTATCCTAAGGGAGCTCATAGAGATGGATTGTTCCAGAAGGAGGTAGAAGGGCTGCAGGACAGAATCCCCTGCTTGTAAGCATTCTCAAAAGTTGTAATGAAACTGATTGGGAACAAAATTACTCTATGAACATGGAGCATACCTTATAAGTAATATCTGTTTTATGGAATGCTTTAGGCTCCAAAGTAATGCCTACCCAAAGTGCTAGCACATTGCAGGCAAATAATAGTCATCTTTAGGGAGCTCTAACAAGGTGCCGGATTCTGTATGTTTTACACTTTAGAACTGATATGTTCTGAGCCCAACCCTAAGAGGTGGGGTCTGGAATTATCCTATGTTAAGAATGAGGAAATTGAGGCATGGAGAGGTTGAGTAATCAAAGAAGTGCCTCTGGGGTATGAGAAAGCATATGTTTGCAAACTTTTTACAAAATCGATTTGACGACTTCTAGAACACTGTTTGCATTTCCTCCATATTTGCAACTCAGACAAATCGTCAAGCCAGGACTTAAAATCAGGTGGTCAGAATTGAGACACTGATCTCCAGAGAAAGGAACAAAAATAATAAAGTAGTTGGGGGAATAATTCAGCCCCCTCAGAACCATGACTTGGAGAGAAATCCTTTGGGATTCGGGTGATTTAAAGAATAGCCCACCTGGGAAATTAGCACATGTCAGGTGAAGAAGGTGCTGGATAAACCATCCTCACAGGTACAAGCTGAGGGAATTCTGGGGGACTTCACACAGTGGCCGGTAGATGGCAGACATCGACAGGAAAAGCGCTGGAAACCCCAGCGGGACGCCCACCGGCTCCCAGTTTGCACTACAAAGTGCATCTAGAGTACAATATAGTTTCTTTAAATTCACAGCGCCTTCCTCAAAGCTGCTAACTCCCAGGTAGAAGCCATTCTTGTTTGCAGTTCTCTGAACTGCAGGCCCTGAGCGGTCGGGAGGAACTGCTCCAGCAGATCTGCAAGGTGTTTCCTCTATAAAGCTGTCGTCCAGCTGTGGCCAGCGCTGACCAAGTCACCCCAGCCCTTCTCTCTTCTGCAGGAAAACTTGGGGCTGTGCAAGTGATAAGGTCTGGAAAGTACTTGGCACCACGTGCTGTTAGACAAAAACTTGCAGTGTATTTTTGCAACAAAGATGCATTAAGCACCTATTGGTGTTAGGCTGGGCTCAACTTGAAAGCCACCTCTGCTGTTTATCTCCTTCTGGTCCCCAGTAGCGAGCTGGGGCCAGAGATGAGTTCTGCGGATTCATTTCCTGAGAAACTCTGCCAGGAAAATAGGAAACTCCAAAGATATACTGGAAACTTGAAAGTAATTACAAAAAATACCAGAGAGAAGTCAATTCTCAACTTATTCTATGAAGGCCCTGAATATTAAAGAAAAATCAGAAATGATAAAAGAATACATATATTACAAAACTTGATTCCATAAAAGTGTGTGTCTTCTGGTTGGCACAAATATCAAAAAGATGAAAATATCAGAAGAAAAAAGAAAATCTTCAAAGCACGACATAGGACTAACACTAACATACATGTTTTCTAAGAACTCATAAATAAATAAGTTATCTCGCTATAAATGTTCGAAGTCACTAAGAAGGACAAAAGACACAAACAGGTGGCTCACAGGATAAAAAAAGAGAAAGAACCAAATTTATTGATAAGGAATTTTATTGATAAGCAAATAAATGCACATTGAAATTGTTCACATCCCCTCCCCTCTCTATTCCCCCACCCACCCAGCCCCTGAGTGGGAGCCCAGACCACCCCCTGGGGTATTGATAAGCTAATGTGGCAAAATTTTGGCAAAAACAATTTTACAAAATTTAGAACCATGTTTGCAGGGCCTCCCTGGTGGCGCAAGGGATTGAGTCACAGCATTATGAAGCTGTCCACAGCCACTGCAGCACGAGTTCAATTTCCGGCCAGGTTGTGGAACCAGAGGGCACAGCAGACCTCTCCTGTTTCCCCGGTGCCCTCTCAGCAGTGTGTTTCAGTCACTCTGCCAATCTGTTCCCCACTCTGTCTCTGCTGAATCCTCCACTCCCCACACCTCTGGCCCGTACCCCAGTTCTTGTATGCATAAGTAAATAAATCTTAAAAAAAAGAAAAGAACCATGTTTGCATTTCCTTGACTAGGAAACAAGTCTTCTGTGCACCATCTGGCCACATACCTTAAAATGTGCCTGCTGGGCCACACTGCCCAAATCAGCTCCCCAGACCTGACCCCCTTCCATGCCCAAGTCCTCCCTGAGTACCCTCCTGAGGTGGCACAGGCACAGCCAGCCTCAGAGCAAGGTGGTTCTCTTCCTCTCTCCGCATCTTGTCTCACTTGAGCCTCCTGCCCTTCCCCCTTCGCCTCTTCTAAGTAAATAACTCCACTGAGTACAGAAGTGAAGACCCCAAGTCCTCCTTGATACTCCTTGCTGTCTTTGAGCAGGCCAGAAACATGTCCATCTGGAGGCTTTAGCACTTGCCATTCTAGAATGTTCTCTCCCTGGCTGTGTTAAGGAAGCTCGTGTCGGGGTTTCTCGTCAGAGGAGCCTTCCTGGACACCCTCTTCAGAGTACAGACACTGTCTGGCTCCAGTGTCTCCGGCTACTTTGTGGTTCCCAGCAGACACCCCACTGACATGATGACACAGCCTGTCTGTCTGTCTGTCTGCTGACACTTAACCCACACAACAGGACTTTTATCTGTCCTCAGCAGTGTTCCTTGCGCCTAGAACATTTCCTGGCACACAGTCAGTTCTAGAAAATAGATGTGTAATGAACAAATCTAGGGCTTTCTTCTCTATGTGGTATTTGCAGGGAGGGGTGGATGGACAGATGGAGCCAATTAAATGTGCCTTAATTAGGACTAGTTAAATGAATTAGTTAATGACTTTAAAAACTCTTCAATTTCATCATATAAAAAACCAGAGTGGAAAAAACTACCCACCTCATAAGTTTTTTTATGAGCATCAAATAACCAGTCTTTTTTATCTCACTCAGATTCTAGTAGTTTCTCCCTGCTCAGCGGCCATTTTAAGAATGAGTAAAATCAAATGTACTAAGCTGGAAGATGTTCACGACATGTTGCTAAATTTAAAAAAATTAAAAATTAAAAAAAAAAAAACCTGAGGTTGCAAATCAACATGCAGAATAAGATCCTACATCAAGACCCAGGAAATGACTGGGAGTCACCCCAAACTGCGGCATCTTCCAGCAGCAGAAAGAGCCCCCAGGGAAAGGAATGGGGAAGAGAAAGAAGCTGGCAGGCTCTGTCTGTCTGCATGTCCTTCTGTCCTGTGTGAATGTTTTACCTAACACTCTCACTGCTTGTACAATTAATGTTTTGTTACCCTGAAAGACTGGCACATGGAAACCCAGGGCCCCGGAAGCAACCCAGACTCCCACAGACCTGTGTTCCAAAACAAATTTGGGGCTTCTGGAACCCGCTGCCCAGGCGCTTTCACCCCACCTGCCCTGAGTCTTCATAGGTGAGCGGCCACAATACGGTGCGCTTGGGGCTGGTGTGTGCCCCTCAGATCAGGTGGGAACAGTGGGCAGATTTGAACATAGACGCAGACTCCCGGGACGCCTGTGAGAACGATGAACTAACAGACTGGAAACTACCCAACTGTAAAATACCAGCTACAGGGGCCTCCCCTGGTGGCGCAGGCGGTTGAGTGCCATGCTGTGAAGCTGTCCGCAGTCTCTGCAGCACCGGTTCGATCCCGGCTGGCCGGCGAGGATCTCACATGGCACGGCAGACCTCTCCTGTTGTGTCCTCTGCTCCCCTCAGCAGTGTATTTCATCAGTCTGCCTGTTCTGTTCCCCGCTCTGTCTCTGGTGAATCCTCTCACCCTCCCGCGCATCTGGCCTGTTCCCCAGTTCTTATATAAATAAATAAATAAATCTTTAAAAAAAAAATACCAGCTACACCAGAATCTACCAGAATCCAGTGCAGAGAGGAACATTCTAGATTTGAAGGGAGGATTATTAAGGTGCCTTTGCTACCTGCTCTCCTTCACTCAGTAAATGTCTATTCAGCATCTATTCCTGAGAAGGCTAGGAGCGAAGAGAGCTGGGCCGGGGCATATTGTTGCCTTTGGGGGAAGAGCCCCCCCAGAGCTCCCTCGGTTGGAGGGCTCTGGGGATTTCTGGGAGTGGGGTGGCCTGGTTCCTCAGGCCCTGCTGAGCCACGTGCTATATATCTATTTCTTTTGTCTATAATTAAACATGTAAGGTGATGGAAACATACAACTGTCCTCAAGTCCTGACACATAACCAGCATCACAAGCACCATCTTGAGCAATGAGAGAAGTCCCCAAACAGCCGTGTGGCAGGGACCCTGGATGAAATAACACACCTCGCCCCGTCAGCACCTCCGCGGCGGCTCCTGGGCCGAGGCATGAGCACCAGGCTCCAAGGATGGAAGCCTGCAGCTCAGTGCAAAGCAACTCACCAGCTAAGGAGGCCACCTCTACAAATACAATAAAGCACACATCAGCATTCAAGTCCAAGACTCAAGGTTTTGTGGGTGCTTCAGGAACGTTCCAGACTTGAAGAAGGACACAGAAGAGGCTCAGAGGGGGCGGCAGGCTGGGCCTCAGCCTCAGCATCAGACCGGAGCTCGGAGGATGTTTCCAGAAACAGCCTGGCCCAACAGAGAGGGTGCAAGGGTGCTGTTCAGACACGGTGTGTGCGTAGCCCTTCGCCCCTCCATTTCACATGAATTTCTTTAGAGCCACTTCATTTACCTTTCTCCCTGTACTCTCAGGGAGCCATCGGTGCCATGTCAAGAGGGGACGCTCCCCGAGTCATTTGTAGATGTAGAGAGCCAATAAGTAGACTTGGGGAAATCTGCAAGACTCCCTTGAACTGCAGGAATGAGGCCAGAGTGCTGCCCACTGCCTTCACCCCACCCATACCTGGCAGGCCTCTGAGCAGGGACACACCCCAGTGACGCCAGCTGTGCTGTTCCCATTTGTGGAAGGGAAACGAGCAAATGAAGTTCATTGAGACTCATAACTCTGAGACGGCTACTGTGGCAGTGGAAAATGGACAGGAAGACATCCATTCTGGGTGGCCCATTTTTGATGACCCTTGAGGACAGATATAATCCCTTCAGCTGCTGTTCCTCATCCTTTCCACCTTTAGATACAACTCTAACAAAATGTGGGCTTTCTGTTATGTCTCAGGACCCCCGCCTTTCTATGGTCTGGATCAAAGTAACAAGCTAAGTCCACATGACCTTAAATAATGGGCGAATGTTTGTAGTTGCTTAAAATGCAACGATAAGAAAATAAGCCACCTAATTAAAAGAAATACACTGATTTAATGCACAGTTTGACCAAAGAAGACACACAGCTGGCAAATAAGCACATGGGAGAAAATGTTCCACACCATATGCCATCTGATTAAAACAACAAGACACAGCTACACACCTATGAGAATGGTCACAGTTCAGAGCCCCTACAACACCAAGTGCTGGCAAGGATGTGGGGCAATAGGAACTGTGATTCGTTGCTGGTGGGAAAGCGACATGGTGTATCCACTTTGGAGGTCAGCTTGGTAGTTTTCCTAACTAGGTACACATACTCCTGCAATTCGATCCAGCAATTGCACCTCTTGATATTTACCCAAAGGAGTTGAAAAGCCACACAAGGATATTTATAGTAGCTTATTCCTAGTTGCCAAGAATTGGAAGCCAAAGAAGCCCTTCGGGGGCCTTCTTGATGACACAAGGGGTTAAGCACAGCACTGTGGAGTTATCCACAGCCTTGGCAGCGCAAGTTCAACCCCCAGCTGGCCAGGGAGCTACCCACATGGCGCAGCAGACCTCTCCTGTCTTGCCTGCTGCTCCCCTCAGCAGTCTGCCTGTTCTGTTCCCCACTCTCTCTCTGGTGAATCCTCTCACCCTCCCCGCACCTTTGGCCTGTACCCCAGTTCTTGTGTGTATAAATAAATAAATCTTTTTTAAAAATTACAAAGAAGTCCAGTGCTGCTGTGGAATGAGCTAGCCGTGGACAGACGTGCAGGAGCCATGCACATTACTAACTGAAAGAAGCCCTTCTGAGATGCTTACTCACTCTGATCCCAACTGTATGACATTCTGGAAAAGTCAAAACGATGGACACCAGGGGGTGCTGGGGATTGGGATGGAGGAGGGGTGACTAGGTAGAGTGCCAAGGATCATCAGAGCAGCAAAACTATTCCATTTGATACTGTGGTGAACACACATCATTATACTTTCATAGAACCCACAGAATGTACCACACCAAGAGTGAACCCTGTTGTAAACTCTGGGCTCTGGATGACAATGTTATGTCCAATGTACTACTGGGAGGGAGGGGGTGTTGACACGGGGGAGGCTGTTCATGTGTAGGGGCAGTGGGTACTGGGAACTCTGTATATTTCGTTTCATTTTGCTGGGACCCTAAAACTGTTCTAAAAAAATAAAGTCTCTATATTTTAAAAAGTTTGGTTGGTGAAGGTAACTCAGGGACGAGAGAATAGGGAGCAAGCCCTTGGCTATCTCTGCAGACATTAAAGAACACTTTCCAAACAGAGCCCACTGCTCATTTTCAGAAAATAATGCCCAGCTCCCAAAATTCTTCAGAAACATTTCTGTTCAGTTCCATCCAGATGCCGTACTTGTTGCTAATTCTAAAATGAAGTACAGAGTTTGAGGCATGAGAATGGCATTTCTGTTCATTTTTAAAAGAAGATATTTGAATATTCCACCCCTCTAAATCGTAAGACTTTCAAACTGAAATCTTGAGTTCAAAGACAAACCAGCCCTCAGAAGCCTCCCAAAGGATTTCCATTTAAAGCCGCCATTTCGGCACATAACTTCCGTCCATCCTGCACGTCGCCTCCATCCCCTCGGGTTTCCTGACAAGCTTGCATCCTTCCCGAGCCAACCCTCAGGTTGTCTCTCCCGCCAGCCGCAGATGCCTCAGCAGGCAGCTCTAGGGAAGGACAGGTCAGGCAGGAAAACTTCCATCAAGTCAGCAGGAAACAGGTGGGTTCAGGTCCCACCTCCTTCTTTGATCCCCACCCCCCAATACCGTGGAAAATGCAGCGAAGTTTTGGGAAGAGATAGGTGATGAGTTGGTGGTGGGGGAATAATTCAGAGAACAAGGGGAGGTTGGGGGGCACTTACACAAACAGGGAGCCCTGAAATCTGGCCTGACTGAACCCTAAGATGGACCCAGGGTCACATGCACAATATTCCTTTTATCTTGAGTCTTGGGTGAAAAACGTTAGGAATGTGGTCAATTTAATCCTAAAACTTCAATTTGTAAGACATTCACCTCAATCATGGTCCTGCTAAAGTGCTGGGATATAAAACTGAATTTAAACAACAACAAAAAAATGTTTTTCCCAGTGGGAACTGGCCAACTGGGAAACTCCAGCCTACTTTTCTCAGAGAAAATCACCGTACAAACTACTTATGATGGACAAGAAACTGAAATGTCCTGGATCTACAGGACAATGAAAGCACATCCTGGTGAGATTTCAGAATACTGGGAGCTAATAGAAGGACCCAAAAGCTTCCAGAGACAGGAGAAAACAAAGTATGCAGGTATTTAGAAGAATCAGGAGAGTGCTTAATACTGTGGGACAATGATGTAATGCTTCAAAACACTGAAGGGAAAATATTTTCAATCCAGAATTCTCTACCCATCAAATTGCTCACTTATGAGGATTGAAGAAGGACATCATTAGACATTCACACACCCTTTCTCAGGAAGTTTCTAGATCAAGGAAAAGGAAGACAATGAACTCAGAGACACTGACATTGAAAGGAACACAAAGGGACTCAATCCCCAAGATGCCAGTGACAGGAAATCCCTGGAAGACACCACCCTCCTTCCCTCTGGCTCAGAGTGGAGCCACAGGTGTCAGCCAAGAAGTGGACAAGGTCTAGTGTTTGGAGGAGATTCTGATAATTGTGGGAGGAGGTGGGAGCTGACTTCCTGATGAGGAGACATAGGTGCTCTTGAACCAAAGGGGTGAGCACAAACAGCTCTGGAGGCAGCTGTGACTTTAGGGGGAAAAGATGTCAGCCCCTGCCATCCCCAAGATAATTCCACATTCCTTTCCCTCCCTGTGTGGCCAACATCTAAAGCCCTGGCCAGGTGCAAGGAGAAAGGAGCAGAAGAGAGAGGCGAAATTAAGTTAGTCATGCCTCTTAACTACCTTCTGGTTCAGAGGTACCACAGAGGGGGCAGGGGAGGGGAGATAAACAAACATATACACACACAAAACACATGTAGGCCTCTCCATAACAACCGAATTATGTCTATACCAACAATACAGCTGCAGCCTGTTTTCGGAAAATGAGTCATCTTCTGATCAGCTCACGCTGCAGACAGGGAGAAGGCAGGAGACAAGGGAAGCTGCCCTGCCCACCCGCGCCCCTCAGGCTGCACCCTGCCTACCCACCACACAGGAGAGAAGCTGAGAGGAGAAGGGTGGCAGGAGGGACACAATCATCAAGAACCAAGCACAGGAGTTGGAGTTTGGGGTCAGAGAGACCAGCTCCCTCACCAGGGACCACCAGAAGACCCTGGCAAGCTGTGGGGTCTCCCTGGACCTGTGTCTGGTCTGTAAAATGGGCCCATAATACAGTCACCTTGGCAGGGGGTGTGAAGATAAATGAACTTCCCAGCTTAGAATAAGGTCTCGACAAATGGCATTCAACTGCCCATGGAGTCCCCTTTTGACACGTCACACTGCCTTTGCTCGACTTTCCAAATAGATGATTCTTTTTCAGTTTTCTAATTTAAATCCCCCACTTACAACTGACAATTTAAAGAAGGGAAAAAACACCTCCCTGAGTTATACAATGACCCCCGTCTGTGATGGGCTTGAACATAGGTCTTATTTCTGTCAAGAAAGGAAAATAAAGTGACATCAACATTCCCAGGGCCTGGACTGGGTCCCAGAAGGACTGGCAGCTGTCACTGCATCATCTCGGGGACACACTGACAGGCAGGGACACAGAGTACGACTCAGTGTGTCTAATTATAGTCTTTAATCCACTGGCCGATTTTGGCCGGGATGCCCCCGGCTCAGATTCATGGGGACAAACAAAGCTCCCCATCTTAGCGCTGGACTTGTCATCCAGCAGCGGCCTGGACACCTGCTCGTGCTAAGCGCCCAGCATTAGGGGGAAGCGCCTGATAAAGGAGGAACTGATGGTCTGCCGGAGGCGGTCACTCCTACCCACTGGGCGTCCATCATCATGCAATTTGTACTTGGCTGACCCTAATTTTAAAACTCACCATTTTGGGCCTCCCTGGTGGCTCAGGGATTAAGCACAACACTCTGAAGCTCTCCGCAGCCTCTGCAGTATGAGTTCGATCCCCGGGCAGGGAGCTACCCAC
This sequence comes from Talpa occidentalis, assembly GCF_014898055.3. NCBI lineage: Eukaryota > Metazoa > Chordata > Mammalia > Eulipotyphla > Talpidae > Talpa > Talpa occidentalis. The sequence continues at coordinate 68,883,144 of NW_023605194.1, read as the reverse complement.
ATGGCGCAGCAGACCTCTCCTGTCTTCCTGCTGCCCCCTCAGCAGTGGATTTCAGTTAGTCTGCCTGTTCTGTTCCCCGCTCTGTCTCTGGTGAATCCTCTCACCCCCCCACACCTCTGGCCTGTGCCCTAGTTCTTGTATGCATAAATAAATAAATCTTAAAAAAAAAAAAAAACCCTCACAATTTTGGAGAAGTTTTGACTGATTTTTTTTTTTTTTTATTGTTTCCAAGAGCAGGTCTGATGAGATGGAGTTCTTACAAATCAGGTAGCTTGTATGAGCTCCTGACATTGGCAACATGGGTGGAGCTGAGGGGATGATGCTGAGCGAGTTGAGTCCGAAGGAGAGAGACAAATGCCAGATGGCGTCACGTACACGTGTTATGTGAGAAACCAGGCAACGACACACAGACTCAAACCGTGGAGAAGCCCGGGATATCAGAGCGGGGGCTGCCGCCAGCAGGGAGGCTGAGGCAGGCACAGGGCCCAGTGGACCATAGAGGGGACTTGGCGCTTTGGTGGGGGGTTGGCTACAAATGTGTGAGTGTCAAGGAGAGAGTCGGGAGGGTGAGGTTTCCTCCTCACAGATATATGCTGCCTCCTTTCCGCCCATCGCAGGGACCTCAAATTGTGAAATAACTACTTTTATTCAAAAGACATCTTTGACTTAACTCAGGACTAATGCTCCTAAGAATATGATCAAGTTTGTTCCCTGAAAGTTTTAAGAGACTGGCTAGTCACCAAGCTCCTCAAATCCACCAGAAGAGTTTATGGAGTGCAACCCAAGTTCTCACACCATAATTGGGGGCATAACTGCCTGCCACCTGTAAGTAGCATTTTACTTCCCCTCTCCCTCCACCAATGCCATTTTTTGGCATAATAATGAATTGCCATCCAAGACCCTGCTATTTGTTAAGCTAAATGAACTAATTAGACAGAGAAAAACAAATACTGTGTGATCTCACTTGTATGTGGGGTCTGAAAAAAAATAAACTCACAGGACAGAACAGACTGTGGTTCCAGAGGGTGGGGAGTGGGGCAATCAGGTGAAGGCATCAGAGGGCACAAGCTTCTAGTATGATATGAATGAGTCTAGGGGGGTGTCATGCCCCCTGGGATGATGATGGCTAACAATGCTGTATAGTATACTTGAAAGTTGCTGAGAGAATCAATCTTGAAAGTTCTCATCAAAAGAAAAGGAATCATCACAGTGAGATGATGGGTGTTTACTAAGCTCACTACCATAATTATTTCAAAATAGATACACATACATCAAATCATTACGTGTACACCTTCAACTTACACAAGTGATACGTCGATTGTCACTCAAGAAAACCAGAGAGAAAAAAAAAGACACTCTAATGGATTGAAAAGTGTCCCCCCCCCAAATTCACATGTTGGGGCCAGAACCCCCAATGTGACTGGAGATGGGGCCTTCAAGGGGGTGACTCAGATTAAATGAGGTCCTCAGGGTGGAGCCCTAACCCTGTGTAAGAAAAGGAAGAGACACCAGGAGCTCAAGAGCACCCAGCAAATGCCACAGTCAAGGGGTGCAAGGAGAGAGGCCTCGAGAAGACCAGTCCTGCAGCACCCGGGACACCTCAGAGCTGGGAGAGGTAAGTGTCTGTTGCTATGTCCCCCCAGTCTGTGATTACCATGGCACCAAGCTGACTCAGATGGACCCCAACAGCACCCCAAAGGCCTGCCCTTCCCTGATATCGAAGATGCCTGCTGTGTTGACTGATTTGCTTTAGTGAGATAAGCTCTTGGGGAAACCGTGTTGCACGGGGGCCACCAGTCTGCACTGCAGAAGCATCATCCACCTGTGGGCAAGGAGGCTGAGGACATACCAGGCCCAGGCGAGCGTCTCCTGTCACTGTTTCCAGCAGAAAGGACGCGGTTAGTCTCATATGCGTGAGCAAAATGAAGCAGGAGCCACCGCAGGCCTTGCATGTTTGTGTCAGCAGGGAAGAAGCTCCTGAGCTCTCGTCATCCGTGTTTTTCATTCATTTCATTGACAAATTAAGTGCATTTGACAAATTGACAAAGTGCCTTTTGACATTTGGAGGTAAAAAACAACATTTCTGCACTCCGTTTCCTGTTGTGTTTCCAGCAGGGTGTGTGATCTTGGGGTCACATTGGGTCTCCCCAAGGGCCCATTTCATTCAAAGCAAATTAGTCAGAGAAACACCACCTGTAAATCCATCACCACCGAGGCTCCGGATCCCAGAACATCACGGTGCTGAGTCCTGAGATAAGTCGCAGGCCAGGAACCCTATTATTTAGAAGGCCCACAAAAATAGCCATGTGAGATGACCTCAGGATCTTCTACCTTGCGCATCAGAAGGAGGTAATATCCGCTCAGCACCGGCCCAAGCCACCAGGCGGCCAGCCACGCAACGGCCTGGCTCCAACATAAACAATCTTCTTTTTTCACTCTGTGGCTTCAGAAAGGCCATTGGCATGGGCGCAGGACACCTCCGAGGGCTGCATGGAAATACCCTCAGCAAGGGGAGAACAGATAAGAAGGTGTTTCCACTTGGGGATTAGTCGGTGCTGCTGGAGCAAAGTGGCCACTTTGGTCAACACGTCCTCTGCTCTCAGCCTGAGACTTATTTAAAGATGTGATAGATGTGCCAGTCTGGTTGTGGGGACAGCCTTTCGGTGGGAAAATTGGCAAGAGCGCATCACAGAGCAAGTGAAGAGACAAGGCAAGGCCAGAGGAAACATCTGGGCCCCCCGGCCTGCACACAGCTCCTCGCCTGGTGGGGCTCATTACCGGCTCTTCTTCATGGCGACCTGTGACCCCGCTTTTCCTGCCATTGCAGATTTCTCTAAAAACAAGTAGGATGACAGTAAATGTTGCCATGGCTTCTCAGATTCACAAGATGTCTTCCTGTCTCCCAGGCAGATGCTACTTTGTTAATTTCCAACTAGTTGGGGTTTTCACTTAAATGCCTCCACAGGAGCCTGGGACTTGGCAAAGATGTGGGAGGATGGGGTGGCAGAGGGGGGTGGGGACATTCCAGCTTACTCACCCCAATCACACATCTAAATGGGCCCTACAACCCCATTGCTCAGGGTCTGAGGAAGGTGGGCACCTTCTATTTTCAGAACACAGGACATTTATCTGGAATATTCCTAAGTTTTGTTTTTTTTTCTTGGTATGGTGATGAGAACATGTTACCCTCTTAACAAACGTGAAAAGTAGCAGACACTACTGTTAACCATAGCTACAAATTGGAGAGCAGATCTCTAGAACCTATTCATCTTGTTTAACTGCAAGTATCTCCTGGTGACCAGCAGCGCCCCAGGTCCCCAGCACTGCACCCCGGCAGCCATCACCCCTCCCTTTAGACCCTTGATCTGAGTGGAGTCACACAGTGTCTGTCCACCTGTGGCAGGTTTCATTCACTCAGCCATGTCCTCAAGCCCCACTCCCTTTTGCCTGGCAGATCGGTGTTTGAATTAGTAGGATCAGTCAGCTCCATTCCATCCCAAAGCCTCTGAACGCGGTGGCTCTCCCCACAAGCCTCAGCTCTGCTCTGGTGCTGAGCAGTCACCATAGAGCAAATCTGTAGAAGTAGGAAGGATCAGGGCACACCATGGACCCCGCTTCAGAGGACACATTCTCCTTGTCTTCTGACCCGTCATTTTTCACTTACTCAAAAAAATGAAAAATGTAGACACTTATGACCCTTTTCTTCCCTCAAATTCAGTCACAGATTTCTGTGGACACTTCAATCCTAGTATTTCCAAAATATGGTTCTTTAGTGATGAAACGAATTTAATGGCCATCTCATTAGTTGCAAGAATAAGAAATATGAGTTCGTGGGGATTTCGATTTCAAACGATATGTCTCGCCCCAGGTTGAGATTTAAACCTATACATCTCTCCCTGTTATATTTTCAAGCAATTTTCTGACAAAATAGACTTTACACCACAAACAATTGCTGGTCATACATTATTGAGTGAAATCTCAGCGAATACCCAGCTCTCACTTCAATGGATGCTCGGCCGCTGAGGTCCTGGAGCAAGTCGCTGTTAGCTTATGCTGGGGAATCTGTTTTGGAATCAGAGATGCTAGCTTTGGTTCTACTTATTCTCATAGCTCTTGAATTTTCCCTTGGGACAATAAAATTTTTCTACCTTCTGTAAAAATAGATTTTTAAATGAAAATTTGATGGGAGTAAAATATTGCCAAACATCCTCTTTAATCTAAATGCTCAGAAATTACACAGGTTTTCACTATTGGCCTTCTTCCATGGTTGGTCAGATTCATTTTCAAAAACTGGCAATTTTTTATTAAATCAATACAACTTAACTCAGAAATAGGGGGAAGTTGTGGGGAGAGATCAGACTGAGAAGGGTCCCCTAGGACTGACGCTGTGCCCCCGTCTGGGTGCAGGCATCTCTGCCTTCAACTGATTTCACTAGCGTCTGGCCCATCCCCCACATCCCCAAACACACACAACCCACGTTCCTGCAGCCCCAGCAGTGAGGCTTACCTGGACAGACGGTGTTTATATACGATTATTTCATTAAACACTAAAACCAGGTCTCCAGGATGGATGCTGTTGTACATTTTAAGATGAGAAAACTGACTGCCAGTGAGACAAAGCGACTTGGCCACCTAGAAAATTAACAGAGATGGGACCAGAGCCAGGACAGCAGGTTCTCTTTATAGCAGAGGACACGAGAGAAACCAGGGCCCCGGCCTGGAGCGGGGCCAGACCTCTGCTGCCCACTGAGCCGCAGGAGCTGCTGGGAAAGTGACCTCGAGCTTTCTGGCCTTCAGAGGATGCCGCCTGTGGGCAGCCCCGCCCCTGGTGCCAGCTGGGCTTGCGCAGGAAGCTGAGGGACGCCCGCTGCCGCCGGCCGGCGACACCAGACCAGTGCTGGCGGGACTCAGTGGCTGCCCTGCTGCCTATTTATATTTGGGCCTGCGCCTAGCCTGGACCAATGAGGTACGGGCCAAATCACCCAATCCTATCCATCAGCTCATTCGTTAATTATTTGGTGTCAAATAGCCTGATTGGTCCGAAAACAGTCCAGTCGTCACTGAGACTTGAAAATGGACCAATCAGGCAGAGGCCAAGGCAAGTGGAGAACCCTGAAAGAGGTTATAAAGCAGGGCAGTAGCAGGCTGGAAACTCCCAGACTGTTCCCACGTGGTTCCTACTTCCAAGGAAAGAAGAAAGAAGCATCCAGCAGTCGACCTCCCAAGAGAGAAGCCACAGAGGTTTGCATGGACCACCCGACCCCAGCCATATGCTGCTGCGACCTCCGGGAGGAGCCCCAGAGGCCGGGGCCTGGCGTCTCACTGACCTGCTTGCTGTTGGTGCTGGCCGCGAGTTCACAAAGAGCTGTGATGCTGATCTTTCTAACACCACCTCTGGTGGCTGGGTGACTGGCACTCTATGTCCGGGTCCCTTTTGAGAGTTGTTAACACTGTGCATCTGATGGTCCAGCACTGTTCCTGTGCTGCAGCCTCCACTGCCATCTGGTCCAGTGCCTGGTGCTGTCTATTCTGACCTTCGGATGGAGGCTGGGGCTGCTGTGGCCTCATCTCAGCAGGTCCCCGTCTGTGAGCACCTCTACTGCCACATGCTTCAGGCCCTCGTGGGCAGGATGGCCCCTCTTGGACCAGCGGCCTTTTGTTTGGGACTCTGGACACTGTGGACATGATCTGGGGAGAGACCCTGGCCACTGTGGCCTTCGACACTGTTTCCCCAGTTTGTTATGTGAACCCCATTGCTCTTGCTCCCTGAGCCTTAGTGGTCTCGCCACTGGGCACACAAGTGAGAACCCACTCAGTGTCCTCTACCTGGACACTGTCCTGTTGACCCACTAGCATTCCATGGCCCTGTTTCACAAGGTCAAAGGTATTATCATGCTAAGACCTTTCTGTGACTCTCATTCTTTCATGAGTATAAAGTTGAGTTTCCAGCAGTGACGTGATGTGTCAATGGCACTGACTCCAGTACACTGTGTTCTTTGAACTCTTGTTGCTTAAGAATGTGTCAGCTTCAGGGTGCAACGTAATGCATGTGCATGGAAATGATTCACATGGACACAGGTCTCAGCATCTGTAGTCATTTTTAGAGTTGTAAAGCAGTTCTGAGACCAAAGCATTTATATTATATCATATGATATGATGGCATGATGGGGTGAGTGGCATAGGATGGGATGGAATGGATGGGGTGCAGTGGAAAGGGGTGGGTAGAATGCGGTGGGGTGGGGAGGGGTGGGGTGGGATAGTTAGGGGTGTGGTGGGGTGGAATGGGATAGAATGCATATGTTACCACTTCCCAAAGATTGAAAATATTCCAACTTCAGATTTCAAGTAGCCCAGTAAAAAACACTTATCAAAAGAAACTGTTGTAACAAAGTATTATCACCAAAAAAATAAGAAACCAAAAACCAACCAAGGGTTTTTTTGTTCTATTTTATGGGACAGAACATCTTCATTTCAAGGTTTAAACAAATGGTGGGTAATGGTGTGATAATACCATTATATAACATGGTTTATAATATATATAATTGTAGCAGAGTAATTATGCTCTAAGGTGATTGGGTGGATTAAATGAGATAATGTTTCTCAGAAATAAATGAAATGAAACTCATTTAAGATGCTAACACCCAACCTTGGCATACCCCCACCCCACCCCACCTCATGCCACCCCAGTCAATATTGTCCAATCAGCATCTGTACTGTTTTGGGGGTCAGCTGGCAGCTGTACACACTCCTCCAAATGCTCTTATTTTTTTCCCTTTCAAGCTTGATTCTTTGTACATTCTTCCTCTTCCATCACATTTTTAGCAACAAGGTGACTTAAAATAATCAGGAAATTTGTCAAGAGACAGCTCAGCTGGTGCTTCTCCCTTTCGAAGGACCATCTGCCAGAGATGGTGACCATGGAGAAGGCAAAATGGTGGACCTCACACCAGGGCCTCTGCTGAGAGCCTGGGATGTGACCTAAGAAATCCTGCTTTCTCTGTGCCTCCATTTCCCCTTAGGAGAAGAGGAGGGGATTTCACTGAAAAATACAGAGAAATCCTTGCAACAGCTTCCTTCCGTGGAGGCACAGGGCAAGCGGAGAGCCCTTAGGGTCAGAGTAAAATAGGAAAAGCCTGAAGGAATATGGGAGGCTCCAGAGATCAGGGCAACAAATTCCAAAGAGGACTGATCAAGCACCCCAGGACTAGGGGCAACAGGACATTCCTGGACAAGGATGATAAAAGGACTCAAGATAAGGGCTGGGACACAGAGACTTAGCTCTGGGCACAGAGACACTAGGGCAGTGAGTGATACCACGGAGAACTAACTAATCACAAAGAGCCCAGTGGGGCTTTAGAATAATCAGGGATAGAAGGTCTGTATTCCCTGAGGCCCAGCTCCACTCTGCTCCCTCTCCCTTCCCTGGCCTGGTTCCACCGGCCTGGGGGTCCCACTTTATTTCTGTTCCTTTTCTCCTCAATAAACTTTTTCTTTCTCTAAACAAATCCAACTCCCTCCCTCTGCCTGCCTGAGCGCCACTGAAGTTCCTGCTGTGGCTTCGTGAGACGCCAGCGGTGGTGGGCTCGTGGCTGGGGCTCAGCACTGCCCCTACCGCCTGGGGTCTGCTCCTGGCTGGGAGACTAGGTCTGAAAACCTGAAATTACGGTATCGCTGTGATGGAATGTTTTCAACACAACCCTTTTTTTCTCCCTTGAAAAAACAACAATCTAGTGTGCTCATGACATTATTTGTATTTTGCTTAAATAAAATTGAGTAGAGTTTGCAAACAAGAACTACAAATATTTCCAAATATCAACACAAATATATTGTTTTTCATATTTTCCAGATAAAATAGAGATTTTAATATGTGTGTGGTGTTTTATCCATTTTCTTAAGAATTATGACATCAGGGCCTCCCCTGGTGGCGCAGCGGTTGAGCGCTGGGCTGCGAAGCTGCCCGCAGTTTCTGCAGTGCCGGTTTGATCCCCAGCCACTGGAGAGGGTCCCACATGGCACGCAGACCTCTCCTGCCGCACCCGCTGCGCCCCTCAGCAGTGTATTTCGTCGGTCTGCCTGTTCTGTTCCCCGCTCTGGCTCTGGTGAATTCTGTCACCCTCCCGCACTTCTTACTGTACCCAGTGCTTGTATAAATAAAATAAATAAATCTTAAAAGAAAAAAAAAATTATGACATCATAGGAACATAATCTAATCCTACCTAGACTGATTTCCCTGAAGGATTAGTTAACATTTTTTTTAATGCCTTTTAAATCTTTGGCTTCACAAAATCTTACATCTCTCAGTTTGAATCCAATCTTGATTTCCTGGAAATCCTGGTTAAAATCAACAATCCCTTGAGTCCTCAAAGAGTAGCCCATAGCTTGTGGGAATATTGGAAGCAAATTAATTTTTAGCAGTATTCTTATTGTGCTCCTTTATGGAGCCCACATATATTTAGCTTTGTTAATTCACACACTGTAGTGAGGAAAATAAGTGCAAGCTTCAGTAAATCAATCAACAAATATCTACTGAACACTCTCTGCTCTGGATGTCTGTAGGGAGCATGTAAATTGTAGACATCACCTACATCCCAATCGGATACCAGCTTTTCGCACAGGCAGACAGCGCAAAGCAGATGCTGGTAGACTGTGATGTAATGAAACATTCTTATCGGACACCAAGCTGTCCGAGGATGAGTGACAGTAAATATTTTTTGTTTTGATAATTAATTTGGAATGAAGAAAATATTTTGGTGAAAGTGAAATATAAATATTTATGTATATATATATTATTGGATGCAAACATGTTATTGAAAATGTTGAGAAAAATAAATGATGTAACCTAGCTTAGGGAAAGTATATAAACCGAGCTATCGCAAAGCACTTGGGCTCAGGGTGAGCTCGAGGTCAGGCCATCACTGCGCGACTGAGAGCCGTCTCACCCCTTGGAGACCCACCGGAGGAGGAGACCCGGAACATTGTTCACCGGCTGCGGCTGCCAGGTGTCCCTGCGGAGCCGAGACCGGATTCGACCCGCCGAGCCCAAGAGATTGAACATGAGCTGCCGAACCACGGACGACTCTCCCCCGGCAACTAAAGGTGATGTTGCTGTAAGCAATCGCTCGAGGGACCCAGCGACAGGGTAGTGCTGGGCATGGTGTTTGATTGTGTGCGACTTGTGTGAATAAAGCATATTGAAAGGCACCATTTATGGTCAGAGTACTATTGGTAGCGCCTACCCTGAGGAAGCCCACCAAGGTGATCTGCCTCCCCACTCGCAACAATGTCACACTATTAATAGGCCAATTTATTCATTTCAGCCAATCCCTCCAATCTAAATGGTCAATATCATTCCTTTACTTTTTGCCCCCACTCCATTGTTATTTAAAGAGATTGTATTTATATTTATTAAAATCTAAATGCTCTTGAGTGCATTTTTATTACAGTTTTCTATCAAGCTGCCAAATAAAGTATGGCTGAAAAAAATATTCGTATATAGTATTTAGTATGTTTAGTGTCTATACTAAATACATGGTATGTACACATTAGGCTTTTATAGATTACACACGTATGTGATGTCGTTTTTGGAGTCTGTGGGTTTAGAGTGCGGGGTCCTTGGGTTCACTCTGGGAAAGGTGTCACCAGAGCTCCTCTTTCAGCCTCACACAGCAAGTTTCTCTATGAGACAGAGATGGTAGTTATAGTTAAAGAGCAGGTTTATTAGAGAAAGGAACATAAGAGTAAAGGACACTTGCATAGACACACAGCGGGCAGGAAGAGCTGTCCAGAAGAGACAGATTTGCTGAGAGGCCTTGAGGAGAGCTGCCTCCGCTGAGGGCGTCAATGAGGAGAAGCCCCGACAGGTACAGATCATGACAGGCAGGAGGCTGCTGTCCTGTGGAGGAGAGAGTTGGTGAAAAGAAGCACCTGCATAGGAACAGGTGGGCAGAGGGACTATGGGGGCAGCATTAGGTTTTATCATCTCCTTTTGGTAGGGAGGGGCTCATCTCTGTGGATGGATGGTTTGTTCCTTAATCTCCATATCTTGACCTTCAGGTCTGCGCTGCTGACATCTGTACAGCATCTGATAGTTTCTATGGCTGGAGTAATGGCTGTGTTAATCCCTCTACCCCCACCTCCTGTGTGAGTCTGTGATGCCTCCTTTCTAGTCTTTCTATCCTTATCCTCCACCGTATGGATGCAAAGTACACTCACACATTATTCTGCCCGTTGTGTTACAGGCCCCTGAACCTGGGTCTTATTTGCATGGTTGGGTTACCCTGGCTGGTGTTTGCTACCCTTCTCTCCTCCCTTCCTGGCCAGGAGCCTCATGGGCCCAGGACCTCCATAGCCTCCCACTGAGCCCTCTCTGGACCCACAATGAACTCCTGCTGGGACCAGCAATGGCTTTTTCAAAAGTTAGCATCTCCTCAGTTCCTCCAGGCCCTACTCCTACAGCCCAAGAGGATGGAGGGGGCTGAGCTGCAGACTGTGCTTTGCGCCTGGGTTCTGAGCAGGCTCTTGTGGTCTGGGCCAGAGTCCAACAGGTCCAGGAGCTGCCTTTATAGTCTAGAAAGAGAACAAGGGAGCTTTGAGTGCTGCCTACCTGGAGGCTAGAAAATGCCTGGGGGTAATATGTTCTTCCTAGCTACCTGTGGACATAGGGGTGCCAGTGTTCTCTCTTAAAGATTTTGAACTTTTTTCTTAAAGATTTATTTATTTATAGATACTAGAGCTGGGGTGCAGGCAGGAGGGGCGGGGGGTGAGAGGGTTCACCAGAGACAGAGTGGGGAACAGAACAGGTAGATCGAGTGAAATCCACTGCTGAGGGGAGCAGCAGGGAGACAGGAGAATTCTGCTGTGCCATGTGGGTAGCTCCCTGGCCGGGGATCGAACTCGTGCTGCAGATGCTGCGGACATCTTCATAAATGCTGTGCTTAACCCCTTGCACCACCAGGGAGGCCCCGGAATTTGAAATTTTAAAATAATTGCACACCCAAAAACTGGCACTTGGAAGACCTTTACGATGTTCTACATTTCCCTTTTTGTTAGTTGTAGATGCAGAATCTTCACATGGCGCTCACAAGAGCGAGCTGATTATGGATGCTAAGTACTGATTATGGCTGCTAAGTTCACTCAAGGATCTAAGTTTCTTCCAAAATGTTCTGTCCCCAGAGGGCCACTCATTATTCTCACTTGGGGGTCTGCCTCTCCCACCTCTGGACCTAAGTTTGCCCCCCTGGACTGCCCACAGCCTGAGGCTTCTCAATTCAAACCATAGCTCCAGAGTAGGGGTAATGTCGTTTTGTGGAGTTGTGGGGTCCTTGGGTTCACTCTGGGAAAGATTTCACCAGAGCTCCCATTTCAGCGGCACGCGGCGAGTTTCCCAGGTGAGTTTCTCCATGAGACAGAGACATTGGTTATATTTAAAGAGCAGGTTTATTAGGGAAAGGGAAAGGGAAAGGTTTTGCTAAGAGAGGCCTGCATGGTTGTAGGCAAGTGGCCTTGAGGAGAGATGCCTCCGCTGAGGGAGGTCAGTGAAGAGAAGTCCCGGCATGGTACAGGTCACGAGCAGCCAAAAATCTGCTGCCCTGCAAAGAGAGAGAATTGGTGAAAAGAGGCACCTTCATAGTCACAGGTAGGCAGTAGGAGTGCTGCCCCGAGCCTGTGCGGAGACTGCACTGATATAGTCCTTTTCTCTTTGGGAGGGGTCACTCCTTTGTGGAGTGGCCTGCTTGTTGCCCATGTTGGGTAACAGGCAAAACTAGAAAGGGATCAGAGATTCCAGGTGGGCCCAGTCTCCTCAAGCCTGTGCTCCACTCCCTAGAGCATCTGATCCTGCTTGGGTCTCCTGCCTTGTGATAAGGCACTGGTGCCTAAGAGTCACGACCTCTACAGCTGGGTTAATGGTCATGTTATTCCCCTCAACCCCCACTTCCTTGTATGAGTCAGGTTTTAGTCTTATGAGGTCTCCTTTCCAGTTTTTCAATTCTTGTCCTCCATCAGGAGGAAGAAGGAGCTGAGTTAGGTGGTCTTAGGGCTGCCTGACACAATGTCCCTTGGGTCTGTTTAGCTAAAACGATTTTCATAGACATTTCTTCCTCCTTCAAAGCTATGCAAGTTTTCAGAAAGACCGGTCACCCCTTCAACTCACCTTCCCCTCCACAACACACACCATAGTTGTCTAAGACAAGGTTCAATGCATCACCTGTAGGAAGGTCTCCCCAAGTCCTCCCCCCTCCAGCATTCTTATCTGACTTTGCTGTCATAAAAGTGACATAAAAAATGAGGTTTCCTGATTTGTTTTTAACCAAGGATGCTGTCTGTTGTGATACACAATAACTGAGTAAAGATGGCAGGTGAGGATCAAGTGGTGGAGCAAGTTCATGAAGTCACTGTGTACAAAAGGACAGAAAAAATAAAGAAATCATGTGGTTTGCTCTTTTTTTCATAACAAGTGAAAATCAGCAACCAAAAATCTTAGTGTCTTGTTTTCTTGACTGCAGTTCCTTTCTAGTCTTTATTTTTTATTTTCTGTGGCCTTAAATCTAAAATGGTCCACACTGACTCATTAAAAAAAGAAAAGAAAAGCTAGCAGAGAAGCATTTCCATTTTAGATTGTGTATTTGGGGACATCTTCCTGTACCCCACATAGCTTTATGGGATCCCCATCCCCGGGCAACCACAAGTGCTGGGAAGGCCCAGCCGCATCCCTGTGGGGAAAACCAGCTCTTGTGACTCCAGTGAAGGACAAAGTGCCCCTGAAATTGTCATGCTGGCCAAGAAAGCAGCTGGGAGAAGAGCTGGGGTTGCAGCTTTCTCAGTTGCAGTGAGCCTCTGACTAACAGTACAGCCATCCCATGTGACCAGAGGGTGGAACAAGGGGGTCTGGGGGAACATTGTGGGGGTGGGAAGGTTCGCTCTTTCTGAACCCACAGGTAGAGGTCCTGACTGTGTGAACTGCGAGGGAGGCTGGGAGGTTCATTTTAAAAACCCCAAAGTTATTCTGATACCCAATGTGGGGTACAAAGGAAATCATCCTGTACCCCTGGGTTCTTCCAGGCTGGGAAATAATCAAAGAAGCATCCAGCAGATTGAGAAGAGAAAAGCCCTAGAGATGTGTGACAGACACATGCACCCCTGCCGTGTGTCTGGGAGAGCCCTGTGCAGCAAGACAAGCTTGCCCCGTGGCTTTAGGCACAATCTTAACTAGCTTAAGCAGGACGAGGGAGGTGGGGGAGGAAAAGTAAGGAAAACAAAGGTATTTTTTCCTTCTCCTTGGAAGAGATCAGGAGATTAGCCATTCCTAGAATAGGCCCTTACAGAGAGTTTAGACAGAAACATCAAAAGCAATTCCACCCAGTCTTCACTAAATAAGCCTCTTGCCATAACGGGTTTTGGGGGGGAGATTTCTGCTCCCCGACACCAGACAAAGAGGGCAAATCTAATACAAACATCTTATTTTTCACACAAGACCCAGAGAAATGAAATGGATTGTTCGTGAGAAATTTAAATCTCTTCTGAACCAAAACAATATGGTTCATTGTTCAACCAACGTTCATCTGTGCCTGCCCTGGGCTCTGGCCTCGATCAGGCAGGGACAGCGTGAAGACAGACAGGATGTGAGCTTCATCCTCTGTCCTCTCACCTGGTCGAAGCAAAGAATCATCCCCTAATTAGTAAATAGTCAACATATATGAAAAACTTCTGCAGGCCGTGAAGACTCTAGGGATAGAATACGGGGTACAGCCTCTTTATGCTTAGGCCCTGGGTTTCAAGGGAGGCAGAGTCCCCGGCACCAGATTTTGTCCCAGGAGAGCATGGGTCCCTTCCCGCCTCCTGGCCGGCACAGGTGCGTTACTCCTGGATAAAATGCTCAGACGGCTGGGCAGCCACCAACCACTACTTCTCTCAGCCCTATTCCCCAAGGTGGCGTCCATCCTTGTGCATCTTCCTGGCCATCAGCTCAGTGTTCCCGTTCATTTGAACACTGACCTTGGGATTTTTTTCTTTTATATTTAGGTTCCTTCATTTCCCATTTGGGGCAGAATTTTACCAACAAGTGCTTAGCAGCAACGCTACCCTCAGGAGTGGCGTTTCACGTCAGAACAAGTACCAACTACAGGGTGCAGAAGTAGGTCCTTGAACTGGCCTCAAAAAGACACATTTTAATGTTAAGAACAGGTGACAGAGCCAGGGTGCCAACAAGGACATGGCAGAGGACTCCTGTCTGGTCTGCCCCCATGTGTGAAGACCCCTTCACGATGAAGGTCATCATCAAGTACAAATGACGCTTTTCTCTTATTTTCTGGGGAAAGCCTGAGATGGATGGGCCTCATAAACCTCGCTGGAAAAATTGCCTTTGATGTGCTTTTATTGATGAACAACAGACACACATACAAGACTTGAGGCCTCCCCAAGGGAGAATATCTTGTGGGTTCAACAGCTTCCACGATCCTATAGGCGACCGGCTCTTATTTCTTCTTCTCCGCATTTGGAATGAACTCAATGTAAGCAGGATGATCTCAGAGCCCAGTCTATGTGGGAGAACATAGACTCGTGATCAGAAGTCCCATGTCCTCCCTGGCAGGGCCGACTTCTGGAGGGAGCGGGTTCTCCTCGGCCACTGGGCCTCCATCCCTTCCTCTCTCAGAGCCAAGGTCTTATCTCAGCTCGCTCCCAGACACCATGTCCCAAGCATCCGTGGCCATCTTTCAAGCCCTTTTCCTGTTTATTGCTTTAAAACTGGGAACAGGCCGCTGAACAAAGGCAGTCCCCAAGGCCAAGCAGTGTGTTACCTGCTAATAAATATTCCGTGTCTCATGTCTCTCAAATGTTATTGTGAATCATCTTTCCCTCCTTCCTTCCCGTGGTGCAGTCATCTTGCTGGCTCTGAATTTTCCCTCTTTGTCTGGACTTCAGCTGCCTCCAGTTCACTGTCATGGTCTTTGTCCCCCCTATCCGCTCTGCAGGGCCTCCTTTTCCTAAAGGATCTGGCACCCACTTTTCCACGACATTGTTCCTTTGTTCCAGGAAAAAAAATAACTTTTGGAGACAGCAGAAACAGTTCCAAAGGCCACCGGGTGACGTCCGCCCTCACCTGATCTTTATTCATATCTGGTTTTTAATTGCATTTTCCCCCATTTCTCGAGCTCCCTTCCTCCCCGACAGGAAGGAGCATTTTATTTCTCATTCAGAGTGCTCTCCTACTGATCTCTGTTCCTCAGAAGCTCCAGCAGCCTCTTGTTACCTGTTGGCTTTCTCCTGTTGGCTGATCCGTTGGCCTTGCTGTGGTTTATTACCTTTTCAACCTCTCTCCCCCGCCTCTTTCCCCAACTTAGGCCAGAACTTACAACCTGCTGGCTTGTCTCATCTTCACTATCATTATCTTCAGACTGAGTCTTCCCCAAATGGATTTTTTTCCCCAACCCCGTGCTCTTTAAAGAAACAAAGAGGAGAAGGATGTGATGGTCCCCACGGTCGGAGTGCCTGTGCTTTGTTCGAGCAAGGGCTTCACAGCCAAAGCCGAGCCTTGACTTAACACACAAACTCAGTTGACAGAGCAGTACCCGCGCCCGGCCCACCAATTGGCCGAGGATACAATCAGAGGTATCTTCTTATCTCCCTGGTGCACTGACAAAACTCGATTCATTAAAATAATAAAAAAAGATCTTGGTCCCTCATGTGAGCGGCATGCGATTTTCCATGAAGATTCACCTCAGAAGGCGTCGTGCCTATTATCCATTCCATTTATAAATCAAACGCCCCTCGCCCTGCGGCTGCACGCTGGCATGTCAGCGAGCTTTGGGTCAGCCACACACACTTCCACGTGAACTGCAGATTAAGGCAAAGAGACAGGGAAGCGGCTCTTTCTTCCCCCCCTTTTCCACCAGTAATAGGCAGCTGGAACGTTAAAATTGGGCTGAGACTCCAAAGCCAAAGTCCCATGGACCATAGAAGCAAAGAGACTTGAGATAAAAGACAGGATCTGTCAGTCCCCTTGTATCCTTCACACTCTTTCTCTCCCTTCATCGCGTTCACGGGGAAGCAAAGGGTGCACACGTGTGTGTGAATTAAAGAATGTGCCTAGGACAAGATGGGGCAGGCCTGGCCCAAGAAAGACTTTGGTCTCGAAAGCCCGCGAGTGGGGCGTGGGGCCCGAGCGCGCGGGTCTCTGTCCCGTCCACAAGTGAGACTAGCAGAAGACTTTGTGGAAGCTCCTGGGAAGGCCGTGAAGGACGCTCCCAAGTGGGTCCACCCAGAGGCTCCCGAGTCAGCCAGCCACGTCTGCAGTTCGCGTTCCAGCTACTAGTGCCAGCAACTTCATCTTGTTGCCTCCCACCCAGGTCAAAAACTCGTGAGTCACCAAGACCCACTGGGGAAATGTCTTTAAGAAAATCCCCAACAGAAG
The DNA here is from genome assembly GCF_014898055.3 of Talpa occidentalis. Taxonomy (NCBI): domain Eukaryota; kingdom Metazoa; phylum Chordata; class Mammalia; order Eulipotyphla; family Talpidae; genus Talpa; species Talpa occidentalis. The sequence continues at coordinate 68,866,736 of NW_023605194.1, read as the reverse complement.
ATATGTCAAGACTCTCCAATGTTTGCTCCCAGACCCCTCCATCACCTATAACCCTACTTGCTTTTGTCATGAATAACAGAAAACAGAATTCAAAGGGGGCAAAGGAGAAGAAAGGTCTTTGTCATCTGTGTTTTCTTTGGGTTTTTTAATCTATTGTATTAGATCAGAACCATGGGGCAATGCATTGAGGGGATCCAGAAAGACAAAAATCTACCCCAACGTGGGAATGCCTGGAATTACACATCATCACTGGGAAACATGACATATTATGGTTCTTGATCCTACATCCTAATAAGCAAAAGCCAAAGGGAAAAGGAGATCTTGAAAAGTGGTGGTGATGAAATTTATTGCCTCATTTTTTCATTAGTCTTACCCCAAGATATTAAGATGCCCCCACTTCCCGTACTTGAGCATTATAGAAGAAAAGATTCAATGAAACCTGTCCAAAGAAAACAAAGAGTGATGATGATTAAAGTAGACTGTTTCCTTTGAAATAATAAAATATTGTCCAAACAAGTAGACCACAGCATATCACAAGCATTCCCCCCCAAAGTCCCTCACATGATAGTCTACAGTCCAAGTCGATTTTAAGATAAATTGGTCATGTAGAAACAGTTCATTGATAGGTCTAGTTCTCATATAGAATAGTCTTTGTTAACCTTTGTTTGCTATTTGAAGCAGCATTTAAAATCTATATGGATTGAGCAAAATATCAGGGTGGGGTCCAAGCATGTGAATTTAAAAGTATTCTCCTATAATTCTGATGTATGGCAAAAGCTGAAAAGCATTGAGGTTGTGACTTGGCCCAGGGACAAGGTCAGGGCTTTAAGTAATAATTGATGCATGACTTTGTGAACTCTTGGGGGGCTTCCCCCTACTTTTCCTGGTAACAGGGATAAACCCAAGTGTTTGCCTGGTTCCCCTTTGGGATGTGGCATTTGCCAGAGGTGGCAGAACAGAGGAAGGAAGCACTAGTTGTCCCCTAACTGGGGGTCAATGCCTGCAGTAGCACAGTAGGTCCAACCACCTGCACCTACCAAACAAAAGCAGCTGAGGGTAACCTGCCTCTTCCTAGAGACGATGCTTATTGCTAGTTCTTTAAACGCAGTAACTGCAGCATGGACAGTCCTTCTTAGACCGTCTCCACTGAGCATGCTATGGTCTGTTACTGCTTTCAGGAGAGTTTCTAATTGCTTAATAAGCTAAGGATAGATGACTTAGGTTTTCAAGGTAGTTACTCGTATGACTTTGCAAAGTCAGCTTCTGCCCGCACTATTACTAGACGAGACTGCAACATTAACAACGCTTTTGACGTAAAGAATTATGTGTCATCTTTACCCAGGTATTTTCTTGGCCCAGGAACTTAAGTCTTCCTAGGTCTTTCTATCAAGGCCTTATTTGTCAACCTGTCACACACACTGACATTCAGAGCTTGATTGCAAAGCCACAAACAGTTCCTGTTGTGAATTAATTTGAAAATAGACATTCAGTTCAAGGACATATCCAGATCATGCAATATTGTAACTGTGAGATGGCTTCAAGAGCCTCTTTTCCAGAACTTTCCATTCACAAGTCTAAAAAAACTAAGGCACACCAGATGGCCTGGTCTGGATAAAAATCAAGTCTCCTCCTCCTGATCCAGGGCTTTCCTCACTGATCTTACTGCCATGATCATTACTAAATAACAGGGTTGAGATTAGGTAAGGAATGGGTGATACTGGCTCTTGACTAAGAAATCTGATCCACCAGCTTAGGTTGGTGTACAACCTAAAAGGCACGCAGAAAGGAGACCCACAAGGATCACAAGCCTCAGGCACAGAGGCTGAGCAGCAGACTACTTGAAGGTGGAATCTTTGGGGATGGTGAAAAGTACAGCTAGACATGGTGCCTGGCACATGGGTGGACATCCTTCTCGATATGTGTCTTCATGACTAAGCTACTTAGAGGAACCAAGCTTTCATTTCTACACATTTTTCATTTTTACATATTTTCTATAGATCTGAATCAAAGTACAAAGATCCACCTTCAATACAGACCCAGGAGAGATCTCTTTCAAGTTTGATGTAAGCCCAGGGTAGGACAGAATCCCAGGACTGTTATCACATCTGAACAGCGTCTGCCACGAGAAAACAATTCCTGAGAATTTTTGAAATGCTCAGTAAAATTTGTCTTTTTCTATAGAGTTTACTAAGTTTACTTTGTCCTGCCACTGATTTATTTCATATTTAAATTCAAATTTTTAATATTTATCAATGCTGTTTGACAGTCAACATATCAAAGCCTTATTTTGAAAAGACGTGTCTGACTGTGCTCCAGACCTGTTGTCTACAGACAACTTCCCTCAATTCTTTCAGCTGTTTAATATATTAAATTATCTTTCAATAACATGCTTCCTTATACATCATGAATTTTCAAGATGTGGTGGTAATAATTATCCTCTTGCATAAAAATTAAGGGTTTTCATTTCCTTTTACCCCACTGCACTCAAATCCATCATGTATATCATCAGAGCTACCCCGTCCCTCCCCCTGAATATAGTGACCACTTAATTTCTGATTAGTTCATATTCAGTAATTATAGCATTAATACTACCGATCATGGTCAAGGGTGAGATACTTTATTAAATAATTCTTTTTTTGTCTCAAATTTTAACATCTCTGAATGTTAAAATTCTCTGAACTCTGGAGGCATCTTTCCTTGTGGTTAACCAGACAGCAACCATCACATGGTTAGTTTGACTTATCCACAGGTTTGGTCAAGCTATTGCTGATGTCATCACTTCCTCAAAGTCCATGCTTGGTAAGCAAGTCCATGTGTTGAGTGTAACTGCCATACAAAATAGATTATATATGAATTGGCATTAAAACAAAAAGTGACTGTGCACACAGAAAAACCAAAACCACAATAATACAACCACAATCACCACCAGAGCAGTTATCATTCAGTTATCATTCTGTCAGTGGAAGAAGAACAGCAAATTAGTATATTCTTGCAAAGCATAACCGATTGCTGCGTTTGAGATCTGAGAAGAAAGGTCCCACAGGTCAGGGAAGCTACATTATGTTGGCTAATGATATATGGAAAGGGTTCCTGTCACAGCAATGCCACTGAAAACAAGAAAAGACACTAAATCCTTCAATGTGGAATACAGACAGCTCAAAGCAGCAACAGACTGTCACACAAGTGACCATCAAGTGATTTCATCATAATTTGATTGCAGAGAATTTTCTTTGCAGTACAGAAAATATCAATGTGCCCTATAATGGATAGAATCTAAATGTTAACAAAATATGAACTGTAATAAATTATGTACTCTATGAAATGTAATATATTGTGATTATATTAGCTTTTTTGAATATTTTCTTTTCCTAGAGCTATTGTTCTGTTTTTTTTTTATTTGTGCTGTTTTCTGAATGCTTATCATAAAGTCATTCAGAAATTGTCCTCTGAAAGTGTAAATTGCTGAGAGCAGGCAAAAGCAGGGAAATTCCCAGTTTTGGTGACAGGTTTCACTCTCACCTGGTCGTCTATGGACCTGTAGCAAAGCTGGTGTCCTCCTGTCTCCCCTCACTGGCTTCCCGGGAGATTCCTTGCTCCCTGCATGTCCTTGGCACCATAGAATTTCTCTTATTTTTGTATACCACACACAAAACCCTTCTAGAGAAAGGGTTCATAGAAGTCATAAGTTTTTGAGGCTTTGCTGGATAGTTTGGCAGGATATAAAATTCCAGGTTGGAAATCACTTACCCTCAGGATGTTTAAGGCATTATTCCATTCTCTTGTAACCCCCAATGTTGTTATCACTCACCCAAAAACCATTTTGACATTCTCTGTATGTGATGTGGTTCCCTCTCTTTATGAGTTTCTACCTCCAATACACTAAATTTTTATAGTGATCTTTCATAATCTAGTTCTATTTTCATCCATTATGCTAGCTTCTTGGTAGGTTCATTCAGTTAATAATGGGGAATGTTCATGGGTTGGTTCTCTGGTGACTTCTATCCCTTCTATTTGTCTATTTTCTCTTTCTAGAACTCCTATTATTTAAATATGGAAATTCCTAAACTGATCCTCTAATTTTAAAAAATATTTCCTAGGCCTCCCTGGTGGTGCAAGGGGTTGACCACAGCAGTGTGAAGCTATCCACAGCCTCTGCGGCACAAGTTCAATCCCAGGCCTTTGCAGCATGAGTTTGATCTCTGGCCGATCAGGGAGCTGCCCACATGGTGCAGAAGATCTCTCCTCTCTCGCCTACTGATCCCCTCAGCAGTGTATTTCAGTTAATTCACCTGTACGGTTCTCCACTCTGTCTCTTGTGAATCCTCTCACTCCCCTGCACCTTTGGCCTGTACCCCAGTTCTTGTATGCATAAATAGATAAATCTTTTAAAAATAAATAAATAAATAAAAATATTTCCTGTTTTCTAACTTTTATTGAAAATTCAACTATTTGATGTTTTATATTTTTATGCAATCATATTTTTAATTTCAAGGGCTTCTTTACATTCTCTGAATGATCCTTTTTTTATAGCATCATATTTTTGTTTCATAGATATAATGACTCCTCATATCTGTGAGGCTAGTTTTCTTCTCTACATATGGTCTCAAATTTCTCCAGATTTAAAAAAAAAAAAAAACAACTTCCCTTTAATTTTATGTTTTACTGAGGTTACATTAGTTTCATAACTTTGCAAAGCTTTCTCCAGATTTCTTTTTCCACTGTTTTGGTCAGTCTTTTTGAAGTTCCTCTCAAATTCATCCAGACACAATTAATTTTAGCAATCTGTTCATGTTTTTCAATGGAGAACTAAAAGGCCGACTGGAAGATGAGAAGGGGGAGGTTTCACAGGTAATGTACTTCCCTGGAGGGTGACTACATGGACCTTTGCATTCCCAGATCCCTGGCTGTCAGTGCTTTTTGGTAAATACCCTTGGACTCATCATATTCATCAGAGGAGGGGCTTGCAGTCCCCTGCCCGGTTTCCAGCATTCACTGAGCCCACTGAGAGAATAAAGTAGAGGTTCTCCCCTTTCTTATGACCATCTTGGCCACCCTGTTCTAAGGAGATCCCCATTTCTTCAGCATTGCCATTGACCTCCAATTTAGAGATACTTGGTTTCATGCCTCCAGAAAATAAACCTCCTGTCTCTATGTGATGGCGCAGAGGCCTGAAGAAGGGGGAAGGCCCCACCTAGACTGCATGAGAATCCAGATCTGAGGCTTAGCTGATTTATTAACAGCCTTACACACAATTCTGCTTTCAGCCCATCTGTACCCTGCCTTTCTAAAGCACCTTGCACGGCCAGTTTCTGAGCCTGTTGTGATTTAGAGGTGCAAATCGCATCCTTCTAGTTTCTCCTCAGCTTTCATGACTTGCCATGACCTTTCCAGTTCTCAGGCCTTGGTTGTCAACCCCATTTGTGCTCACTGTGCCCTTGAGGACTATGCCTGAAGTTTCATTGTAATGTGATTTTAGGAGGAAGCTGTGGTAATCACACATGTTAGCATCACCAACTTGTTGAAACCCTCCCCCATTAAACTGTGACTTAAACACAATATTTTTCTGTGAATCATCCATATCATGGAACTTGAAAGCATTCAAGATTAGTTTCTCTCATAAAAATCTGTTGAAACCACACCAGTGACAGAGAAGTGCTTGTATAAAAATGATGGTTCAGTAAATTTTCTATTTCTACTCTAGTGAGAAAAAGATACTCTGTAGATGCACTAAGGCATTAACTGTTTGGATTGACTAGTACTGGCAGAAAGGAAAGCAATCTTCTTCTCTCTGTCTCCTGAGTTTTATAACTAGATTTAGTTGGCTTCCTGTCACCACTAAATGGAGAGAGACCCCAAGAGAGAGAAAACAGTCACAGTTAGGAAGCTGAGTCTGAACCATAAACACAAGTGGAGTGACACCTGAGTTTGGGTCATTGGGATGATTCAGGCCCTTGGAGCCCCCAGGATTATGACCTACCCACAGCCCTGCCACTCCACCCCATGGGCAGCTGCCATGAGCTTCCAGAGGCGTTGACCTCACTGGAATCTCCAAGACGTAAGCAAGTCAAGGGAATCCCCTCCTCTTTGTGACCGAGATCAAGTGACTGAGGCACTGAGATGTCAACAGCGGCATGCCACCAGCCACAGGGCTGGCACTAACTCACCTGATAATTGACGAAGGCATTCCTCATCCTTGGGCATTTTCAAGAAAGCAAATAGCCATGCTAATTCTGTCAGCGCCTCTAGACCTGCAAAGAAAGCCAGCTTTGGGTCGAAGACAACACACTGGATGACAGAGCGGAAGGCAAAATAAAAACACCACTAGATTCTCAATCAGCACCGCCAGAGCCACTCTGCCTTAGTAGCTTCCATTATATGAGTCAGTAAACTTTTTTCTTTCTTCTTTCCTTCCTCCCTTTCTTTCTTTTTTTCTCTTCTCTTTTTTCTCTCTTCTCTCTCTCCTTCCCTCCCCCACCTCCATCTTTTTCTCCCTCCCTGTCATTCTTTAAATTGTATTATTTTGTACTGAGGTAACTGATTTACAACCCTATGTATGATTTAGAGGTACAGGCCCACACCTCTTCAGATACATGTCATGGCACCACATCCACCACCAATGCACCAGTGTCACCTCCCCCATAGTCCATTGGACCCCTCCCCCAGCTACTTCCCACCCCCTCAACCCCTTCTTGTCACCTGGATTCTGCAGTCATATTTCTAGAGTTCCTCTTCATTCATTCTGTCTGTTCTTTTGTTTAGTTTCTTTATGTATGAGTGAAATCATGCAGTATTTGTCTTTTTCCTTATTTTTAAAGTTTGGTTAAGTGGGGTTTTTCTTTACTAACAAATCTTACCACTTGGCTGTTGTATCTAGATTGCCCACCAACATTACACAATTCATTATCGGAAAAATGCTCAAGTTTGTACACATTTACCCAATTAACTATAAAAGAGTGTTACATGGTTCTGAAGTCAAAATACAAATCTTGCTGATGAAATGTACTTATGACATGGCCTTATTCATAATTGCTTGAAGTTCTTCTCTTTACCAATTGTTTCTATTAGATAAAACAACAAATATGTTTGTGTATCTTTGCCCAGAGACAGCATTTTTCCCTCTCTCCCTCCTTGATCAGTAATGGGTCTGCTTGGGCATAAATTTTAAAAGCCATTTTACTAAATCATCAAAATGAGATCTGTCAAGCCATAAGCATTAGCAAAAAAGGAAAGAATAATAATATTCCAACAGGATATTTTATATTTAAATTCAGAAAACAAATACAGATGAGGATGACTGCACCTAGAGAATCACAAGAAAGCATTTTGGAACTCGACTGTCCTAAACATTAATATATTATTGATTAAATAACACTAAGATAAAGCATCTCAAATTGTAGGTGTCCCAGTGTCTGAATAATGCAGACATTTGTGGAAAATCAAACCAGATAACTGGGGAAAATTAATACACTTTGCAAATTTAATTACTTGATGGACCATCTTCAGTTATTTACATAATTGTCAATTTTCGCTTTTATTTTGTGCAGTGTCATAATTTTTGAAACAAAGTGAGAAGCATAAAAGTATAAATATATAAAACAGTATAACTTCAAGGGCACGGTCATTAATATTTTTCTCTCCTCCACCCACACTCACTGTGGATGATGCCACCCAGGCTTGTGACTCTAAATACCATCTGTTCACCAATGACGGCCATTTTAAATCTCCAGGCCTGACCTTTCCCCATCTCAAGACCAAAAGATCCAACTACCTTCACAACTGCTCCATATGATGCCTAACAGTCAACTCAGCTTGTCCAACACTCAGCCCCTGGTCCTCCTCTGCCAAACCAATCTTCCCATTTCCGGGGAAAGACAAAGGCTTAATTGCCCTGACTCGGCTCTCAAACTCCACTTCCAATTTATCAGTAAATCTTGCCTATTGTCACCACCATCAAAATATGCCCAGGATCTGGTCACATCTTTCCAGCGCGATTTCACCCGCCTGTGGCCAGTCCCCGTGCTGCTTGCCGGCGTTCTTGCCTCAGCTTCCTGCCTGGGGCTGTGGCTGCCCAAGAGCCCGGTCTTTGTAAATACTAAGTCATGTCACTCTTCTCCATGCGACCCACCAGCTTCCTACTCGTGCATAGCATGAAGACAGTCACCTCCATGGTGGCTCTAGGACCCCCTCCCAGCTCCTCCGGGACTTCAGAAGATTTTGACTCCTCCCCTGAGCGCTGAGTTCAGCCCACCGTGGAGACCCCGCATTCCAGGCTTCCTGCACTGCCCCTTCGCCCCTCCATTCGAGCTGTTATGAGCCACGCTCGCATAAAACCCGCTCAGGATGCTCTTCCCTGGCGGCTCCCTTTTCCCGCTTTCTTGGGCGGCCATCACTTCCCAGCGTGCCCTGCCCATCCTCACTGCCATGTTGAGTGGCTCCTTACATGGGGAGACGAGCGGCAGGGACTGAGGCGTTTGGAGCGTTTTGTTTGTTTCCTTTTGTATCTCAGACACCTTCTGAGAACTTGAAGTGCCTGAACTTGAAGACACAACAGGAACTTCTTGGATAAGCAAGCAGGGAAGCCAGATCTCTAGCTTGTTGGTGACAGTAATAAAGTAACTCCAGGGCTAAAATTAGAGCTCCTTTAGTTACATAAAGGGCTTTATAATTTTCATTCTTGATTTTTCCACTGAAAGGAAACTTGAATTTTTGAGGGGAAATGCATACTGATGCATGTAATACCTAGAACTAACGAGAACACAGTAATGAAGAAGCTGTAACATCTCACACACCTTGGTGGCACAAGGGGTTAAGATGTAACCTATGAAGATGTCAGCAGCCACTGTGGCATGAGTTCGATCCCTGGTCAGGGAGTTGACCCACATGGCGCAGCAGACCTCTCCTGTCTCACCCCTCAGCAGGGTGTTTCAGCCATTCCTCCTGTTCTGTTCCCCACTCTGTCTCTGGTGAGTCCTCTCACCCCCTGCACTTCTGGCCTGTACCCCAGTTCTTGTATGCATAAATAAATCAATCCTTTTTTTAAAAGAGGCTTAAAAAAAATCTCACACACACATAACACAAGTGGCAGCTCTCTAAGCCTGCCTTTGGATTCCAGCCCACTTCTCCCACTGGCCCCACTGGGGTGGTCCGGGCAGACTGAGGTTGTGCCTGCGCAGCCTCTTATTTAGAGATGAAGTGTATCTCTCCTCCACTCTTTACTTTGAAAATTCCCATCCTAGAAAAGGGTTTTAAGCCTCCCCTGGTGGCGCAGCGGTTGAGCGCAGGGCTGCAAAGCTGCCCACAGCCTTTGCAGCGTGGGTTCAATCCCTGGCCACCAGCAAGGGTCCCACATGGCGCAACAGACCTCTCCTGCCGCCCGCTGCTCCCCTTAGCAGTGTATTTCGTCAGTCTGTCTCTTCTGTTCCCCACTCTGGCTCTGGTGAATCCTCTCACCCCACCCGCCCCGCACTTCTGACTGTACCCAGTGCTTGTATAAATAAATAAATAAATAAATCTTTAAAAAAGGGTTTCAAAAATAGTACAAGGGACATCATATATGTCTTACCTAGTGTTGCCAATTTTTAACATTTTCTTACACTTGTTCTCTTTATGCAACACATTTTAATTTTTTCCTATTTTGATAATAATTTGCTGATATGACATTTCACCCCAAAATATTTCACCAAGTAGCACCTAAGAACAAGGACATACTACTCCTTCCCTCCCCCTCTGCCACCCTCCCTTCCTGCTGCATCTCTTCTTCCTTTTTAGGTCCGTCATGTCATTGGCATTTTTTAAGTGTCTAGGTCACTCCTTTCTCACTTCTATTGTAGATTCAGGTAAAAGATTTTTAGCAAACCTCTACGTTGCTTACAGTGAGACTTTTAATGCACCTTCATGGCTATGAACAAGGCAGTCCAGTGACGCAATTTCAAGCCCAGTCCACGCATTAGGGCCTCCCTGGGTTCACATTGAGCCCCCATTTAACGGCCCTCTGCCACTCCCCCTCCCCCATGATAAGGTGGAGCGGATGCTGTGACCCGTCTCACAAGGCTGCTATGTAGATCGAGTAGGTTAGTGCATGTGCCGCACTCAGAATAGCATCTGGCCGGCAGCAGAGCTTGCGTTAGCTCTATTTATAGCTTTAAAACAACATTGTCTAATTTCTCTTTAGCGGCTGAGATGGGCAGAGAAGGAGAGAGCTGAGGGTGGGAGCGTTCTGTCTGGCCTGGGTGCAGAGTGACTATCCCTGGTTTGGCCGGGGATTTGACTTAGAGCCCCTTGATTTTTGGAGCTGGGAGTGTTTCTGCACGATCTTTGACCTTGGCTTTGGAGGCTCTGGCACCCCAGGGAGACCCAGTGTGCGGCTGGCTGGCGGGCATGGAGCACCTCCAGGGGGCAGCGAAGGCGCAGATGGCTCTTCTCGCAGGTGGACCTCCTGGGCCCCGTCCGGGTGGGAGGTCAGCTTCACTGCAGAATTCATCACGGTGTGCTTGTCTGCTCGGGGAGACCAGCAAACGGCCATGAGCAACGCCGACGCACACGCTATCCTTGGTAGGAAAGCTAAGCTTAAATGGAAGTTTTCTGGAGACTAAATATATCACACTCAGGCGCGCCCCTCCGCGCCATGGTAACGCAAGGCGCGCTGCATCTGGCTTCCTGCAATTAATTCTTAGCTGCTGAAGTTAAGTCACTTTGGGATTTAATTGGTGCCTGTGCCAGCTCGCCATGGGCTGGGAGTGCCATCGTCTCCACGCAGAAGCCAGGGCTCACCCGCCCGCTGCCACCTCCTCCTCTTTACAGCTGCCAACTAGCGCAGGGGTTCAGTCCATGGCTAGTCTTTTTCACTATCAGAACTCAGCTTGGCTATTACCGAGTGCTCAAACAGAGGCCTCTCTAAAATGTTGTGGAGCCTTCAGAAATAAACTACCCATAAGCAGCCACGTGGTTTGCACATTTTCCACATTTCTGATGTTCAGGGTGATGGAGAGAGTGGAATTGCTGGGGCCCCCACCCCACAAACAAGCTGTGTAAGCCTGAACCACTGTAAAGTGGAGATTATGGGAGTCCCTCACAGTGTGGCTGGGAGAATGGAGGAGTTGACAGTATAGACACTGTTAGAACAGTGCGTTGCACTAAATAAGTTCTATAGTGATCTATGATTTAGGACCTCAAATTCTGTTGGGGGTGGCCTTCCTCCCTCTGCCTCCTCTGCCTGCAGCAAGAATAGGGTCCCCAGAGTTTTCCCATCCATAGTTATCTGCAAACTTGGGTATCTGGCACCCAACACACAAGGAGGGAACTGGGCTTCAGCAGCCCCCCACTTCCAGGAGTTCTGGCCCGTGGCCCCCTTAGCCCTTCACAGCTCCTGCTCCAGGAGGGCAAGCTCTAGCTGCTTTTCTTGACACAGTTGGGTGCCATTTTTTCCACCTCAGTCTCCTGTGCTTACAGGGTCATCCTCAAAATCTCGACATAGTCACGGACCAGCCACTACTCAGCTCAGACTTTTCCTCTTTTTACCAAGTGGAAAAAGATAGGCGAGTATTTTATAGGCACCCCTTTTAAAACAGAAAAATGAAGAAACTTCCCTGAGAACCAATATAGCAAGCTCCTCTGAAGTAAAAAAGAACAAAACGGGGGGGTGGGGGTGGGGGGCTGGTGGCGTAAGGGGTTAAGTGTCAGCACTATGAAGCTGTCCGCAGCCACTGCAGCATGAGCTCAATTCCTGGCCAGGGAGCTACCCACATGGTGCAGCAGACCTCTGCTGTCTCACCACTGCTCCCCGGGTTGATTTCGGTCAATCCGCCTGTTCTGTTCCCCACTCTGTCTCTGTTGAATTCTCTCACCCCCTGCACCTCTGGCCTATTCCCCAGCTCTTGTATGCATAAATAAATAAATCTTTTTTAAAAATAATGTTTCAGAAAACATTGTTATGCCAAAAATGAAGAAACGATTCAGTAACAGAGAGCAGAAAATAAATCATACCTAAAAAATGGGAGATTAAGAGGATGATGAGTATATAGAAAATCAGGAGAGCGTTTCTCAAAGGCATTGCCTTAAAGTAAAACCAGGACCTGTGTGTGTCTTGTTAAGAAAGACGCGGGGAAGCACTTTTTATATGATTCTGTGAAAACTGGGATGCTGGGCCAAGAGGGACACTGTCTGGAAACACACCAGCTGCATGGTTTGGGGGTCTGCTCTCTGAGCTCACTTTAGGGGGGCTTGGGTTGCTCCCCAGACTGTCAGCATTTTTAGAGACTTAATAAGATTGAAATCATTTGTGCTACATAACCTACTCTGCACCGCACTCCTGCCAACGCCTCTGGCCACTGAGCAGACCACCCTCACCAGAGCACGGGGGTTCAGCTCATGACTTTGGGCATCAAATTCTCAAATTCTGGCTCAAATTCTGCCTCCAGCCTTGGAGAGCTCAACACTTGGAGATCTCAGGGCCCTTTATACCACCTGGAGATGGGTGGACAGCTGAACTGGGTGTGAACTTTGAGGGTCAACTTGCACGACTTCCTTGTAATAAACAGAAATGCCAGCTTATGACATGGAGGCCCAGGCCAGGATGGCGCCTGGACTCTCCTGCATCCTGATCTCCTTAATAGCATTTTTTTTTTCTCTAGTCCTTTACTGTAAGAATACAGTGCAGGATTGTATATGCGACAGAATGTGTGGACTATTTTATTGTGAGGCTTCCTGACCAAGAGCAGGCTGTTAGTGAAGTTTGGGGGAGTCTTAAGTTATACTTGGATCCTCAGCTGTATGGGGGTCTGTGCCCCCAACTCTTGTGTTGGTCAGGGGTCAGCTGGACCTGTTGCAGGTGGCCTAGGTGTAGCAGGTGGGGTGAATGTCCCCTCAGCAGGCACCTGATGCTTCCCATCGCCCCACCTTCCTGGCCATCCTGTGGTTTGCTAATCAGTGCCAGCACAGCAGGGTGAGGCCACGCCCTTTCCCCCAAGCTGCCCCTTGGGACCTCTGTGGTACCTGAGCCTGAACTCACACCTGGTGTGGCCCGTGCCTTCTACCTGGCTGCTTCCCTAGCTGCTTCTCGCCTGGTCTCCTCAAAGAGACCCTCCCCGGTGGCGCAGCAGGTTGAACGCAGTGCTGTGAAGCTGTCCACAGCCTCTGCAGCGTGGGTTCGATTCCCAGCCAGCCAGGGAGATACCCATGTGTCACAGCCGACCTCTCCTATCTCCCTGTCTAGGGTAAGGAAAAATGTCAGGCTTTTCTGCCCTCCCGCCATCAGTATAGATGATGGATCCTTGTCCTGAATGCATGCCTGATGGCGGGTACCTGGAATAGGGTGTGGGCATAGGTAGATGGGAGTCACCTGGGCTAAGACTGTGCTTTTAAGGGTGGCATCACAGGGACGCCAGTAGAAGCCAAAAGAAAAGCCAAGAGAGAAGCAAGAGAAGCAGTAGCTGAGAGAAGGCCGGAGAGCCCAGAGTGAAGACCTGCTGGGGGCTGGGAGGCCTGCCAGCCTCCCGGCCCCCCAGCACCCCTGCCTGCCATATGCCTGGTGAATCCCAATAAAAGACCTGCAAAAAGCCACTAAGGACTCTGATACCTCCTTTACCTGGTCTGCTGGATCAGAAAACCTGCACTGTGGTCCATTCCTGCCTTTACACCCTGCTGCTCCTCTCAGCAGTGTTTTCAGTCCGTCTGCCATTTCTGCTCCCCACTCTATCTCTGGTGAATCCTCTCACTCTCTTGCACCTCTGGCCTGTACCCAAGTTCTTGTATAAATAAATAAATCTTAAAAAAAATAAAGATAAGGGTCTCCCCTGGTGGCGCAGGCAATTGAGCACTGTGCTGTGAAGCTGTCCGTAGCCTCTGCAGTGCCAGTTCGATCCTGGCTGGCTGGTGAGGGTCCCACGTGGCACAGCAGACCTCTCTTGTCAAGCCTGCTGCTCCCCTCAGCAGTGTATTTCGTCAGTCTGCCTGTTCTCTTACCCACTCTGTCTCTGGTGAATCCTCTCACCCTCCCATGCATCTGGCCTGTACCCTGGTTCTTGTGTAAATGAATAAATAAATCTTTTTTTATAAAAAAGATAAGCCCTCCCCTGGAACCCCATCCCAGCCTCGGCTTCTGGGGGCACAGGACTTCACGCCTAACTCCAGAGTCTGGAAAGTTTGGCCGGGGATCATCTCTCTGCACGCCCGTGTCCGGTCACCTTCTGTCATCCCAGTTTGGAGGCGCCCACAGCACCGTGGGGCCTGGGGAGCCCTCCGGGGACTTCAGACAAAGCGAACTCTTGAGAATGTGGAGGGAACGGAATCAGGCCCATAATTGCTTCCATGGCCCCACCATCTGCACCCTTGGCCTTAATTACCAGGCTCTGGTGCTCCGGCCGAGTGGGAGTACAGAGGCCGCTCCTGTGAGACCCGCCACAGGCACTCAATTTAGCTAATAAGCTGGAGACTGGAAGACTTGAACCTTCTCCCTCCCACGTGCTATTTTTGTTCCTAAGTGAGAACTCCTCGCTCCTCCTTTCACTGGGTTTCAGGGAGTAGTTTCAAGGTGGCTTGTTTGAAGGTAAGCAGCAGGAGTCTTAGGAACTTAATTTTAAGAAATTCAAAGAGCAAAGAATGCACTTTGTTCTCTGAGTTTCTTAAACCTATATTTCATATCCTTTTATAATAATTTGTCTTTTATGGATAAAATATACACAAATCGCTTAGGAAGAAAGGCATTGCAAGTGACCTTGGGCAACCAAGTCCTTCTGTTTTTAAATGGCTTGTTCAGAGTATATTATTGAGATTTCTATAGGGTATCGTTTCTGGCTCAGTGCTGAAAGAGATTTTACCATGTCTTTATTATTCAGTTCAAATATAAGGGCAAAGAAACTTACTCATAGGATTTCTTTTTTTAAGATTTTCATTTATCGCCTCCTGGAAAAAACAGACACAGGGCAGAACCCCAACATGCTAACACCAGAACGAAAGTGACAGTGGCTGGGGACCTCTAAGTGAATGATTGTGATCCCAGGTCCTATAAAAAATTCTTCTTCTCTGGTTCTCTCATCTGACCCCAGCACCGGCAGCTTTTGTCCACTTCACAGCACTTGAGCCCGTAATGATCTCCTCCAGGACAAATGGAATGTTCTCTCTTCCATCCGCATTCCCTTTAATCTATTCGTTGCCTTTGTTCGACTCAACCACTATCTTCCTCCTCCTCCATAAGCCTCTCTTCTCCTAATTTTGTCTGATCCTTTAGTATTTCTTTTCTTTCCTATTCTATTATATATTTTAAAAATAAAAATGAAAACGACAATTAGACATGAGGGAGAAAGCACCCCACCCCAACCTAAACGCTGTTATCCCATTGTATTCCCCCTCTCCCAGACTTTTTCCCATTGGCTTTTACATGTGATAAATGGGATTTTTTATCCTTTTCCTACCAACTATTTTATTTTAATTACTTCACATGTTGCTAGATAATCTTTGTAACATCTATCTTTAATTCCTTTTCATCTTTGACTTTCTTCCTCAATCTATCATTTGCCGGTGGAAAATTCCTCTCCCACAACACATTCACAGGTGAGTCAAAACTACTTGTTTTACTCTCAGGTATCCATTTTGCTCTAATGATATATATATATATATATATATATATATACATATATATATATATATATATATATATATAAAACTCTAGTGTCCCACCAAAATCGTCATAGCAAAATACTACTTAATCTGACAATTTAGAATAAAAGATATAATCTTCTGAAATGCTTAAAACATATGTTCTTTCCAAATAAAGAATTTTTTCACAGTTCTAACAAAACTTAACAGGTAGGTACAGGCACTTAATTAGTAGTTTCCAAGAAAATTAGATTAGTGTTTTCCAAATGCTATTCCAGATAAGGCTAGTGAAATACTGGCCTGAATTGTTCTACTTAGAGGGGGAGAGGGAGGGGCCTCCATAATTAAACAAAGAATGGAAAACTTACATTTAAACAAATGACAAGTTCTTTACTCTAAGACTTCTCAGCACTTTCTCCAGATGTCAACCCCAGTGCTTAGCTGTATCACAGCCTGGCATTTGAATGGGCACCATACTCTCCAGGAAATAAGACTGTGTGTGACACTTCTCCAAAAAAAAGCAATTTATTTCTTAGAGATGTTTAAACTATTTAATAACTTGTTTATTGCAGCACTGCCTGTTGTGGGGAGAAGAGCAGAGGGAGACCGGACAGAGTGGAGAACAGCAAAGGGGGGTTATTGAAATACTTTGCTAAGAGAAACAGCAGTTAGGCAGGAGAAGTCTGCGCACAGAAGAAGAGTTTGGGGCTCCCTTTTATAACCTGTTTTCACGGGCTTTTCATGACCTCCAATCATGAAAGTTTGGTTTGGGCCAGGCAGGGCTGGAATGTCTGGTCTTGAGCATCAACCTTTGACACAGGATGTGTCTTGGCCCTGCTTCCACATTCTGGGTCAAAGCCATCAGTCTTAAGGCCTGGTTCCCATAGCAACCTTGTCAATTCCCTTTATCTACTCAAGCCTCCATACCTTCCTGCTGGGCAAGGGGTGAGGCTTAGATTTTAACCATATTAAATGATACCTGGATACTGTCTAGACTAATTAAAAACTCCAAACCACCCAGAACTCTATCAACTAAAAGCTGGTTAAATGAACAATGGTGTGTAAAAGTCCATAGCCATGACAAATTCTGATGCAGGTTGATGCTTATCAACACTAAACTGTGTCAATGATGTGGGGAAAGTAGATTCTAGAACAGCATGGAATTTTCTGTGATAGTTCTCTAAACTGCTAGGTAGATGTGTCACCTAAGTATATAATGCAAAAAATCACAAGGATATTTACCAAAAAGTTTAATTATGCTTGCTTGGTGCCATTTTATAGGATTTTTGCTTTCAATTCTTTATTTTTAGTATTTCTTGTTCTTTCTGCAAATGAAAGTGTCCTATTTAGTTAGAAAAAGCAATGAAGTGATTTTTTTTTTTAAATAGTAAGTAAATATAAGTGGCATTGAGAGGAAGTATACAAAACTGTGGCTGTGGGTGTAAAGCTATAGAGAAAAAAATCAGCCTTTCAGAAAGCTTTTTCATGCTGAGTGTTTGAATCACAAAATTATTTTCAAATAGTTTGCCTTATTAACAGCAGCGGTAGCAAAATTGATGAGACTTACTTTGGGGTGAGACTTACTTTGGGGTATGGGGTGGATCTCCCACCCCTCTGGCTTCTTCCTAAGCTGGACAAGTAATCAAACAGAATCAGACTGGACAGCAAAGGACAAATCAAATTAATAACACATTTTATTAACTTCTCCAAATTTACATGGTGTAAATCCTAAGAATAGGCCCTTAATGGTGGCTCAAGGGGTTAAGCACTGTGAAGCTATCTGCAGCCTCTGCAGCACAAGTTCGATCCCAGGCCCACCAGGGAGCTACCTACATGGCACAGCAGACCTTTCCTGTCTCCCTGCTGCTCCCCTCAGCAGTGGATTTCAGTTGATCTGCCTGTTCTGCTCCCCACTCTGTCTCTGAGGAATCCTCTTACTCCACACCTCTGGCCTGTACCCCAGTTCTTATATGCATAAATAAATCTTTAAAAAAAAATTTTAAGAATAGTGGAGCAGACCAGGGATATTTATTCTGTGTTTAGGGACCTGGGGTGTCAAGGAGAGAAAGGGGAAATGACCTCATCTTGAGATTCTCCAGCAGAGGACAAGTCTGATGTCGTCTTTGGAGTTGATGGGGTTTTTGGTGTCAGTGGGTTTGGAGTGCAGGGTCCTTGGGTTCACTCTGGGAAAAGTTTCCCCAGAGCTCCTGTTTCAGCACACGTGGCAAGTTTCCCAGGCGAGTTTCTCCACGAGACAGAGACATTAGTTATATTTATTAGGGAAGGTACAGAAGAATGAAGGACACTTGCATAGACACAAGTGGGCAGGAAGAGCTGCCCCAAAGGGACAGATTTGCTGAGAGAGGCCTGCATGGTCACAGGTGGGGGCCTTGAGGAGAGCTGCCACCAGTGAGGGGGGTCAGTGAGGAGAAGCCCAGGCAGGTACAAGTCACGGGCAGGCAGGAGGCGACTGCCCTGTGGAGGGAGAGAGTTGGTGACAGGAAGCACCTGCATAGGCACAGGTGGGCAGAGGGACTGCTGCCCTGCTCCAGGGCAGAGACTACATGGATATAGTCTTCTTCTCTTTGGGAGGAGTCACTCCTTTGTGGGATGGCCTGTTTGCTACTGATTTTGTATAACTATGCAAATTCTGAAAGGGACCTAAGATTCCACAATGGACCCAATCTCCATGTGGGTCTGCACTCTAGATACTCCCTACAGCAGTCTGGTACCTGCTTAGATCTTCGGTTCTATAATCTAGGCATTGGCACCTAAGGATCTCGGTTTCCATAGCTGGGTCAATGGCTGTGCTTATCCCTTCTACCTGCACCTCCTAGTGTGAGCCATTTTCTGGTCTTGTGGCGACTCCTTTCCAGTTTTTCTATTCTTATCCTCCATCAATGTCCACTGATAAACCTCATGAGACCCCACAAACTACATTCTTCTAGGACATAAAGAGGGGCTGTTTCAGTTAAGAAAAGTGCAAACAACTGAGACAAGGACAAAAAACTCCTCTTAGCGCATAAGGCCTTGCTGCTTCCAGCGCAATCTCCATTCATTTTTAAAAGATTTATTTATTTAACTATGTATACCAGAGGTGGGGGGGTGAGAGGAAGACAGAACAGGGAGGAGGACAGGCGGAGCTCCTGAAATCCACTGCTGAGAGGAGCAGAGGGGAGAGAGGAGGGTTTTGCTGCGCCCCGTGGGTCAGCTCTTTGGCAGGAAATTGAACTCGTTCTATGGTGGCTGTGGCTGCAGGTAGCTTCTTAGTGCTGAGACTTGCTCCTGCACCACCAGGGAGGCCCCAATCTGCATTCTTTAAGTAGGGTCCTGAAGTCTTCCCTGGCACACAGGGCTGGACTAACCTCTAGCTCCCAGGTCAAGGTCACACTTCCTAGGAGAGCCTGCACCAGGCACTCTGGGAGAAGCCTGTTTAGAGAAGCCTGTCAGCCCTTCAAAGGAGATTGACCCCACATTTACACTTTAGAATCTGCTTAACTTCCTGGCACCCAAATCCTCAGTATTATTTGAACATCTACCTAAAGGCCATCTAATCTGAACTTCTCTGAACAACTGGGGAGACAGGGCTTGTTTCAGCCCGTCAGCTGTTACGTGAGCAGCACACAACAATCTCAGCCTCAGTTTTCTCAACTCAAGAATAAAGCTTTTGGACTAAATGGTACATAGGACTCCTTTATCCAAACTTTGAGATCTTATCGAGATGTCTCTCTGTTGAGATTGTGGAATTTAAATCAAATTCAAGGAGGGCTAGGCTAAGAGTAAATTGCTCAATTTACTCTTAGCAATTATTTTTATATAAGGTTTATATTTTATATCAGGCCCATGCAATGTATCAAAGTCTTATAAAGTCATATACAATTTGCCCAGCAATTAGACTTTTAAGATTTATCCCAAAGAATTTGAGACTGTAAGTAAAGATTCAACTTGACAAAGGGGCTCACATCAACATTTTTTTTTGGCATAGAAGAACTGGGGCCAGAGGTTGGGGCCTCCCTGGTGGTGCAGGAGCAAGTCTCCGCACTAAGAAGCTACCTGCAGCTGCAGCCACCACAGAATGAGTTCAATTCCCTGCCAGGTGAGAGGACTCATCAGAGACAGAGTGGGGAGCAGAACAGGCAGATTCACTGAAATATACTGCTGAAGGGAGCAGTGGGCAAGACAGGAGAGGTCTGCTGCACCATCTGGGAAACCAGGAGGCCCCCACATCAACGTTTTAATAGGAAAAAAGAGTGGACATTGAAAGCAAAAGGAACAGGTTAAATAATCACAGTCATTTATAGAATATCACAATATGGTGACATTAAATGATGAAAAAATAATTATCACTCAAAATATTTGCAACATATTTTTCAGTGGCAAAAGCAGCGTGTATTTTTTTTTCTGTATAAAACTTATATGTTCATAAGGAAAAGGACAGAAATGTCAAGTATCATTTAATAAGGTTAAAATCTAAAAAGAAAAGACACATCCTCAACCCAGATTTTTTAAATAGTCCTTTAAGATGAGGCGGCTCCACTTTCTTTTGGTCTCATTTTACTGCATGTTGGGCTTTTCAGGAATCTTAGCTATCCAGTCAAGAATCCAGGGCAGGGGATCTCCCTGGTGGCCTAGGGGTTAAGTCTCAGCATTGTCACCACCTGGGCCTGAGTTGGATCCCTGGCCAGGGAGGTGACTCACATGCGCAGCAGACCTCTCCTGTCTCCCCGCTGCTCCCCTCAGCAGTGTATTTCAGTGGATCTGCCTGTTCTTTTCCCCACTCTGTCTCTGGTGAATCCTCTCACCCCCCACACCTCCAGCCTATGTCCCAGTTCTTTCTTTCTTTTTTTTTTTTTTAGATTTATTTATTTATGCATACAAGACCTGGCATACCCTGTGGGTAGCTCCCTGTTGGGGGATCAAACTTGTGCTGCAGCGGCTGTGGGCAGCTTCACAGTGCTATGCTCAACCCCTTGCACCACCAGGGAGGTCCCCATTTTCCCAGCTCTTATCTTAGAGTTTCTCCTTTTACCTCCCTTGTCCAAGGCCTCATAAAATTTACTGCCCCTACTAGCCCTCCTAGATTTCTGAACTCATCTCTGGTGTGTGTTTGGTGAGCACCTCTTAGAAGTTATTGCCCTTATCTCAGAAGCCTCTTTAACTCTCCCAAAGGCCCTGCCTGTGCTATTCCTGAAGCTGCCTAATGAACCCTGACTCACCCTGTACTCCGTTCAGCAGGTGGTCACCAGGCACCAGCGCGTTATCAGGCCCAACACTTTGCCCTCAGGATGCTGACAATCCTTAGCCTTGTGTCACTTTCCAAGTCAGTGTCCAGTGTCTGCTCCTGACTTCTCAATTCCTGGAAGCCAAGATCTGGTTTTAATTTAACTTCGGCTTCTCCAGAGTGTCCCCCTGCACTGTGAAGTCAGTGAATGATTGAAAAATGAACAAGCCCTGAGTCTCCTTTAAGAACTACACTCACTAATCATTTCCCTTTTTTCTACTTGTCCACTATCTTTCCCGCCAGTTTTTAATTTCTGTTTCCAATGACAAAATCTAGAAGATGAGAAAAGGCAGAGGTGAGAGTTGTGCTGAGTAACGCCAGTGATAAGTGAATTTCGTCCACAGCCTGAGCACAAGCTGGGGCCCCCATGCCCAACGTTGGAAGTTTGAAAAGAGCAGACATGAGACAACATCCAGACAGAGTATTTGTTTGACTTGTGTATACTTTCCAAAACGGTTCAAAAAAATTATTTGGATTTCATATGAGCTGTATTTAGAGATTCTAAAACATAAACTCATTTGCTATCAAGCAAAGAAATAACTCCTCTTTCCAGCTTAGGACATATGTTTTCATGATTTCCCAAATAACACCATTTAATGTTACTGTTTTTAACCCCTATTAGGAAAGATTAAAGCAGTTTGTTTTTCTAATATGTCGCAATAAATTGAACTTAAAATGTGACTATTGACCCTTCAACTTTTGCAAAGATTCTTCTTCAATTGCAAGCTACTGGCCTGTTTCCTCCTGCATTTTCTTCTCTCTTGTCAAAGAAGTGAGCCAGATAGGATGTGCTCACAGTCCAAGAGAAGACTGAGCCCACAAAGCCGGTAAACCAAGGCGTCAAGGCATTAGATATCACAGCTCATCTCTCCCTTTTCTGTGGAAATCTGCTCTCATGTAAAGCCAGCGGGCATCTCACAGCGGGTGCCAGGGACCAAGACTCTGCCCCCCCCCCATGAGTTGTTCAAGATCATGAGCTTTGGGTAACAGAGTCAAATTCTGCCCGGGGCCGCTCCATCTGGCACTATATGACTGTGTCTCCCCCAGATAGAGTTGTCAACAGTTCCTGACAAGAGACCTCTAGTCTGTGTTACCTTGGTGGTTGTTTTTAATGGGGATAGTGTAGTGAGACTCCCAGAGATAAAGAAAAGAACTTTTGAAACTGGATCAGGACCAAATATGTCAGCAATGGGGGCTCTTCCTGGGTCTTTGTTGCTTTTTAATGTGTCTTCCAGTTTCTGGTTTTTGCCTGACTCAGGACCCACAGTGCGAGCTGCAGTATCTTCCTCCCCTGCCCGCCTCAATACAAGAGCACACGGCAGGTAGTTTGAGAATTGATCAACCTGACCTTCAAACAGTTATTTATGTGCTTTTCTGGGGCTGTCTTCCTCTTCCGACTGATATAAATAGCTCTTCCAGGGTAACGCTGTCTCCAGCAAAAACTGCTGCAATGCGGCTGAGATGCTGGTGATAGGATTGTAAATTAAGTGTTAAGTAGGCTGTGCTACAGTTCAGTTTGGAAGCTGAGGTTTCTCTCTGCTCCAGGGCCTACCTTTGCTTGCCGGGAAGACCACAGAGTACAACCTGAGTGTCTCTGCCCTCCGGAACTGTAGGCATTTCAAGTCCACACACCATGGAAAATCGCCATCTCACCCTCCTCCCTGAGTGTTCTCACCTCTATCATAATTGTTTTAAGTACTTCAGAAGAAAGAGTCTGGTGTTTAAACGGTCCACAGATTTGCTACCTGGAGTTGTTTACTCATTCTTGGGCAGTGGTGTAATGAGGCCCAGGAGCTGCCGGGAGATCTCCCCAGTGGAACATATTGCTAACATCAAAATGTCATCGCCCAGCACAGCTTTAGCCATCAGCCACTCCAAAGATATTTGAGCATCTAACACATGACAATCATGGCGCCATTCACTGAGAAGACCGAATAAACACATTAGGGTGTCCTCCTTGGGACACCTGTGACTTGCACGCAGGGTTGATCGAGTATAGGGTTTTGTGCCGAGAAGGTACAGCGAGCAAGACTGACCTTCAAAAATAGAAACTGTTATGAGCAGAAATGCCTAGAGAAGACGTCTCAGAATAGTGTTAGGACTCAAGCTGAGTAGGAGTTACAGGTTGAGTTTTGAAAATCAAAAAGAAGAGCTTGAGCCCAAGGAGATCAAAGCAAAGAGCCGCAGAAGGTCTCATCCCAGGAGCTACTTGAAGGCCCCGAGGCAGGCAGGATATACAGGCAGGGAGAGGCAGGCAGAGGCAGCTGGTCTACAAACACCTACATGCTAGAAATGCTAAGAATGTGCCACACCAGGTCTCATTTTCCCCAGCAGGTAGGACAATACCTTGTCAGTCACTTTCCTGAGGTGACACCAGAACCCTGTGGTCTGTGGGGCTGGGAAGGCCTGATCCTTGGTCATCAGTCACACAGATCTCTGGGCTGCCCTGTGCCCCCAACAGTGGCTGTCTTGGGTGGTGGGGGGTGGAGGGGGTAGGTGCTCTGCTGGACCTCCTTGGGCAGGTCAAGTAACAATAAAAGCATCAAGCTGGTTAGCAGGGGAAAAGAACCTCTTTAATTATGTCTTTTACAGGGCCTCCCTGGTGGTGCAGGGGTTAAAGACACAGCACTATGAAGCTATTGGCAGCCACTACAGCATGAGTTTGATCCCCGGCTGGCCAGAGAGCTGACCCACATGGTGCAGCAGACCTCTCCTGTCTCCCCGCTGCTCCCTTCAGCAGTGGATTTCAGTCAATCATCCTGTTCTGCTCCCCACTCTGTCTCTGGTAAACCCTCTCACCCCTCTCCCACACCTCTAGTCTGCACCCCAGTTCTTGTATGCAAAAATAAATTTTATTTTAAAATTACGTCTTTATATAGGCATACATCATGTGTACTTAGAAAATGGATTCTCAGGTCAAGTGCCCAGGAGAAATGGGGGCATGTACCTTGAGCTGAGGAATGGGAGTGGCACCTGGGGCTTCAGAGAGAGCCATGGGCTCACATGGTGAGGGGAGCAGCCTGTCGCCCACTTGAGGCCAGATGCTTCCAGATTACACGTGTGACAGGTTTCACCAACAGCAAGTTACTTCTGTTAGTATCCTGAGTTCTGGTCACCTCCAACATTCATTTCAATTTCTCCTGAGCCTTCAGAGTCTTCACTGACCTCAGCTCAAAATAATTTGCAAGTCCATTGTCGGGGGGGGGGGGGGGGTTGTCCTAGCTCCAGGGAAGCCTGTTCAGAGCAGTTTCTATGCTTGCTTGGCTACGTCAGGGCCCCTCTTGAGAACATGGGCTTCCTCTGCCCATCGCACGGGAGACCCCTCTGTGGCCTCAGTCATTTCTCCCACACGCCTGTTTCCAGTACCCAGGGGTCCTGGGGTGTCCGAGAGATCAGGACATGGGCCATCTTTGGATTCCCTCCAACCTACAGGTTTTGGTGACTAACAAAGAAAGCTAAGGTGCCTGCCCTTCTCAGAGATGAAACGTAACTTTAGCTTTCCTTCCACTCTCCTCTGAGGCCTAAAGAGTCTCCTCTGGGCAGAGGGTCCTCACTCCTGCCTGTGGTGGTTGCACTGGGGTACAGACCCGAGTCCCTGCGCTCAAGGCTGCGGCCCTTCACTCCTCTTCTGCTGAGTCACTGCTTTTCCATGTTGGCGGCACTGGCTGGGCAGGCAGTGATGGCCAGGGCTGGATGCAGAGCTGGACGGTCTGATCAGAGGCTGCCTCAAAATCTCAGCGCAACTACAGTCACCAGATGTGAAGAGTAAGGGCTGAGGGGCACAGCTGCGCAAATAGAGGCTGAAGCAGCAAGAAGAAAGACCGACATTTTGCTTGTGAACTAGACATAGGGTGGAAGGTGGAGGGAGGACCTGAGGCTGTGGATCCTGGCCTGTTGCTGTCACGGCAGGTAATTTTCCAGGGCCGCTTTCCCCCTTCTGCTCTCCCTGGAGCCACTGTGCCCACCAGGTGCTACTAATGAAAGTCCCCCAAGTCCTCATTGCCCCTTTTCATCAGTCACAGCCCCACCCATCTTTTGGGGCCCATCTGTTACACTAGCCCCCTTATTTCTGTCTATCCTCAGCCCCCCGAAATCGCTCCTATATTCAGCTATGAAAATGGCCTTTTTTGGATAGTAAATTAGATTTTATCAGCTCTTTTAAAAGCGAGGGTTTTACTGACACCGTTTATTAGCAGCAAGAGAGCCTGAGAGCTACTTCCGTTTCCTGCCACCTCCCTCTCGATCTGGCTGTAACTATGGCTTGATGTGTAAAGAAACTAATGTGTTCTTGGAGCTCCATAAATAGATGTTTATAATGTACATAGATGGTCATTTTACTTAATGTTTAATTGCAGTTATCTGGGCTTATCACATTCAGCTGAACACTTAGGGGCAGACACCTGCACAAGCTCACCACCCAGTCTAGTGCCCACCTCCTCCCCACTGTACAACAACCCTCTGCCTGACTCACCCCCTCCTGACACCCTCGATTCTGTTCTTATAATCTAAGGGTTTGTCTTGTTTTTGTTTGTGCGTTTGCTTTGCTTCTCTATCACACAGAGAGGAAAGTCATCCCATGTCTGACTTATTTCAGCAAAATGACTTCAGTGGGGTCACGCCAGCTAGATTTCTTCTCTTGCTCTGCAGTGTCCACACCACGACATTCCTGGGGCCCGCCCACATGAGGCCCTTTATCTGGTCCCCCCGCTGACGGCCAGCCACTGCCAGATGTCCTCTGGAGGGCGCGGCTTCCCCAAATGTTCACCTGGACACATTATTTAGCTCTCATGATCCCACATCCTGTAAAATACTGTCAGGAGGATTAAGAGAGAATCTGTTTTAAAAGCACGCCTAGTACATAAGACCAACAATGTGTTTGTTAAATAGGAGAAAAATAGCTCCTGCGTTGTCAAGATTCCCCCTGCTATTGCGTGCACACCTCCAGTCTCCCAGCCCAGTGTGCAGGCCCCTCCATCCTTGGTCAGTCTTTATTCTTCCTTCTAGAAGGAGCTAAAATGTCAATGCTTCTGCAAGGCCTTTGAAAAGGGATCAATAAATTGTAACTTGCTATGAAAAGTCATTTTCATAGCAGAATGCAGGATCAAGGTCAGGGGCTGAGGGCAGACAGAGAAATAGGGGTGTCCTGAAGTAGAAGTTCAGCTCCCTGTAAACAACTTTTGTTGTTATTGCGTGGATTCCTTTCCTAGGGCGGGTGTGCCAGTGACCCCACACCAGGTGCTTCAGACCACAGAACGCGATGGCTCATGGCCCTGGAGCCTGAAATCAGGCTAATATGAGCTGTGGGCCAGGTCACAGGCCCCTATTGTGTCCTGGCTTCTGTGGTGGTCCGCTTTCCTGGATCTGTGGCCCCATCACACCAACCACAGCCTTGGCGATGACGCTGCTGCCTCCCTGCTTGTGTCAAGTCTCTTTTGCATCTTGGACTGCATGGAGGACCCGGTCCTATGTAGAATAAGCTTGCCACGCAATGGTCCTCAATTTGAGGATCTGCAAGGCCCTTTTAACCATATTCAGTCACATTCATAGGTGCGGGGGTTAGGGCCTGATAGCTTTGGATGCCATTACTCCCCTTTACCTTAGAATGGTAAGTGCCAGTGGATGACAAGGGACACTTGTTGACTCTTAGTGACTCAGGGCCCTCATCAAATGTTAGGAGGGTAAAGTGAGACTATTATAACAGAGCACCTGGCACCTAGGAAGAGCTGCATCAACAAGTAAGCACATGGCCAGGAGAGAAACCCAGGCAGGAACATTGGTGAAGGGTATAGGTTGAAGGTCATGCTCCTTGGTGCTTCTTGTTTTCTAAGGCTTGACTTCCCCAGGCCAGTTGTTCCTTTCATGTGCTAATGTGTATCTGGATGGAGATTTACTGGTGAATTAGATCAACTTCTGGCTGGAGAAATGAAGCACAGGAACTACAGCAGCGCAGAGAACCAACCAGAAAATCCAGACAAGCCCCATTCCTCCCCAGCCCTGGACCGAAGGAGTGGAAAAGCCCAGTCCTGGCAGCCAGAAGGCGACGTTCACGGAATGTGAGAATGCGGAGTGGCAGACAGACAGGCATGAGCCGCATTAAGAGTGCTGTCATCAGCCTGCCCGGCTGGGCAGATGCCACTGCCTTGGCTGTTTATTTTTGATGCAGTTTTTCTTCGTAATTCAAGCTCCAAGTTTGTGGCTGTTGTTTAACTGATCATTTCTCCATTGAGTGTCACCTGAGTTCAGCAAAGGTATTTTTCTGAGAGAGGCTGTTCCTTTTCCTGTGACTGTCCATCACAGCCACCTTCAGCCACAACTTGTCCTGAAGGATACCCCCTTGGAAGCTTCACCATTGTTTTATTTGTTATTTCCCAGCAGGTGGAAACCTTAGTGAAAGAAGAAAGGAGTCCCTGCAATAAAAAAGTAAATAAGTAGAGTACTTTGAACAGTGAATTCTTCACACTGCGCACCTCTATTGTATCATGTTGGTGCTGTTTAGAAGGCCTCAGAAATCAGAAAGTTAGACAACTTTCAACCCAAGAGTTTATCCAAGATGTGCCTAAGTAAGTGTGTATTCATAAACGTCTAAGTTTGACAAACGTCTTTCACTGACAGAGTCTCCATCTTTAATAACACACAATTGTTAGGCAACTTTAGTGTCCACCATGGGTGCACCAGGAAAGAAATGCAGTGGGGGCATACCACCTACTCATCAGGATGCTGAAATTATGGATTAATAAAGTAATATGATTAATGAATGCACTAAGCACAATGCCTGGTCCATGACATGCAGTAACTAATGGTAATTCTTACTGGAGTGTGAGTGAATCTGCTATAGGACAGGGGGAGGGGCAGCCCAAACCCCGCAAACCTGCCTATTCTAAATGGGTTCTGCCATCCGCCACATCAACACAAAACATATAACACTTTAATGGGAAGGAACTTTAATAAAACTAGGAAACAATACAGGTAATGCAGAGTCTAGTTTCTAAATGAAGCACCCAAAGTTACCCGTCCCCTCGTGGGTAAAAGTCCATCCAAACGGGATTGGCCCAGAGCAAGGCCCCAAAGCCTGCCACAAGTCTAAAGCATCTTCCAGTGGGGACCCACAGAAAAGGGTCACAAACAACCGGACAAGCCCGGAAGGAAAAGAGCAAAATCAACATCAAGATAAAAGCTGCCAAAAAAAAAAAAAAAAAAAGATAAAAGCTGCCATTGTCACCTCCCCATGGGTCTCACCCACATCTGTGTCACCCAGTCCACGACCAAAAGACAAGCGCAGTTTCTTCACGTGTCTCTAGGCTCCACGCGCCTCCTCCAGGTCTCCTGGCTCCATCCTGCTTCCTTCCTCAGTCTCTTCTGCAGCTTCTCTTCTTCCTGCTCAGCTCCACCCTCCCTTGGGTGGGGCAGGGAACCTCCCCCTTTCCTGGGGACCACCCTGTTACAAATGCACCGAATGCAAAAACTCTGGGCTACATTTTGCCCAGTGACTGGCATTGTAGGTGCTCAGTCAACACGTCTTAAAAAGTATAAAAATATTTCTTTACAGGGGCTAGAGGCATACTCATTTTATGAATTTTATTGCTGTGTCAAAAATTCTGCTGTCCTGATGACCTACTCCAAATCATACTCATCTTTCCTTTCTGAAGCAGTCCTGAATTGACGTGGTAACAATGTCGGAGATCAAACCGCATCATACCTTATCTTCTGCTCACGTTCTCCCATCCACCCAGCCTTTGCAGTCCTGTATGGAGCAGCCGACTGCCTTCTTCTCATAGGAACAACGCTAAGAGCAGACATGTGCTTGGGACCCAGGTGTTAGACACCCTTCTGCAAAGCTTGAGGTGTATTAAATCTCCTACGTGACTCACAGCCGCGTTGACATTTCGAAGATAAGTTAGCTGAGTGGCTGAGCAATCAAAGGCACTGCGAGTTTCAGCCTAGCAGGGCCGGCCCGGCCTGGCACCGACCCCCTCCCCACCACCACTCCACTCTCTGCCTCCTGCGGGGAGCCCCCTTGGAGAGCAGCACTCTGCGTCCATGTGCTTAACTTCCACCCGCGGGGCCGGCGAGGCCCAGGCGAGGAAGGCTCCCCACAAGGTATAAAGATGCCCAAGTTGGAAAGGCCGTGACCCCCTGAATACTCAGTTCTTGAAACGTCCCCTGCGGCCCCTTTTCCCGGAGGTGACGCATCCTCCGGGCCCGAGCTGGCCGAGGGGGCTCCCGGGGCGACGCGGCCCTGCGCCCCGCCTCCCCCGCCGGAAGCAGCGGGAGCGCGCGGGGCGGCCGGGGCCCCTGGCGCGGGCCGGGCCGGGCGGGGCGGGCGCGGCCCTTCCGGGGAGGGGAGGCCGCGGCGTCCGGGCGCTCCCAGCCCGCCCCGCCGCGCGCGTGACGCGGCTCCCGCTCCGCTCGCGGGGCGCCGGCGCTCGGAGCACAGCGCCGCCGCCGCCATGAGGGCCGAGGGCGCCGGCGGCCTGGAGCGCTTCTGCAGCCCGGGCAAGGGCCGGGGGCTGCGGGCGCTGCGGCCCTTCCGGGTGGGGGAGCTGCTCTTCTCCTGCCCGGCCTACGCCTGCGTGCTCGCGGTCGGCGAGCGGGGCAACCACTGCGAGCAGTGTTTCGCCAGGTGGGTGGCGGGCCGGGGGCGCGGGCGGGGGAACCGGGGCGGCGGGGTGAGCGGGGTCCTGGCGCCCGCGGGGCGGGGGGCGGGCGGGGCGGGGCGCTCTAGGACCCCGCCCCTGGCGCTGCCACGTGCGCGGGGGCGTCCGGCCGCCGGTGGCGGGTTTGGGGAGCCGCGCGCCCCGGAGGGCTTAGTGCGGTCCGCAGCCGGGGCCGGGAGCCGGGCGGCCGCTCCCAGTCCCCGCACGCGCTGCCCGGCCGGCCAGGGAGGGGGTCGCGGGAGGGGGGCCTGGGAGGGGACGCCGCCGTGGGTCCCTTTTCCCGTGACCCCGGCGGGGCGCCCCCACCTTGCAGCCTGCCGCAGACGTGCCGTTCCCAGCCGGGGACTGAATGACACTCCGTGGCTCCTGGAAAGCACGTGACTGGCCCTGTCCTCACTGTGGGCGGGAGGATGCCTGGGTCTGACCCACACCTGGGGGTCTGTAGCTGGCTCTCGGGGGGATGGGCGGGCAAAAAGTGAGGCTGGCAATGCTGTTGATTGCCACTTGCGCCCTCCGTCCGTGCTCATGAATGTGCACATGTGTTCACGGAGCCCACACTGCACATAACCTCCAGCGTCACGGCAGTGTCAGACCCGAAAGGCACATTGGCAATGGCCAGTGCGGCAGGCTCTGCATTTCACAGGCCGAGGCGCTGCCGCCCAGGGAGCCAGTGTGCCCCGAGAAGTGCTTACACCTGTAATGCAGGAATTCCGGTCTGCTCTGGTAGGTTCTGTGCATTTCCCTCCTAGTTAGGCGCCGCCAGGCCCCCAGGCAGACTTGTGGGTGGCCTTCACTTTGTCCCTGGGTCTCACCACCTCGAGGAAGGGGCATCTCTCCGAACTTGTTTCTTTCTGCATCTCTGAAATGAGAGCCCTGGATGATGCGAAGCTCACCTGAGCTCCCGCAGGTTCCAGATCTCCAGTCCAGCACGCCCAGGAGGACTCGCCCTCCACGGCCTGCGTGCCGCGTTCTAGGCTGACAGGAGAGCGGGACAGAGGCTGAACCCGGAGTAATCTTGTGCAGACTCCCCGCCGGAACTGCCTTCTGTGGGGAATGGGGGGCCTGGAAGGGAACTAGACGAGCCGCGCGGTGGGCAGCTTACGGGCTGCATGTGATGTGGCTCTTTGAATTGGAGAGTGGAGAGCGGAAGGGTCGTGGCACCACTTTGCGCGGTTTGAGTGAAGTGAGCATTGGGTTTTCCCAAAGTTAAAAAGGCTGCTGTGACTGCTCCCTTGATCTTCTCAGCCTCGCTGTGGCTGGGAGTCTGAAGCCGCGTGGGTGTCTGCAGAGGCAGGAGCCGAGCGGGAGAGCGGGGTCACCAGCACGGAGGTGCGTCCGCCGCGGGGGTCCTGGCCGCTCTGGCGTCCCTCCCCTGAATTAAGACGCCTGGGCGAGGCACGTAGTAGGTGCTCTGATGATAGATACCTGTCCACACCTCCAGCGAATTAAAGCTCAAACTCCTGAGTTTAGAGGGGAGAGGTGGACTGGAGAGGTGTTCTTTGGTGGTGAGTGTCCCCAATGCCGTCACCTGGGCATGCCATTCCCCCCTCCCTCCACACACACGTGAATGGTCAGGTGCATTTAATGAATTGCTGGTGACAAAGTTTCTGAATGACATTGGTTTAGTGCCCTGTCTGTTGCCTTAGGCCATTCCCCAGGGCAGCCATGTGCTTCCTTGAGGCCACCCCACCCTGGTGGGAAAAATGGCCCCCACTTTCCCCTCTGTCTTGTGAGAGCTTGTGTAAACACCTGCGATCCTTCCTCTATCTCCCCAAGGATGTTGAAATTGTGTGCTGATACCACCATGCCCAAGAAACAGGAGAATGTTTGTTCTCCAAATCTCTGATTTCTAGGAAGCAGTTTGGAATCAGCGCTCAGGGCATTCTCAAGGTTTCCCGCCATTTCCTCTGGCAGCTCTTGCTCTGGCAACTGATCCCCTGGCCAGCTCTCCTGGAGGAACAGGTGTCTGCAGGTGCCACAGCCAGTAGGAGCTCATGTCTCAAATCCTGATGCCCGTGGGGCAAAATCCTCTGCCCTCGTGTCCCCAAAGCAGACTGCTCCTCAGCCTCCCCTACAAAAATTTTCACGGCAACAATACTGCTTAAAAAATGGGAGTCCTTCAGCCCTGGCGGGGCCTGACCCTGGCCTCTGCCCTCCCGAGGGGGTTGTCTTGGGTGCATTTTTGAACTTGCTTTTCCAGCACTAGGCCCCTTTATCTTTACCATGTGCATGTTAGTACCTAGCTAGGTGAGACGTAGATTAGATGGCGGGAGTCAGGGCTGAGCAGAGCCCTGGTGTGCCCCCAAAGTCTGCCCGGTGTCTGGCTGGGCCTTGTTTGATGCGCTCCAGTGATGGATGCTAAATAGCATGACTGAATATTGCAACTCCAGGGTTCTGTTGTGGGAAGTAGGGGTGGGACCAAGAGAGCTGGAGGAAGTACTGGACATTATCCACCAGGGGGCATCACGCCGTCACCATCCACCCCCAGCACTGGCCTTTGGAAAGGTCATTGGCCATACCTGAGCTTCCCAGAAACCATTTCGAGAACAAAAAAGCTTCCAGAGTGGAAACATCCACAGCTGTCTGTTAACTAGACCACCTGGCACCCCTGTGAGCCGCACAAGGGCCCCTCAGCCAGCTCCTTTTTCTGCCCTCTTAAATGTCGGCCAGAGTGCGGGCAGCCAAAGAGCGCCTGGTTCCCTGCACTCCATTGTGTGTCCACGCGCCGTAAAACTTGCTTTTGGGACTTGTGGTCCAGTCTTTGGCTTGCAGGCTGCTAAGTCTTGTGCACATGGGCCCAGAGCAAGCAGCAGCTCTCACTCTTGGGAGGGACCACCAGTGAGCATCTGGGATCCATTTTCTGCATTTTCCAAATCCTAATGGAAGTGATCTAATGCTCCTGCATGGGCAAAGCTTCCTCTTTTTCTCAAAAAATAAAAAACCTTCTTCGGGCCTTCCTGGTGGTGCAGGGGGTTGTCAGCACTGTAAAGCTATCTGCAGGCACTGCAGCACGAGTTCGATCTTGCAAAGCACCCTGGCTTTGCCTGTGTGGGAGCCCCACTCCTGGTGTTGGACCCGAGGGGCTCAGGACCCAACTGCCTGCTTGGAAACAACTGACAGAAACAAACTGCCACAGGACATCCTGAGGTGACTCTCCCGCCCATGAGTTAAAGCGGCCTTTGAACGCCTCTCCCTCCCCAAAGTCCAGAATCTTCTCAGTCAAAAAACCTAAAGATCCCATGGAAGATTACATTCTTTGAAATCACGTCGCTCTTCTGGAGCTCAGAAAGCACCCCCAGAGACATTCTTACCCCAAGGAGCATGGAGTTGGGAGCACTTCATCCGTTTTCTGCAGGAAGAAACCGTTGGACAACGTGAGAGGTTTGCTGGAATCTTGCTTGGTTTATGTCAAGTATGTCCTCTGTGACCCCCTTTCCACCGCCCCCTTCGCCTGAATCTGCTGGGGTTCTCACCTAAAGCTCCGACTTAATTCATCCCTGGTTTCTGCCTTACCCCCATCCCACAGGTAATGCAACAAATGAACGCAAAATCTAGCAAACTGGCTCAGCTGCTTCTCTCCAGCCTGTGTTGCTTTGGGATTGGGGCTTTATGTTGCCCTGCTTTGGAGTTTGCTAAGAGCTCCGTGGATTTTGGATCAATTATTTGACGGAAGGTGAAAGCACAAGGCCCTTGGCTTTGTTGTGGGCTTGGAATATTTGTGACTATCACGAGGAGTGAGCAGGTCCCCTCCAGCTCCACACCTGCCTACAAGGGATGCTGCCCCGCCCTCCGCGGTGAGCAGCTCTGCAGAACTTTTTGCTTTCTTGCAGGTGGGTCCGTTACCCAGGACCTTGCTCTGGGTGCATGTTCAGTTGGGAAGGTTTGGGTACAGAATTCATGGTGCAGCCTTGAGTGGCCATCCCTGGAGAGATGTCTGCAGCCAGGCGGCTCCCACATGGTGTCAGAAGGTTCTTCAGAAAATGCTAAGCTGCATCTTGGTTTCTCAGGGATCCGCTGAGCCCCTGGGCTGCCTGCAGCATGGCAGCGCCTGACTGGCAGGAGAGCTCAGAACTGCTGAGAACCCGGCAGCGTAGAGGTCCGCTTGAGTGTGAGGCTTGCAGAGAAAGTCCTGACTTCATTGTGGTTCTAGGCGTACCCTTTGCTTACTTAGGTCTCTATCACCTTTGTTTTCAAGTCAGTCTTGATAAATACCTTCTTCCTAGGTTCTCTGACCCGAAGTCGCTACGACCGTATGTCCGACACTGGTCCTCAGATGCACAGTCTCAGACTTATCACCTGCCCCCATCTGTCTGGGCAAGGCCAGAGCATGTGAAGGGCGTCCCTCTGTCCCTCCCCATGCACACCTGCTGGATCTGCCTTCATGGCACCGTGCACCGGGTAGACCTAAAACCAGACTCCAACTGTCCTTGAGCTGACCCGTCACCTTGTTCTGCTCTTCCCTGGGGGCGGCCAGGGGTGGACCAGGGCACTGTTTGCCAGCCTCTCTGCCTTCACTCTGTTTCCCACCCACACCCCCAGCCTCACAGCAGAGCTGTGGGACTTGTGGGGTGTAGTCCTTCTGAGGCTTGCAGTCGCAGTGAGGGGCAGTTGAGGGGCTGAACCCGAGACCTTGGCCTCAGTAGCAGGGGCGGGCCTGCTGACGGGTCACAAGGCCACAGACCTCCCTGCCACTCCTGACTGTGTGCCCCATCCCCAGTGAGGCTGCCCTTGCACACTCACATGCTAGAACACCAGGGCACCTGAGTGTGGAGGAGAGACAAGGGAGTCGCAGTGAGACGGGCAGAGGCTTTAGGCTCCAGGAAGACCTGCCCTCCCGGTCCGCGCATTCCCGCACATGCCTGTGTCTCTGGGACTCCTCTCCAATCTGAAATGTAAAAATAGTACAGAGCTCCTGGACCAATTTATGAACATAAAATTTGGTGAGTGTTGTCCACGAGGTGGGAGGGTCCAGATGACTAAGAGAAATGATGGTGTGTGTTGTTACGTGGTGTGGTGAGCGATTGGCAAAGTTCTAGTCCCTAGAGACCAAGATGGGTGCGTGCTGGGGTAGCTGAGGCCCTGGGGTTGAGCCCCGTGGTACCTGGGTGCCTGGGTGGGGGCAGCATCAGGGAGAGGTGAAGTAGGAGCAGCAGGGGCCGATAAGGGAGTTTTCACCAGGCTGAAGGCCTTGGAGGAGGCGGCGGCAGAAGGAAGAGCTCTTGGCCACAGGATACAGGTTTTCCTCTGAGCCAGACCTCAAGGATTTTACATTCTGGCCCTTGAAAAGGATTCTGTTGTTATCTGTAACATAGTGCCAAATTTGGGCCTCCCTGGTGGCGTAGGGGTTAACTGTCTGCAGCCACTGCAGCACAAATTCCATCCCAGGCCAGGGTGTCACAGACATCTCCTCTCTCCCTGCTGCTCCCCTCAGCAGTGTATTTCAGTAGATCCACCTGTTCTGCTCCCCACTCTGTCTCCTGTGAATCTTCTCACCCCTGCACCTCTGGCCTGTACCCCAGTTCTTGTATGCATAATCTTTAAAAAAAAAAAAAAGTCAAATTCTTGGACAGGAGGGGCTGTTTCCCTTCCATCCTGAGGACCGGAAGGCATCTTCACAGGTGCCACTTTTTGATTCTTCTCTCCAAGGTGGAGGGGGGCTGTTGCACTGGGAAGCCTCATGGCCGCCTCCAACCTAAAAAGGAAAGCAACGGCCAGGAGAAGTGGCCCAGACCCAGGGAGGGTGCACAAGAGCACTCTGGAGCAGCGCGGGGTCTCAGTTCCTCAGGCAGTCTGGGGAAGCAAAGCAACAGAGGGTTACCTGCACCCTCACCCCCCTACTCCACCTGGCGCCGTGACGATGCCGCGGCAAACCGAAGGGAAGGAGCCCCACCCCTAGAAGCCCCCTACGCTACCCTCATGGCCTGGAGGGCGTAGCCCATGTCTCATGGAAGGCAGTAAGGTTTGGGGGTTCTGCTTTTTCTTACTCATGTGGCTGAAAATGGGCAGTCTGTGCTTGTTTTAAAGAAAACTTCTGAAGCCAAGAGCTCAACCTCGTTCCTGGCTGCCTGGGGGTACCACACACCCTTCCTGAGTAAGGTAGCTGCAGGTATGGGTGCAGATAAGACAGGCAACCTGCTGGTTTCACTCGCTGTCACCCCCAGAGACACCCAGGTGCCCCGCCTTCCCCCGGTAGTGTGAGGGGTGGGTCAGCGCTCGCCTGCACCCTCCCTGAGGAATGATGGAGCCCCGTGCAGGTCAGGGCACCCGAGTGGGTGGTAGGTGAGTGTGCAGGGAACTTCGGCCCCAGCCTGCTCAGTGGCACGCACCCCTGTGCGCACACACACCCACTCTCTTTTTCGTGCTCAGGCAAACCTCCCTCTGTGCCTCCACCTGGCTGACTCAGGTTCTGGGGGGGTCTGCCCTGGTATCTGCAGGCTACACCTGTCCCCTCACCCTTGTTCCCCAGCACCTCGGACACCTCGGTCACACTTGCTCCTGGGTCTGGAAACCTGGTCTTCCTCACCTTTTCAGCCCCCACACCTGGCCAGAGACCGGGCACGGGGGCCCCGGAAAGCACTTGTTAAACGCTTAGTCTTGTTACTTCCTTCACTCAGGGCTCTGGCCACCCCCACCTGGCCGTGATTCGGCTCCTTCCGTCCTGAGGGCGAACCCTCAACCCACTTCCCCCACTTCTGCAGCACAGACTTCACAGAGTCTCCCACCCTCACCCCAACCAGCTCCTCTTGCTTTGACCTTGGATGCTGTCCCGGTGCCCCCCGGCCCCTCAGAGGCAGCTGTGTGGTGATGCTTCCCTCTGTCCACCCCAACCCTGTGCTTCTTCTGGTTCCAGCCCTGGCCCAGGAACGGGCTTACACCCCAAGTCTGTTCTCAAGCCAGACTTGCTCAGATCCTCTCCCTCTTTTTCTGGCCATATGTCCAGTTAGACATTGCCCCATGCCAAGGGGCTTCAGAAGGACTGGCCACCCCCGTGCTGAGCAGATGGATGACCAGGGCACGACGCTGGGCCTCACTCCCCATCAGGGTGAGATTTTTAGAAGTGTCTTAGGTTATTGCTTCGCCCTTCATCCTCGTTGAGTGATGCCTTGTGTTTGGCTTTTTAAAATTTTCCCCATGACATCTCTTAATCCCTTTTCTCTCGCCCCACCTCAGTGCCCTCACGGTGTTTATTACCCCCTCTTCCTCTTGTTTTTGAAAGTTTCATACTATTAATTTATCTGCTATGCAAATGTCCAGTATTTTTTAAAGATTTGTTTGTATATTTATTTATTTATTTATTTTTAAAGATTTGTTTGTTTATTTATACAAGCACTGGGTACAGTCAGAAGCGCGGGAGGGTGAGAGAATTCACCAGAGCCAGAGCGGGGAACAGAACAGGCAGACCGACGAAATACACTGCTGAGGGGAGCAGCAGGTGCAGCAGGAGAGGTCTGCGCGCCATGTATGTGGGACCCTCGCCGGTGGCCGGGATCAAACCGGCACTTGCAGAGGCTGCGGGCAGCTTTGCAGCCCAGCGCTCAACTGCTGCGCCATCAGGGGAGGCCCTAAAGATTTATTTATGCATAGAAGAACTGGGGTACAGGCCAGAGGTGTGGGAGGTGAGAGGATTCACCAGAGACAGAGTGGGGAACAGAACAGGCGGACTGACTGAATACACTGCTGCAGGGAGCAGCAGGGAGACAGGAGAGGTCTGCTGCGCCATGTGGGTCACCTCCCTGGCCTGGGATCGAACTTGTGCTGCAATTAGCTTCATAGTGCTGCGTCTTGACCCTTGTGCCACCAGGGAGGCCCTGTCCAGTATTTTTATCATTCTTACTGATGAGCACTTAATTTTCTCAAATACCCTTTATAGCATTGAAAATGGCTGCATGTCATCCTTTCTTCTGGCTGTAGAGTACTCCATGGCACAGATGTTCTGTGTCTTCTTGACCCGACTGTCCCCCGATGGACATTTAGGCCCCTCGTGTCCCAGTTACTGCAAATGATGCTGCTGTGAATCCTGTGGAGCACATGGGATTTTGTGCTGATGGTTTCATATTCTTTGGATAGAGGCCCAAGAGGGGGTTGGCTGGTTTGCTTTTTTGTTTGCTTTTTTTGTTTTTTTAAGACTTTTTCATTTATGCACACAAGAGCTGGAGTACAGGCCAGAGGTGTGACAGGGCAGGGGGTAGGGTGGGTGAGAGGATTCTCCAGAGACAGAGTGGGGAACAGAACAGGCAGATTAACCGAAGTACACTGCTGAGAGGAGCAGCGGGCGAGTCAGGAGAGGTCTGCTGAGCATGTGGGTTGCTCCTTGGCCAGTCAGGGATCAAACTCATGCTGCAGAGGCTACAGAAGCTTCATAGGTTGCTTCTTAACCCCTTGCGCCACCAGGGTGGCCCCTGGCTGGTTTGTTTTGATTGAAGCAATGTGGGTTGTTAACACACAGGGTCCAGGTGTACAGGCTTTATCAATTTCTGCACACCACCTATAGTCTGGTTCCAGGTAAGTGCCTCCTCCACCCCTTTACTTCCTCTGCCTCCCCCGTAACTTCTACTTTGTTCCTAAAGTCCAAGAGTTTTTGTTTTGTTTCTTATCACATGGGGTAAAACTCCATGGTACCATCTTTCTCAGGGTGATCTACTTCACGTAAGGTGTCCCCTCAGGTTTCACATAGGTGCAAAGTTGCTCACACGCTTCAGCCCAGGCTTCTCCAATTCTACGTTGTATGTGCTCCCACAGCGTTTACTTCACGCTTGCAGCCTTTCCCCTGACAACGCTGGGCCAACAGTCTGGCCGTAGGCCGCACAGGTCAGGTTGGTATGGTTCCAGGACAGTCACCGGGGATGCATCTCTCAGGACTGGTCCGCGTTGCTCAGCCTGGTGTGTCTCCCCGCACGTCCTGTCAGCCCCACCCTGACCGGGGTCCGGGATGAGCCAGTCCCGTCCACTTACCTCCCTGGGTGTCCTGGCGGCCTGCGGTCATGCCTGGGGCCCTCTGGTGCTGCGTCCCCCACCTGGGTCTGACGCCCGCTCTCATGCTTTCTCTCCAGGTAGCTCCTTCCCCAGAGTAGCCCTCACCTAGTGCTTTGCAGGGACAGCCCTTTTTTAATTGAAATTGCTCAGCTTAGGCAGCCAAAGGTCTCTTTCCTGCCTCGTGCAAAGTTTTAACAGCATTAAGATATTCTTCATGCAGAGACGCAGATGGATTCATATCCAGCTGTAAGGATTAAAAGAAAAACACATGCTAGAATCTGGTTGAATGATATCTGACAAATTTGCTCTGTCAGGGTGAAGCCCGCAAGCGGGTAACTCACGGCACGCATGGGATCCAGCTCCTGTTTGTCTACAGGAGAGGGGCAGGGACAAGAGCCCCTCCTTAGTCTTGTGCAGGGGTCTCATGGGGCCTATCCCGTCTCTCCTGGGCAGAACTGGTGCTCAGGTGTGGCCGCAGCAGTCCTGGCATCTTCTAGAAGGCACGGCTGGTGTTGTGCGCCACAGGGAGACATGCCAGTCTGTGGCCAGAGTGTCGATGGGGGAGAAGGGGCATTGTGAGGAGCATTTTGAGTTTTAAATAGTTGCATTTTTCATTGCTTGGCTTTCGGCCTGTCCCTTGTTTTTTCTTTCTTTTTTTTTTTTTAAAGATTGATTTATTTATGCATACAAGAACTGGGGTGTAGGCCAGAGATGCAGGGGCTGAGAGGATTCACCAGAAACAGAGTGGGGAGCAAAACAGGCGGATCCACTGAAATACACTGCTGAGGGGAGCAGCCAGGTGACAGGAGAGGTCTGTTGTGCCCTGAGTGTCAGCTCCCTGGCCAAGGATCGAACTCCTGCTGCAGTGACTGCAGATAGTTCACATGCTGACACTAACCCCTTGCACCACAAGGGAGGCCCCAGCCCGCCCCTTGTTCTGTAGTCTCCTCGGTGCCATGGGCATCAGGGCAGCGACCATTCCAGGGGTCTGATCTTATTGCTGACATGTCATTTTATTGTGCCTTTGGAAGAAATGATGGATGTTCTCTGTTCTCCTTTGAAAGGAAGACTCCCCAGTCAGTAGGTATTAGGGATGCAGAGGATGAAGGAGCAGGAACATTCAAGATCATTTGATCTTGAATAGGAATGTGAGGTGTAAAGTGCTGGGGGAAAACCTTAGGTTCTGGGTCAAGCATTCCTTCTCTTGCCCACTGGGGGTTCTCAGGACCCAGGGACCAGGATAGCACACAGGACTCGTGGGAGAGTCTTTTGATGCTGGCTGTTGTTGGGCAAAGGTTTCTCGCCTCTGAGCCCGAGCTAGCGAGTCTGTCCTTCCCGAGGCACAGGTGTCTCACCTCCATGGGCCCTTTCCACTGCCATGGCGTCTGGAGTCGTGTGTGCAGGGCCTGATGGCAGGTAACTGACACTCGGGGTGTGTGTGGCGAGTGTGCATGGTGATGTGAGGTGCGCTGAGCTTGTCGGGACCATGAGGACAGATCTGGGAGCCACTGCCCCTTACCGGACGGACTCGTAGCATCCAGAGCTGCTCTCAGCCACGCCAGCGCGCCAGCTCCTCGTGTGCTGTGTCTTAGTTCCTCAACACTTTCTAGCTGACACCTTGCCCTTTGACACCATGTGCCCTCTGACCCCCATCATGCCCTTTCCCCAGTGTCCCTGTTTTCTAATGAGGTTAGCTGCCCCGCTGCCCGCCCAGCTTTCCCCTGGTAAATCACAGCCCCAGAGTTAGGAAAACCTATTAATGGCTACCTTGCTGCCCTAAATATTTCCCTCCTCCCCAAGAGGCCCCGGGCTCTGGCTTCTAACAAGCCTCAGAACAAAGCCCCGCGGAGCCTGGCCCGGCTCTGGGAAGAAGCTCCCTGCAGCACAGGTCCCTTCCCTGGCCCATTGTGGATTAAAGTGCTGCGGGCGCGTCTTTCACACTGCACAATCGCCTTGCATTGTCCTTGTCCCCTGACCAGGGCGATAATAGGGCTCCACCACAATTCCTCCTATTTTTCTGTCTTTCAGATAAAAATTGTCCAGTGTGCAGCCACGCGCTCGGGCGGGGGGCGGACTCCGCCACTGATTGTCTTGCTTCAGCCCAGGGAATGGAGCCCGTGCCGCTGGGCTTTTTCCTCTTCCCTTTTTCCTTTGGCTGGGCCAGCCTCTGTTCAACAGAGCCCACTTGTCACTTCTTCTGTCACTGTTCGTTAAAAGTAATTGTTATTGCAAACCCCCTCCCTGCCAGAGTTGCCTGCTTTCATGGCGGTGCTGCCAGCCTGTTGCAGTGCAGCATCCTCGCACTCCCGGGATCAGGCCCTTTCATCTCCTGCATCAGCACCCGTGGCCGCACTCACCACCTGCGCGACTTGTTAATTACATCTTGGACTTGTTGATATTCGTGGCTTCCCAATCGTGAAAGCAAGACAATTAATGTTCGTGTGTCTCCTTCGGTGGAAAGTGACAGGAGTGAGTCTTTCGAGTTCTGTCCCTGGCAACGGCCCTGAGACCCTCGCGTTTCCTGCCCCCGTCCCCACCCCTGTGGATGGAACCTCATCTTGAGTTCCGAGCTCTCTGTGCGCAGCAGCGTCAATATTTGCCCATGAAACAAAGGCTTGGGGACGTGGTCCTCTAAGCATGAGTCTGAGCAGGATCCTGGCAAAGGTGTCAGCACACAAGCTGAGTAAAAGTTCGGGGTGCACTTCCATCGTGTTTTCTCATGTAACTTTCTTAGCACACCTGTGAGGTAGACGCTAGCTCTTTATTTTACAGAGGAGGGAAGGAGTTCAGAGAGGATGACTAGGTTGCCCAAGATCACATAACCCCTCCAGCACCAGAAAGAAAAAAAGATTTGTGAGCAGTAACTCCCGATTCATCCTGAACTGTGAAGCGGGAGTCTGAAGGAGGTGGGATCAAACAGGAGGTTGCTTGCTCAGGTGCACACCTGGCTTCTGGAATATGCTTCTGACGTAGTTAGAAAATATGGTCAGTAACACACCTGATGATGTTTGTTCTCTCTCTGTGGCTGTGCAGGTAGCCAGCCTCCCCCATCCAGGGAGTGCCCTTCCAGAACCTTCATCAGCAAAGCCTGCACTCGGGACATTCCCGCAGGACCAGGCCGGTTCTGGAAACTTCTGAGACTCCTGAAGAGCTTTATGAGAGCTTTATGAAAGCTTTCTTTCCCACGCCAGGGGACTGTTGAATCCGGTCACATTGCAAAGGGGGATTCAGGGCATCTTCAGCAGCAACAGTAGATCCCTGGATGTCCCATGGGAGTCTCTCGGCAACACTTGGGTCAGCGATGGTCAAACACGAGGTCACCTCCCCCTCCCCATCTGGTATCTTTTTGAAGAGTTTTGACTTCACCTACTTTCTGAAAGGGTCACCTGGGCCAGCAGGCGCAGAGACCTGAGCCAGAGAGGGCCAGGAGGAGTAGGAGTGAGGGGTCCCCCTACCCCCCAAGGAGCAGGTATTCTTCCTGCTCCTCTGGTTTGTCACTGGCACAGAGGGATCAGAGATCTATTCTTTGGCTGCGCCCCCCACAGCAGAGGGGGGAGTCTTCCAACCCGCCCTGCCTGGGTCTCCTGAGTGTGACCTGGAGGCTGTAGAACAGCCTCCGCTGCTCACTTTTCTGCAGATTTTGTGGGAGATGGTCCTGCCGCCTGTTTCTCAAGCTAGTCAACATACCATTCCCTGATCTTGCTCTATCAGGGGGGCCTTCCGTGATTCCTATGGACTTCAAGGACCCACGAGCCCTTGGAATTTTATAAAATTTTTAAGTGTTGGTGGGTAGGGGGGAGGTGTGTTGTTGGGGAGTTAATAACTTAGATCAAATTCTCAGAGGTTCTGTGACCTCCCCCTAGAAAATAAGCACCAACAAAGGACTTTTGGGTGCACATTTGGGGAGGGCACCCCACCTGCCCTCTGTTTCCGGCGTACCTCCTTTCTGTGCAGCAATCTGGAGGACCCTCTCTGGCTCTGCTGGTCTCCACCTTCCGCCTGGCACTTGCCTGTGGCCTGGCATGGCCTGTGGTTGCATCCTTGTTCCTGTGCCCTTCTGCCTGTCCCCTCCCACCGGAACGCAGCGAGCAGTGTCCGCGCTCTTCTCTCTTGTCCCCAAACACAGAGCCAGACTTGGCCCCTGGGTTGTTTCAGGCCAGAGAAGAAGCTTGGCTAAGTTGAGTGGGCTCCTTTCTGAGCCATGGAGATGTGCAAACTCTGAGTATTTATTTATGCCTCCAGCACTGGACGCGTTTTGCTCCCACACATTCCTCAGTCTGCTGCTGGGAACCCAAATGCTGTCAGGAAAACTGCAAGGCGGCGTTTTGGTGCCAACAGCAGCATTTTTGGGAACACTTTGGTTTCCGTGGGTGGCGTGTGGTGACTGTCACTGGTTGACGGGTGCGGTGGAGGCTCTGCCGACAGTGGTGTGTGTGTCCTCGTCAGCTGGGGGCGCCGCAGGGGTGGGCTCTACCGGAAGCCGTAAGGCAGGGGCTGGGCGGACTCAACATGGGTCACAGTTGACATGAGCCCCGTGCTTGTCCCCCTCTCAAAGGTGGTTTTGAGACATGTGTGGGGGGTGATTCAGGTCTGGAAGGAGCCTCCACCCTTCCAGATGGCAAATTCCCAGCAGTTCAGAAGCGACCTTGACCCTGACCTTCATGGGAAACAGAAGCTAACAGTCAGGGACCAGGGAGTTGGGAGCCGGCGGGGGGGCGGAAGAGTCTCCCCACAGCCTGCAGGGTGCGGGCACCAGTCTTGTGATTCTGCCCACGACCTCTGCTTATGGGGAGGCCCACCATGAGCATCTGGGCATCTGGACACTGCCTACTGGTAGCTGGGTCTCTGGATGATAAAGGGGGTCCTCACATTGAAGTCCCTGGTGCCAGTGAACCCCAACCCACATCTGTGTATCAGACCTCCAAGATGGTCTGTTCCTCCTCAGAGGTGACACTGTCGGGCACAAGCCCATTGACCTGCCCAGATGCTGAGGGACAATGCCAGCGATGACAGCTGGGGTGTCCCAGCAGGTTCGGGAGCCCAGCCTCATCCTTGGTCTCGGGGCGAGCTCCCTCCACAGGAACCAGACCTCAGGCTCCTGCACATGGAGTTTCATGAACTCCCTCCCGCACCTCCCAGGAAGGTGCCTCTGGGCTCGGCTCTTGGGGGTAGGGATGCACCTCACATGTCTCACTCCTGCCTCCACTGTGCCCTTTCTGTTTTTAAGGAAAGAAGGACTGTCCAAGTGCGGACGATGCAAGCAGGCGTTTTACTGCAA
This sequence comes from Talpa occidentalis, assembly GCF_014898055.3. Taxonomy (NCBI): domain Eukaryota; kingdom Metazoa; phylum Chordata; class Mammalia; order Eulipotyphla; family Talpidae; genus Talpa; species Talpa occidentalis. The sequence goes on along the minus strand of NW_023605194.1, from coordinate 68,822,959 downwards.
TGCGGAGTGTCAGGTAGGCATGGGGCCCACGGCAGGGAGGGCCTGTTCCCCTGAATTGGGGACCCCCAAGTCCTCCTCTCCCCTCTCCCCGAGAACCCTGCTGCTGCTGAGCAGTGTCTGGGCATGCTGGATACCCTGCGTGTGGCAAAACAGACATGCAACTGGGAGTAGGAAGCCTCATTTGGGTTCCACCATCAGGGCCAAAAACGAGGTGCAGGGTTGCTGGGAAGGACGAGCAGCTGGCCTCTTGGATGCAGATGATGGGGTGTCAGCCCAGGTCACTCTGCCCCCAGGTCTGTCTGCCCACCACAGGCCGCCAGCAGCAGGCGACAACTCTGGAATGACACGAGAGGTGTCAGCGCTGTCTTTGAGACTTGAAATGTTGGCCCTGGCTGGTCTGTCCTTATGGCCCCCTGGGCAGGTCCCTGTTGCCCACAGCCTATGACGAGCTGGAACCTGCCTCCTCAGGGGCTGCCGCCACCCTGGTGCAGCCCCAGCTGGCTCTTGGGGCTCATGGGAAGGAGCCAAGTGTTGGGCTGCAGCAGACAGGCGTGTGTCTGGCGGGTCTGGCTCTCCTGTGACAGTGGGAGGGGGAAGGTCCAGGGGTGTCCCCTGCGCTTTCTCTGAGTGCTGCTTGCACAGTTCCCCAAAGGCACACCACAGAATCCCAAGGTGGAAATCCGGCCCTGGCCTCTCCACACACCCCGTTCCTCACTCACTGTTACTTCCACGGAACCCTGTGCAGACCCTTGGGGAGTGAGACGTGTGCGGCATCGCTCTGCAGGCAGGCTACTGTGCCTGTCTGTGTCTCGTTTTGCTGTTCTCCTTCCCTTACTCGGCACCCCCTTCATCCATGCCCCGCTCAGTGCCTTTTGGATCCCCATGATTTCCTTTTTCTCCTCTTCTCCCTGGGCCTTGGGGAAGGGCCACTACTAGCAGTGGGCGAGGTGGCTGCGTTGGCCTCTCCTCTCAGCTGACACAGGGAGGCACAGCTGAGCCTAGGGTCTGGGGGTGTCTCAAGAGGAGGAGACCCCAGGTCCCCTGAGGTAGGCTTCCAGAGTGGTCTGCCTGCCAGGCAGCAAAGATGGAAGTGGGCTGGGAGTGGACATGTCTGAGAGTGGGACCTCCTTACGCACAGGAGAGCTCAGGCTTTGCTCCCACCCACTGTGGATGGGGTGTTGGTGGACTGAGTTGGCAAGGCCACCAGCCCTGGGAATTTCAGCTAGAGGTTCTGGGTGGTTCCTGTGCCTCTGGGCCCTCATCTCTGCCACTTGAAGGCTTGGAAAGGCCTGTTTATGAGGGTGCGGCTGCCCTTCCTAGGGCTTCATGTTAACTAGAGACCCCAGACAGCCTACTTCTCCCTGCACCCCAGGCAGCTGGACAGCGTGTTTGCTCCGCAGAGAGCTGTGCAGGGGGTCAGACTAACAAGATTGCTTGGGGACCCAGAATGAAGGACCCACCCTGGTATGGGAAGTCACATTTAGAGGCTTGAGCCAAGGTGGCTGCTTGTCAGAGTGTGGCAGGCAGCTTCCCCATCGCTCACTCGGGCCTGGGCCAGGGCACTCACTGGCACGACTCTGTGGTTCTGTGCATTGCTGCTGAGCACCTTGTGACCGTGCTGCCCCCAGGTGACTAGAGTCTTCTGGCTCCTCCAGAAGACAGGGTGGACTGACCATGATCTTCACCTCTGGCTCCTCCTTGGTGCACCAGGCTGGATGGCCTGTCCGCGGCCACACGGGTGGAGCTGGGGCTCAGCTTGCACATGGCGTGGCAGCCTTCCCCTGTGCAGTGCTGAGCAGGGGCTGCCGAGGGCCCTCGAGGAGAAGAGGCATTGTGGCAGAGAAGGGCCATCACGAGGAGAAGGGGCATCATGGTGGAGAAGGGCCATCACAGCTGCGAAGGGATCCTTCCAGGGCCGTGGCCTTGCCTGGCCTCGCAGGTGCCCAGGCTGGCCCCTGCTGTGGGCTCCCTCTCGCCAGGACCCAGCACCTGATGCAAGTTCTCCCCAACCCCCCATCTCCAGTCACGGTGCTTTGGGATTTAGCTTATTTGATGCTATCAGAGGACTCGGTGCCAGTTTACTTTGCTCCCCGCTCGCCTGACCCAGCGTGGTCCTGCCAGAGGAGAGATTTTAATTGACAATGCATGAAAGGGTAATGGGAGGAGATATAAAAGAAATAGAAATTCTTTGTAGTGAGGCTTATTTTGTCACCTGTGCATTTTAATGAAGTATATTTATTTTCATAAATATGCCCAGAAAGTGTGTGTGTAATTCTCTCACCCTGACTTCATTAAATGCACCAGGACGCAGGCAAGAGGATCATTCGGGACATCAGGAGAGGGGAGAGGGGCAGGCTCAAGCATCCTGGGGCATTTCACATTAACAAGCAGCGCCATGCATGTCTCGCGATGTCAGTGCTGGGCCATGGGTGGCCCTTGGGGGAGGGAGTGGGCCAAGGGCGAGATGTGCTGGACTTTGCTCGTGGGCTGGGAAACACCTGGTGCGGCCGGTGTCTGAGACGTGCTCACGAGCACCTCGTGCACGGCCTTGCCTTTAAGCTCCAGGGCCCAGACTTCGGCCAAGTCGGTCTCACAGCCAAGACACAGGGACCCTCGCAGGCTGAGCTGCTCTTTCTAAAGGTGGCCGGCACCAGCAGGGAGGATATGCATGAAGACCAAAAGCATCCATGTGGCATTGCTGGTGGGGGGCCGAGGGAGTGCGGGCCCGTGCATGTCCTCGCCTGGGGTCTGGCCGCACCCCCTCCCTCCTGAGGGTGCCCATCCACTGCCCTGGCCCCCTGGCATTCCATCTCTCTGAGACAGAGGTCCTGGAGGCCCCAGGTCCTGCCATCTCTTCTCACCATCCCCAATGATGTGGACCTGCCATGTAGGAGGACAGTGTTTCAGAGGTCGGCACAGCAGGAGAAGCGGTGTGTGCAAGAGCTAGAGAGGCAAAATCCCTGTGTCCTCACCCAGTCAGACAGCACCCCACTCGTTCTTCAGGGGCCCGGGTGCCGTGACACTAACTGCGCGTTCAATGACACTGACATGGTCCTCAGTCACATCTGTCCCATCCAGCAGGCTGGCATGGCCAAGATGTGTTTGTCCCGGGCCTGGGGTTTATGATTTCTAGGGCAACATTAGGGCAAACCATCCGGCTGTGTAAGCTCATGGGCCCCCATGTCAGTAGCGATGCGGGACGGGATGAGAGCCTGACACCCCAGCAGATGCTGTCCTTGCCCATTTTTTCCAAGCATGTGAGCGAGCAGTGCCAAGCGGTGCAGCTCATGCTCCTGCATGCCCGCCACTCGTCACGTCTAACTGGGTAGAGGGTGCCGTGACATGGAAATGACGCATGAGTTCCGTCAGGCAGCTCTGCCCTCCCCGGAAGGTCCCCCGCTCCCTGGCCTCCCTGCTTAGTGTGGGCCTGGCCCCCACAGCAGTCCTTCCTTGCTACTGGTACCCCTCTATAGCCCTGCATCTGTAAGTCCCTTGAAGGCAGACTGTACCTGCCCCCGTCCCTGCCTCCTTGGGAGCCGTGGGGCTTGTGGAGTGAACGAGTGAAGGAACCAGCTGTGGAGACCCCAGCTTGCTGCTGCGGGAGTGTAGGCTGTGGTGCTTCTGGGGTGTCAGCTTTGAGATCCCCCTGGACCCTCGGCGGGTACCGGGTTCCTGTTTCCCTGGGGAGTGGCCGACAGTTGCTTGCCTTCACATGCTGCGTCTGGTCTTCATTGTTGGAAGGTGTAAAATCGTAGGCTCCACGCTCTGGAGCCGCTAAGTAGCTCCGGGATCATGTTGTTTACAGCCAGGGGTGCAGCCGCGTGGGGATTAGGATTCTCCGCGGCTCACATAGCAGTAGGGGCGGGGACGTGCTCCCAGATCACACCGACCCCTGCGCTGCATGCCCTTCCCTGTGGGGACTTCCCCGTCTGTGAATGCCACCCTGTGTGCTGTGCACACGCCCATGGAGGCACACGAGTCACCCGCACGGGTTAGGTTGGCCTGTGAGCTGCTCTCCTGGGGTCCCGGGGTGCTTAAGTGCCTGCAGCATAGACTACGGCTTGGAAAACACAAGCCCTTCCTGCACCAAGGTCACCTGGCGAGTTGTGCTTTGTTAGAGCTCCTAGGTTCACGGCCCAGGGGGTAGTTGGGTGGTTGTAGGTATCCTGTGAGCCCAGCAGGGGTCCTGTAGCCCACTGGTACCCCTGGACCCAGCCCTCTCTGTCCTGCTCTCCCTTCCCCCTCAGACTTGGCACCCAGCGCCTGGACCACCTCTTCTGCTGCAGCTGCATCTCCATCGCTACCCTGGGTCCTTCAGCCACGGGCCCACGCACCCCTGTGCCCCACCCACCCACCCAAGCAGGTGGCCCCCCCTCCAGATGGGGGCGCGAGGGCGCATCTTCATTCCTTCGGTGACTTAGCTGAGTGTCAGGTCCCCAACATGGACTGAACAGACTAGTCCCTTCCTGTCAACAGGGGGAGACAGCAAAGCCGGCAGCTACTGCCTGTGAGCTCAGGTGTGAGGAGCCTTGAGTGAGGACAGGGTGAGGGGCTGTGTTTGGTGGGGCACGTGGCACGAGTTGTGGGGAGAACGATGGTGGGGAGAACAGAGGGCTGCTGGACGGTGGGGAACCCCAGGAGGCTCAGACACCTGCAGGAGGAGCTTGTGTGGGGTGTCCAGCCCCAGGGGGCCTTGTGCTGAAGTGGGAGGGCCTGGCAGGGTGGCCTGGGGGCTCTGCACAGTGACCCCTGCTCATCTGCCTTTTGCTTTGGGATGAGAAACTAGATGGTTCTGAGAACTGGCATGACCTGAGTTTGCTTCAGGGGCTGATTCCTTCTGTGGCTTTACCCTCATGGCGGTCGGAGGACGGCGGGGTCAGGGTGGGCCTGTGGGGTGGGGTTCCCAAGGTCTCGTCCCTGCCCGCAGTAACGCTTGCATGGGCTGCCCTCTCAGACCATGCCCCCATGTTAAGTGGCACCTCGTGGGTGTAGTGCCCAGGGAGGTGGGGGATAGGCCAGTTAGGTGTCCAGGCAGCGGCCAGGCTTGGTCCGGGATGCAACGGGCCAGGAAGGCACGGGGGACAGAGACCCCTCAGACGTTCTGCTGGCAGAGGCAGCCTGGCTGGAGCGTGATGGGGTGAGGCGAGGCTGGCAGAAGGAAGATCTGGGGGTCCGGCCTGAAGCCTGTCTGAACAGGAAGGGCTGAGGGGAGGCCAGGACCCCCTTCTGTGGAGGCAGGGTATCTGAAGATGTCCATCAGGTGGCAAATGTGCTCTGATGCATCTCGCCAAGAGAGGCCTTACCCCATAAACCACCACCCCCGGCTTCCTGTCCCTGTCGCACCAAGAACTGGCTTTGGTCAGGGGCCGCGGTGACCTGTGTGAAGTCCACCAGGCCTCAGCACTTCACAGGGACACCACCACAGCGCCGTCCATGCTGTCCACCCCCTTTCCACAGAGGGCTTTGTCCCTCGGCCGCCCACACCGCTCTCCGACTCCCTTGCCTGCGTCCCCCCACGGTCTCTCCCCACCATCCTTGCCCATCCTTCTCGGCCCAGGGCCTGAAAGCTTCACTGGAGAGGAGTCATTTTCCTGTTTGGTGAAATGAATCTTCAGGACATCTGTCTCCTAAGTATTGCCCAGACCTGCCCTTGTCAGACTCTCAGTTGGGTCTTGTTCTGCTCACCTCTGAGGGGCTGGTCGCCAGCCCTGTTATCTGCCCCAACGGGGACACAGAGCCAGGCCAGGCCCAGGTGCCCCTGCCCTCTACGAGGTCACAGGAGGGGTAGGCTATGCAGTGGGGGAGTGAGGGACTCTGGGAAGACCTGAGATGTGGGTGACAAAACTCAGTAAGCAGATGCCCTGCCCGGACGCCCTCGGTAGACCCGTCGAGGCTGTCCAGCCATGTCCTTCTTGAGGGGTGTTTTGAGCTCCTGCTTTTCTGAGCTCCGTCGTGTTGTCCTAAAGGAAACATGTTTCACTTGACCCTAACTGGGAGGGTGTTTGCCTCCTCTCTTTGGCCACATTAATCCTGTGTGTGCATGTGTGCATGCATGTGCATGTGTGTGCCTGTGTTTGTGTGTGTGTATGTGCGTGTGTGTGCGCGTTGCTGTGTACGCATCGGGAAGGGGTGTTTAAACATATCTGCTTGCCCTTCCAGAGGGCAGACTGGCCCCTGCACCGCCTGGAATGTGCTCCCATGGTGGTTTTTGGGGAGAACTGGAATCCCTCAGAGACTGTCAGGCTGACAGCAAGGATCCTGGCCAAGCAGGTGAGGAGGTGGGGCCATGTTCTGTGCATCTGGTTGGGCCTCCCTGGAGGTCAGAAGATGAGTGACCGTCCTTGGCCGCTGCTCCGGGAGAATCGTCCTGGGCTCCGTTTCCTGTCACATCCATGCGACTGCTGGGCAACTCTCCAGGGCCAGTGGTTCTGGTTGCCCCTGGACCAGCACGTCACTCGCTGTGGGGCTGGCATGTTGCAGCACCAGGTAGCCCTGAGGTCATAATGAAACGGGGACAGAGAAACAGGGCTTTTGAGGCATGACAAGCCAGGGCACTGCTGGTCCAAGGAGTGCAGAGACAGGCCTTGTGGCTCTGGGCGGTGGTCTCAGGCCCAGGAAGGGGGTGGAAGGAGAGAGGAGGAACACAGGGGAGGGGTGGGAAAGGAGAAAGCGAGGTAAGTTGGGGGGCCCACGGACGAGGATGGAAGGAAGCCACGCCCTGCAGAAACAGGCCACATGCTCCTCTGTTCCCACAGTGCAACAGGGACACCTCATCTCCAAAAGCCATGCTGAGAAGAGGGGGGATGCACCCCAGGGCCTCCTTGTGACCCGAAGAGAGCATCCTGCTGCTGGGGAAGGCTGGAGGCGCCTGTCCACAGAGCCCTGCTAATAATAAGTCGGTGCAGGGCCTCGATGCTCTCAAGCTGAAATTTCATCCCCCTCTTCCTGAGACCTACCACCACCCCTTCCCTTTAAAACTTTCTATTTCTGGTATCAGCCGAAAGGTGATCGTAATGATGAGCTCTGTGTCCGGCCAGCGGGCCCCAGGCTGCACAAACAAGAGGGCATTCTCAAAGTCTGAGGTTACCCTCGGGCTGTGTGGCCCAGTCAGGTGCCGCCAAAATGCCACTGGGTCAGCCTGGGCGGCCAGGGCTTGCCCGGGGCATGCGTCCCAGGTTCGGAACAGCTCCCCTGGCCGAAGGTTTTCTCTGCCGCGTCCATCTCTCCATCTGTGTGTGTGGCTGGCGGAAATGGCAGGAAGAGATGGGGTGACCGGGTGAGGTTTCAGGGCACACAAGGCATCAAATCAGACCTGTAGGCTCGTGGGGACGAGGGGTCCCCAACCCCAGTGAGTGTCACAGAGCTGTGGTCAGGAATGAAGAAGAGGCTGGTGTGCCTCGCTGAGCGAAAAGCCTCCCCAGGCAAAATGCCTTCGGAATCTCAGAGAAATGCCTCCTGTGAATGGGCGATTTCTGCTCCAGAAAAGGAGGATTGAAATGTTCCAGCCCCAGGAGGGTGGCCTGGCTGCCACGATGAGTTTATACCAGTTTCATTCAACTTTTATTAAAATGACTGCTACTGCTAATAGTCTGTGACATGAAAAGTTGTTACCTGGTCATCGTTTCATCTCTGTGGGACCTGCTGATTAAAAAACAGACCATTTGTATTCTAGTGCCTTGCAAAGGATTAGGGGAGACCGACCACCCCACCACCAAGGGGAAGCTTAACATGTTAACTAGGGAGGTGAGAGGGCCTGCAGACCACCTGTCTCCCCGAATTGAAGCACCAGATCACAAAGACGGGCCTGGGGCCAGCTCCTGAGCGCCGCGTTTGAACTCTTGTCAACATCAAGTTTATTCATGTTCTCAAAGCCTGACGGGCTTACTATTGTTAGCTCCTCTCAGGGCGTCTAGAACAAAGCGGGCAGCGTGTTTAAAGTGCATCTGGGCTCGCGGATCCCACCAAAAGTGTGCTTTTTGAAACAGAATTTGAGATCATTTTCGCCTATGCTTAAAGAAAGTGGAAAATGGATGGGGGGTTCGATTTTGTTCCTTTTAAGCAGGAGAAATAATAAATAGCATGGTTCATGTGCAGACTCAGTCCTTTTAAGTAAGGACCCTAAAAAGTTGGTGGCTTGCCGCCGGCCTTTCCATAACAAACATTTTAGAGCCCACCATGTGCATCACATTATTGGGGTGTCAACATCGTGTTATCAGGGTGTCAGAGTGAGGCAGACCTTTTGTAAGGCTTTTCAGAAGGGTCTTCTGGATTTGGGTGTCAGGCAGATGCCTAGGTCCAGCCTGGCTGGCTGGAAAGGTCCCTTCCACTAGGTGTCCAGGGTGCAGGGGGAGATGCTAGGCTGTGAGAGGGAGCGGAGTCCCACCTAGCACGTCTGGGGCCAGCCCAGCTCCTGGGGACAGGACGCGCTTGTCTGTCGGCCCGTGACGAGCGCCTGCTGATGGTCTGCCGTGTGGTTTCTTCCCGACTTCTAGAAGAGCCACCCAGAGCGGACGCCTTCAGAGAAGCTGCTGGCTGTGAAGGAGTTTGAATCACGTGAGTGTCTTGTCTGTCTGTCCAGGGGCCTGTCCACCCCATCTAGGGGAGGACACGGATGAAGACAGGAGGCAAGGTCTATGCTGGCAGTGTTTACACACTGGCCGGACCTGCAGGCCCTTTGGTGGCAGCCACCTTGCTGACATCAGCAGTTCAGCCAGCCTCAGGTACTCGACCAGGTTTCAGGGCACCCGGTGCTCCAACTAGACCACACAGGTGGCACCCCCTGCCACTCAGCTGCTAGAGCCTGTGGAAATTTCCTGTCCTGACGGGCTGGCATTTGTCCAGGGATGAGGAGAGAGGCTCGGCCTTGGCCACGTGGGTCTTATCACATGGACGTGTGGGGGAGGAAGCCCACTAGGGCTGGGCCTGCCCTCTCCTGCCCAGACCCTCTTGGCGGAACAGGGCCACACTCAGGGTCCACAGTTTTCCGCCAGTGAATCATGGCTTGTCATCCACAGATCTGGACAAGTTAGACAATGAGAAGAAGGACTTGATTCAGAGCGACATCGCTGCCCTCCATCACTTTTACTCCAAGCACCTGGAGTTCCCCGACAACGGGAGTCTAGTGGTGCTCTTTGCCCAGGTAAGCACACTGGGGAGGTGGCTCTGCCTGACCAGCCGTGCCCCCTCAGGCCACCGCCTGGGCAGGTCAGGCGTCTGTTGGCCCTCGCTAGTGAGTGGAGCTGAGTGGAAGCCTGAGCCTCTGTGGCCACAGAAAGCTTGGGGGGACATAGGGCTGCTGGCGTCCCGGGCTGGGACACCCCAGAAGCTCTCCAGAAAGTCCACAGGAGATTCCTGCCTTAACATTCACTTTCCTTCTTGTGAACCCCTCCCCCCGGTATTTCTTAAATGCCCACCAGCACTGGGTGTGCCCAGGAGGGGGTCTGCCCTCCACCCCAGGGAGGACAGCCCACTGGGCCGAGCCCCAGTGGATCCAGCTGCAGGGGTGGGGGCTCTTTCCTGAAGTTTGCTAAGAAATCTTCCTGGGAGAAACCCAGCTTTACCAGCATCAGTCAGTGAAGGACCAGAGAGGCTTCCAGACCAGAGCACCCTAAAAGCCATTACAGAACTCGATGCCAGAAAACCCCAAAGCCACAGCTGTCCACAAGCATGGAAATTCCTTTACTATTCACCCACGGTATAGTTCTAATTTTTTACTCCTCATGATCAAGACATGTACTAGAGACAAAGCCTGAAAGAATCACTGGATGTGGGTCCTGCCGGGGCTGGGCCTGCACCTGCGACTAACCCACGTTGGCCACTTTCTCCTTCCTGTTCCTGGCAGCCAGGCTGGCCCCACAGCTGGGTGGGACTCCGCTCCCTCTCACAACCTGGCCTATCCCCCACCTGGGCACTAGTGGAGGTGAGCGTCCAGGGGAGGTCCAGGAAGGCAGCTCCCTGGGGTGTGTCACCGCCTGACCAGGTGTCTCTGGGGAGAAGAGCGCACTGTACACTTCCATGCCCAGGACCTGTGCCCACTGACCCCTCATCCCATGTGCAGGAAGCTGCCCGGGGTAAGTAATCAAACTTCGGGCAGAGGTTGATACACAGATTATTTATTGTGGGGTTCTTTTAGAAAAAAGGAAACCTGGGGGTCTCCCTGGTGTCCTGGGGGTTAAGTCTCAACACTGCCAATGCAAGGGCCTGAGTTCGATTCCTGGCCAGAAAGCTGACCCACATGGCTCAGCAGACCTCTCCTGTCTTCCCACTGCTCCCCTCAGCAGTATATTTCAGTGGATCCACCTGTTCTGCTCCCCACTGTGTTTCTGGTGAATCCTCTCACCACACACACCTCTGGCCTACACCTCGGTTCTTGTATGCATAAATAAATAAAAATAAATCTTGAAAAAAAACAACAATAAAAGAAATCTGAACGGCCAGTGGTAGGAGTTTGAGAACTAAATTATGGCACGGCCTTGTGATGCGGGTATATGGTCTTTACAGTTGTATTTCAAAGGCTGAAGAGGGGGGCCCATTAAGTGCAGATATTGGGTTATCAGAAAAGTCATGACACATGTTTGCATAGAGAAAAATATATTATGACTGTTCTGAAACGCAATGTGACATTAAGTGCAAAAGCAGGGTAAGAGAAGGTGTGTGCTGTGAAAATGTTCATCCTGTATTTACTTTGGACAAGCTGAAGTGAGGCACTCATGTTGGGCTGCCTTTCTCTGTGGGGTGTTTTTGCTTTTCTGCTGGGTGATTTTTTAAATTTCTTACATTAATATTGAAAAGAAGAAAAAGATGGAAGGCACCCATAATTCTTCCATTTAAAAAATCACCCATCGAGGAAAGGCTGTGCACCACCGCGCCTGCCACCCGACCCCAGCCGCCTGGGAAACACGCCATCAGCACTTTGCTGGGTCAGCCCTCGTGTGTCATGGCACTTCTTGTGCGCTGTGGAACCTGGACAAGTGGTGTTCTGCGTCCTGCATGTTAACCTGGAGTGGTGAAGACCCCCGACTGTTCAGGCCCCGGGGGTCCAGGCCCTCCCTTCCTTGGCAACAGGGGACAGTGGCGGACTGGACTTCTACAGATTTTTTTCAAAACAAGTTCCAGGACTTTATGGGAACTGGACAGGGTGGGATGACTGGGGGAGCGGGAGGAACCCACACGGGCCGTCTCCACTGCAGCAGTGACGGGAGAGCTTCTCTTGCACAGGGGCAGGAGCAGGCCTGAGCCCCCAGCCACAGAACATTCGTGGTGAAAATGACTCAGTGTGAAATGTGGACTGATTTGGAGGGCCCAGGCACTGGGGACACAAGCAGACTCACACTCGCGCAGGGAGCTGCCTGATGTAGTGTGAACTAGGCTAGTTGAGATCAAGCAGGTTAGTGTTCATCTGAGCAGCATGTACACACCAGCATGCACGCATTGCCCCTTTTTCCCATGGAAGCTTGAGAAGGGACTTTCGGTGTCCCCACAGACGACTCCAGAGTAGGAGGACAAGTGCTACCAGCCCACGCCACCCACTGGGGCCGCCGTGCCAGCCCGGGCCCCCCACCTCCATCCTGGGGGTGCTGCGGCTAGGTGCCCAAACCCCTAACTCGGCACTAAGGGCAGCTCCCATGGCGGGGCCGCTGGCAGGTGGGAGGGGCTTTGGGTGCAGAGCCCATATGTGGTCTGAACCCCTATTACGGGGTCACTGTCACCAAGTGCTTGCTCCTGACATGACTTGACCGGTCCGAGGTGGTGGATCTTTCCTTCAAGGCTCAAGCTCACTCTGGGGACGTTTCCAGGAGAGGGGGGTTGCAGGTAGGAGGAGTGCCTGCAGTTTGGCTTCAAGGCCATCAGCACCCCCACAAAGGAGCACATGGGTGCTGGCCAGGCTGGGGGCTTCCCCCTAACGTTCTGCTTGTTCACACACAGGACTTGTGGGCAGGACAAAGGCCACCGTGGTCTAGAACACTCGCCCGCCCAGAGCGCCTTGCTGGTTGACTTGTTGGAGATCTGAATTTAAGAAAAGTTTCTGTCGGAAGTCTGAGCTCAGTCTCTCTCTCCCCGCCCCGCTGCAGGTGAACTGTAACGGCTTCACAATTGAAGATGAAGAACTTTCTCATTTGGGATCAGCAATATTTCCCGAGTAGGCTGAGTTTGACTTCATTTCTCTTTGCTTATTTAATGCTAATTTGAGGGTTTTTTGATTTTTAAATAACCTATTTAACTGCATGTGGCAGACAGAAATTCCGAGTGAATTAAGACCCCTTTCTAATCCTGTCAGATTTCAAAATATTTCCTCTCCATTCAAGGATCTGAAGGTGGTAGTTGGGAGGAGAGCTACTCGGCGGGTCCTACAGGTGGGGGACGGTTATGAGATTTATTTCAGGGTACGTGGAAGGGGGGCCGGGCCTGCCGGGCGGGGGCTGCCTGTGTGTGCTGGAAACTTAGCCTTGCATGGACTCACAGTACTACTCCCCCAGCGGAGCTGGCCACAGGCCATGTGCGCACAGAGCAGTGTCCTTTGGCAACTGCTTACTGAGCCAACAGGAACACTCGGGGACTTGGGGCGCCCACTGGCTCCAGGAAGGTGGCCAGGGGCAGGCGGTGCCCCAAGCTCAGGCAGGTGGGGTCTTTTCCATGGGTGGGGTGACTTCAGGCCTCAGTCTCCGGAGCTCAGGCCCTCACCCCGTGTCCAGCGGGTGGCGCTGCTGTCCTGTGTCCCTGTCATAATCACCCATGTCTGCAGCGGCCTTGCTCCTGCAGCTGCCGGGGGCCCTTGCTTCAGGGTGAAGCAAAGGCAAAGGTGACATCTGGGGTGTCTGCTGCTGCCTTTTCTTTGCACCTTCTGCATCCTAAGGACCCAGGGGGGTTCATTCCGGTCTGGGCAGAAGCTTCTGTGAGCCCCGTCGCCGGCTTTCTTGAACCAGAGAGTTAATCGTGTCATATCCCTGTCCCTGTGGCCCAGGGGGGTCACCTGCAGAGGCACCCCCAGAGTGAGGAAGGAGGCGTCGTGGGAAGATGCTCTTTGGGTCTGTGGCCCTTGGGAGGAGGACAAAAGAGAAAGGCTGCGAGGCCTTCAGCAGGCCCGTTGGGTCTTGGGGCTGAGGGGGCTGAAGGGACGGTTGCTGACGGGGGCCAAGGTTTTGCCAAGGAAAGTGTGGTCGAGGCAAACTGTGCTCAGCTTCATGCTTTCCGCACCTTACAAAGATACCCAGGAGGCTCTTGACATGCGTTACGACTTCTGCAGGAATGTTCTGGTAATCTGCTTTTCTGCTGATAACAGCTTTTGTGCGGGTACTTGTCAGACTTCCCAGGCCTGGTTCCTTGCGCCCGCTTGGCCAGGAAGGTGGGGAGGGCGGGGTGGTGTCTGTGGTCACTCACCCTCTGGCAGAAAGGGTGCATTAGTGTGTGCATGTGGAGGGGGGGTGTGGAGGGAGTGGGGGGGGTGTGGGTATGGGATGTGTGGGGTGAGTGTGGTTTGTGTGTGGTGAGTGCAGGGGCCGCACCCTGTACACGGCAGCCTTGGGCTCACCGCGTCCGTGTGTTTCCTCACTCCCGGGGCAGCAGGAGGGGTAGTGGCTGGGGTCAGGTGGGTGGTAGCTGGGGTCAGGTGGGTAACTGGCCACCAGAGTGACTCCTGTGAACGTGAGGGCCCCTCTGACCCCAGTTCCCAGGCAGTTATAATTGGGAGAAAATCCTTTTGGGCTGGAATCACCTCAGCACTGTGGTTTCAATGGCAGCATTTGGGGAATCAAACACCCTAGTTTATAAATTGCTCAGAACTTTGGCCTTGTATGTCAGCAGCTCAGAGCCCCTCCCCAAGGCTGTTCTCCCTTCTCCCCGTCCCTGGGAGGCAGCAGTGAGCGGTAGGGTCCCCAGTTTACAGGTGAGGAAAGCAAGGGGCCGAGATGGTCATACGGGCTCTTGCAGGCCTGGTGGTCACCCACCCCGGAAGCTGGCGTCACCCAAAGTGATGATTTACTCTCCTTTGCGGGGAGCATATCAGAAACCCCCCGTGATATGGGAAGCTGCTCATGCGGTGCTGGTATGGCCTCGCAGGCCTTGCTGTGGGGCGGGGTATGCTGCAGAATCGGGGTCTGAGTCCTGCCTCACTAGCAAGAGGGGTTGTTTGTTGGGTTTAGTATGTGGCCTGGACATCACGGTAGATGTCACCTTTCACCATTGCTGGGGTTTAAGATGCTGGATGTGTCCCAGGAGTGTGGAGAAGGATGTCCTGGCCCTCGATGGCCATAGGGGGGAGCTTGCATCTCACAGGGACCAGTTTCTGTAATGGAGCGAGCTGATGGCCAGGGCGGGCAGCAGCTGGCTCCCCGAGAACACAGTCTCTCTGGTTGCAGCGTCGCCCTGATGAACCATAGCTGCTGCCCCAACGTCATTGTCACCTACAAGGGGACCCTGGCAGAAGTGCGAGCGGTTCAGGACATCGGTCCTGGAGAGGAGGTGAGGGGTTGGGGGGCCCACGCAGGACCCCAGGCAACGTGCCGGGCTCACCCCGGGATGGGTCAGCAGCTCATGGCCTGACCTGGCCAGGCACAGTGTGGATGGGTGCCCCAGGCAGCTCCCCTCACCCTGGCTACCCCATGGGGATCCCACTATTGCCACTCACCAGTGCCCCCAAGAGAGGACATGCCCCAGAGGGCTCTTCACGGAGGAATCTCCAGGAGCAGCAGAACCGAGGAGGGGTGGGGGGGTGTTTACGCAATTGAGCCAAGCTCTTCCTCGTGACTAGTGGACGTCGGTGGGTGTCATCCCCCTGCAAGACCCAGCACTGACACACAAGGGAGGCAGCCGCTCACAGTGCCGCGGTCACAGCCACAGGGACATGTCCTATCAGTTCCACGTCAGAACTCAGAGTGCTTCTTTCACGGTTGCTGCAGTCATAACCTCAGGGACATGTCCTGTCAGTTCCACGTCAGAAATTGGGGTGCTTCTTTGGGGTGAGGTTCACGGGGGTGAGGTTCACGGGACACGTGGAGGCAGCCTGGGGCCAGGAGGTACCTACAACTTGCCTGGAAAGGCTGGCCTCGCTGGGTGCTGGTGATGCCCTGTGCCCCCAGGTGCAGGGAGGCTCTAAGGTTGGTACTGTTTAAAGGTGCGTGTCTGGGGTCAGAGTGCCGGGTGGTGATGCATTGGTTTTGGGCAGTTATTACTGGCCCGCACCTGGGGGATTGACCTGCAGCTCCCCCAGTGCGCAGATTTATCACCAGGGCCTCCTGCTTTGGGGTCGGAGTGTCTCGCTTTCAGATGTCCTTCAGGAACAATCCTGGTGCCTCTTCTGTTGAAGCAGACTGTGACAGTGAGTCTGGGTGTCCATCTCCCTGAGCTCTTGGGCTGCCCGTGTGAGGATGGGTTTGTCCTCTGGGTCCCAGCACTGAAACCAAGTGGCCTTTGTCGCCATCTGCTGGGCATGCCTGCTTGTTGCACTGTGTCCATCACTCAAAAGACAGGGTAGCCAGGCCAAGGCCACTCTGCCTCCCTGGCAGGGCACCCCATTTGGGGCAGTCACAGCTTCAAGGGTGATTTACCCTTCAAAGAGCAAAGAGCCCTTTCCCCAGTGTCAGGAGTTGCCATGAGACCCCACACTGCTCTCTGGGCTGGGGGTCAGGGCCGCCCCTACAGGTGCGCAGGCCTGTGCTGGCTCCCAGCCAGCCAGCCAGCACCCCAGCTCCTGGCAGGCCGGCGGCTTCGTGATATCCATCTGTTCCGGGTGACATGTGCCTGATGGTGTGGGATGAGCCACGGGCTGTTCCAGGGAGCAGATCCTGGTCAGGCTGGCCTTCTCCATATGCCCAGCCTCACAGACCCCGTTAGGAAAAATCAGGACGGGGTCCCGTGTGCTGAAAGATAAGGTGATTCCAAGTGCCTGGCCCTGCTGGGGAAGGCCAGAGGGAGAATTCCCCCTGCGTGTGTCCACGCGTGTCCACGCGTCCTCCGTGTGGTGCCACAGCTGAGCAGGCCAGGTGGGAAAGGAAGGTAATGGGGCAGGCCCAGCTGAGCGGGGTCTCTCTCCACGAGTCTAGGCGCCCACTGCCCAGACAGACCCTCAACCTGCTGCCTTTGGGGAGAGGCAGCTGCGGGGTGCTCTGTGTCCTCCAGCTGGCCATCCGGGGGATTCTGCAAGTGTCTAGACGGGGAAAGAAAGGCACCTTCTCCCACCAGGCTGGCTGGACAATGCCAGGCCTGAGCTGAGTTTAAGTCGAGCACGTCCTGAACTCCATGTGGTCCCGGGGGCTGCAGAGCATGGCAGAGCTGGCCAGGCTGTCTGAGCGCAACCTTTGGACCCGCAGATTTTCACCAGCTACATCGACCTCCTGTACCCCACAGAGGACAGGAATGACCGCCTCCGGGACGCCTACTTCTTCACCTGCCAGTGCCGGGAATGCACCTCCAGAGACAAGGTGAGCCCCGCTGCCACCCGGCACCCCCCCCCCCCCGCCACCCCGCTGCTCGGGACCTCCGTGCACAGGGCACCTTGGCTGACTTGGGCTGCCTCCACCAGGGGGTCTTGACCCCAAAACCCGCCCAGGGCATCCAACTGGACCAGCTCTGGTGCCGGGAGGGTGTTCCCATTATCCTGTCCAGGTGAGAGCAGGTCGGTCTGTCTGTCCGGTGGCTGTTTGCTGAGAAGTGGCCATTCAAGAGAGGTAAATGGGGGGGGGAGCACCCCAGAGTGATTCTCAGGCCTTCTGAGCTACTTGCCAGAACATGCAGAATTTCCTCAGGGGTGTGCTGCACCGGCGCCTGCTGCCCGTAGTCTCACGAGTTGTAGCTGAGCAGACACGTCAGACGTGGCCGAGGGCCTGGCCTCTTAGGAACTGTCTAGGAAGGTGATGTTTGGCTGTTTATCTTTGGAAGAAAGTAATGGAATAGCAACTCCTCATTGTTTTGTGATTTTATTTAATAGTCCAAAGGTGGTTTTTTTCAAGGCTTAGTTTTCCTCTAGGGGGACACAAGGGTGAAACCAACGGGTGTCTGCGTCTGGACTTTAGCTGAGCGTCAGGCGCTCTGGCCCATCCGTGCTGTTGCACACAGCAGGATCCCATCTCTCCCCCTCACTCCAGCTGCCTCAGGCCCTCATGCGCTCTTGCACCACAGCCTCCTCGGCCATTTGGCCATCATTGGACACATAGATTGTTCCAGTTCTTGGCTTTTGTAACTTTAAAATGGGGAGCCTCCACCTCTGTAGGGAAAATGAAGGGGCATCCCTGCCAGCGGATCCTCAGCGATGACCCTGTGACCACGTGACGTTCCCCTCAGGATAAGGCCAAGGTGGAAATCCGGAAGCTCAATGACCCACCGAAGGCAGAGACTGTCCGGGATATGGTCCGCTACGCCCGCAACGTCATTGAGGAGTTCCGGAGGGCCAAGCACTACAAATATATCCTCGCAGCCGGCCGGTGGGGGGGGGGGGGGGGAATGGGCAGGGACCCCAGAGTCCGACAAGCCGCCCCTGTGAACAAGGCCATGCCTGGGTCATGTGGCAGCTCCTGCTCTGGCTTCCAGAGCTGGCTGAAAGCACAGTGTGGGGCAGCTTCATTGCCTAATGCTGCGAGGAACCATCCCCAAGAGCCCTCAATTTATCAGGGCTCTGGCTTAGGCTTTGTTACTAGGGTGCCACCCAATACCCCCAAGGCCCCTGAGGTAGGGACGTGGCCATTCCCAAGCCAGAGGGGAACCAGCCCGCAGAGCGCACCTGTTTCCCAGGCAGCATCAGGTGTGGCCTGCCAGCAACCCTCGCAACCACTGGCCACCTTCACTGGCCCCCTGGCCTCAGCTTGGAGGAAGGTGCCAACCTGGGCCTGCTCTAGAAGGGGCTTCCCAGTGGACTGGCAGGCGCCTCCCTGTGGTAAGTCCCACCCATGAGGGTCTGGAGGCTGCAGGTGGAGGAGGCAGGTCCTCGTCCATGCGGCCCTGTGGGTAAGGGCCTCCGGTTCCAGGGTGGAGGGCTCCGGCCCTTCATTGTGTCCAAGAAAAATGGCTTCCTCACCTCGGACTTGGGTGGCTGTGATGGACTTTTCCAGGGGGAGGGGGGGCGGTGGAGCAGAGGGAGGACCGTCTGTGTCCCGCCTGGCCCTGTTGTGCCTTGACTCCAGAGCGCCCCCCAGCGAGCTGCTGGAGATCTGCGAGCTCAGCCAGGAGAAGATGAGCTCGGTGT
This sequence comes from Talpa occidentalis, assembly GCF_014898055.3. Classification (NCBI taxonomy): domain Eukaryota; kingdom Metazoa; phylum Chordata; class Mammalia; order Eulipotyphla; family Talpidae; genus Talpa; species Talpa occidentalis. Next base: position 68,804,787 of record NW_023605194.1, on the reverse strand, counting down.
TCGAGGACAGTAACGTATACGTGCTGCACATGATGTACCAGGCCATGGGCGTGTGCCTGTACCTGCAGGACTGGGAGGGTGCCCTGCGCTATGGCCAGAAGATCATCAAGCCCTACAGGTGACCAGCCTGCACCGGGCTGACTGGGAAGGCCTGGCTGGCCTTGGAAGGGTGGGGGCTGTCTGGGCCCAGCACCCATGGCAGAAACTGGTGAGGTCACGCTGGTTTCAAGACTCCCAGTGAGAGGTCCGTGCAGGTGCTGCTTAGTGGAGCTGGCCTGTCCCCAGACTATCCGGAGAGACATGTGGGAGGCAGTGAGCGCAGGTTGGGGGTACTGGTCAGGCACTATCCAGGTCGCAGCCCACAGCCCTTCAGGCCCGGAGACCCCTTTGGCCCTGCCACTTGGGCCTCTGGTTGTGGTCAGGGGTCCCCCAAGCCCTGCTTTCCGTCACCACTGCCACCCCTTCTTACACTTCAGATTGCTGACCCCATTGGCAAGTGGGGACCCCAGGGACCCCTGGTGACCATTTCACAGCCCCCACATAGCTGGGTTTTAACACGTAGGAAAGATAAGGATCGGCCGTAGGGACACGTCCTGTTGAGGGGGTTACCTTTAGGAGGACAGCTGGGCATCGTCCCCTAGCCCCACCAGCCACCCGTGGGTGGGGATGGCCTCGGTCAGGTCCTCTACAGTCCATGTGTACAGCATTTCCCCAAGACCTGGTGGATCAGAATCTCCAGGCATAGTCCTGAAATCCCTGTGACGCCACTCCCCCCTGCCACCCAAGGGTTTCTCATGAATGTGGTCAGACTGGGGACCCCAGAGTCTGCAGGCGCCATGGCCAGCCCTTATGGGCTGGCCAGTAAGGGGCCCCCGGAGGACAGGGGCCCTTGACATCCCATCTGGGAAACAGGATTTGCTGCCATGGGGCCATCTCAGTCTCCCATTCTTCCCTGGGGAAGGTGAGGCAGCCTGTCTCCTACACATGGTCCTCCAAGCCCTCTGAGCAATCTGTGGGTGGGGGGCACAGAGAATTGCTGCCTTCTGTGGGGCCACCCATCCTCCAGGTGGCCTGGCGAGCAGCCTGCAAATAAAGTCTCCCCTCCCGCCTCCCCTTTTCCACCTTGCCCCCCCGCCCCAGTCTGCTCCAGGGAGGTGGCTCTCTCCTAGGCCCCACTGCCTGCCTTCAGTCAAGACCAGGAGGGAATCCTGCTCCACCTAGAACCCTCTCGGCCTCTAGTGAGAGTGGAAACCACAGGTGGCCTTTTGCTGACTAGCGGGGGTCATTGTCACGCATTGTAGACCCAGCAGGAGGTGGAGTGAGATAGGAGCTGGGGTCTCCAGGCCACAGACCCTGTGGCTCTGCCCTTCCTAGGGTTCCTGGGGGTGTGCCCAGCTGCTGCCAAGTGGCAGCCAAGGTGAGGGTTAGTTACCTGCAGCACAGGAAGGGCTGGGGGCCCTGGCCAGCTTGCGTGGAGTGGTTACCCGGACTTGGGGTCACAGGGCAGGGCTTTGCAGGGCCACCCGTGACTCATCCCTGCCTTCTCCCTCCAGCAAGCACTACCCTCTGTACTCCCTCAACGTGGCCTCCATGTGGCTCAAGCTGGGCAGGCTGTACATGGGTTTGGAGAACAGGTCAGCTGGAGAGAAGGCCCTCAAGAAGGTATGTGGGAGGCCTGAGGTCAGACTTTCCTATGCCCAGACAACCTCCCCAGCGCCCAGCCATGTTGGTGGAGTCAGTAAAGTCGTGGCCAGGACAGTTCTGATCCGCCCTTTGGCCATGGGCTGGGGTGGGGGTCAGCATTTGGATTTGGGGGTGTATAACCCCAATGGGGAGGAAGCCTGGCAGCTGGGTCTGGAGAGCACCTCGGTGTTGGGGCTGTGCGTTCACAGTTTCTGGGGCTCACCAGCGCCACCGAGCACGGTGACTGCCGAGGCCCTATGTGTGTGTTTCAGCTCCACACATGAGCTGGGTCTTCCTGAGGAATAAACCGGGATTCACACAGGTCAACGCTGGGCTGGGCAGGTGTGCGGGGGCGGGGCTCTTCCTTCCTCCTTGAACATCTTGGCTCTACCCACCTCCTGTGCTAAGGCCCTGGGACAACAGCTCCCCGGCCAAGTTGCCTGGATCGGAGCTGGACAGCCACCCTGGGCCAGGGGCCCTACCTGACCTCACAGTCACACCCCAAGAACTGACTCCATTGCTCCTAATGAGAGGCACCAGCAGCTGATAAGTTGTGATCTTTGGGACAGTCAGCTTACTCCCATAAGAAAGCATTTGTCTACATGGGGACCACAGAATCCTCCAATTCCTGGGATCATCCCAGTAGACTGTGGACAGGTGCAAAGAGGCCCCCCAGCTACCCCAAATGGAAGCGCCAAGGACTGGCCAGGCTCAGAGAGTGAGTTAAGCGTACGTAGTATTTCCTTGTGGCCTGTGGGATTTGCTCCTCAGATCACACTCGGTGCCTCGGGAGCGTGAGGGACAACTAAGCAGCCAGTCGCAGTCACAGGTGCCGGCCTATAGCTCAGTGCCAGCTCAGGGCGGACCGGGTGGGAGCACCAAGCCAGGGCCAAGCTGGTGGGCCACAGGAAGAGAATGTGTGTGGAGAAAATCTTTCTACATTCAACATGTGCTTTCCTATGCCAGGGACTGTGCTTGACACTCACTTTGTATGAACATCACAAGCAGTGGGTCTGGCCCCTGTTCTGCAGGTGAGGGCACCAGGCAGGAGCGGTGGTGCCAGGTGCCTGGGGGGACGCAGGCAAACCCTCCACTCCCTGGCTCTCTCACTCGTGACTCTGTTGCTGTGTCCCATGTACTGTCCCCAAATGAAAGCTGCTCTATTTTTAAAGTTTGAAGAATATATTAAGAGGAATACACGATCTTTTTCATTTTACTTTTTCCCAACCGTTTTACTTTTTCACCCCCTTTAACGGTGTCTCTTTATCACCCCCTTCAACCCACACCGTTGTGGGTTTTTGTTATATCTTGAATATTAACCCCTTTCCAGTCCCATATTGTGTGACTGTTTTCTCCCACTCAGTAGTCTTCTTAATCATCTTGTAATTTCTTTTGCTGTATAATATCGTTTTAAACTTGACTCCATTCCAGTTGCTATTTTCAGTTCCCTTGCCAGGGGGGCAAATCACCGGAAGTGTTTTGCTGATGTCATGGAATGAACCACCGTGGTTTTCTTCTAGATGTTTTAGTTTCCACATCTAAGTCTCCAGTCTCTTTGGAGTTTATTCTTGCGTCTTGGGTTCGGGGTTAGAGTGATCCAGTGTCATTCTTTTACGTGGGATTTCCCAATTTTCCCAGCACCTTTTTTTCTTCAGCTTTTGCTTTTAAGCATCTCTGGGTTTTTTTGGTTTTATTTTTAAAGATTCATTTGTTTATTTATACAAGCACTGGCTACAGTCAGAAGTGCGGGAGGGTGAGAGAATTCACCAGAGCCAGAGTGGGGAACAGAACAGGCAGACTGACGAAACACACTGCTGAGGGGAGCAGCGGGCGTGGCAGGAGAGGTCTGCACGTCATGTGGGACCCTCGCCGGTGGCCAGGGATCACCAGCGCTGCAGAGGCTGCGGGCAGCTTTGCAGCCCAGCACTCAACCTCTGCGCCACCAGGGGAGGCCCGCATCTCTGATTTTTTCACAGTGTAGAACTTCAACCCTGAGGGGCGGTCACCTTAGTACCCTGCTCCTGGATCACTGTCAAAGCAACTCACAGATTCCATGCAATCCCAGTGCATTCTTCAAAGAAGTAGAACAGAGATTACTAAAATTCATATGGACCCGCAAAAAACCCCAAAGCCAAAGAAAGCCCTTCTGACTAAAAAGCTGGGGATGGGGGCCTCATGTGTCCAGCACCAGTACTTAGGGAGACTCTCCCACTAGGTGGTCCCACTGCTCGGCAGACAGGGAGCCAGCATGATGGGGACTGACCTCTGGACTTCCAGACCCCACGAGTCCATTTTGGGCCGGGGCTACACTGTTCCTAGTGCTGATGTTTTTATAGTAACAGTTGAGGTCCGGTGACCCGATACCGGTTCTTCTTTTCCTCAGGGCTGCTTTTGAATTTGAGGTCTTCAGTGTTTCCATATAAGTATTTTTTATTCCATTTCTTTAAAAAGACGGCTTGCCTTTTGATGGCGATGGTGTTAAACGCATGTCATCCTGATGGCTAGTTCTCCCGGCCCCATCTTTATCTTGTGTCGCTGGGGGCCTCGTCCCATCTCTCGGTTCTAGTTTGGGCCCTTGACTGCCTTAACTAGGTCAGTTCTCAGGTCAATTATTTTTGAAGCAAGTATAACTTGTTTTCTTGGCGTTGCTTCTCGTCGGCTGTGCGCGTGAAGGCTGTGGGTCTGCAGCCCACGTGTTGGGCTGCTCCGTCCTGTGACTGTGTGCAGGGTCTCAGACACAACCTATGAGCGGGGCAGCTGCGCTTTCACGGCTTGGCTCCCCTTTCCTTTCCGCTGTTGTCTAACAGTATCGGGTTTGGCTGGAGCAAGCTGGACAGCCGTGGTGAGGGCTGCCCAACTTATTCCCAGTCTGGGAGGGGCCAGCGCTGGTTTGCGCTGCGCGGCCTTCACGGTCCGAGGCAGGCACCCTCTGTCCCACTCCCTTAGCTTGGATTTTGCTGTCGTCTGACTTTCGAGGTCTGTGTTTCGTGCAGGCACCGCTCTCTCCTCGTCCTTGTTATTTCCTTCAATTCTGTTTGAGCTTCTGCTGAGGTCAGGGCAGGCCCGTGGCGACCCCTTGTCCCCGCTGCTGTCCTCGCCTCATAGTGGACCCTCACAGCTCCTTCATGGGCAGCTAGGTGCTGGTACCTTCTCTCGGTTCTGCTTCTCCGCAGGGCTCCTTACTCCTCTGCCTTCAGTGTTGGCCTTGCTGGGCATAGATCTCTGGGTTGGAGCCTTTATCTCCGGCCAGTCCCTTCGTGCTTCTGATGTTTCTAATGTTTTACCCACCGACTGGCCGACCGGGTCCCTCACTGGTCACCCTCTGCCCTCCTGAGGCCAGTATTTGTCTCTCAGCAGCTTTAGTGTCACGTCTTCGTCAGGTGCTATTTTGTTTGGAGCTCTCTGGCCCCTTGGGTAAGGACCTCTGCTTCGTCTCCTGGGGTGTCTCAGCAACTTCCTTTAATAATCCCCGTCTCCCCACTTCCATGGGCCCGTCACAGTCACAGGACATCACTGCTCAGTCACTGCGTGTTTCCCGCTGTCCATCCGCCGTCGCTCCCGGAGGGCTGGGTTGGTTGTCAGCTTTGCCTCTGGGGTCCTCAGCCGAGGGGCTGCAGGTGGGAGGCGGGGCTACAGGTGGGAGCCAGAGGCCCAGCTCTGCCGCCCTCTGGCCGGACTTCCCACTGCCCTTTTTAAAGGGAAGAAGCCACTGACCAGGGTGCCACGAGGGCCAAGCCAGCATCACCATGGGTTTGCTGCCCCCGAGGCTTCCTGCACCCCCCGTGTCCCGTTACCTGCTTCAGGTTAAATCCTCTGTCCCCAGTGAGTTGTGCTGCAGTATCCGGGCTACTGGGGCTGCAGTGACCGTGGCTCGGGCAGCCCCGCCCCTCGCTGAGCCCACCTTTCCCCCAGGCCATCGCCATCATGGAGGTTGTGCACGGCAAAGACCACCCCTACATCTCCGAGATCAGGCAGGAGATTGAAAGCCACTGACCCGGGGCGGCGTGGGCTGAGGTGTGGACGCCGCCGCCATGTGGATGCCGCCGCCATGTGGATGCTGCCACGGAGGCTCTGGCTTGTCCAGCACAGCTGGCCCTTGACCTTCCTTCACTTGCCTGGATGCTTTTCCTCCCCTGAGTGCTAAGGGCCTGGTTTCCTGTCATAAAGCTCGGGCAGACTGAGTTTAGAGAATAATTTCCCCCATGCCTGTTGGATATTATGATGAAACCGATGGCAGCGAATAAAAAAAAAAGAGCATCTGGGCTTTGTGTCTTCTGCCTGGGGGGGCTGGGCTTGGGGGTCACATGTGCGCCCCCAACTTCTCTGACCTCTCCAAGGGTCGGGCCTGCACTTGCTTCCCGGGCCACCAGTGGGGGCACGGGGGCGGGGGGGGGTATGGGGGAGCAGGGTGCGGCCAGGCTGAGCAGTTCTGTGTGTCCCCGCCCCTCCCCTTCAGGGCACCATGCATGTCTGGGGCAGCCCCCAGCTCTCCTGCTGCTGCTTCTGTGCAGATGCCCCTGGTTTGGGTCAGCTCAGGATGTTTTCCTCAGTTGATACCTCCTGAGCAGACACCTCCCTCAGCCGGCACCCCACACTGGATGGTGGGGCCTGGATCTGCCCTGGTCTCTGTGCTCCTAGACAGGGGGCTCGCAGAGGAGTTTCTTCCTTTTTTGTTGAGAGAGAGCAGGAGAGTGGAAACAGAAGACAGAGACAGACAGAACGGGCAGGGAGAGGAGAAGCAAGTGGAGAAGGAGCAAGAGATGGCATGAGAGGCAGGGGAGAGGGGTGGGGAGAGGAGAGGGAGGGAAGGCAGGGGAGAGGAGGAGAGGGGAGGGAAGGCAGGGGAGAGGAGAGGAAGGGAGGGGAGACGCAGGAGAGAGAAATGAGAAAAGCAAGTAACAGGGTGGAGGAGGAGAGGAGAGAGGGAAGATGAGAGGAGACAGAAGGGAGAGTGGGGAGAACAGGTGAGGGGTGAGGAAAGAGAAGGGAGGAGGGAGCAGAGAAGCCGGTGGGGAGGATGGAGAGGGAGGCTCGGGTGGGGGGGGGGAAGGCAGGATGAAGGGAGATGGGGCAGAGGGGAGCGCGAAGAGATGGGCAGGAAAGGGGGAGGGAAACAAGGGAGCAGAGACAGGAGAATGGAGAAGAGAGGACAGGGAGAGGAGAGAGGACACAAGGGGGAGGCTTAGGGAGGAGAAGAGAATAGAGAAGAGCAGGCAGGGGAGGGGAGGAGGGAGAAAGGAGGGGAGAAGACAGGTGAAAAGGGACAGCAGAAGGGGAAGGAGCAGGAGAGAAGAGACAGGAGGGAGGGGAGGAGAGAATGGAGGCAAGTAGCAGGGGTCGGGAGACTGGGGGGGTGAGGGGAGGGGAGACTCATGGAGGGGGAGGCTGAAGGGATGGGGGAGGGGGAGACAAGAGAGGTTGAGAGCAGGGAGGGAGGAGGACGGGAGTGAAGTAAAAGCAAGAGGAGAGAAGAGAGGTGAGAGGAGGAGAGCAGGAGGGAGGAGTGAGCGAGGAGAGGAGCCTGGAGGAGAGGAGTGAGGACAAGAGGGAGGCAGGCAGAGGAGGGAGCAGAGGCGACAGGGAAAGGGGGTGACAGCGAGAGGAGAGGGTGATGGAGAACACAGGAGGGAAAGGCAGGAGGAAAGGACATGGGAGACAGGCAGGGAGGTGGGGGAGAAGGGGGAGAGGCAAAGGGAGCAGGAGGCAGGAGCGGGAGGAGCAGAGGACGGAGGAGAAGGACAGAGACAGGAGAAAGCAGATGTGAAAGGGGGAGAAGAGGGAGATGGCAGGAGGTTCAGGGAAAGAGGCAAGGGAGAGAAGGGGGGCGGGGGGGGGAATGGGGAATAGAGAGAAGGAGAGCAGCAGAGGGACAGGAGGAGAGAACACACACAGGGAAGAGGTGCGGGAGGGGAGACAGGCCCGGAGTGGAACACAGTATAAGAGGCGCGTCCCGCCACCCCGGAGGGCCCACCCGGAGCTGTCACCCCCAGCAGCCAGCGCTCCTGGGCTCACTCCCCAGGAGGTGCAGCCAGCACTGAGCTGGTCAGCTCCAGGCCACACCCAGGTGGCCCCTGAACCTCTACTATGGTAAGCCTGGTCGGCCTAGCAATCACCAGTGCAGAGATGTGGGCATGTTCCCCGCAGCACCTGCAACCCGAAAGTCATGCTAATAGGACAAGATGTGGGTGCTGTCAACCAAACACAAACACAGAAGATGCGACTTTTCTTGATTTAAAAAAAAAAAAAGGTTTATTGCATATGGAAACCACAGACATCTTTACAGGACAGGCCGAGGCCTCACTGGTGGAGGCAGACACGGCGCGACGGGCACAGCTCACAGCTACAAGGACTTACACACACAGACAAGAAACAGTGCAAACAATACTGTCAGAGGGCAGCTCAGACATGCAGAATCGTGCCCGACACTGGCAGCACAAGCTTATTTACTGATAAACAACAGCACAAGCAGCACGTGCGGTGTTCAGTGAAGGCCTTAAATGCACTGAACAGAGAGGCCCCCAGCATCAAACCATTCCAGCTCGGGCCTGTTCTGCACAGCACCCGGCCCACTCACCCAGCTGCGGTTTTTGGACAAGACAATGGGCTTTGGGCAGCACGTGGCTGCCTGGGGGAGCAGAGTGTGATCTGAGGGTCCCGAGTCCCGCCCTGGCCGCCCCCACCCTGCGTGGCAACTGCGCCAAGGTCATGCACTGCAAGCCAAGGTCACACTCTGTGGTGTCCCCGCAAGGCGGTTTTAAGTGAATCCACAAGTCACGAATTACCAGACCGACCTTGGCGAGCTTGGGTGAGGACAGCCAGTGGGACGCATCACGGAGGCATGGCTCACTGCCCACAGGGCTGGCCACACAGTCCAGCGTACTACATCAGGGATCCCTTTCCATGCGCGTGTCCTCAGGCAGGTGACTGTCGACCAGGAGGACAGATGCAGGAGAGTGGCCATGATGTCGGAACCTTAGCTTCCACGGGGTGCAGCTAAAGGTTTCTCAGGCCCCCACAGTGCATAGGGGACAAAGCATTCAGTGAGGATGGAAGGCGTGGATGACAGTGTCCAGGTCCAGGACCTGTCAGTCTGTAGCGTCCTCCTACGAACCCAGGTCCGCGAGGTGGTGTCACAGGGGACGCGGGTGGAGGGAGAACCAAGGGTCACAGATGCCACCTCCCCAACCCTGGGGCCAGGGCAGGCTAACTGTGCTGCTAGGCAGCTGGGCTGGCCGTCTCGAGACGTGGGCCAGGAGGAGGAAGCTGACGCACAGCTGAGTCTTGTGGGCGCGACCGAGGGCAGCCACAGCCCCGCAGTCACCTGGGGACCTTGGCCCGGCCCCTGGGACTGGAGCCTCGGTTTTTGTCTCTCCTGGGCCTGAGGGGAGCACAGGCACTTCCTGGTTGCTGATGGCCCCCTACCACCCCGTTCTGGTTATTGCCCTTGTCCACATCTCACTCCTGGAAATATATGAGCTTCTCAGTGGAAGCCAGACTCTGCGGCCAGCCTGGAGGTGCTCAGGAGAGGGATGCTCCAGGCCTAGACCGGACATTTCATCACTGCAGGGGCCGGGAAGAGCGCACAGAACTGTGGAGAGCGAGCCAGGAGGTGGGGAGGCAGGGAGGTGGGCAGAGCCCTGAGCAGGGAGGGTCCCAGCTCAAAGAGGGACAGCACCCCAGTCCCGCCAGAGCCCCCAGGGGCTGCAGTGCTGACAAACCCAGGCCGTACCCCAACTATAAACCTCACCACTTACAACCCCCTCCACTCCCCATCTCCAGACAGGCTCTGGGGTCGGTGCCCCGTGCCAAGCAGGGCAGGTGGTGGTAGCAAGTGGAGGGCCCTGATGCATGCATCCACCTCCCTCCCCAGCACCCCAGCCAGCCAGGAGACTGGGCACCTGCTCCCCCTGTGCTTCCTCCCAGCCTCCTCCAGGGGACGGGGACTCAACCCCTCACCATCCTTCCCAGGGTGCTGCTCAGCCCTAGGGAGGGAGAGGGAGACCGCGAGGGAGGGGGAGACATTCTTGCAGCCGGACCTGGCCCAGATGCCTCCCCCTTGTCTGGTCCTTTCTGGCAGCGGCAGCACTTCAGGGATGGAGCCCCACAGTCCCATGCGCGCCCCAGGACGACGACTTTCGTGCAGACTCTCAATCTCACTCGGCTCCGCATCAGCCCCGGCCCCGGCCACACAGGTTTTTAAATGGGAGGGCTGGCTGGGCCCTGACCAGCAGAAGACACGCCCTGCCCATGGCTTTCCCAGGCAACGCCCTCAGCGCAAAGAGGCGGTGCCAGCACATGGACACCGGGTCAGGACTGCTTTGGCTCCCGAGGGGGACATGCAGGGTAAGCCAGAGACAAGACGGCAGGCAGGCAGCTGGATGAAATGCTCGCCCGAGCTCTACCTGACGCAAAAAAGCCAAGCACGGCGGGAGAGACGGAGGGTTGATGGGCAGCCACAGGTTTCATGACAGACCCCGCGAGAAAGTGATGGGCACACGTGGGGTCCCCCTCATGCCCGCAGAGGTCTCCGAAGCCAAGCTTAATGCCATGCCCACCCCCGACAGTCCGAGATCCGCGCCTGCCAGCATGGAGTCACCTCGCGCCACCGGCCGCCTTCCTGCCCAGCTGTGGCCACAGAGATCTGAGTCTCCCTGCTCCTGGGCAGTGCCGGGGCCGCCAACACCATTGCCCAGCAGGAGCAGGACAAGCGTCTGCTGGGGCCCCAGGCAACGAGGGGAGAGTCTTTGGTAAAACCTGGGGATGGGGGGCTCCCAGGGAGAGCCCCCTCAACACCCACCCTGATTACTTGATGCTTCTGGAAGCCTCTTACTCCAGCACCCAACAGTTATTTCCAACACCAGGAGGAGTGACAGCTGTGTAGACGCCGTCTGGCCAACCCCATCCATGAGGATGTCCTGACCACCTGCTGGCGTTTCTCCCCCAAACCCTGCCCGCTCTCCTCATGGGCGTGGGGCACCACAGGGCCCGTCTACCAGGTGCCATGGCTGCTGGGCCCAGATCAGCAAACACTGCGTCCAGAGAGGGGGCAGCGGAGCCTGGGTGAGATACCTGCTGGCCAGTCCTACCTGCAGGAAGCCAGTGGCTTTTTGCTCTGCCAAGATGGCCGGTCCCGGGCGCAGCCGGGTCATCATGCCAGCCACTGCCCACTCCACACCTTCACGCTTCCTGGCACTTGGAGAAAAGCATGTGGCACCTGGGAGACACCCCACATAGGAGGGAGCAAAGTGTGTGATTCAAGTGAACTGTGTTAATGGTGAGCAAGACAGGGCCGCCATGGAGACTTCACAAGGGCCTCGGCTGTTCATCGGGGAAAGAGAGGGAAAGTCGTGAGCCACAGGGCAGTGAAGCAGAGCTTAGAAGTGAACCAGAAAGTTGAGAGTAGGCGGGATAAAGGTGGGGTCTGTATTGGGGACCCCTCTCTGCAGAGCCCAGAGACCCCCGCATCGGGCTGATGGAGGAGGAAGCCAGAGATGGCCAAGCAACTCGCAGGGTAACATGACACCCCAGCCCAAGACCTGGGCTGACTTCACCAAGGCTGTCAAATTACATTCATGAGGCTTAGAGCCCTAGAAGCTCATTCTTGACATTTCACGTGGAAATGCACCTTCCCTCTCTGGCCAGCAGAGGAGGGGACCAGCCTCAGGTGGCCCTCCCACAGCAGCACAGCCCCCCTTTATTTTCCATTAAAGGGAAAGGCTACCCAAAGCTGGTGTTTCCTAACCGGAGGCCAGCGAGCAGCTGAGCAGCCCCGCCCCACAGGGCTCCGCTCAGCCCAAGGAAGACGCCATCAAACTCGGCCCAACCACCCAGGGGCCCCAGTGCACTGGTGATCCCAGGGTCGGTCCAGGTTTCCAAATGAGCGTGGACAAGAAAAAGATAACATCTCAACTGGAAACTTCAAAAGCACAGGCCCTGAGTGACAGTGCATGTGGGGTGGCGCTTCCCCATATTTGTAATTTTCTCTTTTGGCTTCCAAGCAGCAGCCATGGACGCCAGCTCCAGCTTCAGACCTGAAACATCCTGAGAATTCATTCCAAAAGCTCTAACCAGATAACTAATTTAATACCCTTCTCTTCAAGGTTCATTCCTTGGCTGAATTCCCGGAGAGAAGCATCTCTGGACAATGATTATGCAGATGCCACTGGAAGAGTCCTGGTGGCTGCTAATTTATCAGGGCTCTTGGCAGGGCCCGGAGGTGGAAAGGGCTGCAGGGACGTTGCAGAGAGCTCGCTGGCCTGCCTGCCGCTGGGTCAGGCAGCGCCGCCTGGGGAGGTGCCTCCTTGCCTGTGTCCTGCGCACCAATGAGTGTCCTCGCAGCTGCCCAGGAGACTCAGCCTCAGCCGTACGGGGCCAAGGCCACAGGAAAGAAATACTGATGCGCATCCAACAAGCTGGTGACCAGCACGACTGCGTGAACACCCTCACAGCAGAATGCCCATGGCTAGAAACAACCTCCAAGGACAGATGACACCTCTGCCCCTGGACGATCCACAGTCCAAGTCTCTTGCAGCAGAGCAGGCCATAGGCTGTGACGTGGGGGCACGCGGTGCGCTAGTGGTAGTCTCCAGAACATCCCCCCAGTTCCGGACAGGCTGTCGCTGTGCTGGGGTCACACTCCCATGTGAGTCTTCAGACCCCAACACAGAAGAGGCACCACTGCCAGCTGCTCCAAGTCCAAGCACAGGCACACTGCCCAGTGGTGGCTGCAGACTCACAGACGTGGCACCGCCCCCACGCCTGGCGGCAGCGCCGAACCCACAAAAACACTTCCTAGTGACCAGATGCTGTTCTCACTCTGTGTTTTCAGCTCAGGAAAAGAACAAAAAAGAAAAACGCCCGCGGAGGTGATGGACACCTGCGGAGATCGGGCCTCAGGACCCAACCCCATTCACAACACGCTGGAGGAGCGGGAACAGCTCCAGAATTCAGCAAGAGGAACACGTGCCACCGGCGTGGGTGAGAAAGCCTGAGACCTCACCACCTGAGCCGAGAGCACGAGGAGGAGCACAGCCTCCACGCCGAGGGCAGAGGACCCCACAAGTGGTGTGAATGTGCGGGGCACAGGGGCAAAGGGCCTGAGCCATCCACTTCCCTCATCACAGCTGGTTTGGCCTCAGGTCTTGCTGTGCTCAGCTCTGCCACAGGCCACAGCCTGGAATGGGACACACATGGCCACAGTGATGGGCTCCTGGCCCCAGGGCCAAGCCATCCCAGGAGGAGCTTCCCCAGTGGCCCCTTCATGGCCATTCCAAAGACTGTGAGTGAAGCAGAGACCTGCGCCCCCAGGGTCTCCCCCAGGCCCCGCTGAGCACCACGCCAGACTGAAACCAGACACAGGTCCGGCCCAGCTCCCTCCCCGCCCAGGGGCCCATGGTCTCTGAATGGGGCCAGAGGTCCAGTGCACAGATGGCTGCCCCAGGGCCTCCCTGCCTGCCAGCCTGGGGCCCTCTGTGCAAAGGGAGGAGCAGCACAGCTCAAGGGTTCAGCCCCAGTGGGGAAACGCAGTCTCTTGGACCAGAATAAGGGGTGCTGGTGAGGGACAAGGAAGTATCCCATCCCCCGGGCCATGGCGTGACTGACCCCGAGGAACCGTTGCTTCTGCTGCTGCATCATTAACTCAAACCTGGCAGGAGAGAGACTGCTGAGTGTGGGGGTGGGGAGGGGAAAGGGACGCCTGTCCACAGTCCCTTGATACAAGAGCACCCTGCTTTTCTCCTTAGAGAAGGGTATCAGCTCCTCTGCACCTAGGGAGAATTCACTTTCTTGCTATCTTTGGTTTGGACATAGAGCAATTAGGCTGGTCAATTTCAGGCCAGATTACAAATTTGCCTGGGTTCCCTTGTGCCTCTGCCCCGAACAGCACCCCCAGGTCACCTTCCCTATTGACACATGCAGATCAGTCAAAATGGGGTCCAAATGAAAACTGTGTATTCTTGTGAGGACGGCATGACAGTGGTTCACAAAAGGTACCCTAAAGGGGGAAAAATAAATTATCTCATATAAAATAATACATGATGGTGGTGAAAGGCCAGGGCTCCTGTGTCTGGGACCCATGCCTGCCTGCGCAGCCGTCCGCGCCCCAGGGGGGCAGACATTGTCTGGGGTGCCTCCCATCTGCCAGATGCAGCCAGTGGCTCTTCAGCAGCTGGGTCGGAGGTTAAACGAGTCTGGAGTTTTGGAGGAACTGGACGAGGACCTGGTAGACGAACTTGTACTGGGTGCTGGTCTGGATCATGAACATCCTCTGCTCCCGGAGAGCCCTCAGCATCACGGGCACCTCCACCTTCTGTGGGAGAGAGAGGACGCACAGAGGCTGGGCAGGCGCCTCCCTGGGGCCCCTCCTACTCTTCCCCAGGGGGCACCCTCTCGCCACCCCACAGGCCTGGGAGAGAGCACAGGGCCGGCGGGCTGAACCACCAGGCTCAGGTTTCAGTGCAGACCAAGCTGCTAGAGCAGGGGTCATAGTCCAGCCCTCCAGCCTCTCAGCTCCCTCACCCCAACCGGCAGGCCCCCTGGGCTAACCCTCTTACACTTCCTTGAGCAACCGAGGCACAGATGACGGGTACAGCCCCTCATCTGTGCCTCGGTTTCTCTTCGGTTGCACAAGGGGATTGACGACCCCTCAAGGGCTACTCAAGTGGTGAGACTACTTGTGGGGAAAGCTCTGGAATAGCCTGGCATGTGGTCCATGCTGAATGCAGACTGAAATGTTATATTTTTATTGTTATCCTTGTCAGCATCACTCCCACTACCTCCCCAAATCCCTCCCCTGCAGCTCCTCCACCCCCAACCCCATCACTATCTTCCCCATCTTGGGACTGTCCCAAGGACAGTGTATGACCAGCCACAGGCTGTTTTCCAAGGAGAGTGTCCAGGACACTGGACGATTCCCTCCAGCAGGTGTCGTACACCTGTCCTGCCCAGGGCTCAGGCAGAATGTAAAAGGCCCCTCCCATCCTGTACACAGGAAGCTCCACTTATTCAGAAAAGCAGCAAATCAACACTTCTCACTCCTGCACCAGAAAACACCAAGACTCATCTGACACAGAGTTAAATCCCGGTGGCCGAGAGGGGACCTGGAGGCTGTCAGGCCGGCACATTCCTAAAAAATATACAGGTAAAAGCACCAGTCCTGTGGGGGGGGGGGGGCGCGGGGCCGTGTGGCTTAGCTACCTAGGGCGTCACCGTCCCCACCTCGCAGCTACCCGACCTCACCTTGTTCCAGAAAAATAAGTCAATTCCCAGACTAAATGCAAATGGCATGAACTGCAGGCTGAAAATACAGAGCGGGGAGTCCAGAAGCCAAGGCAAGAAGGCAGGGGAGGCAGAACGGGAGAATAGGGCCTACAGCTTCCTCTTTATCAAAACTTTAAGATGCCAACCCACCAAACCAAAGAACCACTCTTCTGACAAAACAAGGGTCTGAACCCACCCCGCTGGGCCCAGAGCAGCCTCAGAACAAAACAGAGAGTGTTTTTCTCCCAAACCATCTACCACCAGCCATTCCAGGAAGCAGTGCAGTGGCTGTATCTGTGCTCAGAGGGAAGACATGAGTCACCTCGCTATCTCTGAGTGTCAAGTGGGAACAGAAGTCCCTTCGGGCTGACCACTTTCCAGCAAAAGCCGCGCTGGCACACGAGTAGACCCTGAGGAAAACCCACTGGCTTGGCCCAGCAGGCCTACCTGGACACAAGGCTCCAGGACCCACCACACTCTGCTGGGCCAGAAATGCACATTACACAGGACCTCAGGAGAGCATCTCAAGCCAAAAAGGAGGGCGGGGGTGGGGGTGGGGGGTGCCAGAGGAAGAACGCGTGGGGAAAGGGAACCTGGCAGAGAAAGAAATGGGGGGGGGGGCTCAGCTTCCTTCCTGGAACCATCAGGGCAAACAGTTCCACTCTGTCTCTGTCCACTGTGCAGGACGGACAGACCCGCCACCCAGAGGCAGGGCACCTGCTCTACGGGACACTTCAGAGACTGCAGCAGTGAGGGAGGCAAACAAGAAATCTCACGTGAGACACAAAGGTAAAAACTCCTGGAAGATGATGGAATTTGTGACTCAGCTGGTTCAAGGAGGAGGAAACTGTCAGGCTGCTGCTCACCCTCCACCTGGGGCAAGGCAGGGTGGGGGTGTCACCTATGTTCAGCAGCACAGTCTCTCGTGCATGCTGCAAGTTTCCAAGATTAGCAGTTTATAGGCAGGGAGTTTAAAAATCCTTTCAATGTGTTTGAATGTAGGCGTTTCTTATTTTCCTGTAGTTTCAATATGTGAAGCTTTGTGGGGTAATATTTTATCTGCTTTTCAAACCCTGAGGCTACAGAGTAAACACAAACATTGTTAACCGTCCCTACACAGAACACACATGCATGCCGACATTCCCTAATTAAAAGCTACCAACCCTCTTCAGAAGTGTCCTCTGATTCCCCGAGGTTTGTATAATTTGGAAACTGAACAAGAACCAGATGACACTTGGTATTTGGAGTAAAGACCAGCAGCAGCTCTAGGCCAGCAGGGAGTACTCCCTTCTCAGCCAGGTTCCACTGTTTAACAGTGTGTGGCCCTGGGCAAGTCACTCATGTGTTCTGGGCCAGTTTCCCCCTCTGGACATGTGCCAGGAGGACCACAAGAAAAGTGAGCACCACTTAAAATCCCTGAAGCTGAGGTAAAAAGAAGTTAGAAGGATTGTTCCACAGCTTTCAACTGTCTTACCTCCATGAGATCAAAAGCCCCTCAGTGGAAGTCCCTGACCTGCAGCAGGTAAGGGGCACGCAGTCCTGTGCACTCACCTGGGTACACTGCCGTGCCCAGTCCAGGCGGGGCAAGCCAGCCCCACATGAAAAACTTCCCTCTGGGGCCTTCCTGAGGGCCTAGGGGTTAAGTCTCAGCACTGTCACCACTGTGGTCTGAGTTCGATCCTGGCCAGGGAGCCACCTACAGGGCACAGCAGACCTCTCCTTTCTCCCCGCTGCTCCCCTCAGCAGTGGATTTCAGTGGATCTGCCTATTCTGCTCTCCATTCTGTCTCTAGTGATTCGAATCCTTTCAGCCCCCCAACTTCTAGCCTATACCCCAGTTCTACACACACATAAACCTTCCTCTGAAGTATGAAAGACACTTTCAAAATATACACACGGACATGCAGGGTTTGGGCCAAAACAGGTCCTAGCAGTGCAAGACGGTCTGCTGCCTCCCAGACAAGCCAGAATGGACCCCTGTGTCCACCAGCACCACCAGCACTGGAAGGAGCTGCACAAGGTCGGGTTCTCCATTGTTCCCCTCCTATCTCCCTCTTCTGTTTGCTCTGGGGATGGATGAGGAACCGTGGGAAGGTTAAAGGTAAATAAGATCAGAGTGCAACTAAAGTCGCAGGTCTGGAAAACTCTCTCAGGAGAGAGAAACAGAAGTCCTGGCAATGGGGGACACAGAAGGGTCTGGCCTTGGTGGGGTCTTGCCCCAGGACTCGGAGGAGCTGGGACTCACTTCGTTGTGCTCCAGGCAGTAAATCATGAGCTCGGACAGGATGACCACGCCGGTTCTGCCCACACCAGCGCTGCAGTGCACAACGACGGGTGGGGCACAGTGCCCAGCCTCCTCCAGCATGCTGTTGGTATGGCGACGGACCGACTGGATCTCCTCCAAGTAGGCTGCAAGCAAAATGCAAATCCCATCACCTGAGTGGCGGGTCTGCACACAAGCAGGGGGAGCCAGCGGATGCAGAGTTTTTTTGGACAATAATTTACGGTTCTTACAAGACACTAATTATTTGGCTGGTACCCACCATACGGTCCTGGATCCAGGAATTACCAGCTGGGAAGCCATCAGTTTGTGGGAGAATTTGTTCTTTAAATTAACTAGTTCTTTTTTAAAAATTAAATTCTGTTTTCCCCTCTGCAAATCCCCGAGTCCCCCAAGCAGATGATTCTCGACATTACTTACAGCAATTCCTGCTATCAGCAGAGCAAGATCAGAAAGCCAGCTTAGGTCCCCTTGAAATGCCTGCCTGCTGGAGCCGATTTCCATGGGGGGAGCCTCCATCTGCCCCTTCTCCTCCCCTTTGCAAGTGAGTGAATGTCAACCGAGGCTTGACTTCGTGAGGTTTCAGATTTTAAAATAGACTTTGGGAGCCTGCCTTTGGTGGCATGTGGTTGTCGGGGGCTCAGACTGAGTCCCCTGGGAGGCCGCATGTGCATAGGACAGTGGGTTGCCAACTGCCCCTGCCCTGCTAATATCTGCCCAGCCCAGCAGGGCCCTTCAGGACTCGACACCCACCCCGCTCCGGCAGGCAGAATGAGGCACTGCAGCAAGGCAGCCTCGATGACTTTTCCATGACCATGAAAACAGGGAAAAACCCTTTTGATGCAATCTAGAGCAGTCCAAAAACTGGCGAAAGTCGAGCAGTGGCTGAGGTCAGCAGCAGCCAGCTCAGGGAGCAACAGATTGACCCTTTCAATTCCCAGAAGCTTCACCCTAATTAGGTGATGTCCACCAGCTGCAGGGAAAATGCTCAAATTGCAAAAAAGTGCACAAGCCATTTTAGTCATTTTAAAGTGACTGTTGACACACAATAAGCGCCCATTTTCCTTTCTGACCTTACCAAATTACGAAGTAACCTGAAGTAGTTTACCAAAATAAACCAGGACCTGCTACCACCAGCAGCACAGAACCAAAAAGGGGGTAGGAGGTGGGCTGAGACTCGAGCCGGAGGCTCTGCTCTTGGGGATCCACACACCCTAAAGACATGCCTGGAATTTCGTCCCCAAGTTTTCTGCAAGGAGAAAAGAAACGAGGCGAGTGGATATCTCATCTGACAGGGGACAAGGTTTTTCTTGCCATGAATCTGAGAAGTAAAGGGAGTTGTGGTCACAGCGACTCGACCTGGGGGAGTGGGGGAGGGCCTCAGGACAGAGAAGCAAGGGCCAAACTTTTCGGTCACAAGGATTGATCCCAGAAGCTGTGACAGGAGCGGTCCTGGGAGCAGAGGGGGCCTGGCTCCACCTTCTGCATCATCATCCCATATAAAAGTGGAAAAAAGTCTGAAACAAGGTCCTAGTGGCCAGCATTTCTAAGACCGTGCTCAGCTCTCCTGTTCTGAGGTCCTTAGAAGTTTATATTAAACACATTGTTTAACAGTAGCCTCTGTATTTTCACTACTTTACACTGACCTTCCTTAAATTGGTCCTGATTGGAAAGATTCTAACGAATTCTAACCACCTTGTAAACTTAACCTTCTACTAGAGCTGCCAGCCGATCATCAAAGCTGTCTAAGCTTCCCGTTTCTAGTTCTGAGACTTGGAGAACATCAGAATAAATCAGTTAACAGCAGCGGACCAGAGGGATAAAAAGACCCCTGTTCTGCAGCAAGAACACGGCCTCCTTGCTAATATTCCAAGCCTCAGGTAACTGCTGTGTGCCCCGACCACCGCTCGGCTGCTCCAGACCTGCCTGGGTCTGTCCACTTCTGACTCCCCCCAGGAAGCACTCCAGGCCTCAAGACCATTGTCATTTTCCTGGGAAATGAAATACCTGCAGCAGTGAGCCAAGGGCAAAGCAGCCGCAAATCTGCAGGGAGCCCAGCTGCCTGGGCAGGTTAGGAAGGAATGGGGCTCCCTGCGGGGGCAGGACATGGAGTGGGGGGTGGGGGGGTGGGGTGTGTGTGTGTGTGTGTGTGTGTGTGTGTGTGTGTCACCCAGGATACCACCAACGGAAGGCAGACACCTTGTCAGACACGCCTTGGATGGGGTCACTGCCTGTCTTTCTCAGGAGACCACCAATACTGCTAGAACCAGAGTCTCTGGCCTCAGTTCCCACCAAGTGCCACACATGACCTGGATGAACTGGCCTAAGAGAACCTAAAACAAACCTACATGAATAGATTCAAAACCCACAGGGTGTTTTCAATAACTCATGAGATTACTCTCAGTGAGAACAGCTGGACTTGTCCCCTGAGGTGAAGAAATTCCGGGCTGATGAGATAAAGCCTCCAGGAGAAATTACAAGTAAGCTTTTAAAAAAAGGCGGCCTGTGCTCTGTGCGCCTTTATTGTAGAGTACATGTAATGTGACATTGTAGCAGGCGGTCCCCAGAGAAAGGGGAGGTGCCAGGCTCCCAGCCCGACCCAAGGGAAGGTGGAGCTGAGCAGAGAGAACCTGGAGAGGAGCCTGGGGAAGGAAGGGAAAGAATGGGGAGCAGGAGGAGCCTGGAGGAGGCACAGGGAACAGAGACATGTGAAGAAGCTGCACTAATGTCTTGGGCCTGGACTGGTTAGAATACTCGTGGGTGAGAGACCCATGGGGAGGTGACATGGCAGCTTTTAAAATACTGATTTTGGGGGCCTCCCTGGTGGCGCAAGAGGTTAAGACGCAACCTATAAAGCTCTCTGCAGCCACTGCAGCACGAGTTTCATTCCCCCCGCCAGCCAGGGAGATACCCACGTGGCGCAGCAGACCTCTCCGGTCACACCCACTGCTCCCCTCAGCAGTGTATTTCAGTCAATCTGCCTTTTCTGTTCCCCACTCTGTCTCCGGTGAATCCTCTCAGCTCCTGCATCTCTGGCCTACACCCCAGTTCTTGTATGCATAAATAAATAAATCTTTAAAAAATTAAAATAAATAAAATACTGATTTTTATTTTGCTCTTTTCCTTCCAGATTTCTCTGGGCTCTTCTCCCCTTTCCTATGGGTCCCCACCAGGAGGGGCCTTAGCCATGTGACAGGATTTCAGGCCTCAGTGGCCCTGCTTTGGGCGACGCCCGCTTGGCTAGACTTTGACCCACGAGGGGATGGGCAACTTCGGGTCCTTGATTAGGAAACTTTATTCTTCCCCTTTTCTGCATTGCACACTAATTGTATTAAAGTCTCTTTCCATTGAAGATTTTACACACTAGAGTATATTTTGTCTTGACGCAGCGGATAGCAGTGCTTATTTAAAACAGGCAGGTTTGGGGGTTCTGGGGTGCCCCTCACCCTGCCCTGTAACAAAGTCACCACCTCTAAGCACCCTATTCAGAGGCATTTGGAGCCACACAGTCCTTGCCTCCACCCACTTCTGGGAGCTGGTCCTATCCCAGCAGCCACACCTCCCCCACCAGATGCATGCCGTGAGGAGATGCAGCCGTGGGAGGGACAGCTCTGGTGCTCTGGCTGTCTGGCATCACCAGCTCCCGAGGCCCAGACAGGTGGAGCACATTTCAGAAGAGGGACTTACTAACCGGCAGCTGGAAGCCGGTGTCAGAGAGCAGCATCAGCTCACCACAGCTTCAGCCGACGCGCACAGTGACGAGAATGTGAGAATGGACATGTATTCTCCACTCCACGGGGGAGGGAAGGGGCAGCGACTAACAGGTTATAACACTTTGGCCTCTGCCCACTTCCTCTCCTAATGGGGCCACCGATGCAGCTATGAGACCCAACAGGGAAGAGAAAACTTACATAGAAACCCCTGGATGTCCTCAGGGCAGCCGTGGTCAGGCCAGTCTGTGTACTGCAAGTGCCATACTGTCCTCTCCTGTCCAGACAACAGGTGCTTGACCTTCAGGCCTGTGGTTGCATAGCAACCAGAATCCGTGCGGAACTTGGTGGTGACCTTGAACTTGCCGTAGGTGGCTGAGCTGTGCTTGGAACCCAGTTTGGGCCAGTACCTGTGGCTCTTGGTGCGTCCGCTCTCCTGAATCACGCACAAAAGCAAAATTGGAAAAAGTCAGCACTGGGGAAGCCCTTAGCCACTTTGTCTTAAAATCTGAGGATGAAGGAAAATGCAGACAACACCCGAGTTACCTAGGAGCCACAGGGGAGCGCTGACCTGAGCTGTCACAGGTCTGAGCCAAGCCCGGCAGCAAGGCGTACAGTGGCAGCTGCATCAGTGGAAAACTGAGAAGAGCTGGTGCCAAGTGCAGGCCCAGCCACAGTCTGGGTGGGGTCCAGAGCAGAAGGGTCTCAGGCTTGGGCAGGGGAGTGGAGATGACCAAGGCCACGCAGCTGGGAAAGGGTGTAGCTGTCCCTGCATGGCACCGGGAAGCCCACGCAAGTGATGGGGAGTGTCAGCTGCAGTGGGTGCTCATCCCGGGTCCTGCCCTTGGCCAAGGCTGCTGATCGCCACACTGACAGGTGACACATTCCCCCTCCCTAAAGGTCACACAGTCTTTCCTGAGGATGAGGCATGTGCGCTTGGACACTTACTAAATGGGGTCTCTTTTCTTTTTTTTCTACTTTTCCCCAATTTGGAATGGCTGAAGCAGAGAGTGGCTGGGGAGGCCAGCAGAGCAGTGGGTGGGGACAGGAGAAATGTGAATGGACAGACTCTGCTTGCAAGTAAGTGGCCAGCACCGGGGACTGGCTCTTTGGAGATTCCTGGACTAGGCTCCCCAATAAAGCACCATGTGATGGAGCAATGCAGATAACCTTGCCCTGAATCAGTGAGCCTTCTCCAGCTAGAAACTCGCCACCCCTCTTATTTGTGGAGCCCCGGGCTTTACTCTCTGTATGAAAGACTGGCCTTTAGCCACTTAGTTTTCAGCTTGAAGGCAACTGCTGGGGGGCAGCTGCTGCACGCTCCTCCATGGCCCCCCTGCTCCCCGCCCTCCCCCAGCACACACCCCTCTCGGAGCTTCCTTCCTACCCGTCACTGAGCCTCCCAGAGGACCCAGCTCCCTGTGGCAGGGCTCTGCCTGGCTGGCCTGTCTGCAGCCCGAGCTTGGCACACCCAGGAAGTAGAGCGGCTCCCTCAGGAGATGTTGTGAGGTCTCACGGAGAAGTTACTGTTTGTGCAAAGGCCAGTGCAGAGACGCACAGTGGCCCCACACACTGGTGTACGCCACCACAGCCGTGCCCTGGGCTGTTCTCACAAACCTGCCAGACCACCACCAGAGGGAACAAGCCCTTCCTAATTCTCATCACTCCCTCACCTTGAGATTGTCAGGAAGGACATATATGACCCCTACTGTCAGGAAAGACAGCGGAAGCCAGGCCCTCAACTGACCCCAGAAGAGGGTCGAGTGAGAGTTGAGGACGTAGTAAGACGAGGTTTCTTCCCCAGAAGCGAACAAGGTGCAGGCCGAGATGCCAGGCCCAGAGCCCACACAGACTCTTCAGTTACAACAAAAAATGGTGCCGGACTTGGCAAGGAAGAAAAAGACACTTTCTTCCTCAAAGAACAGAGCCCCAGGAGCAGGCTTCTGGCCCCCCAAGCTGACAAGCACCAGCATGTGAGCCAACTCGCCCCAGGGTTCTCCAATCGCTTGCTTGGCAAAAGAAAGTAAGTTGGTAGGCAAAAAAGCAGGTCTTTCTGCTCCCCTTTAGTTCAGGACACTTTCAGTCCAGAGGAAGAGCTGAAATCTGGATGAATGGGGGACGGAACCAGATGGTATCTTTGGATATGATCCCAGTCTGTGCAGTGAGGTTAGATGGAGACAGAACAGGCCCGGGAAGTGCCAGGCCAGGGGCGCTGCAGGAGGGAAGCCGGGCCACCCACCTGAACACCACGGCCCGCCCACACCCAAGCAAGGGCCACTGGCCACACCCCTTACCTCCTCTGCCGTCACCATGGCAATCACGTTGGCTCCCTGCTCCCACACCATCTGCCAGAAGTCGTGGCACGTGTGCGGCAGGGGCCCCTGGGTGGCGATGTAGTGCCACTCTGCCCCGCCAACCACCACCTGCAACCAAGGAGAGCACCAGTGAGTGGCGCACCAGAGCAGGCTCCCCTTGATCAAGACCAGGCCACCCAGCCTGGGCAAAGCAAGGGCCTCGTGGGCAGGGGCCATCATCAAACCCCTGAGACCTGACATAGCCAGGGGCACACTCAGATGGACAGTCTTCACCACTCAGGCCTTCTGAAACATGCCCAGTGTCTCGGGTCCAACACCCACAGCAGCTATATGCACAGTACACAGTAAGGACCCGCGCGTGCGCACACATACATGCACAGACACATGTACGGCATGACACAGATACTGTCTGGAACCTCGTTTATTTGTACCAAAATAGTATTTGTTTTTATTTTTTATTTTTTCCCCAACACCCTCCCATTGCCCCTTTGCCCCCGGCCCTTCTTCAACCTCAGCCCTCACTGAGTTTATTAATGTCCACTAATTTCTCTAAGAATTTTACTGTGTCAAATTGTCTACCACGTAAATGTCCAGTCTTTGGCTTTGTCATCCTGACTTGCTTGGCTACACGTCACTGCCAGACACCTTCCATTTCGCGTGAATGTTGGCATCTTGTCTTTCTCCACGCTGTGGCCACATCTCCGGCAGAGGTTGTCTGCACATCCAGCTGTTGCAAACAGACACGAGTTGCACTGCAGACCACACAGTTCCAGAAACACCTCAGCCTCCTGCGCCCTCACTCCCAAATGCTGTGTTGAGACTCATCTGTGAAATGGGTCTATGACATCTTTTAAACACAAAAACATTGGCCACGGAACATCAGGGCTTTGCAGCAGTGTCTGATGTGAAGTGTGTCCTATGCCTCCCGAGCCTGTGACTCTGTGACACCCCCTACTGTGGAGGTATTGTGAGTACTAATAGGAGGTCAATAGGAACTTAGCCAGCTGCAGAGCTGACCAAACAGCAGGTGGTGGCGCAGGATAAACCATGGCATGCGGCTGAGGCTGCCAGAGGGCACTGCCCAGTGGAGGATCGCCATGAAGCAGTGGCCGAGGCTGCAGTCCACGCCCTCACTGACTGTGGGCCTTCTTGGGGTTCCTTCACCCCTGTGCCTGAACACACAAAGCCAGGCCCCTTTGCACACCACCAGTGCAGACCTCAGAGAGTTCTGGAAAATGAAGCAATGATGGGTTGAAACTTTCCCCCTCATTGATTTTATGAAACCATACATTCACTCGATGCAAACAAAACAACGTCTGTTATTGTCTCATTACACAAGAAATGTTTAGATCAATGCTGGCAAGCAAAATCCATTTTCAAGGTGCTGGCGGGAGAGAACTCTAGTCATATGCTTGCGGGCTGGGAGTCTGGCTTGACCATGGAATTGTATTTTCAACATCAGCCTCTCTGGCACCCAACCTACAGGAACCACGAACACTTGCCGAGGATGCTGCTGCCTGGGGCCTTCGGCACAATCCAAGTATTGACATGAGAGTATTAAAAACTCCATCAAAAACCGACAGCCAGTGCTACCGAGGTAGATTACACAGATGCGATTCCACCTCTGGAGCAAATAAATCTCCTTTCTGTGCTAACGGCTGCTTGGAACCCAGGGCCCAGCACTGGCAGACACTCAACCCTCCTCCCAAAGCGCCGGACAAGCTTCTGCAAGTGCAGGGCCTGTGAAACGCGCCTGGATCTGCAGGGACCAGCGGCCACTGGAGGGGCAGCTTCTGCCAGCAGCGCCATGAGGCAGGGCTGATGAAACATGGTGAAGGAGACACGACCCTAGGGAGAGGACAGTGGGCACAGTGATGTCACCATCACGCAGCAGCTGTGTGGCTGTGACCAGGCTCAAGCACGTTCCAGATCCTGGCCGCAGGAGCTGCCATCGCCAGCTTGCTTGGGGCCACTGGGGTCACTTGGCCTTGTCTCAGTGCTCACTCTCAAGCCAATAAGAAGAAAATAAGCAATGTGACCCATAAGGCTGCCCCTTCCCATTTCTTTGACTTTCTGATATGGAAATAACTTTGCACTTTCTGCACCAAATCCCCGCCCCATCTACTTACACCGCTCCTGTCCTCTGTCAGAACTGGCCGGACAGATCCACCCCTGCAACTGGCTGTTATTGCAGAAGCTGGAAGGAACTAAGCAACAGGTCAAGAAGTTGGACAAACCCAGAAGCAGCTCTCTGGGGTGACTGATCATGGCAGATTTTATTTTATCTTTAAAATTTTGGGGTAACTTTAGAATGGTCTCAAAAATTTTTACTTTTGAATTTTTTTTGTATTAATGTATGTTCTGTATGTATGTATGTTTATTATTGAGATGACAATGGTTCATAACACTGTGATGTAGGGTTTAAGGGACTATTAGTATGAGTCTCGTATCATTTAAAAACATCCTGAATCGAGTGCTTTTCATGAATGCAGGAATAAACTCTCCCACTCCAGAGGCCAGAGCGAATGGTGACACTGAAGAAAGCTCTGGTGGCAGGGACATGGAGGAAGGTAAGCTGTTGGGTTGTTGGAAAATGAGTCATGTCTTTTCCGACAACCCAGTAGTTCAGAAATATTTGCACGCACGCTCGCACACCTCTGCCTGTAACGTTGACCAGGATGAGCTCAGCTGATGGCTTTCAAAGTCCACAAAATACTGAAACATGAAGGGTGAAGTATCTGAAACATTCACAAATGTCCTGGCTGCAATAATGGACAACCTCGTCGACGTGGAAGATTCAATGTTGACACGCCTCTGTGGGTTCTGCCTCACCCGTGCAGCTCCTGGAGCCACACAGAGCCAGGCCTGGGGCGAGACACCCAGCAACGGCAGCCACTCAGAGCCTGTGCCTGGTGTCCTGTGCTAGTCACAGAGGCAAGGGACAGTCCCGTGTCTTCCCTGGGGCTTCAGGGAGCGCTATAATCCAGAAGAGAAGTTAAGCCCCGGTAATGAGGAAGAACAGCTGACCTGAGGATTTTTCGACGCCTCCCCCCTGCCCTGGCAGGAGAGGCCTGGCCCTTCCAGCAGGTCCAGGGCAGTGCAGGCATTCAAGAACTGTCCCTCTGGGCCTGGGGTGTGGCCCAGACACCTGTCTGTCACTGGGTGTTTTCTCCTCCCTGCATTTTCATCCAGAAGCAGCACCCAAGCCCCCCAGCCCACCCATCCTCACCCTGATGTGGGAGGCATTGATGTAGCCTGTGCTGTTCTCCTTGGTGGGTGCCAGCTCCACACGGTTCTCCTCGTATGGCACCACCTCGCGGCTGCGGCTGCGCTCGGTGTTCTCGGGCAGTGCAGCCGTGCTGAAGAGGCCGTTTGCCTTTTTCTTTGGGATTTGCTCATATTCTGTGAACACCATTCCGTCCTCCAACTTCTCCTTCAGGGTTCTGAACTGCAACAGAAAGTCACCTTCAGCTCCCTGAGTCATCTGATCGAAAACCGCCAACGAAATCCCCGACCTCTGTTATTAACAAGGGCTTTGTTCCTCAGTCTGCCTGCAGGCACACAACTCGTTCCTCTGACCCAATAACCCATTTCCTTCTTGCTCAGACCTTAAACAGAACAAATCTACATGAGCAGGATAGGACTGAAATTCTTCAGCACTCATTATATTTGGTATTAACAGATTCGTTAAAATTCCAGCTGATATAGTGTTAGTTAATCTGTATTATCCAAACACCTTTTCGCCACTCATGGAGCTGCTTTTACTAAGCTAAACCTGAAAATACTACTGGCCCACGGTTCTGTACCCATAAGGATACAGTTCCCCCTCCTTTCATTTTTCCCATGGTCAAACTGTTAATGACACTAATATGGTATTAATTGGGTGAAATGACCCTCTAAACTCCCATCTGGCTCCAACAACATTTGAAGACTTCATCTGTCCTGGCAGAAATCTAAAACCCTGGTGTGACTAGCACTGTTAAGTGTCCCGGCCCACTTCTTACCCATGGACAGGTTCCTTCCAGGATCCACAGGGACATCTCTCTAACACCCAGAGGACAAGCACGTCGCTTCACTTGTCTTTCAAAACCCAATTCCCACAATGCATCAATCAAACATTTATAAACCAGCCTTGTTTATAAGCCAGGGGACAGCACAGCACAAGAATCCCATAATGCTCAGGTGAAACAACCACTTGCAAATATGTGGAGCTCTACCAAGAGCCTAGAGAGCAGTGGTAGCAGCTTCATCCCCTGCGCTGCAGGTCAGGAGACCATGGCAGAGAAGAGGACTTGGCCCAGGCCTGGGGCTGGGCAGGGCTGCCTTTTTTTAATCTTCTTTAAAAAATTTATTTATGCATACAAGAACTGGGGTACAGGCCAGAGATGCGGGGATGAGAGCATTCACCAGAGACAGAGTGGGGAGCAGAACAGGCGGATCCACTGAAATACACTGCTGAGCAGTGGGGAGACAGGGACATCAGGAGAGGTCTGCTGCGCCCTGTGGGTTAGCTCCCTGTCCGGGAATGGAATGCAGGCTGTTGGGGTGACAGCGCTAAGACTAACCCGTAGGCCCCCGGGGAAGCCCCCCTTTCAGACACAGATCACTGCAGCAACCCCGCAAAACAGCAGCAAGTGCCGGAAAAGCTGGACTCACACAGCACAGACCAGGTCTGGCTGCTCTCACAAGGAAGGATTAATTCATCCAACAAGTCCCAGGGCTGGCATGTTCGGGCACGATCATGCTTTGGAATCCTGGGGCCACAGGGTGAGTCACAGGCTTGACAGGCATGGGGCTTACCCGCTCGTCCATAGGAGCCCGGGCGGCATCCCCTCGGCTGTCTTCCCGGCCCGAGACCCGCGCCACAGAGAGCCCGTTCAGCGCTGCCAACATCAGCGGCCGCTTCTGTGCCTCCAGGCCCGCCACCTTCTGCTTCTCCAGATTCTTGTGGCAAGAAAAGGCATGTTCTCATTGTTTACGATACCCGCCGAATGCTGGAATGTGTTTTAATCTCCCCAAATCTGCAACTCCCCAGCCAAGGAATGCAGACGCTTGCCATGACGGCAGGCGGATGCAGACACAGCCCCCCAGGAACCCCACTGCGCCCCAAGTACATGGACTCCAAGGACTCCTGTACTTGCATTTCTTAAAAATGGAGGGATGGATGGGTGAACAAGTAAATCAAAGACCCCTTACAAGTACGCGCTGCCACAGGATGACAGAAGCTGCAGGCACGTGAGGCAGTCTGGGGAAGGGGGCCTCTCTGGGAAACCAAGTAGGGGAAGTTTCATGGATAAGCCAAGCCCCTCACAGCGGCAGGTCTCTTCGCAGGTTAAAAGGTGCTGAACTGTTACTGTGTTGCTGAGATCCAGAAGCATAAATGGGGCACAGAAACCTCAGGTTTCCGTTCTGGGGCTACAGCGAGGGGTGTCAATCCAACAGCGAACCTTGGGTCCTTGGGGTGTCAGCCCCAAAGTGAAAGCTAATACAGTTGAGTGCAGCTGCTCACACCAAGGCCTGGGCCTCCAGGTGACACCCCCAGGTATGGACCTCCATGGTGCGTCCAGAGGGTCCCAAGCACGGGCACCATGGCCCTCAGAGACCTTGGCAAGTCTCACCTGGCCATGCCTGGCTGTGGGGGGCAGAGACATGGACTGCCCGGGACACTGGCAATGGCAGCTCTATCGCCACCTGCATGGCTGCCCAGAGCGGTGGGCCAGGGCCTAGTCAGTAGGTCCACCACTGGCTCCGGCCCTGAACCTGACCAAGGCATGGACTGTTCTCCCTACACGCACTTCCAGCAGCCAGGTGGGTGATGTTGGGGAGAGGGGGGCATGTCCGGAAGGACAAAGGGACAATCACCAAGCGGGGATTTTAGTCTAGGACGTGAGATCCAAACAGCAGTGATGCTGACTTGTAGATGCACCTGCTGCCCTGGTTGGGGAGACACTCACTCCTGCTTTCTTCTTAAGACTTGAGGTTTGTGTTTCTTATCCCATCACTTAGAATGTCACTGCCCAGGGGCGTGAGCAGGCAGATGACACAGAAAGCGGTGGTGGCGGGGCTGGGGTCACGCCCTGTGTGTGTGCACCATGTTGCCCAGCCAGGCCAGAGCCTGGACGCTGAAGGGGAGGCTGCAACAGGACGCTCAGTTCAGTGGCTGCTCACACATCAGCTGGACCAGAAGGACCTCTCAGAGGTGAGCCGTGAAGGCACCTGAGACCTTCAGCCCCGAGATCAGCTCTCTCAGAGTTCCCTGCTCTCTCCTCCCAGGCAGAGCTGGATGGTTTGGGTCTAAATGCTGAGGATTTTGTCTCCTGATTCTCATGAGTGACTCTTTTTCCCCTTCAACTCTTTCCTGGGAATCTGTTTCAGTTTGGCCCCAAATTTGGAAAAGCAACCATTTTGAAAAATGATGCTGGGACACTTCCCCAGATTCCTTCTGCTTTTAGCCCACCTGCTCTACAAGGTGACCCAATCGGGCCTCAGGCCAAAGGCAACTTGCCTGTCCTTCCTGGGGTGACTGAAACCTCAGTGACAAACTATTTCTCTTAGCCCCGCTCACCCCACCAACTTACTGCCAGAGACAAAAAACAAATATTGCAAAGATCTGATTTGTCCTTTTCACCTCCCTGCTCTGGCTTTGGGGGGGTCCCCAGCAGTGAGCTGTCTCCCAGAGGCAGCAGAGCTGAGTCCCCACCCAACAGACAAGGACCCAGGAGTGCTAGCAAGCTGGGAAGTCCTCACAGCACCTGTTCCCAGCCCCACGTGGCTCATGTCACTCGTTTTCCTATTCTAGACAGGCCTGTCCTCAGCCATTCCAGCAAGTGTGAAGCCACTGTGGCAAGGGGGTTTGGACAGTGTCTGGGAATTTCTTGCAGAGAGAAAAACATCTGGCCTCAGTACTGCAGCCCAGTGACCACCCTGCCTGGCCCTTGGCTCACCAAGACCTCCTGACCCTGAGAAAGGACAGGTTTCAGCCTGAGGTAGTGGCCTCAGCACTCTAAAGTACATAGGATTTGGGGAGAGTGCAGCGGAAGATGCAGCAGAATGGTGCTGACAGTTAGTTTTTGGCTGAGTAAAGGGCAGACTCGGCTCTGTGTCGCCATCCAAGTGGGTGGGATGGGAGGGACGTGGATGGAGGGACCCTGGTTTCTCCGGTAATGCCGGAGGTGCTATGCAGAGGCCAGCGCCAGGGCCAAGTGGGGGCTACATGCCACATGTGCAGCAATAAAAACCAAGTCTGCAGGGGCCAGGAATGCTCGGCTGACAGGGCCTCAACACTGAGTTTCTCTACCAGGATCTGGGGTAAGGAAATGTTGAAAATCCCTTTCCACCCAAGAATTACATTTTCCAAGCTGGGAAGCCCCTCCCCCCCATCCTCCTGGCCCTGCACCCCAGTCCCCTCTGCTGGAAGAGCTACAGCACCTGTCTAAAAGGCCTGCTGGCCTTGGAAAGCACCACCCAAACGAGGTGGAACATGTCAGGCCCAGAACCTTCTTCAAGTGTGTCTAAACCAGGGAGCTTGGCCGCTTAACCTGGGGCCCCTGCCCCAGCCAGTTAGCTAGCTGAAACCAACTCCCTCCAAGCCAAGTTGAAGTTACAGCTGTTCTGGGGGTCCTAAAACGAGCCCACCTCTTAGGGTGCAAGGAGGAGTGGAGGGATGCAGGGGGAGCCCAGTGCGTGCCCTAGCGCCCTGGGATGGGGGACACTCACCCTGATCATCATCTCCCGCTCTATGATGCTGTCCTCCAGCGAGAACATCTCAGACACTGGCCTCTCCCTCACCGGCTCCTTCCTCACCCGCTCCTTCACGCTGGTCAGGTCGGGCTCTGAGATGGACGGGCCCAGCGCCGACCCGTTGACAGCCAGCTGGTCGGCCCGAGCGACACTGGCCACCTTGGCTGGGCCCAGCCTCAGCACCTGGGCCCTGGCCGCAGCAGGAGGCAGGTTGCCCTGGTCCTGCCGCAGCGCCCCATTGCTCACGCTCTTCCGGGGGCCTGGATACTCCGGGGGGGGCTTGTTGGGGATGCGTGCCAGGGCTGCTTGTAGCTGGGCGCTGTACCCCATCTTCTCACGGAGCGTGGAGACAGGGGCCACGGCTGCGGGGGCGCCCTCCTCCTCCTCGCTGTCACTGCTGTGGATCAGCATGGTGGCTGCTGAGAAGGTCTTCTGGTGGTGGTGCCGAGGCGGGGGCGGCGTTCCATGGCTGCCCAGGGCTGCCTCAGGGGGGCCCTGCTCCCGGAGCGCGCTGCAGCGGGCCATGGGCAGGTGCAGTGACTTCAGGGTCATGGCCTCCATGCCCCGCACCATGCAGCTCATCACCTCCAGGCTGTGGCGCTTGTCCATCGCCCCGTGGGGCTTGCTGGCCGGCAGGGGCTCGCTGACCTCCTGCAGGGACTGATGCACCACCGGAGCACTGTCTTCCTGGAAGGTCTTGACCGACAGCTGCACCTTGCGGGTCACCAGGTCGGGGCTGCTGCCACTGACATACTTATGCCGGTGGCTGGCCAGGTCAGGGGTGCTGGTGGCGGGGCGGGGCCGGGGGTAGGGTGGGGGTGGCCGGAAGAGATAGTTCTTGAACACGTGGGCTGCACTGCAGGGGTGAGTGCCCTGTAGTTGCATGTTGGCCAGCTCCGGGGTGCTCACCGTGTGCGAGATGGCACTGACACCTCGCCTGCTGGACACTGTGCTGCGCCTAGGGTCCCCACGCTCGGGCGGGCCGACCAGCCGGTGGCCATAGCCCCCAGGGGGCCCGTAGGGGACAGCACAGGGGTGCCGCTCCCGCATCTCGGGCTGGCTGTATACCAGCTCCTCCGGCTGGTTGTAGGCCTGCGTGTTGATGAGGTTGAGGTTGCGCAGGGACTGGCTCTGGCTGTCGGGGGGCAACACACCCCGCTTCATCTGGCGCATGACGGTCTCATAGTCAGGGGTCGGCCGGTAGGACGGCACGATGATGGCGCTGTGCCGGTGGCTGGGGATGTAGTCAGCCCGCATGATGTCACTGCCGGGGATGCTGAGGTTGGAGGACACAGGTGATGCCTGCACGAAGCTCTGGGAGCAGCTGAGGGAGGTGACGCTGTGGACGCTGCACACACTGCCATTGGTCATGGCGCCATTCAGGTAGCCGAGGTCCAGGCTGTTGTGGGAGTTGCAGTAGAAGGCGTCTTCGTTGCCATGGAAAATGCTGTCTGCAGGGGAGCATAGGCTCGTGAGCCCCCGCTGTCCTCACACTCCCGGGGGATCTTCAGGCTCACAGAGGTCACACAGTGAGACCACGACCTCCCCCCTGCACATCCCACAGGAAACCTGGGACCATCCTGGCAAGGCCCACGCACAGAAGGGACAGTGGGTGGAAAAGGGAGTGTGACGCTAAGCACAAGAGCTGCACATTGGCGCCCAGCTCACCCGGGACGTTCGCCATCTTGCCCAACCTTTGAACTCGGGCACCAAGAACACCCTGGGGTCAGAGAGCCCTGTCCTGTTCGGGGTCCAGCAAGAAGGCTGGACGTTTGCACCAGGACGTTGAGAACCTGAACAGATTTAAAGTGACTGCACTTGGAGTGACCTTCCTCACTGCCGTGGGGGTGGGCCTTTGCCCGAGAGGTGCCTGGCATTCGTGAGGACACAGGCGATAGTGTGGCCATGAGGTCAGTCCACGTGCCCGCTCATCCCACCTGGCCGCCAATGGAGGGCAAGGCCAGCTCTGTAAGCCACTGCCTGAAACGCTCCTCGGGAACTGGTCTCACCACAGAGGTCAGTTCACAGAAAAATGAGTTACAGAGGTCCCCAAGAGATAAAAGGCAGGTTTCTCACATTTGGTGCTCTATTGGTGTCCTCTCCCTTACACACACAGGCACGTGTGAGCACACACACACGCCCCTGAGAAAGTCAACCTCCGGCCAGAACAGTTGCTGTGGCTAGTGCCATCTGTTCTCACACTGCCCGTCTGCACAGATGAAGCAGAGGGCAGCCGAGCTGCAAGCCTGGGCTGCCTGAGGGTGACTCCCCACCTCCGTGGGCATGTGCCATCCCCATGTGATTCAATGCGGTAGCCTTGGGGGTCCTGTTTTCATGCCGACACTGAGCTGGCATGGACTCAAGGACCAACTGTCCCCTCAGCTAACTGCTGTTGAGCTGTGGCTAGTGCCCCAAGGAGCTGTGGGCCGCATCCCAGCTCAGCGCCACCAATATCCTCTCCATAATCCCAGTTTCCCCATCTGCAAACTGGAAATAGCAACAGCCCCAGGAGGCTGGTTCCCAAGGGGCAAGAGAGGGGACACAGGAGCAGGAGCTGAGGGCAACTGGGAGAGGAGCTGCTTCTCCCGGAGGCTGCCACTGCCATTACTATCTGAATGGGTTGTCATACATCTTGCAGGGGAGCATTTAGGGAGGAGAGGGGAGTCAAGAGATTTCTTCTGCTCAGAGGGGAAAGACCTGCAGTGGGGGGATGGAGCAACTGGGGGGATGGAGCAATGGCTGGAGGGGGTGGAGGTTTCTGTGGGCTCCCCCAGCACCGGGGCCCTGCCTTCCCTGCCACCAGCTCCCCACACTCCTCCCTCACTGTCTGCCCCCAGCTCCCTCTCAAACCAAGTCAGGGAAGTGTTTCTCCCAGTTGGGGGAACTTGCTCTGCCTGGCAAGCAGCAAGCTGTGGTCAGGGTCATCCAGAGGTGGGGAGGGGAGGGGAAGGAGCCCTGACTTGTCCTGACCCTTGCCCCCCTCGGGGAAGTGCAACTCACCTTGCGAGGTGTGTGTTTCCGAGTAGTGCTCGCTGCACTGCACGTGCATGGGGGGCAGGATGTAGGGCTGCTGCCGGGGCTGGAATTGAACAGGGCGGAAAGGCTGGAGGTTGGCTGCTCACCACCGGCCCCCGTCACCACGTCCCAGGGACAGCGCTTGGCCCACCCAGAGGGGCACCCCTACTTCACCAGCATGGTTAAGATGGGATGGACAGAGGGACAAAGAGGCCAATTTCAGGGGAAACAGCATAAGCGGCCACAAGCAGTCACCACAGTCCTGTGCCCTCACACCCCACAAACCTCCTTTTTCGAAAAAGTAACTCAGAACTGGGCAGTTGAGGACAGTAACAGTGAGGGGGCTGCACTTGGCCTGTTTGGAATTGGCTCCTTGCTGCAGCTTGGACTTTAGGATAGATGAGTCTGCGGCCTGTCAGGGTCTCGTCAGCCACAGGGACAGCGGCCTGAAGCCACCGCAGGCTCAGGACACTGAGTGGTGCTCCAGGCCACCTGCAGGTGCGCCCACAGCAGAGCCGCTGTGTGGAGCATGCAAGACCCTATCCACCTCCCACGGAGACTCTGCTCCACCAGCCTCCCCAGGACAACACAGGGGCTCCACCTGGGCAGCCGCCTAGCACAGCCGAGCCCCAGCCACAGAGGCATCCACCCCATTCCCAGCGCTGCCCACCGAGCCACCTCCTCCCCATACCCCCACAGCCAATGCGGCCCCTCTTATACAGGGGGCTCTGCGTGACAGTCTACCTGATGCCAACAAATAAAAACATTTTAAGCCTATAAATCACCAAATGGGTTAATCGCTTATATGTGTCTTTGATTCTTTTAACATTAGGCTTATGGGTATTAATTTTAAGCTACTGTTTTAGGACAGACTCTGAGATCAAGGCAAAACCAAAAAACCCAAAGCCAGCAGGGGTCACACTTTCTCAGAACCCCTTAGGGAAAGCAAGCTGGTAAGTAATGTATCAACTATTTCTTCTGCTCCAATTAATACTTAAGCATCAAAAGGCAGATAAGGAAGGCAGTGAAGACCCATGATGCAAAAATTGAGGACCACCCAGGGAAAAGAAATGAAGGCTTGAGCGCAATGTAAGAAATAATTCAGGGCACCACAGAAAAGCACGAAATATTCCCCAACCTCCCTTCAGCTTGGCTTCTGCACTAGAACTAAAAATATTTTCCCTCTTCTTAGTAATACTGATTCAACTCAGTTTTTCCTGGACAGAAGAGCCAGGTTTGAGGCCTACCAAGAAGAAGGGGAGGGGCGCTACCAGGGAAAAGAAATTCATGGCAAGGCAGAGCTACTTCCTGGCTGCTCATGCTCTGATTTAAAAAAAAAAAAAAAAACAAGTCAATCTCTAGCTCTGCTTTAAAAAAACAACTCAGTAAGTAAGTGACCGTTTATAAACTGACTTATGTGCATTCTCCAAACACCATTTCAGGTTCTAGCATCTATTTCATTTTTGTCCATTTTTCAATAGATAATTCACTTTCTTTCCAGCCCTGCTAAGACAAAAAAAAAAAACAAAACCTAGATGCTGTGACACAGGCAGCCCTCGTTATCAGCAAGGAAGCCAAAGGGTATAACCTTGTTATCAAGTTTTCTCTTTCACACGCCAAGGAAGTCTTAGTAAAATGGTTTAAACCTAAGGGGCTGACAAAAAGGAGGCCTGGAATCTGCTTCCGGCAGACTGTGGCCGTCCAGACGCAAGAGGAAAGTCTGGGTCTTTTCGAGATAAAGAGGACGGGTTGGGGTCACAGAGCGCCTTACAGCATCGAGCCTCCGTGGGGCATGAAGAGAGAAATGAGAAATCATCTCACATTTAAGTCGTGTGCACGCTACAGCAGGGAAAGAGAAAATAACGTGACAAAGAAGAGCTGTCAAAGGCAGCGGAGCCCTGGGCGAAGCCACTGGCTTCCTCGGGAACAGCCCCAGAGATGCGTCCAACCCAGGCCCAAGAGCTGAATAGACGATTAATAAAATGCCCAGCCGGCCACAAGGGAGTTATTACAGCAGGACATCGTGGTCCAGTTCTAGAATTTTAACATGCATTTTCTAGGGGGAAAAAAAAAAAAACTCCTCAAAACTTCCTTTTAAAAGAAAATTGTCTTTTACATACTTTGTACATGAAGAAAATGTCAATTTTATTCTCCTATCAACTCCAAGAACTGTTCATCTAGAAAAACAAAAAGATCCCACCTAGAGTCAAAGGCTTTTGTATAAAAAAATTATAACCTAAGAACAGAGAATTTTATGGCTTAAGATGGCTTGAAAACTCCAAGGGAACCACCTCTTCTCAGTCAATTACACTGTCCTTATGCAGTCATGAGAACCAAACAGCCTGCAAAGGAACACACCGAGACGAGGCCCATGTTTCCCACAGAAGAGTTAAAAAAAAAGGGAACTGATTCAAATTTCCTTGGCCTCAGAAAATGTGCACTTAATCTTCCTATCCAATGTTCCACTGAGTCCACCAACCAGACCCTTCCATTTGTGCTCATTTAGAAAATATTTCCTGACCAGTTTATTACGCTCCATTCATGTCCGTGAACGTAAAAGCAACACAGGCATTAATAACCCAAGACAGGTCTACACAACCAGCGATCCCACAGCAGGCAGCAAGGTCAGGCACACACTACTGGCCATGGCAGGGCTACCGTCTCGGGTATGAGTCCTGTCCAGTGGAGATGTGCAAGGACCAGCTCCAGACACATGGGCATGCGTGGCACCTGCCTGGCAGATGATGCCCGCCTGCATCCCCCCAGGTCATGTTTGGTCCCAATGCCCCGTCACCCCGACCTCCCTTCCCTGCGGTTAGACAAACTTGATGAAGAAGATTTTATACAAACCAGTGAGGACCGGCTCCAGGTGGGCTGGCGTCTGATGGGGGGTGGAGAATTTGATTGTCTGCATGGAAAGTGAGAAAATGAGGATGGTCATTATCATGTTTCCATATCAAAAAGAGCAGATGGATAAGAGGAGAAGGTGGGAAAAACGCAGGTCAGCTGGCAAGCACCCCCCTTACTCATTTCTGGGTGGGGAGCTCAGGACATTCTGACTCCTGTTCTGATTCTCAGTTCATTTTCACAATGTTCAGAACACACGTCATATTTGCGGTAAGTGCTTCAGACTCACAGGAGAATGAGCTTAGAATGAGACTGGGAGGGAAGTAACATGGAAAAACATCACTCTTATTGCAGGGATTTTAAAAAGTGTCTCCTTTGTATCTTTTTGTTTATGTCAAACCTTTCATGACCAAAGCAGCCAAAAAATTTCATGTTTTTATTTTTATATTGGTAAATCTTATAATTATAGATTTCCTATTTTTGTATTTACATTTATAATATTTTAAGAGGCTATTTTAAGATATCAAGAGAATATAAAGGAACTTTGAACTAAGATGACAGATAACACCAATTTTGGATCAGGTCTTTTCCAGAATGAGAATGAACATACATTTTTTAAAATGCAGAAATGAAAATGAGAGGGAGCAAGACGGTCATACATTCTTGAGAACTGAAATCAAAAGTGCCTTTGAGCAATAGATGCTGAGAGTCAGAACTTTTCACAGGCCTCAACGAAATTATAAAAAAAGCAGAATCCAGACCCACAGAGCTTTTTGTCAAGCGAAAATTCCGCGGGAAGAGCTCTCCTCCTGCTGCCACTCAGGTTCCTGCCTCTGGTAACATAGCACCTTTTATGAAACCAGGGAGATGAGGGCGACCTGGGTTTTTTGACAACTGGCTGGACACAGTGTCACGGGGCCCGGGGTTGCTCTGGGAGCTCCATCCGCAGATGACAACCAGCAGCACGTCCAGAAACCTCAGTTTTGGCTGTTCAGAGTCAGGGGCGGCAGGGAGGTCTGTGGAGGGGGTGGCTGCTGAGAGGGTGCTAGCTCTGTGGAGCCCAGGGGCAGCTGGGCCTAGTGTAAGCCTGCGAGACAGTACCACACACCGGACCAACCATGCAGGCGGTATGCATGTGTATGCCCTATGCATATGCGTGGTGTGTGCTTATGTGTG
Source organism: Talpa occidentalis (assembly GCF_014898055.3). NCBI lineage: Eukaryota > Metazoa > Chordata > Mammalia > Eulipotyphla > Talpidae > Talpa > Talpa occidentalis. Next base: position 68,766,764 of record NW_023605194.1, on the reverse strand, counting down.
GCTTGCAGTGTGTGCTTATGTGTGGCTTGCAGTGTGTGCTCATGTGTGGTGTGTACACATGTGCATGTGGCATGTGTGCTGTGTGCATGTATGGGTGGTATGTGCACGTGTGTGGCTGCATGTGTGTGTGCTGGTAGAAACATCCCCTGCTGGGTTAGCATGAAGAGGGGCATGTCCATACAGACAGGAAGGAAAGGCAGAAGTGCCTTAGTTTATGGTCTGATGTGATGTCTGTTGATGGTAGAAAAAAAGAGTACAAAAGAAATACAAATCCCCAGTAAATTTTAACCAAAGACAGTTGCTGTAAAATGGTCAAACAAGATGATTCTAGTGAAATTCACTCTTTAAAACAGTTTTCTTATTCCCCTCCCAGAAATCCAGTAGAGAATTCCAGTGACATCAAAGATATCCCCCTAGGTCAAGGAACAGCAGGAAGTGACTTTGAGGGAAACTATTCCAAAGACTGGTGTGAGTGCCTGTGCACATGTGTGCACATGAATGTATGTGTGTGTGTGTGTGCAGGTGAGTGTGTATGTCCGCAAGGCCAGCCACTCCACTTGCCAGTCCCCGCCCAGGTGCTGTTCGCTTACATGACGCCACTGCAACCTAACCCCACCACGGCAGGCTCAGCAGGGAGCAAGGCAGGGGCTGGTCTGAAAAGTTCACCCATTGCTTGGAGACAAAGCCTGGGATGGCGCTGAGGCACTGTTGTCTGACTGGTGGGCAGGGCCGCCAACCTCCCACTCAGATGTGCCCACAGGGTGGCAGGATGCAGCTCGACCCCTGCATTACCTCCCCGGAGTTCTCTGAAACAAAACTGAGTTCCTTGGGCACCCCAACTGCCACGTGCTCTGCTGAGGGGCGTGGAAGGCGACTGAGCTGGAGGCCACGACGGTAGGCACCACGGCAGGCTCCAGCCAAGGCCAGGGCACGGTCAAGCTCCTTCCTCAGCCCTGCATCACCTTGATCTACAGTTAAATTAAGCACACAGCTGGATTCGTGCCCTCTCTTAGCGCCTAGCCTCTCCTGGACCGCGGTGGCCTGACCCCAGAGGACACACGGGGGCCACAGCTGTGCCGGCAGAGGATGCAGCTACTCCCTCACTGCAAGCCAGCTCAACACTCTGCCCCAACTCCAGTGCACCCCACATCTGACACCGAGGGGTCCCTGACAGACTGTGCAGAACTTGGGGCGCCTGCAAACTCAGCAGGGGCAGGAAGGCATGAAGCAGGGCCCCTACCAGTCCAGGCAGTCGGGGCCCCAGCCCACAGGCAACACTGCCCACTCCGGGCTCACGGCCTCACCGGCTTCGGCAGCCCCCAGTCCTCCCTCCATGGCCTCGGGGTGAAGAGAGCAGCAGGAGTGAGGGGTGCTGGCCACAGGGCCGCACAGGAGTCACCAGGCCCGCCATAGAAGGAGTTTACTCACTCAGTGCAGATCTTGTTTTGTTTATAAAACTTGTGCCGTGTGGCAAACAACCGCGAAATATACTTGGCATTTTCGATATCATCCTAGGACAAGAGGAGATGGGGACAAATGAGCACCTGCGGGATCAGGGAGGTACTTCTCTAGATGCGCCCCCCCCACCCCTTCATGCCGCATGTGTGACACACCGAGGGCATGAAAGGTGCTGAAATTCGCAGCCCTTGGCAGGGCCACCCTGATGCCCTGGCACCTCGCCCCACGCCAGCTGCAGGCATGAGGTGAGGGTCGAGGCAGAGCAGCCCTGGCGCTGAGCCCCAGCATGGAGGTCAGACTCGGTTCACCCCACGGCAGGTGAGAGTAGGCGTAGCTCCCCTGCGGGTGCCCAGGTACTGGGGGCCAGGACCTGGCAGGGGCGGGGAGGGGCCCACACAGGTGAAGAACCTCAGCGTGGCCCCAGAGTCTCCCTGCTGTAGTCAGGAGGGTGCTGGGCCAGAGGGGCAGGCCCCAGGCCAGGGCAGGGCAGGGCGGCACTCACCGTATGGAAGAGGGCCGTCTCCTCTTTGCCCGCAAGCTCGGCAAGGATGGTGGACCTGCTGTGGCTGATGTGGCCCACGTCGCCCCACCTGCACACATGGAGCCTGAGCTGCAGGAGCAGTCTCCGCACCACCAGACACTTGCCCCTTACGTGGGGCCGCAAAGAATGGGAGCCGTCTCCCAAGGCATGGGAGCAAGGGGCACCATGGCCCTGACGCCCGAGAGCCCTCATGCCACAGACCCTACATGCTGTCCACCCAGCGTCCTCTCTGGCCGACTGTGAGGGGCTCTGCATGCAGCGACCCTCGCCCCCCCATTTCCCAACTGGAAGGGCACTTCCTGCAAGCCTCACTGTCTCACAGGGAGGAGGAATGTATTTAGAGGTGCGTGTCCAGGAATCGAGGCCTAAGAATCCATAGGTCTGTGCTGAAATACAGACTAGACTGACGAGCCCTAGAGCAGGTCCCACCAGTGTTTACTCGTGCACACACGTGTGCACATGCACACACACGTGTGCTTTTTCAGGAAACTGCATCAAAAGTGACAGAGGCAGAGGACCTCCTCAGTGGCACAGCAGTTGAGCGCTGGGCTGTGAAGCTGCCCGCAGCCTCTGCAGCACCAGTTTGATCCCCGGCCACCAGGTGAGGGTCCCACATGGCGCGCAGACCTCTCCTGCTGCCCGCTGCTCCCCTCAGCAGTGTATTTCGTCAGTCTGCCTGCTCTGCTCTCCGCTCTGACTTTGGTGAATTCTCTTACACTCCCGCACTTCTGACTGTACCCAGTGCTTGTATAAATAAATAAATAAATCATTTAAAAAAAAAAAAGTGACAGAGGCAGAAATAACCAGCAGCCAGGAGGGCCGGCCACACCTTCCCATCCACCTGGACCCGACTTCCACCACCCCTCCAGACTCCCACCATCCCTTCATCCAGTCTGGAACTCAGCCCTTCCTGCTGGGCGGACACCAGGGGCAGTAGGGGCGCCCTCAGGCCTCAGCACAGGCCCTGCCCCCAGGGGAGACCCACCCAGACTCTGCCAGGGAGGCCCAGGCTCTGCCAGCTCCCCAGTCTTACACCCATGAGGGACTCCCGAGCCCCCCAAGGAGAAGGGGGTGCAGCAGGCCTACCTGTACATCACAGCCTGTCTCCCAACCCGGTTCCTCACGAAAATCCCCATGAAGAAGATGCCCAGGTGGACACTGTTACCGTGATTGTCCTTCAAAAGGAAACAGGAAGGCCGAGTTAAGAGGCCAGCGAGTTCCCCGCGCCCCGAGGGTCACATCCCTGCCAAGCCACAGTGGGGTGGGGGTCTCCCACAGGAGGCAGCCTGGCAGCAGGCCTGGGACCCAGCACCCGCCTGGCAGGCTACGTGTTCCTTAGCTGCCACGGCTCTTTGAGAAAACTATAGGATTTCTCTCGGGTTTGGGGTGGTCACGAACATCTACTAACACCTGATTTTCACCTCTGCTGGCATCTTTAGGCTCACCCGTGAGCTATGTCTGTGGACAGGTGCCACATGCAGAGAGGTGCCGCGGCTGGGACCCCAGTCAGTCTTCAGGGCTGGTGGGAAAGCAGGAAGGGGCAGGCATGGCCACCTCCCCCTGTGGGCAGCGAGGCCACTGCTCAAAGCCCAGGGTTTGGGGTACCCTGGGCGCTGGCCCTCAGTCCAGGAGAGGGGCCTCCTGGCACCTGCTTTTGAAAGCTCCCTATTACCTAGCTACTGCACACCCTGGAGGCCCCTCTGATTTTATCCCTGTGTTCTGTGTCTGAGGCCCAGAAGATGGGGCAGCGCTTTAGCAGGGCCCTGGCCACTGGCTCTCACTGTGTTGGCCTCTGCCCCTAGCAGACACTGTGCGGGGTGATGCTCAGTCCCCCGTCACCCCTGGTGGTGCTGAATGCCACAGGAAGCTCTGTGAGGGATGTGTGGGCCACAGATGCCACTGCCAGGCCCTCAAGGACCCCTGGCTCGGCCCCCAGGCGTCTGATCCTCAGTGTGGCCCTGTCCAGCCCACAGCTTCCGCCTTCCAGCCACCAGCGCGAGCAGGTGGGACAGGCTCGGCACCCAGAGTGCCTGCCTGGGGGAGATGCCAGGGGTGCAGAGCGTGCAGAGTGGCCTCCAAGGACAGCTCAGAGTAGGGGACCCCAGCAGAGCAGTTGAGCGCCCTGCTCTGTGACCCTAACCCGCCCCCATGCTCACATTCCAGCAGGGACAGAAAAGGGGCAAGACAAGCCTGAGGCAAAGCAGCACCAGGAATGGGGGAGGAGAGGGGAGGAGAGGAGAGGAGACACCCTATGTCCCCCATGACTGTAAGAGGCTGAGAAGCTAAGTCTACCATAGAAACTAGGTGGGAAGAGCGCGCAGAGGAGGTGGAGGCGGGAGAAGAAAGAAAACTCTGTAGAAAGACTTCCTGTCAGGTCTGGGAGGACCCCGCCTGAGACTGAGGCCTGGGGATGGCTCTGGCCGAGGATGAAGGGCTTCACAAACCACTCTGTAAAGGACTGGGGCTCAGAGTCTGCTGGAACATTCCACCCTCTGCGCCTGTGCTCTGGTGACACAGCAGTGATGGAGGCAGCAGCCACCTGCGTGTGGAGGAGCAGAGGCTGTGGGCCTTGAAAAGCCGAAGGACCCTCTCATGGAAAACCCACACTGCATGGAAACGCTCTTCCCCATGCTGCATGGAGGGCAGTGAGGCCCTGGACTGGGCCTCCCTAGCAGGCCATCCCTTTCTGGCTCTGCTCACCTGTCCCAGAGCTGATCACACCCACCCCCCAAAACGGCTGCCCCACCAGCCCTCATCTCACCATGAATTCTCAATCTGCAGGTTCTCCGTCATGAATAGATTTGTGGGGCAAGAGAACACACCATCCCACGCAGATCCACCCACCAGCAGTGACTGCCCACTCAGGGAAGGCCCAGGGCCCTGTAGTCCTTTCCCCATTGCAGAACCTACCAGAAAGAGCATCAGAACCTCCCTGGTGGCACAAGGGGTTAAAGTCTCAGTGCTATCAAGCTATCGCCAGCCACTGCAGCCTGAGTTCGAGTCCCGGCCAGGGAGCTGACCCACATGGTGCAGTAGACCTCTCCTATCTCCCTACTGCCCCCTCAGCAGTGGATTGCAGTGGATCCGCCTGCTCTGCTCCCCACTTTGTCTCTGGTGGATTCTCTCACATCCCGCCACCTCTGGCCTGCACCCCAGTTCTTGTATGTATAACTAAATAAATCTTAAAAAGAAAAAAAAGAGCATCAGAACCACACCATGGATTTTACCACAATTCATCTGCCCTATTTCCGCAGTTTAGTTACTGAAAACACAGGCAAATGGCGACCAAGCCCCTGACTCCAAGGACCAAAAGCAAGTTTTCTAGAAGTGCAGAAAAGTTTATGCAGATTTTTCAATGACCCCAAACATCATGACTATATATGGGCTGCCGAGGCAGAAGTGGGATGCAGATGGCTTCATGAGGCATTATTGCAGGAAAAATGGATTACAGCCCTATGAAGGGCGGCCATTAGAGAAACAAAAGAAAATTAAACAAACCGAAAAAAGAGCCATTTAGCCCTTTCCGCAAGCTGCGGCCACCCTGCCCAGTCCCCTTGATACACACGGGCGGTTCTCATTATGGCAAATTGCAAACGTGTAAAGAGGGGGAACAGAACACTTAGAAGCAGCCAGCAGAGCCAGTTTGGAGTGAAATGTTTGTGCTGAAATTGCAGGCATCTCCCAAATTGCTGGAATATGCCAGTTGCTTTAGGTTTCTGATGAAACTCCGTCTTTTGTGTAGCTGGTCAGCAGAGAAAAGAAACAGACCTGGGTGATGGGATCAGCGGTGGAGGGTGACCCCTCCACCCCCCTACTTCAGGAAGGGGGTTCATTGTAAAAGGCGAGATGGGTGGTAAGAGTGTCCCAACTTCCAGAGAACACCCAAGGGGCTGGAAACCCAACAGAGCAGGAGAAAGAAGCTGTGGTGACCCCGCACACAAGTCATCAGCCCCATCACAGCTCAAGGGAGGGCACAAGAGAGCAAGCCTGGGGGGACCTGCAAGGAGGGGCCTTCTAAAGGAACCAGGACCTTCGCCCTGTCCCAGGGAGACCGGCGGTGCCCACCACAGGGCCAGGTAGCCTTGGTGCTCACTCTCAGGCTGTCTTAGAAAGGAGCAAGACTGCTCCTGCCATCCAGGCTGACACCCCAGTGCTTGGTGTTAAGAAAAAGTGTTCACTTGACCCAAAGTGAGGAGGACTCGCCCACCAAGGCCACACGCCATGAGGCCACTCTCCCCAACGGTGGTGCCGCCTACAGCGGGCGCAGCATGCTACCTTCACGGGGAAGATCTCCTGTCCAAATCCATCCAAACGCTCCACCTCGTTGATGTACATGAGCTCGGCCTCAGCTGGCAGGATCCCGCTGAAATCAGAAGGGACATGGGAAGGAAGGTCAGGGCACTGTGGGGCAGGGTTGACCCTCCTGACAGCAGCTCTGGGGGGCCTGGCCCCATCCCCAGGAGCCACGGGACATCAAGGGCATTGCCCAGGCTCTGGCTGTGCCCCACAAGATGTCCCACCAGACGGTCAAGTATCTAGTGACGAGCCGCAGCACCATAAACACTGAGTGATTATTCCACACAGGCCTGTGGACAATGCTGGTGGCTTTCTCCCTGGGAAATATCTCCACTGTTAATAAGAGGGGGAGAAAATGAAAATGAGAGTTTGAGCATCAAGTGGACAAGCTGGGAGCGCCGGGACCCTGAGGGCAGAGGGACATGGCTGCTGTGGGGTAGGGCCAAGCAGTCCCACACAGGCTCAGCCCCACACAGGTTCAGGGCTTGGTGAGGTTCCTTCTGGGTTTTCAGGATCAGTGCAGCTCGGGGCCAGCCAAGCTTGGGGACAGAGTTCAGGATTCTCATGTCTGGTAGGAGAAAAGGAAGGAGAGAGGGGGAGCAAGGGAAATTGAGGGAAGGAGGAAGGAGGGGGTGGAAGGAAATGGAAGGGAAAGGGAGGGAGGGAGGAAGGGAGAGGAGGTGAGAAGAGGGAAAGGAGGAAGGAGGGGCGAGGGGGGAGGGAGCAAACCTCTCAGAGCAGCTGAACCAGATGCTGGAAGGAGGAGTGGAGTGGAGCTGGGTGGGGGGAGGCCTGACCTGCTCCTTCCCCCCTTACCTGTGGACTTTGTGCTCCTGGGCCACCTTCTGGGTCAGCTCCTCCAGAACAGCCTCCTCCAGGGCCAAGTCCTAGCCAAGAGACAGCAGGTTAGGCCAGCGGCTATTGGCTTGGGATCCCTGGACGCTCTGCTCTCTGGGGTGTTCCCTGGTAACCCACTTCCTCAGTGCCCCCTTGGCTCCTACAGAATCAAGGCTGCCTTTGGGGGCCAAAGACTGGCTTTACTTTCACAGAGGGTCTCGGCCCCATGAGCTCCGCAGGCCTGGGAACAGCCTGCCTGTGCCCTCGTGCCTGCCTCTCAGGCTGAGGCCCTTTAAAGAAGCTTTGTCAGCCTTTACATGATTCTAACAATCAGGGTGTCAGGACACCCTCTTCCCTCAGTCAGGGGAAGGGCAGGGTCGCAGTGACACCAGCACACTGGCTCTCCCAATCCCAGGTACAGCAACCCTGGGCTCCCAGCAGGCTCAGCCCAGCCGTGGGTGAGTGCGTGGCACTGGGACTCCGAGGAGGAGCCCTCTGTTAAGTGAGACATGCTCTCTGGGAATGGAGGTGCACTGACAGGCAGATTAACAAGGCGCAGGAAGGGGCAGTCCCACGGATCCTACGGCTGTACTCATGGAGCCAAGACATGCAAGGTAGGGGAGGGGCCATATCGCTTACAATTAGCTGACCATTCACCTGCTTGGTTCCACCCATGCGGTGAGGATGGTGTTGGCAGCCTTACTACCCCACACTCCCAGACACACTGGTCCCCAGACCGACACATCTCCACGGCCAAGTCTTGCACATCTGACTTCCAGAGGACCCTTGCTTTGCCTGAGGGTCACTACCGCCTCCGCTCAACCCAAGTCCTCGCTCCTGCCTCGACACTGGGAAGGGCTCCTGTCTGCTCCCCCCACCAACACCCTGGGCTGGAAACCAGCAACTGAAGAGTGGAAGCTGCCCCACCCCGGGAGGAGCCCCAAGGGTCTGGCCCTCAGAGGTTTGGCCTCGTTGGCCTTTACTCACCCCTGATGCCCAAAGGAACAGCCAGACCGGCCGCTGACCAGCAGCCACCGCACAGGTCCTGCAACTCCCACTCTGTCCACACCTCCACCGCCGACCCCCTCCCCTCCGCCTGCAACAGTCCTGGCTGTCCTGAGGCCACCAGTCCCACTCCATGAGTCCAGACCCCAAGTACACGGCCCCCACGTGCCAGCCAGTCACTCTGCTATACGTGGCTCTGCCTTCTTCCTGAGGACGAGTCCTGCTGCCTGGAAAGCCGCCCACAGAAGGCTGGTTTCCCAGATCAGAGCTCTGGGCAGACGGCTGGCCCAGAGAGTGGTCATGACTCCAGCACCAGGGCCAGAGCTCGTCCAGAAGGCAGCCCTTCAGATGCCGGACACGTCCTCCCCGAGACTTTTCTCCCTCACCCTGAAGCTGCCCAAACATACACAAAAATTCCCCGGAGAGTAAAACCTCATTTCCTCCCTAACCCAACCGGGAGTGGGAAGCTCCTTCCCAGCCTCGTTCAACAAGTCCCCGTGAGCACAATCTCGCCCCAGACGGCAGAGGACCAGGACAGGCCTCACCTGAGGGCAACCGAGCTGACCTCCCAGGCTCAACAGAAAAAGAAAGAAGGAACGATTTCAGATGCTGAGAGCCAGAAGCCACACATGGAAGGAGTGTTGGCCAGAAGCAATCACTTAGGTGGTGACCTGCCCAGCGAGGGGGCCAAGACCTAGATGAGAAGGAGCAGCCACGAGAGGCCCAGGGATGCCTCTAGGCATAGGAAGTCGAGCACAAGGCTCTGGAAGGGGCACAGGCGAGTGTTTGGAGTGAGAGATCCAGGCGTGGGGGCGAGGAAAGAGGGGAGCTGGAGTGTCTTCCAGAAGTACCGACAACATACAGCAATACAATCCATGTCTTATAAAGGCATGGACAGTCAGCTCCTTGGGATAAATATGCTATGTCCAACAACGCTCTGGGATTTTCAAGAAAAGAATTAAACACCAAACAAGGTCAAGAATTAATTAAAACAAAGGAAATTACACTTACCATAGGAAACAGCACATATTCTCTGAGGAAGTCTTGAGAATCAAACTGATTATAGTCTCCAAAGTCAGCTGGAAAGGAGAGAAGCGCAGTATTTATTACATGACATTAAAAATAGAAGAGAGCAGGGGACTTTCGCCACATCTGCCCTTCCTGCCTCACAGTATCCAGCTGTCGTCACGTGGACACAGCGTCGAGGCGTTAGCTGTTGTCACCCTTTTACTCAGCAATTCTGTAAATATTTGTGTGAGTACTGACTTGCAATTTTCTAGTAAGAATGGGGAAACTTGACAGGAATTCCTAATGGCAATTTTAAAAATTCAAAACAAACCCACACTTATCTGTTGGTGAAATCGGCATCCACACATCTCTGAAGGTGCTGCTGGGAACCTTCTAGCTCAAGGTTCACAGAGCGCTGAGGAGCCGAACCCATCTGCATCTCTGCACATGTCTGTGGCTGGGACTCCCCCTGCAAACCACCCTGGTGAGTGACCCTGTGGCTCTGCACCCTGTGACCCCTGGCGAGTGACCCTGTGATTCTGCACCCTCTGACACCTTCACATGTCGCAGGCACCAGAAATCCTCTTCCCTGCCTCTTCCATCCAAGGTGGTATGACTGGACATGAGAGAGGGCCTGTGCCCACCACCTAACATCCATCCACCGACCTCCGCCTTCACCCTACCCCGCTCTCGAAAACAAGAAACCCAAGCCAACTTGCAGCTTTAATGTCATGTCAAAGACGTGGCATTGGGCAGAACAGAACCCAGGTATCTTTACGGTGAAGGAGTTGCAGACGGTGAGGCAGCTGGTGGGAGGACGCTGCTGAGAAGGCAAAGGTTGCTGCAAGCTCAGCTCAGAACTGTTGGGGGCTGGGGGAAGGGGGTAACAAAGATGGATCCCCACCTGTTCTCATCATTAGCCCTCATACCGGCCGCATCTCTGTTGATGCGACTTTCTAACAGCCCAGTAGGGTTTCTGGGGACAACTATCTCATGAAATATCACAGCTAGAGGAGGTTTCATGAGACTGAACTGCTAGCTTTGAAGATCCAAGGGAGAGAAACGGTGCATTCACACCTTCTATTCAGCCGCGGCCCTGCACAGCCAGGGAGCCTGCTCCGAGCCTCAGATGGAAGGCTGGGAGGGGAGAAAGACAGTAAAGGGAACAGAAAAGAACACTTTTCTGGAGAAGGGCCTAATCTGAAGATGGAGAACAGCTGGATGTCTCTCTCCCAATTGAGTGTCTTCGCCGCTGTTCTGGGGCCTCCCCTGGGATGGTGGCCAGGCACCCCATCCTCCTGTGTCACCGCCCCTCCTTGCAATCTGCAGGTGGGCAGATGTGAGTCATGCATTTCAAGAGCTCCCACCTGCCAGGTAACCACAGAAGCAATTTCCCAGGGGTCGTCGGTCCAAGAAAAACCGTTCCACTGTTAATTTCGGGAAAGGAGGGAGGTCAAGGGATGCTGCCTTTTTGACATTTCAGGACCCAAATGCCCAACTTCGGTTCAGAGTTTGGGAGGAGGCTCAGCTAACAGCTCCTCAAGCCGCAGCCCACACACAAGCACAGGGCGCTGATGTCTGCAATCAGCCGAATTATAGAAAAGAATGACCAAAGAGGAACGCTTCTCTTTAGAAATCATCACCTCATCCTGGTTCTCAGCATAAATACAGACACCTGCCCGCATCCAATGACGTGCAAATGAGGTTAAGAAAAAAAAATTTGACAATACTACCCATAAACACACGTGAAGACACATTTAACGACACAGAGGAAGAGTCAAAAACAGCTGATAAACCCACTGCAGCAACCTGAAGGATGACCCCACCCAGGAGGCCTCTGTTGCTTCACGTTACAAGAATGGGCTTAAGCACCTCCCCTCGCTTATAGGGAGGAGGATCACCACCACAGTGCTCCCAGCTTCACACTGGGGGCCGCCAGCCACACACAGCCACATTGGGCCCCGGGCTTCTGCAGAGACCATGGCCCAGGCCTGAGCACCACATGGTGGTTGCTGGAGGCCAGAGAAAAGCTGCTGTTTTGTCAAACAGAAGTGAAACCAGACAAGCATGGTCCGGCAGCAACCAGCTTGAGAAAACCACCAACCTGCCATCAAAGCCGCCAGCTCTGGGCCTCCCCTGGTGGCACAGTGGTTGAGCGCTGGGCTGCGAAGCTGCCCACAGCCTCTGCAGCGCCAGTTCGATCCCCAACCACCGGTGAGGGTCCCACATGGCGCACAGACTTCTCCTGCCCACCCGCTGCTCCCCTCAGCAGTGTATTTCATCAGTCTGCCTGTTCTGCTCCCCGCTCTGGCTCTGGTTAATTCTCCCACCCTCCTGCGCGTCTGACTGTATGCAGGGCTTGTATAAATAAATAAATAAATCTTAAAAAAAAAAAAAAAAAAAAGGGCCACCAGCTCTGTGCTTTCAGCATGAGCTCTGGGGAAGTGAAGAAGGGGTGACCAGTGAAGCCAAAGAGTGAGGCCGCCGTGGCCCCCCAGCCCAGTCCTGGCCAGAGCCTGTCTTACCTTGCACGGCCAGGCCAGCCAGCCGAACCGCCTGCTCCAGCGAGCACCTCAGCCGGCCCTCCAGCACGTCCTTCTTGACTTGCAGGTAATACTGATACCTGTTATGGGAAGAGGGCGACAGGTGAACGTTACCAGCATGTGTTCAGAGAAGTGCCCGCGCCAGCGAGGTCTGCAGACATGCAGCTGTGGACACAAGTGGGCGAGGCAGGCAATGGCCACTGAGGTCAGCAGGGTGACAAGCCACAGGCGACCCTGCCATGTGGGCCTCTGTTTGATGTGGGAGGTACCACGTCCTGTGTGGGCCACGTTCCAGAGCTGTCATTGACTCACTTCCTGTGGGCAGCAGGATGGACAACTGCCCAGGACCACTCTGAGCAGAGACCAAAAAGGAAAATGCCCTCCTGCGCCTGGCCAGCCCCATGGTGTGGTGGCCGAAGCACACCCCACAGGTCGTCCCGAGCTGTGCTGGAAGCTCACCATTTCTCAAGCTCAAAGTTGGTGGGGCAGATGACAGAGACCAAAGAGCTTGGGAGAAAGCTTTGCAGAGCCAGGTTCACCCTCATGTCCGTGACACTGCAACACTGGGCCCCCAACTCCAAATTTACCCTCAAACCAGCAAAGTGCAGATGGGCAGGATGTGCCCCCACCCCAGCTGGCCTCCCAGACCTCTCCCCAAAGCTGGCCCGGTGCTGCTCCCTGCCAATAAAAGGTGCAGCAGGGGAACCCAGACATTTAGAGCCCATCCCCAGACTCCCACTTCCCCAGGAACCCCCTTCCCTAGACACACGCTTGAAACAGTCGCCTCTGCAGACTCTTCTAGCGTTTCTAGTGCTGCTCTTTTCACTAGCACATGGACCTCGTCTTCCCTGGACACTGATCACGGGGACGGGGTGTCCCAGCCCAATGGCTCTGCAGCGAGGCCATCAGGCTGAGAACTTGGGTCCTCTCGCATGTGGAAGCTGGTGCCCAAGGCCTGTCTGAAGGGGGCTCAGGCTCTCCTGCCCGGGGCCCTCAGTCTCTGCTCCTCGACTCTGACCCACTGCCTGGGGGAGACAACCAGGGAGAAGCCCAGACCCCAGAAGGGCAAACACCAGGCACAGCTGCAAACTCTGTTCTACTCAAACTTAATACATAATAGAAAACCCGCCGACCTTCCCACAATACCCTACTGTTCCCCTAACAAAATCCATGGTCACTGCATGAGGCAAAACTGCTCCTGCCCATACCCTCCCGGTGGTTCAGAAAAGCTGTGTCCTAAGGGTCACACAGGTTTTCAGAGATGAGCCCCCGAAATGGGCGGGAATCTCGCAGGAGCTGGGGCCTCCCTCAATGAGCTCTGGGGTACTGCTCTGCCTGCCCGACCATTACTACACAGGATACACAGTGAAGGATCACACTGCAAGCGATGATGTCAGCATGATATCCTCAGTGCCTCAGAAGCAGCGTCGGCCCCAAATCCCCCAAACGGGAAGGCAGGCCCTGAGCAGGACTCGTGGGGACAAGCCCTCTGTGGTGACCAAGTGGCAGTCCCACTGTTCCCACACACAAGCATAAGGAGAAAACACAGCCAGGACTCTTTCAGACCCAGAGAGGCAGAAGGCACGTCAGGGGTGATTATTTTTTGAGGGCGTTTCTGGTAATAATATGGGGAGGAAGGGAAAGGCTAAGTCCTGACCTGCCTCTTCCTTCTTTGCAGGAGATAAAGTTTATGAAAACTTTGAGGCAATGCCTATACAAACTTCAAGGACCAGTGCAAGAAATATCAAAGTCACTGAGAGCAAAGAATTGTGAGAGCTGCAGGAAAGCACCAGCTGTGCTTTCCTGGCCCCCGGTCACCCAAGTGAGCCCCGGCTTACCCAAGGTGGCCCCATGTCCCTCTGGTGAGGGCTATGTGCCTGCTGGCCCCCATCCCGAGGGGGCGAACTGCACCTGATGTAGGCCAGAGAGTTGGGGTACACTCCAGAAGCAAGGAGGCCCACAAAAATGCTTCATGTGTCTCTGCCTCAAGGGCTGTGCACCTGGTCAAGGCAGAGCTCAGGGTCTTGCGACCGGACCTTGGACCTCGAGAACAGTCCATGGCTGGGACATGCCCTGAGGCTCTACCTGCCAGGAAGCCCAGCTACACCAGGCCAGAAGGCGCCCGTGCACTGGTGGGTGCTGCCTCCTCAGATCTCCAGGCTGCGCCCCCTCCTGTGGGTTTCCCTCTGCACCCTGAGCTGCCCGCCTGCAGCCTGGTCTTCTCTGCTGCCCCATGTCCCGGCCATGCTCAGCGCAAGGATTGGAAGGCCCCCTGATTCTCACTGGGGTGAGGGAACCTTCCCTGGAGACAAGTCAGGAGCCACCCATGAGTCCTCAGGGAAGTTCTTCCCTGCTGTGACTTTCTGGGCTCTTGGGGAGCAGAACCCCTTCCTGTAGGACCACACAAGCTGGGGGTCAGTCTTTGGAGGGCTAATACCTTGCTGGGAAAGCAGACAGGTCTGTGAAGAGGGGCCTGGCAGAAACTGAGGACCAGACTGTGGGAACGGGGGAAGAAGGGAGGTGGCCGGGCTACAGGCTCACGTCCTCCATGGCTGGGGGAGCCTCTGCACTTCCTCGGGAAAGTGAAATCAAACATACGGAACCAAAAACTACAGATTCCAAAGAAAATTGCAGGATAGCAAAGAAGCCAAGTTTATTGAGGACAGGTCCAGCACGGTCCCACAAACTCAACAATTACATACCCACGAAATCTCAGGCAGGAAAGGCCGGTCACATCCACCCCCGCAACCACACCACGCCCGCCATGTCCCCCACAAGCTGCCTGCCCTTTCCCAGTGCAGGTGGTCGCCACACATTTCTGGCTCATGGATGTGACCTCACTGAGGAATTACTTGTGGGGTGTGCAGGTGAGGTGAAGTATTGGTGTAACACGAGGGTCCCCAGGAAAAGGGAAGTTCCAGGTTCCCTGCCCCACCCAAGGCAGGATGGAGCAGAGGAGAAGCTGGAGAGAAGCCTGCGCAAGGAAGGCAGAGCATGGGGAACAGGAGGAGCCTGGAGGAGCCACAGGGGGCAGAGACACGTGAAGAAGCTGTACCTGCTTCCTGGTCCTGGACTGGTCCTAGACTGCTTCCACGTGTGGAAACACGCGTGGGTGAGACCCATGGGGAGATGACAGTGGCAGCTTTCATCTTGATTTTGATGTTGCTCTTTCCTTCCAGACTTGTCTGGCTGTTTCTGACCCTTTTCTATGGGTCCCCACCAGAAGCCTTAGACTTGTGACAGGCTTTTGCGCCTCAGTGGCCCTGCTTTGGGCCACCCCTGTTGGGCTGGACATTCACCCACAAGGGGATGGGTGACTTCAGGTGCTTGATTTGAAAACTATATTCTCTATTCTTTCCATTCTCTTTTCTGTATTGCACACTAATTGTATTAAAGTTCCTTTCCATTAAAGGTCTTGATGCAGTGGATGGCAGAACCTATTTAGAGTGGGCAGGTTTGGGGGTTCTGGGGTGCCTCTCTCCCTGCCCTGTTAACACTGGGACATCCTAGGGGTGTCTGAGACACAGTCTGCCTTCAGGGGGCTCAGCGCCTCTGCCCATAGCTACCACGGCCTTTGCTCTCTTTTTTTTTTTTAAAGATTTATTTATTTGGGGCCTCCCTGGTGGTGCAGGCAATTGAGCGCTGCACTGTGAAGCTGTCTGCAGCCTCTGCAGCACTGGTTCTATCCTTGCCAGCTGGCAAGGGTTCCACATGGCACGGCAGACCTCTCCTGTCATGCCTGCTGCTCCCCTCAGCAGTGTATTTTGTCAGTCTGCCTGTTCTGTTCCCCGCTCTGTCTCTGGTGAGTCCCCTCACCCTCCCACACATCTGGCTTGTACCCCGGTTCTTGTATAAATAAATAAATCTTTAAAAAATAAAAATAAAAAGATTTATTTATGCATATAAGAGCTGGGGTACAGGCCAAAGGTGTGTGTGTGCGGGGCAGGGGGGGGGGAGATGGTGAGAGGATTCACCAGAGACAGAGTGGGTAACAGAACAGGCAGACTGACTGAAGTATACTGCTGAGGGGAACAGTGGGGCGAGTCAGGAGATGTCTGCTGCACCATGTGGGTTACTCCCTGGCTGGCCGGGAATCGAACTTGTTCTGCACTGGCTGCGGATAGCTTCATAGGTTGCGTCTTAATCCTTGCGCCACCAGGGAGACCCCCTTGCTCTCTATTATTAAAATTGACGTTCAGGACCAAGGCCTTAAGAGCTTACCTACCATAGCATAAGTCTTTGCACCTGTCACTTTGGAAGTGAAGATAAACAGCTGATACCTTCGAGGACAGGCAACTAGTGAATCCACACAGATTCCAGCAAAGCAGTGGTTCCACTGGCCTTGCCCTGCTGTTCCCACCTCTCCCGGGGCGGCCACCCCATCCCTGTGAGCGATCCCATCATATCGCCCCTTCCCAGACAGCAGCAGCGAGAGGCCTGCCAGCAAGGACAGCAGCGGCGCCTGGTCCTGCAGCTGGACATAGACTTGTCCTTGGACACAAACGCTAGGAGGATGGGGCTGCCTCCTGCAAGTCAGACCTACCACGGTTGCGGGGGGAGGAGGGGTCTGCGTGGCCCTCAGCACCAGATCCTGGCCATCGCTGTGGAAGACTTACCGAGAGAAGTGACATTTAGACCCCTTTGGGGATCATCTGCTCCATTTTTTGCTCAAAGGGCACTTTCATAAAATATAATAATTCTATCCTATCAGAAGCCTAAACTAGAAAATAGGAGCCAAAATTTTACTTTTAGAATGTTTGGGCTTTGCTTATTTTTGATTAGAGATTGAATTCTAACAGCAAAGTATCACCGTGAAGCCTATTTTGGAAACATGCAATTTCATGGAAGTGGACTCCACCCTCCCATGGCTTTGGGTGGAGGGAAAAGAAAAAACCAATTCTGGTGCCAGGAAAGTAAGTATTTGCCAACTTTCCAAAAGGGCTCCTCTTGGAAATCCCAAGCACACAAGGAAAACTTTTTAATAGTCTTTTTCTTCACAGACCCAGAAACAGCCCCTCTCATGGCTGAGGCCCAATGGTGGTTTTAAGGGACAGCAGAGGATTCTGTGCCCCACAAAATGTCCATTTTTGAAGTTGTTCTTCTTTTTAATTTACAGAGATGATCAATGTGCTGCTTAAATGCAGGTTTCTCTCGTTTAATAACAATGACATGCAGGAAACTCTGGAGGTCAGTCTCTGGAATATTTCTTTGCCAGTTCAAAAGAAGAAGTGATTTTTCCATGTTCCCTCCTCCCCAAGATTTGGAAAAGAAAGTGATTTTTTAAAAAAATGCCACAGCAGTTTGGGCCATGTGCTACTGGTCAGGATCACCCTCCCACAGAACCCCGGCTTCTCAGACCCTCAGGAAGGAGCATGGGCCCCACTTACTGCCCTGTGTACTCATTCACCGCCACCGCCCAGAGAGACCTGAGGCAGGAGGGGAGGCTCTGGTGCTGCAGAGCTGCTCAGGGCAGCCATGGCTGTGGACCTGCCTGTCCCACTCCCTCCCCCCCCTCCCCCAGCATGTGCCCAGCCCTCCCTCCTCGCCCCAGGAGGTAGGTCCAGCCCCCCAACCGCTGCCGCCCCAGCCACCCCCCCTCGTGCGGGGTTGTGACAATCAGAGAGGGCGACATGTCAGACCCTCTGTAAACTCCTCCAGACTTAAGTGTTCCCAGCAAACACCAGGAATTAGGTCCAGACAGAGGAAAGGAGCTTGCTTTGTCACTGTTAGAAGAAGTGAGACTAAAAATGTGTCCCTTCCTCACTGGGAACATCCTGTGCACTGAGCCACATCAGTAGTTGCTAGAATGTACTGGAAACCTGTTGTCCCAGGACAGTGCAGTTTGCACCACCGCTGTCTGTTGGACACTCTGTTGGACACGCATGAAATAAATGGGCAAGTTCCTGCTGTAAAAGGCATAAAAGAAGGGGGCAGGGACATGCCGTCCTGGAATTCTGGGGTTCAGGACAGCAAAGGCCACTGTTTAACTTTCAGACAGGGAGTACCGATGGAGACAAACAGTACATTCCATCCGCTCCCAAAGGCACTCACAGATGTAAATCCAGATAATAGATGGCCCTGCCCACCCCGTTCCCTGTGGGGCGGGACCAGGTAAACAGCATGCAGGCAGCAGGTGGCCAGCTTTAACCCCACGCCCCCTCCCCCACCCTCACAGCAGAGAGGACAGCACCTGGGATCACTTGGGTGTAACCAGCACTGAGCCGACCAAGCACGACCAGGCTTTCCATCTAAATCAATGTTCACGTTAACCGTGAAACTTGTGTCGTCACTTACACTACAGTCAACACTTCTGCAACTGTGCAAAACTGAAAAGACCCAACAGGGGGAAATAAAAGAAGACAGAAAGGAGAGGCGAAGATTGTAACTGGACAAAGACAACCTTAAAAGGGAAAGTTCTGCTTCCAGCTTCTTCCACGTCACAGGCCAATACATGTGCACGCTTGAAGTGCACACACTCAACACATCGACGGGAGGGTTTGGCCAACATGCCTTTCCCATGTGTTCTACCCCCACCACCAATACTCAACTTTGCCAGAGAAACCTAACTTCTTGCTGAGACTCCTGAAGTGGCAGTGAGTCAAAGGATTGCAATTCTTTCCTAAAAAGGATAATGTTTGTTTAAATGCACACAAACACACACAGGACTTAACTACTAGTGAGAAAAGGCCAAGGCTAGCAAGGTGTTGCAAGAGACAGCAGCAAGCCATGACCTGATGCTGGCTTTCTGCTCTTGAACTTTTGCATTAATTATAACAAATTACAGGGAATCCAAGAGCAGTTTATAAGTACAATAAACCCCCTAATAATAGCCTATAATCTAATCAGGGGTTTCTCTTTAAAAAAAGAAACACTCATTCTCTCCACTACACCACTGAGACCGAACCCTCGGATACCGCTGCATTCTGCCCCGCTTGGTGGCCAAAGAGCCTTTGTGATCATCGCAGCCTCAGGATTCAAAAGAATCAGACACCTTTTAGCAATGTGACTTGCAATGCACTCAACTAGGAAATCATGACAGCAGTAGAAACACCTGGATCCCAAAGACAAACCAGCCCTCAGGAGTAGGGGCTAAAACAGAATCTGAGTCCATTTTGCTCCATCTTAAAAATCTCCAATGACTTGGAAAAATCTGCCAGCTCCTCAATATGTAAAACAGGGTTAACCTGAGCTACTATGATCTAGCAATTCTGGACACAGGTTCACACAAAAACTTGTACAAGAACAGCAGCATTATTTATGGTAGCTCCCAAAGAAAATAATCCAGATGTCTGTCAATGCATGAATGGACATACAAAATGTCATCTCTCCATAAAGGGTGTACCATTCAGCCACAAAAAGAGTACGGCATTGATACGCTTTGGAAATACTAGGAGAGAGGCCCAGAAGGGGACACAGTACGCGATTCGGTGGACCCATGAGGACCAGCGCAGCTCCTGGCTAGTGAGGCTGACGACAGGAGGCGCAGGCCCCCAGGCAACCTCTGT
This sequence comes from Talpa occidentalis, assembly GCF_014898055.3. Classification (NCBI taxonomy): domain Eukaryota; kingdom Metazoa; phylum Chordata; class Mammalia; order Eulipotyphla; family Talpidae; genus Talpa; species Talpa occidentalis. The sequence goes on along the minus strand of NW_023605194.1, from coordinate 68,747,571 downwards.
ACCCCCAGCTCAATTTGCTGTGACCCTACATCTGCTCTAAAAAAGGTTGACTGACACCAAAAGTCCTCTTTCAGTGTGGCCATTTGCTTCTTGAAAATGGCCTGAAAAGGGCCTCCCTGGTGGTACAAGGGGTTAAGCATAGCACTATGAAGCTGTCCGTAGCCTCTGCAATGATAGGGAGGTGACCCACAGGGCACCTGTCTCCCCGCTGCTCCCCTCAGCAGTGGATTTCAGTCAATCTGCCTATTCTGCTCCCCACTCTGTCTCTGGTGAATCCTCTCAACCCCCGCACCTCTGGCCTGCACCCCCAGTTCTTGTATGCATAAATAAATATTTTTTTAAAAAAAAGAAATGGCATGAAAAGCTTTGAGCTACCAGATACCAAGGAAGAGTCTCAGGGCTGACTGGCAGCCCCGGGCCAGCAGCAGCCAGAAGCAAACCCAAGTGATGGGCAAAGAGCACAAGTCAAGGAAGAAGAAGGCTCCAGGTGCACCAGCCCAGCCCTGGCCACTGCACTGGAAGACAGAAGCCTTTTGAGACGGGGACGCTCAGCCCCAACAGCAGCAGCGTGTCTTGACCTCAGTTCAAAGACACACTCGCCACCTGCACCCGTGTGTCCTACCGCTGGCTGCAGGTGGGAAAGGGGCCACCACTCCACCGGGAGCCTGGCTGAGCCCACAGCCCAGAGATCCATCCTTGTGGCAGAGTTGGGCCAGGCCTGAGAAGCTGCACGACACCGTCACCCCGCCTGGGAGCTAGCCGCAGAACAGTGGTGCAGTGCTAGCCAGAGTCCTGGCTGAAGGAGAAAGGACATCAAAATCAGCAGCTATGAGGCAAGAGGATCATTTCGAAGGATGACCAGGGGTGAGTCCTCATGATCCCTAATTAAAGGAGGCGCCCACATTCTCCAGAGCAAAGCCAGAAGAGGCGGGTATTGCTGGCGTGAAGCACTGTCCCAGGAGGGAGGAGGCAATACTGATGACGGCTTGGTAAAATGGAGTAAGGATGGGACGGAGGGAGCTAATCGCGTCCTGAGAGACTAGGGCAGAGCCGGGTTCCCAGCCTAATAGAGTCCCGTGGTGGACACACCAGGTCTCTGGTTCCAGGGAACAATACTCGGTATTGAAAGGGGTGCACCAGGATTCCATCTTCTACCCAGTTGCCTGCTGGAAAAGCAGGACAGTGTGAAGAGGAGGACTTTAGCGCTCGTTAACTGGAAAGTGCCAGCCCACTCACTCTTACGCCACTGGGCCCACGGACCATCTCCAAGCCCATCCTGCCAAGGAGCAAGTGACAAGCCAGGCGGGTACAGCAGCACTGGGGTTCTCCATGTGACGAGAGTGGTGGGCGGGGGGAGGGGGGGCGGCCCTGCATGTGGCTCCCACCTTCACAGAGCAGAGTGCACTGGCTGTCAGCGGCCTTTGGTGGATGGTCTCTGGATTCAGAGACCCCAGTGTGCTGTGTGAACACCACAGCTCTATCCAATCCTCTCTCCAGCACCTCTGTCATCAAAACTATGATTCCCCCACCCCCCAGACTCTGACCCCCAGTGAGATTTCATTAAGTCTGATTTTACACTCTGGCTGCTGTTTACTTATTGACTGATCTAAATTTTAACTATTTTAATAACTGAGCTTTAGGGCTTCAAACCTGCCACCTACCCCACATTCTTTTAGTCACTGAGTGAACATTTTCTCATTTCTGAGTTGAGAAATGTGAGTAGTGAAAGAGTAACCCACAGGAAAAGAACATTTAAAAAACACTGGCCAAAAATTTACACATAAGTTGGATGTCATGTTCACCAGAAATAACAAAATAGCTATTGCTGCCTGGAGATGAGAAATACAGAAGGTACTGAGGACACCTGGACTCTGCTGACGACCTTCCCTTCCCCAGCAGGGCCGACTGCCCACTGCCCCACGTGCTCTCTGGCGAAGGACCCGTCACTCCCAGCCACAGCCTTTCACTGTCACAGAATTATACATTTCAAATGAGGACAGGCTTCCCCATCTCTGCTGGGTCCATAAGTAACTCAAAGGCAGGGACCAGCTTTTTTTCTTCTTACTTATTTTTGCATAGAACTGGGGTGCAGGCCAGAGGTATAGAGATGGAAGGATTCACCAGAGACACAGTGGGGAGCAGAACAGGCAGATCCACTGAAATCCACTGCTGAGGGGAGCAGCAGGGAGACAGGAGAGGTCTGCTGCGCCATGTGGGTCAGCTCCCTGGCCGGGGATTGAACTCAGGCCATAGTGGTGATAGCACTGTGACTTAACCCTTAGGCCCCCAGGGAGGTCCAGGGACCAGCTTTCTTTAATGATTTACAGACTCTAGACATGTAACTAGGCAAAAAGCACTATGATCACTGACTGACTCAGAAACCCAGTGGGTAAAAAGAATGGTTTTTTGGAAGTTAGCCACCCACATGGTTGGCATAAAACAATACTGGACTCGGGAGCCAAACAAAAAACCAAAATCACCTAAACTCCAGGCATTGCCTAATACAAAGCCACCACATTGGAATCACTTCATTGCAACCTACGAGTTTCCACAGCATGTTGAAACTTTAACATGTTACTGATCGGGCATTTGTTTAGTCATGGGGCTCAATTTTTGCCTCCTTTGGCTATTTTTAAAGCTTGTCTTGTTCATTTTCACCCTTCCTTCCCCCCTGCCCCCATCCAGCACTCAGTAGGTCTTCACTTTACATTGATATTTGGGTGACAGCCGCACCCAAACTTTCAGTGAAATCTAGTAAATATAAACTGGCTGAAAGAACCTTGACGTTGTTCCTATGGGACTCTGAAAGAAGTAATAAAAATATACCACACGTCAATCAAAAGCTTGGAAGACTTCCTCTCTCCACAACTGGAATTTCAATCAATTTCTCTAGCTGTGAAGAAACCAGAAGGTTCATATATCAGCACTGACAGTGTTTTCCATTTGTGGAGCTGTTTTCCAAGAGCAGTGAAGTGTCATTGTCATTTCATAGTCATGACAACCCTCCAGGACAGTCACTTACTGGGGACAAAAGGAAGTGGTGGCTCAGGATGGGGCGGCTGGGCAGGGCCTCTGGTTCCACAGTCCAGCGCCCCTTCATTACATGCGCCCAAGCAGTGCAGCCTGTGGTTTCTATAGATCTGAAGCATAAATCTCAAAGGAGAGATTGGAAGGAAGGAAAAAAAGAAAAAAACTACAGAAAGTTGTAAACACATTACAACATGAATGCACTGACCATCTACTGAATTTTTACTGCTGGAAATGAATTCTTTCCCACAGTCTTCAAAAGCAGCCAAGGATATCAGGAGCGGCAACCTCTGCCAAAGATGAAATGCCAGTCCAGCAAGCATCTCACTGGCCAAGCATCCAGCATCTTCTTAGCTTGTGATTTTTGCCAAAAGTGTGTTTGATATTTTCAGGCTAGAAATATCTCTGGACAATTCTTCCTTTCAAACTCCTTCTGGACACTAAGATTAAAGGGTGAGACAATGCATTTGCTGAATGCCATTTTAAGACAATTTTAGATGCCTTCTGCCTTTGCAGTTTCAGCTTCGAAGTCTGCAGGGCAGTCTGCAGCCCCCACAGCCAACGTTCAGCGCCCAGACAAGGAAGGGGGACCCAGAGACCCAGACCCCCACAGGAAATGCCTCATTTCTTCCTCGTCATGGAAAAGCCTGCACATTCCTCCTTTTCATTCTAAGGTTAAGAGTCTGATCTACTACTCCATTAGAAACCAGCACTAGGAAGACATCACCTGTCTCCTCAGGAACTAAGAACTCAAGGATATAACCCAAGAAGGTGCCAGTTGTGGGCAGTTGTCCCGCCCAGGACACACCCCTTGGGCCTTGGGTCACGCTGGCAGGACAGGACTATCAGGATTTATTTACCTCTGCAGCAGTTTTATTTAAAAATTAAACCAATCTGGACCCAATTTACTTGAGATGTACAAGTAGGCACATACGACCATCTACCCTTACAAGATTGCGCTAGCGCCTGCCTCAGGCTAGAGCTGCAGGGCCCAGACGCCCTGGAGGGTCATGGAGCCTGTTCTCTATGGGGAGACAAGCCATAATTAAGCAAACAGTTGGTGGAGATCAAACCAGATGAGCCGGATGGAGAGGAACAAGGTGGGAAGAGGTTGAGAGAGGCATCTGGAAAGGGGAGCTCTGAGCAGAGATGTGAAAGAACAGGCTCTTAGATGGATATTTGGGGGAGGATGCTCCAGCTCCCTGCAAAGAGCAAAGGCTTCAGGGAGGCACATGATGGGTCAAGAACAAGCAGGAGGCCATGCTGTAGCCGGTGCAAGCAAGACGACGCGCTGGAGATCACAGGCTTCCAGCACAAAACACAAGGGTTTTGTGCATATCCTGGGGATGCTCTGATGGTGAGAGCAGGTCCGACTGCTGTGTAGACAGACCCACGGGAGGGGGAGAGACACAGGAGGCCATGGTAGGGGCAAAGGATGCAGCCCAGCTCCACACGTGTTCGCAAGGTCCTGGATATGGGTGTACAAGAAGGAATTCAAGGGTGACATGGAGATCTCTGGCCCAAGGAGCTAAAATGACTCTTCAGATAAAGACCCCTCCGTTTTGGAAAATTCACAGATGGTCCTTACACAAACAAATTTAGGGAAAAATGGATTTAATAAAATGTAACTGGATTATTTTTCACTAAAACCTACAAGTTCATCAAACCCATCAGTCAAGTTTTGGCCTCATCTGTTTTCTGAATGTGCACAGGGGAGAGGTCTTGGCTGTAGTGATAGATTAGCTCTTTTTTCCATGAACTTCTTTCTATTCCTTGTTCCCTGAATCCTCTGCTTCATATTTCTGTAAAAGAACTAACTTTGCAGGGTAAGGTTCACAGACACTATTGCCTATGAATCTTGAATTCGGATCAAGAGTGACCGAGACACACATGGAGCAAGCACAGAGGAGTAGAAGGACACGTGGCAGGAGCCGGGGCTTCAGGATTGGCTGAAGCTCCAAGAACCCCAAGTCACAGGTACTGCCTATCTGATCCCCAACTAGAAAAGTCCCGTGCTCTCAAAAACAACAGCATTGACACATTTCATTGACACTCAAAATGGTTTCAACAGTCAGGGAGTCCTCAAATAAAATAGTCAGGACCCCAAGGAGTTTGTAGGTAAGAGCACCCCCTCCAAGCCCTCAGCCTGCCCCAGGGGTCCAGCTCTGCAAGTCTTATGTCCCCTCCCAGTTTCCAGAATCCACCCTGAGTCTCTAACACCAATGCACCACACAGAAAGGATGCCCGGTACCACCGCCTTCCTCTGAACCAAACTGAAATAAGTGTTAAGAATAACATGTGACACCAAGTAAAAGGAGAATTTTGATGCAGGAAGTCAGGAGGGGGACAAGAAACCGCATTTTTAAGGAAAGCCACTCACAATTCTGATGCACATGGGGCAAGGGGTGCATATCCTTAAAGGATGAGGTACCCTGATTTCTGGGTTTAGCTCTTTTTTTAATCATCATCACTCACCAAGAGTCCACTCTCTCCTCCTTAGTGGTCTTCCACTGGACTCTGTTTATCTTCTGCAGACTGCACCCTCTTCAAGTTACAAGTAGGGCAAGATTGGCATCAGGTCAGCAGGCCCTCCTGCCACAGCCAACCTGGCTTCATGGCCCCAGCAGCCCTAGACCATCTGTGAAGCTGCCGGGCCAGCCCACCTGATCCTGTTCCCTCCACCAGCCTGACCTCCTCGGGCAGTCCTCCTGCCCGCCCGGGCTGCCAGGCTGGAGGAAGCAGGGCCAGGAATCTCCTAGGGAAACATATGCCTGGCGGAGCAATAAAGTTTTGTGGAATTGTTGTTTGCAACCCAGCACTGGGAAGAGCTGAAAGAGTGGGGGAATTTGAACACATCTGCGATACCATCAAATCTGTTGTCTTTTGAGTTATTTTGACTCCTGGAATGCATGAGTCAGTGCATCTTCCACTAAAGTTGCATAGATGGTGATATGGTCTTTGCTCAGCTACATTCCGAGCCCAGGGACACAGTGAGGGTTCCCTGTGGCAAGGTGAACTACATTTCCCAGGGTGCCCCTGGGCAGGAGCACATCTACCTGGTGATGGATCACTGACCTGCACAGCCGACGAGGGATACGGTGACTTCTCACTTCCTTCTACTCTCTTTTTTAACTTAAGACCAAATGCTAATTGAATACCTACTATGTGCTAACCACAATGAGAGGAGCTTTTTGGGTCCATCTTCACAGCAGCAATGCTGGTATCTCCTGGTTCATGAACACACACCCTGTTAACACCTTGGGCACGTTTAAGAACCTGACCAAGAAATACCTGGGATCTCGGTCTCCTGACTCCAAGTCTGTGCACTACAATAGCAGGGTTTTATTTTATTTTTGAGCTACGTTTTCTTTCCAGCTGCTTTTTTCCTTGAGGATTAGACAATTCTAATTTCTGCTGATGGCATCAACTGCTCCAAAGTGACAGCCCAGTCCTGGCAGGTACCTAACACACACCCAAACGTCTCCGTCTACTCACAGTGGGCAGTTACTTCAAAGGTGAGGCATGCTGACCCCTGCACTTTACAGGTTTCTGGCTGTGGCACCTCTCCCTTCTCCGAAACATGTGGGTTGGCCCCCAACATGCGTCTAGCACTGCTTCCTCACCACCATCATCAATTAAAGCATCCAGTGTCTGACTTGCATTTAGTCCATTTAGTTCAACCTGACGTGGAAGTTGCTGGGCTCTGGCTGGATAACAGGAGTGCACATGAAGCCGGCGGGCAGCCTCGGCTCTCCCAGGCGGCAAGCACAGATGGGCTGCCTCGAAGCAGAGCGTGTGGCCCCTCCTCCCCACTCCCACGTGGATGGTTATTTAACGGTCACACCTGCTCGCACATCACCTGCCGACTTTCTACTGCCTACGTCCACGTGGGCTTCCTCTCCACGGGAGCCCTGCCATCTGGAAGCTCAGCCCCTTACGGCGCCTCAGGCTGCCCATCGCTGATAAAAATGCTAAATATCCATCTCAGTCCCCATCTCTACTAATGCTCACTATTGAAATGATTCCATTCACAGAAGGGGCTGTTGTCTCTTTGGTTCTTCCGTCTGAACTACTTCCTTCCCTTTGATGGACCTCAGCCCAACCAGCTCCATCCGTATCACCGGACGGAAGCAGGGAGCAGGGCAGTGGGCCTGGGAGGGCCTGGAAAGGCCTGGAAATCCTGCCCCGCCCCACTGTAGGCTCGGGGTGCCTCCACCCTGGGCATCAGGGTCGGGCCAGCTTTTTTCACCACGCAGTCCTGTGACCGGGGACCTCACCCCTTTATCTCTGAGTTTCATTGGTTAAACAGCCTCTGGCATCTGGCATTTTATGTTTAGATGATAACTGTGATTCTGGTAAAGCTTAATCTGTCTCGAACTATACTTTCTCAAACAGGTGATGAGTAAGACACGGTGATATTTTTGGCTGATGGGACAGTCTCACCTCTGTGATGCCTGGAGCCTTGCACAGGCAATGAAAGGTGAGGTAGATAGTGAAGGCAATTAAGGAAATCTGGAGATCTGGGGTCCCATCTCCACAGCAGAAACCACCACACCCCAGAGTGATTTACATGGAGACCCAGTGGCCAAGTAGAACTTCAGGTTAGTGGTCCACTCCTGTCCCACTGGCCCATCGGGGCATCCCTCACAGGGGGCTGAAGCCTTCGGGGGCTGTGCGCTGACGGGCCTAGAGCCAAGGGGGTCAGGCTGAGTGAGCCACAGCTGAGGAGCAGGTCAAGCTATAGGGAAGGGGCAGGAGCAGCAGTCACAACGTAATGGCCTAGAGCACTGGGCTGCCCTGGAAGGAGCATCACCCAGAGGACTGGACACCAAAGGGGAGATCACTGACTGCAGCACCCGCCTGCCCGGGAGGCATAACACTTAGCACTCAAGTAAGGTCCAGGGAGGACGTGACCCACCTGGAGACCAGGCTCTGCCCTGCCTGCCAGCTCAGAACCGCTGGCTCCACAGGTGCACTGGATCCCTCGCTGAGCCTTCAGGAGGAGCCAGCTTCCCTGATGCCCTGGGGAGCTGGGGGCACCGGGCCAGGTGACTCCAGCACAGTCAAGTGGAAGATTCTACTTACTCAGCCTCATTCACTGTCGGTAGGAATGAAATAGGTGCAACCTCTATGGAAAATGATATGGAAAACCCTAAAAATGGAAATGCAGCATGTTCCAGCCATACCACACTTGGATAGTTATCCCAAGAATGTGAGACACTAAGACAAGAAGATGTATGCAACATTATCCACAAAGTCAGTCACGGACCCACGACAACTCCTGGAGAGGAGGCCTTGCCTTTTGCAACCACATGAATGGAACTTGAGGTGAAGGGACACGGTGTGAAGCTAAAGTGCAAGACACCTATGGGGTGGCTATCACACAGGAGGAACACAGATGCCAAAGCAAGCAGCCAGCCGGAGGGCACCTGTGACCCTCGCCCTGCGAGCCGGGCGGCCCTGGGGGGCAGAGAGGCAGCTGGAGCGACGGCAGGGGGTCAGCTGGCAGGGGCCCCCAGAACCTCAGCAGCAGGGAGTGAAGCGTGTGCCCATACTGAGAGGTGAAAATGCTCTGGAGGTTCTGTAGCTTTGTCAATGAATGGTAAACCAATAAAAACCGTTAAAAATTCCATTTATTTGACAGATGAAGTTTCTGCTTATTAGTCACAATCCTGGGACCCTCAGAGCAAAATCCTGGGACCCACCCACAGCCATGAGGTTTCTGAGGACGCTGCTGCCATTAAATCACATCTGGTGGTGGGATCAAACCACATCCTCCCACAGGCCCTTGTCAGACTAACGCCCTCGGCTGGGGCGGCTCAGACTCCGGTTGGATCACACAAGAGCCACAGCGTGAAACACGCAGGGCCCTGTGCGCCCCAGAGGCTCCCGCAGCTCAGGCTTGGGGGACTGTGGGACGTGCCATGCAGGGTACCTGTCACCTCCTCTTCCTCTCCACCCCCTCACTCAGCACACCCCAATTTCAGGCCCAGGCCTGAGGATCCCGGATAAAGGGAGAGCAGAGAATTCAAAGCACCTACTCCCTGGGCCTCCCTGCCCCCAAGCCCTTCCAAAACACACTTTTGAAATAAACACCCCAATCCCAAACCCACCCGTTGATGATACACCCACAAATCCCAAGAATCCTTTATGAAGAAATGATGACCTTAAAAAAAAATCCTCGCAGCACAGCTGGCAGGCCTCAACACGACGGCTCCTGGTTGTTTTCCCACTCCCTGCTCCTCAGCCGAAGGTAAACACCGCCGTGTGGGATGGCCATGTACGACTCAGCTTCTGGAAAACTAGAATATTCTGAAAGCTTCACCCACGCTCTATTACTAACCTTTATACTCCGTGGGCTGGATACAGAATGTCTCAGTTTCCAGCCACAAGGACTGATAAAGAAGCCCCTGGGATCAAGACTGAGCAAATGAACCAACCAACAAGCCTCTCTCTGCAGTCAAGGAACCCGCCAGATGAGCGGTCCTGAGTGAGCAATGGTGGCACAGCAGTACCTGTTTTTGATCTGCCTTTGAGAAGGTCAGAAGATGCCACCAGGGCCTCCCTGGTGACACAAGGGGTTCAGACGCAACCAATGAAGCTATCCCGCAGCCACTGCAGCACAAGTTAGATCCCGGCCAGGGAGCTACCCACATGGCGCAGATATCTCCTGTCTCCCCGCTGTTCCCTTCAGCAGTGGATTTCAGTAGATCTGCCTGTTCTGCTTCCCACTCTCTCTAGTGAATCCTCTCACCACCACCCACCCACCCACCCCCACACCTCTGGCGTACACACCAGTTCTTGTATGTATAAATAAATAAAGCTTAAAAAAAAAATGCCACCAAATGCTAGGACACATGCTGGCCAGACACCGAGACCGTGTCAACACCCGCAGGCTGACACACGGCAAGTTGTACCAGGTCCCTGACACCACTTGTCCCCTGCACTGTACCCCCGCACCAAGCCCCTTGTGCCATGTCCCCTGAGCCATGTCCCCTTACTTTTTCCTATAAACTGTACTTTAAGGACATCTCGCTTCATGGACAGCGTCCGATACACTAAGGACTCCAACACAAAGGCTCGTATGACTGATGTGTCCGATTGACTTACTTTTGAAATTCTGATTTTTCCCTTCATTTATTGGGCACCTACAGTGAATACTAATATCATGCGATGTTACTAAAGAACACTGATTTATTTTGCTATTGTCCTCCTCCCCTAAAGGGGAAAGAATAGGAAAGAAACACCTAGAGTAGGGTTAAATTCACTTTATTGGTCTACCCTTCATTGTGCCAGTGAGCTCCCTGCACCACTTATTACCCCTCTGGGTGGAGGACAGAAAGTAAGTCTCTGCATCTGGAAGATTCGAACATCAAAGTCAGCAAGAAAGAGTCCTCCTGATTTAATGAAGAACAGTTGACTCCACAGTCATCTTCACAGTTGAGCGCAAGGAAATCCTAGTTGAACATACAGATGCACCTAAGGTTCATCCATCCAGTTTCCTGGAGAAAATTAAATCAATTTCCTAACATCTCCGAAGACCCTGCAGGGTTTTCCAGTGAGTCAGGGCTGGAGGTAGCCAGCGCTGCATTTCTTTCTATTTTCAGACTTGCAGGTGGTGAAAAGTGTTTTTGTTCCCCTGCAGATTTTTCCTTACTCTTCCTTCTGGCTCACACCCATCCCAGTAGAGTCAGATCCACACAGAGTTCAGAGTGGACCACACGGGGCCAGAGAACAAATGGGGGAGGCCACAGAGGTGAGGGAGAAGCTGTCCTGGGACCGCGGTTCAGCCCTTAAATTTGACCAGGGTCCTGGACACCTGCCTGCCACATTCTGTCTGGTCTCCAGCCACCCTCCTCTCCATCTGCACCACTGGGGCAACAAGTGAGATGAAATTCCAACATCAGTGGCTTCTTGAACTATCTAAACAGCTCTGAATCGTCATCCCCAGAGAGAACAGGCTCCAGTTCCACAGTGCACGTGGGGACGGGGAGTGATGGGGGACAGGTGTCTCTCAGCAGCTGCATCACCCAGGGATCCCCACTGCATTGAGTCAGCCTTGAACGGAGACCCTGTTTCTCAGCCTGCAGATGAGCTTTAAACAGCCATGAAAATGACATTTCAAAATAATAAAGATCTGGAGGAATGAAACAAATGGAGTAAAAGGAAGCGGAAACAGCAGCGTAATTAATTAGAGCTTTAAAAGAGGGGCTGGGGCAGGGGGAGGGACTGCGTGGTGAATCACACGGTAATGTGGACCCGCACTGCCGCCACTAAGTAAATAAAATAGGAAAGAACATAAAACAGAAAATAGGGGGCCTCCCCGGTGGCGCAGCAGGTTAAGTACCGCGCTGTGGAGCTGTCCACAGCCTCTGCAACACCGGTTCGATTCCCCGCCGGCCAGGGAGAAACCCACATGGCATGGCAGACCTCTCCTGTCTCGCCCGCTGATCCCCTCAGCAGTGTCTTCAGTCCGTCTGCCTGTTCTGCCCACTGCTCTGTCTCTGGTGAATTCTCTCACCCTCCTGCGCCTCTGGTCTATACCCTAGCTTTTGTATAAACAAACATTTAAAAAAAAAAACCACAGAAAATGAAAGCGTGGGAGCCTGGTCTGCAGAGGACAGTGGGCACGTGGAGGCGGGCAGCCACATCCAGGTAGGGAAGGAGAGCGAACACACGAGCATCTGTGCCCCTGGAACTGCAGCCTGAAGTCCTGAGCCCAAGAAGGAACTCACACCCCACAAGGCCCTCCAGGGACACCCACTTCTCCGACTGGCTTTGCCTTCGGATGCCATCAGCCCCAAGACAGAACTGAGAGCGCCCCATTACCATTATGACCTGATTCTCCCATTACTCACAGACACCTAAGGAAATGCACCAGCCCTCTTTATGGCCTACAGGTCCAGATGCCCACAAGGGCACTTATCCTCTGTCAGCAGAGTAATCCCAGGTGCTGTTCTTCCAAGACAGGTGCCGCCTGGCCGAGGACATGCCCCCTGCCGGCTCCTAAGGCCTTCGGGTAATGGTTGACCTTACCAGGCAGTTTCACTTTGAAGACTAGAATGATGTCCAGAGGACACTATTTTAGAGGGGCCAAAATGTTCCCTAAGAACAGGGAGATCACTGAGGCCAAAAAGCTCAGAAAGTTCCAGCAGGCCCCAGATGGAGGACACCTGGAACGGGCACCAGAGACACAGGGGTTCAGATGCAGGACAGAGGCCAAGACTGCCTGTGATGATAGAGGCCCTGGGCTGGCCAAAGCGGGGGTTTCAGTGTTCTGCTCCCAGAGGAGATCACCTCCAGGAGGGCGGGCAGCCCCTCCAGTGTGGACAGGCGGCCACAGTGTGGGATGGTCACCTGACCTCATGAGGCCCACCAGCAGCTCCTCTGAACGTGCAGACAGACCCTTCCCAAGGAGGAACGCCAAAACAAATGTTTTGGTGAAAAGCATGCGCCAGAATTTAAAATCTGAGAACCCAAGCATGTAGTCAGCAACTCCATCTCTGAAGCCTCCATGCACACTTCCAAAACAGCTTTTTCGTTTCTTAATTGATTAAACTTTTTGATTTTCTTACATGGTTGTCCACTTTTATACAGTATTTGATTTCTCCCCCCGGTGTAGTCCCCATAAATCTCTTACCACGGCACCTGTGAACCATCACCATGTCCCATGTGCTCTTCCCTCCCCTGTTTTGACCCCTCACTCTCCCACTCCCCTGCTGTAGGCCTCAGAGCTATAGTCTGCCTGCGAGGTTTGTCTTCCCCCCTGCCTTTGTTCCATTTCCCTATATTCCCCCTGTAAGTGAAACCATCTGATATTTTTCTTTCTCTTTCTGACTTATTTCACTGAGCATCATCCCTTCCAGCTCTATCCATGTTGCTGCGAATGGCACGAGTTTATCTTCTTTGATCAACTGAGTAGTATTCCACTGTGTGTGTGTATAGACCAAAACTGCTTGGTCCAGTCATCTGTTTGGGACCATTTAGGCTGTTCCCGTATCTTGGTCATTGTAGACAGTGTTGCAGTAAACATAGGGGTACAGGTTTCCTTGGGTAGATTCCTAGGAGTGGAATCGCTGGGTTTTTTTTTAAGATTTATTTATTTATACATACAAGAGCTGGGGTACAGGCCAGAGATGTGAGGGGTGAGAGGATTCACCAGAGACAGAGTGGGGAACAGAATAGGCAGACTGAATAAAATACACAGCTGAGGGGAGCAGTGGGTGAGACAGGAGAGGTCTGCTGGGTCCCTGGCCAGCCAGGGATCAAACTCGTGCTGCAGAGGTCGCGGACAGCTTCACAGAGCTGTGCCTAACCCCTTGTACCACCAGGGAGGCCCAAATCGCTGGGTCATATGGTAGATCATTTTTAGTGTTCTGAGAGTCCCCACACAGCTTTCCACAGTGATTGGACCAGTTTGCACTCCCACCAGCAGGGTAAACAGGTTCCTTTTTCTCCACACCCTCGCCAGCATTTGTTGTTGCAGTTTTTTTGATACGGGCCATTGTCACTGGTGTGAGGTGGGATCTCATTGTGGTTTTGCTTTGCATTTCCCTGATTATAAGTGACATTGAGCATTTTTCCATATAACTATTGGCCATTTGCATTTCCTCTTTTAAAAAGTGTCATTATAGCTCTTCTGCCCATTTTTTGACTGGGTTGTTTGTTTTTGTTTAGCTGTGCGAATGTGGTCTATACACACAATAGAATACTGCTGAGCAATCAAAAAGACAAACTCATGCCATCTGAGGCAACACGGTGGAGCTGGAAGGGATCATGCTCAGTGAAATAAGTGAGAAGGATGCATGGTGTACAAATATTTTCTCCCAGCCTATGGGTGTCTCTTCGTTTTACGTACTGTCTCTCTTGCTGTACAGAAGCTCTTTAGTTTGATGTATTCCCAGCGTTTTATCTTTTCCTTCATTTCCTTTGCTTCTGAGGGTGAGTCCTCAGAGTCCCCTGTTTCTGAGGTGTGTGTCATAAAGTGTGGGGCCTATGTTTTCTTCCATGTATTTCATGGTTTCAGGTCTTTTACATTCAAGTCTTTTATCCATTTTGAGTTGGCTTTTGTGTGTGGTGTGAGGTAGTGGTCTAGTTTCATTCTTTTGCATGTAGTGGTCCAGTTTTCCCAGCACCATTTATTTTTTTTTTTAAGATTTATTTATTTATGCAAGAACTGGGGTGTAGGCCAGAGGTGTGGGGGGTCAGAGGAGTCACCAGAGACAGAGTGGGGAGCAGAACAGGCGGATCCATTGAAATCCACTGCTGAGGGGAGTAACAGGGAGACAGGAGAGGTCTGCTGTGCCCTGTGGGTAGCTCCCTGGCCGGGGATCAGACTCAGGCCGCAGTGGCTGCAGATAGCTTAACAGTGCTGAGACTTAACCCCCTGCATCACCAGGGAGGCCCTCTCAGCACCATTTATTCAAGAGACTTTCCTTAAAAATGGCCTTTGCTTTTCAAAGCCTTCTCCTGAGTACTGGAGGGCCTTCCTCGTATAGACAGACCTGGGAAGACCCCAGATGTGAACTCACAGCAGGGGCCTGGGCCAGCAGCACTCTGGCCTCCCCTGATGCTGGGAAGTACCTTCTATTTGACCAAGAATTCCCCACCTCTCACAAGACACTTTTTTTTTTCTGTGCCCAGAAAAACCTGAAAACCATGTGTTTATAATGAGCCGGTTGCTATGCGAATCATTCCAACACATCACAAACACCCTTGCTTTGAGTTGGGGGAGGTCCGGAGGGGGGTGGGGGGGGACACACAGAGGCCCTCTATGGGACAGCAGAGCTGCAGGAAAAGGCTGGGAAACAAAAGCCAAATGAAAGAAGTGATGGTGGTCTCATCCCCTGGTGGCCTTTAGCCAGAGGAAGAGAAGTAACATTGGGAAGCTCCAGGGAATGGGTCTCGTGGTCTGGAGCGGGTAGGGCAGACTGGCGTAGTTCCTTCCACGCTGTGGGCTCAGGCTCAGCCCCACTTGCCTGCTCACGTCTCCGGCTCACCATCTTGCATATTCTGTAGCGTGTGGGGCCTCCAGAAACGCTGTTCTTTTATCTTTGCCTTTGATGACCACCTAAGGGTGAGCCTGAAGCACCCCTCTTCATGTTAGATTCTTTTATATGAAGACCAGCTCTTCAAAACTCAAATCCAGGAGATGCGAAGAGAAGCAGTGAGTCACAGTGGATGTCAGAAAGCACAACGCCTCGGGCATCCCCTGGTGGCGCAGGCAGTTGAGTGCAGCACTGTGAGGCTGTCTGCAGCCTCTGCAGTGCAGGTTCAATCCTGGCCAGTCGGCGAGAATCCTACATGGCACGGCAGACCTCTCCTGTCTCGCCCACTGCTCCCCTCAGCAGTGTATTTCACTCAGTCTGCTTGTTCTGTTCCCCGCTTTTTCTCTGGTGAATCATCTCACCCTCCCATGAGTCTGACCTGTATCCTGGTTCTTGTATGTATGAATAAATAAATGCTTAAAAGAAAAAAAAGCACAATGCCTCAATGTCCTAATATAAAACACCTGCATTTGATCACTTTGATAAAGCCAATGGATCACCTTACTCAACAGTTTGCACTCAACACCAAGCCCTTTCTGCTGTGCTCAGGAAACTATGAACCTGCAAGTTTTCAAAGGTGGGATCACCTAGAGGTAAGAAATGAACACACGCCTTCTACATGGATCTTTCACTCTCCCCATGTGCTATTACACATGGGTTCACCCCCTCACCCCCAAGTGGAGTATTAATTCTCAACTTTTTGTCCTTATCCAGAAGGAAAAAGGAGAAATAGCTGGTACCACAAATGCCCGAGAACCTCCTTTACACCCGTCTTGCAGGAGTCAAACGCTGCCACCATGTGCCCAGGGCACAGCCCAGGTGGCTGCAGGCACCAGCTGAGCGTTTGAGCACAGACGGTGCCTCCTCTGACATGCAGCCCACAATGGAAGACAGATTCTCACTCTAATCTGTGTCGTGTCTCACTCTGTGGGGCACCACAGAGACGGACTGTGTGCTGTCAGACACGGAAAGCCCATGTGCGCCGGCCATGACAAGTGTGTCTCCACTTGGGATGCCTGTCACTGGGGTAACACGGAGCCTGGCTGAGTCACCATGGCGAGATGAGCGGGGCCGGCTGTGGGGCCGTTCCTCCAGGGCCCACCGCCCCTTGTGCTCCTCCTCAGCCCTACAGCTGCGGGGCAGTTCCCACTTTCCCTTCCCACCCCAGGTGACTGAAGACCTCCCAGGAAGCCCCCGACTCTCCCAGGGGACATCAGCCACCTTCACTTTGGGCTTAGCTCGGCTCGTCCACTGGTCTCTAACTCCAGAACCAGTGATCGGGAGCAAGCCAGGCCTCCTTTCCACGCCAATGCACGTGCCCACGACCTGCGGGTGCCAACAGACTCACACCAGGTCTTTGTGGTCGGCCTCTTCCCAAGTATTTCAAGCCCTTTTTCTTTTCTTTTACCGCTATACCCTCTATTATTATTCCTTCCCTGATTTGTGACACTCTTTTCTCTCTTTTCTTTCCCCAGCTTGATTTTTTTTTTTTTTTTTTTTTTTGCGTACAACTGGTGTGCAGGCCAGAGGTGTGGGGAGTAAGAGGATTTCCCAGAGACAGAGCAGGGAGCAGAACAGGCGGATCTACTGAAATCCACTGCTGAGGGGAGCAGCAGGGAGACAGGAGAGGTCTGCTGCACCATGTGGGTCGGCTCCCTGGCTGGGGAGCCAACTCAGGCCATGGCAGTGACAACAAGGAGAATTAGCCCCTAGGCCACTAGAGAGGCACCAGTTTGAGTCTTTGACTTACTATGATACCCCTTGTCCTATTCCAGTTTTAGGACCCGCTGGGGCAACACAAATTCATTCCTACAGTGCTGAACGAACACACACACACACATACACACAACCCCCCCACCTCCTAACTTCCAGGTTTTACCTGAAATCTACACACTTTAGTTTCCACTTTAAATGTCTCTCAGGGGCCTCCCTGCTGGAGCAAGGGGTTAAGTCTCAGCACTATCAAGCCACTGCAGCACGAGTTCAATCCCCAGCCAGGGAGATACCCACAAGGCACAGCAAACCTCTCCTGTCTCCCCGCTGCTCCCCTCAGTAGTGCATTTCAGTGGATCTACCTGCTCTGCTCCCCACTCTGTCTCTGGTGAGTCCACTCACCACCACCCTCCTGCCCCGCCTTGGCCTACACCACAGTTCTTGTATGCATAAATAAATCTTTAAAAAAAATAAAATGTCTTTCAAGCTTCAAACTATTTTCTTGGTTAGTTTTTCTAATCAAATTACAACAGTTGTCATGTTGGAAAACACTTCAATCCACCTCATTCATTTCCACAAACCAAGCTAATGGAGGGGGAAAAATTTTAAGACAATGGAAAGAAGTCCTTCCAGCCTCAGGCTCAATCACCCTCACCCCCAAAACCTCTTCCTCTATTCAGGTTTTGAGATTTAAACACTTTTGGTTTCAGCTTATACATGCAAATATATACAGTCTAATAATGCAGCCATAAGTTTATTTACCTGGAAAATGAAAAACTCTAGAGAGTTTGAGGTCAACTTCACTGATTTGCAAGTCTTGATGAATCAGAACCCCTAAGGAAATTGCTTTTTGTCACCAGCAGCTTCCCCACCCCACCCTAGAAATTCTGAAGAGTTCCACGGCCGGGCAGCCCTGGAACCTGCATTCCCAATAAACACTCTGGTGACAGCCACACAGCAGACCCTGGTCCCAGCGACACCCGCCCACGCGGGGGTCTCCTCTCCATACCCATCCGGTCATCCACTCTGCACCTGCCAGCCTGCCAGGCCCACGTCGACATGACTTTAGTGAAAGTGTGTTCTCGCACTGAGCCAACTCCTTGAACTCTGCTTATTACTGGCCGTAAGTTTGTGCCCCAAGCCTAACAGAACCCCCTCCCCACAGACAAGCCTTCAAATGCCCAAAGCTACTGCACCCTCTCAAGTCTTCTTTCTCTGAGCCTGAACAGCCCTTTGCTCCATACAGCACGTTTCTAACCCTTTACTCGTGCAATAGCAGACCTTCTGGCCCAAGCCCTCAGTTGGGGCTCGTCAACACACTTCACACAGGGTCACTCACACCCTCGAAGCTGGCCCTTCAGACACTCTCACACACACTCACACACACACACACATATCCCGCCCACCAGACCAACTCTTCTATTTCCTCTGAAGCCCCACAGCCGCCACCCTCCAAGGAACCAGGCACCTACCTGGTGGCTTCTTGCTGAAGCCAGGACACATTTGGAACATAGAACATGACTCCAAAGAAAAGCAGAGGCTCATTAGCGAATTTGTCCAGATGTTTCTTCAGCGGTTTCTCCAGCTCCACCCATCTTGCCTGCTGGCTCTTGCTGAGAAACCAAAGGCCAAAGTAGTGTGTCTAGAAGAAAGAGCACAATAGGGTCAGCTCCTGTCCCCAGGACAACCTACACAGAACACAGACACCACTGCCCGCGTCCTGGCGCCCGGCTACCCGAGGATCGCCATCCCTGACGAAAGTAGGGACAGGTGGGGAGAAGTCACGTACCCCATGAGGACTGCCACCCAGACCGCAGAGGCCCATCCATACCCGCTGCCCCTCCATCCGCACAAGACAGCCTCCAACGCAAGAGGGGCCACATAGCGTGGGGCAGAGCCGACTACCGCAGGTGGCAAGCTTTCCCGGCAGCCTGCCCACACAGCATGGAGCAGCTGGCAAAGGAGCCCCCACACCTGCTGCAAAGCCACTGATGACTTAGCGCCTCGACAGAGCCTCCTGCCAAACCACGCCTTGTGGCGGCACCCACCTGGGGCCGGAGTGTAATGGAAAATGGATTCGCTCACTTTGAGCTCAGCAAAGCACTTGAAACCACATCAGCCTCTACCACTTCATTATACATGAACTGCAGCAAATCTTCCCCATTCCAGGCTTGGAGAGAGGAAGGACCCCCCTCGGCACAGCTGCCACAGGGGCCCTGGTGGCTGTTCTTGGCAGATTACAGTGGGATTTGATAAATGAAAGTTAGATTTTCACCCTTGGACTCAAAACCTCACCAGTTTAGTTTTGAACATGCTAAATGATTAAAACAGGTACTTTTATGCCGCCAATCCTGTCTTTATATTAATTCATGCTAGGATTTCAGGATTAGCACAACAATCACCAAAAAACAGATCACTGCTTTTGAAGCATCTTTTCACATTTCAATTACAGTCTAGGATGGCTTACAGCACACCTGGAAATCTGCCTTCAAAAGCATGTCTTCATGACGATGTGTCATTTCCAAAGGCGTTCAATCTGCGGCCGCATCCCCACCCAGCTGGCCAGCCCTGTGGTGGTGACTACATCAGTCCCCGCCATGACCCCCCAAATCCCTAGTAAGTTCTCTCTGACTCGGTGAGAAAACCAGACATGCTCTTGCCAACGTCAAATTACAGACCCAGATTTTCCAAAGGATGTTCCTGAAGGGCTGTGCTCGCAGGTGGGGGCCACGATGAGACAGCTTTCCTCCGTGCTGCTCTAAAGGGCACGTTCATGGCAGAAAGCCATGTGATTCTCAAGCACAAAACACCAGCAGGGCCAAGGCCATTTCCACCCACTCAGACAATCTTGCTGAGTGAGTGCTGACCCACTGCTAATTCCCCAGTATCACGAGCCCATTTGTGCTTTCACGGTGACTGATGATCAGAGGTCTGAAATGTGGCCCAAGAGAAGGCAGTGAGGTCAGTCAATCTCCCAACTTTTGTACTCACTGTTTCCTCCTCCCTCTCCTCTTCCTCATCATCACCACCACCATCATACTCACCACCACCATCCTCACCACCATCATCCTCACCACCACCATCATCCTCACCACCACCATCCTCACCACCATCATCACCATCACTACCACCACCACCACCATCCTCACCACCATCATCCTCACCACCACCATCATCCTCACCACCACCATCCTCACCACCATCATCACCATCACTACCACCACCACCATCATCCTCATCACCACCATCCTCCTCACCACCACCATCACCATCCTCCTCACCACCACCATCACCATCCTCCTCACCACCACCATCCTCACCACCATCATCACCATCACTACCACCACCACCATCATCCTCATCACCACCATCCTCCTCACCACCACCATCACCATCCTCCTCACCACCACCATCATCCTCACCACCATCACTGTCATCCTCACCACCACCATCACCACCATCACCATCATCCTCACCACAACCATCCTCCTCACCACCATCACTGTCACCCTCACCACCACCATCACCACCACCACCATCATCCTCACCACCACCATCCTCACCACCACCATCCTCACCACCACCATCCTCACCACCACCATCATCCTCACCACCATCACTGTCACCCTCACCACCACCATCACCACCACCACCATCATCCTCACCACCACCATCCTCACCACCACCATCCTCACCACCACCATCATCCTCACCACCACCATCCTCACCACCACCATCATCCTCACCACCACCACCATCCTCACCACCATCATCACCACCACCATCATCCTCACCACAACCATCCTCCTCACCACCATCACTGTCACCCTCACCACCACCATCACCACCACCACCATCATCCTCACCACCACCATCCTCACCACCACCATCATCCTCACCACCACCATCATCCTCACCACCACCATCATCCTCACCACCACCATCCTCACCACCACCATCATCCTCACCACCACCATCACCACCACCCTCAGTGCAGGTAAGCGAAAGCAGGCCAGTATCAACAATTCTTTCTATCAGTACTACTGAGCCATAGAATTAGAAACCATAAAATTAGGGGCCCCCTGGTGGTGCAGGTGGTTGAGTGCAGTGCTGTGAAGCTGTCCGCACCCTCTGCAGTACAGGTTTGATCCCGGCCCGTCAGGGAAGATACCCACACGGCATGGCAGATCTCTCATCAGTCTGCCTGTTCTGTTCCCCGCTCTGTCTCTGGTGAATCCTCTCACCCTCCCACATCTCTGGCCTGTATCCTGGTTCTTGTACTAATGAATACATAAATTAAAAAAAAAAAAACATAAAATTAGAACCATAAAATTAGAAATAAATGAGCACAAACCCACGAGTGTTTGGCATGATTTACTCTCGTAGCTAAAAGCTGTCTTCACTGGGGGCCCAAACCTCACTCAGATCAAGACATTTACTCAAATGCACAATATTCAGGTCATAAAGGGGCCTTGGTAAGTGGACATTCCATCCCCCAATTTGAAAAAAATTCCATTTTTACTGATCTTACCTTTATCTATAAGGCTGGTATTTACTTCCTATCTACCTCACCCTTAAACCAGACAGGTTATTTTCTCATCGAAAAGACACCCAAAGAAAACAGTCCATGACGTATCCGTGCATGCACACCCTGGAGGAGAGGAGCAGGTACAGGACACCATGGTCAGGCCCCAGCCTGCGCCGTAATTCACACAGCAGAGCTCCAAGTGATGAAAGGAGCCATTCTAAGGGAAAAACCTAGCTCATGCAGATTTTTTTTTTTTTTTTGTTCCAGTAACATGCTTCCTTTGGAAGCATCTTCCAGAGGACAGAGGGTGTTTTGGGGCAACTTGCCATGCAGTTACCCAATAATTACATGACTACTCAAGAAATGGAGCTTCCAGGGCAGGGCAGAATTGGGGGCAGTAGGTGAGACAGAGTACATGGTTTCTCCCAACTCAGAGTCAGATCAGAATTTCAGAATTGTGTCATTCAGCTGCCAGGTGGGAAGGAATGAATTCACCTGACCCCCACCCCCATCGCTTTGTGATGCTCCGTCCAAAGTACCCTTCTCAGCCCTCATCCTCCCTCCAGCTACATCCCGACTTGAGGATTCAGCAGGGGAGAAAGAGCCCGTCCCCAGGTTCTGACCCTGCTCTATCCAGGCTAGTGCCGCAGCCCAAGTTTATTCCACCCTGTCTATGCAGCAGCTGCAGAAAACAGACTAGGGATTGAACCTGTCTCTCAACTAACAGGCATGCATTATGCACCCCTGTGCTAACCCAGGACCCTTTCCCCCAGACCTGTGGAGACCCCACCAGGCTGTTTATCCTCACTTACAATTTAAATTCCAGTGGAATTCTGGAATCTTAGCCTTGTGCTACATACTGCCAAGGACGTGGGGGCTGGGGGCGGGTAGTAGATGATTGCAAACAGAAGTCACCGCCTCCACTAGCAAAGACCCCTGTGCTGGTGAGCCAAAGCCTGGCTTTACTGGCTTATCTCTGAGGCTCCAAACCTGAGCCAGGTCAGCTCATGCCCAGGACACCTCTGGGGGCAGTAGAAACCCCGCCCATTTCTCTAGTCTTCCTGAAGACGTAGCTCTGGTATCCTGAGCTCAGGAGCAACCTCACACAGTGATGAGAAAGGAAGGCAGAGGGCAGGT
The DNA here is from genome assembly GCF_014898055.3 of Talpa occidentalis. NCBI lineage: Eukaryota > Metazoa > Chordata > Mammalia > Eulipotyphla > Talpidae > Talpa > Talpa occidentalis. Next base: position 68,725,119 of record NW_023605194.1, on the reverse strand, counting down.
TCCAGGGAGAGAAGCACAACTCCGAATCAACAGGCAGACCAGCAGTGAGAAACAGCACAGAGAACGTATTTTCATAAATAGCTTCTGGGTTGCTTTGGTTTGGAGGTTTGAATTTTAATCAGTCGTGTTAGTGCGTGCAGGCATGGAAAAGCATGCCCACTTCTTCAGTGGCAGGTTGGGGTATGGATTCTTTAGTGTCAAAGTCAGTTGAAAAGGCTCAGAGGGATAAAGGCCTTTAAGAACAGCCTTGGGCATCCTGCAATCATCGGTCCATTTCTTTGTAGCTAAGGGGCTACACGTGCCCCAGCCCCCTGCATTGGCTTAGGAGGCAAGGGCTTTCCAGGGTCTGCTTTTCTGGTTTCATGAGAGAGGGCACAGCTTTCTTGCTGTTTGTAAGCATTAGGTGCTGTCAGGCAATTATTAGGAATTAAATCGACGATCTTATCTCAAGTATTTTGAAGACTTAACCATCTAGAAGCGAATGTTTAAAACATCTTGCACAAACTAACAGACGGCCTCTCTGTAAAGGGCAGGAAGAACACGGTGCAGGTTTTCTAATATCCAGCAGGACGGGTAAAGGAGGAGTCAGAGTCCTCAGTGGTTTTTGCAGGTCTTTTATTGGGATTTACCCGGTACACAGCAGGCAAGGGTGCTGGGGGGCCGGGAGGCTGGCAGTCCTCCCAGCCCCCAGCAAATCCTCACTCTATCTGGGCTCTCTGGTGATCTCTGCTTCTGCTTCTCAGGTTCTACTGGTGTCCCCATGACGCCGCCCTTAAAAACCCAGTCTTAACCCAGGTGAATCCCATCTACCTAGGCCCACACCCCATTCCAGGTGCCCACCAGCAGGCATGCATTCAGGACTGCAAGGACCCATCATCTAGCCTGATGGCGGGAGGGCAGAAAAGCCTGATATTTTTTCTTTACCCTACAGTCCACCCCCTCAGGGTTTTCTGCCATATAGTCTTCATATATACAATTTTCTTGGCAAACATAATGCAGCCATGGGCCACAAAAGCAAATACATCACAATGTAACAACAAAATACAACAGAACACAAATAAGTCCAGGCAGGGCCCCAGCCTAATGGCAAAAGACAATTATTGGTACCAGCAGATGAGCCACCAAATCTGCTGCCGAAAGCACTGCTCATATGAGGGAGGGGAACCACTCACGGCATCTACTGTAACACACCAGGAGCCGTCAGGCTTTCTGGCCTTCTCTGGCTTCTCTAGCCACACACCGCATCCACCCCCAGGATGCACTCACTCTGGGATTGGTGATTCTATTCTACTGTTGGGGGTAATAGCCAACCCTTAGGGTTTCTGTCTGCTGTCGCTCCAACACTCGGCTTTCATAGCCACTAATGCGACACGCAGACCCCTGCACTCAGGCCAACCCACTGCACAAGCACATGGGTCAGGGATCCAAACTCTACATGCGACCTCTCTTGGGTCCTCTCTTCGGCTTGGGCTCCACCCCAAGCCACGTTCCCCACCTGTCCCCCAAGGACAGGTTCCTCAGCTCCTCACCCTCACTCAGGAACGAGCAGGGCATCACCCACAGGTGATTTTAAGAGACTCACTGGTCTTCAGCATACTTAGGCTGCTTAACAGCCATTCAGGGCTTCCCAAACTTAGCATCAGTACCAGCTTTTGCCTTCTCAGTTGGCTTTTCTCCTCTGCCTAGCTGCTGGACATACTCAGGCTGCTTTTGGCCATCAAGGCCCACTGGCCACCCCCAGATTCTCAAAAAAAATATAACCTGCCAAGGTCCTCCACCTTCTGGAGGACCAAGTCCAGAAGCCCAAGTCTGTTGGCCTCTCCCTGCATCAGCACTGGCGAGCTCCGAATCGTGGACCCTCTTCGCCGATGATTCTTGCTGCCTCAGGGGTCATTGGCTGGTCCTCTCAGGCATCTCCTTCATGCGAGGTCTAGTCCTGCAGTTACCAGACCTTGTCCCTCTCCTGTGCCGCCATGACGCCTCCAGCGTTGTCACAGCCAAACAGTCTGTTACTCCTTAGTTCCTTCAAACCTGTCTGCATGGATCATCTTGCCAACTTACGCCAATTGTAAAGGCAGGACAGGTCACTGAGCAGGTTTTCTATGATCCAGCAGAACAGGTAAAGGAGGAGTCAGAGTCCTCAGTGGTTTTTGCAGGTCTTTTATTGGGATTTACCCGGTACACAGCAGGCAAGGGTGCTGGGGGGCCGGGAGGCTGGCAGTCCTCCCAGCCCCCAGCAAATCCTCACTCTATCTGGGCTCTCTGCTTCTGCTTCTCTGCTTCTCTCTCGGCTTCTCTTTCAGCTTTTCCTCGGCTTCTACTGGCGTCCCCATGACGTCGCCCTTAAAAACCCAGTCTTAACCCAGGTGACTCCCATCTACCTATGCCCACACCCTCTTCCAGGTGGCCGCCATCAGGCATGCATTCAGGACTGCAAGGATCCATCATCTATCCTGATGGCGGGAGGGCAGAAAAGCCTGACATTTTTCCTTTACCCTACACTCTCTCACCAGTGCTTCAGCTGCCAGACTGTCAGAGGCGGCCATGAAGGGCCAGAGCCACACAAGCTCGAAACTCCCACTGAGGCAGGGGAAGAGGTAAGGGGGAACTCTCCGGGCTGGCGAAGCGCTGCCACATCACAGGCCAGGGTTTGATGCAAACAGCAGCTCTGGCAGGTCTGGATTTCTAGAACAAACGAGTGCACCACCTTCACTTCCTGGTCAATCTTTTCATAAAAGCACAGGAAAAATAACTGCAGGGTAGCACTGACCCAACAGCAGATCTCAGAGCCAAGAAAATCACTCTTCTGCGGCGACACTACTCCCTCCAAATACACAAACCCAGGAAGACAAGGGAGATTATCTCACCTCAATCTGTCTGTGTCGTAGACGCTGGGCCACAGCACATTGCTCACTAAGCCAACAAGATTTCACATCCTACTCTCTCTAAAGACAATAGGCAAGCAAAGACCAGAAATTCCCCAGTATTCTACCCTTCAATTGCTTTGTAATCAGCGTTGACTATTTTAATCTCCTCTGCAAATACAAACAAATGTGGACGTAGTTAAGCAGGCTATAAAGCTGTGAATTCCACTGTTATCTGAAAGAACCAGAAAAAGGTGCACTCATTAATGCTCCCATGAACACACACCAGTTACCAATCCCAAAAAGATTAGCATAAAATCAAACATAGAAAATGTCTTAAGTAAGTCAGCTTTTCTTTGATAATGAAAAATGCATGTTAAGATTCTGTATCTTTTTTATAAACTCTAGTTATTGTGAAAATAGCAAAAGGGAGGATGTTTCCACCGCAGATAGCAGCTCTGGGTAAATCAGCTTTGAGTAAAGATGGAAATATAAACTGGCAAAAGAAAAAAGGGTAGTTTAGGGGATAACCACCCACCCTATGAAATGGTTATGGGATTTATTTTTAGGTAACTGTAAAAATCAAAACTCACACTCTCACCTTAGGCTCAAGAGTTCTCAAATTCACCGTTCTCAGGAGAGTTTGTTTTCCAAATAAAACAACAGTTGTCTGTCTTGGAAGAGCTCAGCCAGGAACAGCAATCACGTAGCTTTGTCAGAATATTGTTGTCGCCTTTATTCATTTTTTTTTTTTTGGTAGAACATTTAAGCACTTTTTTTAATTTTAATTTTATTTTTATATTCCCCATACAACTACAACCCCCTTATTTTGACCCCAAGCCCTCCTTTCCCCCACCCCCACCACCTATAGAGTGTCTCTGGTTCATAGTTTTTTGTTGATTTTGATATTTTCTTTCTTATAGTTATTCTTTTTCCTGGTCCCTTATTTAAGTTTTCTAGATTCCTGCTATGAGTGACACCATCTGGTATTTTTCTTTACCAAAGGACACAGAAACATCAATTCCAAAGAGCACCTGCACCCCTATGTTTATAGCAGCACTATTTACAATAGCTAAGCTTTGGAAACAGCCCAAATGTCCAAAAATAGATGACTGGATCAAGAAGATGTGGTACATATACGCCATGGAATATTACTCAGCATTCAAAAAAGATAAACACATGCAATTTGCAGCAACATGGATGGAGGTGGAAGGGATCATGCTCAGTGAAATAAACCAGAAAGAAAAAGAAAAATATTCATTCTTTTTAAATAAAAGGAGGATCAAAATTATCTCTAAAGGAGAACGAATGATGTAAAAAATATATAAATTAAAAATAGAAATTAAAAAATCAGGAACATACAAAAAAGTTCTAAGGTAATCCCACCATACTTTGTATTTTTTTTAAAGATTTATTTGTGTATTTATACAAGAACCGGGGTACAGGCCAGATGCATGGGAGGGTGAGAGGATTCACCAGAGACAGAGCGGGGAACAGAACAGGCAGACTGACAAAATACACTGCTGAGGGAGCAGCAGGCAAGACAAGAGAGGTCTGCCGCACCACGTGGGACCCTCGCTGGCTGGCCAGGATAGAATCAGCGCTGCAGAGGCTGCGGACAGCTTCACAGCGCTGTGCTTGATCAACCGCCTGCACCACCAGGGGAGGCCCCATACTTTGCATTTTATTGGAATTCTTTACAGACATTATTATTGATAACTTGGCCCCCACAGCTACACTTAAAAGGCACACAAAAGTCAAATTAATTTTAATAAACTACTTAAAATAAGATATTCAAGTTACTGTGCTTTCAGGACATAACCAATATACAAGTGAGTAAGGAGCTATTTTAACTCTACAGTAAGTCCTCAATCTGACACATGCGGAACACCATCCTGTCCTGTGGCTCACAGAAGCATCACCCATCTCAGGTCACGTGAGCTGCACCACCAGTGCCAACAATCTCCGTGGCCAGTGACCACGGACTGGACAACACAACCTCCAATCAATAATGACCATCTAAGCGCGGAGAAGCCCTGCTACTCTGGCTCAGTGTAACCCAGACTCCGTAATTATAGCTGCCTAAAGTGGAGCATGCGGACTATGAAAGGGGAAGAGCCTGGCCTCTGGAAAGGCTGCAGGTGAGTCTAGATAACCTACAGGCGTCCAGGCAGAAGCCTGCCAGGCTGTGGCAGAGTCCGAGGCGTCTCTGTGCCCCAGCAGCCCAGATGCCATGGGCACTGAGAACACATGCTTGTATGTGTGCTTGTCACAGAGTCACTCCTCTGGAATGTCTAAGGCCAGAGGATGCAGAGCTCTAAGGCCAGAGGATGCAGACATGCACAGAAGGACACACACGAGGGGCCTCTTCTCTAGAGGGGAGCCCAAATGTCTTCAGCTGGACCTGGGTATGCTCACAGCCCCACAGCAGACACAGACAGCAAGGCCAATGAGGAGTCTTCTGAGCAACCAAGCAACAGCCTCTCACTAGCCCCCAGCCTCAACGGCCTGCTCTGCTCTCCCAAAACTCTACTTCTCCTTCTTGCTCCTCTCCACGGAGGAATACACAGAAGTAAGCAAATAAGAATAAAAGCAGCTGGGAGTACCCCCTTGGGCCGTGCATGGGAGTTCACTGCTGGGCGGTGGATAACGCTAACTACCAGCTTCCCATTAGCTAATTTAGAGAGAAAATGGGGCAGAGACTCTAATTTCCATCTCTCTCCCCTCAAAACCAAAGGGCGGGGCCTCCCCGGTGGTGCAGCGGTTAAGCGCTGGGTTGCGAAGCTGCCCGCAGCCTCTACAGCGCCGGTTCGATCCCCGGCTGCTCCCCGGCCACCAGAGGAGGGCCCCACATGGCGCACAGACCTCTCCTGCCGCCCGCTGCTCCCCTCAGCAGTGTACTTCGGTCCTTCTGCCTGCTCTGCTCCCCGCTCTGGCTCTGGTGAATTCTCTCACCCTCCCGTGCTTCTGACTATACCCAGTGCTTGTATAAATAATAAATAAATAAACCTTAAAAAAAAAAAAAAAAAAAAACACAAAGGGCGGCCCCAGTCCAAGCCGGCTCAGGTGAGGTCCTGCCCCTCCCTCAGGGCAGAGGGCGGGGGCCACGGTCCATCAAGCTTGGAGGAGCAAGATCAAGCAAACAGGATTCTTGGAACACAAGTCAGGGCCAAAAGTAGGGGCAACGAGACAGTGCCTGCTGTGAGCAGCCCCTCTCCATAAGCCATCCGTGTGCATTTACCTCCCGCAGCTCCAGCCTCTGGGCGACCGCCTCCAGGCACTCCTGCCCCGTGCTCTCCACAGAGAGTGTGCACTCGATGACGTTGCTGTCCAGCAGGCGGATGCGGGTGACGAAGCAGTTCTTGCTCAGGACGTTGTAACGCCGGGTCCGGCGGAGCTTCAGGCCAAAAGGCATGGTGCTGGGGCCTTGGGACGCCGCGCCCCTCTCCTAGTGCCCTGCTCCCCAAGCTGGCCTCAGCAAGGCCGTGACGGGGTGACGACACGACCACTTGCACTCCTCCAGGGACAGAAGTCAACATCCATGCCCACGGTGGTGCCCTGTGGGATCACTGCAAGAGAAAGTGGGGCAAGATCATTTGCAAGGTCACTGGCTGCAAGGGAAGCTGTGGATGGGGCACTGTGGACATGCAGATGCCACAGCCTGCAGCCCTGTGGCCCATGTGTCTGGGTGGAGTCCACGTACTTTCCCCTTCTCTTTCCAGGGTCAAACAATAAAATCCACTTGACAGGTGGAAAGTTGAGGTCCAGAGAAACCCACAGAACTCATCCAGAGCCAATGCAAGGCCAGAGTGCTGACGGATGGCCACGCAGCTCAGATCACGTTTTGCTCTGTAAGACCCCGTCTGCTGGAAGTGTAGGAGCGGAATCTCAATGCTTACCATTTTAACTGTGAAATAAATTCTCATTTCAACATCATTGGTTGTTAATGGGGTAGATTCTACAGTCCTTGCTTTACAGATAGAAAAATCACGGCTCAAGGATTCAAGGGACCCACTCATCCTGGACTGAAAGTTCTTATTCCTCCTCTGTGACACGGTCTCTCTCCTCCAAGGCCATTATTTACTTTTATTTCTATGTTTATTTATATTACTTAATTATCTTATCACTTTGGAATGGATACAGTTTGGAAGGAATCACATTTAACATGGTCAGCAACTCTCTACTTTCTAAAAAGACTTTTAAATAGATGAATCCACTAAGGCACTAAAATCACAACTCCTCTGTTCTTTTTGCACCAAATACTTGCATTAGATGTGGTGCCGTCATCTCATTCTTTCACAGAATGCTTGGTGCAAAAGCCTTGAAACCAAGTTACAGTAATTTAACTTATGAACAAGATTTACTGAAACCTAAAGTCCCCCAAATGCCAATGACGGCTTCACTACCACAAAGAACACAGGATGAAACAACAAAATTGGCCAACAGATGTGAAAGTAAGTTCATCGTCCCTTCTAAAAAGAGAGCTGCAAATTAGACCACAATGAGGACCCCCCACCACTCCCCTGAGCCCCCAACAAGTGCTGAGAGGATGTGGAGAAAAAGGAGCCTGTTCATAGTGGCGAGAGTGTGAACAGTGCAAGCATTCTGGAAAGTGATCTGCATTTGTCTTAAAAACCTGAAATATGGAAATACATATGACCCAGCCACACCCCTCTTGGGCATCGATCCAGAGTATGAAACCCCATAAATCCAGGTGCTCTGCTAGGCTCTCTGAGTCTTCACTTGCAATAGCTAGGATAAGGCAGCACCTAAACATCCATCGACTGACGAATGGATAAAAAAACATGGCACATCCACACCACAGCCTGTGAAAGGGTAAAACAGCCATTTTCAACAAAATGAATATGCTGCAGTGAAACTTAAAACATTGGACATTTACACGGCAGACAATGGGATAAAGTAAAACACTTTCAAAAATCAGTGATGTAAATAAACATCCCAAGGGTTCCAGGTTAAGAGCCCAGGAAGGGGGTGGGAAAAAGAGACTTCAGCTTCCACACCGGACAGCAAAGCTCTGGCCAAGAGGCTGGTTAACCGTGTGTCCCAAAGAAGCCAATGTCCAGCACCCTCTGTCCAGCCTCAGCCCCCACTGAGCTGACAGGACCACCTCCTGCCCAGAGGAATGTCTATTCCCTCCGATGTCAGTGGGTCAGTGGTGCCACAACCCTCACCCACAGCCTCCCCGCTGAGCCCCCTGCCACTTGCCCAGACGAACATGAAAACCGGCTTGTTGGGATTCTTGACTTAATAAATAAATGGTTTAAGTATTTGGAAACCACTCCCTGTCAGAACCTCCAGCCTCCTGGGGGCTGCCCAGGGAGAACCTACAGCAAAGTAGAACTCACTCCCCATGTGAATGGCTAGCCCCCCATGTTGCTGACCCCCAGCATGGACCCACGCCCCCAGCCCTTCCCCCAATGCCACCCTCTTACACCCCTCCCCCATTCCAACATTGCCCCAGCACCGCCTCCGCACCCCATCCCCACCCACGTCCCTGACGCAACCCTCTGCACAGTCCCCTCCCCACCCCACACACACATCCCTGACTACAGCCCCCCCATACCTGCCCCACGCAGCCCCACGCAGCCCCCAGCATGCCAGGACAGGTCGGTATCTCTCTGCTGAGAACATGCACCGGCATGGCACTGACCTAGTAAGAGACATTTCTGAATCCCTGTGTGTTGGCTGAGGATCCTGTTTCCTGCTGGCCTGAGATGTGCAGGGGAGTGTGTGGTAGGACCCACACCATGAGGATGAGCCCCCTGGATGCAACAATCCCACATCTCCAGCCAGGCAGAGACGCCATTATCAGCTCCAGAGCGGCAGGGAGCCTTGAACAGCAGGAGCAGGACTCTGTGGGGTTGCTCCCTGCAGGCCCCCAGTCGCCCTGGGTGCCTGACCCCTCCACACTTTCGAGTTCAGCCATTTCTAAATTGTTCTAGGCGTTTCCAGCTGCCTTATAGGATTTCTGCAGATGGAGGTGAACTTAGAGCACATTAGGTCTTGAGCAAGGCAATTCAGGAGCAAGGGCTTTGGGGGCAGCTCCCAGAAAATCCCCAACCATTTAAGTGGGTTTGAAAACCTCCAAAGTCTTCCAGTGGGCAAACTCGCCAGATAAGGAAGGTGTCAACAAAAAGCTATAAGAAAACAGGCTCCATCCTGGCAAAAGTCAATTAACTGAAATGGAGATGAAGAGGAGGGTTGAAGGGAGAAGACTTTTGGGAGTTATAAAAGCAAAGGCCACAAAAAGTAAACGAAAGAAAGAGCCACATATGAATCTCAATTAAGTCAGGGTTTGACAAAGAACCAGCTTGGAAAGACAGAGACAGGGAGATCCAGAACTGGGAAGATCCAGTGGAGGGATCCTTTCCTCCACTTTCTGGTGGTGGGACTGGGGTCTGTGGGAGGTCAGCCGGATGCCTGTAACTTCCAAATGGTTAAGGCGACAACAGCCATCAGTGCACACACCAAAGAGACTCACTGCTGAACACAGGGCCGTCTGCCTGGGCAGGGCAAGGCTTATGTGGCACTGATTTTCCCTTCTCTGTACACCTAAGCATTTTGATAACCAAAATTTTTCACAACCATCATTTTCATAACAAAAAGATTTTCTTTTCAGGAAAAAAAGTCACTTTCCATGCAGGCCCAAAACAGGTCCTCACATGCCCCCTCCTTCACGGACTTCTGGGACCCTCCACACCAGCGACCGTCATCCTAGTCACCCCTGCTCATCTCCAGAGACGAAGGATGGTGAGAGTTCATTTTGACTCTGCCCCACCAGACAGCAGTCCGGTCTTCCCACCCTTAAAATACATCCTTGACCTTGATGGCAAGCTCGAGGCACTCACTGAGCTGTGGGGAGCACTCCCAAGTGCTCACTGAAGACAGACTTTCAGGAAGGGTCCCCGCAACATCACCCCAGACAGAGCATGTACCAGCCTGGACCACAGGGTTAGGGAAGCTCTTAGTCCTTTTTGGCTTTTACACTTTCATAGTCTGTGAATTAATTGTTCATCATGTTTAAGTCAAAGGACCCACAGTTCACCTCCTACTCCCCACCCCCACCACAGGCCCCACCATGCACACAGCCCAGCTGCCTGCCTCTTCCTGCGCTTTGTCCATGATCAAGAGAGCAAGCACATAACTACCCCGCCCCAGTGGAGGTGATGTGAGTCCCCTGCCAGGCTGTACCCCAGTTACACAGTCTGGCTCCCTGCAACCTTCTCCCTTTCCCCACTTGTTTCTCTAGGTTCCTATTTGTTGCATCAATGCAATTAAACCTATGACTAAATGCCAGGTTCTCACAGAAGAGTGTGATGACACTTCAGTTTCTCCTGATGCAGCATGTTTGTCAAGAGATAAAATTAGGGTATCATCATTGTAGTTCCCATATGGTTTTAATCAAAAGCATTCTTTAAAAATTTAACACACTTTTATATTTCACTTTAACATACAGTGCTAGGATCTACTTTCAAGAATATACCCAGTAAAACATCTACTCAAAGGCTATAAAGTGATAGGTTTTAATAACAAAGATGAAAAAGGAAGAATGCCAACTCTTGATTTTTTCTCAAGATTAAGAGTAATTTACTTTAATAGCAAAATATAATCTACTCATCCTCAATCACTGAGGCATATCTTAGGAGGACGACAGCACTGGATGAGCAGGTTAACTGCCTGACTATTGGGAGACTGGAGTTATTTGGAAGCAGCAGCAAAGTTGGGAATGGCAGGAAAAGCACCACAAACTCTTCAAACTTTCTAGCTCCCAGCTGGTCGGTCTGTCAGTCTATCTGTCCATCTGTCTGTCTGTCGCTCTCTGTGTGTGTGTGTGTGTGTGTGTGTGTGTATACACATATACATACATATATTCTCTACATCATTTTTCATTTTTGTATAATGGATGCATTTTCATCTTGGTTATAGTCCCCATACAATTCCCGCCACTGCTGTTTTGATCCTACTCCCTTTTACATCATTGTTCATTTTTAAACAATATTTGCTTCCCCCTATCCCCTCAGGTGGAGTCCCCATAGAATTTCCTTCACCAATGCACCTGTGCACCATTACACCTCAGTCCCCTGTGCTCCTCCCTCCCTCCCTCTGATCCCTCTCCCTCCTCCTCCCCTGCTCAGGATGTCTCTAGTTTATAATTGTCTGTTTTTGCTTTGTTGTGTTTTGTACTGTTATTATTTTTTTACACTGATGTTTTATTTGGTTCCCCTATATTCCTGCTAAACGTGACACCATCCAATATTTTTCTTTGTTCTTCTGACTTATTTCACTGAGCAAAATTCCTTCTAGTTCCACCCACATTGCTGCAAATGGCATGAGTTTATCTTTCTTGATTGCTGAATAATATTCCATTGCGTATCTAGACCACACCTTCTTGATCCAGTCATCTATTTTCGGGCATTTGGGTTGTTTCCAGGTTTTACCTATTGTAAATAGTGCTGCAATAAACATAGGGATAGAGATATTCTTTTTTTTTTTTGAAGATTTATTTATTTATACAAGCACTGGGTATAGTCAGAAGCGCAGGAGGGTGAGAGAATTCACCAGAGCCAGAGCAGGGAGCAGAGCAGGCAGAAGGCACTGCTGAGGGGAGCAGCAGGCAGCAGGAGAGGACTGCACGCCATGTGGGACCCTCCTCCGGTGGCCAGGGAGCAGCCGTGGATCCAACCAGCACTGCAGAGGCTTCGGGCAGCTTCACAACCCAGCACTCAACTGCTGCGCCACTGGGGAGGCCCCAGATATTCTTTTGATTCAGTGTTTTTGTGTCCTTTGGGTAAATACCTAGGAGTGAAATTGCTAGATCATATGGTAGCTCCATCTTTAGCAGATTGAAGAATCGCCACACAGCTCTCCATAGCAGTTGGACAGTTTGCACTCCCACCAGCAGTACAGCAGAGTTCCTTTTTCTCCATATCCTCGCCAATATTTGTTGTTGCTAGCTTTTTTAATATGTGCCATTCTCACTGATGTAAGATGGTATCTCATGGTAGTTTTGATTTGCATTTCCCTGATTACAAGTGATGTTGAACATTTTTTCATATCCCTGTTGGCCATTTGCATTTCCTCTTCAGAGAAGTTTCTTTTTAGCTCTTCTGCCCATTTTTTGACTGGATTATTTTCTTTGTTGTTGTTGAGTCTCATCAGCTCTTTGTAGATTTTTGTGATCATTCCTTTATCATTAGTGTTGTGTGCAAAATTTTTCTCCCAATCCGAGGGTTATCTCTTTGTTTTGGCTACTGTCTCTTTTGCTGTGCAGAAGCTCTTTAATTTGATGTAGTCCCAGCTATTTATCTTTGCCTTCACTATCACTGCTTTGGGTGATGTGTCTTTAAAGATGTTACTGTGGTGTATGTCATGTAGTGTTTCACCTGTATTTCCTTCTATGTATTTTATAGTTTCAGGTCTTATGTCTAGTTCTTTAATCCATTTTGAGTTAGTTTTTGTACATGGTGTGAGGTAGTAGTCAAACTTCATTCTTTTGCATGTAGCAACCCAGGTTTCTCAGCACCATTTATTGAACAGACTTTCTTTGTTCCATGGCATATTCTTTGCTCCTTTGTCAAAGATTAGTTGACTGTAAATCTGTGGGTTTATTTCTGGGATTTTCTGTTTGGTTTCATTAGTCTGTTCTCATTCCAATATCATGCAGTTTTGATTATTATGGCTTTGTAGTATAGTTTGAAATCTGGGAATGTGATGTCTCCATTTTTTTTTTTTCTTTTCAGGAGAGCTTTGCCTCCTGGTTTTTGGTGGCTCCATATAAATTTCATCAATATCTGCTCTATTTCTTTCAAGAATATCATTGAAGGTCCCAGTGAGAACTGGGACACGGACGATAAACAGGCGACTCCAGCAAACTACCCGAAGAAGAAAGTTGCCATAAACATTACACAGACGCGTGCACACTGGATACCACTCAGCTGCCGAAAGACAGAACCAGAGAAAATGACGCTGCGTGAACTATGCCAGGAGGAGAAAAATGAAATACAGGATGATTTCACACAAATGTGGGATATATAGACAAGGAGGGGCAGAAAAAAGCTAATCCAAAACCAAAACAAACCCCAAAAGTATGACTGCAGAACTGGAGCTCCAGGGGGGTGGGGGAGCATCCGTGAACAGCAGCAAGGACTATGGGGGCCTTGGTGGTGAGGGTGGTGTGGTCCTGTACCCCAAAATCATATAGAGTGCTGTTAACCAGCATTACCACAATAATTAAAAAGAACCTTTGAAAGCACAGTGCGCCATGGAAGCCATTGTTGGGAACCATACCCCCCATCATCAGCAGGAACCTAACTCCAAATCTCCAGAGGGGTCACCTTCCCACAGGAGGGGTCCTGAGAGGCACATGTTGGCATTTCCGACCTCACTGAAGCTATTAAGGCAGTCACAGTATATGCTGAATACCTGAGAATAGAGTATGTTGCCTGAGATTTTCTTTAACAAAAAATAAATAAATAAATAAATAAATAAAAAAAAAAAACCCAGGTAGGTAGAAAGGGATTTGGAGTGACCTTAAAAAACTAAAAGTGGGGGGACCTCCCCTGGTGGCGCAGGCAGTTGAATGCCACACCGTGAAGCTGTCCGCAGCTTCTGCAGCGCTGGTTTGATCCCGGCCAACCAGCAAGGGTCCCACATGGCGCAGCAGACCTCTCCTGTCACGCCACCTGCTCCCCTCAGCAGTGTATTTCGTCAGTCTACCTGTTCTGTTCCCCGCTCTGTCTCTAGTGAATCCTCTCACCCTGCACACCTCTGGCTTGTACCCCAGTTCTTGTATGCATAAATAAATAAATATTAAAAAAAAAAAACTTAAAGTAAAAATATCGCCCGACCCAGCAGCCCTTTCCTGGCTGTTCTCAGGAGAATATGAAATGCGAAACCCTAGATACCACAACCTTCACTGCGGCAGTATTTACAAGTGCTGGACACAGAGGTGACACAACTACTCATCAACTGGGTCAAGAAGATGTGGCCTGTCCCTGCTACCATCAGTAAAAAGGAAACAGGAAAGGGACTGATGGGCAGCAAAGCCAGTCAATGACAGAGGGAAATACTGGACATTTACACTGGATGGTTTGATAAAGTGGAATACCTTAAAAAATTAACAGACGCCAGCACACACTGTGAAGGCTGTGCGGGCAATGGGAGGCAGAAGGAGACAGGGGATATAAAGCATGGTGGTGGAAAAAACTAAAAAAAAATTTAAATTAAAAAAAAAAGGAGATGAAATAAAAATAGCAAGGGATGCAGGCACCAAGGCTGGCCAGGAGCTGGCAGTGCCTGGGTGGGGGAAGGGAGCATCAGGCCTCATCCCATCTGGCACAAATTTCCTGCACAGAAAGTTGGTATTTTTAAATAAGGAACCATTTCTTAAATGGTACTTCCTAAAGTCATCTGACAAAAGAGGTACCAGCGCCCACCTTACAGTTTATGTTCACAGAAAAGAGGTCAGAACTTTCCCTCCACCCAAACCTTCTGGTCCCTTCCAAAAAAAAAAACTTGTTTTGAACAAGATAGGATTGACAGAGAGTCTTTCATCTCGTGTTTTTAAAGAGGGCTGAAAAAGTTCTTTTTGTGGTGACAAATTGGATGGAAAGCAAAGGGCCATCCAGCAGGCAGAAGACAAGGATTCTGCAGGACCCGCTGGCAAAATTCACTCAATCTGGACACCTGATCTGATTCCTTCTGGATGGGCTGTGGGAGGCTGGATCCCCACAGGAAGGAAGGCTCCAGACCCACCCATAGGAGGACACGCCTCCCTCCGCCCTCAGTTCCTGGGGTAGTGCTAAGCCCCAGGGAGCATCTGGACCATCAGTCCCCAGACTGGGAGCCCTACGAAGCCAGCAGGGGCGCCTGCACTGTTGGGGCCCACACCAGGGAGGGGGAGCTGGCTCTGCCCACCACCCCTCCCCCTCTAGGCTAGGGCTACCAGGCTAGAGAGGGTGAGAACCGGCCCAGGAAGTTCCTCATGACCCTCTTGGACCTACTGTGTTCTTACTCAATGAGCCAGAAAAGGGGATAGAAATGCACCACCAGGGAGGCCGCAGTGCACTGTCCCCAGTGGGAGATGGACGCAGAGCTGATGACCCCTCATCCATCCTGCACATTCTCACCAGAGATCCCGGCAGCAGAGGGTCCAGCCCCTGTTGCACATGCACCCTCGCACACAGGCACACATGCACACACACACATATACACCCTCCCACACATGCACGCACACCTGTGCCCACAGGCACACACGGGTGTGCCCCTTACCCAACAGCCTTCCTTCCACCAGCCAGTTCGCGGCAGAGGGGGTAATGCTAGCAAATGGCACGTGATCTCCAAAACCTCATCTGAAAATCAGTCACGTGAGCAATGCAAGAGGCTTCCAGTCTGCTTCTCAGAGTCACTCACCAAAACCAAAGAAACACAGGAAAGGCGAACCCACCTCAACCGGTCCCCTGTCCCCCGTTCCCTGCAGGACGAGCCTTGTGGAGAGAGGGTACTCTGGAGAGGCAATCGTGGCAAGTGCAATCCCACCCCAATTGCCCTCCTGCGTAGCAGTGTCCCATCCCTGCCCACAGGCCCTGGGCCCGCAGGTGGGAGGCTCATCCTTGTCACATCCTATCCAAACAGACGCCTGGCCAAGCAGCTCTGCCGACCCCAGCGCCCTGCCTGCCCCTGCACCCTCTCCTCTGGCCATGTTGCCCTGTGCTTGGTTCCCACCCGCCGCAAGCCTCACCCAGCTGTGGAGGCAGCACCCTGCACGGGCACTTATATGCGGGGTAGCCAGGCTCTCAGGTCACTGCACTTTCTCGGTTTGTAAGACAGGTGATAACAGGCCGCCTGGGGCTGCTAAGAGGGTGTGCATGCTGGGAGGGTGTGTGTGCTGGGTCTTGATGTG
This sequence comes from Talpa occidentalis, assembly GCF_014898055.3. NCBI lineage: Eukaryota > Metazoa > Chordata > Mammalia > Eulipotyphla > Talpidae > Talpa > Talpa occidentalis. The sequence continues at coordinate 68,709,333 of NW_023605194.1, read as the reverse complement.
TCTGCTCCCGCCCTTGCTCATTAGTGTGGATTGCTGCTGCTGTCAGTGGTTAGTGCCCGAAGCTGGACATGGGCGCCTGCCAAGGCCCCGCTCCCTAGCACACCCTCAGTCACACAGTTTGCCCAAGGGAGACAAGACCTGGTGCGCAACAAGTAGTAACAGGTCCACCGGCTGGGAACGAGACAGGGGCTGGGGGAGCCTCAGATAGGGAGCAAAGCTGAGTCAGGAGCAGAGAGCTCAGTGGGCTCCCAGGACACAGCACAGCCATGTCCCTGGCCAAGGAGCTGAATCAGAGGGAGAAGGAATGGAAAGAGGTATAACTCGGTCAGTGGTGACAGGGTTGCATAATCCCGAGTGATGTAGCCAGACATTCACTACTGATGGGAAAACAAAGCTTCTGAACAGGAGTGGTCATGGGACATGCAGGTCTCAGCATGTAGGTACACACATGTGCACACAAATACACATGCACGTGTGGCACAACCGCACATGTGCACACAACCCCATACATGCAGACATGCACATGACATGTGCACACATGTATGGGTAAACATGCACACATGCAGTTAGTCATTCCACCATCTTCTCTCTGCCCCTGCCAAGCACACGTGCATGTGCACACACACATGCAAGCACATAAATCGCCACCTTAGGGAGTGCAGATGCTTCTTTGCTTACATGCAGTTACATCCCCACAAACCCACCTGCTTGAGCAGAGCATAAGCTGAAAATGCATCTGCTGGGCAGCACAGCTCAGCACCACCTCAGACCGGCCCAGAGCACTCACACCCAGCACAGCCGAACAGTTCTTGCATTTCAACTCAAGAGTAAAGCCCTTCTCCTCTCGCCAGAAGCCGGGAGACGCAGACGGCCACTTTGAAGACGTGAGGAGATGCAAAGCCACTAAACAAAATATGCAAAAAAAAAAAAAAAAAAAAAAGATGTGATACCAGTCCCCTGCAGGGAAGACCTGTGTCCCCTCCTGATCACGTAGCTGCAGGGGAGCTGCCACCAGAAGCCCCAACAGGCATCCTAGTACTTCCTGAGCCCAGGCAAACACCAAATTACTTTTTTTTTTTTTAAGATTTATTTTATTCACGCATACAAGAACCAGAGTACAGCCAGATGTGCGGGAGGGTAAGAGTATTCACCAGAGACAGAGTGGGGGGCAGAACAGGCAGATTGACCGAAGTACACTGCTGAGGGAAGCAGCGGGCATGACAGGAGAGGTCTGCCACACCATGTGGGACCCTCGCCAGCCGGCCGGGATCGAACCAGCGCTGCAGAGGCTGCGGACAGCTTCTCAGTGCTGCACTCAACTGCCTGCGCCACCAAGGAGGCCCATAGACCAAATTTCAAAATCTGAAGTACAACTTCTACTGAATGCCCAGGACTCTCCTGCCATGGTAAAGCCACAATTCGTAAGTCAAATCATCACATGCCCCCTGTCCTGGGGTAACTGCCATTGTTCTCAGGGGCTAGCAGAGACACTGACAAAAGGCACATCTCTGACCTCCCCTGCTGTCAACGCAGCTGTTGTAAAAACAGTTGTTAGCACACTATCATGCCTGCCACCACTGGTGACCTCACACTGAAGATTTGCTCAGCTGCCTGTGTCAGTGCAAAGTGAGCTAGGCAGGCCCCTGGGGAAAGCCTGCCCAGGTAAGCAGACAGGGTGTCTGCACCTGCGTAGGGTGTGAGCAGTCACAGGCCAGCAAGTGCCAAGTGCTTCAGTTCTCAAGTTGCAAACCAGCTCTTAAAAAAGGACAACTTACACATGCACACCATCGCACAGACTCGCCGCTAAGTAAACACAGCAGACTTGCCAGAGAAAGCATGATTTCAGAGGCTCCCATTGCTTCCTTGACTTATCCCTTATGTTTAGGAATGCTAAGGATGTTTCAAACATCCCTGGAAATAATCACTGTTTACTGCAATCTCTGTACCTCAGCAAAAAGAAACTCCCCTAGAAAACAATTGCCTATTTGTTCTTCATCCACAATGTAAGAAGGCAGGAGCCAACAGTGAGTGCTTCACACAGTGCTGGTAGCCCCAGTCCCTCGTCCTATAAGCAACATCAGCTTTGCCTCAGCAAAGGCACTTTTGGGAAAACCTGCATTGAAAATAAAGGCACCACACTGTCAGGTTTATAGATAAGGCTGCTGCAGGGTGGGGGACTGAAAACAACAGGAATATTTATAGAACTATGTCCAAATAAATGCTGCACATCCAAGCTATTAGTTACAACTGTAACAACCGACTCAGCAACATCCTGGCTTATTGTTAAACCAGACAAGCTGCAGAGGCCTCCCAGTGAGACCTCTGAGAAAGGGGTGAAGCACTTCCACTCTTGCAGAGAAGAAAGGGAAGGCAGAAACATATGCTTTGTCTTAATACAATCTTTGGGGTGTTCCTGTTGCATCAGAAAGAAGATTATGTTAATCCATTTAACCCCTGGCCCTCCTAAGGACTATATATAAGAACATGTCAATGAGACACCATCCCATGCCTGTGAGAACATCACGTTAACAAGACTCCACGTTAACAAGACTCCAACGAGGAAGGTTGGAGAGGATGCAGAGAAAAGGGTCCTGTGGGATGTTGCTGTTGAGGAAAGCAATGAGGATTTACCTTAAAAAACTAAAACTGGGGGCCTCCCCTGGTGGCACAGCTGTTGAGCGCTGGGTTGCGAGGCAGCCCGCAGCCTCTGCAGCACCAGTTCAATCCCCGGCCACCGGCGAGGGTCCCACAAAAAAAAAAAAAAAAAAAAACTAAAACTAAAACTGGAACTATCACAGCCACCGGGGCATCCAGCTCTTGGGCCCCTATCCATCGACACAAAAGCCCTCATGTGCATCAGGTTCACAGCAGCCTAATGTCCATGGCAGTGATCAGGATGGGGTCTGTCCACATTGTGGGGTACTTTAAGATCATTAAAAAGGGTGAAACACTGCCATTTGCAACAAAATGGAGAATTACCCAAGTAAGTCAGACAATAAGAACAGATACTGGGCATTTACATGGCAGGGGGTTTGTGCTGCTACTTGGGGTATCTATCTAGGAGTGCTGACTAGGAGACAGATACCTAGAGCACTATCTTCCAAAACCAGGGGATATCAACAAATGTCCCCAGGGCTCTAAGGTTAAGGTGGGGAGGGACAAGGGGACACAAGGGGGGGAGTGGGGGCGGAAATAAAGTTAACCAAACAAACAAAAAGATATAGGAGGTTCTTCAGGAGGGTATATCAGCTCTCACTGCCATCTGTTAGTTACAATACCAAGTGATTGCTAAAGTGACTGCTGTGTGGGGGAACTGTGCCAGAGACCCCTCTTTAAGCCTGACAAGCCCAATTTGCAAATGCAGGTTGTCCCTATTCTGTTAGTGGGAATGGAGATGGGTCCAGCCCCCAGGGAAAACAGTATGGTGGTTTCTCAAAATACTAAAAATGGATCTAGCATATGACCCAGCAATTCCACGCTAGGCATCTATCTCCTAGTTATCTCCTAGGTAGATACCCTAGGTTTCTACAAAAACTCTAATTCAAAGGCATATATGCACTCCTATGTCCACTGCAACACTATGTACAGTAGCTAAGTTATGGAAATAGCCTAAATCACCAAGGACAGGAGAGCATCATGTGGTCTATAGACGATGGAATACTACTCAGTGATTAAAAAAGGGGGGAGGGGATAAAATCTTGCATGTGCAACAACATGGATGGAACTGGAGAGAATGATGTTAAGCAAAATAAGTCAGAAAAAGAAAGACAAATACCGGACCATCTCACTTACATGTGGAATAAGAGAAACACAACAAAGGTCAGTTCAAAACCAAACCAATAATGAACTCTTAACATCTGATTGCAAAACTGAGGCGTGGGGGGTGGGGAGATAGGGGCCTAGTGAAGGAAAGGGCCCAGTGGAGCATGGTGGATGATTATTGGGGCACTGGGGGTGAGCAGGGTGTGAAAATATACACTTGTAGAAGTCTGAACCCATAATCTCCAAAGTGGACAAAAAACGTGTAATCTCCATTACCTCAGTAAGGAAAATTAGAAAAAATAAAATTGGGTAACATGGAAAAGAAAGTAGGCTGTCCCTAGATGGTATGACTGGAAAGGTTACTTTGGAGGCCTGGAAATGTAGAAATGTTTCGAAGATAACAGCACTCTCACAGCCAAAAAATAACTTACCAATTATACCAAATGGGAACGCTTTTTAGTTCAAAGAGTGGGCAACATGTAAGGAAACAAGGCTAGATCTCCTGGCCACGTCCCCGAAACTGGCAGGTTGTAGAGGCCAGCTCTGAGGTCCACTTCTCGCCAGTAGAAGATAGGACCTTTGTAAACAGGAACACGTCCCATCGGCACCATACACAGTGGCTGAAAGATGAAGCCATGACACCACAACCAGAAACAGCTGAGATCCAGCACTTCTTTACACAGCCCAAACTGATGAAAACACTTAAATTCCGGCACTTGCAAACGCTCTCATTCTTTTGAATTACCAGGGTTAGAAGTATCCTACTTTTGCTTCTTCAAACATTTTAATATCCTTAATGACTTCTGATTATGAAGTCATTATAAGAAAGTGGAAAGTAACAGAAAACTAAAGAGAAAACTAAACACCTATAACATCATCCCCCCCCCAGAGATGATAAATGAAAACTTTTGCATGTTTTATTCCATTTAGGTCTATTTAAAATTGGTTTCCATCACTGGGAGTGTACTACAAAGTCCTGATTGCTTCCATTCTTTGATTCCTACTTAGTTTTCCATATTAGTAAAAATTTTTCAAAAACAAGTGTAAGTTGCTGCATATTATAGGGTATTCTCCACTGTTGCAGTGCTGGTTGGTTCTGATCTTCCCAGAGTAGATCCCCAGGGAGGAGCGTGAGCAAGTCAACGACATAACTCTTAGAAGTGTCTTCGCGGTGTTACAGAACTGACCTGCCTCAGCAGTGGGTGCCGGCAGGACCAGTGGTGTCCTTTCAACCTGCTGCTCCACTACAAGACAGTTGTGGCAGTTGCTCCTCAGAGATCTTTTATGTAAAGTGCACTTCCTGGATTGTGGAATGGACCAATCAGGTGCTATGGGTTGATTGGTAAATGGTCTAATTAGCCACAGGATTGAAAAATGGTCCAATCAGGGCCTCCCTGGTGGTGCAGCGGTTGAGCATGGGTTGCAAAGCTGCCCCGCAGCCTCTGCAGCGCCGGTTTGATCCCCGACCGCCGGGCGAGGGTCCCACATGGTGCGCAGACCTCTCCTGCCGCCCGCTGCTCCCCTCAGCAGTATACTTCATCGATCTGCCTGTTCTGCTCTCCACTTTGGCCCTGGTGAATTCTCTCACCCTCCCACGCTTCTGACTGTACCCAGTGCTTGTATAAATAAGTCTTTAAAGAAAAAAAAGAAAAATGGTCCAATCAGACTTGCGGATGGGACACCCTGAAAGAGGATATAAGCCAGGGTTGGAGGAAGCTGAGAGAGATGATGACGCCAGCCCAGAGAGTGATGGTGCCAGCCTGGGGAGAGACGACACCAGCCTGGAAGAAGAGAAGGTATTTCCAGCCTCTGAAGGAAAAAGAAAGAAGGGAAAGACTCCGTTCTGGCCTCTGAAGAAATAGGAAAAGAAGCATCCAGCAGCCGACTCTGAGAAGAGAAGCTGAAGGACTCTGTCACAGGCTGAAAGAGGGGCTGAGAGGGCTACAGGGCCACAGGGCAGGAGGCCGATAGAAGGATGGAGCAGCCGCCCACCTGCCCAGGCTCTCAGACTAAAGAGCCACCAAAAAGCCCCAAAAGGCCAAAAACCAAACCAAGGGCTAGAGCAGTACAACACCCACAGTGCAGAGGCCTGTGGGCTAGAGCCGAACAAAGGACAGTGCCCAACAGAGGTCAGGTCACTGTCTGTGGGTCTCACCCGTGCACACAATTTCAAGAGAACTCAGGCTCCAGGAACAACCACCATGGGCTTTATTTACAAACAGGGGAAACAAAGAGCCCACTGTATCCACAAGTGGCGACTCCCTCACCCATGTAGCATCAGTGATGGTTGCCACCAGTTACCAGGCATGCTGGACAGTGATGGCCACTACTGGTCCCCCAGAGGTGGTGTCAGAGATACCCAGTGTTCACAGCTCTTTGTGAGTGGTTGGGTTAAACCAACAACAAACAGTTCTTTGAGACGCCAGGCCCAGAGCCTTGGGGCTCCTTTCAGGCAATGTCAGGGACAGGACCAAGTCTCCATCTAAGACAGAGTCCTTCAACTTCTCTTCCCTCCTCAGAGGTTGGCTGCTGGATGCTTCTTTTCCTCTCTCTCCAGAGGCCAGGAATGGTGTCTCCCCTTTTTTCTTCTTCCTTCAGAGGCTAGAACTATCTTCTTTTTTTCGGTGGCTGGCGATGTCTCCCTCAGCTTTCTCTGACCCTAGCTTATATCTTCTTTCAGAGGGCCCCACCCACAAGTCTGATTGGACCATTTTTCAATCTTATGGCTGATTGGACCATTTACCAAGCAGCCCATAGCACCTGAATGATCCATTCCACAATCCAGGAAGTGCACTTTACATCTCTGAGGAGCAACTGCCACAACTGACTTGTGGTAGAGCAGCAGGTTGAAAGGACACCACTTCTCCTGGTGGCTTCCACCGCTGAGGCGCCTGGGTTCTGGTAACAGTGGCTCCTCAACACATTCCCAAGGGTCTGTCAAAGGGAAAAGATACAGCGAACTACCATGGCTTCCATTTGTTTTCCTGTGAGGAAATGACTGGAATAATGCATTTTTAAAGATTTCAATAACAGGCTGCATGATATGAAACAGAAAGGAATCAGACTGCGACTGGAGAGATCCCGGCTCTTCTCTCTGACTGGGCTGCTGGAAGCACCTGCCCCCAAGACGCCAGAAAACCTTCAGTGAGGGACACTGTGAACCCCACAGGGTCACAGGCACGGCCGGAAACCCAGTGTACACTCAATGGGGGGCCAGGACCTGCACCTTCCAGGCCTGGCCCCAGGGCGACCCGCCCCAAGCCTCTGCACAACTACCGGGTCACAGCACAGCTGCAGAAGCCTCCATGCAACCGTAACTATGGAAACCGTCACCTTGGCTGTAACATCAAAGGACTGTACTTCTTTATAGTTACGGGGTCTCCTCAAAACTGCTCTTCACACAGCCCAGACTCCCCAAGACCCAGTAGAGACCAGTCTCTGCCCATCACATGGAACCAGCGCCGCCGGTGGGGGGGGGGGGGGTGTGACACACAGTACAGGCAGGCTGAGGGGAGGAGGCACCAGGGCTAAGGGAGAGCAGTGAGCTCAGGTATCCACACCATAGTCCCGGGGCTGCCTGGTTTCGGGGCCCGGTGGAAAGGCTAAGCCAAGCCTAAAGATGGTATGGCCAAGCCAGTTGTATGTCACATAAATGCAGTATTTCAAACAGAAGAAATGAGAGAATCAGACAAGACAGAGTAAGAAGGAAAAGATTCCAATTATCTTCCCGCAATGCATGGGTTTTGGAAACTGCCCTATTTAGTCACGCAGTGGAGCAAAGCACATCAGTGGCCCTGCATTTCAAGCCCATGAGCCAGTAAGGATTTTGATACAACTAAGATAGGCCGGAAGTAAAGAATGAAGATTCCTTTCCGCCACCTGCACAGGAAGCTGCTGAGGGAGAATGTACTGATTCGGAAAAAATGTGATGGTGCTAGGCGCTCCCACGCTGGAGATGGCTGCCCCACCCGCCAAAGGGAAATGAGCCCAACACAGGAACCATTTCGATTGGGTTGAAATCTCTTCCTTGTAAAACACACTAAAATTCTACTGTGAATTTTATCTACCACCTCTTAAACTTGGAAAAGAGCAACTGAGCCCCGTGAGCCATCATCATACCTTTATTCACCGAACAATCCAAGAACACTCAAATAATCCTACATCGGGCCTCCTTGGTGGTGCAAGGGGTTAAGACGCAACCTATGAAGCTGTCCACAGCCTCTGCAGCACGAGTTCGATCTCTAGCCAGGGAGCTACCCACATGGCGCAGCAGACCTCTCCTTTCTCCCCGCTGTTCCCCTCAGCAGTGTGTTTCAGTCAATCTACCTGTTCTGTTCCCCGCTCTGTAGCGGGCTTGTACCCCAGTTCTTGTATGCATAAATAAATCTTTAAAAAAATAATAACCCTACATCTCTGAACTTTCCTGCTCATCCGTGGTTCCCACTCATGCTAAATTCTCCTTGTTTTCTCTCACGGAGTTGCTGTTAGAATGAGACTTCTCTTTGCAATTTAGCTGACTGAGATGAGCGCCTTATTCCACAGAAAACAGCATATCAGGTGAATTTTCCCATAAAAATCTCCATTTGAAGTGTTCTCAGGAAGACATGAAAAGAAAATCAAACCCTGCTCTCATCTGTAGCCGAAAACGGGGGGCAGACTGGGGAGACAAGAAAGTACAGAATGGGTCTGGAATAACTAGGTTTAACTCTTCACTCTGTCAGTTATCAGTTGTTGAAAAGCTAGGAAATAGTGAGTGGCAAGACAAAGGTAATTTCTCTCTTTTTCCAAGTAAGAAGTCACTTCAAATCGGTGAGGGGGAACAAAACACAAATGTCACAAGCTCTACAATGGATGAAATAAGGGGATTTCAAAAGCCATTTCCAAAAAATGCAGATTTTCAGAAGGAAAACCCTAGGAGCACCAGCTGGACTGGCCCTCAGCAAGTTGGACCCCGAGACCTCGAGGCAGGGGTGTGCTGTAGTGAGGCGGGCAGGTGGCTATGTAGAGCTGCCGGGTGTGAATGGGGAGGCCCTGAAACAGGGGTTGTTCAAAAGTCTGTGTAAGAGGTGCCACCCTCCCGGTCAGGGTGGACAGAAGGTCAAGGGATCCAGGAGAAAAGAAAGAAGAGAGGGCAGTTAAAAGACCTCACAAATTGCGCCCTGGGGGAAGCGGTGTGAGAGGAGTCCAGGACACCACTGGAGGTGTGTGGGGAGAGTGGCGGAGCTATTTCCAGCAAACCAAACTGAACAAAGGAAAAGTTGAAGCATTTACCAACTCAAAGAAAAATAAAATTAAGTTCAGCACCAAAAAATCTCCACAATCTAAACCCCGCCCCCCCCCCCAACTTGGCTCAGCTGTAACATTACTGACATTCACACTGAGTGGAAAGTGTTCGACTGGCCCTGCCAGAGCCCTGCACTGGTAATGACACGGGAAGGGTAGGCATGGGGACTGGGGCAGATGCGCCTCCTCCATCCCCTCCAGTCAGGCCTCAGAGGGCCACAGCCGTGGGGGAGCAGCTGCAGGTGGGCCTCGCATCTCTCCTGGCAGGCAGGAAGCTGGCAGGAGACAAAAGGCACCCAGAAGTGCCACACATAGAAGGGCAGGTCTTCTCCAGGAAGGGAGGCCCCCAAGGCCCTCAGGGTGGCCATGGCAAAGAGGAGTACCTGCTCCCTCAGGATACCAGTGACAGGCAAGAGCCAGGCCTCACCAGAGAAGAATAAGGGGACAAGGGAATGGCAGAGGCCACACTGGGAGATATCTGAACCCCACCACTGCCCTCGCCCACCCCGGTCCTCCCCCCAGCCCCAGGAACACCACAGGTCATCCAGGGGGCCAAAAGGTCAGCATCCACAGAGCAGGAGTCAAGGGCTGAGCCACGCCCTTTCGAGGTGGAGGTGTTCTGGGCACAACCACGGCCCCATCACCACCAGCATCGCTGGGAGGGTCCCTGAGAGATGGCCCCTGAAAGTCAGGGCCAAACCCCGCACCCTAACTGCACTGGAGGCGATGGTGCCTCTGTGTCTGCTCACACCACACCCTCCCTAGGGCCGTGGGATCTCTCGCCATGTCACTGGTGGGCACGCCGGCAGGGTGCATCCCCAGGCTCCACGGGGACCCCCTCCCTACCACCCATGGAAATAGCTGGGAGCGCATGACCCACTGACCACGACAAGATGTCACAAGAACTAACTGAGGCCCGAGGATTAGGGCCACGGGAGCAAAGCTCTCAGCCCACCCAGGGCCCAGAAGGCAAAGAGACCAGACTGGGGCAGTGGGGAGGTGGCGGGCAGTCTGCTCAGAACACACGCCTGGCCTTCACCAGGACTGTTCCGATTTGAAAAACAGAAACTTCCCTGGATCCCCTCACTCCTCTCAGTGCTGAGCACAGGCCCAACTTAATAGCACAGGGCTGAAAAAATAAACCAGAATGTAGAAAGTCTCAGACGTTTGCATGACAAGTTGGTTTGTCCCAGGTGCCAACTGTGGCCTCCTTTCTCAGGAACTCTGGAACAGTCAGGACAGCCACTCACTGCTCAGCCGCTGCCTATTTACAGGACGTGTGCACATTCGCCCCACTGCGGAGGACCTTTCATCCCACCCGCAACTAACAGGCACCAGGTGAACAGGAGGGTGGCGGGTACATGCATTAACCAGATGGGGGAGTCTTTCTCCACGAGTAGATGGGAGAGGGGTGGGAGAGTAGGTGGGATGGACGGATGGCTGGATGGAAGACGGACATAAGGAGGTAAAACCATCACAGTATATACTTTCAATATTACAGTTCTAAGTCAATAAACCTCTTTTTTTTTTAATTTTTGAAGAATAACAAATACCACACAAGTCTCTGTGCTTTGTTTTCGGGTCAGTACAGAAGTGGTCACAGTGACACTGCATTCCCCCCTAATAACCAAGCCCAGGATTAGAACTCATGCAATGAAACAATGCCCAATTCCCAGGCATGGCTTGAAGTTGCCAACTCGAAGGTAGTTCCCGTGTGACGAGGAGAGGCAGAGGAGACTCAGGACAGCACAGCTTATGCCCCATCCCAAAAACTACCCAAAAAGAGAATAATGGAGGTGAACCCAGGGCTGTTAAATCCATTGTAGGAGCAACAGGGCAAAAGCTTAATGAACTTGTACTTTGTAACTAACATCTGAAAGTGTGAGAAGTGACCAAGCCAGCTGGGGGGAGGCAGGTCCACTAGAGGGACCTCACCTGCAGTCTGTCAGCAGCATTCCAGGGAGCGGGGAGCCCTGCAGGGAAGCACCCTGGCTGGGTGCCTCAGCCCAGCACCCTCACACGCACTGGCAGCAGCGTGGCAGAGCTGGGGCCAGGCCCCAAAATGGGAAATGCAGACTCTGCCCACCAAGAGACATGGGAGCATCCACCCCTTTAAATTAAGACTATCTTCAGCCAAACTTGAATCAAGCTTTGGATTAACCAGAGGGAAACCTCCCGGAAATGAGGCTAAATGGGAAGTCACTGCGAGGCAGATCTGTTGTCCCTGTTAAATTAAGTTTATATTTCAGGATAATGGCCCAATTCACATTTTTCACATTATTGCAAATATTTATCAAGGACCTATTATGTACCATGAACTAGACCAGAGAGCAGAGGGAGCCATTCACGACACACAGCTGCACCATCCTTGAGAAACTCCCCTACCAGGAATTGACCTCCCCAGACACTAAAACAATAGTGATCACACGAGCACCTAAGCGGGGCACAGCAAGGAAACGTGTAACAGATTACCAGGCAGGGCCCTCCCCGCCCCATCCCGGTGGCTCAGGGGTTAAGTCTCAGCACTATGAAGCAATGGGCAGCCACTGCAGCACAAGTTCCGTCCCCAGCCAGGGAGCTGACCGATAAGGCACAGCAGACGTCTCCTGTTTCCCCACTGCTCCCCTCAGCAGTGGATTTCAGTGGATCCACCTGTTCTGCTTCCCACTCTGTCTCTGGTGAGTCCTCTCACCTCCCCCCGCACACCTCTGACCTGCACCCCGGTTCTTGTATGCATAAATAAATCTTTTATTAAAAAAAAAAAAAAAAGGCCACCCAGCAACACAACATCAGCCATTTGGTAAATGCACCATCACCTTCCCTCATGCAATGCACCAGGGCTGCCAAGCGGACCAAGAGCGTGAGTGGCCTTCCCTGGAGAAAGGACTGACAGGCGGATGAAAAATTTATGCAAGAGTGCCACAGAGCCTTGGTGCTGCCCGTCCCCCCACAGCTGCCCCAAAAGAGCAAGAGCCATCACCCAGGGCCGTCCACCACCCTGCACCTCATGAGAAGAGCTCACCGCCGCCTCTCACAACAGGAAGTGCACCTTGGCCACACTCTGCCATTCAGGCATCGGATTCCGGCTCAGAGGGCTCCCGAGGATGAAACAGGCGATATGAGGACAGCCCTTGAAGACTGGGTCTTGCCCACTTAAGTAAGGAGGAGGGGAGAGGACAGCGGCACTGATGGTGACGCGTCGTCAGGGCATGGATGTCCTGAGCATGTGTTATGTGTCTCTCCCTGTGCTGAGCAGTTTTGATTCATTATGTCGTACAGCCTTGTAGGGTAGGTACAGGATTTATGCCCACTTTACAGATGAGGAAACTGAGGCTGAGGGGGCTCTATGGAGCCACATGCAGGTGCTCACCTATGCCCCCCCTCAGCTGCCAAGGCTGCATGAGTACCATCACCCCAAAGGGCAGGAACCCACCTTCCATTTCTCATCTCCACAATTCAGGAGTGACTGCATTTGGGGACCCCACTTCTCAATCTCCATCCAGCTGACCCCTGCTGGGGTTTCAGAACTCACCTGAACACACCTTCCTACCAAACTCGGCCAGCTTGTCCCTCCTGAGGCTCCAGTCCTCTCTCTGAATTTACTCAGCGCTGGGCATGGAGCCCCTCTCACAGTCCCTCTCTCACTGTCCGTCAGGGGCAACCCAAGGTCATGGACCATGTCACAGTCAGTCCCGGAGCTCCAGAACCTGGGTGATCGATCACTTGTGCACGAATCCAGTTGACAGCTTGAACAAAAAAAGAGGGAAGAGCACTGAAGCTAAGGGCTTATTCCAGAACAGTCTCTGGAGTCAGAGATAATCAGAGTTCAAGTTCTAAGCCCATTTCTTAGGAACTCGACCAGAAGACCTAACCACTCGACACTCCAGGGCCCCCTCTGTGAAATGGAGTTAACATAAACAGAACTGGACTCCAGCACTCGGCATGGAAAGAGACACGTGGATGTGTTCACATGCCCTCGAGGCAAAGGTTTTGCCCTGGGCACCCAGATTCCCCCTCCCCTCCCACCTCAAAGCACCAAGGAGTAGCAAAGTTATTCCTCCCCAGATTAGCTGGAGGGTGGGAGGCTCACGTCTATAACCAGCCTGGTCCTTTCCAGAGCTAAACACTAAGGGTCATTTAGGTTTTTCAGTAAAATGTTAGAGGGAGGGCCTCCCTGGTGGTACAAGGGGTTAAGACGCAACCTATGAAGCTATCCGCAGCCACTGCAGCACGAGTTCGATCCTGGGCCAGGGAGATACATGGCGCAGACCTCTCCTAACTCGCCTGCTGCTCCCCTCAGCAGTGTGTTTCAGTCAATCAGCCTGTTCTGCTCCCCACTCTATCTCTGGTGAATCCTCTCACCCCATATCTCTGGCCTGTACCCCAGCAGTTCTTGTATGTATAAATAAATAAATCTTAACCAAAAAAAAGTCAGAGGGAGAAGAACGTCTCCCACATAGCCTTCAAAGCAGACTTCTCTCCCAAGATAAGCATTTTCCTGGAACCATGACCTAGCTCAGAAGAAAGCAATCGAGTTGCTACTGTAAATATTTATCTTTGAGGGAGCCCCGTTAGTTACTGTATCACACCGATCACTAGATTAAAACCTCAGTCATTCCGGGCCATATTTATCAAAACATCCTTGGCCCCAAATCAGACAATAGCAGCACTTCCTGTTTGGTGGAGATAAATGCCAGCACCTTCTACGGTGTCAGAATCCAGCTCCATGGTGTTACTCAGAGCAGAAGGATTTGCTTCATATGCTATGACTTGATGCTCAGTGGAAGGGCTGATTTTAAAATCACAGGTTTAATAGGTTTTAACTGTGGTTTTAACAATCTATGGACGTCATGACGGCAATTACGGAGGACGGGGGCTGGAGCAACAGCAGCTTCGAATGTCCCCAGTTGCCAGGAACTGACCTCAGGGGGCCGGCCCTGCACGGGGGCCACCCCGGCTGGCCTGGGTCACTGTCCTGACCAAGCCCACCTCCCCTCCCCGCCAGGGTCACAGTGATGCTGGAACCCAGAAAGTTTTGGAAAGCGCCGACAGGCTGAGAGGGACCCCCGAGTTAGCTGAGTCCCTGCAGAGCAGACAGTGTTTCTCTCATATCCTCCACGGCCCCCCAGTGCATGCTTATCCACAACACAAGATCTTAGTGTAAAAGCCCAGAACATTAGATACTACTCGGCTACAAAGATGACACAGTGCCTTTTGTGACAAAAGGGATGGAAACTGAGACACTGCTCAGTGGACCGAGTCCGAAAGTGAAAGCTGTTTATGAAACACAAACAAGCAGACAAATTAGTGGATCACAACAAAACAACTCCTAGGACTCTGAAAAATACAGTGGTGGCCAGAAAGGGGAGATGGGGCAGGGCCAAGGGGGCAGCCTGGGGGGGGGGTGCACTGGGGCTTTGGGGGCGAGGCAGGGAGGCTGCTGCAGGCAGAATAAAGTCGTACCCCTCACATCTACCTCCCTTTGGCAATCAGTGTAAACTGCTTCTGGTTTATTAAATTAAAAAATAAGTCTTTCTCATAAAATAAAGCAATTTGCCATTTACACACGATTTTAATCGACCTGGAGGCACTGTGAGATCAGGACCCGTTTTATACACAAGCACATAAGGCACAAGGTCACAAGGTCACAGGCAGGGGATGGAGAGCGGTTAGCTGAGGAGGGCAGTGTGGGCGCAGGAGGGGCTCTTCAGAGTGAGCTCCATGGGCATCTGGCAGACAGAGCATCTCCTCTCCCGCCACACTCCCAGCACGTGACGCCAGCCCGGTGAATGGGGGTCCACCAGGACCCTAAGTGCCCCGGTGGCTTGTCCCCCAGCTCTCTCCCTTACCTTGCAGGCTACACCAGCGGTTCTGCCAGTGTCTGTGGGGCCAAACATGCCCCAGGCAAGGGGGTGGTGATTCCAGGCCCCCAAACTAGCCCACAGGCTGGCCCTGGGTGTCCCCTCTTCACCTGTCAGTCCACCTGCTCAAGGGGCACCCTCCACCACCTTCCGTTGTCATCTGACTCTGAGGAGTCAGAGCTGCGCATGTTTCTGCTGGAGCGGAAGGAAAAGCCAGGACCCTTGTCACACAACAGGATGAGCGGGGGAACAACCAGAGCTCGCAAATGCCTGGGGGCTCAAGGAAGAATGGCCGCTGCAGACATTTCTAGGGCCAAGAGCAGTGGACACTAGAGTAGAAGGGACACTAGGGGGAGGATGATGTTTCTTGACAAGATTCAAGGAACAAGGAATGAGTGAGGTATAATTAGCAACACCAGCCACGTGCCCTCATCACCACAAGCGAGCTTAAGCAAGAGATGCCTGCAAGAGCTGGAATTCCTCTTGCCCAGCTCATGAAACTAAACAGGTCGTGGAGATGACTTGACAACTGGTGCTGGGTCTGGCAGCGACTGTCTGAGGACAGGGACCAGCACTGGGACTAAGGAGGACTCACTCATCACCTTAGTCTCGTCAGGGTTGGAGACACACGCAATCACTCACTGGGACCACAAATTAAAAATCCTGAACCTACTGTAATTCAAGAGCTTAGGTTTTGAAATAACCATGTCCCAAAGTCCTGAATTTAAATGCTGAGTTTGAGTTATAACCCAACTACCAAATCTCAGGCAAACTATCCTCTCTGAGCCTCAGTTTCCTGATCTGTAAGATGAAAATAATTGTAACTACACTTTATGGAATCATTAGAAAGATTAAATGAGGTAATGCAAGTAAAAGAGTTACTAGAGTAACTGACTAATGAAGAAATACCAGCAGATTTTCTCATTAAAGCTACTACAACTTGAGGAAAGATGGTGAAAACATCATCCTCAAGGAATAGGCATATTTACAAAGTGATACTAAAAGCTAACATTTAGTTAGGGCCTTCTAAAAAACAAAGTTAAAGAGAGAAATCAGAATTAAAGTATAAAAAAGTCTGCAGTAATTCAAAAGAATCTAAATAAGAAATAACATGCCAACAATCCAGGAGAAAATGTATCTGAATAAAGCTAGAGTTATCAAATTAAGATGAGCAGGAAAAAGCCTTTAGAAATAGTGATCATGTGCTATTTTTCACACCCACAGATAAACAACACTTCATGTTTCTTTTCTAAACATAAAAATAAAACTGGCATTCTTGGTCCTGAGATTAGAATGTACTCAGTAATTTTCCATTTCACATCTGAGCTCACAGATTTAGAAATGTGCTTCAGTTCTTAACAAAACTGTGTGTACTCTGAAGTCTTGATTGCAGCAGTGTAACTGGGTCCCAGAGGACTGACGGGCCAGGTATTCAAGAGGAAATATGGAATAACAGTGTGCAGAGTGCTCTGGCACAGAAGGTCAAGCTGCAGAATGTACTTTATAAACGTAACAGGATAGGCTGGAAGCAGCAAGGCTTCACCCAGCCCTGCCTGGGGAGCTCAGCCCAGGTCAGCAGGTCAGGGAATTCCAGCTCCAGCACTGACACCATGTAGGACCCACCCTGGGATGTTGGACCCTTGGGGAGAGTCGGTTGTTATGGCCTGTTCAGCTCCCCATCCTTCAAATACACCAGCATCACTGGTTTAAGCAATGTCTTCATTTTCATAGAGAACATTACACAGAAGAGCAGACCTGACTGGATGAAAGCCTGGGACTCCGAAGGTGACAAGGAACACAGTTTAAAAAGACCTAAACTGAGAACTGAAGATCTGAAATCCCTGAAAAATAACTGATCTCGAATTTGTACATTTCGCCACTCTGTTTGAACTTAATGGCCTATTATACAGAACTGCTTTGGACAATCATAAAAATCCTAAGCAAAAATACACTCATTTGTATGACTGAAGCACAAGGAAAAGGTGTAGTAAAAGCTAACCCTTCAATTTAGCTCAGTCTAAGTGTAAGAAAACAAAATTAGGAATAGTAATTCAAAAAAATCTCTACACCCCCACATTTGCTGCAGTATTACTTAAAATAGCTGAGGAAGGGAACAACCTAAATATTTATCAGTGGATAAAGGAAATTGTCATGTACATGTAAAGGAATATTATATAGCCATAACAGAATAAGTCTTGCCATTTTCAACATCACAGATGGACTGCGAGGGCCAGATGCTAAGTGAAATAAGTCAGAGAAAAAAAAATACCACATGCTCTCTTACACGTAGAATCTAAAAACAAAAAAATAAAGTTTATACATGAAGACTGGTGGTTTCCAGAACAATGGATGAAGGGAGTCAAAGAGAAAAAAATTGGACCTCCCTGGTGGCACAAGGGGTTAAGATGCAATCTATGAAGCTATCCACAGCCAAAGCATCATGAGTTCGATTCCCGGCCAGGGAGCAACCCACACAGCGCAGCAGACTCTCCTGTCTCCGCATTGCTCCCCTCAGCAGTGGATTTCAGTGGATCTGCCTGTTCTGCTCTGTCTCTGAGACACTCTGTCTCTGGTAAATCTTTTCACCCCCCACACCACTGGCCTGTACCCCAGTTCTTGTATGCATGAATAAATAAATCTTTAAAATAAGAGAGAGAAAATTAAAGAGTAAAAAAGTTTTATTTTTTTAAAGATTTATTTATTCATGCATACAAGAACTGGGGTTCAGGCCAGAGGTGCAGGACATGAGAGGATTCAGCAGAGACATAGTGTGGAACAGAAGAGGTGGATCCACTGAAATCCACTGCTGAGGGGAGCAGCAGGAAGACAGGAGAGGTCTGCCGTGCCGTGTGGGTAGCTCCCTGGCCGGGGATCAAACCCATGTTGCAGCGGCTGCGGATAGCTTCACAGTGCTGCATCTTAGCCCCTTGTGCCACCAGGGAGGCCCAAAGAGTAAATATTTTAAAAGAAAATATTGGCATAACCCCTATGTAATAACTTCTTTTATTACAGAAGGGCCATAAGAAAATCCATCATCAAGTGAAGGGGTGGGCGTCTTAGAAGTGCCCCCCTCAGAGCAGCACCAAGGAGGAGTCTGACTGGAGAGGACGTGCCATCTCTGGTGCCAGGCCGTGTGGCTTCAAGGCCTCGAGAAGTAAAGTACATTTGGGAGTAAAGTACACTGGGCTGAGCTGGGCAAAAAAGCCAAATGTATCTTTTCACATTTTAGTAACACTCCAGTATGACCACAGAAATATGACAACATCAGGCCTCCCTGGTGGCTCAAGGGGTTAAGATGCAACCTATGAGGCGGAACGCAGCCTCTGCAGCACAAGTTCGATCCCCGGCCAGAGAGCGACCCACATGGCACAGCAGACCTCTCCTGTCTCCCTGCTGCTCCCCTCAATAGTGTATTTCAACTGGGTTGCTACATGCAAAAGAATGAAGCTTGATCACTACCTCACACCATACACAAAAATCAACTCAAAATGGATTAAAGAACTAGACATAAGATCTGAAACTATAAAATATATAGAAGGAAATACAGGTGAAACACTACATGACATACACCACAGTAACATCTTTAAAGACACATCACCCAAAGCAGTGATAGTGAAGGCAAAGATAAATAGCTGGGACTACATCAAATTAAAGAGCTTCTGTACAGCAAAAGAGACAGTAGCCAACACAAAAAGATACCCCTCGGATTGGGAGAAAAATTTTGCACACAACACTAATGATAAAGGAATGATCACAAAAATCTACAAAGAGCTGATGAGACTCAACAAAAACAAAGAAAATAATCCAGTCAAAAAATGGGCAGAAGAGCTAAAAAGAAACTTCTCCAAAAAGGAAACACAAATGGCCAACAGGCATATGAAAAAATGCTCAACATCACTTGTAATCAGGGAAATGCAAATCAAAACTACAATGAGATACCATCTTACACCAGTGAGAGTGGCACATATTAAAAAAACAAATGTTGGCGAGGATGTGGAGAAAAAGGAACTCTCCTGCACTGTTGGTGGGAGTGCAAACTGGTCCAACCACTATGGAGAGCTGTGTGGAGATTTCTTGACCTCCTAAACATAGAGCTTCCATATGATCCAGCCATTCCACTCCTAGGTATTCACCCAAAGGACACAGAAACATCAATTCCAAAGAGCTCCTGCACCCCTATGTTTATAGCAGCACTGTTTACAATAGCTAAGCTTTGGAAATAACCCAAATGCCCAAAAATAGATGACTGGATCAAGAAGATGTGGTACATATACACCATGGAATATTACTCAGCATTCAAAAAAGATAAACACATGCAATTTGCAGCAATATGGATCGCGCTGGAAGGGATCATGCCCAGCGAAATAAGCCAGAAAGAGAAAGAAAAATACCGGATGGTCTCACTCATAGCAGGAGTCTAGAAAACTTAAATAAGGGACCAGGAAAATGAATAAGTATAAGAAAGTGAAAATCAAAATCAACAAAAAACTATGAACTAGAGATACTCTTTAGGGGGTGGGGGCGGGGAGGGGAGGGATTGGGGTCAAAATAAGGGGGTTGCAATTGTATGGGGAATATAAAAATAAAATTTATTTTACAAAAATAGTGTATTTCAGTAAATCTGTCTGTTCTGCTCCCCACTCCGTCTCTGGGGAGTCCTCTCACTCCTCACAACTTTGGCCTGTGCCCCAGTTCTTATATGCATAAATGAATAAATCTTTTTTTTTTAAGATTTATTGGGCCTCCCCTAGTGGCACAGCAGTTGAGCGCTGGGCTGCAAAGCTGCCCGCAGCCTCTGCAGCACCAGTTCGATGCCCGGCAGCAGGTGAGGGTCCCGCATGGTGCGCAGACCTTTCCTGCTGCACCCGCTGCTCCCCTCAGCAGTGTATTTCATCAGTCTTCCTGTTCTGTTCCCCGCTCTGGCTCTGGTGAATTCTCTCACCCTCCTGCACTTCTGACTGTACCCAGTGCATGTATAAATAAATTAAAAAATATATATATATAAAGATTTATTTATTTATACAAGCACTGGGATATAGGCCAGAAGTACAGAAGGGTGAGAGAATTCACCAGAGACAGAGCGGGGAGCAAAACAGGCAGAAGGACCAAAATACACTGCTGAGGGGAGCAGCAGGTGAGACAGGAGAAGTCAGCCGTGCCATGTGGGAATCTCCCTGGCTGGCTGGGAATCGAACTAGAGCTGCAGAGGCTGCGGAGAGCTTAGCAGCACTGCGCTCAACCCACTGCGCCAGGTATGACAGCATCATCAGCTATTCCAGAGCTGGTCAAAGACAGGAATCAGCAGGAAGACCTCGGGAACTGTGGACAGCAGCCATAGGCTCCCTAACCAGAGCAGCCCCAACCCTGCTGCAACACCAGGAGCTCAACACAGGCACCCAAGGACCCAACGGCCCCCCACGCTTTGGAGGAGGGCAGGCTTGTCGGCTCCCACGCCACACCCAGGTGCTCTGGCTGCAGTGCAGCCTGTTTACAGCCACCACGTTTCTACACCTCTCACCTGAGTCACAATTAAGCAATGCCCTGACTTTTTAAGACACCGCGCTGATGACACCAACCGATGGCAGCATGTGGTGAGCCTGGCTTCTCGGGGTCACCACCCTATCTTCTTCACCAGGGGGGCCGGCAAGGGATCACAGCATGTCCCCGAGGGGGCTGCACATGATTGACTCAGAGAGCTCTTATTGCGAAATTTTTTTGTCGAGGTAGTTAAGAATCTGGCCTTAGAGATGGGCCCTGGGTCCAGTGGGCTCTGTCCTCCTGGCCAGGCGGGGTGGGGCCTTCTCACGTCTGGACCGCCTGGGGTCAAGTGCGCCTCACTATCAAAGCTCACAGACCATCGAAGCTTCAACAAAGCTGCAGGCACAACCTGGGCCTGGGACGTGCACGCGACATCGAACACCTTTTCATCTAAAAGCCACGGAAATAAATCTTTAGAAAAAGAATTAGGGCCTCCCTGGTGGTACAAGGGTTTAAGCAATCCTTAGCCTCTGCAACAGGAGTTCGATCCCAGGCCGGCCAGGGAGCAACCCACATGGCGCAGCATACCTCTCCTGTCTCACCTGCTGCTCCCCTCAGCAGCGTACTTTGGTTAATCTGCCTGTTCTGTTCCCTACTCTGTCTCTGGTGAATCCTCTCACCCCCTGCATCTCTGGCCTGTACCCCAGCTCTTGTATGCATAAATAAATAAATCTTAATAAATAAATAATAAAAATTTTAAAAAGAATTAAAAAAATAAAAGCTACGGAAACAGGCACTTCAATGTAGGCTTTGGAGGAAACTCAGCATCTGAATGTCAAGGAATTAGAAGAAATCAGCAAAAAATAAAGGCAGAGTTATTTGATTATAGGAAATAATTAATAATGTAGTGCAATAATGCTACTAATAAATAAAATATACACAGTACAATGCAAAAAGAACATACCCTGGGAAAATATATGTGGAAAATGTCCATGAGACAGCATTATCACTCTTACAGCAATTATCTGCACAGAGTATAGTCAGGTTTCCATTACAGTTTTTAAAGAAAATAGAAAAATTATTTTTTTTAAATTTATTTATTTATACAAGAACCGGGGTGCAGGTCAAAGGCACTGGAAGGTGAGAGAATTCACCAGAAACAGAGCGGGGAGCAGAACAGGCAGACAGACTGAAGACACAGCTGAGGGGGAGCAGTGGGCAAGGTAGTAGAGGTCTGCCACGCCATGTGGGTTTCTCCCTGGCCGGCCAGGAATTGAACCGGCGCTGCAGAGGCTGCAGACAGCTTAACAGGGCAGTGCTCAACCCGCTGCGCCACCAGGGAGGTCAGAAAATAGAAAAATTAAATGAGAAACTGGTGGAATCGGTAGTTCAAAAAGCCTATTAGTATACAACATGGCTAACACATATTAACAGTCAGACCCTACAAAAGCAGAACAAAATACCTCAAAAGTAAATTCTAACTAAAAAGGCAAAATCCAATGAAAGGGGGGATATTCTGAGTTTTTTATTTCAATGGTAACAATCATACTATTAGTTTCTATTTGGAGAAACACATCATTAAAAGTAAACTGTAAGTACTGAGAGTTTTTGGAAAACCAACAGTAGCAAGCAGTAAGGACAGAGCGGCTCCCAAGGCTTACTGTTTGCTGCGGCGGGCAGGGTTCAGCTCATCGCCTCTACACTAACCTCCCTGGCACCCGAAGAGCAACGTGCCTGTGACCTGGCTCAGAAGGGCAGAGGGCAAAACCCCATTTGAACAGCCATAAATGCATCCAGCTGCCCCTCTTCCATTCTCATCTTCAACACACAGGTGTGTATTTGCAACACAACCAAATTTTAAAAATGAAATTTAAAAACCAAACCCTAGAAATCTGACTGCAGAACTGGGGCTCCCTAAGGCCAGGGAGGGGGCAACAGGGAGGGGCGGTGATCCAGGAGGGGTGGGCTCCAGAGACGGGGCACTTGGGGGGGGGGGGGCAGGCGCGTCAGGGACCAAGATGATGTGGCTTGGGGGAGGGCAAAGTCGCATCTCGCATGAGGCAGCACTGTGCAGGCACAAGCAGAGCCCATGGCAGGGAGGCCAGGCCTGTCCCAGAACTTTCTCAAGAATCTTAGCGACAATGAAAGACGCCTTTTTTTTTAAACAGAGCTTCCAAAAGGCACGAAATATTCCAGCCTGGACCAAACCACCATTGAGGTCAAACTGACAATGAGCTCTACGGGGTAAATCCACAGCTGAGACACTGGCCGGTCACGCACGCTTGGTGAGGGGGCATACAGACGCCGGCGATGACAGAACATCAGGCACCTGCCTGGCTGGAGGCTGCGGAACGGTGGGCCCAGCAGCCAGAGAGGCATCACCAACACACCAAGCAGACGTCTCAGAACTGGCAAAAACGAATTTTCAGCCACATGGCTTTTTTATATACACAAGTTATTTCTAGTGTTTATAGAATGTCCTGGAAGTAGCAAGAGCACCGAGAGCTCTGGTCAAGTTCACACATGGTCTCCTGGACATGCCTCAGAGTGGGCTTCCTCCAGGTGGCCACCACCTCACCCCTGGCTCCCAGGTCCTTGCAGTGCAGGGGCCAGAGCAGCCCCCATGAAGGGGGAGACCTCACATTTTTCTTGGCTTGCATTTTTCTTTCTCTTTCTTTTTTTGGCTGCCTTTTCCCTGTCCAGCTGACAAGCAAGAAAACCTTGCTGTCACTGGCAGCGCGCGCGCACCACAGCGGCAGTCTGCGGGGAGCGCTGCATTCCCTGAGTTCCTCGCTCACAAGCGGGCGTCACTCGAGTTGGTCCAAGCAGCAGGATCCAAACAGTGAAAGGAAGACCTGACAGCAATCACTCAACTAGCTCCTAAAAGAGACCAAACTGTCTACCAGGGCGGCCTGCATTCTTGAGTAGGTGTAGTCATATGATGTCTAAGTGATGTAAATTTGATATGCAAAAGAAAACTTTCCAGTCTCAGGTCCTGAAAAGAATGCATTATGGAACCATGAGGCCTCAGCCCAAGGTAAGCAGTGGGGCAGGTGTGGCGGTGAGGTGCGTGGCCAGGCATGTGGCAGGCTAACCACCAGCCTGGGCCAGCAGCAGCCCTGTGGCTCCACCTGCAGACTGCAGGGAGGTCGGAGGTGGCATCGGCCCTCGGCTGCAGTAGTGGGCAGTCCCGCAGGAGGATGCCAGCAACATGTCTTCTTATCAGCCCCAACCAATGCCTTTTCCAATTAATCCTGAGTTTGCAGGGATTTTCCCTGCAATACTAAATTCTAGAGTAAAGTTTTCAAGGGTGTAACACCTCCTAAGCCCAAAACTACAAACTGGCTGTCACAAGGTTAAATTTACATTTGTCCGGGATGGAGGGGGAGGGGTTTTTGACATGACTGATCTTTATACTAGATTGATTCAACCAGCTTTGTTCAAATAGAGCCACCCCCTACAGATATCCCACTATAGTGTACCTCCCTATAGTGCATCCCATTACAGTGCACCCCACTAGCATTGTAACAGGGGAGGTTCTCTTACTTTTTCCTACTCCATGGCTTGTGTATCAATCCTTTCTCTGTGTGCTGAGCTCCACCTCTGAGATGATTCAGATTGTTGAGCAAAAATTCAGTCACTTCCAATTTCCTTTCTTACCCAGCCCTTCCCTCCATAACCTCACCTCCAAAAAACCTAATCAAATTCCACAAATTCCATGCTCCCAAGATCAAAGACCCCTCTACCTGAGACAGGCAGCTGGACCCTCTGGACTATCTGTGCTTCCTCTGGGCAGGTCTGAGCAAGGCGCCTCACAGGCACCCCACAAACCTGAGTGGTCGCTAGCAGCTACAGCCACCAGAGCTGATCCTCTGTTTTCATAGAGTTAAAACTGATATGTCGTCACCAACTGAAATGGACTCACTTCTGGTGTTGACCTTAACGTGCGACATTGGCAGACACTGGGAAACAGACATTCACAGTCACCACACACAGTTCTAAGTCATTTTTGTGGTGTGTCGTGAATCACAGTCACCAAGCCGCAACCAGCACTCACTTTATAACTGCAAGTCTGTGCCTTCTGACACCCCCTTACTCATTCTGACCCCCCCACCTGTTCTCTGCATCAATGATCTTGAGTGTTTTTTTTAAGATCCGACACACACTTTTTTTTTATTTAAATTTTATTTTTATATTCCCCATACAATTACAACCCCCTTATTTTGACCCCAAGTCCTCCTTTCCCCGCCCCCCACCCCCCATAGAGTGTCTCTGGTTCATAGTTGTTTGTTGATTTTGTTATTTTCTTTCTTATAGTTATTCTTTTTCCTGGTTCCTTATTTAAGCCTTCTAGATTCCTGCTATGAGTGAGACCATCCGGTATTTTTCTTTTTCTTTCTGGCTTATTTCGCTGAGCATGATCCCTTCCAGCTCCATCCATGTTGCTGCAAATTGCATGTGTTTATCTTTTTTGATTGCTGAGTAATATTCCATGGTATATATGTACCACATCTCCTTGATCCAGTCATCTATTTTTGGGCATTTGGGTTGTTTCCAAAGCTTAGCTATTGTAAACAGTGCTGCTACAAACATAGGGGTGCAGGTGCTCTTTGGAATTGATGTTTCTGTGCCCTTTGGGTAAATACCCAGGAGTGGAATGGCTGGATCATATGGAAGCTCTATGTTTAGTAGGTCCAGAAATCTCCACACAGTTCTCCATAGTGGTTGGACCAGTTTGCACTCCCACCAACAGTGCAGGAGAGTTCCTTTTTCTCCACATCCTCGCCAACATTTGTTGTTGCTAGTTTTTTTAATATGCCGACACACACTTTTCTGTCTCTGACTTCTTTCTCTGAAGACTCCAGTTCCATCCGGATAGTGACAAATGGCAAGTATGAAGCTCTTTTTTTTTTTAAAGATTTATTTATTTATACAAGAACTGGGGTGCAGGTCAGAGGCATGGGAAGGTGAGAGAATTAACCAGAGAGAGCGGGGAACAGAACAGGCAGACTGACTGAAATACACTGCTGAGGGGAGCAGCGGGCAAGACAGGAGAGGTCTTCTGCACTATGTGGATATCTCCCTGCCTGGCCAGGAATCAAACCTGTGCTACAGAGGAATACGGACAGCTTCACCACGCGGCGCTCAACCCACTGCACCACCGGGGAGGCCCAAGTATGAAGCTCTTACCAGTTGACTAATATTGCATGGGTAGTGTGAGTTCTTTTTTTTTTTTTTTAACATGATTACTCATTTCTTTTTTTTTTTTTTTTAAATAGAGGCATGTTTTTATTTATTTATTTATTTATTTGTTTGTTTGTTTGTTTTGTTTGTACAAGCACTGGGTACAGTCAGAAGCACGGGAGGGTGAGAGAATTCACCAGAGCCAGAGCAGGGAGCAGAGCAGGCAGAAGGACCGAAGTACACTGCTGAGGGGAGCAGCGGGCGGCAGGAGAGGTCTGCGCGCCATGTGGGACCCTCCTCCGGTGGCCGGGGAGCAGCCGGGGATCGAACCAGAGCCGCAGATGCCGCGGGCAGCTTCGCAACCCAGCGCTCAACCGCTGCGCCACCGGGGAGGCCCTAGTGTGAGTTCTTGTGCATCACAACTGCTCCATCCATCCATCTACCTGTCTGTCCATCCACAGACACCGAGCTTGTCTGCAGACCTCAGCTACCGCAGACAAGGCTGCAATGAACACGGGGATGTGGGTCACTATTTTTGTTAGAGTTTGCATTTTCTTTGGATAAACACGGAGTGAAATTCCGGATCAGGTGACAGTGGGCCAGCATCGCTGGAAGGGAAGCCCATCGGGGCCTCAGCCTGGAGCAGGACTGGCCAGCATGTGGAGGGCAGGACATGGGTGGTCTGTCAGGGGTGTAAATGGTCACAGGCACGACGGAAAGCAGCAAGGAGGGGCCTCAAAGAGCAAAAACAGAACCCCCACGAGACCCACTGATTATTCCACTTCTGTGTGGAATAATAATTTTATATTAATAATAATCTCATCTGAAGAAATTTTAAGAAACTGACAAAAAGCAGAAACCGAGACAGCAAGGCTACCAGCTCAAGGCCAGTAGTGGCAGGAGTGGATCAAAATCACGAGGGCTGGAGGCCTGAGCAGAAAACACCGTGCACTGGTGGGCCCGTGATGAGGACTGCCTGGAGGAAGCAGGACTGGGGTCACACCAGACCCCGCTGATCTATCAATGGGCTAGTCCTTCCTCGGTTTCCTCCTTGGAAAGGGGGTTATGACAAGGTGCTTATTTCTCAGAGTCACCACAAAAACAACAGCAAGAAGCAAAGGATTTGAGCACGGGGCCTGGCAGAGGGTGGCCCCTCCTACCTGCCCCACTCATGGCTGGCCATCACCAGGCCAGGAAAGACCATGACCATGAGGAGGGAACCCCAGCCCATAGCGGGGTAAGGCCCGTCTGCACCAGCACCCCCACTCACATCTGTTCTTCTTTTTTGTCCTTTTTCTTTTTCTTAACTCTCACCCTGAGCGTTGACCAGGAATTCAGGTGGTATCTGTCTGGATACTCCAGGCACAGGGCCCAGACAGTGTGTCCGACTCAGGCTCGGGGCTGAAGGATGGGAGCGAGGCTGTTACAGCAGATGGCACGGCCCATCTCGACCAGTCCAGTCAAGTCTGACTGACCCTCAAGTCCCCCATTAGGGCAGGAGGCTGATGTGCCCTATGAGTGCATATCACACCCATGCCCCCAGGCTGGACCCTCACCCCAGCCCACAGCTGGGTCCCATCAGGAGTGATGTCAAAGCTCCCAAAGGGGCTGAGGGCACAGAAGAGCGTGAACCAGGGGCTTTATAATCGAAAAGCCACCAAGGAGAGTGTGGTAAAGAGATTCTAAGGCTCTACACTAGACAGGTAACCCGTCCACCCCACACAGAGGGGAAGGGTACCCCTCGGGTATGCGGGTCTCTCCATGCAGATTCTGCGCAGTCCCCCTTAGGAAGCGACAGCTCAGCTGGGGGTTCAGAGACAATGAAGCAGACATCCGAGCTTCTAAAGCTGTGTCCAGCACACACGTGACCTGTTTAATCCCACAGAAAGGATTTCCCTTTCTACGTCCCTCCCTTAAGACATGTCACCAGGCGGGCATGGCAGATGGCAGGTGTGGGGAGGCTGCGGCCACTCCCGACCGCACCAGGCTGCAGCCAATGCTGCTCAACCCAGGCATGGAGGACACGCCCGCTCGTCTGCGGGGCAGGCGCCCCAGTCCTACACGACAGCTTCACTGTGCCCTATCGTTGTCTCCCACAAATTCCTGATTGCTACCCTGCCTATTAATCCGCCAGCAAATTTTAGGATAGGCTATTCATGTGAAGAAAGAGAAACTGTAGATTTCACTAAAAGTCACCAGCAAGAAAAATAAAGATAAAAAAGAAACGCTTTGCACTGACAGCAGGAAAGCAACATTTGGAATAAACACGAAAGTTCCCCTAACCCAGAGGAGTGGGCTGCTGTCACCACTGAAGTTGCTCCTGCATCTGCAGGCGACAACTTTTCCAGGAAGCTTATATAGTCTGGACATTAGGATCTGAAGCCCCTCCCCACCAAAGCATAAACAGGAAGCAGATCTCCACCTCTGCCCAAGGGAGCTGGCCTCAGCTGCCCACCCACCCCACCCCTGAGGTTCCCAGGAAGTCTTCCCTGGGTGTACCCAAAGAGCTGACAAGCACCGCACCTTGCCCATCTTCCCCCACCCTGCCTGAAAGCAGAAGCCACATGCTGAATGTCCTCATTTCTCTGTTTTCTGCTTTGGTTACTGTGGTGGTTCACACTGATCATATCCAGAGGCCAAGGTATAAACTCAGTTTCACAAACTAAGTGCGCACTCAGCCAGGGCAACACTGCACTGTCCACAGCAAGGCCCATTCAGGGCGCCACGGCAGGCCAGGCGTGCCAGGCCAGGCTCCGGGGCCAGAGCCCTGCATTCCTGTAAAACAGATGGTTAATTAAGATATGTTGACTTTCCTGTTGGACATCATTCTTGCCAGATTAGTATCGGAGCAAAACAAACACAAAGTGTGGCTTGGGGACGTGTGTTTGAAGTTACCGGCTACTAAAAGCTTACCCAGGCAATCCATATTACTACCAAGATGGTAAATATTTATTTTCTTTGGAGACAGAATCAAATGGAAACAGAAAAGCAATTTAAGTTAGAAAACAGAGGATTAACTTTGATACAAGAAAACAGCTCCATGGGATAGGCAGGTACGGAATGTCCCATCTAAGAAAATTCTAATCCTTCCAAACAGAAAAGTCACGCACATTCTTGTGTTACCATCACATCCGGCTTGAAGGCAATCCCATTCCCCACCTCACCCCACCCACCATAACCACCAGGCACCCTGGGCCCCCCAGTCCCCCCCCTTCCCCCCCCCCCACAGCTTGCACTCCCCCTCCTGGGACATTCGTCCATCAAACCCTCCGTGTCTTCCTGGCCAGGCTGACTCAATCCACCCAGGCAGTGCGGCCCATCACACCCAGAGCCTTCAGCGTTTACTCACCTCATTGGGGGACACCACCCACCTGTGTACCTACTTCCTTCCCCTTTTCTGTGATAGCCTCGGAGGGACCCCCAAGAAGCACCCCTGGAGACCTGCTACCCACAACATGCCATTTCTTCCCTTCTGAAATCTTCATTGTGCCAAGTTCTGAGGCACGTGAAGAGTTGAGGGAGACCCTTCCTCCAGGACACCCCATCTGGACACGAACCCTTCCAGACTAGCTGCTCTGAAGACAGCATCATCCCATATCACAACCCACAACTCAGGCTGGATGCTGCTGGATGGACTCACCCCGCGCTGACCCCAGTGTCAAGGAGAAGCTCCCAGAAAACCAGCAAAGCAAAACACACATCCCACTTCTGAGATGACCGAGGAAGGTGGGAAGATTTGGAGGGAGAGGGAGGGAAAAAGAGAAGACTTGAAAAAGCTTAGAATAAGGCTTTCTAAAGAAGGGCCTTAAAATACCAATAACTTACAATAAAATGCTCTGTTGGAGGAGCCAGGCCGTGCTGTCCCGACACCCCTGTCACCTTCAATGCCCCAGCACAAGGCGGCGGGACACGTGCGCCCCAAGACTAGCAACTGTGCTTCTTCCCGGGGTGGGAGGACTGTTGGGAAGGGAGGACACCAGGGTCTCTCCCAGCACCCATCCTCCTGCAGACCCCCCCAGAAGACGTAGGTGAGGGATCATATCCCAGCACGGTGGCATTCTGTTCCACTTCCACACTCAGCCAGGCCACTGAGCGGGCCAATGCGGAATTTTATGAACTGTTTCAAAAAAGACTCTTGTCTAGAACACTGATCACCATCATCACAGAGGGCAGAGGATGCATCTTCCAAAGAATAAAAAGTGTGCAGTGACCAAGAGGTTTGTTCACACAGAGAAGGTGACGCTTCCAGATGAAGGTTTTGAACCTGTGGGTCTCTTGAGCCCGAAGCCTCAGAGAGCAGGACTCACCCGGGGCCGGACTCCGTGGGCCGGACAGCTCGGCGGATCCAGGGGCAGTGGGAGGAGACAGGGGCTGTGCTTACTTGTTCTATGTCTAAACTCCACTGCCATCCATCATACGCGGCATGCAGCTAAGCCCCAAACTACTGCAAAATGGTCTTCACATTTCAAAAGCAACAGAACATAAAGAGCAGGGGACAAAGCTGTCCTAAGGAAGCCTGCCCCATGTTCCAAGATGTTCCAGATTTGCTGGTTGCAACCACGTCCCTAATTTCATTTTGCCCTTAATTAAAAAACATCCCTCCTGAAGCAAGAGGGAGCTGCCACCCTCAGGAATGCAGGCTCCTCCCTCATCATGAGTAAGCCCCTTATAGACATCAATATTTTAAAGAGATAGTTTAAACAACGAACTAGCTCCGTGCTTAGGGGCCAGACATGGAAATTTTTTTAAACAATAAATAAAACAAGAACTATCCAAATAATAGCAAAGAATGATTTCAGACACCAGACTCTTCTTTGTGTGACAGGCTAACCCTAAATAATTCCTATTCACGCATTAACCTGGCCCCTGGACTTGTGCCAGGCGACAGGGATAACAGCTACACATGTGGCTTTTCTAGCAACATATCAAGTGAAATTTGCAAGGACTTTCAAGTTAATCTGAAATCTTGGAAAATTAGAAAGCAGAACGGTCAGGTATGCATTAAGCCCCGCCATCGCTGGGTGGAGCCTCAGTGCAAAGGTGAGATGGCCAGGCTGGCAGGGAAGCTGACGAGTGACTGTCCATCGACCTCGTTGACCGCAAAGCAGGGCCTCGGGCTTAACAGGTTTCTTCAGAGGGCGTGAACTCGTCCCTGTCTCATGCTCTACAAACCACCTCTAGGCAAGATTTTGCATCATTTTTAACTGAGGTATCACTGCATTATCACCTTATCCATAAAGTCCAAGCACGCAGGATTATAAATCATCTGAAGAAGCTCACATTAAGTTCACCACTGTTGTTGTAACAACACAAATGTCACAACTTAGGAGGTTTTAGGATGCTGGGGTGGGTGGTGAAGCTGAAGCCATCAGCTCCAGCACAGGAGACACAGAAAGTACTAGAGGGAATGGGCTAGGTGGGAAGGAAGTTCTGGGGAGAGAAGGTTCAAGAATGGAGAACAGTCAGCAAAATAGAATTTAAATGTGAACATCTGGATGCAGAAGGGGAAGGCCACGCAGTTGTGCAGTGGGTGGGCTCACCCTGGGACTGCTGCTGTGGAGGCCACTCTCCACCGGGGGACGGGTTGGCATGCCCACAACCCCATCCAGCCTCACCGGACTGTCCTGCCTCATATACCTTCTTGCCTCACTTTGACTTGTTGAGTTTATTGGAGTCAGTCTGTGATTAAGAGCCTTGTAAATGAATACAAAACCATTTCACCAGTTCATTCAAACATTTTACTGCCTGGCCTCCTGCTAGGAGCCGATGAAGGAATGTCACCAGCATTCTTTTCTACCCACCTGGACTAAATTGTCCCTAGACCGGGCTGGTGGATCTCTGGAGGGGTCAAAATGCCACTTTCTTTTTATGGCACCTGGGAGGAATAAAGAGAGTTCACACGGGCTATCCAATCAACATGTCATTTCACTGAAAGAATTTTACAGAGTCATCTGTTTTCTTTAGCAGAGAATGAAATTTATCTTCGCCAAGTGCAGGTTTCTTGTTTGTTTTTTAAGGTAGCTAGGTGCAATTAAAAAAAATTTTCTGAAAAGAGCAAAATTGGGGCAAGGTTCATGTGCATGTAGCCATGTTAACAGCATGAATAAAAAAACTTCTCATCTAAATGCACTGACATGTTCCACTTCATAAAGTATCTAACAAGCTCTTCGTGGCAAGAACTTCATAACCAGCATCTCTAGCTCCAATACAGAAAAGAGCTTCCTGGAAAAACAATTGATACAATATAAACAACAGATCCCTGCCTTGTGACAAGAACATGGATCAATACTAAGTTGATGACAGTCCAAATATATAGGAATAAGAAAGTAAGAAGGGCTCCTAGGAAAATCTCTTAAGGTGTCAAAATCAACAGGAAAAGTATGGGCAACCATGAGTCACTATGGGTCCCCAAAGTGTTTGTCAGATGCTAAAAACCATGTGTCATCAGTTTTTGGCTTTGTTTTTATTTGCAAGAAAATATAAATCAGACACTGAGATCTCATTTTTTCCACAAATATGAGACATCCCAACAGTCATGTATCATCTCAAAAATTAAATTTTTTAAAGACTTATTTATTTATGCATACAAGAGCTGGGGTATAGGCCAGAGATGCAGGGGGGTGAGAGGATTCACCAGAGACAGAGTGGGGAACAGAACAGGCAGATCTACTGAAATACACAGCTGAGGGGAGCAGAAGGGAGACAGGAAAGGTCTGCTGCACCATATGAGAGGCCCCTCAAAGATTTAAAAGTAGCTGTAGGGCCTCCCCTGGTGGCACAAGCAGTTGAGTGCAGCACTGTGAAGCTGTCTGCAGTCTCTGCAGCACGGGTTCCATCCAGGCCGGCCTGCGAGGGTCCCACATGGCGCAGCAGGCCTCTCTGGTGGTGCAAAGGGTTAAGCACAGTACTATGAAGCAATCCACAGCCTCTGCAGCATGAGTTTGATCCCTGGCTGGGCAGGGAGCTGACCCACATGGCACAGCAGACCTCTCCTATCTCCCTGCTGCTCCCCTCAGCAGTGTTTTTCGTCAGTCTGCCTGTTCTGCTCTACGCTCTGTCTCTGGTGAATCCTCTCACCTCCCGCGAATCTGGCCTCTACCCCAGTTCTTGTATGGATAAATGAATAAATCTTTTAAAAAAAAAAAAAGGGTAGCTTTAATTGTATAAGAAATGGCCAGCTTAGGGGTTTGGTACACCACTACTGAGGTTAGCTTTGGATTCATTTAGAACTCCCCCACTATCGAAAGGCAGAGGCTCATAGGAAACCTGTCCTAACCTGAAATGGCTTAGCGTGAGGCAGCAATCACCACTCATTTACACTGAAACTCTGAGCCTTCCAAGATCCAAAAAATAACCTCCCAATTCATTCTACATGACACATAAAACCTAAAACAATACTAACAAAGGGACAGGGTGATAAAAATGCACCCAGCAAATGTCTCTGCATTCACAGACTTTTGCTGTAATTTTGAAGAGGAAAAAGAAACCCCGAGGCTGAACCATCGAAGGCTTGTAGAACCGAGAGCCTGAGTGGCACCTTTCCAGCACCCCCAGCTGCAGCTCAGGAGGGCCTGGCGGGGCCATGCTCACTGCCCAGGGCACTGAGGCCTCCTAAGCAGCTGCAAAACCAGCACGGGGTGCTCTTTCGGTTTTCACCTTTCGAGGAGTTTTTTGTTTGTTTTGGTATTATTTAAAGATTTATTTTCACTTACGCATACAAGAACTGGGGTGCAGGCCAGAGGTGTAGGGGGTGAGAGGATTCCCCAGAGTGGGGAGCAGAATAGGCAGATCCACTGAAATCCACTGCTGAGGTGGGCAGAGGGGAGACAGGAGAGGCCTGCTGCACCTTGTGGGTAGCTCCCTGTCCAGGGATTGAGCTCAGGCCCCAGTTGCTGGTGATAGCTTGATAGTGCTGAGACTTTTTTTTTTAAAAAAAGATTTATTTTATTTATACATACAAGAACTTGGGTGAGATGCCAGAGATGCGAGGGGTGAGAGGAGTCACCAGAGACAGAGTGGGGAACAGAGCAGGCAGATTGACCAAAGCACAACTGCTGAGGGGAGCAGAAGGTGAGGCAGGAGGGGTCTGCTGCGCCATGTGGGTAGCTCCCTGGCTGGGGACTGAACTCGTGCTGCAGTGGCTGCGGATAGCTCCATAGGTTGCGTCTTAACCTCTTGTGCCACCAGGGAGGCCCACAGTGCTGAGACTTAACCCCTATGCCACCAGGGAGGCCCCGGTTTTCACCTTTTGCAATGGAACAAGAGTTCTCTTCAGATATATTTTGGCAAGGGAAAACAGGTAGCAATGCCTTTTTTTTTTTTTTTTTTGGAAAAGCAAAGCGGCAGAATTCAAACTTTAGAAAGAACAGGGATGCCTAGAACTCATTTTCCAAAACGACAACTTGCGAGATGAGGGACAGTAGTTACCTGGTTCAGGGAACTCCACAGCCTACGTCCACAAAGGAGCCAGCAGGCGCGACACACAGTCAGTGGCAGGCTCTGAGTGACGCCGGAGTCTTAAAACAGCATTAAAAAATACTCACATTACTGAGTCTAAGCAACTGGAGCCAGTGGGAGGCGCAATGAGAGATACCAAGCATTTTAAATACAGGCCAGGAATAGAGTAAGTGAAACCACCAAAAGGAAAAAAATTTCAAGACAACGATAAAAATTTCACTTGTACACAAAAAGATAAGCAATTGTGAAAATACATGCCAAGATGTTGTCTTAATGCCTTAACATGTGATGTCAAGTTTGATATTTAATAAAATCACCAGTGATATCAGTTACACTAAACTGCAGGTCAGCTCAGACTGGAGAAGCAAGGAGGCAGCACCAGTATGAACAATTCTTAAAAAAACGGAGTGGTGACAGGAGCAGTGACAGGTGCTGACGGCCCAGCTAGATGCCAAAGACTCTCAGACGCAAGACTCTATCACGCAAGGCAGATGAGTTCGTAGGAAACAAGTACAGGTGCCCCTCACTTTACATCCTAATCTGTTCTACAGACAGAGCAAAGACATCCAAACGTGAACTAATGTGTCAATACCGTATAATTTGTTCTAAGAAAGCATAATTCAAAAATCTCAGCACATACCTAAGAGTCTAGAAAACTGAGGTATACACAAAAATACTGAATGTCTTTTTAACATAAAAAGATAAAACAAATCAGGGGCCTCCCTGGTGGCAAAAGGGGTTAAGATGCAACCTATGAAGCTGTCCGCAGCCTCTGCAGCATGAGTTCAATCCCCAGAAGGCCGGGGAACTGCCCACATGGTGCAGCAGACCCCTCCTGACTCACCCATTGCTCCCCTTAGCAGTGTACTTCTATCAAATCTGCCTGTTCTGTTCCCCACTCTGTCTCTGGTGAATCCTCTCACCCCACACACCTCTGGCCTGTACCCCAGCTCTTATATGCATAAGTAAATAAATCTTTAAAAAATAAAACAAATCACAAAAGGTTAAGTTGGGGGTGGGGGTGGGACCAATCGCAATAAACGATGAAGCCCTGGTCCAGCTGCACTGCACAGGACTGAGACCACAGTCAAGGGGCTGCAGGCCCTCACACGCCACACCCCCCACAACAGCTAGGGAGGCTGTGGGGGCTCCCCATAACTCACCCCCACAACAGCTAGTGAGGCTGCAGTCCCCCCTCACTCCACCCTTTTCCCCAGCACAATTTGGCCCACAGTGTCCTCATCATGACTCCCACTAGGGGTCCTGGGAGGTTCACGGCGCATTTTGAGTGTATTTCAGGAACAGGACAGATTTTCATGAGTGGGGGCTCACTGGACAGGGTGATGGGGGATCTGACCAACGAAGGCAAGAAAACCAAAGATAGTGCAAGGGCAGAGATAGCACAGACCCTCCCCCTTGCACCCTGGCTGGGCCCTCTCTCTGGGAGCCTCTCTCTACGGTGGTCTCCCTGAGCTCTGTTTCCAGCCCTCAGGCTCTCTGTGAGCACAGTGCCCCCACTGGCACGCAGCGTCAGGGTCTCACCATCCTCTCTTGCGGGACACCCAAGAGAGATGTTTTAGAATCACTTAGCATTTGCATCCAAGTGGGTAAGAAAAACCTAATTCTCATGCCAGCTCTAACTCGTACCCCATCACAGTGTTCTTCCAAATTCCTTCTTTCCACAGAGTTGAAATTTCCCTGTAACATGCCCCCAGGGGAGCACAGCCACAGTTCACAGTCTTTATATGCCACCAGGCAGCAGCCATGGAACGGGCACTCGAGAGCCTTACGGGCTCTGCACCATGCAAGAGGACAGGTGATGGCTTCTGCACAAAGTGGAGCATTTCTGCATCAGTTCTAGGGAAAATCCAGAAACTTTCAGCCCTGGGTCCAGGCCAGAGCTTATAAGCAAACTTTAAGAACCGCTCACCGCTGTGCAAGCAGCGGGCAACTGTCAAGGCAGTAAAAGCAAAAGGACGGAAGCTCGTACCAGTAAAAACAATGTGCTTGGAATGAAAAAAAGAGAATTTTGATTAAATTAAAATCCAGGGGCCTCCCTGGTGGCGCAGGGGTTAAGTCTCAGCACTATGAAGCTATCCGCAGCCACTGCGGCCTGAGTTCGATCCCTGGCCAAGGAGCTACCCACATGGTACAGCAGACCTCTCCTGTCTCGCCACTGCTCCCTCAACAGTGGATTTTAGTGGATCTGCCTGTTCTGCTCCCCACTCTGTCTCTGGTGAATCCTCTCACCCCCCGCGCCTCTGGCCTATAGCCCAGTTCTTATATGCATAAACAAATACATCTTTAAAAAAATAAAACAAAATCCAGTTACTTGGAGTGAGAAGCAAGTCACACCTGGTACTTCTGAAAGTATGGAAAGGTGATGGGAGCAAAGGGAAGATGCCTACTGCGAGGTCTGACCCCCAGACCGTGCCCAGCACACCCCTGCTCAGCCCTGCTGCCTGAGCAGTCACCATCCCGACTCCCCTCGTCTCTTAATTCCTCTCAGACTGCTGTCTCGATGGCAGGTTTCCACCTTAGCACCTGAACTGTCCCTGTCTCAAGTGATTTCAAAATAAGTCATGAAATTCTCTACACATGAGGGTATGCGATAAAGAAATCTGTGTCTGGAAACCTGAAACCATGGAGAGGATGTTGCAACTCCCCAGAGGTCACAAATGGTGGCTCAGGAGGTGCCCAGGAGGCCCACATGGGACACGCACGAAGGCCACAGAGCAGCAGCAAGGCCCACATGGCATCTCTGTGGCAGCCACGCCCTTCCCTGACCAGAGGGGCAGCAGGCAGACAGCAAGATACACAAAGGTGTTCCCTTTACCGTTGGACAGAGAATCTTCTGCTACGTTCCACTGACGCGCTCACCCCCACAATGGGCAGCCTTTGACTGGGCAACACCTACCACAGTCTGGAAGGGCCAGGGTGGACAGATCCAAAGCAGCACTACTGGTTTGCAGGCATGTGACAACAAGCCAACAGGCACACGCCCACGTCACAGCCCCATTTCTCAGAGGAAGATCAGAGGCACCTGCCCCAGAATCCTTCAAATAAGGTGACCTATCGCTGTGAAAAACTACTTTACTACAGAAATGTGCTACTTAAATCTTTTCTTGGATCAAATAAGCCAGACAACCAGCGGTTGCTTCCGAGAAGGGTGCCAGCACAGCTGGGCCCTTCCACCTCTGACCCACTCAGCAACCGCCAAGTTGGAGCAAAAGGGTTTTGAGAATCGTTAACTTACCAAAGCAGCTTGGAGCCTAAGGAGTCTTCTTCTAAACCAAGTGACCCATGATGAAGACAAGGAAACTGAGTCACAAGAAGCCAAGGAGCTTGCCAGCTGCCAAAAGAGCTAATGAGTGACCGAATTCCAGCTAAGTTTCCAAAGTTCCCCAGGAGGGCACCTACAAGCCCACCTGTGGGGGGTGGCAGGGGAGGACTGGAGAGTTTGCACAGCTCCAGCCTAACTTGGCCCAGGCCCATGTGCCCAGAGCAGCATTGCAGGGCCACCAGCCGGTGTCACTCATAATGGTGCTGCCTCTTAAACGGGCTGTGGCTTCTTAACACACACCTGCGACAAAGGCGAATCCAGGCTGCAGCCAAAGGGGATTCGGGCACCAGCACATCAAGTGCAGCTCTGAGAAGCAAGGGCTGCTTTCGGGGTCAAATCGTAATTTACAGAAAATAGATTTTAATGTATTTAATTACCAGTAAAACATGCACCATAAGGAAACTCCCTTTAGAATCTGTTTACTAAGGACCTGAGATCCCCAGACACTGAAAGAGAGAGAGGCACTTAGTTTTAGTAATAGTTTAGAGGCAGTTATTTGAGGACCACAACCAGGAACTACACATAGTCAGGGTCAGAGACTCAAGAAACTACATAAGGGCTAGGGACCCCAGAATCTAACACAGCAGAGAAGAGGGGGCATTTTGATTGATAAAATATCTGAAAATCTCAAGATTTTTTTCAAATTTTTGCATCTAAGCCTAAGCTGTGTGGGAGGAAGGGTGGGTTGAGCACTGTGAGGCTGTCCGCAGCT
The DNA here is from genome assembly GCF_014898055.3 of Talpa occidentalis. Classification (NCBI taxonomy): domain Eukaryota; kingdom Metazoa; phylum Chordata; class Mammalia; order Eulipotyphla; family Talpidae; genus Talpa; species Talpa occidentalis. The sequence continues at coordinate 68,671,253 of NW_023605194.1, read as the reverse complement.
TCTGCAGTGCGGGTTTGATTCCTGGCCAGCCAGGGAGACACCCACATGGTATGGCAGACCTCTCCTGTCTCGCCCGCTGCTCCCCTCAGCAGTGCTTTCGGTCTGTCTGCCTGTTCTGTTCCCCACTCTGTCTCTGGTGAATCCTCTCACCGTCCCACACCTCTGGCCTGTACCCCAGCTCTTGTATAAATAAATAAATAGATAGATAGATAAATAAATAAATCGATGACTAAATATCAGTTATAAACTGTAAAACCTAACAACACATAAATGGACAATGCTCCATGGGGCGGCTTTGCCGAGGACAGACATATAGACAGGCACTACCGACAGGCACGCTGTCTCCTCGCAGTCCCCTGAGAAGCGATTCGAAAGGAGGTACCACATGTGCCAGGGACCAGAGGCCTTTTATGTATAGGAAGCAAACCCCCAGAAATAACCCACCTAATTAACAACTGAGAACTGCTAGTCATAAACATATTAACTCAATATGTTTATAATCCACTGTTTTTACTCATACATTAAGTGTGTGGAAAAACAGGGAAATGTATGCTTAAGAAAGAGGAGAGGAAGAATAAAAAATTCTTTGAATGCAATATTTGTTCTATTTGAATATTATTCTACATGTAGAACATGATCAGTTGCATAGTTACTGGAAAGTTTAGAAAGTACAAAACCAGAGAGGCTTATCTCTGGCTGGGAAGGTAAGTGGTATGAAGATTCTTCAGACATTTTAAGGACTCGCGTATGCTTGTTTTAAATCCTGAGCTCTGGTGTGACACCAAAAATGACAGGTCCCAAGCCACCTTCACAGACACCCACCAGCAGCAGAGGACAAGCCTGGATGGCCAGTCCTCAGGAGGGCGAGTGGCCAGGCCACTCATAGCAGCTGCACTGGGGGTGACAGACTGGCCCAACTGCTGTGAGCTCCAGCAAGGAGGCGGGAGAGGCGGGAGCCGGTGGACACGCAGCAGGTGGTCAGGAGCACACGCCTGTCCTGCCTGGAAGCTTTTCATCGCACTGACCATTCCGTGTTGGGGACAGGCAGGCAGATGGACATTAAGACAGTCCTTCTCAGGTCACTAACCTAACTCCTGCCTGACGCTCACCTGGGAGGTGGAGCCTAGAGGCCGCAACAGCTGCCGTTGTTCACCAAGGACACGTGCGGCGACTTGGAGAAGAGAAGTGCATGATGCACAGCTCTGGAGCCGTAAGTCAGAGATCGGGGGCAGCGTGTGAGGTGGGGCCTCTTTTATAAAAGCATGACCTCCATTATGAGGGCTCAACCCCATGACCACCTCACCGCCTAAGGTCGTACCTGCAAACACCAACACCTTTGGGAGTTAGAATTTCAACAGTGACAGCCATGAGAAAGACAATGGTGAAACAGCAGTTCCTGGGAGGGGAGGGGAGAGGAAAAAGGACAAATACTGGGCAGTGGATGGGTGGCACTAACGGATCTGGGTGGGGACACTGCAGTGACCCCCCGGTGATCAGCCGGACCTCAAGCTGTGCTCTCACAGACTTGGTCTCTCTTACACACTTGATCTCAGCTCTCCCAAGACACAGAATCGGCATAGCACAATGCAGACGGTGGCTCTCACTTTGTTTTTGAATAAAACAGCTTAAGAAAACATTCGTAATGAGCACAACAAGCCGGGAGAAAACCTCAGTCATCACCAGTCCAGATGTGTACCCACACAAGGCCAGCAAGCACCCTACCTTCCCAACATCAGAGCTGATCTGCCACGATGTGGTTTCTGTGCGAACATCAAGCTCCTTATTCTCATTTACATCCGTGCCTGAGAATACAATTTTCCCAGAAGATTTACCTACTTCAAATTCAAAATGTCATAAACCAACAGGTCCCTGCCTTTCCAACAAATCTACAATTAATGCCAGGAAAATGAACTGAAATTAACATCAGAGACCATTTCAGGCACGAAGGTTTGGTTTTCACATCCCTGCTATTCCAATGACCATTCGTCCTCACTGAGTCTCAATACTCCCACTGTTCATATGTCCTCTAAACCCTCACACCCCGGACCTGCAGCCAGCAGCTGCCCCTATCCATAGAGGCCCTGGCTCATATCAGGCCCTACACCGCACCTGCTGCTCCCCCACCTAGGCTCCCCTAACCCCCCCCACCCCCGCCCAAAGCTGTGACCTTTCTCACCATGCTGTGGATGCAAATGCAGAGAATGAGATTCTCAGTCCCCAAGATGCCTGACATTCTTCTGTGCAATGAGGCGGAGGTGTCTGCCCTGAGCTGGTAGCTGTGACACCCAACCACCATCCTCGAACCCAGAGCTTCTTCCCCCATCAGCACGCCATCCCCCCAACACGCACACAACATATGTACACACACACCCTACACATACAGACGCATCACACACATCCTCCACATATACCCGACATATCACACACACACACCGTACACACATCCATGCACACACCCACATGTATACAAGTGTACCATCTGTCCGTGGGTTCTGGGCCGAGTCCACCCGCCCTGCCAGTGTTCCCCTCTCTGCTGTGAAATCTCAGAGTCTGGCACAAGGAACCTTCTCAAGGGGTTTTATGGGTGTGTCTGGACACCCAGGTTTCCCAGCAGATGTCAAGCTCATATTGTGTGTAGCAGAATATACCCCTCGTGACCCTTGGCTGGTCAGCCAGAGATGATACAGCTGCTACTTTACTGTTTGAGGGGGAAGAGTAGGAAAGACCAGTTCTTAAGTTTCAACTGGTGTTTTCTGCTCTATAAGCCACATGGCAATAGACAAATCTAGAAATCAGGGCAGGAATGTTTCCCACTGTTAGGAAACCGGGTTCCTGAGGCTCAAACATGCAGCCAAAGCTGCAATCTGGGTGAGTTCAGCTCTTCACCCCCTGAGCAAGAATCATTGCTGTGACTCGACTCAGAAAAGTTGTAAGACTTCAGTCGAGTCTGTTTGCTCTCATTTTTCTCAGAGTTTGGTTTTACTGTCAAATTGTATTTAAGAAACAGCAGGCTGAGAAAACATCCCAGAATATGAAGGGGGATGAACACCAGAAGTATTTTTTTTTTCACAATGATGTTCAGAAACCAGGAAAAAAAATTACAGGTGGTCCTAGTTTTATTCAATTTAGCAGGTGAAAAACAATACAATTTGTTTCCAAAGTTTTTGTTAAAAATATCAAGGTTGGTAGTTACCTAAATTAAGCAGTCAACAACGATGAAACAAAATGAAAACTGCAAAATGTGGCTCTAAATACTGATGATGGCAGGACAAGCCAATAGTCTTTCTAGAAAACAAGCTGGCCCCAAGTATCGCACTCCAGAAGCAGTCTGAGTCCCTGACCCGACACCCTACTTTAGCACCTATGTCCCAAATAAATGTCATCTGTTCTCCAGTGTTCATGGCAATGCTGTTCACACCTATTAGAGGTGAGGGGATAGTTGCAACTGGTCACCCTGGACATGCCCCACCCTCTCCCCGTGAAGCCCAGTGAGCCCAGGGCGGTCAGCATGGACCACACTCACTGGTTTGCTTTGGCCAACAAACAACACCTTTGCCACCTCCATTCAGCACGGGCAGCGGGCTCGACAGCTGCCACTCTCCTCCCACCTCAGCCCTGAGAACAGCCTGTCCAGTGAGGGGCTAACCTTCAGCCTCGGCCCCCAAAGGAGACAGACAGTGGGGTCTGGCCCAACCTAGCCAAGCTCCTGAGAGCTACAGCCTGTGGGCAGCACTTACAGGACAGGCAAGGACTTTGTGGTGAGCCAGCCAGACGCAGGGCCCTTCAGTAGTTACCAACATCAACAAGTTATATTATAGAGAAACTACAGAAAATACATGTGGGGAGAGGCCTCCCTGGTGGCCTAGGGGTTGAGTCTCAGCACTATCACCGCACAGTAGAGTGGCCTGAGTTCAATCCCCAGCCAGGGAGGTGACCCACATGGCACAGCAGACCTCTCCTGTCTCCCCGCTGTTCCCCTCAGCAGTGGATTTCAGTGGATCCACTTGTTCTGCCTCCCACTCTGTCTCTGGGGAATCCTCTCACCTCCATACCTCTGGCCTACACCCCAGTTCTTACATGCATAAATAAATCTTTAAAAAAAAAAAAACACTAAGATGGCAAGTAGCAGCATGTATAGACATGGAGCACATAGAAGTTCAACTGTGAAGATGTGCTTGCATGCGAACACAGGATATAAAAAAAAAGTTGTAGCTGGAAATAGACTTGTGGGTAGACCAAAGCATTTGAGTGTGTTATTACTGGGAAGAGAAAGAACGAATGCTCGGATTTACCAAATGTGCTGCTTCTCAGCTCAAAAGCACCCACCAGAGGGTATCGGGGTTTCGTGTCAATTTCAGTGAAGATCTTCTGAATGAAGGTGATCTTTGATTTGTAAGGGGAGCATATTAAGCATAAGGTCCTATTTTTTGATAACTCTAGGCCGTCCTCAGCTGGTGGACACAGCTCCTGACTCGGAGATGAGCTGTGCTGGGAGAAGCAGGGTGCCCTCCCTCTCACTGAGGGGTAACAGAGCCACTTCTGAGCTGGGAGGCCAGGCCCCCAGCGCAGCGGCAGTGCCTGCTCTAGATTCACATGCAGACTGGACAGTAGCCCCACCCTCCCCTGGGCCCCCCTGCCCAGGGGCGCTGCAGAGCAGACAGCATCCCCTGTTGCGGGGCCTGTGCCTTGGCCTCTGTAAGGTGAGTCCTGCAGCCAGACCTGGGTGGCTGCAGGGATCAGAGAGCTAATCCACTTAAAGTACTTGACTAAGTACTTGCGCACGGCAGGAAGGAAACCCAAGCCAGTCACCAGCAGGGCCGGGCTGATCATCACACACTGGCCAGGGAACTCCTCATGGCCAGTCTCTACCCGCTGACCCTGTCCTCCGGGGAGACTCAGGGACTCCCCAGAACAGACTGGGGACCTTGTAGAATCGCACCATCCAAAAGAAATGTAACGTGACCACAGTGCAGCCCCCCCAGTCACTTGCAATCTCCTAGCGACCACATTTAAAAGTAAAACAGGATGGGGCCTCCCAGGTGGCGCAGCGGTTGAGCGCTGGGTTGCGAAGCTGCCCGCAGCCTCTGCAGCGCTGGTTCGATCCCCGGCTGCTCCCCGGCCACCAGAGGAGGGTCCCACATGGCGCGCAGACCTCTCCTGCCGCCCGCTGCTCCCCTCAGCAGTGTACTTCGGTCCTTCTGCCTGCTCTGCTCCCCACTCTGGCTCTGGTGAATTCTCTCACCCTCCCGCGCTTCTGACTGTACCCAGTGCATGTATAAACAAACAAACAAACAAACAAATAAAACATGCCTCTTAAAAAAAAAAAAAAGGCATTAAAATTGTAAAAAAAAAAAAGTAAAACAGGATGGATGGAATGAATTTTAATAACAGATTCTACTTACTTGAATAAAGCTGAAATTTGACAGGTCACCAAGTGTTAAAAATGATGTTTTTTAAAGATTTATTTATTTATGCATATAAGAACTGGGGGTACAGGACAGATGTGCGGGAGGGTGAAAGGATTCACCAGACACAAGAGTGGGGAACAGAACAGGCAGACTGACAGAAAACACTGCTGAAGGGAGCAGCAGACAAGACAGGAGAGGTCTGCTGCACCATGTGGGTAGCTCCCTGGTCAGCCGGGGATCGAACTCCCGCTGCAGAGACTGCAATAGTCTCACAGCACTGTGCTTAATCCCTTGCACCACCAGGGAGACCCTATACTACTTTTTTTTTTTTTTAGCAAAGTCTTAGAAAGTCTAGGGTGTACTTGATGCCCAGTATGTCCCCCCCACAACCCAGTCACCTCAAATGCCAGATGGCTGCCTATGGCCAAGAGCATGAGCATTCATCAGGGGTTAACAGCCCTGCCTTCGAAGAAGTCACAATCATTTACTCCACAAACCGGTGGAGGGATGTGGGAAGGAGTGGGGGAGGAGGAAGGGCAGATCAGAGATGGCCTGAGCCCGAAGACTTGGGGTCCCGTGTCCTGGGTGGGAGGACAGGGAAGGGGTTGAACCCCAGCTCGTCTCCGTACCAGCTGCAAGACTTCCCCAGAGCAGTCCCTCACCCTGCCCCCTCATCTCTCGTAACAGTTGAGTTTGAAGGTGGTGGAGTGAAAGCCAGGCATAAAGGTCCACTGTGTTGTAGGGGAACTGCCACAGTGAAGACGGAGCAAAGGCACTGGGGATAACAGAGCAGCCAGAGAAGACAAGCACTGCCTGTCACAGCCCTCCTCCCCTCAGTCTCAGAAAACAAGGTCAAGGGCAAGGCTACTGATGAGGGTTGCAAGCACACGTCTAAGTCCTCCAGGGGTCACACCTCCTTCGCCTGCCTCCTTTCTTCTTGGCAGTTGTGCAGTTTATACATTCACTGTAAGACAGGTTACCACATCCACCTTTCCTAGAAGGATGAGGGCCCTGCAATGCCTCCAATTTAAGTGTAAATTTGTTGCTAACCAAGTGAACATTATTCTTCACTGTCCTACAAATATATAAAATTAGCCTGTTTACTATCCTTAAAATGTCCCCTGAAAGCTGATTTTTTAATAAATTCCTGGTACTTTATTTTATTTTATTTTATTTTTTTTTAAGATTTATTTATTTATACAAGCACTGGGTACAGTCAGAAGCGCGGGAGGGTGAGAGAATTCACCAGAGCCAGAGCGGGGAGCAGAGCAGGCAGAAGGACCGAAGCACACTGCTAAGGGGAGCAGCGGGCGGCAGCAGAGGGCTGCGCGCCATGTGGGACCCCCCTCCGGTGGCCGGGGAGCAGCCGGGGATCGAACCGGCACTGCAGAGGCTGCGGGCAGCTTCGCAACCCAGCGCTCAACCGCTGCGCCACTGGGGAGGCCCTGGTACTTTATTTTAAACTTGCTCATGTTCTTTGCTCCCCTCTCCCCCAAAATCCAATTACTAAATAAATAAATAAATATAGTCTGGTCTGCTATTGAAGACTTCAAACCTTTACTCAACTTAATAAACCAAGACATTATTCTAACTCACAAGCTGAGTTACTTTAAAGACAAGAAACATGTCTTCTCCATTCCAGCCACCTTCTAAAGCAAATTTTTTTCTAGAAATTATTCTATATATTAATGTTCCCTGAGATTACATGCACTGCATAAAATTAATTTAAAAAAGAAAAGGTCCTCACTAAAGTGATTTCAGCTTTGGTATACTTCTGTCTACTGCAAGCCTCGTAGAGTCTTTTTAAAATCAATTTTTATTGAAGTTAACAATGCATTACAAGATTATGTAAGTTTTGCGCTGCAGCTTTATAATCAAGCTGTGTATATACTACATGAAGTTCAACCCTAAAAGTCTAACTCTATCCTTCAACATACGATTGACTCCTTTTTCCCAATTTACCTCCCCCTTCTCTTCTAGTAACTACTAATTTGGCCTTAGAGTCTAAACACTTATTTTTTATTTAGTTCATTCTTTGGTTTCTCTGTGCACCACATGAGTGAAATCATGTGGTGCTTGTCTTTCTCTACCTTATTTCACTGCAAACAATACCCATTAGGTATATCCACATTGCACATGGCAGGATTTCATCTTCTTGACAGCTTAGTATTCCATTGTGTATGGTTACATCTTCTTTATCCATTTCTCAGTAAATGAGTACTTAGGTTTCTGGCTATTACCTATTGTAAATGACGTGGCAACAGAAACAGAGGTGCATCTATCTCTTGAAATAGCATTTTTGGTTTTTTCAGGTAAATACACAGAAGTGGGATAACTGGATCATAAGGAATTTCTATTTTTAAATTTTGAGGGCTTTTCTGGGAGTCTTTCAAAAAAAAGATTTATTTATTTTTGCATAAAAGAACTGGGGTGAAGACCAGGAGGTGCAGTGGGGGCAAGAGAATTGACCAGAGATAGTATGGGAGCAGTGCAGGTAGATCCACTGAAATACACTGCTGAGGGGAGCAGCAGGGAGACAGAAGACGTCTGCTGTGCTCCGTGGGTCAGTTCCCTGGCCGGGGACCGACCTCCAGCTATAGGACTGATAGTGCCAAGACTAACCCCTAAGCCACCAGGGAGGCCCCTTTTCTGGGAGCCTTTGAAACACAAGCATATCACAAATTTCAACTGTTCTCTTCGGCCATTGCGATTGCTTCATCAGCCTATCGATGAGAAAATAATGATGTAAAACAAGAGTCAGCAGACAGAGGAGTGATCCCAGGCAGGGCTGGTCTCTGCAGCTGAGTCTCCACCCATGTGCTGGGGGTGGGGTCTGCATCTCTCATATCTGCGCCCCAAGTGTTTCCACCTGATCACATACACAGTAAAAACTTACCAGAATCTTCCAAATGAAGATAATTTATCATGAAGGAAGAAAGGGAGGGGGAAGAGAGGAGGAAGCAATCTTTGGGTAACTCAGCAGCTGCAGACAGGCAACCCAAGTGCCTTTGCGTGTCCAGGGAAGGCAGAGGCGACAGACCACTGGACTCACCTGCCACTGGAAAACAAACCTCATATTGAAAACAACCCACCAGCTGCTCGGCAGAAGCAGACCATCCTTTCAGCCTTTATTTCTAGATGCCTCTTAAGTAAAGCAATAATTTTCTGAAGAATAATATCAAAATGTGTCATTTCATTATTCTGGAGTTTTTAATTCAATTCCCATCAGTTACTCTTTTTTTTCTCTTAAGTCACATAACTATTTCGTAAGAAATCCACTGCCTTTGAATCAAAGAATTTACATCATCCTTTTTAAATGAACGTTCTGGGTGGACTGTGCAGTTTTAAAGCCTGTACAGATTTAATCACAAAGAGTCTCAAAGTCAGCCCCATTTCTCAAGTGATAACTTGGAAACTTGGGTATGTATATTATTTTACACATACCCCCTTCATCTTGTAAAGCACATTTCACAAAATAATAATAAAAAAGAAGATGCTTAATAGAGAGGACTTCATTGGTAGAAACAAATGTTAATTGCTTGCTAGAGTCTCCAATGAAACCCCAACGCTGCCTAGAAAAGACACACCCCTTCATGACCCTAACAGAGACACCAGCCTCAGCCACAGGTACAAAGCCCCACAGTGAGACCCCTGTGCACCGGATACGTGGCAGCTCCATCCCAGAGGAGAGCACGCTGAGGGCAGAAGTCGCCCTTCTGGCCAGCAGTACCACTTACCAGCCCAGATCTGCTTCCAAACCTGGACCCACTCACACCCTCACACCCCAGGACAAAGAGCAAAACACACCCATGGGTTGGGGGGTATGGGCCGGGGGGAAGGGGCTGGGGCTGGCGAGGAACAACAGCCCATCACACATCACAGCCTCATCAATGGGAAAAGCAGAAGAGAGAATTCACAAAAGGAATCCTGGGCTTGGGTTCGAAAACCACTCGGTTTACAGTCTCCATTTCAGATAATGAGCCCAGGGACTCCCTTCAACTTGTCTGTGGGGCTTTTTTTTAAGATGCACTTTATAAAGGAAAAAAACAAAAAGCCTTATGTCAATTAAAGACATTTACCTGACACCTCAGTCACCAAAGCCTCTAAGCATTTATTCAGCACCTACTCTGCAGCAGGGCAAAGACCCCCAAAGTTGAATAATTCATAAACCCCGTCCTCCAAGAGCTCACAACTTTCTTCCGGGGAAGAGAAGAAAGCTCTGGAAGAACCATGTGATGCTGACAAAGGCGACAAGGACAGTCCCTCTGCAGAGAGGGGCAGTGCTGCCCGGGGGGCAGCCCTGGAGAGCAGCCTGGCTGCGAGGTGACAGGTGACCCTCCACATCTGTGCTGTACACAGGCAGGGGTGGGGGGGCGGGATGGGGGTCATAGAAGGGAAGCTAGCCAGAGTAGCCAGAGGGAGGAGGCAGGTTAACAGGACACAACATGGGGTGGGAGGAGCGGGAAGGCCTGACCAGGGGGCCAGGTAGGGGAAGGCTGCCCAGAGAAGGCAGTCTTGTGGGAGCCTTGGGGACCGGGGGGTGGGGAGGGGGGAGACGGACCCCAGACAGAAGAAGCAGGACCCCAGCAAGGCTGTACCTGTCCGAGGGCAGACCTCAGCACCGCAGGGCATATAGCTGAGAATCAGGGCATTCTCTGCAGAGAACCTTAGCCTTTAGCTGAAACGTGTTTCGTAGGAATACATAACTTCTAACAAATTCACATTCATGAGTGTGAAATCTGCCTTAATCTCTTTTCCTTGAGAACCACAGTGATGACCAGAGCCGCTGTGGAGACCTGGGGAGCAGGAGGACACCACCACTGCTTGCATGGGCCTGGGTGAGCACTGGTGTCTGGGAAGGGTGGGCTTCCGCCTCGTGACAATACTCCAGCAGGATCACGGCCACCTTCCCCTTTATAACACTCCACACAAGAGAAAATAATGCTCTGCTTACGTGTACCTGGGTTCTGAACCCTCCTCTTGCCTGATTATAACATCTTACTGGTCCTTTATTAATGAAGGAATTGAATAAAATCTCTGACATAAGGTTGTTTTTTAAAAGTGAAAATAGAAACTCTTTGAAAGAGTACATGACTAAGGATCTTGGCTGTGGGTTTGGTATCTACAGTGTTTATTCTGTTGAGGTGTGTTCCATCTATCCCCAATTTTTTCAGGGTTTTTACCATAAAAGGGTGCTGAGTCCTATCAAATGCTTTCTCTGCACCTACTAATACGATCATAAAATTTTTGTCTTTCTTTTTGTTGATGTAGTGAATGACTCCCAGTGATTTTTTGGATCTCGAACCATCCTTGCATGCCTGAATAAATTCCACTTGGTCAAGACACATTATCCTTTCAATACAGTGTTGAATTTTTTACCTCTCTGCCTCCCCCACCCCTCCTGGATGCCTCAGGTCTATGGTCAGCTTGCAAGTTTTATCTGTTTCTCTGACCCTTTGTTTGGTTTCTCTATATTCTGCATGTAGTTCTCTATATTCTGCACATAGTTTCTCTATATTCTGCTAAAATTTTGTTGGGGACTTCTGCATTTATATTCCTAAGGAATATGGTCTCTGTCTGCTTTTGGTACAGAGTGAAGCTGGGCTCATAACAATGCTACTTCAATGAAAATAAGAATATTGAAAGCCAGCCTTTGCTGCTCTTGACAGTCCAACAGGCAGTGGGGCGGGAGGGTAAGGAGCTAACCAAAGACACGACAGAGACCCAAACTCCAAGGTTCTGAGGACTGATGGATTTATTATTGGATCCTGGAGGAGGAAGGGGAATAATAAGAGTGAGTACTGATTCTCAGTGGCTAGCTAACTCAAATGGATGGCAGGGTCCCAAAGACAGAAACGACAGAAGCAGCAGATTTTATAGCAAGAAACCAGCAAGTTAATTTGAGACAGGAAGAGTTTGCCACATAGATTTGATACCCAGCCAGAGAGAAGCACCAGATGAACCAAACTGTTTGGAGCCACATACAGAGATCAGGATTAGGGATGAGAGTCAAGCAGACCCACTCAAACAGCAACATCTAATCAATGTTCTCCAGGGTCTGGGTCCAGATAAGGCTCATAAATGGCGCCCGGAGACCACAGTTCTGCAATGGAAAAGCGGAATTAGCAAACCAACACAGTGAAAAAGTTCAGTGACTGCTTCAACAAGTCTGAGGACAGAGGTGGATGGGTTGAGATTCCATAGCTCAGTGTTTCTCAAAATGCAGTTGTTCAAGGCCCCAGAGCATCTGCTTCCTCTGGGAGTACCTTTAAAATGCAAGTACTGGATGATTTCACGTCTATGCAGAATATAGAGAAACCAAACAAAGGGTCAGAGAATAAGACAAAACTTGCAAGCTGACCACAGACCTGAGGCATCCAGGAGGGGTGGGGGAGGCAGAGAGATCAAAAGAGGGTAGGGAAAAGTAACAATGATTGGCAGGTCATATGGTAACTCCATTTTTAGTAGAATGAGGAACCTCCATACAGCTTTCCATAGTGGTTGGACCAGTATGCAATTCTATTCCTAGGCATCTACCCAAAGGACACAAAAACACTGAGTCAAAAGTATACCTACCTATACCCCTATGATTATTGCAGCACTATTTACAATAGGAAAAACCTGAAAACAACCCAAATGCCCAAAATATACGGCTGGATCAAGAAGATGTGGTACATATACTCAATGGAATACTATTCAACAATCAAAATGATAAACTCATGCCATTTTCAGCAACATGGATGGATCCAGAAAGGGTAATTCTCTGTGAAATAAGTCAAAAGGAAAAAGAAAAATATCAGATGGTTTCAGTTATAGGAGGAATATAGGGGAACCAAATTAAGACATCAAGGGGAAAAACCAGTAACAATACGAAACAACAACAAACAGACAATTATAAACCACAGACATCCTGCAGGGAGGGGGGGAGGGAGAGGGATCAGAGGGAGGGCGGGAGGGAGGAGCACAGGGGACTATTCTGATGGTCCACTGGTGGAGGAAATTCTACAGGAGACTACAGGGGAGCAAACATTGTTTAAAAATGAACAATGATGTAAAATGTATATAAATTTTAAAAAAGAAAAGTAACAATGATGTAAGGAAAAAAGTACTTTGCCTAAGAACAAACTTTCAAAAAAATGCAAATTCTCATGCCCCACCCCAGACCTGCTGCATCAGAAGTTGCTGTGGGCAGGGTTCAAAGGGTTCCCCAGCTGATTCTAAGCTCCCTGGAGTTGGAGGTCCACTGCCATAAGAAACGCCCTGCTGACTTGCAGGGAATGGAGTGTGGAAGAAAGCCCTCCCAGGGTATGGAGTTCCCAAGGCCTGAGGAAATGAGTGTGTATCAAGTGTGCTTCTGGCTCAACCACAAGCCTGAGGAATTTGCTAATTTTCAACAGGGAATGATAGGCCATGTGAGCGAAAACTTGTAAAGCATTGTAGAAAACTTGTAAAGCATTGTAGATAAAGCCACCAGCCAGGCGGCTCCGAGCAAAATCCCCTAATTTTCAACACTAAAAGCTCAATCACCACTCCCAGCTGATGCCTTTCTCCTTTTCCTACCAGACACCACTCTGGTGACCAACACCTAGCGTGTAAGGGCTGGCAGCCCAGGGTTACAGGCATCGGGATGAGTGATGGCTCTCTGGGTCAAGCCTTAAGCCAGTCGCACTGAGCACCTTCGAGAAGTCAAGTCACCCACATACCAAATCTTACACAGAGATGGATCCACCCATGGCCCTCATGTGTTGTTTTTTTCCTAAAAGCTGAGACCTGGAAGCAAAGCAAACAAAAGCTGGATGGGAAAGCAAAACAAAACCAAGCCAAGCAATAGAACAGCGACAGGAAAAGGGGAAAGGAAATTAAAACAATGTTAATAAGCCACTTATAACTCAAGTTGGAGCATAACCACCCCTGCCCACAAAAAGGTACTGGGTAACTATTACCTTTCCTTGCCACGCTAAGCCCGTCCACAAGCATTGCGTCACATCCTCCCATTCAGAATTATAAACAATTCAGAGGCTATTTTCATAGCCAGCGTGCATGCAATATATGGCCAAGACCGGCGGGTTCCGCAGTGCATCCCTCTGCCCACCCTTCGCACAAGTCCAGCCTGTCCTTCCTATTTCCAAGGTCTTCCCCCCCCCCCACCCCACCCCCAGAGGGGTCTCCTGACCTCCTGGCCTGCATGCGGGACTTAACCAGTTCTTGGCTGTAACAATCCATTCTGCTCAGAGATCACACACCACACACCATTCCTGACATTTTACAAGCCTTTCCTTTCTTCTAACATTTCCTCCCGCTGGGAGGCTAGTTTGAAGATCAAAGAGTTAATGTTGGTCAAATACTTGAGGCTTCTCAGATGAAGTACAGGGTTCCCCTACTCTCTGAAAGGAGAGCATTCCAGCGAAACCTTCTGTAAACTGAACCTGGCTCAAAGTGACAGAGCAATTACAAGACACTTACTTATATGGAAAAAATTTTGAGTGGTCCCAGGCCCAAAAAATAACCTATCAAAGCTTATGAAATGTCAAACAAGCCTAAAACAACACTCACATTAGGCAAAAGCAGGACTATGAGGTGTACTGAATCTGTATAAAGCTGTTCCCAGGAAGGGGGAGGGGGGCGCAGTTCCCTGCTCAAGGTGTGGCAGCTACAAAACCAAGACAGAACTCCACTTTCACTTTTCACCTTTTGTCCTAAAAATGGAAGTCCTCTTCAAATTTCTCTTGGTTAGCGGAAAAACAGGTCATAGCATAGGTCTTTCGTAAAGTGAAATGGTATAGTACAAACTTTTGAAAAGCAGGGCAACCCTTGGTAACACTGACGTTCAAATCACCTGAGGGAGCATCATGCTAGAGGTGCTGCAGGTGACTATGCCTGGACTTCAAAGAAGGAAATCAAGGCTGCAAAAAGGGCTCCTTTGTGATGACGGGCTGGCTTCTGCAGGCTTGCTCAAGGCAGGCAGTTATTCTGACTTCTTTAATCAACTGGATATCAACATCAGAAAGACAAGGACCGCTGTGAGCACAGGCCCTTGTGCGAAAGGGATCTTCTGTCTGCTCTCCTCCAAGTGCCTCTGTCCTCACTTCCCTCATGCCTGCACCCACAGCTCATCCTCCTCCCCTCCCAGAAGAGGGGCCATGGCAGCTGCCAGCTAACACATTTGCTTTGAGCCAATAGACCAAAAAAAAAAATATATAAAAAATAAAAAAGGTCAGAGACAAAGCTTTATGTGTATGTTGGCATGCATGTGAATTCAGGCTGCTAGAAAAAAATGACACACACAAAGAGGACATTCACAACATTCAGCTCCTCCGATATTTATAGCCATCCTGCCCAAAGGCGCTGCGTGCAGGGCACCAAGTAAAGAGCTGACCCCCAGTCTCTCACTGAAGGCGTCATCAGCACTGACCAGTCAGCTACTACCCACCCGCCCCATCTTGTAGACAAAGACCCTGAGACCCCAAAAAGCCCACCCATGATCATGCAGCTGAAGGATGGCACAGCAGAAGTTCCATCCCAGCTAAGTTTTGAAGTCCCAAGCCTGGATTCCCAGCCCAGCACCCCGGGCCAGGGAAAGCTCCAAAACTTGCCCCACATCCGCCTGGCCCACTCAGCCTCCACCGGGCTCACACAGGGAAAGCTAAGTTGAATCAGTAAGGGGAGACCACAGTCTTATTTCAGACATACATTTTACCTCCCCTCTACCAAAATTTGTTTGTTTTCCCTCATTTAATAAACCCAAACAGCAATAATTTAATTGGCTCATTAAATATGTCATCTTATCTCGCTCCCCTGATTACCTCGAACCAAGCACATAGCACTGTTCAGAGGCTTAGCATGAGCTCAATAAACACACAGCACTTGGTGGCTAAGTAAAGACGACCAAATGCAGAAGAGGAGAGGAGACTAGAAGGACAAGAGGGGGGAAAAGGCAGAACATCAAAGTGTGTTTGAGTGTGTGTGTGTGTGTGTGTGTGTGTGTGCGCGCGCGCGTGCGCACACGCGCGCACACACAGGCTTCTCTCAAGAAAACAGAGGTGGCCTGGGGCGGGGAGTCCTAGAATTCTGGACCCCTGACCCATCCACTCAGTGCAAGGCATAATTCTCCTAAAAATTCTGACTTTCCTCTGCAAGTTGTCTAACTGCTCTCCCTCCCTCCCCATCGCTGGCCACAGGCACCAACAAACCTCAGTACAGCAACTATTAATGGCAACGACATGTGCAAGCAGTTTGGGTGCTGGGCAGGTCCTAGGATTAGCAAGAAGGGCTCGTCTTGGGTCATTTCTCTCTGGCAAGTCCTATACCTTCAGGAAAACTGACAGGTATGGTTCTTGGGATATGGCCAGGTTGGGGGGTGGGGAGGACGTGGAGAAAGACCTGAAATTGCAGGAATTCAGTCTGCTTTTTTCACTCGGATACACTGGCTCAAGATGACAAAAGCAGACCTCTGCCACCTTGGGCTGGACACAGTCACTCGGGACTCAGGACTCCACCACCACTCCAGCCTCGGAGCAACACCCCAATGGCTAGGCAAGCCCTTGAACTTTCCTTGGTAGCATGTGCTGAACCCCCAGCCACAGGGCCACAACAACCCACCAGGAGACACTCAGTTCTCACAAACTTTCAGGAGGAGAAGCAGCCACTACAGCTGTACTGAATAAGCCCTGTCAAAAACAGAGAACAGTGTGACAGACATCCATACCAACTACACAGCAGCCCTTCGTTAAGGCCATCAGGTCTAAGGCATAGGCTCCTAACCCGTTCACCAAATGCTAAGGTGGCATTCAGGAAAGGCCTGGTCTGCTCAGGTAGTATCACCTGTTGTTCTCAGGCAGCTCTTTGGGAGGTGACCAGCGGCACACACTTGTGAGCCTTGGCTGGGGCCAGTGAGCCAATTAAAATGTGGATGGTTGCATGCCTGCTGCTTGCTGGACTTCAATAGGAATGGAGGTGTGTCTAAAAGGGGAGACCGACCGGTGCTCCCTGGAAGCTGCTTTCCCATCACTAGGTAACAGCTTCCAGTTCCATGCCTGATGTTTTCTGTTTTTTGTTTTTTAAAAAAAGCTACCCAGCAACCCTGCACCCACCTGACCATAAATCCCCACCCCAACCCCACAGCTGGGTCAGGCCTTTCTGTACATCTTAGAAGATTCTCTTTGCCTTGGCTGTTTACTCTTCCTGATGCATGTTCCCCCACAACTTACCCCAAGAGACAACCCTACAATTCTGGGCACAAGGCACCCCCACAATAAGCCTTATTGGCTCCCCCCACTGCCCATCCAAGGGATGCAGGGTCCTCTCTGAGCCCCTGTTACTGCACCATCACCACCACCACCACCCCCAGGGCTCCAGCTCCCAGAGGACTAGGCAGGTTAGCTGTATGCCAGAGTGGACTAAGCCATTTTAAGAAAGTAACACTTTGCTACAAGCCTGTAATGAGAAAGTAGCCTACAGTCTAAAGAGCCCTCACCCTCACAAAGAGACCGCAACTGCCAGTCCTCCCCCCCCCCCCCCACTGAACCCACAGTCTTAAATTGGAGGGGGGCAGGGGTGACAGCCACTGAAGGGATTAATGTAAGGAAAGCAGGGAATCCCCCTTCCTCAAGGCTCCCTGGAAAGAGGTGGAAAATCCACTTACCCATCCTCCCAACGCAGTCGGGGTCATGCCAGAGAGAGAGGAGCAAGCATTACCACCACCCCGGGGCCTTGCTCACACCCAGAACTTTGCAAGTTTGAGATGCAGGGCTGTTCCGAAATTACGCGGCCATGGGTTTTCCCTGAGATCCAACCCAACCAGCCATGCAGGGACCACAACGCCCAGGAGTTTTTGGCCAGCTGGGGCCTACCCGAGGGCAAAAGACTCTTCCCCCTCCCTCCTCCCCAAGCCCCCTCCTCCCTGCTCCGGTTCCCAGACGGGCAAAGGCAGCAGGGAGTGCGCCCCTCTCCAGGGAGAGCCACAGCACGTCCTCCGCCTTTACCCTCCAGGACCACCGCCCGGGGGGCTCCAGCTGC
The DNA here is from genome assembly GCF_014898055.3 of Talpa occidentalis. Taxonomy (NCBI): domain Eukaryota; kingdom Metazoa; phylum Chordata; class Mammalia; order Eulipotyphla; family Talpidae; genus Talpa; species Talpa occidentalis. Next base: position 68,653,830 of record NW_023605194.1, on the reverse strand, counting down.
CCCTTCCAGGCCCGCGCTGGCCCCCCTCAAGCAGAAGAGACAGAGAGGAGGGGAACGAGGATGCGGGTCCAACCACGACTCCTGGGCAGCGCGACCTTTCCATCGCCGCGCCCCGGCCCGGCCGCCCCGAGGGCAGGTCCCACCGCGGCGGAAGACCCTGCGGCCCGGCCCTCGCGCGCCCCGCGGCCCGGAGCGCCCCGCGGGACCCGGCGCGGCCCGGCTCCCTGCGCTCACCTGCTGGCCCGCGGGTCGGGGGTCCCGCGCGGAGAGACCGCGGTCCGCAGCGCCCGGTGCCCGAGTCCTTCCAGCCGCGGCGGCGGAGGCGAAGGGGAGGGAGGCTGGGGCGCTCCCCGCGCCGGGGCGCACGGCGAGGGCGCAGCGACCGCCACCCGGGCGCCGGGGTCCCGCCGGCGGGGGGCCGGGGCCGGGGCCGCGGGGGCGGCGGGGTGGGGAGGACGGTCCGAGGACCCCCGCCGGGAGGCCGGCGGCCGAGCGCCGAGGAGCCGCGACCTGGCCCCGCCCGCGCCCGCTCGGGAGGAAAAGTTGGGAAGAAGTCCGAGGGGCCGGGAGCCGGGCGGCAGGAAATGCGAGCCGCGGGGAGGGGCGGAGGAAGGGGCCGCGCGAGTGGGCGGGACAAGCAGGCGCCGGGCCGCGGCTCCCCCTGGCCGGCTGGGCGCGGGGGGTGCGCGGGCGGGGGAAGGCGGCCGGCGGGGGCGCGCGGGCGGGGGGAAGGCGGCCGGCGGGGGCGCGCGGGGGGCGCGCGGGCGTTGGGAAGGCTGCCGGCGGGGGCGCGCGCGGGGCGCGGCCACGTGGAGCGGCGGCCCCCGAGCGCGCGGGCCGCGGGCGCGTCACAGCGCTGGCATCCCAGGAATGCCGGGCGGCGGGCGCGGCGGCCTTCCCCGCACCAGCGCACGCCCGGCCGGTCGCGGCGCGGCGAGCGCTTCCCGGCCGCGGGCGGACAAGGCGGGGGCGAGCCGACCCTCCCCGGAGTGACGGGCCGGGGAAGGGCGAAGGACCCGCGATCCCCGCCGCCCGGACCTCGCAGCGCTCCGGCGGGCCCGGGAAGTGGCAAGCAGGTCAAGTCCCACCGAGATCGCGAGCACCCGGGGCCGAAGAGGGGCAGCTGCTCGCCCGCCGCGACTAGAGCAAGGACGGGCCACCCCAGCGGGGAGCCCTGGCAGCCGACGCCCCGGGCGGGCCGCCCCGGGCCGCCGCTGCAGTGGGGAGACCGACCCGAAGAAAGCAAGGTGGCCCGGCCAACGGGACACCCTCAAAAGTTCTCTCGCCGGGAACCCTGGGGTGCTGGACCTGCTGTTTCCACAACACCCCCCAACCCCAGTCCTACACCCCCACCCCCAGGAATCCAAAAGCAGTTTCTGCAGGCTGGGAGTTGGCCCAGGTCGTTCTCCCGGTTCTTTCCACGCTGCGGAGGCGCCGCGCCCTGGCAGGGTAGGCCCGGGGAGGGAACTCCCAGCCCTTCGGAGGGGGAGCTAATAAGGCGCAGCTGGTCCCCTGGAACAAGCACCAACCTGGCCAGGGAACCCAGGTTTCAGACCGCCTGGGGTCCGATTGGATGCCTGGAGGACCCCGGCGTTTCAAAACCTGGGGGGCTGTGGCTGTCAAATGAAAGGGTCTGCCGACGTTGCTGCGAAGGACTTGGGGCCAGTTATCTCACCAGCGCTCCGCCCCGCCGGTCCTTTATGCCTTTCTAGGGTTGAAAAGGGTTCTTGAAGTTATTGTCACAGAAGATACTGTACCAAATTAGTTGTGCCCCGCGATTCTTACAACTTGCCGGGCCTCTCCAGCAAGAGAACTGCCCGCGGAAAAGCGGCGGAAAAGCGGAGCCAGTACCCGCATCATAAACCTGTCTGTGGTGAAGACTTTTCCCAGCCTATCTCCGGAACTGTGAAGTGCACAAGACCCGCAGTGCTCAAGGAAGATGGAACTAAGATCAGTTTCTCAACTTCCAGGGAAACGGCTGGAGAGCCTCACTCTCCATTTCTTGGATTTCCAAAGACAGCATAGGGGAGCCCTGCTGAGCCCCGGGGAGCAGGGGATGCATTTGGGGGCCTCCTGTCATATAACCTCATGCCCTAGAGCAAAGTGAGACAGGAGAAGAAACTCCCTACCCCACCAGGTCACACAGCTCCTAAAGCAGGATAATGGAGCCCAGGCTGTCTGGCGCTCTAGTGCAAACGCTTTTATTTTTTTTTAAAGAATTATTTATGCATATAAGAACTGGAGTACAGGCCAGAGGTGGGATTTATGCATACAAGAACTGGGGTACAGAACAGAGGTGGGGGGTTGAGAGGATTCACCAGAGACAGAGCGGGGAACAGAACAGGCAGATTGACTGAAATACACTGCTGAGGGCATCAGCGGGTGAGGCAAGAGAGGCCTGCTGCGCCATGTGGGTAGCTCCCTGGCTAGCCAGGGCTGGAACTCTTGCTGCAGTGGCTGCGGCTAGCTTCATAGGTTGCACCTTAACCCCTTGTGCCACCAGGGAGGCCCTAATTTTTTTTTATACATACAAGAACTGGGGCGTAGGCCAGAGGTGTGGGGGGTGAGAGGGCTCACCAAAGACAGAGTGGGGAGCAGAACAGGCAGATCCACTGAAATACACTGCTGAGGGGAGCAGCGGGCAAAACAGGAGAGGTCTGATGTGGGTCAGCTCCCTGGTCGGATATCGAATTCAGGACGCAGTGGCTGGTGATAGCTTAATAGTGCTCAGACTTTTAACCCTGCACCACCAAGGAGGCCCTAAACCAATGTTACTCTCTATTCCACAGAATAGTGAAGTCATCCCATATTTGTCTTTCGCTGCCTGACTTATTTCACTTAGCATCATCCCCTCCACTTCCACCTGTGCTTATGAATATAAAGACTTCGTCTCTTTCATAGCTAAGTAGTATCCCATCGGGTAAATTCACCACATCTTGCTCATCACTCTTCTGTCCTTGGTCACTGAGGTTGTTTGCATGACTGGGTTATCATAAATATCAATAGTACCGCAATGAACATAGGACTGCAAGCGTCCCTTTGAATTAGTGTTCCTCCGTGCTTCGGGAGGCACCTAGGAGTGGAATGGCTGAGTTGTATATGAAGAGGGACAAACCTATACCCCCAAAACTTGCACAGTGGTATAAACCATTACCTCAATTTAAAAATAATTTAAAAGATAAAAAATTGCAGCATTGCAGAATGAGGCAGGTGTGGGGCAGCAAAACAGAGAGGATTTAGATGTGGGCATGGAGCTTTGCCTCCACCCAGCCCTGCGACCCTGAGCCAGCCACTTCGCTTCAGGGCCTGAGTTGCGTTATTTAAGTGGTTGTGATTAGGTCACTCATCCAGCTCGAGGTCTCTCCCTGCTCTGAACTTGGACGACTGCTTCCTGCTCCCAACAGACTCCCTGCCTCTGGAGGAGTCAGTGAGGAGCTGGACGTCTGGGGAAAGCTGTCTTCCCACTGCCCTTGGAGACAACATGAGTGTTGGGAATGTTGCTGAGTTTTCAGTTAAAAAAAAGAAAAGCTCCATCCATGTTGCTGCGAATGGCATTAGTTTATCTTTTTTTATTCCTGAATAATATTCCATTGTGTATCTAGACTACATCTTCTTGATCCAGTCATCTATTTTTGGGCATTTGGGTAGTTTCCAGGTTTTACCTATTAAAAAAGTGCTGCACTACCCATAGGGGTGCAGGTATTCTTTTGAATCAATATTTTTCTGAAATTATGCTCAGTGAAATAAGTCAGAAGGAAAAAGAAAAATATCGATGGTTTCACTTACAGGAGGAATACAGGGGAACCAAATAAGACATCAAGGGGAAAAATAATAATACAAAACACAGCAAAACAACAACAAACAGACAATTATAAACCAGAGACATCCTGCAGGGGAGAAAGAGGGAGCGGGATCAAAGGGAGGGAGGAGCACAGAGGACTGAGGTGATGGTGCACGGGTGCATTGGTGAACGAAATTCTATAGAGACTACACCTAAGGGGGTGGGGGAAAGCAAACATTGTTTAAAAATGAATCATGATGTAAAATATATATATATAATAAATAAAAAGGCAAAAAGAAAAGCTAAGTTTTAGCGCTAACTCCCTACACTCTCTCTCTCTTTTTTTTTTTTTTTAAAGATTTATTTTTTTTATGCAAGAACCAGGGCACAGGCCAGATGTGTGGGAGGGTGAGAGGATTCACCAGAGACAGAGTGGGTAAGAGAACAGGAAGACTGACGAAATACACTGCTGCAGGAAGCAGGGGGCGAGACAGGAGAAGTCTGCGTGCCATGTGGGACCCTTGCGGGCTGGCAGGGATCGAACTAGTGCTGCAGAGGCTGTAGACAGCTTCACAGCACTACACCCAACCGCCTGCGCCACCAGGGAGGCCCCCTACACTCTTTTTAATATAAATAAAGAGACTATATTATTTATATTATTTTAATATAAATAAATATAAAGGACTTAATAAAGACACTTTAAACACATGATTAATTAGATAGCCTTGAAGTTCATCTAGCTGGCCACATTTCTCTTTCTTTAGAAGAGCTCTCTAATAGGGCCTCCCCGGTGGCGCAGCAGTTGAGTGCTGGGATGCGAAGCTGCCCGCAGCCTCTGCAGCGCCGGTTCGATCCCCGGCTGCTCCCTGGCCACCGGAGGAGGGTCCCACATGGCGCGCAGACCCCCACCCCCCGCCACCTGCTGCTCCCCTCAGCAGTGTACCCTGGTCCCTCTGCCTGCTCTGCTCCCCGCTCTGGCTCTGGTGAATTCTCTCACCCTCCCGCGCCTCTGACTATACCCAGTGCTTGTATAAATAAATCTAAAAAAAAATTTTAAAAATATAAAAAAAAAGCTCTCTAATAGGCCACACAGGTGAGGGCATTTTTTAAATACGAAGTCCACTTTAATTGGAAAAAGCTTTGCTTTTCTGGAGAAATGTACAAAAGCTAACCACAAGCTTCTTTCAACAGAGTGAAGAGGCAGCCCACATGGCAAGTCCCCATCACACTCAGATCTCCTCAATGCGCATCAGACTGAATGGGAGCTACTGGACAGAGGCCCTGACACATCCCTCTGCGTAAAGCTGCATGGTTTTAGGAACTCGTCGATATTAAATGTCCTGGAAATATTTCAGCTGGATCTAAGTCTGAATCAACCTGTCAATGCAGGCACGTGCCTCTGTGATGCTTCCCGTCCCCAGGACGTACCTAATGTTCATTTAATTTGATGTCTTCAAAAACATTGACACTACTGACAGCAAATCAAAGCATGTTCCCGATCAAAGCAAACTGGACAGGAAGAAGCTCTGTGAGGAGGACTCTGCTGATCCCTTGGGGCTTTCTACAAACTCTAACATCCTTTAGTAGATAAAGGACGGACGGATGGATGGATGGATGGATGGATGGACATATAGAGAGATGATAGATAACAGACAGATAGTAGAGAGAGAGAAAGAGATGACAGTAGATGATAATTGTATGTGTGTATGTTATATGTATGTGTGTATGTATACACCACGCATATGTTTTATACATATATAAACACTAGCATATTTTGTTTTTATCCCAGTCTAATTCCAATTCCTAAAGGGACATTTGGCAACTTATAGTAATGGAGGGAAGGAGAAATGGGGGGCTTTCTCTCTCAAAGCACACACCCTCTCTACCCCTTGCTCCCTGTGTCTTCTTGTTCACCTTATCCCCTCGTCTGGTATAGACTTGGTTTGGTGTAAGCATGTGGGTACATGTAATAATTTTAGACAGTGTTTTATGGAGATACAAGTCACATTCAGTAAAAAAGGAGTCTAAGGCGAGAGGTTCGGTATCCTCGCCTGCCAACTGTGCCCCAAATGAATGGTTTCCTTGTCATCCCCTTCTGGAGAGACTGCCAAAGGGATCCAGGTTGTATTTTTTTCTAGCTGGGAGACAAAGATGAAGCCATCTCTTGGGACATGCACCCACTCCTCAGGCCCCTGAGGCTGATCGGGGGGCACCCAGCAGTGGGCAGCCGAGGTCATGGTCAGCACCAGGAAGGATGTACTGTCTAGGAGATGGTCAGTCCCATTGGGAGGCAGGGTCCTCTTCCTGAGAGGTGGGTGACAGGAAATGAGGTGGAGGCAGGATGTGGTGACAGGAAGGAGCATGTGTCAGGTGAGAGAGCTGAGACATTAGGGGAGATGATGTGGTAAGACACCAGGTGACTTGCCTTAGTGCATCTCCCTGGTTTAGAGCTTAAATTTAATGTGAACACTTTGATAAAATTGTTGACAAATAATAATGCAGACTAAACAACCAGACTGATGGAGAGAAAAATTTCTCATTTCCCAGTGTCTTCCTTGGAGGGCTTTGCCCTGCGAGACTGACATTCTGCCCTTCTGTGGACGTACATGCCAAGTACTCTCCACCCCAGGACCTTTGCACCTGTGGCTGCTCCACCTGCTCTTACTTCCTCCGCAGCACTCACATGACCTCAAGTTGTATCTTCTCTGGATGTTCTTTGTTTCCTTCCTCCTCCTCCCCTCCCCAAAGCTCCATCACAGAAGATATTTTTATGGGTTGTGTTCACCTGTGCCCTACTCCCTGTCGCATCATAGAACCTGGACAAATAGGTATCAATGATTTCAATAAAGAACTATTTTATTATCTTTCTGTGCATCTATGTGGTTACTTTCCTGCACTCAGCAGTGTATTGTTATTTCATCTCTACAACGACCCTGGGAGGCAGAAGTCACGTTCTCCCAGGGATAGATGGAGCAGTTGAGAATTAGAGAGAAGTAATTGATCTGCTTCTGTTATTTTTAGATTATGGTCTCTGTTTTGCCATTAAGAACCTCTGTCACAGTGCATTGAAACAGCCAGGCTGGGCCTCCCTGGTGGCACAAAGGGTTAAGACACAGCCTATGAAGCTGTCCACAGCCACTGCAGCATGAGTTCGATCCCCGGGCAGGGAGGTGACCCACATGGCTCAGCAGACCTCTCCTGACTCATCCGCTGCTTCCCTCAGCAGTGTATTTCAGTCAGTCCTCCTGTTCTGTTCCCCATTCTGTCTCTGGTGAATCTTCTCACCCCCACAACTCTGACCTGTACCCCAGTTCTTGTATGTATAAATAAATAAATCTTTAAAAGAAAAAGAAACAAAACACCCAGGCTAACCCCCACTCCTAACACACCATCTCCTTTTGGATCAGCCACTCTGCGCTTATTTCTTAAGTTCCCCTTTTATGACCTTTCACTAGTCTCCAGACTGGCCCCCTGGGAGTAGACCCCAGGCCCTCAGGCTGAGTTCCTGAGGTGGCATTCCCTGGCTGGGGGGCCAGGGAGATATATGGCTCATTTCTGCCTGAACTTCTGGCTCCTCTCTGGTTTCCCTAATAAACAGACTTTGACAATTACCTGATTCTCCACGTTTCTTTCTCTCCTTCTCCCATACTTTCTCCATGGCCCTGGGGGAATTTGGCAACTAATCTTCCAACTCTTACTTGGCTGGACATTTCTATCACAGAAGCAATCCAGTACATTCATTACTCAAGAACTATGGGGTTCTTTCTTTTCAATTTTTAAATGTTAACTGTCAGCTTTATTGAGGCATGATTGACATAAAACTTTAAGATATTAATTTTTTTAAAGGTTCTTCCTATTTTTTTTTATGATTTATTTATTTATGCATATAAGAGCCGGGCAAAGGCCAGAGGTGTGGGGGGTGAGAGGATTCACAAGAGACAGTGGGGAACAGAACAGGCGGACTGACTGAAATCCACTGCTGAGGGGAGCAGCAGGGAGACAGTAGAGGTCTGCTATGCCCTGTGGGTTAGCTTTGTCGCTGGGGCTCAAACTCAGGCCATCACAGTGCCAGTCCTAAGACTAAACCCCTAGGCCACTAGGGAGACCCCTCGACTTTATTATTTAAGGTCACCTGGAAGTGGCCACACAGAATACTGACCTTCCTCTCTCTGGCAGGATTCGTTCTTAATATTTTTAATTCTTTTACTCAACCCACTTGCTCGCAATTCAAGTTTTCAGTCTCTTCTCTAGCTCTTAAGCATATTTGTTGTTCATGGTTTTAAATTTTTTTTCTGCTTTTCATAAGTTCTCTGCTTCCTCCAGTCTAGGGTGTTCAGTTTGTTGTTCCTCAAGCCTGCAGGGCTCAGAATTTGCTTTCTGAGCTCAGGCTTGTTCCATAGGGACTCTTAGTTGCCTTGCCTAGCGAGAGGCATCTGTGGAAGGGGCCAGCTGCTGGGAGGCAGGCTACTCCGGGGGACTGGTGGGTATGTCCTGTATGTACTGGCAGGGAGGTTCCTCACTGCCTTCCCCTGGGCTCCCCAGAACTTCTGTATAACCTATCCCTGTGCGTGACCTGAGGTCCTCTCCAATGCTCATCAGTGGGCAAATCAACTGCACCTGCCCAGGGGGCTCCTGCTAGTTGCTGAGGCCAGGCCTTAGGTCCATCATCTTCTGTGGCTTCTCTCCAAGGAGAACAGTCTGGGAGGCTTTGCTCTCTGGCCCCCAGAGCCTCACAAGTTCCCCCAAGAACCCCAGGTCTGTAAGAGATGGAGTTGGGCTCTGTAGCACAACCAACCCATACCGGGTAGGTTCAATACCGGATCCAGCAGCCCTGTTGGTGTTTTCATGCTCTCAGCTGTTCACCATGGCCGTACTCCGTCGCACTCTGCCACTTTCCACCATATTCCTCCATCCACTCCACTCCACTCCTCCGTCCTTGGCACCGCACCACACTGCACTACGCTGCTGTGCGACGCCATGCATGCCATGCCACACACGCCACGCACACCACGCACGCCACGCACGTCATGCACACCACGCACACCACGACACATGGCGCCATGCCGTTTGGCCAAGTGTTCATGCGCAGTGGGAAGGCGGAAAAGCCTGAAGCTTTTCCCCCCTACTTACCCCACAATCCACCCCCTCAGGGTTTTCTGCCATACAGTCTATACACAAGTATATACAACTTTCCTTTAACAAACATAAACACTGTAGCCATGCCCCACAAAAGCAAACAGTATACGTCACAATATAACTAATATCAATTCTCCTAGGGGGAGAAAGATAAATAAGTTATTGGTACCAGCAATGGGAGATCCCGCCCATTTGGCAATATACAAGCTAATTTTGTGTCTGAGGATAATGTTGTAGCTGGCATCATGGCCTTCCAGGTCATGAGTACCACACTCGTATTGCCAGCGAAGAGGCATCAAAGGGCTCTACATGTAGCAAGAGTGGAGAGCTCATAATAGGCCACAGAGTCATGACAAATGTTCCCTTTAGGATTGCCTGCTGATCTGCCACCCCAGGTTGGGTAACATGCACCCGTGGTGGCCACTGTGCAGTCACCCATGGTGTTATTTGTAAATTGACCTCCAGGCCACGACCCCAAAGGGCTATCAGAGCTACCCAGCACATGTGGGGAGCCTTCACAGTCCAGGGCCATTCCCAGTCCACAGTCTGCCCTGGGTCCACTCCAGTTGGGGCTGCCAATAAAATGTTGCCCTGTTGTCCAAATCCATGCTTTAAAAAATATCCGAAGTTTGTATCTACAATTGGATGGGAGCAGGGGCATGATGCAGTAACGCCTCCACTGGAGCCAGGCCGCCTTTCCTGCTCCTCTCATTTAGTGTTCATAGCATGTCCCACAGATGTCATCTCCACCTAGCCAGCGTCAGAGTGGGGGCAGTAGCTCTCAGTCCTTGCTTTAGCAGTCCGTTATAACGCTCTATGATCCCTGCAGCTTTGGGATTATAGGGAGTGTGAAACTTCCATTCAACACCCATGTCCTTGGCCCACTGCTGCACCCAGGCTTCTGTAAAATGAGTCCCTTGGTCGCTCTCCACTACCAGCGGACATCCATATTCAGCACACAGGTGTGCCAGAGCCGCCAAAAGGGCCTTTTGGTCCACATGTGGAGTAGGGTAAGCTGCCAATAACCCGGTAGCAGTGTCCTCACAGGGGACCGCATACTGTTGTTCATCAGAGCGAGGTAGTAGTCCAATGATGTCAATCTGCCAGCTTGTCAGGGGTACCTGACCCCACAACACCTGGCCTGTAGATGCAAAAGGTCTCTGGGGGTAAGTCCTAGAACACACTACACATTGTTCACAGTTTGAAGCTCCTCTAAAGTTACAGGTAGACCCCAGGCACGCACAGTGGCCCACATTGTCTTTTGCTCTGCGTGGAGCAAGCATCTGTGCAGCCACCACACAATATTCTGCCCCGAAGTAGTTTCAAGCCATCGAACCCGGGCTAGATTATCTGCTTCATCGTTGCCTGGTGAGGCCAATGGGGCATGTCCTGTGACATGATAGAGAGTCACCTGCTTCTAATGCTCTAGATCCCATAGATCTTTCCATAGGGCCTGGCCCCACAATGGCCGATGCATGACTGTCCAGTCATTTAGATTCCACGTGGAACTCCACAGTGTCAGGCCCCCGTACACAGCCCAACTGTGTACATATTACTAGAGGGGAAGACTCATGGGCCACCACCATCCATACTGCTTGCTGTTCAGCCCATTGGCTGCTCTGTCCTGTCCTGGTTTCAAAACAAATAGTGTCCGTTTCTGGGTGTACAGCCATAGCTGTCCAAGAGGCTGGCTGGCCCCGGCTGGAGCCATCCGTATACCAGGCCTCTGCTAGAATCAGTGCTCATCCCTCCTTGTAGGGAACTAGCTTCAGGTTCGGCTTCTACACAATCTTCTGAAGTTGGTTCCATACTGACATACATCACGGGACCAAGAACCTCCTGCAACTCCGCCCTTAAGGGGCTAGTTGACAGGGTGCAGCACTGTTCTAGGTATGCCCCCCACTTCGCCAAAGTGGGCGTTTGAGCATACCACTATGGAGCTTTGTTGTCCAGTCCCACACCCATCTGGCTATTGAGTAAGTGGTTCTCACTGAGACAGGAGCTGTGGCAGTTATACTTTCAGTAGCTAGTAAGGCTGCATATACTGCAGCTAGCTGTTTTTCAATTAAGGAATACCTAACCTCAGCACCCTTCCAGAGTTGGGGCCAGAATCCAATAGGCTATCGTAGCCTTTCTGATTTCTGCCAGAGTCCCCACCCGAACCCTTCCTGAGTAACATGCACATCTAGCTCATGGGGTTGGGCTGGGTCAAAAACCTGCAAGTCCTGAGCAGTCTTTATAGTTCGTTTGGCCATGGCAAATGCTGTGGCTGCCTCAGCTGACCAATCCCACCTGCCCCCTAAGGTATCAACATATACAAGGGTCGTAGGGGGTGGACCATGTGAGGTTTAAATGCCCTCCAGTAACCCAGCAGGCCCAGAAAGGCTTGCAGCTGCTTCACTGTGGCTGAAGTGGGATAAGCTTGCACTGTATCTGTTACAGCATCAGGGATAACCTTTGTCTTACCCGACCAAACAACCCCCAAGAACTTAACGGACAGTCCAGACCCCTCCAGTTTGCTTTCATTGATTGCCCAGCCACTGTTTTCAGGTGTGTCAACAGGAGAGGTACTACCTTTTCCAAATCTTCAATAAAGTCACTAGTCAATAAAATGTCATCAGTGTAATGAAACAAACGCACTGAAGATGGCCTTTCCCACCAGGCCAAATATGCTGCCACCAGCCTGTGGCACAGAGTATGGCTGTGCGGGTATCCCTGTGAAAGCAAGTAAATGTCCATTGCCGGCCTTCCCATGTGAAGGCAAACTGGTCTTGACTCTCTGGGGCTATATACATCAGGGGGAAAAAAGCATTTGCCACCTCGGCTACAAAATGATACATGCCTAGCTCCTGGCTCAGAGGATCCATCAAATCTGCCACTGAAGGCACTGCAGCATGCAAGGAGGGAACTACCTCACTTAACTCACGATAATCTACTGTCATGCACCAAGAGCCACCGGCCACACCGGCGAATTATAGGGTCTGTGGGCAGTAAGCACAATGCCCACTTTCTCCAGTTCTGATATTATGCACGTAATTTCCTTGTGGCCTCCAGGCAACCAATATTGCTTGGTATGAATCACTCACCTAGGGACTGGCAGTTGTATGGGCGGATGCTTAGCATGTCCTCTCACCACTGCCTTTACCACACACACTCTAAGGTGAAACTCTCTGGCTGTGGTCTCTAGCCATAAGCCACATAGTACATCCACCCCCAGGATGTACTCCCAGATGGGAGATACATATACTTTATACTCCTTCGGGGGTAATCACCCAATCCCCAGAGAGAGTCTCACTGCTGTCACCTTGACACTCTGGCCTCCATAGCCATCAACATAACAAGCAGACCCTTGAAATTTTCCTGGATTTCCATAGAGCAGAGTACATTCTGTTCCTGTCTACCAAAGCCAAAACTCTTTGCACGTTAGTCGGCGACCAGTGGATGGCAAGCTCCACATGTGGCCTCTGGTCCCCGCCCATCCCCTATGGACGGGTTCCTTGGCCCTTGCCCTATCCAAAAGTGATCAGGCCATTGCCTGAGGACAGGGTTGGGAACAAGTGGTCTTCCAGGTGCCCGGCCTGAAGCTTCCGGGCTTCCCCTGAGCAGCAGTCCTTCTCGTGGACATGAACCTCTGGTCCTCTTGCAGCTGTTTCCATAATTCTAACAAATATGCATTGGGTTTCACGTGTATTTTAGTGTGATCTACACCTGCTCTCACTAAATCTGTCCACATTTGGTTACGGGTAACTTTAACAGGTTTTGTGATGCCAAGAGGCTTCCTTGCCCTCCTTGGCATTCCTTTTGAGTGTTCAACAACTACCCATATTCCTTTCTGAGTTTGAGAGCGCTGGCTCTCGACTTCACCCAAGCTAGCTATCATTGCTGTGACGTAGTGTATTTGACGTCACACATAGGGTGCTAGAACTGCCATGAGGGATCCAAAAGGAGAATGAGGGGGCACTCTTTAATACCAAGTCTCTCATCCCTGCTGTGAAATGCTCATCGTCAGGACCATGAGTATTCACATCAAACATGACCTGCCACATCCCCAATTCCCGAAGTACCTGTACCAGCTCTGCGTACGTCTGCCATCTGCTCACTGTCTCCGACACATCTCCTGCATCAGCCCATACTGTTTGTATAGCAGCCATTATCCATTCCCGCAGGGTGTGATTGCACTGGCCATACCGCTGGCTGTTCTGCAGCCTCTGTCTCAAGGATGGGTATAAAATCACTGAGGCCAGTCTCTCCATCTCTTGTGCCATACAAATAATCCCATCCACCCCCAGGTCCCACAAACGGAGCAGCCAGCCTGCCAAGGGTTCCTCCAGTTTCTGGCAGAACTGTTTGCCCAAGTCCACCAGTTCCACCTGGGTGTATGGTCGATAGGTAGTAAATTCCGTCATTTGCGGTGGTCCAGCAGCCTCACCCCCTGGGGCCTTGGGTCGCTGTTTCTTCATTTTCTGAGTCACCACCAGGCGGGCCCAGAGCATGGGACCAGCCTCCTCCTCCTCTCCAGAGGAGTCTGGCATCTCCAGAGTTGCAGGTTGGTTTGCCACTACCGGCTGAGACTCAGGCAAAGGGCCAGCCTCCCTCTCCTCCTCTCCTGAGAAGGAGTCTGGCATCTCCAGAGTCACAGATTCGTTTGCCGCCACCGGCTATGACTCGCAAAAGGCCAGTCTCCCTTACTTCCTCTCCTGAGAAGGAGCCTGGCATCTCCGGAATGGTGGGTTAGTTTCTCTGAACTTCTTCCTCCAAAATCCTCAAATGTTGTTGCAGTATCCACATCTCTTCCTGCATCTCATCATGTACTTGCTGGATTCTGGATCGCTCTTTCTGCCTAGACTCTCGCGGAGCTGTGAGGAACACCCATCCCATAGCCCCTGCTGCCTCACGGGCACTGTATCTATCCACTGTCTCTTCTATTTTGTATAGGGCCTGTTCCAACTGCATCAGGGATCCATCTACCTCTGGCCATCCCTGGGGAGTTGCCCACTGGGAAAGGAGGCTGGCCACCAAGTACTATCTGCTCGTGGCCGGCCACCCGGCAATCCCTCCCCAGGTTTCAAAGGGTTCCATACCCATCTGCGTGGAGCCATCCTGCTTTGAACCGTCCTGCCGTCTACACCAAATATAGTGCAACCAACCCATACTAGGGAGGTTCATTACCAGTTCTAGCAGCCCTGTTGCTGTCTTCATGCTCTTCGCTATTTGTCGTCGCCGTACTCCATCATGCTCTGCCACTCTTTGATGCACTCCTCTGTCCACTCCACTCCTCTGTCCTCGGCACCACACCACACCGCATTGCACTGTGCCACGCCACACATGCCACGCCATGCGTGCGGCACCACCCTGTTTGGCAAAGTGCGCATGTGCAGTGGGAGGGCAGAAAAGCTTAAAGCTTCCCCCTCCTAATTACTCCACAGGCTCCAAGCCCTGCTCATCTTCAGTCCAAAGCCCTGTGCCCTTGACCCCCATTTGATCTTTGGGAGGTGCCGGGAGACTATTGGATCAAAAGATGCATCCAAATAAGCCACTGATTGCATTCCGATCATTCCCACCCAAGGAAACCCAGACTCCTAAGGGAGTGGTAGACTCTAGGTCTGAGGAAAGAACCATACAAAGAAGGGTCAAGGAACTCAAGGGTCATAAGCAAAAGGCCCAGGATGCTCTTGAGAAGACTCTCCATGGCTCGAGTTGGGTCAACTTCAACATCAGTAAGCACAGCAATGACCATTCTTGTAATAAATTGCATTTAAAACCATAACCTCTTTTTTTTTTTAATTTTTTTAATGAGTCTATTTATTTTTTAATTTTTTTAAGGCATGTTTTATTTATTTGTTTGTTTGTTTGTTTGTTTGTTTGTTTATACATGCACTGGGTACAGTCAGAAGCGCGGGAGGGTGAGAGAATTCACCAGAGCCAGAGCGGGGAGCAGAGCAGGCAGAAGGACCGAAGTACACTGCTGAGGGGAGCAGCGGGCGGCAGGAGAGGTCTGCGCGCCATGTGGGACCCTCCTCCGGTGGCCGGGGAGCAGCCGGGGATCGAACCGGGGCCGCAGAGGCCGCAGGCAGCTTCGCAACCCAGCGCTCAACCGCTGCGCCACCGGGGAGGCCCTATGCGTCTATTTATTTTTAAGATTTATTTATTTATTTCATTTATACAAGCACTGGGTACAGTCCGAAACGCAGGAGGGTGAGAGAATTCACCAGAGCCAGAGCAGGGAGCAGAGCAGGTAGAAGGACCGAAGTACACTGCTGAGGGGAGCAGCGGGAGCAGCAAGAGAGGTCTGCGCGCCATGCGGGACCCTCCTCCGTGGCCGGGGAGCAGCCGGGGATCGAACCGGCACTGCAGAGGCTGCGGGCAGCTTCGCAACCCAGCGCTCAACCGTTGCGCCACCGGGGAGGCCCTAAAACCATAACCTCTTAATGCTACAAGAAAAAACAAACTAGTTACTATTGGCACCAACTCTTATCTTGAAAAATGCTAAATGAAGGATAGGAATAAATCATTCCTCTCACCTTTGCTAAGAGCATATATGACTGGTAACCATGGGTAGAGAATGGGGGATTTTTATTATGGAAATAGCCTAAATAATAAATATAAGGAGTCATAAAATTAGAGTAACATCATGTTGAGCCTCTGATAAAATAATGGATCTCGGTGTGAGTTTCATGTTGATGAAATTCAACATGATAGAGGAATAATCAGACCTTAAACAACCACTTCTTTTTAGCTAGGAGAAAGGTAACAAGAGTTGGAGCAAGTCTATAGAATGGATTTAATTACTAATTTACAAAAAAAAAATACAAGAACAGAGGGACATGCTTGAACAGACCTCAGAGATGCAATCAGCAAAACATAGTCTGTGGGAAACTAGGAGAAAACAAAAACATTTCAATGATGGAGTGGGGGTAACAGTGGGGGAGAAGCAAGGGTAATCTGTCATTAAAGGAGACCAAAAAGTATCAACTATCAGGACATGTGACCCCGTTCAGATAAACCTAAAGCAGAGTCAGCCATGCCATTTATGAGGGCCTTTGGATATGGAGTAAATACAAGGAATTATCACCTAATATTTTAGGTGTGACAACTGGCACTGTGTTTATGTTAGAACTGAGTCCTTGTTTAGAAATATATACTGAAATATTTGTAGCTGATATGTTATATCTGGGTTTTGCTTCCCAGTAAGACAGCAAGCAAATGGATGGGTATAGGGTAAATGGTTTTTAGACTTTTCTTCCCTCCTGCCATTTAGGATTCCCTTGCCTGATGGGGCACCTGCATTTTGTTACATTGTTATAAGTTATATTGTTTACTTCTGTGGGCCATGGCAGCAGTATTGATATATTCGCCAACAGAAGCAGAGACAGGAGAAAGAAAGGAAGAGAGAAGCCCAGAGTGAAGACTTAACTGCAGCTTGGAGGCCTGCTGGCCTCCTGCCCTCCCCGTAACCCCCTGCCCCCCAAACCCCGCATCCCTGCCTGTCATGTACCTGGTTGCTGCACTACATGTAAAAGCTCAATAAAAGCCTGAGAAAGCCACCGAGGGCTCCAGGACTCTCCTTTATCCAGTCTGCTTGGATCATACATATCCTGCTCTGTGCCCTCCTGGCACTATAGTGGGACTCCAGATAAAACCAGGTGGGTAATGAACTGGTAATCATTGAGCTGAGTGATGAGTCTGTTGGAAGCCTTCACACCATTCTTGTTCTTTTTGATTTGTTTGGTGTAGGCCAGAGATGGTGTGGCTAGAGATGCATAGGTTGAGAGGATTCACCAGAGACAGAGTGAGGAGCAGAAAAGGTGGATCCACTGAAATACACTGCTGAGGGAAGCAGCAGGGAGACAGGAGAGGTCTGTGCACCCTGTGGGTCAGCTCCCTGGCCGGGGATTGAACTCAGGCCTTAGTGGTGATAGTGCTGAGACTCAACCCCTAGGCCATCAGGGAGGCCGTCTTTCATTTTGTATAAGTACAAAATAATGAGGTTAAGAACCTATTAATAAAAAGTTTTCAAAAGAAATAGCAGAAGTAATAGGTTTTCACTTAAAGCTACATTGGAGAATATAATTTGTGGGTAAATTGTTTGTCTTATTTCCATTTTAATATTCTTAAGAAGTAATTTATTTTTTAAAGATTTATTTATTTATACAAGCACTGGGTACAGTCAGAAGCGTGGGAAGGTGAGAGAATTCACCAGAGCCAGAGTGGAGAACAGAGCAGGCAGAGTGACGAAATACATTGTTGAGGGGAGCAGCGGGCGGCAGGAGAGGTCTGTGAGCCTTGTGGGACCCTCACCCGGCTGCCAGGGATCGAACCGATGCTGCAGAGGCTGCGGGCAGCTTTGCAGCCCAGCGCTCAACTGCTGCGCCACTGGGGAGGCCCTTCAGAAGTAATTTAACTCTACAAACGTGTATATATAAACAAAGGCATTTAAATTTAAGTGCCTGAAAAATCCTAGGTTAAGCATTAACTACCACAAAAAGCTGATTGTGAGTCATTTCCGGTGGGACATACGTTGATTTTTTTTTTTTTTTTTTTTTTTTGTCAGTCTGGAAGTATATCTATCAAACGACATTCTCATTCTTACTAAATCTGGAATTTGATCTTAGCAGAGTAAGTTCAAGGTAACTCACTTTGGAGAAACACAATGCAGAGATTCCAAACTTAGGAAACCATCTTGTTTGGGATTGGTTAAAAGGAATCTTCACTAAAAACAAGTAACCAAAAATACGACTAAGTGCTCCTCGGAACTATGAGCACCCACTCCTGATATGATTTTTAAATTTTATGAAATTTAGACATAACTTTTCACATACATACACCAGGGGCCAAGATGTGGATTTGAAATCAAGAGACCCCAGTACAGAACACCAAGATAACCGGGTCAATATGTAGGCCAATCCTTTCAAATCCTTTTTAGAAATCATTGTCTCAGCCAGTATCATACCATTAAATAGCTGATAAGTTAATGACTGTAGACTTTTCCAGGAAAGAAAAGGAGAAAAGAAGGTTCAGAGAGCATAAAAATATCGAGAGACCAATTATCCCAATTGCATGCAGGTTATTTTTCAAAGGGAAGGCATTGGCGTGCGCGTCGATCTTAGTGTCTCTTCTGAGAAAAGCAGGAAGACGGACTTGCAGGGCCCCTGTGCTGGCCAGGAACCACCTACTCCACCCATCTGCCAAGCCAGCCCCATATGTTCTATAAAATCAATGTAATCTTTATGAAAAATTTTTTTTTCCAATTAAGGAGAGTAGCTTTTCCTCCACTTTCTACAAACTCTATGAAAACACTATATGATCTAGTTGTAGAAAACTTAAAGTATTGATTATATATAAATATCAACTTATTAACTAGTCTGTGTACATAAGTTGATGTTAATATTAACTTAATGCTAATGCAAAGCAACATTAAATGAGAAACACTTTAATTAGCCCCACTGTTTACTAAGTGCTGTTAATACAAAGCTGAGTGTTGGGGAGAGGAGAACTTTCCATTCTTTAGACTTTCTTCAGATTGTGGCAGGGTCTTTGTGTCCTCATTTAATTCCTTCCTGTACATAATACAGCATTTCCATGAACACATGCTTTTTGATAGAGACAATGGGTGTGGTTTTTTTTTACAAAAAGAGAATCTGGGGAAAATGTTCAATAGCGAGTTTTCTTGAAAGAATCCTATGACCACATTTTTCTGTGTTCTTTCATTTCAAAAAGAACCATTCAAACAAATGACAGTTGGCATAAACCTTTAAGAAATGTGAAGGCATCATCAAATCAAGAGAACAGAATTAAGATAAGCAAACAGTCCTGGGTAGGCACATGGAAACACCATTTCTGGCTAAAACAGTTTTTTACTTTAAGAAGTAGGCCTGGGCCTCCCCGATGGCACAGTGGTTGAGCGCTGTGTTGCAAAGCTGCCCGCAGCCTCTGCAGCTCCGGTTCGATCCCTGGCCTCTGCGCGAGGGTCCCACATGGGGTGCAGACCTCTCCTGCTGCCTGCTGCTCCCCTCAGCAGTGTATTTCGTCAGTCTGCCTGTTCTGTTCCCTACTCTGTCTCTGGTGAATCCTCTCACTCTCCTGCACATCTAGCCTGTACCCCGGTTCTTATATAAATAAATAAATCTTTACAAAAAAAAAAAGTGTGACTGTAAATGAATAAAAAGGGGCTTGAGGGCCTCCCCGGTGGCACAGCGGTTGAGCGCTGGGTTGTGAAGCTGCTCACAACCTCTGCAGCGCCGGTTCGATCCCCGGTTGCTCCCAAGCCACTGGAGGAGGGTCCCACATGGCGTGCAGACCTCTCCTGCCACCCGCTGCTCCCCTCAGCAGTGTACTTCGGTCCTTCTGCCCGCTCTGCTCCTCACTCTGGCTCTGGTGAATTCTCTCACCCTCCCGCGCTTCTGACTGTACCCAGTGCTTGTATAAATAAATAAATAAATCTTTAAAAAAAAAAAGGGGGGGGGCTTGAAATTTAGAATTCCTAACATATGAAAATCATCACAGACAGAAAATAGTGCTAAAATCAGGATCACTAATTTTGTGTTTCAATGTTAGGTATTCTGCAAAGTGAGTTACATCACTGTGTCTTTATAGGACTGAATCCTTGCTTTTATGGATATGCAGCAAACCAAGACATTGATAGCAATTCAGTGTAGAAAGAAGCCCTCTAGGAAAAAAAATTTGAAAAAACTCCCATGCTTGTGGGGATTGGTTGTTTCTGCATCAAATTGTTACTAAGAAAGCAAATATTAATGTATGACTGCGCAGAACTTGTAATTTCCTCCAAAGTGCACAGAAATGAGTGAGTTATAAAAGAGGCCTCCCTGGTGGTCTAGGGGTTTAATCTCAGCGCTCTCATTTCGAAGGCCTGAGTTCCATCCCCAGCCAGGGAGTGACCCGCAGGGCACAGCAGACCTCTCCTGTCTCCCTGCTGCTCCCCTCAGCAGTGGATTTCAGTGGATCCACCTGTTTTGTTCCCCACTGGTCTGTGGTGAATCCTCGCACCTTGTACCTCTGGCCTACACCGCAGTTCTTCCATACATAAATAAATAATCTTAAAATATAATATTTGGCAGGCTGGGCTCATGTGACAGGGTGGGGAAGAGGAGGCATGCCTCTCTACTAGTTGCTGGAAGCTATGCCAGAACCTTGGGTGCTGGACCCCGGGATGCTGGCCTCCCAAGGGGCACTGCTGAGTTCCCTGGGCCTCGGCAAGAGATCATAAGGGGAAAAAGTGACAATTTCCCTGTCTTAAAATTGAGACTCCATCAGGCGTGGTCAGTGGGCTTCACTTTGGAGAAAGCCTAGTATTAAAAAGTCCATACTTATAAAATAAATATTTTGGGAAGGTGGATTTTCATTCTATGTAAATCACCTAAACTAATACAGGCCAGTGTAGTGGCAACCAGGGCACGGGGATGCTGCAGGGGGCATTGTTGCCTCAGCCAGATAGGATACTGACAAGCAGCTAAGAGAAAAGGCCTCACACCGTGGGGCTGAAGATTTGGCATCCCTTTGCTTTTTGTTCTTGGTCATAGAGAGAGAAAAATTTATTAAAATGTATAGTAGGCAATAAATTATATGTATTAGCATACTGTAAGTAAATAGCACGGAAAATTGTTTAGAAATTAGTTGTTGGGCAGTTTGGCCCACTTGACAATGGAAGATGGTTTGTTGTGCATGCCTGACAAGCAATCCAGCACAACCATTGTAGTGGGTCCTTTTTTTGCCTTTTCTTGAAGTTTCTTGGGAAAGTTTTTAAATGAAGCTATTTGAGTTAAGGAGTTTTTAGGTAGAAAAAGTTCTGATAGCTGAGTAGCAGCCGGTCCCCCAGCTGAAGGCCATGCGAATAAGAGGAGTCTTTTTTTGCTTAGGCTTTAGCTGATAGGGATGACACGACATTTTGCTGAGGCTGGTCCCCGGCACGGGGAAGTTTCTCTATGGATCTGAGCAGAAGGGTAAAGGAGAGTCTGGAGCCCTTGTTGGCTTTTACGGGCTTTTAATGATCTTTCTACACCATTTGTGTGTGGCAACCAGGTACTGGGCAGGCAGTGGGGCTGGGGTCCAGGAGGCTCACAGGCCTCCCAGCCCCCGGCATTTTCTTGTGGTCTCTCCACTGCTCTCTGCCATCCTGTCCTTACATCCTGTGATGCTGCCCTTATAGCCTGTGTCTCAGCTCAGGTGTCCTACTCATGCATGCCCACACCACACTCCAGATGTCCACCATCATGCACTCATGTCCCTGGCCCAATATCCCAAGTGCCTCCTACATTCAAGGCTGCAGATGTCAGCCACAGAGGCCAATGGCGCAGAAGCCTGAATGTCTTCACTTAACCTCCTGCCCAGAGCCAGCACTGATTATAAATGTGAACTTACTATTTACATATCTCACAGATCCCTTTCCTCCTAGCCCATCCTGTTTATGGCGTCACTTCCGATGATCCTGCATTATTCCTTTTTGTACTTGAGCCTGATTATTCTACAACAATTAGTGCCTGATGTTCTCCAGGGTAACATCTAGATGTGTTACTTACTAGGTGTGAGCCCTGAAATATTCCTTGCAATAGGTTTTTTCCCCCTTATTTTGACTTACAGTAGAGACGTGGCCTATTACAATGCAGAAATATACAAATACACTGGAAATTGACAGAGCAAAATCTTTAGGAGAGACAGCGCCCAGCACAGCGCCCGAATCACTTTTCAGTACCAGTAATAAATATTAGGCATGCCCCACTGAAAACATGCAACTCCCATGCATACACCCACACACAAAACAGCTCTTTACTGAGGCTGAGTGACTTCCTGACTACATTACCCTCTTGATTACCCCAATTACACTGAGGTTCCCAAACTTGGCAAAAAATCTAGGGTATTGACAAATTGGAAACTGTTGATGAATAGATCAAGAAACCAGAAGTAATTTTCTTTCTTTTTTTTTAAGATTTGTTTATTTATGCATATAAGAACTGGGGTGTAAGCCAGTGGTGCGGCGGGGGTGGGGGGTGAGCGGATACACCAGAGAGAGTGGGGAGC
This sequence comes from Talpa occidentalis, assembly GCF_014898055.3. Classification (NCBI taxonomy): domain Eukaryota; kingdom Metazoa; phylum Chordata; class Mammalia; order Eulipotyphla; family Talpidae; genus Talpa; species Talpa occidentalis. Next base: position 68,631,881 of record NW_023605194.1, on the reverse strand, counting down.
AGAACAGGGGGGGTCTGCTGAAATACACTGCTGAGAGGAGCAGCGGGCCAGGCAGAAGAGGTCTGCTGCGCCATGTGGGTTTTTTTCATGTGGAATCTCCTGTTAAATCTATGACCTTGGCTGGGCTGAGGGGTGGAGGGAGGTGGCTGGGCTGTGAATCCCTGGGCCCCTGCTGTGCCTCCTCCTCCTGATAGAGATCTCCTACCCTGAGGACAGCCAGAGGCAGAGGAGGAAGCCTGCAGGAGATTATCTTCAGTTCAGCCCATCTTTCTTTTCTTTTGAAGTAGCAACTGAGGAGAACAGAGGTGGAAATGAGGTTCTGGATAGCCAGTTTGCTTTTGCATGATCTCTGCCCACCCTGGCCAGTCGACCACCCTCAGTTTCCTCTTGACTTCCCAGGGCGGGGAAATTTAGCCTAGGGAGAAAAGACCATTCCTTTCTCAGGGAAGGCCTATTCCCTGCATCCTCCCTATTATTTTAAAGGGAGAGCTAAAAACTTAGGGAAGCCTAAACAGAAAGAAAGGATTTCTACTTTTTGTTTCTTATAAAGGGCCTCTAGGACATTCTTACTGATGTCTTTGGCCCATAGTCCCAAAAATCTTTCCATATACTCCCCAAAGTGGCGGAATGTAAGTGACATGATGTGGCACTAGTATTCATCTCTTCTTCAGTTCACTCTGTCCTCATGGGAGGCAACTTCTATTCTTTTAGATGGCTTTGGGAATCTAATGCCATAAAGTCTCTGCAAAAAGCAAACAGCCTTGAGTGGGTGGATGCAACAGTGCTGAGGGGCACTTCTGCCGCCTCCCTGGCCACAGTAAATAACAATAAAAGTCAAGTGAAAAGACCCTGATTTTTTTCCCTAAAGGAAAAGTATGGGCGGGAAAGAAAAGAGAGGGGCTTTTGTCTTGAGTTGACCAGATAGCTCAGAGTCTACCAGAAAAAATGAAAATGGCAGCTTATGGAAAGGAGAGGGTCCTTGGTTTGAGATCCTCTGTGGGGTAAGAAGGGCTTGACCTGGAGTTGGGCTTGAAGGGAGGGGAAAGTTTGGATTAAAGGGGGCAGGAGGAGAGTTCTAAGTGGACTAGCACAGCAAGAAGGATGGAATGAAAGGAGCACAGTAGGGGTGCTCCAAGTGATGAGGACTGAGAAGGGTGTGTGCCCGCCCCCAGGAGTGGCTGCCCCTAGTGAGAAAGGTGAGACTTCTTTGAAGAGGGTCACGGACTGGCCTAAGGGGCACTGGCTAATGGCCTGTGCTACTTCTGTCCAGCAGAAAGCCTTCATTAAGTGCTTTGGAACTGGGCCTCCCCTGGTGGCACAGCGGTTGAGCGCTGGGCTGCAAGGCTGCCCACACCCTCTGCAGCACCAGTTCGTTCCCCCGCCAGCAAGGGTCCCACAAAAAAAAAAAAAAAAGTGTTTTGGGACTGCAGAGGAAGTTGGTTTCCAGTTCAGCCTGGTTAAAATTCAACTCCCCTGCTCACTCCCACTGCCTTCAAGATCCTCCCTTTGGCCATAAGACCATAAAAATCACTGGCTAATGGGGCAGAGAAAAGGTGAACACACTTTCTGAAGCAATCAATGGGGGCATGTTACTTGAATGCCTAGTTGTAGTGCCAGGAAGGCACAGAACAGGTTTTCTCTGATCCAGCAGACGGGTAAAGGAGAGTCCTGGAGCCCTCGGTGGCTTTCTCAGGCTTTTATTGAGCTTTTACATGTAGTGCAGCAACCAGGTACACGGCAGGCAGGGATGCTGGGGGTCGGCAGGCCTCTAAGCCCCTGGCAAGTCTTCTCTGGTGTTCTTTCTCCCTTTCTCTCTCCTGTTCTTTCTTCTTGCCTGTGCTTCTCTTGGTGAATGTCTCAATACTGCTGCCATGGCCCATAGAAGTAACAACACAACTATAACAATGTAATAAATGCAGGTGTCCTTCAGGCAGGGCAGTTCTAATTGCAGAAAAGCCTGAGAATCATTTATCCTATACCAGTGTTCCAGAAATCTCTTCATTTGTTTTCTGTTTAAAATTCAAAGCAAAACTCAATACTAGGGCCTCCCTGGTGGTGCAAGGGGTTGAGATGCAGCCTATGAAGCTATTCGTAGCCTCTGCAGCATGAGTTCAATCCCCAGCCAGGGAGGTGACACACATGGCGCAACTCTCCTGACTTGCTGCTACTCCCTCAGTAGTGGATTTCAGTAGATCTGCCTGTTCTATTCCCTACTCTGCCTCTGGTGAATCCTCTCACCTTCCACACCTCTGGCCTGTACGCCAGTTCTTATATGCGTAAGTAAATAAATTTTTTTTAAAAGATTTATTTTATTTATACAAGAACCGGCGTATAGGACAGATGCAGACTGTCTGAAATACACTGCTGCGGGGAGCAGTGGGCAAATCAAGAGAGGTCTGCTGCACCATGTGTGTTGCTCCGAGGCTGCGGGGATCGAACCGGCACTGCAGAGGCTGCGGACAGCTTCACAGTGCTGTGCTCAACTGCCTGTGCCACCAGGGAGGACCAGTAAATAAATCTTAAAAAAAAAAAAACCAAAAAACCCCTCAATACTAATCCATACAAGGATACGTCCTAGAATTCTGTCTCTCTTTCTCTCTGGCTGGCTGTCTCTTCTGCTATTCATACACACACAGACAGTTTTACCCTAGTCCATTTACCTAGTCCCTCCATCACTCACGACTCCCAGGTCTGTGGGGCCGAGTGAGCCTGCAGGCCGGTGAAGGCAGCCTTTGCCTTCAGATGGTAATAAAGATGGTGGTGGGCGTGAGCTGCATAGAGCAGAGGAGGTCACTGGAAGCTATCTGCCCATCCCCCCAGGTGAAAAAATTATGTTGGCCCAAGACTCATATTCTTCTATTATTACCTCTTCATTCCTGAAATCTACCATGAAGATCCCCGGAAATGATTACTTTTCCAAGTTTGGTTCTTCTGAAACATTCCTTTTTGGGATAAACACAGGTATGTGGGTTTTTATTAGAGATGGTCCTTGCCCAGATGCCTGGCTCAGTCTGTTCTGTTATCTTTCAGTGAAATCCAAACCTCTAGGAGGAACTAAAAAAAAAAAGACAGCACCACACCTGGCCTGGCACCCAGAACCCGAGGGGCGGGAAGCCAGGTTCTGCAGCACTGAGAAGCCTGCCATTCATCCCCCCACCCCCGCCCCCCCCAGCCCCGCCCCCTTAGTCCACAGCCTGGGAGCAGGAAGCTGGCCCATGAGCCCAGGCTGTGGAATGCAAACCCAGGCAGCTACTCCCTGCGGTTTCAAGCTTCGTGGGGAAGGTGAGAACAAAGTAAGCTCTCTTCTAATAAAGACCTGCCTGGCACCTCTCATCTTTGATCCTCCTGCAGTGTGCCCCTTGATAGTATTTTAACAGCGTATTGGTTTGCTTTTTCATTTTTCATAAAAGAACTGGGGTATAGGCCCAAGATGCGGTGGGTGAGAGGATTCACCAGAGACAAAGTGGGAACAGAACAGGCGGATCAACTGAAATACTCTGCTGAGGTGGGTAGTGGGCAAAACAGGAGAGGTCTGCTGTGCCCTGTGGGTCAGCTCCCCGGCTGGAGATCGAACTCTTGCTGCAGTAGTTGCAGACAGCTTCATAGTGCTGAGACTTACTCCCTTGTGCCACCAGGGAGGCCCCAGCATATTGGTTTTAGAGCAAATCTCGTACAGAAACTAGTGTTCAATGTGCTTAGAGGACCTGGCTGATTTAGGTTGTTATTTATGACCCAGCAGATCAAAAAAGTATTTAGTCGGCATTCGAATGCTTTATGGAAACCTCAGCCAATGAGGATGGCATTTCTCACCTTTGCCCTTGACTTCCCTGTTGTGGGGGAAGGACCTGAGTCTGCCTGCCGCCAAGCACATCGATATGCTATGTACGTGTGCACCCGGTTTGCTGGCAATTCAACTTAACAGCATATTTCTAAACCCTTTCTTGGAAAAGGAATTTGGATTACATGATCATGAGACCACACCTGCTTCCACCCAGCGTGAGCTGACATGTCGAGGACTTTATGGTCACAGGTTACCAGCCAGCTCCCAGCTGAATGGCCCAGGAGAATGTCAGGGGAGTGCAAGGGCTCTGCCTACCGTGTTGAGTCCAGCACTTGGTACTAGTGACCCAGGCAATTCGCCTTTCTCCCTGGGACTTGCTGCCTTGGGACTTTGGGAGGGTGAGGGGGTGCTCATTCACTGCTGATGAGGCCGTGGGAGCACCAGCGATCCAGAGCCGACTGGACCAATTTTTCAAATGAGCTTCACTTAGGAAGAGACCCCCTTGGCATCCCCAGGCATCACTGGGCTCCCCTCCACCCAGTCCCCTGGGTGCAGCCTCTGTCTCTGCACCCGGCCGGGGCACTGTGAGCTCTGATGTGGCCTGGCTGCCCATCTATTACACTCAACTGCAGAATTCATCAGAACTCTGGGCTGTTTCATGTTTCCATTTGCTTGGGCTTGGAGATAAAAGGCTCTAAAGCAAATGGGTGTCTACATTTCCTGTGGACAAGCCATGTGCCTACAGTGTCCAGAGCCCTCAGCGTTGCCAGGGGCTGGACAACTGCCAGGGCTTGCTTTCTCATTTCAGACAGGTAACCAATAAGTAGGCTTTTCTGCCTCAAGCAAAACTTTGACCCAAATGTCTGTTTTCAACACATAAATGAAAACAATCTGACTCATCAGAGCAGCCAGCCACTAACTTATCCTACAATCCTCTCGTGACTAACATGCCCTGCAAACGTAGTGTGTGCTGGGACTACCACCAGCAGAAATGGCGAAAGGAGAGCACATCCCCAGTGAGGCTACAAGGACGGGGCTGACCTGAGTGCGGAGCCACCCTGTGAGGTGGCAAAGGGCGCAGAGATGCAGGCACCCTGTATGCAGCCTTAGGGCCTGTGCAGTCGCTCTTGGGGGTGTCCTCCAGTTGGATACCCGCACTCCTACGTTGTAGTGCCAGGATGGGCACAGAGATAGTTCATCTATGATACGAGCAGATGGGTAAAACAGAGTCCTGGCGCCCTTAGTGGCAGGCAGGGGTGCCCTGGCAAGTCTTCACTCTGGGTTTCTCTGGTGTTCTTTCTCCCTTCTTCTTCTTTTTTTTTTTTTTTTAAAGATTTATTTATACATACAAGAACTGGGGTAGAGGCCAGAGGTGTGTGTGTGTGGGGTGAGAGGATTCACCAGAGACAGAGTGGGGAACAGAACAAGCAGACTGAAATACACTGCTGAGGGGAGTAGCTGGCAAGTCAGGAGAGGTCTGCTGCACAACGTGGGTCTCTTCCTGGTCGGGGATCGAACTTGTGCTGCAGCAGCTGTGGATACCTTAATAGGTTGCGTCTTAACCCCTTGCACCACCAGGGAAGCCCCTTTCTCCCGCCTCTCTCCTGCCTCTGCTTCTCTGGGCGAATACCTCAATACTGAACATATTGCCCACAGAAGTAAATAACATATTTTATACCAATGTAACAAATGCAGGTGCCCCATAGGCAGGGCAATCCTAATGGCAGGAGGACAGACAAGTCTGATAATCATTTACCCTAAAATCCATTCCCTCAGGGTTTTCTGCCATACAGGCTACATGTATGCAAGTATGTACAAGTTTCCTTTAACAAACATAAACACTGCAGCCATGGCCCACAAAAGAAAATAATGCAACTAAATAATGAAACAAAACAACAGAACACAAGTAAGTCCAGGCAGGGCACCAACCTAGTGGCAAAAGACGATTATTGACACCAGCAGATGATCCACTACTTCTGCGCCAAAGGCGCTGCTCATGTGAGGGGGGAACCACTCAGGCATCTGCTGTCACACCCCAGGAGCCATCAGGCTTCCTGGCCTTCTCCAGCTCTGGTCTCGGTCACAGGCCCCATACGGCATCCACTCCAGGATGCACTCACTCTTGGTTTGGTGATTCTGTCTTTGGGGGTAATCACCCAACCCTCAGGGGGTTTTGACTGCAGTCACTCCTAACACTCGGCTTTCATAGCCACCAATGTGACATGCAGACCCCTGCACTCAGGCCAACCCTTTGCACATGCACATAGGTTGGGGATCTGTGGATACAAGCTGTGGCCTCTCTTGGGTCCCCTCTTTGGCTGTGGGCTCCACCACAAGCCATGTTCCACCACCAGGCTCACTCAACAATGAGCAGGGCATCACCCACAGGTGATTTTAAGAGACTCACTGGCCTTCTTTAACATACTTAGGCTGCTTAATAGCCGCTCAGGGATTGCAAATCTCAGCACCAGCTTTTGCCTTTCTAGGTTGGCTTTTCAAACTCTGCCTGACTTCAAAGAACTTGACGAAGGCCTCCTCCCTCAGCCAATCTTGGGCTCTTCTCATGCCTGCCTCTTCCTCTACTCTGGCTATTGCCTCTCCAGGCCGTGACCCTAGGATCACTGGGCAGTACAGAGGCTGCTTTCACACACCTAGGCCCACCCGCCACCCCCAGATTCCAATCTCCTAGGGTGTACAAACAATACCATCCTCTCCAAGGGTCCCTGTAGGGTAAATGATTTTTCAGGCTTTTCTGCCCTCCCACCATTAGGATTACCCTGCCTGATGGGGTACCTGCAATTGTTACATTGTTGCAAGCTGTTTTACTTACTTCTGTGGGCCATAGGAGGAGTATTGAGATAGTCACCAAGGGAAAAAGAAGCCCAGGGGGAAGACTTGCTGGGGACTTGGAGATCCTTTCTTCCTGGCTGATTCTGCTGCTTCAGGGGTCTTGGTCTGGTCCTCGTGAGCCGTCTCCTCCTTCACTGGAGGTCTCGTCCCGCAGCTCCCGGACCTTGTCCACCTCCTATGCTCCTGCAGCATCTCTAGCTCTTCCCACAGTTCTTGGACTCTCGTCACCACCTGTGCTGCCATCGCTCATGGAGTGTGGTCACAGGCAAACACAGTCTGCTCCTCAATCCCTCCTGAGGTCTTCGGAGGGCTCCATACCCATCTGCATCCAACCATCCTGCAGACTTATGCCAATTGTAGTGCCAGGATGGGCACAGAGCTGGTTCATCTATAATACCAGCAGACAGGTAAAACAGAGTCCTGGAGCCATCAATGGCCTTCTCAGGCTTTTATTAAGCTTTTTTATTTTTTTATTTTTTTTAAATAATGAATTTTATTTTTATATTCCCCATACAATTGCAACCCCCCTATTTTGACCCCAATCCCTCCTCTCCCACCCCCCACCCGCCAAAAAGTGTCTCTGGTTCATAGTTTTTTGCTGATTTTGATTTTCACTTTCTTATAGTTATTCATTTTCCTGGTCCCTTATTTAGGTTTTCTAGATTCCTGCTATGAGTGAGACCATCTGGTATTTTTCTTTTTCTTTCTGGCTTATTTCGCTGAGCATGATCCCTTCCAGCGCCATCCATGTTGCTGCAAATTGCATGTGTTTATCTTTTTTGAATGCTGAGTAATATTCCATGGTGTATATGTACCACATCTTCTTGATCCAGTCATCTATTTTTGGGCATTTGGGCTGTTTCCAAAGCTTAATTATTGTAAACAGTGCTGCTATAAACATAGGGGTGCAGGTGTTCTTTGGAATTGATGTTTCTGTGTCCTTTGGGTAAATACCTAGGAGTGGAATTGCTGGATCATATGGAAGCTCTATGTTTAGTAGGTCCAGAAATCTCCACACAGCTCTCTCCATAGTGGTTGGACCAGTTTGCACTCCCACCAGCAGTGCAGGAGAGTTCCTTTTTCTCCACAACCTCGCCAACATTTCCTGTTGCTAGTTTTTTTAATATGTGCCATTCTCACTGGTGTAAGATGGTATCTCATGGTAGTTTTGATTTGCATTTCCTATTAAGCTTTTTTATGTAGTATAGCAACAAGTTACATGGCAGGCAGGGGTGCTAGGGGGCCTTCCGGCCTCCAGGCCCCCTGCAAGTCTTCACTCTGGGCTTCTCTGGTGTTCTTTCTCCCCTTCCTTTTCCTGCCTCTCTCCTGCCTCTGTCTCCTGCCCCTGCTTTCCCCCACAAATACCTGAAAACTAAACCTATGGCCCACAGAAGTAAACTTATAACAATGTAACAAATACAGGTACCCCATCAGGCAGGAGGACAGAAAAGCCTGAAAACTATTTACTCTACAGATACCTGCACCCGCACCCAGATGTTGGTACCCTCCTGGTGCTCAGGCAGGGGAGGTGGAAGGGGCAAGGGAAATGCTCTTCAGGTGTCCGAGGTCAGCCAACAGGTCAGCTTTCCTCAAGAACATGGTTCTGTCCTGCTTTAAGTCTTTCCTGAAAGAATAGCTTTTCTCTTGGTGATGAAGGAAACTTGTATAATCAGAAGGGTTTCTTGTCTTTGAGTGAGTCATTCTTTTTTTTTTTTTGAAGATTTATTTATTTATGCATACGAGAGCTGGGGTATAGGCCAGAGATGCGGGGGGTGAGAAGATTCACCAGAGACAGAGTGGGGAACAGAACAGGCAAACTGACTGAAACACACTGCTGAGGGGAGCAGCGGGTGAGACAGGAGAGGTCTGCTTCGCCATTTGGGTTGCTCTCTGGCTGGCCAGGGATCAAACTTGTGCTACAGAGGCTACGAATTGCTTCATAGTGCAGTGCTTATCCCCTTGCGCCACCAGGGAGACCTGAGTCAAACATTCTTCTGTTCGAGTTCTAGGGTTCCAGAAGCAAATTCTGGAAGGGAAAACAAGGGTAATTAAGGTGCAGCCTGCAGCAGCCAAGAGCCTCACCGCTACCCTCAGCTCTTCCTCCAGCCCCCAGAGCACCAGGCAGGACCCAGTTTTCCTCATTTCATTTGTGACTCCTTGGCCTTCACCTCAGTCACTGGGCTCTTGGGGCAGGAGATGGCAAAAAGGGAGACAGGTATTCCCTGACTTTTTCTCCTGACAATTTTCTCTTCCCATTGGAAGAAATGCTACTGATTTTTTTTAAAGATTTATTTATTTATGCATATAAGAGCTGGGATGTAGGCCAGAGGTGCAGGGGGTGAAAGAGTTCACCAGAGACAGAGAGTGGAGCAGAATGGGTGTATCCACTGAAGTACACTGCTGAGGGGAGCAGTGGAGTAGACAGGAGAGGTCTGCTGCGCCATGTGGGTCAGCTCCCTGGCCCAGGATCAAATTGGAGCTGCTATGGCTGCAGATAGTTCCTAGTGCTGAGACTTACTTAACCCCTTGTACCACCGGGGAGGCCCCACTACTGATTTTTTTTGTAGGTATGTAAACGATTGCATCTTATTCATAAATAGTTACTATTGCAAGAGTCTTAAGTGTCTTGAGCTGTACATGGTAATTGATTCCAGACAGATGAAATTTTATGTGTTTAAATGATTTCCTTTATTTCCATTTTTTTGGCCAGTATCTCTTTGTGTCAGTTTTTAGAAATGTTTTTATCCCAACCATAAAATGAGGATTTGAGTCCAGTGGATGTCCAATGTTCATTCTAGTTTCCCATATTCATCTCTTCTAATCTTGTTTGAAAGTTAGAATTTTTTATCACGTGCACATGCTGTTGCTTCATTATTTTGCTCATGAGAAAGATTATATAGGCAGTAGGATTGTGGACTATTTGTTTTTCATTTACTTCCCTCTACACGAGCAAGTGGTGTTTTAAAAGGAGAGGCAACGAGAATATTACATACACGGAGGAAAGGAAAAGAGGGAAGGAGAAAGGGGGATGTTGTGAGTCCGGTGGGTGCCACAGTAGTTATAATATTTTTCAAGACGTTCTAAGGGGTAGGGGATCACCTAGCGGTGGGAACTGAAAAAGCTTCTAAGAAGTTTTAGATTCTTTTTCTAGTGCTTCAGTTCATATCACTGAGTGTCCATATGGTGTTTGTAATCAACTCAAAACATACCAAGATGTTGAATATATATTTTTGCAATAAAATTTATTTAAATCATACTCATGTTGAAAATGTAATATGTACCCTCAAGCTTCTCTTTATTAGAGAGAAGAAATCCCTTTACGATAAGCAACTTTGGAGAGGCTATGAAGAGAAGCCCTGAGAAGCTGTTGGAAGGAAGGTATATTCATGTGGCCATTATGGGACCCTTTTTTTTTAGATTTATTTATTTATTTAACAAAATTATTTATTTTTATACAAGAACTGGGGGTAGGCCTCCCATGGTGGCGCAGTGGTTGAGTGCTGGCCTGTGAAGCTGCCCGCAGCCTCTGCAGAGCCGGTTCTATCCCCGGCCACCGGCGAAGGTCCCACATGGCACGACAGACCTCTTCTGCCGTGCCCGCTGCTCCCCTCAGCAGTGTATTTCGTCAGTCTGCCTGCTCTGTTCCCTCTGGCTCTGGTGAATTCTCTCACCCTCCTGCGCTTCTGACTGTACCCATTGCTTGTATAAATAAATAAATAAGTCTTCAAAAAAAAAAAAAAAAAAAAAAGGAACTGGGGGGGACAGGCCAGAGGCGCGGGAGGGTGAGAGGATTCACCAGAGAGAGTGGGAAGCAGAGCAGGCAGACTGACTGAACCACACTGCTGAGGGGAGCAGCGGGCAAGACAGGAGAGGTCTGCCCCGACATATAGGTATCTCTTTGGCTGCGGGGATTGAATCAGTGCTGCATAGGCTGCAGACAGCTTCACACCGCTGCACTCAACCACCTGTGCCACCAGGGAGGCCCTCATGTGGCCATTATGAAAAATAGTGTGGAGAGTCCTCAAAAAATTGAAACTAGAAATTCCATAAAAGCCACTTATCCCATTTCTGGATATTTACTTGAGAAACATATAAATGCTAATTCAAAGAGAAACGCATGTATACCCACATTTATTGTAGCATTATTCACAATAGCCAAGATATTGAAACAACCTCAGTGCCCAACAGGAGGTGAATGGATAAAGAAGATGTGCTTCATAGACACAATGGAATATTACTTGGCTATCAAAAGGATGAAATCCTGCCACTTGTAAAAATGTGGATATACCTAAAGAATATTATCTACAGTGAAACAGATCATATGATTACACTCATCTATGGTACATAAAGGAAAAAAGCAAATGAATGAACTAAATGAAACAAAAAATAAAAAAGATGGTGCATGGGTGCCTTGGGGAAGGAAATTCTTTGGGGACTCAATCTGAGGGGGTGGTGGGAAGCAAATATTATCTAAAAAATATGAAAAATGATCAATGTTAAAATAAAAAAATAGAAAAAAAAATAAATGAAGATATTTTCAGACAAAAAAAAAAAAAGATGAAATTAGTGATGACCAGAAGGGAAGGCGGAAGGGGGCAAGTATATCAGGGATGGTGGAAGATGGAATTAGATTTTTATTTATTTATTTTTTAGAAGATTTATTTATTCATGCATACAAGAACTGAGGTGTAGGCCAGAGGTGCGGGGGGTCAGTGGACAAACCAGAGACAGAGAGGGAAGCAGAACAGGTAGATCTATGGAAATACACTGCTGATGGGCAGCTGCGGGGATATTTACTTGAGATATCTGCCACACCAGGTGGTTAGCTTCCTGACTGGGGATTGAACTGGTGCCACAGTGGCTGGCGATAGCTTGAGAGCACTGTCTTTAACCCTTGCATCATCAGGGAGGTCCCACTACTTTTAGTAGTGACCTTAACGCCATACATACAGATGTGGATTTATAAGTCTGTAACTTGAAAACTGTAATGCCATAAACCAATGTTAGTTTAATAAAATATTTTTAAATCCCATAGTATCAAACTTGAAAGATGGTTTATTTTCCAAAGAATGTGCTAACTTCATGGCTCTTTAGTTAAGAGAAATCTAGAGCTACATATAACAGGCATGAAAGCATGGTCCTGCTGTTATAGGCCAACCCCGAAACGGGTTGCCTGGCTGTGGGTCCTCACCCGCGCGCTTTAAAGGGACTTATTAATACTCCACTACAGGCACACACAAAAGGTTAATAAAAGGTTTATTTACAAGGGAAAAGGAAATAAGGAAAATGTACAACTCAGGGAGAAAATAGGAAAATAAAGTCTTAAATGCGTCCTACCCGATCCGCTGACCTGGAAACCCAAAGTCACTCTCAGAGCTGGCCGGATGCTGCCAGCTGGCGGAGAGCCAAAATGGGGGTCCCCCAAGCCCACATGTCTGCCTTTTATATCAACCTGGCTGCTTAACCCCACCCTCAGGTCCCAGCCACCTTCCCTTTGGTGGTGATGGGATTTGAAGTTCCCAGTGTCTTTGGCTTTGGCCTGGGGTCGGGTGGAGTCCACAAAGACTGTATGGAATTAGCTTTAGGACATCCTTTTCCCCCTAGCACTATCTATGTGAACACCTGGGCCTAAAACCCCAGCTTCAGCAAAATCATTATGATTTTCTGAGGTTCCATCTACAAAACAGAAGCTTCTGAAGCAATCAGAAGACCAAGCCAGATTTCTCACTTGTCAAAATTAATAAATCATGTGCATATGACATCTTTTATTTAATTTGGGTTCTCTCAAAATCAGACACAAAGAAAGGTGTGGAAGCAAGTAGTTGATCTGGGTGATAATTCCAGGAAGCCAAGTAGGGAGCAGGGAGAGTGAGATGGGAAAGGAGGAAAAGTCAGTGGAAGATGCCACATCACAGTGGGTGGCGTGCTTGGTCCTTCTGGTGTCTCTCAGCAGCACCTGAGTGAAGGATGCAAGTTTACTCTGAATTCTGACCCCATTCATTCAGGATTGCCCTGGAAGCCTCAACTTCTTCCCCCCACTTCTCAGTCTTTGCAAAATACCTCCAGGTATTTTGCATATTGTACCTCCTCTTTGTTGCAAATGGCTGGATCTCATCTTTTTCATAGCTAAGTAGCATTCCTGTGTGTTTCTGTATGTCAATAAATTATCAATAAACAGGACTAAAAAGAAACTTTCTCAGTCTGATAAACACAAGCAGCCATCATTATATTTGTGGTAGTGAAGGAGTGAATGCTTTCCCCTAATATTGGAAAGACCCTGTTATTGTATCTATTCAATGTTATACTTGAAGTGCTAAGCAGTGGAACAAAGGAAGAAGAATAAATAGAAAGCATATGGAATGGAAAGAAACCATGTTGATTCAGATAACATTTAGAAAATACTAATGAAGCTACAAACAAGCTACTAAAGCTGTAAAGAGATCTTGGGTTAAATTATGTCCCTTTGTAACAGGGTGGTCCCCCGGAAAGGGGGAGGTTCCCTGCCCCACCCAAGGGAGGGTGGAGCTGAGCAGGAAGAGGAGAAGCGGCAGAAGAGACTGAGGAAGGAAGCAGAATGGAGCCAGGAGACCTGGAGGAGGCGCATGGAGCCTAGAGACACGTGAAGAAACTGCGCAGCGCTTGTCTTTTGGTCGTGGACTGGGTGACACAGATGTGGGTGAGACCCGTGGGGAGGTGACAATGGCAGTTTTTATCTTGATGTTGATTTTGCTCTTTTCCTTCCGGGCTTGTCCGGTTGTTTGTGACCCTTTTCTGTGGGTCCCCACTGGAAGATGCTTTAGACTTGTAACAGGCTTTGGGGCCTTGTTCTGGGCCGATCCCATATGGATGGACTTTTACCCACGAGGGGACGGGTAAGTTTGGGTGCTTCATTTAGAAACTAGATTCTTTGCCTTACCTGTATTGTTTCCTAGTTTTATTAAAGTTCCTTCCCATTAAAGTCTCCTATGTTTTGTATTGATGCGGCGGATGGCAGAACCCATTTAGAATAGGCAGGTTTGCAGGGTTTGGGCTGCCCCTCCCCCTGTCCTATAACACCTTTACCCTCTCCCCAACAATCACCTGATTCCCTGTTCAAGACATGCTGCACTTCTTTATTGCTTTTATTTACGCATAGAAGAACTGGGGTGTAGGTCAGAGGAGGGGGTGAGAGGACTCACCAGAGACAGAACGGGGAGCAGAACAGGTGGATCTACTGAAATACACTGCCGAGGGGAACAGTGAGGAGACCAGAGAGGTCTGCCGCACCGTGTAGGACTCTCCCTGGCCAGCTGGGGATCGAACCTGCACCGCTGAGGGTGCGGACAGCTTCACAGCGCCGCGCTAAACCCGTTGCGCCACTGGGGAGGCCCCTACACCCTATTTTGAAGATTCTTCTGGTTACAAAGTCCTCTCCTGGAGTTCCCGCTAACAGGGGCTCGAGAGCCCTCTGCACACTGCGGTCCCTGCCCCGCTGGCCGCTGCTAGGAGGGGCAGCTGGCAGTCCTAGATTCACTCAAGTTGCTTCGCTTCCGTGCGCCACGGTCAACTTTTAAACGCGAATTCTTGGCCCTCAGGATCGTTCAGCGAGACCCCGGTGCAGAAGCCCCGCAGGGCTGCGCCAGACGTCTGGGTCCCGGCGGCGGGCGGGGGTGGCCCGGCGGCCCCTGGCGCTAGGCCGCGCCCTGACGGCGAGCGGGGCCGCCGGGCGGAAGCACGTGGTCGGCGCCGCCACCAAACACTGCGCTCCCGGCGCCGCGCCCGGAGGGGCCTGGATTTTTAAATCTATCCGGAAGGACCAATCAGGGGCGGCCTGTCGGAGTCGGCGGAAGCGGATTGGCTCGAAGCCGCTCCCCGGGGCCAATCGGCTAGGAGACAAGGGTGGGGGCCGGAAGCGGGCGAATAGAAACGGACGGCGGCGGCGGCGGGCGGTTTGACTGGACTGAGGCTGCGGAGGCTGCTCGGAGCCGGCCGGGCCACCGCCCTTCCCCCGCCCGCGAGGTGAGCGCCCTGCGCGGCCCGGCCTCTGAGGGACCCCGGCCGGGTGCGGGGGATCGCGCTCCGGGCCCCGCACCCGAGCCCGCCGCCGTCGGGGGTCTGCCCAGAAGGAGGGGGCGGCGCCCCGGGCCGGGAAAACCCGGAGCCCCTGACTCGGTCGTGCCTATCCGGGCCCGCGGGGGACCCGGCAGCCCGGCGCCCCCGCCTGGAGCCTCGGCGGAGACGCTGCCCCGCCCTGGGGACGCGCCCTGTCCTCGAGCCCAGGGCCCGGTTTCGCGTGGGGCGGGGTGCTGAGGTAGGGGCAGCGGGGATACCGTGCCTGAGGGGGGTCCCGGGCAGTTCCCCGGGCTCCTGGCGGCGGGAGATTCGGGCAGGAGGGGCCGAAGAGTGGCCTCGGGGTAGCTGAATAGGAAGCCCTGTCTGCGAGGGACGGCGGCCCTGCCCAGCCTCCCGACACCCCGGGCTTTTCCTCACCGCCCCTCCATCTCACCTCCCCCCCCCTTTGTTTTGCTTACATCTTAACTTTTGAGATGTTTGTGTTTGTGTCCTTTTGCCCAGAGGCGCCGTACAGACTGCTGGGGAGGACACCGTCGTCTGTTAAGGCCCCTAATCCCAAGGAGCCTGGGCCGGGGGCGGGGGGGGGGGGGCTTCGGAGGGTGGTCAGGGGTGCGAGGGAAGGGCCCGTCTTTGTCCACTCCATCGCTGTCCTCTCTCTGAACGGCTCTCCTATATTTTGTTGGCTTTGGTGTCTTGACGTGACAGCTGTACCCACGCCTGGAGGAGCGGGCGCCTGCTTGGCTGTGCATGGCCTGTGGTGAGCTCGTGCGATGCTGGCATTTCAGTAGTTTTGGGGCAAATGAGCGTGCATTTGAGGTGCTGTGTTAAATAAACAGGCTTTTGGGGCAGGGGAGAGGAATTAAACCCACAGGAAAAACAGCTTTCCAAGGCCTTTGACATGTATGTTATGTGTTTTCCAAGACCTTTGGGTCTCTTTTTTAATTCTTGGAAACCTTTTTATTGTTTTCATTAATTTTATCAGCAATTGACTGTGACGGAAAAAAATTTCATGAGTGAAGTCAATGTAAACAAAATGCTATATGCGTCTCTGGCCTGTACCCCAGCTCTTGTATGCATAAGTGAATGAAAATCTTAAAAAAAAAAAAAAACAAAAAAACCCAAAACCCTAAAATGGTTGTGGATTTCATGTAATAAAAAACAGATTTTCACCTTGTTGCCGAAATAACTGGAAAATGAATGCTTTTTCTCTCATTTCAGCTCTAAGACACTTTAGCAGTGAATATAGAACAATTGCTAGACTTTCCGGACTAGCTTACATTTCTTTAAGATGAGGCTGTGAAGGAAGGTTATCCCTTCATACCCCTTACTGCTTTGTAGCATTGGCCCAAACACAAATGCAAGTGTTGGCAAGGTCTGATAGGACAGTGGACACAACAGAAGCTTACCCGGTGACTCTGTTCTGAGGCTTTAGAAGGTGCCAGCAGGATGATCATCATTTTACAAAGGAGGACACCAAGGCAGAGAGCAGTTAAATAGCATGTCCAGGCTGGTCAAGCTGGAATTTGAATCATTAAGGTTTTCTTTTCTTTTTTAAAGATTTATTTACTTATGCATACAAGCACTGGGATACGGGCTTGTATGAGAGAGGTGCCGGTGGGGGAGGAGGTGAGAGGATTTACCAGAGACAGAATGGAGAACAGAACAGGCGGATTGACTGAAATCCACTGCTGAGGGGAGCAGCTGGTGAGTCAGGAGAGGTCTGCTGCACCATGTGGGTAGCTCCCTGGCCGGGGATCAAACTTGTGCTGCAGAGGCTGCGTGCTGTGCTTAACCCCTTTGTGCCACCAGGGAGGACCTGAATCACTTAAGGTTTTCATGCTTGTTCCTAGTTGTGGTCTGTCCGGAGCTTACCATTACCTAATTCCATCCCAGTGGGGCGCTCACTCTTTGTTCTTTTCAGCATCAGTTTATCCAGTGGGAACCTCCTGGAGGGAGGGGAGGGAGAAGCGGTGCCCTGAGACTGGAACCAGGTTGTGGGTCTCAGGGAAAAGCTTCCTAGATGGACCCCATGTGAGTGGGAAAAGAAGAGCATTTGCAAAATAACTTGTCCTGCGTCTTATTTGCTTCTAGGACCTACTTCCCCTGGAAACTTTTAGCAAAATACTCATGTTTGGTAGCATGACACAAACTGAGCCTAGAAAGCAGGTAGCCATGGAAGGGGAAGCCCTTCACAATCAGGGAGTGCACTTAAGCCACCTCAGAGGGATGGAGGCGGCATCATATACCTCATCTTTTGAGATGTACTTTGCCCAGCGGGGTCTTCCAGGCGGCTGTGTAGATTCATTAGTATCTGACTGGACTTTCCTCTATGCTAAGACCAGTGGTGTGCTTATTCTTTTCAGCTTTATACATGTTTGAATAAAACAGGAGTGCAAAATGAGCTGGGCTTTGGAAGAATGGAAGGAAGGCCTGCCCACAAGGGCGCTGCAGAAAATTCAAGAGCTCGAAGGACAGCTGGACAAGCTGAAGAAAGAAAGGCAGCAGAGGCAGTTTCAGCTCGAGACCCTGGAAGCTGCGCTGCAGAAGCAGAAGCAAAAGGTATGACTGGGACCTGGGTGCTCGGCGAGGTACTGCAACACTGGGCATGATTTTTTTTTTTTTTTATTTTAAAGATTTTATTTATTTATACAAGAATCGGGTACAGGCCAGATATGCGGGAGGGTAAAAGGATTCACCAGAGACAGAGTGGGGAACAGAACAGGCAGATTGACTGAAATACACTGCTGAGGGGAGCAGTGGGCAAGATAGGAGGGGTTTGCTGCGCCATGTGGGATTCTCTCTGGCTGGCTGGGATCGAACCAGTGCTGCAGAGGCTGTGGGCAGCTTCACAGTGTGGCGCTCAGCTGCCTGTGCCACCAGGGAGGCTCAACCCTGGGCATGATTTAGGTAACAGGTTCAACCCTCTTCGTAGTGTGTCGCCACACCTTGCCCATCCCAGCCATCCCAGAGCACCCACAGCCCTCCACCACAGTCTACTGGGCTCCCTCCCTATGGGACTCCGCCCTTCCCCTCTGGTAACCTGGGTTCTACCGCAGGCTCCAAGGGTTTGCTTTGATTTGGCTTTGCCTCCTCCTTTGTGTCTTTATATTTTGCATAGGGGCAGAACCATTCAGCATTCATTGTTCTTCTTGTGACTTAGTTTGCTTAGCTTCATCCCCTCCAATTCTATCCTTGTGGCTGCAGATGGAAAGATCTCATCCCTTAACAGCTAACAACTTGCTCCAGGTTCTTTGCACGGACACTCTGCCCAAAGCAAGGAGGGAAGAAAGTTCCTCTCTGCCCTCGCTCTGGCTGTGGGCCTCTCAGATTTCTGTGTTCATGGTGCACTGGCAAGCAGGTTATAGCAGCCCTGACTCAGAAAAATAGTCCTCAGGTTTTGGAATACTTCTTGGCCAGTTCATGAAGTGAGAGACTGGTTTCCCCCCGCCTGGTCCTGTTAGGTGGAGAATGAGAAAACCGAGGGGATAAACCTGAAGAGGGAGAACCAAAGCTTGATGGAGATATGTGAGAATCTGGAGAAGACGAAGCAGAAGATTGCTCATGACCTTCAGGTCAAGGAATCCCAAGTGAATTTCCAGGGAGGACAACTGAACTCGAGCAAAAAACAAATAGAGAAACTGGAGCAAGAGCTGAAGAGGTAAATTTTGTTGGGATGGGATGGGTAGGGGTGTGGCTCGTGTGTATTTATTAGCTGCTTTTCTCTTTTACTCTTACAATCTGATCATCACACATTACAGTAGGGAAGTTAGTGATGATTTGAGGAAAGTGAATCTGTTCAGTTATGCCTGGCGCTTGTGCAGGCACATGCCTATCCACTGCTTATTAAACAGCTCCACGTGCCCGGCACTGTGCTGGTCACTGGCTTCTCAACGATAAGTAATGCCAGGCTGGCTGCAGTGCGTTCTGAAATGATGGAGGAAGTTAAATGTGGCTTGTGCCCATGCTCTGTTGCAGAGAATGAGAGAGAGAGACTCAGGAATTATGTAAGGACCCAGGAGCATGTGGGCTCCGGTTAGGTTGGAGACCAGGATGATCTAGTAGGGCCAGTCTCTAGGGTTATATGGATTTACTGTTTCATCTTCTGGATGTAAATGCTGAAAAGGTCATCAGGAGGCTTCATGCTTGATTTTTGCCAGGGTCATGGGGCAGAAGACGGTGGAATAATTGGGGGTACTGAGGAGAGAATGATGGGATCTTATGCTGTGAGGCCAGGCTGGAGCGCGAGAAAGTGAAGGCCTGCGGGGGTCCCTGCTGACATTCTCTCTTCCATCTTCAGCATCACAGAACCATGCCTGTTTTAGTTGACATAGTCTTGTTTATGAGGTCTATTGAGATGCTTATGAAACTTTATAAATGATGTGAGCTTGAGACTGTAAAGACTTGAGCATAGTTGTCTATAAAAACTGTAAATTACAAAATGGTTGCTTGTAGTTTTTGAGTCCTCGTCAGAGCCTCCAAGGCAGGAGCTTCGTTTCCTTTGGCGGCCACTGATCAGGTTTCAGGAAGGTCCTGGGCGGGTCAAGTTGTTGATCAGAAGCTGCTGAGTCTTGGCAAACTCGTTGATTAAACCTAGTAGAGAGCAGTTTTTCCATGCTTTCTGTGTTGTGCTGCTTAGGAGAAACTGAAGATCTAGAGAATAGCAGTCTGGTAAACCTTAGCAGTTGATAAGCTTTTATTTTTATTTATTTATTTTTTTTTTAAGAAAAGGGTAGGGGAAGGGGTTGGATGTGAATCTGAACAGGGACCCAGTCCTGCTTTTGCAAGGCTGTTCCAGATTGATCCCTGGAGTCAGCAGTCTGTCCCGCCTCGGGCTCTTGACCTGTGCGGCCCAGTAGGGTGACTGCTGGCTGCATGTGGCTTCTGAGCCCTTGAAGGGAGGCCACTGCAAATGGAGATGTGCTTGATCTTGAGAAAGTGGTCCAGGTTCTGATGATGGAGCACCGAGAAATGCGCAACAGCATTTTGGTGATTTTTGTACGACAATGATTTGGTATAATATAATAACTTTTATTTATAAATGGAAATGATAGTTTTTTTGAAACACTGGGTTTCATCTGCAGATGAAACTCACTTATTTCTTCTTCTGTCATGTTACGGAGACACTTGTGTTGGACGGTGCTGTCACTCCTGCCGCCAGCCTGACCGGTGATCTGATTCGCTGGGCAATATTTCTGGCTTGTCCTCTGCTCCTTCTCTCCCGGGCACAGATCTTGTTTTGAGCTGTGTGTCTGTGGCAGAACTCGGTCTTGTCATTAGCTATCCTGACAGGCATCCCTTTAGTTTCTGTGCTAAATGAAAATCAGAGACAGCAGGGAGGGGCAAGAATTGAGTCCTTTTTTAAGCTCAGAACACATGTGGCAGCGATACTTGTGCATGCACATGGCATTTAATCCCCTGTCTCTGCTTTTTTGTTTCCAATCCCCTCTTTTCTAGATGCGTTGTTACACCCTGACTTTATAGCTGTTTCAGAAATGTCGTGTAATACATGGTGTGTCAGTTTACTTTTTATAGTGACTTAATATCGTGGTATCGTCATACATACTCACAATTACAGCAGATGCTTCATCAACACACATTTATCCCATGTTTTTGAAATTCTAGATTCTTTTATGTCTCTGTGTCTTTCTGTGCTCCACACATTAAAAATCTCTTGGAATGTATCCCTAACTCCCAGCTCTTCTTTGCTAATGTGATTTTTAAAGATCTTTATTAGAGCCCTTATAACATGGTAAATATTGATGTACACATTTTTTTCCCTAACTTGGTTGAACTCCTTTGAAGATGGAGCTGAATTCACCTGTCACTTAAGTTACTTCTTATTAAATGTCTTGGAAGGATGACATGGTAAGAACTCTTAGGGTGGCTTTATTACTCTCTGGGGAGCTGGTATTGGTATTTGGTAGTTTTTGCTCTGATTTGGTCTTCTCTTTCCTAACAGGTGTAAATCTGAACTTGAAAGAAGCCAACAGGCTGTCCACTCTGCAGATATCTCGCTGAATCCTTGCAGTACACCCCAAAAAATGTTTGCAACCTCACTAACGCCAAGTCACTATTATAGTGGTAAGGGTTTCCCACTTGGTTTAAATAGCTCTGAGATTTTTATTCTGCTAAACCTTGAATTAATCCAACTTTGAATTTAGTTCTCTTTTGGGTTGTTAAAAAAACGTCACCACCTGTAACCCAGGCATTTGTATGTCTGTGGAGCCAGGTTCTGCTGCCAGGTTAAGCCTTTAAATTTTTGACATCGCCTTCTGTGGTGTGTTTTAAAATAATGCAGCTGCAGAATCCTCAGAGTACCTGCATTTCCGTGTGTTTTGATGGCTGAGTCATTTGGTCCATATCTGTTGCCCTAAACAAAATGTTCTATTTGTTGCACCAAGATACTTCCTTCACACAATCAATGATGGAAGTAAAATCGTATTTCCCTGCCTGTGTTCAGGTTCCAAATATGAAGATCTGAAAGAAAAATATGACAAAGAAGTGGAAGAACGAAAAAAACTAGAGGCAGAAGTGAAAGTCTTGCAGGCTAAAGTAAGTTTACTGTGAACCTTGGACTAGAACATGCAGTGGACAGAGGTCTGCCAGGGGAGGCTAGAATACGATGGGAGGAGAATCTGCTTTAAACAGGACTGACACATTTTCCTTCCACTGGTAAAAGAACGTTATGATTATTTTTTGGTTTTACAAATAAGTTGGATTGAGTAGATAGAGTAGCACAGTTGGTTTATCCCCAAACATTAAGTGTTCGTTGAATCCCTCAGCCATGCCATTATTCCCCCGCTAAGGGTAATGATGAGAACAGGTAGGGAGAAGGCAAGGAGAATCTCTTTGCCCCCTTCTTGTTCTCTGTCCTGTTAACAGTGTCACGGGCTCTAATGACTGTTATTTAGGAGATTTTTATTTCAGAGGAGAACATTATCAGTATCCTCTCCCAGTTCTTGCAAATAAGCTGCTGACAAGGGTTTAAACTCCTTTTTGTTCTGGGTAAACAAGCAGAGAGAGGTGGGTAAAGAGAATAAAAGTCAATAACAGAGACAGAATGTAGGGCTAGAACCATCTTCTAGTTCAGGGACTGGCACTGGAAACCCCTGGTGCCTGCAGATGTAACTTCTCCCGTCTCTTACAGTTATTTGCTTAAGCAAACAAAGCTCCCAAAACATCCCAATTTGACACAGAATTGGTGCATTTTTTTTTTTAAGATTTATTTATTTATATAAGAATCGGGGTCCAGGCCCGGAGGAGGGTGAGAGGATTCACCAAAGACAGAACAGGAACAGAACAGGCAGACTGATGAAATACACTGCTGAGGGGAGCAGCAGGCGAGACAGGAGAGGTCTGCTTCGCCATGTGGGGCCCTTGCCGGCTGGCCGGGAACAAACCAGTGCTGCAGAGCCTGTGGACAGCTTCATAGTGCGGCGCTCAACTGCCTGCACCACCAGGGGAGGCCCTGGTGCATTTTTTTTTTAAGATTTATTCATTCCTGTATACAAGAGCTGGGGTGCAGGCCAGAGATGTGGGGGGTCAGGGGATTCACCAGAGACAGAGCTGGGATCAGAACAGGCAGACTGAGAGAAATACACTGCTGAGGGGATCAGCGGGGAGACAGGAGAGGTCTGCCGCGCCATGGCGCCATGTGGGCTGCTCCCTGGCCGGCCAGGGATAGAATGCCTGCTACAGAGGCTGTGGACTGCTTCACAGTGCGGCGCCCAATCCCCTGCGCCACCAGGGAGGCCCAGAAATGATGCATTTTTGCTAAACATAAGATGTTTA
This sequence comes from Talpa occidentalis, assembly GCF_014898055.3. Classification (NCBI taxonomy): domain Eukaryota; kingdom Metazoa; phylum Chordata; class Mammalia; order Eulipotyphla; family Talpidae; genus Talpa; species Talpa occidentalis. Next base: position 68,609,407 of record NW_023605194.1, on the reverse strand, counting down.
TGAAGTGGCATAATTCAGCAAGCAGCATCATTGTGCTTCATCCTCCAGCTCAGTCTTGGGCGTCAGCTCTGCCCCTGACATTGATTCCTTGAGTCATTTTGTGGAGAAATGTGAGCTTCCATAAAATTTAAGCCTTCCATGCCTCCTCGGTGGCGCAGCGGTTGAGCGCTGGGTTGCAAAGCGGCCGGCAACCTCTGCAGTGCTGGTTCGATCCCCGGCCACCGGGCAAGGGTCCCATATGGTGCGCAGACCTCTCCTGCCGCCCGCTGCGCCCCTCAGCAGTATACTTCGTCAGTCTGCCTGTTCTCTCCGCTCTGGCTCCGGTGAATTCTCTCACCCTACCGCGCTTCTGACTGTACCCAGTGCTTGTATAAATAAATAAATAAATCTTAAAAAACAAAACAAAACACCTTCCCTGTGGCTACAAAAAATAAAACACAGTGCCCGCACCCAGAGATTTGTCAGAATAGAGGCAGAGAGTTCGAAAGAGAAACTCAAATCTATGAAAAATTCATAGGCGTGTATTATATAACACAGATATTTTGGGGGAGTGGCATTGTGGGAAGTGATATTCTTTGAAAGTTCTTTCTTTTGGGGTCCTATTTAACTTTCATTTTCTTTGTGCAAAACTATAAGGACAAAGGGAAACCAATTTCAGAATTAAGCATGGCTGTGAATACTCACATGTTGAATGGAGGTTTTGAGCAGTGCAGCTGAAATGCAAATACTGAGCCCTTCTTAAATAGATGGGTCCTCCGAGGGCATGCATTTAACCTTCAAGACTGAAGTCTGACCACTAGAAACTCCCCTTCCTGGGGCTTGGACTTGACAGTGGTCCTCTGGTCTTGGCAAATCTTTCTTGGAATACAGTGGAAGTGTTAACTTCTTGGTCATTTGGTTTTTTTTTTATTTATTTATTTATTTATTTATTTATTTATTTATTTATTTATTTATTTATTTTTAGAGGCATGTTATTTATTTATTTATTTATTTGTTTGTTTGTTTCGTTTATACATGCACTGGGTACAGTCAGAAGTGCGGGAGGGTGAAAGAATTCACCAGAGCCAGAACAGGGAGCAGAACAGGCAGAAGGACCGAAGTACACTGCTGAGGGGAGCAGCGGGCGGCAGGAGAGGTCTGCGCGCCATGTGGGACCCTCCTCTGGTGGCTGAGGAGCAGCCGGGGATCGAACCAGCACCGCAGAGGCCGCGGGCAGCTTCGCAACCCAGCGCTCAACTGCTGCGCCACCGGGGAGGCCCGGTCATTTGGTTTTATGTCTACTTGAAAAAATAGCCGCGAATATGGAGATTTCTAAAGAGCTTCTGTGTTTGCAGAGAGCAAGCCAGCCTCTCCTCCAAAGCACCATGAATCACCGCGACATCGCTAGACACCAGGCGTCCTCATCCGTGTTCTCCTGGCAGCAGGAAGCTACCCCCAGCCGCCTCTCCTCCAGTGCCCTGAAAACGCCCAGCGGGAGAGAATTCTCTGCATCTCACTTTTCTGCGGAGTGCGAGGGGACTCCGAGCAGATGGACTTTGCAAACAGGGAAGAGAGATACTAATAGTGGTTTCTGTGAGAATTCCAGCAATTCTCAACTTTTGGATCAATTAAAGGCCCAGAATCAAGGTAACTTCTTGACCTAATTTAGCTTAAATTTCCGTGAGGGTAATTTCAGACTTCATCAGTCCTGGAAAGTGCGGAGGAGTCAGTGGTCGCGTCCAGGTGGGGGTGGGGCTGTGTTCTTGATATTTCGAGGCCTTGCCACTGGGAATGTGTCTGTCTGCTGACAAGCTGGACAAGAAGTGCTAAACTGTCTTTTCAACAGGTTGGGGCTCCCCACGCTTCTTGGCCCCTCTGCATGTGGGGAACCAGCCTGTGGCCTGGCCCAGCCTGGCGGAGGTTGGGGGGAGGGGGTCGGCAAAACAGCCTGGCCCTGCGCTGCAGGCGTCTGTATGGGAGTGAACCTGTAACCTTGTCTGCTGCCCCTGCTGCTGCCGACGGCCAAGGGGACCAGGTGGTGCTTGGATCCTCTCTGCAGACTCTGATAATTTCCAGTGTGTGATATATTGAAAACCACCCTCCATGTTCATTGCTGAGGCCCAGCTTTCTGCCAATGCCTTTGGAACTGATACTGTGTGTGTGAGGAAAAAAAGGGAAAAAAAATGATTGTTAATCTTGGCAGTGTGGGAGGCTCACACGGTCTTGATCTTTAGTGGAGGTGAAGCGCCTAGAGAATGCGGGAGGCTTAGTTTTTCACTGCTCAGCTCTCATTTGCATCTATACGGGCACAAAACAAATATCAGCTTGGCAGTGTACAAACCCAGGCGGCGATTTTAACAAAGGGTGTGAGCGATGCTGCATTTTTGTTGCAGCCTCTATAAGGCTCACAATTTCAGAATAGCATTTTTCTCTCTCAAGTTTTCTGTGAAAATATAAGAAAATTTCTCCTGTTTTGATAGACTACTTGAATACAAATGAAAAAAGAGACTGAACATTGGCATGAAATCCTCTTAAAGCAGCTTGCGTTTAACGTGACTTGATGTTTGTCTCGCTGAGCACATCAGAGCTGGTACAGTGCTGAATGTAGTTGTAAATATTTTGCGAAAAACATGCATTAATCGAAGGCTATTTTTTGTTTGTGGTTGAAGAGTTATGGAGCAAGATTCAAGAGTTGGAGCTACGTCTACAAGGACAAGAAAAAGAGCTCAAAGGCCAAGGGAATAAATTCCAAGAACTCCACCTCCAACTGGAGAAAGCGAAAGTTCAATTAACTGAAAAAGAGAAAGTTTTGAATAAAAATAGGGATGAACTAGTGAGAACCACGGCCCAGTATGACCAGGCCTTCAGCAAGGTACGTGGCTTCTCACAGGTCAGTGACACGCCTCCATGTTCTGGGCGTTTTTTTTTTTTTTTTTTTTTTTAAAGATTTATTTATTTATGTATACAAGCACTGGGGTATAGGCCAGAGATGCAGGGGGTGAGAGGATTTACCAGAGACAGAGTGGGAAACAAAAAAGGCAGGCTGACTGAAATCCACTGCCGAGGGGAGCAGTGGGGAGGCAGGAGAAATCTGCTGCGCCGTGGGTGTCTCCCTGGCCAGGAATTGTACTCGTGCTGCCGCAGCTGCAGATTGCTTCATAGGTTGTGTCTTAAACCCTTGCGCCACCAGGGAGGCCCTCTGGGCAGTTCTTTGGGTAAAGTACTTAACCCTCACTCTGAGGACCTAAGTGTGGGAAACGGGCTGAGTCCCTTCACTAGCAGCTCTGAGGCAGTTGACCTGGGGAGTTCCTGTAGAGTTGGGTGGATCCAGGGTCAAGTTCAGACTGCCCTTCGCCTAACTGACTTTGGACAAGTCACTTACGCCCTTACCCTGCAGGGCCCTTTCCCTGGGGAGCTGGGGTCGGTGAGGAGTAAGATGGTGTATACGCGGCACCTGACCCATATACTGGAACTAGGGAAGAGTTTTAGGATCAAAGAAAGAATTTATCTCTGTCCTTTGGATCCAGTGTATCTGCTCCTGCCACTTAGTCTTCTTTAGGCTCTAGTCCAGGCCAAGCTACTCAGCCTGTTGGTTGAGGGTTTGTGTTGCTTTGGCCTGAACCATTCTCTTTTTCTAGGCCCGGTGTTGTTCTGCTCTTTGCCTTTCTCTCTGGCTCGTCCTCACTTGACGTCTTCTCCATCAGTGCAGTGGGGAAGCTAAGTTGATTTTCAAATATTTGAATGAGCCTTTGATCTTTGGAATAAACTGCTTGCTCACGATGTTTCTATAGTTTCCTGATTTGCTAATTGTCCCGGATTTGTGTGTGTTCACAAGAGATTGGTCTGCTGGTTTCGTTTTTTTGGTCCTGTCAGTTGTTTCATTAACCATGGTGTTAGTACTGATGCCCTTGTCACAAGCTTGTTGTCGAGACTGAGGTGACTCTTATAAAGGTGTTGCTGTGGCACCCGGTGTGCTGTGAACGTACGGTGATAATATTACACTGAGTTCCTTGTTATCATAGCTCATTTTCAGTTGAAAATGAGTGAGACTTTCCTGCATATGAGAATCCTACTTACCCTGCCGTGTGCACTGGCAGGGTCGGTGTGACGAGTCACGGGGTACCAGCTCTAGCTTAGCCAGGTGATGCAAGGCCTCACCAGGACCCCGCCCAGCACACTGCTCCCTGGCTTTCATGAGGCCCTCCCTCCCCTCCAGGCCCTAACCCAGCTTGTCTAGTGCTTTCTGGCTGCATTTTTCCCAGTGAGGGAATCTACCTAACTGAAAATTCAGTTCCCTTCTCTCCATCTTGCCTTGAGGGATGTTATTATGACCTTGTCAGATCTGTTGCTGAAATCAAGTTATCCTTGATTTGTGCCATTCCCTGATCTCCCATTGGAATCACCTGTTAAATGAAATGGGGATAATTTAACCAAAATCAATGCTGTATTTTTTTTTAAAGATTTTTTATTTATTTATACAAGAACTGGGGTTCAGGCCAGAGGCATGGGAGGGTGAGAGAATTTACCAGAGACAATGCAGGGAGCAGAACAAGCAGGCCGACCGAAGACACTGCTGAGGGGAGCAGCGGGCGAGGCAGGAGAGGTCTGCCACGCCATGTGGGTTTCTCTTTGGCTGGCCGGGAATTGAACCCTCGTTGCAGAGGCTGCGGACAGCTTCATAGCGCTGTGCTCAACCCGCTGCACCACCAGGGAGGCCCAAAGCTGTATTCTTTAGTGGGTATATGCTGTTTCTGGTATTTTCCTTTGTGAAGTGATTACTAGTGTGTGGTCCACGAGACTTGGCCTCAGGTGGAAGTAGGGTGGGGTGGCGAAGGGGGCTGGCAGCAAAACTGAGTGCATTACCAAAAGTGCTAAGAGCACCTTGTTTTCAAAATCTTGAGACCCAGACACATTTTTGGAGTATTCTGGAGCGATCCTGACACCTAGTGGTCATGTTCTCCTGGTGGATTGTTTGTCTCTTTCAGAATGTCTAGAAAAAATTAATAAAACTCAAATAGTACTAGTGGCCCCTTTTCTAAAGATTTATTTATTTATGAATACAAGAACTGGGGTAGAGGCTGGTGGCTCTTTTTTAACAGCCTACTGTCTCTCCAAGAAAGATGCCTCAGCTCTTGGGTCCTCTGTGGAATGTTGCAGTTTGGGGGAGGGGCAGCAGAGGGCGCCAAGTGTTGGAGCCTCTTTTTCCCTGAACTGTTCACCATCCCTAGGCTTTAGCTGGGACCCTCTGGGGCTTGCTCTGTTTGGTGCTTGTATCCCCGGCCAGCACAGGGCTGGGCAGAGAGTGGGCTCCCTATGAGTATTTGTTGAATTCATGTCCCCGCTTGATGAAGTGGCCTTATCATCTCAGTGGATTAAAGGGAGCCTGTGGCTCAGTATTTTACTTTTTGAATTTGGTATTTTTAATGTCCTGATATTTGCAGACTCATGTAACTCTTAATGACCATTTTGTTTTTTCACTTCTGGCTGCTTTGAAATTGGCCCCAGACTGGCCTTCCGGCAATGTCTCCCGTGGGGTTTTCTTTTTCCATTACTTCTCTGTTAAATTTCTAATATTTCTAATAGCTCTAGATGAGACTGTGAGTTTTAGGGTCATATGTTAGTAGGGAGAGTTGTCAAGTTGGGGCCCATCCTTCAGGCCCAGAGTTCTCCTGGACAACCCCAGGTCCTTAAGTTCTTCCTGGACTCGGCGCTGGGCAGGGTGGCTGTGGGGTCACCGCCACATGACGGGGAGATTCAGAGGGTGGGACCACCATGCCAAGATCTAAGACTGTTTCAGTTCAACTTCATTTTCCAAGAGCACCCTGCATTTTTTTTTTTTTTTTTGGTAAAGATTTTATTTATTTTTGCGTAAAAGAACTGGGGTCTAGGCCAGAGGTGTGGGTGGTGAGGACTCACCAGAGACAGTGGGGGACAGAACAGGCGGATCCACTGAAATACACTGCTGAGGGGAGCAGTGGGAGACAGGAGAGGTTTGCTGCGCCCTGTGGTAGGTCCCTAGACGGGGATTGAACTCAGGCCCTGGTGGTGATAGCCTGAGACTGAACTCCTAGACCACCAGGGAGGCCGCAAGCACCCTAAATTCTCATATAGTTTTAAGATTTATTTTAAAGATAGCTGGCTACATAAAAAAAGGTAAAAGTATATTCTTTGCATTGCTTATGGAAATTTGGTTAAAGTCCTTGCTGACGTTTTTGGAAAACTTAAGGTGTCATTGTGGCCACATAATGCAAAGAGGTATTACAGTACTTAAAATTTCCACAAAATTTCTATTATGCTTGAAGCAAATTACTCTCCGGATTGCGGGGTCCCCACATAATCAGGATGCCCTTGGTGTTGTGTGTTGGGCTTCACCCCCTGTAGCACAGGCTGGGTTGTCCTGAGTCTGTGGTTTTACAGTTTGGCTAATTTTTTTTTTTTAAATATATATTTATTTATTTATACAAGCACTGGGTACAGTCAGAAGCGCTGGAGGGTGAGAGAATTCACCAGAGCCAGAGGGGGGAGCAGAGCAGGCAGAAGGACCGAAGTACACTGCTGAGGGGAGCAGCAGGCGGCAGGAGAGGTCTGCGCGCCATGTGGGACCCTCCTCTGGTGGCCGGGGAGCAGCTGGGGATCGAACCGGCGCCGCAGAGGCTGTGGGCAGCTTCGCAACCCAGTGCTCAACCACTGTGCCACCGGGGAGGCCCTAATTTTTTTTTTTAAGATTTATTTTATTATGCATACAAGAACTGAGATCTAGGCCAGAGGTCTGTGGGGTGAGAGGATTCACCAGAGACAGAGTAGGGAACAGAACAGGCAGATCTACTGAAATACACTGCTGAGGGGAGCAGTGAGAGAGTCAGGAGAGTTCTGCTGCATCATGTGGATAGGTCCTTGGCTGGGAATTGAACTCTTGCTGCAGTGGCTGCGGATAGCTTCATAGGTTGCGTCTTAACCTCTTGTGCCACCAGGGAGGCCCCGAGTTTGGCTAATAGTTTTAAAGCAACTTTTTATGAAATAACAATGTGGAAACTCAGTGGTCACCTGGAACCAGGTGTTTGGCAGCCTTACTGGACCTCATGCGCTTGCATCCTCCTCTGCTAACTCTGTTCCGTGTGGCTTTGTGTCGCTAGTGCACTGCCTTGGAGCAGAAGCTGAAAAAGCTGACTGAAGATTTGAGTTGTCAGCGACAGAATGCAGAGAGTGCCCGCTGCTCCCTGGAACAGAGAAGCAAGGAGAAAGAGAAGGAGTTTCAGGAGGTAGGTGAGGGGCAGGAGGGGTTTGTCCGGGAGACTGAGGACACCCTGGGTGGGGAGCCACTGGACCGGATCACTGGTGTCCCGCCTCTGCAGCTCCCCAGCCTGGGGAGCCCACTCACCCTGCAGGGTGCGTGTCTCCGTCTCTGCTGTAGGAAAGCCCACTTTGGGGTGAGCTGAGTTGAGACCGTCAGCTCAGTTCTGTCCTCTTTTGCCCCCCCACCCCTCCCTGAGCATTAGCGGGGAGCTGGAGCCATTAGCCTGGCAGTGGGGGCACCTGGCCCGGCCTCCTGCTGTGGTGTCTGCTCTGACCGGACGCCGTGCTTTCCAGGAGCTCTTCCGGCAGCAACGGGCCTTGCAGTCGCTGGAGCAGGAGGGCACCCAGGTGAAGGCCAGACTGACACAGGAGCTGCAGCAAGCCAGGAGTGCCCATGATGCCCTGCAGGCCGACCTGGACCGAGTAGGTGAACCTCCCAACTCCCCAGCCCTTCCCTTTGCTCCTCCTGCCCTGCTGACCTGTGAGGGTGCCCTCACCCTGCTCGTGGGCCAGACCCAGGCCAGCCCTTGCTGGGCCTGGTCTCCTCCTTGAGAGAAGGGGCAGGGGGCGAGGGTCTGGGGTCTGAAGATGTGTGAGGCCTCTGTGTCCTGTGGTCTGGGCCCCGTGAGCAGGTGGGGCTGTCCCCATGCATTGCCTGGGGACTGCTCACCCTTGCTCTGCAGCCAGCTCTTGGGGAGCACCGGCTCGTAGCTCCTGGGGCGGCGGCTCCCTCTGCAGTCCCAGGGCCAGCTGCGTGCCCTGGCCTCTCCGTCTTCACACATCTGGTCCTCCTTATCCCAGCCAAGAGCAACTCCTTTCTTCAGGCTGCTCTGGCCCGGCCTCCTTGGCATCATCTCTCATGCCTCAGAGTAGCCATGGAGATGCACTGACTCTCCTGGGATTTTTAAATTTTGAAAGGCTTTTTTCCCTAATTGAAGTGCTGCTGGCTCAGAGCATTCTGTGGGTTTATGGCTGCATCATGCTTCTTACCAGGGGCGGTTCAGCCACCACTGTACAACGGCCCCTTTTGACATTTTTGCGTTAAGCCACAAAAATCTCTAGAGAGCAAATGTACAGCCGAGAATCATTAGAGGTGAGTTCTCTTGCACCATTATGTGTATCGAGCAGGATCTAATAGCTACGCCAGAAGCTGCCACACATCTCCTGCCCCTGCTACCTGCTCAGGCATCGAGTTGCACCACGTCCAGTGCTCTGTCCAGCCTCATCCTCACCGGTCACTTACAGTCTCCTGGTAGGGCTCCCTGCTTCTGTACTGGCTGCTGTTGGTCTGTCTTCAGTCAGTGGTGGAACTGAGACTTTATTTTATTTGTTTATTTATTTATTTATTTATTTATTTATTTATTTATTTATTTGTTCATGCATTCATTTATTTATTTTTAAAGATTTATGTATGAATACAAGCTGGGGTACAGGCCAGAGATGTGGGGGGTGAGAGAATTCACCAGAGACAGAGTGGGGAACAGAACAGGCAGAGTGACTGAAGTACACTGCTGAGGAGAGCAGCGGCGAGGCAGGAGAGGTCTGCTGCTCCATGTGGGTTGCTCCCTGGCCGGGCGGGGATGAAACTCACGCTTGCAGAGGCTGCGGATTGCTTTATAGTATAGTGCTTAACCCCTTGTGCCTGCAGGGCGGCCCGGGAGTGAGACTTTAGATGTGACTGGGTCACATCACCCCCGTCTCGGGTTGCTGCCTCCCGCCTCCCCTCTCATTGAGAGCCGGGCATTCCCAAGGGGCTGCAGCGTGTAGCCTGGCTGTCTATGGGCCCTGACCTCCGGCGTCTGCCCGAGCTCCTGTGAGGTGGCCACATGCCTCCTCCTCACCTGGAAAGGACGTGCGGGTCCCTGGCGCTCCTGGGGTGCCTGACCTTGCGTGCCCCAATGTGCACCCTCACTTTCTTGAGATTCCCACTCATGCGTCAGTGATGTCTTCCCAGATACTTTGTGTGCCCCCCTGCCCCCAAGTTTCCTCACTGGAGCCCATTGTCTGGCAGAAGTGCCATTGTGTCATCCTCCCTGGAGGAGAGAGGCCTGTGGGTGGCAGCCCGTGGCCCTTGGCCCCCAGCTCAGATGGTGCCTTGGGCCCACTCTGCTGTGGACTTGACCCTCTCTGCCTGAGGGGCTGACACATTTTAGAGTTTACCCTGAATGTCCAAGGAGGCAGGCACGGTTAGAGTGAGGTCTGTTTTCTTAGTGTTTTCCTTTTTGTTTATTTTCTAAAATGAAGGATTTCTCACTTAGGTAGAGGCTCTTATTTTATGAAGAATAGAGGTTAACACTCAAATTCAGAATGTGGCGGAGCAGGCTGTGTTGACTTTGGGTGAGGAGCTGGCATGGCTGACTTTGCTCTCTCAGCACAGGGCCCGTCCCCTGTGCTGGCCCCTGTCCATCTGTCCGTCCATCCACGTTCGGTAAAAAGAAAAACAAAAACCTCCTTTCCTGGGATAAACTGTTGTTACCTATTTAATGAGTGTCTTTCTGAGTCTTTACAAAAGTATTTGAAATGTATAATTGGGGCTTTTTGCTTCTGTTTTTTGTTTACAAGAGAACGTTCTGGTGGTGCCTGTGCCTTACTTTCATTGGCTGCGCTGCATTTATGAATCACTCCCAGGGGTGACAGTTAGGTCCTGACTATTGTGGTTCCCTTAACTGCTGCATCACCAGGCCGTGTCTGGCGAGCACCCCGGTTTCTGACGTGAAATCGATGACCTCAAAGCATCTGTATCCTGTAGTGGAGAGACGCTGCCAAATGGGCCTGGCCAAAAGCTGGTGCCCCCGCACTCCCCGCCTGATGGACAGGGTCCCGCCTGCCCTTTCGCAACGCAGGCCGTCCTGGCTTGCAGATGTTGCCAAGTTAGGAGTGAAAAATATCCTCCTGTTTTAATTCATTCTCCCTTGATTATCATTGAGGTTATTTCTTTCAGAAGTTGATTTGCCGTTTGCTTTTTTTTTTTTTTAAGATTTATTTATTTTTATACAACAACCGCGGTACAGGCTAGATGTGCGGGAGGGTGAGAGGATTCACCGGAGACAGAGTGGGGAACAGAACAGGCAGACTGAAGAAATACACTGCTGAGGGGAGCAGCGGGAGAGACAGGAGAGGTCTGCTTCACCATGTGGGATTCTCACTGGCCGGCCGGCATTGAACCTGCACTGCAGAGGCTGCGGACAGCTTCACGGTGCTGCGCTTAACCACCCGCGCCACCACGGAGGCCCACCATTTGCATTTTTGGTATAAGATTTTCTGTTTCTATTCTTTGCCCCTTTTTAGAATTGGTTTGCCTTTTTGTTAGTGAAATCATAGGCGTGGTTTGTTAGATTATTGATTTTTTTTTAAAAAGATTTATTTTATTTATATAAGTGCTGGGGTACAGGCCAGATGTGCAGGAGGGTGAGAGGATTCACCAGAGACAGAGCGGGTAACAACAGAACAGGCAGACTGACGAAATACATTGCCGAGGGGAGCAGTAGGCGAGACAGGAGAGGTCCGCCACGTCATGTGGGATTCTTGCCGGCTGGCCGGGATCAAACCCGTGCTGCAGAGGCTGCCAACAGCTTCACAGTGCGGCGCTCAACCGCCTGCACCACCAGGGAGGCCCTGATATATCTTTTTTAAAAAGATTTATTTATTTATGCAAGGGCTGAGGTGCAGGCCCAGAAGTGCAGGGGGTGCTGAGAGGATTCACCAGATACAGAGTGGGAAGCAGAACAGGCAGATGCACTGAAACACACTGCTGAGGGGAGCAGCGCCTAGACAGGAGATACTGCTGTGCCAAGTGGGTCAGCTCCCTAGCTGGGGATCGAACTTGTGCTGCAGAGGCTGCGAATAGCTTCTCAGCGTTGCCACCCCTTGCCCACCAGGGAGGCCTCTGTGGGCGTATCATTTTTTTTTTTTTTTTTTTGGTAATATATATTTTTGCTTTTATTATTACTCTTGATGTTTTATTTATTTTTTTTAATTTTATCTAAATTTTATTTTTATATTCCCCATACAATTACAACCCCCTTATTTTGACCCCAAGCCCTCCTTTCCCTGCCCCCACCCCCCATAGAGTGTCTCTGGTTCATAGTTGTTTGTTGATTTTGATATTTTCTTTCTTATAGTTATTCTTTTTCCTGGTCCCTTATTTAAGTTTTCTAGGTTCCTGCTATGAGTGAGACCATCCGGTATTTTTCTTTTTCTTTCTGGCTTATTTCGCTGAGCATGATCCCTTCCAGCTCCATCCATGTTGCTGCAAATTGCATGTGTTTATCTTTTTTGAATGCTGAGTAATATTCCAAGGTGTATATGTACCACATCTTCTTGATCCAGTCATCTATTTTTGGGCATTTGGGTCGTTTCCAAAGCTTAGCTATTGTAAATAGTGCTGCTATAAACATAGGGGTGCAGGTGCTCTTTGGAATTGATGTTTCTGTGTTCTTTGGGTAAATACCTAGGAGTGGAATGGCTGGATCATATGGAAGCTCTATGTTTAGTAGGTCCAGAAATCTCCACACAGCTCTCTCCATAGTGGTTGGACCAGTTTGCACTCCCACCAACAGTGCAGAAGAGTTCCTTTTTCTCCACAACCTCGCCAACATTTGTTGTTGCTAGTTTTTTAGAATGTGCCATTCTCACTTGTGTAAGATGGTATCTCATGGTAGTTTTGATTCGCATTTCCCTGATTACAAGTGATGTTGAACATTTTTTCATATGCCTGTTGGCCATTTATATTTCCTCTTCAGAGAAGTTTCTTTTTAGCTCTTCTGCCCAATTTTTGACTGGATTATTTTCTTTGTTTTTGTTGAGTCTCATCAGCTCTTTGTAGATTTTTGTGATCAGTCCTTTTTCATTAGTGTTGTGTGCAAAAATGTTCTCCCAGTTGGTGGGGTTTCTCTTTGTTTTTGTTATTGCCAGCTGTTTATCTTTGCTTTCACTATCACTGCTTTGGGTGATGTGTCTGTAAAGATGTCTTTGATGTGCATATCATGTAGTGTTACGCCTATATTTCCTTCTATGTATTTTATGGTTTCAGGTCTTATGTCTAGTTCTTTAATCCATTTTGAGTTGGTTTTTGTGCGTGGTGTTAGGTAGTAGTCAAGCTTCATTCTTTTGCATGTAGCGACCCAGTTTTCCCAGCACCATTTATTGAACAAACTTTCTTTGCTCCGATGCATATACTTTGCTCCTTTGTCAAAGATTAGTTGACCATAAATCTGTGGGTTATTTCTGGATTTTCTATTTGATTCCATTGGTCTGTGTGTCTGTTCTTGTGCCAATACCATACAGTTTTGATGATTATGGCTTTGTAGTAGAGTTTGAAGTCTGGGAGTCTGATGCTTCCATTCCCTTCTTTTTTTTCAGGAGCGCTTTGGCTGTTTGGGGTTTTTGGTGATTCCATATAAATTTCATCAATCATTGTTATATTTCTTTGAAGAATGACATTGAAATTTTTATTGGACTAGCATTGAATCTGTATATTGCTTTTGATAGGATGGCCATTTTAATAATGTTTATTCTTCCAATCCATGAGCAGGGGATGTCTTTCGATTTCTTTGTGTCTTCTATTTCTTTTAACAGTGTTTTATAGTTTTCTTTGTATAGGTCTTTTACCTCTTTTGTTAGATTTATTCCCAAGTATTTGATTTGTTTTTGTTTCAATAATACAAGGGAATTTTTTTTTATTTCTTCTTCTTCAGATTTATTGTTTGTGTGTAGGAAGGCTACTGACTTTTGCGTGTTGATTTTGTATCCTGCCACTTTACTGAACTGATTGATGAGGAGTTGAATTAGTTTTTCTGTGGAGTTTATGGGATTCTCTATGTATATTATCATATCATCTGCAAATAGTGATAGTTTGACTTCTTCTTTTCCTATTTGGATTCCTTGTATGTCTTTCTCTTGTCTTATTGCTCTGGCTAGGACTTCCAGTATTATATTGAAAAGCAGTGGTGAGAGTGAATATCCTTGTCTTGTTCCAGATCTTAATGGAAATGCTTTCAGCTTTTCACCATTGAGAATGATACTGGCTGTTGGCTTGTCATATATGGCCTTTATGATGTTGAGGTATGTTCCTTGTATCCCAAGAATTTCAGGGGCTTTTATCATGAATGGGTGCTGCCCTTTGTCGAAAGCTTTCTCGGCATCTATTGATATTATCATATGGTTTTTATGTTTCTTTTTGTTGATGTGTTGGATAACGTTGATTGATTTTCAGATGCTGAACCATCCTTGTATTCCTGGAATGAATCCTACTTGGTCGTGATGAATTATCTTATGGATACATTGTTGGATTCTGATAGCTAAAATTTTATTGAGGATTTTTGCCTCAGTGTTCATTAGGGAGATTGGCCTGTAGTTTTCTTTTTTTGTGTTGTCCTTGTTCGGTTTTGGTATTAGTGTAATGTTGGCTTCATAGAACGTGTTTGGTATTATCCCTTCCTTCGCAGTTTTTTGGAAGGGTTTGTGAAGGATAGGCACTAATTCGTCTCTGAATGTTTGGTAGAATTCATTTGTAAATCCATCAGGTCCTGGGCTTTTGTTTTTGGGGAGGTTTTTGATTACCATTTTAATTTCGCTGCTTGTAATTGGTCTGTTTAGGTGTTCTATTTCTTTTTTATATAGCTTTGGGTGATTGTTGAGTTGTAGGAATTTGTCCATCTCCTCTAGATTGTTGAACTTGTTTCCATACAACTGTTCATAGTAGTTTCTGATTATTCTTTTGATTTCCACTGTGTCCGTTGTGATTTCTCCCCTTTCATTTATGATCCTGTTTATTTGTGCTTTCTCCCTTTTTTCCTTTGTGAGCCTGGCTAGCGGTTTGTCTATTTTATTGATTTTTTCGAAGAACGAGCTCTTGGTTTCATTGATCTTTTGGATTGTTTTTTTAGTTTCAATTTCATTTATTTCTGCTTTTGTTTTTATTTATTTCTTTTCTTCTATTGGTTTTGGGTTTTTTCCGTTGTTCTTTTTCTAGATCTTTGAGCTTCGAGATTAGGTTGTTTCTTTGAGTTCTTTCTTGTTTCTTGATGTGAGCCTCTATTGCTATATATTTTCCTCTTATTACTGCTTTTGCTGCATCCCATACATTTAGGAAATTGATGTCCTCCTTGTCATTCAACTCAAAGAATTTTTTAATTTCTTCTTTGATCTCCTCATTACTCCAGTGGTCTTCCAGAAGTGTGGGTTTCAATCTCCATGAGGTAGGAGAGTTCCTTGCCTTCTTTTTATGGTTTATTTCTGGTTTGATGCCTTCATGATCAGAAAAGATGCTTGGTATGATTTCAATCTTGGTGTATCTGTTGATGTTTGTCTTGGGTCCCACTATGTGATTGATCCTGGAGAATGATCCGTGTGTGCTTGAGATAAATGTGTACTCAGATTTTTTTGGGTTTAGTGTTCTATAGATGTCTGTTAAGCCCAAGCGCTCTAGATCCTTATTTAGAGCTTTAGTGTCTTTACTTATTTTTTATCTTGTTGATCTATCCATTGTTGATAGTGGTGTGTTGAAGTCTCCCACTAAGAATGTGTTTTCTCTGATGTCTGTTTTCAGAGATGACAACAGTTGTCTGATATATTTTGGTGCTCCTTCGTTTGGTGAATATATGTTAATGAGTGTTATTTCTTCTTGAAGTATTGTCCCCTTGATCATAATGTAGTGGCTGTTGGGGTCTCCTTTTACCTTTTTTGAGTTTGAAATCTGTTTTATCTGATACAAGTACAGCTGTTCCTACTTTCTTTTTTGGTCCATTTGCATGTAGGATTGTTTTCCATCCTTTAACTTTGAGTCTATTTTTATCTTTTGTAGCTAAACGTGTTTCCTGGAGACAGCAAAAGGTTGGATTTTGTTTCTTAATCCAGCCTGGGACTCTGTGTCTTTTTATTGAAGAGTTTAGTCCATTTACATTTAGAGTTAATATTTGTATGTTAGCATCTGTATTTGCCATTGTGTTTGTCTTTTCTTTGATTTTATTTATTTATTCTTTTAATAACTTTTTTTTGGGGGGGCCTTCTTTCATTGTTATTCGTTCCTCTGAGGTTCTGTCTTTAGGACTCCTTGTAGTGTTTTTTGGAGTGGGGGTTTAGTCGTAATGAAATTCCAGAGTTTCTGTCTGGGAAGGTCCTTATTCTTTCTTCATAGAGGAAGGAGAGCTTTGCGAGATAGAGTATTCTTGGTTGGCATCTGTTTTCTTGGAGTCTGTTGACTATGTCCTTCCACTCTCTCCTTGCCTGTAGTGTTTCTCGGAGAAGTCTGATGTCAGTCTGATTGGTTTTCCTTTGAATGTTATCTGTTTCTTCCCTTTTGTCAGCTTTCATTATTTTTTCACTGTCTTGGATTCTTGGGAGCTTTACTATTATGTGTCTTGCTGTATTTTTCCTTTCGTCATGGAAGTTTGGTGTTCTTCTTGCTTCTTATATATCAATTTTCAGCTCCTTCTTCACATTTGGAAAGTTCTCTTCAATTATTTCCTTGAATATTTTCTCTGTTCCTACATCTCTCTCCTCTCCTTCTGGGATTCCTATAACTCTTATATTTCCTTTCCTCATGGAGTCAGATAGTTCCCGAAGTCTTTCTTTGGTCTTTTTTCTTCGTACTTCTCTTTCCTTTTCTGTTTTGGTTTTTTTTATTTCTGTGTCTTCAAGAGTACTTATTCGTTCTTCCATTTCATCTATTCTGCTTTCATTGCTTTTTCCAGAGTTCTTTAGTGCCTCCATTAATTCTTTGATCTCCTGCATTTTTTTTTTTACTTCCCTCTGTAGGTACTCAATTTCATTCTTCTGAGCATTGTTTTCTTTAATGACTTCCATCAGTTTTTTCATCATGGCAATTTTAAGTTCTTTTTCTGGAAGGCTCAGAAGTTCTTCCAAGTCACTGTAGTTGTAAGCTGGTGGGTGGTTTTTTTTTTTTGTGCTGTGTCTTTTTTCTGAGGCGTTGCTACTTTGCGTGTAGTTTTTCTTTTCCCTGCTGTCTGTCTTCTAATTTGCCTTATGTGTTGGGACACTGTGCCACTGGTACTGGCTGACATCTTTTTGGTGTGTTCTTTCGGGAGTTTCAAAAACTAGTATTCCAAACTAGTCAAAAACTGTTATGCCAGAAGTCTAGTGAGGCAGTGGTACTTTGAGTATGTTAATGGTCATTGTCACAGAATCTCTTCTTCTTCTGTGTTTAGTTACAAATGTGCGTCTTGAAGTCCCAAGGACTTCCCTGGAGGTGGGGCATCTGGATTGCACTCTGGGTTCCAAATCTCTGGATCCTCCTCTGGGCTTTGACTTCCTGCCAGGTGGGACCGGGCTTGTGGGGGCCTTCAGCTCACCTCTGTGCAGGGGACCTTCTCCCTCTGCTCCACAGGGAGCCTTCTGCCAGATTCAAGCAGTCTTTATTGAAGAATTGTCCCTGTTCTAAAATGGCGCTTTGGAAACAGGCACACTCTTCCGCGCGCCCGGTCTGCCCTGGCAGTGGCTGCCCGCTCCCCCCCGGGTTTGGATTGCTGGCCTGAAGGGGCCTGGCGTGGGCAAACTTCCAAGCTCACCTCTGGCTCCTCCGGGAGCCGTCTGCCGGTTTTAAGCAGTCTTTGTTGAAGAATGGTCCCTATTCTAAAATGGCGATTCGGTGCGCTCAGTCTGCCCCGGCCGTGGGTGCCCGCTCCCACTCTGGGCTTGGACTGCTGGTCAGAAGGGGCCTGGCTTGGGCGAACTTTCCAGCTCACCTCTGACTCCTCTGGGAGCCTTCTGTAGGTTTCAAGCAGTCTTTACTAAAGAAAGGTCCCTATTCTATGGGGTGTTGGTGGTTTTTTTCTGGTCGCTAGGTGGCGCCAGAGATCTCTCCTAGTGTCCTTGGGGAGCTTTTTTTTTTTTTTTTACCGGGTGGGACAGGGGAACAAAGTGGGAGTGGTGGGGAAAGCCTCAACGGCTTTGGGGTGCTGTGTCTGCCTTGTGCCCCACTGTCGTGGGGATCCCTCGCCCTGAATTTCATGCCCCGGGTCTCAGATCCAAAGCCCTCAGGTCCAGGACGTGGTCTGTAGCCCAGTTCAGTGTCTGCAGAAATGGTGCCTTTTGCACCCTGTTCCTGTGTCCAGGCGCCTGGTTTCTGATTACTCAGTGAGGGACGTTCACCTCAGTGAGGGCCCCCGCACGTCTCCCCGCAAGCCTAGGTCACAGGCGCGGGGACCTGGGCAGCTGCGCTCTGCGTTTCCTTTTCTTTCTTTTCTTTTTTTTTTTTTTAATAAATTTTATTTTTATATTCCCCATACAATTGCAACCTCCTTATTTTGACTCCAACCCCTCCCCTCCCCATCCCCCCAACCCCCATAGAATGTCTCTGGTTCATAGTTGTTTGTTGATTTTGATTTTCACTTTCTTATAGTTATTCATTTTCCTGGTCCCTTATTTAAGTTTTCTAGATTCTTGCTATGAGAGCTTCCATATGATCCAGCCATTCCACTCCTAGGTATTTACCCAAAGGACACAGAAACATCAATTCCAAAGAGCACCTGCATCCCTATGTTTATAGCAGCACTGTTTACAATAGCTAAGCTTTGGAAACAGCCCAAATGCCCAAAAATAGATGACTGGATCAAGAAGATGTGGTCCATATACACCATGGAATATTACTCAGCATTCAAAAAAGATAAACACATGCAATTTGCAGCAACATGGATGGTGCTGGAAGGGATCACGCGTATCCTTTTCAAGTGTGCTGCTTTTCTGCACAAGCTTCCGGCTGGCCTGGGGCTGTTTGTAGTCTGCGGGAGCCTTTTTTTTTTCTCTAATGGTGCCTAGAGCCGTTAGCTCACCTCAGCGGCAAATCCTGCAGGGTTCTCCACTGCTCCAGTTCACGGGGTGTGGTGGCTGAAATAGTTCCTTTCCACTCACAGTCCCGCTTGATGTGTAGTTTGCTCTTGTTGGTTGTTTTAGTTTTTTTGTTTTTTCCTCCTTTCTGTTGGTCGGAGAGTGCCCACTTTGTGGGTGGGAGAGGGTAGCAGGGTTCTGAGCTTTACTCCCTTCTAGTCCTCTCTAATGGCAACTTTCTTCTTCGGGTAGTTTGCTGGAGTCGCCCGTTTATCTTCCGTGTCCCAGTTCTCACTGGGACCTGCCACTTTTCCTCTCTATTAACTTTTTTTTAATGGGAGATCTTACTCGCAGCGTTTCCTCACGGCCATGTTGATCCGCCCCCTCTGTGGGCGTATCATTTTTATTCTGTTTTATGTATTGCAGGTTTGTCCTCTCAGTTTGTTTCTGATTTCAGTTTATTATTAATGTTACTGTTGGTTGCTTATTACTGTTTAGTTGTTCTACTTTTTGTGGTTGGACTTTTTATCCTTCACGGTTTCCTCCCCAGCCCCCTTATCTATGATTTGTTGCCAGGTTTTGTCATGGGCTGCTATGACGGTATTTTAAGTCAAGTCCGGTGCTGTGACTAACTGGGATTTCCGCTGTGTCTCAGCCAGAAGACACCGCCCCATGACCTTGTCTTACCTAAGAAGTGCTTTGTGAAGAGTGAAGAACATACAATAAAGCTTTGTCTTCTGGTTGTAGGTCACAGCAATAAAACACCAGCTCGAAAAAAGCTTGGAGGAGTTCAAGCACAAGTTCTGCAGAACCGAACAGGCTTTGCAGGCGAGTCAGACCCGGGAAGATGCACTGAAGAGGAGCATGGAGGTGAGTGGGGGTGGTGGTGGGGCTCTGGGCTGCTGCGTAGGGGTGGGGTGGGGTGAGGGGAGCCTGTACTGGGTGTGCATGCAAGTGCACACATGTTAGCTCTCAGCTCAGATCTCGGATCTCAGCAGTTATGGTGAAGGCATGCACTTGCCGGAAGTGTCACACTGCATGTAGTCAGTACACAGACATGTATGTTTTTTTCTGCTTTCAATTCTGATAGAATTACTAATATCCTTGATCAATTGAAGTGTCAATTAATGGAAATTGTGTCTTGGATTAAGAAGTACACTGCCTTTCCTCCCCCCACCTTCCCCAAGGTTGTTTTGAACCACCTGGGAAGAAGTGAAGGATGGGAGAAAGGAGAAAGGAGGAGAACTTTTGAATGGAAAGAAACAAAATTGCTGATGGTAGAATTAAATCCATTTCCTAGGAGTTGTGAGTCATCAGATAGAAAAGTCTAGTGGAAGTCATAGATTTAAGTAAGCAAAAACCCAGGACAGGCAAAGTGCACGCAGATTTAAGATTCTGATAAAAACATCCAGTCATTAGAAATGATGCTACTCTGACTTTGGAAGGCAGGCCTAAGCTTCGTGTTTATTACATGGAATAGTGTCTGTTATACAGATTGAGGGGCCCCAGGGGCTTCTCAGTGCACTTTATCCGTTCTTTAATTTGACTCCTCGGAATTGATTCAGTGGTCTGGAGTTTATCTTTTTTTCTTTTTAAAGATTTTTTTATTTATTTATACAAGAACTGGGGTACAGGTCAGAGGCGTGGGAGGGTGAGAGGATTCACCAGAGACAGTGAGGAACAGAACAGGCAGACTGATGAAATACACTGCTGAGGGGAGCAGTGGGCAAGACAGGAGAGGTCTGCTGCACCATGTGGGATTCTCGCCGGCTGGCTGGAATAGAACCCAGGCTGCAGACAGCTTCACAGCGCTGCACTCAACCCCCAGCACTGTGTTCAACCCGCTGTGCCACCGGGGAGGCTCTGGAGTTTATCTTAAAGGGCTTAATTAAGAACCACTTAAGGACAGGTCATAGAACAGTGAAGAAGGCCAGCCGGACAGAGGTCTCTTCATCACACGGCTCGGGGGAAAGGACGTTTTCCTACTTTTTCCTTGAATACTTTGCAGTCGCTGCTCAGATTCTGAAAATTCTTTTCTTTTTTCTAAATTCTGTGTGAAAAGCCGGCATCTGTCCAGAGTCAGCGTGTGTCCCAGTGGTGGGCTCGTCTCACCGAGCATCTGTCGTAGCTGAGGCGGCTGGCTGAAGTGGCTCCAGGGGCCTGTTCTGCCGGGGACAGGAGGCCCAGCCCCGCCCCAGAGTTCCCATTGGCGTGATGGCTTCATCAGTGAGCAGTTTCAAATGGAAATGTTTGTTTCGGCAAAACAAATGTTTGCCTTTTGGCCAGTGGGGACCCACCAGCAGATGCTTCTGCGCACATTTGCACTGGCGCTGGGCTCTGCCCTGTGCGAGTGGCCCTCCAGCAGCCGCCCCTCCCTCCCTGGCTGCCGGCTGGACTCACTTTGGTGGAGCAGGAGCCTGGCTTCCAGGTCCAGACACTTCACGGGGGCTCGCTTGGCCTGGGATGCCATGGCCTGGGCCTGCGGGTGTCCCCTGTGACCTGATGGACTGTGGGGCCACCTCCACGCCAGCAGCCTGTCCCGTCGCATGTCATGCTCCCTGGTTTAGGGGTCCAGGGAGATGGTCTTGGGGACGAGCCTTGCACAGAGCCAGGAGTGCCTTTCATTTTTGTCTTAGTTTATATTTGTGCGGGTGGCGGCTTTTGAGGATGATCTCAAGAGGGCAGAGGGTTGAGTTCAGAATTACGCAGTCAGATGCTGCGTGACTTAAGGGAAACTGTCAGCAGCATCTGGACTCGTACTGCTGCCCGCCACCTTCCTGCTATGTGGCTTCCCCAGACTCCCCCTTGCAGTGTCACTTTGTGCAGAGGTTTCAACGGCTGGCGGAGCTGGTGTGCTGGCTACCCCCACGCCTGCGTGGGCTGCTGGGCTCCCTTCCTGTTGCTCTGGGCCCCCCCACAGCGATGGCCTCTTGTTTCTCCCGTCTGTCATCACCCGTGGGCGCGTGGTCACCCAGAGGACAGTGCTTTGGAGATTTTTTGCATTTAAAGTCCTGCCTGCTCTGTCTCCTTGGCTGTCTGCCTGTGTGTGATTATTAGGGAGCACAACGCAGTCATGTGCAGGCCCCTAGGTTTTGGATATGAAACAAGGAGAATTGTCCCGATAAGGCTCCTTGTCTGCGTTGGGTACATGAAAGTGCTGCTCGTAGTGAGAGCTGCTCAGTGCTGGGATTGCAGCTCACAGGCCATCCAGGGAAAAGTGGCCATTCAGCCAGAGTGGATGGAGTCCGGTCAGCGGCCCCTCCTCTCCCGTGACAGCCAGGGCCACCGGGGCTGCTGGCCGACATCTGACTGTGCCTCCAGGACCCTTGTGTGGCGGGGCGTGGGTATGTGCTTCGCCGGCCTCGTGTCCACCCCTTGTTTCATGATAGAGGCTTTGCTCGCAGGGGGTGGATCCAGTCCCACTCATGGGTGGGCGGGGGGACTGGCAGGGCTGCCACCACTGAGATTTGTTTTGTCCTGCCCCTAAACCCTAGCTGATCCGGGTGAACTCACTTGCTGAGGTCTGAAGCTGGCTTGTGGTGATAGCGAGTTTTGTTGTGTTTTTCCAGACTAGTGCCCAATTTTGCAAATCGTGTGTGCTTGCAAGAGATGCCTGGGAGAATATATCCTTGTATGCTTAACTCATTGTTGATAATGAGCTGCCCAATCAAGTCTTAAGTGGCCGTAGCCTCTCGGAAAACTAATTGCTGTTGGATGGCAGCTGACAGATCCCTTTTCAGATGTTCATTTTGAAAATTCTGGCCTTTTAAAATTTTTGGGCTGGTTGCAGCCATAGCGTGATAAGCCTGCTGGGCCCCAGGATTAGCCGAACATCTATTTGCAGAGCAAATGCCAGTGTGGACAGACATGCTGCTCTTTCCATTGAGTTTGCTTTTCATTTAAATGTCTCCAGTTAGGGACAGACGGACAGAGACCAACAGAGGCAGAAACATTTCTATCCCTCCCTCCACCCCCCACCATCTACTGATGGACCAGCTTTGCCCCATGTCTTCTGGCTTTCTCGTCACGCTTCCAGATGGAGGTGCAGTGCCATTTGATAGATTTGTTATTTTTAGGGTATGAAGAGATTTTCATAAAGTTGCAAAATAAAAATGTTAAGTCGTCCCCGGTGATTAAATTCTAGTTGTTCTTTTATGTTGAACCCATTCGGCTGCTCTTAGTGTTGAGCATGTATCTGGCAGCTGGCAAATTTGGGAAAGAAATACTACTAATAATGCTCCATTACCCTTGTTGAAGTGCTTAAGGTGCTTTCCCTTTCACATCTGTGATCTCATTTGAGTGGTGATTATTCTGAGCCCGAAGAGTGAACAGGCGGTGACAGCTTCTGTGGTTTAATGACGCCAGCGACGTCGGCTGGACGCTGGCCTCTCGCTCCTGAGGTTGCTTGGAGCTGCCCTCGAGCGCTGATTGATCTCTTTATTTTAAAAGAGCATCGGTCTAGTTTGTCTGCTTGGTGGGTAGGGTTAGTACAAAGGGGCAGAGGCACCTTGCTGCCACGGGTTTTGTCTTATTTTTATAAAGAAATGAACATGGATACATACAGACAGACGCCGCCAGCGAGTTTTCAGGTACTTTCTCCCAGCCAGCTTCTCGCTTTTCTTGAATTTGGCTTTGCTACATCAGTGCCCATCTGCTGGTAGTAACCAGACTGGTAATTGCAGGCAGCCGTCCAGCCCAGTGCTGCCAGGCCATCTGTTTCCTCCTGGTACGGTTGGGCTTTGGAGGATGGGTCTTAATTGTTTCTTTAAGATTCGAAATTTCCCCGTTTCTCAGAGGGCTGTGTTAGGAGAATGGCTTAAAAAAAAATATTAAACCTTATTGATTTATTTTTTTGCTCCTAGGCATGTGAGGCTGTGGGAGGTAAGGATGTGTCCAGTCTGTCAGTTTTTGATGGGCAGTGCCAATCCTCATTTCCGGGGGTGGCGCGCAGAGTGTGGGCTGAGCTACTGGTCAGCTCTGAAATTGCTGAAGGCTGCAACACAGGCTGAGGAATACGAATAGGGGACTTACAACAACATGTACATGGCTTGTGACCAGAGCGTTTTTATTGCATATATAAATATTGCTTGGTTTCTAAGATTTAGAAAACTCAACCAGTCTCTAGATAGTGGGGTGCCCTGTGCTTCTCCACTGCAGGTTAATGCATGGACACCTCATTTGATCAGGTGCCCTGAGAACCTGTTCTTGCTGGGGAAGCCCAGCTTCCCCATCTGGAATTCATTCGTCCTCTGACTTCCCACAGGTTGCTTCTCCCCTCAGCAGTTAGCGAGTCCTGGGGCACTAAGTGCCTGGGACGAGGCCCGCCTGCTGGGCACCGGCCCTTTGGGCAGACGCCCTCTCAGCTGTACTTGCATATTTCACACGCCGGTTCTAGCATCTTGTACATTGTAGATCCTTTTTTTTTTTTTTTTTTTTTTTTAAATATTTATTTTTATCCAAGAGCTGGGGTACAGGGCAGAGGCCTGGGAGTGTGAGAGGATTCACCAGAGACAGAGTGGGGAACAGAACAGGCATATGACTGAAATACACTGCTGAGGGGAGCAGCAGGGAGACAGGAGAGGTCTGCCACGCCATGTGGGAATCTCCTTGGCAGGCCAGGAATCGAACGTGTGCTGCAGGGTCTGAGGACAGCTTAGCGCTGTGCTCAACCCGCTGTGCCACCAGGGAGGCCCGACATTGTTGATCTTGATAGACATTGATCGGAGGTAATTTTATTCATGAATACCCCTTCCCCTCCCCCCAACTAGTGAGCCTTTCAGATGCTGTAACAGTGAGAAATATGACTTTTTTGGCTCATCAACACATCACATTTTTGCGAAGATTGATTTGTGCCTTCAGGAGTGATGGGACCTTGGAGGGGGTGTCTGGGGCCTTGTGAGTAGGCCGCTCCTCAGGACTAGCTCTTTCCCATGTGTGGAGGCAGCAGGCAGCTCAGGGAACAGCTGTTGCAGGACCGAGGCAGGTGATGCTCAGGTGGTGGTTTCGTGCCTTGGTTCCGATTCCCCTTCAGGAAACACGGATGGCAGTCGCATAGTCTGCTCCATCCGGGCTGGGGCAGAGGGAAGTGTGTTCAGCTGGACGTGGTTCTCCGGTCCGTTGGGGTGGGAGTCCCCTGGCCGAGTGTTGGTTGTAACCGGCTGTCTGTGCTCTAGGAGCTGAAGAAGGAGAGTGGCCTGGTGCGGGGCCAGTTGGAGCAGCGGACCCGGGAGGTGGGCAGCCTGGCGGAAGAGCTGCGGGCGGCCCAGGAGGCCCTGAGCCAGAGCCAGCGTTTGGCCAAAGAAACGAGAGGTGAGTAGACGTGGCTCTCTCAGGTGTGCCGCGGGAGGGGCAGGGTAGGGCACTGAGGCACCTTGCGGGCCGCAGGTACACAGCTAGTTCTCTCCTGTGCTCTGTGTCCCCGGGCGCGTGGGCATGTTTGTTGGGAGCTCCACCCCCGCCTCTCAGTGCTTTGCAGTCCCACCTCCTGTTGTCCCACAGAAGGGAAGGGCCCCTGCTTGTATTCCCAGAGCGTGCAACATCCTGGTGCATGCAACATCCCGGTGCCTCCTCTCCCGCCCTGATAGGGGTCCATGATCCTGGAACCGTCCCCACTGCTGTGGCCATGTTGTCCATGGTAGCCTTGACCCAGGTTTGGTTTCCTGCCTTCTCCAGAGCTGCATGCCCTGTGGCCTTCACAGTCCTCATGGTGCACGTGCATCTCCTGCCTTCCACGCCACTGGGCATTTGCAGGTCCAGCCTGTCTCCCACCTGCTGGCTCTCTGTGACGATTTCCTTTTCTAAATTCCAGTCTCCCCAGAGGGCTTTTAGGCCCCCACGGCAGGCATGTCAGGCTGCCGCCCTCTCCTCTTGAAAGAAATCCGGGGCAGGAGGAATGCACTTGCCAGCGTGCCCAGAAGGCTGGCCCAGGTCCTCCCGGACGGTGGCTGGCAGCCCTCTCCGCCCCGTCTTCCCCGCCTGCAGTCTATGTGGGTCGACAGAGCTTAGCTGGTAAAACATGGTTGGTGAGGTCTGCAGGTGCAACCCCTGCTCCCGCCATGGCTGTTGAGCTTCTGGACTGTTCTTCTCCTTCACCCACATGCGGTGGGCCTTTCCAGCACTGGGTATTCTCAGCAAAGTGGCACCGACGGGGCAGAGGCGAATTACCTGGCAGAAGCCATGGGGGAGGTGGGGTTGGGAGAGGTGCCCAGATGGCCTCACACTCCCAGACAACGCTCATGGGGGGCTGCCTCGAGGCCACATCCCTTGCTGGCCCCCAAAGGCCTGAGAACTGCTGCCCTGAACGCCCATTCCTGCTGCTGGCCTGGGCAGGGCAGTCATCTCCTGGGAATCAGTCTTCCTCCTGGGGCAGTGGGATTTTCCATTTCATTTCTGCCTTGTTTCAGTTTTCTCTTTGCATGGGGGAAAAAATACACACAGAGAAGAAAAGTTTTACATGCTTAGGAAAATAATCCTTTGGCATTTTTTATGACACTGTTAAGCTGCTTTAGAAGAAGCGACCCATCCCACATGAGCAGTTTTCTCGTGTCTTGATACGGATATGGGTGACTCCCAGGCGCGTGCTCCCTTCCAGGCAGCACCACACAGTCACGCTGGTCCTTGCAGGGCTTAGGAAGCTATGAGTTTGGGCTCTTTTTTTTGAGAGTTTAGAATTTGTGTAGAAAAAAAAATTAGTGAATGCTTAACAACTTAAAAGGAACTTTTTAAAAATTTACAGCTAAGAATATGTCTCAGGAAGCCATGCTAAGAGATCTTCAAGAAAAGATAAGTCAGCAAGAGAATTCCTTGACGCTGGAGAAGCTGAAGCTCACCGTGGCTGATCTGGAGAAGCAGCGGGATTGCTCCCAGGACCTTCTCAAGAAGAGGGAGCATCACATCGAACAGCTGAATGAGAAGTTAAGTAGGACTGAGCATGAGTCCCAGACTATCCTGAGCATGCTGGAGTTAAAACACAAAGAGTGCGAGCAACTGAGACAGGAGAAGACTCAATTTTCTTGCTGGAAAAGTGAAAATGAACAGCGTCTACATCAGATGGAGTCAGAACGGGAAAGCCTGCAGGGCCAGATCAGCCACTTGGAGACTTGCCTGAAGACACAGCAAGCAAAGAGCGAGGAGTGCAGTGAGCGCCTTGCCGCACTGGAGCTGGAGAGAGGGCAGCTGGGTGCCGAGGTCGGGCTACTCCAGACGGCACTGGACAGCAAGGCAGCTGAGATGGGTGTGCAGCAGCAAGCCTGTGCGGCGCTCCAGCAGCAGGCCGAGTCCTCAGATCAGAAACACCGCAAGGAAATGGAGAATATGTGCTGGAAGGTGGCTCAGCTGACAGGGCAGGTGGAAGACCTAGAGCACCAGCTTCAGGTGCTGTCAGCTGAGATCGTGGACAGAGACCAGCGCTACAGCAACCTGAGTGCCGAGTGTGAGAGCCTCCGGGGCCGGGTACACTCCAGGGACTCCCCACGGGACGCAAATGCAGCCTGTGACAGAAGTCTTCTGGCTTTCGAACAGCAAGCTGCCAGGGATAATTCCTTTGCAAACATCATTGGAGAACAGGAAAGCCTGCCTTCTGAGAGGAGTGGTGCAGCCCAAAGCCCCCCAAATTCAGCCATCTTGCAAAATAAAGTCATTGCACTGGAAGGTTCTCTTGAGTCCCAGAAGCAGATGAACTCAGATCTGCAAAAGCAGTGTGAAGAGCTGGTGCAAATGAGAGAAAAAATAGAAGAAAATCTCATAAAGGCGGAGCAGATGCATCAGGATTTTGTGGCCGAGACAAGTCAGCGCATCAGTAAGCTGCAAGAAGATGCTTCTGCCCATAAGAATGTCATGGCTGAGACTTTGGGCACCCTCAAGGACAAGGAAAAAGAGATGCAACTGCTGACCGAGCAATTCAAGGCTCAGAAAGCAGAGACTCAAGAAATTAGAGGGAGGAACCATTTACTGGAAGACTCTCTCAAGGAGCTGCAAGTTCTGTCAGAAACTCTGAGCTTGGAGAAAAAGGAAATGAACTCAGTCATTTCTCTCCATAAAAAGGAAATCCACGAGCTGACCCAGGAGAATGGGAGGCTTAAGGAAGTGAACGTGAGCTTAAGTCAGGAGAAGATGGACTTACTCCGGAAAAGTGAGAGTTTTTCACTCTGCATAGATGAAAAGGAGAAGAGAATTTCAGAGTTATCCAGCCAGTACAAGCAAGAAAGGCTGACTTTATTACAAAGATGCGAGGAAACAGGAAGTGCCTTTGAGGAGCTCAGCGAAAAATACAAAGCAGGACAAGAAAAGAGCTCCCAGCTAGAACGCTTGCTCAGTGAATGCACCAGTGTCTGTGAAAATAGAAAGATGGAGTTGGAGCAGCTCAAGGAAACGTTTGCAAGGGAGCACCAGGCATGTGTGGCAAAACTAGCGCTAGCAGAAGAGAGAAACCAGTGCTTGGAGCTGGAGCTGGAGGCCGTGCGGCCTGGGGTGGCCAACTTCCTGAGCCATTCCCAGAGCGAGGCTGATGCCTTCAAGCAGGAAATCCTGACGTTAAAGGAAGAGCAGAGTGAGATGCAAAAGGAAGTCCGGGCCTTATCTCGAGAAAAAGTGCACTTGCGGGAGTTAGCGCAGATACAGCGTGAGTACCATACCCTGGAGCCGTGCCCCCCCATGACCAGTGAGTGTGGTGACGCTCTCCTGCAGGCAGACCTGGGAGTGAAAGGCTCTTCTCGAGACAGTTACGGTGCCCAGCTGAGGCAGTTAGAAGCTCAGATAAGGAATCTGGAGTTGAGGCTTCAGGAGAGTGAGCTGGAGAAGGAGCGCCTGAGGCAGGAGACACAGGCCTGGGCAGGATCGGAGGCCAGGGCTTTGGCACAGGATGCTCAGCCACCAGAAGCCAGTGGCCTTCCAGACTGTGACATGAACACAGGAGGAACATGCACCTCGGCTCATGGCGAGTGGCTGGCAGGTAGGGACTGCAGCACGCACCTGCACGACGCCCTGCAGGCGGCCCTGAGCAAGCTGGCAGAGCTGGAGACGGTGTGCGGCTCCCTGCGGGTGGAGAAGCTGCAACTCCTGTCCGAGCTTGATGTGTCCAGGTCAGAATGTGTGGCAGCAACAAGTAAGATGGCAGCAGAGGTAGAGAAGCTGGTCAGCGAAGTGAGGACACTAAACCATGAAAGTAGCCTCCTCCACGGTGAACTGGTGACAGAACTGCGAGAAGCCACGTTTGGGGCCAAGCAGGAATCTGCGTCCCTGGGTCCTCTGGATGACAGCAGTTTTGGCGAATGCTTGACGTCATCAAGCCAGGCAGTGCAAGCGCACTTCGCTGAGCTGCAGGCACGGTTCTCCTCACTGCAGAGCGAACACAGGGCTTTGCACGATCAGCACTGCCAGGTGAGCTCCAAGATGGCAGCACTCCAGGCCTACGTGGACGAGTTGAAGGCAGAAAATTCGGCCTTGTGCGTGGACCTGAGAGACGCCCAGGGCGACTTGGTGAAGGAGGTGACGCCCAGGCCCGGGGAGGGGCTCCTTCTGTCGTCGTCTTTTTCCAGTGTGTGTGACAGCCCTCGTCCGGTAGGCGTGGAAGGATTTTTTTACAAAGATCTTGTAGAACTGACAGAAGAAACATCCCTTTTGAGCCACTCAGATGGGGACGCCTTGAGCAGCAGCCTGGGGGAGGAGGCTCTGGCCCCGGGGGACCCCCCACTTCACCCAGGGGGCCGTGTGGAGGAGCTGGAGACCCTCTGTCAGGCGCACCTGCATTCCCTCAGGCAGCTGGAAGAGAAAATGGAGAGTCAAGGCCTGCTGAGAAACAAGGAAATCCAGGAGCTCCAGCATTTGTTGGGCTCCGAGAGGAATGCGCTGGAGGGGCTCCGGAGGGAGTACCTGTCAGAGAAGGAGCAGTGGCAGCAGCAGCTGGCCAGCGTGATGGCGGAGATGGAGTCCAAGCTGGCGGCAGAGAAGAAGCAGACGGAGCACCTGTCCCTGGAGCTCGAGGCGGCACGCCTGCAGCTGCAAGGCCTGGACCTGAGCTCACGGTCGCTGCTTGGCACCGACCTAGTGGACGTAAGTACTTGGGCTCATGCTTTTTCCCCGTCATGGTGGGCCAGAATCAAAACTTGCAGCTCATCTAAGGTGTTGGTTGGTTTCAGGGATGTAAAGACAGTATTACAGTGTTGTAAAGAATCGGCACTTTATGGAAACGATAGATTTTATTTGCGGAAAGGATTTCTAAGCGATTCCAGCTACAACCTATCATACGGGGATTGCTGAGGACATGTGCCCAGGTCTCCCGGAGACAGCTGGTACATCACGGAGATGGGCCTTCCCCTGGTGTGTTATTTCATTCTGAAGCAGTAGCTGAGAGCTTATGCATCGTGACATGACCTGGATTTAAACTTTGCTCTTCCCAGACATTTTTTAAATGTCAGAGCTAGTCATGAAAATGTATTTTTTTAAATTATGTGGCGTTTATCATGCTGCTGAAACTTTTCCAATAGTTTGCTGTCATTCAAATCTATGATTTGATGACAATCATTGAAAAACACTTTTCTTTCTTTATTGAATGTGACATTTAGCTTCTGAGTGTGAGCTGAGTGTGCTGTCCCTGGAGTTTCCTCTAGGATTGGGGGTTGGAGGCAGGGGCACCCTGTCTTACAGGTGGGGGGACAGTGAGGTTCACACGTGATTTACCCATGAATGTGGAGCATGAGTGCTGGGTTGTGACTGGTCATGCACCCCCGCGGCTTGCTTTTATTGAAGAACATCATTAATGCCACCGTGGAAGCGGAGTGTTACTGTGAGTCTGGTAGCCTCAGAGGGAGCTCCATACCCAGGCTGCCTAGCATATGCCTGGCAAGAAAGATAGAGGAATTTAAATTGGTCACACTTTAGTGATGACTGGCCTGGAGAGATTTCCCCGAGCGCTCCCTTCCCCACAGAGAGCCCTTGCTGGGTGCTGGGGTGATGGATACTCAGGAGGGAGAGCTGTGTTTATCAGTGGCAAGTTGCCAGTTTTGGTAAAGTAGTAATTAAGCTTGTTTATTCTGATTCTTCTTGAAAAGTAAATACATTCTCATTTCTGTGTTACACCTACAGGAAATACATTCTCATTTCTGTGTTACACCTACAGGCTGCTCGGGGAAGTGAGGGCTGTGAACGCGTGACCACTTCAGAAAGCAGCAGGGGAGCACCCAAGCACGTCACCCACGGCACCTGTGAGGACCAGCAAGACCGTCCAGAGTTGGAGGGAGGAACCCTGCCCGGGGCCCTCAGGCTGCCAGAAGATAGCCCTGGAGGGCGCCCAGCGGAAGGCAGGGCCCCAAGCCCCCCAGCAGGTGGTCCTGAGCCGTCGCCATCCGGCCCCAGCACCCTGGATCTTGTTGACTTTCTGGGGGGTCAGGTGACCACTGAGAATCTCCAAGTGCAGGTCCAGGAGATGTCCAATGAGAATGTGCGTTTACTGCATGCCATAGAGGAACGTGACCAAAGAGTTGAAGGTTTGCTAGGCAAGATGAAAGAGTTAGACTCAAAACTCAAGCAGCAGGAAGCACAGCTAGCTGACAAGATTGCAGCATGCCTGAAACTGGAGCAAATAGTGGAGCAACTTAAGAAAGAAAAATCAGAGTTAAGTGAAAAATTGGAACCCCCTGCTTTCAATAACCAGGAGTCACACCAGGGGGTAGGGGATTGGGAAGGCCTGGGCTGCAGACCCGGGGCGGGCACAGAGCAGCAGTCGCAGGAAGTCTCGGGAGAGAGCGCGGTCCCAGAGAATGCCGGATGGAGGGAGCGATTCCTTGCTGTGGAAAAGGAACTGGAGAGGATGAGCTCCCAGCACGCAGGCCTGGAGCGCCAGGCTCTCTCCCTGGGGGCGGACTTGGAGAGAGTCCAGATGGAGAAGTTGTCGCTGGAAGAGGACAATGCAAACAAGCGGAAAGTCATTGCCTGCCTTGAGCAAGAGCTCTCCGTGGTCACCCGTAAGAGAAACCAGCCTCGCAGAGAGGTTGGTGTTCTGTCGAAGGAGAGTGAAGACCTGGATCTGACTTCTGTGGAGACGGAGGACTCTGCTCCAGGGGCGCCTGGGCCTCACCCCGACATGGCCCAGGGCCCGTCACCGCCCCGCCAGATGCAGTCCTCGGAGGTGGCTGAGCTGTCCAGGGAGAAGGCTCACCTGCAGGAGTGGTTGCGGAGTCCGGACAGGGACGCCCAGGCGCTGTCTACCGGGCAGAGGGAGCTGGAAGGCCGGCTGGAACAGCTGGCCCGAGAGAGGGAGTGGCTGGTGGGGGAGTCTGAGCGCCTGCAGGCGCAGCTGATCCAGTCAGATGATGAGAAGCTGCGCGTCTCCCGGGCCCTGGAGGCTGCACTGCTGGAGAAGGTGGAGGTGGCCGGGAGGCTGAGCTCCACACAGGGGGAGGTGCGGCAGCTGAGGCGTGGCATCGAGGCGCTGCAGGTCCGCATAGAGGCTGACCAGCAGAAGCAGAGCCGCGTCTCAGAGCAGCTACGCGACAGTGAGCGCAGGGCTGATGCCCTGCAGGACCGCGTGGAGCGCCTGGAGCAGGAGCTGCAGGTGGCCGAGGAGAGCCAGGAGCTGGTGATCATGGAGGCCGAGAACGCCAAGGCTGAGGTGGAGACCCTGAAAACACAAGTGGAAGAGATGGCTGGGCACCTGCAGGGTGTGCAGTCAGACCTGGCTGCTCTGCGGTCCGACAGAGAAAATCTGGTGGAGCAGCTGCAAGAAGAGCGAGGCCACGTGTCTGAGTCAGATGCGGCCCTCTCTTCGCTGAAGCGCCTCCTGGAGGAAAAGGAGCAAGAAAGCGCACAAATGGCAGAGGAATCCAGAGCAGCTGCGGATACACTGTGCAAGCAGCTGATGGAGCTGCAGGCAGAGGTGGCGGCCTTGTGTAGTGACCAGGAGACCCCCAGGGCCGGAGGGCAGAACATGTCCTCCCCAGAAGCCCACCCGCTGAGAGCCGGCATCCAGCAGCTGAAAGACCAGCTGCAAGCAGATGCGAAGCGGCAGCTCCAGGTCCTAGGACAGCTGAAGGAGAGTGAGCACCAGGCAGATTGGCTGCGGGGTCAAGTTGCCGACCTGCAAGAAGAGCTCGAGGCAGCTGGCCAGAAGCATGAGCAGGCGGCCCGTGAAGCTGAGACCCTCAGAGCCAAGCTGGAGGAGATGGCTCTTGGCCTCCGTGTGCTAGAGTTAGAGCTTGTCAATAGGAAGGCAGAAAAAGAAGACCTGAGCAAAGAGCTACAGGAGGAGCACAGACGAGTCTCTGAGTTAGAAGCGCTGAATGCTTCATTGGAAAATCTGTTACAAGAAAAAGAGCAAGAAAAAGAGCAAATGAAAGAAGAATCTCAAACAGCAGTGGACATGCTCCAGGCTCAGTTGAAAGAGCAAAAGGAGAAAGTGGCAGCCTCGTGCCATGAGCTGGAGGCGCAGAGGGCCAGAGAGCAGGAGTTGAGCCTCTGCGTGGAAGCGCTCAAACTTGAGAAGACACAGCTGCGGCGAGGCCTGCAGGAGGCTGAGTGTGGTCGCGTGGCTTTGCAGTCCTCTGTGAATGGCCTGCTTGAGGAGGTTGGAGACGGCAAACAAAGACTGGAGAAGAAGGAGGAAGAAATCAGGCTGCTCAACACCCAAATCCAAGACCGCGAGCAGCTGGTCTCTAAACTGTCGCAGGTGGCAGCAGAGCAGCGGCGCTGGCAGGAGCTGGAGCTGCAGCTGGGCACTCGGACGGAGGAGCTGGAGCAGCGGACTCAGGCGCTCCAATCCCACAACGACACTTTACAGGACACCTTAGAAGCGCTGAGGATGTCTCACCAGGACCTGGAGCGAGAGCTGGAATCAGCCAAAGTGGAAAATGTGTCCTTGGTGGAAAAGGTGAGTGGTGGCATCTCTGTGGAAACGTGTCGCCTCAAGGGAGGAACACAGATCTCCGTGTGGGTGGCGTCTTCCTCTGGCAACCTATGCAGTCGTGGCTGCACTCTGCGGGTGCTGGGCATCAGTGACTCTAGGGCTTGGGCTGCTGAGTTGGCCAGCAGTGGTAACCGTGTTTGCTCTGACACACGCTTGCATCTGGACACTTCCGTGGGCTGGGTGGGTCCTCAGCTGATGTGGGAGGGGCCTGGGTCAGCATGCACTGTTCCTGCTCAAATATGCTTCCCACCCTCACCTCAGATCTGCCCAGTCGAGGTCCCTGGTTAGAATCAGAAGGGGCTCCTCTGTTCTGCCTTCAAAAAAAAAATCCTTTGGGGCCTCCCCGGTGGCGCAGCAGCTGAGCGCTGGGTTGCGAAGCTGCCCGCAGCCTCTGTAGCACCGGTTCGATCCCCGGCTGCTCCCCGGCCACCAGAGGGTCCCCACATGGCGTGCAGACCTCTCCTGCAGCCCGCTGCTCCCCTCAGCAGTGTACTTCGGTCCTTCTTCCTGCTCTGCTCCCCACTCTGGCTCTGGTGAATTCTCTCACCCTCCCGCGCTTCCGACTGTACCCAGTGCTTGTATCAAATAATAAATATATAAATAAATTCTTTAAAAAAAAAAAAAATCCTTTGGGGGCAAGAGCTAGTAAAGATGTTGCTATTGTCCCCACCTGAGGTTCCTGGCCCCGGGTGTGTTCTGTCCTGTCAGCTGATGATGGACGGGAAGGTCTGTTATCAGGAGGTTCAACTATCAAAGGAAAATGAATGCTTTGCTCTGTGTTTACTTACTGATCCAGGAAAGCCATTCTTTCAAATTATAAATTTTACTGGACAGATAATAAAAGAAAATGGACTGTCCAGAAAAAGCCATCAATCCTAACTGTATTTTCCAAGAATTTCAACTTTTCATGCAGCTCTCAAGAGGGTAGCTCTGGTGGAGGTGATCAGGCAATCAGAGCAGGCACTCCGGGCAGAGCAAATGCCAACACCAGAGCTTTGGCAGGTTTAGCTAGTCGTGGGCAGGTTTGTCTCTGATTCGATGCCAGGGTAAGATTAGCTGAGCAGAGACTGATAAAAACCTTCCCCTCTGCCTCATCCCCTCTTCTCTGATGTCTAAGTTTAAATCACATTAATACTCCTGTGCTGGATTTTCAGACTTAGTAATATCATATCACTGCTTGTCATTCCTTTCCTCATTGCTGTCTTTTATTAAATCTTTCCTGAGAAGAAAAAGTGAGCTGACCAGTAGGCCTGGAGAATTTCAGTTGAGTGGATTAGTGGAGGGGGATTAGCCGGCTTCCATTTTATTTTTGAAGACTAAAGTGGGTGCCAGGTGTCTGCTGCTGTATCAGGGCGATGGATTGGAATTGACACACCCTAATGGAAGATGGACTTTCAGGTGGACGCCCTGGTGCTGAGGGAGATGGAGCTGCAGAGGGAAGTGCAGGAGCTGGCACAGAGAACGACGGCCTTGAAGGAAGAATTTAGTGGGGAGAAAAGCAGGCTCACGGAAGAATTGAAACTGAAGTCAGAAGAGATAAAGAACAGTGATGTAAGTGGCCTCGGGCAGATTCCCGGTCCCTCACTGCCACCCCCCACCCCCACTGGTGTTCTTATAAGGTCTCCTGCTGCACGGGACCGCCCTACTTACAGATCCCATCAGTCAGACTTGGCGTAGTCTACCCCTGGGCTGTCGTGTGCCCGGAAGGTGACCCCAGTGTCCTGTCTGGAGAACGAGCACAGTCACAGCTGGGTGTGAAGCTGGCACATTCTTGGTGTGCGCCTGGAGGACAGGACTGGTCCCTCTCAGGCTCCGGCCTGAGCCTCCCTTGCTCCTGGACCCCTGGCACAGTGCGAGGTGGCAGCCCTGGGCAGCAGGCTGGCAGGTGGGGAGAGCCCTGCAGGCCAGCTCTGGCTGAAGGCTGGGCCCCTGTGCCCCACCATGCTGATGCAACCTTGTTCTGTGGAACTGAGGCAGCACAGGACACACAGGGGTTGTGAGTATGACCAGAGTCATTGCTAAAGTAGAAGTGAGTTGTGTAATCGCCCGTATAAGGAATGGGGGAGCTTGTGCTTGTCTTTAAAAGAGACATTTAATATAATCGAAATCAGAAAACGCTGGCACTTAATCTCAGCGATTGGATTACAGGATTTCCTGGCAGTGCCCCATGCAAATCTTCCCTGCCAGTGCGCCCGAGTCCTGCCTGCTGGGTGACCTTGCGGCAGCCTCGCTGGCCACGTGTCCTGTGGGGGCAGGACGGGAGGTTGTTGGTAGCTGTGGCTCCTGCCCTAGTAGGGCTGAGAGTTGGCCTTGTCAGATAGGAAATGTGCAAACAAACGGTTAAGTGCATTAAGCAGCGCCCTGCAGTAGGTGGAAGTGGGATGGGGACACCCCTGTTCAGACGGGGTGTGTGGGGGACTCCACCTGCGGTTCACTGGTCATCTGTGAGAAGAACGGGCAGAGGAAAGAGCTTTCCAGGTCTAGAGAGCAGAGTGGAAAACCTAGGGTTGGCAGGTCTTTGTGTTCTTTAGAAGCTGGAGGGAGCCCTTGTGGCCGGTCAGTCGGGACTGCAGTGCAGGTCTTGAGGTACAGCAGCTGCAACACAGGAGCTTGGAGAGGGTTGAAGGTTGGACACCTTCCCTCAGCTACCTCAGAATGTAAGAAGCACCTGAGGAGAATGGAGAGGGCAGGAAATGCAGGTGGAGCAGAGGCACAGGTGGAGCAGAGGTGTTGGTGCGGCCTGGAGGCCCCCAACCCCGTGGGGAGACAGAGGAGACAAGACCAGCAGGAGGACGGGGATGTGGACAGGCCAGCCAGGAGAATGCTGAGCTTTGGCAGCTGATGGAAGAGGGGGCCGTGCCCATCCTGCTCCAGGCTCTGTGAGAGGAGGATGGAGGGTTCCCTTGGCTTTGTCCCCTGGAGCTAAGTCAGAGGAGCTGAGGTGAAACCAGCTGGGTGCGGGTTTAGCTTAGGCATCAGATGGAGAGGGGACGTGTCCATGTGGCCTGTGGAGACAGCCCCCAGGCCAGCTGCCAGTCTGTGCAGGGAAGGATGAGGGGCAGGAGCCTGGGGACACTTATGGGACACGCAGACCCGTGGGTCAGAGATGGGAACGGATCTGGGGCTGCAGCAGGTGGCGGTGCTGGTGGGCTGGGCCTTGCTGCAGTGTTGGTTCTGGAATCAGTAGGCCTGGAAGCCTGGGCAGTGGGCCCAGCGTGGGCTGGGGGAGGGGGACGCAGAGAGCCTGT
Organism: Talpa occidentalis; assembly: GCF_014898055.3. Lineage (NCBI taxonomy): Eukaryota > Metazoa > Chordata > Mammalia > Eulipotyphla > Talpidae > Talpa > Talpa occidentalis. Next base: position 68,573,206 of record NW_023605194.1, on the reverse strand, counting down.
GTCTCTGGGGGTAGTGGGCAGCCTGGTGGGAGCAGCAGTAGTGCTGAAATTGGGGGGAACTTGAAGTGTGAACTTCACTGTGGGTCCTGAGCCCTTCTGTGCAGATCTGGGCTTGCCCTGAATTACGTTCCCTCCCCACGTGCTCTGCACTTCCTGAAGACATGTCCGGTTTGCACTTATTTATTTTCCTCTGATGTTACCACGTTCCTGTTCAGGGTCAGCTGCAGCAGCTCTTGCAAGAAAATAGTGAATTGAAGAAGTGTTTAGATTCTGAGCACAAGATGCAGCTTGAGAAGGAAGGGAGAGAGAGAGAAGAGGTGGCTGCCCTTGAGCGACGGCTGTGCGAGGCCGAGCAGACGCACCAGGCCCTGCTGGATGCCCGCAAGCAGGTGGGCATGGGGTTGGGCTTTGGGACTGGAGGCCAGGGTCCCCGAGGCATAATTGCACCCTGTCTTCTCAAGGGGCGCCCTCCCATTAAGGCCACGTCTGTCCCACTCTCTGCGGGTCTCAGTCTGCAACTGGGGTTTTAAAAAAATTGGGTTTCCATACTGGGGTAGAATGGGAGAGTCGCAAAGATGAATTGAGGGCCTTGGGACAGTTGTTCTCTATTTTGTCTTCCTTATGATATTTTTGGGTTTCATCTCCCAGTTAAAGTAACATTTTTCTGCCCTAGTCTGAAATGGAAATCCAGGCTTACCGAGAGAAATTGGCTTCTAACGAAGAACGTCTCAGCTCCCAGCAGGTAGAACTGGGCCTCTTGAAGTCCAGCAAGGAGGAGCTCAGCTGCTCCCTGGCAGCCACCACCCAGCTTTTGGAAAAACTGGAGAGAGGCAAGGTATGGCCCTTCTCGCTCCCTCAACCCACGGATGGCGGCCTGTTCGTGGCTTGGGGTCAAGTGCTTTCACTTTAACGTTTGTGATAGTTATTGCGGTCATTGTGAGCCTCATTCTCAATTTTCTCAGTTATTCACAAAAAAGTTAATGAATGGCCTCAGGCTCACAGCTGGAATAAACTGTCGGTTGGTCATGCCACCAGAGAATATTAGAGGCAAATGGGGCATGTGTGGTCTGGGCGGCCCCGAGCTTGGCTGGGGGCGAGGGGGTCATTCCCCGTGTCTGTGCATCTGCTTCCCTGGGCTCCTGGGACTCACCGGGGGCCGAGTGCTGGGCCAGGACAGGTGTGTGCGTTTTCTCCCCATCTCTCCATGCCAGGATCCTAAAACCTTTTCTTAGGAAAAACGTTTCTTTAAAAGAACAAAATCACTTTAGAAGAAGAAGGTGGTGAGGCCTTGCCTGGGCCTGTCAGACAGTAGATGGTGCTGCAACCTTTCCATTGTCACACAACGAAATCCTTCCAGCGTGTGTGAGCCTGGAGGACAGAGATCCTTGGGTTGATTGGAACTTTAAAGTCAGGGTGTTACTTGTGTGTTGGATACATGCACCTGGGCAGCTGGGTGCAAGCGCTGTGCACTCAGATCTCTTGCACCAGGAACACACCGACTGGGCATGGAGGAACTGCTCGCGACTGCTGGCCAGTCCTGCTACTGCCATACCAGGACAGATGTTGGCTTCAGGGCGGTTGATGGAGCTGTGGGGCCGCTCTCTTTCTGCTCTGAATCCTGGATAGCTCACTGCAGGTGGTGTCTGATCGCACACCCATGCATGGGGTGGTGGTCGCTTCTGGGCTGTTTTGCCAGACCCCTTGTAAAGATTTTAATGAGGTCCAGTCGATGAGCATTGTTGAAACCATACTAACTGGATCTCTAATCCAGCTGTGGTTGGATTCAGAAGTGGAAATCCCCTGCAGCGCTGCTGGTAAATCATTTCAGGATGGAGTTTACAGGGGAGTGACCTGCCTGGGTTGTGAACATGACACCCAGCCTCTTTAAGATCCCCTGGCCTGCCCCTCATGTCCTGCTCTCTTAGCTGAGCCTCCTGGATCTAGATTGTTCTAGAAATCCATACGTTTTAGATATTACGTATCACCTGCTGGGTGTCACCTTACACCCCGGTGGGATCTGGGGGTGACACTGATAAGCAAATTCATGTTTCTGTGGCAAAAGGCGTCGTGAAGCGGGCTTGGGGCAGACCGTGGCTGTGGTGTGCCTGCTCAGGTCCAAGCTCTTTGGGATGCTGCCATAGGCGATGGTTAAGAGCTGTGACCTGAGCTGTGACCCACGTTCCCGTCCCTCTCTGCTTTAGGGTGGCGTCGGGTTGCAAGTGAGTCATGGTCCTAGGTGGCCTTCACTTGCTGTGACTAAAAACCAGTTTAGGCACTGAGGCTTTCAAGCGGAACAGAGTTCTCTCACCCAGAATCTGTCCATGCACTCCCTGCCCCCCACCTCCCCAACATGATTCCCAGTGGATCTGGGGCACCGGGCACCCCCTTAAAAGGCCTTTGTTAGAAACTGAGCTAAGACGGGAGCCACAAAACCAGGGCATGGAGGAGACTTGGGAAGCTGGGCGGTTGGATGGGAGTTGTTCTAGGCACATCCTGATGTATACTTGAAGACAACAAATTTTAAATTTGGAGCACGTGAGTCCTCGTTCAATTTCATAATTACTATTCCACATGCTCGTAAGAAATGCAAGGTTTTAAGTGGGATTGCTGTTGTTTTGTAGATGGACAATCTAAAATATGCAAATCAGCTGAAGAAGGAGAACGAACGTGCTCAGGGAAAGATCAAGTTGTTGATCAAATCCTGTAAACAGCTGGAGCAGGAGAAGGAAGCACTGCAGAAGGAGCTGGCTCAGTGCAGCACTGCGGAGGAGAGCCAGGGGGCAGGTGGGCACGGGGCATAGGACCTTCCCTGTGGGCGCTCTGTGCTGGCTCTCAGCCGTTTCCAGTCTGAATTTTGTGCTCAGCTCAGGGTCATCAAGGGAATTCAGAATGAAACCTGCATTGTGAAACAGGTGATGGTGTCCTCCGTCCCTCCAAAGCCAGGCAGCCGGCAGTGTCCCTGGCGGGAGGGTGCACAGGTGTAGCCCCACGTCCTGGGCATTGCTGCTTGAGCCAGCTTTGCTCACTGAGAGACCGCCCACTCCACTTGTCCTTGCCCCTCCTTGGGGTCAGCTGTATTTTGGGGTGTGGAGGTAAAATAAAAAGAAATGATGGCTGGTAGGTGCCACACCTGTGCCCCCAGCACGGACAGTGGTCACCGTGGGGCAGGCCAGTGCTCCGTCGGCCGCGGCTCGGGGCTGGGTGGTTTTCATGTCAACCATGTAGCTTTTCATTCATCTTTGCAGGAGAGTGTGGACGGGATAGGGCCTGATGAGTAAGTTCTTGCTCACATGAACTACAGGGAAGGTGCTGGGTGGACTGAAATAGCAGGTGGAGGCGTTGGTGGGTTTTAGGGAACAAGCAGCTGCTAGGACGCTCCCTCGTGAGGACTCCCGGGCAGGAGTATCTGGACTAAGCACAGGCACAGGTGTGCCTCTGTTCCTGGAGCAAGCGCAGGGCCGGGCCGCCTGCTTGGGTGCCCATGCTCGCTGGACGGGTGGCAGTCGCAGGAGACGTGCTTTCACCTTATCTTTGCAGGTGCTACTGCGGATGCAAGTGCGGAGGAGTTAGCGGCTGAGATGAAGGAACTGAAGGAAACCCTGGAAGCCAAGAGCAAGGAGGCCGATGAGTACCTGGACAAGTACTGCGCCCTGCTCATCAGCCATGAGAAGCTGGAGACGGCCAAGGAGATGCTGGAGACCCAGCTTAACCTCCTGCGGGCTCAGCCGGTCCGATGCCATCCCCACAGTCCGTTGCCTGACTCGGCAGTTCTAGAACCATCTCCTTCCCCTCCTGCTTGGAAGAAGGAGTTATCCTTTGACCCAAATAAAGCTTCCGGTAAGAGGCAAAGGCTCAGTGGGATTCAGGAGAGTGGAGGGGCCACAATGCCTTCTACGCCGGAGACGTTTTCCAAGAAAAGCCGGAGAGCCGTTCACAGCAGCCCTCACCCCACGGAGGACATGTTTGAGCCTGAGGGGCTTCCGGAGGTTGTGAAGAAAGGTGCGTGTGGCTTAGAAACAGCCTTGTGTCCTCCCCAGGCCATGTCAGCACACAGGTGCCAGGATATTCTTAGGTTATATCCTGGGCCTTGTGGGCCCATGGTCTGTGACCCGGAGGAAGCATGGACACCAGCCCCAGCTGGAGCTGCCCTTTGCGGTCGTCCTTGGGGTTTGTCCCTGCTGTCCTCAGCCACCACGGCTCAGAAGCCTTCCTAGGCAAGCCTCATCCCAGATGGTTTGCCACCCGTGCTCACTGCCGTTCTGTACTTGTCATTAGAGGGCGGGAAACCAAACCTGTGCTGCTCACAGCCGGTCAGGCTGCCTGGAGCCGTGGTGCCTTGAGGGACCCTCTTGGTTGCCAGGTCCTGCCAGCTCCTCTGGGCGAGCGAACAAGGCCCCTGAGCCCCGCATCTGCATGAGAACTGTCCCGGAGGGGCTTTCCCACACCCTGTTTTCCTCTTTAAACAAAAAGCGGCCCTTTTGTGATTTCCTTTCCATATTATCCTTTATCTTCCCCTAGTCCAATTTTTCCTGCAATGCTGGTGTGCTCGTCAGAGCTCCAAGAATAGCTCCTGGAGGCCCTCAGGGAAGCAGCAGCAAAGGAAACTTTCTGTCCACTGTCCCTGCTTTACCATTGCAGCTTCTGAGATTTCTGATGAGAATTGCTGTCAGTTACCGATTCGACATGGCCTCTCCAGGGCGAGTGTGAGGTCTGCCTGTCCACGGGGCAGAGGACATGCTCTGGGCGCCACCCCTGTGTCTGTCAGCTGTTCTCCAGTGAGGAGCATGTTGACAGCCAGCTCTTTTGCCCTTAGGGTTTGCTAATATCCCAACTGGAAAGACGAGCCCCTACGTCCTTCGGAGAACCACCCTGGCCACCAGGAGCAGCCCTCGCCTAGCTGCCCAGAAGTTACCCTCACCCCGCCTCAGTCTCAACAAAGAGAATCAGGCGGAGCCCAACAAACCTGCAGCTGCGGGCAGCAGATCACAGAAGGTAAGTCCTGGGCACACATCGGCGGACATGTGGGTAAAGATGCGGCTTGGATACTCTGCAGCCTAGGAACAGATGAAATCCTGCCGTTTGTGACAATGTGGATGGACCAGGAAGGTATAGTGCTTGGTGACAACAGTCGGACAGGAAAGACAAGCAGTGCCCCTCTTACTGGTATGTGGTAAACAAACACATCAACTAAATAAAACAAAAATAAACTTTTGGACTATAATGGTTAGCTGGGGAAGCGGGTGGGTCATTCAGGACAGAACAAAGATGTGGTGACAAGAGGATTGCGAACTTCCTGTTCACATGAGTGTCAGTTCTCAGCCCTGCACACCTGAAACTAACATAATGTTAACATTGCAGTGTTACTTCAATTAAAAGAAAAAAACCGCACGCATCTCAGGGAGAGGGGTTCTGTTATGGGTTTCTCTGTCTTGATTGTTGGGGTGCTCTAGGACATAGCCCCCTCTGAACGCCTTGTCACGAGCCTGCCTGCTGTTCGAATCGAGAACGTCTGTGCTGGTGTCTTCAGTCCAGGCTGCAGCCTCTCCAGCAGCTCCCGCCTGGCTAGGTGAAAGCGTGTGTTTTACTGAATTCTTTTTCCAGTGTTTCTCAAACTGGGAATCAGGGAACGTTGCTGGAAGTTGCTGGAGTAGCTTCAGAAGTTTTAAAAGTTCTGTCATTTTTCCTTTGCTCACTCGTCAGGGTTTTAAGCATGTAGATCACGGCCTGTGGCGTGTGCACGGCGGTGAGGGCGGTGTCTGGTGCTGGGATGCCTGTCCCGGGGGAGGGGCAGGCTCTCTGCTTGCCAGGACTCCGACCCCACAGTGGATCAGATCAGGGACGAGGCTGGCAATCTATTCGCTGATATTGAGAGCTTTATGCACTAAGGGATTATGTGCTGCGTTCTGCTGGCTCAGGACTTCCATTATAGTCAGGGTGTCTCTGGAGCTCTTGGGTCAGGAAACTAAAGTGTGGGGAGGGGGCAAGTGGGGGGAGGGGCCTGTTTCCCGAGCTTTCCTGCAGCTCACTGTGCTGCAATTCCTCACTTTGGCGTCTGCCCTCTGGTTTGCAGACTTGGGTTCTGTGCGGGTCCTCGTGATGCCTGGAGCTTAGCTGTGTCCTCATGTCAGGCTGCTGCGTTTGTGACAGAGCTGCGAGGGTTGCAGGCACAGGGGCTTACAGGGTGGTTAGGAAGCCATTTTGTGACGTCATCCCTGGTGGTTTCTCCTTCCTTTGTGAGGAGTTGCATGTCAGAGTAGACCAAGGCTCTAAGAAGAGAAGCTTCGCTCACCTGGGCCTGAGCCCCACTGTCCCTGCAGCCTGCTCTCTGCCTGGAGCCCCATGGGGGGCTGTGAGTGCTCTTGGTACTGGACAGGGGCTCTTGAGAGGAGGTGCTGGGAGCCCCTGCTGAAGCAGCTTTGTTGTGTGGACAGGCAGTCCCCGTGGCAGCGGGACCTCAGGACACGTGTGGGTGGTCAGGTCCTGGCTTTGGGACACAGGGCTATCACTGGCAGCCCAGCCTCTCCTGGGCCCTGTGCACACTGAGGTGGAGAGGACAGTACCCCGAGACTCGCCTCTGATGGGGGCGCAGCCTGTGGCCGGGGGCAGCCTCTGGCCTCGGGGGTGACTCTTAGGTGGGCCTGCTCCCAGGACAGGAGTGTTGCACTGCTCAGCCCCCAGTGGGAGGGGCACCTGGTGACGTGAGCTTTATGTTTTCGTCTGTGGAGAGGTGGCTGTGGGTTAAGCCTCTAAAAGATGTTCTTGTGTCGCAGGTCAAGGTGGCAGAGGGAAACCCAGTGGAGCCAGGTGCTGCCCTGAGGGGTTCAGCCAACAGTCTCCTGGGGGGCCTGATGACCGAGCGAGACTGGCCAGCCCCCCACCCAGAAGTGGGACCCGAGGCCCCAAGCGGCGAGAACTGCAGGGTCCAGTAGGACAGAGACCCAAGGTGGGCAGAGGTGGCCCCGGACAGCCTTCACCTGGCCTAGAAGGCAGCGGCTCTTCAGACGTGGACTTGCTTCTTCTTCAGCTGCCCCAACTGGATGGAAGCGCTGGCGTTTGCAAGCCCTGCTTACAGCCTCATGGGTTCTCCTCACCACATGTGAATAGCCCCATCTCTGCATTGCTGAGGCTGCACTGTCACAGCTTCTATTGTGTGTGGATTTTGCACAAAGATAAAAATGTGAAGCCCATTTTACACTTCAGTGAACAGCTCCCTGAGAATACAGGTTTGCTCGACGATCCTCCTACAGCTGTGTTGGCTGTAAACTAACTTTATGTCAAGTATTTCTTCGCGTTGCGTAAAGTGGAGGAAACCATGGGTGGTGGGGAGACGTGTGGTTCTGCCTGTCCTGGTGTGGGTTCTGCCCCCATGACCGCATTTGTGCGTGTGGGGTGGTGGTTCCTTTGGCCGTGGCAGGCTCCCCGAAGGGTCGATGTCAGCTATTCTGTCTCGTGCTGTTTCTCTTTAAGTCCCACTTGTACTTTTCTGTGTTTCTCACATGTGGTGCTCTTGTACTGACTAAAATGTGGCGTTTTTTTCTAATTAAAAAAAAAACAACAAAAAACACCTTTGCTTTCTGTAGGAAGGATTCCTTAATATAAATGCTTTGTCAACACCGATGCCATTTCTCCCTAACAGCTCCTTATACAAGTAGGGATTCTAACAACTGAGGCTGGGATAGTAATCACCTAGTGAGCACGTTCGCTGTAGTAAGAGGTCCAATTTAGAATGTGAGTGTAAAGGTTCTGTGGGAATATTGCCAGCCAGCCCGGGCCATGATCATTGTACCAGCAGGGATAGGTGGTGGTGGAATTTTCCAGCTCCTTGGGAGACGGCGGGTTTGAAGCTATGTCGACATAATGAGCCCTGTCAGGTTCCGAGACTTTGGAACAGGTCTGTGTCCTGTCCTTGCTCGGGGTACAAACTTTCTAGGACGTGCGCCACTAACCGAGAATTTGCTGTGGCTTTCATCTTGGCTCCATGTGTCAGCCTTGCCATGTTCTATCACTTACATTTTAAATATAAGTGAGGCAAGGCAGTCTCTGTCTTTGGATCACACCTCAATAATATTCAGCTGCTTAGAATTCCTGGGCTGAAAGTGATATCCTGGCCCCATGTCTTTAGTTGCATGGGGTTAGTTTGGAGCAGTCTCATCGCGAGTCATCCTGAGGCCACCATGTGCTCCTGGGTGCTTAACCCCTGCGCCAGCAGGGAGGCCCAAGCCATGATTCTTTAAAGTCATAGGTCACTAGCGCGCGAGTTGGCCTGCTGCTTGGTTTATATTCCATATCTATTTGTTTCTTTTGTGCTTGAGAAAAGGGCTTGGCTGATTCCTTAGGAGGATGGAAGTGCTGTGCTGGACGTGTCAGGATGGGGGTTGCTGCTTTCCACTTCTGTCTCCCTGAGCGCCTTACCTTTAGCGGAAGGGACTTTCTATTAGGTTTGCCGACTAGTGATAACCCCGAAAGGACACATGTTCTAGAACAACCCAGCGCCCTGCCTCAAACAGGCTAAGGACCCAGAGGCAGCACCCACCCCATCATTCTGGGTGGCAGGGCTCACTGGAGCAGACCTCGACTGCTCGCAGCCCAGGAAGCCACAGGCATCCTGCAAACTGTTCACCTGTGTGAGGTGACCCTGGCACCTCCATTGACAGGCTACCACTGAGCGAGAGGCACTGGGTGAACTGACTTGGGCCTGGGAGATCTTGTCAGTGATTGTAAAGACGGTAGGTGTCTCACCAAACCTGCCCCCTTATCCTTGCTGACGGAAGGGGAGGTCGGGCCAGAGAGGTGAGGGTTTTAGCCTCAGCTTCGTGAATACAGTGCCCTTTTCTTGCTTGTCCGGTGCTGGAGAATAATTCTGCTTGCACCCCCACCTTCTCTACAGTGGAGATGTCCTTCCATCAGGGAGGAAGGCAACTTGTTTGTGAATGAATATCAGATTTCTTGTTTTTGTTGAATTTCAAAAATAAGAAAGGAGCCTAGCTATAAATTTCAGTTTCTTAAAACTGGAACCACTCAATGTATCAAAATTATTTACTTAAATGAAAGAAAATCCTTTTAAGATGTCTGTTGTGGGAAACCTTCGAAAATCTGAAGGTGTGTCAAGCTTTGAATATACGTGTTCACTTTGCTATGGGCTCCTTGGTGAAACTGGAACCAGCACTGCTAGCAGATCTTGAAGTTATGATGATTAAATTAGTGACTATTTATATTATGACTTTGTACTGAGTAAAGTGTTGGTTATTCTGTAGACAGGTCACCGCAGATGAGTTTAAAAAATACTGCTGTTTAAAACTATAAATCTTCGGGCCTCCCTGGTGGCGCAAGGGGTTAAGCACCACACTATGAAGCAATCCGCAGCCTCTGCAGCACGAGTTCGATCTGCGGCCGGCCAGGGAGAAACCCACATGGCGCAGCAGACCTCTCCTGACTCGCCCGCTGCTCCCCTCAGCAGTGTACTTCAATCTGCCTGTTCTGCTCCCCACTTTGTCTCTGGTGAATCCTCTCACCTCCCCGCCTCACCCCCTGCATCTCTGGCCTGTACCCCAGCTCTTGTATGCATAAATAAATAAATCTTAATTTATTTTATTTTATGTATTTATTTTTTTTAAGAGGCATGTATTATTTATTTTTGTTTGTTTGTTTATACAAGCACTGGGTACAGTCAGAAGCACGGGAGGGTGAGAGAATTCACCAGAGCCAGAGCGGGGAGCAGAGCAGGCAGAAGGACCGAAGTACACTGCTGAGGGGAGCAGCGGGCGGCAGGAGAGGTCTGCGCGCCATGTGGGACCCTCCCCCGGTGGCCGGGGAGCAGCTGGGGATCAAACCGGCGCCACAGAGGCTACGGGCAGCTTCACAACCCAGCGCTCAACCGCTCTGCCACAGGGGAGGCCCACATAAATAAATAAATCTTTAAAAAAAAAACCGATAGGGCCTCCCCTGGTGGTGCAGCAGTTGAGCGCTGGGTTGTGAGGCTGCCCGCAGCCTCTGCAGTGCCGGTTCGTTCCCCGGCCACCGGCGAGGGTCTCACAAAAAAAGAAAACAAACAAACAAAAAAAACCCGATAAATCTTCACCCAACACAATCCATTACTTTCAAATTAAGTTCTGCCAAATTCTCACCATTCTCAAACCACTGTTATTTTATGAGTGAGTTTAACTTCTATGGACTTGTACACAGTCGATCACTGATCTTACAAATTCACTCGGAACACAGACTACACTTCTGTAGAGAAACAGCATGACAAATCGTGCCTAAATTCTAGCCCTGGACAGTCCATTTAACCCCTCATGTGTTAAAATGGTTGTTAAGTTTGTTTCAAGTGACAGAATCTCAAAGCATCGTTGGACTGGAAAAAATGCACTTATGCGTCTATTTACCCATAGCCATTTTCCCGGAGCTCCCACCCTCGCCTCCGCACTTGGGGTGATGGGCAGGAGCTGTCTGGTCTTGAGAGGGAGGAGGGGTGCATATTGCACATCTGCGGTGTAACAGTAGCTCCTATAGCAGAAAGGGAGAGTGCGGACTTTTCTGTTGGTTCCGAGGCTGCAGGCAAGGTCAGTCGTGCATGCGCTGATGTATTTGTGTAAATAAAAGTCATTTCTTTCCAGCGATGATTTAGGAAATCACGAGGAAACATAACCCCAGCCTTCATGCATTTTTGTTGCCTTGCAAATTTAGTTGCAGCCCACAGAATTCCCACTAGCCCTGGTTCCTGCCCTGGTTCTTGCTGTCTCCTCCTGGATACCTTGGGGGTTATCAGAAGTCACAACCACCAGAATAATCTACCAAACCCAATCCTTGCAGTTTCATATGCTTTGATCTCATCTGATGTTTAATAACCTGGCAAAGTGGGCTCTCTTTTTACCACTCCAGAAAGAGAGCTTATGAAGTTTGCACCAAGACTGACTTAGTCCCAAAACTCATTTATTAAGAGCCCCCATGCACGCCCCACCCCCCGCCCAAGAGGAAAGGAAGACAAACACCAGACTCAGTTCTCTCTGGAGCCCCATATTAGACATGAAGGGGGAAGAGGGGATCAGGGCAACTCTGCACCTAAGCCTGTTTAACCCCGCGCGGCGCTCATGGACTTGGTGTGGGGTTTCCAGGAGAGTCTCATTGTGGTAAGTGTGGGCAATTTCAACTCTGGCTACAGTTTCCCCTGATGCTGTCTTAGCAAGGACATAAAAGAACAGGAGCCCCCTCCTATAGTTAGAGGGTCGAAACACAGGCATATCCCCAAGGGTTGGGCGTAAGCGGGCCTCTGCGTCCTGGGGTCCAGCTGTCAAGTAACTGCACTTTCAGGCCGCGTGCCCACTGCCGCCAGACCTGGCCCTGCCTCCACATACCTGCTTGCTGTTTGAGGGTCATCTCCATGGATGGGCCATCAGCGGCCCTGGGATCCTCTCTCCGCCCTCGGTGCTGTCTCCATGCACCTGGACAGTCCACACCAGTGCCTGCAGGGCAGCTGCTGTCCTGTCCTTGGGCCTCTGGGCCCGTGGGGAAAGGAAGATGCCTTGATCCGTGGCCCGGCGCAGGAATGTGAGCACATCTTCTAAAACGCACGCTCCAAGCAGACTCCCAGAGCTCTTCCAAGTTGGTAGCCCCATTGGACAGCTGGCATCCCCTCTCGTGGACATGCAGATGTGCATGGGCTCGCACGTGGCTTTAAAAATTTCATTTCCTTGATCGATCGACACTGGTGTGTAGCCTGCAGGTTCAGAGGGGTACAGACTCAGCAGCTGTGTCTGCTCACATCTGTCACCATCAGAAACCTAGTTTCCACCCCTCACCAGACAGTTTAACCCTTTCCCCTGTAATGTATTTTGATGTCAGAGCTAACAAATGGAGGCTGCCCCTCCTCCCTTGAGCCTACAACGAGCTCTTGCTGAGAAGCTGACTGCAGGGCCCACTGTCATACCCTGTTAGTAAGACCAGAAACCAGATTCAGCGTCCTTAACTTTGTTCCTACACGCATAATGCAATTAGATCTTCTCCGCTGGGGCTTGTCATAACCTCATTTATGGAGAGGGGGTGCTGGTTTGGGGGTGTCTCATGGACTCAAGTTCATGAGGACTTGTTCTGTGAACCAGCTTGGGCTGCTTTCCACCGCAGACCATTGCCTGTTGCCGTAGTGGAGATGCCTGCCCCACGCCCTGTCGCTGCCTTCTCTCTCGCCACCAGAACCCACATGCTCAGCAGCTGGCAGCCGTGCTGGGGAAGACGGCTCTCAGGGAGGAAAGGATAGCGAGACAGGCCAGTCACACTCAGCCCTGATCTGCATGGTGGGCCCTGATGCCCACCCTGCTGGCCTCCAGCCAGCCTCGGCTCCTCTCCTGCCAGGAAATAAGCTTCTGCTCCTCGAAGCAACTTGTAGTAGGATGTTCTGTCGCCCCCCAGCTTCCTGACACAGCTGTAGTGCCACCGCTGTCAGCCGAGGCAGGGCAGATGGGGCAGGAGCGACTTTGCTATACCACTTGGTCCTAGTCTCCCTCCCCAGGTGCTCAGAGAAAAGTGTTTCTGCTGAGATGGCTCAGGACACCTATCTGACACCTGGCTCACGTGGGAGACACGAGAACGCCCTTGATTTTTGATGCCCCCCACTCCACCCCATGCTGGGCTTACGGAGACTTGTGATTCTACCCACTGTGATTTCCCTAAACATCAGGTAATTTAAATCACAATTATCACGAGCCTTGCATCAAATGGATATGGAGCAATCGGAAATTCTAGTGTAACAATCTGGCCTCATCATCTGGGTTTTATCTGTCGCTTGAAGACGAAGCAAATGAGATGCTGGAGAAGAAATGGCTTCCTCTGCAGCATGCACCATGTCCAACACCTTTGCTGCAGAGAGGTGCTTTTGGAACCTCTATGTGAAAAAAATATTCGTACGATTTTTCCCTCAAAATGACCATTCATGGCCCAGAAGGAATTGTGACAGGTAGAACATTCTTGCGTCTGCCCTGGCCTTAGGCTAAGGGGTGACACTCGGGAGACCTAGTGGGAGGCCGTGACGAGGTCTCCGGGCTCGGGGGTGGGAACAAGATCCCACTCCCATGGCCACCACGTGTTTCTGCCGTAACTCTCAAACATGGCAGCACATGCCTTTACACAATTGGGATTTTAATTTTTAAAAATATCATCATCTGGGGCCTCCCTGGTGGTGCAGGGGTTAAGACGCAACCTATGAAGCAATTGCAGCCACTGTAGCATGAGTTCAATTCCCGGCCAGGGAGAAACCCACATGGTGGGACAGACCTCTCCTGTCTCGCCCGCTGCTCCCCTCAGCAGTGTACTTTGGTCCGTCTGTCTGCCTGTTCTGTTCCCTGCTCTATCTCTGGTGAATCCTCTCACTCCCTGCATCTCTGGCCTGTACCCCAATTCTTGTATAAAAATAAATAAATCTTTAAAAAAATATCATCATCTGGAAGCTGTCAGAATTTCAAGACCTCCCTTCACACATTGGGTTTATGGAAAACAGTCACTGATGCATCCCCTCTAAGATAGCAGCGAAGAGAAAGTTGGAGACACGGGCTCACTTAACAGAAAGACTGCATTCTGGAGGGAAATTTCATGGGTTTGTTGGAGGCTATGCCTGCAGGAGAGAAGCAGGCTGGAGTGGCCCCTGAAGGCCCCTCAAAAGCAAAGGCTCTTCAAAGCCCACACAGTAAAAACAGAATTTGGGAAACAGAACAGATAATGTTTATGGCTCACAGTGCTATTACAGTGTCACAAACTCAGTGAGCGTTTTTATCTGCAACTGAGATACCCGGAGCACTTCCTCGTGGGGTTCCCTGGGTGTAAGCAGGGGAGCGGGTGATGCCCCTCGGCCTGTTAGTTGGAGGCCCCTAGGGTTTCTGCTGCACTCTGCTTTATCTGTCACTTTGGTTTAAATTAAAAAATATACTAAACTTTTTTTTTTCTGGTTTGATATGTTGACTTATTTTATTTTTTTTAATAATAAATTTTATTTTTATATTCCCCATACAATTGCAGCCCCCCCATTCTGACCCCAATCCCTCCCCTCCCGCCCCCGCCCCCCTAAAAGTGTCTCTGGTTCATAGTTTTTTGTTGATTTTGATTTTCACTTTCTTATAGTTATTCATTTTCCTGGTCCCTTATTTAAGTTTTCTAGATTCCTGCTATGAGTGAGACCATCCGGTATTTTTCTTTTTCTTTTTGGCTTATTTCGCTGAGCATGATCCCTTCCAGCGCCATCCATGTCATCTCCACACAGCTCTCCACAGTGGTTGGACCAGTTTGCACTCCCACCAACAGTGCAGGAGAGTTCCTTTTTCTCCACACCCTCGCCAACATTTGTTGTTGCTAGTTTTTTTAATAAGTGCCATTCTCACTGGTGTGAGATGGTATCTCATGGTAGTTTTGATTTGCATTTCCCTGATTACAAGTGATGTTGAACATTTGTTCATATGCCTGTTGGCCATTTGCATTTCCTCTTTAGAGAAGTTTCTTTTTAGCTCTTCTGCCCATTTTTTGACTGGATTATTTTCTTTGTTGTTGTTGAGTCTCATCAGCTCTTTGCAGATTTTTGTGATCAGTCCTTTATCATTAGTGTTGTGTGCAAAAATGTTCTCCCAGTTGGTGGGGTTTCTCTTTGTTTTTGTTATTGTCTCTTTTGCTGTGCAGAAGTTTGTTCAATAAATGGTGCTGGGAAAACTGGGTCGCTACATGCAAAAGAATGAAGCTTGACCACTACCTCACACCATACACAAAAATCAACTCAAAATGGATTAAAGAACTAGACATAAGACCTGAAACCATAAAATACATAGGAGGAAATATAGGCGAAACACTACGTGATATGCACATCAAAGACATCTTTACAGACACATCACCCAAAGCAGTGATAGTGAAGGCAAAGATAAACAGCTGGGACTACATCAAATTAAAGAGCTTCTGTTGACTTATTTTAACCATTTACTTTTCTTCCCAATATATATGTTCTAGTTATTGAGGTCAACGTGCCCCGGGACTTTCAGTTGGTCGTCTGGGCACACTGACCCTGGCATAGTCGTTGCGTGAGTGCTGTGGGTGCTGATGCAGCAGGAAGTGCTGAGAGAGGTCACCCTGCGAAGCCCCCAGGATCACAGTGGGGGGTGGGCACTGAGCTGACAGGTGAGGTGGGTGACAAGGCCATGGGGATACCCTGCCAGGGGTGCCACTGAGGAACCGCTGGTGTGTGAGCCCTGAGGAGGGGCTGACGGAGGCTGGGGAGGGAGGACCCTGGGCCTCAATGGGTTCCCGGGCAAGGCCCTGATTCTACAATGGTCCCAGGAGGCCGCTGCGTGCTCTCCTGGCTGGTTCGCCCGCTCTGCTGTGTCCAGGTGCAGCCAAACCCCAGCTCTGCTCCAAGCCACTGGCTGCTGATGGCTTGAGCTCCCGCTGGTCTCCCTGCAGCCATGGATTGCGCCTTGAAGAGCCCCTCAGCTCCACTCCCCGGCTTTGCCAGGGGCTGGTGGTTTATTTCAGCGGCCACATCTGCATTCAGTTAACAGTTTTCCTGACACAGCCTCAGCCTCGTCCTGCCCTGAGAGGACCAGCACCAGCAAAGCACTTCTAACCTGCATTGCACTGCGATGACTCCTTCCTCATCCCCGGCGTCTGTGCCCCTGGGAATAGTAGATGCAACTGCTGCAGCCACCACTGTGAGCCCTTTGGTCATCCTGTCCTTCTCCTCCTCCTTCTTCTGCTTCTTCTTCCTCCTTTTCTTCCTCCACCCCCTCCCCCTCTCCCTCCTCCACCCCCTCCTCCTCTCCCTCCTCCTGCCTCTCCACCCCCTCCTCCACCCCCTTCTTCTCTCCCTCCTCCTCTCCCTCCTCTTTCTCTTTCCTCCTCTCCCTCCTCCTCTCCTTCCTCTTCTCTCTCCAATCCCTCCTCCACCCCTCCTCCACCCCTCCTCCTCTCCCTCCTCCTCTCCCTCCTCTTCTCCCTCCTTCTCTCCCTCCTCCATCCCTGCCAGCCCCAGTGGAAACAACGGAGCTGATTTAAACATTACTTTCCACATCGCTCAGCAGGCGGCCACGTGGGTTGGGGACAGCTGTGGTGGCCTGAAGTTGGCTCTTCTGAGGTCAGAGGAGCATCTGGCCCTCGAGAGCATGTGTGCTCGGAGGCGGTGCTCACAGAGTCCCTTGTGTGGCAGCCACTTCTGCTTCTCTCTGGGTTTTCCTCCTCGTGATGGAAATGCTTCCCTTTGTGGAAGTTTCAAATTTTCATGAGTGCTAATGGAATGATTCTTTCTTTTGTGGCTCCTGGTTTGAGAGTGGTATCTAAAACCCACCATCAAACCCAGTGCCACACGGAAGCTCCCTGAGGCTTTCTTCTAGAAGTTTTACAGTCATGAGTTAACTTTTGTGAAAGGCATAAGGTGTCTTGATTCATCCCCCTCCCCGCCCCCGCCCTGCATGTGAATGTTCAACAGCTCAGTTCCAGGTGTGGCCAAAACTGTCCTTTGTTGAACGGCCTCTACTCCTTCACTGCAGATCATTTGGCTCCATTGTGTGGCTCTTTCTGAGTTCTCTGTCCCGATGAGCTTCATTCAGTTTTCAGATGGCATTTACTACGCACCTGTCGAGGGGAGCGCGTGCTTAGGTGCAAACAAAGGCAATATCACGGCCTCTGCTGCTCTCCATCCTGGGACTCAGGGCTCATAGTGCACTGGGGAGGGAGCCCACAAGCGGGGTCTGGGTCCCTGAAACACGCGGGCACAGTGTTGGGCATGCTCCTTGCCCACTGGGACTTCCAAGTTCCTGCTCTCTGGGGTCTCCGAGTCTGCGCTTGCCTATCCTTTAAAGAAAGCAGGAGAATGTCCTTCCTCTGCACCGAGTCTCCTGTGGACTCACTTCTGCTTAGCGTCACGTCCTCGCAAGGACCTTCCTGCGCTGGACCCATCTCATCCCACCCCACCCTCTAGCCTCGCCCTCGCCCTCGTCCTCTGTGCTGGCCTCTCTGACCTCCTTGCTCTCCTTGCTCTCCTGTCTCAGGGGTTTGCATTTGCTTTGCTCTCTGTTGGGGATGACCTTTCCAGCAGGCCTGTCCCGCCCGTTTTCCAGGTTGATAAATCTGTTCTATTGCGTTCATACCTGCTCAGTATTTTATGCTCTCCCTCTCCCTCCTCCTCCTCCTTTTCCTCTTAAGCTACCTGTCTCTCTTACTAGGATCTATGAGGTTATGGAATTTCTCTCTCTCCGCCTCCTCCCTCTCCTTCTCTCTGCTTCCCCCCTTTCCCTCAGGGTACCTAGAACAATGCTTGGGATAGAGCATGGACACATCAAATACATATGGACTGAAAGCTTGACAGGGCAATAGGTGTACTTTTGATACAGGGTAGCAAGGGGCACTAAAACTGGCCAAGGACATGCCCAAGTCTGAGTTCTTTACCCATGTGCATAATTACAAGAGCACTCCGAGTCAGAGAACGACAATAATGGGATTTATTTAACAAACCAGGGAAAACGAAGAGTCACTGAGTCCAGTGTTTTAAAGTCCTAAACACAAATGCTCCCAAGATGGTGTCTTCCCACCACTGAGGCCTGGAGCATGTGGCAGCCAGGCAATAGGCTGGGTCCAACTCGTGAGATAGCAGAAGACACTACAGGAGAGGCTCATGGAGCCATGGAGCCACCGAGATTCCCCAGCACATCACCAGATAAACGACTCTCAAAACAGCAGCTGCAGCGGCCCAAGGACCTGACAAGCAGCCCCACTTGCAGCTCAATGAGGCGCCCGCCCTGGGTCTCCGCCTTCCCTGCCAGGTTATAACAGCAGCAAAAATGGGAACAGTTTCAGTCTCTTGGCTACCTGCAAAGCCTCTGAACTTTCCTTGCCTGAGGTTGGCTGTTGGAGCCTCTCCACGGCCTTCAGAGGCCGCCAACAGCCTTCTGGGAGATCAGGTTGGTGGGGGCAGACTGGCCGAGCCCAGAATCGCTGAAGATCCAAAAATGCTGAAATCCTGAAAGCTGAATTCCGAACACTGAATCCTGGGGGCTGCTTCTGTGGTCTCTTAGAGTTCTTATCAGCTTCTCCACCCCCACCCATATGGTGTTCACATTTCCCCTGGGGCTCCATCCTCACCAGTACCCCTCCAGGGGGTGCCACCTGTAACAATCTTTGGCTTTAGCCACCGGTTACACTTTGTGGGGTGAGCCCAGCAAAGAATAAGCAATTCAAAGAAAGAGGCTCCTGGAAGGCTCAGGTTGCCAGTGCCTGGGCCTGCCATAAATGTGAAAGGAGTGAGAACCAGCCGCTCCACAGTGGGACACTGAGGCACAAAACCCGGGGATCAGATCCTCCTGTCCCCCGCAACCTGGAATGGCAGATGTGGAAATCCTGTTCATAGGGATCTCAGCTCTGGGGGGGGGGGGGGTCTGCTTCGCCATTATGTAACTATTGTTTCCACAATGGTGAATTTCTGTAAGTGTTTTACTCAATCAGATCTCCCATGCATAGATGTGCTTGACTTTGTCCTCTGGCTGCCTCTAACATATCTCGTTCCCCCAAAGTCTTGCTGTAAATGGCATTTGGTTTTATTGTGAGCTTAATAAATCAGCGTTTGCAGTCTCAACAGTTGCCCCGATGTGAAAGCTAAGCAAGCCTTGGAAATAATTTAGGGACATTTAAAGTCGTTCGATCTGGCTGGGATGAGGATAGGAAAAAAGGGCTGAAGCCCCCTCCTGGTGTCCGACTGTCCCCGGGGCCCACATATACCAGGCATGTCTGCATCTGGCTCCATGAGTCTCTCCTGTGTGAGTGCCGGTGTGCCCCAGCGTTTCTGAGCCCAGCAATTCAGGCCCTGGGCTTGCTCAGGCCTGAAGAGTCAGGCTTGTCTCCTGCTGCCATCAGGATTCTCTGCTTCCAGCTCCAAGACCCACCTTCAGGGAGGGTGGCTGACGGCTGGACGTGACTCCCCGGGGTTCTCGTTTTCCCCTCACTTTCCAGAATGGAATTTTTACATTTCTTGCACACCTTTGGGTCAGGGTGCCATCTAGCTTGCCCCTCTGACCTCTAGCTGCAATTTTCCTTGTGGTACAGACTAAACTTCCCTTTATATTGTGGCTGGAGGATTCGCCAAGGAACTGTGGCAGGAATGTGGCTCTGAGCTTGAATCTGGGAGACCGAGGAACACTTTGCAGGCGGGAGATCTTCAACACCATCCCTCAGCGCCCAGTTCAAACAAACAGTTTTGTTTGCATGGGACAGAAGGCAGTGTTTGAATTTGAAGTCGGCCGCCAGGGAGATCCTCATCCGCCTCTGCAGGGAGTGAAATCACTTCTTTGGCCCTACAGGCCAAGCCACTGAAACCTTTCTTCTTTCCCTCCACTGGAAACACGCTGGGGCAGTGGCATTGCCCAGAGCTGCATGGCTGCTCGGAGCCCAGGAGGGCCTGTTGCCTCCACGAAGCAGCTGCCTGGGCTGAGCCACCGGGTCTCCTCTCTTGAGAAGCCAGGTGACAAACAGATGCTTCCCTTCCCAAGGCCAGTCATCTGATTATGTGGTGATTCTGTCAACTAAGAGGACAAATGAAGAGATGACACAAGAGAGGAAGTTCCCAGAAGAACGTTTAATTTTTTCTCTTTATCGACGTAACATTGGTTTACAAAACTGTAGATGATTTGGGGCAATCGAGTCACACCTCCTCAGATGTGTGTCACCAGGAGCACCACCCTTAGTCCTGCACACAGTCCTCTGGCCCTTCCCTCTTTGGTTCCTACCGTTACTGCCCACCCCCCAACCCTGCCAGCAGCCTCAATTCTTCAGTCATGTTTCTAGGGTTTAGTTCTGTCAGGTCCTTTTTCTTGTTTCTAGATGCTCAACATGTGAGTGAAGTCAGAGCATCTGCTTTTCTCCTGACTTATTTTGCTCAGAGCATCACCCCCTCCATTTCCACCCATTTTGTCACAAATGGCAAGATCTCATCTTTTATATGGCTGAGTTGTATTCCACATGCACATAGACTATACCTACTTAACCCGCTCCACTGTCTTTGGGAGCTTAGGTTGTTTCCGTAACTTGGCTACTGTGAATAGAGCTGCAGTGAACAGGGGGGTGTAGCCATCCCTTTGGATTGATGATTTTGTGTTCTTTGGGTGAATAGGAGGAGAATTGCTGGGTCACATGGCAGATCTATTTTTAGGGACCTCCATACTGTTCTTCGTAGGGGCTGCACCAGTCAACACTCCCACACTGATGTTCGAGGGTCCCTTTGAGAGGGCATTTTTGATGTTGAGAGCAGAAGTTGTATCACATTTTCAAGCTGCCCCTTGCCCCAGGCTGATCGCCCTTCCTCTCCTGAGGGAAGACGCACTAGCATGTCATCATTTTAAGAATTTCAACAGGCCAATAGAGATTCAGAACATCTTTACAAAAATAACTATTTAAAAAAAAAACAAAAAAAACAAATCCAAATTGCTAAGGACTACCTACACAAACTTTCTTTGAGTAATGAGAATTGGCAGAAATCTCTGTTCTGGTTTCATACAAATTCACTAACGTTTTTCTTTTCCACTGAGATCCTGGACAACTCACGATTCACTTGTGCTTGCTAAAAATGAGCTGTCTTTTCTCTTATGTCAAATTCCTTCCTCCAAGTCACAGACCATTCTTGGTCTCTCCTCCCAATTGTAGCTCCAGCCCCAACCTCTTCCTTGGGCACCCAGTCATCTTGTGACTTCTGCACTAGATGTTCCCCGGGGTGTCTCTGGCGCCAGTGTCCCGAGCTGTCCTCGGTCCCACAGTGCTACCCCCAGTCTTACTAGGGGCAGTTTTTGGCAATTCCATAGTTGTTTGGGTCATGCTATGTGAACTGGAACCCGCACTCTTTCTCCCACATTTCACATCTACCAGTCGGGACATTCTTTTCCTAATATCTTCAACCTGACCATGTCCCATGTCCCACCCACACATCAATGCCATGTTTGCCCCTGTGATGGCAGCAGCAGCCTCCGGCTGTTTCTCTCTACCTCCATCCTTCCCACTGGTACTTTCTGGGTGGGGAGCCAGAGTGTGGAGCCACTGCAGGTGTGTGGGAGCAGCAGCGACAGGGTCTGGCATGTTTTCCAACCATCTCCTTTCTCAAGTATCGCTCACAACAAATAGCCAAACACCTGGCCCTAACACCAGCGAGCCCACACGGAGTGTCTCAATGGCTGGAGCTCGCCTGATGTCTCCCTGGTCACGTCACTAGAGCGCAGGATCTACCCGTGTGTCACGTTTATTGTGTGACTGTCTCTCGTCCTCCCGCCTGAGTCATCCCCCCCTCCAATAAAATGCAATGTGCACTAAGGCAGGTATTTTCTCTGTTCCTCGACATGGAGCCTGTCTGGAGTCAGAGAGGGCCCACGTTGTCTCCCGGCTGCCCCATGTGGAGACTCTGGGTGAGAGGTGAGAGCCTGACACTATTTTTTGTGGGCAACGATGACAGAAAACTTCTCATGGATTTTCCTTATCATGCCTCCAAAAGAGCAGCAGTGCCTATTCTCTCCTCTGGGTGATCAGGGAAGAGACAGGAAGGCCATTTGCTGATGGTTATGAAGACCCCAGATTCTAACAAATGACCTAAAACTTATACCACTCCCTGGTTGGTCCTTCAGACGCCTCTCTGCCCTGGGGCCTGTCCATTATGGAACCCCCTGAGGCCTGCCCCTGCGTGGTGGACCCAGGTCATGATCTCTATTCTCGAATAAATGCTTTTTTGATTGTATTACAGTCCTATTACTTTGAAGTATATGTGTGTGTCTCTTAATTATGCACAGCCCACTGTAGGTGTTCAATAAATATTTGCTTTATGCTTCAAAACAGCTTTCTTTGTAACCCACCATCTTCATACTTATCCTGTGATCTCTACATCTTCCATGTGCTGCCAGAGAGTTCTCCCTGGTCAGGGAGATAAATATAAAGGACATTTTCATCACCTCTGCACAACAGCCCTGAGGACACTCATGACATGGTGAGGTTCAGGGAACGGACACCACCCGCAACCGGGAGGTGTCCCCACATCAGACAGATCTGGGGAGAGGACGCCCTAGGTACTGTCCAGCTTCCAGGGTCAGACCCAGGATTAGGAGGTAGGAAGGTCAGGAGCTGACCTTACCTCTTTTGCTTATAGTCTCTGAGGAGACTATAACTGGGGAGTTATTCGAGTTCACTAAGACTCAGTTTTTTCATATTTAAAATGGAAAAGCAAATAGCACTCACCTCACAGGGCGGTTGAGAGGATTGTGTGGTTTGTATATGAGAGAGGGCAGTGCCCCCGTGAACAACTCTGGGACTAGGGGCGCCAATGCCCACATAGTTGAAAATCCAAGTATGATATTTGACTCCTCCCACCCCAGATGTAACTACGAACGGCCTGCTGCTGATGGGAAACCTTACTCATAACATAAATGATTGATTCATACATAATCTGTACATGCGTGATATGTGATACACTATATTCTTTTAATACAGTGAGGAGAGAAAAGAAAATGTCATTAAGAGAATCCTAAGTGGGGCCTCCCTGGTGGCACAAGGGGTTAAGCACAGCACTGTGAAGCTATCTGCAGCCTCTGTAACACGAGTTTGATCCCTGGCCAGGGAGCTACCCACATGGTGCAGCAGACCTCTCCTGTCTCCCTGCTGCTCCCCTCAGCAGTGGATTTCAGTCAGTCTGCCTGTTCTGTTCCCCACTCTGTCTCTGGCGAATCTTTTTACCCCCCTGCACCTCTGGCCTATGCCCCAGTTATTTCTGTCCCCACATCTAGAAAACAGAAAACACATCTACTTACTGGACTGCATTTATCACGCCCCGAGATCATGTTTGTCCACAAGAAAACCCACCTAGACGTGGCCGTTCAAACTCCTGTTGTCGAAAGGTCAACCACATTTGGCGTCACAGATGCTCAGCAAAGAGCTACATTAACATTGGTCCTGGAGACAGAAACTAAAGCCATAGAGAAACATGAGCCAGGGCTATTCAGAAGTAAAGTTAGAATTCACAGAGTGATGTTTTGCCTCCAGAGTTGTGACTCTTATGTCCTGTCAGATGTGATCTCAGCACGAAGAAAGGCAAAAACAGAAACAAAAGCAAAGCTCAGGGTAAAACTAGTGTGTGTGTGTGTGTGTTTGTGTGTGTGTGTGGTGTGTAAATAGGCCTGACGGTGCGGCGGGGGTGGAACTGGGCTGTGAGTGCTGAACTTAGTGTAGTACAGATACGTGTTGACTTTCAGTGACACACACCTGGAGTTTGTACCTGACACTGTAATGTTACTTCAATAAAAAAGAAATAGGATATAATACATTTTCATTTTTTGCTAAGTTCAAGTGACATGTTCACTGCAAATAGTTTCCAGGTTGTGATATAACTCAGGTTTGGTTCGAATCCCACCGATTTCTGGATTTCCAGTGATGCAGACACTTCTGGTTCTCAGCGCTAAAGGTATCATCAGCTCGAGGGTACTGGTGTTATTTCAACCAGTCTCAACTCCTGGAATAGTCTTTTCTTACACAAACAAATATCTTAGTTTAAAATTGGCAAAACATCAACCTGGGATTCTCTAAGTTTGTTTTGCTGGCAAAAAAAGAAAAAATGCTTGAATTCCTTTAGAAAGGCATATTTCTCATTAGTTCTAGAATATCTGGAATAACCTACATGAAAAAGATAGATTTTCCTTTAGACTTCCTTTCACATACCTTTTTTAAATTGTGCACTCCTTTCGTTTTTACCAGGGGGCAAATGACAGTGATAAAAGACTTTCTGCTTACAAGATCACATCTCTCTGCAGGCTGGTCTGGGAAGGCTGGAGCTGGAGCCAGCACTGGGCAAGCTCCTTATAACCAATCATTGCATTAAACATTTTGAGGACATTATCTTGGTCCGCTTTTACACAATTATTCTCTTTGACTATATATACTTGCTTATCTTAAGAAAGCATAATTGGGCCTCTCTGGTGGCGCAAGGGGTTAAGATGCAACCTATGAAGCTATCTGCAGCAACTGTAGCACGAGTTCGATCCCTGGCCAGCCAGGGAACTACCCGTATGGCACAGCAGACCTCTCCTGTCTTTCTACTGCTCCCCTCAGCAGTGTATTTCAGTTGATCTGCCTGTTCTGTCCTCCATTTTGTCTCTGCTGAATCCTTTCACTACCCACACCTCTGGCCTATACCCCAGTTCTTATATGTATAAATAAATACATCTTAAAAAAAAAAAAAAGCATAATTGAGGGGGGGGGGAGTTCATTTTTTTGTTTGTTTGTTTCTTTGTTTTTTTTGGTCAGTGTATAATGGAGTCAAAGTAATGCATTTACCAGGATTCCAGGGCTGCAGTCACTGGTTTGCTAAGGCTGTTTAAGCGGCCTGGGGCGATTGTGCTTTCTTTGATCTCCCCAGGCTGCCCTGTTGAACAGTCCCCTGTAGAATGTCAAAGAAAGTGTGTTCCAAATGGCAGGAGTCCCACAGGGCTTGCCTCTTCGCCCTGGTCTGTGACCCTTTTTCTATTTTGTATTTGGAGACAGGGAGGTGTGTTAGAGACAAGGGGTCTGGGTCTTTCTTTCCACAACTATGGTGTCGGTGTCGGAAGGGAGGCTAGTCTTGGTCTTTTGGCCTTCATTTTTATTGCCTTTCTTCTTCTTTAAAGATTTTATTTATTTATTTTTGCATAGAAGAACTGGGGTATAGGCCAGAGGTGCAGGGTGTGGGGTGAGAGGATTCCCTAGAGACAGAGTGGGGAGCAGAAGAGGTGGATCAATCGAAATACACTGCTGAGGGGAACAGCGGGGAGAAGAGGCGTGCTGCACTGTGTGGATCAGCTCCCTGGCCAGTGATCAAACTCAGGCCATAGCAGTGGTAGACTGAGCCTTAGCCCCTAGGCCACTATCAGGGAGGCCCTGCCTTTCTTCTTAAACCATTCCTATTTACCCCAAAATATTTCCTCCTATAGCAGACCAGGGTCGCTAGACTGTAGGTCATCTGGTCAGGGGTGAGTGGACCCAACAGGGCGTGGCCGGGCTCCAATGGTCATTTTGGGCTGGCAGCTTCTGCAGCTTCAAGCAGGACACCCAGGAACTGAGTGGTCTGTTGGTCGTTGGGTCCCAGGGTCCTTATCCAATGTGCCCTCTCTGCATCTTTCAAATTTTTCTCTGCTTATTTCACATAAAAGGGCCTGGATTTTTATTTGGTTCTATTGAGAGGAATAGAAATAAGTACATCTATTTCTTCTTTCCAATTGCAGTAAGATCCCTCATTGAGATTTAGGATTTCTTCTAATATCCAAATCCTATTTGTTTTCCTGTGAGTTATACGGCAAGTATTTTTGGCCAGGTATGAGTCATGTTAATTTTGCTTTCGAAATCTTTCACCATTTTGGAATTTTTAAGTAGATAAACTTTCTTTTAAAGATTTATTTATTTATGCATACAAGAACTGGGGTACAGGCCAGAGGTGTGGGGGGTGAGAGGATTCACCAGAGATAGAGTGCGGAGCAGAACAAGCGGATTGACTGAAATTCACTGCGCAGGGGAGCAGCAGGGAGACAGGAGAGGTCTGCTGTGCCTGTGGGTCAGCTCCCTGGCTGGGAATCGAACTCATGCTGCAGTGGCTGTGGATAGCTTCACAGTGCTGTGGTTAATCCCTTGCGCCACCAGGGAGGCCCTAGATAATCATTTAAATGGACAAATGAAAGACATCGTTGAAATAGAAAAAAAAATATGACTAACAACTGATATGTGAAATTTGATGTCACTGAGTTCAATTTGAAGGGAAGGGATGAAATGATAGAGGTGTTACAAATTTTAAGGTTCAGAACATAAAAGCCTTGATGAATAAAATGAGTGGAATATCAGTCAATTCACGGTATCCCTGTGTACAAGGAACTTAAAAAGATATGCAATTCACAATAAAAAAATCTTGCTGTGGTGACTCTAGTTCTAGGAAAAAGCATCTATATCATTGATTTACTGGGGCTGTCTTTCACTTATTTCAAGTATGTTCATAAATGTTCATTGTAGCAACTGAAGATACTCAACTTCCAGGAATAGCATGGGGATGATAAGGATTCCTTTAAAACCAGAGGTGTAGGGAGTCTGTTGTATTTTTGTGCACTGAAAAGATGTAAAATTAAAACCTTGGAAGTATTTAGGTAAGAATTCCTTTCAGAGATAGAGAATTCTGGGTAATCGGCACAGGATAAATGGTCTTGTGAGTGTTAACTGATCTTTTTAGGGTACAATAGACCCAAACTATAATTAACTAAGTGCATCAAATTACTACAGCTCAATAAAGGAGGAAATATTATCTAAATATAAGTTTCATTTCAGAGTAAAAGCTTACTATTCCTGTTTTCCAAGATGCATTTAACTGCTTATGTGCTTCTCATACACAGGATTAGTTCTGTCACACAATACTCCTGAGAATTCACAGCATCTCTGCTTTCCATTCTAGAGGATTACATTGCTTGGCTTTGTGTGATTGGCCTCCCATAAACACATATAATGTATTTGACTAGATGGATATTACCTTGGAAGGTAGGGGACAGTTTATGGATGATAATGGAGATATTTCCCCATTATATCTGCAATTGGCATTCAATTTTCTCCCAGGAAAGGGGATTTAGGCACTGGATTTCTTGCTAAAGCTCACTTCAGTCTGTTTGTAATAAAACTGTAAACTATCAGGAAAGTTAATTTGACTTGTTCTTACCTGTCTGTTTACTGAGACAGTGACTGATGCAAATGAAAGGCCAGTTGGGACAACAGCAGAGAGAAGCAGATGGCTGGATTAGCCACCCCATGGGTGGAAAGTCTAAAGTAAATACAGAATCTAGATCACTAGTCAAATATCTTCTTGTCCTGCTGTGAGTATAAAATAAAAGTCGTGGTCCACGATTAGTTATTGAGCTGTAGGAAGGTGAGGGCAGTGTACTACTGAACAGTCTGAAGAGGAACATTTCTAAAACTAAGAGTGTATTTCTCTGCACTGACAGATGATATTGGAAGAGGGCTTTTAGGTTGGACCTGTTTGGAACTGCCATTTGTGTAGGCCACATATTGACAATTTCATATGGGTCTATCTACACAAATTACCTAAGCAAACTTTGTTTTCAAAGCAAAATTCTAGACTGTTCTCATGATGGTGGGGGAAAGAGGAATGAGGTCAGGGAGATGGGGTAGCAAGGGGGATCAAGTGACCCAGCAGCCAAGGAAGTCAAGCCTCCGTACCGTATAAACACGCTGACCCTAACTTGCAGGCCGTCCAGCAAACCTCCCGCCCCGACCCCTGGGCCCTCTGTGCTGGAGTCCCCGCGCAGTGAGGCCGGCGAGCCCCGCCCAACCCGTCCCAGCACAGCGGGAACCTGCATTGGTGCTGAAACATTGTGAAACAGTCACATGGAAAACAGAAAGATGAGTCATGGAAAGATACAAAACTTCAGTGAGAGGGGCAGTACCTGGACTCACTCCTGCCCCGTATGTGACTTGTTATTTTTTTTGGAGCTTCATTTACTACTTCCCGGAAACCCGCTTCCCCTCGCGCGATCCGTGTGCTGTCCTCAGGCACTGGAGAACCGGTTTGGGTCGATGAACCCATGCACTTCAGCGGGGTGTAGAGCCACACTTCTCTGCGTGAGATGCTGCTGGGTTTCCAGAATGAACTGTTCTCTGGCACTAGCAGCCCATGCGAGTCTCAGAAATCATGCGACCTTCCGGGGATAAACTTCTGTTAACTGTTCTTTGCCAAAGACGTCTCTTGGGTGGATTGTTAAGAAGCAGCACATCACAGCGTCAGGGGCTCCTGGACGCCCAGCTCTAACCACCCCGCCCCCCAGAGGTCAAAGGAAGAGCGTTAGCGCGTGGCCCTTGGTGCAGCTCCGAGCAGATGGGTCTCTGCGCACAAAGCAGAAGAGAGCGGGGCCACGCGGAGATTTGGGGTTATTCTTGAGGGGCTTCCTTTCCTTTTTTAATTTTTTACATTGTTCATTTTTAAACAATATTTGCTTCCCCGCCCGTTCAAGCGTAGTCCCATAGAGTATCCTTCATCAAGGCACCCGCGCACCATCACCTCAGTCCCCTGTGCGCCTCCCTCCCTCCCTCGCACCCCTCTCCCTCCTCCTCCCCTGCAGGATGTCTGTGGTTTATAATTGTCTGTTTTTGCTTTGTTGTGTTTTGTACTGTTGTTATTTTTTTACACTGATGTCTTATTTGGTTCCCTTATATTCCTGTTACAAGTGAAACCATCGATATTTTTCTTTCTCCTTCTGGCTTGTTTCACTGAGCATCATTCCTTCTAGCTCCATCCATGTTGCTGCGAATGGCATGAGTTTATCTTTTTTGATTGCTGAATAATATTCCATTGTGTATCCAGACCACATCTTCTTGACCCAGTCATCTATTTTGGGGTATTTGGGCTGTTTTCAGGTTTTACCTACTGTAAATAGTGCTGCAATAAACATAGGGGTACAGGTGCTCTTTTGAATCAGTGTTTTTGTGTCCTTTGGGTAGATCCCTAGGAGTGGAATTGCTGGGTCATATGGTAGCTCCATTTTTAGTAGACTGAGGAGCCTCCACACAGCTTTCCATAGTGGTTGGTTGGACCAGTTTGCACTCCCACCAGCAGTGTAGGAGAGCTCCTTTTTCACTACATCACGAGGGGCTTTCTTTGTTTAGGGACTAACATACCTGTATAGCAGTGACTACACGGAGTAAACAAAATAAAGATTAGTCATCCAGTTCTACACCTGAATCAGCACAGGTGAGAAAACAGATGAGCAGGTGGGAAGAAGTGCTATCAGCCCTGCTGGAGCAGGAGCCCCGAATCACGGAAGCACAAACCACCTGATGACATGCTGACCAGGAGGCGCTATCTTAGACAAAAGCCTTAGATCCTGGTGGTGAGTATGTCACAATTTCCTGGAGGGAGGAAGGAGGCCAAGAACTGCATTCAGAGTTGGAACGTGGTCCTCTGTGCAGCCTGGGCCTACCCCAGCTCAGAACAAGCTCTGCTGCTGCACACCTCCTCTCTGCCTCATGGACCGACCCCTTGGATATCTCCTAACTCCCTCGGGAGCCCGGCTCCATGGCCCTTTCCAGCGATGGGTTCCTTGTACATGAGTTTTTAAGAAAGCCTCGCCTGGTTCAGTGACATCTGGCGCTCACTGGTGAATTCTTTCCTAGAGGGCAAAGGATCCAGTCTTTTGGGTTGGGGCCTGTAACACCACCAAGAAATGTGTCAGGATGTCCTGCAGAAAGGGGTTGAGATTACACCCTTGACTGACTCTGGGTGATTGCAAGGTAACTCCTGGAGGACACTTGAGAAAACACCCACTTAGCCACCTCCCGGCACAGGAGCTCCAGAAAGGGAGAGGAATGCTGACCAGGAGCTCTGGGACGGGGAGCAGACTCCGTTCATTTCTTTCTATAGAGTTCCTTTTTTTGTCATGAAGATGAACTGATTTTAAAAGATTTCAACTTTTTTTTTCTTAGGAGATTGTTCACTGCCTACTAGATGTCATTCAAATGAAAATTTGAACAACCACTGATGTTTCATAAGGCGCACTCTGGAGTGCTAACCTCCACAAGTGGGAGGGTTTCTCAAGGACTCAAAGCCAAATGCATAAATACAATCATAGTATGAATATGTGTGTGGGGGAGTCGATGTTAAAATATAAGCATGCAATTAGTTGGTAGAAAAAGGGGGGAGGGAAGGTAATGAGCCTCTTGGCAGAGTTTGGGAGACTGAGGTGGAGTGATTGGATCTGGTACTGAGCATTCTGGTATTGCCGCCCACCCCCCCCCACCCCAGGGGAGGTGCCAAAGACCCTGGCGCTTTGCTCAAAACCACTGGGAAGTCTTGGAATCAAGGCTGAACCCCAAGAGCACCTCGAATCACTTCGACTGTGGTGCCTGTATTTATACCACTTTTCAGAGACATTATCAGGACCACCTGTTCATTTTTTTTTCTAAAGATTTATTTATTTATTTATACAAGCATTAGGTAAAGTCAGAAGCGCGGGAGGGTGAGAGAATTCACCAGAGCCAGAGCGGGGAGCAGAGCAGGCAGAAGGACCGAAGTACACTGCTGAGGGGAGCAGCGGGCGGCAGGAGAGGTCTGCGCGCCATGCGGGACCCTCCTCCGGTGGCCGGGGAGCAGCCGCGGATCGAACGGGAGCTGCAGAGGCTGCGGGCACCTTCGCAACCCAGAGCTCAACCGCGGCGCCACGGGGGAGGCCCCACCTGTTCATTTTGGTATGGGGGAGCCTCTCAGCACTGCCAGGATTTTATCTGTCCTTGCCTCTCACCAGTCTGTTTATCAATGTCTTTTAATTTTGTTATTATTATTTTTTATCATTTTAAAAAATTATTTTTTTCATCATTGTTCATAGTTTTTATTTATTTACAAAATTGTTCATAATTTTTATTTATTTAAATATTTTATATAATTCTTACATCTTTTTTCATCTTTGCACAATGTATGCATTTTCATTTTGGTTATATTCCCCATACAATTGCACCCCCCCCTTATTTTGACTCTAGTCCTTCCTTTCCCCGACCTCCCCCCCCCCCCAGTGTGTCTCTGGTTTATAGTTGCTTGTTGATTTTGATTTTTACTTTGTATTGATTAGTCTTTTTCCTGGTCCCTTATTTAGGTTTTCTAAATTCCTGCTATGAGTGAGACAATCCGGTATTTTTCTTTTTCTTTCTGGCTTATTTCGCTGAGCATGATCCCTTCCAGCGCCATCCATGTTGCTGCAAATTGCATGTGTTTATCTTTTTTGATTGCTGAGTAATATTCCATGGTGTATATGTACCACATCTTCTTGATCCAGTCACCTATTTTTGGGCATTTGGGTTGTTTCCATAGCTTAGCTATTGTAAACAGTGCTGCTATAAACATCAGGGTGCAGGTGCCCTTTGGAATTGATGTTTCTGTGTCATTTGGGTAAATACCTAGGAGTGGAATTGCTGGTTCATATGGAAGCTCTGTGTTTGCTCCCCCCACCCAGGTGTAGTCCCCATAGAATTTCCTTCACCAATGCACGTGTGCACCTTCACCACAGTCCTCTGAGCTCTTCTTTTCCTCCCTCTGATTTCCTCTCTTCCTCCCTCTGATCTCTCTCCCTCCACCTCCCCCGCAGGATGTCTAGTTTATAATTGTCTGCTTTTGTTTTGTTGTGTTTTGTATTGCTATTTTTGTTTTTACACTATCAGTGTCTTTTTAAACAAATGGCCACTTTTTAACTGATAATGTGAATGGCTCTGAGTGGCTCCACCTCTCCATATTCAGGGTTACTAAAGTCTTAGCATACAGGCGAACTGTAAACACCAGCTCTGACTAACCCACAGGGGTTTGCATCGAGTGCGCTTTCAAATGTGATTCAATTTCCACGTGTTGTGCATGCCCACGTAGTGATTATGTCAAGGCACATAGACCAGACAGTAGGTACTGACATTGTGCTTGATGAAATGATACCAGGAAAAGTCTGGCAAATCTTCAAGAGTTGGTTCAACTGATTCCTCCACAATTTCAGTGACTTTTAGAGGTGTTTTCTGCCTCTAATTTGGCTACCGGAAACTAGTTACACAAATACTATTAAGGGAGGCCCTATCCTTGTTCTTTTTCAAAAGCATTTTAGTTATTTGTGATCTTATCTTATTATTATATATTTTATTTTTTAAAGATTTATTTTTTTTATGCATATAAGAGCTGGGGTGGAGGCCAGAGGTGCAGGGCGGGGTGGGGGGGCGGTGAAAGGATTTACTAGAGACAGAGTGGGAAGCAGAACAGGTGGATCCACTGAAATATACTGCTGAGGGTGAGACAGGAGAGTTCTGCTGTGCCATGTTGGACACCTCCCTGGCCAGGGATCCAACTTGTGCTACAGTGGCTGAGGATAGTTTGATAGCACTGACACTTAACCCCTTGCGCTACCAGGGAGGCCCCTATTATATATTTTAGGTTAAGTTTGTCAAGTTTTCCTTCAAATCTCGCATGGATGCTAACTTAAGCTACCTTGACTTTATAAGTTAATTTTTGGAAGAACTGATCACATTGCAATATTAAGTTGTTACATCTGTGAACATGTTTAATTTTTCTTCGTGTGACTTCTTTTGTATTTCCTTTAATAGAATTTAAAAAACTCCGTAAAGTTCTAGAGAACTGTGAACATTACATGTCAGACATTTTTGTTTGTATGATTCAAACATTAATTCCCCACCTCGTGTAGATACTAGATGTCCCAATAAGATACTGATTTTCTGGTCAGGGGTCCAGTGAAACTGTCCAGCAATGAGATGTCAGCTGGAGTCTACTGTTGGGAAGTTTTCTGTGAACAGTGGATGCACCTGGCACAGCCTTTCCCCTCTTCACACTGCCTTTAATGCGGATGCAATGTCTGGAGCCTCAGCAGCTATCATGCACCCATGAGGAAAAGACAAGAATGCTACAGAGACCACTGCCCTCATGGAATTGTGTCCTTTGCAGGCAACTATCCACCCACTGTTAGATATGCAAGCAAAATCAACTGCTATTTGTTTCAATTGATGCAACTGAGTTTTTTTTTTTTTTTGGGGGGGGTGTGGTTGAGCAAGAACTTCAATTGATCTGCAATTTGTTTTTCATTATAATTCCTAACTGGTATTGCTGGCATAGGGGTACCCTATTAATTTATGTACATAGGTCTTATGTCTAATAAATTTACTGAATTTCCTTATTAGTTCTATTGAACCATTAGGTTGGTCTGTTGAATTAATTTGCTTGAGTTTTTCATGCAGTAAATCAAACAACATGAAATAATATTCAATAACCTTTTTCCTCCTGGACATTATAAGAACTCTTATTTTTTTTCTGACAGTTCCCGTGGTTGTCATGCTACAAATGTTTATGGGGCATGTGTGTACCCCTTCAGTCAGCAAGGCTTTCAACCACCAAGACAGTCTTCTCTTTTTCTAATCTCAAAGAGAATTCGTCTAAGGTTTCTCTTTAGTTAGGACATGTACTGCAGTTTTTTTGTAAATAGCCTTTATAAAACCAAAGGAATGCTATATTACTAATTTTCAATAATTAGAAATTAGTGAAATTGTTTCAGAACATTTTCTGGGCTCCCCATGGTGACCATGTGCCCCCCTATGACTCCCTGAAACTCATCAGTGTGAAGAGGTTTCTGTTGTGACAGAACTGGAAACATATGAAGTTGCCAAGAGTGGATCTTAAGGCTTCTTATCACACAGAAAAAACAAACTATAACTATGGCCATGGAAGTTAACTAGACTCTTGTGATTGTGCTGCCCTGTCTACAAATATCAAAGGACTTGTTCCTTGAAACTAGAATAATATGGCATGCCAGTTCCACCTCCATCAACAAGATGGTACCTGCTGAGTGCAGGTCCTGGGCTGCTGCCTTCTGGGCTGCTGGTGTTGGATGGCAGCTGGCTCTCCAGGTGGGGTGGCAGAGAAGCCAGGGTCTGAACATAGCCTCAGGGAAGAAGTCCAGCGGATCAACAGAAAGCTCAAGAACTTCAAAGTGTTGGTTATATTCTTACCTTTGATGTGCTCATACGTCGACTAAGCCATGGAGGGACTTTTTCCTTTCTTGAAGTAGAAACACACCTCAAAAACTGTGAAAATGGGAGAAGGAGGGCCACAGGGCCCATCCCCACTCTGTTCCATCCGGCTCACCTGATGAAGATCAGTGGTGTAGAAATTGGCCTTAGAAATGATTAATGTAATAATAAACTCGAGACCCTTGAATCCATGATTCAATTCAGAACCAATTAATAGCTGTAGTGTATCTTGTTTTTCCCTTGTACCCCTCTCCCCGTGCCCCCCCTTCTGCCTCCCCCTTACCACCATCTCAGTTTTGGCGCTGGATCATGGCTGCCACGCTATGTGCTCAGGCGTCTTTATTTTCATCAATCATCTTATGAAATGGGCTCTTATTTGGTATTGACTTTCATTTCCCTGATGTCTCCTGATGTCTTGAAGTTTTGGCCATGTGGGATTTCTCTGAACTGACTTCATGGTTTTGCTTTTTTCTGGTATTTTCTTTTTATCTGCAAAGTCAGATACTAATGCATATCTTAAGGGATTTAATCAGATACTGCATGCAAGTATCACATTCAGTGTCAGGCACATAATAGATCTTTAGAAAAACTTCCTTCTCTTTCCCTTTGAGTCAGAGTTTATCTTCTGGTCTTCTCTCACATTTCTTGGTCCTTCATAACTCCACCCTTCCTCCCTCCTTCCTTCTCCTGCCTGCCATCCTGACCTTAGTGTCCTCACCTTATACTCCAGCATAGTGTCTGACACTATAAGCTACATGGGGCTTGCTGTCTTTCTGGACATCTAAGAGACCTAGCTGATGTGATACAGAACAGCAAGTGGCACTAAAACTGGCCAAGGACATGCCCTAATAGTTTGCTGGTCCCTGTCTGAATTCTTCATCTGTGTGCACAATTGCAAGGCCTCAGGTTCAGAGAAAAACAATAACAGGATTTATTTAACAAACCAGGGAAAACAAAGAGTCACTGAAGCCACCGTTTACCTCACCTGAAGCCGAGTCCAGAGTTTGAAGTTCTAAACAAAAGGCATCTAAGATGGTGTCTTCCCACCATGAGGCCTGAAGCACGTGGCAGCCAGACAATAGGCTGGGGTCCAACTCATGATGACAGAAGACACACTGGAGATGCTCACAGGTGTTGCCGAGATGCCCCAGAGTACAAGCGACTCTCAAAACAGCAGCTGCAGTGGCCCAAGGACCCGACAATCATCCCCACTCGCAGCTCAATGAGTTGCCCTCCCCGGGTCTCCGCCTTCCCTGCCAGGTTATAACAGCAGCAAAAACGGGAACAGTTTCAGTCTCTTGGCTACCTGCAAAGCCTCTGAACTTTTCCTTTCAGAGGTTGACTGCTGGAGAGGCCCCCAACAGCCTTCTGGGAGATCGGGTTGGTGGGGGCAAGACTGGCCAAACCCGAAATCACTGAAAATCCAAAGACGCTGAAATCCTGAAAGCTGAATCCTGGACACCAAATCCTGGTGGCTGCTTCTGCAGTCCCTTATAGTTCTTATCAGCATCTCCACCCCCACGCATATAGTGTTCACATTTCCCCTGGTGCTCCATCCTCACCAGCACCCCTCCAGGGGGTGCCACCTACAACAACAGTCTTTGGCTGCAGCCACAGGTTACAAATGGACTCTGGTATGTTTCTCCCACCTGTCGGGAAGAGCTGCTGCATGGACTTCACATTGGATGCACCTGGAGATCAGATACTTCTGTTTCCTTTGGGATCCTGTGCCATCTTCAGATGGGCTCTTGGTTATCATGAACCGCAGGGGGCGGGTGTGTCTCATTCACCCCACCCTGCCTTCGAACCACACTTGCTCCCTGGGCCAAGAGAGGACTCCTCTGAGCACCAGAGGCCCCACCACCCCCATCCCCGGCTGGGCTGTGCACACTTTACTGAGGTGTGAGCACCCTGGGGGTCTAGCTAAGGTGGGTCCTGACGGCTGCATGTGGTGGGCACTGAGCCCCAGCCTTTGAGGAGAGCAAAATCAGGGCATCGCCTGCTGGTCTGAACCTCACAGGGAGGAGCAGAGGCTGAGTTGATGCCTGTGGGCTGTACCAGCTCTCGAGTTTAATGCTCAGTGAGTGTTAACTGCTACGTTCTGGTGCTGAGGGCACATTGCTCTCTGGTGTCCTGTGTGATTTATCAGTAAGGCAGCCATTTATTTAGCAAATACGTTACAACCCTACATGTGGCTGCACCAATGGAATGAAAGAGACGTAGCAGTGAGCAAAGCAGACAAACACCCTTGTCCTTAAGGAACTACCATAAGAGGAAATATTATTTAGTAAATAATAAAAAAGCTATCATTCTTTCATATTAGCTTTCTTCTGTTCCTCATTTCTTGAAATAACACTTTGAATTCCTTTTGCTTTACAAAGCAATTAGTGCCTTCATTCCCACCCTGTGCTGGTCTCTATTGCGCCATTAGGCTCTAGCTGATGCTCTTGGTCTCTTTAATGCTGTCAGGATGACTGAAAAGAATGCTTAGACTATTTCCAATAATCTCTTATTTAGGATGAACAACTGTATTTTTTGGTGGCGTTATTCATGGCATAGCGATGTAGAAAAGGCCGGTGAAAACTTTTGTAAAAGTAAACATTAAAGTTTTTTTTTTTATAAGGAAAATTGGATTTATATGTCTCTTCAAGTTTCCTTTTAGGCTGATTTCCCTCATTTATTATTCTGCTTTTATTTTTCACCACAGGAAATCGTTTCAATAAACCTTAAATTTCAGGAGGCTTGGTGTGTTGCTCTGCAGAACACATTTCAAAGCAAAGCTTTTGAAGTACAGGAAACTTCAAAGTTGGACCCTAAGCTTTTGAAGTGAATGTGACCTGAGACTGATTTTCAAAACAAGAGAATTAAATACTCATTCTCCCCTGTGCTTCTCACCACAGAGGGAAATCTGTGGTGGCAGTGTCTATTCAAGACCTGAAGAATTTAAACCAATAAACACAGTATCCCAATGATTTAAGATTTTGGAGAAATAAAAAATATGTTTAAAAATTGGATGGTTGGAAATGTTTTACTATCTGTGAACATGTTGGATTAAAACTATGGCTTAATTTTCCAGCTTGCTTTGGAAGACATAAAAATAATGTGAGGTATGTCCAAAAACGCAAATTGAAGATGTTTAAACTAACCCAACTCATCAAACCCAAGTGTGTCTTTTCTCAGTTAAAGGTCCTTCGAGAGAGAATAAAAAAACAGACAGAGATGATCCGAATAGCTCAATGCCTTTAAACATAAAAGCAAAAGCATCGATGGGCTAATGAGTGACACAGAAGCTCCAGGGGGGTATGAACTACACCCACACACCAGCTTCCTTCCTTTCCTGATCAAGGTGTATATTTTAGTGATTTCTAAACTTTAAATATTTACATTAATCAATGTCATGTCAGACTGGAAAATGTAAAAAACTTAGTGTCTTTTAATTTCTAAGGAATAGACTCCAACAAGGGCTGGAGGAGATTAGTAAAATGGAAACACAAAAGCCAAAAGGCCAACCTGTGATGAGAGATCACAGGTTGATGAGGGTCAGCTGAGCATCAAGCTGGAGCCAAAGTCTGCAGTGTCTGTTCTGGCCGTACCTTCTGTTTCCATCCTCTTCTCTCTTCTTTCCTAAAACTACGGTGAGGAAAATATATAAGGTTGTTGGAAAAGTCATGATGTATTTTTTCTATGTTTTTCAAGTAAAAATGTGTCATGACTTTTCCGACAACTCAATATTTCATTAAAAGAATTTTAATTCCCCTAGTCTGCTCATGTTGGCTCCCTAAGGACACATCTACCACTCATTTCATTGTGTGTTGCTGTAGCTTTCTTACTTTGGGTAGGAAATTATTTTAGACTTTATTTTCCATGGTCAATTCTTTGTCATAGCCTTTCTGTCTTAACACCAGTGGGTTTTTGATTTCAGGACTTATAATTTCAACAATGCAGTTATCTTTCTAAAGGAATTGCAGGGCAGAATAGGTAAGAATTCCAATAAATGATCTTGTTTCTTAAGTTTGATTCAACTGCAATTATATTACTCACCTTATATAAGACAACATACTATGAACTTTTCATTCGATTTTTTTCAAAGTTTATTTTTATTTATTTATGCATACAGGAACTGGGGTGTGGGCCAGAGGTGCAGGAGGTGAGAGGATTCACCAAAGACAGAGTGGGGTGCAGAACAGGTGGATCTACTGAAATCCACTGCTGAGGGGAGCTGTGGGGAGATAGGAGAGGTCTGCTGCACCATGTGGGTCAGCTCCCTGGCTGGGTGTCAAACTCAGGATGCAGTGACTGCCTATGGCTTGATAGTGCTGAGACTTAACCCCTGCACCACCAGGAAGGCCCTCTTCATTCATTTTCTCCATGCAAGCTTCCCCAATTAGATGCTGAGTGAGATCACCCTTATTTGAATATTACATCAGAAATATCCCCCTATGTGGGTATCCCTGGTGGCACAGGTGGTTGGGCCCAGCGTTGTGAAGCTGTCCGCAGCCTCTGCAGTGCGACTTCAATCCCGGCCGGCTGGGGAAATACCCACATGGCACAGCAGGCCTCTCCTGTCTGGCCTGCTGCTCCTCTCAGCAGTGTATTTCAGTAGATCTGCCTGTTCTCTTCCCCGCTCTGTCTCTGGTGAAACCTCTCACGCTTCCGCACATCTGGCCTATACCCCGGTTCTTGTATGCATGAATAAATACATCTTAAAAAAAAAAGAAATCCCCCTATATAACTGATCCAACATAATGAACCCTGTATAATTTTCCCCTCATTCCCTGGAAGTCAGTGGAGTTACATGAAGCTGGCGTTGGAGACTTCAATTACTATATAGACTGGTTCATTTCTCCATCTCCTCCAGGCAGAATCTATTTTGAACTCTGCCAGTGGCCTTGTAGATGTGTGAATATGTTGTAGAGTTTTCTAGAAGACTCCCCTTGTTCCCCTCTATCTTACAGGCAAGAGAGCAAAGCCATCGGCATGTCTGAAACAGCTACACAATCTGATGCCTACTGGTAAAGCCAGCCCTTTCAATGATAACCAAGGAGCCAGATTAAAAAAAAAGATTTAACTGAAAAGACTTAACTTTGCATCTCTGCAGTACCAGAAAAGAAGAGACTAAATTCTGCATTGCATTTTTCTAGCACTAACCATCTTTAGGTCAGAACAACTTAAACCAGAAAACCCCTTGCCAAGAATAATGATGTCCTTAATGTCAAAGACTCTCTGTTCCTAAGTCTATATAAACTAGATTCAAACTTGTGTTTATTGGAACTGCCCGCACTGAGTAAACTCTGTCGGACTGCTTCCAGGGTTCAAATCCTTTCATTACCTAATAAGCTCTGTGTCTAACTATCATTGAGACTTCGTTTCCTGTTAACAAATGTCTGTGATAGATGACAATAGAAACTAAATGAAGGAGTGTAAGTAGATGAGCTCATATCAACATCACCAGGAAAAAATCGAGGACTCGTGGATTACTGATGGATTGGTGACACCAACTTCCTACAAGAAGAGTAGTTTAGGTTTGTTGTGTTGCTGAGTAGTAAACCGTGCCAAAACTTTTTGGCTTACGCAATCATTTTATTTTGCTTATGATTTTGCAGTTTAGGATTTGGGGCATGTCTTCCCTGATTCCTGTGGTATCAATTGGCCTCGAATACCCATTCCCCTAGCTATCTTCTTTGTGCTCCTGGCACTGCTCTTCCTCCATTTGGCTTCTCAGTTTCCAGGCCTCTCCAAGTTACTTGGACCTATGATATTCCTGGTGCCGAAGAAGTCAAGCTTACCTGGTGGCGGGCTTCCCCAGATTGTTTCAAGAGAAAGAACTTTCCAAGCTGCAAGATTTGCAGCCACACAGCCCCCCAGAGTCCTAGCACACCCTCCCTCTGCATCCAACTGGTCAAGAAATTCCCAGTGCAGGTTACCGGCAGGGGTGAGAGGGAAATGTTCACATTTTGATGGTTAAGTAACATGCTTACACCAGGAGGGAAGAAACTGATGGCAGATATTCAGAAATAAACTTTCACAAGGACTCGTATGGTACGTGAATTAACTATCATAACAGAGAAATCAAGGGCTTGTGTATTTGATATGCAGAAAAGTCAAAATGATGCCACTAGGGTTTGGAAAAGAAAAGAACTTCGATGCAGAGCCAACTTGGCAGGAGGCTGAGCTCCCAGACTGACTGGCAGGAAGGGCTTTACACCACATTTTGTAAATTGAGGCTGGGAGACCAACCGTTGAATTTCATTGACTGGGGAGAGGCCTGGAGAGACTGGAACACAAATTTGGAAGGAGAGGAAATAGCCGTACTGGATTGGAGTACCTGGTCCAGGGTGACATGGCACAAAAATAAAGGAGCTGGAGTGTGGTTCCAAGTTTGTAGTTTCTGCACTCCCCAGCTCACGCTAAGATTAACAGCTACATGAGCAGTCAACTTTATCTCAATGCATCCACCCATCTGTAAAGACAAACCGTTTCAACATAATGGTATAGATCGGGAGACTCACCTATAAAGCTCAGAGATTTTTCTCTCCACCATGTATGTAAAACATTCAGAGTAACTTGCACAGAAATAGAATAAACAGGGCCTCCCTAGTGGCGCAGCGGTTGAGCCCTGGGCTGCGGAAGCTGCCTGCAGCCTCTGCAGCGCCGGTTCGATCGGATCCCTGGCTGCTCCCCGGCCACTGGGTGAAGGTCCCACATGGCGCGCAGACCTCTCCTGCCGCCCGCCGCTCCCCTCAGCAGTGTACTTCGGTCCTTCTGCCTGTTCTCTCCCCGCTCTGGCTCTGGTGAATTCTCTCACCCTCCCGCACTTCTGACTGTACCCAGTGCATGTATAAATAAATAAATAAATCTTTAAAAAAAAAAAAAAAGGAAAAGAAATAGAATAAACAAACAGGAAACGGAAGAAGCAGGGTGAGCCCGGTTCTCCATCACCCGCCCTGGTGCTTGTAGGAGTCAGCTCAGCCCATTGGTGTTTCATCTCTGCATTATTAAAAATTAAAATCGACTCATTCATTCACTCATTTGTCAACAAATATTTGTTTAATTCAGAGTATTTATTAGGAGATTTAAGTATTGAAGGGTGGTGAAATATTTAAGATGCTGCTCCCTGATTCTTGTCTTCAGAGATTTAAAGAGAAAATGTGCATTTCACTTTTTTCTTGTTTGGAATAAACAAAAAGCCAAAGCTCAGCATGGCACCTGACCTGTCTTTTATTTTTAATTTTATGTCAGGGTGGTGGCAGAACGGGTCAAATTCTGGGGAAACCATCATCTTGCCATCTGCTGAGACTTGACCTAGTTAATTTTGTTGGCAATTTGCCTCCTTGTC
Organism: Talpa occidentalis; assembly: GCF_014898055.3. NCBI lineage: Eukaryota > Metazoa > Chordata > Mammalia > Eulipotyphla > Talpidae > Talpa > Talpa occidentalis. Next base: position 68,532,324 of record NW_023605194.1, on the reverse strand, counting down.
CGAAGGAAAAATCAAGGTTAGAGCATGTCTGTGGCTGGGATGATGGCTTCGTATCCAGAGGAGCTTTAAAGAGCTAACATGCTCTGGTCCAAGAGGGACTTGAAGGGATGAGTTGTCTCTTCCTGGTGGCATGAAAACTGATGTGGAGATGACTGGATGTGAAAAAGATTTTTATTTGTTTATGTGGTGTAGGCCAGCAGTGCGGGGGTGGGGTGAGGGGGCAGAATGGGGTGCAGAGCAGAGTGGGGAGCAGAACAGATGGATCTATTGAAATCCACTGCTGAGGGGAGCAGCAGGGAAGCAGGAGAGGTCTGCTGCACCCTGTGGGTCAGCTCCCTGGCCAGGAATCGAACTCAGCATGCAGTGGCTGGTGATAACTTGATAGTGCTGAGGCTTAACTCCTGTGCCACCAGGGAGGCCTTAGATCTTTAATTTATATGTGACAACGATGACACTGAGACCCTGGGGCTGATGCTGCTGTTTCCTCTCACTTTTCTGTACTGCAACTAGGAGGGGAAGTGTGTGGGCTGGGGCAGGAGGCTTGGCACGGATATTTTATTCATGTTAACTGAACGGAGATACATCTACACAGCAGATATGGTATTTGGGGAAAATAACTGAGGAGTTAGGCCTTGACAGGCAGGTAGGTACAGGGTCTGGGGGAGGCAACAGAAGGGAAATGACAGAGTGTGGCCTAACAGGAGGACAAGAACATATCGGGATGAAAGACTCAAGCCACACTCAAGAAACAGCATGACCAACACCACCCACAGCCTGAGCGCTGCTCTAAGACCCTGACGTGCTTGTCACTTGGATGGCAAATCTCCATCGGGATCCCTCCCTCGCGGGAGCTGTTCTACCTCTTTATCTGTCCTTATGTAAACCCCAGGCTTGCTGGCTGCTGCTGGAGCTGGCCTGTTTCTTTAGTAAAACTCTTGCTTTGCTCACTGTTGAGTGGCCCCGGGGTTCATTCTGCTTCCTCCCGCACGGTTCTTGGTTTGTCACGTGTCATGAATGACGTAGAAATGTGCATGATGTAATGCCAACTAAAAAGCCAGAAAACAATATGTAGTGCTATGGCTCAAGACCACAAGATTAGAAATAAGACTGGAAAAAACCATTCACTGTGTTATCTCTGTACGAGGGTTTTAGCTATGATTTAAACTTTTCCCAAGACTTTCCTATGGTCATTGTGTGTTATGGCTTTATTAGTTAGAACAATTCATCAGGAAATAACTTGTCACTTCCTGGTTTAGAGCTTGAACAGCTAGATTTCTGTCATGTTTGGCTTGGGTTCAAATTTGACCCCATACATATTGCTTAGGTACCTGTTTTGTCATTTTTTTTTAAATCCTGCTCATGAATTCTGTGTTTTCACAAAGTGCTACCCAGGAGGAGATGGAAAACTGATGGTACTGTCTAAATAATGCTCCTTCAAGAGAGGAAAGGGCAATGAAAATGAGGAACTTAATATTAAAATCAGAGTCACCTGGGCAGAGTCAGGATATTGCATTCCCTTCGGTGACATACAACTGATGAGCTAATCTCTTGAGGTTCTGACAGACTTCCTCCTTGCCACCCCCTTTCCCTACTCTTGCTTTTCACTCTTCCCCTCTTTTCTCTTTCAAACCTCTGTTTTCTTAGATAATGACAGCTGCCTACTATGAGCACCGCAAGGTTGTTTTGTAAGGGACTGGACCAGGGTCAAATCTCCTGCCTGCTGACTCCCAAGCCCTATATCCTATTGCTTCCCTATTGAAATCCAAAGGAAGAAATGGAGATTGCAAAAATGCTTGTGATGTTTCCATGTCTTTTTGATTTTTCACTCATACAACAGGAAAGGTGAAGCAAATTCAGATGCAATCCTTACAATTAACACAAACACAGCTAAGAAGCCAAATACATCAGCTTCTGAAGATAAAGAAATGACCATAATCCACAAAACATTTGAATTCCCATTTCTAAATAGCTCTCATTCATTAGACACACAGATTAAATTCTCATCTTCTGAGTATGAAGTAGGAGAAATTTCCCTCTTCCTACGGTGACACTGTTGAATTAAAACAGCAATTTTTATTTTGTTAAAAGAGAAAGAACTTCAAGACTTTCCTGAATAAATGTGTCTGAGCTTCCCTGTGTAAATGGAGGATCCAGTGAATTCTCACCACTCTACAATCTTGTTTCTTCAGTTGCTGGCAAGAAAATGAGCAGCTTTGTTTGTTTTGTTAATATTTTAGCAGTGATGTGGATCAGACCCTTTGAAGTCTTTCTGGAAAGATTTATGGAGAAAATAAATTGTGTTAGTTATTACCAAGCTTAATTAGAGCTCAACTAGTTGGCAATTCACATCTAAAATTTGACGACATAAGGCATCAATTGTTTTTGCTTAATAAGTTTTAAAAAATGACTTCTTAAAACCAAAATTCACATAAAATGAATCATTTTAAAGTTAGCAATCTAATCCAATACATTGCTCTGTTCTGGAACCACCACCTTTATGTTAATCCTTTAATTTGAAAGGATGATTTTTATAGGTGGCTAAGTTCATATAACAACACAGCCTGGGTGGCTCATACAACAGATTTTTACTTCTTACAGTTGTGGAAACTGGAAGTCCAAGGTTAAGGTGTTAGTTTTGGTGAGAGTCCTGCAGTCAGAGACCTTTATGCTGTGTCCTTAATGGCAAAGAAAGAGAGAGAAAGAGAGAGAGAGAAAGAGAGAGAGAGAGAGAGAGAGAGAGAGAGAGAGAGAGAGAGAGAGGAGAAAGAGGGAGAGAAAGAGAAGAGAGGGGAAGAGAAGGGGAGGGGAGGGGAGAGAGAGAAGAGAGCTGGGCCTCCCTGGTGGCGCAAGGTGTTAAGATGCAACCTATGAAGCTATTGGCAGCCACTGCAGCACGAGTTCGATCCCTGGTGAGGGAGCTACCCACATGGTGCCACATGCCTCTCCTGTCTCCCTGCTGCTCCCCTCAGCAGTGTATTTCAGTCAATCTGCCCGTTCTATTCCCCACTCTGTCTCTGGTGAATCCTCTCACCCCCCACACTTTGGCCTATACCCCAATTCTTGTATGCATAAATAAATAAATCTTAAAAAAAAGAGAGAGCTGGTGCTGGTGTCTCCTCTCACAAGGACACTAGTCCTATTGAATGAAGGCTCTATCTAGATGACCTCATTTACCTAAATTACTTTCTTAGACTCCTGTCTTCAAATACTCCCATACTGGTGTTTAGAGATTCACACCTGAATTTGGAGGCGTCCAATTCAGTCTGAGGCAACAATCAACTATTTTTCTTGTCTAGAGTGTAAGCTCCTTTGAAGAGATAAATCATGATTTTTTTTTTCATTTTTTGCTTTGCTGCATTCTATGACTCTCCTCTTCTAGAAAAGACCCAGGAGGTCATTCAGTGTGTGTGTGTGTGTGTGTGTGTGTGTGTGTATCAAAACCTTTCTGTATCTCCTGGCATGTTAAATTATCATCTGGGAATAAATCAAAATATTCATGGTTCCCTAAGAATATGTTAATGTCAGTCTTAAATGAGGCACTTGAAGGAGGCACCATTAACATGACAAAAGCTCCCTATTAAAGCCATGGCCCCTGCATGCTCATACACAGCATCACACACACAAGACATAGCCACTCGGCAAGAATGGCCAGAAGCAACACTCCCGTAAATACTTCCTCCAAGAAAACGTTTCCAAGTCTGACTAGCACTGGTCAGCAAGTCACTCCATTGCTAATTCAGTACCCCCGAGACTGTTTCACTGGAAAGAGCATTGAGAAACGCTAAGGGAACATAATTTTACATCTCAAAATTTACCAGCTTCTTAGTTTTTAGCTGACCTTTGACTAGTTCTGGTCCCTGAATTAAATATAAACTTGTGACTCATCTGGATTTTAAATTTGGGTGCTAGTGGGAGACAACTTTAGAATAAATATTCCATTTTAATATGCTTATTTTTCCAAAGTGGGGGAATCGAACATTTCAGAATTTAGAACTCACCACTCATTTCTCTTTGTTTTCCAAACAAAAGTGAACAAAGATAATACTCTCTGTATCATCTTAGCCCCCTGTATTATCCCACTGGGGTCGGTGAGATCATTCTGGAAATGTGAAGTGGCTTGGAAATTCACAGCAGGCCCTGGATTTCCAGTCCTCCCAACCCTTCTCCCACGTCAGCTTCAGCACGTCTGATGGTGGCAGGAATCGTTTCAGTAGATCTGCGTGAAGAAAAGGGAAGAAGTCAGATGGACCTAGAATATGGCAGAGAAAAGAGGTTCGATGTGAGTCCTGAACATGCGGTATTTTTAGTAACATCCTGAGAATCAGAGTGACATAAAAGTAGAGAACAATACGAGAGTGTGTAATTAAAAGCTCAATCATGTGGTGTGAACTGTAAGCACTGAAAAGAGTCAGAGAAAGGAGACGTTAGCGCACCAGTGTGGGTTTAGAGGCGTGGGAGGCAGTGCGTGTTGGGAGTCTCTGCTGCAGGGAGGTGGGCTGTCCAGAGGCCCTGAGGAGGAGAGTGCAGTGGCTGAGGCCGGGGTAGCCGCTGGCAGGCCCAGGAGGTGACACAGGTGCCCTTTTGAGAGCATCTGCTCAAGGACTATGATGATGGCTGGGGGTGCCTTGTGGCGGGTGTGGTGTGGTAACACCTGAAGGGGGAGCCCCTGGGCCTCTAAATCCTCTGCAGTGCCAACCAGTCACCTCAATAAAAAGTTAAAATAAAAATGACATAAAAATACCCTCCCTGTTTATAGCATCTTGATGAAGTTGGAGGTCTCTGCAGGGGAGATGGTCCTCCCTGATGCCCTCTTCTCTCAACTCCCATTTCTCCTGGGACATGCTGGATCTGAGGCATGACCCCCTCGGCCCTCCGAGCCCCTCTCAGGTTATTTGGGTGAGATTGAGGCTCACTCTTGCTTATAATCCGTTTTTATAACAGTGACCACGATGTAGTTGATATTTCTGAATTTTGGGGGCGCATTAGTGGCTTACTTTGACATTAGGGTTGTTAAGTTTGCTTTTGGAAATAAGAGGGCAAGAAGTTGCCATACTCACTGCAGTTCTCATCCCCATTCTTTGAGAAGATGGCTCACAGCAAATATTGTAGAAAGCCAGAGAACGAAATCCAGGAAGTGAGTGCAGGGAGACACATAATAATAAAATTTACTTACAGAGCATTAACACAAATAATTTCCCATTTGTTAGTTTTATCATTTTAGGGGAGTCATCACACAGCTGTGTTTTTCTCCTAATGAAATGTTATATTTTCACTTATAGGTTCCCTAAACAGTCTCTTAATGGGATTTATCATAGTTTAATGTTTATTCTTCCTATAGTGAGCTTTGAAAATTATCACATTTTAAAAATAATCACATCACACTTCCTAAAGTGCCAACTCTTAAGCATTTATATTGAAAAAATCAAATTTTTGCCACTAACACTATCATCATTATGTGGATGATTACCATCAACTCAGAAAATTGTTCACATATGAATTGCTAAAACAAACTTACAGGCATTTTTATTTACGGATGTAGGTGCCTCGTATCCCAGCAGCTAGAAACATCTTAATTGGAAGTTGAGTTTCAGAATAATACCCACTTCTCTTTTAATGTGTAGTTTCTGAAGATATACAAGATTTTAAAAAAGCAGATAGATTAAAATAATTTTGCTCTTTTATGTGATTTGCTAAATTCTTCTTAAGACTCTTATTAGAACAAACACTGCTAATTATACTCAAACGCCTCATGTGACTTTAACAACTAGAGCAAATGGATAGATTTTCCTTCTTGTAGAATTTCATTCTTCAAATACCATTTATATAGGTATGTTATTGCTAAGAAATAACATTTCTAAGAAATTCCAGTTGCCAAAGATAAGTCTCCTCATTTGTTCAAAAAGCATGGGATACTTGTGTTTTGGAGAAAAACGATTTCATGCAGCTCTTCGAACTGCCCTAGCTACCAGGTTGCCTGGCACAGAACAGCGATCCGTTTACCCATGAGGTATCTGTGTGTATTACCTTAAAAGTCCATTAATTGATTCTGAGTAATGAATACAGATCAGTGGTATGTAATTTACATGGTTTAAAAAGACATAGGATGTAAAACAAATTTACCATTTATCCTTGTCTAAATGGTAAAATCTGATTCACTATGAGATTTGAGAATAGGATGAAGGCTGATTTCATTCTAGAAAATAACGAGTTCTTATAGAATATGTGTTTGTAATGTGAGTAATAATTTGTGTGCAATTTAAATACATTTGTTCTAAGCCACATGACAGCTTCCAGAGCAGGAAAAATAACACCCCCTTTGTCCCACCATTATAGACAAGAGAAATCTTATATCTAACTTTAGAGTAGCAAAATGCCTATTTCGCTACTCTGGGAGGTGATGTTCGACATGTTGAACATCAGCGTGTGACCCCTGGGCGGTGTAGGGCACAGCACAGCCCTGGCACCCCCTCCCTCCCAGCCATCCTATGTATCTCTAACCTGGGAAGCCCGGGGCCCCTTTCTCGGGCCCCTTCCCCAGGCCCTCCTTTGCACCTTACACACGATTTCACCCAATGCCTTCTATCTAGAGGGGTGGAGCCTATGACCTGCTGGGATCCCAGTAACCTCACTGCAGAGGGTCTGCTCCGGTGACTCGCTGACTGTTCAGGGCCCTCCAGCACACACCGGCGACTCCCCCTTCAGCGGAGTCAAGTCTTTCCACTAGGTACCGAGCTGGGACTTGATGCCAGTGGCCGCAGTAGGCTGGTATCTTGCCTTCCCTGGTTTAATACCACAGAGACACCAGTGAGGTGGGTGTTCCTACTCCTACTTTGCAGAGATGAGAGCGAAGGTTAGAGACCCACTGCCACTGTGTAATGTCTACACGCGAAGCCAGGACTGGGAGCTCCAGGCTGCCCAGTTTGGCTTGGCAGAGAAAGATGCTCACAATCTGCCCCAAGCCCAGCTTCATGTCTGACACGTGGTAGCTGATATGTGATAGTGTTTGTTGATGAATAAGTGACGACCTACATGTCTGTCTCCTAGAGTTCTTGCTGTGTTTGCAGGCTTCTGTCCATGTAGTCTGTTTGTCCATGTAGCCTTCAGAATCCCCTCTCCATACTGCCTGTGTTTGGGATTTATATTATTGTTTTCCACTATGTATTCGGATTTGGTTCTGCACTTTTGGAAATGCCTCAACTACATGGTGTCATCTTGAGGGACTATACAGCTTCTGCCATTCCTTGTCTGGCTTCCGCGGCCCTTGCTTTCATCCGTCTGTTCTGGGTGGCGCTGGCCTGCCCTTGGCTTACATATTCATGATAGAAGATGCCACGGTGGCATGTCCTGAGACAGAAATCTTGCCCGTATTTGCTGAATCTTGTGTTCCTGCTCTGAACAGAGGAGGTAAACTCCATCGCCACACTCAAATGTCAGCACTAACGTTGATATTCGCTCTGGCCTCTAAGGTGTTAGAAATGCACTGACTTTGAAATGGAGGGCCTTTGGGCCTGCCCATAACAGCACGGCGAGCTTGGTCACGTTCCTTCACCTTTCTGAACCATGTTCCTTATTTGTAAAATGAAATGACAAAGGTGCCAGCCACACGGGTTGTTGTGAACACTTAGAAGGAGCTCAATAAACGGTTTGATTGAAAGGGAAATGGGATACAAATAAATTGTTACTGAGAATTTTCTACGATGTGTTCATTACAAAATAGCCTGAGTGTGCTCCTTCCTGAGAGGCCCTGGGACACCTCAGACAAGGGTCCCGGGGAATGTCTAGGAGGACTGAGCGGACGGCTGCGCAGCTCTCAACACCCGGCACTTCCCCAGGGTGGGCCTCGAGCAGTCCATGTTTATGGCCTTGTGTGGAACAGGGAAGTTTTGTAGCGAAACCTACAAGAGGTGAGCTGAAGCAATTAAATGTTCTTTAAAACAGTTAAATGTAGTTGTTATACCTTTCAATAAGCCATGAACATGCTATAACTTGCAGCGCTTCCCACCCTATTTCAACACTGACATCTTTCTTGTTTTTTGCTTGCAACCTTGAACTGATGAATGGTACTCAGACTAACCTTGAAAAAAATCCAGAATTGTTAGTTTTTAGTTTTGTGCCAAACCCTTTGCAGTGAGAAAGATGTTCTTTAGAATGTAGAAAAAGGCAGTTAGAATAGATGATGGAGAAGCGCAACAGATAATTTTAAAATCAGAGCAGTGGGAGAACGGCAAGGACTAGCATAGTAAGTGACCAATGAAGGAGAAGCTTAGGTAATAAGGTGAATAGAACCAAATCTTTTGTTTTTATTGATTTATCAAAGTCACGTTGGTTTACTACCCTGTGTATGATTCCACTAAGATACCCACAGTCCTCACCACAGTCCTCTGTGGTCCCCCTCCCCTCCATAGCTTCAATTTTACAGTCAGGTTTCTAGGGTTTGCTATGTTTGGCTTTAACAAAACCCTTTGCTTTGTTTCTCTATGTTCCAGTGTAAGTGGTACCATCTGGTGTGTCTTCTGCCCTCTGACTTGTTTCACTTAGCGGTATCCCCTCCGCTTCCATCCATGTTATTGCAAATGACGAGTCTCTCTTCTCATAGCTGAGCAGCATCCACTGTGTGGCTGCAACACTACTCCTTGATCTGCTGCTCTGTCCTTGGGCACTTATGCTCTGTTCTTAGCTCAAGCCGCATCTTTTGAATTTGCCTTCATCTCTCCATAACCCTTAAGGCTCAAACCACCACCTCCCACTAAGTGTCGATACTTTAATTGGTTTTCTGGAAACTGAAAGTTGTTTTCATTCTACCTGCAGATCTCTTAGAAGAAAAATTTCAGAAATTTAAGTGAAATCAGAGTAGAACCCTTTAGGTGGAACTAGGCATCCATCAGTCAAAACATGTCACCCTTCCTTGAGTCATGGGCCTGGAAACGTGAGTCCCTTGTCCTTGCCTGTCGGTCCTGAGCAGACTCCTGTTTATTGTTTCATGTAGAGAAAACCAGGGCAAACTGGCTGAAACCAAGATTAGGAGTAGAAGGAAGCTGAGGAGAAGCCTCCACCTCATTGTGGTGGTGAAAAGCACACCCACGTGCCGTGACACGTCAGGTTGAGACATAATTTGGAAGAAGGCAGATCCTGGTTGAAACCCTGCCTCTTCTCTGAAATCCTGCCAACACGGGCACTTTACTCTCTCTCCTTGCTTACTGCTCCCTCATGGATGTCCCTGCTTCTCCCTAGCTTGGGGAGTTGGCCTTTGTGAGAAGACACCCCCATGTCTTCAAGGTCACCGACTCCTTCTAAACCTGATTTCCTCCCACTAACTCTTATCTCTGGAGTTCTGGCTTATGAGTGGCGAGTCATCAGACCTCCCCAAATACTGATACAATCTCAGAGCCCAGAGGTTTTATTTTTGACTCTTTGTGGGGATCAGAAAATGACAAAACTTCTACAGGTTGCCACTTGAGGGCTGGTTGCAATTTTCAGTTTTAAGATTCTTTTCTGAACGGTAGAAGCTGCTTCTGTGCTCACATTGTGTGTGGGCTGCGGATGTCTACTGTAGGCATAGATGAGGATTTGCAGTCCTCAGTGAATAGCCTTTACAGTACAGCACACTGTACTTTCTAATGATTTCCAAGAACTGATGTTCAGAAGTTGAGCTATTCCCAAAATATTTTCCTGGGAGTCTCCTCATGATAAAATGAGATAGTGGCAAGAGTGAGTCAACAATAACCTCTACCTTTCCTTTACATTTTTTTTCTTTTTTAAAACAAGACATTCTCAACTTTGCCATGAACTTTTCCCTCCTTAGGCAGACACCATTAAAATTTCTCTTTTATGAAACAGACCTCGGGAAGCCCAAGCTGAGAGCTCCTATGTCACTGCCCACGACACTGTGAATTATGTATGTCCCTTAGAAAGGCAATATTCTATAGCAGAGGAAGATATTTTTTTTTTCAATTTTCACATTTACTTAGAGTGGACAAAACAGAGGAATTTTTGTTCTCAAGACCCAATTTTGCTGACATAAAGTATATATTGAGAGGCCTGTATGTGTCAGATTTTAAAATAATGCTGTATTCACCACATTGACCCCCTTTGCAGATGGGAAATGGAGGAGCCAGCCACCACTGGGGCAGTGGTTCTCAAAACCTGGGTCTCCACCTGTTAATGCCAGCGCACATGATCCCGCAGAACTACAAGAGCGTCCTCCACTTCACCCCCACCCCACTCTTCTTGACCCATCCCTTGACCCTCAGCCCCCCATTAGTGTTGCAGATGAGACTCTAGTAGGAGGAAGTGGTAGAATGACAGGCGGAGAGCGGCATGTGTTCATCGTATGGACCTGGGCCCATTCATCACAAATGTCTGGTTAATCATGTAAGAAGTTGACATCCGGTTTACCAGTGCCTTGGGGGGAGTGACTGAGAAAGAAGTTCAAGGCAAAGCCAGAAAAGAACAAAAAGAAAATATGCACCTTTAGGTGGTTCTTTTTCCTTTCTTTTCTTCAAAGAAATTGGGTGAATCTGCAGGGCTGGTTACAGCACAGGGGGTTAGCCCAGTAAGGGACAGAACAGCACAGGTGCGGTTAGCCCCGTTATGGGGAGAATGGGAGGGGATGATGGTTGGGGGCTTTATTTCCAAGTCCTGGGGACCTCTGAGAACAGGGGCAGCAAGTGAGGGGCTACCAGGTGCCTGGAAGAGATGCCCCCAGGGGCCCTTGACCTGGGGGAGAGGGGCTGGGCCTGCTGCTATTGTTGTGGTAGACCGAGGTGGGTCTTGTGACTGTAATTGTATGTACCCGCAGGCCAATTTCTTCTGGGGAGATTTGGGTCACACAGCCTGATGTTTCTGAGTCTGTATGAGGTATGAGACAGGAGTTCCCTCTTCCTGGCTGGCGATGCTGAGCTCGTGGATCTGATGGGGTCTTCCCTCTGCAGAGAGGGTGAGACTGCAGGATTCTGCTGTCCATTTTCATACTCTCATTTCTATTTTTAATATTTATTTTCATTTTCTCCTGTCTTCTATTCTTTCCTGGTGGCCTTAAAAACCCTATTTAGGAGTCACAGTATCTGATATGAACAAATACAAGGGGGTCAAATTCTGTATCTGTATATGAACTGCAGTGAGGACTCAGAGTATAAAAAAAAATTCTGGTTTCTGAACCAGAAATTGTCTGGTCTCATCATATTATTTCCTGAAACTCTGGGCCAGGAGAGCTAATGTTCTCTCTCTACCAGGAAATGAATTAACTGTCGTAATTTCTAGAAACAAATTTAATAGAGTTGCTGATGGGCATGTGAAAAATAATTCCCTTTTACTATTGGGGGAAATTATGGCTGGCCTGAGTGCATCCGTTGACTCTTAAATGGATTATTACAAACTTGATTTCTTCATCTGTCCATATCTACACAAAGGCACCTCAATTATTCTGGTTTATTTGGTGACATTGTTCAATAAATGAAGGAAAAATAATTTAAACATATGTCCATGTTTTCAGGTTTGAATAAGAGAGGAAGAAACATGAGTTATACAATAAACCTTGGTTAACTAAACTGAATTTGGGTGGAAAAATTACAAAAAGTTGACATTCTTCGATTTTCTAAACTCCTCAATTAAAATATGCTTATGTCACTGAGTTTTTCCATTTAAAGTTCTGTGGCAGAGATGAATTTTTCAAATATCACTATAGAAAAATAGTCAACACGAAAAAAAAAAAAAAAAAAAAAAAAAAAAAAAGAAAAATAGTCAACACGACTGACTTTTCACTCCACAGCACATAGTATTTGCTTCGACAGGCTGGCCTTGCCTTCACCAGCCCAGCTCCCAGTCTGGCGAGCACACCCACGGTCTGGCAGGCCTCCCAGCTGGACCGCTGGTCCTGGAGATACTGCGCCTGGAAAGCTGTTGCCCATTTTGATAATTTCCTTCCCCAAATCTTTCCAAGTGTGCCTGCACTACCCACTTTACATCTTAGTGTAGAATTTGAGTTCTCAGTGTTAAGACGTTCAGGTAGTTTTACAAATAGTGATGAGGATTAACTGTTCATGGCGTCCTTCATTGCACAGATCTTTCTTCTTCCATAATGCTACAAGACTCTAGAGAGCAGGCTGTCTGTTTGATTATTTTCTGTCTTCACACCTAGAGAGGACGGCCTGTGAGAGGTGGTTCATCATTCTCTTAGGCCTGGGTTGCAATTTGATATTTTCCCAGAATAACTTTTTTTTTTTTTTTTAAAAAAGATTTATTTTTTTATTTATTCAAGCACTGGGTACAGTCAGAAGCACGGGAGGGTGAGAGAATTCACCAAAGCCAGAGCGGGGGGCATGCCGCGGACCAGCACAGCAGTAGACGATGAGGCCGTCTCAGGGTTGAGAGACTGCGCAGGGTGGTCAGGGATTCGGTTAAAGAAATGACAAACAGACACACTTCAAGAGTGAAAATCTGAGTGTAATTTTATTTGAGTTGGTGACCAGTATATATATGTTTTCTAAAAGCATAGGAATGGCGAACATCAGTGAAGAAATCAGCTTGCTTATAGGTTTAGCTTATCATTGACAGGGCAGTGATTTACATCTGGACCCAGGCGCATTCCTAAGTAGTTAGGCTATTAATTTTTCTTTTTGTTTTATATGATTACTTTTTGTTTTAACTACTCACTATTACTATTAATTAACACAGGTGAATTTTACTTTTCACAATGTAATATTTTTATCATTTAGATTAATACTAACAAGGCTAAGTATACAACAGAGAAATTATTAAGCTAGCAGTTCAATTAATACACAGAGTTTAGTAACGTTTCATTTGAATCAGCCTAGTTATTAGATTTTGTATGTTCTTTTTTAATCGGCAAACCAATGACCTTTTAAACAGAGAAAGAGAAAAGATTTTAGAGAGACAGTTGTATTAGAATAAAGTTTGTGGGTCTAGAGAAGGTGAGATAAGTTTCCGAGCGGACAGCATTCCTGTAGTGGCTCCTGGTGGTCGTTATCTTTCAACAGGCTTCCGTCTTATCTATGTCTTCAGGCGGTTTTTTGCTGTTCTCCTCCTGCGCGCTGGTTGCCCAGCCGGACCTAGGGATTCCTAGAGGTCACTGCAGGAGGAGGTGCAGCAAGTATATCTTCAGGGGGTTTTGCTGTTCTCCGCCTGCGCGCTGGTTGCCCAGCCGGACCTAGGGACCGTGGCGCAAGCCATTAGCCCTAAGGGTCACTGCAGGGGGAGGTGCAGCAGGGGCAGAGCAGGCAGAAGGACCGAAGTACACTGCTGAGGGGAGCAGTGGTGGGGGGGCAGGAGAGGTCTGTACGCCATGTGGGACCCTCCTCCAGTGGCCGGGGAGCAGCCAGGAATCGAACCAGATACGAGCTGTTTCGCAACCCAGAGCTCAACCGCTGCGCCACAGGGGAGGCCCCTCCCAGAATAACTTTTAAGTAATCCATAGGAAGTTAATTCACAGGCTAAGTTAACAATTTACTAAGTTTACAAAATAAAAAAGTATAGCAAGACAGTTAACCATAAAAGAGGTTGTTTTCAAGGAGTTTTATTTCTTTGACAGACTGGCCTTGCCTTGATGTTTTGGTCTTGCCTTGATGTTTTTGCTCGGGTTGTCACTGAGCGCTTACTATCTGTAAGGTGCTCTTCTTACACGTCCAGGCTGAGACAGAGTATGTAAGGGTCATTAGTTTTTAAATCATTCTTTTAATTCAAATCAGGGGGATGAAAAAGATATGAGATATGGTTGTCAGTATGGAAAATACTTTGCAATTTTTATTGTGTCTTTTTAACTTTTTATTTTTTTATTTTTTAATTTTTTTTACTCTGATGCACATTCTTCTTTATTTTTTTATTATTTTTATTTTTTAATTTTATTTTTATATTCCCCATACAATTGCAACCCCTTTATTTTGACCCCAATCCCTCCTTTCCCTGCCCCACCCCTGATAGTGTGTCTCTGGTTTATAGTTGTTTTTTGATTTTGATTTTTTTTCTTATAGTTATTCTTTTTCCTGGTCCCTTATTAAGGTTTTCTAGATTCTTGCTATGAGTGAGACCATCCGGTATTTTTCTTTTTCTTTCTGGCTTATTTCGCTGAGCATGATCCCTTCTAGCTCCATCCATGTTGTTGCAAATTGCATGTGTTTATCATTTTTGATTGCTGAGTAATATTCCATGGTGTATATGTACCACATCTTCTTGATCCAGTCATCTATTTTTGGGCATTTGTGTTGTTTCCAAAGCTTAGCTCTTACAAATAGTGCTGCTGTAAACATAGAGGTGCAGGTGCTCTTTGGAATTAATGTTTCTGTGTCCTTTGGGTAAATACCTAGTGGAATTGCTGGATCATATGGAAGCTCTATCTTTAGTAGGTTGAGGAATCTCCACACAGCTTTCCATAGTGGTTGGACAAGTTTGCACTCCCACCAGCAGTGCAGGAGAGTTCCTTTTTCTCCACATCCTCACCAACATTTGTTGTTGCTAGTTTTTTAGAATGTGCCATTCTCACTGGTGTAAGATGGTATCTCATTGTAGTTTTGATTTGCATTTCCCTGATTGCAAATGATGTTGAACATTTTCTCATATGCCTGCTGGCCATTTATATTTCCTCTTTGGAGAAGTTTCTTTTTAGCTCTTCTGCCCATTTTTTGACTGGATTATTTTCTTTGTTTTTGTTGAGTCTCATCAGCTTTTTGTAGATTTTTGTGATCAGTCCTTTATCATTAGTGTTGTGTGCAAAAATTTTCTCCCAGTCAGTGTGGAGTCTCCTCATTTTGGTTATTGTCACTTTTGCTGTGCAGAAGCTCTTTAATTTGATGTAGTCCCAGCTGTTTATCTTTGCCTTCACTATCACTGCTTTGGGTGATGTATCTGTAAAGATGTCTTTGAGGTGCATGTCATGTAGTGTTTCGCCTATATTTCCTTCTATATATTTTATGGTTTCAGGTCTTGTCTAGTTCTTTAATCTACTTTGAGTTGGTTTTTGTGCATGGTGTGAGGTAGTAGTCAAATTTTATTGTTTTGCATGTAGCGACCCAGTTTTCCTAGCACAATTTATTGAACAAACTTTCTTTGCTCCAGCACATATTCTTTGCTCCTTTGTCAAAGATTAGTTGACCATAAATCTGTGGGTTTATTTCTGGGTTTTCTATCTGGTTCCATTGGTCCGTGTGTCTGTTCTGGTTCCAATACCATGCAGTTTTGATTACTATGGCTTTGTAGTATAGCTTGAAATCTGGGAGAGTGATGCCTCCAATTCCCTTCTTTTTTTTTCAGGAGGGTTTTGGCTATTCAGGGTTTTTGGTGGCTCCATATGAATTTCATCAATATTTTTTTCTATTTCTTTGAAGAATGACATTGAAATTTTAATTGGAATAGCATTGAATCTGTAGATTGCTTTTGGTAGGATGGCCATTTTGATAATGTTAATTCTTCCAATCCATGAGCAGGGGATGTCTTTCCATTTCTTTGTGTCTATTTCTATTTCTTTTAACAGTGTTTTATAGTTTTCTTTGTACAGGTCCTTTACTTCTTTTGTTCAGTTTAATCCCAAGTATTTGATTTTTTTTGGTTTGATAATAAAAGGGATGGTTTTCTTGATTTATTCTTCTTCAGATTTATTGTTTGTGTATAGGAAGGATACTGATTTTTGTGCATTGACCTTGTGTATCCTGCCACTTTACTGAACTGATTAGTTTAATTAGTTTTTCTGTGAAGTTTTTGGGTTTCTCTATGTGTATTATCTATCATATCGTCCACAAATAGTGATAGTTTGACTGCTTCCTTTGACTGCCTATTTGGATGCCTTGTATGTCTTTCTCTTGTCTTATTGCTCTGGCTAGGACTTCCAGTATTATGTTGAAAAGCAGTGGTGAGGGTGGACATTCTTGTCTTGTTCCAGATCTTAATGGGAATGCTTTCAGCTTTTCACCATTGAGAATGATATTGGCTGTGGGCTTGTCATATATGGCTTTTATGATGTTGAGGTATGTTCCTTGTATCCTGAGAATTTCAAGGGCCCTTATCATAAATGGGTGTTGTACTTTGTCAAATGCTTTCTCAAGGTCTATGGATATTGTCATAAGGTTTTTATATTTCTTTTTGTTGATGTATTGGATAACATTGATCGATTTTCGGATGTTGAACCATCCTTGTGTCCCTGGAATAAATCCTACTTGGTTGTGGTGAATTATCTTATGGATGCATTGTTGGATTCTGTTGGCAAGGATTTTGTTGAGGATTTCGTATCAGTGTTCATTAGGGAGATTGGCCTGTAATTTTCTTTTTTTGTGCTGTCTTTGTTGGGTTTTGGTATTAGTGTAATGTTGGCTTCGTAGAACGTATTTGTTGGTATTCCTTCTTTTTCAATTTTTTGAAGGAGTTTGTGTAGCATAGGCACTAATTCACTGCTGAACGTTTGGTAGAATTCATTTGTGAAGCCGTCTGGGCCTGGGCTTTTGTTTTTGGGGAGTGCTTTGATTACTTCTTCAATTTCGCGTCTTGTAATTGGTATGTTTAGTTGTTCTATTTCTTCTTTGTCCAGCTTTGGATGATTATATTGTTCTAGGAATTTGTCTATCTCTTCTAGGTTGTTGAATTTGTTTGCGTATAAGTGTTCATAGTAATCTCTTATTATTCTTTTGATTTCTACTGAGTCTGTTGTGATTTCTCCTCTTTCATTTATAATCCTATTTATATGTGTTTTCCCCCATTTTTTCTTTGTGAGCCTTACTAGAGTTTTGTCTATTTTGTTTATTTTTTCAAAGAATCAACTTTTGGTTTCATTGATCTTTTGGATTGTTTTTTTAATTTCTAATTCATTTATTTCTGCTTTGATTTTTATTATTTCCTTTTTTCTACTGGCTTTAGGGTTTTTTTGTTGTTCTTTTTCTATTTCTTTGAGATGTGAGATTAGGTTGTTTCTTTGAGTTCTTTCCTGTTTGGTGATGTGAGCCTGTATTGCTATATATTTTCCTCTCATTACTGCTTTTGCTGCATCCCATACATTCTGGAAAAGTGGTGTCTTCTTTGTCATTCAACTCAAAGTATTTTTAATTTCTTCTTTGATCCCCGCATTAGTCCAGTGGTCTTCCAGTAGTGTAGATTTCAATCTCCATGAAGTGGGAAGGTTCCTTGTTTTCTTTTCATGATTTATTTCTAGCTTAATGCCTTTATGATCAGAGAAGATAGTTGGAATGATTTTGATCTTCATGTATCTATTAATGTTTGTCTTGTGGCCCAGTATGTGATTGATTCTGGAGAATGATCCATGTGCACTTGAGAAAAATGTATACCCGGATTTTTTTTGGGTGCAGTGTCCTATAGATGTCTGTTAAGTCCATGAGTTCTATGTCTTTATTTAGGGCTCTAGTGTCTTTGTTTATTTTTTGTCTCGTTGATCTGCCCATTGGTGAGAGTGGGGTGTTGAAGTCTCCCACTATATATGTATTTTCTTTAATGTCTGTTTTCAGAGCTGATAATAATTGTCTAATATATTTTGGTGTCCCTTCATTTGGTGAGTATATGTTGATGAGAGTTATATTTTCCTTATATATTGTCCCCTTGATTATAATGGAGTGTCCATCTATGTCTCTTTTCACCTTTTTTAATTTGAAGTCTATTTCATCTGATATAAGTATGGCTGTTCCTGCCTTCTTTTTTGGTCCATTTGCTTGTAGGATTGTTCTCCAACCTTTTACTTTCAGTCTGTCTTTATCTTTTGTGGTTAAATGTGTTTCCTGGAGACAGCAGAAGGTTGGATTTTGTTTTTTAATCCAGCCTGCTACTTTGTGTCTTTTTATTGATGAGTTTAATCCATTTACATTTAGAGTTAATATTGATACGTTGGCATCTGTGTTTGCCATTTTGTTTGTCTTTTTTTGTGATTTTATTCCTTGCTTTATTCTGTTCTTCTTGTTCATTCCTCTGTTGGTTTTGGCTTTAGGACTTCTTGTAGAATTTTTTGGAGTGGGGGTTTAGTTGTAATGAATTTCTGGAGTTTCTGTTTGCCGGAGAAGGTCCATATTTTTTCTTCGTAGAGGAAGGAGAGCTTTGCAGGGTAAAGTATTCTTGGTTGGCATTTGCTGTCTTGAAATTTGCTGAATATGTTATTCCATTCTCTTCTTGCCCATAATGTTTCTTCAGAGAAGTCAGAAGTTAACCTGATTGGTTTTCCCTTATAAGTTATCTGTTTCTTCCCTCTTGCAAGTTTCATTATTTTTTCTTGTCTTGGACTCTTGCAAACTTTACTATTAGGTGTCTTGCTGCAGTTTTCTTTTCATTATAGTAATTGGGAGTTCTTCTCGCTTCTTGTATGTCTATATTCATCTCCTTTTTCATGCTTGGGAAATTTTCTTCAATTATCTCCTTGAATAATTTCTCAATTCCTTTGTCTCTCTCTTCACCTTCTGGAATGCCTATAATTTTTATATTTCCTCTTTTCATGGAGTCTGATAATTGTCTAAGAGTCTCCTCATACTGCTTCATTTGTACTTCTCTCTCCTTTTTTCTTCTGGCTCTTTTTATTTCTGTATCATTGATAGTACTGATCCGTTCTTCCATTTCATCGATTCTGTTTTCATTGCTTTTCCCAGAGTTCTTTATCTCCTCTAGTAATCTTTTTATCTCCTGTGTTTCTTTTCTTTCCTTTCTTAAGGCCTCAGTTTCATTCTTCAGTTCAGTTTTTATTTGTCTCAAATCATTTTTTTCCTTTTTGTTTCCTTCTGCTTTTTAATCAGGATGATTATTAATTATCTGATAGGCCAAGAAGTTCTTCCATGTCATTGTTGATCTCTGGTGACTGTATTTTTTTTTGTGGTGTGTCTTCCTACTGGCTTGCTTGGTTATTTATATTTTTTCTTCTCCCTGTTGTTTGCTTTCTAATTAGTTCTATGCATTGGGACATTGTGCCACTGGTGTTGGCGGGCATCTCTTTGGAGTGCTCCTTTAGGGGTGTCGGAAACTGTTTACCAGACTGAGGCCAGCACTGTTAAGCCAAAACTCCACCAAGGTGTTGATGCTGTGTTGCTGGGCTCTGTCCCTTACAGTTCCCTCCCTCTGTATTTACTCAGTTCCAACATGGAATCAGCTAGTTGGGTATTTAGTTCTGGTCACGAGGTGGTGCCAGGAACCTGTACTTGCTGACCTGTGTTTTTTCCCAGTGGTTCTCTGAGTAGAGGTCGGGGGGGTGGAGGGGAGCACCTCAACACAGGGGCTCTTATTGGGTGCTGTGTCTGCCCTGTTTTCACCTGGTGTCATGCCCGCAGCTGTATGGATCCTGTGCTCTGAATTCTGCACTCTAGGTCTCAGTTCCAAGGCTGTCAGATTCAAAATGCTGGCTGTCACCCTGTGCAGTGCCCGCTGCTATGGCACATCCCACGGCCCGGATCCTGTACCTGGCTCTCATTTCCAGGATGTGGTCTTGCTCCATGCCTTATTTCCTTCCTTACCCCCTTTTGAGTGGCCTTCCCTCTCTCAGTGCCTGAGGGTGTTTTGGGGATCCCTGGATTCCAAATATAGGGTGTTGGTGTTTTTTTTCTGGTCACTAGGCAGTGCAAGAGATCTTTCCTAGTGTCCTTCGGAAACAGTTTTTTTACCCTGTGGGTCTGGGGAAACAGAGTGGGAGTGGTGTGGAGTGCCTCAATGGCGTGGGGTGCTGTGTCTGCCCCGTGCCCCATTGTCGTGGGTATCCCACACCCCGATTTTTGTGCCCCGGGTCTCAGTTCCAAAGCCCTCGGGTCCAGGATGCAGGCTATAGCCCAGTTCAGTGTCCACAGAAATGGCGCATTTGCACCCAGCTCTTGTGTCTGGGAGCCTGGTTTCTGATTACTCAGTGAGGGACATTCACCTCAAGGAGGGCTCCCACGCATCTCCCCACAAGCCTAGGTTGCAGGCGCGGGGACCTGGGCAGCCGTGATCCGCGTATGCTTTTCAAACACACCGCTTTTCCGCACAAACTTACCAGCCAGCCTTGGCCTATTTGTAGGTCTCCTCGGAGTCTTTGTTTTTCTCTCATGGTGCCTGGAGCCTTTTGCTCACCTCACGGTGATTCCTGCATGGTTCTCCATAGTTCCAGTTCACAGGGTGTGGTGGCTGAAATAGTTCCTTTCCACTCACAGTCCTGCTTGATGCATAGTTTGTTCTTGTTGGTTGTTTTAGTTTTTTAGTTTTTTTTTTCCTCCTTTCTGTTGGTTGGAGAGTGCCGACTTTGTGGGTGGGGGAGGGTATCAGGTTTCTGAGCTTCCCTCCCTTCTAGTCCACTTTTAGGGCAACTTTCTTCTCTGGGCAGTTTGCCAGAGTTGTCCATTTATCTTCCATGTCCCGGTTCTCACAGGGACCTGCTGCTTTTCCTCCCTATTAACTTTTTTTTTTATGGGAGGTCTTACTAGCAGCGTTTCCTCGCTGCCATGTTGAGCCGACTCTGATCTCTTTTTAAATTTTTAAATCTATTTGCCAAACTATTTTTGATTCATTTACCAAACTGCAAGTGTAAATGATGAAGTAACACATGCGTAGTACTGGAAATTTGGAAAAGAGGGTGAGCAGGGTGCAACAAGATAAAATGAAACAAAACCCCCACAATCTTGATGGTTTCCTTGTCGCCACTGTCTTGGCATATTTTGGTCCAGGTATAGACTTTTTCTAGATTGCAAATGAATCTAGAATATTGGTGAGGTCCAGATTTTTACATTTGGAGGACCTTCATTAAAAAAAAGACAAAATGACAAAATCAAAATCAAGTTCAAACTTGAATATGTATAAAGAAAAGTAAAGGAAATCACAAATTTTATACATTTGAAAACTACTGCAAAAGTCACATCATTCAGAAAATGACAAGTTATTGTTTTTACAATTTTTCTTTTTTAGAACCCCCCTACATTTGGGGCTGAGTACTAATGTGTTGCTTCTTCATAAGTCAGTGATTTTGTATATCATTTCCTAGAGCATTTCTGAGAAAATGACTACAGTTTTCTTAGCTATTTTTTACTGCTAGACATTTCAGTTCTTTCCAAATTGTAATATTACAAACCAGGCTGTACTCAGATTTATTATGTGCATGTCTGATGCCATCTTTTAGGGTAAATTTTCTTAGGATAAATTTCTAGACAGATGTGGCAATTTGGGGTTATTTTTGCAGGATATTTTCAAATTTAAAATTTCAGACTATTTTAAAGCTTTCGAATTCATGCAGTAATTTTGATACATTGCTAAGCCATTTGGTAGAACAAGGGTAATGGTGCATACTCCAGTGTACCCCAATAATGGTGTTTGAGAGGAGACTTTGCAGCTCTTCAATGGAAAGCATGATAAATGAAGGCTATGACTCAATCCCCCAAAAAGGGATGGCCTGGGAACTGGCTGGGACCCAGACATGTGTGTGAGAACAAGGCCACCGGCACACCAAGTGGCAGCTTCCCAGGGTTTTCTGAAACCCCAGGCAGTGATCTGTTGTTGAATTTGGACTTTTAAGCGGTGGATATCAGGTGTGGTCAGAAAATGAAATAAATTTGTCAGAATCTTGACAGCTTGATATCTTTGGGGAAGCTAATAGAACCCAATGCCACGTGAGTACAAGTCCTTCCATGCTGGTGCCTGCAGTGTGGTGTTTATGTCCTTTGCTTGGGAGGGTGACAGTGGCAAGTGTTTTCCCGCCTGGTGAGCATGGGTCACTGTGGTTTCTGCCAGTCCATAGGGGGCATGACTGTTTTCCTTCCTGCAGTATTTACTATAGAGCAAGGGCATGAGTGTGATAAAGATGATAAAAAACTGGGGCATCCCTCCCTGGTGGCGCAAGGGGTTAAGTTGCAGTACCATGAAGCTATCCGGAACCTCTGCAGTATGGCATAAGTTTTATCCTGGCCAGGGAGAAACCCACATGGTGCAGCAGACCTCTCCTGCCTCTACAAACATAATGTACCAGTTGAAGGCAGACGTTAAAGCATAGATTTGGAAGGAAAAAAGGGAACATTCAGATGGCTTGCAGCATTTTCCACTGGACATCCCAGTACCGCCTGGACACACCCAGGACACCAGCAATGCTGGACAACCCCCTGCTGCCTGGATACCCCCAGGACACCCACCATGCCAGGCACTCCCAGTGCCCCCTGGAAACCCCCAGTGCCCCCTGGACACTCCCAAGGCACTGCAGTGCTGAATACCCCCAGGGCACCCACAGTAGTGGACACCCCCAGTGTACCCTGGGCACCCCCTGTGCTGGACACCCCCAGTACATTTTTTTAAAGATTTATTTATGCACATAAGAGCTGGGGTACAGACCAGAAATGTGGGAGGTGAGGGGATTCACCAGAGACAGAGTGGGGAGCAGAACAGGCAGACTGACTGAAATACATTGCTGAGGGGAGCAGTGTGCGAGACAGGAGAGGTCTGCTTTGCCCTGTGGGTTGCTCTCTGGCCTGCCGGGGATCAAACTTGTACTGCAGAGGCTGCGGATTGCTTCATAGTGAGGTGCTTAACCCCTTGCGTCACCAGGGAGGCCCATCCCCCAGTATATGTTGCCATTTGAAGCTGTTGCCTCCAGCCCCTGAGTCCCAGAGTCCCTGGGCTTTGTCATCGTTTGGGGTGACGCATTTCTGAGCTCATCTCCCCGCATTGCCCCCACCCCGCAGGCCCCTGTCAAAGGCAACATCAGCTTCCATGTGCTGATGGAAGTTGAGGAGTGTTTGCTCCTCCTCTGCTCCCCTTAAGCTGCAAATCCAGCAGGTGGTCTCTTCCCATGTTGCCACAGGTGCGTTTTCCCATCGCTGTCACTGCCTGTCCATCCTCTGCCAGCACTTTTATTGCCATTTGCCAGCTGACCCCTAGGCTGACAGCAGAGTTTAGGTTTTTATTTCCAGAGCTCGGCTCCTAGGTACCAGCTTTTATATGTTGTGCAGAGACTCTGCTGAGCTGTGATCATAAGAGCCCTGAGCCTCCCATGATTCCTTGCTGGGAAGACTGATTTCTTGTTCATGATGTCCAAAGAGAGGCGGAGCCCAGCGCCCAGGCGTCAGGCTGAGGGTGTATCTCAGCGCCTCTGGGGACACTCGCTCTGGTGGACAGAGGCATCCAGCAGGTGCTGAGTGACCATGGGGCCTGTGTGCATTTCACTGATGGTGACAAGCATATAAGCAGGTGGTACTCAAAGTAGATGGGAGAGGGGACACTGTGGTCAGCAGAAACTGCCTGCCAAGGTGTGAAGTCCCACCCCCATGCCTGTGAAGGTGACCTTTGGGAATAGGGTCATTCCAGAAGTCATCAACTTAAAATGAGGTCCTGGCGTGGGCCTGAATCCAATATGATGTTGATATCCCCAAGAGATGGGGAGATTTGGACTGAGATGACCTAATGGGAGGGAAGTTGGCCCAGGACAGCAGTAGGTTGGGGAGGAGGGAGAGGAAGGAAGGAGAAGGTGGAGGAAGGGGGCTGGTGGGGCCTGGTCAGCGTGCCTCTCCGAGCTGGAAGTACCAACTCTGCCAGCACCTTCATCATGAACTTGCAGCTTCCAGAAGAGTAAGAACATGTTTCCGCTGCTCCTGGCACTGTTAGGGGAGTACCAAGAAACAGATACATCTTGTACGCGTCCAGAGCGGGGAGGATGTTGGAATATTTGTCAACAGCATTAACAAGGCTGCGATGTCACTACTCCTGCAACAGATAGGTCATTTCACTGGTTTTAATCCAAGTTGATTGAAAAATTTGTACTTCTGCTTCTTCACTTACCACTAGTGAATGGATGCGTCTGTATTTTTATATTGACAACACGGTTTCATTATTAAGTCTCTGCATTAGACTTTATCATATAAGCTAAAATTTAATTTAAAATTTCATGCTGTTAGCAAGTACTATCGATGGCAGAATCAGAATTTTAAAAAGACTTTAAAATTTGCAGTTAACACTTTCCAATACAACAAGAAATGAGTTGCCAAGAGAGTAAACACACTACCAACGTAGCAGTGAGTGTTCCTAAGCCAAACTCTTAGAAAATCAGAGATAGAAATCGCTGTGTCTGGGTTTATTATTCCATACATCATGTCTGCCAATCTGTGCTGTTACTCGGCTGTCTCAGCACTGAAAAAGACATGTGCTATATATAAAACAAATTCTATCTCTGAATATTCCGGGAAAATTTCCATTTTCATTTTATCCCTTAATCCAGAGCGAACTAACGCAAGCCTTGGTTTCTGGGGAATAATCAGTGAAACAAATGCCCAGATGAGAGGCATTCTGTTTCCTGTCTGGTGCGACTCAGGAGACCTTTTGATCTTCAACTCCTCTTCAGACAGTCCACCTTGTGAGGGGTGCTGCAGGACACACAGTGACACCCCTCTTTTCCTGCTGCAGCACCGAATTTTGTATGCCTCTCTGGTGTATAGAAATATTTCCTTCTTGCTAGCTGGAATCTCACTTGCAGATGGTAGACTGTCATAAATATAATTCAAAAAAGCTAGTTCCAGATTCAGGGTACTTGAGGTAGATTAATATATGAAAAATGCATGAGATTCTTTCTTGGAGTAAGGTTGCCACTTTGTGTCTTATCTATATTTTACGCTGAGAAAAGTGAACTAAATGACAGAATAATATGAAATATTTTCTTGAGGCTGCATTTCATGGCTTCAGGGTTGAATTCAAGAAATCCTGATTTAGTGGCCTGAAATGCATTCAGCAAGCAGAAGCTGTTTCAGTACCAAAACCTGTTTAATAAATTGAAGAGAATTTCATCACAATGTATGGGGTAAGTTTCCGAGCCCTGTTCCTGAAGTGTGCGTGCAGGAGTTCCTCAGTGCTCCCAAGCCCAGGCCTGGCACCATCAGGACTTGGGCTCCCTGGAGATGTCTTTGCAAATGAAGTGTCATGTCCTGTTCATTCTAGGCTTTTCATTGCCATCAGCCAATATCTTTGCCACCACCACCATCAAGACACAGGTGTTATTTCCCTGAGCAATTACTAGGCCCAGGCCTGCAGCACCTTTCTAGCAGGCCTCATCTGGCAGGAGCTGGGAGGTAGGCATCTCTATCTTCCTTTTGTGGCCAAGAAGCTACATTTCACAGATTTCATCCACGAGGCCCTGGCTATTGGAACGTGGATCTGAACCACTTGCCATCTCAAATCTCTCTTAACCATTATTCCAGAAACTGCCAATGATTTTTCATGTTATAGCAATACTTTTTTCACATAGAAAGTGATGATCTCTGATTTTCACTTTCTTATAGTTATTCATTTTCCTCGTCCCTTATTTAAGTTTTCTAGATTCCTGCTATGAGTGAGACCATCTGGTATTTTTCTTTTTCTTTCTGGCTTATGTTGCTGAGCATGATCCCTTCCAGCGCCATCCATGTTGCTGCAAATTGCATGTGTTTATCTTTTTTGAATGCTGAGTAATATTCCATGGTATATATGTACCACATCTTCTTGATCCAGTCATCTATTTTTGGGCATTTGGGCTGTTTCCAAAGCTTAATTATTGTAAACATTGCTGCTATAAACATAGGGGTGCAGGTGCTCTTTGGAATTGATGTTTCTGTGTCCTTTGGGTAAATACCTAGGAGTGGAATTGCTGGATCATATGGAAGCTCTCATAGCAAGAATCTAGAAAACTTAAATAAGGGACCAGGAAAATGAATAGCTATAAGAAAGTGAAAATCAAAATCAAAAAACAACTATGAACCAGAGACACTCTATGGGGGGTGAGGGGCAGGGAGGGGAGGGATTGGGGTCAAAATAAGGGGGTTGCAATTGACTAGGAAAGCTGGTGGGGGCGGGGTATCTAGGCCACAGCTTGGGGAAAAACAAGTGATTGTATTTTCTCTTCTTTTTTTAAGATTTTATTTATTTATTTTTGTGTAGAAAAACTGGGGTGTAGGTCAGAGGTATGGGGGGATGAAAGGATTCACCAGAGACAGAGTGGGGAGCAGAACAGGCAGACTGACTGAAATACACTGCTGAGGGGAGCAGCAGGTGAGAGGGGAGATGTCTGCTGTGCCATGTGGGTCAGCTCCCTGGCTGGGGATCAAACTTAGGTCTTAGTGGCCATAGCGCTGAGCCTTAACCTCTAGGCCACCAGGGAGGTCCACCATTGTGTTTTCTATTATATAACTATTTTTCATAAGAAAAAAAACTTTAAGGAAAATAGTAAATTTTGATTTTTCATAAAACATCAATAAAATTATGACTTTTTTTAGTAAAAGTTGACCATTTATTTAATTTATAATTTGCCTGAATGCCTTCATCTCAAGTAGTGTAATGGTGATACAAATGTCTCTAGATTTAGAGTGTGAGTAGGAAAAAACCTCAAAAATGAGATGAGGAAATGGAGGTTAAAGATTCCTTTTTTTAAAAATGCTCAACACCATCTCTTGTGTCCAACTCTTGTATTTACCCAGCATTTTCTTAGTGTCGGTCACAGACATTAAGCTCCTTCATTCCCCCAATATCCCACTTAATGATTTTTTTCTCATCAAGTAAATATCAATCTCTTTCTATAATACAAGTTCCCCAATATTTAAATATTATTAAAGCAGTTGCTAATTTTTCTCTAGAATGTTCAAGGATTTAGTAAAATATATATATTTTTTAAAGATTTATTTATTTATTTGTACAAGCACTGGGTACTGTCAGAAGCATGGGAGGGTGAGGGAATTCACTAGAGTCAGAGCAGAGAGCAGGCAGACTGATGAAATACACTGCTGAGGGGAGCATCAGGCACTGCAGGAGAGGTCTGTGCGCCATGTGGGACCCTCACCCGCAGCCGGGGATTGAACGCGCTCTGCAGAGGCTGCGCACAGCTTTGCAGCCCAGCCCAGTACTCAACCGCTGTGCCATTGTGGGAGGCACAGCAAAATATTTTTCATAGATGTCCTTAACATTCTTTCAATTGTATTAGCACTGGCCTATAACATTATATAAGTTTCAGGTCTGTATATTCAACATCTGTGTACACTACATTATGATCCCATCAGAGTCTAGTTTCCGCCCACGGCCACACAACTGACTTCCTTTAGTGACTCACCCAACTCCCACACCCACTCTGGTCACCCCCATTTTGTTTCCATAATCTCAGAACCTGCTTTTACTGTTTTTTAAGTTTAAGATGTACAACATTATAAATTGACATCTGTATACATTTTGTTGCTGTCAAAAGTCTGGTTTCCATCCATCACCAAACAATCGACCCCTTTCACCAGACTCATCACCCCTATACTCCTTTCTTCTGGTAATTGCCAATCTCTATTAGAATCTAAATGTTTGTTTTGTTTGCTCATTTGCTTTGTTTCTTTATCTTTTACACGATAAATACCTGAACTCATATAGTTTTTGTCTTTCTCCATCTGACTTATTTAACACAATCCCCTCCAAGCCCATCCAAGTTGTTGCAAATGGCAGGGCCTCATGTCAGTCGCGCGCACACCTCGTCCTCCTGACGTGCGCATATGTGGGGGGCTCGTGGGGGCCTCGTGGGGGGCTCGCGGCGGTCCTGGATCTCTGCTGTTGTAAATGGCACTGCGACAGCATCTATCTTTTTGAATTAGTGCTTTTGTGTGTTTTGGATCCACGCCCAGAAATGGAACGCGAGCCCATGGTATGGGTTTGATGTCTAAATTCACAATGTCCGCATATTACCAGCTGGTTGCAGGGATCTGGGAGGCTGAGGGATAAGCTCTTAATGTGGCTTCTGATTTTTAAGAATTTTGGAACAGGGCCTCCCCCGTGGCACAGCGGGTTGAGTGCTGCGCTGTGAAGCAGTCCGCAGCCTCTGTAGCACGGGTTCAATTCCCGGCCAGCCAGGGAGATAGCCACATGGCGCTGCGGGCTTCTCCTGTCTCGCCCCACTGCTCCTCTCAGCAGTGCCTTCGGTCCATCTGCCTGTTCTGCTCCCTGCTCTCTTTGGTGAATTCTTTCACCCTCCCGTGCCTCTGACCTGTACCCCAGTTCTTATATAAATAAATAAATCTTTAAAAAAATTAAAAAAAAGAATTTTGGCACAACCTCTTGATTGATTAATTTCTGGGTGGCGGGGTGGGAGGGTACTGAAGGTGAAGCTAACTCCATGGTCAACGTCATGGACTAACAACAGGTTGCACTGGGGTAACCTTCTCCCGGAAGCTGTAGCACAGGCCACCGACCTCCCCTGGAGGTTTATCAGTTCAATTAGACAGAGGAAAGTAGGGCTCCTGGCCTGACTCCTGAGATGCACACCCCAAATCAATACGCCAGGGATATGAGCTGGAGGCGAGGAAGTGGGGGCGCGAGGACTTCGAAGCGGACTGACTGGAGAACACCCCGCCAAGTGAAACTTTGGACACGCTTCCCGCGCGCAGTTTTAGCGCTTCCACGGGTGAGGTGAGCGGGGCTTGCATTTCACAGGGTGATGAGGATGGGTCGTGATGTCAGCGCAGTGGGGGCTTGAGGGCTGTCATGTAGTAACCTTCTTTATCCACTTCTGACAAAGAGAGAAGGAAACCATGGGCAGACCTTCCACAACTCCACGCACACCTGTTCTCAGAATCCCATGTCTAGTGCTCAGTCTGCTGTCAGTTTTTTTTTTTTTTGGGAGGGGGAGGGGGAAGGCGGAGAGGCTGTGTTCTCATAACTGGACTGTGGGAGCAGGATTCTTTCATGAAGCCAGGACAAGGGAAGAGCATTGAGTGGTGAGTGGAGAGGGAAGTGGAGTTGATTATGCCGGGAGGACTCTGAACCTCTTTCTCAGAAAAAAAGTCATTTTGTCAGAAATCCCAAATGGTAATGGAGCAGTGCACATTTATTAGGTATATGGCTAACTGTGCTGCTGAGATAGAAAGTGCAGCTTCTCTTGCCTCTAAAATTCATAGCTTAATAAGGGAGAAAGGAATAATACCCACGAAGCACCAGGAAACTCCATACCACAATTGTTTGTATAGTTGACGGCTGAACAACGTGCTGTGTGGGATGAAAGGCGGTTTCTGATTTTTCGCTCATTTCTGTGATGTCTGGGATGATGAGTCTCGCCATACAGAATCTTCGAATTTGTGATTACTTGTTCATTGTTTTTGTTGCTATCTTAAGACTTCTGCCATAGCTAAAGCTAATAGTGGCAAAAGATTTTTTTTTCTTTTCCTTTCCTATAGTACTGAAAGCAGGAGGCAGTGTTGCTGTTTCTTTTGGATTTTGCCTTTAAAAACAACTGTGTACGGCTAATCCAAATGGATCTGTCACAAGTCTACCCAGTTTTCACATAAGAAAAATCCAGTAGTTTGCCCCAATTTGCAGACCCACTAGTGTATTGTAATTTCTTTCAAACCATTGCAGGAATTTTCTGAAAAGGGAAGGAAACAAAACAAAATGAAGGGAACAGAGCAGTCATTTGATCTGAAGCCCTGCAGGAGAAAACAGCAGGTTTGGGAGTGACTCTACCACTCTTGGTACTGGCTATGTCCTGCCTCACTGTCCAAGCCAACAGAGAGATAAAAAGAACAAAATCATCTACGGCCTTTTTACTTTCATCTGGGCAGAACTCAACGGCATAGAAGAGGACTTCTCTGGAATGTGTTTTAACATTTACAGCACTTTTGCAAAGTGTTGGATGTAAAGCGATTTTTTAAAAAATGTTTTTACATAGTCAAGAACTGGGGTGTAGGCCAGAGGTGCGGGGGTGGGAGGACTCACCAGAGACAGAATGGGGAGCAGGACAGGTGAATCTACTGAAATACACTGCTGAGGGGAGCAGCGGAAAGATAGGAGAGGTCTGCTCTGCCTTGTGGGTAGCTCCCTGGCCAGGGATCAAACTCAGGCTGCAGCCGTGATAGCGCTGAGCTTTCCTAGGTCACCAGGGAGGCTCTGTGATGCACTTTCTAACATCTAGCATGACAATGCTACAGTATTGGGGTGCATGAAAGTGTATGCCTAGAAAAGGAATGTCATTTTTAAATGTGGCGGATGTGGAGTTTGTGGTTTCCTCCCTCCTTACCTGCATAACTTTAAATAATCTGGTGAGGATATTTAGTTAATTGGATGCCTTCCCCCTTGTATGCCTCCAGAAACCTCTTGCTGGGTGACAGCATAGTTTATTGTCAGGAACAGTGGGGGGCCTTGGGAAACAACCTAGTCTCTGAGTTCATAATTATCAGTGACATCAGGTTCACATCAGCTAACTAAAGCTGAAATTAAAATTTTGGTTAGAATTTCTCCAAAGTGAAATGTAATTCACTCATACAAACACTTCAGAATATAGCAAATAAACCATAGGAGATAGCCAATGAAAAAACGTATTTGCAGTGTGACTTATTACTTAGGAGACTATAATTTTTTACTGTCAGTGTTTAAAACCACACATTTGCCATTCGGTAGAGATTGGATAGGAATTTTTTTTTTTTTTTGTGTAGGAGAACTGGGGTGTAGGCAAGAGGTGTGGGACGTGAGAGGATTCCCCAGAGACAGAGTGGGGAGCAGAACAGGTGGATTCATTGAAATACACTGCTGATGGCAGTAGCAGGGAGACAGGAGAGGTCTGCTGCACGCTGTGGGTCAGCTCCCTGTCTGGGGTTCAAACTCAGGCCTTAACAGTGATAGCCTGAGACTAACTCCTAGGCCACCAGGGAGGCCCCATGGATAGGATTCTTAGCAAAGCTTCAGGGGCTGCTTCACTGAAGGATCAGCAGGGGTCAGTTAGAATTGACCATTTTTTCTGTTTTCTTCTAAACATATTTGACTCCCAAATAAGATTTCATTTGCTGTTCCTTAGTAGCACTTGAAAATCACTGTTAAATGAAATAGACTTAAGCAATGACTATGCAAGGGCATAACCAGATTTAATGCTTCTCTGTTTGTTTTTTTTTTTTGTAAGAAAAATCTTTTTCCTTCTACCCTAGTATCTATTTTCACAGCAGAAGAAATCACATAGGTACCTAACTTAAAAATAATTTGCTATAAGACTTCAAAATCTGAAATTGAGATAAAACTGACATAGCATTCTATCATCTCCATCCCAACAGCTTCTCAATTTGTGTCTCCTGCCAGACTTCGCCCTAACCCCAACTCCCAAATCAGTGTTCTCACATATATGTAGAGGGCATCTCAAGGTCATCATGTCCCAAGTGCATCAATGACCTTCTACTAGGCCTAGCCCTCCTGCACCTCCTGTCTCATTGATGGCAAACCCATTCTTCTGAGGTTTCTGGCCAAGTCTCTTGGAGGCATCTTTTCTTTGGTAACTGTCTTATTTTATTGAAATTATTTTTTTTGGCATTTATTTTTCTATTTTTTTGTGGAGGCAACATTGTTTTATAACACTGTATATGATTTAGAGGTGTAGGTTCACACTTCTTCAAATGTACATCATCACACTACACCCACCCCCAAAGTACCCATGACCTTCCACTGGACACTCCACTATTTGCTACCTTGCCCCCCTTAGTTACCTCAATTCTGCTATCAGATTCCAAGGGTTTGTTTAGTCTTGGCTTCGTGTGTTCCCTTGTTTTTGTTTCTTTTTATTCCATACATGAGTGAAATAATCCAGTGTTCCTTTTTTTCCTGACATTACATTTGGCGACATCCCCTCCAGTTCATCTATGTTGTTGCTGTGGATGGCAAGCTTTCATTTTTTCAAAAGGCTGAGCAGCATTCTGCATGTCTGTAGACCACCCCTTGTCTGCTCACCTGTTGTTGGACATGAGGGTCATTTCCTGACCGTGGCTACTAAAATAGTGCTGCAGTGAAAATCAGGGTGCATATATCTTTTTGAGTTTGTGTTTTTATATTCTTTGGGTAGACACCTAGGAGTGGAATGGCTGGATCCTATGGCAGATTGTAGAGTAGGAATGACACAGTGCAGGTTTTCTGATCCAGCAGACTGGGTAAAAGAGGAGTCCTAGAGCCCTTAGTGGCTTTTTAGGCTTTTATTGGGATTTACTGGGTACATGGCAGGTAGAGGTCCTGGGGGACCAGGAGGCTGGCAGGCCTCCCAGCTCCCAGCAAGTCTTCATTCTATCTTGGCTCTCCGACCTTCTCTCGTGTTCTCTCTGCTTCTCTGCTCCCCTGCTTCCGTTCGTTCTTGGCTTCTGCTGGCACCCCCATGATGCCGCCCTTATAAACTCAGTCTCTCAGCCCAGGTGTATCCATTTCAGGTGCCCGCCATCAGGCATGCATTCAGGACCACTGGTTTCCCTCATCTATCCTAATGGTGGGAGGGCAGAAAAGCCTGATACTTTTCCTTTCCCTACACAGATGAATGTTTAATTTGGGGGGTGTAGGGTAAAGAAAATATCAGGCTTTTCTGCCCTTCTGCCATCAGGATAGATGATGGATCCTTGTCCTGAATGCATGCCTGATGGCGGGCACCTGGAATAGGGTGTGGGCATAGGTAGGTGGGATTCAGCTGAGCTAAGACTGTGCTTTTTAAGGGCGGCGTCACGGGGGGACGCCAGCAGCAGCAGCAGCACCAGTAGCAGCAGTAGAAGCCGAAGCCGAAGCCGAAAGAGAAGCCGAGAAGCAGCAGAACGAACTCCAGAGAGCTCAGATAGAGTGAAGACTTGCTGGGGGCTGGGAGCCAGCCAGCCTCCCAGCCTCCCAGCTAGCACCCCTGCCTGCCATATGCCTGGTGAACCCCAAATAAAAAACCTGCAAAACTACTGAGGACTCTGACTCCTCCTTTACCCGGTCTGCATGGGATCCGAAAACCTGCACTGTGTCCAGTCCTGCCCTTACAGGGGGGGTGGAACTTCCGTAGTGCTCTCCACAGTCTCCGTTCCCACGAGCAGCACATGAGAGTTCCCTTTCAGAGTCACTGTTGACTCTCCCCAGCGACTCATACAAATCTCTTCAGCCACAATACAAAACATAGCCTGAAACTGACCCCATGCGATCGTTTTCACTACTCCCACCTGGTCCAAGTCACGTCATTCCCCACCTGGGTTAGTGCAATAGTTTCTTAAATGGTCCACCTGCTTCTGTCCTGTTCAGAATCCCAATAATTCAGCGATCCTGTTAAAATTCAGGTCAGATCTCATCTCCTTTGTTTCATTCACCATTTCCAAACTCTTCAAGACCTTCCTTTCTGTCAGACTCAGGTAAAGTCAGAGGTTTTTCAGCAGCCCAAGGCACTCCTGAGATTGAGCTGCCCTCACCTCTGAGCTCATCGCCTCCTCCTCTCCCCCTCTACCATCACTCATGAAGCACGCTCTGGGGGCCTTTGCTGGAACATTCTCCAGGTACCACCACGTTACCTTCTCATTGAGGATTTTCCTTCCCGTGTGCTGGTGCCACCTCTCTCTAGGACTTTACCCCCTGCACGGCTTCATTTTCCTCCCTGGCACTTGCCATCACTCCAAATTGTGTTTCCTCGGGCAGCTGTAATAAATTCAAACCTGTATCTCAGAATAACATATTGATCCTCCCACAGTTCTGGAGGACAGAAACCAGGGAGTTGGCAGCATTGGTGCCTTCTGGGAGCGGGGTGGGGCATCTGCTTGTGACTCTCCTGGCATCCCTGGCAGTCTAGGGCCATCTTTGACTTGAAGTCACATTGCTCCGTTCTCAGTCTCTGGGCTCATCCGGTGTTTCTGGTTCCAAAATTCCCTCTTTTTTTTTTTTTTTTTAATATTCCCCATACAATTGCAACTCCCTGATCAAAATTCCCTCTTCTTGTAAGGACATCAGTCCCACTGACTTTAGGATCTACCTGAATCTGACCTCATCTGACCTTGGTTACACCTGCAAAGACTTATTTCTAAATAAGATCCATATTCACTGATGCCAGGTAGAATTTTTGGGGGAAGAACCACTATTTGATACGGCACATGAATACATTAATCTTGTTCATTGTTTCCCTCACTAAATGTAAACTTAGGGGGATTCCCTACATCCCTCATGCACAGGGTACATGGACACATGGCAAGATTTAATGTGGGTCAGGCGCCCACATATGCTAACAGCTGATGGTTCTGTGTTGCAAAGGGAGTCCAAAGTTTTCTAAGAACTTTGGACTATGGATTAGGGAATGCAACAATATTATCGTATTCTTTGATTTTTTTTTCTCTCCAGTGATATTCCCAGGCTTCAGACTAACCCCCAAGCGCCTCTAAAATGATAAAATAGAAAGTAACATCTGCTGTAAAATACTCTGTGGCCCGAAGAAAGGCTCCTGATGTGTGTAAAGACCATTCTTTGGAGACTATTCTAATATCACTTGATGATTGAGAGCACTAAAGAAACTCTTGATGTGATTCTGCCTACTCAAAATTCTCTGGGCAGAAGAAACTCAAATAAGACTGTCCAAGAAAAATATTTCCAAACCAAGCAAAGAAAAGCCTCCAACATACTTTTGATGTCAAAGCAAAGCTCTACTCACAATCAATCCTAGTGAGGTGCAGTTGAGTCAACAGTGGCTAAGTTCACAGATTAAAATAAGAAGCCTCACCTGTCAGTATGTGCCTTCCCAGCCTCGTATGCAGCCACACAACTCCAAGCCATGCCTGTTTCTCTCAATTCAAGGAAATGACTTTGGTTTGCAAAGCTCAGGCCCACTGATTTTTAAAATTAAGTGATTGCTTTTCTTAAAAATAATCTTTAAATTCTATTACCTGGTGTTATTAGACTGCAATATGAAAAGTGGGTGGTACTGATATCAATATAAATCCATTGTGAATTGATGACTCAGTTGCTGAAATTGTGGGTTATTTACCTGATTGGGCTTTCTTGCCAGACGTTCCTAGTGTTTTTAAATTCATAACCATTGAGAGAACAACAGAGACCCCTGGAGATCTACACATAGCCCTGGGCCGGCCAGTAAGCTTGCGAGGAAAAGCGGCACGCTTGAAAAGCAAACGCGGATCGCGGCTGCCCAGGTCCCCGTGCGTGCGATCTAGGCTTGCAGGGAGACACGCGGGGGCCCTCACTGAGGTGAAAGTCCCTTACTGAGTAATCAGGAACCAGGCGCCCAGGCACGGGAGCGGGGTGCAAAAGGCGCCATTTCTGCGGTCATTGAACTGGGCTATAGCCCGCGTCCTGGACCTGATGGCTTTGGAACTGAGACTGGGGGCACGAAATTCAGGGTGTGGGTTCTCCACAACGGTGGGGCACAAGGCAGACACAGCACCCCAAAGCCGTTGAGGTTTACCCTGCCATTCCCGCTCTGTTCCCTGTCCCACGGGGTGAAAAAAACAGCTCCCCAAGGACATTAGGGGAGATCTCTGGCGCCACCTAGCGACCAGAAAAAAAGTCACTAACACCCCATAGAACAGGGACCTTTCTTCAGAAAAGACTGATTGAAAACGGCAGAAGGCTCCTGGAGGAGACAGTGGCCAGCTGGGAAGTTAGCCCACGCCAGGCCCCTTCCGACCAGCAGTCTGATCCCACAGAGGGAACAGGCACCCACGGCAGGGGCAGACTGGGCGCGCAGAAGAGTGTGCCTGAGACCAGACGCGCAGGGAGTGCGTCCCACATCGCCATTTTAGAACAAGGGCATTTCTTCAGTAAAGACTGCCTGAAACCAGCAGAAAGCTCCCTCAGGAGCCAGAGGTGAGTGGGGAAGTTCACCCACGCCAGGCCCCTTCTGGCCTGCATCCAAGCCCAGAGGAGGAGCAGGAACCCACTGCTGGGGCAGACCAGGTGCACAGGGGAGTGTGTCCCCACATCGGCATTTTTAGAACAGGGACCTTTCTTCAGTAAAGACTGCTTGAAACCGACAGATGGCTCCCGGAGGAGCCAGAGGGGAGCAGAGAAGTTCACCCAAGATGCCGGCCAGTCCCAGCAACACAGTGTCCCAATGCATATGACAAATTAGAAAACAGACAGTAGGGAGTAGAAGAACCACACGCAACCTAACAACTCCTCAGGAAAAAAGCACACCACAAAAAGAAAACCACCCCCCAGATTGCAACGACAGTAACTTGGAAGAACTTCTGAGCCTTCCAGAAAGAGAATTTAAAATTGCCATGATTAAAAAAGTGACAGAACTCATAAAGGAAAACAATGATATGAGAAAAATAATCAACGATCAGAAGAATGAAATTGAGTACCTAAAGGGGGAAGCAAAAGAAATGCAGGAGATCAAAGAATTAATAGAGGAACTAAAGAACTCTGGGAAAAGCAATGAAAGCAGAATAGATGAAATGGAAGAACGAATAAGTACTCTTGAAGACACAGAAATAAAAAGAACCAAAACAGAAAAGGAAAGAGAAGTATGAAGGAAAAAGACCAAAGAAAGACTTCGGGAACTATCTGACTCCATGAGGAAAGGAAATATAAGAGTTATAGGAATCCCAGAAGGAGAGGAGAGAGATGTAGGAACAGAGAAAATATTCAAAGAGATAATTGAAGAGAACTTCCCAAATGTGAAGAAGGAGCTAAAAATTGATATACAAGAAGCAAGAAGAACACCAAACTTCCACGACGAAAGGAAAAATACAGCAAGACACATAATAGTAAAGCTCCCAAGAATCCAGGACAAGGAAAAAATAATGACGCTAACAAGAGGGAAGAAACAGATAACATTCAAAGGAAAACCAATCAGACTGACATCAGACTTCTCTGAAGAAACACTACGGGCAAGGAGAGAGTGGAGGGACATAGTCAACAGACTCCAAGAAAACAGATGCCAACCAAGAATACTCTATCCCGCAAAGCTCTCCTTCCTCTATGAAGAAAGAATAAGGACCTTCCCAGACAAACAGAAACTCTGGAATTTCATTACGACTAAACCCCCACTCCAAAAAATACTACAAGGAACCCTAAAGCCAGAACCTCAGAGGGACGAGTAACAACGAAAGAAGGCCAAAAAAAAAGTTATTAAAAGAATAAATAAAATCAAAGGAAAGACAAACACAATGGCAAATACAGATGCTAACATATCAATATTAACTCTAAATGTAAATGGACTAAACTCTTCAATAAAAAGATATAGAGTTGCAGCCTGGATTAAGAAACAAAACCCAACCTTTTGCTGTCTCCAGGAAACACATTTAGCTACAAAAGATAAAAATAGACTCAAAGGATGGAAAACAATCCTACAAGCAAATGGACCAAAAAAGAAAGCAGGAACAGCTATACTTATATCAGATAAAACAGATTTCAAACTCAAAAAGATAAAAAGAGACCCCAATGGTCACTACATTATGATCAAAGGGACAATACTTCAAGAAGAAATAACACTCATTAACATATACTCACCAAACGAAGGAGCACCAAAATATATCAGACAACTGTTGTCCTCTCTGAAAACAGACATCAGAGAAAACACATATGTAGTGGGAGACTTCAACACACCACTATCAACAATGGATATATCAACAAGACAAAAAATAAGTAAAGAAACTAAAGCTCTAAATAAGGACCTAGAGCATTTGGGCTTAACAGACAACTATAGAACACTAAAGCCCCCCAAAAACGGAGTACACATTTTTCTCAAGCACACACAGATTATTCTCCAGGACCGATCACATACTGGGGCACAAAACAAACATCAACAGATGCACCAAGATTGAAATCATACCAACCATCTTTTCTGACCATGAAGGCATCAAAGTAGAAATAAACCATAAAAAGAAGGCAAGGAACTTTCCTACCTCATGGAGATTAAAAACCACACTACTGGAAGACCACTGGACTAATGAGGAGATCAAAGAAGAAATTAAAAAAGTTATTTGAATTGAATGACAAGGAGGATACCAATATCCTAAATGAATGGGATGCAGCAAAAGCAGTAATAAGAGGAAAATATATAGCAATAGAAACTCACATCAAGAAACAAGAAAGAACTCAAAGAAACAGCCTAATCTCGAAGCTCAAAGATCTAGAAAAAGAACAACAAAAAAACCCCAAAACCAGTAGAAGAAAAGAAATAATAAAAACCAAAGCAGAAATAAATGAAATTGAAACTAAAAAAACAATCCAAAAGATCAATGAAACCAAGAGCTCGTTCTTCGAAAAAATCAATAAAATAGACAAACCCCTAGCCAGGCTCACAAAGGAAAAAAGGGAGAAAGCACAAATAAACAGGATCATAAATGAAAGGGGAGAAATAGCAATGGACACAGCAGAAATCAAAAAAATAATCAGTATTTATTATGAACAGTTATATGGAAACAAGTTCAACTATCTAGAGGAGATGGACAAATTCCTACAACTCTACAATCACCCAAAGCTAGATAAAGAAGAAATAGAACACCTAAACAGACCAATTACAAGCAGCGAAATTGAAATGGTAATAAAAAACCTCCCCAAAAACAAAAGTCCAGGACCTGATGGATTTACAAATGAATTCTACCTAACATTCAGAGACGAATTAGTGCCTATCCTTCACAAACTCTTCCAAAAAACTGCAAAGGAAGGGACAATACCAAACACGTTCTATGAAGCCAACATTACACTGATACCAAAACCAAACAAGGACAACACAAAAAAGGAAAACTACAGGCCAATCTCCCTAATGAACACTGAGGCAAAAATCCTCAATAAAATTTTAGCTATCAGAATTCAACAATGTAGCTATAAGATAATTCACCATGACTAAGTAGGATTCATTCCAGGGACACAAGGATGGTTTAACATCCGAAAATCAATCAACGTTATCCAACACATCAACAAAAAGCAATATAAAAACCATATGATAATATCAATAGATGCTGAGAAAGCTTTCGACAAAGTGCAACACCCATTCATGATAAAAGCCCTTGAAATTCTTGGGATATAAGGAACATACCTCAACATCATAAAGGCCATATATGACAAGCCAAACAGCCAGTATCATTCTGAATGGTGAAAAGTTGAAAGCATTTCCATTAAGATCTGGAACAAGACAAGGATGTCCACTCTCACCACTGCTTTTCAATATAATACTGGAAGTCCTAGCCAGAGCAATAAGACAAGAGAAAGACATACAAGGAATCCAAATAGGAAAAGAAGAAGTCAAACTATCACTATTTGCAGATGATATGATAATATACATAGAGAACCCCAAAAAACTCCACAGAAAAACTAATTCGACTCATCAATCAGTTCAGTAAAGTGGCAGGATACAAAATCAACACGCAAAAGTCAGTAGCCTTCCTATACACAAACAATAAATCTGAAGAAGAAGAAATAAAAAAAAATCATCCCTTTTATTATCGAAACAAAAAAAATCAAATACTTGGGAATAAATCTAACAAAAGAGGTAAAGGACCTATACAAAGAAAACTATAAAACACTGTTAAAAGAAATAGAATAAGACACAAAGAAATGGAAAGACATCCCCTGCTCAGGGACTGGAAGAATAAACATTATTAAAATGGCCATCCTACCGAAAGCAATATACAGATTCAATGCTAGTCCAATAAAAATTTCAATGTCATTCTTCGAAGAAATAGAACAATTATTGATGAAATTCATATGGAATCACCAAAAACCCTGAATAGCCAAAGCTCTCCTGAAAAAAAAAGAAGGGAATGGAGGCATCACACTCCCAGACTTCTAACTATACTACAAAGCCATAATCATCAAAACTGCATGGTATTGGAACAAGAACAGACATACAGACCAATGGAATTGAATAGAAAATCCAGAAATAAACCCACAGATTTATGGTCAACTAATCTTTGACAAAGGAGCAAAGACTATGCATTGGAGCAAAGAAAGTTTGTTCAATAAATGGTGCTGGGAAAACTGGGTCGCTACATGCAAAAGAATGAAGATTGACCACTACCTCACACCATACACAAAAATCAACTCAAAATGGATTAAAGAACTAGACATAAGGCCTGAATCCATAAAATACATAGAAGGAAATATAGGCAAAACACTACGTGATACGCACATCAAAGACATCTTTACAGACACATCACCCAAAGCAGTGATAGTGAAGGCAAAGATAAACAGCTGGGACTACATCAAATTAAAGAGCTTCTGCACAGCAAAAGAGACAATAACAAAAACAAAGAGAAACCCCAGCGACTGGGAGAACATTTTTGCACACAACACTAATGATAAAGGACTGATCACAGAAATCTACAAAGAGCTGATGAGACTCAACAAAAACAAAGAAAATAATCCAGTCATGGGAGAACATTTTTCACACAACACTAATGATAAAGGACTGATCACAAAAATCTACAAAGAGCTGATGAGACTCAACAAAAACAAAGAAAATAATCCAGTCAAAAAATGGGCAGAAGAGCTAAAAAGAAACTTCTCCAAAGAGGAAATGCAAATGGCCAACAGGCATATGAAAAAATGTTCAACATCACTTGTAATCAGGGAAATGCAAATCAAAACTACCATGAGATACCATCTTACACCAGTGAGAATGGCACATATTAAAAAAACTAGCAACAACAAATGTTGGCGAGGGTGTGGAGAAAAAGGAACTCTTCTGCACTGTTGGTGGGAGTGCAAACTGGTCCAACCACTATGGAGAGCTGTGTGGAGATTTCTGGACCTACTAAACATAGAGCTTCCATATGATCCAGCAATTCCACTCCTAGGTATTTACCCAAAGGACACAGAAACATCAATTCCAAAGAGCACCTGCACCCCTATGTTTATAGCAGCAATGTTTACAATAGCTAAGCTTTGGAAACAACCCAAATGCCCAAAAATAGATGACTGGATCAAGAAGATGTGGTACATATATACCATGGAATATTACTCAGCATTCAAAAAAGATAAACACATGCAATTTGCAGCAACATGGATGGCGCTGGAAGGGATCATGCTCAGCGAAATAAGCCAGAAAGAAAAAGAAAAATACCGGATGGTCTCACTCATAGCAGGAATCTAGAAAACTTAAATAAGGGACCAGGAAAATGAATAACTATAAGAAAGTAGAAATCAAAATCAACAAAAAACTATGAACCAGAGACACTTTTTGGGGGTGGGGGGTGGGAGGGGGGGAATTGGGGTCAAAATGGGGGGGGTTGCAATTGTATGGGGAATATAAAAATAAAATTTATTATTAAAAAATATTCATAACCATTGCTGTATGGTCTAGCTATTGCCCGGATATTCACCCAAGAGAAATAAACACAAGTTCACATAAGAATCTGTAGACAATGTTTATGGAAGTTTTATATATAATCTTCAAAACCTGAAAGTGACCCAAATGTCATCCAGTGGGTGAGTGGGTAAATGGCAGCGTGCTTCTGGCTACTTACCCAGAGAATATAAAAGCACTAACTG
Organism: Talpa occidentalis; assembly: GCF_014898055.3. Taxonomy (NCBI): domain Eukaryota; kingdom Metazoa; phylum Chordata; class Mammalia; order Eulipotyphla; family Talpidae; genus Talpa; species Talpa occidentalis. The sequence goes on along the minus strand of NW_023605194.1, from coordinate 68,491,218 downwards.
AGAAATATCTGAGCTCCCCCACCTTCACCACAGCATGATTCCAAATAGCTGAGTTACAGAAACTAAGAGCCCAGTAATGGATACAGCAGAATGGTCTAGACAGCAGCAGAAACTCCTATAAAAAAGTGAAATATTGCCATTTATCACAGCATGGATGACCTTGAGGGGATACTAAGTGAAATTAGTCAGAAGGAGAAAGACAGATGCTGCCTACTGTCACTCATTTGTGACATCTAAAGGACACAAGGAACAAGTGTTTGGCCTCTGCTGTCCAGCAGTGGCCACCCGACGGGGCAGAGGGGACAATCACCACAGGGGCTGGTGGAGTGGTGGTGGGAAGTGATGGACGTGTGGTCACAGCCCTGGTGGGAAACAGCGATCTTGGAACCGATACCCTGTTGTAAATTAATGTTACCGCCATTAAAAAAAGGAACAAAACCCACACTGTGGCATGTCTGTGCAATGTAACATCACTCAACTGGGGAAAAAATTAATTGCTGATACATGTAGCAATGCACTGGCCTCTCAGATGTCTGCGTGCAACCACTCAGGCTGGGTAGTTTCATTGTTAGTTTTTGCGGGTGAAAAGATACTTGCGGAGCTTTGGCTAGATTTTTATAGCCTTTAATGCTGAATCCGGACAGACCAGCCTTCTCCCCCATTATTCCTTTGGCTGTCTCCTCCCTTTGGAGTCATTGTGTGCCTCAGATGATGCCACACTTACATCCCCTCACCCATAGGCACAGGTGTCCCCCATTTACACATGCACTTGCCTATGTGCTCTGGGCCCAAGTGCCCATCATTACAGGTGCACATGCAAGACCACAGGTGCCATCATAGATGCTCATGTCAGGAGAGCGGGAAAAGCCTGATTTTTAACTCATTTACCCTACAATGGTGCTAAGCGTCAGTCAGATCCACAAGGCCGCACTGTATGGTTTCCTCTACATGACATTCTAGAAACGGCAAAACAGCAGGGATGGGAAAGAAAAGAAATGGGCTGCAGGTCACCACAAGGGATTGGGGGGGATGGGGCGGGTCTGCTCCCTGGTGGTGGTGGCGCCTCTTTACGCACTTGTCAGAATATGTAGAACTAACTGCGTGTGCCAAGGAGCTAATTCTCCAAATGCAAGCGTAGGGTAAATGGGAATTGTGAGGTTTTTCTGCCCTCCTGCCATTGGTGTCTAAGATTCACACCTGTGTCCTTGTACCTGTACCTGATGGCAGACATCTGTAGTAGGGCATGGGCATCATAAGTGGGTGCACAGGGGCTGAAAGGCTGGGCCTATCAGGGCGGCGTCACAGGGACGCCAGCAGAGCCAGAGCGCCAGCAGCAAAGAAGCAGAGAGAGCGGAGGACAGAGACCACAAGAGGATGCCAGGGAGCCCAGGAAGACCGAAGATTCCCTGGGGGCTAGGATGCCTGCCAGCCTCCCGGCCCCTTGCCCCCTGCCCCCCGCATGCCGTGTGCCTGGGTGCCGCACTACAAATGGTGTAAAAAGCTCAATATAAGCCTGAAAAGCCACCAAGGGCTCTAGGACTCTCCTTCACCCATTTGCCCGGATCACAGAGAACCTGCTCTGTGACTGCTGGTGCTACAGCAAGTTATGACATAAATTATTTGCAAAATAGGGAAAAAAGATCAGGGAAATTGTCCATGTAAATCTATCTTCTAGTAGAAAAACATCCCAAAGTGGTAAAATAAAATTGATTGCTGAAACTCAGTGGCTCAGCTAACAGATCACGTAATTCATGTGACAACTGTGGCTCCCACTTTTTAAAAATTAATATATGTTTTACATCATTGTTCATTTTTGTACAATATTTGCTTTCTCCTTTCAGGTGTTGTCCCCGTAAACTTCCACCACCAGTTGACCTGTGCACCATTCCCATAGTTCTCTATTAGAATTCTGGTACCCACTACATGCAAGACTCCTTTGGGGAGACACTTCCTAGTGGGCTTGTCACCCCTAACATCCGGGTGTGCTGAGGGGAATTCTTGAACTCTGCAGGGGTGGCTGTGGGGCCTGCTTCTCTCAGCTGCTCCATCCCAGTGCTTGCTCTTTGCCTTGACTCTGCGTGACTCTCCCTGCCTGTGGCTTGGACAGTGGGGGCACCCCTACTCTCCCAATGCACCCACACTTGGGCTTCTCTGGCGTCTGCCCATCTCCCAAGCCAGGCTCAGGTTCTGCTCGAGTGCCCTGCTCCCCTCATCCTTGTCCCATCTGTCGCCGGGGTAAACCTGAGAGACAAGGGTCATGTTCCTACCTGGCCGGACAGAGTGGACGCATAAAGAGGAGGTGCTTATCTTGTGAGGAGAGGACTCAGCCACTGCCAAATGCTGATTTCCTGGCCAACCACATAGCAGATGATCAGATGACGGGGGGAGGTCTGGTGACCAGGGACTTGACCGACTGCCACCCATCACACCCCCCAAACCTGCAGGGGTGTCTCAGGAGACAATCAGGGCTTCTCCCACCACGAGGTTTCCAAGCCAGATCAGCCTCCCTGCGGACCCTCGCCTGCGCCCTCTCTGTCTGATTCTTGAGGGCTCTCCCCTCCATTCCCTCCCCTCCCCTCCACTCCCTCCCCTCCCCTCGGATTTTCTTTTCCATAACTTGCAATTTGACACTTACCCATGAAGCATCAAGAAAAATCACTAAAATTGTATTTTTTCAGTCAAACTGTCAAAAAGAACAAGATTCAGAGAGAAAGTTGCTGGTGGTGGTAATCTTGGCCCTGTCTGACCCCCGGGCTGGGGTACAGCATTCCCAGCTCAGCATTGCCATGGAAACCTCTGACTCTTCCTTGTCATGGTGATTATACCTTTTTAGATTTTGACAACTAGAGGATCCCAGGAAAGAAAGCAGAGTCTTGAATCCCTAGCCCTTCCTCCAGCGTGGTTGCTTATGCAGACTGGGCCAAATGGGCTTGGTGAGGGTTTAGTCTGTTTCTGCTAACAAACACAACGCTGCTAAGTCCGTGTGCCAGAGGAAGAATGCGGGTTACCAGCCCTTGGGGGTGGCATCTGATTTTTGGGGTTTATTATATTACTTTAACTATCTACTTGACAGATACAGTAATCACTGCCGATTAGAAACACCTCTGTCAGACATGCTTTCCCGGAGGGGCAGCCTCATGAGACCGCGTGATGTGCAGGCTGGCAGCTCGCAGGGAGATCCAGGGGAAATGCTCTGTGAAAGGGAAAGGCTTATTTTAGCCAATAGGCTTGGGGATTTCACCGACATTATAGGGTCCTTTTAAAGCTCTGCGTGATTTCTCCTCATCAACTGCTAATTAAGGGCATTAATTTATCTATTTGTTTGAGACTGGAACGTTAGGCTTTAGTTCAGCATGGCTTATAATTTATCATGGCTTTGTATCTCTGGAGAAATTCAAAATTATATGATGCAGTAAATGATTTATGAGGAGTTTATAAGTATTCTTATTAAATCAGCATTTTTTATGTATTATTCTCTGGCATTATGTACCTCTGGAGACTATTAAAGTTTATTACTCAGTGTTCTTTTTAATAAGAACCTTCTGACATTCCCAAGGGCTGGAGAAAAGCTGTCCGAGAGTTTCTGCCTGACTCTAGTCTACTGCTGGCTGTATGCAGTCCTCTGCATTGATACTTTAAAGGACAAATCAAAGAATGGGTGACTTGTAAATTTCCAAATTTGCAGCAACAACACAGGCACCCAAGAATGGGTGCACTTCTGGCTTTACACTTTAAGATTTATTTATTTATTTATACAAGAACTGGGGTACAGGCCAGAGGTGTGGGGGGTGAGATGATTCACCAGAGACAGAGTGGGGAACAGAACAGGCAGACCGACAAAATACACTGCTGAGGGGAGCAGTGGGCACAGCAGGAGAGGTCTGCCTGGCCATGTGGGACCCTCGCCGGCGGGCCGGGATAGAACCGGCACTGCAGCGGACAGCTTCACAGTGCTGCGCTCAACCACCTGCGCCACCAGGAAAGGCTCTCCACTAAGCTTTTTGTAAAAGGAGAAACTAATCAAGTCCCTTCTACTGAAGTTGACCAAGACAAACTTGCTATAGAGAAGAACCCTATAGAAGTTGGGTCTCACACAGAAACATTAATTCCAAAGGGCACCTGCACCCCTATGTTTATAGCAGCACTATTTACAATAGCTAAGCTATGAAAACAACCCAAATACCCAAAAAATAGATGACTGGATCAAGAAGGTGGTACATGGGGCATCCCTGGTGGCACAGCGGTGGAGCGCTGGGTTGCAAAGCGCCCCCAGCCTCTGCAGTGCCAGTTCGATCCCCGGCTGCTCCCCTGCCACCAGAGGAGGGTCTCACATGGCGCACAGACCTCTCCTGCCATCCACTGCTCCCCTCAGCAGTGTACTTTGGTCCTTCTGCCTGCTCTGCTCCCCGCTCTGGCTCTGGTGAATTCTCTCACCCTCCCGTGCTTCTGACTGTACCCAGTGCTTGTATAAATCAATCAATCAATCAATTTTTTTTTTAAAGAAGATGTGGTACATATACACCATGGAATATTACTCAGCAATCAAAAAAGATAAACTCACGCAATTTGCAGCAACATGGATGGAGATGGAAGGGATCGTGCTCAACAAAATATGTCAGAAAGAAAAAGAAAAATACTGGATGGTCTCACTCATAGCAGGAATTTAGAAAACCTAAATAAGGGACCAGGAAAAAGACTATAATAAAGAAAAAAATCAAAATCAACAAGCAACTATAAACCAGAGACACACTGGGGGGAGGGTGGGGTGGGAAGAGGAAGGATTCTGGTCAAAATAAGGGGGGTGCAATTGTATGGGGAATATAACCAAAATGAAAATGCATACATTGTGCAAAAATGAAAAATGATGTAAGAATTATATAAAATAAAATATTTTAAAAAATGGGTCTCTCTGGAACCTTCTAGAAAGGATTTCTTTCTCTTTGATAAACCACCACCTGTTTTGCCCGTTGTGGTGGGAGGAAGTTTCTGTGATAACAAGACCCAGGCCTCTGGGCTTCTGCCTCCCCTTCACTCACTCCTCCCAGGTCCGCGTGGCTGCTGTGTCCTCCCCTTTTCTGTCTTGGCTTGGCTTTTCCTCACACTTGCCCAGTGCATGGCAATGACCTCCCAATGTGTCTTCTTGTCCTCTATGGATGTCCCTCTAATCCAGGCCCCAAACTTCAGGCAAACGATCTTTTCAAAAGGCGACGCAGATCCTGCCGCTGCTGGAGAAACTAATCAAGGCTCTTCTACTGAAGTTGACCAAGACAAACTTGCTGTAGAGAAGCACCCCCAGCAGCTCGAAGCTTATTGCTCTGCGGTCCCTGGCGGGTGGGGGCAGGCAGCTCCGGGACTCCCTGGGCCTTTGGTCACAAGGAACTGAGATCCTGCCCTGGGTATCGCCCCCTCCTCGTGCTGTGCTGGCTCTCCTATTGGGGCACAGGGGGCATTGGCCCTCTCCTTCAGGATGTAGCTGCCCTGACTCCATTTTAGTCCATCTCTGGGTTCCTTCCTTCCTGTGTTGCGCTCTCTACAGACTTAGGAATTGATCTTCCCACGTTTGCTAGTGACCTGGAGTCATTTTTGAATTGTCTTTCCTGGGGTCTAGTTCTGGTGCACGAAGGATGCGCCACTCAGAGATCAGCGAAGGGATGGAAGAATAAATGTGCGTCAAAGACATAATAGCCTGGCAGATGAGTTTCATTATTTAGTATATATATATATATATATATATATATATATATATATATATATATATATATTTATTTTTTTTTTTTAAATCATTGCTCATTTTTGTACAATGTTTGATTTCTCCCCTCAGGTGAGTTTCATTATTGATGCTATTTTTTTTTCAACGATTTATTTATTTAGACATACAAGGGCTGGGGTATAGGTCAGAGGTGTGGGAGTTGAGAGGATTCACTAGAGACAGAGTGGGGAGCAGAACAGGCAGACTGACTGAAATACACTGCTGAGGGGAGCAGCCGGGAGGCAGGAGAGGACTGCTGCACCATGTGGGTTGCTCCCTGGCTGGGGACTGAATTCGTGCTGCAGAGGCTGCCATAGCTTCATAGTGCTGTGCTTAACCCCTTGCACCACCAGGGACACCCTATTAATGTTATTTAGAGCAAAAGAAGTGTCACGAATTTAGCTCGGACTTTTCATTTTACAGCCCTAGCTTGCACTGGTCAAATTATGTATGAGGCACTTGAAATGTGACTTTTCTGAAATTGTGTTTTTAGTGTAAAATACACTTAGGACCAAAAAAAGTATTCATATCTTATTCATAACTTTTGCATTGATCACATTCTTATAATGACTATTTTACGTGTCCTGGATAAAATAAAATAGACTATTAAAAGTAATTTCCCCTATTTGTTTTTACTTTTCAAATATCTGGTTACTAGAAAATTAGAAAATGCTTATGTGGTTTGCCTTGAGTTTCTGTCAGGCAGGGTCTAGAACAGGCCTATGGGTCAAATCTGGTTTTTGATGCCTATTACTAAGAATATTACCATTTGTTAACATTAAAAAAATGGTTATGTTTTAGGGGGCCTCCCTGTTGAAACAGGGGTTAAGTCTCAGTGCTATCAAGCTATCGCCAGCCACTGCAGCATGAGTTCAATCCCCAGCTGGAGAGCAGACCCTCATGGCACAGCAGACCTCTCCTGTCTCCCTGCTGTTCCCCTCAGCAGTGTATCTCAGTTAATCTGCCTGTTCTCTTCCCCATTCTGTCTCTGGTGAATCCTCTCATGCCCCTGCACTTCTAGCTTATACCCCAGTTCTTTTTTTTAAATTAAAAAAAATTATTTATTTTTTAATTTAATTATTTATTTTTAAACAATATTTGCTTTCCTCCACCCCCTCAGATGAGTCCCCATAGAATTTCTTTCCCCAAGGCACCCATGCACCATCACCACAGTCCCTTCCCTCCCTCTGATCCCTCTCCCTCCTCCTCCCCTGCAGAATGTCTCTGATTTATAATTGTCTGTTTTTGCTTTGTTGTGTTTTGTACTGTTATTATTATATTTTTTACACTGATGTTTTATTTGGTTCCCCTATATTTCTGCTATAAGTGAAACCATCCATATTTTTCTTTTTCCTTCTGGCTTATTTCACTGAGCATCATTCCTTCTAGCTCCATCCATGTTGCTGCGAATGGCATGAGTTTATCTTTCTTGATTGCTGAATAATATTCCATTGTGTATCTAGACCACATCTTCTTGATCCAGTCATCTATTTTTGGGCATTTGGGTTGTTTCCAGGTATTACCTATTGTAAACAGTGCTGCAATAAACACAGGGGTACAGGTGTTCTTTTGAATCAATGTTTTTCTGTCCTTTGGGTAGATCCCTAGGAGTGGAATTGCCGGGTCATATAGTAGCTCCATTTTCAGTAGACTGAGGAACCTCCACACAGCTTTCCATAGTGGTTGGACCAGTTTGCACTCCCACCAGCAATGTAGGAGAGTTCCCTTTTCACCACCTCCTCGCCAGTATTTGTTGTTGCTTGTTTTTTTGATATGTGCCATTCTAAATGGTATAAGGTAGTAGCTCAGTGTGGTTTTGATTTGCATTTCCCTAATTATAAGGGATGTTGAACATTTTTTCATATGCCTATTGGCCATTTGCATTTCCTCTTTGGAGAAATATCTTTTAAGTTCTTTGGCCCATTTCTTTTCTCTTTTTTCTTTTTTTAATATTTTATTTTATATAATTCTTACATCATTTTTCATTTTGCACAATGTATGCATTTTCATTTTGGTTACATTCCCCATACAATTGCACCCCTCCCCTTATTTTGACCCCAATACTTCCTCTCTGCACCCCCCCACCCCCCATAGTGTGTCTCTGGTTTATAGTTGCTTGTTGATTTTGATTTTTATTGTATTAATTAGTCTTTTTCCTGGTCCCTTATTTAGGTTTTCTAAATTCCTGCTATGAGTGAGACCATCCGGTATTTTTCTTTTTCTTTCTGACTTATTTTGCTGAGCATGATCCCTTCCATATCCATCCATGTTGCTGCAAACTGCATGTGTTTATCTTTTTTGATTGCTGAGTAATATTCCATCGTGTATATATACCACATCTTTTTGATCCAGTCATCTATTTTTGGGCATTTGGGTTGTTTCCATAGCTTATCTACTGTAAATAGTGCTGCTATAAACATAGGGGTGCAGGTGCCTTTTGGAATTAATGTTTCTGTGGAATTGCTGGATCATATGGAAGCTCTATGTTTAGTAGGTCCAGAAATCTCCACACAGCTCTCCATAGTGGTTTGACCAGTTTGCACTCCCACCAGCAATGCAGGAGAGTTCCTTTTCCTCCACATCCTCACCAACATTTGTTCCTAGTTTTTTTTTTAATTAAAAGAATTTTTTTTAAAGATTTATTTATTTATTTATTTATACAAACACTGGATACAGTCAGAAACGTTGGAGGGTGAGAGAATTCACCAGAGCCAGAGCAGAGAGCAGAATGGGCAGATTCGAACCAGCGCTGCAGAGGCTGTGGGCAGCTTCGCAACCCAGCACTCAACCGCTGCACCACTGAGGAGGCCTGCTGGTTTTCTTACTATGTGCCATTCTTACTGATGTAAGATGGTATCTCATTGTAGTTTTGATTTGCATTTCCCTGATTACAAGTGTTGTTGAACATTTTTTTCATATGCCTGTTGGCCATTTATATTTCCTCTTTGGAGAAGTTTCTCTTTAGCTCTTCTGCCCATTTTTTGACTGGATTATTTTCTTTGCTTTTGTTGAAATCTCATCAGCTCTTTGTAGATTTTTGTGATCAGTCCTTTATCATTAGTGTTGTGTTCTTCGGCCCATTTCTTTACTGGATTGTTTATTTTGTTTTTGTTGAGTCGTGTGAGTTCTTTGTATATCTTTGTGATCAGTACCTTATCAGTTGACTGGGGTGCAAAGATTTTTTCCCAATCAGTGGGGTGTCTCTCTGTTTTGGTTAATGTCTCTTTTGTTGTACAGAATATTTTCAGTTTGATGTAATCCCAGGTGTTTATCTTTGCCTTCACTATCACTGCTTTGGGTAATGAGTCTTTAAAGATGTTTCTGAGATGTATGTCTTATAGTGTTTTACCTATATGTTCTTTTTTTTTTTTTTATGGAGGCATGTTTTATTTATTTATTTGTTTGTTTGTTTGTTTGCTTGTTTTTATACGTGCACTGGGTACAGTCAGAAGTGCGGGAGGGTGACAGAATTCACCAGAGCCGGAGTGGGGAGCAGAGCAGGCAGAAGGACCGAAGTACACTGCTGAGGGGAGCAGCGGGCGGCAGGAGAGGTCTGCGCGCCATGTGGGACCCTCCTCCAGTGGCCGGGGAGCAGCCGGGGATCGAACCGGCACAGCAGAGGCCCCGGGCAGCTTCGCAACCCAGCGCTCAACCGCTGTGCCACCGGGGAAGCCCTACCTATATTTTCTTTATGTATTTTATGGTTTCAGGTCTTATGTCCGGTTCTTTTATCCATTTTGAGTTAATTTTTGTGCATGGTAAGAGGTAGTGGTCTAGTTTCATTTTTTTGCATGTGGAGGTCCAGTTTTCCCAGCACTATTTATTGAACAAACTGTCCATGTTCCATTGCATAGTCTTTGCTCCTTTGTCAAAGATTAGTTGTTCATATAACTGTGGCTTTATTTCTGAGCTCTCTGTTTGGTTCCATTGGTCTTTGTGTCTGTTTTTGTTCCAATATCAAACTGTTTTAATTATTATGGCTTTGTAGTATAGCTTGAAGTTTGGAAGTGTGATACCTCCTTTTTCCTTTGTTTTCATCAGTAGGGCTTTGGCTATTCATGGTTTTTTGTGGCTCCATATGAATTTCATCAGTATTTGTTCTATTTCTTTGAAGAATATCATTTTATTGGAATAGCATTGAATCTGTATGTTGCTTTTGGGAGGATGGCCATTTTAATAATGTTAATTCTTCCAATCCATGAGCAGGGGATGTCTTTCCATTTCTTTGTGTCTTCTTCAATTTCTTTTAACAGTGTTTTATAATTTTCTTTGTATAGGTCTTTCACCACTTTTGTTAGGTTTATTCCCAAGTATTTGATTTTTTTTTTGTTTCATACCCCAGTTCTTGTATGCATAAATAAATAAATCTTTACAAAAATTAAAATTGTTATGTTTTAAATGTTTATGTATCTATGGATCAGCCTTACAAAATATTTACAGACATGCTTCCATTTATTGCACCCTGCCATCTGTGTGTGTGTGTGTGTGTTTCACAGATATTGATTTTTCTTCACAAGACCTTCCATCAGCAAAAAGCTTCTTGCTCACTGAAGGCTTAGATGAGGGTCAGCATTTTCAAGCACTAAGGCATTTTCCCTCTAGGAATGCAATTATTTTTAGACCCTGTGCACTTGGTCACCACATGTCTGCCAGCAGAGCTTCAGCCTCACGTCCCCATTTATACTTTGTTTATTCTCTTCTCAGAGGGAGGCGATTTTTCAGGAGTCCGTTAGTTTAGGTAGAATATTGCTGGGTTGGGGGCATCCCTGGTGGTGCAGGGGTTAAAGACACAGACCCATCAAGATATCGGCAGCCACTGAGTTCGATCCTGGCCAGCCAGAGAGCTGATGCACAGGGCACAGCAGACCTCTCCTGTCTCTCCGCTGCTCCCCTCAGCAGTAGATTTCAGTTAGTCTGCCTGTTCTGTTCCCCACTCTGTCTCTGGTGAATTCTCTCACCCCCAGCACCTCTGGTCCACACCCCAGCTCTTGTATGCATAAATAAATAAATAAATAAATAGATGCTATTTTAAAAAAAGCATGTTGCTGGGTTATCAGCCAGGGTTATGCAGGTGGGGTCTGGGGCAGAGCACCTCATGTCTATTCTGTGAGAACTAGTCTTGGCATGAAATGGATGTATACCTGCTCAATGTAAAGGCATCCAGGTGAGGAGCTTCCCTTCCGAGGAGAGAAGGTGAAAGGGTGCTGGCTTAGGGCCGAGATGAGGGCTGGTGGTGCTGTCCAGTGAAAGGCTTGGCTTGGAGCTGCATCTTTGATGCGTGAATAGACAACAATTGGAAGCACATCATCGCGGTTAGAAGATTCAGGGAGTCTGGGGCTGACGCTGTTCATTGTGAACTTTCTATCTCAAGACAGATCAATCCCTTTCATTTAATAATTACTTTTTCACTTATTAATAATTCATCTCATTTAATAATTATTTTTGGTAAATGGAAAGATACACAATTCCAACACACATAACCGTAAGATTTTATAGAGATGTGAATTTTAAAAATGTCCACATCAAACATTGCTTCCTCTTAATTCAGGAACACAAGTTGTTTGAAACCTCAGTTCAGGAACTCAGGGCCTCATCAGGGCACAGACTAACCGGACTTGTGGGTGTCAGCCAAATATGGGTTTCAGGGATGACTTTCCACCAAGGGTTTTTTTTAGGAAAGAAAAAAATCATGTATTTTTCAACATTGATATATCTATCATTCAATCTAATTTGTAGAATTTTCCTAGAACATAGAGCAAGTGTTTGGCTGAAGATCCTGAAATGTGCACTTATTTTTTTTTTCAAAGATTTATTTTTTAATTTATGCATACGAGAACTAGGGTATAGCCAGAGGTGCAGGTGTGTGTATGTGTGTGTATGTGTGTGTGTGTGTGAGAGAGAGAGAGAGAGAGAGAGAGAGAGAGAGATAGTGAGAGAGAGAAAGAGAGAGAGAGAGATAGTGAGAGAGAGAGAGAGATAGTGAGAGAGAGAAAGAGAGAGAGAGAGAGCATTCACCAGAGACAGAGTGGGGAGCAGAACAGGCAGATCTACTGAAATACATTGCTGAGGAGAGCAGCGGGTGAGAGAGGAGAGGTCTAATGTGGGTCAGCTTCCTGGCGGGGGAATCAAACTGATGCTGCAGTGGCTGGCAATGGCTTGATAGCACTGAGACTTCAACCCCTGTGCCATCAGAGAGGCCTGAAATGTGCATTTTTTAAAATAGCTCTTTATTGAGTGCATTCTATTTGCCTGTCGCTGAGATAAGAGCTTTTCATGTTTTAAGGCATTTAATCTTTATAGTAAATAAATGGGTTATTATAATTTGCATGTACAAGTGAGGAGAATGAAGGCTAGGAACTTGCCAGGTGTGAACGAGGGCTGCCTGAGTCAAATGTCCCTGCTTCTACCTCTCCTGCTTCCACCCATTCTGTGGTCCCCTCTGGAGCGACTTGCGTGTTCACACATTGTTACATCAAGGACTATTTTTGAAGAACTCAGGAGTTTCCTACTCAAAGAGCTCTTGTGGCAAGTCGTGTCACAAATCATCTAAACATGTAAGACCGATGCTTTGAAGTCAATCTTTTTTTTCTTTTTATTTTTGGTGGGACCCTTGCAGGCGGCAGGGGAACCAACCGGCACTGCAGAGGCCGCTGGCAGCCCTGCAGCCCAGCGCTCAACCGCTGCGCCACCAGGGGAGGCCCTTGAAGCCAATCTTGTGAAAATGGAGCACTTTGACTTATTTTCTTCAATTGATGAGTGACTCAGACAGGAAGACAGGCATAGATTGGTGGGTTTTTAAAAGGTCAGATCTTCAGCTCTTCTCAAGATGAACTAGAAACTTCCATGACTCCCTGTGAAAAGTCATCATCGTGAAACGCCATCATCCAACAGAGCAACGAGCTCTTGAGTCTCCCCAGCTAAGCTTCCAGGCTCTTCAGTCATCCTAGCCCCAAGCAGCCTGCATCTCAGCCATGCATGGCTCCTCTCACCGCTGAACTAACAACGCAGTTGAAGACCCCAGTGCTCTCATTTATTCCAATCTATTTTAAAGTCTTCATCTGATTGAATCTGGAGTGATGGAGAGCATCCACCCAGCATTCAGTGTGTAGCCTGCTGCAGCCCAGACTGTGTAGACACTGGACGTGCCGTGCTAATAAAGCAACTTTGCCCTCTTTTCCCATGAACCTTAGCTCTTGTGAGGGAGTTATGTCTGAAGCCAGTAACATAAAACCCACAAAACTTGAGAGAAGGAACAATCTGAATTAGCAAGAATTATTGGAGCAATAGCTCTTAAATAATGCCATTAGTGATCTCACGTTATTGAAGGAGAGTGCTACCTGAGTTTGATTGATTGAAATAGTTTATAGCTTATAGTGAGTATTTATGTAGCTGGTGCTTGAGATTGCCCTAGAATTGTTTTTAATTTATTTAAACATTCTTCCTAATATTGTATTTCTTTTTCCATTCATTAGTAAACCAGTTCATTCTTCCATTCGCGCATTGTTGGAGTGTGTATTGAGGGCCCGTAATAGAGATGATTCTAGCATCATTCTAGCCCTCAGGAAGCTCAGAACCCAATGAGGGCAATCAACATAGGAGTCAGCAATGATGTGACCATATAAATAATTCTCATATAGAAATGAGACCCATATATTGTGAAATTGTGGAGCTGGTGCAGCAAACTTTCTGCGGTTTAGGAAAATATTTTTCAGAGCTGGTGGTATTATGGCAATATCTTGAAGAAAGAAAGAACTTTGCCTTGGATGAAGGAGAGTTGTCGCCGAGAAGGCACAGCACGTGTAAGGGAGTGGAGACATGACATATTTCTGGGGCAGGAAGATGCAGAGGTGTGTGAGTGCAGGTCAGGGCCAAGAAACGCGTTTGCGGACAGACACTGGAAATTCATGATGAAGTATCTGCATGAGCAGTAGAAAAGGCTGAACTTTCTGGTTGGTGACGGGAAACCTCTGAATTTTATTATTTAGCAATGTGATCTGAATTTTTTGGGTTTATCTATCCTGGGAGAGATGCACAGGAAAGGAGGGCAATGTGTGGTTTAGAAGCCAGTTGGGAGGTTGCTTGAATATTTCAAATGAGAAATGATGACAATCCCAAATCATGGTGTGCTGTGGAGAATGGGGGAGGAAAGCAGACCTCAAGCACATTTTTAAAGTGAAATGAATAGATTGTTGTTGTCGAATACTTAGATGTACACACGGAAAGGTAACCTCAAGATGGCCACTGTGTTTCCATGTTGAGAGAAGGTGGAGGTGACCTTGCCAGCTGGGAGGGAAACTAGGAAAACAGCAGGGAGGTGCTGTGGCAGGTGTGGAGGACACAGAGATGCATGAAGTACAGTCTCACCTGGGAGGAGGGCATGATCCAGGTGACAGAAGGAAGCAAATCTTTTTCAGTAGAGCCTGTCTTGGTTCTGTTCAGCTGCTATAACAAAATATCATGGACAATGTGTTTCTCACAGTTCTAGAGGCTGAGACCAGAGCACACTTGGCTGAGGACCCTTTACTGAAAATCATCTTCTCATTGTGCCTTCACCTGCGAAAGGTGCTAGGGAACTCTGTGGCAATGCTTTTGTAAAGATGCAAGTCCCACTCAGGAGGGCTCTACCCTTATCACCTAGTACCCCCAAAGGTGCCTAATACCTCAGGATGCTCATTGGGATTTCAACATATAACTTTTTTGGGAGGAGGTGGAAATGTATTTATATTCATGGCTAATGATGACCAACATGATTAAAGCTAAAGTGAACAGGACTGTAAAAGCAGACTGCATTTATGACACACAAGCCAAAGCCCACTCAGCTCCCCAGTTCTTCCTACTTAATGAACTCATCTAGTCAAGGTAATGAGTTTTACACATTCACACTCTTGGTCTTTGATTTATTTTCCTGAGCAAAAATTTGGACTGGTTCTATGCTTTTAAGTGCTTTGATTTTTCAAGCATATATGTACTTATTAAACAATAATGAAAATAGCATTTGCTTAAAAAAATCCTTACTTCTATTTCCATTCTTCTCCCACAGCTGTTCTTTCTGGCTGGTGCTTCAATTGTTTCCTTTTTCATATCCTTTTTCTCGGTATATTTTCCTCAATCTGTTTTTTTTTTTTTTAAATATGGCTCCATCAGAGTTTTTCATTGTGAACATTATTACCTTCCACTACCATTACAATGCTCTGGATTACCTTAACCTCGGGAAGAGAGTGGGGAAAATCTGAGTTTGATATTCAGTGTATGTTAATCTCACAACTATTTGGCTGGTTTCTCTAGCTCTTATTCAAACTTTCCCACTGGGGATCTTTTATCAGGGGGTAACTAGGGAAGTATTATTTTAGGAATGGATGTAATTTGAAAACATTCTCCTAGGGTAACTTTGGTGTAGTTATGATAGGGTGTAGTTTAAAAAGCATGTAATCTTCTGATCTGTAGTCAGATGCGTTATTGATTGCATCACTGGCCCCGTACTGTGGCCAACAGACATATGAAAAAATGTTCAACATCACTTGTAATCAGGGAAATGCAAATCAAAACTACCATGAGATACCATCTTACACCAGTGAGAATGGCACATATTAAAAAAACTGGCAACAACAAATGTTGGCGAGGGTGTGGAGAAAAAGGAACTCTCCTGCACTGTTGGTGGGAGTGCAAACTGGTCCAGCCACTATGGAGAGCTGTGTGGAGATTTCTGGACCTACTAAACATAGAGAGCTTCCATATGATCCAGCCATTCCACTCCTAGGTATTTACCCAAAGGACACAGAAACATCAATTCCAAAGAGCACCTGCATCCCTATGTTTATAGCAGCACTATTTACAATAGCTAAGCTTTGGAAACAGCCCAAATGCCCAAAAATAGATGACTGGATCAAGAAGATGTGGTACATATACACCATGGAATATTACTCAGCATTCAAAAAAGATAAACACATGCAATTTGCAGCAACATGGATGGCGCTGGAAGGGATCATGCTCAGCGAAATAAGCCAGAAAGAAAAAGAAAAATACCGGATGGTCTCACTCATAGCAGGAATCTAGAAAACTTAAATAAGGGACCAGGAAAAAGAATAACTATAGGAAAGAAAATATCAAAATCAACAAACAACTATGAACCAGAGACACTCTATGGGGGGTGGGGGGTGGGGAAAGGAGGGATTGGGGTTAAAAATAAGGGGTTGTAATTGTATGGGGAATATAAAAAAATTTAAATTTAAAACAAAAAGCATGTAACCTTAATTAAATACCTTTCTCACCATCCTGTAACAGGATAGAGTGTATCATTCTCTAATAAATCATTGAAATCACTATATCAAGTAATTACTACTCATCATAAAGGTAAAAAAAATCATAACATAAATCATATATTATAAATCATACATTATAAAAAGTACAACTTTACAACGATTATTTTGGGGGCATTCACCTTCCTTCTATTAAACAACAGTGAAAAAGGTCCATTCCAAGGGAGTATGATAGATTCGGGGCCCCTTAGTGAAATCCTTGTTGACAGTTTTTCTCAATGGACCCCCTCTTGAGTGAAGGTGAATACTTGGGCTGCCCCTTACTGGTCATTCGGGGGTGCAATTTCATTGCTTGCCAGTCTTTGCCCTCTCCATCTCCTCTCTCCTCCTCTCCCTCCTCTTTCTGCTCCTCCTCCCACTCCCTTCCTCTCACTCCCCCCCACACTCACCAGAGAGATTATCACCCATTGGTGATTTCTCTTCCACCCCTCACTCTCATTGCCTTCACAGACCTTCTATGCACTAATGTTCCTTCAACAACAGCTTCTTGCCAAATCTGCTTCAGAGACAGAGTCTGCAGTGGCGAATCTGTTTAAGTCAGAAACAGTTCTTCAAAGGGTGCAACAGTCTTTCAAAGTGAAGATCCTTTAACCCACAGTTAAAAAGAAACTCAAATACAGAGCCACAGCACAGGTTCTCCCTGCCCTCCAAAATCTGTTTCGAGGTAGAAGAAACAAATAAAACCTCACCATTCTACATGTCGAGGGAAGGGCGGCTGGCACCAGTTGGGATGCTAGTAGGGTCCTTTCGTTCTGGGCGCTCGGACAGATAGCTCTTCATTGGCTCCCTTAGTGTCGGTAACTTAGCAGGACTCCCTGCCTCCACTTTGGGGCCTACATTATAGGTAGTTCTCCTTCAATGCAAACATGTAGACTTAAAGTCCTAGAAATACCGAGATAATTGTGGGAATCCAGAGAGAAGCTCCTACTATGTCCAGAAGGAAGCGCGTGCAAGAAGATCAACTCAATCCTGCCTTCCCTAGTGCCAGGTACTGAGTAAGTGCTGCCATGTGGTGAGTTACGCTAGAGAGGAGCATGGTCAGACAGAGTCATGAGTCTCCAGTTAAAGAGTAACCTCTTGCAGGAAATGCAAATGGCCAACAAGCATATGAAAAAATGTTCAACATCCCTTATCATCAGGGAAATGCAAATCAAAACCACATTGAAATGCCACCTTACACCATTAAGAATGGCAACAACAAATGTTGGTGAGGATATGGTGAAAAAGAAACTCTCCTACATTGCTGGTGGGAGTGCAAATTGGTCCAACCACTATGGAAAGCTGTGTGGAGGTTCCTCAGTCTACTAAAAATGGAGCTACCATATGACCCGGCAATTCCACTCCTAGGGATCTACCCAAAGGACACAAAAACATTGATTCAAAAGAACACCTGTACCCCTATGTTTATTGCAGCACTATTTGTAATAGGTAAAACCTGGAAACAACCCAAATGCCCAGAATAGATGACTGGATCAAGAAGATGTGGTCTAGATACACAATGGAATATTATTCAGCAATCAAGAAAGATAAACTCATGCCATTCGCAGCAACATGGATGGAGCTAGAAGGAATGATGCTCAGTGAAATAAGCCAGAAGGAAAAAGAGAAATATGGGATGGTTTCACTTATAGCAGGAATATAGGGGAACCAAATAAAACATCAGTATAAAAAATAATAACTGTACAAAACACAACAAAGCAAAAACAATTATAAACCAGAGACATCCTGCAGGCGAGGAGGCAGGAGAGGGGTCAGAGAGAGGGAGGGAGGAGCACAGGGGACTGAGGTGATGGTGCATGGGTGCCATGGTGAAGGAAATTCTATGGGGACTATCCCTGAGGGGGTGGAGGAAAGCAAATATTGTTTAAAAATGAACAATGATGTAAAAAAATTAAAAAAAAAAAGGGTAACCTCTTGCCCAGGAAGACACTAATAAACAGACTCCTGAGCGGTGAGGACTAGGCAAGCCTGGCTGTGCTGAAAGGGCCTCCTAAATTGAAACTAACAGGTGGTCCAGATAACACACCTCTGAAAAGTGGTGAGTGTGGGCACGGATTTGAGGCGTCGGAGGTCCGTGGGTTCTGCACCAGCCTTCCTACAGCCGCCTCACCGGCCCTGGAAGCGACAACTCCCCCTTGCAGAGGCAGACTACAGGGGCCCTCCAGGCTGGGCCTGCCCCTTGCATCACCAGCTCCCGCCCTTTCTTGACCTCTGTGCTTATATTGTTATGTGGACCCCCCCCCACCCCATCGCTTCCCATAAATCCTTATTGTGTGGATTTGGTTTGAATCATCAGTGCGATCTTTCTGTTCTGTAGAAGTCAGCACTCTAGAGATGGCGACCTGCAAAGATAAACCCTAAAAAAATTGTCTCCATTTCTTTTTATTTTATCTATAAATACTTATCTTCCTTGTGAGAGGGACTAGAAGTGATCCAGAAACTTCTGAAATATTTTTAAAAGGTTACATTTGCATATGCAGGTCCACGATCTTTTTTTTTTCCTTAGTTTTATCAATTCCCTCATTTTACAGAAGAGGAACGGCTGGGTTCTTGTGGTCCAGCGACTGAGGAGCAACGACCACACACCTGATTGAGGGGAGCAGCTTGGGTTTACTGTGAGAGGGATTCCTGCCGGCAGGAGGGTTCCACGGGAGGAGCCCGTTGCTGTTGGGGGTAGCTTTCTTCTTACAACCGTTAATGGGGACTTTCCAGTTCTGGTGCTTTTCCACTGCCCGCCTTTGCCTCATTGCCCCACTTAGCCACCCAGAGGTGTGAAGCCACCGCAAGATATCGTTTTCCCCATGTGTCTGCGGTGGTGACCAGCCTCTGCCTGCGAGCCTTCAGCCAGCTCTTACTGGCTCCCACGCCAGCGAGTTCTCTGCTCCCTCAGAAGCAGGTGGAGGCTGGGATTCGAACCCAAGTTTTCCATTTTCAGTGACCTCTCACTTGACCCAGGATATGACCTCACTTGGCTCTTATGTCCTCAAGAACATATGATTTCATTTTAATTTGTTCATATAAGAAAAATTATTGCAATTCAAAATAACGAAGTGATCCTAGCTAGCTAATCATATGGAAAAGGGGAAAAAACCAAGGACATTTTTGAGGTGATGGATACAATTAGAATACAGACAAGATCACAGATGAAATGGAAGGACTGCAGTAACCGTGAAGGTATTGTTATTATGTAAGAAAATATCCCTATTTTTTTTTTTTTTGAGAAATTCATGCAGAAACATTTGGGAGGGAAATGTTATAGTACCTTGGATTGGCTTTTAAATAGTTCATGAGGAGAAAAAGCACAAAAACAAGAGAGAGGGTGGCAGAGGGAGGGGGTGGATATAGCATAAAAACGCTCATCTCCATCACTGGTCATGGATAGATGGCAGTTCACTGTGTTATTCTCTCATTGTGTGTATATTTAAACTTTTTCATAATAAAGAAAAGAAACAGTTCAGAACTTCACCGCTGACGCCAGTGTCAGTGTGGGATGCTGACAGCAGAGACACAAGGAGTGGCTTAGCAGCACTGAGCAATTGACAAGAAGTGTCATTTTAAGCCACAAAATTGCACTGTTTACTTTTCATGTGTTAGTGCTTTTTGGAAAAAAGAGGTAGGAAGGCAATAACATTGTCTAAGTCTGTTTGTTTATGAGCTATAATTCTTGTATAATTGTTTTAATGTGTTGTAGCACCGCATTTATTTTTAGCATTCTATGTTTTATTGGTTAATTCAAAACATAAATACTTCCCGACTTGAGCAAAATCAGCATGTCATTTCCACACAGAAGAAGGTCATGATCACTTGTTCTGTCTCATCTGAATTTTGAGAAAAGACAAATCTTCACTTTTCAGAAGTTCACAAGTAGGAGGCAAATATATTTGCAAAATTCTTCCCACTTAATTGTGGGAAAACTACCAGAATATTAAAAATAATCTTTCTGTTCTTCATTCATGGACCAATTTTATGAGAAAGAGATGAATGAAAAAAGTCATTTGATAAAAGTTCCTTTTACTTTAAGCACCAAATTTCCTGCAGTATTTCACTGTCTAAAAAAAAAAAAAGTCTCCATTTCTTTTTATTTTATCTATAAATACTTACTTGTGAGCGGGACTAGAAGTGATCCAGGAACTTCTGAAATATTTTCAAAAAGTTACATTTGCATATACAGGTCCACAATCTTTTTTTTTCCTGAAATATTTGCAGTTAGGTATATTTTGGAATTTGGAATATTTCAGATTACAGGAAAGTAAGGCTTTTCATATACAGGAAATACTCTATACTATGTATACACTATATACATAGTATACTACTTTTCAAATACAGTAATATATTTCAAAATACTAATACTTATCACATACCACATATATATCTCATATATAATACATATCATATACATTTACACTGCCACATAATGCCTCAGCGGCACCCAGAACAACTTGTAGAAACTCATTCATGTATTGCAATGAAAAGCTTAAAGGGTCACACTAAGTGGACTAAAGATTCCGGGTCAAATTTGGCTTCCAAACGAAAATATCCTTCCTCCAGAATAATGACTTTGGCTTCTCTGAACCACTGGGGCTTCAGAATTGCTGATTCAAGATGGCAGAACTGGCAGTGGGTGTGCTCACACTGTCTGGGCTTCGGACAGACTGAGACCTAAGGCTCACTGTGTGACAGTCTTGCCACATCGCCCTCATTTGTAAACTGGAACTATGCCCATTTAATAGGATTGTTGTGAAGATACAGATGTAAAGTGCTTAACGGATCTCTTGGCCCAGTGTCACAGGTCAAAAAACTGTAGCTATTGTAATACTATTTGTCTCATTGGCATTAAGTATAAGAAAAGTGTGAAGCATCTTCTATTAAGTATTCGAGGTCTCCATATCACTGTGGTAGTATCTTTGGGTGTGCATCTGAGACCAAGCTATTAGAGAAATTAAGCTCTAGGCTAATAATGGAGTCCTGTCGCTGATGTTTTGTGTAAACTAAGGTTAACAGCAACTTGGTGATTCTTGGGTGTCACACAACCTCTCCATTGGGTTGAATCAGAGATTCCTGGCCTCTTCTGTCCTTGCCCTTGTCCATTTTTATAAAACTTCCACAAGGCGCAGTGTATTCTCTTTGTAACGAAAGGCCCATTTCCTGTGGCATCATTCCCATCTTGCTTTCAAAGTCAGAGGCAAACTTTACAACAGTTTCTATATTTCTTCTTCTGGTAACTTCTATAGTTCTAGATAGTATGCTTTTATTTCTGATGTCCCAATATGAGAAACAATAGTTAATTTGTACTTCTTTCCTTTTGTCAAAAGTTCAGTAGTAATAGAAGTAAAACCAATGAGTTACACAAGCAGGAATCAAGACAGGATGCTTGGGGCCTGGGACAAGGACAGGACAGCACTCAAGGACAAAAATTTTGCTGTTCTCCACGCTGGCAACAAGAGGGGGGATAGCCAATAACTCTGGGCCTGGTATCTGCTGCCATACATTTTCATGGTTCATCGACTTTGTTTGTTTGTTTATTTATTTATTTATTTATTTATTTATTTATTTATTTATTTGTCATTTCTGAGCTTCCTCCCCATTGCTTGTCAAGTTGGCTGCTACTAGAGGGAAGGAAGTTGCAAACACAGGAGAAGGGAGTCCCAGATTGCCTCATACTGGCTCTGGGGGCACCTGGCCTCTGAGAGAAGTAGCCTTGGAGACGGAGCTCGTGAGGCCTGCGTACCCTCAGCTGCAGCTGAGGGGTGACCCCAACCAGCAACAACAAATGGACTTCAGCCAAGTCCATGGTCCTTGCTTTCCCAACCAAGAAAATTTAACTCCTTTGTTTTCAAGCCCCAGTCTTACGATCTGTGTAGACCGCTGACCCCTTTTTCAGCCCGTCGCTCTCAACCCCAAGGGGCTCCCTGGAGCTTTTTCCTTGCTCTTTTGTTCATCAGTAAACCCTGACTCCTTGCCTGCCCTCACGGGTGTCTGTGGTGTCCTCTTTTCAATCTTGGGGATCTCAAGAGCCCTTTCCTGGGCGAGGGAGCAGGGACTCCCTGATTCCCAGCGGTGGAGCAGTGGGCAGTGACTGGCTCACTCCCAGCTTATTGGCTTGCATTGGGGGGGTGAGGATTGGAGTGCCCCAACCCTCCCTGGGCCTGCTCCCTTGTCTGGTGGCAGGAATTAGTGCAAGTTTCCTGTGCACACACCAGAGAGACAACTGCCAGCCAGGAGCACCCGACCCAGTCTCAGAATGAAGCTGGGGGTCTGCTCTTCAAAGTAGCTTAAATAGACAGGCAGCAGCACCTGTTTATTCTCACAGTGATTGGCTGTAATAGTAGAATTTTTTAAATGATAGGGAATTGGTTCGCGGTTACCTCATTTCAATTTTTTGGGAAACAGTTTATAAGTTTTGATTATAATTTTTAGAGGTATAAACAAGAAATGACCCAGGTCAAGTCAGTCTTGCAAAAGAAGCTAAATTAAGCTTTGCTGGTGTGATTGAACAGGTTTATCTGTTCAGACAATATCCAAGGCTAGTTCAGTTTGGTTTTGATTTTAACACCTTTCTTTCATTCTCCTACTAAGGTTTCCTTTTGAGTTCTTCTCATGGTTGCCTTTATAACTACAAATAATGTACATCTTTATTCATTGTTTTATTAATTTTCATTTTAAGGTAAAAGTAGTACCATCCATGCATTTCCCTTCCAGTTTCAGTGCCTTGTCATGTGCTCAGCTGCCGTCTTCCTCTTGCACGGAGGAAATGTGAGCTTGCTAATTTTGTGCTCCAGCTACAATGAATGTTTCTGTGCATTGTCTAGACTTGGATGTGAAAGCTAAAAAAAAAATCATCGAAACAACATTATTCTACAAAAACGTTTTCGGGCCAAAGAATGGTCCAAATTTCCAGAGTCACTTGGAAGAGAATGGTCTGGCTTCAAGTTGAAGTGGAATGTCTCTTGCTGACCATCCTTTCTTAAATACTTGCCATGATTCACCATGGGTACCTTGGACTGGTGGTGTTCTTGTATGGCATTTGTTTGTTTGTGTTACTTAAAGATTGTAATTGCCTTTCTTTTCACCTTGTTCTGCATTCTCATATTTTCTTGATGCTCTCAGACACTGTACCTAAGGAACCTTTCTGGCCTTCCAATTTAAAATTGGTTTCAAATCACTCTATAATACATGCATATACTTTGTATTTTTGAAACATGACATAAAAGAGTAAAACACTTTGACCACCATCCCCATCAGACCTCCCTTACATGTCTTGAAAACTTTCTACATATAGTTTTTTCTCTATTGAGTTGAAATTCTTCCCATCCCTAAAACTTGCTTATCTTCACTGCCTAACATACTGTCTGTGTACGCATAATATCTTTTATATTGATTTCCAGGGCTTCAGCCTCATGCTGTCTTTGGGAAATCTCCCTTTGCAGTTAGCCAAAGCAATCCCGAACATCACATGACTGAATTAAACAGGAAAATGTTATGATTCACTTACATAAACTTCCAAAATTGGTAAAACAAACCAAAAATACTGTTTAGGAATACTTATGTGTGCACAGTGAAAGTACGAACAAAAGCAAGGAACTGATTAAGTCAACATTCAGTTACCTGTTCCCTCTGGGTGGGAGCAGGGTGGGAGTGAGACAGAAACAGACCCAGTATGAGGTTTTTTGCTTTTAACAATTCACACAAGTTAGATACCTCCTCAGGACGTATGAGAAATCTTACAATTTAAAGATGGAGGTGAGGGCCTCCTTGGTGGCACAACGGGTTAAAGCATCACACTACGAGGGAATCACCAGCCTCTGCAGCATGAGTTCAATCCCCTGCTGCAACCCACATGGTGCAGCAGACCTCTCCTGTCTTGCCCGCTGCTCCCCTCAGCAGTGTACTTCAGTCAATTTGCCTGTTCTGTTCCTCCCTCTGTCTCTGGTGAATCCTCTCACCCCCCACATCTCTGGCTTATACCCCAGCTCTTGTATGCATAAATAAATTAATCTTAAAAAAATTAAAAAAAAAGATCACGGTGAAAGGACTATTTTTTGGTCAACTCCCCTTCCCCTTTTGTCCCTCCAACTCCTTTTTTTATTTTTAAATTTATTTTTATTTTATTTTATATATTTTTTACATCATTTTTCATTTTTCGACAATGTATGCATTTTCATCTTGGTTGTATTCCCCATACAATTCCCACCTCCCCCTTGTTTTGACCCTAATTCCTTCTTCTCCCTCTCTCCCCAGTGTGTCTCTGGTTATAGTTTCCTGTTGATTTTGATTTTTACTTTATTATAATTAGTCTTTTTCTTGGTCCCTTATTTAGGTTTTCTAAATTCCTGCTATGAGTGAGACCATCCGGTGTTTAAACAAGAAAGAAAAAGAAAAATATCTCCAACTCCTTTCTCAAAGAACCAGTGTTGTCCTGGGGAGAGGGGTAACCCGGCAACAGAGGCAGGTGTAGCTCAGGTGACAGTGAGCCCTTTCCTTGCAACATTCTTCTCCATGGGTTTCTCTGGAACGAAAGGGGTTAGTTTCCTTACCTGCATTTAAAGACAAAAGGGATGAAACATGAAACTAATGCCATCACATACTAGATTTTAATCTTTCTGACATTTGAAAGTATATCCCTCCCCTTCTAGGCCCCCAACACCAAGCAGCTCTACTTCCTGTTAACCAGAACATCAAAGTAACTCGATTCCCACATTCAAAAAAACCTCTCAGCTTAGCAGGACTCTTTGCTCAACCTTTTTATAAATATAGGAGTTTGCTGATGTTGTTTCTAAAATCTGAGATTAAAGTCTTCCTATTTTCTAATAGACTTTACGTTTTGGAGCAGTTTGATGTTCATGGCAAAATTGAGCAGAAAGTATATGGAGATGTTGTGTGCTCCCAGCCCCACTTCTACGAGTGAAACATGACTTGCAACTCAAGAATCTATTTCAGAGACCTCCTGGTGGCCTACAGGTTGAGTCTTAGGCTATCACCACGACAGCCTGAGTACGATGTCCAGCCAGGGAGCTGACCCACATGGCGCAGGAGACCTCTCTTGTCTCCCCACTGCTCCCCTCAGCAGTGGATTTCAAAGGATCTGTCTGTTCTGCTCCCCACTCTGTCTCTGGTGAATCTTCTCAACCCCCACACCTTTGGCCTGCACCCCAGCTCTTCTATGCAAAAATAAAACAAAAAACCTATTTCACGTCATTGTCACCCAAAGTTCAGAGTTCCTCTTAGGAGTCACTCATGGTGTGGCCATCCTATGGGTTTTGATACATGGATTCTCCATTATCGCATCCTACAGACTAATCCCACTGTCCTGATCACCTTTTTGCTTTATCTGTACACTTCTCAGCTGCCTTACCCCTTTCCCCCCTCCCTGCAAGCCCCTGTCAACTGCTCCACTGCACACCGTCACACAGGTGCACAGAAGCCCAGGGCAAGTAGCCTTTGTAGGTCGACTTCCTTCACTTAGAATGTATTTAAGTTTCTCCATGTCCTGTCAAGAGGTGACAGCTACTTCCTTTTTAGTGGTGGGAGTAATATTCCATGTTCTGGATGGATCACGGTTTGTTTGTCCAGTTGTCTGCTGACAGAGATCTTGGTTCTTCCAAGTTTGACAATTGTAAATCAAGCTGCTTGTCATGTATTGGTTATTGTGGCAATGTAAAATTTCAGCTCTTTTGGATAAATGCCAAGGAGTATGATTGCTGGGTTGTAGGAAAGAGTATGTTTAGTTTTGTAAGATAGTTTTGCCAAACTGTCTTCTGAAGTGGCTGCACCATTTTGCCTCCCTAAAGGAGCTGCCTGGGTAAGGATTGCTGCCTTGCTGATAAGTTCTGGTCATTTGAGTGAGAAGAAAACCCAGAGAGAATTGGAATAAAAATCACTCAAAAAATGTGACTGTCATATCCTTAAATAATTGCTTTGTTTAGGGAAATTGTTTTAGACAGCTTAGTGACCATAGAAGGTACCTTTTAAGGATTCCAAAGTAAATTGTGAAGATATGGTTAAAAGGTCACTTCTGAGGGTTAAATTAACTTTACATACTAAAAAAATTATCCACCACATGTCACATGTTCCAATGACAAGCAGACATTGATGCACATACACAGGGTGCAGAGCAGTGGACATTCAGGAAATTCACTGTCCTGTCAACTGACCCATGTCATTTAGCAAAATTAATAAAGTAAACATGTCATAAAACATATCAGATGGGTCACTGTTAACATGAAAACCACTGTTATACTTGCATAATACAATGTTTTCTGACCTTCAAATTAGCAATCATTCAAAATTTAGATTTTCTCCCAATGAGTAAAATTCTGGTCTCTTTTCTGAGGTCTGCTATATTTAGATTCTGGTTTTTATAAATATGTATGGTAAATCTATATTACAGATTTTGTAATTGTTGATCCTTTTATTCAATTAGACATTTGAAAGAATGCATTTTTTCCACATTCATAAGTGATCATACGGATTTCCTCAAATTTTCCAGAGGAGAAAAAATAACTATATTTGGGTGGAGATAGAATGGAATGGAAAGTTTCAGCCCCAAAGACATATTTTCATCAAGTCATGAACATGTGAACATGGAATTATAATTGAAACCATTTTGTATACTTCACCATCCACTTCTTACCAAAAAGAATGCTTAACTAATTTAAACAACAGATAGAGAAACCTCTTACTAGTCCACAAGGTTTATTAAATATCTGCTATGGAACGACTGCTGTAGCTATTGTGAGTGGTCCAGGCTATACAGATGTGTGTGTGTGTGTGTGTACGTGTGCATGTGTGCATGTGTGTGTAAATACACGCAGATATGATGCTAGATACACTTAGAACAGCTAAATGAAGACTACTGACATATCTATGTTTTATATCAAACCCCAAAATTTTCAGAATGGTTTAATGCAAAACAATTATTTTAGCCAGTGTTATCTCCTAGAAGAAGTAAATTAAACAAAATTTTTCTTCTACTTCTTACACTTTTCCCTTTTTTTTTTATTGTTTATTCTGGAATGGTGATCTAAATGCACATGGAAAAGACCAAGAACAAGTTAAATAAGCAGACAAAAGCAAACATCTGAAGAGAATGTTAGGGCAGGAGAACCCTAGAGGTAATTATTTTAACCAACAGCATCTCAATTTATAACTGAAAACTGAGGCCCAAAGACACTGAAAATGGTGAAACCACACAACTCATCAAAAGCAGATCAATTCTACAAGCCAGGATGCTGAGAGGGCATTCAGTGTTCTTCCTCTTTTTTTTTCTTTTTTGAAGATTTATTTATTTATGCATACAAGAATACAAGAATTGGTGTACAGGCCAGAAGAGCAGGGGGTGAGAGGATTCCCTAGACAGAGTGGGGAACAGAACAGGCTGATCTACTGAAATCCACTGCTGAGGGAAGCAGCGGGGGAGATTGGAGAGGTCTGCCACGTCATGTGGGTCAGCTCCCTGGCCAGAGATCAAACTCAGCCCACAGTGGTTGGAGATAGCTTAATAGTGCAGTGTCTTTAACCCCTGCACCACCAGGGAGGCCCAGTGGTCTTCCTCTTATATGTAGTAGAAATGCAAAAACATTTGGTAAAAAATTAACCTTTGAGGATTGAGTTCATATTTGTACAAATAGCATTTAGATTCTTGAAAATATAAAATAAACATAAAAAGACTACAGTATAGTTTTGTGTACAAATATTTTCCTTTCAATGAGAGTTAAAATTTTTAGCTGCATGTCACTGTTGGTCTTTTGCAAGTTTAATACGATTCTCCACTTTGGGTGGAGAGTCCTTCCCAGGCATAGTCCACATCTTTCTCCACTCCCATATGGCTGTCTCCATGCTTATCCTGGCCACAGAGCCCAAGGACATCTAGAAACTTATCGCTTGACCAAGGCCCCGCACTTCTGGTGCGTCCTGGGCGGATGTCCCCTCCCATATGATCTTGACATAATGCCAAGGTGACCTTCTATCCCTGTCCACCCTGTCATCATCCCAGCACGTTTACCTCTGATGTCTCAAGTCCCCATTTGCTTTCCATCTACAACCTCTTGCCTGCTGGGTTCTCCTGCTCCTCCCTTTGCTTGTCCTCAGGCTCTGGCCTCATCCCGCTCTCGGGCCTCCGTGGCCTTCCTTTCACTCCCAAGGCACCAGCTCTTCCCTGGCTCCCTGGAACATCTGAGGCCTGCCACAGCGCAGCTTTGCATACATCTGTGACTCTCATTGCACATTTTCTTTGCCACACCTACTGCCAAACCTTTCCTCGATGAAGAAACTCATCTTTTATTTCTGTGGGAAAAAAAAAAAAAAAGCCCCCAAGGCCTTCCCAGTGGCTCAAGGGGTTAAGAAACAACCTGTGAAGCTGTCCGCAGCCATTGCAGCATGAGTTCTATCTCGGCCACAGAATTACCCACATGGTGCACTGCTCCCCTCAGCAGTGTATTTCAGTAGATCTGCCTGTTCTCTTCCCCACTCTGTCTCTGGTGAATCCTCTCACCCCCCCACACCTCTGGCCTGTACCCCAGTTCTTGTAAGCATAAATAAATAAATATTTTTAAAAAGCCCCCAAGTTGGGGACAGGTACCTTTCTTAATTCTAAGCCCCCAATATTAGCTCTCTCATCTTTGCTAATGAGGCAAATCCTTGTTATTTTTTGGTGAGTTCTCCTTTTAGCTCCCTTCAGACACTGAACAACTTCCGTCTTCTCAAGCTCTCCTCTTAGCAACACACACATCCTTGAGGTCACTATCTCAGCCTCCAGTTTCAGCTCCTTTCTCTTTTGCCTGATTCTACTACAGTAAAAAGGTAAAAATTTGACTCTTCAGGTTTAGGGGGCCGAGTGATACAACTTTTCCCAACTAAGACAACTGATGTCTTATTTTTCTTTGCCCCTTTCCTTCCTGGGTCACAAATGTGAAGTCTTGTGGCACAGCAGCCATTAGTAACCCTTAAAGCAACATGCTAAGGACAGGGAGGCAGAGAGCCAAAGGGTTTTGAGATACTGAGGACATGTGGGGTCTTTCTTCACACTTTAGCAAAAGAGCATTTTATCTGTCTGCCAACTTCTCTTCTCATTGACAGCAACCTCTGCATTTCAATTGCTCTTGAAAAGATCACTCCCAACTCTATTTTAAGCTTTTAGTTATCTTAATGTAGTCACAGGTAGCATTTGCATTATAGATCAAATGCTCCTTGAAATCCTTTTTTGCCTCTGGCTTTGCCTACTTTCTTTTCACCTCTAAGACAGAGCTTTCCCCATATCCCATTCCCTCAATTTCCCCCACTGACCCCCGCTGCTGCAGGAGGTCTTGTTGCTCCAGCCAGATAGGATACTGACAAGCAGCTAAGAGAAAGGGCCTCACACCGTGGGGCTGAAGATCTGGCATCCCTTTGCTTTTTGTTCATGGACACAGAGAGAGAAAAATTTATCAGAAAGTATATTAGGCAATAAATTATATGTATCAACATACTGTAAGTAAATAGCATGGAAAATTGTCTGTTTAGAAATTAGTTGTTGGGCAGTTTGGCCCACTTGACAATGAAGATGGTTTGTTGTGCATGCCTGACAAGCAATTCAGCACAACAATTGTAGTAGGTCCTTCTATTTTGTTTTCTCTTGAAGTTTCTTGGGAAAGTTTTTAATATGAAGCTATTTGAATTAAGGAATTTCTAGGTAGAAAAAGTTCTGATAGCTGAACTGCAGCTGGTCTCCGGCTGAAGGTCATGTGAATAGAATAGTCCTTTGATGCTTAGGCTTTAGCTGATAGGGATGCACTGGCAGTTATTCACTGTTTTAAATAATTGTCTAAATGAAAAAATAAGTAGCTTTAATGTTAGGTTTGGTTTATTATCTGTTAACCTTGAAAGCTGCCGTCTAGCTGAGACCTGTAGGGGCCAGTAGTCTATGGGAAACATAATATACTAATTGTTTGTGCTTTACACTTGATAATGTATTTCCTTATTATTATTACTAATAATGAATAAAAAAAGACCTGCTGAGTCTCTTGGCAGAAGATACTAGCACCTCACCAAGTGTCAGTGTCTCCTCATTCTACCTCATTCCCTTCCCCTCAGCCCTTAAGTTTTCAGTTCTTTCGTTTTCGCCTAGGCCGTCTCATCCTTTCAGGAACCCCTGACAAGACGTTTTGTCGGAGGCTGGTCCCCGGCACCCCGCCCTCCCAGTAATGGAGTCCCAGGCCTCCCTCCTGGTCTACTTATGTTTTCACTATTTCTGCTCTCTAGAGTCAAACGTCTACTCTTGGTTTTTTTTTTTTTTTTTTGTATGAATGCCTGAGAAGCTGGTCATGGGCTTTATTTCTTCCCCCCCCCTTTCTTTTTTGCTTATATATTTTTTACATCATTGTTCAATTCTCCTCTTGTAACAGGGTGGTCCCCAGGAAAGGGGGAGGTTCCAGGTTTCCTGCCCCACCCAAGGAAGAGTGGAGCTGAGCAGGAAGAGAAGAAGCTGCAGAAGAGATTGAGGAAGGAAGCAGGATGGAGCCAGGAGACCTGGAGGAGGCGCATGGAGCCTAGAGACACGTGAAGAAACTGCGCTTGTCTTGTGGTCGTGGACTGGGTGACACAGATGTGGGTGAGACCCATGGGGAAGTGACAATGGCAGCTTTTATCTTGATGTTGATTTTGCTTTTTTCCTTTCAGGCTTGTCTGGTTGTTTCTGACCCTTTTTTGTGGGTCCCCACTGGAAGATGCTTTAGACTTGTGGCAGGCTTTGGGGCCTTGCTCTGGGCCAATCCCGTTTGGATGGACTTTTACCCACGAGGGGATGGGTAACTTTGGGTGCTTCATTTAGAAACTAGACTCTGTATTACCTGTATTGTTTCCTAGTTTTATTAAAGTTTCTTCCCATTAAAGTCTCCTATGTTTTGTGTTGATGCGGCAGATGGCAGAACCCATTTAGAATAGGCAGGTTTGCGGGGTTTGGGATGCCCCTCTTCCTGTCCTATAACAGAGAAGAGGAAAGCCCAGGAGGAGTCTGATGAGACCAACCTTGTACCTGAAGCCTACATCAACTGAATGCCAATGGTTCGCTCTGATCCTATATGGAGTATTTCAACGAAGCCAGCTAAAAATTACTGTTAGTTATTTCTGCCCTGTAATTTTATGCAAAAATAAAAAAAATGGTTTAAAAGTAAATTTAATTTGCAAACTTTTACTATGCTGTTAAAAAGTTTGGAATCAAAATTGACAAAATTCATTTTTGCATAAGTTGAACCAATTTTAAAATTTTTCTCCCTGTAATTTTGATATATTTGCTGTCTTATTTTAGCTAATACTCCAGAATTTTTTTTCTTTTGACTTAAATAATGGACTATTTTTCAAAATAAAAAACTGTCATACTGGACATTCATGGACAATACTGCTGACTAATTGTTGCTTCTCTTACACACACTGTAACCCTAAAAAAAAAAAAACTGTCTCCTAAAATTACACCATGACATCTGTGCCACCATAGATATGGTGAAATAAAAATTAAAAGGGGGGATTGTAACAGGGTGGTCCCCAGGAAAGGGGGAGGTTCCAGGTTCCCTGGCCCACCCAAGGAAGGGTGGAGCTGAGCAGGAAGAGAAGAAGCTGCAGAAGAGACTGAGGAAGGAAGCAGGATGGAGCCAGGAGACCTGGAGGAGGCGCATGGAGCCTAGAGACACGTGAAGAAACTGCGCTTGTCTTGTGGTTATGGACTGGGTGACACAGATGTTGGTGAGACCCATGGGGAGGTGACAATGGCAGCTTTTATCTTGATGTTGATTTTGCTCTTTTCCTTCCAGGCTTGTCTGGTTGTTTCTGACCCTTTTCTGTGGGTCCCCACTGGAAGATGCTTTAGACTTGTGGCAGGCTTTGGGGCCTTGCTCTGGGCCAATCCCGTTTGGATGGACTTTTACCCACGAGGGGACGGGTAACTTTGGGTGCTTCATTTAGAAACTAGACTCTGTATTACCTGTATTGTTTCCTAGTTTTATTAAAGTTCCTTCCCATTAAAGTCTCCTATGTTTTGTGTTGATGCGGCGGATGGCAGAACCCATTTAGAATAGGCAGGTTTGCGGGGTTTGGGCTGCCCCTCTCCCTGTCCTATAACACTCTCAGTGTAGTCTCCATAAAATTACCACCACCAAGACACCTGTGAGCCGTCACCATAGTCTCTTGTGCTCTTCTCTGCACTGAAAATGGTCCAAACACTATGGAAAGCTGTGTGGAAGGCCCTAGAACTACTAAAAATGTAGCTACCATATGACCCAGCAGTTCCACTCCTAGGGATCTACCCAAATGTCACAAAAAACAATCATATACTCATTGGTTTGAACACCAGCAATATCCCAAAGACTCAAACCCGAATCTCCTGTTGAAATCTCTCTGTAGAGTCACACCGATGGCTCCTTAAGAGGCCTCTCCTTCTGGATGCTATACTGGAGAAGAAGGAAACCACCAGTGATTTAAGTAGAGGACATGTAATGGAAAGAACCGCTAGGTGGTAGAAAGTATTACCTATGTAAAGAGGAAACAGAGCATCCTGAACAAACACAAATAATAAATGTGGAAGCAACTGCTGCCTTTGTTAAAGGAATGTTACTTTGGGCTGGTCAACCACGGGTGTAACTTGGAAACCACGCTGGGTGCCAAACTGTTACAGGGCAGCCCCAATAAAAAACGGGGTGCCTGACTGTGGGTCCTCACCTGTGTGCTTAAAAGGACTTATCAATGCTCTACTGCAGGCACACATGAAAGGTTAATAAAAGGTTTATTTACAAGGCAAGGGCAAATGAGGAAATGTACAGCTCAGGGAGAAAAGTGGGAGACAAAGTTTTAAATGCGTCCTACCCAATCCGCCGATCAGGAATCCCAAAATGGCACTCTGAGAGCTGGCCACGAGCCAGGAGCCGTGAAGCCAGGAGGCGAGCGACAGAGCAAAAGCCCAAGGCCCACGTGTCTGGTTTTTATATCAACCCTGACTGCTTAACTTCACCCTCAGGTCCCAGCCACCTTCCCTTTGGCGGTAACGGAATTTGTCTTTCCCAATGTCCTAATGGCTTTGGTCTGGAGTGGGGGTGGAGTCCACAAAGCCTGTATGGAATTAGCGCAGGACATCCTTTCCCCCTAACACCTTTAGGGCAATGGAAGAGGAAATCGTAGGAAGCGTGGATGCCCTCCTCCTTCACAGCTGAAGTTCAGACTAAGTCCTCTCTAGTGGGGAAAACAGCAAGTTCTATTCACAGTCATCTGTTAGTTACAGTCTTGGTTAAATTGGAGCGGGGAGAGGATGAAGACAAAGACACCAAATGTCCTAACAACATGTACATGGCACAGAAAACCCAGAGCCAACTCTACACTTTGTGGGTCTTGTGAAATCAATTCGGGCTGATTTCTCCTCCCTGCCCAAAAGTTATTTGCGCCAGAGTCACCTCCATTTTTGATAGAGATAGAGATATGTCCAGAGAACCTAAGGGAAAAATATCTTTTCATAAAGTTTGCAAAATTAATTCTTTAATATAGCAAGGCCAACTAGAAATTATTCTGAACTCAGAAGACTCTCCTACATCTCCATGGAAAGAGTTAAAGGAAATGCTGTTATATGTGTGTGTTGGCATTTAAAAAGTCAAAATATTCTTTAATGTGATTATCCACTGGAAAATTGACATTCTAACTATGCTGGGACAAGAGTGCGTGCCGACGTATAGGATCATGTGTTATTTATAAAAGAATTGTAGCTCCTAGTATCTGCAGCAGATAAGTACTGTGTTTCCCATTAAAGTTTCTGTTTCTAATAGTTAAATATTACAATTAATTGATGTGAGTATAGGATGATTAAAAATGCAGCGCTATTGATTACTTTCTCTGGTTCATTTTTTCCTTTGACTAATATTACTGAGTTCTTTACTCTAAAGCTTAAGGGAGTTGGGGGGACAACAATCACCCAGGAAATCCAACCCAAACGTCAGCAGCATGTTATTCTTTAAAGCTTTGTAGGACTCTAAAGACTTGTGGGGTAAACTCCTTCTGCACAATGATTTGAAGTCTCCACTTGGAGTCTTTATGAACTAGCTGGTCTACTTCTCTGAATAAATCTCCAGACGTGTGTGCCCAAGGCTGCAGCTTGCGCTAGTCCAGCTGGCGCGAGGGTTCACCCTTGTTAGGAAAGCACAATCTTGTCACCTCCCCACCCCTGTCTTTACAGACATCCGCTGTACAGTTGGCCTGAACTGACCGTGCACTGTTTTAGCAATATTGCAAAACACTGTGTGGTATTTAACATGTGTATATTTATTTTTGGTAGCAACTTTATTTTTTTAATTTTTTAAAAAGATTTACGTATTTATACAAGAACTAGGGTATAGTCAGAGGCGCGGGTGGGAGGGTGAGAGGATTCACCAGAGACAGAGCAGGGAGCAGAACAGGCAGACAGACCAAAAGCACTGCTGAGGGGAGCAGTGGGCGAGACAGGAGAGGTCTACTGTGCTATGTGGGTTTCTTCCTGGCCAGCTGGGAATCGAACCTGCACTGCAGAGGCTGTGGACAGCTTCACAGCACAGCTCTCAACCCGCTGTGCCACCGGGGAGGCCCTGGTAGCAACTTTATTGAGAAATAATTTAAAATTTTTTGAAGAGCTTTCTTATATAGCATCTCACTTTATCATTACGATGGTGCTAAGAAATAAGTGGCAGGGACATTGCTTTTCTCAGTGGAGAGATGGGGCATTTTGGACACAGAGCTAAGAAGCAAGGTTAAGGTCACCCAGTTACTCGAACTTTCTCATACCCTGACAGTTGTGCTCAGCCACTGTGTGGGAGCATACTTGCATGTGTGACTGTCTTCTAGTCCTAGTGTCCCCAGCAGCCAGTAGAAGTCCCCGGAGCACTCACTGTACACTCTGTGATAGTGTCCACACCAGCGAGGACCCGTGACCACCCAGTCACTCCCAGACCGGGTGGTAATGACTACCTGGGGGGCTGTGAGAGAGACTCTGAGCGCTTGTTTGTGCTCAGTTGGAAGGCGCAGAAGGAAGAAGTGTGAGGCCGATGAGTAACAGCTGCATTTGAGCAGAGGCAGCTACATCTTCATGAAAATGAAGAGAAGAATCATGTGTAGTTACTTTATTTGGCTTTTGGATGCCTTATCTGGGTCTTCGGGTAGTCTTTCTCCCCAGTGCTGTTGAATTTATGACATACATGCATGAAATTCTTGACTTATTAGTGATCCATACTTGTTTCAAAACAATGATTTTTGTGAACTATGCATACTGTGTGTGTTGTTGGAGAAATAAATTTCTCCAGGGAGGACCTTGGCTTTCTTCTTCGCTGCTGAGCCCCACACCTGTGCACATGGGGGCTCCATCAACCTCGGCTGAATGGATGGATAAGATCTAAGGAAGCTGGGCCTCCCTGGTGGCGCATGCGGTTGAGCGCCGCACTGTGAAGCTCTCCGCAGCTGCTGCAGCACAGATTTGATCCCAGCCAGCCAGCAAGAATCCCACATGGTGAAGCAGACCTCTCCTGTCTCGCCCGCTGTTCCCCTCAGCAGTGTATTTCGTCAGTCTGCCTGTTTTGTTGCCCACTCTTTCTCTGGTGAATCTTCTCACCCTCCCACGCATCTGGCCTGTACCCCGGTTCTTGTATAAAAATAAATAAATCTTAAAAAAAAAAAAGATCTAAGGAAGCTTCCTGTGTCTGTGAAAACATGGCTCCTTTATGGATTGCCTCTTGTTGTTCAGAAAATTCAATTCATCCATGTCTGTGGACTGAGAAGATTAGAATCACATGATTCTAGTCAGTTACTTTTAGTCAGTTTCAAAAGCCATTTTTTGGAGCCCTGTGATGTCATGGACCACAATTTAAAAATGACTTCTTGGGCTGTCAATGAACTGAAGGCAAGTTTGGTAGAATCACTGGCAGTGGGTCTGGCCTCAGATCAGAAGGCACTTGCCTCAGATGCATTTGCTGATCTTTGTATCTGTATCACTGACACCCTTCCTATGAAGGGTGTACCTGCTGTACACCCTGTACCTGCTGGGGATGGAACTTCTTGGGTTCAGGCTCATTTTGCTTAAAAGGTGGAGGAAGGTTCACCTTCCTGGTGGTGCAGGCAGTTGAGTGCAGTGCTGTGAAGCTGTCCACAGCCTCTACAGTGCAGGTTCGATCCTGGCTGGCTGGGGAGATACCCACATGGCATGGCAGACCTCTCCTGTCTCACCTGCTGCTCCCCTCAGCAGGGTATTTCAGTCATTCTGCCTGTTCTTTACCCTCCTCTGACTCTGGTGAATCCTTTCACTCTCCTGCACAACTGGCCTGTACCCCGGTTCTTGTATAAATAAATAAATCTTTAAAAAAAAAAGGTGGAGGAAGAAATGTTATATCAACTGGTGGGAGCCACATTCGCATTCTATTACATGTGTGGGCTAAAAGGCATTAAAATCCAGCACTCATCTGCAGCCTCTAACTAGTATCTATCTTTGTCTCTATCCTTATCAATCTGGGAATATTTATATAATCTTCCTGTCTCTTGCCTGGGAAATCAAGCCCGCAGATGAGAGTTCTTCATTCTCTTCTCTTGTTCCTTGTAACTGGGTGGGTGAATGGATTCAGGGCTCACTCCAAGCTGGCCATCTCTCTAATACATGCTGGATCATAAATTTAGATTAAGAATAGGTGTGGGGGCCTCCCCGGTGGCGCAGCGGTTGAGCGCTGGGTTGCGAAGCTGCCCGCGGCCTCTGCGGCACCAGTTCGATCCCCGGCTGCTCCCCGGCCACCGGAGGAGGGTCCCACATGGCGCGCAGACCTCTCCTGCCGCCCGCTGCTCCCCTCAGCAGTGTACTTCGGTCCTTCTGCCTGCTCTGCTCCCCGCTCTGGCTCTGGTGAATTCTCTCACCCTCCCGTGCTTCTGACATAAATAAATAAATGAATAAAATACGTGCCTCTTAAAAAAAAAAAAATTAAAAAAAAAAAAAAAAGAATAGGTGTGGGGCGGCCTTCCCCTGGTGGCACGGTGGTTGAGCGCTGGGCTGCAAAGCTGCCTGGAGCCTCTGCAGCACCAGTTCGATCCCTGGCTGCCAACGAGGGTCCCACATGGCTCGCAGACCTCTCCTGCCATCCCCGCTGCTCCCTTCAGCAGTGCATTTCATCAGTCTGCCTGTTCTGTTCCCCGCTCTGGCTCTGGTGAATCCTCTCACCCTCCTGCACTTCTGACTGTACCCAGTGCTTCTATAAATAAATAAATCTTAAAAAAAAAAAGTATCCAACTGGTCCTTGGATGGATACTTTAAAAACAAAACAAAACAAAACAAAACAAAACAAAACAAAACAAAACAAAACAAAACAAAAAGAATAGGTGTGGGAATGCTAAACAAAATGTCCCATTTAGGTCTCCAGCCTAATCATTGTTGATGAAAAAGCATTGAGAGTCTCCCTGGTGGTACAAGGGGTTAGGTCTCAGCATTATGAAGCTATCTGTAGCCACTGCGGCATGAGTTTGATTCCCGGCCAGGGAGCTGACCCACATGGTGCAGCAGACCTCTCCTTTGTCCCCCTGCTGCCCTCTGCAGTGTTTTTCTGTCAATCTGCCTGTTCTGCTCCTCACTCTGTCTCTAGTGAATTCTCTTACTCCCCCATACCTCTGGCCTACGTCCTAGCTCTTGTATGCATAAATAAATAAATCTTTGGGAAAAAAAGGAAAAGGCATTGGATAGTGAATAAATCAGTATTCTGACTTCTATTTGCTCTTAGAAGTAAAGGATTGGGTAAAGGGTTGTTGGCAGGGAGCCTTGGGGGCTTTCTAGTATCACGGACTTAGCTTCATTTGACAGCAATGAAACTATGCTCATAATTTATTAGGGATCATTGTATCCTCTCAATAAATGTTTGTAAATCAATAAATCTACTCATATCCAGATTACAACTGGATGTTTCTCTCCCATATAGAAATTCTTTTCCAACTAAATTGGCCTCTCTTTGAATTATAAAATGTCAATTACCTTAATGAGACTAAAATTTTAAATTAGAACATGAAAGTTCTGTGCTGTATTTATTTTAAGGGAAAAAAATTGATCCTTGTAGAGACAGATGGTGGAGTTTCTCACCTTTTTAGAAAAAGCACAAACAGGAGCATTTAGAAGCCCAACGTTAAAATTACATAAGAATGAAAATTAAGGAAGAAAAGCTGAAATATAGATTATTTTTATGCATTTTGATATTTTAGTTCTAAACAATGACAAGTGAACCTGTCAATCATCATCAGTGATGAGTTTATACATTTTGTAATAATATAATCTCTAAGAAAAGGCAAAATACCTATCTGCAGGAAACATGCTATCACACTTAGGCAAAGGAAGTTAAACGTGAGCAAATGAAATGGGAGTCACTGGACTGGGAATGCGGTTTCACGTCTAACACTATTGAAGAGTCTCTCTGTTGCTATTGGGGTAGGTATTTTATATCAAAAGGGAGGAATAAGATGAAAACCAAAACATATCCAATAAGGGGATTTGCAGGTTTTATTTTACCCCACAGTTCCATTGTTCCCCCTAAATTGTTCTCCATTTTTTTTAAAAAGATTTATTTATTTATTTATATTAGCACTGGGTATAGTCAGAAGCGCTGGAGGGTGAGAGAATTCACCAGAGCCAGAGTGGGTAACAGAACAGGCAGACTGACAAAATACACTGCTGAGGGAAGCAGCGGGCGCTGTGTGCCATGTGGGACCCTCATCAGCGCCTGGGGATCGAACTGGCACTGCAGAGGCTGCGGGCAGCTTCGCAGCCCAGCGCTCAACCCCTGCGCCACCAGGGAGGCCCTGTTTGCCATTTTGAATGCTATACAATTTGAGGATCTTACAGTTTTTCCAATTCATTGAATTACTCTACCAAAAATGTTTAGGGGTCCTCCCTGGTGGTGCAAGGGGTTAAGATGCAGCACTATGAAGCTTTCCACAGCCACAGCAGCATGAGTTCCATCCCGGGCTGGCCAGGGGTTACCCACATGGTGCAGCATACTTCTCCTGTCTCCCCACTGCTCCCCTCAGCAGTGGATTTCAGTCAATCTGCCTGTTCTGCTCCCCACTCTGTCTCTGGCGAATCCTCTCATCCCCCACACCTCTGGCCTGTACCTCAGTTCTTGCATGCATGAATAAATAAATCTTTTAAAAAAACAAAAAGAAAGTTCAGAGATTTCCACTGGAAGGGAGATCTTGACAGTATGGTGTCTATGGTCAGAGAAATGGAGAGAAAGGAAGGAAATAAGAAGAAACTGGGGAGGAGCCAGAGGATGGCATCATGTGCTAGAAGAGAGGTGTCCATGAAGCAGAGAGACAAATGCCATATGATTTTACTCATATGTGGAAGATAAAGAAACAAAGCAAATGAATAAACCACGAAACTCTTAGAGGCTGCCAACAAAATGGTGGGAGCCAGAGGGGCTGGGGGGTGGGAAAGGCATAACAGGACAACGGGAATGAGTGGACATTAGACATTAGACTTGCTGGTGACCCTAATGTGGTCGATGCAGATGTCCATGTGCAAAGCTGTTTGCCTGAGACCCACGCCAGTAAAACCTCGAAAAATGGGTGAAGGCAAGAGGTCATGACAGCAAACAGTGGCATGATTTATTGTCGAAGCAGAGATGCTCCTGAGAGTGAGCAGCAGTGCTATCAATAATTATGCCCGGAGGCCTCCCTGGTGGTGCAGGGGTTAAGTCTCAGCACTATTAAGCTATCGGCAGCCACTGTAGCATGAGTTCGTCCCCGGCCAGGGAGCTACCCACATCGTGCAGCAGACCTCTCCTGTCTCTTTGCTGCTCCCTTCAGCAGTGTATTTCAGTGGATATGCCTGCTCTGCTCCCTACTTTGTCTCTGGTGGATTCTCTCACCTCCTGTACCTCTGGCCTACACCCCAGTTCTTCGAAGCAAAAAAAAAAAAAATTACTGAACAATAATATAAATCCAATTTTCATGGGCAAACAGCAATTAACAGCCATTCTGCCTTCCAGGTCCCCTGTGCTGTGAGCTTGCTCACCACAACAAACCCCCCCTACCCTCTCTTCTGGGCACACTAGTGTCCCATCAGAAATCTCAACCATGCAGGTGCCCAAAGGGAGGACACCTGCTCTGTCTTCACTGCCCTCAGAGCCCAGCCTTTGTGACTGGAGCATGACATGCCATTTTAGAGATTGCTGGGGCAATCTCCCTGTGACTTGGTGTCATCTATGGACCCTTATGCTCTGCTGCCCTGTGTTCTGGGTGGTTGGCCAGCCTGGGGCTGAGTGTTCTCTCCCCAAACTCTTCCCAGTTTGCTGGGGTGAATGCGGGCAGGACCTTCCTCACCAGCTTTCCAAAATGTTGGAGTTTAAGAATGATGGACAAAACCCTCTCAAAGCTTAGGGATCAAATAGGCCAATTAGTGAGCATATTGATAAAAGTGGGGAATGTGATCAAAATTTGTGTATAAGGCTGTGCACAAACCCTAGTCTAGCTTCTAGAATTATTTGTCACTGCCAAGTGAAAGAAGAAAATCCAAAAGATAGTGAAATTGTTTTGTGACATTAAAGCCATTTTCTTCTCTGGATCATATTCGAAGTTATTTTATCAAACTGAATCTGCCTCAAAATTAAATCAAAAGGGACTACATTTCTTTGGAAAGTTAAGCTTTGACTTTTTCTATGTCTAAAACAGCCTTTCAGTATGTCTGAGATTCCTTTGGCCATTATTCACAAATGAATTGTTCTTGTGACAATATAAAGTGCTACTGATAGATGAAATAAGCTCTTCTCAGATAAAGAAATTGATGTCACATTACCGTGGCCTTGCAACAAAAACAAAATCAAAAAGGCAATAAAAACTATGATAGAATAAGTGCAAGTGCTATTTGGCATGATAGGTAATGTTTATTTTTTTTGCACTTAAATTTTCAAAGAGAACAGTATAAACTCTGATGGGCTCTTAAGGTTACTAAAGAAAACATTTTTGTATACCTCAACACAACACTGTGTCACAAAACATGCTGTTGCCTATTTCTTTGATTTTACACATTCCCAAGTTTTTCCTTGAACAAAGCTCTTAAGTATAGCATTTAACGGTAGAAAAGATAAAATCTTTAAAAATAAAACCAAATAAGACAAAACTTGCTTAAAGTCTGTTGTTATTTCCCAAGCATCTCCTTTTTGCTCACAGTCTAAAAGTTTCCCTTTAGCTCTTAATTAAACACACACACACACACACACACACACACACAAACCCCGAAAACACTAATGGATTCAAAATAGGAGAGATAATTTAATTGCTTTTTTAAAAAAGAATTATTTATTTATACATACAAGAGCTGGGGTGCAGGCCAGAGGTGCAGGGGGTGAGAGGATTCACCAGAGACAGAGTGGGGAGCAGAACAGGCAGATCTGAAATCCACTGCTGGGGGGAGCAGCGGGGAGACAGGAGAAGTCTGCCATGCCATGTGGGTAGCTCCCTGGCTGGGGATCAAGCTCATGCTGCAGTGGCTGTGAATAGCTTCATAGTGCTGCGTCTTAATCCCTTGCACCACGAGGGAGACCCCTAATTTAATTGCTTTTTAACAATAGGTAAAGTAGGAAGATAAAAAAGCACCATATGTTTATAGATATTTAGATCCCAAGAGAAACAAAATGGATCCAAAGTGAGCTGGTGGCAAGAATACAGGAGAGGCAGAACGTCTATGGCTCTCTAGAGTTTTTGGGAAGAATTCATTTCAGTAGAAGAATTAAACTATGACCTTTAGGTTACAGTAACTGAAATGAATAAAGTATATATTACATCTCTGTTTAGCATTATCCATTTTGATTAAGGAAATGCAGATTTGCTAA
This sequence comes from Talpa occidentalis, assembly GCF_014898055.3. Classification (NCBI taxonomy): domain Eukaryota; kingdom Metazoa; phylum Chordata; class Mammalia; order Eulipotyphla; family Talpidae; genus Talpa; species Talpa occidentalis. Next base: position 68,449,333 of record NW_023605194.1, on the reverse strand, counting down.
GCAGTTACATGAATTGTGAGTATTCACATTTCAAAAAATGTGATCTTGGTTTGCAAAATTTTTCACTGTTTCCCTTCATGCATTTAAGTCTTCACTCATAAGTCATGAACGACGTTGGAAAGGCAAGAAGGAAGGCAAACATCTGCACAGCTATACTTTTAGGAGCCTTTGTTTGGCAAAATAACTCACCAGTGGAGCTAACGAAGAATTATAGAATTATAAAACAATAAAAATAAATTTTTGTGGGCCTCCCCGGTGGTGCAGCGGTTGAGTGCTGGGTTGTGAGGCTGCCCGCAGCCTCTGCAGCGCTGGTTTGATCCCTGCCTGCTCCTGGGCCACCGGAGGAGGGTCCCACATGGCGCGCAGACCTCTCCTGCTGTGCCCGCTGCTCCCCTAAGCAGTGTACTTCGTCACTCTGTCTGTTCTACTCTCCCCTCTGGCTCTGGTGAATTCTCTCGCCCGCCCGCACTTCTGACTGTACCCAGTGCTTGTATAAATAAATAAATAAATCTTAAAAAAAAAAAATTTTGTAATGAAATGCCCAGTGCCATCGCACAGGCTGACCGCGGAGCACCACGGTGCCCCCTCTTTAGCACCTCCACCTCCTGTGGGTTCTGAGTATGCACAGAAAATTGAAAGAGGGCCTCCCGGGTGGTGCAGGGGTTACAGACAGCGCTGTCAAGCTACTGCCAGCCACTGCAGCACCAGTTCAATCCTGGCCGGCCAGGGAGCTACCCACATGGCACGGCAGACCTCTCCTGTCTCCCCGCTGCTCCCTTCAGCAGTGTATTTTAGTACATCTGCCTCTTCTGCTCCCCACTCTGTCTCTGGTGAATCCTCTCACCCCCTGCACCTCTGGCTTACACCCCAGTTCTTGTATGCCTAAATAAATAAATCTTAAAAAAAAAAGAAAATTGAAAGGACCCTCCTCCCAAAGGAAGAGGCAAGGTGGGCGTGATGACCTGGGTAGTGCTTGCACTTGATACAGGGAGGAAAAAGACCAGGCCACTCTTATTTTCCTGAACATTTTCTGTGGTTGTAATTAAAAGACCCAAGTATCCTCCCCTGTGCAGCTGGGGGAGGCACCTTCAATGTGGCCGCTTTCAAGGCAAGTGTATGTTGAATTTTATCTGGTAAATAATGGTGAGCATATGGTATGACACAAAGGAATAAAACAATCTGAAAGTGGTTTTATGTGCAACTGCATTTTATGTTTAATTCACCATTATTTCTGCAATTAACAGAATAATGTCAACATTCTTGGGAGAGGTGTTCAAAGTTAGAACTGCAGATCCCCCCCACTCCACCACCCCCACCCCACCCCCGAAGCCCTGTCTTATGTGGATGGTGACCAGAAGGGCAGGTAGGGCTGAATGTGCCGCTCTTCCCCAGAGCCACTGTTTACATCATTATTATTTTACATTTTCTAGCTTTTAATCTTCCATCTTTCAAAAAGGTAATTTTTCCGAAGACCAGCTAATGGATATATGTACTTATTAGGAGGGAGAAAAAAGAGCAAAGAAATATTCACTTTGAGAGCAGCAACTTTGACCACTTCTTCACCACCCTGCTTTGTACTCTGCACACTCTCCCTTTCTTAGGTGAAAATGGTTATCATCAGAGTGGATATGCCTGCGCGGTAAGAGCAAAGTAAGACAAAAGTTCTCTATGAGAAAAATAAAATAACTCTGTGGTTTTCTATAAAGCATAAATAGATGTATATGCGTATCTCAGAGGTCACCTGCAGTAGCACAATCTCAAATTTGTAAATATGATTCACAAAGATGTAAATAGGATTTACAAAATGTTCCACTATATACTGCATTTTCAGCCTCTTGTGAATTAAAGATATATTGTGACTTCCAGTTCAGAGGGCAGATTGTCATGTGGACCCAGAACCTTTCTATCTTAGAAAAAAATTGCAAATCACTTGAAACAAGTAAACCTGATTTGGGCAATGAAGTCTTAGTTTCCAGACTAAAGGCCGCTTCATCAAGATATGAGAGGCATCTTTGCACTCCTGGATGGTCAGCCACGCATTTGCATTATGGGACCTAGGCCAGTGTTTCCCCAAATGTGGTCCAGGGCCCCCTGTTTCAAATTTATGTAGGGCTTTCTGCAAAACCCTGGGAGCCACTCAAAACCGACTACAAGGTGTTCAGGCAAAAGGCGACCTAGGTGCCTAAGCAGAGCTTTTTTTTTTAAAAAGATTTATTTATTTATTTTATACAAGAACTGGGATATAGGCCAGATGCGCAGGAGTGTGAAAAGATTCACCAGAGACAGAGTGGGGAACAGAACAGGCAGACTGACAAAATACACTGCTGACGGGAGTAGCGGCAAGACGGGAGAGGTGTGCCCCACCATGTGCGAACTTCGCCGGCCAGCCGGGATTGAACCAGTGCTGCAGGCTATGGACAGCTTCGCAGTGTGGCGCTCAACAGCCTGCGCCACCAGGGGAGGCCCAGAGCTTTTTTTTTAAGACTTATTTTTTATTTACTTATACATACAAGAACTGAGGTACAGGCCAGAGGTGTGGGGGGTGAGAGGATTCACCAGAGACAGAGCAGGGAGCAGAACAGGTAGATCTACTGAAATCCACTGCTGAGGGGAGCAGTGGGGAGACAGGAGAGGTCTGCTGTGCCGTGTGGGTATCTCCCTGGCAGGGGATTGAACTCAGGCCCCAGTGGTGATAGCCTGAGACATAATCTTTAGACCCCCAGAGTGGGTTTTGAGAAGGGTCTGTAGTTCCTTTTTGCTTCACCTTCAGCTTCAGCCCTAGTCCTTGGCTTTGGTTGGGGAAGTCAGGTCCAGCAAGGGGTAAGGTGAGGGTGCCCAGAGCAGGAGGAGGAGGGGGTGAACCAGTTGGGCAGAGGAGAGCGGCCTTTTTTTTCCTGAGACGCAGAGCTGGGCTGAACTGACCCGACGGGTCTGCAGGTGATGGTTGGGACAGTCCCTGGCGTGGGTGCCCCAGGGAGAGTCTCCCAGCTATGGGCTGCTCTCGGGGTGCAGCTGGTGGTCTGAGGAGGGGACCCCTTGCCCTGAGGAGTAGTGTCACCAGCTGTTTGGCAGTGGCAACAAAACAGCACAAAGAAAAATTCTTGATTCAAATATTTACATTTGTAGGAGAAAATAGCAAATCAGATAATGATACAAGTAAAACATCCTTTAGATTCCATTTCCCCCAGGTCTTGTTTATATGTGAAAACAGAGTTATTTTGGTTATTAATAAACACATACCAATAAAACATCATTGAACACCTTCCCTCTATTAGTTGGATGGATGGAGATAATTTTTAAAGGTTTATCTCAAACTCTATGTAACTACTCACCTTCTTCTGTTTGTGTCTGAAATTTAATCCAAGTCTTCTAACAACACTTCAGATCTAATTGTTTTTTTTAAGAAAAAGGCAATCTGAACCATGACATTATAGGCTATTCTAGGCTTTCGCATTTTTTTTTTTTCCTGTGAGCAGTGTGCAAACTTCAATTAAGTCCTGGGGTGTGAGTGGACCTCTGGGTTCAAGGCTCAGATATCACCCTAGGAGGGAAAGTGACAAAGAATCCAGAGCTGACTCTGGTCCTGGCCCTGTACCGGGTCTGAAGTGGGGCCCTTCCTATCCTGTCACAGTTTTTCCATCTACAAACTGGAGACCTTCTTCCGGCCTGCCTTGCAGTGTTACTGTAAGTGTAAGCAGCTCCACCTCCCAGGGCTGAGTGTCCCTTGGGGTAAAGGTAGGCGGGACATCTGCCCTTAGGAGGAAGTCTGGCGAGTGGACAGCGACCCACAGGGGCTCGGACAACACCCAGAGGATGCAGGGAGTCCGGGTGCATGGCGGTGTGGGCTCGAATCATCTAGAACATGGTGGAGAAAGAGACTCCAAGCCGACAGCAGCAGGGGGTAGGATTGCAGGCCCTGGGGCTGCCCTCAGCCCAAGAGAGCCATCCTTCGCCTTTAACCAGAGGCTCTGTCAGCTCTCAGCAGCGAGGGACCCTCTGGGATGAGAAGGCAGAAAAATCTGAGAAGCCGGAAGTGGAGGATCAGAAGAAAAAGAGGAACGAAAAGCCCAAGGGAAGAAAGCACTGATTTCTGATGTTCCTGTTTTGCCTTCTTTGAGGGCTACAGTGACAAGAGGAAGAAAGAAAAAAGGAATAAAAGCACTTTATGTGGCTTTTTGGGGAGAGAAGTAGAAAGGTCTTCTCAGGAAAAGATGTGGCTCAAGCTGCCGGGCAGGTAGTTACAAGGTGCACCAAGAGGTGTGTAGCGGGGAGTCACCCAACTTCAAGTTGGGTGAGCACAAGCAGTGTATTTGCTGTAATATAAAGGTTGGAGTCAGGAACAAATGCATTTTTTGATCATTAGAGAAGCTGCTTCTAATTTTAATGTCAATTTTAGAAAGGCAGGACTAGCATCTGTAGATCTCAGTTGAAGATTTCATCATCTGTCAGCCAGACTAGTTTATATTAGTTCCTAATTTTTCCCTCCCTTCCACTAGTCACTTCTTACACTTTATGCTAGGCACTGCTGTGGGCAAGATCATAAAAAACAAAACAAAACAAAACTACAAAAGACAAATCTTATCCTTGGTAAAATGTTACCTATAGAATATGTCCAAATTCTCAACTTGCCGTAGGTGATGTCACACTGAAGCTGCCTATCCAACCTCATATCCCAACCCTGCTGATGACGGAAGTTCAGCCAATCACCCATTTTCTCATGCCACAGGACTACTAGAAAGTTAGAGGGCAGATCTGCCATAAAGCCCCGAGTTCTGTTCCCATCCTGCCTGTGTGCCCACTAGTCTACCCAAGACTCCTTTCTGTGATCTCTAAGTCACTGTCACTTGACTTCCAGCGGTTAAGTATGAAACTGTGAAAAGCCTGAACTGTTACTTGCAACCTAACAAATTCACCCATCACAGTTTCACATGTGGATGGCTCTAGCCACACACCCTACCCCTGTCCACACTCACATTTATCCACGGCTGCCCACCTGTGCATCCACACCCATCTCCACACCCAAACCTGTATCCATAGCACAGGCACACTTGTCCACACTGTAGCCATTTGCATCCCCACACCTGTTTGCACGTTCACATCACTTCCAGCTCTACAGCATGAGTCGTCAATACCAGGGGACAGACTTACCAGCCTGCATTGGTCCCCGAGCTCTACTTCTCCACAAGGTGGCACAGTCAGTGCCATATGGAACCGCATGTGCAGTAGCACCTCCAATTATTCAGCCTGCAATTTATGTAGGGACTGCTGGCACATGTCCTATCCTCCCCTTGAGGGCTTTAGGGAGTGGTGGGAGGGAGGTTGGTGGGGCAGAGAGAGAGCATGCATCTTACTGTTTTTTTAATATATATATTTGAAGAGCAGGTTTATTAGGGAAAGGGACAGAAGAGTAAAGGACACTTGTGTAGATACAAATGGGCAGGAAGAGCTGCCCTCAGGTTTGCTGAGAGAAGGCTGCATGGTTGCACGCGGGCGGCCTTGAGGAGCTGCCTCTGCTGAAGAGAAGTGCAGGCAGGTACAGATCATGGGCAGGCAGGGAGCTTCTGCCATGCAGAGGGAGAGAGCTGGTGAAAAGAAGCACCTGCATAGGCACAGGTAGGCAGAGGGACTGCTGCCCCGAGCCAGTGCAGAGACTGCACTGATACAGTCCTCTTCTCTTTGGGAGGGGCTTACTCCTTGTGAGCCCTAGGTTAGTTGCTGATTTTGGATAACTATATAGAATTTGAAAGGGCCCAGGAGAGTCTACAATGGGCTCAATGTCCATATTTTTACCTTTGGATTCTCCTGCCCTCGGATACCTGCTTGGATGTTATGCTTTGTTATGTAAACAAGTGCCCCCTCCCACCCCCCAGGGAGAAGTCTCTCCTTTACTCTGCACTGAAACAGATGGTTCCAGGAGTGGCCTGGCCCTGTCTCCAGGTGTCTCTTTCTCAGGCTGGCTCTTCAATTACCCTTCAAAGTGCTTGTCAGTGTCCTTTGCTCAGGACATGCCTACATGCAGACACTGGAAAATGTTACGGAGAATCGTCCTCCTCAGCTGACCTCCTTGTGCTATTTCACCCCATTACTTCTGTTCCTCCTCTCATTTCTCTTGGTGAACGATGAGGCAAGGGGTAGAAAGTTTAGTGTGATTTCAAGGGGAAGGAAGGGTAGGAAGCTCAGTACGGAGAGTGGTTTATGACCTCCTGGCTGGGTCACAGGCCTTTCGGATGATCTTCTGGCTACATCCTAGGACCACATGCCTGGGGCCAACCCTCTTGGATACAGCTGCCTGGGAGTAGCTCCTGGCACTGGGCACCCGGCATTAAGGGAGAGGGTCGGTGCAGGGCCCAGTAATTCTGCCTCAACTCCAGTGGACAAATGAAGCTGACCTGGAGGAAGCACAGATGACTCTGTGAGCATCTCTGGGGCAATGTCTCATAGCAGGAAATTAAGCCACAGCCTGCTCCAGCGCATCAGCCACACTTAGGACGAGGTAGGTTAACTGTCTGAGTGTGGAAAGGTAATGTGTATTCTATTTTTGTAATTATCTGTGAGCAAATCTGTCTCCATACCAGAATGTGTTCTCTGTCACACAGTAGGTGCCCATTATGTGAAGTCTGAAAACATGTTCTGAGACTCAGGTTGTTGTAGAGCAACCCCGATACAAAACGGGGTGCCTGACTGTGGGTCCTCACCCGCGCGCTTAAAAGGACTTATCAATGCTCTACTGCAGGCACACGTGAAAGGTTAATAAAAAAGGTTTATTTACAAGGGAAGGGGAAATGAGGAAATGTACAGCTCCGGGAGAAAAGTGGGAGACAAAGTTTTAAATGAGTCCTACCCAATCCGCCGATCAGGAATCCCAAAATGGCGCTCTCAGAGTTCGCTGCCAGCCAGGAGCGGTGAAGCCAGGAGGCGAGCGATCACGAGCTAGAGAGACCCCAAGGCCCACGTGTCTGGTTTTTATATCCAACCTGGCTGCCCAACTCCACCCTCAGGTCCCAGCCACCCTCCCTTTGGTGGTGATGGGATTTGTCTTTCCCGATGTCTTGATGGCTTTAGTCTGGAGTGGGGGTGGAGTCCACAAAGCCTGTATGGGATTAACTCAGGACATCATTTCCCCCTAACAAGGTGGGGTCTTTGCAAAACGAAAATGAAACTAATCAAAGCACCCCTGTATTTTTTCCTACTTCTCCATGCTTTCATCTGAAAATTTAGGAATTTCAAAAGGAATTCGGTAAGTATTGAAAATGAATATGTATCAGGGATGTGGAAAAACCTGGAAAAGAAGGTAAATAGAAAAAAAGGATCAGGAAGATAGAATAGAATTGCAAATATTTTTTTCTAAAAAATTCAAAAATTTGGGGCCTCCCCGGTGGCACAGCGGTTGAGCGCTGGGTTGCAAAGCTGCCCGCAGCCTCTACAGTGCCGATTCGATCCCTGGCCACCGGGAGAGGATCCCACATGGCACGCAGACCTCTCCTGCCACCCACCACTCCCCTCAGCAGAGCATTTTGTCCGTCTGCCTGTACTGATCTCTGCTCTGGCTCTGGTGAATTCTCTCATGCTCCCGCGCTTCTGACTGTACCCAGTGCTTGTGTAAATAAACAAATAAAAAAAAATTCAAAAATTTGAATAATTTTAGGGTGTTCAATAGAATTTTTATACGAGGCATTCCTCATTGTTTTCCACTGTTGTAATGTTAGGGGGAAAGGATGTCCTGGGCTAATTCCATGAAGACTTTGTGGACACCACCCCCACTCCAGACAAAGGCCATCAAAACATTGGGAAAGACAAATCCCATCACCACCAAAGGGAAGGTGGCTGGGACCTGAGGGTGGAGTTAAGCAGCCAGGTTTGGTATGAAAACCAAACATGTGGGCCTTGGGGGGCTCGCTCTCTCGCTTGCCTCCTAGCTTCACGGCTCCTGGCTCGCGGCCAGCTCTCAGTGCCATTTGGGATTCCAGATCGCCGGATCGGGTAGGACGCATTTAAAACTTTGTCTCCCACTTTCCTCCCTGAGCTGTACATTTCCTCATTTGCCCTTCCCTTGTAAATAAACCTTTTATTAACCTTTTGTGTGTGCCTGAAGTAGAGCATTGATAAGTCCTTTTAAGCACGTGGGTGAGGACCCACAGTCAGGCAACCGTTTTGTATTGGGGCTGTCCTATAACAATAACTGAATTATAACAAAGTGCTACCAGTTAAGAAGATTTGCACCCAATAGGTACTTATCCAATGGATTGAATTCATGGATTGAAAAGAATTTTTGATATTTAAATTGAAATTCCTATTCATTGGACAATTATGCTGCTGTGTCTCTTGGCTCTGAGGTGGAAAATGAAGGTGATGGCCCAAGATCCATGAACAGCTGATTGTGGTATAAAATGGCACCCATTTTAAAGTGGTACCAGGACATGTATCTGGCATTTGTCGTTGCGGAGGTCATTGAAATCTCCCCATGTTTGGAAATCCTCCTCCTTGGTGGGGTTGGAGGGGGCAGTGTTGGCAAGACCTTCTCCCCTAGGAGTGCAACCCATGTTCCTGGCCACATCCCTAGTCTGTGATTGGGATGCCCTGTCCTGCAGTTGAGGGTGCCTGCCCCACGATTGGGATACTCTACCTTGTGATTGGGCTGCAGTCCTCATCAGGGTCCACTCCTCAGAGACTCTCTTGATGTCTCAGGATCCAGGGACATGAGGGCAAAGGGTGGGTGGTGGGTGTCCCTTAGGTCAAGGGGAGGTGGGCGGCTGTTGCCTGGACACCTGCTGTGGAGGTGCCTGTGGGTGACGAGGTGACAGCGACGTGGATGTGGGTGGCTGCCATTTTGGGGCGAGTGTCACGTCCCTCTCTTGGGAAGCCCCTCCTCACTGCCCACCTGCCATGGACTCCCTTGTGGCCTCCACACACCATCCTGTCAAACACTGCTGGGCCCAAGCGTCCTCTCTGGACAGTTCCCTCTGGAGCCATCCACACCGGCCTGCTGGATTTCTTGTCTGCTCGCAGTAAATATCCCATTTCTTCAGCTTTCAGAGTCTTTGCTCCCAGATTTCCTCAGAGAAAGTACTTCAACTTGAGCACACACACACACACACACACACACTCACACACACACCCCTCCGCAGAAAACAAATAATAATACAAAGACAAAGGACAGTTTTTATCCCTCAGAAGACAGCCAGAGCCATCTCTGGAGCCATGACCCTACTAGCGCCCTGGTGTGCCCACTCATGCTTGTCCACACCACACTGTCGGGTGTCCACCGTTGGGCGTCCACTGACGGGCGTCCACTGTCAGGCTCGCTACCGGGGGTCCTTGCCCCCAAGCGCCTCCTGCATTCAAGGCTGCAGGTGATGGCCACAGAGGCTCCAACCTTTATTTCCCCTCCAACAATAGAGCTAGGGAGAGGTCTAGGTAGGAGTACTAGAGACCAGAGCCGTCCCCAGCGAGCCCCGAGTGGAGTAACCTCACGTCATCAGGAAAAACTGCCTCGGAAACTGCCTTTCCATGGAGGAAAGTCTGCACAGAAGTATTTGTTTTAATTTTGAAGGAACAATTTATCTCACAGGTTAAGTCAATTCTCTGTCAGGAGGCAGAAGTACTCGTAGCTTTCAAATGGCAGCTTTTTCAGTTTCTAGTTAGAAGATTAAAAAGAAAAATTCAGGCTCGACTTTCCTTACGCAGGAAGGCCCAGAGTCTGCACAGTGAAGGTGTCTTCCTTGGCCCCATGGCAGCTCAGTGCGCAGCCCTGGGTAGGGCGGTTTCCGGGGGTGGGGGTTAGGGTAGGGGAGGTGAGTCGTGGGAGGCAGGTCCCAGCCTTCCACTCCGGAAACTGAGGGAAACCAGGCCCGTCCCAGAGCGCAGGCTTCAGCTCCATCACCTGGGAGCCCCGGACCCTGGAGGAGCGGCCTGAGCCGTGAGGCTGTGTTGGCAGCGGCAGTGGGGCGAGGGGGTGACACCCTGCTGTTGGCTTCCGGGACCCCCTCGCTCCCGTGTCCCTCTGTTATAGGGCAGCCCCGATACAAAACGGGGTGCCTGACTGTGGGTCCTCACCCGCATGCTTAAAAGGACTTATCAATGCTCTACTGCAGGCACATGCGAAAGGTTAATAAAAGGTTTATTTACAAGAGAAGGGAAAATGAGGAAATGTACAGCTCGGGGAGAAAAGTGGGAGACAGAGTTTTTTTTTTTTTTTTTTTTTTTTTTCAGATTTCCTCAGTTTTATTTGTACTCATTTTGTGTCTGTATAATATTTCCCAAATACTAACAACCAAGTTAACACATACAAGTAGAATGGATGCACAAGAAGTAGAAACAATTCAAACTATTCTATCTGCTATTATCTTAATTTTAATTGCACTGCCATCATTATGAATTCCTTATTTGATACACAAAATTAAGAACCACAATTAATCTTATTTTTTTTTTTAAGTTCTAACATTTATTTATTTATTTTTTTTTATTAGATAATAAATTTTATTGTTATATTCCCTATACAATTGCAGCCCCCCCATTCTGACCCCAATCCCTCCCCTCCCGCCCCTGTCCCCCTAAAAGTGTCTCTGGTTCATAGTTTTTTGTTGATTTTGATTTTCACTTTCTTATAGTTATTCATTTTCCTGGTCCCTTATTTAAGTTTTCTAGATTCCTGCTATGAGTGAGACCATCCGGTATTTTTCTTTTTCTTTTTGGCTTATTTCGCTGAGCATGATCCCTTCCAGCGCCATCCATGTTGCTGCAAATTGCATGTGTTTATCTTTTTTGAATGCTGAGTAATATTCCATGGTATATATGTACCACATCTTCTTGATCCAGTCATCTATTTTTGGGCATTTGGGTTGTTTCCAAAGCTTAGCTATTGTAAACAGTGCTGCTATAAACATAGGGGTGCAGGTGTTCTTTGGAATTGATGTTTCTGTGTCCTTTGGGTAAATACCTAGGATTGGAATTGCTGGATCATATGGAAGCTCTATGTTTAGTAGGTCCAGAAATCTCCACACAGCTTTCCACAGTGGTTGGACCAGTTTGCACTCCCACCAACAGTGCAGGAGAGTTCCTTTTTCTCCACACCCTCGCCAACATTTGTTGTTGCTAGTTTTTTTAATATGTGCCATTCTCACTGGTGTAAGATAGTATCTCATGGTAGTTTTGATTTGCATTTCCCTGATGACAAGTGATATTGAACATTTTTTCATATGCCTGTTGGCCATTTGCATTTCCTCTTCAGAGAAGTTTCTTTTTAGCTCTTCTGCCCATTTTTTGACTGGATTCTTTTCTTTGTTGTTGTTGAGTCTCATCAGCTCTTTGCAGATTTTTGTGATCAGTCCTTTATCATTAGTGTTGGGTGCAAAAATGTTCTCCCAGTTGGTGGGGTTTCTCTTTGTTTTTGTTATTGTCTCTTTTGCTGTGCAGAAGCTCTTTAATTTGATGTAGTCCCAGCTGTTTATCTTCGCCTTCACTATCACTGCTTTGGGTGATGTGTCTGTAAAGATGTCTTTGATGTGCAAATCACGTAGTGTTTCGCCTATATTTCCTTCTATATATTTTATGGTTTCAGGTCTTATGTCTAATTCTTTAATCCATTTTGAGTTGATTTTTGTGTATGGTGTGAGGTAGTGGTCAAGCTTCATTCTTTTGCATGTAGCGACCCAGTTTTCCCAGCACCATTTATTGAACAAACTTTCTTTGCTCCAATGCATAGTCTTTGCTCCTTTGTCAAAGATTAGTTGACCATAAATCTGTGGGTTTATTTCTGGATTTTCTATTCGATTCCATTGGTCTGTATGTCTGTTCTTGTTCCAATACCATGCAGTTTTGATGATTATGGCTTTGTAGTAGAGTTTGAAGTCTGGGAGTGTGATGCCTCCATTCCCTTCTTTTTTTTTCAGGAGAGCTTTGGCTATTCGGGGTTTTTTGTGATTCCATATGAATTTCATCAATAATTGTTCTATTTCGAACACTAAACCCCAAAAAAACGGAGTACACATTTTTCTCAAGCGCACACGGATCATTCTCCAGGATCGATCACATACTGGGGCACAAGACAAATATCAACAGATACACGAAGATTGAAATCATATCAACCATCTTTTCTGACCATGAAGGCATCAAACTAGAAATAAACCATAAAAAGAAGGCAAGGAACTTTCCTACCTCATGGAGATTAAAAACCACACTACTGGAAGACCATTGGACTAATGAGGAGATCAAAGAAGAAATTAAAAAATTTTTTGAATTGAACGACAAGGAGGACACTAATATCCTAAATGTATGGGATGCAGCAAAAGCAGTAATAATAGGAAAATATATAGCAATAGAAGCTCACATCAAGAAACAAGAAAGAACGCAAAGAAACAACCTCATCTCGAAGCTCAAAGATCTAGAAAAAGAACAAAAAAAACCCCAAAACCAGTAGAAGAAAAGAAATAATAAAAACCAAAGCAGAAATAAATGAAATTGAAACTAAAAAAACAATCCAAAAGATCAATGAAACCAAGAGCTGGTTTTTTGAAAAAATCAATAAAATAGACAAACCCCTAGCCAGGCTCACAAAGGAAAAAAGGGAGAAAGCACAAATAAACAGGATCATCAATGAAAGAGGAGAAGTCACAACGGACACAGCAGAAATAAAAAGAATAATCAGTAACTACTATGAACAGTTATATGGAAACAAGTTTAACAATCTAGAGGAGATGGACAAATTCCTACAACTCTACAATCACCCAAAGCTAGATAAAGAAGAAATAGAACACCTAAACAGACCAATTACAATTAGCGAAATTGAAATGGTAATCAAAAACCTCCCCAAAAACAAAAGCCCAGGACCTGATGGATTTACAAATGAATTCTACCAAACATTCAGAGACGAATTAGTGCCTATCCTTCACAAACTCTTCCAAAAAATTGAGAAGGAAGGGACAATACCAAACACGTTTTATGAAGCCAACATTACACTAATACCAAAACCGAACAAGGACAACACAAAAAAGGAAAACTACAGGCCAATCTCCCTAATGAACACTGATGCAAAAATCCTCAATAAAATTTTAGCTATCAGAATCCAACAATGTATCCATAAGATAATTCACCACGACCAAGTTGGATTCATTCCAGGGGCACAAGGATGGTTTAACATCCGAAAATCAATCAACGTTATCCAACACATCAACAAAAAGAAATATAAAAACCATATGATAATATCAATAGATGCTGAGAAAGCTTTCGACAAAGTGCAACACCCATTCATGATAAAAGCCCTTGAAATTCTGGGGATACAAGGAACATACCTCAACATCATAAGGCCATCTATGACAAGCCAACAGCCAGTATCATTCTCAATGGTGAAAAGCTGAAAGCAATTCCATTAAGATCTGGAACAAGACAAGGATGTCCACTCTCACCATTGCTTTTCAATATAATACTGGAAGTCCTAGCCAGGGCAATAAAACAAGAGAAAGACATCCAAGGAATCCAAATAGGAAAAGAAGAAGTCAAACTATCACTATTTGCAGACGATATGATATTATACATAGAGAACCCCAAAAACTCCACAGAAAAGCTAATTCAACTCATCAATCAGTTCAGTAAAGTGGCAGGATACAAAATCAACACGCAAAAGTCAGTAGCCTTCCTATACACAAACAATAAATCTGAAGAAGAAGAAATCAAAAAGACCATCCCTTTTGTTATTGAAACAAAAAAAAATCAAATATTGGGAATAAATCTAAGAAAAGAGGTAAAGGACCTATACAAAGAAAACTATAAAACACTGTTAAAAGAAATAGAAGAAGACACAAAGAAATGGAGAGACATCCCCTGCTCATGGATTGGAAGAATAAACATTATTAAAATGGCCATCCTACCAAAAGCAATATACAGATTCAATGCTATTCCAATCAAAATTTCAATGTAATTCTTCAAAGAAATAGAACAATTATTGATGAAATTCATATGGAATCACCAAAAACCCCGAATAGCCAAAGCTCTCCTGAAAAAAAAAGAAGGGAATGGAGGCATCAGACTCCCAGACTTCAAACTATACTACAAAGCCATAATCATCAAAACTGCATGGTATTGGAACAAGAACAGACATACAGACCAATGGAATCGAATAGAAAATCCAGAAATAAACCCACAGATTTATGGTCAACTAATCTTTGACAAAGGAGCAAAGACTATGCATTGGAGCAAAGAAAGTTTGTTCAATAAATGGTGCTGGGAAAACTGGGTCGCTACATGCGAAAGAATGAAGCTTGACCACCACCTCACACCATACACAAAAATCAACTCAAAATGGATTAAAGAACTAGACATAAGACCTGAAACCATAAAATATATAGAAGGAAATATAGGCGAAACACTACGTGATTTGCACATCAAAGACATCTTTACAGACACATCACCCAAAGCAGTGATAGTGAAGGCAAAGATAAACAGCTGGGACTACATCAAATTAAAGAGCTTTTGCACAGCAAAAGAGACAATAACAAAAACAAAGAGAAACCCCACCAACTGGGAGAACATTTTTGCACCCAACGCTAATGATAAAGGACTGATCACAAAAATCTGCAAAGAGCTGATGAGACTCAACAACAACAAAGAAAATAATCCAGTCAAAAAATGGGCAGAAGAGCTTAAAAGAAACTTCTCTGAAGAGGAAATGCGAATGGCCAACAGGCATATGAAAAAATGTTCAACATCACTTGTCATCAGGGAAATGCAAATCAAAACTACCATGAGATACCATCTTACACCAGTGAGAATGGCACATATTAAAAAAACTAGCAACAACAAATGTTGGCGAGGGTGTGGAGAAAAAGGAACTCTTCTGCACTGTTGGTGGGAGTGCAAACTGGTCCAACCACTGTGAAAGCTGTATGGAGATTTCTGGACCTACTAACATAGAGCTTCCATATGATCCAGCAATTCCAATCCTAGGTATTTACCCAAAGGACACAGAAACATCAATTCCAAAGAACACCTGCACCCCTATGTTTATAGCAGCACTGTTTACAATAGCTAAGCTTTGGAAACAACCCAAATGCCCAAAAATAGATGACTGGATCAAGAAGATGTGGTACATGTATACCATGGAATATTACTCAGCATTCAAAAAAGATAAACACATGCAATTTGCAGCAACATGGATGGCGCTGGAAGGGATCATGCTCAGCGAAATAAGCCAAAAAGAAAAAGAAAAATACCGGATGGTCTCACTCATAGCAGGAATCTAGAAAACTTAAATAAGGGACCAGGAAAATGAATAACTATAAGAAAGTGAAAATCAAAATCAACAAAAAACTATGAACCAGAGACACTTTTAGGGGGACGGGAGTGGGAGGGGAGGGATTGGGGTCAGAATGGGGGGGCTGCAATTGTATGGGGAATATAACAATAAAATTTATAAAAAAAAAAATAATTGTTCTATTTCTTTGAAGAATGACATTGAAATTTTGATTGGAATAGCATTGAATCTGTATATTGCTTTTGGAAGGATGGCCATTTTAATAATGTTTATTCTTCCAATCCACGAGCAGGGGATGTCTCTCCATTTCTTTGTGTCTTCTTCTATTTCTTTTAACAGTGTTTTATAGTTTTCTTCGTATAGGTCCTTTACCTCTTTTGTTAGGTTTATTCCAAATATTTGATTTTTTTTGTTTCAATAACGAAAGGGATGGTTTTTTTGATTTCTTCTTCTTCAGATTTATTGTTTGTGTATAGGAAGGCTACTGACTTTTGCGTGTTGATTTTGTATCCTGCCACTTTACTGAACTGATTGATGAGTTGAATTAGCTTTTCTGTGGAGTTTTTGGGGTTCTCTATGTATAATATCATATCGTCTGCAAATAGTGATAGTTTGACTTCTTCTTTTCCTATTTGGATTCCTTGGATGTCTTTCTCTTGTCTCATTGCCCTGGCTAGGACTTCCAGTATTATATTGAAAAGCAGTGGTGAGAGTGGACATCCTTGTCTTGTTCCAGATCTTAATGGAATTGCTTTCAGCTTTTCACCATTGAGAATGATACTGGCTGTTGGCTTGTCATAGATGGCCTTTATGATGTTAAGGTATGTTCCTTGTATCCCCAGAATTTCAAGGGCTTTTATCATGAATGGGTGTTGCACTTTGTCGAAAGCTTTCTCAGCATCTATTGATATTATCATATGGTTTTTATATTTCTTTTTGTTGATGTGTTGGATAACGTTGATTGATTTTCGGATGTTAAACCATCCTTGTGTCCCTGGAATGAATCCTACTTGGTCGTGGTGAATTATCTTATGGATACATTGTTGGATTCTGATGGCTAAAATTTTATTGAGGATTTTTGCATCAGTGTTCATTAGGGAGATTGGCCTGTAGTTTTCCTTTTTTGTGTTGTCCTTGTTCGGTTTTGGTATTAGTGTAATGTTGGCTTCATAAAACGTGTTTGGTATTGTCCCTTCCTTCTCAATTTTTTGGAAGAGTTTGTGAAGGATAGGCACTAATTCGTCTCTGAATGTTTGGTAGAATTCATTTGTAAATCCATCAGGTCCTGGGCTTTTGTTTTTGGGGAGGTTTTTGATTACCATTTCAATTTCGCTAATTGTAATTGGTCTGTTTAGGTGTTCTATTTCTTCTTTATCTAGCTTTGGGTGATTGTAGAGTTGTAGGAATTTGTCCATCTCCTCTAGATTGTTAAACTTGTTTCCATATAACTGTTCATAGTAGTTACTGATTATTCTTTTGATTCTGCTGTGTCCGTTGTGATTTCTCCTCTTTCATTGATGATCCTGTTTATTTGTGCTTTCTCCCTTTTTTCCTTTGTGAGCCTGGCTAGGGGTTTGTCTATTTTATTGATTTTTTCAAAGAACCAGCTCTTGGTTTCATTGATCTTTTGGATTGTTTTTTTAGTTTCAATTTCATTTATTTCTGCTTTGGTTTTTATTATTTCTTTTCTTCTACTGTTTTGGGTTTTTTTTGTTGTTCTTTTTCTAGATCTTTGAGCTTCGAGATTAGGTTGTTTCTTTGAGTTCTTTCTTGTTTCTTGATGTGAGCTTCTATTGCTATGTATTTTCCTCTTATTACTGCTTTTGCTGCATCCCATACATTTAGGATATTGGTGTCCTCCTTGTCGTTCAATTCAAAAAATTTTTAATTTCTTCTTTCATCTCCTCATTAGTCCAGGGGTCTTCCGGTAGTGTGGTTTTTAATCTCCATGAGGTAGGAAAGTTCCTTGCCTTCTTTTTATGGTTTATTTCTAGTTTGACGCCTTCATGGTCAGAAAAGATGGTTGATATGATTTCAATCTTGGTGTATCTGTTGATGTTTGTCTTGTGCCCCAGTATGTGATCGATCCTGGAGAATGATCCGTGTGCGCTTGAGAAAAATGTGTACTCCGTTTTTTGGGGTTTAAGTGTTCTATAGATGTCTGTTAAGCCCAATTGCTCTAGGTCCTTATTTAGAGCTTTGGTTTCTTTACTTATTTTTTGTCTTGTTGATCTATCCATTGTTGATAGTGGTGTGTTGAAGTCTCCCACTACGTATGTGTTTTCTCTGATGTCTGTTTTCAGAGAGGACAACAGTTGTCTGATATATTTTGGTGCTCCTTCGTTTGGTGAGTATATGTTAATGAGTGTTATTTCTTCTTGAAGTATTGTCCCCTTGATCATAATGTAGTGACCATTGGGGTCTCTTTTTATCTTTTTGAGTTTGAAATCTATTTTATCTGATATAAGTATAGCTGTTCCTGCTTTCTTTTTTGGTCCATTTGCTTGTAGGATTGTTTTCCATCCTTTAACTTTGAGCCTATTTTTATCTTTTGTAGCTAAATGTGTTTTCTGGAGACAGCAAAAGGTTGGGTTTTGTTTCTTAATCCAGGCTGCAACTCTGTGTCTTTTTATTGAAGAGTTTAGTCCATTTACATTTAGAGTTAATATTGATATGTTAACATCTGTATTTGCCATTGTGTTTGTCTTTCCTTTGATTTTATTTATTTATTCTTTTAATAACTTTTTTTTTTGGCCTTCTTTCATTGTTATTCGTCCCTCTGAGGTTCTGGCTTTAGGACTCCTTGTAGTATTTTTTGGAGTGGGGGTTTAGTTGCAATGAAATTCCGGAGTTTCTGTTTGTCTGGGAAAGTCCATATTCTTTCTTCAAAGAGGAAGGAGAGCTTTTCGGGATAGAGTATTCTTGGTTGGCATCTGTTTTCTTGGAGTCTGTTGACTATGTCCCTCCACTCTCTCCTTGCCCGTAGTGTTTCTTCAGAGAAGTCTGATGTCAGCCTGATTGGCTTTCCTTTGAATGTTATCTGTTTCTTCCTCTTGCCAGCTTCATTATTTTTTCCTTGTCCTGGATTCTTGGGAGCTTTACTATTATGTGTCTTGCTGTATTTTTCCTTTCATCGTGGAAGTTTGGTGTTCTTCTTGCTTCTTGTATATCAATTTTCAGCTCCTCCTTCACATTTGGGAAGTTCTCTTCAATTATCTCTTTGAATATTTTCTCTGTTCCTACTTCTCTCTCCTCTCCTTCTGGTATTCCTATAACTCTTATATTTCCTTTCCTCATGGAGTCAGATAGTTCCCGAAGTTTTTCTTCATTCTTTTTCCTTCGTACTTCTCTTTCCTTTTCTGTTTTGGTTCTTTTTATTTCTGTGCCTTCAAGAGTACTTATTCGTTCTTCCATTTCATCAATTCTGCTTTCATTGCTTTTCCCAGAATTCTTTAGTTCTTCCATTAATTCTTTGATCTCCTGCATTTCTTTTACTTCCCTCTTTAGGGACTCAATTTCATTCTTCTGATCGTTGATTATTTTTCCCTTATCATTGTTTTCCTTTATGACTTCTGTCAGTTTTTTAATCACGGCAATTTTAAATTCTCTTTCTGGAAGGCTCAGAAGTTCTTCCAAGTTACTGTCGTTGCAATCTGGGGGCTGGTTTTCTTTTTGTGGTGTGCTTTTTCTCTGGAGAGTTGCTAGGTTGCGTGTGGTTCTTCTCCTCCCTACTGTCTGTTTTCTAATTTGCCGTATGCATTGGGACACTGTGTTGTTGGGACTGGCCGGCATCTTGGGTGGGCTTCTCTGCTCCCCTCTGGTTCCTCCAGGAGTCATCTGTCAGTTTCAAGCAGTCTTTACTGGAGAAAGGTCCCTGTTCTAAAATGCCGATGTGGGGACACACTCCCCTGTGTGCCTGGTCTGCCCCGGCGGTGGGTTCCTGCTCCCCCTCTGGGCTTGGACTGCAGGCCAGAGGGGGTCTGGCGTGGGCGAACTTCCCCCGCTCACCTCTGGTTCCTGAGGAAGCCTTCTGCAGGTAGTCTTTACTGAAGAAATGTCCCTATTCTATAATGGTGATGTGGACACACTCCCTGCGTGTCCGGTCTCAGGCACACTCTTCTGCGCGCCTGGTCTGCCCCGGCTGTGGGTGGTCGCTCTCCCTGTGGGCTCAGACTACTTGTTCGGAAGGGGCCCGGCGTGGGCTAACTCCCCAGCTGGCCACTAGCTCCTTCAGGAGCCTGTGCTGGCTTCAAGTCGCTCTGTGGCGCCAGAGATCTCTCCTAGAGCCCTGGGGAGCTGATTTTCCACCCCGTGGTATAGGGAGCAGAGCGGGGATGGTAGGGTACACCTCAACGACTTTGGGGTGCTGTGTCTGCCTTGTGCCCCACCGTCGTGGGGAACCCACGCCCCTAATTTCGTGCCCCGGGTCTCAGTTCCAAAGCCCTCAGTTCCAGGACGCGGGCTGTAGCCCAGATCAGTGGCGCGGGAATGGCGCCTTTTGAATCCTGCTCCCCTGCCTGGGCGCCTGGTTCCTGCTCACTCAGGGAGGGCCTCCGCGCGTCTCCCTGCAAGCCTAGGTCGCAGGCGCGGGGACCTGGGCAGCTGCGATCCGATCTGGATCCGCGGTTGCTTTTCAACCGCACTGCTTTTCAGCGAGATCCGCGCCACTTTCCCGCGCAATCCCGCTCCGCGTCTGTTTTTCCAGCGCGCCGCTTTCCGCGCAGGCTTACCGGGAGGCCGGGGCTGTGTGCTGATGCTGGTCTCCTCCTGGGCGGGGTCTCTCTTTAATGGCGCCCGGAGCTCACCTCCGCGGCGGATCCTGCAGGGTTCTCCACAGCTCCCGTTCACGGGGTGTGGTGGCTGCAATAGTTCCTTTCCACTCCGAGACAGAGTTTTAAATGTGTCCTACCCAATCCACTGATCAGGAATCCCAAAATGGCACTCTGAGAGCTGGCCGCCAGCCAGGAGCCGTGAAGCCAGGAGGTGAGCGACAGAGTGAGAGAGCCCAAGGCCCACGTGTCTGGTTTTTATACCAAACCTGACTGCTTAACTTCACCCTCAGGTCCAGCCACCTTCCCTTTGGTGGTGACGGGATTTGTCTTTCCCAATGTCCTGATGGCTTTGGTCTGGTGTCGGGGTGGAGTCCACAAAGCCTGTATGGGATTAGCGCAGGACATCCTTTCCCCCTAACAATTCCCCCCTTTCACTTTTTGCTACCATTTCCATGGTGATGAAAATCAAATATATGGATGCTGGGATATAGTCTCAGATGAAAATTTTCCAGGGTTCCAGTATGAAAGAAAACCAGTCCCTCCAGGTATTGTCCATTGTGGAAAGCAAAAGTCCTCCATTCCTGGAAAAATAGTTCATCAGTCCAAGCTGAAAGAAAACGTCTGGAGGCATTAGCCAGAACAAGACAGCAAATGTGTCAAAATCACAGGGAAAAAAAAATCTTAAAATGGTTCAATTTATGTAAAAACAAATTCTCTCAACCTTGATCCCAAATTTTTGAACAGCATAGCAAAAGTTTGCACAAACTAAAGGTACTTTTAAACCATATTGCCTATTTTTGCATAAAATCACAGGGCAGAATAACTAAACAACAATTTTTGCTGGCTTTGTTGGAATACTCCATATCGGATTCAGAGCAAACTGTTGACATCCGGTCCATCTAGGCTTCAGGAGCAAGTTGGTCTCATCAGATTCCACCTGGGCTTTCCTCTTCTTGAGGGTACCAGGGACTTTTTGTTGGCTGGGCTGTCCAGTCCTGCCATTGGAGGTAAGCTTCCTCACCTTCTTTGGAGGTCTCTGGAACCCTACGAATAAAGCAAACAGGTTCTCCTCTTCTTGGTTCAGCTCCGTTTCAACTTTCAACAAAGCCACACAATGAAACTTATGTCCAATTTTTTTCAGTTAAACAAACAAAATCCCTATGGAAGTTATGCAAAAACAGACTCTGAGAAAAGTAGTAAAAGATTACTACCACTATTTTTATGCTGTGTTGGCATCAAGGGGAGAGAAAATGCAAACACAAGTTAGCTTTGTTGGAAAAAAAATTGCAACCTTGCTGCAGATCCTGGTCACCAACACAAGAAAACTTTGTGGACTCAGAACAAAATGCAAAAAATTACCAGTATTATGTCAAAGAAAACTTAGTAAATATCAGGTGTATTTCAAGGTCAATTCAGTCCTTAGTAGGAAAGTTTTTACTCTCAACAGTTCCATCAATAGGAATCTGTTGAGGCCTTTTCTCCCTATATTTCCAGAAACAATTCTGTAGATATTAAACAATTGAAGTATACAATATTACAAGGTGACAATCATCATTGACAGTTTACATTCATATCAGGTCAAGGTGTTACCTGTTTTCCCAAGTGACAATGCTTCCCTTCTAGTTTTACTCTACTAGGTAAGCCAAATAGAACAAATTCATCTAATGCCTTTCCCAGGAGGAAAGGGAGAAACTTTGTGGAGTGTCTCAGGAGCTCTACTGAGGTTCCACAAAATTTCCTTGCATCAGCCAAATGACAGGCTACCAAATTTATACTTGAATTTAGAGTTCTGGGAAGCTTTGCCATAAATATCAGAAAAATAACAGAAACAACAATGTTCAATCTCTATGAAGGCACCGGCTTAGTTCAGTAGTACAATTTTGACAATGAAACCATAACCTTTGTGTTTCCTCATAACTGGAGACTTTTTTTTTCTCAGTGTCTATGGGCACCATGTGTACCAATTTGTCAACCACTGGAGGTCAAGAAAGGACACAAGGAAAGGACATACAGACATACAACATATAGACACAAAGAGCTCTTTAGTTACCATTTATCACACGTGGGATATCTCATACAACTGCAGTTGCACTCATAGGCCAAAGTAACAAAAACAAGCAGAGAAAAGAAAAAAATCTCAAAGTTAAAAACAAAAGTTAAAAAGAAATACCAAAATCAAGATTGAACGCCTTTCTGTGTAAAAAAAAAATACTGGCAGCATATGCATGTTATTTCACGTCTTCTAAACTTTGAAAGGAAGAAGATTGGTTGGAGCATGTTAGTTTTTTCAGGGTTTCTTCAGAAAAGGTGAGTCCTTGGGTATCCTGCAACAATAACTGGAAAAGAAGTCAGTAATATTCAAGTTTTTGTCTGTTTCTTAAACAAATATCTCAAGTCCTCAATGGGTTCACAAGACCAGTGGGACTTCGTCTCTGGGTCAGTTCCTCCTGGGGCTTTCTTAACTCTGGAATGATGTACCCAGGGTTTTATGCCTGCAAGTTTCAGAGAAGTATGTGTGCTCAACAAAACATCATAGGGACCAGCCCATTTTTCTGACAGCTGGTTTTGAGCATCCCTGCTCTGCCAAGTCTTCAGTAAGACCTGATCTCCAGGTCTGAAGGGATGCAGTGGTTGATCAGGAGGCATAGAGATCCTCGAGTTTGCAAAGTTATGAATTACTGCCAGTACCTCCTGGATGTGTTTCACATATTGTGTGATCCGGCAATCTTGTGCTATTTCCGGACTGGCTTTCAGAACTGAGGCTCAGAAAGGTCTTCCAAACACAATCTCAAAGGGGCTTAATTGTAGCCCACTTTAGGTGCCACTCTTATGCGGAGGAGGGCAAGAGATAGTACCTGGTCCCAAAGAAGTTGTGTTTCTTGGCACAGTTTTGCCAAGGTTTTCTTCAAGGTATGGTTCATCTTTTCTGTTTGCCCAGAAGACTGCGGTCTCCATGCAGCATGCAATTTCCAGTTAATCTGTAATGCACTGCTTACTGCATGAGTGATGTCAGAGACAAATGCCGGCCCATTATCACTCTGGATAGAGTCCGGCAACCCAAAGCGAGGGATTATCTCTTTCAGTCGCTATTTTGCAACCTCGGAAGCTTTTTCCGTCTTTTTTTGGAAATGCTTCCACCCATCCCGAGAACGTGTCTACAAAAACCAAGAGGTATTTGAAATTGCCTGTTGTTCTAGGCATTTGTGTAAAGTCCACCTGCCAGTCCTCAAAAGGACACTTGCCCCGATATTAAACCCCAATGGCTTTAGGGTGGGAGTCAGTTTGGGGTTATTCCTCGCACATAATTCACAACCGTGGGTGATCCGTTGTGCTATTTTGTGTAAATACGGGCCCTTCAAATATGGGCGCACTGTTTATAATAGGGCATCTCTCCCATAGTGAGATCCTTCGTGAAGATGTTTTAGCACCGGATATACCAGGGCCTCCAGCAGGAGTATCATTCCATGGGAGTTTACTCTCCAAGTGGAGCTGGGGTCAAACTCAGTAAATCCCCATGTACGAGCTCTCTCCTCATCCTGCTTGGTGTATTCAGGAGCATACTGAGTCAGGTCCACACGAGGGATGAGTGCACCCTGGAAGGCAGAACAGGCAGCGGCCTTAGCCACCCGATCAGCTGCCCTGTTGCCCTTTGCCATGTCAGACCCACCCTTTTGGTGGCCAGGACAATGCATCATGGCAACAGCTGATGGTAAAGCTACTGCCCTTAACAGGGCCAGGATTTCTAATGGGTGTTTGACGTCCTTGTTACTGGCAGTAAGGAGTCCCCGCTCCTTCCAAATGGCCCCATGCCTGTGGAGAATCATAAAAGAGTATTTGGAGTCAGTAAATATATTGACTCTTTTACCTTTCAAGAGTTCTAATGCACGGGTCAGGGCTATTAATTCAGCTTTTTGTGCTGATGTACCTGCCGGAAGAGCCTTGGCCTCTACGGTGTTCTGGAGCGTCACCACTGTGTATCCCGCACATCAACAGCTTTGGTCCATGAAGCTGCTGCCATCTGTAAATAGCTCCCACTCTGGATCTGGCAGAGGCTGGTCAGTCAGATCTGGTCGGCTGGCATACACTGTGTCTATGGTTTCTAAACAGTTATGGATTAAAGTGTCATCCTCAGGTCCATCTGCATTGCTTGGAAGCAGTGTGGCGGGATTCAGGGAATTAGAAACCTGCAGCTTCACATTAAGATTGTCCAACAGAGCTGCTTGATATTTTCCCATTCACCCGGCAGTCAACCAAAGTCCACCCTTCCACTCCAGCAATGTCAAGACCTGATGTGGCACACACACAGTGATGGGCTGACCCAATGTAAACTTCTCCGCCTCACGTAGGAGGTCACAAGTGGCAGCGACAGCACGCAAATATGGAGGCCATCCCTTAGTGGTATGGTCCAATTGTTTGGACAGATATGCAATGGGCTGCATTTCTGGCCCCAACAATTGGATTAGCACTCCTAGGCCAACCACCTGTCTCTCATGTACATAAAGTTTGAATGGCTTCCTAAGATCTGGAAGCCCTAATGCTGGTGCTGAGATCAACTTTACTTTTATTTCATCAAAGGCCTTTTGACATTCTGAGGTCCAAGACAAAGGTTCAGAGTCCAGGCCTTTGAGAGCATCATATAAGGGTTTTGCTATTAATCCAAAGTTAGGAATCAAAATCCTGCAAAACCCAGCCATACCCAAAAATCTGTGCAACTGTTGCCGGTTGCTGGCGACTTTAAGGGCTGAAATTACTTGTTTCCTTTCCGTCAACAAGCTTCGTCTGCCTTTCTTAATTTCAAACCCCAAATACGTCACCATTTGTTTACAGATCTGTGCCTTTTGAGGTGACACCTTATAGCCACATTCTGCCAGGTGGTTCAGTACCACTATGGTATTTTCCAGACAAGATTTGTAGTCTGGACTTGCAATCAATAAATTATCTACGTATTGCAACAAGACGCCCTGGTTTAATTGAACCTTCCTGAGATCCCTGACCAGTATTTCTCCAAAAATAGTTGGGGAGTTCTTAAACCCCTGTGGAAGCACAGTCCAGCAATACTGGAGAGTGCTCTTGGACTTAGGGTCTTGCCACTCGAAGGCAAAAAGCGGTTGATCCTGGACATCTATTGGGATACAGAAAAAGGCATCCTTCAGGTCTAATACTGAAAACCACCCGAAGTCACCAGGTATGGCAGTTAATAAGGTATAGGGATTAGGCATGGTGGGATGTAAATCCCGAACAATGTCATTAATGGCCCTTAAATCTTGGACAAAACGGTACTCGCCTGTATGGGGTTTCTTCACTGGCAGAATCGGAGTGTTGTACGTTGAGCGGCAGGGCTGAATGAGTCCAGATTGAAGGAACCTTTACAATACTGGCTCAATTCCCCTCAAGGCCTCCTCCTTTAAGGGGTATTGCTTCCTCCTTTGGGTTCTGCTCCCTTCTATCACTTCTATCTTTACAGGCTCTGCATTTTTTGCACATCCTGGGGTTCCATCAGCCCATACCCATTTACTTACTCTTTCAACAATTTCTGTAGGTAAAATTTCACCTTTCGGTGGAACATCTTGAGTAAGGAACATCTGGAACCGCAGCGCATGCTCTGGAGGTACCTGTAGGTGAAGCCTCTGATGTTTTGGTGAGAATATAAATCATGTGTTGAGCTTACTTAAAAGGTCACGACCAAGCAGAGGGATTGGACACTCTTCCATGTATAGGAAGCTATGCTGGAGCTGTGTGGTACCCAGCCGGCATTCCAAAGGTTGTAAGAAGGCTTTCTGTTGTGGCCTTCCCGTAATCCCAGTGACTGCTACAGTCTCTTTGCTCATTTTAGTTAATTTGGAATTCAAAACTGAGTATGTCGCTCCAGTGTCCACCAAGAAATCAATGAGACGATCCCCCACAGCGAGTGTTACCCGGGGCTCTGAGGGGGTTATTCTAATGGGCTTCTGTAGATCTAGTGGAGCCCCCAGGCACCCCTATTCTGCATCTGAACTTTCTCCATGAACTATCATTTGTCTCCTTTCCCTTGCACTTGGCTTTAGATTCCTTCTACTCTGTATTCCCTCCTATCTTCACCTGAGGCTCTACCCTGTGCTGTCATTTGTCTCCTTTCCTCTGTGCTGGGCTCTCGATTCCTTCTCTGTCTGTATTCCCTGTCATCATCTGAGCCTCTACTCTGTGCTAACATTTGTCTTCTTTCCTCTCTCCTTGGTTCCTGGTTCTGTGTACTCCTTCTATATTCCCTCCTGTAACCCCTGCATGAATCATCATATCGTGGTGTTCTCAGTCTTCTATCCTGCCTTCTGTAATTACTGCATCTGCCGCTTCCCTGTAATCTGGGACAACTGTACTTCCAATGTCCCTCTTCCCTACAGAAAGCACACTGATTTCTTCCTAGGGGTTCACGTCTCTGTCCATTACTGTTTCCCTGAAACCCTGTTCTGTGTTTTCTTTGTAAGAAAACAGTCGCAGGTTTCGGTCTCCTGTCCTCTCTATTCTTATAAACCCTAAATGCCAAGTCCACTACCTGGGACGGACTCATCTCAGTGATGCCGCCCACCTTAGATAACTTTTTCTTTATGTCTGGGGCACTATGGGTAATGAAAGCCATAGTGATCAGACGAGAATTTTCTGGGACATCTGGGTTTATATCCATGTGGTTAGTGTACGTTTGAATAATCCTCTCAAGGAACTCTGACGGATCCTCATTAGCTCCTTGTTCGAGTTGCAATATTTTGTTAAAGTTTTTTTGTTTGGGGATCCCCTGCTGCAGTCCTACCAATAAACATTTTTTATACAGATCCAACATTGCCGTTCCTCCATTGTTAGGGTCCCATCCAGGATCTCTCTCTGGGACAACAATCTCTGGCTCTGGGGACTGCCTATCCTGTTGGTGGAGACAGTCAGCCTCCTCCCTGGCTTTCCTGAATACCATCCTCTGCTCATCCAGCGTTAATAAAGTATGCAGCATGGACTGTATATCTGCCCAGTTAGGGCGGTGGGAGACGAAGATAGAGGCAAACAAGTTCGCCATCCTCTTAGGAGCCTGCTGGTACGAGGGAACAGAGCTCCTCCAATTTAGGAGGTCCGCAATACTGAAAGGATGGTGCAACCAAAAGTACCCAGCAGATCTCCCGTGTTCATTCAAGCCACCCATTGGCATCTTGCGAAGTGGAAACTGTCCTGCCTCAGGGTGATCCTTCCTGCCAAAATGGGTGCCGAGTCTAGTGTGGGGAGGAGACACCATTTTAGTGTCCTCCCCAGAGGGCAGTGGAGGCTGTGAAGCCTCAGGAGTCTGCACGGGAGGGGCCTTGTCACATGGAAGAGGATTTTGTCCTGATGTATTTAAAATATGATGCTCCTCCTCTTCTAACTCTGCCCGCTGGCAGTCCTCATGGAAAGGGGAAGGTCTATCCTTTCTCTGTGCCATCAGCTGAGCCTCCACCATATCCAGTTTATGGAGGGCAACCACTATCTGGTCCTGCATATTTTTAAAAGCTTGATCTTGTATGCTTTTATAAACTGACTCAAAGATGTTACGGTTCTCATCCCTCATGCACTTAATAGTTAAATCAAAGGCCTGATGTTGTTGTTGTATGGTCATGTTAAAAGCCTGAATTTGTTGTTGCATGGCTAAGTTAAGAGCCTAAATGTGTTGTTGCACATTCTCAGTATGTGAAGTAGAACTTCTACCTCTCACAGAAACAAGAATGTAGCAAATGGCGCTTACACATATTACCAAAAAAACACCCAGAAGCACAGACTGTAAAGGGATGGCTTGTAAACCACCCATGTATGTATACAATAGTAAAATCACGCGCCATACACCAGGCTTCATCAAATTATTTACATTAATGAAACTGGTTGTGATATTTAATGGAAGAAGGCTACTCAAATTCAAGGCTGGAAGGAAACTGAAAGAACTCAAGCTAGGGATGAAACTGTATAGGCTCGTGGTTGAGGCCATATTTGAGTCAAAAACACACCCACAAGGACTGTATGCACAGGGAAAAAAACAGACTTTTCAGGACTTGAGACAAATATTACACTTCGAGTCCTGCAGAACTAGTTCTCTCTTTTTTTTTTTTTTAAGAGGCATGTATTTTTATTTATTTATTTGTTTGTTTGTTTGTACATGCACTGGGTACAGTCAGAAGCGCGGGAGGGTGAGAGAATTCACCAGAGCCAGAGCGGGGAGCAGAGCAGGCAGAAGGACCGAAGTACACTGCTGAGGGGAGCAGCGGGCGGCAGGAGAGGTCTGCGCGCCATGTGGGACCCTCCTCCGGATGGCCGGGGAGCAGCCGGGGATCGAACCGGCGCCGCAGAGGCCGCGGGCAGTTTCGCAACCCAGCGCTCAACCGCTGCGCCACTGGGGAGGCCCAGAACTAGTGCGCTTATGGTGACCAACGCAAGGAATATTACTTTGGGCTGGTCAACCGCGGGTGTAACTTGGAAACCACGCTGGGCACCAAACTGTTATAGGGCAGCCCCAATACAAAATGGGGTGCCTGACTGTGGGTCCTCACCCGCACGCTTAAAAGGACTTATCAATGCTCTACTGCAGGCACATGCGAAAGGTTAATAAAAGGTTTATTTACAAGAGAAGGGAAAATGAGGAAATGTACAGCTCAGGGAGAAAAGTGGGAGACAGAGTTTTAAATGCGTCCTACCCAATCCACTGATCAGGAATCCCAAAATGGCACTCTGAGAGCTGGCCGCCAGCCAGGAGCGGTGAAGCCAGGAGGCGAGCGACAGAATAAGAGAGCCCAAAGCCTACGTGTCTGGTTTTTATACCAACCCTGGCTGCTTAACTCCACCCTCAGGTCCCAGCCACCTTCCCTTTGGTGGTGACGGGATTTGTCTTTCCCAATGTCTTGATGGCTTTAGTCTGGAGTGGGGGTGGAGTCCACAAAGCCTGCATGGAATTAGCTCAGGACATCATTTCCCCCTAACACCTCTAGCCCCATCCTCTGCCCTGTGGAGGCCTCCGTGAGCTCACTCATTCCACTGGACTCAGCGTCCAAGGTCCTTTCTGCTACTTGAAGCCGAGGCTGCGGACCAGAGAAAGCACAGCTTCTGCTGGGCCATGTCTCTGGGGGGTGTTGTGGGGGGCAGCTCTGGGCTGCACCCCAGGCAGGAGCTGAGCCATAAAGAGGGGACAGAAGGGTTGAGGTTGAGGGGGCACGGTGAGGTGGAGGAAGCCAGTGCAGACTTCTGTCTGCACGCAGTTGGCATGAGCACGCATGGGGAGAGGAGGTGTCTTCAAAGCTTATTCCAAGGTGAGAGACAAACAAGGGTCCGGGTGCAAGGACATCAGACAAGTGAGATCTGGAGGTGTCGTGATTAAGCATCTACCTCAAGATTAAGACAGAGGTGAGCAAGAAGGATGCTGCATGTGTCATGGGGGCGGGGGGCAGGGAACCAGGAGACACCGCAGAGGAAGGGGGAGGGGCGCTCGCTGTGCCCCATCCTCCTGGGCTGGAGACTCGCGTACTCTTCCGCATCACAGTGCCACCATCTGCCCTGCTCATTTCTGCTGTAAAGCAGGAGAGGGCTGACCTGGGGCTGCCGGGGTGTTAGACGGCCCCAGGGCCAGTAGGAAATGTTGTTACTATAATAGTTACTCTCAAACAATTCCTTTCTCAGTGTTCTGAAGTCCTAAACTGGTGATCCCCCTAATTTCTGTGTCATGCAGGTGGGACTGATACCTGAAGTGTCAAATGGCCGAGGTTTCACCAGCTGTGACCAGCGTGGCTACCTGCTATGGTGCTAGACCAGGTCCTGTGTCCCCATAGTGTAGT
Source organism: Talpa occidentalis (assembly GCF_014898055.3). Lineage (NCBI taxonomy): Eukaryota > Metazoa > Chordata > Mammalia > Eulipotyphla > Talpidae > Talpa > Talpa occidentalis. Next base: position 68,419,514 of record NW_023605194.1, on the reverse strand, counting down.
GGGGACCCTTTAGGTGACCGAGTGTGAAGAGGTAAGTGTATTGCTGGAAGTGAACTTGGGGAGTCTTTGGGGAAAAGAGCCAGGAAAGTAGGCACGAGGTATCACCCACAGGATGGATGGCTCAGCGCTGTGACAGCTGCTGGCCAGGCGCCAGCTGACCTGCACCTCAGGGGAGCTAAGCTGAGATTGTTTTTAGGAAAAAAATCCCATTTCCAGATTGGGCAGAATCAATAAATAGCACCCCTGATAGAAATGTACTTCTGTTTGAAAAAATTTGTTTTCCAAAAGCAGGAAGTTAGCAGGGGTAGGAAAATTTAGGTAGAATAAAAAATTTCCCCATGCATCAACATGTATGCATGTGGCTTGGGAGCTATTTTTCTTTGCTGGCCTCGTCTTTTTTTTTTTTTTTTTAAGATTTATTTATGCATACAAGAACTGGTGTATAGGCCAGAGGTGTGGGGGTTGAGAGGATTCAGCAGAGACAGAGTGGGGAGCAGAACAGGCAGATTTACTGAAATCCACTGCTGAGGGAAGCAGCAGGGAGACAGGAGAGCTCCCTGGCCGGAATCAAACACGTGCTACAGTGGCTGCGGAAGCTTCATAGTTTGCGTCTTAACCCCTTGCACCACCAGGGAGGCCCACAAGTAGCATTCTGACGAGGCTTTCCATTTAGCCCAGGTGCCCTGCTCTGTCTTTATCTGACCTAGAAAGGCACCTAGGATACTATTATGTTTAATTCTTTGCATATTGATTTTTTAAATAAAGATTTATTTATTTATTTATGCAAGCACTGGGTAGAGTCAGAAATGCGGGAGAGTGAGAGAATGTACCAGAGCCAGAGCAGGGAGCAGAACAGGCAGACGGACGAAATGCACTGCTGAGGGGAGCAGAGGGTGGCAGGAGAGGTCTGCGCGCTGTGTGGGACCCTCACCCGGCGGCCGGGATAGAACAGGCACGGCAGAGGCTGCAGGCAGCTTCGCAACCCAGAGCTCAACCACTGAGCCACTGGGGAGGCCCTGCATATTGATTTTATAGAGGAATTGATGGGCACAGAGTGACTAGCCAGGTGCAATTAGGACATAAAACTAGTCTCTCTAATCAACACCATTAGCGTTTCATTCTAATGACTAATGAGTAGAATGGAGTGTCAAATATAAGAACAATGACACAGCAAAAGAAGTCTTGGTCCTTTCAGAAAATCATAGAAGTGTTAAGGGAGATACTTCAAAAAGAAGGAGCCATCAAGATGAAGAAAAACATCACATATCCTGTAAGGAACACAGTAGCCGCTCCATAAGCTAATGTGTAAGTGTGATGACAGACAGATAGAAGTTAATAAGCCTCTTCTAAATTAATAGCTTCCTCTGAGAATGAAGAAGATAAGAATCACAGTTAAAAGAGGGAGCTAAAAGTGGTCAACAATAACAACATGAACAAAAAAGGCATAAGATGTTTCCTAAAGCTTCCAGAAAGGAAAGGCGAAAGGTTGATGAAGAGATGAGACATCGCACAGAAATGAACACAAGAGCCATTAACTAAACCGTTAGGGTGATTGAAAGTTCCAGCATACATCACAATCCCTTTGTCCTTCTGCATTTTAAAGCTTTAGAGACAGATTTGTGATACCAAATCCCTTAGGAGCTTCATCTAGAGTATTTAAGTGAACATGTAGTGTCAGTTATTTTGGAGACACTGAGATTTGTCTGCAGGAAGCGTGTGTGGGATGTTCTTGGGATCCATGCCTCTTAGGGAGTGAGGGACACAGGTTTGGGCAAAGGAAGACTTTGGACTTGACACAGTTGGCACAGAAACCCCATCCCACTCCAGAGGAGCCTCTGGAGCTGGCCTGGTGCCTTGGAGTTGTCCAGAATCAGGGCAGGAGACCAGGCAAGGGGCTGGCTCTCTACCACTCCGCTGAGTAGGGTGGGAACTGGCCTGTAAGTGAGGCATGAATGTGGAAGGGGCAGCTCCTATGCTTTGGGGATAATGGGGGTACACATGGTCAGCAGTCATGGGAGGGCACCCATGACACCAGTGCTTATGGAATATTTTCTCTTGAGTAGAATACTTCTTGATATCCTTTTCTGCAAAGGATAGTGTCTATTAGCCTTAGGCAGTGAGTCAGATTATATTGAAAGAGATCTTGTTGGTTGTCTGAGAATAGTGTACAGAGGGAGAAAATAAAATTAAAAAAATCAAATTAACAGTATCCTAGGGTAGAGTCTCCAGATGGATACGTTTCTGGACTCCAGTAATTTGTATTTATTCTCTTATTTACTATCACATCTGACCCAGTGATTTGAACGATTCCATGCAGCTACAGAATAATCCCAATTTGCACCACGCGGTGGCTGACACTTGCTAATTGCTGGGCTATCGTTAGATTGGTTTCCTTGGGAGTCCTTGTTTCATCAATTAAAACAGAGGTGATGGAAGGCCCCTCAGGTGCACCTGTGATTATCATTCACAGCTGTGAAATAAGAAAGTCATATTCTGGAACATTTGGGATATATTTATGGGAATTAGGTTAAGTGGGTTAAAGACAAACTAGCAGAAATGAGAAAAAATTAAAATAAGCTGCTTAATTCCACGTCTGCTGGATCTCACTGGTTGCCTTCCCTCGGTAGGACAGCAGCCAACCCAGCTGAGGATGGAGGCACCGCATCACCCGATGTCTGTGCCTTAGCTTGGTGGCCAGTCTCCTGCAGACTTTCCTCCCTGGCTTTTCCGAGGCAGTTTTTCCTGATGACGTGAGGTTACTCTACTCCAACCTCTCAGGGGATACCTTTGGTCTCTACTATTCCTACGTAGACCTCTCCTCAGCTCTGTTTTTTTTTGTTTTTTTTTTTTAATAGAGGCATGTTTTTATTTATTTATTTATTATATTTGTTTGTTTGTTTTGTTTATACATGCACTGGGTACAGTCAGAAGCGCGGGAGGGTGAGAGAATTCACCAGAGCCAGAGTGGGGAGCAGAGCAGGCAGAAGGACTGAGGTACACTGCTGAGGGGAGCAGCGGGTGGCAGGAGAGGTCTGCGCACCATGTGGGATCCTCCTCCGGTGGCCGGGGAGCAGCCGGGGATCGAACCGGCGCCGCAGAGGCCGCAGGCAGCTTCGCAACCCAGCGCTCAACCGCTGCGCCACCGGGGAGGCCCTCCTCAGCTCTGTTGTTGTGGGATAGATGAAGACGCTCAGGCTTCTGTGCCATGGCCTCTGTGCCCATCACCTGTGGCCTTGAATGCAGGAGGCGCTTGGGAGCGTGGGCCAGGGGCAGTGAGCCTGACGGTGGACGCCTGGAGTGTGGTGTAGGTGTGTGTGGGTGGGCGCACCTGGGCCTGGAGGCCAGACCTATAAGGGTGGCAGAGGCCCGTGGGGTAGGGAGTGTGGAGAGCGGTAGAGACCACTGGAGAGAACCCCAGAGAGCCCAGAAAGAGTGAAGATTCCCGGTCCCTGGTCCCCCTGCCTGCCCTACCTGGTTGCTTCACTACAGATTATTAAGAACCTGACAAAACCATCGAGGGCTCCAGGACTCACCTTTGCCAGTCTGCACCAGGGTGCTGGTACTCCCTTCCTCACCCCCATCCAGGTGATGTAACCTATTATAGGGCCACAAAGCAGGTGACATCCTGGTGAGGGGAGAAGAGCTCTTTCCGGCCCCAGGCTCATCATCTCACTTCACCATATAGTCCACAGACACCAGCTCTACATAATGAGAACTACACACCAGCCAACAACAACCCACGGTATTCTCGACCTTGGTGACTATCATGGTTATTGATGGTGGTTGCCATTGCCCGAGTAACAGAACAATACCATCCTTGACCCATCTCTTCTGCCAAAGCAGGCATCCAGCCCTTTCAAGCGCTGTTGATCCCATCTCTTTCTTATCTTCCAGAACAATCTTCTTCCTATTATCTACACTGCTATTTCAGGCTTCATCATTTTTCCTTTTACACCCGTCCTCTTTTCCATTGCAATTTTTCTTTTAATCATTTTTAACATGATGAAAAGGAGCTAATTCCCTTACCAGCTGTTTTGAAAGTTTTTGCCTTGATTGCCTGCTGTGGGATTGGGGGCAAAACTCCCCAGGACAGAGTTGATGACAGGAATCATATGGGAAGGCAGGGGGGCACTGCTCAGTCAAATGGAAAGTCACTACTAGTTCCTGGGAGGGCTCCAGAAAGTAGTGTGGGGGACACAGTGGAACAGGGGGTAAGGGAGGGAGAGTGTCCAGGAGAGGGGCTGAACTCCCGCCCTGGCAGGCCAGGGGCATCTTATCCAAGTGGTTGAGATGGAAACCTTTCTGGATCTTCCCTGGGACATCTCCAGTGCAAAACAAAACAAAAGCATAAAACCAGAGAGCCCCAAAACTCCAAAGACTTGGCATAAATGCAAACAACTTCTTTCTGTGTTTGAAACTGAAGGAGAGAAGTGGGTTTCCTGTTAGGACTGGTGTTGAAAAGGAAGAGAGGCCCAATAGTTGGGGAGGCCCAGGGACAAGAACTCCTGGTGACTCAGAGGAATGGGAGGAGCAAGGACATGGGGATCCAGGGGCATTTCCATAGCATCACCCCCAAGGTCAAGGCTGTGACACTGGTCACTTTCTGAAGCACATCTTTTGTTTTTTAATCCAAGAACCCACGATCCGCAACCTGCCCAGTGTTTCTTATTTCGTCCTCTGTCTCTAACTCTAATCAAGTGCAGCTTGCAAGCTGCCCTGGGCTTGATCCTTCTCTCTGTGCCCCGATGCTCACCTTCTCTTCTTTCCTTGGCTAAGCTCCTGTTTTGATAAATGTAAAAATAGCTCCCCCACTCTCCCCCTCTGCCCCTCCCCTTCTTTTTTCCCTCTTCATCTGACATGTGAATCATCTGCTTCTGCCAATTCATCAAGCAAAAGAATTGGAGAAAGGGAATTTCCATTTCTTTGAATGTATACGTGCCAAAATATTTCAATGGATGTGTAACAAAACAGGCATTGGCGGATGGAATGGAGAAAATGACACTCACTGGAATTCCTCTTGGGGCGAGTGCATGTTTGGAAGAAGCTGAGTAGGTATGCTCCCATAATTAGGGATGCCAGCTCAGTGATCCAATGCGAGCACGTATGTGGGAAAAGACAGTTGTAGGCAAGGTGGGGTGGATCATGTGAAGGGGCTACAGGGGGTCCTGCGGGTTTGTGTACAAAGGGTTCTTGTCCCAGCTGCAGGGCCAGGGGCCTCCTGTCTCTGGTCCCAGGTGCCTTGATCTGTGGAAAAACGGGAAGCTGTTTTCAGTATTTGCAAAAAAGCTCATTTACTATGTCAAAGCTGCCCATGCTAATTAAAATTTCAGCTTTCTTTTTTTATTTTATATATTTTTTACATAATTTTTCATTTTTGCACAATGTATGCATTTTCATCTTTGTTATATTCCCCATACAATTCCCACCCCCCTTGTTTTGATTCTACTCCCTCCTCTCCCATCCCCCTATAGTGTGTCTCTGCTTTATAGCTGCTTGTTGATTTTGATTTTTACTTTATTATAATTAGTCTTTTTCCTGGTCCCTTATTTAGGTTTTCTAAATTCCTATTGTAATCATTAACCTTCAGTAGAGGTCTTCTAACAGATAACAATTTCACTCATCCAGACATTTGCTTCAAGTACTGAACAAAAAGAGTGTTGATTGAAGAAATAATTCAGTAACAAGGAAAAATAAAGAAATAATAAGTAAAGGATTGCACATACTGTACTTTATGATTATCTTTAAAAATCAGTTCTTACCACAAAACACATAAACAAGAACACATGCAAATTTTTGGAGGTGATATGTTTAGAACCATGATTTTGGGGTCATGGCTGTATACATATACAAATTCATCTGTCTGAGCTCATCAGTATGTATATATTAAATGGGTGCACAGTTTGTATTTCCGTTATATATTTAAAAATCAACTCTGATCTCCCATAAAAAATTCTCATCTTTATATCTGGAAAAAAATGTCAACTTTCTTCGCCTTTGCCTGATATTATAATTAGCACAACTGTGGAAATATTAGTTACCCCGGGCTGATTAGAAACTTTGATGACCAGTAAAATGCAGCAAATGAATTAACTTACTGAATAAAGGACGTTTGGCAGGTGGAAAATCTCCCAAAACTTGGGGTCTCTAGACTGTAAGAAAAGACGTCCTTGAAGATGGCAAAACTTGCACACAGCTGCTTCTTTCATGCTCTGAAACCCAGAAACAAGTGGCATGTGTTGAAATGACAGTCATTTATGCAGCAGACTTGGTCCCTCTTTTGCATCCAGTACTCCTAAGCAGTGACACAGCTGCACAAGCAACCTCCATCACACCTAAACATCAGCACCCCCAGCCTTGACCACCAGGATATCCTTGCTCCCATTGCACTCAGCAGTAGCTCAAGGGGTCTGGTCCTGTTGCCACACATTTTGCAGCCTGCTGGCTCTTACCCAGCTGTAAGAGCATGCAAAAAGCAGAGATTTATCTGCTTGTTTTAACACATGTATGTCACCACCAACCAGAAAGCGAGGACACCCTTCTTGGGTTGGTGACGGTACCTTGTGCACCTGGCTCAGTGATGGATGTGCACTTGTGCACAGAACAAAACACTCTCAGTCCAGTCCCTCACCGCTGTCAAAGAAGAGGCTGAAGGATAAATACAGAAATGGAGAGATGTGGGGGTCTGAGGGCTGTGAGAGCTACATCTATGTGACCTGTGCAAATTACCTCTCATTGTGTGTATGTGGGGGGGTCCTCATCTCACCTGGTTGTAGAAGACTGCTGTGTCCCTGCAAACTGCATCTGCTCTAGTATAGATCCCACAGTCACTGTATCAGGAAGATACTTGGGGGGATGATTAGGTCACCAGGGTGGGGCCCTCATGAGTTGAATTAGTGCCCTTATGAAAATACTGGCGAAAGCTCCCTTGTTCCCATCTGTCATGTAAAGTCACAGTGAGAAGATGGGGTGAATGAGGAAGCAAGTTCTCACTATACACTGAATCTGCTGGCACTTCAGTCTTGGACTTCCAGCCTCTAGAACTTGAGGAATTTATATTGACAATGCCAGCTTGCTGATGGCATGTTGTGATAAAAGTCCCAGAGGATAAGTCACACCTTTCTTAACATTCTGCTGTGTGAGACGCCCTCACCATGCTTATCTGCCACACTGGCCCCTTTACAAATGCCAGTTCCTCTTCTCTCTTGGCCATTCTCTTGTTAAGTCCATTTTCTCACAGAGTGATTCCTCCTTATTCACAGCAGACATATTCCAAGACCCCCAGTGGGTGCCTGAAACTGCATACCAAGCCCTGCATATATTTTGCTTATCATGCCCATAATAAGGTTCAATGTAGATAGTAGTCACAGCCAAAGATGGACAACAACTAATAATAAAATAGAACAATTACAGCAATGGACTGTAACATGAGTTATGCAACTGTAGTCTGTTTCTGTCTCTCTCTCAAAATATCTTATTGGATATAACATTTTTGGACCAAGCTTGACCATGGGTAACTAAAACCAAGGAAAGTGAAACTGTGGATCAGGGACAATACCACCCTCAAGCTCTGTCTGTTTCTCTGAGCACTACGCCTGTTCCGTAGATCTTTATATTAACTGCTGTGATAAAGTATAATTTCAGGCTGACACTTATCTATTTCCCGGTTCTCTGAATTAAGCAAGACTCATCTATTTTATGGTGTTCCTGGTGAGTTCCATTTGCTTCTCTGTAAACTGCAGGTGCAACTTTCATTGCTGACAATGGGAGTTCTTCCTGTGAGATCAATTCAAAGGAACCCCAGCTGGGGAAGATAAGAGAACCAGGCAAAATAGAAAAGCAGACACATTGGCTCCTGAGGATGTTCTAAGTCATTTGATGCTTTCTGGGCCTTGCATTGTATTGTCGATGGGGGGCAAAGGTAGGGGACCCCTGGATTGCTTGTTCTATGGAACAGTGAAACTTCTTTCATGTGATGATTTTTCCACAAAATAATGTATTTTCAGAGCATAGCTGAACACATCAGCAATACACTCCATGACTTTCTCTCCAGTGATGATTTGGGGGACTCAGCTCCAATGGCAGGAGAAAGAGAAGCAAAAATAAACAAATGGGATCTATTTAAACTCAAGACCTTCTACAGAGTGAAAGAAACTATCATTAGAGAAAAGACATCCTACTAAATGAGATTCAGTGTTTGTACATCATTCATCTGACAAGGGGTTAATACCGAAGATTTATAAAGAACTCATACAGCTCAACAACAATAAAAACAACAAGCCAAACAAAAATATGCAAAATATCTGAATAGACACATCTCCAAAGAAGACATACAGATGCCAACAGACAATGAAAAAAAAAATGCTAATCATCACTTCTTACCAGGGAAATGCAAATCAAAGCCACAAAGAGGTATCACCTCCCACATGTGGAACAGCCCACATTAGAAAGACTGGAAAGAAGTGTAGGTGGGTGAGGGCATGGAGGAGAAGCCGCCTGTTCTCTTGGTGGGAAGTAGACTGGCCCAGCCTCTATGGGAAACAGTATGGAGGTTTCTCAAAATATTGAAAATGGTGCTACCTTACAATCCAATTCCCTACCTAGGTATCTGCTTAAAGCATATTAAAACACTAAATTGGAAAATTATGTTCACTCTTATGTTAATAGGGGCACTGTTTATAACAGTCAAGATATGGAGACAACCTATGTGCTCAATGACAAATGAGTGGATCTGAGGAGGTGGTCGTCATACACCATAGATTCTCCTCAGCTAGTAGAAAAGATGAAATCTTGCCATTTTCAAGTACATGCGTGGAATGGCGGCTTAAGACAAAAGGAAAAGTCTCAGATACTGGCTGATTTCACTCATGTGGAATATAATGAAACAAAGCAAAAAATGGGCAAGATGGAACAAAAATAAACCATTGGCATCTGACTGCTGACTGAGGCTACCAGCGGGGAGCCTGGAGGAGGGCAGGCCAAGGGGAGGGGCCCAGTGGGCTGTGAGTGCTTTGGGGCGGACATGGTGTAGTGCCATGTGCCTGATGAGGCATGGGCTTTGGTTCCTGCAACAGTGTTGTAAACCAACATTAAGTTTTTAAATGTACTAAGATATAAACAGGAAAAAAAACAAATTAAACATTGCTAAGGGTCAAAAAAATATAGCGAGACAAACTTTGCAGGCAAACTGTAGATCTGAGGCCTACAGCAGGGAGGGGGAGGGAGAGGGGTCAAAATAGGGGAGGAAAGAGCACAAGGGACACCGGAGATGGTTCACAGGTGCCGCTGTGGGAGATTTATGGGGAATAAACCTGAGGGAAGAAATCAAATACTGTACCAAAAAAAAAAAAAAAAGAAAATAAAGTTTAGAAAAACCCAAAATGTTGTTAGTCCTCCATTAAAAACATAAAAAGGCAGCCATGAAATCGAGGACCGACCCTGTGTTCTTGCCTTTCTACTAAAACTTCTGCTCTGTTTGCTCCTGATTGAATCTTTCTGTGCGGGTAGAAAACTGGCCCTCTTGTCAGAGTCAGCATGCTCCAAACTTTAGGATGCTCATAAGGTCTAGACATTTATTAAAAGATGTAGAGATTCTTGATCCCATAGACTTTCTAAGTCTCGTTTCTGGAGCAGCAGAGGTAAGGGTATAGAGGAAAGCGGCTATGCTTCAACCCAAGCTCTGCTGCTTGTCGTCTCAGTATCTCCAGGTTAGTTACTTAACCTGTTTGTTTTTGTTTCTGCATCTATAAAATGGAACTACTAAGAGAAAATCCAATTGGATTAAAAGTTTTTTTTTTTTAAAGATTTATTCATTTATGCATACAAGCACTGGGACACAGGCCAGAGGTACGGGGAGGTAAGAGGATTCCCCAGAGACAGAGTGGGGAACAGAACAGGCAGATTGACCTAAGTACACTGCTGAGGGAGGAGTGGGGAGACAGGAGAGGTCTGCTGCGCCATGTCTGTAGCTCCCTGGCCAGCCGGGGATCGAACTCATGCTGCAGAGGCTGCAGATTGCTTCATAGTGCTGTGCTTAACCCCTTGTGCCACCAGGGAGGCCTGGGATTTAAAGTTTTAATATAAGTGAAACTCTCAGAGGCTTGTCTAAAAAGCTTAAACCCTACAGCCACTGTTGTTCTCTAGTAAAAACAATGTGAAGATCCTTAATTCTTGCAGGAGTCCACATGATTTATGAAATAATGTTGTTCATGCTTTATTCGTGTGTTGTATAAGTTTCACTAGTTATCAATGTGCTGTTTTCTTCATGCTTCTTGTCAATTTATTTCTATGTTATGTTAGCCCAACTTCCTTGGACTCTACCAGCATCCACTGTGGGTCTTTTGATAACTCATTGTTGAAAACATGCCATAACACCCAAGGGAATGACAGTTTTGGAAGAAAAGGACATAGAGAAAAGAGTAAGAAAGATAATATAGTCCAAGAGTCAAGGAGTCTTTGGGCCATTTTGCATGTATGTAACAAGTACAGTTGTTCCAGGTGTGCGGTTAACAATGGTGTGTCACGACTATACTCTAGGCTAGTGATATCCCGAGACGTCCAGATACTTCCAGCCAGTTGGACTGTACTCAGATATCCAGGTAAGAACCCAATTCCCATTTTCAGAGCGATGCTTTATCTCCTGACTGTGCCCCTTGTTGCTGGCTTCCCATTGGTCTTGGAATTTCATCCAAACCCCCTACTGGACTCACCATTCCCCATGTGATCTGGCCCTGCCCACTTTCTGCTCCCTCCTAGGACACTGGAGGACTTTCCGTTGTACCAACAGCTACATCCTTTCCTGCTCTAGGGATCTGCCAGATTGTGTACTTGGAAAAGCCTTCATCTCTGCTCTTTCTTGTCTTCAGGAACAATTCAAATAGTTCCTCTGGAAGCCTTCCCTGACCTCTCCACTAAAGAAGGCCCCCTGTCCTTCCACCTCGCAGCCGCCCCTTCCTGTCCTGTTTCCCTGTGTTTCCTTCAAGGTATTGATTACACTCTGTTATCCCTATTAATTGCTTGTCTCTTTGCTAACTTGTTTATCATTTGCCTCCTGCTTCTATGGAGGCGGCACCTAAAGGTGAGGGTTTTGTCTCCCTGTTCCCTGTAAGTCTTCGGCACTGAGAATGTCCATGCATAAAGTGGAGTCAGTAAACAACCTTAAATTAGTATGGTTAGCATATTCAGCATCAAGTAAATATATTATCAATCTCTAAATACTACAGTGTCATTCTTTATAATGTTTTTTTGTGGTTATTAAAAAAAAAACCAACAGAAAAGCAATAAGATACCTTTAAGTTGTAGTAACGTGGAGCTAGGAGATTAATCCCCAGGCCTGATAAGAAGAAAAACCAAGAATGTAAGCAGTTAACCAGGTAACTAATTATTTGAGTTTAATTTAAGTCATTGTAATTCCTAAAGTTTATAACTAATTCTACTGAGATAAATTTCAAAATGATGCTTCTAAGACAGTCTCAAGCCGGGAACTGCCAGGATATTTCTGAATGCTTTAGAACTGGGTGGTGCCAACGATTCAACATGTAGAGACGTGTTCACTTCAGCTGTGATAGGCTGATGTCATGCTGGTTTTCGCCTGTATATTTAACTAAGGAGGTAGATTTTTAATGTTGTATAGAGGTTTTAATTATGATGCCCATGTGTTAGATACCCTTTTGCCCAGCACGGAGCCCCTGCAGGTTGGTCTCCCAGTAAAGGAACTTGTTTTCCTTGAAGTGCCTGGTCTGTGCCCAAGAGCGTGGATCCCAGTGAAGTGCAAGTTCGGACAGAAACCTTCTACCCTATAATCAAGTTCGGACAGAAACCTTCTACCCTATAATCACGGCAGTTGTCCTCAAGTGAATGCTGCAGATGGAGGGATAGGGCTGGAGCCAAAGCTTAGTCAGCTAATGTTGCTGTTGTATCTTGTGTGTTATATTGCTGATCATCTCTAATTGTGCAACCCAGGAGCATCATGGTCGGGGTTCCTTGTCTTAGAATCTGCAACACAGCTCTTCTATAACACATTTCTAAGCACAGCCCTGGTCTAGTGCATGGGTTGACTGCCACTTGCACTGATTTGTGTGCTGCCCATTGACTTAGGCCCTGTTTCATTTTTAAGACTCCGGTCTACTGGATTAACCTATTATTTGTCCATCCCCATCCCACTAAAATCTTAAAAATGGACTAGAAAGTATAAATGAGTTTCATGCATTTATACATTCTACATTTTTACTTTGAAGATGAAAAATTCACCAAGTGCTTTATCTTTTTTTCCAGCAGGCTTAGAAAGTTGTGAAGGAAGTTTAAAGGATAAAACCCCAAAGCTCGGCTTTGCAGCCTTTATCATTCTTCTGACAATGTTGCCATGTTATCAGAATTGAGTCTATTCCCGCAATTAGAGTTTATTGCCTCACAGCAGCAGTAACAACAGCACCAACAATGAGTTGGACACCATTTTCAAAGCACTTCAAAATATCTTATTTCATTCTCCTAAGTACTCTCTGAAGAAACTATTGCTGTTCCAGTTTCATAAGTGAGTAAATGGATGCTCAAGACAGTAAGGAATTTGTTTGTGGGTACATAACAAGTAGATGTTCAGTCCTTACATTGAGACCAACTCTGTCTGGTTCCCAAACTCTAAAAGCAAATATTTGCCCTCCTTCCACTCAGATCTGCACCCTGATCTCCATGTATCTGTGTTCTCAATGTTGTGTAATTCCTACTTCATATGAAGATATTTAACATGTTTTTTCTTTAAACACTTCGGGCATTGCCTATGTAGCTAATGAGCAGATGTTTTTCTTATAAAAATTGTTTCTAATACATCAGTCATACAACAAAATCATTATCAGTAATGAATTTATTTACAAGTTCATTTGCCAAGAAATAATTCTTAGAAGGATACTTTTAATATACTTAGACATTTTGAATGTGACTGGTTATCTGGATTTCCCAGTTCCCTGTACTTTTGAAGCTTTAAACAAAAAGATGACCAGAAATCTCCCCACTCTTTCCTACTCAAAATATAATTTTACTTTTAAAAATTTATAGTTTTTATGTTTTCCTGACAGTGAGTGAGATGGTAGAGAAATAACTAACATTGACATGAGAACTTAAATTTAAAATATGGGGAGGTAGTTTGACTAGCTTTAGGAGACCCTAGGCTGTGATCATATGACGCTACATTATAATGGCGGGTTTTTGCGTTGATGATTTTGAGCCATTGACATTCATAAAAATGCTCTCTTGAAAATGGCAAGAATAAATATATTTTAGAATGCTTTGGTTAGAAATGAGACTGAATGGTAAACATTTTAATGCTGATGAAATGAGAATAAATCCTAAATAAGAACTACATCCTCCAGAGAGAAACATTCTCCAGGGACCTCCCTTCTGTGTGGACAGGGTACTTGCCAAATGCTCTGGAGTTATTTGATGGCTGTAATGGTGGTCGTATGGCCTAGTTTAACTCTCTGTCTCTTTCTTCTCTAGATGGATGTGTCTAAGATTTGGAGTCACTTCAGTTATTTGAACCAACTGAATTCTCTCTGACACAAAATAGTTTGAGTTGGATTTCTAGCATGTTCCAAAGAATGCTCATTCATCTAATCCCCAACCTTGGTTTTCTGAATTGTAAAATGGTGATGAGACTCACTGGTCACACAGTGGGATTTAAGTAAAATGATGCATGACATCTACACATACATATCCTCGATCACTGAGTTGTTGAAGTGAATGCAACAGTGACAGCTCTTGGCTCCCTCAAGGCCAAAAGGAGCTGTGTTTCCTGCCCCACTGCCAGCTGCTAGTTTCTCCTGGATGGTCCACTTGATCGTGGGGCAGCAATGCCTTGCCCAAGGTGGCCAAGCACTTCATGCTGCTCTGGGCAGGCAGATGTTTTTAAGAGGAAAGGACCGTGTGGTGCGGTGTCCAGAACCATGTAAGCCTCACATAGGGGAGAATTAACGCCCTACAGAATGTCCTCGAAGTCCGCATTAAAACACCAAGGAACTGACTTTGGTCTTGGTTCAGGCACATCTGGAGGAACAGCTGTGGTTGACAAGAATGTGCTTATCTTTTTTGAAAAGAAAGTCAGTGAACAGGCAGCATGCTGTCCTACATGAGAGAGCTGTGCCCCGGTCCATACTGGGACACAAGCACAGCTTATTTTAGCAATTGATGCTGGAAGGGTGACTAGTTAAGAGGGTCAATAAATGGAACCAAAGGCTTTAATGCTATAATCTTTGGCCTCCTACCCTCTGCTGATATTAGTAAGAAGAATATAGAAGTACATCAGTGTCTGATCTCTAAATCATCTCCAAACCTGAAACCAAACTTCGCCTTTATTATTGGAAGGCTACCTCCCTAGGGGTTTTGTTTGGGAAATGGTATTAAGGATTGACCTGAAAAAGCTACTAAAATTTACTGTACTTTTCATAAATGTTTTTTTCCTTCCTTTTGGAAAAGACTGTATTATGAATTTTTCCATGGATGAATTCAGTAATTTGGGCCACAAACTTGCAAGTTTATTATCATGGCTTGTAAGAGAATTTTATTTTTTTTAAAAATGTCTGCCTCATCTTTCCTAAAACTGGGACAGATGAAATTTAAGCATTTATGAAACATGGAAATAAAGGAGACTGTTTGTAATTCTATGGCCTAAGCTCTGAATGTCATAAACACACACACACACACGGTTCTTTTCCTCTTTTCTCATAGGCAGATGAACCATCAAGTAGAACTGATAATAAATTAACCATGAAGGCATGTTAGATTGGTTATTATTATGCATTTTCTAATCCTCCTCTGTAGGGAGATTTTATAAAATAATCAGTTCTAGAATACTCCTCAATGGTTGTGGAAAGGAGAAGTTCAGGCTTACTTTTAGGAGAGCAAAAATATCCTGCAAAACATATGGGTTTAGCTTTATAGGAAACAGTTTCTGGACAAACATAGATGAGCGATTTAACAGCAGCGGGGCACCCACTTACGTAAATACCGAACTGTGGGACACAGAAAAACAAATTCAAAGATAAACATTAATAATCAGCTTGAGTCCCCCCCCCCCTCCAACATTCTAGAAGAACAAACAGATTAACATTAAGGAATGCTTTCAACAAAAACAACAAGCAAAGCAAGCTGTAGTGTTGCCCTTGAGAGAACTTCAGGGTTATTTGGAGACTTTCTTTTAGTCTTTGTTTGGCTGCACCATGTATGTGAAATAGTCTGACGTGAAAATATTATAATATCCTAATTGTCTTTCCTCTAAAATTTTACCTGCTCAACTTCTGATTGACCCAGCAAATAAGGAGCAGTCTTATTAGCAATAGTAGGTGTTCAATATATATTGACTAGAGCATAGCATCCAAGCCAGTGTTCAAGGAGCCTAGCTGAAAGTGTATTTTTGTAGAAAGACTACACAGGCCTTAGTTTGGTATCTTATATTAATGAAACATGCAGAGAAAGAGATTTAAGTTATGCTTGTGCTCCTAAGTGATGGAGATCTGAACACTTTCATCTGAAATAATCAGATCCATGGATCATCACTGTCATTTTCTTCACAGTATGCATAAAATCTGTGAAGATGTGGCTGTTCTGAGAGTCACATGATAGAATCCAAGTGCCTGGAGCCACAAGTTCGGCAGCTCATGTGTCAATGAGCAGGAGACAGGCCAGGGGTGTAGGTGGTGGTCGCAGGTGCTGGGTGGTGGGAGAACTACGGGGGCCACCCCTTAAGGGATGAAATCAAATACTGGCTAAAGATGAATGATGATTTTTGTGTCATCATCCTAGGTTGGTGTAGGGTAAGGAAAAATGTCAGGCTTTTCTGCCTTCCCACCATCAGGATAGATGATGGATCCTTGTCCTGAATGCATGCCTGATGACGGGCACCTAGAATAGGGTGTGGGCATAGGTAGATGGGATTCACCTGGGCTGAGACTGTGCTTTTAAGGGCGGCATCATGGGGATGCCAGTAGAAGCCGAGGAGAAGCCAAAAGAGAAGCCAAGAGAGAAACAAGAGAAGCAGAAGCTGAGAGAAGGCCTGAGAGGCCAGAGTGAAGACCTGCTGGGGGCTGGGAGGCCTGCCAGCCTGCCATATGCCTGGTGAACCCCAATAAAAGACCTGCAAAACCCCTGAGGGCTCTGACTCCTCCTTTACCCGGTCTGTATGGGATCAAAGAAAACCTGCTCAGTGGTCATTCCTGACCCTACAATTGGCGTAAATCGGCAAGATGATCCATGCAGACTGGTATTGGAGCCCTCCGAAGACCTGGAGGGACTAAGGAGTAACAGACTGTGTGAGTCTTGTAAAATCACCTGTGGGTGATGCCCTGCTTATTGTAGAGTGAGGGTGAGGAGCTGAGGAATCCGTCCTTGGGGGACGGGTTGGGAACGTGGCTTGGGGTGGAGCCCAAGCCGAATGTAGAGTTTGGATCCCCGACCTATGTGCTTGTGCAGTGGGTTGGCCTGAGTGCAGGGGTCTGCGAGTCGCATTGGTGGCTATGAAAGCCAAGTGTTGGAGCGACTGCAGACAGAAACCCTGAGGGTTGGCGATTACCCCCAACAGAATAGAATCGCCAATCCCAGAGCTAGTGCATCCTGGGGGTGGATGCGGTGTGTGGCTTGTAGCCAAGACTACAGCCAGAGAAGGCCAGGAAGCCTGATGGTTCCTGGTGTGTTACAGTAGATGCCGTGAGTGGTTCCCCTTCCTGTTATGAGCAGAGCCTTCGGCAGCAGATTTGGTGGCTCATCTGCTGGTACCAAAAATCGTCTTTTGCCACTAGGTTGGGGCCCTGTCTGGACTTATTTGTGTTCTGTTGTATTTTGTTGTTATATTGTGATGTATTTGCTTTTGTGGGCCATGGCTGCATTGTTTGTTTGCTAAGAAAATTGTATATATGTAGATTGTATGGCAGAAAACCCTGAGGGGGTGGACTGTAGGGTAAGGAAAAATGTCAGGCTTTTCTGCCCTCCTGCCATCAGGATAGATGACAGATCCTTGTCCTGAATGCATGCCTGATGGCGGGCACCTGGAATAGGGTGTGGGCATAGGTAGATGGGATTCACCTGGGCTGAGACTGCTTTTTTAAGGGCGGAGTCACGGGGACACCAGTAGAAGCCGAGGAGAAGCCAAAAGAGAAGCTTAGAGAGAAGCAAGAGAAGCAGAAGCTGAGAGAAGGCTGGAGAGCCCAGAGTGAAGATCTGTTGGGGGCCGGGAGGCTGGCAGGCCTCCCGGCCCCCAGCACCCCTGCCTGCCATATGCCTGGTGAACCCCAATAAAAGACCTGCAAAACCCCTGAGGGCTCTGACTCCTTTACCCGGTCTGCATGGGATCAAAGAAAACCTGCTCAGTGGTCATTCCTGACCCTACAGTTTGGTAGGTCATTGTAGATCCTCCCAGATGGAAACAGAAATTTGGTATTTTACAGGCCTTTGATGCTGAGTTGGGACAGACCAGCCGGCAGGGAGAGAGTGACTGAGCCCACAGCTTCAGCGAGATAAGGGCCTGAACACCAGAGCTTAGAAGCCCCTTTTACCCCTCCATTCCTGGCCCTGGGATCAGTATTTACACATGCTTGCCCTCACTGACTGGGCCAGTGGTCAGGTGCTACAGCCGAGGAGCGGTCGGCTGCAGGTGTCCACCAAGTCTGGACACCTCTCAATTTTCCCTGCAATGGTATAAGACAGTAAATTAATTAAAAAAATAATAAATGGCAACATCAAGACCCCGAGTCTGGTAAGAGCCCTCCTGAGCTTGGCTGAAAGCATCCCGTATCCCCAGGGTTTTGTGACATTTTATAGCAATCCACTGTAGAGTTGCCTTCATGTGGGTTCATGACATGCTCCTCAGCACCTGCTCCAGGAACTGAGTTCTTCTTTCCTGGGGTGCCCTGGAAATATTTCATAAGAAATATGAAATCAGAAAATATAGGCAGCAGTGGAAGAAAGCAAAACGGCTAAGTGGAATGCTGCGTTATGGGTACCGCGATGGATGAACGAAACGAATAATTAACCAAATGGTTCTCTGTAGGATTCAGTTCAAGGAGTTATCAGTTCAACTCTGTTTCCTCCTTGACAGTCCTTTCCTGTTTTGTGTGAGATCTGGTTCAGCTGAGACTAAGGTTATTTTATTTTAGTCACTTATGCTCCTGTTTTTGTCTAGACAAGTCCAATTAAATAGCTTCCATGGAACTGATGAAGTCTACCCATGAAACAATTTAATAAAAAGAGTTGGCATATTTTCTATCTGCAAAAAATTGGGGTAGGGCCTCCCTGGTGGTGCAGGTGGTTGAGTGCCACACTGTGAAGCTGTCAGCAACCTCTGCAGCACCGGTTCCATCCCGGCCTGCCAGCAAGGGTTCCACATGGCGTGGCACACCTCTCCTGTCTCACCCGCTTCTCCCCTCAGCAGTGTATTTCATCAGTCTGCCTGTTCTGTTCCCTGCTCTGCATCTGGTAAATCCTCTCACCCTCCCGTGCATCTGGCCTGTACCCTGGTTCTTGTATAAAAATAAATAAATCTTAAAAAAAAAAGTTGGGGTAGATGGGGCAGTGATGGTGGGTAGAGGCAGAAAGAGCAGAGAGTGAGGAGGATGCACAAGCTGTGGGCTGGAAAGGCAAGGAGTTACAGCATCATTTTTTTACTCATAGTATATACTTTTTCTGGGTTTGTTCCACAGTGTTTTCAAATCATGTGCAGATTTCCTGCTGACTATTGACTGCCTGACAACGCCTGCATTTTATTAGAGCTTGTTTCCTAAAAGAAAAAAAAAAAGCAAACAGCTGCCACTTGTTGAGGGGGGACTAGGTAGGGACCCACTGTCTGTTGTGGATTATCTCAATGAATCCTTTCCAAAGTTCTGGAAGCTCGAGATCATTACCTTGTGTTACTCCTACACATCTTGTAAGTAAAGACTCAGAGGTTCACACAGTTCAGCTGTGACTTCTGAGCAGGGGCCCTGCTCTGCAGCTTCCAGAGACCGTGCTGTTTGTAACACGCAGGCAACTTTCACAAGGAGAAGACTCCTTTTGAGATTTAGCTTTGCCTGTGAAGATGCAAGTTTAGCTTTTTATTAAAGATGAGGCTGAGGAAGAATTATTGTAGGAATGTGGCATTTGCCGATCTTAGTATGTCTGATTTAGGGAAGAATTGTAATGAGGTCTTTCGGTGTTCCACCTACCTCTGGTAGTGCAGGTGGAAGCTTGGAGCGTTGGAAGTTTTGACATGACTTCAGTACATTAAATAGTGCTGCACAAGAAGAGGGTTCTGAGTACAACTGTTTCTGCAGGTGTGTTTTAGAGTAAAAATCTGTTCATTTGGTGAATCCACGATTGGGGGGAAAGCTGGAGGAAAAATTTTAGTTTTTTTCCCCTCAAGTGTACGGTAAGTGAAAAATTATCAGGCTTTCTGCCCTCTTGCCATTAGCATTAATGATAGACCCCTGTGGTCCTACACGTGCCTGATGGCAGACACCTGGCTTAGGGTGTGATCATGTGTAGGTGGGCACACCTGGGCTGAGACTGGGCTTATAAGGGCCGCATCACAGGTATGCCACCAGTGGTAGAATGAAAGAGAAAGAAGAATGAGAGCAGAAAAGAGAGAGCAGAGTAGCAAAGGAGAAGCAGAGAGAAAAGCCCCCAAGAGAACTCCAGAGAGCCTAGGAAGAGTGAAGATTCACCAGGGGTTGGGACGCCTGCCAGTCTCCTGGCCTCCTGCCCCGCCCCCCCTGCCTGCCTCTGCCTGGATGCCATACTACATATGGTGTAAAAAGCTCAATGAAAGCCTGGAAAAGCCACCGAGTGCTCCTGGACTCTCCTTTACCTGTCTGCCCGGATCATAGAGATCCTGTTCTGTGCCTTGCTGGTGCTACACCAAGGAATGAACATAAAGTGCAGAAATATAGAGATAATTATTTTGATCAAGTATGTGTGTTGCCCACAATGATGGCAAAATCAATTTGTGTTTCACAGAATCATTTGTCAAAAAGCTTGGAAATATGGCACATTAATAATTGCAACAAAAGCAATTACATTTGGTTTTATGATTAAGAGGAAGGAAAATGAGTATCATTTATTAGTTAACAATTCAAATATGCACTTACTTTCTTGATGCATACAAGGTGACTTGGCATTTATAAAGTCCCACTGCAATTCGGGTAAAGAAGTCTAGGCTTTCTCATGGTTGCGGGAGGTGAATTTAAGCTCCGTGGGTATCTCATCTGATAAAATGCTGTAGTGGCAGGAATGGGCACAGTGCAGGTTCTCTGATCCCATGCAGACCGGGTAAAGGAGGAGTCAGAGTGCTCAGTGGTTTTTTGCAGTTCTTTTATTGGGGTTCACCAGGCATATGGCAGGCAGGGGTGCTGGCTGGGAGGCCTGCCAGCCCCAGCAAGTCTTCACTCTATCTGGGCTCTCTGGCGTTTGTTCTGCTGCTTCTCAGCTTCTCTTTCAGCTTTGACTTTGGCTTCTTGGCTTCTGGCGTCCCCGTGATGCCGCCCTTAAAAGCACAGTCTTAGCGCAGGTGTACCCACTTCAGGTGCCCGCCATCAGGCATGCATTCAGGATCACAGGGTTCCCTCATCTATCCTGATGGCGGGAGGGCAGAAAAGCCTGATACCTTTTACCTTACCCTACAAACGCACATGAAAAATCTAGGGTTTTCCAGAAGGAAAATGTTGATCTATCATGGCCTATTAAACTACTGAGGGAAAGGGATCTGTGTTAGAAATTTGTGATAGGGCCTCCTGGTGGCCTAAGGGTTATGTCCCAGCACCCAGCACTGCAGCAGGAGTTCAATCCCCAACAAGGGAGGTGACCCACAGGGCACAGCAGACCCCTCCTGTCTCCCCGCTGCTCTCCTCAGCAGAGTGTTTCAGTAGACCTGTCTGTTCTGCTCCCCACTCTGTCTCTGGGGAATCCTCTCACACATTTTACCTCTGGCCTACACCCCAGTTTTTCTATGCAAAAATAAATTTTAAAAATTTGTGACAAAGTCTTGGAATATAACTTTGTATTTGGTAATTTTTTTTTAAAGATTTATTTATTTATTCATATAAGCACTGGGTACAGTCAGAAGCGCGGGAGGGTGAGAGAATTCACCAGAGCCAGAGCCGGGAGCAGAGCAGGCAGAGGGACCAAGGTACACTGCTGAGGGGAGCAGCGGGCGGCAGGAGAGGTCTGTCGTGCCATGGGGGACCCTTGCCGGTGGCCAGGGATCGAACCGGTGCTGCAGAGGCTGCGGGCAGCTTCACAGCCCAGCGCTCAACCTCTGTGCCACCAGGGGAGGCCCATGTATTTGGTAATTTGTAATCCATTTCACAAATGTGTGTTTAATCAGATGATAACATGGTCAAGACTTGAATAACCCAACAGCTTGATCCAGACTCTTTGAGAGACTGCTGACCTGGGAGACTTCCCT
This sequence comes from Talpa occidentalis, assembly GCF_014898055.3. NCBI lineage: Eukaryota > Metazoa > Chordata > Mammalia > Eulipotyphla > Talpidae > Talpa > Talpa occidentalis. Next base: position 68,398,102 of record NW_023605194.1, on the reverse strand, counting down.
CTGTGTCCACATTCACTCCAAGAAGCTTAAATGTCCTAGTGTGCATGGGGTAGTTGGCTTCAAATAAAGTTCATTCTTTTAAAACCATGGATTAATTTCCACGAAGCATTCCAGAGTTCTCTTAGAAACTTTTTTGTGTGGGCTGTAGCTCATTTTCATGACTATTTTTTCCCATCACTTGGGACAATTGATTAGCAAAGCTACCAAATTTATTTGAAGTAACCAATTAATCCTTTGAGATGAGACAATTAATATGCAAATCGCACCACATAAAGTATCAGGAGGAATGAGTTAAATTGAAAATATACAGCCCTGGGCCTCCCTGGTGGCTCAAGGGTTTAAGCACTACGCTGTGAAGCTATCCACAGCTTCCACAGCACAGGGTTCGATCCCAGCCGGCGAGGGAGAAACCCATGTGGCACAGCAGCAGACCTCTCCTGACTTGTCTGCTGCTCCCGTCGGCAGTGTATTTCAGTCAATCCGCCTGTTCTGTTCCCAACTCTGTCTCGGGTGAATCCTCTCACCCCCGCATCTCAGGTCTGTACCCCAGCTCTTGTATGCATAAATAAAAATAAATCTTATAAAAAGAGAAAATATACAGCCCTTCAGATATTAATTTTAAAGATATTGTTTGACCATCATTGGTTTTTCAACACTAATGTGATTTTCTCCTAGGGTTCATTTCATTATTCTTTACCTTGTAGTGCCCAAGCAACCATGCCTGTCCTAAATGCATTACACCAGGATACTAATAGAGGGATATTAAATATGAGTCACATTGACAAAAGACCCAATGAGGCAAATAACAAAGTACATAAATAAATATGAACTCAGAGTGAAATAATTACATCAAAAAGTAAATAATTGTCATTGCCATTTCCTTCTCAGAAATGCTCACAGAAATAAAGGACTCAGAGGTCATTTTGAGAATTTTACCAAACATCTTCACTTATGCATGAAAGTTCTGAGGTGCAATTAGGTTTTCAATGTTTGGTTTTAATTTTTTTCTGATTAATGGATAGTGGTAGGGTGATAGGGAGACTGTCAAAAAAACACTTTTAAAATAGCGTCTTATACTCTGGGCTGCATTCTATATAGAGTTTACTGCTCTCAGTGCTTATCGTCTGAGCCCTGTGGCAGCTCTGTGAGATGGGACTGGAATCACTGACTTACAGGAGCAGAGCCATAGGCCAGGCAGTGGAGCTCAGGCAGTGACCAGGACAGGCTCTGAGCCTGAACATTAACCCTGTAGGCCACCTTTTTCACCCTGTGCCATCTTTGAGAAAGGTGCAGAAAATATAACTGATATTTTTCTGAAGCTAAAAATTAACATAAAATTAAAGAGATCAATAATGCTGTTCAGATAATTATATGTACTCACTGTTTTTGTTATCCTAAATATGCAATAAAAATACACAATAAGAATTAATGTACAGTGTCTTGTTTCTTCACTGAATTGAGTTGAGGAGATTTGGATGTATCATCTCATTATTTTACCTCAAATTTTTTCAGTAAAATATAAGAAGCCACATTGGTCCTCATAGTGCAAATAAGGAATATTGAGATAGCAACATAGTTATTGGTGGTGGATATTTGTGGGAATACTGAGTTAACTATCAAAAGCATTTGAAAAACTGTTGCTTTGTACAAAACCACCCAGTACTAGATTCTCTTTCTTTCTGTTATACCTATTATTGCTATTTATCATCACCATCACTACTACCATCACCGCCATCACCATCACCACCATCAATATCATCACCACCATCACCGTCATCACCATCACCACCACCATTATCACCAACATCATCACCATTATCATCATGCTTGTCTTTCTCCTAAAAGATATGAGAAAATTGCTTGATTCTACCTTAGGCAAAAGACTATTTTTGCCTAAGTGTTAATTAATTCAATTAATGAGTAATTATTAAGCATGTATTCCATGCAATATATTGCATAAGAAGTGCTGTCATAATTAATTGTAAAATGCTCTAGTGTTCAAGAGCCAGCAGTTTCAAGGCGTCAGCAAATCAGATACAATGACAAGCTAAGGACTTCTGAGATAAGCACTTTAAGAAGGTGGAGAATTGTACAGGAGAGGAAATTAGGAGGGAAATCTTAGAAGGATATTTAGGAGGGGGGTCTTTGAATTGAGTTTTGTAGGAATAAGCTGTAGTTTGTATAAATCTACATCATCACATCCCATCTCTGCCATATTCTCTTGCAGATGGAATCCTGTGTGTGTTATAAAGAGCACCATGTCGGGGCATCACTGGTGGCGCAAGGGGTTAAGACATACTTATGAAGCTATTGGCAGTCACTGCGGCATGAGTTCGATCCTTGGCTGGCCAGGGAGCAACATACATGGCGCAACAGACCTTTCCCCTCTTGCCCACTGCTCCCCTCAGCAGTGTATTTCAGTCAGTCTGCCTGTTCTGTTCCCTGCTCTGTCTCTGGTGAATCCTCTCACCCCTGCATCTCTGGCCTGTACCCAGCTCTTGTATGCATAAATAAATAAATCAACATCAACAAGCAACTATAAACCAGAGACCCATTATGGGGGTGGGGGAGGGAAGGTGCGGGAAAGGAAGGACTAGAGTCAAAATAAGGGGGGAGGTGCAATTGTATGGGGAATATAACCAAAATGAAAATGCATACATTGTGCAAAGATGAAAAAAGATGTAAGAATTATATAAAATATTTATTTATTTATTATTTATTTATTTATTTATTTATTTTTTTAATTAATAAATTTTATTTTTATATTCCCCATACAATTGCAATCCCCCATTCTGACCCCAATCCCTCCCCTCCTGCCCCCCACCCCCCAAAAAGTGTTTCTGGTTCATAGTTTTTGTTGATTTTGATTTTCACTTTCTTATAGTTATTCATTTTCCTGGTCCCTTATTTAAGCCTTCTAGATTCCTGCTATGAGTGAGACCATCCGGTATTTTTCTTTTTCTTTTTGGCTTATTTCGCTGAGCATGATCCCTTCCAGCGTCATCCATGTTGCTGCAAATTGCATGTGTTTATCTTTTTTGAATGCTGAGTAATATTCCATGGTATATATGTACCACATCTTCTTGATCCAGTCATCTGCTTTTGGGCATTTGGGCTGTTTCCAAAGCTTAGCTATTGTAAACAGTGCTGCTATAAACATAGGGGTGCAGGTGTTCTTTGGAATTGATGTTTCTGTGTTCTTTGGGTAAATACCTAGGAGTGGAATTGCTGGATCCTGTGGAAGCTCTATGTTTAGTAGGTCCAGAAATCTCCACACAGCTCTCCATAGTGGTTGGACCAGTTTGCACTCCCACCAACAGTGCAGAAGAGTTCCTTTTTCTCCACAACCTCGCCAACATTTGTTGTTGCTAGTTTTTTTAATATGTGCCATTCTCACTGGTGTAAGATGGTATCTCATGGTAGTTTTGATTTGCATTTCCCTGATTGCAAGTGATGTTGAACATTTTTTCATATGCCTGTTGGCCATTCGCATTTCCTCTTCAGAGAAGTTTCTTTTTAGTTCCTCTGTCCATTTTTTGACTGGATTATTTTCTTTGTTGTTGTTGAGTCTCATCAGCTCTTTGCAGATTTTTGTGATCAGTCCTTTATCATTAGTGTTGGGTGCAAAAATGTTCTCCCAGTTGGTGGGGTTTCTCTTTGTTTTTGTTATTGTCTCTTTTGCTGTGCAGAAGCTCTTTAATTTGATGTAGTCCCAGCTGTTTATCTTTGCCTTCACTATCACTGCTTTGGGTGATGCGTCTGCAAAGATGTCTTTGATATGCAAATCACGTAGTGTTTCGCCTATATTTCCTTCTATGTATTTTATGGTTTCAGGTCTTATGTCTAGTTCTTTAATCCATTTTGAGTTGATTTTTGTATATGGTGTGAGGTAGTGGTCAAGCTTCATTCTTTTGCATGTAGCGACCCAGTTTTCCCAGCACCATTTATTGAACAAACTTTCTTTGCTCCAATGCATAGTCTTTGCTCCTTTGTCAAAGATTAGTTGACCATAAATCTGTGGGTTTATTTCTGGATTTTCTATTCGATTCCATTGGTCTGTATGTCTGTTCTTGTTCCAATACCATGCAGTTTTGATGATTATGGCTTTGTAGTAGAGTTTGAAGTCTGGGAGTGTGATGCCTCCATTCCCTTCTTTTTTTTTCAGGAGAGCTTTGGCTATTCGGGGTTTTTTGTGGTTCCATATGAATTTCATCAATAATTGTTCTATTTCTTTGAAGAATGACATTGAAATTTTGATTGGAATAGCATTGAATCTGTATATTGCTTTTGGTAGGATGGCCATTTTAATAATGTTTATTCTCCCAATCCATGAGCAGGGGATGTCTTTCCATTTCTTTGTGTCTTCTTCTATTTCTTTTAACAGTGTTTTATAGTTTTCTTTGTATAGGTCCTTTACCTCTTTTGTTAGATTTATTCCCAAATATTTGATTTTTTTTGTTTCAATAATAAAAGGGATGGTTTTTTTGATTTCTTCTTCTTCAGATTTATTGTTTGTATATAGGAAGGCTACTGACTTTTGCGTGTTGATTTTGTATCCTGCCACTTTACTGAACTGATTGATGAGTTGAATTAGTTTTTCTGTGGAGTTTTTGGGGTTCTCTATGTATATTATCATATCATCTGCAAAGAGTGATAGTTTGACTTCTTCTTTTCCTATTTGGATTCCTTGGATGTCTTTCTCTTGTCTTATTGCTCTGGCTAGGACTTCCAGTATTATATTGAAAAGCAGTGGTGAAAGTGGACATCCTTGTCTTGTTCCAGATCTTAATGGAATTGCTTTCAGCTTTCCACCATTGAGAATGATACTGGCTGTTGGCTTGTCATATACGGCCTTTATGATGTTGAGGTATGTTCCTTGTATCCCAAGAATTTCAAGGGCTTTTATCATGAATGGGTGTTGCACTTTGTCGAAAGCTTTCTCAGCATCTATTGATATTATCATATGGTTTTTATATTTCTTTTTGTTGATGTGTTGGATAACGTTGATTGATTTTCGGATGTTAAACCATCCTTGTGTCCCTGGAATGAATCCTACTTGGTCGTGGTGAATTACCTTATGGATACACTGTTGGATTCTGATAGCTAAAATTTTATTGAGGATTGTTGCATCAGTGTTCATTAGGGAGATTGGCCTATAGTTTTCTTTTTTTGTGTTGTCCTTGTTCGGTTTTGGTATTAGTATAATGTTGGCTTCATAGAACGTGTTAGGTATTATACCTTCCTTCTCAATTTTTTGGAAGAGTTTGTGAAGGATAGGTACCAATTCGTCTCTGAATGTTTGGTAGAATTCATTTGTAAATCCATCAGGTCCTGGGCTTTTGTTTTTGGGGAGGTTTTTGATTACCATTTCAATTTCGCTAATTGTAATTGGTCTGTTTAGGTGTTCTATTTCTTCTTTATCTAGCTTTGGGTGATTGTAGAGTTGTAGGAATTTGTCCATCTCTTCTAGATTGTTAAACTTGTTTCCATATAACTGTTCATAGTAGTTATTAATAATTCTTTTGATTTCTGCTGTGTCTGTTGTGATTTCTCCTCTTTCATTTATTATCCTATTTATTTGTGCTTTCTCCCTTTTTGCCCTTGTGAGCCTGGCAAGGGGTTTATCTATTTTATTTATTTTTTCGAAGAACCAGCTCTTGGTTTCATTGATCTTTTGGATTGTTTTTTTAGTTTCGATTTCATTTATTTCTGCTTTGGTTTTTATTATTTCTTTTCTTCTACTGGTTTTGGGGCTTTTTTGTTGTTCTTTTTCTAGATCTTTGAGTTTCGAGATTAGGTTGTTTCTTTGAGTTCTTTCTTGTTTCTTGATGTGAGCATCTATTGCTATATATTTTCCTCTTATTACTGCTTTTGCTGCATCCCATACATTTAGGATATTGGTGTCCTCCTTGTCATTCAATTCAAAGAATTTTTTAATTTCTTCTTTTATCTCCTCGTTAGTCCAGTGGACTTCCAGTAGTGTGGGTTTCAATCTCCACGAGGTAGGAGAATACCTTGCCTTCTCTTTATGGTTTATTTCTAGTTTGATGCCTTCATGGTCAGAAAAGATGGTTGGTATGATTTCAATCTTGGTGTATCTGTTGATGTTTGTCTTGTGCCCCAGTATATGATCGATCCTAGAGAATGATCCGTGTGCGCTTGAGAAAAATGTATACTCAGATTTTTTTGGGTTTAGTGTTCTATATATGTCTGTTAAGCCTAAGCACTCTAGATCCTTATTTAGAGCTTTAGTGTCTTTACTTATTTTTTGTCTTGTTGATCTATCCATTGTTGATAGTGGTGTGTTGAAGTCTCCCACTACGTATGTGTTTTCTCTGATGTCTGTTTTCAGAGATGCCAATAGTTGTCTGATATATTTTGGTGCTCCTTCGTTTGGTGAATATATGTTAATGAGTGTTATTTCTTCTTGAAGTATTATCCCCTTGATCATAATGTAATGACCACTGGGGTCTCTTTTTATCTTTTTAAGTTTGAAATCTGTTTTATCTGATATGAGTATAGCTGTTCCTGCCTTCTTTTTTGGTCCATTTGCTTGTAGAATTGTTTTCCATCCTTTAACTTTGAGTCTATTTTTATCTTTTGCAGCTAAATGTGTTTCCTGGAGACAGCAAAAGGTTGGGTTTTGTTTCTTAATCCAGCCTGCAACTCTGTGTCTTTTTATTGGAGAGTTTAGTCCATTTACATTTAGAGTTAGTATTGATATGTTAGCATCTGTATTTGCCATTGTGTTTGTCTTTCCTTTGATTTTATTTATTTATTCTTTTAATAACTTTCTTTGGCCTTCTTTTGTTGTTATTCGTCCCTCTGAGGTTCTGGCTTTAGGACTCCTTGTAGTATTTTTTGGAGTGGGGGTTTAGTCGCAATGAAATTCCGGAGTTTCTGTTTGTCTGGGAAGGTCCATATTCTTTCTTCAAAGAGGAAGGAGAGCTTTGCGGGATAGAGTATTCTTGGTTGGCATCTGTTTTCTTGGAGTCTGTTGACTATGTCCCTCCACTCTCTCCTTGCCCGTAGTGTTTCTTCAGAGAAGTCTGATGTCAGTCTGATTGGTTTCCCTTTGAATGTTATCTGTTTCTTCCCTCTTGTTAGTTTCATTATTTTTTCTTTGTCTTGGATTCTTGGGAGCTTTACTATTATGTGTCTTGCTGTATTTTTCCTTTCGTCATGGAAGTTTGGTGTTCTTCTTGCTTCTTGTATATCAATTTTCAGATCCTTCTTAGCGTTTGGGAAGTTCTCTTCAATTATATCCATGAATATTTTCTCTGTTCCTACATCTCTCTCCTCTCCTTCTGGGATTCCTATAACTCTTATATTTCCTTTCCTCATGGAGTCAGATAGTTCCCGAAGTCTTTCTTCGGTCTTTTTCCTTCGTACTTCTCCTTCCTTTTCTGTTTTAGTTCTTTTTATTTCTGTGTCTTCAAGAGTACTTATTCGTTCTTCCATTTCATCTATTCTGCTTTCACTGCTTTTCCCAGAGTTCTTTAGCGTCTCCATTAATTCTTTGATCTCCTGCATTTCTTTTACTTCCCTCTTTAGGGACTCAATTTCATTCTTCTGGTCATTAATTATTTTCCCCTTATCATTGTTTTCCTTTATGACTTCTGTCAGTTTTTTAATCACAGCAATTTTAAATTCTCTATCTGGAAGGCTCAGAAGTTCTTCCAAGTTACTGTCGTTGCAATCTGGTAGATGGTTTTCTTTTTGTGGTGTGCTATTTTGCTGAGGAGTTGCTGGGTTGCATGTTGTTTTTCTACTCCCTACTGCCTGTTTTCTAATTTGCCGTATTCCTTGTGACACTGTGTTGCTGGTACTGGCCGGCATCTTGGGCGACCTTCCCAGCTCACCACTGGCTCCTCTGGGGAACTTCTGCTGGGTTCACAAGTCTCCAGCAAAGACAGGTCCCTGCTCTGTCTCCTCGGTGAGCCTTCTGCTGGGTTCACACAGTCTCCAGCAAGAAGGGTCCCTGCTGCAAAATGCCAGAGCCGGGGACGCGCTCCCCTGCACGCCCGGTCTGCCCCATCGGTGGGTGCTGCTCCCCTCTGGGCTGGAACTGCAGGCTAGAAGGTGCCCGGTGTGGGCAAGCCTCCCAGCTTAACCTCTGTCTCCTCGGTGAGCCTTCTGCTGGTGCACACAGTCTCCAGCAAGAAAGGTCCCTGCTGCAAAATGGTGATGCAGGAACGAGCTCCCCTGCACGCCCGGTCTGCCCCAGCAGTGGGTGCTGCTCCCCTCTGGGCTGGAACTGCAGGCTAGAAGGTGCCCGGTGTGGGCAAGCCTCCCAGCTTAACCTCTGTCTCCTCGGTGAGCCTTCTGCTGGGTTCACACAGTCTCCAGCAAGAAGGGTCCCTGCTGCAAAATGCCGGTGCTGGCGATGCGCTCCCCTGCACGCCCGGTCTCTATATAAAATATTTAAATAAAAAAATAATTAAAAAAAATCTTAAAAAAAAAAAAAAGAGTACCATGCTGGACAGTCTAGCACAGCTTGAAGTACAGCACAGGTGCTTAGAGCTGTGATCTAGGACTTGTGACCGGGCTGCTGTTTCTTTGCCTGTAAAATGGGGATGACTGGGCTCTGGGCCTGGTGGGGTTTCTCCATGATTCAGTGAATGAATGTGGGAAAAGCAGCCACAGCACTGCCTGAAATTGAGTAAATGGGGGCTACCAGAATGGCTATTTGAGTGGGAGAGGTGATTTCATCAGTGCTGTGCATTTAGACTATATCAGGGTTAAGACCAGAATAATCTTGAATGTTTCAGAAATGGGAGGAGGGCATGGTGAGCTGAAGAAATGGCACAGGCACAGAGAGGGAGAAAATGGTGCATTCAATGCAATGTTTCCCTTTTGTTTTGTTTGAAGGAAAGTGTGGTTTTGGCTTGAACTTTAAATAACTTATATCCTATTTACCATAAAGAATATTTACTGGTCAAATAAAGAAATGCAAAGTTTCAAGTATATATGCACATTAAATGTTGAATTCTCCACTTGATTTCACCACGGCTTCATTTTTGTTGAGAGTATAAAAGCAACTGTATCCTCACCAATACTGTCTACATGGGGTTGAAACTATTAGAGATAAAACAGAGTGAAGAGGGGCCTCCCTGGTGGTGCAAGGGGTTAAGTCTCAGCACTGTGAAGCTATCAGCTGCCGCTGCAGCACATTCAATCCCTGGCCAGGGAGCTACCCACATGATGCAGCAGACTCCTCCTGTCTTGCCCACTGCCCCCCTCAGCATTGTATCTCAGTCAATCCACCTGTTCTGCTCCCCACTCTGTCTCTGGTGAATCCTCTCACCCCCCCACACACCTCTGGCTCAGCCCAGCTCTTGTATGTGTAAATAAATCTTAAAAAAAAAAAAGAGTAGTAGACCCTGAAAATTATTGGTCCTTTCAGAGGATTAAAAATCCTCATTTTCTTCTTCCCCACATGTTAATGTAGTACAGAACATTCTTACCCTTGATCTTTCCAGAAAGTAAGAACTGTTGTCAACACTGTAGAACAGTATGACTGATTTCTCCAGGAAGCATCTCCTCTTTAGCAGTCAGTCTATCCCTCCGATCACTCAGCTCATGCAGTATTGTTAATACGGGTGAGCGTAAAAGTCTTTTGCTTCCAATCTTGTATTCCCAGAGCGTTGGCTTATTTATTTTCTTAGGGCTGCTTAAGTTTTTATAGTAAAAAGCCACTTGAAATTCTTAGAACCTAAATGCATTCAGGTGAGTGGTAATTGATTTTCCTTTGTCTATAGAAATATGCATAAGGAGAGAAACAGCTGGAGACAGTTTATTAACTAATTGGACATCTGGGGCAAGGGAGACATTGGCAAACAAAACAAAACAAACAAAAAAAGGGAAATCTAGCATGATATGGAAGAAGACAAATGCTCTTCCTGACAATGAGAGAGAAGCTTTATCCATTTGTCCATGGATTTTTAACTCTGCATGCTTCAGCAGCAGACTGGATGTTAAATCTGTCCTGCTGCCTAATGCCCCAGCAGGTGACTCTGTCCTTGGTGTCTGGTCCGAATGGCTGATTCTGCCATAGTTTGTATTTCAAAACCCTTTATTTTAAATGACAATCACTTTGTGGAAAATAGTTTAAGCAAAAAGGGGGATTTATTGATTCATTTAACTGGTCTCCTCATGCCAGTATCTTTCTCCAAGTCTCCAATCCACTCTTTCACATTCCAGTCCCTGCCTGAATGAATGACCAGCCAGAGGTACCTGGGGCTCTCTCCAAATTCCTTGATCTAGTACCAGGCCATGAGATTTATGTATTAGTTTGCTAGGGCTGCTAAAACAAAATGCCATAGACTGGGTGACTTAAGCAACCGAAATTTATTTTCTCAATTTTTGAGGTCAAAAGTTTGACATCAAGATGCCAGCAGATCTTCTGGGGCCTCTCCCCTCAGCTTGTGGATGGCAGTCTTCTCCCTGTGTCTTCATGTAGTTTTCCCTTTGTGTCTCACTCAACCTTCACTAGCTTAGTAAAGACCCTACTTCCACGTATGGTCACACTTGCAGGCACTGAGAGTTAGGACTTCAGCATATGGTTTTTGGAAGGATACCACTCCGCACAGAACACTTTCTACATATCTTGTTTCTTGGCACTCTGAGAGTCTTTTTGTGAGAGTCAAAACCCAGAACATTCACTGATTTTCTTCATTGCTTTCATCCTAGAATGATTCTAATTTCCCTTGTGGAAATGGTTGAGCTGTAAGATTATGTCTAGAGAAAAGCACATGGGTTACTATCTTAATACAGTATTTCACTGTCCCCTACTTCCTAAAATTAATGACTTCATCATTATACAAGAAAAAGCGAATTGCAGAGAGTCTAGGCCTGCAGCACTCACACTGCCAGGTGAGACAGGATGGCAAGGTGGGAAAGTCTCAGAACCCAAACACTAATTGTAAAGGTGGCTGTTCTTAATTTAATTTGGGCAAACACGTTTCAATTTAATTTGGGCAAACATGACTGCATTTAGTCAGTGTGTGTTATTAATAACGCACACTGCTTGTAGTTGATATCAAGAGAGTGAAATGGCGTCCTACTCGGAAGCTGATTTAGTAATAATGACTGGAGACATAGTGGGGTCCTTTTTTCTTACTGCCATAGGTGGTTGGTGAAGAATCAGCATACCTCATGTTTCTGCTTCTGTTCTAGAGTTTTCCATAGGGTAGGAGGGGAGAGACAGTCTCTCTTCTGCACTAATTGGGAGGGAGCCTATTGGCTGTATTTATTGGCTCACTGGCTTCATTTGCCTTACAGTCTTGGTAGGAACCTCACCTCACCTGGGCATCCTGTGAACAGGCTCAGGTCTCTATGTTTGAGATACTCTGGGTAAGGAGTCCCAGTTGCTTTGTTCCAATTTCCCTTTCCGCTTGTTTATACTACTTACAAAACAATACCAAGAAATGACAGAGCCAATGGGCACATTAGCTAGTAGGATAGGAAAGAATTTCAGTGGATATGGAATTTTTTTCCACATTTAAAGAATGTTTTCCTCTGCAGAGAGGAAAATGACCAATCTAATAATTGTGATGATGCTAATCATAATGACAATGAAATGGTGGAAATTATTACCATGTGCTATGTTTTGGACTCTGCATATAATTCTATTAGTGAGCAATAAAGTGATTTTGACAGACCCACTGAGATGGAGTAAATCAAAAGATTTAAATCTATTTGTCATTATTTCTTTTTTTTTTTTTTTTTTTATTTTATTTATTTATTTTATAGAGGCATGTTTTTATTTATTTATTTGTTTGTTTGTTTTTTGTTTATACATGCACTGGGTACAGTCAGAAGCGCGGGAGGGTGAGAGAATTCACCAGAGCCAGAACGGGGAGCAGAGCAGGCAGAAGGACCGAGGTACACTGCTGAGGGGAGCAGCGGGCGGCAGGAGAGGTCTGCGCGCCATGCGGGACCCTCCTCCGGTGGCCGGGGAACAGCCAGGGATCGAACTGGCGCCGCAGAGGCCGCGAGCAGCTTCACAACCCAGCGCTCAACCGCTGCGCCACCGGGGAGGCCCTATTTGTCATTATTTCTGATAGATTTTGTTTTCAGGTTTTATTTATAACAAATTAAATAAACAAGTTTATGTATGACCAAGTCAGTTATTTATGTGAACTCCAACTCACGTGATTCCTTTGCCTTTCTTTAGGAATAATGCAGAAAATATCTCTTATCATTTTCTTATTATCTTATTAATAATCAAAATTTTAACCGAAAGGGTAGAAAGAACACATCAATGCCATGATTTATGCTTTAGACTAGACACTTTTGGGAGAGGATTATAAAAATGAGATACAAGAAAGTCATGTTGGGTGACTTGGAGGAGCGGGGGGAAGGCTCTGAGCTTGGGGTGCTGAATGAATAACCCAGTCTCACGCACCATTAGGAAAGGTGGAAGGTCTGGGTTTCTTTATGCAGCAAAAGGAGAGAGGAAGGTAAAAAGGTGTGTTACCCACACCTCCAACAGAGATAAACTGGATTTGGGCTTGAATCGTAGGTTGCGACTGGTTGTAAAGAATGCTTCCCACATCAAATTGCAAACTCAGGAATGCTTATAAAAGGAAGGTCACTTATAAATTCCTTTAACAAGTGTGTGACGTGTGTCTTACGTGTAACCCGCTGTGCAGACACTGGACGTGCATCAATGGACGTGAGGGAGGCAGTCCTGGGTTTTTCTGTCCTGTAGTATGGACAGAAACTACATTCTCTTTCTGACATCCTAATGAATGGGATAGATGTCTTCCATCCTGTTATGACTTTTGAATTCTGAGGACTCACCTGCTTAAGTCTGGAAGGGCATTTGCCTTGTTTCTCCAAGTTGCCTTGCTCTTTTTGTAGTACAAAAGAGAACCATTTTCTCTAATCCCATCCAGGATGAAGGGCAACATTCCCTCTTCTCCTCAATGTCAGGAAGTTTATAAAAAGAACTTATTTGGGGCACAGAACACCAGCTAGAACCTCTCCTTCTGTGGTGGTTAGGTCAGTGTCCATTTCTTATATATCAGAGCGCCACCGAGGAAGAGCAGGGACCTGAGACAGGGAATAGTATAGAAAGGAGAAGTTTCCGCAGCTCAAGAGAGAGACAGGATCTGTGAGCAAAGGGCTGTCTGCTGAGGCTCCGCAGCAGGACGGGGGTCATGCAAACTGCGCGTGCATGTTGTTTGCCTGGGGTGTTTGGTCCTTGGCAAGATGCAATGCTCACTTTGGCGAATTTCCACATCGCCCACTTGGCAAGTTTTCATCTACTGTTTCTCCTGCACAGTACGTAGGGGACTGGGGGCCTATCTCAGCAAGAGCCCCAAGTCCCCTGCTGGCACTTCTTAGGACGCACCTGACAACCGAGTGCAACCTGGGTTCTGAGCCCACAGCTCCCTGAGGAGGAGGAGGAGGAGGCGTTCACTCTCACCAGGAACTGTTTTAATTAAATGGGCTTCTTGCTTGTCTCTGTGACCAAACGCTCATTTGACGTGGAGTCCCAGTCTTAACACTTACCACCAACGTCAGTTCTTCAGCCCCAGCTGCTCCTGGTTTCTAGAGTCCTCTCCCCTGAAGACCACTGTCCTCACAGTGCTTGTCATTTCTTCTCACTTGCCTCCCCTGATGCCTCTCAGCTGTGGGTTTGCTGGAACAAGCCACCTGACCTCTGGCTCATTCTCCCGGTGACAGGTGTGCTGCCCATGTCTGCGCCTGCGGTGCAGGATTGGGAAGAGTCATTAACCCAGCAGAATTCTCCCCTCTGTTAGAACCAGTCTGTAAAGATACTCATTCTGGCTCAGATGGGTTGTGGAAATGTTAGCTCTGATGAATGGTCTGTGTGTCAAGCCTCTAAGGGGGGCGCCATCTTGTTGGTGGAATGAGCTGATCTCTTGGGACTCAGTGAGATGCAGGAGAGATGCGGCCAGCGGAAAATGCTGAGTACATATGAGATGACAATGTATCTTCAACAGGAAGGCTCCCCTGTTAGGCCGGTACACCGCACAGGTGGCGTCACTGGCACAAGGCCAGCGAGGGCATCCGGTGTCCACCCTGGACATTGGACATGGGCCCTGGTTGCTAGACCCACAGGCCTGCTTGAGAGTCTTCCAGGCATGAGAAAATGTTTTGGGGGAACCTGGCCAGGATGGAGCCACTCCAGGGTGTGTTCCCACTCATGGTTCTGTGTGGGCCACGTATTCCGAGTTCCTGCCTGCTTGCAGCCCAGAACCCTGCTCTGCGGGCATCCTGGGGTCTCAAGCCTTTCATATTTCTAAAGGCTGAGCTTTATTTTGTGCTCTGGGTAATTAGAAATGGAAGGAAGAAGGCAAAGGCTTCAGCTTTTTTGTTCCCTAAATAGCCTTTCTGCCACACTCTCCCTTTTGGAAAAAAGAAAAAGCTATCTTAGAGTTTTAAGATGCAAATCCAGTTTCGTTTGATTCCTGCAATGCTGCTAACAGTTGAGATCCCAACCCCAGTCTTTCCTATGGCCTCCTGATGGCGATTTCCCTGCTTATATTTTAGGCTCCAATATGCCAGCTTTGTTATGATTTTGAATCATTGACTTACTCAATTAAAAAAATACAAATATGGGGCCTCCCTGGTGGTGCAAGGGGTCACATACTGCACAATGCCTGTTCTTTTCCCCACTCTGTATCTGGTGAATCTTCTCACCCCTGCTTCTCTGGCCTGTACCCAGCTCTTGCATGCATAAATAAATAAATCTTTAAAAAAAACATGAACTAAAAAAATACAAATATTAAGCAACTGCTAGTGATTGAGGATAAATAGTTGAATATATACAGTCCTTAGTTTCACGGAAGAAAACAGATAAATCAGTGATGTAAAGTGACACAGATGTCATGATTTAAAAGTAAGTAAAATGGAGGCATAAGAAAGAACATTGGATGATAGAGTAGAAATGACCTTTGGTGAGTTGGAAAGTCCTCTAGGTCAAGTCCATTCCCATTGAGTTTTGGCTCAAACATTGGGTCTGGGCCAGACCTCCTTCTTTTAACAAAGTCCCTTGAACACTCTTGAAATAATTTTCTCTTCACAAAATAGCAAAGAATTCTCACTCCAAATTAGTATCTTCAACTTGAGATTTTAATTAATTCAGTCTGACTATGCCAGAAAGCACCAGAAAATGTCTTAGTAGAATGGAAAGGCATATTTCTTTACTCAAAATTCACAAAGATTGAAAGCTACCAATAAGAAGGTCAGAACGGGGATGTGCTGTGTATTTTAGATTTTATTTGAGAGTGATGCTGTTTAAAAGCAGAAACCAAAATCTCACCTGCTACTTGCAGCTTTATGAACTGGCATGCAGGTGTCTGGGGTGATACACGCTTTCGTTTTCAGCGTCACAGCAGCTGTTGTCTGGAGACAGAGGCGGACATGCAGCTTCAACTGCCATTGCGATTGCTTTTCAGGGATTGATGACCAGTATTATGGGATAGAAGAGTTATTAATCACAGAGAACAAAACCATCATATTTTTAGATGGCATGCATTCAGTCTCTCTGCTTTGCCTGAGTTTGGCCAAGCTTTTGGAAAGGTAAAACCATGTGGTCACAGGCAGATGGCTGGCAGCAACTCACCGATAATGTGATTTAGTCAAGCAGAGGTGGGGACCCCAGCTGTGTAGGCTCAGTGGGTTAGCATGTGAGAGTCAGGAGGGAAGCTCAACAAGGGTGGGCTGGGAGGCTTCCAGCAGGCCCAGAGTTGGGGGGTTAAATGCCTGGTGTGCTGAGCATGGCCTAGAGCGATCCAGGTTCAGGGTCTCTCTGGTGGTGCAAGGGGTTGAGCACAGCACTGTGAAGCTGTCTATAGCCTCTGCAGCACGAGTTCAATCCCTAGCCAGGGAGTTACCCACATGGTGCAGTAGACCTCTCCTGCCCCCTCAGCAGTGGATTTCAGTGGATCCACCTGTTCTGCTCCCCACTCTGTCTCTGGTGAATCCTCTCACCCCCCACACCTCTGGCCTGCACCCCAGTTCTTGTATGCATATATAAATAAATCTTTTTTTTTAAAAAGAATGATCCAGGTTCAGGAAGGTGAGACAGGCTATCTTCACTAGCGCTGCCCGAGCTCTTTCCGAAACTCTGCTTCTTCAGGCACTTGTTCTGACTCTTGGGGTGAGCCCTGCTTCCCTCACTTGCCAGGCGAGTGTGGGCCAAGGACGTTCTGTGAGTGCGAATGGATGTTTCTCTCAACTCAGGGGCAGCCAGTTCGGCCATGCTGGTCACGCTATTGAAGTGGAAGCATTTCAAAAGTCCTCGAATTTACAAAACTTTGGCTCCAAACAAAGACATTATTTCATCATAATGCATTTTGCGTGGAAGCATTTAGTTTCTCTGATTATGAGTGTTAGGACTTTATGTGCAGGGTTACTTTTGTTTTGCTTTTAGAGACTTTCTAAATTCCCGAAAACTGCAAAGTGTGATAAGCTAGAAAAAAAGTCCTTACAACACTTGGTTTCAGAGACAAATAAGGGAAGGGACACTGTATCCTTAAGAATCATGAAGTTTAATGCCAGCCCCCCTAACTTCCTACTCTCTATCAGCCTGATAGATAACTGGATGCCTCGCCCTCCTTGCCTCAGTTTCCCCAGATGCGAGAGTAGGTCATGAGACCTGCTTCTCAGTGCTGTTGGAGGACAGGATCAGGCTCTCAAGAGCTCCTGACTGGATCTCAGCACAGGAAGTTCCAGCAAGGCTGATTTGGATTCCGAAAATATTCTGAAATAATTGAAAGTAAATCATGGACAAGCAAATTCACCCGGTGGCAGGGAGAAAGGCTAGGGCTTCCAAGAATTTTTTTTTTTTTTTTTAGCATTTTCTTTCTTTTTTTAAAAAAAATATTTATTTATTTATGCATACAAGGTCTGGGGAACAGGCCAGAAGTGTGGGGGGTGAGAGGATTCACCAGAGACAGAGTGAGGAAGGCAGATAGACTGAAGGCAGATAGACTGAAGTACACTGCTAAAAAGAGCAGTGGCAAGTCAGGAGAGGTCTGCTGCGCCATGTGAGTCACCTCCCTGGCTGGGGATCAAACTCGTGTTGCAGTGGCTGTGGGTAGCTTCATAGTGCTGTGTCTTAACCCCTTGTGCCATCAGGGAGTTCCCTATTTTAGCATTTTCTCATCATTTCAAAAAATATATGAAAATAGTTTTTCCAAGTCCTTATTAGAGAGGATTTTTTTTTTTTTTAAAGTTAGGAGTGGCAGGATTTGGGCTGAAAGAAGGAAGACCCAGGTCAGGGGGCCCCTAAGGCTAAGTGCATTTCTTCAGGGTGGCACAGAAGTTGGCTTCTCTCTCAGGCTTTGTGTCCTGCTCCTGGACAGCAGCGCTACCAGCAGTAAAAGCCACCACTTTTCCATCTTCTCTCCCAGGCATGTGCTGGAGAAACTGCCACAGTCCTAGAGCTTGCAAACACTGGAGTCTAAATCTACAGGACAGAAGGGAGTGCAGTTACTAGCAGGTGAGGCACTCGGGCAGGTCAGCGTCTTTTTTTTTTTTTTTTAAAGATTTATTTATTTATTATTTATACAAGCACTGGGTACAGTCAGAAGCATGGGAGGTAAGAGAATTCACCAGAGCCAGAGCGGGAAGCAGAGCAGGCAGAAGGACCAAAGTACACTGCTGAGGGGAGCAGCGGGTGGCAGGAGAGGTCTGCGTGCCATGTGGGACCCTCCTCCGGTGGCCGGGGAGCAGCCGGGGATCGAACCTGCGCTACCGAGGCTGCGGGAGCTTCGCAACCCAGCGCTCAACCGCTGCGCCACCGGGGAGGCCCCAGGTCAGCGTCTTTTAAGGCCCGCCTTCCTGGGGTTTGCAGGCGTGAGATGCAAGGGAGACATGGGGTGGCTAGGAGAGGGGATCTGTGCGTACCTGGAGTGTGGCCAGAGCCGTGAAGGGCATGGCCTGGTATGTCATTGGCCTGAAGCCCTGTTGTTGCCTGACAGGGCTCCCGGCTCCCCTGTCACGCTGCTGCTCCCACATTCTGTCTCCATGTCTTGGCTCCACGTGCTGATACTGTCTAGCTTTAGGCAGCACTGTACCAGTTCTCCCTGCAACCTGTCCTGTACACTGCAGCCTGTCCTGTGTCCTGTGGCCTGTCGTGCAGTGATTCCCAGCCTGTCCTGCATCCTGCGGCTCTGTTCCAGCATCCCTGATGACCACTTGATTGACCAGTTCTTTTGGGAAATGGGCGCTTTCATCTCCCACATTTCAAATGTTAGTTTCCCCGCTATCTGAAAGCAGCACTTTTGTGAAATATTCTATAACCTGAAATGGAGAAAGCACAGAAGTAGTTACCAGGGATCAATATGGAAAACTTTTGAACTTCCCAGACCTAAAAAATAACCCACTGAGTCATACCAAATAACACATAAAATCTGAAATTATGCTCACATATGGTAAAAGCAGGACTGCTGTAATAAATACACAGCTTGGAGAAAGCCAGTCTGGGGAGGGCCTTGGGGGATCCCCGTGGGGGTTCCGCTGCCTCTGGACCAGTTGTGGCAAAACCAATGCTGAGCACCAGGCTGTGTTTTCATTTTGTCAAAAGTGAATGAAACCCTCTGTGTTTCTTCTGGTTGGTAAAACAGGTACCAGGGTAACACTGAACTGCCTGCTTTCTCTGCCCCTTCTGGGTAAGCTGTATTTTCTGTTGTTCAACCAGCAGCTCTGCTTCTGTGCAGGATAATAAAATCTAGCTGGGCATTTGAAACTGCTTCATAAGCTGATATTGATTTGAACTCTGCTGTGAGTCCCTACCTGTTCCTCTTTCAGGTTGGGGAACCTGTCCCCAAAGAGAAAACGTGCATTAAGCTCTCACAGACCTGGGTCTGATCTCAGTTTGGCTTCTGGCAAGCTCTGTAGACTTGGTGTGAATGAATTTTGCCTCAGTTTTCTCATCTCCAAAATGGGGATGATATTTTCTATCTCGAAAAGTGGCTTTGAGGATTAATGAAATGATGGTTGAAGTTCACGTGACCTGTGGAAGTGGTGTCCCTTTCTATGAGGCCTGGGACAATGGGAAATTTCAAGCATCTCAGATAAGTTGAAAAGAACTTGGACATGAGTAGTGAAAATGATGAAGGAGGTGAAGAACTGACTTATGGGGGAGGATGAAAGAGTTTAATATGGACAGTTCAGCGAAGTGAAGAGCAGATCCTCTGATTAATAGCTATGCATTCTTGAAGTGCATAAGCACTAAGAAAAAAATAGTAAGATTTGGGTGTGGAAAACATGAATAATGGAATCAATTAAGCACAGGAAAATAGGCTGAATATAAAATGTAAAACGTCTATTTCTGGATTTTTCAGATGTGCCTCTGGAGGTACTTTCAGTGTTAAATATTTTCCAGTAAAATGGATAAGTTTTTAATATTTTCAGTCTTTTTCTATTAAACAAAAGAAGCTGAAGATTGGGAGGGTTCAGTAGGATCCATTATGATCACGGCCCTAGTAGCTGGACTCTGGCCGCCACCTCAGCACAAATGGCCTGTGACCTCTGGGTATTGGTCTTAAAGCCTTAGATGGGTTCCTGGGGCTTTCCCCCAGCTGGGAAGTCTGCCTCAGCTTCTGAGGGAAGTAGGGGGAAATGGCTGCAGGGGCTTGAGTACCACCGGTCAGGGCAGGCTGGACACTTGGTGCCCCCTCCCATGGAGAGTCTGATTGGCTTTAAGAGTCTGAAAAGTCTGGAGTTAAAAAATATTAAGGAAATATGTTGGTGTGTTTACACTCGAGCTGCCAAGACAGCGGCCACTGTGGGGAGGGAGCTCAGGGACTTCAGGCAGACCTGCAGCATTCGAGCGGATGCCAGTCATCCTGGCCGTCCGGGGAGGGGCTGCTTCCTGTTCAGTCTAACCTTACCAAGCCTCAGTTTCCTCTTTTTCCTCTTCTGTGACACAGGGAGCTCAGGACTGTGGTGAGGACTGTATCAGACTGTATCCATTACACTCCCTGTGCCTGATCTGATATTAATATTTAATGTCCATATTTCATTTCGATGTTATGGTTCCTGGCTGTATTATGTCATCCCAAATCCTTTGTGGAAGAAGTTAGGGTAGAAAAGTGCATTATATATTATCAAAAAATTAGTAGGGCCTCCCTGGTGTAGCAAAGGGTTAAGACGCAACCTCTGAAGCTATCCGCAGCCACTGCAGCACGAGTACAATCCCCAGCCAGGGAGCAACCCACATGGTGCAGCAGACTTCTCCTGCCTCGCCCACTGCTCCCCTCAGCAGTGTGTTTCAGTCAATCAGCCTGTTCTGCTCCCCACTCTGTCTCTGGTGAATCTTCTCACCCCCCGCACCCCTGGCCTGTACCCCTGTTCTTGTATGCTTAAATAAATAAATCTTTAAAAAAAATCAGTAAAAAAACCTGTATGTATGTTGTTTAGGAATATATACTCATGGTGTTAAAGAATAGAGAAATTCACATCAACAAAAATAGCAAATTATGGGTGCCCTTACTCCCTGGGAGTGGGGGGAAGGGACATTTGGGAGGGAGAATCCAGAGGGCTGGAACACAGGGAGGGAGGGGAGCGGATGTGTGCTTCAATACCATGAAATCCTTCCCTCGCTGGGAAAGCTGTGTGAAGACTGACCCCTAAGGAGTGTGATCAATCCAAAGGTGATGGAAGAAGCCTGAGCACAGTGGTTTCTGCCTGTTGCTTAAGACTTGGTTCTCTGTGCTGCCCAGGTACCCCCTGAGAATGTGAATCTTCCTTCCTCACTGCTGCCAACATCTTCTGTCCTTATTTTATTTCTGGGAACTCGTTGTATATACAGGGTTCTATTAACAGCCTTGACAACTAACATTTTTTAACACCAAATGCTTTACAAGCACCACCAAAATCCAGTCACTGTTTCAATCGCTGTATTTTTTCCTCCTAACATCCTGGGGGATCCTATGCTCACAAGCAAAGCAGAGGAACTAACAGGAAGCCCTGTGCTTCCAGGATCTGCCTCCAGCCATGCCGAGGGAGGCTGGGTTTTTAGGCCAGGGCTCGGCTCACCGGTCTGCGGCCCCCTAGCCAAAGAGCCCCTGGGGCTCAGAGGCTGACCCTGGAAAGAGGCATCTTGGGTGAAGCAGGGCAAGGGGCCGGGAGCCACGCTGGGATCCGTTGGCCTGACCCCGTAGGTCACATTCATTCACCAGCTTGGCAAATGAATAAACATCAGATCTGGGTCAGATGAGGAAATTGAGGCGCAGAGCGCATCCGGGACATACTAGTAGGCACGGAGATGGTGACCAGTAGAGGCCGAGGGTGCTGGCCCTTGAACCTGTGCCCGCAGTTCCCATCGATATTTTATAATAACTTGCACCCAGGTGAGAAAATGTGTAAAATCCTTCCCTTGTCTATCAAAACACAATCCCTGTCCCAAGCCCTGTTGTTTCTGATGCCAACACTGCCTTTGTCCTGCCCAAGGCAACTCTGCCATGTTGCCTTTCAGCCATCATCTCAGGCTTGAGATGCCCGAGTGGCGCCCGCCTCCCCCAGAGAAGCTGCTGTGCTCGCCTAGACTGTCTAGGCGGGTTCTGTGTAGCTTGGATTTGTCTTGGCGGCCCCCTGGGTTCCTGTGACTGTGCCTGACGTGATGCCAGCATCCTCAGCTGACCCTCAGGATGGCCACTCGGCTGGCCTCAGCCCCCCTGAATTCCTCTGGAGGCCACCAGCCCTCCATCATCTGACCTCCCTGCAGTGCCCAGTCCAGGACCCCACAGCCACCTCAGGGGCACTAACCCCGACTCCAGGTCAAAGGAACCTTTGGGGGCCCAGCCCTTCTACTTCCTGCCCCGTGGGAGGTCCCCCCCAACTGCCCATCTGAAAACTTAGGGGCCCAAAGTATTTCTGGCTCTCTGTGGTGGCTGAGCTTGAGAAATGAGGGCTGAGGACGGCCCCACCCCCTCGGTAACAGCTAACTCCGCTGTTGGGTTGGTGTCTCTCCTGCCTCCAACGCCCTCCCCTGGCTCCAGGCTCTCAGCTAGACGGGCTGTGGGGGTGGGAGAGCTGATGGGGCTCATGGGGCACATGACACCCACTCCTAATCCTTGGGTCCTGATGAGATCTGCGTTTATTATTCCATCATTCTTCTATGAAACTCCCCCTTCGCACAAGAGGACCTTTGGTGCCAGCCCGGGACAGGTGGGGGGCCCTTCTGGGAGGTGGGCCAAGGACAGAGGAGACTTCTGCAGGGGTATTTCCAGCTTCAGTGAGCTAATTGCACCTAGTTAGAGACATCCTTTTTTGGGGGGTGTGGGGCACGGTTCCCAGGATTCAAAGTAATATTTTGTGAAAGGTGCTGATGTGAAAAGGTTGCCTAAATACCTGGAACTTCTAAGTTCAGCAGAAGTTACTTAATTTGCTGTTCTGCTGTTACTTTAGGAACCTTGACATTTAAGACACATAAAAGGGAATAATTATGTAAGTTATAAAATTAACAAGTACTGTGGCAGCTCACGAAATACCTGAGCCAAGTCTATCTTAGTGCAGGTGTGGGGAATTCAAGAATATGGGGAATTTGGCTCTGACAGGGGTGCTGGTGAAGAGGGTCTGTGCCACCAGCCCGTCCATCACCCCAGCAGGCTCAAGGAGAGCCCCGCAGAAGAACTCTCAGGAGCCCCCCAGATTCTTTCCTTCAGGGCAGAATGGTTTTATCCTGGACTCTTCCTTCCTCTCTCCATCCAGGCAGAAACCAAATTCCAGCTCACATGCACCTGTCCTTCTTCCCCACCTCCCCCACGGCTGCTTGGCTCAGACCCCTCGCCTCAGTGGCCTGGGTTCTTCCACCTCGCCCAGTCCCTTCTCTGCTTCCACTTAGTTATTGTTCATGAAACCTAATATTTACTTCCTCCTTGAGAAACTGAAGCTTATCTACTGTGTACAGGGCAAATGCCAACCCCAGCAAGGGGCATGGGTGCTTGACTGCATTCCACCCACACCAGCGTGCATGCATGCAATCCATTCCCTAGACAGTCAGTGAGTGTTTGATGCAATGTACACAAATATAAGTGAGCACAGTGTCTGCCCAGGTGAGTGCGGTGGCCAGGAGGGTGTGAGGAGGAGGACACGTCAAGAACTCAGGGGGAGAAGCACTGACCGAATCCATCCAGGAAAGTCGGGGAAGGTTCACCTTCTACTGTCCTTCCTCCACACACTCTAAACCCAGCTGTCCCACAGCATGATCCCCTTCTGCTGCATTTGGAGTTCCTTGGCAAGCAGCTTCTCTTCTTTCTCATCTTGTATTCCTGCAATGGGCTGGCACAGCACATGGGCATGGTAGTAGACACTATGAATTTTGCCTGAAATAAGTTGAGCTTCAGAAGGATTTGCTGTCAAGCGGTGTCCACTTTCATGACATTTACGACGATATATTTATTATGTCTCCTCAGCACACCCTTGGACTTTGCGCCAGTGCTGTTCTTTTTGGACTCTAGGCAAACATTCAGTCACCCCTACCCCTAGACTTTGTGCTTAGCAGTGTTAAGAGCTGAGATTCTGATAGAGTGGGAAGCTTCTGAAAGTAACTGAGTAATGTAGTGGTGAGAACACCAAGCAGCAGTCGGAAGTCAGGCCGATCATGGGACGCTTCCTGGAGGTGAGCATCCAATCTGCATTGGAAAGACTGCACCAGCCATGATGGAGAGAAGCAAAGAACATTTCAGAGATGCAGTCTGTAAGCCAAGGTGAGGGCTATATACAGAGCATGGGATATGGACTCTTTAGAGTGCAGTGAGGAGAATATTTAGCAGTAAAGAGTGTTTGGTGTGCTTGCTTTAGTTATTTTTAAAGATTTAATTTTGTGTCTCTAAGATACCCAGTTGGCAATTTCTTGATTGCTTGGATTAACAGCAGAATGGAACAAAAAGAGAAAAGAAAGACAAGGCAAGAAAATGAAGTCCAGACAGAATCCCCTGAGTAGCACCTTAAATTAATTTATAATGCCTATTATTTCAATTGTGACATTGAACAGAGTTTTGGAGAGTGGTGCTGTTGACCTTCACTCTCACCCATCCAGCTGCCCTCCCACTTCTGGACTAGTGTCCCCTTCCTTCTGGAAACCTGTCCAATCTGCACTTCTGTGTTCCTGGAGGAGTCTTGCAGCCCGCCTGGTCTGTGTCTGGGGCCTGCAGCCCAGGGCCATTCCAGGGCCTTTTCAGGTTGGGTAGAGGGAAGAAGACAAACACTTTTAGTGGTGCTGAGGCTGTGAGACCAGAGGTGGGATGGGGTGAGTCATTGCCCTTCGACCCTCCAAACGAAGCCAGCCTGGAAGCAGGAGCTGGAGCTCAAGAGAGAAGCTGACTTTTGGGGCTTTGGAGAGCTCTTGGGCCCAGTTTTCTCCCAGTCCAAGTGCAGCTAGGGCTGCTCCCAGCTGAGTCCTCGGGCTCTACTGCCCACTTTGTGATGCACGGCGAAGCTTGCCTTTCTGTCATTCAGGAGAAGCTGATCTGGCTAATGACCTGATGTCCTTAGAATCACGAAAGGGACTTTATGTCATCATGAAGAGGTGCTCATGAGGGCTGAACATTTTTTCTTTCCACTGTCATCAACACTCTGATTCAAAAGAATGTCTGATTATCTAAGATAGTGGCGATGAGCACATCAGCACCCTCTGCCTGGTTTCCAGAGAGAACAGGCACCAGCCATTCTCTCCCTTCTGGGTCTGAATATCGTGATGCCAGTTTTCTCAGCATGGTGAAAGGCATTAGACCATCGAAGAGACACCTGTTTCCTGGCAACTCAGCGTCCAATAGGCTGTTGTTGCTTTAGGTGCATCCGACGTTCTACTGGGGGACAAATGGGCCCTGCTGTGGCCAGATTGTTTTCATGTTTTCTCTGTTTTCTTTTGGAAGAGGTTGAACCCTCGACTTTGTTTTGTGATGTCTAGGGGTACT
Organism: Talpa occidentalis; assembly: GCF_014898055.3. Taxonomy (NCBI): domain Eukaryota; kingdom Metazoa; phylum Chordata; class Mammalia; order Eulipotyphla; family Talpidae; genus Talpa; species Talpa occidentalis. The sequence goes on along the minus strand of NW_023605194.1, from coordinate 68,373,197 downwards.
GTGTTTATATGATTTTTGGCAAGTTTTCTTGACCCTGGATTCCTCAAAGTGTCGTTCTCTGAGGCAACAGAGCACATTCTGAAGACTTAAAAATACAAAAGAAAAGCTTTCTCTTCCACACAAGGGTGAAATCATTCGATACTTGTCCTCTGTCTGACTTAATTCATTTTGCATAATACCCTCAAGGTCCATCCTTGTTCCTGCAATTGGCAAGACATCCTTGTTATAGCTTAGTAATATTCCCTTTAGATATCACTTCTATATCCAGTAATCCATCAATGGGCACTTAGGTTGTTTCCAAATCTTGTCTATTGTAAATAATTCAAAGAAATGAAACAAGACAAAAGCAAATTCATAGAATCTAAGAACAAAATGGTGGTTACACAAGGGAAGGGAGTAAGGGCTTTATAAGTCAGCTATGAAGGTTCAGATATCTGGACTAGACCTTTGGTGGTGATGTGACAGATACGGCTGTGGAGTTATAAAGCAGTGAACCTGCGGGCCTCCCTGGTGGTGCAAGGGGTTAAGCACCGAACTATGAAGCAAACCGAAGTCTCTGCAGCACGAGTTCTATCCCCAGCTGGCCAGGGAGCAACCCATATGACGTGGCAGACCTCTCGTGTCTAGCCTGCTGCTCCCTCAGCAGTGTATTTCACTCAGTCTGCCTGTTCTGTTCCCCACTCCTTCTCTGGTGAATCCTCTCACCCCCTGCATCTCTGGCCTGTACCCCAGCTCTTATATGCATAAATAAATAAATCTTTTAAAAAATAATAAAGCAGCGCACCTGAAACCTTTATAGTGGTATAGCCAATATTTCGTTAATAAAACTTAAAAAACAAAACAAAACAATAGGGCCTCCCTGGTTACACAAGGGCTTAAGACACAACCTATGCAGCTATTCTCAGCCACTGCAGCACGAAACCAGCCAGGTTGCTACCCACATGGCTCAACAGACCTCTCCTGGCTTGCCCGCTGCTCCCCTCAGCAATGTATTTCTTCAGTCTGCCTGCTCTGTTCCCCCTCTGTCTCTGGTGAATCCTCTCATGCCACACATCGCTGGCCTGTACCCCAGTTTTGTATGCATAAATAAATAATTAAATAAATAATAAAATAATAAAAAAAAACAATAGTAGATGTTGGGAGCTGTCCTTGCCTTGTTAAGGTATTTGTCAGAATGAATATACTATTACTGGAACATTTTGGAGCAGAAGAAAAACATTAAGCATACTCAACAATAATAACTGCATGTCAAAACCCAAGGAATCTTATGATGATCTCTCAGAGTCTCAGCTTTCTCCCAGTGATGCAGGGAGCTGGAGGGGTCGCTCACTGGTGCAAACCAGCAGGAGGTGTTGTCTCCTGTGGAGTCCAGAGCACTTTACCCGCATCAGCCAGCACTGCGCTACTCTTGCTTTTGACCTTTGGAGAAGTCTCCTGCCAACGCTAGTCTAGAAGCCCCTTTTCTTTCCTGAGCAGGTCAGCTTCGCTCCCCAGTCAGCCTGCGAATGTCTTCTCCCTCCTCACACCTCCTCAGGTGCCTCCTCCGGTGATTCCCTTGCTCACAGGAGGGAAATCTCTCCACCCACCTGCTGCCTGGTAGCAGCCAAACCTTGTGTGCTCTGCGCCTTGAAAAGATCTTAAGGAAGCAGCTTTGGCTTATTAACTTTATAAGCTCTAAGCTCCAGAGATTTCAGCTAAGTTCTGCTAGTGGTGTTGGTAGAATAGAATATTGATTTATAGGCCGGGGACAGTGGGACAGGGTACTTCAGGGGCCACATACAACTCTCCCACCCTGACCTGCCTGACCTGCCCAGTTTGGGTTAACCTTTGTTGACATAGTTATTTGCACAAGATGCTTCTCCATCTTTTAGTCAGGCAGGTCTTTCTAGATCTCAGTGTTCTTCTATGTATCTATTTAGAGTAGCTATTGACTACCTACTATGTGTCAATTGCTCTTGTAGGCCCGGGGTACATAGTAGTTGGTGAAATAAGCCCAGTTTCTGTTGTGTATCACAGCATGAAAGATGACAGTCCCAAACTGAAATTCAGTGGCTAAATGGCGTAGGTTGGCTTTGAACTTCCGCTGCAGAACACATGTCTGAGAGTGGCTGCATTTGTTAAATGCCAGAGAATGGAGCTCTGTAGGATTGCAGGGGGGGCAACTCACTGATGGGAAGCCTGGACGTCGCTCCGTGAGAGAGATGGGAATTGAGTTGAGAGCTGAGCGAATGGGAGGCCTAAATGAATTGAAACCAACAGGAGTAGTGTTCCTGGAGAAATGTGGACAGACAGCAGGTGAAGTGAGAAGTGGACAGATGTTTACACACCTGCCAGGAGGAACCTCGGGACCCCCAGGGGCCTCTTGTCTTGACTAAGATCTCGGGTGGCTCACCCGCTATGTGTTGGTGTAACTCTGTGTTCGTGAACTAAACTCTGACCCTCAGCCTCCTAACCCATGACATGAGGTTAGCAAGGCCTACTTCACTGGGGTTTTGTATGAATTATAAGAGTAGAAAATATATGTGTTGATAAAACACTTAGAAGAGGTCTTGAAGGTGGCATGGGCCCCTCGCCCAGTGGCAGTGATATTTATGCCCGCAGGAGAAGCTACAGAGAGCTGGCCGGAGTTGAGCCGTGTGCGAAGAGACGTGGTTCAGATGCACAATGGACTACGACTTGGGTATTTAAAAAAAGGTGAAATCTTGCCTTTTGGGACCACCTGGGTGGAACGGGCAGGGACGAAGCTAAGCTGTAAGTCAGAAGGACACGCACCAGAAGATTCCACTCATTTGTGGACTATACAGAAACTGCAAAGGAACGGACCCACGCACCCCAAACCAGAGTCCGACTGCAGAACTGAGGCTCCAAGGGATTGGTGGGAGAGGGGAGGTGGGGACACAGGCTGGCGGCGAGCCTGGTATAGTAATACCTTCCAGGAGGCTCACTCCCAGAACGTTCGCTCTGCGGTGAACCAGTGTCATGGAGCATGCAGGGCAGAGGAAATACTCACCAGCTCCTTGTCTCTGGAGTTCACCCCCAGTCAGTGAGGGTCCGAATGGTGGGAGATCTCCTCTGTGTTACCCACACAGGGACAGAAAAGTCATATGGAAAATAAAGAGGAGGGGTAGACGTTTCTTTGCTTCTTTCTGCCTCTCACCTGATGCTGAGCTGACTCTGCAGAGCACCTTCTGGACCCCATGGGGGCTGGGACACACTCTATTTTGCCACCATGTTTTCCTGACCTGGCATCATGGGGCAGCTCATATTCATCTGAGGTGACCTGACCATATCATTCTTTTGTCCGAACATCACGTTGAGTGATTTGAACTGAAAGAGTGATTAGTAAGAGGGCTCATATGTTCCTCCTTTTCCTCATAAAACACCAGCTTCTGAATGCTCAGCTTTTAGTTCTCTGATTTTGTCTTATCACTTATTTGCAGCAAAATATGCATCACTGACTGTTTCAACTTGCTCCCTCCTGCTGGTGGTTTCTGATCTGTGTCCTGTGCAGTCAATTTAGAGTCAAAATCAATTGTTTTGTCGTATAAACTGCAGCTTCAAAGTAAAGATGCCATTTTATATTGAAAGGATAAAATATTTCAACGCCTGCAGTTCTTTTTGATTTAGATTCACATGTACCAGGCTTGTCAGCAAGTCCCTGATGAAATCTTACCTGAGATGCTGTTGCAGTCACAAAAAAGGTGAAATTAGCAGAACTGGAAAAAATATGCCTGGTTCTGCTTAGTTCTGTGTCTCTTTGCTAAAACAATGCAAACAGGGCCTCCCTGGTGGTGCAGTGGTTGAGCGCTGGGTTGCGAAGCTGCCCGCAGCCTCTGCAGTGCCGGTTCGATCCCCGGCTGCTCCCCGGCCACTGGAGGAGGGTCCCACATGGTGCGCAGACCTCTCCTGCTGCCCGCTGCTCCCCTCAGCAGAGTACTTCGTCCACCTGCCTGCTCTGCTCCCCGCTCTGACTCTGGTGAATTCTTTCACCCTCCCGTGCTTCTGACTGTACCCAGCACTTGTATAAATAAATAAATAAATAAATCTAAGAAAGTGAAAATCAAAATCAACAAAAAACTATGAACCAGAGACACTTCTTGGGGGTGGGGGGCGGGAGGGGAGGGATTGGGTCAGAATGGGGGGGGTTGCAATTGTATGGGGAATATAAAAATAAAATTTATTATTTAAAAAAAAAGAATACAAAAATAAAAAAAAGAAAAAAAACAACAAAAACAAAAAACAAACAAACAAACAAACAAAACAATGCAAACACATCCAAGGAAAACTGAGAGAAAAGCAAAGACGTTATCAGCGGTACATTTGATGTTTGCAATACAAGCACTCAAACTAGAAAGGAAGTTAGAGCATCTGGTAAAGACAAAAGAATAAAGGCAAGAAATAGAAAAAAGAATCTTCAGAATAGGTTAACTTAGCAAATAAGAAAAAATGCAAAGAATTTTTGAAAGAATAATGGTATAGTAATTCCTCAAATGACAGGTGTCATTCAGTGTTTTTTGATAACATTAATCCCGTCTGATGTTGATGAGAACAGTGTGGCTCAAGGGCCTGGTTTCCTTATCTGTCTTTGTAGGTAAAGCAGAAGTTTTGAAGAACCCGTCCATGACATTAAGTGAGGACTTAGTTTCAGAAACAGTGGGAGATGGTTCCAACAGTTGTCGCCTCCGGATTGGACAGAATGAGATGGAAGCAATGGAACCTAAAGGGATTGATTATAGGAGGAAGAATCAAAGGAGGTTATGGGGGGGTGTCCTTTATTCTGAATGTCCAGCAGATGGAATAGCTCGATGATTTCCTTAAGCGAGGGATCCCTGCATTTGTAGTCCCTGTTCCTAATTTGCCTCCTTAGCTTAACTTCTGAGTGCCGTTGTTTCATGGCTAATGAATTGTTTCATCCACGCAGAGTGCTGCTGAGAACTGAGGGCGTGAGCGTTCTGCATCTCCTTGAGCTCCCTGTGACCCCAAGCCTGGCATATGCTAGGTTATGGGGCAGGAATGGAACCACAGTGCCCCTTTGCTTGATGAATTTCAGGCCATTCCTTGGTGAATTCTTTAGAGAGCTTGTTTATTCTTTCCCTGCCTCTGAAGCAATGAATTACCTCTGACATCCAAGAAATGTTCGAAAAAAAGGAACTACAATTTTGATTTCCAAAGGGGCTCTGATTCCCACGAGGGTTCCCCTGCTGACAGAATACTTCATGGAGATGATGAAAGAGACAAAATCAGCCTGGCATCGGCACGACAGCCAGTGACAGGCAGCCAGGCTGCACTTGCCTGGGAAATCGCAGTGGGGCTGAGCGTGTTTTTTACAGCCTGCCAGTTTCAAGCTTCACCTGACAGATGCCTGTGGCTGCAGCCAGAGGAGGTCCGGAGCTTGATATGCAAATGGCTTCACAGCCACCACCATGTGGGCTCTGGGCCTCCCTTGTCCCAACACTGGGAATGAGAGTTACTTGCAGATGCGGAGCTCGATGGCCCTGAAATTCTCTGCCTGAGGCCGCCTGCTGAAAAGGATGGGGATTTGTGAATCAGAGGCTCTCTGTTGGGTGTGGAAGTGAGCAGGTGCCCAGAAATCTGGGTCCTCTGTCCTAAGAAGTGCGCATGACATTGTTACACAGGGTGGAGATAAGAATGGAGAGAAGATGCTGGAGTTTATACAATGGGATCTGCTGGAGACTGAAGGCTGGGGTCCCCCAGTTTTGGTGTTTAGATCTGATCCTTAGGGTGCTGGTACTTGGGGGTGGGGCCTTTAGGAGGATTTTAGGTCAGGAGGTGGAGCCCCTCTGAATGGGGTCAGTGCCCTTATAAAATGGACCCCAGAACAAAGACAAATACCAGATAAGTTCAGGGCTGATGACTGGACACAGTAAAATACTTACAAATACGAGTGGACATTGATAAACATCTTGCGGACTCTGAGTTTAACAGGGGGCAGGAGGGAGAAGGGCCAGGGGCCAGAAGGACTGGTGGTGGGGGACATTTTTTAAAAGCCATAAAACTAATGAAAAATAAAGAGACCCCAGAGAGTTCCCTCCCTCTTTTCCTCCCTCCCTCCCTCCTTTCTACCCCACATTGGACTAAACTCTTTTCATCCATATTAGAGATCACAGGAAAACTCGGGGGCATGTCCATCCCTCCCCAGATTTCCATCGCTTCTGCAGTGCCCGGTTTTCCAGTACAGTGGTTCTCAAAGTGTGGTCCCCAGACCAGCAGCATCAGCATTGCTAGAGGACCTGTTGGAAATGCAGATTCTCAGGTCCCACCCAGACCTGCCAAAGCAGAAGCCCCAGGCTGGGCTCAGCACCTCTGTTGGCAGCCACCCTCCTGGGGACTCCTGTGCAGTCCAGTGGGAGACCCTGGTGTCTCTGGTTCTCCGAGAACTCCCTCTTCTGTTCTCAGCACCATCACACTGTGCACAGCCTGGATCTCGGGGACCCCAGAGAGACACACCAGCCTTTCATGAAAACCCCCTTCAGTTGCTTTACTTTGGGGAAATTAACCATATGCTCCAAGTTGGTGATGGAAAGTTCCAGTTTCTGATCATCCTGCCATCGAAATAAGCATGTTGGCTGCTTCTTCCCTGGAAACCATTTTCCCTTGGCCTGGGTTGGGACACCTCCTGCCCCAGTTGTAACGTGAAAATGTCCTTTTGCGCTGTTATCTGATGGAAGCCCAAACACCTGCAGAGGATGAGGAGTGAGCAGGGGGAAGGTCTCAGCGGCTTCAAACAGTAACAACCTCAGCAGGTAAAGCATTTGCAGCGTGTGAGGGCCTTTGTCGACCCCCCATGTGTGGGGTGGGGTGGCTCCAAGCCTGGGAGTGGGCCTCCCTGCTTCCCAGGTGGGAACCTGAGAATTGGAGGCTGAAGGGGTCAGTCCCTGAAAGAGATGCGGGCCAGTTGTCCCTAACCAGATGGCCTCACACCCAAAGACACAGCACAGTCCCCGCATGGTCATGGTCAGTACGCACAGGTGGCTGCCCAGAGTCACTCAGGATGTGCTGGGCAGCAAATGAGGCCTCTTCCTCTCTGGCTGCTGCTAAGAAAACAGGAGATTTGACTAAAGAGCCATCAGTGGACGCTGCCGCCTGGGGGCCTCAGCAGGCTGAGGGGATGCAGCAGTCAGACGGATGTCCTGGGGGGCTGGGTGCTGCCCCAAGGGGGTGGAGGGCTCTGGGGGCAGGGAGAGGGCAAAGAGGTCCAAACTCTGTTGAACAACTCTGTCTATATATATACATATATATTTCTTTATAATTTAATTTAATTATATATATTTTACATCATTCTTCCTTTTTGTACAATGCATGCTGTCTCCTCAGCTGTAGTCTCTGCAAAATTTCCACCACCAATTTCCCGTGACCATCACCATAGTCCTTTGTGTGAGAACGCAGTCCCTCCCCCGTTTTGATCCCTCTCCCATCTCCTCCCCTGCTGAGTGTCTCTGATTAATAGTTTCCTGTTAATTTTCTTTTAAAATTTATTATAATTATTTCTTTCCTGGTCCCTAATTTGGGCCCCCTACATTCCTCCTGTAAGTGGAACCATCCGATATTTTTTCTTTTTCTTTCTGGCTCATTTCACTGAACATCATCCCTTCTCGATCCATCCATGTTGCTGTGAATGGCATGAGTTAATCTTTTTTGATTGCTGGGTAGTATTTCATCAAGAAGATGTGGTATATACATTCGGTCTATATTTGATTACTGAACGGGCTGATGTGCAAACTGGAGGATGCCACACGTGTGACCAAAGAAGCACGAAGATAGATTCACACAAAAGACACCTGGGAATCTAGAACATTCTGGAGTAAACCTGATGAGTAAAGGATGAGGCAGAGTGTTGTGTCCCCCTGCTTATCCATGTGTGCGTGTTTATCCATGTGTGTTTATCCATGTGCACGCTTATCTGTGTGTGCATGTTTATCAGTGAGTGCATGTTTATCTGTGTGCACGCACCTGCACGCCTGCTTGTATGTACGCATGTCCATGCATGTCCATGTATACTTGTACATACCTGGCTGTACTGCTGCATGTGGGAGTGTGTATATGTGTGTTTGAATATTTCTGTCTTATGCCCTTTTAAGCTCCCACCACCGTTTGGAGGTAAGGATTTTGGATGCTGTCCAGGCATGTCAGGCTGCCTTTGAGAAAACACGAATTTATGGGAGCCATGGACATTGAGTTAGAATTTCTCTAGGTCCCATACAGAGAAGTGGGTGCCAAGATTTAGGGTATAATTAGAATTTGCTGAAAAGTATTCTTGACACCCAACTACTTAATGGGTATTCCATGTCTTTCTTCCTTCCTTAATCTTGCTGTCGTGGTTTGCACAAAGGGCCTCACTCTGGCCCCCTGAAAACCATGTCCTGGACCTGAGGTCCCTGGTTCCGAGTGCCTAGGTTAGGGGTGTCTGGTGCAGGGCAATATTGGAACTCAAACACCAACCAAATTGCAATAACTACACAGGAGCTAACACTCAATGAGTGTTTTTTATGTCCTGGACCTTGTTCGAAGTTTTGAAGGTAACAGCGAATTTAATTCCTACCATTTGGAGGCAGCTGAATTCCCATATTTGTTTTCCTTTCCCCCCCTGTGAGTTCATTAGAAGAACGGAGAAATAATTTTTTTAAAAGGTATATCTGAGAGGTTGAAAACTGGTGAATCAAGTGATTAAAAATAACATCTTGCAACATTTCAAATCTGGTTATTTCTCCAAAAAGTTTATATTTCTGGCTGCTTTTGGAAAATCTAAGATTTGCTGGCACTGGATCAACTATGGAAGAGGGCAGATGGCGTTGCCATTCCCCACAGAGAATACATCTTCAAATCCCACTGCACGATTATCTTCGCTCTGTGTCCTGGTTGTGCTTTAGTTCCGTAAATCCTTAAAATGTCGCTGACAGCAAATCTGAAAAGAGAAAGCACCGATGGACTGGGCATTCCAAGATTTCTGGAAGATTGGATGTGAAGGAGTTTCGCTTTGGGAGGCACAGCTCAAAGTACAAAGGGAACTCCCTGGAGCGGGGTCAGGAGGGCTGGGAAGTGCCCAGAGAACCTGCTGTGGGTCAGTCACCCTCTCCCTGATCCCACCCCAGGGTGCAGGTGTCTCACTCAGGCCACAGACTGTTTCTTGCTCTTCTCAGGGTTTATTCCCCGCCCCTTCTGGACTTACTGATGGGCACATGACTGACAAAACTATAGGGTGGTTTGTACACACACCAAGGCAAGGTCACCAACACAGCCGCGGCCTCGCCTGTCACCTTCATTTCATTCCAGAACTCAAAAAAATTCTCTAAAATTCTCCTTTGTCTTTCATTTGAACCCACTAAGTTAGACATTTTCTGACACCGTTGTGCTGAAAGTGCCCTCCTGGAGAAGGCCCTCTGGCTGCGCACGTGAGCGGTGTGGCGCTCGCAGGGCTGCGTGCAGCTTCCAGAGCCTCCTCACACTTCCAGTCACCACGTCTCCAACCTGGTCTCTCTTGCTAGTCCCTTCTCGCCCGTCAGAGTACTAGATGCTTCCTCTTTGCTGGGTGCCCGCCCTATTTTATCCAGCATCGAGGAGGATTTAAATACCACTGGCAGGCTGATGGGCTCCCAGTTCTGACTCTAGCAGGCCTCTCTCTGGCTTTCATGATGAAATCGACGCTGAAGTCCGGAAGGTGGAACCGGGATCCCTGTGCCCGTGCGGGGCAGAGAGTGGTGGCGGCCATCGGGGCATCAGTTGGGGCGGGGGTCAGGCTGTCGGTCTCCGGTGCCCACGAAGCCGGCCAGGTCCGCAGGTCCTGGGAGCCGCTCTGGCAGAGGAGTCTGAGCAGATTCCTCCTCCGACTATAGAGCAAGTTCACACAGACTCCAAATAAATCATGAAAACATGGAAAAAGCAGATGTCACGAGCCAAGCAACAGGCTGGGGAAGCGAACATGGAATTCTTTTATGAAGCACTTCAGACATAGGGAACACGTTACAAAGAGGATCATTAGAGCTGTTTTTTTTTTTTTTTTTTTTTTAAAGTTCCATTGGCTTCAGGAGCCAGGGGCTAGTATAGGAGAGGGGACAACGAAGGAGAGAAAGTAAACTGTCTCTGCTTTTCTGCAGTAGCAGAGAGAGATTGTTAAGAGAGTTTCTAGTCATTACAAACCTTGAAAAAAATGCTCTTTTCCAGTGAAAAATTATTCATGGTGACCTTATGGGATTGCAAGCAATTACTAAGCTCTCAGAGATTTTAGTATAAAGGGTGGGAGCACCAGTGGGGATGACTTTTTCTGCACACTCCCCACACCCATTTGGGGTTTATACCCCCGGGCTCTGGTGATGTTTATTGTTGGAAAGACTAGCTATTTAAAACAAGGAAGGAATCAAATATTTTCAGGGAGTTGCATTAACAATTGAACATAATCTCTCCATTTTTCCAGGGGCACTCGCTCCCCTTGCTCTGCGTATTCTAGAGAAGTTTGGATGTGTTCCTCAAAGTTGGTGTCTTTGGGAAAGGTGTTAAGGGCGGACAAAGGTGAAAGGGCTTTCCTATTTCGGTCTCTATTTTCTTTTTTCTTTTCTTATTTCTTTTCTTTCTTTCTTTCGATCTTTTTTTTTTTTTTAAAGATTTATTTATTTATTTATACAAGCGCTGGGTACAGTCAGAAGCTTGGGAGGGTAAGAGAATTCACCAGAGCCAGAACGGGGAGCAGAGCAGGCAGAAGGACCAAGGTACACTGCTAAGGGGGGGCAACAGGCAGCAGGAGAGCTCTGCGTGCCATGTGGGACCCTCCTCTGGTGGCCGGGAGCAGCCAGGGATGGAACCGGCGCTGCAGAGGCTGCGGGCAGCTTCCCAACCCAGCTCTCAACCACTGTGCCACTGGGGAGGCCCTCGGTCTCTATTTTAAACCCACTTGCATAATACCTGGGTAGTGACTTGAATTTGAATTCCAGGCCCCAGACAATACAATGCATTTCCCTCCCCCCTTGGATATTTCAGACTGATGTGGATGCAGAACAGCAGGCTTCCCTCCTGGGCAGGTTCCTGCTCTGTCCCAGCAGACTCCTCTGCATTTAGACAAGGGGAAAAACAGAAAGGAGAGGAGAGGAAGAGGGAGGAGGAAAAGCAGGGAGGAGGGGGTAGGTGGGAAGGGAGGAGGTAGGTGGGAGGGGAGGGTGGTATACCCTTGGGCTCCAAATGGAAACTTCTATTTTGACTTCTTTTAAGATGTATTGAAATCAAGTCAGATTTTCTTTACCTGCCTTTTCCTTTTTATGTGAATTTCTGAGGCACTTTGAAGGCCCCAAGGGAATGGAGTTCTGCTTGTTGTTTTTACATTTTTTCCGTGGGCTGCTGAGAAGTGGAAACCCAGTAGGTAGGTTTTGGTGTATGTGGGGCGTGATCCCAGTCCTGAACGACAAAAGGTTCCCGTGGAAATAACAGGCATTAAAAATAGTGATTTCACAAGAGGGGCAGGGGCTCATGGTGCTTTTTTGCAATTTAAGATGTAAAATAATTTGGATTGTGGGAGCAGATGTCTAATTCCACCCCCCCTGTAGCCCCCGGTGGGTAGTTCCAAGCAGCATCAGTGCACCCATGAGTGCCCCACGCCCTCGGCTCTAGGCCCCCTACCCCCGGTTGTGAGGCAGCTTACTCTTCCCCAGGAACCAGCTGCACAATTCCTTCACACACACACACACACACACACACACACAAACACCCCTTCATGCCCCCTCCCCCCCCCACTTCGGGAGTCTCCTCTCAGCCTTTCTTATTCCCTTCACTCTTTGGGGCTCTCTCCACAGAACAGCCCAGAAGCAGTGATTCTAAGAAGACCCCTCTCCCCTAAGACTGTCTGGGGGCTGTTTTTCCCTAATCTCAGTGCTTGGCAGGTGTAAAAGGCTGTGATTAGGCTCCCATGACAGGATTGATCTCTGGCTGCAGGGCGAGGGGTGTCCCACTCCCTGTGAAGTATGCTGACTCACGGGAGGGGGAGTGGATGTTAAACCAGCTCAGCAACAACCTGCCCAGGGGCAAACCGTCTGACTTCTGAAATTGATCCATTGATAAGGCATGAGATGGAAGTTTGGGACCCTCACCCGGAACAGCAAACTGGACTCTCAGTCCTCAGATTAATAAGTGTGTGCCCTCATTTAGAGCGCATTGGCAGGAAAGATGAAGGTAAAAGTTTGTGCTAGTTTTGTGGCCTGGGCTATGGAAGTGCTGCCCAAGGCTCTGGACGCTCCCCACTCCCCTCTGCTGTGAAGAACAATCACGTAGGCATTTATTAGTTAATTTTATTAGCCTCTGCTATTAAAAGCTGCTATTAAAGCAGTTTTGACCTCAGGCCCTTTAATATTTAAATGACTCCTCTCATTTAAATATAACTGAGTTTGAAATCCTGCTTTCTTAAAGGATCAGTACATTTACCAATTTATCCTATTTATAACTCTGTGAAAAGCTTTTTTTTTTTTTTTAACCAAGCAGAGAATAACACAACCATTGAAATCCCTCTAAAACTTTGGGAGTTCATAAATTCTTTATATTAATATCTTGCTTCCTAAAGTCACTACACAGTACTTGATCATTTGACATTTTGTCTGGAGTAGCTAAGGGAAATAAATACTTGTATATAATGTCTTATATCAATATGTAAATATATCTGTTACATATCTGCACGTCTATATCTCATGCACAACTGTGTGTGCATGTGTGTGGTATGTATCTATATGTAACTATATAGACCTGTATAACTGTGTGTGTACACACACACACACACACACACACACACACACACACACATGCCTTCCCCTGGATTGAACATTGAGGTGATACAGTCAAACATGCTGATGCCTTATGGGATGAGAATCCCAGGATCACTGAATAAGGCAAAAGGAAACTTGGCTCAAGATAGTGGCAGCAAATGCAAGGTGACCTCTTCCATTCTGACCACTGCTTCACAAAAAGCCAGAGAGGGGCAGTGCTTTCCACCAGCTGTGCCCCTGGGTGGCCTATGTGGCAAAGTTGTTTTCATGAAGAGCCTGGCCAAGTTCTGCATGTCCACTGCCCATGGAGGGGAGAAGGAATGGCGTTTATTTACCTGCAAGTCTCTTCCGTCTTCTGATCTGGTCAGTCAGAACTTTCCTCATTGGTGTCAACTCCCCTACACTTGGGAGTTCCATCTCCTGGTCCCTAGGCAGCTTGGGGTAGCAGATCCTATTCCATATGATGTCTGCTTCTGGAAACCCAAGTCTGGAGATTGTGTGGGAGGGAGCAGGGACTCCAAATATGCTGTTTATTTGGTCCCAGGAAATAATCATCATCAGACCCATAGGTAAATCATACAATCAGTGGCTGAGGTAGAGGAATCTGCAGAGTGACTGAGAAACAGGTGAGATCAAGAGAAAGTTGACAAGGGCGTGAGAGGCGCATGAGGCAACAACAATGTATATATCCAGACACCGTTAGTATCTGCTAACACATGGTACAGTCCTGCATCTCTGCATCAAGGAGAGAAAAGAGACACACAGCACAGTGTCTATAGAATAGAATAGAAAAGTATGCTGAGCTTTGGAATAGGCATTTTTATTTATTTACTGAGATTCAGGTAAGAATTGCAACAGAGTGCTGAAGATGTATCTAGAAGGCCATGAGAACTCTTTACCCATCCTTGTCCCTTGTGCCTCTGGGCTAACTAACCACTAGTAATGAAACCATGTTTTTTTTTGGCGGGGGGGGAATAGGAGAGTATTCCCCAAACCTAGAGCAGTAGAAAATATCAGATCTTTTGATTTCAAAAGGCTTCCCTCTGGGCGGTTCTCTATAGAGCAGGCAAAAGGAGCTTCGAAGACAACGATGCATGTAGAGAAGCCAAATTAATAAACTGTGATCCAGACAACTCCAGTGTGGATGGGAGGCTTTCAGAAACAAGGCTGCATCTAAGCACTTATTTGTAAACATAGTTTTTCTCCATGCTGTAGGAAGAGCCCTATGTAGGAAAGAGTGCATTCTAGATATCAATCAAGTAAAGTATCAAAACAAGATTGTTAGAAATATACATATGCATATGTATATTCGTTAGTATGCTATGAAAAGTCAAAAGTAAGTTGATTTTAAAAATAAGGGGCAATTGGGTCTCCCTGGTGGCACAAGGGGTTAAGCGCAGCACTGCAAAGCTAACCACAGCCTCTGCAGTTCCATCCCTGGCAGGCTGGGGAGAAACCCACATGGCACAGCAGACCTCTCCTGTCTCCCTGCTGCTCTCCTCAGCAGTATATTTCAGTCAGTCTGCCCATTCTGTTCCCTACTCTGTCTCTGGTGAATCCTCTTACCCTCCTCCATCCCACACCTTTGGCCTATACCCCAGTTCTTGTATGCATAAATAAATAAATATTTAAAAAAAGTCTCAGTGCTATTAACCTATCACCAGCAACTGTGGTCTGAGCTTGATCCCCTGCCAGGGAGCTGACCTACATGGCACAGCAAACCTCTCCTGTCTTGTCTGCTGCTCCCCACAGCAGTGTATTTCAGTGGATCCGCCTGTTCTGCTTCTCATGGTCTATGGTGAATCCCCTCACCCCCTGCACTTCTGGCCTGCACCCCAGTTCTTCTACGCAAAAAATAAATAAAAATAAATTTTTGAAAAAAAAAATAAGGGGCAATTAACTCTGGAGAGGGATTCTGCCAGTGGCTGTGAGGGCGCCTTGTAGAGGATGGAAGACTGAAACTCTCAAAACTCAAAACTCTGGGGATATGAAAATATCTTTAGGGGTCCTTTAACTGTGTATTTGGTCCTAAGAATGAGCCAGTCATTTTTGTTGGTTATTTACATTTCACTTGCCCATCATTTCTTCCAATTTGTTAAACTAAGTACCTAAGTTTGGAAAGCCTGCTTAACATAGGAGAAGGTTGACCCCCCAGAAATGAAACATCTGTCATTATAGACTAGAGGTCTGTGAGGCAAGTCAGACCTGCAGGTGTTTTTCTAAGCTTTTCTGAAATTGAGATTATATTGCACACATGTTAGACACGCAGCATCCTCTCCACAACTGCTCACACAACTGCTGCACTCTTCACAACTGCTGCACCATGACCAGCCCCACAGCCCAGTTTCCACCACCACCCACAGTCCACCCCTTTGCTTGTCACCCATTGTCCTTTCCGGTGGCAATCACCATGCTGAGGTGACTCTAAAGGTTTCTTTTGGGCTTGCTTGCTTTGTTTCTTTATCTTCTACAAGTGAGTGAAAACACCCAGCATTTATATTTCTCCGTCTGACTTATTTCATTTAGCACAGTCCCCTCCAGCTCCATCCCTGTTGGTCCAAATGGCAAGATTTCCTCTCTCGACCAGGAGTCCTTCATGTGTATACATCGCTTCCCCTTTAAATTGGGGATTCCAATTCTTTTAGTCCCCTTTAGACCGCAGTTCCAGGCTTCGCTGGTGCTCAGTCTTCTGGTCTTCCGCTTTCAGCCGCAGGTGGGGGAGGCGTGTGTCTGCTCCTTTATTCGCTCCACCCTATTAAATGGACCCAGGTCCACGTTAACCATCCTTGACTGTTAGGCAGTGCATGTGTGAAGGCTTTCCTACTGAAACAAATCCCTTCCAGAAAATGCCTCCAGAGACACTACCCAAGTGTCCACCATTGAACTTCACATGGGTGCTTGTCGATTCGGGTCTCACCACTCTCGGTGGCTTAACTGGGCTCATGTCAAAGGCTCCTCATTGCTGTTGCTTTCCTTTCCCAATGCTGCCTCTGACACAGGAGCCATTTTTGTCTGTTCTTTGCTTGACACATTCCACCTAAGCCAACTTTGTATCTTCTCCCTTTGTACTGAAAGCCTCAATGTTTGAGGCATCCTGACCCGAGAGCAGGTCTACCCGAGGGACTGAATGTGACCAGAATCCGATCTTCATTGTGCCTCTGGGAGAGATTGTGAGACTGACCACCATGGAGGCAGATGCCCTTCCAGGCTGACGCTGGCCTGCCATGTCTCTTGCTTTGGTCAAGGTGTCCTTCACAAGTGGACTGTAACATACCCTTTAAGACACTATGTCCATTTTCTCTCACACTGCTCCTTGAAAACACATAAGCTGGGCAGAGGGCAGGCCTGGATGAGCCCTCTGGGGCAATACAAAGACATACCAGAGAGGACACTCACATAAGGTCCAGTTGGCCCGCTGACCTGGAGTGTGCTGTTCCAGCCACTGTCAGCTGACCCTGCTGGGACCAGTGTCACCTGCCCAAAAAGCAGGTGAGGCATGACAGAGATGGTAGCCATTGCTGCCTGTGGCCTGTTGGCAATAATAAACACCTACTGCAGTAAGTCGTAGAGCTCTGGAGTAAGGGTGTCACCCCACAGTGTCTGATCACGGACACTTTAGGTGCCTGATGATCTCGTTTTCTCATGAGAATTGAACCTGTAGAAGGAAACTAAGCAGTTCCGCATGTATTAAGCCATGGAGATATCATTTTATGTTGAATTTGCTCAAAACAGAAGAATAGATCATCAAAGTGTTGCTTTTGGGGTCGTTTTTTTTTAATTTTTAAAAAGATTTATTTATTTATGCATACAAGAACTGGGGTGTAAGCTGGAGATGCGGGGGGGGGTGAGAGAGACAGAGTGGGGAACAGAATGGGCAGAGCTACTGAAATCCACTGCTGAGGGGAGCACCGGGCGAGTCAGGAGAGGTCTGCTGTGCCATGTGGGTAGCTCCCTGGCTGGCTTCATGCTGCAGTGGCTGAGGATAGCTTCATAGGTTGCACCTTAACCCCTTACACCACCAGGGAGGCCCTGAGGTCAGTTGTTTTGATTTGGGAGAACGTAAACAAGTCTCATCTGAAAACCAAACATACTGGGCACATCTAAACCCAGTGTTTTTGTTGCAAAGGGCAGGCCAAATCCATTCCCACCAAGGTAAGGGGTTCTTGGGCTGGGGTTCAGGGACAATTTCCCAATCGACCATTGTATTCACTTTCACTTTTGGGGTCTCTGCAGAAATGCGTGTGGAAATAAGTGCAGTGGGAACCTCAGAAGGTCTGGCTGGGCATTTTAGATTCTTATCTGAGCCACACAAGTAAAGAATCTAGGATGGAAACCTCCTAAGAATAACTGTTCTCACGAAATTTCCAATCCCTCTTGTTTTTGGCAGAATTTAAAATTCCGTGGAAATGGCTCATGTTGCAAGACTTGTGTGTAGCGCTGGCCAGCCCTGGGAAGGCAAGCAGCCCAGGAAGGGAAACCAAAGCAATGTGGGTGCATGTCTTCACGCCTTTGAAAAGGCTTGGTTTTGGCACAGGCCAGGAAAGAGCACTTGGGGTTTTGTTTGGTGCCAGCTCCTTCAAATGCCATCCACCTGACTCATGAAGCCTTGAACCTCGGGAGCAAACAGGGAATGAGTAAATTCCCAATATGTCTGGTGTTGAAGCATATTTTGAACAAGACTCATTCTTTTTTTTTTTTTTTTTAAAGATTTATTTATTTATTTATTTATTTATTTATTTATTTATTTATAAATAAATACAAGCACTTATATACAAGCACTGGGTACAGTCAGAAGTGCGGGAGGGTGAGAGAATTCACCAGAGCCAGAGCGGAGAGCAGAGCAGGCAGACTGACGAAGTACACTGCTGAGGGGAGCAGCGGGCGGCAGGAGAGGTCTGCGCACCATGTGGGATCGGGAAGCAGCCAGGGATCGAATTGGCACTGCAGAGGCTGTGGGCAGCTTCGCAACCCAGTGCTCAACCGCTGCACCACCGGGCAGGCCCAAGACTCATTCTTTTTTTTAAAAAAAAAATATTATTTAATTTACTGAGCGTCAAATCAAACAAGATTACAAAACCTCAGATTTCTGTTCTGGGCAGTAAGTTCATCCTGATAATATCACCTCCAAGGTTATATTTCAATTTCTGAATTCAAATGCTAAAAATAAAACATGACTTAACACTCTGAAAGACAAATACATTATACCTAAAATAGCACAAAAATTTAAATTAACAAAAAAGAGGCTTTAAAAATCAGAAAAACAATTTTTTACAAAATTCCATTCATTTAAAGATTCTACACACATCCTTTTCTCCTGGTTATACTGTTAACATCATAATGGTGGGATTTTTTTTTTAAGATTTATTTCATTTTAATTTATACAACAGCCGGCGTACAGGCCAGAGGTGTGGGAGGGTGAGAGTATTCACCAGACACAGAGCGGGGAACAGAACAGGCAGACTGATGAAATACACTGCTGAGGGGAGCAGCGGGCGAGACAGGAGAGGTCTGCTTGCCATGTGGGTTTCTCCCTGGCTGGCCGGGAATGGGCGCTGCTGAGACTGCAGAGAGCTTCACAGCACTGCACTCAACCCGTTGTGCTACCAGGGAGGCCCCCTGAACAAGACTCATTCTTGCTGGGAAAAAGAGCAGCATGACAGCCAGAAGCACTGGTCCTGTCTTGGCTGAGCACTGCAGTGGGAGTACAATTGGTTAGTCAGTCAATTCATTTAGATCCAGGAGCATCACTGATACTGAGAAACACAAGACTTAGTTTCTCACTTTAGTTATATTTTTAATTTAATTTTATTTTTGTGTAGAAGAACTGTGGTGTAGGCCAGAGATGTGGGCACGTGAGAGGATACACCAGAGACAGAGTAAGGAGTTGAACAGGCAGACCTAGTGAAATAGAAGGCTGAGGGAAGCAGCAGGGAGACAGGAGAGGTCTGTTGTGCTATGTGTGGGTCAGCTCCCTAGCCAGGGATCGAACTCAGGCCACAGTGATGACAGCCTCAGACTAACCCCAAGTTCTCCAGCTAGGCCCTGTTTCTCACCTTAGATGGCGCCTTTTCCAAAATCCCATTAGATGCTACAAATCCAGTAATGCATATTACTTGTGTTCTTGAGAATGATTTTGTCTATTATCTGCTTGGTAAATTCCATTTCCTAGGATCTCAAATCCAGCTTAGACATCAACCTTAATCTTGCCAAACATCATTAACTGTTCCCTCATCACTGCTCCCCAACTATTTTGTACATATTCATGTTATTAGAGGTGATGTACACAACTGTGTTCTTAACACAGCGCCCAGGGCACAGCAGATGTTTAATAATTGGGAATGAGTTGTGCAGGCACCATTACCAAAGCTTCCCTTTCTGAAGCCCACAAGCCCTCCACCAACATTAGACTTGTCCTCATCTCCCTGTTCCACCATCTGCCATCCTTGACATGGTTTGCACTCCAGCAGCTTCCACATACACTGTCTGTCCGCCAGGTCACTTGTTCTGTCTTCCTTCTCAGATATAAACATATAAGGTCAGCAAATGCTGTTTCACCAACTAGTCTAGCTCTAAGGTACTAATTCAAATCTTAATTTCTGGATTGAGGTAACATCTCTAGTGCTGAATTTGTTGACATCGAACAATATGGTTATATTTGTGTTTGCAATTCAGAATCTCTTTCTCATGCAACTAAAACAGAATAAGGATAATCTGATTTAGTTTGTTTTTTCAAGTTACCAGTAGCTGGATACTTCAGCAATATTGCATGAGCTGCTTCTAATGAAGCAAAGGTCAAGGGTTCACATCTCTGCTAGGTCCATTCAGCATTGTTGTTTTTCCACATTTCTCTCCATCTCAGACAAGTCTCCTGCAAATGAGCATAATGAAGCAAAGTGGTGTTCAGAAAAGAGCACAGTGGAGTTGAGTGAACACTCACTCACTGGAAAGTTCTGGAAAGACAGCTGACAGTCTCCACGCATTGGTGTATATATGTGTGTATGTGTGTGTGTGTATCATTTTTTTGTATGTGCACAAACTTAAGTGTCTGGCTCTCTAGCTGTCATTCTGTCAAATGATTTGAAAAGCTTTCATTGTTTCAGTCAGATGGAAGGATTATGTTACTTGAATACTGGTATTTAATGTACATTATTGCATTTATTATCATATCAAAACCAGATGTTTAAGTCGGGGCTAGAAATCCCATACCACAGCCTGTGTTACCCAGGGTCACCGCACTGGCTCCTGCTCACCGCCCAGCTGTGCGTGGTTACAGATTAAACAGAGCATTGAGGCGCTCCCCGGGTCTCAGCCTGGTATTGGATGATGGGGACTAATTTGGGTGGGTCGATCAGACTGGTAGGGGATTACACAAACCCTGGCAATTTGCTTTCCCAACGATAAGAAAATATGTGAAGAATTATGCTAAGAAACAAGGCCTTTTCTCTCTCTCAGGCTTTCTCTACCCTCTCCCCCAGCTCTTCTCTCTTTCACTCTTTATCTTTGACCTCCCCCTTTAAAAATGTGTGGTCATTCTGACTGTGGCCAAATGTCCCTCAATATTCTTCCATGAGCTGAATCTCCCTCCACAGTGCTCGCTTCGGCAGCACATATACTGAATCTCCCTCCACAGACTCACTTTCTTGTCACCATGAACAACTATTTGACATCTTCCTCTTTGCTGCCTTCCTTCCACTGCTTCTGTGCTGGTTAGATGAAAACAAGCAAACTCAGAAAGCAGAGAGCACATTCGATTTTAAAACCAGCCATCAGTGCAATGTAGATAAGGTCACAAAATAAAGTAAGGAGAGCCGTGTGGCTGGGAGCCAGCAACCCCTTGGCTGGCATTGTGGCTTCCAGCACAGGGCTGGGTGTAGGAAGCCACCGCACTTAGCAGGTGCCTGAGCCTCAGGATATACTTTGACCACACAGGTCTCTGTGCTATCTGCAATGGAACCCATTACAGACTTCAAAGCAGACTAAGCCTGACTTTGAGATACAGTCAGGGCGCCGTTCCCGTGGTGATGGGATGGTCCAGGGGCCGCATGTGCTCCAGACACACGCTGGTGAGAGTCAACCAAGCTGGCGGCTCTGACTCACTCCCTAGGGAGGGCAGAGACTGTTGCCTTTTTTTTTTTTTAAGTTAAAATTTTATTTTATTTATTTATTATTTATTTATTTATTTATTTATTTTTTAAAGATTTATTTATTTATTTATTTATTTATTTATTTATTTATTTATTTATTTATACATGCACTGGGTACAGTCAGAAGCGGGAGGGTGAGAGAATTCACCAGAGCCAGAGCGGGGAGCAGAGCAGGCAGAAGGACCGAAGCACACTGCTGAGGGGAGCAGCGGGCGGCAGGAGAGGTCTGCACGCCATCTGGGACCCTCCCTGGCAGCGGGGGATCGAACCGGCGCTGCAGAGGCTGCGGGCAGCTTCGCAGCTCAGCGCTCAACCGCTGCGCCACCGGGGAGGCCCTATTTATTTTTTAAATAATAAATTTTATTTTTATATTCCCCATATAATTGCAACACCCCTTTCTGATCCCAATCCCTCCCCTCCCGCCCCCACCCCCCAAAAGTGTCTCTGTTTCATAGTTTTTTGTTGATTCTGATTTTCACTTTCTTATAGTTATTCATTTTCCTGGTCCCTTATTTAAGTTTTCTAGATTCCTGCTATGAGTGAGACCATCCGGTATTTTTCTTTTTCTTTTTGGCTTATTTCGCTGAGCATGATCCCTTCCAGCGCCATCCATGTTGCTGCAAATTGCAACAATTCTTTTTTGAATGCTGAGTAATATTCCATGGTGTATATGTACCACATCTTCTTGATCCAGTCATCTATTTTTGGGCATTTGGGCTGTTTCCAAAGCTTAGCTATTGTAAACAGTGCTGCTATAAACATAGGGGTGCAGGTGTTCTTTGGAATTGATGTTTCTGTGTCCTTTGGGTAAATCCCTAGGAGTGGAATTGCTGGATCATATGGAAGCTCTATGTTTAGTAGGTTCAGAAATCTCCACACAGCTCTCCATAGTGGTTGGACCAGTTTGCACTCCCACCAACAGTGCAGGAGAGTTCCTTTTTCTCCACAACCTCGCCAACATTTGTTGTTGCTAGTTTTTTTTAATATGGGCCATTCTCACTGGTGTAAGATGGTATCTCATGGTAGTTTTGATTTGCATTTCCCTGATTACAAGTGATGTTGAACATTTTTTCAGATGCCTGTTGGCCATTTGCATTTCCTCTTCAGAGAAGTTTCTTTTTAGCTCTTCTGCCCATTTTTTGACTGGATTATTTTCTTTGTTGTTGTTGAGTCTCATCAGCTCTTTGCAGATTTTTGTGATCAGTCCTTTATCATTAGTGTTGGGTGCAAAAATGTTCTCCCAGTTGGTGGGGTTTCTCTTTGTTTTTGTTATTGTCTCTTTAGCTCTGGGGCGACTGGGACACAGACCCTCCTTGCAGCTGGGGAGCTTCTCCGATTGGCCAGAGCCGGTCTGGTTAGCACTTTTCTCGTGCGTGGTCAACGTATATCCCGAGGCTCAGGCGCCTGCTAAGTGCGGTGGCTTCTTGCACCCAGCCCTGTGCTGGAATCCACGATGCCAGCCAAGGGGTTGCTGGCTCCCAGCCACGCAGCTCTTCTCTCTTCAGACCCCTCGTGGGGTCATTTCTGAATGTTTTTGGACAGGAAATAGATCTACTGTGTGACTTTCCTGCAAAAGAACCAAAAATCACGGCAGTATGGGACGATGGCTTGTTAATCCAAGGGGCCCTGTTTCGGATGTCCCGGATGAGAAACCGAAGAGGAAGCACGATGCTCAAGCTGCAGGCACCATGACTCCCCGTGACAACAGCCCCAAATGATGAACCCACAGATACAGAGACACTTCCATGGTAAGGAGCTCTGCCGTCATCCACCACTGTGTTTGCTTTCAAAATTTTTAGAGGAAGCAGAGGAGATTTGCAAGCAAGGTTTGGAGGTAGGGAGGCTTCCTTGCAGACCAATCTAAATTAAATTATAGACTGGGTGGTTCCCGCAGAGGGTTTGGGGCTGGGGTTTGTCTGGGACCTGGCAACAGGGAAGTAAATTGCACGTGAATTTGGGCATGAGGCTCCTCTGGCCAGGTTTTCATGGTGTGCTATGTGGTGTCTGGCAAAACTGATGAACACAAGTTCTGTAAGTTCCATCACATCTGGATCCTGGTCATTTAAACTATGTTTTCTTTGGCTTCGTGTGGTGGTTAGTCATGTAATCACTTTTTTTCATATGTAGATTGATGCATCTAATTTACTGAGAGAGACTATTGCTATTTTCTCAGTGAGTCTTTTTTTGTATAGAGAATAAAATGCATAGCATCTTGGAAGTGGTGAGGAGAAGGTAAAATTGTTTAAATTAAAACCTGGGAGCTGAGATCTTTTTTATGTCTACATTTAGTATTTATTTGGAAAGTAGTTTTGTTTGAAGATTGTTTAGATGCCTCTACATAAGATTTCTCCCTCCGTAGCAATATTGCTGTGGACTTTGAAATGTGAACCAGGCTTAGGACAGGCATGATCCCCGGTAAATATCAAATTGAGCCAGGTTCATCTGCAGATCTATCCTGGGGCACAATTAATAGATGCTCTTTGCATGCAGAACACTTGCTGGTGTCTAGTAGGAGGACAGACGTCCTGATTCCACACTGGTCATTTCACACCAGGATCTTACTATATAAACTATCCAGGAGTATGGCTGACTTCTGTTTAACAAAGAGTTGTAGAAGTATGGGTTACATCATATTGCTGTTTTGACATTGAACGTCCTTAAAAATCCAGTATTGAATTGGTTTCTGTCCTCCATTGCATTCCTTTTAAACACAAAGGAGTTTGTTTGACTTCAGATTTATTTGAAGGGGTATCACCTAGTGTAGGTAGTAAGTCAGTATATACATCATCAGCTTATTTCTAGCTCGTATGTCATTTCTATATGTGACTTTCTGGCATCAAGACTGGGAAGGAAGGATTTTGGAATCTCTTCTGCTGAGGAGTGGCAGCTAGGCCAAGACCCTGGCCAAGTCCTCAAGTGGGGGAAAGTATTGCTTGGGTATAAGTAGCATGAAACTAAATGAGGAGGTGAGTGGATGAACAGAAAGGCTCTTGAAACCAAACTGTTTTTCTGGAGAGGCGGAAGAGGAGCAGAGACTAGGAGAAAGGCATTGAATGGGAGCAAGTCGGGGGGTGAGGTGACCCCACCTAAGAGGACTTCTCCAGTCATACGTATGATGCCAGCTTGCAAGACCAGTCACTGGCCGTAGATCCTTTATGAACTGAACACACGTCCCGCTACCACAGGTAGGACGGAGAAAGCTGCTGAACGTGTGGCTTTGTTGCACCTTATTGGACGTGGAAGTGGGTCCTTTGGCTAGAAATTGGCAGAGCTGGAACTGAGGCACGATTAGCATCATGGTCACACACTTCAGATGATCATATGGAACAGCTGGAGCCTGTTAGATGATCCCCAGAATAGCTCAGGCTGGTCTTCTATATGGGCATGCCCCTCACAGGTGCCTCACCCAGGCAGATCAGCCCAAATGTGGCTAGCATGAGATATTCTATAGGACACAGTTGGAAGTGTTACTTTAAAAATTAGAATATTATTGCTATCATCTGCATGAACACTTCCCAGGTGAAGATCCTCTGGGTTTATTATGCAGAATTCTGGGACTCAATCAAGAAACGATGCAACACGAGAGAAGTCCTACGACTCTCTTTCTAAGGGAAGGCATTTGATGATAATGTGGACCCCAAGAAAATAATGTAGGGTGGAACAATGAAGATTCTTGAGGATTCAGAAGGAAACTGTAGACATAGAGCCGCTTCCATATTGCCCCCCACCCATGTCCCCAGAATCAGGACGCAGTTATTGATGACAAATGATATACCTTATTAGGTGTTTCACATCAGAAAAATCTATAGCCAGAACTTTGCAGAGATTTGCTGTATCAGGAGGAATAAACTCCTTACCACTGGCAAATAAAGAGGCTCAGCTTGGAGGGAAAGTAAGTATTTTGTGTTTGTGTGTATGTAGAAGAACTGGGTACTGGCCAGAGGTGTAGGAGGGGATAGGACTCACCAGAGACAGAGTGGGGAGCAGAACAGGCAGATCCACTGAAATCCACTGCTGAGGGGAACAGTGGGGAGACAGGAGATGTATGCTGTGCCATGTTGGTTAGCTCCCTGGCCAGGGACTGAACTCAGGCCATAGTGATAAGCACTTAGACTTAACACCTAGGCCATCAGGGAGTACCTGAAAGCAAGCATATTGGTTCAGACAAATGGGTATTGAATTCCAGACTCCCCACCTCTACACTGACCTTGAGCAAACTGCTTACTCCAAACCAGCAAATGGGATTAATAATTCTTCCCTCTTGAAATTATTGTGACAATTACATTAGATCCTTTAAGGCGACTACTTGGTCTATGGAAGTGTGCAACAAGATGGTTAGGCTACATTTGCTGCAGGGGCCTTTCTAACTGGCTCTAGTCATTCTAAAGGCTTGAAATAAGCTAAATCCTGTGATTGTGGTAAATGCTATTCAAAGATGCGACGTGATAGAAATATCTATTCTCCAACGGATGGGTCCTAATAGAAGAAAATTGGAAAGTAAAGTTGTTATGAGTACAGGAAAGAGTAAGACAATCAGAATGTAGGAATTGAAAGTCATGAGTGGCTTGAAAACTAGAATTCCATGTAGGTGGCGTATTCTGATGGCTCAATTTACCGTGTCCATTTGCCACAAGGGCATCTGCAGAACCCCCCTTTTCAGGTCGCTCTTTCTACTGGCCCAGGCAGTGCTTATACATCACAGACAGGGAACAACTATCTAACTGTTAGAGGTATGATCTGCAATGTCATTGTGTGTTTAGAGGAGTGTGGCGGTGGCTATTAAAGAAAATCTAATCTTGGATTTGTACAGAGCCATTTCCTTTAGAAAACACTTCCACCTATATTGTTGGCAGGAGAAAGGATGCTGTATTTACTTCATTTGTTGCATCACATGAATAAGAAATCCAGAGATTAAGCAGAGTTGTCTAAGGAGAAGGTTGAATATGAAGTAATGAGACTTGGCATCTGCTGTAATTTATCTAATGGTTTTATGAGCATCTGTGATTTTTAGCCAGAAATATATGATTCATCTGCCTCTCTCATGCTTAATAGGAGCCTGAAACCTGAGGGCTAATTAACACTTACTTGATATTGCCATCCACAGAGGCCCAGCCAATCAGACACACACACACACACACACACACACACACATACTGCAGCCAGGTCCGACCTTGATGGGACATGCAGCAGATCTGAGCATTGATCTCTGTCTGCTCTGCTCTCATCTCCCACATGCTTCAAGAGAGTAAAAGTGTGAGGCTACTCATTGAAATGTTGGTTTTGTAAAGGACTCAAGGCCACCATTGCTTTCTTGGCAACTTTCCTTGGTTGAAATGACACAGATGTGGACGCCTGTATTATACATACATCTGTGTGATATGTAGACCTCTAGCCTTTGTGGATAGAAGTGTATATGTGTATACATTCATGTGCGTGGGTGGACACATATATACTTACATGTATACACATGCATGCAGGCACATGTGTATACACTTATATGTGGACACATGTCTGTGTGCAACCATGCTGTCCCATAGTTCCTACAGGCTGATAATGGCCTCTCATGGGCATCGATATCGAGACTCAGACCATGACCTTAGCTGTCGATTTCTGTCTAATAACTAGAAGTCCTTGATGGGCTTGAAGATGTTAGGCAGCTGGTCCACAGCTGTAGGTGTTAAGGCGGGAAACAGAAAACTCCACAGCAATGGGGTGCACACATCTCACCTGAGCTGCCTACTGGTGACAGGCAAATAGAAAATGAAATGTGCAGGTTTTCCCGTAGCTTCATCTGCGGGACCGTCTCTTAGCTAATCTCTTCGTTTTCTATTCATCAAAAAGCTTGACATCGGCTGCCACGTGGGCTCCATGATGCTTGTGATTGGGTGCATTTCGTGAAAAAGTAGCTTCAAAGGCGACGGTGGGAGGGAGTGCTGGGCTGTGCTTGAACTCAGTCGAAGTTTGACTTGCCAAGGACCGCACTCCTTGGGGGCATGGGCCACGGGTATTTAGGCGCCTCCTCTTTCCTCCACCCAGGCCCTCCCTCCGGAGCAGGGAACAGCCAAGCTGAAGAGCTGGGGCTGCAGGTGCGCAGAGCTAGGAAGCCACAGTGTTTGTTTCTGTCGTGTTGTGCTTGTCCTTTGGCAGCCCCAGGAAAAAAGTCAAGATGCCCTGAGCAGGAATGTCTTAAAAGCTGCCAGAGCCTTCCACACCTTGTCACGAGAGTTTGCAGTAGCGCACCCCCAGGAAGTTCTCACTTCGGTCCCTCATGCTTTTTTTTTTTTTAAAGATTTATTTATTTATGTATACAAGAACTGGGGTGCAGGCCAGAGGTGTGGAGGATGAGAGGATTCACCAGAGTCAGAGTGGGGAGCAGAACAGGCAGACTGACTGAAATCCACTGCTGAGGGGAGCAGCGGGCAAGACAGGAGAAGTCTGCTGTGCCCTGTGGGTCAGCTCCCTGGCTGGGGATTGAACTCTTGCTACAGTGGCTGCGGATTGCTTTATAGTGCTGCATCTTAACTCCTTCGGCCACCAGGGAGGCCCCCTCATGCTTTTTTTTTTTTTTTAAAGATTTATTTATTTATTTATACAAGCACTGGGTACAGTCAGAAGCGCAGGAGGGTGAGAGAATTCACCAGAGCCAGAGAGAGGAGCAGAACAGGCAGACTGACAAAATACACTGCTGAGGGGAGCAGTGGGTGAGACAGGAGAGGTCTGCCGCGCCACGTGGGACCCTCGCTAGCGGCCAGGGATAAAACCGACGCTGCAGAGGCTGTGGGCAGCTTTGCAGCCCAGCGCTCAACTGCTGCGCCACCAGGGAGGCCTCCCCCGCTTATGCTTTTAGGATTTATTTGATTTTTGAGAATGAGACGGGAGTCTCCCTCCTCCTGGGTATCTCTGCTCACAGAACACAGTTTTGCTCTGTAGATTTATTTTAAATTATTTACAAATAAATGCAAAGTAAAATTCACCAATTTTTTTTTAAGGTTATGTTGTTTTCTATTGTTATTTTTATTTTAGGAATCCCTTGTCAGTGCTGTCCCTGGCATTCCGGCCTGCAGAGTACCTGGGGTCCCACTTGCAGTCCAGTGACCCTCACCCCAGCCATTCAGGTCTGTTGTTAACTTTCAAGGGCTATTTTTGAGTTTGGCTTTAACTGACCTGTTTCTGATTTCTTTGTAGTCCACATACAAGTGGCACAAATTTTGGCATAATTGTGCAAATTTTGACAAATGAATATATAGATTCTTTTAACCACCACAAAAAAATGAAGAGACAGAACAGCTCCTCCATCCCAGAAATATTCTCTCCTGCTGCCCCTTTGAAATTTCTGAGTCATGTAAAATTTAGTTTGTACAGATAGTTCTAGAAGTTTTGTGGGTAGCAGTGGGCTTGTGTGACCTATTAAGGGAAGGACCCGTGGTTAGTAAGTAGAAATGTTTTTCCTAATGTTGAAAATCTAAATGATGGAGATTTGTTCTCCTACTGTTACAGGGCAGGAGAGGGGCACCCCAGAAACCCAGACCTACCCACTTTAAATAGGTTGTGCCATCCACCACATCACGACAAACATACTCAAGTGTGTAAGACCTTTAATGGAAAGGAACTTTAATACAATTAGTATGCAATACAGAAAAGAGAAGGGAAAGAATAGAGAATATAATTTCCAAACCAAGCACCTGAAGTTACCAGTCCCTTCATAGGTGAGTGCCTAGATACACAGGGTTGGCTCAAAGCAGGGCCACTGAGGCCCCAAAGCCTGTCACAAGTCTAAGGCCTCTCCTGGTGGGGACACATAGGAAAGGGGCAGAAGGAGCCCAGAACGTCTGGGACAGAAGGAACAAAATAGAAATCAAGATCAAAACTGTCATTGTCGGCCTCCCCTGGTGGCACAGCGGTTGAGCGCTGGGCTGAGAGGCTGCCCGCAGCCTCTGCAGCGCTGGTTTGTTCCCGGCAGCCGGCGAGGGTTCCACAAAAACAAAACAAAACAAAACAAAACAAAACAAAACAAAACAAAACAAACAAACAAAAAAAACTACCATTGTCACCTCCCCATGGGTCTCACCCATGTCTGTTTCAACCAGTCCAGGACCAAGAAGCAGGTGCAGCTTCTTTATGTGTCTCTGCTCCCTGTGCCTCCTCCAGGCCTCCTTCTGGCTCCCCATCCTCCTTTCTTCCTTCCCCAGTCTCCTCTCCAGCTTCTCCTCCCTCCCTGCTCAGCTCCACCCTCCCTTGGGTGGGCTGGGGAACCTGGCACATCCCCTTTCCCTGAGGATCCCCCCTGTTACACTACCACCCTTTGGCCCTTGTATCTTTGGTTTCTTCTCAGCACTGTTTTTCTCTTAATTCCTAGCACTTGAGGAGCTACCTTAGTTGTGTTGGAGTTGAATAACTTAAAACAAATTGCTTCATGTGGCATTAGCAGAAATTTGGTGAGATGTAAAGGGGAAAACAGAAGCAAAGGAAATCAGAACTGTGACTTGAGATGAGAACACTGAGCAGATCCAGCAGTGAGGATTGCTCTGTGGATAGAGAGCAAGGCCAGTCCTGGGCTTGTGAGACCTGGCGCCCTCTCACCTGGAACTCCTCACCCAGAGGGAGCCTCTGGAGGGAGCTCCTTAGCTGCCATTTCCTCCCTGATGAACACGTGTGCCTTTTCTCTCATTCCTGCCATTTCTTTGAGAGTAGGGTGGGGGGTTGCGACCCAGAGATTGCTGCTTCGGGTACCCTCCCTGGAGTCGTTCTTCAGGGTGGTTTTGCACTGTGGACTCTCAATGAAGTTTGAGACGAAGTTTAATGAATAAGTGTACCATTTGGAAATATTAACAAAGATAAATTCTGACAGCAAAGATGTTTACACTGATTTTCTTGAAAGCTTGTAAACTGGCCCAAACCTAGTGATGGCATTTTCGAGGCTCCTGTACCATTTCAGAATGCAACTTGAGGGAAGGAGGTCCAGAAATATTTGAATCATCAATACTTCTATATCTAAGTGGTTTTCCAAGGTAATGAAATTGTCCTTCAGGACAATGTTTGTTTAGATATGGGAATTCTAGGAAGTTTGCTTTGCACTTTATTCTTTGATTCTACCACATATGTTCAGACAAATATTTATGATGAAGAATCTTCAACTGAAGTGCTGTACATGGGATATCACCTCTTCATTTCATTTTATAAGTCTCCTGATCTGCCTGCCTCTAACCTTCTAGTACAATCAAACTCATTCCAATAGCATCGAAGGAATGAGAAGATATAATTATTTCAATCATTTAAAATAGTCCAAAATTAAAAAAAAATCCCAGGATGTATATTTTCCTTGACAGATGATGGTTGGACATTGGATATTAAAAATATATTTTTTAGCTTTTCAGTCATTCTCATCTATCTTTGGGTGATGCAAAGATGACGCCTGAGTCATGTGAGTGCTTGCAATTCTCAGCCTATCAGGCTGAATGTCTAAAACATATGATTTGATTTTCCTAGGAAATGAACTTCGATTTCACGTTCCCTAATTTGCTTGGTAGAAGTTTTATCTTGGGTAAGTTTGGGGTTGCTTTCGTGGTTTCAAAGCTTTCTTGGTTAATTCAGGGTCCTCACACACATCGACTTAGCTTCTAGTTTTGGGAGCTTTCCAAAGCCAAGTTCCTCATGGATTTGGACAGCAGCTCTGGTGACACCTGTGGGAGCTCCTCCATCCCCGAGTCCTCGAGGCCATGTCTTCTTGTGCTCAACATCAAATCAAGACCCTCTCAGGACAGAGAAATACATGGCTGTTGCCTTGTCCCTGTGCATCCTCAGGGGACTCTGATGCTGTGTCAGCCACTCCCAGGAAGGTCACTTTACTCAACACAGGTGCCAGCAGAGTGAGCGTATTTTTTAAAGGATTTATTTTATTTATTAATGCATACAGGAACTGGGATGCAGGGCAGAGGTGCAGGGGGTGAGAGGATTTGCCAGAGACAGAGTGGGGTGCAGAACAGGCAGATCTGCTGAAATCCACTGCTGAGGGGAGCAGTGGGGAGACAGGAAAATAGTGAGAACAGCAGCCCCAGAGAACAGCAGCTCCCCACGCTCAGCGTCAGGGAGAGGAAGGTCCCTTCCTGCATACTTGGAGGATCTGCTCTCCATTCCTCTGCTTTTCCAGCCTAGATAGTCTTTGCCTTCTCTGAAATGGGAAAGAAAGCCTTGAATTACATACATCACTATTTTTCCAGCCTTAATGTTAATACAAGGACTTTGGCTTTTGAAATTTGGAAGTCAGTGATCTTTGTTTTTTACTTCCTAGAGGTCATAGGGCTGGGTGTGAGTGGCTCTATCTGTGGGGCAGTGTCACGTGAGTACAAAGAATGAAGAGGAATGAAGGGAAGGAGCTCAGTGTTGCAGTATCCAAGTTGGAAGGGTGTGGCTGTTTGCAAAGGGCTTCCTGTGGCCTACAGATTTTGAAATGGAAGGAGGTGACTCTAAAACGCTAGTCTTCCATTACAAAGGAGCAATTGTACTGTAAAACAGCCGAGTCTATTCCTTTCAAAACACTGATTTTACACTTTAGGAACTTTCTCGAAGTCTTAGTTGGTTCTGGTTGTCATCTTTTCCCCTGTACTGTTAGACCCAGAAGGAAATTTGCCCTTGGAAAGATATGGACTGCTTGGACTGCAGCCAGCTTTCCAGAACAAAGACGTCCTTTTGTGCTCCCCTCCATGATGGAGGGTGCTCCCTTGTGGACCTGTGGTGCCAGACCAGCCAGTTCACCCAGCCTTTGATGAATCACCTTTCAATATCTGCCCTAGCTCTAAGGATGTCACTGCAGTGCTTTATAGTTTGAACTGAGTTACAGGGAAGAATTTTGAGAATGGAAAGAGGACAGTGTTTTACTTCAAACTTCTGCACGGTGATTACCATCAGTGGCAGCAGCATACTGGCATCTGACATGGACTTGGCATCTAGGATACATGTTACAGCTGAAGCCCATCAACTGGCAAGTGTCTTCATAGACACCCAACTCCTAGATGTGGGAAATGACCAGGCATCCATTTACACTAATAACAGGAGTAGTGCAAAGCACCTCTAAATGTTCAAAAATAACTGTTTGCAAGACCTTGGGAAATGCAAGTCAAAACCACAGTGAGACACCACCTTATACTGGTGAGAATGGCCCATGCCAATAAAATTGGTAACAACAAATTTGGTGAGGATGTGGAGAAAAAGATACTCTCCTACACTGCTGGGGGAATGCAAGCTGGAAAGCCGTGTGGTAATTCCTCAGATTATTAAAAATGGAGCTACCATATGACCCAGTAATTCCACTCCTAGGAATCTACCTAAAGGATACAAAAACATTAATTTGAAAGGAAACCTGTACCCATGTTTATTGCAGCACTATCTACAACATCTACAATAGCCAAGATATGGAAACAACTCAAATGCCCCAAACCAGATGACTGGATCAAGAAGATGTGGTCTATATATACACAATAGAATACTACTCAGCAATCAAAAAAGATAAACCCATGCCATTCACAGCAACATGGATGGAGCTGGAGGGGATTATGCTTGGTGAAATGAGTCAGAAGGAAAAAGAAACATATCGATGTTTTCTCTTATAGGAGGAATATAGGAGAACCAAATAAGGAATGGGAGAGGGGGAAGACAAAACTAGCAGGCTACTATAAATCAGAGACATTCAGCAGGGGAATGGGGAAGGGGATCAAAACAGGGGCAGAAAGAGCACAAGAGACTATGGTGATGGCTCACGGGAGACTGGGTGGTGGGAATGTTATGGGAACTACACCTGAGAGAAGAAAACAAAGTGCACAAAAATGAACAATGATGTAAAAAAATTCATATTATATATTAATTATATAAATATATTTAAATATATGAAAATATATAAATATTAAATATATAAGTATATTTAAATAAATACATATATTTATAGTTAAATATTTAATATAATATATATATATATTGTGTGCATGTGTGTGTGTGTGTGTGTAGATATATATATATAAAATACACAAAAGAAAGAAATCCAGTGGGGCTAAGGACGGGTTCGGGTCCAGGGCTGTGTGGGGCGGGGCTGCCGCAGCTGCTGACTGGCCGCCCACAGTGCTCTGTGCACTTGTGCGCTTCTGTCACCATCCACCGTGCATGCTCCCTTTGGTGTTCCTTCCTTAGGACACAGGAGAGAAGCACCCAGTGCGCCTCCCAGCAGTGCCAGGAAACCCTGCTTGGAGCAGAACAGACCCACTGCAAGAAGCGGGAGGGAGAGAGCGCGCTGGCCCCGTGGAGGCTGGGGCACAATTTTGGCTTCTGACAAAGCCTGAGCGTCCCGGCCAGGTAGGGAGTTTGGGGGAGCATGTCCTCCGGCTACCTGGGGACTCCTCACGGGCACAGGTGACACCACAGGGATTAACCCTCTCTAGATGGGCAGTGCTTTGAGAGGACTCCCAGGCTCGAGCCATGTCGGGGTGCACAGGCATGTCAGGGTGCACAGGCATCTTGGCGCATCAGCCTCTGGCTCACAGGAAGACAAGGCTCAGGTGCCAGGTGCTGCTTGGGCAACGATGGACAACGAATCCTGGCATTTTTTTTTTTTAACTTTTTTTTTTTTAAAGATTTATTTATTTATACAAGCACTGGGTACAGTCAGAAACGCGGGAGAGGATTCACCAGAGACAGAGCGGGGAACAGAACAGGCAGACTGATGAAATACACTGCTGAGGGGAGCAGCGGGTGGCAGGAGAGGTCTGTGTGCCATGTGGGACCCTTGCCGGCGGCCGGGATCAAACCGGCGCTGCAAGAGGCTGCAGGCAGCTTCGCAGCCCAGAGCTCAACTGCTGCACCACCAGGGGAGGCCCCGAATCCTGGCATTTGAGGCCACCGAATCCTGTGTGTCTTCTGGCCCTTTAACACCTCTCACACCAACAGGCACTGCCAGGCCCACTTCCTGGGCGTGGTGTTTTGAAGATGTCTCAGCTTTCCACCCCAAGCTGCTTCTCATTCTGCTCCTTTTCCTTCTCAATCGCTTCCCTCATCCTAAATATCACAGAGCCTTTCCTGTCTGGCCTCTCCACCAAACTAATGTTATTTAAATATCAAAGGCCCCTAAATGAGGAAAAAAAAAAACACCTCAATAATTTGTTAACTGTGTTCACTGGTGTCAGAGCTGCCCTGGCTGCTTGTGAGACACACTTTGAGGGGGCTAGAGGACCGAGCTAATTGCTCTCCCGCTGTCGCTCTATCCAGTCCCCACCAGGGCTAAGCTGTGAGCCACCTGCAGCCCAAACGTGTGCATCTGTCTTCTTGGAATGCACATCTCCACTGAGTCTTAGTCAATGAAATAAGCTCATATTACACACATTACCTGTATTGTTTATTCGGCCTTTTTTATTTGCAGTGTTTATTTTGCAATGACATGTCCTGGCATTAATTGGTGACCACCAATGTGAGTAGCCCTTAAAAACCAAACTTCAGAGTCACACAGCCTGGCTTCAAGTCCAAGCCCTGGAGTTAAATAATCATATAATTTGAGAAAAGTAATGAGCATAATAATAGTCTGAGCCGCCTGGGGTTGATTTGGTGGCCGCATAAGTCAGGACATATAAATGACGCAGCTCAGCACCATGAAGATGGTTCCATGCTGTCCACCAGGCCAGGAAATGCGGATATAAACTGCACTTGAAGGAAATGAGATTATTGTATGTTTAATTTCAGGATAATTTTTTTCTCTCCTCTTTGTTTCTTCTCTTTTGCCTAATCTCTACATTTCCTAATCTCACATTCACTTCTCTTCCAACAACTTGAAGTGATATAAAGCGATGTGTGAACCATCCTCACCAGCGTGATCCTGCAGGGCCGTCACCTCCACGGCCAAGGACATCACCAGTAACACCCCCTATGCAGCTCCTGCCATTGTGCGCCATAAACATGAAGCCTCATCACATAGACTCTTCTTGGAGGACCTTCTTCTTCTCACTCAGTAATTGCTTTTGGAAATCCTGTCCAGTGAGCAGATGTGAACAATGTACTGCATTTTTGGAGTATCGGTAGTTGCGTTTATTTTTTTTTTTAAAGATTTTATCCATTTATTTTTGGTGGAAGAACTGGGGTGCAGACCAAAGGTGCGGGAGTGAGAGGATTCCCCAGAGACAGAGTGGGGAGGATCTCCAGAACAGGAGGATCCACTGAAATCCACTGCTGAGGGGAGGAGCAAGGAGACAGGAGAGCTCTGCTGCTCCACGTGGGTCAACTCCCTGGCCAGGGATTGAACTCAGGCCCCTGAGGTGATAGCGCTGAGACTCAACCCCTAGGCCACCAAGGAGGCCCCAAGCAGTTACATCTCTATGGGATATGTAGTCAGAAAGGAAGTTGCTGGGTCAAGAGTTTATGTATTTTGGATTGTTTTTTAAAGATTTATTTATTTATTTATTTATTCATTCATTCATTCATTCATTCATTTATACAAGCACTGGGTACAGTCAGAAGCGCGGGAGGGTGAGAGAATTCACCAGAGCCAGAGCGGGGAGCAGAGCAGGCAGAAGGACCGAAGTACACTGCTGAGGGGAGCAGCGGGCAGCAGGAGAGGTCTGCGCACCATGCGGGACCCTCCTCTGGTGGCCGGGGAGCAGCCAGGGATCGAACTGGAGCTGCAGAGACTGTGGGCAGCTTCGCAACCCAGTGCTCAACCGCTGCGCCACTGGGGAGGCCCTGTATTTTGGATTTTAATTAATGTTGGCAAATAATTGCTTTCTAAAGAAGTTGCATCCATGTACTTTTCCACCAGTAGTGAGAAGAGTGCCTTATCTATATATCACCACTGACAATGTTATCAGGATTAATTTTTTTGCCTATCTGATATGTTTAAATTGGTGGCTGATTGGGAGATCAGTTTCCATATCTCTATTAGTGAATTAAAAAATATTTAATGGCCGCTTGGATCTGCTCATCTGTTAATTGCCTGTTTACATCTGTTGCTAATTTTTCTGAGGCACTTGCTTCTATGGGGGTCAATTTTAAAAGCTCTATACTTAATTATAGCTTTTAAAGCCATACCTGTCATCTGAATTGCAAACATTTTTCTAAATCTTTTGTTTGTTTACTATTTTTTTTAGTATCTTAATATATCAAAACAGTTCTTTAGTAGCTTCTGTCTAGGTCTTCCTCAGAAATCCTAATAAAATATAAAAATTTTCTTCCATTTAATATTTTCATATACCTGTTATTTTGTAGATGACATGAAATAGGATGATATTTTTTTTCAGAGTAGATGCCCAGTTTGGGGAGAAATTTTGTTACTTTTTTTTTCATCCCTAAAGCAAATTACACCCTGGTTAAATATTAATAAAATTAATAAGTTTTGTGGGTTTCATAGGTTCTATGCCTTTCTTAGGCAATTCAGTTTATATTGCTATTTTATTTATTTATTTGTTTGTTTATTTATTTATTTGTTTATTTATGAAAGATTTATTTATTTATAAAAGCACTGGGGTACAGGCCAGAGGTGCGGGAGGGTGAGAGAATTCACTAGAGACAGAGCAGGGAACACAACAGGCAGAAGGACCAAAATACACTGCTGAGGGGAGCAGCAGGTGAGACAGGAGAGGTTTGCGGCGCCATGTGGGTTTTTCCCTGGCCGGCATCGAACCCGCACTGCAGAGGCTGCAGATAGCTTCACAGTGCTGCGCTCAACCCGCTGCGCCACCGGGGAGGCCCTATATTGCTTTTTTAAAGGGACTGTTTCCTTGTCTAAGGGAAAATGTTATTAGAGAAGAGAAAATCTGTTGATTTTAGTCTTCTTATCTGCTATCTAGCAATCCATAAACTATCTTATCAATACTCTGTCTTTTTTTAAGACTGTTGGATTTTTAAGTATACACTACCAACTACTTTTAACAGTTCTAAATTTGGTTAGTGTTCATTATTTTCATATTTCTCCAAAAGTGATCCCTTCAGACTGGATTTTCAGATTAATTGTAATAGATTTGTGGCAATAAGCCCTTATAATTCTTTCAATTCCTTCTGTATTTGGGATTTGTCTCATTTCTCATTCCTAACAAATGTAATATTTTTATTTTTCTTAACTAGATTTACATGAGATTTATCTAAATTAATGGACTTAAGAATCTTTTAGAATTCTGTCTTAATTTTTATTTTATTATTATTATTATTTTTAATCTCAGCATCATTTGTCCTAATCTTGTTGATTCTATGCCCTTATCTGTGCAGACCTTGTGGCCTGCTCTGGGCCAAGGGGCTCAGATGACTCTGTCCTAAACATGCCCCCGTTTTAGTGTCCACCGGTCACTTACACTGTGACCCTCCCTGGCTGGACAGTTCGATATGCTTACAACATTTCTCACTTAAAAGTAAAATTAATTTTGAAAGATGAAGGGTGGCCCAGCCTGCCACTTATCCCAGAAGCCACTGGGTCGGGCTGTAATATCCTTCTTTCCTCTGGGGAGCTGCTTCCAGTTTGCATAAATCTTGCTCCTGATTGTTACTTTCCATTCTCCTCCAAACAAGAAACAAATGCTCGTCAAATAATGTTACGTTGGACATTAAAAGAAGTAACTTGGGGGCCTCCCAAAGGGTTGAGTGTCAGCAAGGAGTTGAGCAAGGGGTTGAGCGTCAGCACTATGAAGCAGTGCACAGCCTCTGCAGCACGAGTTCGATCCCTGGCCAGGGAGCTGATCCACAGGGCACAGCAGACCTCTCCTGTCTCCCCGCTGCTCCCCTCAGCAGTGTATTTCAGTTGATCTGCCTGTTCTGCTCCCTATTCTGTCTCTGGTGAATCCTCTCACCCTCCTGCATCTCTGGCCTGTACCCCAGCTCTTGTATGCATAAATAAATAAATCTTAAACAAACAAAAATGTTAAAAAAAGAAGTAACTTGAAGATAAGCTATTCTGTAAATTGAGACACTATATACATTTTTTAAATTTAAATTTTATTTTTTATATTCCCCATACAATTACAACCCCCTTATTTTGACCGCAACCCCTCCTTTCCCGCCCCCCCACCTGCCATAGAGTGTCTCTGGTTCATAGTTGTTTGTCGATTTTGATATTTTCTTTCTTATAGTTATTCTTTTTCCTGGCCCCTTATTTAAGTTTTCTAGATTCCTGCTATGAGTGAGACCATCCGGTATTTTTCTTTTTCTTTCTGGCTTGTTTCGCTGAGCATGATCCCTTCCAGCGCCATCCATGTTGCTGCAAATTGCATGTGTTTATCTTTTTTGAATGCTGAGTAATATTCCATGGTGTATATGTACCACATCTTCTTGATCCAGTCATCTATTTTTGGGCATCTGGGTTGTTCCCATAGCTTAGCTATTGCAAACATTGCTGCTATAAACATAGGGGTGCAGGTGCTCTTTGGAAATTTTTTTTTTTTTTTATAGAGGCATGTTTATTTATTTATTTATTTATTTGTTTTGCTTGTTTATACATGTACTGGGTACAGTCAGAAGAGCGGGAGGGTGAGAGAATTCACCAGAGCCAGAGCGGGGAGCAGAGCAGGCAGAAGGACCGAAGTACACTGCTGAGGGGAGCAGCGGGCGGCAGGAGAGGTCTGCGCGCCATGTGGGACCCTCCTCCGGTGGCTAGGGAGCAGCCGGGGATCGAACCGGCGGCGCAGAGGCCACGGGCAGCTTCGCAACCCAGCGCTCAACCGCTGCACCGCCGGGGAGGCCCGCTCTTTGGAATTGATGTTTCTGTGTCCTTTGGGTAAATACCTAGGAGTGGAATTGCTGAATCATATGGAAGCTCTATGTTTAGTAGGTCAAGAAATCTCCACACAGCTCTCCATAGTGGTTGGACCAGTTTGCACTCCCACCAACAGAGCAGGAGAGTTCCTTTTTCTCCACACCCTCGCCAACATTTGTTGTTGCTAGTTTTTTTAATATGTGCCATTCTCACTGGTGTAAGATGGTATCTCATGGTAGTTTTGATTTGCATTTCCCTGATTACAAGTGATGTTGAACATTTTTTCATATGCCTGTTGGCCATTTGCATTTCCTCTTCAGAGAAGTTTCTTTTTAGCTCTTCTGCCCATTTTTTGACTGGATTATTTTCTTTGTTTTTGTTGAGTCTCATCAGCTCTTTGTAGATTTTTGTGATCAGTCCTTTATCATTAGTGTTGTATGCAAAAATGTTCTCCCAGTCGGTGGGGTTTCTCTTTGTTTTTGTTATTGTCTCTTTTGCTGTGCAGAAGCTCTTTAATTTGATGTCGTCCCAGCTGTTTATCTTTGCCTTCACTATCACTGCTTTGGGTGATGTGTCTGTAAAGATGTCTTTGATGTGCATATCATGTAGTGTTTCACCTATATTTCCTTCTGTGTATTTTATGGTTTCAGGGAGAGATACACTATATTTAAGTGGATAAATTTAAACTGGAATTGAGACTTTGAGACTTCTGGATTTAAAAAAAATTGTCAGAAATCACATGCAGCTCTATTTAATGAACGACTTTGGTATTTCTTTCTTTTTTTTCCTAATGATATATATATATATATATATATATATATAAAGATTTATTTATATATGCAAGCACTGGGTACAGTCAGAAGCGTGGGAGGGTAAGAGAATTCACCAGAGCCAGAGCCAGAGTGGAGAACAGAACAGGCAGACCGATGAAATACACTGCTGAGGGGAGCAGCGGGCACAGCAGGAGAGGTCTGTGCGCCATGTGGGACCCTCGCTGGCAGCCGGGGATTGAACTGGTACTGCAGAGGCTGCGGATAGCTTCGCAGCCCAGTGCTCAACCGCTGGGCCACCAGGGGAGGCCCGACTTTGGTTGTTTCTCTTTCTAGAAGCAACTGTCTTCTTTTGGGCTCCGAGCAGTCCAGTGCTAGGTCACCATGTCACACAGTTTACTTCCTAATAACTTTGTGTTTATCCTTCCTGAGACTGGTGTGCTTTGCCCAGGGCAGAAATGAAGACATTTTCTGTTCTTATTTATTGTCTCCTGGGAGAGAGGATTTTCTGCATCTCATTGAATGACTGTCACTGTTGCAGAACAGTATAGAAAGCCATCCTCTGGGCAATTTTAGAAATGGGAAAAGATAACTCAGGAGCTCTGAGTTGAGAGTTTAATACACTCCAGCTCGTGCTGAGTAATCTACATTTATTTCAGTAATGTCGCTGACAAGGCTGACGCTGAACTCCACACTCACTGTAGGGGATGCTGGGAGTCATTAACCTACCTGCTTTCGACATTTACCTCTTAATAGTGCTCTACCCACCTGAAATATGTTGCAAGACACATAATCTAAATAGCTGGCTATCTCTCTCTCTCTAAATTAACATAAATTTGTTTATATGAAGACTTGGGTCCCCATGAAGACATCCAGTTGGGTAAATGGAAACTCTGAGAGAAAAACCTGGTTTCATAGAGTCTACTCCTGCCATGAAACCAGGAATGTGAGCCTGGGGAAGCTATGTGGGGCCCTTCGAACTACGTGCTGTACCATCTGCAAAATGGCTGTTACAATAGCACTTTCTCTATAGGATGATTTTAAGAGTCAAAGGCAATTGCAAATATTTCATAGCACTGTTCTGTGGCTTGCAACTGATCCTCTAGTTGGGCCTATTTTCTGTTTTTTTGTTTTTTTTTTAAAGATTTATTTATTTATTTATGCATACAAGAACTGGGGTACTGGCTAGAGATGTGGGGGGTGAGATGATTCACCAGAGACAGAGTGGGGAGCAGAACAGGCGGATCTACTTAAATACACTGCTGAGGGAAGCAGCAGGGAGATAGGCGAGGCATGTTGCACCATGTGGGTCAGCTCCCTGGCCAGGGATCAAACTCATGCTGCAGAGGCTGTGGATTGCTTCATAGTGCTGTGTCTTAACCCCTTGCGCCACCAGGGAGACCCCTGGACCTATTTTCTTAACAGGAAGAGTCCAAAGCAGACAGGTTCAATAACTTGCTGGCAGCCCCTACTGTGAGTGGGGAGTTCATTGTCAGCCTGTGCTGTCTCAGGAGCCCGGATCACTATATTCTGGTGATAAAATGTGAAAGCCTGAGCTCAGGAGCTGGAGTATATTTAACCCCCAGCTCAGAGCTTCTTCCTTGCAGCGGCTGTGAGTCTGCTTATGAGGCAAAGTTCCCTTCCAGAGTGAGGATGACCTCTGGAGCCTTGGGGTGCAGCAGGGGGCACTTGGGGCTTAAGATCCAGCAGGGTCACCTGCTTGCTATGAGATTTGGTGCCTCCAGTCTTCTCAAGTCTAAGAGTCAGCTAGTGATCAGTGCCTGCCCGCACTACACTCGGCGAGAATGATCCCTCTGGACTTGTCAACCTCCAACAACTCTTGGAGGCACAAATAAAGCACGTGATTTCCAGCTTCTCTGCCCTGTGGGTGAGGGGCTGTGTTGGTGGTCTGCTCTCCACCCTCCTGACTCACAGCCTGTCCAGCAGACAGGCCTGTCAAACACTAGTGCTGATTTGGGATGTGCCTGCCTCTGACATGTCTGTGTCCCTGAATTTCTCTTCTCCCTTCCTCATACGCCATCTCCTTTCTGGAAGACTAAGAAAAACCACGGGATGTTCAGCACCTACATTTCAGAAACTGAACACGGAGATTGTGACTCATTCCATTTTTCTATGTTGTTATGTTTCTGGGGCTTAACTGAGCTACTTTACCTCCTTACGGGTTTACTTTGAGGATGTCATTTTCCTTACCAGGGCTCAGATTCTTTAAAAAATCTATAAATTGCAGATAATAAAAGCCACTTCTGAAAGTTAAATATGATAGTATAAATAAAGAGCTTAACAGAAAGTCTGGCTTATAGTGCTTGGTAGTTAGTTGGTCAGAAGTGCTCAGGATAGGAAATGAGATGAAGCTCGAAGGCATAAATTTCATTTCTCCTAACTGATCCAAGTTGATAGGAGAGACCAACTTTTTTTTTAATCATCTAGTCAGATTTTGATATGATTGTTTTACTGAAAATGTTAAACTGAGATATTCACCCTCAAAGCGGTGCTAAATTTGTAGTTTAAATGCACCTGTGGAGATTCAGGAATTAAGATGTCATTCCTGTCCCTGAGGATTTTCACAGGAATCAGGTGCTTACAAGTCTAATCCAAGGGGTATAACTTAATCAGGAATGACAGAGACTTTCAGACTGGGTTTTGGTCCAGAGTATCAGGTTTAGGGCTTTGCAGAGGCAAACTAGGAAAATGCTGTGCTGTGTTCTATTTCCTGAAGGAGTTCACAGCAATGCAAATGATGGTTATGAGGAAAGTCACAGCTGAGACACCAGCACTAAGGGGCCGGGACTGAATGAGCCGCTGACCAGAGTACACGGCAGTTTGCCCAAGGAAAATGCTATATTGGAGGCGCTGGCTTAGGAAATAATGGATCAGGAAATAAACTCCAGAGGGTTGCTGTAGAAACTCAAGTTTTATAAGGTGGAGTCAAAGGATTTGTGAAGAAAAAGAAAAGCACAATCTGTTCACAAAATGTAAACTTGGGGGCCTCCCTTGTAGCATCGGGGTTAGGTTGGGTGCTGTCACAGTATGAGCTATGACCACAGGGAGCATGAGTTTGATCCCTGGCCAGGGAACAGACCACAGGGTGGAGCAGACCTCTCCTGTCTCCCTGTTGCTCTCCTCAGCAGTGGATTTCAGTGAATCTGCCTGTTCTGCTCCCCACTCTGTCTCTGGTGACTTCTCTCACCCCCCTTCTCTCACCCTGCAATTTGGGCCTACACCCCAGTTCTTGTATAAATAAATAAATTATATAAATAATATAATAATGTATGTTATATTATTATATTATAATATTATAATGTATGTTATATTATATTATAATAATATTATAATGTATGTTATATTATATTATAATAATATTATATATAATAAATTATATATATAATTTATATAACCTGGGAAAGGGCCCCAGCAAAGTTCAGAGGGGTACCAAGGAAGCTTTGAGCTGATTTGCCTGAGAATAATTGCAGGGAAGCAAAAAGGACAAACCCAGGGTCTTTGCATTCAAGTTTTAAGTTTCTGTCAGGGCAGGGCAGCATCACAATTACCCTTGATGCTAATCTTAGAGTCACCTTTTACTTCTCCCTCCCTGATCAGATTC
The DNA here is from genome assembly GCF_014898055.3 of Talpa occidentalis. Lineage (NCBI taxonomy): Eukaryota > Metazoa > Chordata > Mammalia > Eulipotyphla > Talpidae > Talpa > Talpa occidentalis. The sequence goes on along the minus strand of NW_023605194.1, from coordinate 68,330,202 downwards.
TGAATTTGGTTTAACTGACTCTCTTGGGTTGATTTCACTCTAACTTATTCTCTCTTGGATGCATGACCGGTCTTGCCATTTCCTTTATGCCTCATCTCCAGAAAAATTTTTGAAAACAAATATCCATTTTCACCTCAATCACTCAGATTTCTCTAAATGTTCAATAGCTTCCATTCCCCACTGGGCAAACAGAAACTCATCTTTCCATTCTAGCTTTCTCCTGCATCCAGCCTTACCTTACCTCTTACTCTATACTAAGCATTTCCTAACTGCTGCTTTGTGTCACATATGCTCCCCAGAGCCTTGATCATGCAGTAAACCAGGCTTGACCTCATGGGGAGGACACAGCTACTTAAAACACATGTCACTCCTCACCCATTAGGGAGGGTATTGTCAACAAGCTAACAAACAAGAAAATGGCAAGTGTTGGGGCCTCCCTGGTGGTGCAGTGTGTTGAGCGCAGGGCTGTGAAGCTGTCTGCAGCCTCTGCAGTGTGGGTTCAATTCCCAGCCAGCCAGGGAGATACCCCCATGGTGCAGCAGACCTCTCCTGTCTTGCCCACTGCTCCCCACTGCAGTGTTTTCAGTCTGTCTGCCTGTTCTGCTCCCTGCTCTATCTCTGGTGAATTCTCTCACCCTCCTGCACCTCTGACCTGTACCCCAGTTCTTGTATAAATAAATAAATAAATCTTTAAAAAAATGACAGCTGTTGGAGGAATGGAATCCTTGTACCTTGTTGGTGGGAATGTAAAATGCTGCAGTTGTGAAAAACAGCATGGGAATGCCTCAAAAAAGTTAAACATAGAATTGCTACATATTAGGTAATTACAGTTTTGGGGGTAGGCCCCAAATAGTCGAAATGGAGGATTTGAAGAGATATGTGCACAACCCCGTGTTCACAGAGGCATTAATCACAATCGCCCAGTGGAAAATAGCCCAAATGTGTACTGACAGATGGATGATATGAACACGTGTCAGATACATACAATGGGATATTATTCAGCCTTAAAAAGGAAGGAAATCCTGACACATTCTGTAGCATGGGGGACCCTTGAAGGCATTGTGCTAAGTGAAATAGCCATTCACCAAAGAACAAATACTCTATGGTTCTGGTTAGAGCAACCGGTTCCACAGAGACAAAGCAGAATGGTGGTTTCCGAGGCTGGACGCGTGGAGAATGGAGAGTTAGTGTTTAAGGAATAACAGCATTTGGGAAGATCAAAAAATCCTGGCCACGAATGGGGTGATGATTGCATGACAAGGTGAATGTAATTAATGGCACAGAACTGCATACTAAGAATTGATTTAAATGGTAAATGTTCATGTGATGCGCATTTTACCACACTGAAAACAAAATTAAATAAATACTGGGAAGTAAAAAGCACACTAGGTACTACCCAATAACTGAGTTAGCAGGGTAGATGACGACTGCATGATGATGCCAAAAAAAATTCACATGATGAAAGAAATGAGAGAAAAGATGAACGTGTGAAATGAAGTCCCTGCTATGTAGTGAGGAGGTGGACAAGGCAGAACTAGCAAATTAAAATAGTGGAAGAAAACAATGAAGCAGAGGAATTTTGCCGATTTCAGGAAGAACATCTGCATGGGAAATGTATGTGTAGGCTCTTTAAGTAGGATGAATACAGACAATGGCGTATGTCTTAGTGTAGTTCTTTCTGAAGTCCATTCAGGAAAATACTAGTCCTATTTGATACTCAGGGTGAAAAGAAAGGACAACTACACATGAGCAAATTTTGGAAATAGAATGAACATTATCATTTTCTCAGCGATTTGTGAAACCTATGAGCCCTGAGAAGGCCTGTGGTGAAAAACATCATCTTTATCTAAGACAGTATCTCCCTGGTTTGTTTCTTTTTTTTTTTTAAAGATTTATTTATTTATGCATACAAGAACTGGGATACAGGCCAGTGGTGTGGGGGGTGAGAGGATTCACCAGAGACAGAGTGGGGAACAGTACAGGCAGACTGACTGAAATCCACTGCTGAGGGCAGCAGCAGGGAGACAGGAGAGGTCTGTTACATCATATGGGTAGCTCCCTGGCTAGCTGGGGATCGAACTTGTGCTGCAGAGGCTGAGGACAGCTTCATAGTGCTGTGTTTAACCCCTTGTGCCATCAGGGAGGCCCTCCCTGGTTTATTTCAACAGAAGACCTATGCATGTCTTAAAACATGTTTTGAAAGACTAGTATGATTGAAAGTACATGGGATTTTTTTTCAGTTGGGGTTCCTGGACTGGGAGTGCCAGTTTTCTGAATCTCACTTCTCTTCATTATAAAACAAAAAGAGTAATAATTATTATTATTTTTTAAAATTTTTTTAAAATTTTTTTTATAGAGGCATGTTTTATTTATTTTTATTTGTTTGTTTGTTTGTTTTTTTGTTTATACATGCACTGGGTACAGTCAGAAGTGCGGGAGGGTGAGAGAATTCACCAGAGCCAGAGCGGGGAGCAGAGCAGGCAGAAGGACCGAAGTACACTGCTGAGGGGAGCAGCGGGCGGCAGGAAGGTCTGCGCACCATGCGGGACCCTCCTCCCGTGGCCAGGAAGCAGCCGGGGATCGAACCGGCGCCACTGAGGCCGCGGGCAGCTTCGCAACCCAGCGCTCAACCACTGCGCCACCTGGGAGGCCCAAGAATAATAATTATAATAGCTGTCTTATAGGATTGATGCTGGAAGTTATGACTGTTTGGCAAAGTAATCCATTAGCTAACTTAACTAATGAGTGAACGAACTAACTAAATAACTAAGTAACCAGTTAACTAACTAACCAGTCATCACTTATTGTGATACTCATATAGTAAAGTCAGATCCTCAAAGAGTAAGATTATGAAAGGACACAATTTGAGGGGAGATAAAAGATAAAATGAGGCATAATTGGGACCCTGGTTGGCCATAGTCATGTTTTATCACTTTGATACCTGAGAGTTAGCGTGTGTGTGTGGGGTGTGTGTGTGTGTGTTGATGATGAGTTGCAAGAATTTCCTTTTTTAAAAATTTTTTTTAAAAAATTATTTTTGTATAGAAGAACTGGGGTGTAGGCCAGAGGTACAGGGGTTGAGACGTTTCACCAGAGACAGAGTAGGGAGCAGAGCAGGAGAAACTACTGAGAATCTACTGCTGAGGGGAGCAGTGGGCAAGACCAGAGAGGTCTGCTGTGCCATGTGGGATGTGGGTCAGCTCCCTGGTCAGGGATAGAACTCAGGCCATTGTGGTAATAGTGCTGAGACTTAACCCCTAGGCCACGGGGGATGCCCAAGAATGTCTTAATAGATAGAATTAAAGACACATTTGGGGGCCTCCCCATGGAGCAGTGGTTGAGCGCTGGGCTGCAAAGCTGCCCGAAGCCTCTGCAGCACCAGTTCGATCCCCGGCCCCTGGGCGAGGATCCCACATGGCGCCCAGATCTCTCCTGCCGCTCTCGCTGCTCCCCTCAGCAGTGTAGTTCGTCAGTCTGCTTGTTCTGCTCCCCACTCTGGCTCTGGTGAATTTTCTCACCCTCCCACGCTTCTGACTGTACCTAGTGCTTGTATAAATAAATAAATAAATAAATCTTAAAAAAAAATAAAGTCTCCTTTTAAAACAATAAAAAAAAAATAAAGATACATTTGGGATTAACTGAACTGTGAGGCAGTGAGGGATTACTCTTACCAATAAAATAACCCCAGTGATCTCCTGAAGCCCAACACTAGCCAGGGAGAATAATCTGCCTGGATCTTTGTTTCGTTAATTATGTTCCTATATAAACTGCTAGAGGGATCTAATCTCTTTTTTGAATATGAAAAATTCCCTTTGCAAAGTAAAATTCAAAGAGGACTGTAATCTTGCTTGTTGCTATTCATCAAAAGATGACCTTGTCAGTACTATTGACCTTGTGAGTAACACTGAGATAAGGATTTTTAAGAATTATGCATACCCTGGGTTTTTCCTAAATGCATATAAAATAGCTCAACATATGCAGATAACCTTGCTTAATTTGATAGACAGCATCTGAAATTCTGTCCTTGAGTTATTATGTGAAAGTCCTGGTCTTCAATCTTCGTGTGGTTTGGTCCTTGAATAATTAAAATGTCATTGAATAGTTATCCCTGGTGGTCTGTGTTTTCCCAGTAGATTTTTCTGGGATCTCACCTACAAATAAAGTTTTACCTTTTGCTGTCCCTCATCTTGCCACGTTAATAGACGTGAGGCTTTTGCAGAAGTGTTGGCCCCATGAGGTGGTCCCTGATGCTGTATCAGTCGATTTGAACGGATTACCCTGTTGAAAGACTCACCATTGGCAAAACACAGATATTCATTCTATTGTAAAAACAGCTTCACAACATAACAAGTGGAATTCTACAGCTTGTTGTGTAATGGATTACACATATTCATAGTTCACATAATCATAAATATGGTATAGCAAGAACTGGTTACAATACAATAGAGTACTTAGCTCTTACGCTGTACTGATATTTCTCAATTCTAGGTCATAGTCAGGAAAAGAGAACCCAGCCTAATGGAATTATCCCCTGGGGTGACTAGAAATCTCTCTTAGCAAATGGTTTCGATTTGGGAAGTACAGTTTGTGAAATATAATAGCTCTATGTTTTATAAAGATGGCCCTTGGCATTAAAAGGAAAAAGCAGAATATATCTAAGAAAAATCCTTAAAGGATTAAGTATATACATATTCATGCATCTTAATTTTCAATGCTCTATCAGTTTAATGTTTTCCAGGTGTTGTGGATATAAGGTCAAATTTGATCTTGGTGTATAAGAATATGAAACTTGGGGATACGGTGTTTTCTGAGGTAGCAATTGTTTTTGATGCTCGTGTGTTCAACTTTAAAAGATCCCAGACAAATAATTGCAGACAGCACAGTTAGAAGAAAGCCAACTTCTGAATAAACAGATGGAGGTTTTGCTGAATTATTCCCATATTCATAGTCTCAGATCAGGTTTCACGTCTTCTTAAATGTGCATTCTTTGAATACACAAAATGTTATGTCCTTTTGCACCTGCATCCCTATGTTTATAGCAGCACTATTTACAAAAGCTAAGCTATGGAAACAGCCCAAATGCCCAAAAATAGATGACTGGATCAAGAAGATGTGGTACATATACACCATGGAATATTACTCAGCAATCAAAAAAAAAAAACACATGCAGTTTGCAGCAACATGGATGGAGCTAGAAGGGATCATGCTCAGCGAAATAAGTCAGAAAGAAAAAGAAAAATACCAGATGGTCTCACTCATAGCAGGAATTTAGAAAACCTAAATAAGGGATGAGGAAAAAGACTAATTAATACAAAGTAAAAATCAAAATCAACAAGCAACTATAAACCAGAGACACACTGGGGGGAGAGAGGGGCAGGGAGAGGAAGGACTAGGGTCAAAATAAGATGGGGGTGCAATTGTGGATGGAGCAATTGGACGGAGCTAGAAGGTATGATGCTCAGTGAAATAAGTCAGAAAGAAAAAGAAAAATATGGACGGAGCTAGAAGGGATCATGCTCAGCGAAATAAGTCAGAAAGAAAAAGAAAAATACCAGATGGTCTCACTTATAGCAGAAATTTAGAGAACCTAAATAAGGGACGAGGAAAAAGACTAATTAATACAAAGTAAAAATCAAAATCAACAAGCAACTATAAACCAGAGACACACTGGGGGGAGGGAGAGGTGGGGAGAGGAAGGACTAGGGTCAAAATAAGAGGGGGGTGCAATTATATGGGGAATATAACCAAAATGAAAATGCATACATTGTGCAAAAATGAAAAATGATGTAAGAATTATATAAAATAAAATATTAATTAAAAATGTTATGTCCTTTTATGTTATGCAAAATTAAAAAAAATCAATAATGTAACTTGAAAATTAATATAATAGTAAAATAAATTCTATATCTAAAGATGTTCTTGCTGCTACGGGTGATAAAATAAACTTGAGTCTTGACTTGCTTTTCTATCCAGGGGAAGATGAAAATTTGAGCAGAGAATAGGTCAATTTCAGTGGTAAGCTTGTGGCAAAAGAGAAAATAATATTTATATCTATAGTAATTTTTAGCAATTAGCTAATGTGATCGAGCCAAACTTGATTTTAAAAAAGTCCCTTAGGGAGAGACTGGAAAAGTTTGAAAATCATTACGAACACAGTTTCTTGTTAGATTCAAGATGGAAAATTTTGGCTTCATCACAGGAAAATGCTGCTGAGTTCAACTTTCAGAAAAATTAATTATGATTCAGTGATCCCTTTGAAAAGGCTTTTCACAGAATATAGAACATTAGCACCAAGTCTCAGAGTTATAGTGAGTTTTGGATGATGCCAATAAAAATATGTCTCTTGGACACTTGTCATGTGACACTCGGCACTGTATTTTGCATTAATTTTGAAAAAATGCAGACATTTGACTGATGTGGATTTTCTTTTTCTTTTTTTTTTTTTTAAAGATTTATTTATTTATGCATACAAGAGCTGGGGTGCAGGCCAGAGGTGTGGGGGGCGAGAGGACTCACCAGAGACAGAGTGGGGAGCAGAACAGGAGGACTGACTGAAATCCACTGCTGAGGGGAGCAGCGGGCGAGACAGGAGAGGTCTGCTGCGCCATGTGGGTTTCTCCCTGGCCGGGGATTGAACTCATGCTGCAGAGGCTGCGGACAGCTTCATAGGTTGCGTCTTAACCCCTTGCGCCACCAGGGAGGCCCTGATGTGGATTTTCTAATTTAATTCTCAGAACAACTAAATGAAGCACTGTTGTCTTGAATGGAGAGATAAGATGTAGGCATAGCTTAGGAACGGAGGCCGACCCAGATCAAATCGCTTGCCCAGGAGGAACAAATCCAGCCAATGAGAGACCAAGTATTAAACCAGGAGCTGCTGCATTCAAAGCTTTCTGGTCCTGATCAGAATGTCACAGTTCAGTACCACGAAGCAATGATATGGTGGTTATTCCTTCTATTAAAGCATTAAAATGTATGTCCCTGGGAAATTTGCCAGACTCTTCTGAAAATTACTTTTTACACTTTGCAGTGGTAAAGCTTTTCCCCTGGTTTTCACCAAGGAGATGCCACTGCCTGTACCTCGAAAACCTGACCTGGTCTCTGTGCAAGAATTAAACATCTTACTATAGATTTATTCTTTATCTGCATTGACAGGCCAGTATTCTCAAATAAAAATTGAGAGAATCCTCTACATTAAGTTTCTTCATTGAATTTTCCCAAGAATATTGATCATAAAGCCTGAATTTCTGGTGTAGTGTCAGTAAATATTCCAATCATTTTTCCCCACTTTATTCACTTGAAATAATTTTGACAAAGCTTCAGATATGCTATGGGACTTTGACAGCATCCTCCAAGACTGCAGAAATCTGTATGTATTTTTCCTTTCTGATAATGAACAAAATGTGGAGTATAATTTTACTTCAATAGACTCATCACCACTAGTTGCATAAAGGATGATATTTTTTCTTTGTAAATTGTAAATTTAGTGTTGACGCTAAGTCATCATTTTAGCATTTAACCTGGAATCAAACAACAGATATTCTGAAGACTTTTCATTCAGACTCAGCCTTATTGAGAAGCTCCAGTTGTGGCATTTCATTCTTTTTTTTTTTTTTTTTTTCTAACAAGCTCAGTGGTTAAAGGAGGGGCTTCATAAGAAATTTCCATAGACTTTGTAGTTTCTTACCTATATTTCTAACACCAGCTGATCTTTCACAGTGCAAGCCCTGCTTTGCAACAAAGCATGGAATTACAACAGATCAAACAAAAATTCCTGCATAATCTTGGTTGTGAAAAAGGCTTGTTTGAGTTTTCATTAGAATTTTGTTGCACCAAGTGGGTCACCAGTGTTTCAGACTCAGTGTCCACTGCATCTGCTTCTTTGCTGGTTGTGACTGACCACTGATGGCCTGAGCAATGGGCAGGCAGATTGCAATCCAGTGTCTCTGGTTCACACATCCCAAGCTTGGCCAAGCTGTTAGCCTGGAAGATGTCCCCCAAGTCTTGAGCACCCGTTTTTTATCAATAATTTGTATCAATAATTCATTCCTTTTTTATTGCCTTACAGTGACCCAGGGCATGGCATGACTATGTGTGTTTACCTTGAACTCATGCAGAGTCTGTGGTTGTTCCACAGTTTGGATAGTGTGACTAAAGTCACTATGACCCTAAGTCATAAGACAGATGACATAGTCTATGGACATAGAAGTCTATAGACACTATAGATTTTTGGCTCCTATCTGCTGCCAGAAAACACAGTTGCTGGGGTCCTCACTGGTGGCCTAGGGGTTAAATCTCAGTGCTATCATCCCTATAAACTGAGTCTATCCCCAACCAGGGAGCTGACCCACATGGTGTAGCAGACCTCTCCTATCTCCCCTCTGCTCCCCTCAGCAGTGTATTCCTTTTTTTTCTTAGCAGTGTATTTCTGTGGATCTACCTGTTCTGCTCCCCACTCTGTCTCTGATGAATCCTCTCACCTCCTGCACTTCTGGCCTACACCCCAGTTTTGTTACACACACACACAGGAAAACAACTGCTGGGTCATAGGGTAGTGGCACGTTTTGTTTTATAAGAAATGACCAGTCTTCCAGAGTACCTGTCATATTGTACACTCCCCCCACAATCTAGAAGTTTCCCCACATCCTTCCCAGTGCTTGATGTCAATAAGTTTGATTTTAGCTGCTAAGGCAGGTCTATAGCAATATGTCATTTTTGTTAGTGTGTTTTTAATTTGCATTTTCCTACTTAGTTGACTCATGGGGGTTAATCAAATTTCCATGTGCTTATTTGCCATCTGTCCACTCTCTTCAGTGAAATGGCTTTTTTGTGTCTAATACCCATTTTCTTTATTTTAAAAAAAGATTTATTTATTTATGCATACAAGAGCTGGGATATGGGCCAGAGGTGTGGGGGGTGAGAGGATTCACCAGAGACAGAGGGGGGAGCAGAACAGACAGAGGGACCAAAAATACTGCTGAGGGGAGCAGTGGGCGAGACAGGAGAGGTCTGCTGCTCCATGTGGGTAGCTCCCTGGCCAGGGATTGAACTCATGCTGCGGACAGCTTCATATTTTGCATCTTTACCCCTTGCACCACCAGGGAGGCCCTAACCAGATTTTCTTTAATCGTAGCTTTGAAAAATCTTTATATATCTTGATAATGGCCATGAGTCCATGGCTGGATTTGTGGCTTACAAGTATTTTCTTCCACTCCGCAACTTGCCATTTCATCCTCTTACCTGGATCTTTCACAGAAAGATTAAATATTTTTAATTTTGATAGGGTCTCATTTATCAGTTTATTGACTGTACTTTTGAGGTCAAGTTGAAGGACCCTTTGTCCAAACTCTAATTTCAATGATTTTCTTTTAATTTTTCTTCTGAAAGTCATACAGTTTCACATTGAGATTCCTATTTTATTTTGAATTAATTTTGGAATAAAGTGTGAGATTGAGGTTCAATTTTTGGGCTCTGGGAGGTCCAATTGCTCTAGTAAAATTTAATTGCTTTTCTCCTCCTTCCATTAACTTGCTTTTGCACCTTTGTGAAAAATCAGTTGGGTTTATGTGTGTGAGTTTTTTCTGGGTCCCTGGTTCTGTTTGAGGCAATCTGTGTGTTATCTCCCCATCAATACCACCCTCGCTTAATTACCATGACTTCATAGTAGCCTTGATATCAGATAACAGAGTGATTCCTTGTACTGTAGGCTTGTCCTTGGAGACAGTCTAAGCTGTGCTAGAACTTCACACATAAGCTTTAGAATAAGCTACTATAGTCTGGAAACTTGCTGATGGTTTGGTAGAAATTGCATGAAGCCTGTAGCTCAATCTGAGAAGAACTGACATCTTTACTGGAATTGCCTCTTCCAATTCATGAACTTTCATTTTTAAGTTTTTTTAAATTTCTTTCACTAGTACTTTCAATTTCAATATACAGATATATACATAATTTACATGTAAATCTAATTTTTAAACTTTATTTGGAGCAAGTATACATGATAATATTGTAACTTCAGTTGAATTGACTTTCGTGCGTTTAGATGATTTTTTTAAAGATTTATTTATTTACACATATAAGAATTGGGGTGTAAGCCAGAGGTGTTGGGGTGAGAGTATGCACCTGAGGGAGTGGGGAGAAGAACAGGCAGATAAAGGGAGCAGCGGGAGAGGCAGGAGAGGTCTGCCTTGCCATGTGGGTTGCTCCCTGGCTGGCCGGGATCGAATTTGTGCTGCAGTGGCTGGCAAAAGCTTGATAGCACTGTCTGTAACTCCTGCACCACCAGGGAGGCCCGAGATTATTTTTAAAAAATTGTTCCTTGTTTAAACATGTCTTGTGGTATTATAACTATTCTTTAGTTGCTTTGTTCAACACATGTGTCTAGGAAACTTCATGTGTCTAGAACTTTCTCAGTGATGGGCACAGAACAATAAGAAGAGCAGATGATGTTCTTGGCACTTGTACTTACATTCCAGCATGGGGACAGGATGGGAGAGGGAGAGGGAAAGGGAGAGGGAAAGAAACATAAAATGAATGTATAATGTACCAAGTGGTGATAAGTGCCATTCTGAAAAATACTGCAGGTCAAAGGCAAAATCACTACTATATAACTTGTCTCTCAAACTGGGACACTTTCAAGGGTGAAAGATGACGCTGGCCAAATGGCCGTGATGCCAGGGCTGTGAACTGGGGCTTCCTCCACAGATAGGCTGTGCATTTGTCTTGAAATCATGGACCATGCTCACTGGGTCGGTGGCTGCTGCTGACGCCTCCTGGCAGTCCGCAGGGAACACATCTGTAGTTGACCATTTCGGTTTGTGAGCTCGTCATGAGGGAGACAAGTGAGAAGCACATCACAGAGAAGTGTGGGCTGTCTCGGCAAAAGGGAGTTATGAGGGGGCTCATTATCAAATGTGAGCTTGAGTGAGGTGCTTTGGGGGAGTTTCAAGGAATTATGGTTCTGCTTTGGATTGGGTCCTATCAGAAGGTTCACACAATGCTATGATTGCCTTAGTAATCTTAATTTTCTCTTTTTAAAAAAAGATTTATTTATTTATGCATACAAGAACTGGGGTACAGGTCAGAGGTGCGGGACAGGGGGTGAGAGGATCCACCAGAGACAGAGTGGGGAACAGAATAGGCAGACTGACTGAAACACACTGCTGAGGGGAACAGGGATGAGACAAGAGAGGTCTGCTGTGCCATGTGGCTTGCTCTGTGGTAGGCCGGGGATTGAACTCATGCTGCAGAGGCTGCGGATAGCTTCAGAGTGCTGTGCTTAACCACTTGTTCCACCAGGGAGGCCCAGTAATCTTAATTTTCTATGTAAATTGGAGGAAACAAAGTGGCATAAGGCCAAAGTGGACATGGGTAGAATCACCTTTCAATATTTATTTATTTATACAAGCACTGGGATACAGTCAGAAGCACGGAAGGATGAGAGAATTCACCAGAGCCAGAGCGGAGAGCTGAACAGGCAGACTGACAAAGTGCACTGCTGAGGGAAGCAGCAGGCAGCAGGAGAGGTCTGCGTGCCATATGGGCCCCTTGCCTGGTGTCTGGGGATCAAACCGGTGCTGCAGAGACTATGGACAGCTTTGCAACCCAGCGCTCAACCGCTGTGCCACCGGGGAGGCCCAGAATCACCTTTCAAGGTAGCAGGAGCAAAGACAGTGCTTGAGAGAGAACCCCGCTCTGTCTCTCTCATCTGCTAACAGAGTGGTCTAGCTTTGTGTACAGCAGACTTGTCTAATGTTGGTGTTCCAGAAACTTTATATTCAAAAGAGAGTGCCTTTGCCTGCCAGTTTCAGCCAGCACAGCTCCGAGCCCACGGCAGACAAGGGTTGCTTTTTCCTTCCAGCATTTCATGTAAATTTGTCAAGACTTCTCACAGGAGAATAGTTGACCAGAAGCCTGAAGGATGTGATAATGAGCCCCGGGATGCACTAGGGGCACAGCGTTTCTGCATGGGGAGCAGCAGGTGCTGGGACTCTGAAATGGACATGTGCCTGGTACGTTCGAGAACATGAGGGAGATTGTGTGTGGCTGGAGAGCTGAGATGCAGTGTTAGGAAATCAGGTTGGGGGCTGGTTGTGGTCCAGATCACCAGGGGCAGGGGGGAGGTGGTGGTTTGCAGGCATTTGGAGGGGATTTACCTATTGTTGAGATAGGAAATCTTAGGATTATTTTGGGTAGATTTAGTAAAAATGAAATCAAATCCTATTTCAAACTAAAGAATATGCTCACTGTAGGGTAAAGAAAATATCAGGCTTTTCTGCCCTTCCGCCATCAGGATAGATGATGGATCCTTGTCCTGAATGCATGCCTGATGGCGGGCACCTGGAATAGGGTGTGGGCATAGGTAGATGGGATTCAGCTGAGCTAGGACTGTGCTTTTAAGGGCGGCGTCACGGGGGGACGCCAGCAGCCCCAGCAGCAGCAGCAGCAGCAGCCGCAGCCGCAGCCGCAGCCGCAGCCGCAGCCGCAGCCGCAGCCGAAGCCGAAGCCGAGAAGCAGCAGAACGAACGCTAGAGAGCCCAGATAGAGTGAGGACTTGCTGGGGGCTGGGAGGCCTGCCAGCCTCCCAGCCCCCCAGCCAGCACCCCTGCCTGCCATATGCCTGGTGAACCCCAAATAAAAAACCTGCAAAACTACTGAGGACTCTGACTCCTCCTTTACCCGATCTGCATGGGATCAGAAAACCTGCACAGTGTCCTGTCCTGCCCCTTACAATTGGCGTAAGTCGGCAAGATCCATGCAGACGGGTATTGGAGCCCTCCGAAGACCTGGAGGGACTAAGGAGAACAGACTGTTTGCCTGTGATGACGCTGGAGGCGCCATGGCGGCACAGAAGGTGAACAACGCCCACGAGCTACAGGACGAGACCTGGCGTGAAGGAGACGCCCAAAAGGACCAGCCAACGACACCGGAAAGGACCAGCCACCAACACCGGAAAGGACCAGCCAATGACCCCTGAGGCAGCAGGCCGTTGCTGACGCAGGGAGAGGCCAATGGACTTGAACTGATGGACTGATGGACTTGGACTGACAATCCCGCCAGAAGGCGGAGGACCTTGCAGGTTGATATGTTTTGGGACACTGGGGGTGGCCAGTGGGCCTTGATGGCCAAAAGCAGCCTGTGTATGCCCAGCAGCCAGGTGGAGGAGAAAAGCCAACTAAGAAAGCAAAAGCTGGTACTGATGATAAGTTGAGAAGCCCTGAGCGGCTGTTAAGCAGCCTGGGTATGCTGAAGAACTGTGAGTCTCGTAAAATCACCTGTGGGTGATGCCCTGGTCATTCTTGAGCGAGGGTGAGGAGCTGAGGAACCTGTCCTTGGGGGACGGGTGGGGAATGTGGCTTGGGGTGGAGCCCAAGCTGAATGCAGAGTTTGGATCCCCAACCCATGTGATTGTGCAGTGGGTTGGCTTGAGTGCAGGGGTCTGTGAGTCGCATTGGTGGCCGTGAAGGCCGAGTGTTGGAGCGACTGCAGACAGAAACCCTGAGGGTTGGCGATTACCCCCAACAGAATAAAATTGCCAATCCCAGAGCTAGTGCATCCTGGGGGTGGATGCTGTGTGTGCCTTGTAGCCTAGACTACAGCCAGAGAAGGCCAGGAAGCCTGACGGCTCCTGGTATGTTATAGCAGATGCCGTGTGTGATTTCCCCTCCCTCGTATGAGCAGTGCCTTTGGCAGCAGATTTGGTGGCTCATCTGCTGGTACCAATGATTGTCTTTTGCACTTGGTTGGTGCCCTGCCTGGACTTATTTGTGTTCTGTTGTATTTTGTTATTTGATGTATTTGCTTTTGTGGGCCATGGCTGCATTGTTTGTTTGCTTAGAAAATTGTGTATATATGTATAGACTGTATGGCAGAAAACCCTGAGGGGGTGGACTGTAGGGTAAAGAAAATATCAGGCTTTTCTGCCCTTCCGCCATCAGGATAGATGATGGATCCTTGTCCTGAATGCATGCCTGATGGCGGGCACCTGGAATAGGGTGTGGGCATAGGTAGATGGGATTCAGCTGAGCTAGGACTGTGCTTTTAAGGGCGGCGTCACGGGGGGACGCCAGCAGCCCCAGCAGCAGCAGCAGCAGCAGCAGCAGCCGCAGCCGCAGCCGCAGCCGCAGCCGAAGCCGAAGCCGAGAAGCAGCAGAACGAACGCTAGAGAGCCCAGATAGAGTGAGGACTTGCTGGGGGCTGGGAGGCCTGCCAGCCTCCCTGCCTGCCATATGCCTGGTGAACCCCAAATAAAAAACCTGCAAAACTACTGAGGACTCTGACTCCTCCTTTACCCGATCTGCATGGGATCAGAAAACCTGCCTTGTGCCCTGTCCTGTCCCTTACACTCACCTTCAAATAGAAAACACATGATTAGTTATGACATCCACTGATTTATTCACTCAACAAAAATTTTGTCAGTACCTGCTGAGGTCCAGATGACTGTCCTAGGTGTGGGTGATTTGAACTGGCAACGGCACTGCGGGCAGTTTCTGGACAATTTCAACAGGCTTGTGTGGAGACATTTTGCACTGACAAGCAATTCACAGACACCAGCAGGTGTCAGAGAATTCAAGTCCATCTGACACCATCTACACCAGAGACTGTGTCAGGTTTCACGGGGGAAGGGAGCCCCCCCACCATCCCCCACTGCAGCTGCCCACAAGCAAGCCCAGGGAGCCCCCACGGCTACTTGGGCTTCTGACCAGCTGGCTACGGGTGGGAGGTTCCCACATCCCTTCTCAGATTCCTGGTGCTAATGGTTAAACCCAGATTATTATCTGTGCTTCTGGCCAACTGGCTGTCGATCAGAGTGCTCAGTCACTCACCTCAGGTTCAGTTAATTTGCTAGAGAGACTCACAGAACCTGGGGACCCTGTTTACTCACTAGATCACTGATTTATCACGGATACAAATCAACAGCCAGATGGAGGGGATGCACAGGGCAGTTGGGGAGTGGACACTCCCCAAATTTCCATGTATTTGTGAACCCAGAAGCTCTCACCTCCTGGGCTTGTATGGAGGCTACATTGCACATGCACAATTGCTATTTGATTAAATCCTTGGCTATTGGCAATGGAACTCAAACTTTAGGCTTTCTCCCACCGCCTGAAGTCAAAGGGAAGATTGAATATTCCCCCCACTCTTCAGGTTGGTTCCCTAGCAAACTTATGCTTCTCAGGTGTCTTTCAGAAGTTACCTCATTAACATAACAAGACGCACCTTTATCACTCACCACACTTAGAAATTCCTAGGAACTTTTTTTGGAAGCTGTAAGCTAGGAACTGTGGGTAAAGGCCAAATATATATGAGAGCTCTATTTTGGCACCAGAATGATCAAATATAGATATTTTCTATAAATCACAATATCACAAAGGACAAGGTGCTTCCTGTTACGGAGTTTATATTACAGTAGGTGAAACAAGCAAAAAAGAAGAGTAATGTGGATGTAACCCTGGGGCTGAAGCCAAAGGCTATTTTTTTTTAAATTTTTTTTAAAAGATTTATTTATTTATTTATACAAGCACTGGGTGCAGTCAGAATTGCAGGAGGGTGAGAGAATTCACGAGACAGAGCGAGGAGCAGAACAGGCAGATGGACAGACGTAGTACACTGCTGAGGGGAGCAGCGGGCGCGGCAGGAGAGGTCTGCATGCCATGAGGGGCCCTCACCTGCAGCTGAGGATCGAACCGGTGCTGCAGAGGCTGTGGGCAGCTTTGCAGCCCAGCACTCAACCACTGCGCCACTAGGGGAGGCCCTGAAGCCAAAGGCTATTACAGGTGGCATCTCCAAGAGGGGGGGCGCAGGTGAGGATGAATAGCCCCAGGCGGAATATGGACAAAGGATGCTGGGGGTGGAGACCTGACAGGGAAGAGAAGGGACTGCAGGGGCAGCCCCCCAGATGCAGTGTCTTGGGATTTTAGCATCTTGGGATTTCAGCATTTTGAATCTTCAACAATTGCAGGGCCATCCATTCCTGCTGTTGTAGGCCTCCGAAGAACATGGAGATGCTCCAGCAGCCAACCTCAGAGGAGAAAAGTTCAGAGGCTTTGCAGGTAGCTGAAAGACTGAAACTATTCCCATCGTTGCTGCGGGTACAGCCTGGCAGGGACGGAGAAGACCCGGAGCTGGGGCTTCGCTGAACTGCGTGTAAGTGAGGCTGTTTGTTGGGTCACTTAGCCGCTGCAGCTGCTGTTTTGAGTGTTCTTGTCTGGTGTTGCGCTGGGGCATCTTGGTAGCTCTGGGAGCATCTTTTGTTGTGTCTTCTGCTGTCTCATGGGTTGGACCCTGGCCTACAGTCTGACTGCCATGTGCCCCAGGCCCCAGTGGTGGGAAGACGCCATCTTGGGAGCCTTTTGTTTAGAACTTCAAACACTGGACTCGGCTTCAGGTGAGGTAAACAGTCATTTGTGGCCTTAGTGACTCTTTGTTTTCCCTGCTTTGTTTTATAAATCCCATTATTGTTGTTCTCTGAGCCTGAGTAGTCTTGCAATTGTGCACAAAGGTGAAGAACTCAGTGGCCCATAAAATGTTTGGGCATGTCCTTGGCCAATTTTAGTGCCCCTTGCTGTACTGTATCATAATTTCATATAGAGGTGATAGATCTCAGTACAATGAAAATAATGTGGGGTGATGACGTACAGTATTTGAGTGGGAGCGTGAAGAATTACTCATGTAGGATTGTCCAGGAAGAATTTGCTAAGAAATGATATTTGGGCGAAACCTTTGAATATTGCAAAAGAGTCAACATTTTAGGGAGAGTATGTGTAAAGGTCCTGAGATAGGAAAACCTCAGGCATTTTTGAGCTGATATAAAAGCCAGAGAAGTGTGAGAACCATGAATAAGTGGGGAGCATTGGGAGGTGACAATAGATCCCAGTGAAGAGAGAAGCCACTGGAAGTTTTTAAGAAATGATATAAAGCTTTCAAAAAGAGAAGTGATATTGAAACTGGAGAGTTGCCTTGGGCAGTGCAAGCAGCAGCAGTGCTGGGCATTTTACTGCCCACAACAGTGGCCCCACTGGGGGTCTGTCAGAGACTTCTGTGCACTCTGTCACTTACCTCTGCCAGCAGTGATGGTGGACAGCTCTGGTTCTCTGGATAGCACCTCAGGGCAGGCAGCCCCTGGCTCAGGGCTGCAGCGGGAAGCACGGGGTCCTCTGGGGCCAGCCATAGCACTGTGGTTCCTCCAGCTGCAAGCAGTGGAGAGGCCCATGGCTTTGGTGCCTGGAGCGTGGAGTGGACTGTCAGGTATGAGTTGTGAGCTGATTGGTAAATGGTCCAGTCAGACTGGTAGGCGAGGGGTTCTGGGAGAGGAGACAGGGCAGGACAGGCATCAGCATGGGAAGGAGCTCGCTCACTGGACTCTCACAATTGCTGGATGAACTGACTCCTGTGCTCTGAGACTTGCTCGCTTGCTCAGACTCCCTGAACTCAGTCTGTTAGGCTGGACACTTGCTCTCATACTGGATGCTCTCACACTCGTCCAGCAGCTGAGCTCCGAAGGAAGAGAAGTTGAAAAGCTTTGCAGAGACTCTAAAGAGCTCTGCGGAGGCCAGGGCCTGTGGCCTGCATCCAGCCTGCCTCTGAAATTGTCTGAAAGGAGCACCCAGCCCCAGGCCTGTTACCTCAAAGAGCTGTTGTTGTTGGTGTGGCCAACGACCCACAGAGAGCTGTAATGCAGGTGATTGGCAGTGTCCAGGCCAGCTCCAAGAGCTGTTCATTGTCCATGCACCTCCCGGTGCTCTGTTGTTTCTGGTCCAGTGTCCAGTGCTGTCCATCCCAACATTTAGATGGTGGCTTCTGCAGCATCATCTCAGTGGCCCCACCTGGGGAACCTCCAGCTGTGGTGAGTTGGACCCTGGCCTGCTGCTTGCCACGAGAGCTCCAGGCCCTCGTGGGCAGTACAGAACCATCTCAGATGAGCGGCCTTTTGTTTAGGACTTCTGGACACTGTGGACACTATGCAGAGTGAGACGGCCAGTTGCTTGTGGCCTTGAGAACTCCTTGTTTTACCTGTTCATTAAATAAACCCTATTGTTGTTTCCTGAACCTGTGTGGTCTCACAATTGTGCGCACGGGTGAAGAGCCCGCAGTGACCGCCCTCTGCTGGGCACTGTCCTTGGGCACTGGCGCCCCATCGTCCTGTTTCAATATCATCTGAGTTTTTGAAAAGATCGCACTGACTATGGAGCACAGAATGGATGGTGGGAAGCTAAAGTAGTTGTGCAGGTAGGAGACGGAGATGTATATCTGGAGCGGCTGGTGGGTTTGTGGGAGATACGTAGATGCAGGGTAAATTTTCGAATGTTAGCTCTCAGGACTTGCTGTTGATTCCATCTTCTCTGCTGGGAGGGGTTTCCTCACTGTAGTGGCAGGAAGGGCGCAGAGCAGGATCTCTGTGATCTGAGCAGACAGGGAAAGGAGAGTCCTGGAGCCCTCGGTGGCTTTTTCAGGCTTTCATTGAGCTTTTAGCAGGTACATGGCAGGCAGGGTCCAGCCTCCTGGTTCCCCACGAATCTTGACTCTTACTGGGCTCTCTGGCATTCTCTTGTGGTCTTTTTCTCTCTCTTCTGCTTCTCTTTCATTCTTCTCATTCTCCTGCTCTTTCTCCTTTCTCTTCTGCTCTCTGTAGCCATGACGGCACCCTTATAAGGCAGTCTCAGCCCAGGTATGCCCACCTTTGCACGCCCACATCCCACTCCAGGTGTCCGCCATCAGGCACTCATGCAGGTCCACAGGGATCCACCATCAACTCTAATGGAAGAAGTGTGGAAAAGCCTGATAATCACTTACCCTACACTCACCCAGCGGCATGTGGTGGTCAGGACTAGGGAAGCGCCACTCGCTGTGGAGTCCAGAGCTGCTGCTGGACATGAACAGGACAGACCCTAGCAGGGACTATTCAGCCCCCAATGTCAGTGGTGTCAAGCCTGAGAAACCCTGGATTAGATGTTCAACTAATGGGATGGGAGGAGAGAGGAGGAGCAGTTTAGCATCCTGCCTGTGGTGGGCAATTAAGTATCACTCTGGGCAAGGGTAAGTGTAGGTATTTCTCTGTGGTTTTGCCATGGTGCTAGATTCTTCTTTCTTTTCTATACCTGGTTGCTCCTTATGTTAAAGCCAGTTGGGCAGACACTGGGGATTAGTAACAGGTTACTGTTTCACCCAAACCCAGAGAAGTCAAGCAGCTCCGATTTTCACTTGCAGGGCTTCCTGGGGCTTTCTAGGGCCTAGTTAGGGTGAGGGTATCAGAAGTGGGTGAACCTGGGCTGAAAGGCTGGGCATATAATGGTGGCGTCATGGGGACGCCAGTGGTAGGGGAAGCAGAGGTAGCAAAGAAACAGACCATGAGACAACACCAGGGAGCCCAGAAATACTGAAGATTCACTGGAGGCTGGGACGCTGTAGGGTAAAGGAAAAATGTCAGTCTTTTCTGCCCTCCCGCCATCAGGATAGATGATGGATCCTTGCAGTCCTGAATGCATGCCTGATGGCGGGTACCTGGAGTAGGGTGTGGGCCTAGGTAGATGGGATTCACCTGGGCTAAGACTGTGCTTTTTAAGATTGGCGTCACGGGGATGCCAGCAGAAGCCAAAAAGCAGCAGAACGAAAGGAGGAGCAGAGAAGCAGAGAGAACGCCAGAGAGCCCAGATAGAGTGAGGATTTGCTGGGGGCTGGGAGGACTGCCAGCCTCCCAGCCCCCCAGTACCCTTGCCTGCTGTGTACCGGGTAAATCCCAATAAAAGACCTGCAAAAGCCACTGAGGACTCTGACTCCTCCTTTACCCGGTCTGCATGGGATCAGAAAACCTGCTCAGTGGTTCAGTCCTGCCTCTACAGAGGCCTACCAGCCTCCCGGCCCCCCTTTGACCTTGCCTGCCATGTACCTGGGTGCCACACTGCAAATGGCGTAGAAAGATCATTAAAAGCCTAAAAAAGCCACTGAAGGGCTCCAGGAGCCTTTACCTGTCTGCCCGGATCATAGAGATCCACCTGCTCTGTGCCTACTGGCGCTACAGAGAGGTGTGGGTAACGACTCCTCTCAGGAGAGGAGATGCTACCTGTGTCCTGGAAATCCTCCTGGGAGGATGTGTCATTGGCTGGCATCATTCTTAGGTATTCTGGGGGACAGGAGGGAGCACAGAAATCAAATCAGCTGACAATGTTTGAGGCTCTAGTGCGCGGGAGAACATGAGACTAGACTTTGCAAAATGGGTTGAGGGAACAGTGAATGAACAAACAGACATGTTGGTGAGGTAATGTTAGTGAGAAGAATGTCTGCTCTAAATGGGTTCTGCAATCTGCCACATAAAGATAATACATATTCTTAGTGCATAAGTATGTCAATAGAAAATAACTTTAATATAATTAGTATGCAAAGGAGAAAATATAATTAAAACAGTTTCCAATTAAACACCCAAAGTTACACATCTCCAGTCAAACAGGGTTGGCCCAAAGTAGGGCCACTGAGGCCTGAAAATTTGCCACAAGTCTAAGGCGCCTTCTGACCCATGGGAAAGGGGCAGAAGGGACTGGGCAATTCTGAAAGGGAAGTAGCAAAATCAAAATACAAGTCAAGGTAACAGCTGCCCTGTCAGTTTCCCACGGGTCTCTCACCCTCCACTCTTTCAAGTGTCTCCTTCTGTGTCCCCCACATCCCTGGTGCAAATCCAAGGCCAAGAAGCAACTGTGGCTGCTTCTTCACAGGTCTCTCTGCTCCACACGCCTCCTCCAAGCCTTCTTCCTCCAGTCTTTTCTAGCTTCTCACAGCTCAGGTCCACCCTTCCTTGGGAGGGGCAGGGAGGCTGGAACCTCCCCTTTCTATGGAGGTTACAGAAAGAGAAAGTAGACAAGGCAAATCACAAGAGCCCGTAGGAGATGTTCCAACTACAAGGTGCTGGAAGTTTTTTGAGCAAAAAATTCACCTGACAGTGACATTTCCTTCCTGGAATGTAAATAATAAGTCTAACTGGGAAATTCTAGAAAATGGGAAAATGAATGTTTTTCTCTCCCTCTTCTCCATTCTGTTTTGAGCTTATGAAGGTGGAATGAAAAGATTAGATATTTGTGCTCTAAGTATCTGAATGATGTATTTTGACTTCATGTCTTGTGACTTTTTGTTTTTATTATTTTTTAAAAGATTATGCATATAAGAACTGGGGTATGGGCCAGAGGTATGGGGAGGGGGTGAGAGCATTCACCAGAAGCAGAGTGGGGAGCAGAACAGGCAGATCCACTGAAATCCAATGCTGTGGGGAGCAGCGGGGAGATAGGTGAGATCTGCTGCACCATGTGGGTCAGCTCCCTGGTTGGGGATTGGACTTGTGCTGCAGTGGCTGCAGATTGATTTATAGTGCTGTGTCTTAACCTCTTGTGCCACCAGGGAGGCCCATGTCTTGTGACCTTTGAAAGCTGACTTTTTGCAGTAAATAAACATGACCCTCCCCCTTAAATAAAGAATACGTAGACACCATAAGCTAAAGTCTGTGACTTTTGAGCTGCAATGAGAATTTTGGAGCTTTTGATATTTCTGTGAGTATGAATTAGATGATTGAGAAATCAATAGTGGCTGAGATTTCCCTTCATTCTGTTGTCTATGTCATGTGCCCTGCTGGAGAGGATACTAGATTGTTTGGAGATTGTTAAAGGGAGTTTTGAATCTTTCTCCAAGTTTAGAAAGGCTTATTATACACAGTTCCTTTTAAATGTTAGCTCAGACTGATGAACACCCCAGGCCATTCTGGAAAAGTTCTGAGAGGTCTCAAAGGCGGCTTTGTTTCGGCCATCTCCACCTCAGGAACACGTAATTCATCACGAGGGTATCAAAGGTGGTATATTCTGTCCCTGTAACTTAGCTTCCCCCAGCAGGCACCAAATGCACATTGGAAATGACTGATTCTCTCATAGGTTGAATTGTGTGCACAGATACACACTCACACCCTCACACTCACACACCCTCACAATGTGTTCTGAGATTTGCTGCAGAGAAGTCTTGAGTTCTGTGTCAAGGTTGCTGGTGAGTCTTTCTGTAAATGGCAAGAGATAATGCAAACAACAAAAAGACAGAGACAAGGAAACTATTACCTGATAGGGTCCATTTTTTGAATTCTACGAAAGGGCTTTCTGGCTGTTTTCCACACAAACTAATCAAGGCTTGTTGAGAAAGACTATTCTCAGAGCACATGTCCCTTAAACCATTTGACATTTTTCCCAGTATGTTCTTTCCATTAGGTTTGCTTTTACTTGTCTTTATCAAATATAATGACTCTTCTTGAAACTGCATCTTTAAATCACTGATGTAAATAGTGTATATAGAATTAAAACCCCATGGAAATTGGAGCAAACTGCTTATTTAAGCATATTATATGCATATCAAAATTTATCATGAAATCCAAACTACGAGTGTCCCGAAAGTTGATCATGTGTTAAGAAATATCTATGGTGCCTCATTTCTTTCTTTCTTTTTTCATTTAAAGATTTATTTATGTATACAATAACTGGGGTGTAAGCCAGAGGTGTAGGGTAAGGGGTGGGGTGAGAGGATTGATTTGCCAGAGAGAGCGAAGAGCAGAACAGGCAGATACACTAAAATACACTGCTGATTGGGGGGCAATGGACGAGGCAGGAGAGGTCTGCTGTGTCATGTGGGTTTCTCCCTGGCCAGCGGGGGATTGAACTTGTGCTGCAGTGGCTGGTGATATCTTGACAGCGCTGTCCTTAACCCCTGTGCTACCAGGGAGTCCCCTGGTGCCTCATTTCTTAAAGCTCATGACTATTATCCTGAGTGCACAGCAGCAGAAGACTCAGGTTTTAGTAGCGTCTGGTGTCTCTGTACCTCCCCAGACACTACGTGTTCCGGATGCCTGCCCATTCCAGAGAGAATAAGATATATTGGTTCTGCAGTAAGATACCAGAAGCTCTGAAAAAGGACTCATGTGTATGTTGCACGTCTCATTGGTTTTAAAAAAGACCCACTGTTCTCCAGAGCTTGGGCAGGGCAGCAGAGGAAGGGCCTGCTGGTCCAGTTACTGTTAGATTAGATTAGATTTGATTTGATTTGATTATGAGGAAGTAAAATAGGTCCCAGAATATCCTTCGGGGTTTCCTGTCTTTCTGTGAACCTCACTGTTTCCCCACTTGAGCAAAGAAAGGCAGGATTTCTAGCTTTTCTTTTCCCCAGACTCCCCTCTTCTCCACCCTCTGGTTGCATTTCTGTGCCCATGGGATGCAGGGTGACTGTCACTGCTTCCTTAGCCCATCTCAGGCACTCTTGTCACCTGGTCCACCATGGACATGTCTACCACCAGTTAATGTGTGTAGGGTAAATGGATTAATCAGGCTTTTTATGTCACTGGCCTCTATAGCTATCCCTTGCGGCCTTGAGCATGTTGTTGCAGAAAGCACTTGGGAGTGTGAGCTTGGGGCACATATGCTTGATTGTGGACACCTGGAGCATGGGTATGCACATGTGTAAGTGTGCATACCTGATCCTAGAGGCCAGGGCAGTAAGGGCAGCTTCTGGAGGACGGCTACGAGAGGACGAGTAACTACAGAAGAGGCAAGACCATGAGAGAGCCTAGAGAGAGGCCAGAGAGACCCTAGAGAAAGAGTAAAGATATGTGGGGGTCTGGGAGGCTCCTTCCTGCCTGCCTCCCAGCTCCCTTTCCCTGTCCAGGCCTGCCTCCTTGCATACCAGCCTCCTTGCATACTGCCCGGTGCACCTGTGTGCCTGGTTCCCGGAGAGCATTAAGGCCTGAAAAATCCACCGAGGCCTCCTGGACTCTCCTTATCCATCTTCCTGAATCCATAGTGAACCTGCCCTGTGCCTGCTTGCACAACAATGCGGATCTAAATTTATTGTGCTAGAACATTCTGTAAGTTTCAGGTATGCATTAGACATCAATGCCTATATGGACCAATGCTAAGTGCATGTCTTCCAAAGAACAAAGCCTTTGCTTGGAATACTCTTCAACTTGATACTTATTGTGATAATATTGTGTGTGTGTTTGTGTGTGTGTATATAATCACTGTATTTTCATGTTAAATTTACACAGTGTTATCAATCACAGATCAATCTTGGGAAAAATAAATTCAGTAAGCTGACACAGTACAGTCCTTGAAGGATCTGTCTCTTGGTGGTATAGAAATTTACTGGATATTTCTCTTTCACAGACCCTGGCTTACAGTTGCAAATTATAAAACATATACCTGAAGCCTGCAATCTCTTAAAAGTTAACTCATTGTGTTCACTTTCTTGATGTGTCATATGACCTGAAAGAGTGCTCATAAAAATACTGAAAAAAAAAAAAAAAAAACCAAACAACTCCACAGAAAGTTCAGAGTATAAGCATTATCTAGACTAGCTCGTTTCATAGCAACTATATTTATTACTAGTGTTTATCCAGTATTGACTGAACATGAAGCTCCAATATGTAACTTTCTGAAAGTTTCTTTAGAAAAAGAGAAACAGCTGGAGATGATAAATCCATAGTTATCTAAATGTTTTAACATAGAAGTCACTTGTGGAAAAGTAGGATGTCTTAAAAGTTCCTCTAACCTTGGACACTTGTTCACTATTTCAGAAACCATCAGAAGAACAGGAATGGCTAGTAATTATTTAAAATGATAAATTCAATGTTAAGTGTTGGCTGGTTTAATACTCACTAATAATGGTGATGACAATGATGAAAATGGTGGTGATTTGATAACGTGATGATAAAGGACACTGTTAACAGTTTAAGAACTATGAAAAATACACTCTACTAATGTTCCCATGAAAACAAAATGTTTTAATTTTAAAATAGTAAAAATAGATCTATCATATAGCCAACGATCGTCCTCTGATCTGTCCAAGAACAAACTCTCATTTTAGTGCGTTTCTACAGCCCTATGTCCATTGCAGCACTATTTACAATAGCCAATTTATGGGAACTACCTAAGTGCCCAAGGACATATGAAAGAAAGGATAAAGAAGATGTGGTGTAGAGACACAAATGAATACTACTCAGCTATAAAAAAGACGAAATCTTGTTATTTTCGACAATGCAATAGAACTAGAAGGGATTACTCTAAGCAAAATAATTCAGAAGGAGAAAGACACGTTTCCAGGATTATGTGGAGTATAGAGAAACACAGATACACTCTGGGTTCCAGTCAAAGCCATCTCTTCCCACTCCTTCTGTTGCCTCACACAGAGGTCTAGTAATTAAGCCGATGTGAGGAATCCAGATTCCACAGGAACCTGCTGGCCGGAGAGGCCCAAGGAGTTCTAAGCTCTCGGAGTGAGACTGGGAGCTGTGGAATTGTTGTGCCCCTTCACCAGTGATGCCTGTTTCCCTGTGATACTGAGCTTTAGATTGAGAAATCTGTCTTTTTGTTATGAGATCAATAGCCTTGTTTTCCTCGATTGCTCAGTTTTAGAATGGTGTTTTGGTTGGAGTCCCCCTTTGTCTGGGCTAGCAGTAAGAACACATGTGAGTAGGTGTGAGTAGGGGAGCAGCCTGTTTACAGCTCTTGAATCCTGAGCAAATCTGTATCCCCTTGGGTATCTGAACAGGAGACAGGAGTGTTACCTGGGGAAGGACAGGTGTCCATGGATCAAGGCTGGTTTGGCTCCTTTCAGGGTGTCACTAGAGGACTCTGGGGTGTAAATGAAAATACACGAGAGTCTCTTAATTTCCACCAGGATAATGAACTTGCTTATTGCACAGTGGCCTCTGGACTCCAACACTGCAGGGTCTTTCAAAAGAAGAGGGACGTGAGTTTCCATGAAGTTGGGGTCTCTCTCCAGAGTTTCTTGGGAGTCCAGGAATCTGGACTCTAATTTGGAAGACCATGTCCCTTCCTTCAAGGGGTGAGAAAAGTTAAGAACGAGATTTCCAACTGAAGGCAGGGGAGGCTGCGTTGCTCAGTCTCCCATCAACTCCCCCAATAGAACTTCTGGTGTTAGAAAATGGACCCAGTGGTTTAATTAAAACCCAGTAAGTGGTAACTTATCTGGGACGAGTTGAGGGACTGAGTGCCACTTGGAGAGTTGCCGAGATTTTTATGATGATCTGGGCTCCTGCTTTTGCCTTCTTCAATCTTGGTACAAAGATAAAATCTTGCCCTGCCTCCCCCCATTAAAAGCAACCAGGCTTCCCTTTGCACCAGCCTTTCTCCAAAGCCCTGCAGACACCCCCCCTCCCCCCACCCCTTTACAATTTCATTCTCCTGTCCTAGCCGTTTGCCCTGGAGCCACACTGAAGATAGCCATTTCTTTCTGTTTCTCCAATGTGCCAAGTTTGTTGTTTTCCCACTTTAGGACCTCTTAAGTGGCTATTTCTTTTCTTTCTTATCTTCACCTGCCAGACTCTATCTTGTCACTCTGACTTTAGCCCCCAAGTCCCTCTCTGAGCAGCTTCAGATGGCTGTCAGGCAGGAGCCTTCCAATCTCCTAGATCCTGTTCAGTGGTTTTATTTCACATACATTACACTATTTTATATACTTTTCACTTTCTGGCTTCTGTTTTCCTGGTGTGTGTGTGTGTGTGTGTGTAGACACATGTGGATGTCTCCTGGGCCCCTTCAATTTCCACTTCAGGATAGCAGAGGCCTGTCCTGTTCACAACCTTCCCCCAGTGGCAGAGGCCTGTCCTGTTCACAACCTTCCTCTAGTGGCGAGCGCTGTGTCCCACATAGAGTAGAAACTCAGTAATTCATTTATTAAATTAACTGACTGCATATAGACTGTGCCAGTATTTGGAATTCTTTACAAGTTATCAGCATTCCATTCAAGCCTTTCATTCAGAAAGCCTTCATCCCTCTCCTAATCTGATAAACTAATAATGAATAAAACTTGCTGAAGCACTAAAGTATCCTGAAAAACATTAGTATGGCTATATTTTTTTCTCTCACATACAAACATTTCCTCTAAGACAGCTCCAAGCTTCTACCTGCTTTGGGATGAAGTGGGGATTAGGTCTTTAGGGAAAGAAAAGAAAATCATTTACATTATGACTTTCAAATAGAATCTTGCAGCAAACCAGTGGCTTTAAAAGCCAGAGACTGATGAAAGAGGAAGGATTTTCTAGGTACCCACAGCTCCCATTTAACAGTGAACCATTTCACAGAAGCTTATACGTGGGCACTGACTGTGAGGGACAAGAAGGGAGGTAAATGAAGCTCACAGACTGCCAAGGGAAGGTGAGGCCAGGCCAGGCCAGGCTTTCTTTTCTGAACACGGCTTTGGTCTGAACACGGCTGCAGAGAGCACATCACCCCAGCACAGGGCACGCTGGGCTGCTCTTTTTTTTTTGTGCTTAGCCTCTGTGTGTGGGGTGTGGGGTCTCCCACACACAGACAGAATGAAACCGGTGGCAGGCTCAAGGGGGTCCCGGCTCCAGCATAACCCGGCTCCAGCATAAACCTGCTCTAGCTCAGTCCTCGGGACACAGGATCTCAGGGGGCAGGAACTGGCAGAGACAGGGCAGGTGTGCAGGGCTAGCCCAAGGGCGCTTCGAGGAGGCAGCACGAGCAGGCAGAGCTGGGCTCCAGCTGAGTGGAGGAAAACACTCCAGGTGTGTGAACCAGATGTCAACCAGAGTTGATGCCTGCAGAAGGTTCTGGAAAAGACCGGTTTGTGATGCTTCAGGGGATCCAAGAAGTGGCACAACCTCCTTCCTTCCCAACCAAGAGATTATGTGAATCTTCCTGTGCCCTAAGTGCCATCTCTGTAAGGGGCGAGGAGTCTGAGGCAGCACATCTGTGTCTGTGACACCCAGGGCCTGGACTAAATTATGGGCTGGGGGGTCTTACACTGACTTGGGCTCAATATCTCCCTTCCCTGGCCCCTCTCTTCACCTCCGCTGCCCTCCCTCCTTTCCCCTCTCCTCCTTCCTTCCTTTTCTTTCACGCCATGTTGTAGGCAAGAGATTTGAGGAAGGTCAGTTTAGTTTTAGACAATAGTTTTAGACTTAAATATCAATCTACATTTTTCTCTGAGCATAGAGTGAGTTAATTGTGTAACCTATTTAATAATGTTGAGCTGAAAGTCATTCTTCGTTTTGATGCCTTCATGCTCACTGAACACAAAATACCTTCTCTGGAAAATATGAGACTAATAATACCAGCATAGAATCTGATTTCTTAAGTTTATCACTGTTTTGGTGAATATAAACATGTGGAATAAATTCAGAAAGACATTTAGCTATTGAAGCAAAATATTCAGCTTAAGAATTCAAGGTTATGCAACTGAAGACTATGTATATGCATGTATATATTTATGAAATAGATTTTCTGATTATAGAAGGCATGGAAATTAGGGTGATTTGGATCATGGACCAGATCTTAAAAGAAACAGACTTAGTACAAATTGTTAGCATTTTGTATATGTTGTTCTTTGTAATCGGGCATTATTACATGTTTGATGTCCAATACACTTCAAATATTCATTTAATTGTATTGAGAACATTTTCCATTGCATTAAAATATCTTCTAGAATAGTTTTTCCTGTGTGTGTGATATGTAACAATGTATACATTTTCTGATATTCGACCAAATCTCTAATGATGGGTAATAAACTTACCAAAACATTTTTTTTCTGCTACAAATCTGTTTACACCTAAAATTTTTTTTAACATAATAAATTTTATTTTTATATTCCCCCATACAATTGCAACCCCCCATTCTGACCCTAATCCCTCCCCTCCCCCACCCCCAAAAAGTGTCTCTGGTTCACAGTTTTTTGTTGATTTTGATTTTCACTTTCATATAGTTATTCATTTTCCTGGTCCCTTATTTAAGTTTTCTAGATTCCTGCTATGAGTGAGACCATCTGGTATTTTTCTTTTTCTTTTTGGCTTATTTCGCTGAGCATGATCCCTTCCAGCGCCATCCATGTTGCTGCAAATTGCATGTGTTTATCTTTTTTTGAATGCTGAGTAATATTCCATGGTATATATGTACCACATCTTCTTGATCCAGTCATCTATTTTTGGGCATTTGGGTTGTTTCCAAAGCTTAGCTATTGTAAACAGTGCTGCTATAAACATAGGGGTGCAGGTGTTCTTTGGAATTGATGTTTCTGTGTCCTTTGGGTAAATCCCTAGGAGTGGAATTGCTGGATCATATGGAAGCTCTATGTTTAGTAGGTCAAGAAATCTCTACACAGCTCTCCATAGTGGTTGGACCAGTTTGCACTCCCACCAACAGTGTAGAAGAATTCCTTTTTCTCCACAACCTCGCCAACATTTGTTGTTGCTAGTTTTTTTAATATGTGCCATTCTCACTGGTGTAAGATGGTGTCTCATGGTAGTTTTGATTTGCATTTCCCTGATTACAAGTGATGTTGAACATTTTTTCATATGTCTGTGGGCCATTTGCATTTCCTCTTCAGAGAAGTTTCTTTTTAGCTCTTCTGCCCATTTTTTGACAGGATTATTTTCTTTGTTGTTGTTGAGTCTCATCAGCTCTTTGCAGATTTTGTGATCAGTCCTTTATCATTAGAGTTGTGTGCAAAAATGTTCTCCCAGTTGGTGGGGTTTCTCTTTGTTTTGGTTATTGTCTCTTTTGCTGTGCAGAAGCTCTTTAATTTGATGTAGTCCCAGCTGTTTATCTTCGCCTTCACTATCACTGCTTTGGGTGATGTGTCTGTAAAGATGTCTTTGATGTGCAAATCACGTAGTGTTTCGCCTATATTTCCTTCTATGTATTTTATGGTTTCAGGTCTTATGTCTAGTTCTTTAATCCATTTTGAGTTGATTTTTGTGTATGGTGTGAGGTAGTGGTCAAGCTTCATTCTTTTGCATGTAGCAACCCAGTTTTCCCAGCACCACTTATTGAACAAACTTTCTTTGCTCCAGTGCATAGTCTTTGCTCCTTTGTCAAAGATTAGTTGACCATAAATCTGTGGGTTTATTTCTGGATTTTCTATTCGATTCCATTGG
Organism: Talpa occidentalis; assembly: GCF_014898055.3. Taxonomy (NCBI): domain Eukaryota; kingdom Metazoa; phylum Chordata; class Mammalia; order Eulipotyphla; family Talpidae; genus Talpa; species Talpa occidentalis. The sequence goes on along the minus strand of NW_023605194.1, from coordinate 68,300,282 downwards.
TCTGTATGTCTGTTCTTGTTCCAATACCATGCAGTTTTGATGATTATGGCTTTGTAGTATAGTTTGAAGTCTGGGAGTGTGATGCCTCCATTTCCTTCTATTTTTTTTCATACACCTAAAATTTTTAAATCAGTCAGTCAAAAGATGGTAACAGGTGAACTAGCTTACATGAGGCTGAAATTTATACTATTTGTTTTTTGCATAGAAGTGCAGGGGTGTAGGCCAGAGGTGTGGGTGGGTGAGGGGATTCACAAGAGACAGAGTGGGGAGCAGAACAGGCGGATTCACTGAAATCCACTGCTTAGGGGAGCAGGGGGGAGACAGGAGAGGTCTGCTGTGCCCTGTGGGTTTCTCCCTGGTCGGGGGTGGAACTCAAGCCATAGCACTGATAGCCTGAAACTTACCCCCTAGGCCATCAGGGAAGCCCCTGAAATTTATAGCGTTAATGGATTCACCTGCAAACAACATGCATTTTCTCAAAATGTTTAGAAGCATCTGCTTTAAGCTTCCATATAAAAGCAATGAGATTTGACATACTTTAAATTTTGAAATTAGTCATAAATATGAGTCTCTCCACTATTTATATAATTTGTTTTTCAAATCAAACTTCAATATGCCTTGTTAAAATCTTGCTTTTATTTTTGTTTTTAAATTCAGAAATATGACATCACATTTCCAATTTTAAAAATTAAGTGAAAAAATCTGCAAAAGCCACGTTTTTCATTGTATTATTGGTAAGGGATTTTTGTGATTCAAAAATCATTCATACAATTTAAAATAACCTTTATGAGAGTCTGGCAATCAAACAGTCTTATGGGTTGAAAGTCAATTCAGCAGCGCTAACTCTTGGCCCTTCCTTCATATGATGTATTTTAAGAGTTAGTGTGGATAACTGAGTGGATTTAAACAGGAAGTGAGTTTCTTTTAACGTATTCCAGAAGTACTATTTTTCTCTAATAAAAAATAGCTATCTTTGTAATTAGCTTTAGCTACTGAAATCAAACCCAGAAGCCAGAGGCTCAGGCTGCTGCTGTGGGAACAGGTTAGTTAGGGAAAAGTCATGTGCTGGGTAAGGGTAAAAAAGGAGATTTGTGGTTTGTTTTTTTAAAAAACAGGAAATAATATTGAAGTTATAGGCTCTTTAATTAAGCACTGACTTTGCACTCTAGAAATTATTAATACATTTAAGACAGTTTGCAGTACATTTACAGTATTATAATAATACTAACAATCTTCAACTCAATATTGTGATTTTAATGGTAACATCTCCCTATCTGCTCCAGCCAATGCCTGCGTCTCATTAACTACTGCACAGATCTCCGACAGAGTTAATTGTCTCAGCCTGTTCAAAGGCCAGGAATTACTTGCAGGGAATTAAAACACTGTGTTAGAAACCAAAAACACAGATAAGGGCGTAACTACAATTTCAAGGGAAGAGACAAGACCTGGGCAATAAACAGAGTGAGTACAGGTGGAGAAACACAGCCGTTGTTTTTTCAAGTGCCGCTTCAGGTCAGTGTAAACCTTTTGAGATATAAACCGAAAGTGGGATTAGCTCAGGAGCCATGAATCCAGTGCCCGGACTCAGCTAGCCGCTATCGGGTATTTAGATGTTGGTGGCTACACTGGAAAGTGAATATGCTGGCAGAAAAAGGGACCCCCAGGACAAAGTATGACTAACAGAATCTACAGGAGCCCTAGGGCTGGATACACACGCTCTTTCTCCCAGTATTCCTGGTAACGGGCCGTGGAAGTGGGCCATGCTGAAGTTTAATAGACCGCTTGTGCAAACAGGATTGGAGAAGTGTTGCTTAAACTCTAGGCCTGCTTCTTAAAACCTATGGCCAATTTATTTTTTATTTTTATTTTTATTATTTTTTTTAAAGATTTATTTATGCATACAAGAACCTGGGTACAGGTCAGAGGTGCAGGGGGTGAGAGGATTCACCAGAGACCGACTGGGGAGCAGAACAGGCAGATTGACTGAAATACACTGCTGAGGAGAGCAGCAGAGAGACAGGAGGGTCTGTTGCACCTTGTGGGTCAGCTCCCTGGCCAGCTGGGGATTGAACTCGTGCTGCAGATGCTGCAGATAGCTTCATAGTACTGTGCTTCACCCCTTGCGCCACCAGGGAGGCCCAACTTTGGCCAATTTAAAGCAAGTTTAGCTGACCCTAAATTCATGTGCTTGGCACTGCTCAAAATGTTAGGATACATAGAACCTGTCTTCAAAGGAGAGTAACACCCCAGAAAACCAAGGACTATAACAGTGGAAGAATTATAAAGGGATGAACTTGGTGCTGGAAGGAGGAGGCTGGTGAGGTTCCTGTGAGGGAAGCAGGGAACTTGGTGGGGTTCTGAAGGATGAATGGAAGGGAATCAGATGAATCAGATGTCCTTTATGCAAAGGGACAGCAGCATTGAGGGGCTTGACCTGCTTGGGGGAACACAGAAGACAACGAAGGAGGCTGAGGAGACAGGCCATTGTAGAGCCTCCTGTTTCTTGCCAGGAGCTGGAGTTCTATCCTGAAGGCTGTGCACTGGAAGACATCCGATGGGGAGAAGAGACTATGCGGTGGAGATGAGACACTCATCCAGAAGAAGGACAGTGGGGAGACGGGTATGTCTCATTGCACCAGCCCAGTGCACCGTCCATGTGGCTGGTGCTGTGGGTTTTCGAGGCAACAGGCTCCAGCCCTTGACAGTTCTCTCCCTGCCTCTTCAAAGCCCGCTGCGCTGCTCATAACAATAAGGAATTTCCATTGAGCTCTTACCACATGGCAGACAATTCTAAGATTATGTAATTCTCTTAACAGCCCTCTGAGAAAAGCACGTTGTTACCTCCATTTTCCAGGGAAAAAGAGGACTAAGAGGGCATTACACAGTTAAGGGACAGAAACTCAATTCAGAGTCTATTTTTGTCAGACGTCTCTGCTCTCACCACTGTCTTCAAGAACATGACTTGTTGGGTAATTTCTCTCCTTTGCCCTGATTACTCTCCCCAGTTTTTAGTGTTTCCGAATTTCTGTGCTGGGCCTTCCTGGTGGCACAAGGGGTTAAGACGCAACCTATGAAGCTATCCACAGCCACTGCAGCATGAGTTCAATCCCTGGCCAGGGAGCAACCCACACGTTGCAGCAGAACTCTCCTGACTCGCCCGCTGCTCTCCTCAGCAGTATATATATTTCTGTTGATCTGCTTGTTCTGTTCCCCGCTCTGTCTCTGGTGAATCCTCTCACCCCCCACACTTCTGGCCTATACCCCAGCTCTTATATGCATAAATAAATAAATCTTTAAAAAAATAAAATTTCTGTGCTTATCTATTTCTTACAATTTGTATTTTGTTCTAACTTTGGGGTTACATTTTACCCCTCATGTTCCACTCACCTCCTTCCAGACCCCCATGCTGATACCCCATTTACTTCCCTTTCCCACCCCACTTCCTTGTCCCATTCCCACTGGTAACCAGTAAATATTTTGACCAAGTCCAAGATTTGTTCTTGCTTTATTTTGTCAGTGTGTGTTTTTTGGCTATTTGTGTCCCACAGATGAATGAAACCATCATTGATATCTTTCACTTTCTGACTTGTTTCATTTAACATAATCACCAAGGTCCATCCATTTTGTCCCCGAAGTCACTATTTCACCTTTGGAACAGGATGCGGTATTCCATTGAATGTCTATTCCTCGTTGCTGGCTTGTGAGGAATGGGAGCATTTCTCTAAACTACCTTAAAAACCAGGCAGACTCTTCTTTAATTTTATATTCATTTCTTCCCAATATGTTGGGGTTGGTGACTTTGTTGTGAATAGCTGCTAGACATTTGAACGAGTCTAACAAACTATGAGGGTCACCATAAACTTAACATACACGTTAACCAGGTGACAGGCCTCAGACTCAGATGCTCTGAAACAATGACATGAAAAATAGGTTGCTTTGGGAGGACAATGGAGGAGACACATGTGTGGGGCTCTGTCTGGTGGTCAGTTCCCTCATGGGGGGTCTTGGGGTGCAAGAACAACCTGGGGGCAGAATGCAAAGTGGAAAAGAACACAAAGAAACAGTCACTAGGAAAAGTCTCTTTTTGCAATATTTAAAAAAAATTTTTTTAAAAGATTTATTTATTTATGCATACAAGAGCTGGGATGTAGGCCAGAGCTCGGCTATGGGGGGTGAGAGGATTCTCCAGAGACAGAGCAGGGAGCAGAACAGGCAGACTGACTGCTCTACTGCTGAGGGAGGAGTGGGGAGACAGGAGAGGTCTGCTGGGCCATATGGGTAGCTCCCTGGCTTGGGATCCAGCTCGTTCTGCAGTAGCTACCCATAGCTTCACAGTGCTGCATCTTAAACCCTTGTGCCACCAGTGAGGCACCTCTTCGCAATATTTTCAAAGGATGAAAAGTGACATGTGGTGGGTGACATGACAGACAAAAACAGTTGTCCAACCCTCCCTCCCTCCCCTTGCCCCCTCTCTCCTTCCTTCCTTCCTTTGTCTGTTTATCTGGTTTATCTTTGTCTGTTACCTGGTTTATTATCTGGTGGTTGTTGATATTGTTTTATTGCTGCCATCTAAACTCTTCAGAGGCACATGTGCTCATGCAAAGAAAATTACAGAAATGAGATTCTACATTACCTTTTTTTTTTTTAAAGATTTATTTTTATTTATTTATACAAGCACTGGGTACAGTCAGAAGCGCGGGAGGGTGAGAGAATTCCCCAGAGCCAAAGTGGGGAGCAGGGCAGGCAGAAGGACCTAAGTACACTGCTGAGGGGAGCAGCGGGCGGCAGGAGAGGTCTACACGCCATGTGGGACCCTCCTCCGGTGACCGGGGAGCAGCCGGTGATCGAACCAGTGCTACAGAGGCTGCGGGCAGCTTCGCAACCCAGCGCTCAACCGCTGCGCCACCGGGGAGGCCCTACATTACCTTTTCTACAAGAAAAGGTAAAATACTACCTTTTCTTGAAACAGATGAAATATCCTAATAATTAAGACATAAGGATATCAACTTTGTATTTTTAAAAGCTTTTGTGTTTGGGATCCCTGCCTCAGTTTTGTGTTTATAATATCAATCCAACCTAAGGCAAAAAATTAACAGTATTTCACATCACTCGGAAAACTTCAGGACTTGCCCCAGTCCCAGACACAGAGATTTTGGTGGCCTTGCCTTGATGAGGCTGCAGAATCCAGTGTCTAGAATGGAGTTTGCTGCCCTGGTGATTCCAGCAGGCCCAGACTTGCTCAGTTCCCGGGAGCTCCCTGCGCACACCGTGTGGCTCCACCGAGGGACACCAGGTGACACAGAGCCAAGGTCTCTGCAGGTGGCTGGACCCTGGGCCAGGGAAGAAGCAGACAGAACTGCTCAGGAGTCTGATTTTCCTCAACAACAAGGCCAAGCATCATTGAGGCTGGGTTGTGCAGTAGTCAAGTGTCCAGCCTGAAATCCATCTCTGGTAATTATGTTGTTTTTACTTAAATTCCTTTGTGTGTTCAAATAGAGAAAGTCTGTCTCCCTCTCCCTGTCAGTGTCACCCCTGCCCACATATTTCTTGTGTTGTGGGTCATGCAGTGTTTTAAGTTCAGCTGTGTCCCATCAGACAGGTCGGATTATTTGATTTGGGGAATCTTTGCAAATGAAAGGTGATAAAGAATAACAAGCCGTAGATACTGCGACATACCACTTATTTCAAGTAGTTTGGAAAGCAGGGCGAGGCATTATATTATCAAAGTTTTGCTTTATCACACATTGAGATTTAGCTAAATACTTGTGAGTATTTTAAAAAATTAAATAAGCAGAACTTTGAAAATGGAGTAAGATTTTTAGAAGCGCTCCTAGTTGGAAAAGCCCTGAGATTAATCCTCTCCCAAAGCTCGGGGCTACCATCTCTGTGATGTTTCTGAAGTTTGGATTTTCATACCTGGGTATCTTTGTCTACACATCCCCGTGACCCAGAATTCACAGAGAAACTGGGTGCTCTTTCCAGTTTGAGCATCAACTGGATCTCAATGGATTGAGGTATATGAAATATGTTTATTGGAACATTTAGCATCTCAAAACCAAAGTTCTTTCCTTAGCAGTAATCAGCTGGCTGCGGATTGCAGGTAAATTATGACTCCTTAATGTTCAGTTTTCGCCTTAAATGGTTTAGGTGACCAGCAGCCACCTGAGGAAGGGACTTTGTGTGCAAATACTTTCTGGAGATTGTGCATGCATGAAACAAATCTCTTTCTAAACCCATGCTGACTTCAGAAATAGCACACATCCTCCTCACTCGATTGCAAAATGCGGACAACTTGCATTAACAAGTTGTGTCCTGAGTTGGACTGGCTGCTAACAAGTTGTATGTCTTTGGAAGTTAATGTACATGTCAGAGGCAAGGAAGGAAAGACATCTGTTCTGAAATTTCATAAGAGAAATTTCCATCCCCTTTCCTTGTTGGGTCTGTCAGCTGGGTGTGGACTCGGTGAGCACTGGGCTGCTTCTGGTAGATCTTTGTTATTTCCAACAGCTGGCTCTTAATTTCGGTTTTTGCTTTGAGGCATCAGGGACAGGGCTGGCCCCATTAAGTCTGCCAGGATGGGAAGGCAGAGATTTGGGAAAAGGTGTCATCCTGAGAAAGCCCTGCTTGTTTCAACACGGATGAATCATGACAACATACATTCTAAATGGGAAAAAAAACAGTGGTAAGGAATTCACATAATCTGATATCATTTATGTACATTTTGAAGGTATATTATATTTTTATGGTTATCTATATACTTTGCAAAAACACACATTCATTGGTAAAAGGATGAACAACTCAAGCAGAGTGGTTATTTGGGGGAAGGAGAAAGCAGACAGAACTGCTCAGGAGTCTGACCCAATGGGGTGGGTCAGGGTGAAGTGAACTGTGGATGTATCTAGATTTTTTTCAAAAAGGAGAAGATAAATCTGAAGCAAATATAGCAAAATGTGGGTGCCTTTACACTCCAGGTGTATGTGCTCTGTTCTGTTCTTTGGGGATGCTTAATAATTAAAATTTACAAAATTTAAATAAGAGAGAAGTCACAGGAGGCTGTTGATATACTTGAGTTCATTTCAGAAAGTCTTCATTGAGAATGAAAGGATGTAGGGAAACTGAGCAAGGGGTTGGGAGGGAAAAAAAAGACAAAAGTAGCAGGTGAACTATAGATCTGAGGCCTACCTGGGGGTGGGGGTGGGGAAAGAGGGGTCAAAAAGGGGAGGGAAGAGCACAGGGGACCATGATGATGGTTCACGGGTGATGTGGTGAGAGTTTTATGGGGACTACACCTGGGGGGAGAAACAGACATTGTACAAAAATGAACAATGATGTAAATAATATATATATATATATATAAAATAAAATAAAACATATAGAAGAGAGAACCTACTATGTATTAGGCAAAAAAGAGGTGATAGGGTCCAGAGCCTCAGGATTCCGCCAAGTGGAAAGAGAGTGTCATAAACGCCCCCTGAGTATGGGGCTCTTGACAGGGCGGGAGGTAAACGTTGCTAAGTAGAGTGATTGATCTGTGACAAGACTCCACCGGCAAATGTTGAGGAAATCTAGTCCAGATGAGTGACAGGAATAATTGTGCCTTGAATTAAAAATAATTTACTTTCCTATTTAATACTTCACTGAATTGCTAAAGTCTCAGAACAGGTCCTCAAAATATAACCGACAAATGGAATGTATTGAAATAAATATTTATTATTTACTATATTTACAGACGGTTCCCTTCTCATCCCTTCCAAGCCTGCCTTTGCTTTAAATACTTTTATTGCGGTAACATGGGGTTATGGCATCATCTAAGCGGGGGGACTGTGTACTAACCTGGTTCTGTGCATAGCACCGTGACCTCTGCCTGGAGCCCGGCTTCCTCCATCATCACACAGGCCACCTGCCCAGCCCCATCCCCTGTGGTCACTGACAAACTGTTCTCTGTATCTCAGAGTTTATTTTTGTTTTGTTTTCTCTCTTTACAGTCCATACATTCGTGTGAAATCATGGGATACTTGTCTTTCTTCTGACTTATTTCACTTAGCACCATCCCCTCCCAGTTCCATCACGGGGTTGCAAATGGCAACATTTCTTGTAGGGCTGAGTAGTTTCCATTGCATCAAGGCACCAATCCTCCATTGTTGGGCTGTTCCTATACCTTGGCTATTGTAAATAATGCTGCCATGAATACAAGGGGCATAGATCTTTTGAGTTAGTGTTTTTCTTTTCTTCCTTCCAAGTCTGTCTTTTGATTTTTTTTTTCATGGAAACGTTGTCTCCTTACTAGATAATCAAATCTTAACAGAGATTGGATTTTCATAACCAAATCTGTAGAGCTTTTGGTCTAGTCCTATGTGAACAATAATGATGTTTCAATTTTTATTGAATGCTTGCCATATTTTATAATAAAATGGTACACTTAACCCCAAACTCAGTGTTGGGGCCGGACACAGTGGGAAGACAGCTAAAACCTACACTGCCTGAGACATGCAGATGCGGTGCATGAAGGGTTAGGGTCAGGTGGGCCGCAGATGAGCCTGTGACCTTAGTTCCTGCAGGTCGCATTGCTCGCTGCCCCGAGGCTGGCAGGGTACCCTGGAATCTGAACCAAGCCCCATTGCTTCTCCTTCTTGAGAAAACATTAATGAAAAACATGACAGTTTTTTTCCACCTAACTATCATCCAAGGAGAAACCGGCACCAAAGTGTGCATTCCACTGTTGGGGCAGATAGAAAACCAGGAAAAGATAGTTTAATCTATTCACAGCCGTACTTGGTGGCGAAGATATTTTCATCAACAGTTGTTAAAAATAGAACAGTAAATATTTGACATCTCAGTTTTAATTAAAACAAGCACCATGTAGTACCAGGGTGACAGTGACAAGCTGGGACCCTGACACAACAGTAAAGAGGGGCCCCAAGAGTCACAACAGGAGATGCCCCATAGGAAGCCCCTTCCTGGCGCCCTCATGCTGTCACATGTCATTTGCCGGCATCCGTGGCCTTAGCTACCCACAGTTTGGGACGCAAAACTCAGACCCTAACCACAAACTTGTTGTGGAAGTTTTACCTGTACCTGAAACAACACTGATGGTGATGGAGGAAAGAAAATCAGTCCCCAGAAGCACGTGCAGCCACTATGGTTGCTATTTGCTAAGGTGACGGAAAGTGAAGTCTCGTTTCCAGATGGCAGCTGTCCACTGTAGGCCACAGGCAAAGGGGAAGCAGAGTGTGTGCCAGGCACAGAGTGTGGCAAGGTCACTCTGTGATGGCCCTGCAACAGCTTCCAGCAGAGCCTTGCAACCCCACCTGCTATGTCCAGTTGGGGCAGCACCAGTGTGTGTGGGAGAAGCTGGTATGTTCAGAAACTGGAACAAGCCAGTGGCTAAACCAGAGGAAACGGTGAGTCTTGGGAGGGGGAAGGGTTGGGGGTGTCCCTGGAGAGAAAGGAGGAGTATGCACTTGTGGTGGGCCTTTGGGGAAGGGGCTTCTCCAGGGACCGTAGCTGCACCTGTCATGGCTGCTATGAGGACAGCATGAGAGTAACTGAAGTGATCTTGAGAGAGTGGGTGGCACGTGTCTCCATGAGTGTCACCTACTGTGGCTCTTGCTGGTCTGACAGTTGTTACTTTCAGAACAAGGACATGAGGGCCCTGGGTGGCCCTTGGCATATAGGTCTCGATATGCAACGGATAAATGTATGTTATTTTATTTATTATTTTATTTTATTATTTTTCTTTTGTTTTGAAGAGAATTTTTTATTACTTTTAAAATTATTTTTTCTTACATTATTGTAGTCCCCATAGTTCTCCCCCCAGTTCTCACCCATGAAACATTATCAGATTCCCATGTGTTCTTCCCTCCTGTTTTGCCTCTCCTGCTGCACCCTTCTTTGCTGTATGTCTCAGTCCTGTGATTAGCTTGTTAGTTTTGACTTTTTCTTGACCTTTTGTTTGGTTTCTCTATAATCCACATATAAGTGAGACCATCTGGTATTTATCTTTTTCCTTCTGACTAATTTTGGATAGCATGATCCCTTCCAGCTCTATCCCCATGTTGCCACAAATGGCATGAGTTTGTCTTTTTTGATTGCTGAGTAATATTCCATTGTGTACACCACAACTCTTTGGTCCATTAATCTATTTTGGGACATTTGGGTTGTTTCCATATCTTGGCTCTTCGATAAACATAGGAAAGCAGGTTTCCTTTTGAATTAGTGTTTTTGTGTTCTTGGGGTAGGTTCCTAGGAGTGGAATTACTGGGTCATATGGTAGATCCATTTTTAGTGTTCTGAGGAATCTCCACACAGCTTTCCACAGTGGCTGGACCACCTAACTGAATTTTATTTGTAAAGGATCCATCTCTATCCTGAGACCATTGGGGAAGATTTGGCCCCGGGGACCAGTGATAGGGGTGTCTCGATTTGTAAAGTGTCCTGATCACTTTGTAGAATTTGGAGAAATCACACATCATCTTACATTTTGAAATTCCACAGAAAGCTGCTTCCTTCCATATTTTAGGGCTTGTCTTTTTTCTAGAATGAACATGCCCTGGGTGGGCATGGATTTTTAATCTTCTTTCTTCTTTAAATATAGCAGGCAGTCTGGGGCAAGCTCATCTATTCTTATTTAATCATAAACACAAAAAGGTAGAAGGAGAGCTAGATTCTATGTATGATGCAATTAAGATCTTTGGTCTTTGAACATATTAAAAATATCTTTAGGATATTCCAGTTATATTGCCATTTGCCTTTTTTATTGCCTTTAAGTCTTGTGACTCTGTGTTAGGAGAGATATTGAATTGATTTACTTTTCACACATGAAAAATTGATTTGTTCTTCACTGCTTTCAGAATATGTGGTCACAGGTGAAGGGAAAATGCTGGATGGGCAAATGTTCACAACAAACTTAAGGTTTAGATAAATACCGGATGTTATGAAAATTCATTAGGGTGATGAAAGCCATCAAGAAAAAATTAAAAATATACTAGTTCTCTCTGAATTCATGATTGATTTTAAATAAAAAGCATCCTATTTGATAAAATACTTTGCCTTATATTGGCAGACTTAAAAAAATTATCAAATGAATTCATTGTCAGTGGAGGATTTACCTGTGAGGCCAGTGACGGGCAATGCTGAGTCTGGACCCATAGCAGCTAAATGTTCATTTCCTGTTGATGGCTGATCTCCCCAGCTTTGAGAGGGGAAAGCGAATCAGAGCAGATTTCCTCTCTATAAACTAAGAAAATGCTAAAAATTCTGAACGTGTTCTATTGTAACAGAATACCTTTTTACAAGGATTTCTTTCCTTTACTATGCTCTTACTCGATAGCTTTTTCCCTGCTGGGCAAAAGCATATATGAATTTTAGTTTATTTTTAATAATTAACACACTTGTGCATACACTAAGGTATTTTGATATGCAAAATATGGGTGCTTTGACTTAGATGAATTTTCAAAGCTAAAAAGAGACCCCACGGGTCTGAGAACTACCATTAGGAAAATGAGATTCTTGTTTACATGAAGAAATTTCTCTTTTTTCTTTTTTTGTGTGCATATGCATTTACATAAAGTAAGCAAATATATAATGCCATTAAAAAAGATACTGCTGAGTGTGCTATATTTTAAGGTGACTTTTATGTGGATGAATTTTGCAAAACTTTACAGCAAAATGACTTGAATTGGAAATCCTCTTGGTAACTTGATGACTTACTGAACAGTCAGGGACATAGTTTTTCTAGCCTCTTACTTTTTTCATATTAACTCCATGATTACAAAGATTTGGTATATCTCCTTTGCTACCATTTTGCCCTAAGTGCTAGAAAAAAATGCCTTTCTGGTACACAGGAGTGGTTCCTTACTAAGCCTGCTCCTAGTTGAATATGTAAATGAATATATTGATGTCACTTACTTCATTTATAAATGAAAATCCTAAATTATTCATAAATAGTAATTGCCTTTATTTATTTATTTTTTTTTCTGCTTGCCACTCTGTCTGGTGAATTCTCTCACCCCCCACACTCTGGCCTGCACCCCAGCTCTTACATGCATAAATGAATAAAATAAATTTTTAAAAAATAGAATAGGTATGCTTCTATAGTCCCAAGCTATACAGTATTGTAAACCAAATGTTACCTTGATTAAAAAAAAATCAATTTTTTAATCTATTCCTGGCTGAATAAACTCTACAATGCAGCCCATTTCTACTGGGCTCGTTTATTTTTTTATTTTATTTTATTTTTTTTAATAATTGCCTTTAATAAAACTAAACACTAGTTGAATGAGTGACTAATTTTAGTTATAAATAAAAATGCCCAATTATTGATAATCTTCCATTTATAAAAAATGAACTGCATACGAGTTGAAAAGTGACTGGATTTCATTTATGAGTAAAAAATTCAATTTATAAATGACAACTTATAAAGAATGAACTACATACTAGTGTGAATGAGTGAATATATTTCATTTATAAATAAAAATTTCAAAGTATGTATAAATAATAATACCATTAACAAGAAATAAACTAAGTACTAGTTGAATGGTGAATAACTATATTCATTTAGAGCAGGAGAGCAGGCAGGTGTGCTGCAAATGAACATAGCTACTGCACCGTTTGCTTTGAGGTTGAAAGTGGGCTGGGTAGGCTGTGACAGCCAGCCTCGCAGGCTGGGACCTTAGTCCTGTCTCCCCAGACTTTTCAATCGCAGACAGGGCCTCAGGACTGTGAGCGATGGCGCAGAATGGGCCCTACTCCTGCTTCTCACCCAGGTTCTCCCAGGGTGCTCGGTCCACTAGCCACACCAGCCCACCTGGCCCCCTTGTCCTGCCTGCTTGCAGGCCCCATCACGGGAACTCTGGGCTGCCCTGGCTCTCTGCACCCCCAAGGCACTGCAGGCGACTCTGAGGCAGCGGCTCCAGCTTGAGGCCAAAGGTCTGGTCTGCGCTCAGTCCCTCTCATCCTTCAGCTCCCCTCAAGTCTCCAAGCTTCTTCCTGCCTGAGACTTTCTGCATGCCCTTCCTTCCTGCAAGGAAACCCTTCCCTCCCATCATGCTGCTGTCTCCACCTTTGCTTGGCTCCAGGGCTGGGTTTGAGAGTTGCTCCCCGGAAGGGCTTCCCTGACCAGCCTCAGCCTCTCACACTTCCCTGCCTGTTTCTTTCGTCATGCACTTGCCAGAACTTAAATGTTATGTTTGTGGAGCACCTTCTTCGCTAGACAGCATCTTCATAAACACAGCTCCCGCTGTAGGGAGCGAGCTCTTCTTGGGCACCCAGTGTTTTTTGGCTACATATTTGAGGAATGTAACTCGGCCTTCCTCATCTGTGCAATTGTGTTAGCTAAAAAATCAAATCAATACCAAGAGTCATTATGAGATGGAATTCGTTGGTGGCCTTGAGTGGTGAGGATGCTCCAGCTTCATGGCATTAGGTCAGAACAATAAAGGCCCTACAGAGATGGCCACCTATGTTGTCTCACTTTAATTCTTACCACATTGCTCATGAATTCAGCTCTGTTTTCTGGATGAGGAAAGTGATGGCCAGAGACAGAGTCCCTCAAACTCAGGCGGTTCAGAAGTGGCAGCACTAGGAGACCCACAGATGTCACTCTGGCCTCCGCAATTCCAAGCCTGATCCGAGTTCTGGGGAAAGCAGTGGCTGGCCTTTTAATTTTCAATGACATTTTGAGTATGCCAAGGTCAAAAGCAAAATAAACATGAAAGCCAAGTCCTTAGATTGATTGTGAGCTGCTAGTTGAACAGATGAAAGAAAGAAAGTCTACTTTGCCTTTCAACTCCCTTGCATGGGTTTGTGTACCGAGTAATGCGGCATCACCTTGGAAGCATAAACAGCCATTTCCTCGTTTCTCTGGTTGTAATGATGTACAAATTGGGCTATTTCCTTTTTTCCCTTCCTTCAAACAAGATAAGTAGGTATGTGTTTGACATAAAAAGCCTCTTAAAGGCAAAGGAGTATTTAGTTGAGCAATTTGTGGGGGAGTCCCCTCGTTTGTGGGGGAGACCCATCCACTCCACTGCACAGGGAGAACTATGCAGTGCAGAGCAGGATAGAGTCAGGGAGGGGACTGGCTTCCAGGTTCTTCCTAATCATCTGGAAGGCTGAGGCTGGGTTGTTGGAATGACTCCTTATAATGTTATGGTTTGAAATTTTTAAAAGTTATATTAAATATAAATGGCATATATATGTACAAATGGGAGAATAATGCAGTGGGGAAGGTGGAGGATAACTACTACATGTGATGGACAGAAAACATCAAGAAATGGCCACCCAGCATTTGGGACTGAAGGTGAATCTGGGATAGGGGGTGCCCGGCACTGGCATATTTCCACTGTGAGTCAATCACCATGTTACTGCAGGGTGTAGTTACTGCACCACACCGGGATAAGCACTGGCCAGTTTGACAGAGTGCTCACAAGGTGTGGTTAACTCTCCAAAGACCCAGAAGGAGCAAAAGGGAATCAACAAGTCCTTGAACAGAAGGAGAAAAGGTCAAAACCAAAATAGAATACTCAAGATATTGGGATCATTTCATCTGGAGAACAGAGACTCTGAGAGTGGTGGAAAACCTGCAGGTAGAGAATTCCTCCCATTTCTTATAATGTGGAGTTTCTCTGGGAGCAAATGCCTGGAGGGAGACCAGGTGCAGGATGCCAGCAATGGTGCATGTTCAGTGTCACTCTGTGGGGATACTTTGGGGAGCTAAGAGGGATGCTTGTGTCCTCTCTGAGCTTACAGTCCAGTTTAAAGAAACACAGCACAGGGTGACAAGTGCAAAGACAGAAGCCCCAGTTTTTCTGGGAAGCAAACAGGCACATACCTGACTAGCCGAGATTCAAAAGAAACTTGTGGATATCTGAGAGATCTGCAGGATACAGGGCAGGGTTTTATGTGTAGCTGGGCTAGGCTCTGGTGCCCAGTTCATTCATCAAATGCTGTCTAGAGTTGCTGTGAGGTGTACAGGTTTGTCAACGACAGCTTTTAAGGTAAGCTTACCCTGGATGTGATGGATCTCTTATAATCAACTGAAGGTCTTACTGAGGTTTCCCAGAAAAGAAAATTCAAAACAGAAGCATCAATTTTTGCCTGAGCTTCTAGCCTGCCAGAGCTCTCCTGGGGATTTCAGATGGACTTGCCAGTCCCCAAAATTGTGTGCACCAGTACTTTAAGATAAATTTGTTATATACTTCTGTCAGTCTGTCTCCTGTTGGTTCTGACCCTCTGGAAAGCCCCACTAAGACAGTGCCTTAGTCATGTAAAGTTGGGCAAGGACTGGGGAAGGTGGGTGTATGTGGAAGGTAACAGTCCCAGGAAGAGCCTGGAGTGAAGTGAGTAGCCAGATCAGGAAGCGTATAATAATGTGACCTAGAGTTTGGAAAGGTTTGAGGGGACTGAGAGGATCTGATTCACATTTTAAAAAGGACATCCGATTATATTATTATTGAGAGCAGAAGTCGAGAAAAACATGTTTCAATTCCAGCAGGAAGGAATTCCTAATAAGGAAGACTTTTTTTTTTTTTTTTTTTTAAAGTAGAGGTGCGTGTGCTGAATCTATTCTGGAATTTTAAACATCATTTGGCATCTTTTCATCTCTTCTGGCCACAGTCTTGCCAAAGGTTTACAGGGTCATTTTTAAAATAAGGACCCTACCTCCTCGGGTCCCCAACTGTCCTGGGGAAGTTTTGTAATGGGAAAACACTCTATCAGGCAGAGTAACCTTTCTGGAAGATAAACTCTCAGGCATCAGTGGAGGTGAGGGTGGGAGGTCAGTGGTGATTCTGGCTGCTAAAATGGGAAGGAAGAGAAAGTTTACAAAGGGGCTGAAGTTCCCCTACAGCAAGTGCATGGGGTGAAGACTCACCTAAAGCAGCTGCGCCCCCACACTACTTGCATTCATTCCCTGCTCCACCAGTTTTGAACCTACCCTGGTGGCCATCTTAGCAGCCCTCACTGCAGTAGAGTCCAGGTGGGGTCTGGTACCTGCCCACCAGGATCTTGATGGGGAGCAGTAGGGGAGCGCCCAGTGCTTTTGGAGGTCAAAGATCTCTCACCCCACTGACTGCACTTTGATATTTCACCACCTCTGTCCCCAGCAAGGGGCCTCACCCTGAGAACATAACCACTGTGCCCTCTGCATCCTAGATGCCCTCACCCAGGCCATCCTTTCTGGTTGAGAACATTCTTTGGATCAGAACTCCCTGTCCAGGTTCAGCACCCTTGGAGATGGGGTGTGTGTGTGTGTGTGTGTGTGTGTGTGTGTGCACGCACGCGCTTGAGGCCACATGCCTTCCCCAGGCTCACACTGCAAACAGGTAGTCTCCTTATCACCACTCCCCACCTCCCCCCGGCACCCCCCCCCACCCCCCGCAGTGCCCGCGCCCATGGGGGCATTTGGCCTTGCCATGCTGAAGGGTGGGCAAGGAGGGCAGGATGTCCTCTTGCCGGAGTCCCATGCCCCAGAGCTGAGTCCCACACAGGCAGGAGATGGGGTGGAGCCCCGGGGGCCTGGCCCTGAGCACCAGGCACTGGGGAGGGGGCCGCATTAGTGGAAGGGTTGGTGGGCGCCTGAGGCGCAGGTGAGCCAGGGCTGTACCCACAGGCAGGAGAGGGGCTTGGGAGCCCGCGGCACCCGCGCCGCCGATGAGGGCTGGGTTATAAGGGGATGGGGGGCAGAGAGGCGAGCCCCGGCGGGGGAGGGGGCGGTGGGGAGGGGCGGGCGTCGGAGGGAGGAGCGGGCAAGGGGCGAGAGGCTCGCCCCCGGCCAGGAGCGCGGGGCGGGGGGCGCGGGGCGCCCCTCCCCTCGGGGCGCGGAGGCCGGGCCGGGGACGTCGCACAGAGACATGCGGCGCGGGGCCGCGCGAGGCTCGCTCACGGCGACCGGGGCGCACGGCCGCCCCGCCGCCCCCGCCACCCCGCGCCGGGGCCGGGCCAGCGACGAGCCCGGGGCGGGGCGCGCGGCGGCTGCGGCGGCCGGCGCGGGAGCCGGGGGGCCCGCGCGCTCCGGGGGACCCGGGCCCGGCAGCGGGGCAGGCGCGCGCGGGGGCGGCGGCGCCTGAGCCCGACTTGGCCTCGCCTCGCCCTCGGCCCGGCCCGCCGGCGTCCCCTCCTTCCCGGCTCCGCGGCTCCTCGCGCTCCCACCCCCTCCCGCGGCCACCCGCTCGCGCTCCCCACCTGGTAAAACAAAGCCGGGGACGATGCCTGCCCGAGCCGCGCGCCGCGCGCAGCCCGGCTCCGAATGAGAAGTGAGTACAATGGCGCGGGGGTAGCCGCTCCCAACGGCTTCTCCCAAACCCGCTTTGAATGCCGCGTGCCCCATGCTGCCGGCGCCGCGCGGGAGAGAGCCGGCTCGCGCGCGGGAGGTGAGCCGGGCCCGACCCGGCCCGGCCGGGCGGAGGCGCCCCTCGTGCCCCGCCGAGGGGCGGCGGCGGAACCCGGGCCCGAGGCAGCCCCCTCGGCTGCGCCCCCTGCCGCTCCCGCCCGCTCCGCGGCGGCCTGGGGCCCTGGCCTCGGCCGGGCCGGGTGCGGGCCCCGGGGGAGTTCCGAGCGGGAAGGAGGGTGCGCCTGGGGGTAGCCGCCCGGCGGGGCGTCCGGTGACCCGGGTCACACTTGTTGCCCGGTGCGCGGTGGGACAGGCGGTGGTGCTGAAAAGAGCTGCCCTCTCCTAGCGCGAGGCGCCTTGGAGGCCGGGAGCGGAGCACACAGCCCTGGGGAGCCGGGCCCTATCCGAGGGATCGCGCGGGGCCGGGGGCCTCGAAGCGCGGTGGTACCCGTGCCCGGCGTGCATGGAAGGGGCGTTTTTGATTCCTCTTCCAAGGAGCCCCCCTTCCGGATCGGAGCCTGCGGCCAGTGCCAACGACGTGGAGCTGGAAGCCAGGGGTTCCCTTGTCAGGAGAGGGAAGGCAGTTGTTTTTATTTTGGTGTTTCCTCAGTTTCTGTCCATGCACTCTGCCAAATATGCAATACATGGAGATTTCTGATGATGAAAAAATAGGGCGATGACTGAAAGGAATGAAGCTCGATAGGAGCTGTTATATAGCTCTCTATTTCTGTGTGTCTATCGATCTGTCATCTGTGATCTGTCAATCTAGATGCAGATCTGTCTACCTGTGAATTCTCTCCAAAAATTTGTCTCCCTACCCCCAGAACACATAATGTCAGTGTCTTAATTTGGCATTGGGATTTGGGAGCTTCAAGATCAACAGTCTTGGGATTTCTCAGTCCTGCAGACCAGAATCCACTGATGGGAAAAATCAGAAATCTGAGAGCACAGGGAACTGGAGAGGAAAGGCTTGGCAAGCTCCCTTCAGAGAGATAATGTGGAGTGTCTATGTGAACTTTCTGTTATTTTTATTCCAAAGATGGAAAGATGACTTAATTGTCGCTTTTGTGACTTTTATTTTACACCCAGACTCATTAAGCAGCTTTGGGGGGGGGGGGTTGGCTAGACAGCAGATGACGGTGATTTTAGCTGTTATCAGCATTTCTATTAAAAAAAAGGTCTTTTTAAAAAATAAAACATTAAACACTTGCCCAGTGCTAATGTTGAGTACAGTTGCCTTTATAAACAGGCATGTTAAAGTTGTGTACAGTCTGTGGCTGTTTGGAGCAGGTGGCTGCCTCAGGAGGGAAACATACCTCTGTGTAGCAGGCTGAACCCCAGAAAGTTGCTGGAACAGCTTCAGGGATATGGACTGTCTAGTTGGAGCCATTAGACCTCTGACTTCATGTCTTCAAAGTCAGAATCATCTAGAACTTTGCTGGGTGAGGAGCCCTCTGTGATCTGCCATCATTGGAAACATTTAGATCTGGAGCTTCAAACAGCTTGGTTGCAAAACTTTTTTAATGGGCAACTGATGATTTCTGTTGTGAGCTCAAGCTGTGGTCGTCTTGCATGGACTTGCAGCACGGTGCTGCTGCAGAGTGTGTGAAAAATTAGCCACGTGAGAATCAATACTCTTCATTCTCCTTTTATCCTCAATCCATTTCAGGTGCCTGTAGGCTACTGGGGTGGAAGTCCTTACAGATTCCATATAGAATTACCTACAGGTGTCTTTTGGATTATTACTTTGTGGCTTCCGCAAACCTGTATTACGCCCCCTAGTGTTATTGTGCTTATAGCTATGATAGTTGGAGAAGTAAATGGATAGTTCTAGTTGAGGGGCTGATGTTTTAGTCCCTTATTCAGTCCCCTTCTGTTAACCCTTTTGGCACCAGGATGCCACTGCAATCCAGAATTCTGTACTAGATGCCTCTTTTCCCTTCTGCAAGCAGAACTTCAGTATCTAGATTTCTTTTTAGGAATCCATTAATGATGTTTTTGAACCACTGAAATGAATAATGAATGGTTTGGGGTCACTTCAGAGTACATGGGATTCATAGGAGAACAAGTATATCCCCTCTTATGGAGTAATTACCTCAAGACGGTGCTTGCAGGGGCTAAGGTGTGAGAGAGGTTTTAATTTTTTTTTCTTGATAATGTTCACTGTTGAAATGGAAAACATGCTATTTCTTAGCAGCAATTAGGATGGCGCGAAAATGGGTTGCTATACTTTGTTTTTTTAAAATATGTCAGTACTTGAACAACAAGATAGACACCAGACTGAGTCATGAGTCCCCTCTGAAGTTGAGGGAGAGACGTGCTGGGGTTTCGGGTATTTCTTATTCACCTACCAGGGACTTGTAGTATCTTACTTTGAAAAACAATGCTGGGGTCCCCAGTGGACTTAGAATCACTTCCTTTATTATAATGAATTTTAAAGTAAAAAGAGACTGTTTGCTTGATCGCTTTAAGTTCTCGAGAACCATAGAGTCCATGTGCTGTCTTCCTATTTAAATACCTGGTTTGGAGCTGGCACCTCCTACAGAACTCACTGCATCTTGGTTGATCGGCCTAGTGGGCAGATGGATGCCTAGAACTGAGGTCATTGGGAAGAAGACCTCAGGCATTCTTTTTTTTTTTTTTTTTTTTTGGTAAGTTTTTTGGCCGCCTCCTTGTTTCTTCCTCCCGTCTGGAAGCCTGATAGTGGCCGAGAGCTCAGACCCAGCCCCTTTTCTTGCACCTGTACATAATGAGGTTCTGGACGCCTGTGGTCGGAGCCCTCCCGCTTGGGTACCAGAGCTTCCCCCAGGAGGACAAGCAGACTCGCCTCCGCTGCTGCTGAGCAGCCGTCGCCTCACCCCCCTCACCTCCAGCCTCTTTCTCTGTCCTTGCCAGTGGCGGCACCTGATCTGCTGGATCCTAAATCTGCTGCTCAGAACTCCAAACCCAGGCTCTCTTTTTCCACGAAACCCACCGTGCTTGCTGCCCGAGTGGAGAGCGACACGGCCATTAATGTTATGAAATGGAAGACGGTCTCCACGATTTTCCTGGTGGTCGTGCTCTACCTGATCATTGGGGCCACTGTGTTCAAAGCCTTGGAGCAGCCGCACGAGATTTCCCAGAGGAGCACCATTGTGATCCAGAAGCAGACCTTTGTGGCCCAGCATGCCTGCGTCAACTCCACTGAGCTGGATGAGCTCATCCAGGTAAGGGCCAGAGACGTTGCTTCTCTGCTTCCCCTCCGGAAAGAGTCAGCGTCAGGGCACAGCCGCTGGCACAATGTTGGGGGTGCCTGCGGGGCCCTATTCCACTTTCCTTCTCTCCAGGGACTTCTGTCCAGAGTGTCGTTGCCTCCTGACCATGCGCCTCCCTCCTCCCTACATCTTCTTTCTCCTTTCCCTCCCCTCTTCCTTTGCTTCCTCTGCTTCTCTGCCTTTCTAGAGTATTCTCTCTGCTTTTCTGCCCTTGTAGAGTTCTGTATTCTCTCTGCTTTCTTTGCCTTTGCTCTGTGTCAGAACTGCCAAGGGACATGGGGCTCCTTGCCAGATCTTGGGGGGGCAGATGCCTGTGGGTGACTGAGACACTTTTCTGCGTCCAGCAATGCAGGAGGCAGGGGTCCTGGGGCCCCAGCGGGGCCCCTTCCAGGCTGGTGGCCTGCACGGCTGACTACTTAGTCCTGCCGGGGAGGCCGTGATAACTGCCTTTGTAGTTAAGGAGAAGTGATTAATCATTGCTTCTCTAAACCCCAACTAAAAGCAATTTGCTACGACACAGGAAAATGGAGTTTTTGAATAAGAACTAATTTAGTTTTAATTTACTCTGTCATAGCCAAACAATATCCTGTGGAAAAAGATCATTTTGTTTTAAAAGTCCCACCCCACAAGAACTGCAAAGTTTCAGTTTGACTCCTTGGAAAAGGCTGTATTTTTGTGGTAGATTTCATTGGCCTGAAACAATTTGTTGGTCAAACCAAGATTCTTGGTCAAGAAGAAGCCCTAGAATTTTCTCTCAAGGAGAGGTCTGGCTGGTGGTTGAAGACAGCTCAATTGTACACATTCATTTTCTTCTAGAGCCTGCCTTTCTTATCTGGTTTAGGTAAAATTGGATTGAAAATTGAGTCAGCCTCTGAGTGGAATTTCCTCATCTTATATTCACTTTTGCATCATTGAAATGAGGTGCAGTCGATTGAGGGAAGAAATTGTTATTGGTTTGAAGCCAGTTTCCTGTGCCCAGACCATTCCTCTCTTTCTCCTTGCCACGGATCCCCTCATTCTCCTCTGCCTTCTGGAGCCTTCTTTCTGTGCCATCTATACCCAGATTTCAGTCCAGTCTGAAGAACATCAGGCTAGCCTGGCACACTCACTTAGCTCCTCCCACACTGAGCCACTGCTGCACCTCACCTGTCTGGCTTGCTGTGGCAAGTCTCCTCATGTAGGAGCGCAGGCACCGGGGTGATGTCCAGGTCTGGCCCGGACCAGCAGACAAAGGCAAACAGCGCAATTGTGAATCGCCACAGTGCAGCTCAGGGAACGCTTATTCTGTGCTATAGTCTGCTGAGGGTGCAGTGCATCAAATAAATGAACTTTGCTTCATTAAAAAATACTTTACGCTTGAAGGTTCTGACTGGTCTCTGGACTCTCGGACCACAGATCTTGGTTTGTGTAAAGGCAGCATCTGCCAGCATCACCAGCACCACCAGCGGTGGGGGGCGTGCCCTGCCTGGCACATGCTGTTCTAGGCGATATTGATATTTTCAGTATTTTTTAAAAGATTTATTATTTATGCATACAAGAACTGGGGTACAGGCTGGAGGTGCAGGGTGAGAGGATTCATCAGAGACATAGTGGGGAACAGAACAGGAAATCCACTGAAATCCACTGCTGAGGGGAGCAGCGGGGAGACAGGAAAGATCTACTGCGCCCTGTGGGTAGCCCTCTGGCTGGGGTTGAACTCCTGCTGCAGAGGTTGTGGATAGCTTCACAGTGCTGTGCTGAACCCCTTGCAACACCATGGAGGCCTGATATTTTCAGTATTGACCGTAAACGTGCTGATTTCTTTGTCCTCAGCGCCGCGCTGCCTGGTCCTTCATCCGATCAGTTCTTTAGCATTCTCTTTGCGCCACATCATCCTGAGAGTGCTGGAATTCTTGGATGAGCCCCCACTTTCCTTGGGGTTTAGAAGGAGAGCTCAGGGAGTCTTGGAGGTGGCATGAGTAGGGATCACAACTGAACTTTGGGATCAGGTGGGGTGTGTTTTAGACTGTGGTTGGGCACTTGTACTGGCATCGTTTGAACGAGTGGTCCAAGCCTCCAAGTCTTCCATGGTGCATCTGGAGCAAAGGACACCTATGAACTGGGCCACTGTGGAGAGGGATGGGGTGACCCCCCTCCTCCTTTTATTGGGCTGAGGCATCTGATTGAGGTGACTTTGCATTTGTGTCACCTGAAGTGAGGTGGTTGGTCTTGGGCCGGGAACATTGTAGAACAATGTGGGAGAAACCTGTGTGATTTGAAAATGCTCCAGCACTTCAGAGCCACCCAGACTGCTTCAGAACTATGACAGTGATGTGGAGGTCATGCAGGTGCAGACATACTGTTGTGGCAGAGCCTTGATTTTGATACATTATTTTTGGCAAACACAGAGCTCAAGACATGCCCCAGTTTTCTTTTTTCTGTCCTGCATGGGCAAGCACTGTACCTTTATTGATATTCAGTACTGAGTATGTATTTTGCTACTTATAAATCTCATGTATTTTGTGTTTTTCAGTGCAGAAGTTGCCCATTATATCTCTTCCCTTTGTTATCCTGTAGTTTTTTTTTTTAAAAGATTTATTTATTTATGCATACAAGAGCTGGGATACAGGCCAGAGATGTGGGGAATGAGAGGATCCACCAGAGACAGGATGGGGAACAGAACAGGGAGACTGACTGAAATACACTGCTGAGGGGAGCAGCGGGGAAGACAGGAGAGGTCTGCCTCGCCATGTGGGTTTCTCCCTGGCTGGCCGGGGATCGAACTCTTGCTGCAGAGGCTGTGGATTGCTTCATAGTGCGGTGCTTAACTCGTTGCATCACCAGGGAGGCCCCATGTTACCCTGTAGTTTTAATCAATTTTTTTTCTCTTTGAATATAATTTCTTTTGCTAAAAGAAGCCTTGATGATGGCATGGCTTCAGAGATCCAAGCAGAGCTGAAGCAGGAGGTGGGCAAATCAGCCAGTGACCACTTGCTAGAATCCTTCATCAGTCTCACAGAGAAGGATTGTCTGTGATTCTCCTAGATTTCTCCTAGATTCCCAAGTGTTTTGAGCATCTTGACTTCCAGCTCTCATGGAATCTTAGCGGGTGTGATGTCAGGGTGGAGAAATAGATGGAAACACTTCGCAGGCTCATGAACACCACTGACAGGAGCCAGAGTTTAACAGGCACCTACTATGGGCAAGGGCATCTTCTGACCCCTTGCACGTATTCTCTCATTTAATTCTCTTCAACACTCCCATAGGCAAGTGCCTTCTTACCCGCATTCATGTAGAAACCGAGGCAGAGGGAGTAACTTTCCAGAGGGCACAGGGTTGCTCCTGTTCCAGCCAGAGGACAGATGTCAGAGCTCTTGCTTTTGGCTCTGCATTTCCTGCCTCTACAACTTAGTAGACCCCAGAGTCCCCAGTGAGCTCCCGGTCCTCGTGTGCATGGTGGATGGCATGGTGTCACCCACTCTGTTCTTGGTGCCTGTCATAGAGCTCAGCCTTCCATCTGTGTAGCCAGATGAGGGGCTGTGTCTCTGTGCCCCCTCCACAGTGCTTCTTCTCTGGGGGACCCACCTGGCGGTGTCTCTGGCAGCCTATGGTGACCCAGCAGAGGCAGGCTCGACTCTGGTGTTCCTGGTCTTCACCCCATGCATTCCCATGTTTGCTGAATCAAATCTGGGATTAAAAAGATGGGGCACAATCTAGGATATCCACATCGATAACAGAGACCTCTTGGGAGATTTGATTTTAGTCTTCTCGTTTGAGCACCTCCCAACATGTAGGGAGAGGAGGTGTCCTGTCTGTTTTAGGGTGAAGAAGTGGTCACCTCTGCCCAGGGTCAGCTGGCAGCCTCGGGTCTGGGTCTTTGTGGCCTTCCTGCTGGGTTGGCTCCTCCATGCATGAATCTTGCTCTGCAGTATGGTTTTCCCTGCTTCTCTCACTGGTACGTGTGGAGCACCTGCAACGTGGTGTCCTTGGCACCAGGTCTGGAGCCAAACAAAACTATGGAAAAACACAGGCCAGGTCTGAGGCCGCTGGTCCTCAGAGTCAGAGGAGGTTGTGCGGGAGCTGCGAGGGGGAGGGAGCTAACCGCTGGGCGAGGGCTGGGAGGAAGTTGGGTTCCAAGATGGAGGGAAGGAGCCACAGACAGGACAGACAAAGGGGCATGGTGACACCTGGGCCTGTGCCCCCCTAAGTGGGGAGAAGCGCCCTTGAAGTGCTGGATGCTAGGGACGCCGGAGCTGCATGCCTACCTGGAAGGCCAATGAAGCAGCTATTTAAAAGAATGTTATTTTATGCTCACTCTGGCATCATTCGTTCATTCCCAAGTGTTTCTCCAACTCCTACTGTGTGCCTTGTCCCCGATGCTGAAATTCAGTGGAGAGTAAAACATGAAAATTCTTGGCCTTGGTGAGCTTCCTTTTTTTTTTTTTTTCTTTAGGATGGATTGTATGTGAGATATCGTCAGTCTTACCAGGGGAAATGAGCAGTGTTGGGGGACAACAGGAAATGCAGTTTGGTGTGGGTGATTCCCTACATGGGCTCACTGGGAACAGATGAGCCATGAGGTCAATTTTATGTAAAGTGGCTTCCTAGGGAATAACTCCAGGGTAGGGACCGGCCCTCCAGGAGGCTAGTGATCCCACAGGTAGAGGCTGCAGTGAGCCACTGGGGAGGGGCTGGAGCCTTTTGAGTGGGGCAAGTTGAATGGAGGCGGTTGGTGCTCCCTGTGGCTCCCCAGGATAACTGGCAGCTGCGGTGAGAACAGACTGTGGCGCGGGATAGTAGCAGAGGGACAGCCCTGCTGTGGCTGTTACAGTCCAGGTGCTGGCTGGCAGTGGGACGCGGAGGGTTTGGGCTGGACAGAAGGAGGTGGCAGCGGGAATCGTGAGATATGGTTAGATTCTGAGTATGTTCTGGGGAGTCTCCCTGACACATGACAGTGCTGACAAGCAGGCACTGGGCTCCCTGGGCCCTCAGGCTGGGCTGACAGCAGCTCCTCCTCTGTGTGTCTCTTGCCTGTCCCCTCTGCTGGGCAGGCTGATTGGCCGAACAGCTCAGGCCAGTTCCAGGCCAGCAGCCTGTTTAGGTTGAGGTGCTAACAGCGGAGTTGCAGAGTAGGATGCCGGAAGGTGGGGTGGGAGGGCGCTGGAAGTAGGAGGTGGGGTCCGGTGGGGGCTGCAGTTGAGGATACACATTTAAACCCACATTAAAGAGAAAGAGGCATTTAAAGTCATGTTGTCAGATGATGTCGCCTGGGGAAAGACTCCATTAGGACCAGCAGAGATTCTAGTGCGATCCCAGGAGCCTTGTGCTGTATAGAGGTTGCTCAGGAATAGAAACCAGAATTCACCTGAATAAAGGATTTGTGAAGCAGATTTCAAGGCTGTTTCCCTTGTTTTAGAAATTGGACTCCCTAGGTTTTATTATTCTTTTCCTTAGGGGACCCTATACATGAACCATTGAAGAAATGTGTCTCCAGGCATGGGGGTGTGGGGTTTTGAGTAGGGGAGCCTATGTGTGTGTTAAGCTGTGGCTGTCTCGATGGCCAGTGGGGTGGTGACAAGATGGGGAGCAGGCTTAGCACTGAGCATGAGAAAATGCACATATGATCCACTAGTCTGCTCCTTATGGTTGGGGGAGCCCCCAGGTTACAGTATGTATTTGGCCTCAGGTTAGTTTTAGAAGGGTGTAAAGGCAGGCCTCAGAGATAGTGCAGGTGATTCCAGACCACTGCAGTAGAGCAGCTGGAGCTTTGGTTCCCTGTGCGTATAAACGCTGTGCCTACGTTGTATGTAGTTTTTAAGTGTGCAAACAGTTCATGTCCCGAAAACCAGTGGACAGACCTCAGGTGTGACACAGGGACAGGAAGTGAGCATGGCCTTCTGTAAACAGCGTCCACTCCGCTGCTATTTCATTGAAATTGGCCAAGAATTTTGTAGGATTCTTTAAAGTAAAACAGATTTACCTGTCCTGGGAATCCTTCTCTTATTGGGTGTGGAGGAAACCCAGGTGTTGACGGCAAAGTGAGTAGAATGCATAGAACAAGAGTGAGGAAGGATGGGAAGCGACCTCTGAGAGTAGAGGGGCTGGCCATGTGCCATCTTTTTGGTCATTCTGCCCGCCCACTCCACCCCTCCCCTTATCATTGGTAAGATGTCCCCATGGATTCGGTGACACCCTGATCCTTGGTGAGGGGCGAGGTGCTGTCCTCTGTCTCTGTCAGCTGTTTCTCTGCCTTTCTCTTCGTGAGCATTCATCCTGGGCTGGGTCAGAATTAATCTGGCCATCAAGACAGCCACAGCTTAACACACACATGGGCTCCCCTACTCAAAGCCCCACACCCCCATGCCTGGAGACACATTTCTTCAATGGTTCATGTTTCTGCCTTTGCCTCGGTGGAGGGACCCAGAGCCGCCAGCGTGCCCTCAGACCAGCCCCTCTGGGCGGCAGATCCTGCCTCAGGACATGACAGGAAACCGTGTGTGGCTCTAATTTACCTAAATGACTTGAATTTAACTACATTTCATCTTGTACCTGCTCTTGAGATGAATGTCTTATCTTCTACTCAGTATGATTTTTCTTTTCATTTGTTCTTTTAAAAAATTATATCCCTTCAGTTTGAAGCCATTTGCCTAGTGAATTTGGCAAATGTGATTCCCTTGTGAAGAGGGGATGTTGTGTCTCTCACCCAAATCCCTTCCCACATTGAGAATTCATGCTCACTGAGCTCTTCGGGTTTCTGGAACCACTGGGGCTTTACTTTTCCTGATCGTTTTTCAGCCTCTTCCTGAGCCCTGGCAGTGGCCCTCGATTGTCTGAGCTTTCCCTTTAGGGCCTGTTTTTTGCTCGGTTAAAACTTTGTTCAGAGAGCATGGCTGCCCTTCAGCCTGAGACCCGCTTTCTGGTTAATCAGCTCTTCTCTGTTCCTCTCACCATCTCTAGCCATGGCCCGTGTAAAGGTGCCCGCTGACCCTCCTGGCTCTCCCAGGCAGGCAAAACACTAAGTTGGAAAGGGGAGTCCCAGTTACTTCTCCCCAATCCACTGGTTTTCACTGGATGAGGAGGAGCCTCTACCTTCCTGGCTGTGTCTTCATCCAGGCTTGTGCGATTTTAAACATTGAATTGGTCATTTCGTAGTCAGACTGCAGAGTGGTACCCCACACCGGGATCTTCCCTTTTAGTCTTAAATGAAAACATTGCAGAATAAGACACCTAGACCTACACCTCTCCATTCAAATATGGATTCATTGTATTTTCGCTTAGAATGCATGTTTCATTATTTTATTGACTTTCTCCCACTTGTCCCATCCCCCACCACCCCTTAGCCTCAGGGCACCACCCCTTACTTATTGACGCCCACCGGCGTGTGGAAGTATTTTGTTATTGACTGATCGTCCTGTATTTGTTTTTATCATTCTGCCTTGCTTTGTGACACCCCATTCTCTCAAACATCCTCATTTTGTTGAAGACAGCTGCATCCGTCTCTCCCGTGGCTGAAGGGTGCCCCTCAGTGTGGACAGACCATGTCTCCTCGGGCCGGTGGTCTCTTGATGGCATTTAGGCTGCTTCATGTTTCGCCTGTGCTGCTGGCAACTCTATGAACGTTTGGGTTTTGCATCCATGTTTCATGCTTTTTGCATAGATGCCTGAGAGGGGGATTGATGAGTCATATGGGTGTTTCTATTCTTAGTGTTTTAAGTAGACCTAGATCACTTTCTGTAATGGCTGCACCCCTGTCCAGCTCCTCTTTCTCCACAGCCTCTCCAGCACTTGTTGTTGGGGTATTTTTCAGTAGGTGCGTTGTCTAGCTACATTTTTTAAAGCGTTAAAACCTTTGTTTTCAGGTTTCTAACCAACACACCCGTGTTTACCAACATACCCATGTTACAAGGAATCCATGTTTATCAATCTTCAGTAGATAACCTTCTTCCAATTATCTTCATCTTGTGAGTTATCTTTCTCGTGTCCCCTCTAATAGCCATTTGGTGAAATGAGCTTGCTTTATGGAGACCTGCTTGCTTTTCTTCTATGATTAGCTAGACTTGCATATATATATATATATATATATATATATATATATATATATATATATCTTCAGAAATATTCTTTATGTGAATTCACTCTGTTTCACTGTTAGTTTTTCTTAGAAAACCCCAGTTTGTTTAGAACTGATTGTTCCATGTAAATGGGAGAGCTCTAACTAGTGTATCCTCAGTGTATAATAATGTTGAGTAAAAGTGCCCATTTTGGCAGACTGCTGGTAAGCTTCTAGAGGATTACCAAAGCTTCTAGAAGGATGGTGTGCTGTCTGGTGATGAGACAGTGCATTGGGAGATGAGATAGCAGGGAAGGTTGGGCTGTGAGAAGGGAGAATGTCACATGCCGTCACCCAGCCCCTTGACACTTGACCAACCAAAGAGCATAGTTATTGAATTTTCCATTTCTAGGGTCTCAGCACCACTTCTTAGATATTGTAAAGTTCCCTTTCTGAAGTTATGCATCCATTTTTCTTTTGTGAAAACTCACTTGGGGTCTCATCAGAAACTCCTAATTGCCAAAAAGGATGTGTTCCTTTGGGAAGTAAAGACTTCTTCTTTCCTATCACAGCTGTTCATGGACCATAAAGGGTGTCTGAAGACACTCGATTTCGTGACAGACGCAGTGATACCGATGCTCTTCTCTTTGGACTTGAGCTTGCAGCCCAGTGTGGCGGGGACTGGAGAGGAGCACCTGAGATTCTGGGGTGAACAGGCTGCCTGTGTTTGTTTAGACATTTTGGTGTTAAACCAGTGGTAGGGAATCTCACTTCCCCACATTTGTGGAGGTGCTCAGGGTGGCTCTGTGGTTACCTAGAGTCCTGTGCCCTGGCTCGGGTGCTGGGTGGGTCAGGATTTGCTAATGGAGTCCAAGCAAGGCAGGTCCAAATGGTCTAGAAGGATCCACCAGTAGGTGGATGCAGAGTAGCTTGTGTTTTGTCTGGCAATAAAGGGCAGGTTTTATTTTCATTAGGATAGCCCTGGGGGTGCTCAGAAGTCACATTCTCTAATGGATGGTATTTCACTCATGCAGCCTCATCTTAGGTTCTCAGGACTTAGTGTTTCTGGAGCCAGGGAGCCCCTGTGGATATGGAGGGGGCTTGCTAGCCTTGGCATTAAAGCTTGCTTTGATGATTCTGCTTCTTTTGATAAAATGAGCAATTGCAGAGCTGGCTATGAGGAAGTTAAAGGTTGGGGGTGTGATTTTGCTGTTGCTGATGCTCTGGGGTGCTGTTTCCCAGCCCCTGTCAGGTGAGGCAGGTGCTGCTTTTTCTAACCCATAGACACGTCATCAAATGTCCAAGAACAGTGAACAAAGTCACATTTAATCATGGGTCAAAATAACTGATCCTGGGGAGAAAACTGACTCACAAAAATGATTTTGTGAGTCTGAATTTTTTGAACCTTTGCACTCACACTTACTGTCCTGAAATCTCTTTCTGAATCCTCATCCAGAGACACTTTGCATTTGTCCTGATCGAGTATTAGCTTTTGTGGAGAAGGCAAGACAGTTGGTATCAAGATCTGCTCATCTCCAGCAAGAAGTAGTGACAGTGCTCGCCATCGACTTATTCATTCTGTCCGCATGTTACATTATGGAAAGATTTTCTAAGCATGGAGAAATCAACACAAACAGCTCAACCAATGATTCGATTCCTGCTCTCAGGAAGCTCCTACTCCAGTGGGGTGGGAGGGACTTTAAACAAAAACGAATGCCTGAACAGGATAATTTCAGGAAGTTAGATGTCTGAGGACTGCCCAGGGCCTAATGAGCTGGAATGATGGGGCGGGGCTGGTTAGAAGGGTGTTTGCGTAGACAGTTTTCCTTGAGAAGTGAGGCAAGAGTTTGAGAGATGACGGTTGAATGAGCGAGAGTCAGTCCTGGAAAGTCCTTGGGGGCAGCGTCCTGGGAAGAGAAGGCCGCAAATGCAGGGGAAAGCGTCCTCCGAGTGTTTTGAAACCCACGCAGACATCAGTGTGCTGGGCCCTCTCTGTGAGGAGAGGGAAGCAGCCTGGAGCCTGAGAGGCCTTGAAGAGTGGTCTAGACTTTGCATACAATGGGAAGAGAACAATTCTAGAGAGAATTTATTAGAAAATTATTGAAACAGAGAATTAACATCACAGTTGTCCTAGGCAAATAATATGGTGATTTGTTAGGAGGAGTAGATGGGACAAAATTGGGAAGGTTACAGGGAGAAATTTTACGTGGAGGTTGCAGTGGGGATGGTGATGGGCTGGGCTGGCAGGAGGGGGGACAGTCTTTCAGGAAAGGGTGCTGAAAGGATGCAGGTAGTGTGTGTGCTTCTGGGAGGGACGGGGAGCGGGGAGGGGCTGGTGAGGATTCTGAAGTTGGTATCATGTGTTCAAGTCAGTGTGTTTGAGATTCTTGGAGAAGAAGGCAGTGCTAGTGCGTGTGGATGAGCACTGGGGGAATCCTGTTGCCTGGGCTCTGTGCAGGTCAAGCCCTGTACTTCATTTTTATCTTCTCAAAATAAATCCTAATATCTGTTTTAGGATAAAAGAGAGATATTTTACCTACTTAAAAATTATTTTTTATTTAAAACCTTCCTTGTGATTGGTCCTTCCAGCCATGGTACAGCTCATGTGCTACCATAAATAATGGTGTGATTACTCATTCCTTAATAAATGTGGGTTTTCTTTTTCTCTGTCTGGTTAACAGGTTCTGAATTTTCACATCAATTTTCACACCAGAATATATTTTATCAGATGATGACATTTGGCTCTTGATTTGCACATGCCTAAAACTTCATTTCATGAAGGCAGTTTTAAATAATTTAGTTTAATTAAAATTGTAAATAATGCCATTTTGCAATAATGGCGTTATTCCTGAGGCTTATTTTTCTTGGATAGTTATACTGTGCTATTATGCAAAAAGTGTTTTTTGAGAGGACAGGAACTCCTGCTTAATTCTCCATTACTCACTACCTCCCAGCCTTATTATTCCTTGATTCATAACACGCTTGTGTGTTTGTGCCCGTGTATTACACTCTGTGATTATTTCCTGATGCATGATTAAATTACCAGATGCCATTCTTGATAGAGAACTAATAAGATTCCCTACTTGTGGGAGAAGAAAAATAAAATAAGTTATTCTTATATATAAACCAAACTGTGTTGTGTCTTTGTACCTAAAAGACAATTCAAAAAACGAACAAAAGGGAAATTATCAGAAAGGCAGGTGATAAAAAGAAAAGGTCAGCAAAAACTTGGTCATAATGTATCTTGAATTAATTGCATATAACATTGTGAGGCATGAACGCTGACTTTGGAACTTGGAATTTGTAGCAGAGATTGCCTCACTAAACTCTCATTTCAGAACTAGAAGAAACAGTTCAAATCATTTACCTAAGAATAATCCACTAGTTAGTAATGGAACAGTGGACTTACCATCAGCCTCCCCAACTCTACCCTCTGAAAACTAAGCCCTAAATTTTCCCATTTCCCTTATTTTTCTGTCTTCTGAATATCAGCATCTTTCTAGGATCAGATCTAGCTATGCTAACGCTTCTTATTTTGTTGCAGTAAGTGATCCAGATGTTTCATTCTTGCTGAGGGAGCTGCAGTATGCATCCTTTCTCTGCCCTATATAGATGTGACTCTGTTTCACAAGTGTCATCTCAGTTTTCTTGCTGCCTCCTATGCTGGATGAATGAACAGAAACCTCAGAATTTTAGGATTAGGGGGGATCTTCAGAATCTGTAGGAAAACATAAGTGGGTGGTGTCTCTTTGAAGTCTCTTACCACGAAAATTGTCAGATGAAATTACAAATGGATTTCTAAAAAGGAGTCCACAAGTTCAAGTGTCATATGATTCTAAATGCATTCATAAAGGGATATGAGGCTTTAAAATGTTACAAATGATTTATCTAGTGGATGAGCAAAAATTTGATGAATACTTACCCATTAAGTGACTCTTGGGTGCCTACTATGACACCCAATAGTAGTATCTACTACTGGCAATGCTCGAGCCCCCCCCAAAAGAGCCAGAATGTTGGATGCAAGCCCCACTTTTCTCTTTTCCTCTAGGGTGGAATCACTGTGCTGCCTCCTCGGCTCTGTCCTCTGGAGCAGAAGCAGGCTGCCCAGCTCTCTCTGTACTTAATGACCCCAGGCATCAGGAGTATGCTGGACTCTGTTAATGTTCAGAGACAGGCGAGATGGAAACCAATTCCAAATCCAGAGCATTAGATGCCCACACCATCTTTTTCTCCCCCCAAGGAGAGGCTGGGCTTTTTTTCCTGATCAGGCCATACAGAACTGAGGGGAGGCCCACAGAAGATGAGTGTCATGGATCCTCCTAACAGCCTCGCTGGTTTTCTTCTCACTTGGGGCAAATATTACTGGTTCCTAGATTTCCAACTGAGGGTCAGTCTGTTGTTGAATCAGCAACATCTTCCACTGTTTTGCTGATGTCGTTCTGTTTAAGACGTCAGGTTTTAAAACTATGAGCAACTCAAGGCTCTGATAGTTACAGAAATGAGAAAAAAGTTAATAGATATATAAGGTAATTCTTAGTGTTTTGCAAAAAATAATATAGGTTGCCTGGGCTAATTAAACGTGCAGATCAGGGAATTCAGATAATTCAGCACAGATCGGAAAGATAATACATAGTGAGCTGTGTGCAGACATGTAAATAACCAGGGCAGGCATTCCAGGTGGAGAGAAGGTGAGAATAAAGGTTCAGAGGCAGGCACATTCCTGGCAGAGAGGCCAATGCCTGGAACGGGTGATGAAGAGGGTAATTTGTGTTGAAGAAAAAGGCAAGAGAGGCAACAGGGACCGGATCCCACAGGGTCTCGTAGATGGGTGCATGGACCCTGGACACCCCTTAGACCAGCAAGTGGGACCTTGGATTTCACTGGGAGTGAGTTGCAGGACCATGGAAGGACTTTGAGCAGTCCAAGGACACAATCCACCTTAGAGCTTGGAGGGGTGTGGCGGTCCCCAAGGAGAAACAGATGTAACTGAGTGAAGTGGGGAGTCCATTGGGAGATGGTGGTGGTCTGGTTGGGGAGAGAGCAGAGGAGTGATAGCATGAGGTCAGGTTGGGGTATGTTGAAGGCAAGGCCAATGTGACTTGATGGGAGGTGGATGAAAAAGAAGTGAAGAGGGCCTCCCTGGTAGTGCAAGGAGTTAAGTCACAGCACTATGAAGCTATCCGCAGCCACTGCAGCACGAGTTTGATCCCCGGCCAAGGTGGAAACCCACATGGTGCAGCAGACCTCTCCCGTCTCCCTCCTGCTCCCCTCAGCAGTGGATTTCAGTGGACCCGCCTGTTCTGTTCCCGACTCTGTCTCTTGTGAATCCTCTCACTTCCCCACACCTCTGGCCTGCACCTCAGTTCTTGTATGCATAAATAAATAAATCTTAAAAAAAAAAAGAAGTTAAGGATGGTTCATGGGCTTTAGGCCTGAAAAGCTGTAAAAACAAGGTTGCCAGCTACTGAGCTAGAACAGACAGGTGGAGCAGGTGTCAGGGAGGAGCTCTGGGGGATGATATTGGAATTGCCTTCCAGACAGACAGGGTTGGACTCAAGTGAAGACTGTGTTGGGAAGTTAACGGCCTGTCAGTGATGTTTAAAGTCTTCAGTATAAATAAAATGGCCTGTGCATGTGGATGAGTGAAGAGAGGAGTGAAGAAGGGATGAGAAGGCAGTCAGGGAGACTGGGGGGCACACTAAAGTGTAGTGTTCTGGGAACTGAGCGGAGCCCCCTTGCAGCTGGAGAGGAGCCACCATTGGCCACCACCAAGTCCTGCTCTGTGATCTGGAGTAGGCAGCCTGTGCTCTGTTCTGTCAGCCCACGGCCAGGCTTTATAGGTACTCAGAATCAGTGAGCTCAGAGTGTGGCTCCAGTAGTTCTTGGTGGTGACACCGAGGCTATGCTGGACACAGACATGCAAGACCAGGCAGAAGATTCTTTGGGATACATTTTACACATATGGGTAAGATAAACAAGATGTTGCCCCAACTTCAAACTCAGGAATTTTTTTTTCCAATATACTTTTCATGTAGAAGAACTGGGGTGTAGGCCAGAGGTGCGGGGAGTGAGAGGATTCACCAGAGATAGAATTGGGAGCAGAACAGGCAGATCCACTGAAATACACTGCTGAGGGGAGCAGCAGTGGGCAAGACAGGAGAGGTCTGCTGCACCATGTGGATCACCTCCCTGGCTGGGGATCAAACTCAGGCCAGAGCATTGGTAGCTTGAGATTGAATCCCTAGGCCACTGGGGAGGCCCACAGGAATTGATTCTTGAATAAAACATGTGTTATTAGATATTTTTATTGTTTGGAACTTCCAAAGTGTTTTCATACAGAGGTAGCATTACAAAGGTTAACTGTGAAATGCTAGGCAAACGAAGATAATGCAGCCAAGCTATAACCAAGACACTGGTTTGCCAGGTTATTTTATTATTGTTTTTACTTATTTTGAAGGTGTGACCCACGTAGCCTCTTCGTGCCCCAGCTTTTGTCGAAGGTAAATAATAATAAGCCTCTGACTCCTCGGGGATGCCCTGAGGATAGTGGTCAAGGGTTGGTTTATGAGATGCTGAGGCATCTCAGGCCCCGTGCAGCTGTTTTGAAAGAGTTACCTCGGGGGAGAGGGCTGTGTGGGGGACATGGATGCAGAGCAGGTGATGAAATAGGAACAGTGAGTGAGGCTCAAGTAGGTCGTTGCTCCCTGCTGCCTGTGTCGGTGCTCCCTGCTGCCTGCATCGGTGCTCCCTGCTGCCTGCATCAGTGCTCCCTGCTGTCCACACTCCCCTCTGCAGCGCTGGAGAGGTCCCCATGGCTTCCTGAGACTTGCCTATCTGCGACTCTGCCCGGCTTGGCATCCCTGCATCTTCCACCAGCACAAGCACAGTCTTGGTTTGAGTGGATTTTGGGGCAGATGTGAAGACCATCATGGGGTTTCACCCAGCTCGGTACCTCACCAGCCTTTAGACCCTCCTCCACTAATGGGGGACTGTGGGCTCATGTCCTGGGTCTCTAGGTGGCAAAGACCCTCCTGTCTCTTGCTTGTCCCGCGACTTTGGGGGCATCTTCCCTTTCGCATGCCGCTGTGTTCTGTGCCACTTGCACCTGGGATGGTTGTTCTTGCATAAATGAGGATGAGCAATAGAACAATGTGAGTGACTAATGTCAGAGGCATGAGGAGAGGTGTCAGCTTTGCTTTCAGGGTCTCTGGCATGGAGTGGCACTCTCAAGTCAGCCAGAGAGGTGTTGAATGACAGCTACTGGACAGGTATCAAAGGTAGTGAGGTTGTTTCAGTTGGCTTGAAAAGGTTTAAGAAATTCTGTCCTATTCCAGATTATTTGTATTTGGGCAAAAATAAATTTGAACATGTTAATAATTGATTCATGATTATATTTGTGCAAGAAAAAAAAAGTTCCTTTTTTCAACAAAATGAATTTCAACCAACCCAGTGTCTGTGCTGACTGGCGAGTGTGTGAAAGGGAGTGTCCCTGGGGGTGGGGGGTGGGGAGGGGTGGAGGAGCGCCAGGGAGCAGAGGCAGGATTAGTGTGAATCATTACATTTGGAGAAGTTATTCATATATTATTTATGCTGTCTTGATTTTGTGACTTTGAGCCAAGACTATAAACATGTTAAGCAGTTTTGCAAGACTTCCTGTTCTCTGTTACCAAGTCCCACTGAACTGACTCTACAGTGTATTAAGAACTTATACCTGCAGCCTGAGAGCACAGGAGTTCCTTGTGGGCTTATCAATGGTCATTAGTCAAGTTTGTTGAAGGGAGAAATACCTAGAATTTCCCAGGGCATGAAACAGCTGTCCATCAGAATGTTATTGGAATGTTTTAATGTCGTGATATTTCCCCTTTATTGGGGACTAATTTGGTTTGTGACCAGTTTGGTTTAGTCAAATACAAATTGGGTTAACTGGCCACTTTGCTGGCTGTTTGTGTGTGTCCAGAACCTGAGATGATATATTCAGAAAGGACTGGGAAAAAATTCATTTGCTTTAAAAACCTATAATAAAAAATAAAGCCTTTCTGTTGAGACTTGAATAATTTCAATAACTCTTTCCCCTGTGATTACTTTTACATAGGTATAAAATACTTTTTTTTTTGTTTAAACTTGTACTTGTTATGGAAATATAGGCTTAACTGTACTGGGAAATCAAATGAAAGAGATCAGTGACATTTTATTAGGCAAAGTCAATAGAATCTCCAAATTTGGGAGTCTATGGCTATATATATTAACAGAGTAAAACTTTCTTTGTTCCATTTTGGGTTATTTTTTTCTCATCAATTTAGAACTCTGGGTAGCCATGGCGGCTCGTGTCCTTTGCGCCTGTGTCGGCCAACTGCCTGCGGCCTTCGTGCCGCTGCCTCGTGTCCCCATGCTGGCCGCTGCCCTGCCCCTCAGCACCACCCGTGCCCCGTCAGGGCCCTGACGAGGCCTGGGGCTCTGCAGCCCACTTCGGTGCTCATGCAGGTTGTGAGCAGAGCTACACAGCTGTGCCACCAGTACAGCAACGCGCCTCCTCTGACGTTAGAGGGAATCAAGGACCGTGTTCTGTGTGTCTTGAAGCTCTACGACAAAATTGACCCAGAAAAGCTCTCAGTAAATTCCCATTTTATGAAAGACTTGGGCTTAGACAGTTTGGACCAAGTGGAAATTATCATGGCCATGGAAGACGAATTTGGGTTTGAAATTACTGATATAGATGCCGAAAAGTTAATGTGTCCACAAGAAATCGTAGATTACATTGCAGATAAAAAGGATGTATATGAATAAGATAGCAGACCCCCTTTCTCCACTGAGAGAAGATTCAGAAGATGATGGCAAGTGTCTGCAAGTGAGAACACATTTGGCATCATTGCTGACTTTGACAGAGTAATTCTGTTTTGACTTGTATTTAAATTGTCTAAGTGTTTTTTCCCTTTGAAAATAAATCTATAAAACCAAAAAAAAAAAAATTTAGAACTCTGGGCCTTAAAAATTGCATGAATTTGTGTGGGTGAGAGTGGTAACCCTGAAGCAAAATGGTATAAAAATACTGCCTTTGAAGCTGTCTCTCCTTCATCCCGCTCTCCTGCCTACTCAAGTCTTCTTTAAGGACAACCTCTTTTAAAAGAACTTCCTAGGTAGAGTGACTGTTAATTGTATTAAGTTCCAGTCTTGTTCTTCTAGAACTCTCTTTGCTATCTAAACACCCTTTGTCTTTTTCCTGCCACTTGCGCTCTTGTTTCTTTCTGACTTCTCATTCTGTTTCTCTCCCCATACTTTTATTAATCTTGTGGTCCCCCACTTAAGCTGAGATGAGTTGGGAGGGGGCAAAAGCTAGGTTAATAATAGACTATGAATACATCACACCGTGATGTAGAATTTAGAAAAACTCAGAGGAGAACCCACAGGTGGGGACGTTTGGGTTTGTAGATTGACTTCACGGGGGCTTTTTCTGACTCCTTCAGGGTCCCAGAGACTTGACAGGTTGACTGTGTCTCTCCCTTCCACATCACCTCGTCATTTCACACCAGGTTCAAAAAATTACAGAACTCTGTTGTTTCAGGTTTGGTTGTTACCTAACATACAATCTCCATAACAACTTTGTAAATGCACACTTGAACTTGGGTACTGTGAAACAAATCCCTTCAGTGATAGAGGCGTGGTTATGTTCTCTGGGGCTCCTCTGAGACGTTGATGACTAAGAGGTGAGATAGTGATGGGGTGAGAGATTGAGACAAAGCATTGATGACTTGAAAATACCTCAGGACATGCTTATGCTCTTTGAAAACATATTTCATGACTATAACTATTAACGAAACCAAAAATTGAATACACACATGTTGAAAAAAAAAAAAGAAACAAAAAACAACTTTAGGGTCTGTAACTGATTAAAATTTTTTAAAATTCTTATATTTCAAAATGTCCAATAATACGTGTATTACTTTTGTAATTACAAAATGTTCCAAGTGGACAGAATGGGTGGCAGTGACCCCAGTAGGCAGCCGAGTGCCTTTGGCTCCCATCCCAGGGATGGAGACACCTGCATTCATGGTTGTTTCCTCCTTTGAATACTCAGCTTTTGTTTCTACTAATAGGAAATAAATCCACACTTTGAAAGGAGCAAGAAAAAGCTGTATACTTTGTTAGTCTGTGCAGAAATAACTTTGACTGTGATGGTATAACCCCTAAATAGAAGGGAAGACTGCGGGGAGGGGTTGTTATCAGAGGAGCTCTCGAAGGTCTCCTGTGGGGAGGTGACCCCCCGCAAGAACCCCAGCTCCTCCACATTACAAAAACTAAGTTTCTTGCCTTTATAAAGGATGCTTCTTTATAAGAAGTTTCTAATTAATGTGTGGTTCAACTTAGGTCATGCATTACTTAGAAACGCATTCAAGGACTTTGAAAGACTTTTTATGAAGCAGTGAAAGATATTTTCAT
Source organism: Talpa occidentalis (assembly GCF_014898055.3). Classification (NCBI taxonomy): domain Eukaryota; kingdom Metazoa; phylum Chordata; class Mammalia; order Eulipotyphla; family Talpidae; genus Talpa; species Talpa occidentalis. The sequence continues at coordinate 68,261,236 of NW_023605194.1, read as the reverse complement.
TCAAGTTGTTTCCAACAAAAAACATCAGATTAAAAATATTACCTTTCTCAATTAAAAGATAGATTCTGGGGAAACCTTGAAAACAAATAAACCAAATTCTAAATATAAAATGATTTAGTCACTTGTGTTCTGCATAAAATATGCAAATGTACTACTTTATCTTTGTCCTCCATGTGAAATCAGAAATATATTTTTTAAAAAAGAAAAAAATTATTGATGCTAGATTTAGAAAATATAAGCTTTATCAATATTTTTAACAGTTAATTTAATTGTGTAAAGCAATTTGGGGATTTCTTTTTCTCTTTTGATTTATGTAGATGCCCCTATATTTTTAATAAAGAAACACGAAACAAGTGTCATTTCCATGTAACTTATCGATTCTGAAAAATCATTATTATAGTGTGTCAAAGTTCATTTATAAAACTGGAGGTGAGAATGTATATTACTGTTGAAAACTTGATATCTGAATATACAAATTTACTGTACAAAATGTAATCATCTTAAATGTTAGATAGTATCCCTTGATTTCTCAGATATTTGCAAAAGTTGGAGGCAGCTTGCAACTTCCAATAAGGATTCACCGGTCAATCTGTGTTTCCTTAGAATCTCCTTCTCAACCTTATAGGATTTAACTAGACCAGCAAGTACACATCCTTCATGGTAGAGCTGTAAGCAAGACCATTCAAGATTCACTATTAACACTTTCCTACTTATGGGAATTAGCTTTAATGCTGCAGTCATAAATATCAAACTGCAGTGCAGTTTAGCTTGTTATTACACACTGTTTATGAAATTTAAGTGCCATTCTTTTGAATGTTGATGATAACATTGCCATTTGATAGTTAAAAAGTGTTTGGATATTGGCAATATTATATGATTCAGTCCAGTAATATCGTTAGCTGAGAGCTACTCTTATAGAGCAATCTGCTAATACGGTTTCCTTTTCTAGATGTTGTTTGCTCCTTGGCAGATTGTTACCAGTCCTAGGTGGTGCTCCATCAGGGAACTGCCCCACACGAAGCCATGGTTTGCTTTAGCTACCAGAAAACCATGTAAAGATGAGTGGAGAAGATGAATGGTACAAAGGATGAGCCATGCAAGTTGACATTGAGTCCTGATAATGCTACCTCATTTGATAAGCATTATGGCCCAAGAAATAGCCCCAGTGATTAAGACTGGCTGTAGAGGGGAAGCTTCTTGAGCAGATGGAGTCTGTAAATAGCATTCCAGACAAAGGTGGCTAATAAAGGGTTAAAAAACACACTTAGGGGCCCCCCGCGCTTCTGACTGTACCCCGTGCTTGTATAAATAAAATAAAATAAATCTTTAAAAAAAAACACACTTAGGAAATTGATAATCAAATGTGGCTCCCTGGCTCAACATGCTAGGTGAGGTGACTGGGCTCCCCTGTGCCTTGTGACTCCCCAGCTTACAGGAGCAGGGGCCATTTTGGATGCTCTCTGGATTCGTTAGCAGGACTTGCAAAGCTGTTCACATCATCGGCGTTGGGTCATCCTTGTGTTGCCCTGGAGCTGGAGTGTTGAGAATGATGTCCTGCCTCCTTTGACAACAGCTCTCAACTATGACTTCACACTGCTGGTGGATGGAGACGATGGCACACAAGCCCTAATGATGCCCAACACTGAAGCTTTTCACTACGTTCTTTGGAAATGAAAGTGTCATTTGTTACTTTGTTTTCCTTGTTATGCATTTTTCAAATCTTTCAAAATAACCTTGCTTACATGGTTGAAGTGGTCATGGCAGTGCTGATTCCTTCCCTAAAGATGGGCCTCCTTTCAGGATGAAGCCCCATCAGGAAATACTGGACATTAAGGCATAAAATTGTATCATATAGAATCTGGCAAATGAATATTTAGGTTACTTTTTGAGGAACTGTGTAACAATTCATATATCTGTATAGATAACACTGGATTTAGCCATTGCACCAATTTAGTGGAAATCATGTCCCTTTTCAAAGGAGAAAAAGATGAGAGCAATCTGGAATATCTGATTAAAAGAAGTTCTCACTGACCCACTTATGCACACATCACTGTGTAACCAGCAAGGCCAATGTCTTGTGCCTGCTATTAGGATTCTTGTATAGTGTAGTTTTCAAATTATTAATGTGACTCTGCTTGTAGGACTATAGGTATGAAAGATAGTTTAATGAAGTCCCGAATATGACATTAACAGAGGAGAAATTTGGGGAAAGCATTCAGGACATTCTGTTTTATTTTGATGAACATGAGCATCTGAGTAGAGGAAAAAAGAGAGAAATGAAAACTGGTGTCACTGTATTTTGAGATCTGCAGTACAACCTACTTTGAAAACAAGACACTCTTCAGGCCTTCCTGGAGGCTACTTCATTTGCAATATCTTCCCTTCAATGTAAAAATAGCTCATCCAGTACCTTATGGAAAAGTTATTCCTAGTCATGGGACTTGACTCCCAGGAACATTTTCATGGCTGTTAGTGATTGCCGTGGGTTCCAAGGCCGTGAAGTCTTGTGGGATTACAAGTGAGGGTGTCTTATCAGTGTTTGGTGTTAAAGCTGAATATAGTTCCAGAACACCAGATGACATTGAGACATCTACTTCTTACAATTCACGAATTAACAAATTCACAGTAGGACTGTGTGACCTTTCATTCTAAAGCCATCGTTGTCATGGAAACTAAGATTTTTCATACTTACTTTCCTGAGTAATTAGTTTTATCATCTCTAAGAGTATAAGCCTCTGAGAGCTCTGTTTCTTAAGTTTAAGCCCATTCTCTGGACTTGCAGCCTGTACTTAGCGTCCTTTCCTTAATGCCTGTTCTGTATTTGTCTATAAACTGAAGAGCAAAATTGAGTGTGAACCAAACCAATGGAGTCTTTTACTAGTTCTCTTGTAGATTTTATATTTGGAAGGCCTTCATTAATCAACACTTTATTAGGATGAAATTATATATTAGGATGACATGCGTAGGAATGTTATATTTCCTTTACCTTAACCTAAGCAGTTCAATATGTTCATATGTTTTCAACGTGACTTTATTGTCCACAATAAAGGAGGCCTTGGGGGCCTCTCTTGTGGCCAAGGGGTTAAGTCTTAGCGCTATCACCTCTAGGGTCTGAGTTTGATCCCATCCAGGGAGCTGACCCACATGGTGCAGCAGACCTCTCCTGTCTTCCCAGTGCTCCCCTCAGCAGTGTATTTCAGTCGCTCTGCCTGTTCTGCTCCCCACTCTGTCTCTGCTGAATCCTCTAAGTCCCCACACCTCTGGCCTACACCCCAGTTTTTCTACACATAAATAAATGAATAAATAATTTTTAAAAATTGCCTTGAGTTGAAAGTGAACTTTAATTATTGATGAAGAAATAGCTACCGTTGTCACAGAACATGGCATGTACAAAAGAGATTTCATCAGGATTTTGTTAAGTGTTCTGATGGCCTGAATTGATGTTGAAATTGCTGGTCTATATCAGTGCACTGGCCAAGGGCATCCGATTTCCTGTGGATGTTGAGCAAGAGACCTTGTACAAAAATACAAAATACATTTATAAGGCTATTCCAGAAAAAGAACCTCATGGTAGACTCATTCTTAAAGTGATTTGACATAAACATAGTCCCATCTCAGGCCTCTGTTGCAATAATCACAGCTCTGTGATAACTATTTACAACCCACACATTGCCAGACATTACCGTTTCTGATTATAAGTCTGCGTTTGCTTCTTTTGCATTTAAATAATTTGTGGACCTTATCCAAGTGTTAGGGTAGCATCATACCTTATCATTGGAAAGGAAAAGAAGAGTCTAAAATGTTGGTGCTGGCCATGGAGGCTATAATAAGTCAGTTTTGGGAAAAATTAGCTTACCTATAGTCAATGAAATAATATTATTGAATGGGGTGCAGTGTAATCACATGCCGTATCTTTTCTCGTCTGTAGCTATACCCCTTGTATTTTCAGTTATCTTGTTTCCCCATTGCCTAGGGCCATAAACACTTGATAAATATGTTTTTGAATGAATGTGTTGAAGAGATATCTGTGAAATATAAAAAAAAAATTTGATGTCCCTCCCAACCCCCAATCCCTTGATCTTTACTGAAGTGTTAGTTTTTCTTGGGCGCTAGAAAGCTAGAAATCACCAAGCCCATACTCACAACACTCATGTATACATTCCTGATATGTTTATTATTTTCTTAAAATATTATTGAAAGATATTTTTAGCTGCTGCTTTTGTTTTCATCTGTTCTTTCCATTAGCTTGCTCTCAAAATTATTTAATCAAATCACACTTTCTTGCCAGCTGTCTATATATTTAATCATCAAACACTGAAGCATTAAGGATTTTATGTGACAAAACCCAAAGATATCTTTTCTCATAATTTTTATTTAAAATTGCTCTAGAAATACTGGCCAATGCAATAAAAGATGAAAAGTAATAAAATGTAGCTATTGAAAATTGCAGAGATAAAATGCCATTACTTGTCAGCTATAAGCTTGCTTACTATGATTTTCCAGACAGAGAACAAAGTGAAGCAAAACAACAGAAATAATTAGGGCTCTGGACAGAGCAATGGTCATCAAGATGTGGTTCCAGAGCTTTTAATGGCCACTTTCCCAGTCCATGCTGAGATGTTCTTGCCTTTTCATTCTCATTTCCTCACGAGTCTGCAGTGGGGCTTTCTAGAGTTCATGAGATGCACTAGCTCACCCCGCAAATTGAATGCAGAAGCTTATGTTTGGATCTGTTTTCTATTGAGTCAGACATTGAAGAAATTTATAAAATTATAACATGGTGCCTCTCTTTTCATGAAGCAATTGTTTTGGAAAACATTGATATTTCATAAAAGTGGGTTACTTATGTTGCTATATAATAGGCTTATTGTTATTGTTGCATAAGTTAATTAAAACATTTGAAAATTAGATGTTCAAACTGATACAGTAAATATTAGTCATTATAACTCACATACACTAAAACTCTTGATGTCTTCAATAATTTTGAGACTGTAAAATGGTTTTGTGATGAAAACATTTTAGAATTGCTATTGCAGAGAAGATCACACAATACAGCAGCTGCAACCAGGTGTAATTTAAGAAGGAAATAGGTAAAATACCTAAGAATAACGTTATAGACCTATGGGAAGTATGTAGAAATTCTCTATCTCAGGCTATTTAAAGAGAGTCAATAAGTGAAACTTCATTCTATGTTCTATGATGAGAAACTCACTATTATAATAGTGGTCTTTTTTCTTAATTTTGAGATTTCACATATTCCAAACAACTGGAAGTATGTTAAACCTGTACAATTTCAATAAAATTTAACTAAATGGCTCTAATATTTATGAAAACATAGTTGGTTAGTAGCTGCAGGAAACATGCTTTTTTGTTAGATTTATTTTATTTATTTATGCATACAAGAACTGGGGTGCAGGCCAGAGGTGCAGGGGGTAAAAGGATTCACCAGAGACAGAGTGGGGAACAGAACAGGCAGACTTGCTCCCCCTGCTGAGGGGATCAGTGGGGAGACAGGAGAGGTCTGCTGTGCCATGTGGGTTTCTCCCTGGCCCTGGATCTAACTCATGCTGCAGTGGCTGCAGATAGCTTTGTAATGCTGAGACTTAATTCCTTGCACCACCAGGGAGACCCCTGCAGAGAACATGTTTTAAATGTCTTTCCTGATATTAAAAAATATATATATATTAAAAAAAATAAAGATAAATAGAATCAGTTATCTCAAAACCAACTTCACCGTGTACTGTGCAGATATGTGTATTTATGTGCATTTACTATATGGTAAAGGAAGCATCAGTGTTAAACCTCACTCACACAAAATAGACACATAAATAAGTATCAATTCAATCAAGATAATATGTCATTAATATCAGAGGTAAAAATATTGCTGGACATTTGTAAATTGTTGGGTGGGGGAGTTGTAAATTCTAATAGTCGACTTGGATAACTATTAGCTGCTATAAATCAAGTGTCTTAAAAATGTTCATAATCTTTAATGTGGCATATTTATTTCTGGCAATCTCTCCTAAAGAAACATCCAGAAAAAAAATAGTTTTACACAACCACACTCTCAACAGCACTTTTCAGAATAGACACATTTTGGAATAGTGTATATATGTCTATATATTCAGCAATAATTAAGTGACTGTGATCTTGACAAGGGAAGTCTGCATCTGGAATAATACTAAGAAAAATTAGAGAATACATGTTATATATTTCATAAATCCAACTATGTGATGAGTACCAGGTATATCTTAATACCCCAATGGTGGTATCGCTGATTTCTGAAATTAGGAATAATTTTTGTTGTCCTCTATGCTTTCTTTATTTTCCTAATGTGTCTTCAATGTTTATAAAATGGTTATAATTCAACAGACTTACACACCAGTCTTCAATTTTAATTTATAGTTTAAGACAGAGCAAATGGATGAGATTTTGTCTTATATTTCAGCTCCTGACTACCTGCTAGTTTCTACTTCTTTGGCAACTGCTACATTTTCACAGTGCAGTTATCATCCATTTGCCAGTAAACTACATCACCTTAAACATATCAGGTTACCTGTCCTGGTTTTAACTCCTTGCCTAACAAATGAGTTCTTTCCAAGTTTAAAACCTGGAAACTAAGCAATAAATATTTCTTTTTTTAAAAGATTTATTTATTCATACATACAAGAACCGGGTTACAGGCCAGATGTGCGGGCGGGGTGGGGGGGTGGTTGAGAGGATTCACCAGAGACAGAGCGGGAAACAGAACGGGCAGACTGGCTGAAATACACTGTTGAGGGGAGCAGCGGGCGAGACAGGAGAGGTCTGCTGCACCATGTGGGTAGCTCTCTGGCTGGCCCCATCAAACCTGCACCACAGAGGCTGTGGACAGCTTCATAGCACTGTGCTCAACCGCCTGTGTCACCAGGGAGGCTCACGATAAATATTCTAAAACTTTACAACAGAAGCATCTACAATCTGCATGTCTCTCCTTTACTGTACAGTTTCTCCCAACATGTTCTCTTCTGTTTTGTGCTCCTGGCTCTCCCCTCCCCAACATCTGGTGATTGCTGGAGGGATGACACTGTCACGTGTCTGCCACTTACCTCCGACCAAGGTAGCACCCATACTAGTGTCCCTGTGGGAATTTGTCAGGTGATGGTCATCTACAGGCCTCTGCTGATCTCACTGTTAGAAGATGTATGAGAATCTGTCGGGATCCTGAGTATCTAGAGATACGTGGACAGACTTAAGCTTGTGAATTGCTGTCATGTCCTCACCCAATCTACTTTGTGGGATGTTCCTGATATGTGTGCCCTGGCGTGGATGCATGTGCTTATGCTTGTTTTTTTGATAAAGCTATTATGTATTATTATATAGATTGTAGTTTGCAGTCTGATAGTTTAACTCTTGTGATACTAAAGAATATTGCATGTTTCATTATTAATTCAGATAAGTTTTAAAATAAGGTGATAAGTGATGATATGAGCATGTTGGTACAAGCTTCATGTAGAGCCAGTCACGATATAAAATATAATTATCTTATAATTTAACTGTCATTAAATTTTTTAGTATAAAGTTTTAAGCTATGTTACATATTTTAAATGGAATTTAAATGATTCTCTTTGTCTAACTAGTCATCTGGGGTGGGATATGTGCTGTTTGATGCATCTATGTGATTCATGTTAACTGATAAATTTCTTTTTAAACTTGCAGCAAATAGTTGCAGCAATAAATGCAGGGATTATACCTTTAGGAAACACCTCCAATCAAATCAGTCACTGGGATTTGGGAAGTTCCTTCTTCTTTGCTGGCACTGTTATTACAACTATAGGTAGGAGACAACTTATTTTGTTTTTTATTTTGGTACAGTTTGTAAGCTAAAAATCATTTGTCTGAGTTTTTTTGCAGTTGGTCAAAATGTTCTACATAAGGTAGAGAAGTAGATTTTAGTAAATTGATTTGAAAAGAGTATGTAAAGATTTGAGCAAAGAAATGATGGAAATGAAGAGTTACTGCTTTAGAATCTGAGTTAAGTTTAAAACACACATGAGGGTGGAAAGCAGTGCAGGCCAATCAGCTGATATTGGGTAGAAATGTCAAGAAATGGCTTGAAATGATGATGGGGGGACAGAAAGTCTTAAATTTTCCTGCATCTTTGATTCGCTCATATAGGAAGAAAGGGTTGAAGTAAGAGTTTGATATTCTTTTTTGAAGTTCTTATGTGACATCACCTTTTTCAGTTTGTGAATTTTAACTGCACGCGTCTGGGTTGCTCCCGTGCCCCTGTGCTTGCCTGTTATGATGGCTGCAGGGCATGCTTTGTGTACATTATGTTTTCTAAGCCCAAATGTATAAAACAAAAGCAGCACTGGGCCTCCCCTGGTGGCGCAGCGGTTGAGCACTGGGCTGCGAAGCTGCCCGCAGCCTCTGCAGTGCCAGTTCGATCCCCGGCCGCTGGCAAGGGTCCCACATGGCGCACAGACCTCTCCTGCTGTGCCCTCTGCTCCCCTCAGCAGTGTATTTCGTCGGTCTGCCTGTTCTGTTCCCTGCTCTGGCTCTGGTGAATTCTCTCACCCTCCTGTGCTTCTGACTGTACCCAGTGCTTGTATACATACATAAATAAATAAATAAATAAATAAATAAATAAATAAATAAATCTTTTTAAAAAAAATTAAAAAAAAAGCAGCACTGAAATAAGAGGATTACACAAACGACAAACACGCAGGCCGCACGGCTTTGCCTTTGAATTGTGGTGCTTGTCATGTCACCAGGGATTCCCCAGGCATGTCCTGGCTTGGCTCCAGCCTGACTGCAGAGGCATGATGGGTGTGTGAAGATGTGTGCTCTGCCCCATGAAATCCAGAGAATGTGCACACAGACCACGGAGTGGACACTGTGGGGTGGGGAGGGGATTCCAAGTGGGAGGAGACAGGGATGCATGAGGGAATGTCCCCTTCACATCTGCTCATGATGTGATGGCTTCTCATGGGCCTGCTGGTTAGGGTGTGGCTGAGGGGCGCCCAGGGACCCCCAAACTCGCACATTCGAAAAGGGTTCGGTCATCTGTGCACAAAAAGACAAAGCAGGCTCTCGGTGCGAAAGAGCCGTGATAGGATGAGTGTGCACGGAGGGAGAAGAAAAGGAAGGAGGATGGTTTCCCCATAGGACATTTGAAGTCACCTGTCCCCTCCAGGGCAAATGCCCAAACAGGGTCGACCCAAGGTGGGCCACTGAGGCCCAAAAGCCTGCCACAAGTTGAAGACACCTTCTGGTGGAGAACCATCAGAAAGGGGTTCTGAAGCAGGTCTCTGAAAGGTGGTACAAAAGGAGCAGCCACATGAGCTGACAGCCCCGTCTCACCCTGTGACTCTGCCAAGTGTCTCTGCATGTCTCTCCTCTATGGCCTCCGCCAGTTCCCCACCGCAGCAGGCCCAGGTTGCAAGTTGGCCATGGGCCTTCTCTGTGCCCACTTGCCCTCCAGGTCCCACAGCTTCCCCTGGCCGCGCCGCTCTGCCCCAGTTCTCAGAAGCCTCCGTCCTCGGGGCCAGGACAATGGCACCCACCCTACCAATGGAGATGTCTCTGTGACGTGCTCTCTGGTTTTTGGGTGTGAATCAAGACACTGAAAGTTTTAATTCTGTTCTTTAATGTCCTTGATAAATTATGACACTGTATAAAGTCTTCAAATCAGTCCTGTTTTCCAAAGCCCTGAATGGAGAGCGTGGACAATTTATGGGTGAACTCTCACTTCAGATTTTCCTTTGAAAAGAATTTATAGGCCTGTCTTGGTGTGAGTCCACCCTTAGGCGTCTTTGTGCCGAATCACTGGCCGTGTTGGCTCCTGCTTTTGTGAGGAGGTCAAAGCGCAGTTCTGCTCTGACATTTCTACCAGCTGGGTCAGCAGTTGTGTCACTGTGGAAGTCTGGAAGAAGGGTGACCTTGATTTCTAACCATAATAACAGGTTAAAAATGGTGCTTAGCCCTCTTGGCCATTTCTACTATGGAAATAACTGCTTTTTGTGTAAACTACTTAGAGCCTGGAAGGGGAAAAAGGCTCATAAGTGGAGTGAGGAATGGTTTGTTCCTGCCCAATAAAAACTCAGAAGCCCAAGCTCTAGCCATTATGACCACCACAGAATTATTCTGCAAGAGACATGGTCATTATGCAGAATTACTGTTGCATCATGTGTTTATAAACAGTCTCATTTTTTGAATCCCCAAATTCAGTAACTTTTGCAGACATATACTTCAATGCATGAAAAAATAAACTATTATTACCAGCCTTACCCCAAATGACAGCCATGAAGCCCAGAAGCTGATGATTCAGGCTGCTAAGGTGTTGCCTGATGGTCACATCTCCCACTGCTCTGTCTCCAGCTTTCCTCTCAATTGGAGCAGGTGACCCTAGATCACATTTATTCCTGCCCTTTTACTCCTAGGTTAAGGCCATCTCCTGTGACCTTGCACTAGCGCATGGTCTAGGCAGGATAAAAAATTCTACCTCTTTCATGAGGAACCATTGGAATCCAAATCATTATTTAATAAAATTCAAAGGATCATTATTAACATTATTTGTGATAATAGCTGCGTGAGTTAGAAGTGGGGTTTAACGGGAATAGAAATTGTAACCCCTAGCACTAGCTGTGTTGCTTTAGTCATTTAAAAATAGAACTTGAGACAGTTTGAGAATTAATTGCCGTAGCTTTTATAGGGTGCCTGGTACAGACAGTGCTTCCTTCTGGGAGTTGCGCTGGCTGCGCTGTCCCAGGCGGCTAGTCAGCTACTTCTCTGTGGAAGAAGCCAGAGTGACCCTTGCTTTTCACTGGAAACGTGCCCACGGGCAGCTCAGTGATACAAAACAGAATATTAAAATCAAAGGCCTCGTTTTAGAGTTTATCTTCATATGTCTACACACTCTTCCCAAAATCACACCTTCCAAACGCCATTCCACAGCTGCCCAGACTCAGATCCCCGCTTGTTTTTATTTTTTTAATTTTTCTTCTCTTCCTTGAACCCATATTCTCTCTTTCTTTAAAATGTTTATTTATTTGTGCAAACAAGAGCTGGGGTACAGGCCAGAGGTGCAGGGGGTGAGAGGATTCACCAGAGACAGAGTGGGGAGCAGAACACACAGATCTACTGATACACACTGCTGAGGATAGCAGCAGAGAGACAGGAGAGGTCTGCTGAGCCATGTGGGTCAGCTCCCTCGCTGGGGATCGAACTCAGGCCACAATCACTCAGTGGTGATTGTGCTGAGACTTCACCCCTAGGCCACTATGGAAGCCCCATTCCTGCCTGTTCTCACACCTTTCCTCCCATCCACCGGCCCACACTGTTTGTTGTGCCTTGAATGAAGGTCGGTCATGTCCTGTTGCACCATTCAGTCCCCCATGTGGAGGTCCGAGCCACCATCCTGTCACGTATGGAGCGTCTCTCAGAACTCCTGAGTCTCCCACTCAGTGCAAAATCCGTATGCTGGTCTCTGCCTTTCCTAGTCAGAAGCCAGTTCCGTGAGGTTAGGTGCTTTTGTCTGTCTGAGTCTCCTCTCAATCTTATCCCCAATGCCAGACACATAGTGGGCACTTTATGCTTGCTTTTGGAATTAAAAGCAAGGAGACCTTCTCAGTGACTATGCTTTATTGGCAATTGCAAAACATTCCATCCTGATGAGGCTAAATTCTGAACTCCTTCAACATATTTTCTTACCAGCTTTTTTTGGTTTCTTTATTCATTTATTTATTCGAAAAAATAATAAACCACCCTCACTCTGCTACTGTCAAAAGAAGAGATAAATTTCTAGACTATCCGCCACAGGTACATCAGTCAGGGAGGCCTTTTTCAGCCTACCAAGCCAGTGCTGTTCCTGGAACTGCCTAGGAGTGTCCACTGGGGTGGGCACATGAATAAGGAAGCAGCAAGGAATGCTTCATGTTCCTCGTAAATGTTATCTTTATTAAGACTGTCAAGAGATTGAGGAATTTTCTAGGAATTAAGGAAGAAAGGATTGTAGGCAGTGGAAGTTCCTGTGGGGCAGACCAGGGCCAAAGGCAGCAGGGTTCCCGCCACAGCTGTGGTGGCACAGGGGAGAGCACAGTCCCTGCATGTAAGCTGACCTGGGAGAGTCGGTTAGCACACATGGAATAACTGAAGAATAAGAGAAAAAAGTCCTGTATCATCGGTGTATGTGGAACCATGGGTTAAGTGCCATAAGAGCTGAGAACAAGGAAAGAACATGTGGGCTGGAACTGGAAAGAAAGGCTTAATTAAAGAATTTGGATTTGAACTATGCTTTTTAGAACATATTTGGTTTAGATTGATGGAGGGGAAAAAGCTCCCCTTTTGTGACATGACAAAAACATGGAGGGAGGAGTGAACTTATTTTTTTTAATATTTTATTTTATATAATTCTTACACCATTTTTCATTTTTGCAAAATGTATGCTTTTTCATTTTGGTTATATTCCTCATACAATTGCATCCCCCCTTATTTTGACCCTAGTCCTTCCTCTCCCCGCTCCTCCCCCCCACCCCCCGTAGTGTGTCTCTGGTCCATAGTTGCTTGTTGATTTTGATTTTTACTTTGTATTGATTAGTCTTTTTCCTGGTCCCTTATTTAGGTTTTCTAAATTCCTGCTATGAGTGAGACCATCCGGTATTTTTCTTTTTCTTTCTGGCTTATTTCGCTGAGCATGGTCCCTTTCATCTCCATCCATGTTGCTGCAAATTGCATGAGTTTATCTTTTTTGAATGCTGAGTAATATTCCATGGTGTATATGTACCACATCTTCTTGATCCAGTCATTTATTTTTGGACATTTGGGTTGTTTCCATAGTTTAGCTATTGTAAATACTGCTGCTATAAACATGCGGGTGCAGGTGCCCTTTGGAATTAATGTTTCTGTGTCCTTTGGGTAAATACCTAGGAGTGGAATTGCTGGATCATATGGAAACTCTATGTTTAGTAGCTCCAGAAATCTCCACACAGCTCTCCATAGTGGTTGGACCAGTTTGCACTCCCACCAGCAGTGCAGGAGAGTTCCTTTTTCTCCACATCCTCGCCAACATTTGTTGTTGCTAGTTTTTTTAATATGTGCCAGTCTCACTGGTGTGAGATGGTATCTCATAGTAGTTTTGATTTGCATTTCCCTGATTACAAGTGATGTTGAATGTTTTTTCATATGCCTGTTAGCCATTTGCATTTCCTCTTTGGAGAAGTTTCTTTTTAGCTCTTCTGTCCATTTTTTGACTGGATTATTTTGAAGATGAAGAAGTCTCTGAGTAGACAGGGATTGTTTAAAAGAGCAGTGGGAAGTGCCAATGACTGATTCAGAAGGGAAGATTTCAGTTGAATGTGATCTGATTTTTGAGAATTTTGTCCCTACTGTAAGTAAGATAGAACATCAGTTTTTTGGCAAGCAGAGTGACAGGTTAAGAGGGACATTCGAAGATGCCTTTGTCAGAAAAGGGGTACGTGGAGAATGGCCGTGGAGGCAGCAGTGAGACTCCCACTTCAGTGACCCATGGGAGGGAAGCTGTGTCTTGGCTGGTGTGACTGGAGCTGGTGTTGAAAGGAAATGCAGGAGACAACATGCTGGGATAATTAGATGCAAGAATCAGCAGGCCTTGGTGGAAAGAGAGAAGCCCAAATGTCAGATGTTGACATGAAATGCATATTCAGGCAGCAGACTAGTAGTTCACAGAGAGGGCTAATCAATCTGTGAAAGGGAGTAAAATCATGGCCAACACTTTATTCCTTGTGTTACATCAGGCAGGCCCACGTTTGTAGTGTCCCCCGTTGATTTTTGTGTATTTGTTGGCTCTGACAGACCAGGAATACAGGTGGGGGAGCTACCGCCTTGGCGCTCATAGGGGTCGGGGAGACCAGCCATCAGCCAGGCGGCGCATTAAACCAAATGGCAGGCACTGGTTTAAAGGACGTCTGTGTGGGATAGCAGAGCAGAGACAGGGGCCATGCAGGGAGTGGGGGGTGTTCTAAAGAAACTGGATTCCAGAACTCTCTGAGCAGGTGACAGCTGAAACCTGAAGAATGAGAAGAAGTGAGGTGTTCAGACCGAGGGCACAGCCATGGCCGCCATCCTGAGAGGGAGGGGGTGTTGGCTTGTTCCAGGCTTGCAGAGGAGGCCCGTGTCTCAGCCGGAGGAGGGGGTATGGTTGGCAGAAAAGCTGGAGAGGGTGTGTAGAACTTGTAGGTCATGGCAACATTCTTAATTCAGAGGGAAGCCTTTGAAAGATTTAAGAGGAGGTGCCTCCCTGGTGGCGCAAGGGGTTTAGAGGCAGCACTATGAGGCTATCTGCAGCCACTGAAGCACAAGTTCAATCCCTGGCTAGGGAGCTGACTCACAGGGTGCAGCAGACCTCTCCTGTCTCCTGGCTGCTCCCCTCAGCAGTGGATTTCAGTAGATCTGCCTGTTCTGCTCCCCACTTGGTCTCTGGTGAATCCTCTCACCCCCTGCATCTCTGGCCTGCGCCCCAGCTCTTGTATTGCATAAATAAATAAATCCTTAAAAAAAAAAAGTTTTAAGCAGAAGAAAAAGATGGTGCCAAAAGCAAGGAAGCTCCTGCCCCTTCCAAAGTCAAGGTGAAGCCAAAGCTAAACCTTTGAAGGCCAAGAAAGCAGTTCTGAAAGATTTCCAAGGCCACAAAAAAGAAAAGAAGATGCCAAATCCCCTGGAAAGAGCCCCCAGGAGGAACAGCCTGACCACCAGGCCATAGCCCCTGACTGCTGATCCAGCCAGGAAGAAGAGAGAATATCTCCTGGAACATTCCTTAGACTGTCCTCTGGGTGTTCTTTAGGACACCCCCCACTCCCTGAGTGGCCCTGTCTCTGCTCTGTTCTCCCACACGGACGTCCTTTAGACCAATGCCTGCCATCTTTGTTTAATGTGCCGCCTGGCTGATGGCTGGTCTCCTCAACACCTGTGAGCACCAAGGTGGGAGCTCCCCCACCCGTATTCCTGGCCTGTCAGAGCCAACAAACACACCTGCTCATGGGGACGTCACGGTCACCCAGTACCATGCTAACAGCTGTGAAGAATCCATGACACTGAGGGTCAAGGTCAGTCCTGCTGAGACCCAGTGGGAGGAGAAGGCGAGTGTCCCATCGGCTTCTGACTGGGACTCTCCAGAAGTTGCCGACAACACTGGGACCCTCTAGACTGACATCAGCTAATAATTCTAAATATATTGTTTTCCGCCATAGCATAAAAAAGGTTTAAGCAGAAGAGAAGCCTGCTATGACGCAGGCCACCTGGAGGGCCAAAGGTGAGCAGACAGACCAGTGAGAAGGTGATCGTGTGAACCCATATACGAGATGTGGGCTGGAACTAAGAACTGAGGATTAACGTTGAATGTTAATCATGACACACGAGAGAGGATGAACTGAAGTGGAGGTAGTGGGAGGGTGAAAGGTGGCGAGCAGGAGAATGAAGAACCAAGTTTACTTTCTTAGATATGTCCTTACCTCTAAGAATAATGTTGTGGGGGCATGCTTCAAAATTTAAGTTATTTTAAAACCGATAAGAAGTCAGACAAATTCTAGGAAATGCTAAGGGTAAAAACGATGTTCTGGGCAACCATATTCTATTTTGAGGTCAACTTTTAAGATTAGAATGAAAGGTAAGATGATTTAATTACCTGAAGCCACTAGAATACAATTTCCTTGGTAGAAATAAATTGGAATGTTGGGGCCGGGATTTGCCCGCACTTATCACTCAATCATCATGATGTCTGAGGCAAGGCCGATAAGCAGTCTGTGCTACAGCAATTTTGAGGTCCCAGAGCATGGCGTTAAGTCCTACGGAAAACATTCCTAGGAGTAAGGTTTCTCATAGTGACAAAAGACTCCTGTGTTTTACCATGAGTCTAGAGATGGAATTCAGCTGTGTCGTTTCTATGTTTAGTTTTTCTCTGCTGTGAACCAGCCACTGGGATTTTCATTGATGGCCTTTTTCTGTGGTGGAATTGCTGATGTGGTAACTGAAGGGGCAGGCGCCTGCTGCAAGCCCCCGCTGATCTAGTTAGCATCGCAGGTGATTGATTAGAGATGCTTCATCGATGGAAATGCTTAAATGATTAGGAATGCTTTCTTGATTAGAAATGCTTAGGAAATAAAGAAAAGGGCTAGAGTCATTTTGACATGAAGCCTCAGGCTTAAAGAAGAGGTCAGCCAGCAGATGGAGGCTGTGTGGACCGCAGAGCCTCCTGCAGGCCTCTAGCAGGGAGTTCAGAGTCTCTCTGTTGGATGTGATAGAAACTGGAACTTCAAGGGTGAGGGGGAAATTGTGTTTTTTTGTTGATTTGGTGATCTCATGAAAATATTATCTGAACTTGGAACTGAATAGGCTTGAAGAGGTGATGTGGAATTTGACAGGCGCATCTCCTGGGAGCTGTCGGCAGCCGTGGGGCTGGGTGTGGCGTTCTTGACCAGTGCCCTGTCCCCCAGCCTTGGCCTGTCTTGGAGAGTCTATATTGGATTTTGGAAACCCATTTTGAAGGAAAGCTAAGGTTCTTTCAGGCAACTTGAAAGGCAAAATAATCTTATAGGGTGACTTTCAACTCTGATTCTATCATTTCACTGCCTTTTTTTTTTTTTTTTTTCCTATGTCACTTTCTTAAAGGAAGGATGATTTTTCCAAAAGAGGTAATTCTGGTGTTGTGTGGCTGAAATGTCAGAAGGTGAAATTAAGAAATTACTTTGGGTTTTTGATTCTCTTCCTCTTCCCATCCATTTAAATTTATAAAAAGGAGCCTATCTCAGAATGTTAACATCGCTGCTCGTTTCTTCAAAATTTTCACACATATGTCTGTTTATTTTCTAAGATAAAATGCACTTCTTAGGGAAAAAAGCTTATGGAAGGCTTATGTTTGTACAATGAGAAATACATACACGGCAGAATTTTTGCATAAATGATGTTGTAGGCACCAAAGCAGTAAGGAGATCTTCTCATTACCCACGTAGCCACTGCAGTTGTGGGGGGATCCTTTCAGAACATCTAGAACTCAAGAGTCCTGTGCTGTGTAGAAGGGAGTTTGGTTGCCCCGGGGATGAGCTCTGCCTGCGAGTGAGGCAGCTTTTATCTTTCTTGGTAGTAGGAGGACACAGGCGGGGGTAGCGTGGATTTCACAGGTGCCGAAGTCCAGAGGGAGGAGGCTGGCCGCTGGGTAGACATATCTTCAAATCCGGAATTGCTTGTATTTTGAAATAAATACGCTTCCATACCTTTCTGCATACTTCTGGAAAGTTTGCAGTGACAGGTTTTTGATCTTCTGAAAACACTTGTGAAATTACCCCAAAATTGAAAGCAGGAAAGTGTCATGAAGTTCATGCCCTTAATATACATATTCTGGTCTCTTCTCCCTTCCCACCTGCTGACATGTTAGCCTATTTGGCACAGACTAGACTTTACAGAGCATCGGTCTGATTGATCACCAGAAATGCAAGTTTGCTGTGAATGTGTTTAACACTAGGTGAGATGATTATCAGAAAAATCCTTTTTTGTGACCATTTCAAGTATTTCTTTTTATAGGGAAGGGATGTAATAAGACTTGTCTGGACCTGTCCACTTTCAAGCTTCCAGCTCAGAATGATGCTGCCAATTTGTTTGCTTCCTGATCCCTTTCCTTGTCCTGAGTGATTTTAGCCTTACTCCTGGGAAATTGGCCTTGTTCTTTACATGGTACCGGAAGTGTAGCCTGATGTTTGTGAAAGATGTCCTTGTGTTGAGTGAGGCTTGTGTGTCAGTGTGGTGGTCGTGATAAAGAGGTGAAAAGGGGTGAAAAGACAAGGAAGTCATCTTGTGACATATATCTTAAATCCAGAAGCTTGAATATATCACATCTGCAAGGATCGTAGATGTTAGCAGGTTAAATATCCTTGAAAATCCATGATTGTGATATCAACTATTTCAACATACACAATAAAATTACTATAAAATATGGTCATAACTATTTTCTTACAGTGATTTTCCTGTGTACATGTCTGCATTTTTCTATCTTTATATTAATCACATTACTATATATGAGAAAAGACCAATCTATATGCACACTTGGATAGTCACAATCATGATTTTAAAAAATAAGCACAGCAAATGACTCAGTTTACTGGTCGAATAAGAAAACGATTCCGTGACACTTGCACAGAAGGAAAGGCAGGCCTTGCTCAGGGCCTGCGCGTCCCTGTGTTGGGTTGCTGCAGTGGGTGTTATGATTGGGAGAAGATGAGGCTCCACTCCCAAATTCAAGGCAGAGAGGGTTGTGGAGCCAGGAGCAGAGGGGGTAGAAAGTGGCTGAGAGGGAGCTTTAAGAGTAAGGGGGCTTTGGGCTCAGATGGCCCAGTCCAGTACTTGAGGCTGAACCTTCAGAGGGATCAGAAATCACCTGGACAGTTGAGGAGGAGAGGGATCCCGATCAGAGCCCAGGAGTGCAGGTCTGGAGGATGGGGGTTCTGACTAAACTGACTTAGCAGGATTCTTGTTAGAACTGGACTCTATGAGGAAGGACACAGGAGCCCAAGGGGTAGTCAGAAAGAGAGTTCAGAAGAACCTGACTAAAGTTTGGTCAAGAAGAAAATTTTTACCAATATACAGTATGGTTTTATTTCTTGCTTTTATCGTTTACGGTTTGATATGCCAAGTATGATCAGGAACATAACATCAGATTACACTGAAGTTCCTATAGGACAATTCTCTTTAAAGTGTGATGTTCAGAAAGTGCTTTGTCATAGAAGTGAAGATTCCAGACTTACTTATAAGCTCTCCAAATATGTAGGGAACTTGAAGCTATTACGATCTCTTGCTGAGAAATAGTTCTCCATTTCCTTGATGCCCTTGAATCACTTTCCTCCCCTTTTGGGTTGAGAGAAGACTCAGATCAGCAGGCACTTAAATAACACATGAACTTGCAGCGATTTACATCAATGTCATTTTATGACACCTGGGACAGACCCCTCTTTACTAACTTGAGCTTCAGATGATATAGTCGATCTGCGTGTGGTAGTCATATTGCATTAAGAAAGCCCTCTGTGAGCGCTTAGGACCCACAACAGTCAGGCACTCTCACTGGGTACCTCAGGACTCCACTGCTGTTTCTGTTCTCCAGGGCCATCTGCACCTCTGTTCTCTGTACTATGCAGGCAGAGCTCGAGGCCCAGTCAACGAGCTCACCCTGCCTCTCCCTGCTCCCTCCCGCCTCCAAGCCCCCTTATCAAGCACCTACTTATAGGGGCGAATGCAGGTCCAGTGTATTTTTAAAAGTGGCATATATATAGGTAGATTTTTCAATAATATTTTGGCAAAATTCCTTTGCTGGGGAATTCTGTCAACTTTTCATGGCCGTTGGGGGTTATAGAAGTGTATCCTTAGCAAAAGTTGTTTGGTAGAAGCTCATTCAACAAGCACCATGAATCCAGTGTGTACCTTCCTGTGGGCCTGCAACCTGGCCTGGCCACCCAGGATTTCCCTTTGTAGGGGGTGAGGGAGCCATCTTGTGAAACACTGTTTGAACTGCAGGCCAAGGGCTTGACCAAGAGGAAATTTGGTGATGTTAATGTCAAACCAGCTCTGACTTGCACAGTGAAATCGATGGCCTGATCTTGGTGTGTCTGTGGTTCCGTCCCGGGTGTGAGTCCACACTTGGGTGCAGATCTGAGACAAGCTGGGTTTGATGAAGAGCTTCTGTGTCCTGGAGCCCAAAGTCTTGCTCTAAGCAGTTGATATGATGGTTTCAACCTCAGCCTATTAACAGTGAGTAGCTGTTTCACCTGGAATCCTCCACATTAATAGGCCTCTCTTTCCACATTCAGGAAGTAGGAATAATTAGTTGTACTTAAAACTCACAGGGTTGTGAAAGTCTAAATTAATCTAGGAGAGGATTAGCACTGGATCTGACAAGTAGCCACAGAGAAGTGTTGCATAAATGATAATGTTGGCCAGTTTTATTACGGCTGGGAAAGAAAATAGTGAAGCGTCATTGCCGTCGCCAGTCTGCTGAAGTCCCGCTTCTTATGTTGCGGACCAGGCTGAGCTCCAGGACTCAGTGCTGGTGGGGATTGCTCCCTGTTTCCATTTTTGTTTTCTGAAAGCCACCCTCCCTGTACTGTGCCGCCCATCTACCTCTGCCAGGGGGCTGTAAATCAGAACTGTTCCTGCAGATATTTAAAATATAGACACATGGTCCTGTTCTCTCCCTGGGGAAGACCAGTAGTTCTGGGGTAGTTTTTTAGAAGTTTTCTGTATGATTGTGCTGGGCACCCTTTTGGTTTAAAACCAGTGATTGAGAAGAGCAATGGCCAACTTTGAGGGTAAAAGTTCTGAAATGAGTACATCTTTTTGTTTGAGAAAAAGAACTGGGGTGCAGGCCAGAGGTGGGTAGTAGGGGGTAGGAGGATTTACCAGAGACAGTGGGGAGCAGAACAGTCAGATCTGCTGAAATCCACTGCTGAGGGGAGCAGCGGGGAAACAGTAGAGGTCTGCTGTGCCCTGTGGGTTGCTCCCTGGCCAGGGATCAAACTCAGGCCATAGAGGTGATAGTGCTGAGACTCAATCCCTGGGCCACCATGGAGGTCCCATGAGTATATCTTTTCATGAAGATACTGTTTGTCTCTTAATGAACATCATGTTCTTCTGGGGCCATATTCCTTCTTCAGCATTTGGTTGGGCTACTTGCTATCTGGAAAAGCTGTGACTTTGACTATCTTTTTAAAAGACTAGATGGAGTTATCATTTCACTTTGATTTCTGGAAGACTTGTTCTTCCTCTTAGGTTGAGCATCATCTGAATATGTGTTCTTCTTTCTTACCCAACCTTTGCCTTTTACTCTAATGCCCCACAACATTTGTGTCCTTCTGTGTCTAAATGAATTCAAATTTTTTTTATTAAAATAATATTTTAATTGTTAGTTTCAGGGATGAATTTTTTTCCTCTTCCCTGTCTTTTATTGAGGTAGCATTAACTCGCAAAACTGTATGTGATCCAGAGAGACAGGTTCACACCTCCTCAAAGGCATGTGCACACACCATGCTCCCCACCAAGCCCCTCCCCTCGCCACCTCCACCGCAGTTAGGGGTGAATTTTTATTTATTTATTTATTTATTTATTTATTTATTTATTTATTTAATGCTTTGGATTTTTTTTTAAAGATTTATTTTTATTTATTTATACAAGCACTGGGTACAGTCAGAAGTGCGGGAGGGTGAGAAAATTCACCAGAGCCAGAGCGGGGAGCAGAGCAGGCAGAAGGACTGAAGTACACTGCTGAGGGGAGCAGTGGGCGGCAGGAGAGGTCTGTGCGCCATTGTGGACCCTCCTCCGGGGAGGAGGGTGGCCGGGAGCAGCCAGGAATCGAACCGGCACTGCAGAGGCTGCGGGCAGCTTCGCAACCCAGTGCTCAACCGCTGTGCCACCGGGGAGGCCCAGGGGTGAATTTTTAAATACACTTTGTACAGATCAAGAACTTTGCTTTTCGGGCCTCCCCGGTGGCACAAGGGCTTAAGACGCAGCCTATGAAGCTATCTGCAGCCACTGAAGCATGAGTTCGATCCCCGGCCAGGGTGGAGACCCACATGGCGCAGCAGACCTCTCCTGTCTCCCCGCTGCTCCCCTCAGCACTGGATTTCAGTGGACCCGCCTGTTCTGTTCCCCACTCTGTCTCTGATGAATCCTCTCAACCCCCCACACCTCTGGCCTGTACCCCAGTTCTTGTATGCATAAATAAGTAAATCTTAAAAAAAAACCTTTGTTTTTCTTGTCACTCCTGAATAAATGTGAAAGTGATACAAAAATATTAGTACAGTAGAACTATTTAGAGCTGAGTGTGTCTATTTAATTAAATATGAAATATTAATAAAACTCATAGATAGTTATTTCCAATTCACCCTATTTTTGTGAACATTGCTGTGGACAAAGCTACATGATATGTGTAAAGGAAGGAAGAAGGAGTAAAATAGAGTCTACTTTCCCAAGAAGTCTATCAAGAAGTGGGACAGGAGCATGTTGAAATGATCCATAATCTCTTTTGAGGAAAGAGAAAATGCTGTGGCTATTGAAAAAGGCAAGACTGGCAGAAAGGGTGGGGTGCGCTGTGTGATGGAAGTGGTGCGCGAGGAGAGCAGTAGGACAGAGAGGATCTCAGTCCATGAGATCTGGTGGATGACTGGCCAGTATCAAGGAACCAGAGGCATAGGGATAAAACATGCACAGAATCCAGAAAGTCTAGTTTGCTTTTGTCAGTGAGTGTTCCTTCCAAGAAAGCGATGAGGTGACAAGAAGTGGTGATTTGTATGCAAAGATCTTGGCACATGTCATGGTTTTAAAGCTACCGAGTCTCGAGATGGAAGCTGAACTTCAGAGAGGGAGCCATTGTGAGATGGGCTTGTGTGCAAAGAGATTATGTCAGGCTGCTTTGCTTCCTGAAGCAGTGGCCATGAGGCTGTTAAGAAACAGGGGAACCTCAACACTTAGGGTGGGGAGCTGCCAGAGTGGATGGAGAGAGCTACGAAGAGTGGTAGATGATAGCTGCGAGTTTCAGGAAGATATTTATTAAAAACATTTTTTATTAATTTTTTATATTGAAGTTCTGTTGGTTTCCAACACTAAATAGATTAGAGATATAGGATCACAGCTCTCCAGGTGTATCTTCCCACCAAAACACCACCAAAACACCCACTCTCTTCCACCATATTGTTTAGATGCCCAATGGAAATGCTTTAGGGCTGGAGTGATACTAAATTTCTTCTTCATTCCTTTTTTCCCCATCCTTTTAGATTTTTAGAGCTTTTTGTTGCATAATTTTAATTAAAAAATTATTGTTTTTAATTTCTGGATATCTTGTGTGCCGCTTTCCAAATAGAACACATACTTCCCATGAACTTGTTTTCGTTGGGAGTATGTTCTGCTCTGGGTGTTGATAGTGCTTGTTACTTAGCATTTGATTCATTCATGGGCCTTTTGTTTGGAGGCTTAGGTTGAGTAGAATGATTGATATTCACCTTTTTTCTCTCTTTTTACTCTTCACTCTTTGTTTATCCAGCCATTGTAGAAAGTCTTGACATGGTATGTTGACAGTTTTGTTCCCGGGTAGAGTTGTGTCAAGACTCTTCTGGGGTCTGTCCTGTGGTCACTGTGTAAAGGTGACAGGTTGAGAGTAGTTATGACCTTGGTCTCTTCAGCCTGGTTGGTTTGCTCTTGTATTTCAGAGATAGAAGTAAACATGGAATACCAATTTTCCAGCCTGGCTTTTTAAGTGCACAGTTTTAATGGGGATGTTTCTCACACACATATTTCCACCCTTGGCTTTTGCTGGAGTGTATCTTGTCCACTCCTGAACCTTCATTAATGTTTATAGAAAAGTTGGTCAATAGCAAAATTAGTTGATTTTATTAATCTGGAATTTTTTGAAGCAATATCCTGAGTCCTCAGTATCTAACACAGTGATTAGCATAGTGTCTATCGAGTAATTTTTCACTGACCAGAATGAAATCATCCTGGCTGCTATAGGGACATTTGCTTTTTCTTGTTTGTATATAGCTTAGCACTCTATGATCTAGAATTGATGAGAGAGAGAATAGTAAGCATGTTTTTTCTTATCTAAATGTTCTCTTCATGGGTTTTGGTAATAGTATAGACTTTTAGGTCTCGTCAAGTGGTTCTAGCTCCTTGTAAAATAATTTAACAAGAAGGCAAGACCGACAGCATCTGGACAAGGCTTTATTAGACTTAAGCTCGAGCAGGAGGAGGAAGTACTGAGCAGTGTTTCCAGACCGGCTCTTGGAAAAGGCTTTTCACGGAACTTGCCTGCAGGCTGAGGATGGGTGACACCGGCAGTGAGTCTGGGGCTCGGCCTTGCCGGGCCCCCACGGTGGGTCCACGCTTCCTCATCCATCATTTGCCTCCTTAGCATCTTACATCTCTACCCAGGGTTGTGTGTTTTAGCATGTTAATGAGACCTCAGTCCTGTCGGTCAGGGTTTTGACCATCTGCACATGTCGGCCTTCTGCCATCCCCCTCTTGGAGATGGTGAGACTATTTGTAGTTAGGCAATAGCCCTTTATCAGGATATCTGGCGCTTTTTGTCCGAGGTGGTACTACGGTGGCCAGGATGTGGTTGTTAATTGGTCTGGTAAGGTACAGCAAGTGGGATGTTAAAACAAGATGGTATTCAGCTCCTGCCAGCTGTGTTTTAGTCTGTCCAGGCAAGATGCTGGCCGCCCCTCTCCTGCTGCTCGTGATTTAATCCACCTGGGCTACCTGGTCCAGCTGCTTAGAATTTTGGTCAGAATTTCTTGTAGATGCTTTTAATTCTGGAAGGGTCTCTTTAAATGCAGTTTCAGCCTGCTGCTGCCTTTATCATCAATGCTGTCAATACATGTAACAAACTGCTGTGTTGTGGGCCACCCGTAGCATCTCCAGTCTGGAGTGTGTGTGCTTCAGCCATGAGTCCACACAGGTCTGCAATTATCCAAAAAAGGTTGCTCATTACTTATGAGTTTTGCCATTGTCATTTTTCAATGGAAGTGAACTTTTCTGTGCAACTTGGCCACTTAATGGGTGTAAGGTAAATGAGGCTTTTTCTGCCACTGGCCTCTGAGGCTATCACCTGCGGCCTGGATCATGTTAATACAGAAGGCGCTTGGGTGTGGCGCACTTGGCCTGATTGTGGACACCTGAAGCATGGGTGTGTGCATGTGTAAGTGTGCACACCTGATCCCAGAGGTGGGATAAACACTGTGGCAGTGGTGGCAGTGAGAGGATGAGCTGTGTGACACAGAAGAGGTGAAACCAGGAGACGACATGTGAAAGAGAATGCCAGAGAGAGCCCAGAAGAAGAGCAAGGATTTGTGGGGCCTGGGAGGCTTGGTTGCCTGCCGACCTCTTGGTCTCCTGGCCTCCAGGTCCCTCTGCCTGGCCTTCCTTGCCCTTCCTGCTGTTCTCTACGATAGGCTTTCTGGAAATATCACAAGTTGACTTGACCAGTAATGTATTGGAGGTTTATCAGTTTGTAGTTATCAATAATTGAAAGTTCCCAGTGCTAGGTATCTTCTTAAGTAATAACCAATATTTAAACAGCCAAGGCAGGGCTAAGGGAGGTTAGCTCAAGTCTCAATGCAAATGTGCAGGATTCAGACCAGCTTTTGTGAAATGATCAAGAGGAGTCTGGGAGGACAGTTAACAGGCATTCAGACCTTTCCTCCATGCTGCTTGGCAGGACCAGTGTAACACGTGTGACCTTTGCACAGTTTCTACTCCCCTTTTGACAGGTAGCATAATTAGACTTTGTCCTTCATTTCCTCATGACTGTGCTCTCGGAATTACGGAATGTGTAGAGTCTAATAAATTTCCCTAAGCACCTTTTCTTAGTTGTTGCAACTCAACAAAGTTGTTAATAATCATAGTGTACCCCCTAAACAGACTTGAGCACCTTCCCACAGCTCAATATCTGGTGAGTGATAATGCACCTGCTGACCTCGTGGGGCTTGAGTCCTGACTGATATCTCTCGATCAGCTAATTTTAGACTTCAAAGTAAATGCTTGGAAAAACCCTGATGTGTGCATAATTTATTATAAACCTGTGGATTTGTATAAGATTGTCAGTATATAACATCTTAAAAGACATTTGTAAATCCACACATCTAATTTCTGTCTGATTTTAAGTATGAATTATATATGTATGAATTTACATGATAAATGGTTTGAATTGTGAAAATTAATAAACAGAAACTTCATTTAATTGAATCCTGGGGGGACTGCAATAGAGTCCTCTCCCTCGCCCTCAGCAGCACTGAGCAGGCTTCTCTGAACCCATAGGAGGAGCCTCCTGCACAGGAAGTGACCTGCTTTGCTACCCTGGGGAGGGTAGAGGTAGCGGGGAAGCTGCTCCCTGCCCAGCTGCGCCCAGCAAGTGGGAGCGGCCCTGCTGGCAAATGCAATGCCTTGGTCCTTGTCCTTGACCTTGCCCTTGCCCTTGTCCTTGTCCTCATCCTCCTGACTCCACTCCCTCTGGTGGTGGCCCCCTTCTCAACTATCACCAAGAAACTTTCTGGCTCCTGGGAAGCACATGTGCACTTGGAAAACACTGACACGTTCCAAATCGCTCTTTGTTGTTTCTGAATAAACACGTTTTACCATGAAATACTGGCTGCCTGTTTGTCGGAGGTCAGCATCATCAGCACAACTGAACCTCAGGTCACCATGGAGCTGACAGAAAATGTGAACCTGTAGGACAGTTCCCTGGCGAGCTTGACGTGGGAGCATTAGCTCTGCTTTGTAGATTGTTGAAATGTTTGCTTATTGGAGTATTTTATGTTAGATTATAGTAAGAGTTTATATTATACAAGGGATTCGTAACCAGTTGAGATCAATGATTGATAATAGTTGGGAATTTTTGAATTAACCTTGAAGTCACTTATTCTAATTACTGGACTTCCTTTTTTTTATATTTAGGATTTGGAAATATCTCACCTCGCACTGAAGGGGGGAAAATATTCTGTATCATCTATGCCTTACTGGGGATCCCTCTCTTTGGTTTTTTGTTGGCTGGAGTTGGGGACCAACTAGGGACCATATTTGGAAAAGGAATCGCCAAAGTGGAAGATACGTTTATTGTAAGTATGATCGTGGTTTTTTTTTTTTTTTTTTAAATTATATGACTTTTCTGTCACCTCAGGTCCAGTTAGACATTCAGTCTTTAGGGTTTTTCCTCACAATTTGTATGTACCTCTAGCATGTAATTCACTGAATCAAATCTTTTTATGCTCATAAAGGAACGAGAAAACCCAAAAGATAAGCAGAAATGAAACAGAAATATGACAGGTTTGCATTCTAGATCCAGGGTCCTGGCCATGTTCTCTTGCTTTGAATTCCCATTTTATCATCTGTGTAATGTGAATAATGGTACTGGCCATGCACATGACTTTGATGGAGATAAAGCTTAATGTCGGTATCAAATGACTGGCAATATATGTTCATTTAAAAATTTTATTTGGTGCCCTTGATTCTTGCCAGTGGCATAACCTTATATAACCCCTTTGTGGAGGAGACAGTAATGTAATGATTATAATGAAGGTTATTATCTAACTTAACTCTGTCATGCCATTGATAGACATTTATCTAAGGGATGTCATTCAGTAGAACCAAGAATTATATTCTTGGGTGGAGGAAAAAGACAAATACTGGATGATATTGCTTATATGTGGAATGTATACAAGCAAAACAAAGGGTCAGACAGAATCAAACCAGTAATTAATCCTAGAACTCTGATTGTGGAATTGAGGCAACTGGAGGGAGAAGGTGTGGAGTGTGGTATGGAGGGCGTGTGCCCAGAGAACCAGAGTGGACTCTGGGGGCTTTGGTGGTGAGTGGGGTGGGTGACATACATTTGAAGAGTTGGGATCTTATACCTCTGAATCGTGTAGTGTTGTCAACTGGTGTTGTCTCAATAAAAAAGTTTTTGGAGGAATTTTAAGTAAAAATAGTAATAAGAAAATTATGGAAGAAGAAAATGGTTGTATTTGGGTGGAATTATAAATGATATGATACTGTGACCAATACATTTTATTTATTAATATTTTTTTTATTTTTCCACAAAAAATTCAACAAGATATTTTTAAAACTATTGAGGAAATAAAGCTATTGGGTATTGTTTTTCACTTTCAATGGTAATTCCAGTTTTTAGCATTAGTTATGTTTCCTATTTCAGTTCTAAGTTAGTGATCAAATATTTTCACTGTTATAGTAAGTCATAGTTATTCCAGAATAGGAGTTTTATCCATTTTTGGTATTATACTTATATTACTTTTTAAGTGTCCTGTTTTATTATTTATTTATTTAAAATACTTATTTGAGGAAGAACTGGGGTATAGGCCAGGAGTACAGGGGTGAGAAGATTCACGAGAGACAGAGTGGGGAGCAGAACAGGCAGATCTACTGAAATCCACTGCTGAGGGGAGCAGCAGGGATACAGGAGAGGTTGGCTGCGCCATGTGGGTCAGCTCCCTAGTCAGGGATTGAACTCAGGCACTTACAGTGCAGTGATAGTGCTGAGACTCAACCCCTAGGCCACCATGGAGGCCCAAGTGTCCTGTTTTTATATTAATCAAGAGGGCAGCCTAGTGGTCTGACCTTGGTCATGCTGCATCACTCATCCACTCATGCAGCACAGCCTTGGAAGCCTGCTGAGTGCCTGGGAATGTTTTTTGTGCTGATTCTACAATAGCGCGTGTAACAGAGTCCCCTGGGTGATGCCTCTCCAGGGTCATGATTTAATGTTCAGTGCTCAGCGCTGCTTAGAGAACTAACAAGCACGGATTCATGTTACTCTTACATAGGTGAAAAGCATGGTGGACTAGAGAAACTTCATTTTGTCTTTCCCACTCTCTGGTTCAGAGCTCTGTAGCTCTAGGAATTGTCAAGCTCCAAAATGCCCTGACTTTGATGGGTGGGATATGACTGATAATGTTCACAGTCAGAGATTATATGGTGGCCAGCCTGAAATGGACAGCTGGAGATAAACACCTGGACATGTCCACGTCACTTACTCCGGACTCTGCGAAGGTTCCTGGATGGAGGAAAATATGGGCCGTGATACCCCTTAGACATGGGGGTGCTGAAACCACAGAGAGTGCTGAGCCCTGTGTCTCTACCTTCCTTCCTATCTTTTCACACCCATGATAGAAGTTAGTTTATAAATTAGGCACAGTAAGAAATGAACAATAACTACTGATAAAATAGAGCTTTCATAACAATACACTGTAACGGAAGTCATGAGGTGGTCTCTCTTTCTCTGCAAATACCATTGTTATACGTGATATTTCAGACTGAGGTTGACCTCGGATAACTGAAGCCACGGTGTGAAGACTCATCCCTGCTTCATACCCTGTTTGCTGCATTGATTTGCACCCTCTAGGGTCAGAGAACAGAGAGCTCACCCTATCCCACTGGATCAGCTGTGCACTCCCTAAGTGTGACAGTCGGTCAGTGACAGGGAAGTGGATGGGTGTGCGAGGAAGAGTCTCCATGAACTTAATAATTTTATCATTTATCCATAGCAAATACTTAACTCATGGCTCAGCTTTCTTACTTCCATGCATTTCTGGAGTGTGTTTGTACCGCAGTCAGCTGTGTGCCTGTAGAACTGAGATATTTGGAAAGTAGTTCAGGTAGACAAAGAGTGATGTCACCTGAGCTCACAGTCTCAGAAGAGCTGTGACTCCCCTGTGGAGGTCCCTGTACGTGTTGTAAGCTGTGTAAGGGGAGAGCAACGACATTATTAGTACTGGTTGCCTAGAACTGTTTAAGCTTTAGCCAGTTTTTGTAAGCAAGTGAAGATGACGTCAGAAGGGAATGAAATACTACTGTCAGATGCTAATTTGCTGACAGCGGTGTGTAGATTAGCTTTGCAGCGTGCAGATAACCAGAATCAATCTCTCTCTCTCTCTCTCTCTCTCTCTCTCTCTCTCTCTCTCTCTCAGAAGTGGAATGTTAGTCAGACCAAGATCCGCATCATCTCCACCATCATGTTCACCCTGTTTGGCTGTGTGCTCTTCGTGGCCCTACCTGCCGTCATATTCAGGCACATTGAGGGCTGGAGCGCCCTGGATGCCATCTACTTCGTGGTGATCACCTTGACCACCATCGGATTTGGCGACTACGTTGCAGGTGAGTCCTTCGCACGCCTGGCTGCCCCTGACCCATGTCCATAGTTAGACTTTCCACTGGGATTCCCAGTGCAAACTGCTGTTTGTGTGCACGGCCTCGGTTGCCATGGCAATGAGCCGCACACTGGGATGCTTCAGGCAAAAGAATTTCATCCCCTCACAGAAGTTCAGGGTCCGGGGGAACCTGGGGGCTCATGGGCATGGCCTCTATGAACCTCGGGCTGGGGGGTCCTTCCTTCTTCCCGCTCTCTTGAAGCCCACCAGTCCTGGCCTCCTGGGGTACCATGGCGCCTTCCATCCCTGCTTGGTCCTCACATGGTCTTGTCCTGGCCCAGATTTTCCTCTGATGGTCTCAGTGGATTCAAAGCCCGCCTACCTGTGGCCTGAATTCACCTGCCCTGAGTCTATCTGTGTGGGGGGGCCTATTTGCAAGCAGGGCCCCATATGAGGTGCTGGAGGTCAGGCTTCAACACACCTTTTTGGGGAGACACAGTTTAGCCCATAACAGAGGCAAAAAAGTGATTCCTTGACAGTGGGGTAAGCAGAAGGGCACAGCTGATCATTTGCTCTCACTCTGGAGGAAAGTTAAATGGCTGCTTCAGAATTTTGTCGCCTCCCCATGATTCTGAAATGAAATACCTTCTCCCTCTCTTTCCCCCCACCCACCCCAGGGGCACAAGATTCAAGTTTAACTTCTCAGGGCTCTTTATTTAAGTCTTTTCATGGGTGAGTTTTAAAAACACCTGTGCACTCAGAAGATGGTTTCTGAGATAATCATTTCATTTAATTTTCTATTCTCCGGGTAGTATTTTTGACCTTAGTTAAAGTGTCCACATTTTTTAATCATTATTTAATTTCTTTTCTGTGTGTAACCTCCCTTGCTTTATTGTTCTATTTCTTGGATTTTACGTTCCTGACATCTCAGCTTTCTTTCCTAGTTCTACCATGCAATTATCATTATTTCCTAATTATAACTCTAAATGAATTATAATGGTGGCAAAAATTAGTGCTCAGGCTGTGTCAGGGATGGTTTTCACTACTTCCCAAAAAGATAAATACTTTCTTTTAAACCCAGTGTGAAAAAAAAATAAGTAATTAAAAAATTTACTTGGAAGCATTAGAAAAACATGTTAAATATTATAGTAGGAAAATGCTATTAAGCTAACCTACTGGCCTTGTTTCATGTTTGGAGAGTTTTATGCTTTCTCCCTGTCTACTGTTACTTCTTGACCCAAACTTCTTACTTAACTATTCTCAGAAAAGAAACTGCATTGTACAGCTTTATAAAATCTCAGAGAAGACTGGTAATGCATCTGCTTCTACTCATTTGTTAATTATGGTCTAACCTGACAAAACCCTTCTTTCTGGGGAGTCAGATCCTTGAAGATGATGGGGTTTGCATGAGCGATGTTTTTCTTTGGGTCAGAAATACTGTGCATACATCTCTCTGCTGGATAGAGACCCAGCGGAAGGAGAATGTACCCCTTTGATGGGATTAATTAGCAACATGCACAGAGAAGACTCCCAGACATTTGAGTTCCATATGAGAAGACTGGCTTGTGTCCTGAAACCCCCAACTTCCTAGCTTTTTTGTCTTTGGACGAAGTGTAAGTGCATAAAGGTAGGAGGCGGTGAGGCCCAGTCGTGATGAGGAATGACACTCATGGTGCGTCCATGACCAGCTCTTGTGCCACTTTATAGATGGAATTTGTGAGTCTCACCTTAACTGTAGAGTATGTGGGCACAAGGTCACAAATCTTCTATTCTCAGGTGCCAAGTCTTGTATTGCATGTGTTAACTTGTCTTTTATTTTAAATTTACTTTCAGGGGCATAATTGACAAAATTACAAGTTATTTAAGTGTCTTGACATACCTGTACATTCTGAGACTATCCTGCACCTGGTAAATTAACACAACCAGAGCCTCACTGATTAATTTGTTTATTAATTTATTGGTGAGAACACTTAAGTTTCACTGTCTCAGCGAATGTCAGTGTTAGAACCCAGCCCATGTGTAAATAATTGACAGGCACTGTCTGTGTGGCAAGTGACTTTCAAAGTCTGAGACTTAAAAAAAGACAGAAATTATAAATAAAAAAATGAGGGTGGGATCCTAAAATAATGTTGTATTTGTGACCACAGTCTAAATAGCCTTAGACTAAAAGAACAAATATTTGTACTTC
Organism: Talpa occidentalis; assembly: GCF_014898055.3. Taxonomy (NCBI): domain Eukaryota; kingdom Metazoa; phylum Chordata; class Mammalia; order Eulipotyphla; family Talpidae; genus Talpa; species Talpa occidentalis. Next base: position 68,229,403 of record NW_023605194.1, on the reverse strand, counting down.
ATGGTTTGGTAGAAGATGAGAAAAAACATTTTTTTAACCTGTCTTGAAGAGATCAACTCCCTGAAACTGGTGCCATGGCATAGAGTCCAGTTCCCAGGAATGTGGGGACCCTGAGTCAGGAGCCCAGGCATAGCTTTGTAGGGACAGATGGTCTCATAAACATCTTCATTATTACCAGGATGATATTGTATTGTTCCCCTCTTTAAAGCCATTGTTTTATTTATGTGCAGAGGTAATAATAAAAATGGCAGAGATTTATCTTGCTAATAATTAGCAAAAGGAGGGCCTCCCTGGTGGCCTAGGGGTGGCCTAGTCTCAGCACGATCGCCGGCCAGGTTGCTACCCACATGGCGCAGCAGACCTCTGCTGTCTCCCCCCTGCTCCCCTCAGCAGTGTACTTCGGTCACTCTGCCTGTTCTATTCCCCACTCTGTCTCTGGTGAATCCTCTCACCCCCCTGCACCCCGGTTGCATAAATAAATAGTCTTTTAAAAAATAATTAGCAAAAGGATGTAAGATGATTAAAGTGACAGACATGGAAAAAGATAAGTTGGTGAAGAGCCAGGCGGGCATTGGGCCTGCATCCCCCGCTGTGGTTCTGTGGCTATTTTGGTCCTGCTGGAGCTGTGGCCATGGCTGGGGCAGCATCAGGCCAGGTCCTGTGCCAGGGAGAAATTCTGGAACGAGAATGTTCATGAGGGTGCGGACCTGGTGAAAACCGAGTAGGAAGTGCCTGCTCTTTCCAAGAGATTTTGGGAAAACAAAAATTGGGAGGTTTTTTTTTTTGAGGGATTTTGGAAAAGAACTTGGGTCCTGTGACCATCAGAGAATTGAGCCCTGAGCTTAATGGTGCCTTCCCAGGTGGGGCAGTTCTCATCTGGGGTCCTTCCTCTTCCTACAGTGCCGCTGCTGGTGACATTCTTACTTCATTTTGGTATTTTTTGCTGGGAAACCAAGAGGCGTTGGTCAGACTTAAACCTCTTGTCTGCCCATCTGGCCGCAGCTGTCAGGGGTGAGAAGGGCCTGGCTGAGGCCCTCCTGGAGTTGCAGGGGGCACACTGGCCAGTGAGTGTTCTGCCCAGTGGTGTGCTCTTAAAGGACAGGAAGTGAGTGTTGGAAAGTGATTTCTGAACAGTTAGGGTGTGGGGGGTGCCCGGGTGCCATTGTTGGGAGTATCTCACGTGGCTGAGAGGCATTTCTGTGCAGGATTCTGAAATAGGGCGCTCCCCTCCCCCAACAAGCAGGACAGGCCATGCAGGTAGATGTTTTGCCTGGGCAAAAAAACACGACAACTGCTATGTCTATGTATTTTTAAATCTTGTTCCCTATTTTTTAATATGTCATAATGCTCATGGCAGCTCAGCGTGACAGAGTTCTGATGCATAAATAAATGTATGTTTAAACTTAAATGCACAAAATGAACATCTTTCTTCTGGTGGCAATATTGAGTTGAAAGCATGTGGAGATCGCTGATGCAGACAGATGTGCCCAGTCTGCACACTTCTTGGTGGGTGGGGCCAAATGTGGGGATTCCAGATTTAGTCATTTTTCTGCAGGATGAGATCCCAGGTCGATTTTAATTTGGTGTTAATGCAGGGGAGGTGTTTCAGTGCCTGGCTGCTCCTTCTGGGGGCCCTTTTTGTCCCTTCACCAGCGTCCAATGTCCTGGAGATAAAAAGGATCTGGACACGCAGCAGGTTCCTGTTACAAACAGTCGGGTGTAGCTGAGTTGGGTGTAGCTGAGAGTTGGCATACGAGGTTGCCTTCCTGTGAAAGGTGAGAAGGAGAAATGAAATTATTTAGCAAAGTGTCTTCTCCCTGGTTTTAGCAGTACCTTTAATATATTAGCAGTGCCTACTAATAATTGTTCATTTGTAGAGGTAAGTTTAAAGTTAATGACAAAATTATATTTGCGAATTCACTGTTGATCTCTCTTTTCAGTTTCTTGTCATTTCATTTTTGATTTGGCAAGTAGTCAGGGTGCTAGCCTCACATACTGAGAATTAAATCAGCCCTTCATGATTGAAATCTAGGAAGTAACATTAATTCTATGGAAGGGCATGAAAGATTGAATATACATTTCAGGCTTTTTACAACTTGTCTTCTAGATCTGTGATTAAAAAAAAAAAGTCATTGATTCATCAACATTGGAGGAAAGCCAAATAAATACCTAATTTTCATCTGAAGAGGGGTGATGCTATACCCCTATATCATGTACAGTGTTGGAAATCAATGTTGTTTCAATGAATAAAAGATGAAGTCAGAAGCCCTGGAATAACTTTGTATCAGTAGTTAAAGCAGATTAATAAAGCAACTAAAGCTAAACAAATATGAATGTTTGTTAGCTGAAATTTTTTTCCATAGTTAAAATATATTAATTTTAACTAAGCAACTAAAGCTAAAATATTTGCTTGTTATAAGAAATAAACTTAATAAAACTAAAATTCAAATGAAATAAAACTTCCTTTCAAAGCTAGTGTTTCCTCGAATATTTACCAGTAGGGTTACAGAGTGACCACACCATTGAAACCCACATTTCCACAACCTGTTTAGAAGCTGCCCAAAAAGTTCTTAAAAGCACTGCATTTTATAAAACAGGTTAGTTCACAGAGATCATGTGAGTGAGTGCAAGCCAGAGGCAAATCTATTTGCATGGGCAGTTCCTTACATTACCACTTTTTTTTTGCATAGAAGAACTGGGGTACAGGCTAGCGGTGTGGGGGTAGGAGGTGAGAGGATTCACCAGAGACAGAGTGGGGAGCAGAACAGGTGGATCCACTGAAATACACTTATGAGGGGAGCAGCAGGGAGACAGGAGAGGTCTGCTGCAGCATGTGGGTCAGCTCCCTGGCTGGGGATCGAACTCAGGCCATATTGGTGATAGCACTGAGATGTAACCCTAGGCCCCCAGGGAGGCCCTACACTACCACTTCTAATAAAACCCCAGAACTTTAGCCCACAATGTGGATGTCCTAGGAAATCCTTGTGGTTGATATTATAAAAACACATTTCCCATCTGAACATGCATTTATTTAGCCATCCAAATACATTTTCTTGGAATTTTGATCAGTGAATTCTATTTCACTAATGGCAATGTTGCCTTTGGCTCACATGTGACTGAGAGAGCTTCCTGGCTCATCAGGTCTTGCACTTGGTGTCTTATCCTCCTCTGTCTGGCAAATATAATTTGGAGCTTTCCCAGGTCAAATTCTTCTGGTGCATTTACCTTTGCCAAATTTTTAAAACTTTTCACAGCTGTGTCATCATTTGCCATCGCATATTTTGATTTGGGAAGAAAATGTATTCTATTATATTAAGAATTTCCCTGGAATGATGTTTTTGAAGTCATTATCGGAAATACAGTTTTTAGCAACCAAACTATTGCTTTCCCTTATAACTGAAAGCATGACTCATTCAGCAGAAGGGCTCAGAGCTTGTTTAATGGAAGGGGATTTTATCATGAAAACATATAAATCTGTTTGAAAACTATGGTAGTTTTTTTCTCGAAACAGCTTGTTCCAGTAAGATCCTCTAGAAAACAGACCTTAATGTTGCCTTAAAGTTTTATAACCGTGTCAGCCATTAAAATTGCTATTATTGAGGGCCTCCCCTGGTGGCGCAGCACGGTTGAGCGCTGGGTTGCGAGGCTGCCCGCAGCCTCTGCAGCTCTAGTTCGATCCCCAGCCACCAGCGAGGGTCCCACACACAAAAAATTAAAATAAAATAAAATTGCTATTATTGAGCTGATCATTGAGTAAAAATTGGCCAGGAATTCAGCAGGTAACAAGGCAAGTCCTTGAGAATGGGGCCCACTGAGGAGCTGTCCCTGCTAATCCCACAGCAAAAATGACTCAGAAAAATTGCCTTGGTCTGAAAGGATCTCTGGTGATGTGCCCGCCAGCCAGAAGCATATGTTCATCATCCATTTGCCCGCTCATTTACTTGGCAAGCACATACTTTATGGCATGATGCTTAGCTCTTAGGTATAATAATTGCACTAGAGCTTGGCCCTTTGGGACAGAATGTTTGAAATCCAGGAGCAAGAATTAAACTAGGTTGGGAACCTTCTTCTCTTCCTGGTAGTATTTTGACATGGGAAAATGTCTGACCAGCCCTTGATTCAGCCAGTGACTCAGAGAACTCACAAGAGAACTGATAGCTGTCTGCATGATTGATCAAACGGGTTTTCACCCAAATGACCAGCAATCCTAGCTGGACAAACCAAGCTATTCAGCACTTCAATTCAGAATAGATAAGAGGAAGCATTGTAGAAAAGCAAAATAAGGAAATTGTTCAGTAATTGATCATTATTGTTTAATGAGGTAGGCAGTAAATTGTACCAAGTTTGGTGAAAAAAAAAGGACTCCGAATTGTTCAATATGAAGACTTAAATAATTTTCTAGGCATGGCAGTTGGTGAGCACTCCTGTGCACCTGCTGTTGAGTTTTCTCCTGCAGAGTGTGAGTGAGTAAGACAATGTGTTCATCTTCCTTCATGATTAGAAAACTGCTCTTGTTCTAGTGGTAGATTTACTAATGTTAGACCCTGCACCTAAAGGAAAGGAAACAAACTTCTTGATAGCTGAAATTGAAAACCTCAAAATACAGATTCAATCACAGAGAGGGTTTCAGTTATTTTTTTTTTTTTTTTTGGTCTTGAGTTTTTCTGACTCAATAGCATGGACGTTTATTTTAGTAAATGAGCCATTGTTTAATACTGAAGTCATATATCCATGTGTACAAAAGAAAATATAATTTATGTTATTGAAAAAGTGTTTGAGAGGCTTTCCACTTGGTTAAATCATTTTAGTATAAAAAAATTCATAGAAGCAGAAAAAATTTCCCCATCTTCCTGTTAAGGTAGGATCACTTTCATTAATAAAAATGAAATTAACCATACCGAAATAATTGTAATCAATATTTGACATCCAAGCTTAAACCCTTACAGACCTGTATAAAGAGAAAACCCTCATTTTCCTTAGAATAAAGTTGTGCCTTTTTCTCCACATCCTTGCCAACGTTTGTTGTTTCCTGTTTGTTTGTTTATTTGTTTTACTATGTGCCATTCTCACTGGTATAAGGTGATATCTTATTGTGGTTTTATGTGGTCTATATACACAATGGAATATTACTCAGCAATGAAAAAAGATAAACTCATGCTATTCTCAGCAACAGGGATGGAGCTGGAAGGGATTATGCTCAGTGAAATAAGTCAGAAAGAAAAAGAAAAGTATTGGATGGTATCACTTATAGGAGGAATATAGGGGAACCAAATAAGGGATCAGGGAAAAAAATAATTATAATAAATTAAAAACAAAGTAATAGGCAACTATAAATTTGCAGGAGAACACTGTGTAAGGGAGTGGAAGGGATAGGGATCAAAACAGAGGAGGGAAGAGTACAAGGGACTGTGGTGATGGTCGTGGGTGAATTGGTGATGGGAATTTTGCGGGGACTACACCTGAGAAGAGAAAGCATGCATTGCATGAAAAGGAAGAATGATGTAAAATATATAAAAAATAATAAAGTCTAGGGAATAAAGTCCTCTCAGTCTAGGGAACCACGGGCGGCTTGGTGTTGACACTTAGTTCAGAATGGCCACTGAGTCTCTAAGTCCAGGCATAGCCTCACTGTCCTTTATAAACACTGTGTGATTCAGAAATTCCATAGGGAAGGAGAAGAGTCCTGTGGAGGGGTGTTGCAAGCTCAAGCTCTGGTGCTGGGATCGGGGGCCAGGGGAGTGTGTGAAGGCCCAGCTGGGCCAGGAGGCTCCATCCATTACAACTGACTTCACGCACGTGGCTTCTAGGTAAGAACTTGAGACACCCGCGTGGACCTACTGTCTGCAGACCTCGCTGAGTGTGCCACACAGGGTGGACAGAAAAGGCCAGGGCATAAGTGGTGGGAAGGGCAGTAGTTGTGGTCATGGCAACAAGCCCGCAATGGAGGCAGTGCCTGTGTGCTGGTCAGCCCTCGCTTGTGGGGTCAGCCAGGCGAGGGACCTGCGGGACTGAGTCCTTCCACATGTTCAGGAGCATCTTGCACGTGACTTCTGGAGTCCACGCAAGTCTGTCTCTTATGAGTTGAGGTTTACTATAGTTGAATTATCTACTCACTGATCAGAGTAACTGGAGCTTTGGCTGAAGCTCTGGACAGATGGGCTAGCAGTGATAGCCTAAGTGATGGAAACATGTGCAGTGGGGCCCAGTTACCCTCAACACCTGCCCCCCAGGCTGCAGGACACAGCAACTTCATCTAACAGTCAGTACATCAGTTGAAAGGAGCAGAGGACCTGGATTAGCAGGACTCCACAGGCCAGAATAAAAGAACCTCCCAGAAGGTACCTGCTATGGCCTTCGGGGCTGTCCTGTCTCCCACTCCTGTCACCGATTCTTTAGCACCAATTCTTAAGCCTGGATTCTGGTAGCAAATGTTCAGGAGCCCCACATGGGGAGAGAACTGCATCTCCTGAACTAAGTCATTAGTAGGTGAATCCACCAAATGGGCCAGGTTCTGGCTGATTTCCTCGTCCAAATGCCTGGGCGAAGTCCAGAGAGAGATGGCACCAGTGGAAAGAGGCCATCACATCTGTTAGAGTCAGAGAGGCTGGTTCTAACTACTTGGAAAAGTTTATGGGATTCTAAACCTTTGTACCTCCACCCCTCTTTGCTATTTTTATTACCATCTGTCTGTTCTGTGATGACTAGCCAGAAAGTTCTTAAAACGGAAAGGACTTGTCTGTATATTTTCAGTGGCGACAACAACAACAAAAAAAACAGCAGTGAGGTGAGCCTCCCTGCCCGGGGTGAGGAGCCCAGGGCAGCTGTGGCACCCAGGCCTCCACTCTGTGGAAACAGAAGCAGCAATGACCAAGAGAATCCAGCCATGCCACACCTAGTCTTCCAACCTGTGGAAACTGGAATAACACATTCATCTTGTTTTAAATTGTTAACTTTGTGGCAATTTGTTACACAGCAAATAAACACTAATACACTGGATTTCAAAGACTTAGTACAAAAACAAAGAAGCGGCAGCAATGAGGGGGTGTAGCTGGCCATGGGGGCATGTAAGGAGCAAATCCAGGAGAAAGAAATGGCCCATGGTTTTCAGTAATGACAGTCCCGCGCTCAACACTCCTGAAGGTAGCAGCGCTAAAATGGATGCTGGTATCTGTCAAGAAATTGATGAAAGTATTTGCTGACTTAGGGGCCTCCCTGGTGGCTTAGGGGTTAAGTCTCAGCACTATCACCTATCACCGCTATGGCCTGAGTTCGAGCTGACCCACATGGTGCAGCAGACCTCTCCTGTCTCCCTGATGCTCCCCTCAGCAGCATGTTTCAGTGGATCCACATGTTCTGCTCCCCACTCTGTCTCTGATGAATCCTGTCACCTTCTGCACCTCTGCCCTACACCCTAGTTCTTGTATGCATAAATAAATAAAAATAAATCTTAACAAAATAATTTTGCTGATTTCAAAATAAAACAACTCCATTTAGCAAGCTTTCTTAGCATGACTCTATTTTAATTTGAATAAGCTTTCTGAATCAAGTGAATTGAATAGTGGAAATTAATTTATAAACCTTAGGTTCAGATATGAATAGCGTTAGGGAGTTGTTCCATAATATCCCTATATGCCCCAGCATCTCACTGGATGGCTGACATTTCATCTTAAGAGTAGCAATTAGGAATAGGAAAACATTTTCCTTCCTGGGCTTGGAATCCACTGAAACCTGTGGGATGAAGATTTTACCCAAATATAGACCTTTTAATGATTAAGCTAATTTGCTCTTTTCAAACTGTGACATCCTGTTTGTAAAAAAGAAGACTTATAAAAAGTCATGTTGAGCATGAACTAACTTCTAAAATCAACATCTTGGTGAACTTATGTGTTAAGTGAGTCACAACTATTTGGATGAAGATTTTCTGGTTTTGAAAGAGAAAGTGCTTGGAAAGATGTCATTTTGATTTCATTGAAATGGAAACATTTGAAAAATGGAATTCACCAGTGAGCCTGTCACATACCAATTTTCCACACACTTTTTTCATGTAGCTTCTGTGAACCTGTGGCGTTGTCTCCCCTTGTGCCAAGTAGTAACCATCATGGGATGCGTTTGGTCCCCATAATCCTTCCCAGAAATGACATTTTAAAAAATGCTGCCCAAGAAAATAATTTTACAATCTCCTGAAGGTCATATTATTTTACTTTGTAAACTATGTTATTAAAATTATTATTTGTCCCTAAAGAAAACTGAACTTCTGTCTACTCACATTATTGGCAATCTCTCTTGGCCTTTTTAATATTTGTGGTTTTTAAAAACAACTTTCTCAAATGTTTTAGTTGTATTATTATTTCAAAAAAGATTTTTATTTATGTATTTAAGAGGTGGGATGTAGGCTAGAGCTCGGCTATGGGGGGTAGGGGGTGGGGTGAGGGGATTCACCAGAGACAGAGTGGGGAGCAGAACAGGCAGACTGACTGAAATCCACTGCTGAGGGGAGCAGCGGGGAGACAGGAGATGTCTGCTGTGCCATTTGGGTCACCTCCCTGGCCAGAATAGAGCTCAGGCTGCAGTGGCTGGCAATAGCTTGATAGTGCTGAGACTTTAACCCTTGTACCACAAGGGAGGCCCTAATTGTATTCTGTTTTATTGGGATAACTTTGGTTGACAACACTGGGTATCCTTTAGGGGTGCAAGTTCATTGCTCTTCAGATGTGTGTTACCACATCTCATCTACCACCCAAGCTCACATTATCCTCCTCCAGGCTCCTTTAATATTTGAAAATACCTAATTTATATAGAGTAATGCTATATTCAAAATTTTGTATTTGGTTCCTGAAGCATACTTGTTAGTTGTTAGCTGTTTCCTGAATGTCTGGGTTGAATTGTGAATTGAGTGCACCCAAAGCCCCTGCTGATGCACCCTGGTCCTGGTGCTGTTGACCCTGTTCCCCACTCCTGCTTGGCCTGTGCAACATGGGATCTGGATCTGGATCACAATTGCATGCATCTGCTGTCAACCACGGTCTGAGAATACCCCACACAGTAAGCTATTTGGAGAGAGAGGCCATTCTCATAACCTCGTTACAGTATATTGTTATAACTGTTCTGTTTTATTCTGGTTATTGGTGTCCACCTTTTACTGGGCTTCCTTTCTAAGCTACCTTTATCACAGGTGTGCACGCATGGGAAGAGACATAGCAAATCTAAGATGCCTGCTGTCCACACCTTTCAGGCATTCATGGGGGTCTTGCAACCTAACCCCTGAGTGGGGGGCCCCTATACTTTTTTTGTTGTCACTATTTTCTCCCCTGTGTTACCTGCTCAGGCACAGGTATCACCCTCCCAAGTGGGGGTCTCTGTTTGTCTAGAGCCTTCCTTTATTTGACAAAAAAACTGAATACCCATCTCTGCCTCTGCTGACACAGTAGCACGAATGGGAAACTATAGAATATGCGTACTATGTATTCTATAGTGCTATGCTTCTCGAGACATGATAATAATCCACAGAATAGAAATAGGGAGCAAGGAAAACATTGTAATCTGGAGAAGCAGTGGAAGGTCTCGTTAGGAAGAATGGACTTAACCTGGTCCTCGAGGGACAGTTAAGGACTACCTGAGTGAGGACATAGCATGGATTGCCTACAAGATGACTGGCCTGCCAGCCAAATCTCGGTCAGCCATTTTGTTGTCTGTATCGTTTACTTTATGAACACAAGGTGTTTTGTACCTCTCTCTCAGGTGGCTCGGATATCGAGTACCTGGACTTCTACAAGCCTGTCGTGTGGTTTTGGATCCTGGTGGGCCTGGCGTACTTTGCTGCCGTCCTGAGCATGATCGGGGATTGGCTCCGCGTCATATCCAAGAAGACAAAGGAAGAGGTGAGAAGGCCGATTGCGCAGAGAACTAGTAGTTAATTCAGTGAAGGTTTCTTAAATCTTTTAATTTACATTTTAACTTTTTAAAATGTGAAATATTGTGTTGGGTGTGAATCTACACAATGGCAGATGGGCAGACGTGAGTTCTAGTCACTAAGTTAACAAATACCTACTAAGCACCTCGAGCCATTTAGGTACTGAGGCTGATTTGAAACAAAAAGAGGTAATTTAAAATATTTTCTTCATTAATTCTTTTTCTTTGCTCTTTTGTTTTATTCTTTTCCTCGAGGACACAATTAAATTTTATTCCATAAAGAAAAATACAATGGAAAAAGGGTTTGTGTCAAGATGTCAGTAGCAAGAAACAATGTATTACATAATATTGCAATATTTTAACCACATCCAATTTTTCTTCTTCCTCTGTAAATAGTGTGAGCACACATGTATATACACATACACACACACACACACCAGCTCTGTGTATATTGTGGCCATTTTCTCCATGTGTAGATTTCAGCTATTTGAAGAGATACTCTCTTATGTCTTTAGCATACCTAGACATATAGAAGGAACATTAGAAATTTGACCCTTGAATTTTGGGGAAATTTGGAACTTAAGTCATGATTTTTGACATGTTATAGTTTGGATATTTTATTGAACTTTCATAGTCACAGTTCCAGAAGTCCTGTCAGTCTGAGAGTGACACAGTAGAGCTCTATTATGAATTCTCCATTTTTTCTTTCTGGGTCTTAGCCAACTACTGGAAATTTCGAGAATGAATATAAAACTTCCAACTGTAGTACTACGGCTTTCCTCATTACCCTCCATTTCATTATCTGGTGTTCACAGGCCAACAAGCATCAATGTCAAAATCTTTGATTGATGCAGTGACATGGATTCTTTAAACATAGGCCCAAAGGAAATAAGAGTAAGATAGGAAATGATAAATTAGTTTCTTTTTACAAGCATTTCCTTCATTTTCTTTGAAGCCCATCAAATCATATCATTAATTCCTACAGTGCTGTGGTAACTAGCAAGAATATGAGTTACCCAGCACTTCCTTCACACAGATCCTATTTCTCAACTGGAAATCCACACATTCAATTTGTACACATTAATCTATGTCTTAGTTGCACATTGAAACCTATATCTTTCCTATTTTAAACAAATCATCAAGACAATATTCTTGACATTCTAGTTTAAATCATGTGAAAGAAAGGGAGAAAACTAGAAAACAAGAGGTGGGTAGGAGAAATATTAGTTGGTGTGGGAGATTTTGGTGTTTTAACTTCAGTGTACTTTTCAGAATCTTGGGATGCTAGGAGAACAAGAGGAGACTGTAACTTGGAAATATTTTGGAAATATAGCTAAAAAGAAAACCACTGAACCATCTAGCCATAAACTGGCTTTCAAACATACACAAGTATTTATTTCTTAAAATAGAGTTGAACAGAAGATACTTTCTGTAAATAGAGAGTTGGGGAAAGTATTGTTTTGTGAAATATGGACACACATAATCTAAACACACTGTATATGTCATGCATGTACAAGCCTGTGAACCACATCAAGAAATTGGAAATCCACAGGGCCTCCCTGGTGGCAAAAGAGGTTAAGTCTCAGCACTGTGAAGCTATCTGCAGCCACTGCAGCTCTAGTTTGATCCCCGAACAGGGAGCTGACCCACAGGGTACAGCAGACCTCTCTTGTCTCCCTGCTGCTCCCCTCAGCAGTGCATTTCAGTAGATCTGCCTGTTCTGCCCCCCACTCTGTCTCTGGTGAATCACCTCTCACACCTCTGACCTGCACCTCATTTCTTATATGCATAAATAATTAAATCTTTTTAAAAAACCCAATAAAACTTTATTTAAAAAAAATAAATGTCTACAGCCATGCAAAAGGGGTCATTAGATAATTTTGTTTTTAACATAACTCAGTAAGATGCACAAGTAGATAAAGCGCAGCTAAGAACATTGTCATCTCACCATATCAGCCCCCCTCTGTTTCTAAACCATTTCAGATAATGCAACTTTTTAGAACTTCCTAAGTGTGAGAAACAACAAGGTTATTTTTCTTTTTCTGCATTGTGATGAGTTAAACTGGTATATATTTGGAATATATGAATATATTTGGAATATGTAGCCTAAATCTAACTTGAAATCCTCTCCCTTAAAAAATGTAGCTCATAAGGAATTTTTATAAAAAATACAAAATCATTTGTAGAATCAAATTTCCAAGTGATAATACTGCAAACCTGCTTTCCCCAAATGAAGGTTTAGGCTAATAATAAGTATCAGTATTATTTCTGTATTATTATTATTATTTTGTATTATTTCTTAAACCATTCATTTTATTTTACTTTTTAAAAATTTAAAACCATTTAAACCATATTGGTAGAGTATAAACATAGAGATTAACCATATATGAGCTTATTTCTTTTTTTTTAATGTTAAGGTATATTCTGTTTCCATTGGAGGCTAATTTGAATGAAAATATTTTATTTGAAAGGAAGGAAAATTAGTTTTTGATACACATGCTAAAATAAAACATTTTGGTATAGCTAATCCACCTGAAATACTTGAAGAGGAAATGGTTTGTTGGAACAACCCTGCCTTATTTCAAATGTCACATGTAATTACAGTTGATCTTCATTTCTTAAGGAAAATTATACCGACCTCTATCATTTTTCCATGGAATATATATTTTATACATATGAGTTTCTGTTACCATGTCGAGGAAGCACTTGTGGCAGGATGCCTGGGGACTGTGTCTGACGTACGTTTGGCCCCAGCTTTCGAAGGGACCTGGGAATATGAGGGGCCTTCGTTTTCTTCTGCTTGTTGTCATCTCACCACATGAGCCTTGTAGGGGGCTGTGCGGGAGGTCTCCTGGGGACTTTACTCAAGGTGGTGATACCTCTTTTTGGGGACAGATCAGGGACTTGGCAGCTCTTTATCATGGCCACTGATAGGCAATGAAAGAGCAGATGAAGCGTGGGAGCCAGAAAGCTTATCATTCTAACTCAGGGAAAAGGGCTTTTCATGTGAAAGACTTTTCATGACATTTGAAATAGGTTACACTTTATCTGGAAACTGTAGGGAACTATTGAAGTATTTTAAGTAAGTGGAGTGAATGATCTTGTGAATAGTGAGAAGACTGATTAGAAACAAAGATGGGGGCCTCCCTGGTGGCCTAGGGGTTAAGTCTCAGTGTTATTACCACCATGGCCTGAGTTCAATCCCTGGCCGGGGAGCTACCCCCATGGTGCAGCAGACCTCTCCTGTCTCCCTGCTGTTCCCCTCAGCAGTGTATTTTAGTGGATCCACCCTGTTTTTGGTGAATCTTCTCCATCCTGTACCACTCAGACACACCTCAGTTCTACTACCCCCCTCCCCCCAAAAAAAGAAAAAAAAAGAAAAAAAAAGAAAAAAAGAAAGCAAAAGAAAAAAATATGGATGGGAAGGGAAGCAAAGCTCCCATGGGTTGAGAGAGAGTGCTGCAGAACATGGACCGTCCAGGATGAAGGGTTGAGGCTGGCAGTGGGTAGTGGGTTCAAAATAATTTTGATGATAGGAGGACTAGGATTTGCTAACTCATTAGCACTGGGCAGTAAAGAGAAAGTGAGGGTGACAGCCACGATTATAGCTTGGATGTAATAATTATGGCAGAACCCAGGAAAATGCAGCGTTCTGATAGAGCAATGAGAACGCCACTGTAGCGTTGTGACCAAGGGACATTCAGGTCACTGATTCAAGTGTGGACACTGGATGTGTAAGCCTTGAGGGTGTGAAGGATGGGAGCTAGGGATAGTTTGGGGTTGTAACCACTACATCATGACAGTGAAGGTCACTTACTGAAGAAGTGTAAAGTATGTTAACAATAGAGCGAAAGTGGAACCTGGAGTAGGACTTTCATGTAAGGGGATGGTGTAGAGACTAGAAGACAAAAAATGAAATAATGTGGCCAAATCAATTGATTCGTGGCAGAATCTGCTGGAAGGGTAAAGGAGTTTGGTGGTTAAAGTAATGGATCAGATTGAATAGAGAGGGGGAAGGAAAGGCATGCCAGATACGATAGCGTGCATTAACAAGGTGATAGAATAAGGCTACTAGAACAGAGGTTGTGCTGCAATGGTAGAAAAACTACAAATACTGTCCTGGGGATTGTGTGATGCAGGACAGGTAACCTAAGATAGTTCTTGGGCACATCAAGCGCAGCCCCCAAGTGCAGCCAGCTCAGTGTCAGGTAGGGAATTGAGAGCCCTCAGTGCACAAGTGGTGCTGGGAGACAGCGCCCCCTGGGGTTGAGAAGTGTGCCCGCATGGCCCTGGGCACAGCCACACCTCAGGGGGCGGGGGCACAGAGTTGAACTGTGGGATGGGTGTCAGAGTGCAGGAGAGGGACATGCTGGAGGTGGTCAGTGTCAGAGTCATCCCTAAATAATTCATTTATGCATTTATTAAATAATCTCCTGAGGATTATATGGTGAGTGCAGTTGGTTCCAGATGTGGTAGTTCTAGGCAGATCTCTTCACTGGAGTGTGCCAGACATGGTGTATTTCCTTACTGATTTTTATAATTTTTGCTTTTTGTTGTTGTTGTTATAGAGATACAAAAAGGAGTTTGGATAAGAAGGTACTTAGACCTTTATTAATTCTTAACATAGCCTGCTTTTACTATTTTTTGTCCTCTCTTCCTTTCTTCGCTTCAGGTAGCATATAAGTTATTGCTTTGATTTCAAACACATTTTTGAGGGGGGGCATTGCTATTTAGTTCAAAATTTTCTCTTTTTTAATTAAAGCAACATTGACTTACAACACTGTGTGATTTAGGGCACAGACCATGCCCACCACCATGGCAGCCAGTTAGGATTTTTCCCCTGTAAGATACTAGCTGTAAGTGGCTGGAGTTGGGTACAGTGTGCTGTGGCCATAGACTTCTCAGGTTTATATTTTAATGCATGTAACCTTTCCTTGGCCAACGAGTAAGAAAGAAATAAAGCAGAATCAGGCAGTATAGCTACATACTATTAGAACTCAAGCATGTTAGGGGACCTGCTCTCCTGTCCCCTAGGACTCTGCTGTGGGGAAAATTCAGAGCAATCAGATTGATCTCATCTGCTGGTCTCTATCTGGTTCTACCTAGTTGTGCCAAGGAGAAGTTTCCTTCTGTGTCCAGTTCCAACCTCAGGCCAGCAAGTCATTACCTATCTAAATAAGCAGTTGGAAGGGAGAATAAAAGTTAGAGAACAAATAATGATATAAGACCTAAAGCTTGCTTTCTGGCAACAGTAACTGTACGTGTCTAAACTATAAATGAATTTTATGACCAGTCACTTCTGTAGAACCAACACCGCAAATGACAGCTCCACAGTTTTCTGTTGCAAACTGTGCATCTTTCTATATTAATATTCCTTAAGCCTACCCAGATTACTATTAATTCTTTTCTTGAATTTGATCCATTGATTTTCTGGTGTCCTGCTGTCTAAACAAATTAGAATCCATTTGTATTTTTCCTGTCATTCATTAAGAGAGAGTATAGCTCAGTTGTTATCCTCCAAAATAAAAACATGGGGTTGATTCCTTTTTTTTATTCTTTAGACTTGGTTTGAATCCTCAGTGTTCATAAATTATAACTTCTTTTTGTTTCAAGTAGTTCACAGAATGTCATCTGGTAATGAAAATTCAGAGTAATTTTTTCCTACTCACTTATTCATAATAGGAAAATAAGTTAATAGTGTTTGCCTCAAAGCACTTTGTAAGTAATTTTATTTTCTTTAGCTAGAGAGCATATTAAGGGGACTTAATGCCTCAAGATTTAAAATTCTCTCTCAACTGCTCTGAGGACTTGTGTTGGGGGCAGTGGTCACCGTGAACATCCCCTTCAAATGCCCCTAGGACTTCCTTCAGCATCTCGAGCTTGCTGTATTCACATCAACGTCAGTCACGTTTTTCAAAAAATCAAACCTGCATGTGTTCAAAGATGGATCAACAAACTGGGTTTGTGTTTAGTGGCATGTCGCAATGTCTCTAGCAGGATGTTTGCGGTTGGTTGGTTGAAGCTATGAGTGGGAAGGAGGTGCCATTTGAAACTGAATCGCATCATTTCATCGCCTGCAGCAGCAGAGTACACTAAAGTGTTCATGTCTGTGGGTGCTCCTGGTCATGGGAGGGCTTGAGTTCTACCTGTCAGTAGTGTGCGTGTGTTGCCTGCATGGGTGCACACACATGCAAAGTCTCCTGGACCCAAACAAGAGCAATGGCCTGTTCTTCCTCTGGTGAAAGTGTGTCTTCCGTACTGTCACGCCGCCTGTTTCCAGACTCAGGTCAGAATCGTTCTCCTCTGTGGATGGGGGGCTGTGTGGATGCTTCTGCCAGTGAGCTGGGGGCAGAACTGGTGTGAGCAGAATGGGGAGGAGGTTCTGTGACCTGGGAGCTTCCTTGGCTCTGGCACTGTGATAGTGGCGATGATGGTGCTGAGTCAGCCTGGGTCCCTGCATCGCCACACGGAGTGTTGTAAGCATTTAGCACCAGTGAGAAATTAGCCTATGTTGCCTTAAGCCACTAAAATTAAGGGGCTGTTTGTTCTAGATTTAATCTCTCTTCTTCTACTAACCTAGAAAGACACATAAACACAAATGTTCTAATTCAAGGATAGAATTAAAATAATAATCACTTGAGAGATTTAAACTTTACGAACCATGCCATTCATCTGCCTGGTGAATTTTATTAGTTTCCAAATGCTAATGGGCTTAGCTTTAGTCTCTGCATTACTAAGATATTGTATTTTTGGCATGTATTTTATTTCATATTCGCTAATGATTTCCTTAACATCGAAGAATCAAGTTAAGAGTTGAAATAAAATAAGTCAACCTGCACTTTATGGAAACTGTAGATGGGCTTTAAATTGTACAGAGGCCAGGTTTTCATGTTCCTGTAAAAAGGCAATCTCTGCTCTCATTCAAAATTGTACTCATTCAGAATGTACTCATTCAGAATTGGGTCAAGGATATTGATTATGTTTTATGTATAAACTTTATGTATAAAGTTTATATATAAACTTTCCAGAAGAAAAAATCATTAACTAATACTGTTTATAACATCAGTAACCATAGGTATGAGAGATCGTATATTATTTTTGAAGTTTATCAGGTTGAACCAGATGAAATTGTCCACATTGGACTACTTTTGACCTTAACAGTCACATTTTTTTTTTTTAATCTTTTTTTTTTTTTCAAGATTTGTTTATTTATTTATACAAGCACTGGGTACAGTCAGAAGCGTGGGAGGGTGAGAGAATTCACCAGAGCCAGAACGGGGAGCAGAGCAGGCAGAAGGACCGAAGTACACTGCTGAGGGGAGCAGCGGGCGGCAGGAGAGGTCTGCGCGCCATGCAGGACCCTCCTCGGTGGCCGGGGAGCAGCCGGGGATCGAACCGGCTCCGCAGAGGCCGCGGGCAGCTTCGCAACCCAGCGCTCAACCGCTGCGCCACCGGGGAGGCCCTTAACAGTCACATTTTTTGACCTTAACAATCATAATTTCATCTGGTTCAAACTAATATTGTATAGAACTGCATTTACAAATTAGATTCTATAAATATGATTTTAGTATTACAATCTGTACATTGATTATGGCATACATTAGGCAGAATCACTTTTTGGCTAGACAAGTCAGGTGCTATTTCTTTATTCATGACTTGGCTAAACTTTCTAAATTCTGTTTTGTTATGTGTAGGCTGTGAATGGAGGCTCTCATCTCAACTCAAAACAGACCAGTTTGTTGACACCCACGAAGACACTCACCAACCTGTCCCTCTTGCACTGGCCTCTTGCATGTCCCCATCCCAGGTCCGGGTTTCTTCACGCTGCTTCTCCTGGCATGGAAACTCTTTCTGGAGCCAGGAAACCAACTTTACTCCAATCACGGATATCCAGTCCGTCTGTTCCCCATAAAACAGCCAACACAAGGCTGAAAATGTTACATTTTTATCTAAGGCTTGAGGGTAGCTTAGAAAAACTTCGTACTGGGTCATCAGACTTCATGGCCCCTGGGTCCAGTGTCTGGCCTCCTGTCGGCCATCTTGCTTCTCAGCCTCTTGCAGGAGTCTGCTGATCACACCAGACGAAGGCGCTTCCCCGTGGAGACAGCTTCCCCATGGAGACAGCCATTCAGGTTATTACACGGGATTGTAGAGTCTTAGTTTGAAGCCTCCGCATCGGGTCGCTACCTGAGGTCAGGATCTTTCTCAGCAGTCAGTGGGACCAGATGTCCGTGTCTGTGATTAAAGACAGACACGCTTCCCACACTAGTTACTTTCCTGACGGAGGGCATCCGCCTCCAGAATATTGGATGGTTATGGTCCCTAAAATATCTGGAGGCTTTTGAGTTTAGATTTAGAAAGAAAAAATAAACAAGAAGTGTCACTTCTTAGAGTTGTCTGTCCCCCTCCACCCGACCCTTCTGGCCATCTGGCCTTGCTGGATGAAGCTTCTCTTTATCCAGCCCTTAGCTGTCTTTTCAGCAAAATGCACTATCTGAAATAAGACTCTGAAGCTGGATAGAAAGTCAAACATATTGGGAAATCTTATAGTACAAAGACATTTATTTCCATATTGGAGACTATGTGTATAAATATAATGATGTTTTTCATGAAATTTCTCACAAATGCTAAAGCTTGGAATGTGTCAGTGGTCATTTCAATTTCCTGGTGCCTATTTGTGAAAATGGGGTAAGGGAATAGATATGTATATAATATATATAATATATAATATAATTTATACATATACTATATATGATAATATATAATCTATTATATTTTATAATATATAATACACACACACACTTTTTTTTTTGAGAGACCACTGTCAGATGTATTCCAAATACAACTGTAATGACTACTATTTTGTATTCTGCACACATTTCTGGATGAACAATGAAGCCTGTAAAGACATAATGTAAGTAGGGCCGGGTGAAAATTGCTGTTCTGATTTGAAGACATGCGTATTGGAGCATGATAAGTGTGAGCTGCCCGAGGCAGTACAGTCTAGTTTGCATGTAGGACAGACAAGGACTGCCTTGGGGTGCTGTTTCTGACGGACAGTCGGGGTCTGTCCTGCCCCCCACAGGAGGAGCATCGCACAGGTGGCTTCGTCCACAACTAATCGGCTTGTTCTTCAAGTTTTGGTTGCCATGGGGTGCCAGCCCCTTTCCTAGGTATTGGGAATGCAGATATAAAAACATCATAGATTTGCCCTCTGGGAGAAGCTCTGGCAAGCAGGGCTGTCTGGGCCTGTGCTCGGCATCCCACACAGGTTCTGCGGGAGAGACATGCAGAAGGCTCTGGGTGTGCCACAGGCACGGAATGAAAATATTAAACCTGACTGGGCACTGACTTCTTGCTTCCTCCCCTATCTTGTGTTCAGTCTCACGGCATTGACCCCAAAATGTCCTGGTCCTGCAGCACTGGTGAGAAAGTGCCTCCTGGTTCCAGCCTCCTCTCACCAGAAGGTGACCTTCTGGCCACCTGTAGCGCCACCTGGAATATCCAGTAAACTCTGAACTGGTCTTCCTGCTTTCTCCCTGCCTGCATACAAAATCTATTCTCAGCCAAGAAGCCAAAATAATCCTTTAAGACAGGTCATAGTATATCATTTCTCTTCTTGAAAACTGCTGATGGTTCCTTTCTCATCTCAAAGTAAAAGTTAATGTCTGTGAAACAGCATCTAAGGTCTACATGCAAACTGGATTCTAGGCCACGGCCGGCTTCTCCACTGACTGGTCCCTTCCCCCTTGCTCGCTCTGCTTTAGCCTCCCGAGCCCCCGTGTCCCTCCCCACCAGGCAGGCCCCTGCCCCAGTGCCTTTGCTCGTCCTGTTCCCTCCAGCAGGAATGCTTTAATCCCCTCTCCTGACTGCTCCTTTCCCAACATCTTCAAAGTCTTTTTTATTAATTTCTATTTTAAATAGTGGAAACAACTTGCCCTCCCAGAATCAATTTTAGGGGAGAGAATTCTTTCCTGGCAAGATACACTTACCAAAATTGTAAATATTATAGCTTTTTACATTTTCTTTTTAAAAAATTTATTTATTTATGCATATAAGAACTGGGGTACAGACCAGAGGTGTGCGGGGGTGAGAGGATGGACCAGAGACAGAGCGAGGAGCAGAACTGGCGGATCTACTGAAATCCACTGCTGAGGGGAGCAGTGGGGAGACAGGAGAGGTCTGCTACACCTTGTGGGTCAGCTCCCTGGCCAGACATGGAACTCAGGGCACCGTGGTTGGCCATAGCTTGATAGCGCTGAGACTTTATCCCCTGCACCACCGGGGAGGCCCCACCTTTTTTCATTTTCAACTTAAAACACTCCTTGGCAGTACCAGCACTGCAGCTCCCATCTTTCCTGTCTCGACCACATACTGAAGAGGAGAGTATTCCCGCATAGTTGAATTTAATATAAGAATTTCACAGTGATTTTAAAAAGATCTTTGGCCTCAGTGAGCTTTCTTCTTTCACACATTGAAAATGATGCTGAGGCGGGAAGGTTGTGGGGGCACGGGTCATGGTCCTCCTGTCCTGGGCTGCCAGGAGCCTTGGCAGACCCCTGCCCTCAGCGCTCTTGATTCTTCTTGCCCTGCTCCATGATTTCATCACATCTACCAACTTCTAACATTCTGTGTCATTTATGCATTTGTTATGTTTCTCCCTTTCTGCCTGTGTCTCTTCCTAGGGGGTGGTGTTTGCTATTTCTCTTCCTAGTGGGAAAGAATGTTTGCTCTTTTACTTTAGCCAAGCCAGGCAAAGCAGTCTTTGTATATAATAGGGTCTTAATAAATTCTTGTTAAGATGAACGAGTAAGAACTTGTGGTGATAAAATGATTCAGAATTCAAAGGAAGGGGTAAACTCAGAATTAAGAAAAATTTGGATAGATTTTAAAAGGGTGTTTTTTTTAATACATATTTTCAGTATTAGCATATTTTGTACTTCATTGAAAAAAGAGCAGAGGGTTGTTTTTTCCTTGCTGTCAAA
The DNA here is from genome assembly GCF_014898055.3 of Talpa occidentalis. NCBI lineage: Eukaryota > Metazoa > Chordata > Mammalia > Eulipotyphla > Talpidae > Talpa > Talpa occidentalis. Next base: position 68,208,509 of record NW_023605194.1, on the reverse strand, counting down.
GCAGAGATAAGGTTTTAATTTTGCTCATTTTTTAATGTTTTCAATGGAACCAAATGTACTTATTTTGGTGGTTTTTTATTCATTATCTCATTGCTTATAGATACAAATTTTAATTAATAATTAAGGAATGATTAATTTTATAATGAAATAGCTTAATATACAAACTGTTTAGAATTTCCAATAGGCCAAAAATTATTCGTGTTTCAGTAAAAATTTTAAAAATTACTGCAAGATAGAGGACAAGGTTTGATACTCTTAAGCTAGAAACTAGATCAAAAGTTAGTCTGAAACTGCAGCAGGGTGACAAAGGAAAATTTCATTTTTAATCCATTGTGATGATTTCTTGGCAATTGTAATATTTCTGTTGTTGGTTTTCTTTTGTTTGAGAATGATTGGTCCTTATTACTCCCCACTACAGCGTCAGTCTCCCTACCCCCATGTGAAATCCTGCTTATAGCAGTTTGTAGTTTAAACACTAGGAATATTTTCCGGAAGGTTTTTAATACTTTTAAATTGTCTAAGCCATGTAAAATGGAAAATTTACTGATTGAAAGGTGAATGAAATGTATGAGTGAGTGAAGAACATGCAGGCAGGAAGGGGGACTGGTCTCTAAGTGCCCAATTTCTGAAGGACCATGTGCAGTTTAATAGATCAGTATGGAATTCTAAAAGAGGAATCAGTGTTTTTCCAGGCTCTCCAATTAGAAAATATAATTACCTCTAATGCATAATGCTAAATAATCTTCTGCTTGTTTTTTTTTTTTTTCAATTAAAAATCCTTGCTCAAAAATGCTAGTTTCAAAACAATTGTTCATTGCAAATAGCACAGGTTTTCTTCTCCCATTGGAACTTAGGAGGAATGTTCTTTTTTGGAAATGGTCTTTGTGAGGATCAGGTTTATCACTGAGTAATTTGAATACACAGCTGGGGAGAGAAGTACTACCCTCGACAGTTTTACACACCAACAGATGCTTGGAGCACTGATTACTTATGCACTTGCACACTGACTTGGATTATATTTTTGTGCTGCATGAATGGTTACATGTAAGATAAAGTTGATGCTGACCTAACCAGGTCCCTAACTCGGTTGAATCTGGTCAAAAGCCAGACTCTGATCCGAGAGATTGTTTCCACAAAGAAGGGTGTGATTAGCCATTGTGCCGCATGGGGAGGGTGGCAAGCAGTGCTCCAGAATAAACCTCTTCTCTGAGTGTCCACTGCAGGAGGATTATACAGGAGAAAAAAGTGTGAGGATGGACAGGCATGGAAGATTTCTTCATTCTCAGGTCCAGGAGTTGCTGGGGCATCTACGGGTTGTTGACCACAGGGCTACTGATGGTATTTCTGGAATAGGTCCTCGTTTCTGTGTTACCAATTAAAATGACCCCCGGGGTGTGCATCAGGCACTGATGTTATCAGCATCTTCAGAAGGAACAGAAACATCTCCTTAAGCATCAGCCACCCCATGGCCATCATGGCCCAATGACTTCAGAGTAGGAGCCACGTCATTATTCTTGATTTAGGTCCAAACTCAAAGTCATTACGCTTTGTGTAGTTTAAGAGGGAAATGCTTGGATATGCTTAATGCTTGATTGAACAGAAGTGATCCTGACTCTGAGACAACAGGAGTCTAATGTCTGTCAAAAAGGAAAACGTCTCATAAGGTCTCACATCTAAGGCAGAAGGGTTGTTACCCTACACTGACCCTTGAGAAAGCCCAGGTGCTTCATGCAGTCTTTCATGTGGTAGAGACTGTCATTAATGGTTTTTTGAAGGAGGTCTAACAAAACATGATGGAGTTAGAATATTATTCTTATTTCATTTTTTTATTACGATAACATTGGTTTGTAACACACACCTCTTCAGGTGTTACTACCACACCACCCCAGTCAAGGTCCCCCTCCTCCACCACAGTCCATCATGCCCCCCCTCCTTTCTTCTCTGCCTTTTCTCTCCCTCTCTGGTAGCCTCAGTTTTACAGTCAGATTTCTGACTGTTGTTTTGGTTTGGTTTTGACTGATGCTTTGTTTTTGTTTCTTTATATTTCACACATAAGTGACACCACGTAGCATCTGTTTCTCCCATTTTGCTTAGCATTATCTCCGTCCACGTTGTCACAAATGGCAAAAGTTATTCTTGTTTTTTATTGTTGAGTAGTATTCAAATGTGCATTATATCTATTTACTTCACATCTTAATTCACTAATCTGTCCTTGGGCACTTAGATTGTTTCTATAACTTGGCTACTGTGAAAAATACTGCAATGAACATTTTATTTTAAATAAACAGATTCAACCTTTTGAAAAAGTTCTCCCAATTTTACAAATGTCACAAGGTATGGAATTATTAGAAATGATGGTTATTGTTAAATAGTAATAGGTTAAAGCCAAAATTCATAGGACAGTACTTCTACCTTAAAAATAAACAGAGGAAGCATTAGAAATGTAAATTTGAAGTTGCCTATAAAACCCCTACCTTTCTAATAAACTGTGGGGTCTTACAGTCAAAAGTGTAGGTTCTAAAGTTATGTTAACTGGAATAAAGTTCAGTGATAGTTAAAAAGTTTACTAGATAATCAAAGCAACTCAAAATTCTCCCTATTCCCAAGGCCTCTTACCAGCCTCCTTGTCTTCTTTTCCTTCAGGTGAAAACACTGTTTGCTCGTGCATTTATTTAATTATGGAAGGTGGAAAATACCAGGGAAAGAGTAAAAAAGAGGGAATTAACCAATTGGTCAGTTTAAAAATATAGCTTGAGGGCCTCCCTGATGGTGCAAAGGGTTAAGATGCAACCTATGAAGCTATCCACAACCTCTGCAGCACAAGTTTGATCCCCAGCCAGGGAGCTACCCACATAGTGCAGCAGACCTTTCCTGTTTTGCCCACTGCTCCCCTCAGCAGTGTATTTCAGTCAATCTGTCTGTTCTGCTCCCCACTCTTCTCTGGTGAATCCTCTCATCCCCCACGCCTCTGACCTGTACCCCAGTTCTTGTATGCATAAATAAATAAATCTTTAAAAAAATAAAAATCTAGCTTGAAAATCTCCTTAAACTACTAAATTGTCCAACAGGAGACAAGGCACGTATACAACTGTTTTGGGGGGCAAAATATACAGCTAATTGAGAGCCTCAGTAAATACTCCATGGCCTATGTCACACTCACCCTGGCAGTGGGTTATGGTGAGTGACAATGAGCGGGGTTCACTTAGCTGAGTGTCAAATCAAAACCAGCAAGTCGCCCTGGAAAGGAACCTGGGGAGGCTTCACCATTGCTTCTCCCCTCTTCTTACCCTCCTGATGATTCCATGCCCACTTAGCACTTGATATACTACAGGCTTCATAAAGCACCCAGACCAAGGTATAATAGAAACCCATTATAACTCATCTCTCTGTTCAGGGGATACAAAGCCAAAGTAGCTCAAATCGTGTTCTCTAAAGCACAAGGTCATGTCACAGTGCTGTGCATGAGAGTTGGCTTGCCTGGGAGGAGCCATGGAAAGAAGGGGACCCATACTTTTCCCTCTCTCCATAGACTTCTTTACCTTTAGGTCCTGTGAGTAGATGTTCTGGGCAGCCTGGCTGCGTCCAACAAGGGGGAGTGTGTGACCCCTGACACTTGTGCAAGGCATATTGTGGCCCAGCTCTGGCTTTCCTTGCATGATGGAAGTTTCCCAGGCCTCATCCTTACATTAAGAGGCATTTTGCCCTAAATTCTAACTCATAAGCCATAGATGGACAAAACTAGGGAGGGGGGCTGGTGGCTTTTAGTCAGTTGGGGCAAATCTCTGCCCCCTTTTGGGGTCACAGGCTAGCTTGGCTGAGTCAGTGGCAAGCCAGCAACTTGTTGTAATGCTGCACATGTGCACCACCAGCCTTGTCTCGTGGAACCAGCTGGCAGAGCTCCGGGCTTGGAAAAGGCTGCCATGACCGTTTATGGGGGTCTGTTCCCCAGTGGAAACTCCCTTTATACCCAGGGCTCCCGGGTGAGTTCTGAAACATCACAACATGTTTTAATTTTGTTAAGTATGGTAGGAAATACTTTGGAGCAAGTGTTTTTAAATCATCAGTCTACCCCTTGATTCAGTTATTTCTACTTGGTGTGTTTGCACAGCAACCCACCTTTAATAATTTAAGCAGATGATTCTCCTACCATTACTGTCCCTCATCATAGTTTTCACATCATACCCACAAGCAACAAGCAATACCTCTACTTATTCTAATTCATATAAGACTGTGTAAGATTTTTTAAAAAGTACATCAGTTAATTTATATTGTCTTATGAATGAGAGTCCCCTGTATACAGTTTTATGTATACAGTTTTATGGATGAACTCCATAAAACGGATGGTTTGCTTAATTTTTTTTAGATTTTATTTATTTTAGCATAGAAGAATTGGGGTGTAAGCCAGAAGTGGGGGGTTAAGAGGATTCCCCAGAGACAGAGCAGAGAGCAGAACAGGCGGATCCACTGAAATGCACTGCTAAAGTGAGCAGCAGGGAGACAGGAGAGCTCTGCTGCGCCATGTGGGTCAGCTCCCTGGCTGGATATCGAACTCAGGCAGTAGTGATGATAGCACTGAGACTTAACTCCTAGGCCTCTAGAGAGTCCCCCCAAAATGGATAGTTTAAATAACTGCAATGCCTGACTGGTAGGGAGAATGTCCAGGTTGCTCAGCGACATGGGGACTGCAGTAACAACAAAAATGGAGTTTTGTTTATTTCACAGTGAGTGGCTTTGCAATCCCACCTCACTGCATTGCACACTCTGCTGTGTCTAGAAGAAAGATATTATTTCAGATCTTGGTATTAGAATTATTACTTTTTGACACTGTATTAAAACTATTGCTCTTAATCTTTACACAGTTATGTTAATATGTGTGGTATTAAGAAGTAGAGGAATCATGTACTAAAAAAAACAGTTTAGATTAAAGAGACCTTATGAATATTGCATATACTTTCCTGAAAACCGGAGAAAAACATCATGTACCCTTCTGTTAAGATAATGCCTTACTTAGTAATCCTTTTAGTTTAGTTTTTTTTTTTTTTTTTTTGTGAACCTGGTCGGCAAAGAGAATAATTTGAATTGTTCTTTTTAACAGTACAGTTCAACAGTATAATAAGATGTCAATACTTCAGAAAATGAATTAATGATAATTGCCAGGAACAATTGTCTATGCAACCTCTGAAATTAGAATGCAAAGTAGGTTGAGTTATTTTTACAGATTTAACCAGAGTAGTTCTTTCAATCTTTGCTACCTGCTTTTAATATTTCACTTTTTTTTCAAGTTATTAGGTATATAAGCATCTGTGAACCAAGAAAAGTAAATTAAATTCCCATAGTCAAAAGGGAAAGGGAAAAAAGCATTGGTTGAAGATGAGGTAAACCTCTTTATTTTTATTTCTTGTAAAGAAAATCAGTTCATGGCCATTAAATGCTCAGCTTCTCTTCAGAGTGTCTTTATCCATGACACTCTGTCTCCATCAAAAACAGTGATTGCCTCTGCACATACATTTTTTTTTAAAGACAAACTGAAACTCCTTTACGTTATTCTCCAGTACTTGAGTTAGCTGCTCGTCATTGGAAAAGCCTTACAAAACCATACAGTGTTTCGGATGGGAATTTCTCATCCAGTTATGGATCCCCTAGAAGGGACTGGATAACCATTAAGAAGTGATTATCATCCATCATTGATTGCAGATGACCTGAAGAAAAAAAGTCAAGTCAATCAGAATAGAAAATGTAGATCCCACAGCATAAGAGCTGTAGGGGGAATGTGACCAGCCGAAGTCATCTGGTTGTGGAATCCTGGCCTTGGACATGCAGTGAATCTGGGAGGGGAGGGAGTCAGGGGAAGTGATTTGGAGGAAGGGGTGTTAAGGGAAAGAAAATTTGAATTGCTTTTTTACCCCAGAGGACCAGCAGAATGATTACTGCCAGATTTCCAAATTACACCCCAAATTTTACTCATTGCAAAACAAATGGGACAATGCATCTTTGGAAATTGTTGATTTTGAATATTAGCAGTGTTTGATTAATATTCATCTATTAATGACCCGAAGTCAAACTCTACAAAAAATATAGAATTTCAAAGCTAATGGGCAGTCATAATGCTCTGGAGCAGAGACACTGGTTTTCCGATTTAGCAAAATATATGAAAGGTGAGAACATTTAGCAGGACTGAGCTGTGGGTGGCTCAGAAGAGCCAGCAAGAGAATTAGGATAAATAAATCATGGTGGCCAGAATGATTCCAAAGTTGAGGTGCTTCACAGACTTATACTGGAAAAGTAGACAGCAGGTTGCAATGAGATAATGCTCCACCTCCTGTGACTGTTGAATTTTCTAGAAACAGGACTCATGGGAGAGCATGGTTCAAGGTTGCAGAGCCCCAGGCACCCTCAGTGGTGGTGCTGCCAGGGACCCCAGGTGGCCGGGAGCCTGTGCCTTTTGCTTGGTGGAGAGGACGCCCCTGGTGACACTCGCCTGGAATCTAGTTTCTTATCAAACGTCAGGCTGGCATTGGGGCTTCTTGCCTCAGAAAGAGATCAGAGGGGAAAAAAGCACAAGTGTACTTGTCCTCACACATGGCCTTTACGCTCTTGGGAAAACATGTCACTGGCATTTTGCAGAATTGTTTAGAAGAAATTTTTTTTAAAGATTATTTATGCATACAAGAGGTGGAGTACAGGCCAGAGGTGCAGGGTTTGAGAGGATTCACCAGAGACAGGGTGGGGAACAGAACAGGCAGATTGGCTGAAATACACTGCTGAGGGGAGCAGCGGGTGAGACAGGAGAGGTCTGCTGCACCATGTGGGTTTCTCTCTGGCCGGCCAGGAGTGAACTTGTGCTGCAGAGGCTGTGGATTGCTTCATAGTGTTGTGCTTAACCCCTTGCACCACCAGGGAGGCCCATGTTTAGAAGAAATTAATCTTGAAATGCAGTTGATGAAAACTGTGGGGTACAAAGGAAATCATCCTGGACCCCTCTGGTTTCTCATTGGGCTGCGTGAGCAATCGGAATGGCATCAGATAGGTGAATGAGCAAAAGGCAGCTTTATAACCTCTTTGTACGTGTAGCAAGAACAGAGTGGCTCAGCCTTCCCCCGGCCCTCCCACCACTGTCTCTGTGCTGGCACCTGTGGCCTTTCATTCCTTGGGTTGTTACCCATGTGGATGCCCGGGCCAAGAGCCGTGGGTGCAGGGCATGCGCACCCTCCCTTACGGATGGCTGGGCCTAGAAGCCAGAGAGTACGGGCGTGCATGTAAATACGGACACCTGAGCCAAGGAGTGGGCCTGAAAGGGGTTCGTTGGCCCCCGGCACTCACAGTGTCTTGACTCTGGGGCTGGGGGCTCAGCTGCTGCCTCCCGGCCTGCTGGTCTGCCTGTGCCAGTCCCATGATCCAGCATTAAAGGCACATAGAGATACCAAAGGCTCCAAAATTCTCTCTTCATCTGCATGAATCAACTATGTACCTGCCTGGCCTGGCATGGCTGCACAACAGTATGAGATAAGTTAACATGGTTGTAAATGCTAAAGAATAATGAGGTGGACTGGAGATATCTATTTTGCTTTTAGGGACGTGGGTTGTCAAGGGCAGAGAGGAAGAAAGTTCATGACAGACATGTAGGGGGTAAGCTTATCCTTGTTCTGAGAGTAAAGATGAGCTTTGTAGAGAGGTCTTTGATGATAAACTGACACCTAACTATAGCCCCCAGATTCTACATTCTTCTAGGTCCCAAAACGGGGAGTAGTGACTCTTCTCCAATTAGGAAAAGGGCAGAAACTTAGGACTTGATTTCTTCTGTTAGGGAAGGCAGAGGACATAGACAAGGAAGGAAGCTTCTCCTGCCTCCAGAGCCGCTTCAGCTGACCTCCAGTTTACAAATGTAGAGGACACGTTTGGGAATAGAGCCATCTTCTCTGGGGATGTGGAGAAAATCCTACTGGCCCTTTTGGGGGAGTCATATAACCAAGCACTTATAAACTACAACTTAGTTATTTTTCAAGCTGAGCACACTGAAAATTCTGTTTAGGTTGTGTTACATTTTCTGTTACTAAGAAATGACTACCACATTGAAGATCAGCCCGGGGCAGAGACTGATAGGAGGAAGATCCTTAAACACAAGAAAATCAGAGGAGGGAAGCATTCCTCCTCACCCACAGGGTTGTCGTAAAGTGTCGGGAATTTAAAGTATAATGAATATACTTTCCTAAACAAGGTGGAGTTATGATTCAGAAATAGACTCACACACGTTTTCTGTTTTCTTTACAACATAAAATATGAAAGACTCCTTCAAGGTATTTTTGTACTTTGACATCTAGATAGGAAGCCCTTCCTTGTGGGGTTCCTCAGGGTTGGAGTCTGCACAGGTGGTAATAAAATGTCAGTGAAAGGACATTTATAAGGAGAAAACTGCTTCTAACATTCTGCTGGGCAAGTGTCCTTGTCTTCTGACCCAGTGTTTCCACTTCTGGCAATTCTTGGGCATATTGGCAAAGATAGGTCTGGGGGTATTCACTGAGGTGTTATTTTTAGTAGCAAAAAAAAAAAATCCTTGTGAATGGTCACCCCTAGAGGCACCTCGTGGCCATCTTGCTGTGGAGGAGATGCCAGGGGCCTGGCTGGGAGGCAGGGTGGGGGCCACTGACAGGAAGGATGGAAAGGGCCTCTCTGCATGGCCTCAGGACTAGGAAGGCTGATCTGGCCAAGTGTGTGCCAGAGTCCACATTCTCCAGCTTTTGTGTTTCTCAGAAGCAGACCCAGATAAACAGCAGTTAATTCCTGTAAGGATGATACGAGTACAGTAAAAGATTTTGAAGTGAAGGTGGGTGACATCAGATGAATGTGTGCATGATTCTGAATGGATGTGGGAGAGTTGATCCGCCTGAGCCAGCTTCCTGGGTGCCCTCAGAGTCTCCACCCTGGGTGTATGTACGTACCACACACTCACACCTCACACACACGTCACACACATTCACACACCACACACACCCACACGTACACACTCACACGGTGAATATACCCATATTCACACATTCACTATATACACATCACACACACCTCACACTGCACACACACACATACCGCACACGCCTCACATGCCCACATGTACACACTCACAGTCACAGACTTATACTCACACACTATGTACATATCACACACCTCACACACACACCACACATGCCTCATATACCCACATGTACACACTCAATAATACACTCATACTCACTATATACACATTCACACTCACCTCATATGCCTTGCACACCCCTCACACAGCCATACACTTACACTCACACACTCACTATGTACACACTCACAAACACACATACTCACACATTCACAACCTCATAGTCACACATTCTCACACACACACTCACAGATCTGTCCAAATCCAGGGACATGTCAGATTAAGGTAGATGTCGATCTCTAACCCCCTTTTATCATTCAGGCCTGCAGTATTTTAGTGCCTGTTTTAGTGCCTCCGGCTGCTGTGACAAGATTGAACAGGCTGGGTGATGGCTGATGAAGAGCAAACGGGCAATCCTCTCTCTTAGTTCTGGAGAGAGAGAGAGTCAGACCCATGGCCCCAGCACTATGGGGTGCGGGCCCATGTCCTGGTCCATTGTCTGATCCTCCTCCTTGCTTCCCGTGGTGGAGGGGGAGGGGCAGAAACTCCTGGTCCTTTCTAGAAGGATTCCAATCTCATCCATTCCTCTCTACCTCTTAGCTTGATCACCCCCAAAAACCCCCCTCCTAACACCATTACCTCAGGGCTTTGGATTTTAACATATAAATCTGGGAAAGAAACAAACATTCAGGCCATAGCAGAGACTATTAATTATATTTCCCATATCAAAGGTGAAGCAGAAATCAACAAAGATTATAGGAAAATTCAGTACATCCAGAACTGCAGTATTTCTTTGCCAGGGAAGAAAGAAACTTTTGTTCTCTAAGAAATGAACTCAGTGGATCTCTCAACTGAAAGCAGAGTGCTAGAGAGAAGAAAATGGGTGATGCTGCTTGTGAGATGATTCTAGAACATTCTTGATGATTAAATTCTGGTTGGGTAAGAGGAGGATTATAAATCAAGCATCCTATGGGTTGAGCCGTTGCTCTCTTTAGGTTATGAGAGCGCAGACAGGACTCCACAGAGGAGGAGGAAACATAAGCATGTGCTTAGAAAAAAAAATTGGCAGTTTTTGTTGCTTTAACCCTCCAGAGAGAAGTATGAGGTGGCATGTAGGTAGGTCCTGCAGCAGGGAGACAGGCATCCTGCAGGTATCGGCAGCTGAGGAACAGGCAGCTCAGACAGGTGGAGACATCTCCTTACCTACCATCATCCACAGAGAAACTGTTGGTGGGACTCACCCTTGTCTGTATGGGCCTCCGGGTGGATTTGCCAGTTTACACCACGTGGCTGTCCCCCCGAAAGGAGCGTACTTTTTTTTTTTTTTTACATTCCAAAATTGAATGTTTATTGTGGTAACTGATATGCAGAATATTTTTAAAAGAATTTTCTAAAATCATTTACAGAAACCATCTTGAGGAAATATTAAAAGCCAAAATAAGATTAATTTTAGATGCTTAATTCTAGAACTCTAGTGCTCCAGAACCAGGGTCTTACCTCAGGGACTCCAGACTTCTAAAGGTTCTCAATTGTAGTATGTCTTGAACTGTTTACTGCATAACTAAAAAGCTTGATAAAGCCATGGCTTACCTTTTGTAATGTAGAGAATAATTTAAATCCTACATTCAGTTGGATCCCTTCTATTTGGGATATGATTCAACCAGAAACTCTGATTGGCATTGATGGATTTTATTAATAATGAGTGAAAATAAACTCATTATTGTTTAATAAATGCAATTTAAATGTAGATAAAGATTTTCATAATGAGAGGTTTAAAGGGAAAGTAATGAAAAAGACTGGGAAATGCTCCAGGTAGACTATAGATAACTTTATTCAAAATGATGGAATCTACCTATAAAATTACTTTCTTTATATTTATCTCTATGATAAGACAGCCTAAAACACCTTGTGTGCCCAGTTAACTTTACTTTTCACAAATGAGAACACTTAGTCTGTGAATCTATTATTAAAGGAAAAAAAAAAAAACATGGTTGAAAACCCCTCAAATATGAACAGCTAGTTCCTCTATAGAGAAAATGAAAAAGGACAAGAAAAAGGAGAGGAAGAAGAGGAAAGAAAAAAGCAACTTTCTGTTGTTTGTCTGGAATGATTTTTATTTGTCCCTAACATACATGGATTTTGTTCTTAATTATGAGGTATTCACTTAAAGTCCATGTCCTCTGAGAGACCGTCTGTGACCAACCTAGCTAAGGTCACCTGTCCACCCCCTTACTTCTCATATATCTTTCTTTACTTCATGGCTCTGATCACAGCCTGCAATTATTTGGATTATTTATTTTCTTATTTGTGTATTATGATTTTCCCCACTAGAATGTAAGCCCTGTGAGGAACACGCTGTTTGTCTTATTCCTCAATACCTAACACTTACTGGGCCCTCAATTTATTGAATGAGTAAATAAACGAGAACCAGCCTCTCTATTTGGAGGTCTCCTGTTAATCTGTTAGACTCTTCATTTATGGGTCATCTCGACAAGAGCCGAAAGGAGCGTACTTTACAGCTGTTCAGTGACTGATGGGGCAGGCGCTCAGCTCTTCCCCACCCATGCTGTAAAGCCAGGCTCTTGGCCTGGAGGGTGCAGCCAAGCAGCTCAGCCAGGAGGTGCTGAGCTCACATGCAGCCTCTTTCCCTCTGTCTTGCTGCTTCTATTGCCTTTTCTGCAGCAGAGCGCTTCTTAGTTAGAATGAAAAAAAAAAAAAAAAACACAATGTTTTAAAATGGTCTGTGTTGCCTTTTATAGCAGCCCTCATGCCAATAACAGAATTCATGGGTGAACCTCAAACACCAGGCCAGGGGACGTGAGTCAGGCAAAAAAGATGAATAGAGTGTGATTCTACTGACATGAAGTCTCTAAAACAGGCCAGTGCAGAGACAGCAAGTAGATGCGAGGTTACCAGAGGCTAGGGGTGGGGGCGGAGTAGGAAGTGGGGACTTGAATTTTTATGCAGTGATGAAAAAATTGTAGAAATGGATGGTGGTGGGGCTCGCACAGCTCTGTCTGTGTACTTAAGGCCATTGGATTGTACTTGAAAATGGTTAAAATGCAAGTTTTATGTTACACGTATGTCTATATATAACACACCACACTGAAAAACACATAAGTTAGGAAAGATTCATGCACAAAATATCGGCACGTCTGGTGCCTCTGACACAATCTGGTTCCAGAGTTTCGTTGAGAGGTTAATCTTCCAGCTGAGTGTGCAAAGTGGACTCTTGGCCTGCACACCAGCTGAGGCCAGTGCCCAGTGCTTGAGTAATCAGAGGGCTGTGCCCCTCTCTTTTTTTTAAAGATTTATTTATTTATGCATACAAGAGCTGGGGTACAGGTCAGAGGTGCAGGGAGGTGAGAGGATTCACCAGAGACAGAGTGGGGAGCAGAACAGGCAGATCCACTGAAATCCACTGCTGAGGGGAGCAGCGGGAGACAGAAGAGGTCTGCTGCTCCATGTGGGTAGCTTCCTGGCCAGGGATCGAACTCATGTTGCAGAGGCTGTGGATACCTTCTTAGTGCTGCGTCTTAACCCCTTGCGCCTCCAGGGAGGTCCCTATGCCCCTCTCTTTAAAACACTCTGATGGGAGGATTTGAAGGGAACTCCACTGTTGCCGACTGTCCTGTTGGTGTCTTTGTCTGCTCCAGGTAGGGGAGTTCCGGGCTCACGCTGCCGAGTGGACGGCCAACGTCACTGCCGAGTTCAAGGAGACCAGGAGGCGGTTGAGCGTGGAGATCTACGACAAGTTCCAGCGGGCCACCTCCATCAAGCGCAAGCTGTCGGCCGAGCTGGCCGGGAACCACAACCAGGAGCTGACCCCTTGCCGGCGGACCCTGTCTGTGAACCACCTGGCCAGTGAGAGGGAAGTGCTGCCACCCCTGCTGAAGGCTGAGAGCATCTATCTGAACGGACTCACGCCCCCCTGTGCGGGCGAGGAGATCGCTGTGATTGAGAACATGAAGTAGGCATCTCTCGCAGGAGCCTTAGGCATAGCCAGAGGTGAGGACGTCTCTGCTCGTTAAGGCTGTTGCTGGTAGCGTTTCTTAAATTGTGCGTGAACTGCAAAGGAGGGGGATAGATACACCCATCCTGGTCACCTGCCATCAAGAGGATTTGGATTCCGAGCCAGCACTGTCTGTCTGATGATACTTTCTTTGACACATGGAGTGAACACCCAGGCCTGATGCCCTTCTGTGCCCAGACTGTCCACCTCCTCTTCTCCTGATGTGCCATATGCCTCAGAACGAGTCCTGTGTGTTTCTGGTAATCACGTAGCTTCGAGGGGTCAGCCCTTTACTATTCGGGGTGTACCTAACTGAGCCTAGAAACGGACCGTTGTTGGATGACAACAATTTTTATGTAAATGGCGAGAAATTCTTATTCAGTCTTTTACCTAAGAAATTTTCTGTCAGTGCCTTATCTTAGGAAGAAACAGAACCCCCCTAGCTAATGTGTGGTCTCTCTTTCCCCACTCCACCCCCAGGCTCACCTCCCTGTCCTTTACCCAGAGCTCAGCTGGAATCCCAAACCATGTGGAAAGAGTGTAAAATGACTGAATGAGGAAGCCTGAGGAAGGGGCAGATGCCAACTTAGATGGACATTGAGGCAACCCTCAGAGACCCTAGCGGTCAAGGCACTGCAGAGAAATGGGGTACAAAGGTGGCCCCTCCGAATATTTATTGGACTCCGCTGCCCATGGTACATTAGTACCAGGCCAGCAAACATTGGCCCCTCCCAGACGGCCCCTGTGTTCCTAGCAGTATTTGGAATTATCCTTTATGGATAACTATACATTGGTAAATGTAGAAGAAGAGTATCTATGCACATATGTAAGTAATCTGCAGGGAAGCTGTCCTGCGGTCTCCGGGAGTGATTAGATGGTGTGGATCGCCATCTGGGCAGAGAAGAACGTGCTACAAGCACTTGCCAACGAGTGCACTGCCAGCATCTACTTTCTGATGTACGAAAGTCATGTAATTTTCTTTTGGGGGTGACTGTGCCTGGGGAGGCAGATGATGCTGCAATTGGGAGGGGTGTGGTCCCAGCCTCCGGGGCTCACACCTCTGGCACACAGCATGAGAATGGAATTCTGGGCAGGGGTCACTGTGATTTTGCACATGGGAAAACCTAGATTGCAGACATCACCTCTGATGTTCAAGAAAAGGCTCTACACCACAACTGAAATCTCGAGAACCTTTCCTTCTTAGATAGAAGTGCTGATAACCCTTTCTAGTTTAATTTTATAGCCTGTAATTCTTGGGATGTTTTCAAGACTCAGAAGAATTCAGCAAAGGTACCCAGTAGCTTGCTCCGCTGTCCTTTATTTTCATATTACTTCTGCTGTACATTGTATATATAATTTTTAAAATGCAGAAAGAAAATGATTTCCCTAAATATAATTACAAAACTTATTTCTTTTACTCTTGGGGGGTGGGATTTTCTGAATAAGTGGCATTCAGTTGAGGGTTGGAAAAAAAACAACCCAGGATCTTAAAAAAATACAAAAAATTAACAGATGCTTATTTTCCAAAATTTAAGCTAGAAGTATAAATATTCAGTTAACTTGTTGAAGGTACTTTTATAAACTTAAAAGAATCTGAACCAAAATCTTAGGAAGTCAGGCTCTCATAGAAAGGAAGCTACATCCATTTCTTCAGTGACTGTTCTGAAAGTTGCCATGGTGGGTTACACCATGTATAAACTGTGAATTGTATTGATAAATAAAGTTTGTAATTAAAGCTGTATTTTCTGAGTCTCCTGCTTGTACTGAGAACCTGGTTGTGGCTGGCTGACAACCCCACGATGGCACTTCCTATGCTGAGTTGCTTTTGGCTCCTTCATTCACAACATTCAAGAAATGGATTTGAGGTGTTATCACTGCCCTTGATAAATACCCTGGAATGTTCTTCGTGGCTGTTCATCAAAAAAAAGTATTCTGAATTTCTTTTTTTTTTTTTTAAAGATTTATTTATTTATACAAGCACTGGGTACAGTCAGAAGCGTGGGAGGGTGAGAGAATTCACCAGAGTCAGAGAGGGGATCAGAACAGACAGACCAACAAAATACATTGCTGAGGGGAGCAGTGGGCACAGCAGGGGAGGTCTATGCACCATGTGGGACACTTGCTGGCGGCCGGGGATCTAACCGGCGCTCTAACCGGCGCTGCAGAGGCTGTGGGCAGCTTCGCAGCCCAGCGTTCAACCGCTACACCACCGGGGAGGCCCAGCATTCTGAATTTCAATTTTGAAATATGGTATTTGAAATAGCATTTACATTCAAGATCATTTCTATGAAATGGGGATACATTCATGTCTTATGTTTTCATGCTTGTCCCTGTTTTGACTTTGAAGTTGGGATGCCTAGAACAGGCCCTGGAATGTTTTTTGTAAGAAAAAAACACCTCTCGGCAAAATTGAGACCTAAAGAAGATGGTTGTAACTATCTTCTAGGCCTCATACCCCAAATATTTGGCCTCCATAAGTTGTCATTCTCTTTTATCAATTTATTCATTCCTAAACAACTTGATTCTTAATACATATCCTCAGACTGATCCCGGGCATCATTCTTAGGACTGGAGAAAATCTAAGAAAGTATATCACTTTATTTTTATTTTCTTAATTTTTATTAACTTCTTGTAGAGAGAACACTGATAAAGATTTTGATGTAAGTCTAGAGTTGTTTTGTGAATTTCTTTTATTACTGGACCAGTTTAAGAGTGAATAGTCTTATCCTGAAGGGTATTGGAAGAAAAAAATAAAAGTCCTAGAACCAGCAAGGATCGGGGATTCAGATCCAGATTCTAAGACATGGATTTTAACTGCCCCTCTCCCCACCCACATACACCCTGAGGACTTGTAAGTATAAAAGTGACTGGGACTTGCAATTTCTTACATAAATCTGTACACTTTGCTAGAGTCCATGCCCACACACTTTTCCAATAACATTCTTGCTGTGCAGGACAGAGTGAAAGTTCTGAGACAAAGAGGGGAGTCAGTGACTCGTCTTGTCCTACGATAACAGGCCTGCGTTTCTCCCTCCAATTCTAAGGACCCTGTGTCATAGGGAAAGCTGAGTCCCACTTCACTGGGCGTAGAAATTCAGAATTATTTGATTTGGGGGCTGGCAGTCCAGAGACCAAAGGAAAGTTCAGATGGAATAAAATAAAAACCCAAATGTGTAACTTTTGAAGACTTGAGATAGCTCTTTATGCCTAAAGACTGGAGGTCTAAATCAGCATTTTGTTTTCCTTTTTTGGAAACATTTGTGCTATGCTAGTAAATTTATCATTTATTTGTGGTTTGCATCCCTTATTAAATTTGCTTTTATATAAAGTAAAAGATGTCTCTATTGGCTCATAACTTCATTAAAATTAATATATTTTCTTTAACATGAATTTACTCAAACGTCCTTTCCTGGTCAAACTTAACGGGCCTCCCTGGTGGCCTAGGGGTTAAGTCTCAGGCTATCACCTCTATGGCCTGAGTTCCATCCCCTGCCAGGGAGCTACCCACATGGTGCAGCAGACCTCTCCTGTCTCCCCGCTGCTCCCCTCAGCAGTGGATTTCACTGGATCTGCCTGTTCTGCTCCCCACTCTGTTTCTGGGGAATCTCTGCACCCCCTACACTCTGGCCTACACCCCAGTTCTTTTATACAAAAGTAAAGTAAAAAAAACTGAACTGTCTTGGCTCATGCTCACGTGTCTACTCAAGATGGTGTGGATTAACACTTGTTTTGGGAAGGGAGGCTGAAGAGTTATCTCGACAGGAAAGAGCTTCATAAGCTCAGGTGTTTCTTTCATCAAGTTATTCAAGTTTCACCAGCTGCTTCCCCACCCCCGTCAACTACACCTTCCTACAAGGCAGGAATTTGTTTCAGTGACCAGTGACCAGGAGTTCACAATCATTTGTTTGGCTTGACACCATTTACTCACTAAAATCTAGCTTTCACCCATTCTAATAGTCACAAAACCACTTGCTACTTTCCAAATATTAGCATTATACAGTATTTTTTACTGTTATACTATATGCAACTCTGTTATACAACCACTTTTCTCATTTATTTCCTGTCACTGCTTTCCAAGTATTTCTACATGGACCAGAAACTCACTTCCTTTCCCTGATCTTTCTCTTCTGCCCTCTTAGACTTTGATTTCTCCCTGAGCTCCAGTGCCATCTTGTTAACTCCTTTTGGGTAGATCCATGCCCCTTATCACCTTCCCCCAGTGCTGGCCCCTCTTGGTGTCACTTATTTCAATCAATGGTACCACCATCCATCTGGCTGGGCAAAGCTCCTACAATTCCATACCCACCTAAACCCAAGCCCTCCTGACTAGGATTCTGAATATATCTTGACTCTATATGTGGCTGCTACCTTCATCCAAACCACTGTCATCTCTCTTGCGTTTGCATCATTCTCATGCTCATGCTTGATGGCGGGTGGCATTTTCAATATGCAAACCTGATCGCATTAGGCTCCAGTTTGAATCCATGGATCATCTTTGTTATTTTAGAAGACCAGAATCCTTCAAATGGCCCTCAGAGCCTTCCTTGGTCCAGCTTTGCACTGCTTACAGACCCACATGTATCCCCTCTACCTCTCTGTATCCCAGCACCATCAGTGTTATCTCTCGATGCTGGTGTTGCTCTGTTTGCTCCCTTTTCTGTTTGATGTTTTTCACCTAACAGACTCCTATTCATCCTTCAGAAAACCCAGCTCAGGTATCATTTTCTCTGATAGGACTTCCCTGACACAAACCCAGCTATCTTTATAATATGCTCTCTAAAATCACCTTCCTTTCTGTGGTTAAGCATTCTTCACTATTACTGGATTATTACCTCTCTTTATTTAGACTAAATTGTAATTCATTTGTTTCAGTTTCCTACTATATTCTCTAGTTCCTAGCAAAGTGCTTGTACTAGGTGCTCACAACAATAAACATGATGAACAAATGAAAAACAGGGATTAAACTGTTGTGACCATAATGTGTGTAAGATTTTCTCAGCTCCACAAACATTTCTTTCCTTTCCCTGGATTAATAGCAAACAGATACTAGCTATTTCTCCTATTTACTGGTGATCTGGTGAGTAGTTACTCATCACATAGGGAAAAAAATCAAATCCAATTCTTCAAATAGACTTTCCATTTACTTGTCATTATGCACATTTACTCCTTATAAGCAAGGATTGTGTTATTTTCATTTCCAAATTTTGGCTCACAGCAGATAAAATCAAAGCTTTCCAGTTGTAATTTAATCTTGAAAATTTGTTAAGAAATTAGAAAATATTTGCTGACATTAGTAAATGGCTGCCTGTTATTAGCTGCAAGCCAAATACACATCACCCCTGCCAAATAAAATTCAGCTTTTTCATGCTTAAACAAATTTATAAGCAGTCTGGGAAGAAATCCATTATTTGGCACATTTTGAACTATATCCAATAGAGAATATTAGTCATTTACATGATATAATTTTGAAATTAACTCTTAGAATAAACATTGGTTTTCATTCAATCAAAGCCTGGCTTCTGTATTCTATCCATTTCCATACTATACAATTATCAGAGGAGATGCTGTGGATGGTTTTTATTATCTTTAAAAATAAAATTAGACTTTACATGTATTGACATTAGGCAGGATGTTTCTGTATCTTTATTAAAGTTTTAAATGAGTGTCAGTAAGTAACAATACCTGGCCCAGATACAAATTCTAGGGTCGCTCCAGTATTTCAGAGGGGGCATGAGACACTCCAGTTGCTTTTGGGACATCTGACCCTCTTACCCCACAGGCTGGTGGTCCAGGAAGTTTGAGATGACCAAGCTTTAGAAATCACCAGTCAAGTGTGCCAGCCCCTTGATGAGTGCATGATCTGCACAGACTCTGCTCAGATTGCCACATTGACTTTTCAAGTGTCTTTAAAGCGCCGACCACCAGAAAGACAAAGCCAAATGCAAAATCCTTTCTTGAGCATGGGAGCAGCAGGAGAGGCCCGGCAGCAGCACAGAGGGTGGGACAGGACTCTGCCAGGAGCCCTGGACAGAATCTGGGAGACTGAGGAGGGAGGAAAGGAGAGGGAAGGGCTGGCAGGTGGGGAAAAGTGCCTCAATGGAGGCCCCAAGGAGAAGATCTCAGGTAGAGGTGCCACGAGCCCTAGACCATGCTCCCTTCAGAGAGCAGCCATGGGGCCGCCTGGGGCAGCTGTGGGCAGTGGCCCCCAGCCAGGCCTGCTGGACAAGCCCTTGCAGTCACCATGCCTTCACCTGCGAGGAGGGTCCCACCTAGGCTCTTGGCCTGAAGATAGATGTAGAATTTGGCCGTGGAAAGTCCTTTCCAACTTTAAAGTTGGGGGTGATGTGATTAGAGCTGCACTTTCATTTATTTTTGAAAATAGCAAGTACTTTATCAAGTATTATTAATTTCAAACTTTAACAAGGTGAAAAGAAATCTAGTTTATGTGATAATTTGTACATAGATATGTCTTGGGCTTATAAAAAGATGCATCAAAGCCTTAAGACAATGACAGTCTTGTGAAACAAAAATGATCAAATACTGGATGAATCAATCCAGTTTCTGTTTCCATAGCTATGCTGCCTCCTCCTTTTCTCCGCATCTTCTGCACTTCTAGAAGGGTCTCTCAGGTGTGGTGTGGAGGAGGGGAGAGTGGAGGTCTGTAGCTGGAGGTCAGAGGACCCCTCTGTGGTCCCTGAGGGAGGGATCGGCTCTGATCCAGGGGAGTGCAGGGATTAGGAACTTGGAGCCAGGGCGAGGAGGAGATAGTTTGAGGTGGGGGACTGAGGCTTGGGATGTAGGAATCCCCGAAGTGGAAACCGTCAATGCACAGTCAGGTCACACAAAGAGGCTGGGGCCAGGGGGTGCCAGGTTGAGAGATGGACAGGGAAGCCCCGCTCTCCCCAGGCCGTACATCCCAGTGGGGAGCAGAAGCTGTCCTAGTCAATCCTGCCAGATAAAACACCCCTTTTTAAATGCTAACCCAGTTTGCAGGGATGTATGTAAAAAACCCTCTCATATGAATTAAATCAAGCTTAGAAGATTCTCTCCCAAATTGTGGTGAATAGAAAAGCTTCCAGACAGTGCCAGCTGTCTCCCAGGGGTAAAACTGCCACAAGTTGAAAAGCACTGAACTGAATGATTGTATCTGCTGTCGTGGGGATGCACCCAGTATGTTAGCCACGAGGGCGTTACATACCCCGCCAGGGAAAGAAGTAGGTGAACAGCTGAACACACACAGATGAGACTTACCAAATGGGAAATGCTTTAGAAAATTGAAACAGGACTCAAGGGTATATTAGCCACTTGAGGACAGTGTCCAGTCAGTGCAGGACAGGTCATAAGTGCAAGACCACTCAGGCTCAGGGAATATTTTGTTGTTGTTTGTTTGTTTGTTTGTTTCTTTAAAGAAAAAACCAGGGAAACAGTTCCCAAGGCTTCAAGTGGCCGGCTCTCTCACCCCAGGTAGTGTCCAGTTTCTGGAAGTCCTAAACAAAAGGCCGCTCATCTGAGATGGCGCCGTCCCACCAACAAGGGCTTGGAGCTCGTGGCAAACAGCAAGCCAGGGTCCAACTCACCTTGGCTGGAGATGCCCCCAGGTGGGGCCGCTGAAATGACACCGCAGCAGCCACTTTCTGATGGTCAGGATGGACAGCACTGGATGCTGGACCAGACAGCAATGGAGGCAGCAGCACTGGGAGGTAACAAATGACCAACAGACATCCTAGGTGACCTGGACACAGTGCTGGTCACCTATGCACAGGGCCGGGCAGCACTGGCCAGGAGGGGGGTCAGCAGTCACCTGTGTTATAGCGTTGTGGGGTGTTGGCCACACCAATAACAGCAGCTCTTTGAGGCAGCAGGCCTGGGACCAGGTGCTTCTTTCAGGCGATGTCAGAGGCAGGCTGGAGGCAGGTCAGAGGCAGGCTGCGGACCCCGGCCTCTGCAGAGCTCTTTGGCTTCTCTGTGAAGCTTTTCAGCTTCTCTTCTATCCTTGGAGCTTGGCTGCTGGATGCGTCTGATAGCACCCAGACTGAGTAAATGTCCAGACCAGAGCACCCCTAGCAAGTCCAAGCAGGCGCAGGAGTCCAAGTGTGCACCTCAGAAAGTTCAATAATCCAACCCTGCGAGTGTCCAGTAAGTGAGCAGCACACACGACCCAGGCTGACTCCTGCCCTGCTTTATCTCCTCTTTGAGGGACCCACCCACAGCCTGATTGGACGGTTTCAGTCCTTGACTGACTGTACCATTTACCAGCAGCTCATAGTGCACCTGACGGTCCACTCCAGTTCCAGACACCAAATCCACAGGTCTCTGTACTGCCCGCAGCTTGGGGAGCCACAGTGCTGGAGCTGATCCCACGGGATCCAAGTGGCTGCATGCCCTGGGGTGGCCCAGTAGGAAAAGTGCTGCCATCTTCCATCACTGCTGGCCTTTGCCAGCAGCCTGGGCCTGAGCAAGCTGCTGCCAGCACTGCCTGAAAGCAGTGGTCTGGGGCCAAGCTTCCAACCCTGAAGCGGGTGTCTCTAGTTTCAGAATCATTTGTTCAAGCAAAGGGAAGGAAACCAGTGAATGAGGGAAGCTAGCTCACCTGCAATCTCTTTTGAGTCCACTGGTCTTGATTCAAGTGCTAGAGGGCTTCCCTGAATACATTGAGATGGAGTGGAATTAAAGCTATTTTGATGCTGTGGCTGGAAATGCACACCTCACCCCAGCGCTCACAGGGCAAGCAGAGCCACCTGCTTTGCTTGCACAAGCCCCAACAGGTTTGCAGTTTGGAGGTTAGCAGCCTGGGAGTAAGCCTTTCTCAAACTCTTTCATCCAAAGAGAGCCATGGAATCTTTGACAAGCCTCTCCCCAAGCTTGTTCTCAGAGGAAGTCTGCTGCTGATGTGACCTCCCTTCAACAGATCTCACTCACATCTGCATCCAGGTAGCAGTTTCCTTTAGCTTAACAAGGCTCTTTGAGTTTCAGTGGAGGAATTAAGAAAAGCACATTTCTTATTAATTTGTGAATGTTCCCCCCATGGCAAGGCTGAATTACAAAGGCTTACCATTTGCAATCAGCTCTGGAACATGACCTACATTACAATGAGGAACTCTAATTTTTATGAATTATTTTGGCAATGTTTCTAACCAAAAAAATATCTATTTAATCAGATCCTGATCGTTTTCTGCCAAGTAAGTGTAGCAATGCCTTCTGCACCCTGCAGGAGATGCACCAGAAATCAAAGCTTTGGAAAGCTTTCAACTTCTGTGCCGAGCTTAGTTCGCCAAGTGTATCTGGGTTTTTCCAAATTTCTCTAAATTGACTGCTCTAAAATTGTTATTTAACTAGGTGGGGCTGATCTTTTATCAATGTGACTGTGAAGAACCAAAGCTCCATGTCAGTCTTTCCCAAAAATATTTGGTGAAACATACCTGTAGGGTAAGTGATTATCAGGCTATTCTGCCCTCCCACTATTAGCATTGGTCTTGAATGCATGCCTGATGGTGGACACCTGGAGTAGGGTGTGGGTGTGCAAAGGTGGGCACACCTGGGCTTATAAGGGTGGCATCACAGGGATGCCGGCAGAACCAGAAGAGAAGAGCACCAGAATGAAGAGAACCAGCAGAGAAGCAGAGGCCATGGGAGAACACCAAGGAGCCCAGGAAGAGTGAAGATTTGCTGGGGGCTGGGAGGCCTACTAGCCTCCCCTGCCTGCTGTGTACCTGGTAAGCTTAATAAAAGCCTGAAAAAAGTCACCGAGGGCTCCAGGACTCTCCTTTACCTATCTGCTCTGATCATAGAGATCCTGCTCTGTGCCCATCCTGCTGCTACAATACCCATGAGGACTCATTGGGTGGTGAAAAAAAAAAGATCTTTGGTTAAAACAAAGGAAGCACATTGGGGATACACTGTAAGTAGATCCTATGCCTTAAAGACCTGCAGCTGATGCCAGCAAGCTAAAGGTTTTGGGAAGTCCTGCAGTAAAGTTCATATTAGTTAATTGCCCCCAAACTTAGCAACTTAAAACAGACATTTGTTATCTCAGGAAACCAGAAGTGACTTAGATGGGTGGTTTCTGGATCAGCATCTTCCATGAAGTGGTAGTGAAGTCGTGGGCCAGGGCTGAAGTCATAAAGTTTCCACTGAGGTGGAGAAGTAGATTTCAAATGTGGCACCCTCTCATGGCTGATTGATTTTTATTTATTTTTTTATTTATATATATTTTACATCATTGTTCATTTTTGAACAATGTTTGCTTCTTTTTAAATCCCCTCCCTCAGATATAGTCCTCATAGAATTTCCTTCACCAATGCATCCATGCACCATCACCAGAGTCCCCCATGCTCCTCCCTCCCTTAGTTTCCTCAGTCTACTAAAAATGGAGCTACCATATGTCCCAGCAATTCCACTCCTAGGGATCTACCCAAAGGACACAAAAACATTAATTCAAAAGGAAACCTGTACCCTGATCTCTCTCCCTCCTCCTCCCCTGCAGGATGTCTCTGATTTATAATTGTTTGTTTTTGTTTTGTTGTGTTTTGTATTGTTATGATTTTTCCCCTTATGTCTTATTTGGTTCCCCTATATTTCTCCAGTAAGTGAAACCATCCGATATATTTCTTTTTCCTTCTGACTCATTTCACTAAGTATAATCCCCTCCAGCTCCATCCATGTTGCTGTGAATGGCATGCATTTATCTTTTTTGATTGCTGAATAGTATTCCATCGTGTATATATACCACATCTTCTTGATCCAGTCATCTAGTTTGGGGCATTTAAGTTGTTTCCATATCTTGCCTATTGTAGATAGTGCTCCAATAAACACAGGTGTACAGATTTCCTTTTGAATTAATGTTTTCGTGTCCTTTGGGTAGATCCCTAGGAGTGGAATTGCTGGGTCATATGGTAGCTCCATTTTAGTAGTCTGAGGAACCTCCAGACAGCTTTCCATAGTGGTTGGACCAGTTTGCACTCCCACCAGCAATGTAGGAGAGTTCCCTTTTCAACACATCCTTGGTAGCACTTCTGAGTGTCCCTGTGTCATGACAGTTGGCTTTCCACAGAATGGGTGGCCTGAGAAAAAGAGACCAACAAGAAGCCATTGTTTTTTATGAATGAGTTTCTGAAGTCACACACAGGGCCTTCCACTTCTGTACTAATTGTTATATCACTAAATCAAGCAAACTCACAAAGGGAGGGAAATTAGACTCCAAATTGTGAAGAGAAATCAAAGAATGTGAGGACATACTTTGAAGCATTATAAATGCTCTAAGCCATCAATCTTCTTTGATTGTAATAACTATTACATAGTTGATAACACTATAGAATGGAATATAATTGGGGAAATACAATGTTATTATCTTTATTTTCAGACAAAGAAATGTAGAGAAGGAAGAACTATATAGATTATGTATATAAATTGATAATTCCAAAGCATTGGTTGGTAAAACCAAAGCATCATCTTTGTGTTCTTTTCTGATTTTGTAAATATATCTTGCACATTTTTAGAGAGCACCTAATTACCTAAAAAGTTATACATATATAAAAAAAATCCAACTCATCCTCCTCACACAGCACTCACAATGGCTCATTCTATGTGCTTTGCATTTTGACAAGAGGCACTTTTATGTTTGAACAACATTCTAGGCCAATAATTATTTGCTCAGCTTCCTATAGAATCATAATTGCAGGAGGGATAAAGTGATGCCTCTGGGAGCAATCCCTTTGACAGTTGTCCAGACTTTGTAAGTATATGTATAACTTTATAAGCATATGTGTGAATTTCCAAAATGTAAGTGTAATTTCACATGGTAGATGTTGGTAATGTCTATTTAACTAACTGAAGACCATTCCATATTTAAGAAAATACTTTTTGGTTTCAGGTAAGAGTTCAAACTTTTTGAAAATACAAGCTAATAAATTAATTTCTGGGCAGATCATTACTTGTCAGATAATTCAGATAATTCTGTACACTCTAAAAATGTAAATTTCAAAAAACAAAACTGGTTATTAGAAGTATAGATTAACTATAAATGCATAAGTGAGATGCTGCATCTTACTGATAGTGAGTATGCCTTTATTTTATGCCATGTATGTATATCCTTTATGATCAGAAAATATTATTTCATATCAATAATATTTCTAGCAAGATCTGTTATTTCTTTTCATGTCCAGTGTGGAAAACAAATGGGATGTAAATTGCCTTATGAGGGTTGGAAGAGATCTGTATGCACCTTAAGCATAAACTCTGACAAATCTATTGTAGGTCACCCTCCCCCCAACTTCAAGAATGATTAGGTTAATTTTGAAAAAAGATCAAGAATGATTAGGATAATTTTAATGGCGTGAGCTTACCCACTTAGGCAGAGTGTGATGGTAAAAACAACATAATAGCCTCCATTTGCCAAAGGGCTGCCCTCTATTTTATGGACTCAGTCTGGAGTTCCCGGCCAGTCATTTGACAGATGTTCCCTTGAAATCATTAAGAAATGATGCTAGAGAACAAAAACCTCAAGTCAACTCAAGTTATAACTAAGTGGGTTAAGACAGAAACATTAGTTTTATATATTATTTACACTTCTTAGAGTCTATAAGTGTATCACTCCATATTCTAGTGTATCTAACATACCACATCATACGTGGTACATTAAATCAGCACTCTGATTTAAATAGATTGTTCCAAGCTCTCACAATGTATCATTCCAGAAACACTAGACCCACACTGTCATTCTCACTCACCTGAAAAGGGGTAATACCGGCTTTTGCTGGATGTTGTTCCTTGAGGTCTGTGAGTGATTCTTGAAAGAATCCCTATCTATTCTAGTGTCTCCTTTGAGACACATTCCAGTTTTTAATTGGAGTTCCATTAAGATCATATAAGATATAAGATATATCTTATAAGATCTAAAATCATATATCATTCATGTAAGATATAAAATCATATACACCATCAGTTATAAAGAAGTTTCCAGATTTGGAAGAGATATCTCTCCTCTGGAGCTTCACTGAGGTCGCTTGGAAGAGCTACTGTAAGTCAGTGAGAATCTCCCTGGCTCTTTGCTTTCCCTCTACCCTTCTCCCCCATATCCATGGCTCATCAGGACTCTGCTCTGGAGGCTGAACAAAGGCTCTTGATTTCTATGGACCTGGGAGACTGTGGAGGGAGGAAAAGGGAAGGGCTGGGAGCTTTCTCCCAAGGGGGAGAACTTGGATAGAGGCACCTGGTGCAAGCCCTGACCACAATCCCTTGGAGCCTGACTTGCTCATGGTCATAATCCATGTGGACTCATGGTTTGCCCTTGATGAAGAAAAATGTATTTGTGACACACGGAATGAGTAGGTGTGGCTGATGGGAAAGGTGAGTGAGGAAATTGAAAGGCAAACTGTGCCCAGCTCACAAATGCTGAGGTCACGGTTCTTTCACTCCCTTCACATGTGGTCTTAGAACATTAGGGATGGTGTCAAAGAGATCAACATGGCAGTGAGGAAACACTGCGAGTAAGACCGCCCATAAAAAAACAAAGTTAAAAGTTAATAGGGAGGAAAAGTAGCAGGTCCCTGTGAGAACTGGAACACAGAAGATAAACAGGTGAGTCTGGCAAACTGCCCAAAGAAGAAAGTTGCCATAAAAGAGGACTAAAAGGGAGGAAAGCTCAGAACGCTGCTACCCTCTCCCACCCACAAAGTCAGCACTCTCCGACCAACAGAGAGGAGGAAAAAAAAAAAAAAACAAATCTAAAACAACCAACAAGAACAAACTATGCATCAAGCGGGACTGTGAGTGGAAAAGAACTATTTCAGCCACAGCACCCTGTGAACTGGAACTGTGGAGAACAGTGCAGGAATCACCGCAGAGGTGAGTGAATGGCTCCAGGCACTATTAGAGAAAAACAAAGACTCCGAGGAGACCTACAAATAACCCAAGGCCAACTGGTAAGCTTGTGCAGAAAAGCGGTGAGCTTGAAAATCATACGTGGATCGCGGCTGCCCAGGTCCCCACACCTGTGACCTAGGATTGTGGGGAGATGTGCAGGAGCCCTCATTGAGGTGAATGTCCCTCACTGAGTAATCAGAAACCAGGCACCCGGACATGGGAGCAGGGTGCAAAAGGCGCCATTTCTGCAGACCCTGAACTGGGCTACAGCCCACGTCCTGGATCTGAGGGCTTTGGAACTGAGACCCGGGGCATGAAAATCGGGGCATGGGATCCCCACGATGGTGGGGCACAGGGCAGACACAGAACCCCCACACTGTTGAGGCACTCCATGCCACTCCCACTCTGTTCCCCTGGACCCACAGGGGGGTGGGGGAAACAGTTCTGGAAGGACACTAGGAAAAATTTCTGGCACCAACTAGTGACCAGAAAAAAAATCACCAACACCCTATAGTTGGAAACCAGGGATCCCAAAGACACCCTCAGGCTCTGAGAGAAGGTGCACCACGCAAACAGGGGTAAGGAGGGAAATAAGGCATGGAGAAGACCACATCCTGGAACTGAGAGCCAGGCACAGGATCCGGGGTGTGGGATGAACCATAGCAGCAGGCACTCCACAGGGTGACAGCCAGCATTTGGATCTGATAGTCCTGGAACTGAGACCTAGAGTGCAGAATTCAGGGTGTGGGATCCATACAGCTGTGGGCACAGCACTGGGTGAACATGGGGCAGACACAGCACCCAGCTTGAATAATAGCCCCTGTGTTGAGGTGCTCCCCTTCACCTTGCCCTCCATTACTCAGAAAACCACTGGGAAAAAGCACAGGTCAGCAAGTACAGGTCTCTGGTGCCACCTCGTGACCAGAACAAAATCACCAACTAGGTGATTCCCTGTTGGAACTGAGTAAATACAGAGGGAGGGAACTGTAGGGACAGTGCCCAGCAACACAGCATCAACACCCTGATGGAGTTTTGGCCTATGAGTGCTGGTTTCAGTCTGGTAAAGAGTTTCTGACACCCCTAAAGGAGCACTCCAAAGAGATGCCCGCCAACACCAGTGACCCAACATCCCACTGCATAGAACTAATTAGAAAGCAAACAACAGGAAGAAGAAAAAATATAAATAACCAAGCAAGCCCACAGGAGGATACATCACAAAAAGAAATACAGTCACCAGAGCTCAACAATGACATGGAAGAATTTCTCAGCCTATCAGGTAGAGAATTAATAATCATCATGATTAAAAAGCAGAAAGAAAACAAAAGGAAAAAAATAATTTAAGACAAATAATCACTGAACTGAACAATGAAATTGAGACCTTAAGAAAGGAAAGAAAAGAAACATAGGAGATTAAAAGATTACTAAAGGAGATAAAGAACTCTGGGAAAAGCAATGAAAACAGAATTGATGAAATGGAAGAATGGATCAGTACTATCGATGATACAGAAATAAAAAGAGCCAAAAGAGAAAAGGAGAGAGAAGTACAAATGAAGCAGTATGAGGAGACTCTTAGACAATTATCAGACTCCATGAAGAGAGGAAATGTAAGAGTTATTGGCATTCCAGAAGGTGAGAAGAGAGACAAAGGAAATGAGAAATTATTCAAGGAGATAATTGAAGAAAACTTCCCAAGCATGAAAAAGGAGATGAATATAGACATACAAGAAGCGAGAAGAACTCCCAATTACCATAATGAAAAGAAAACTACAGCAAGACACCAAATAGTAAAGCCTGCACGAATTCAAGACAAGGAAAAAATAATGAAACTGGAAAGGGTGAAGAAACAGATAACTTATAAGGGAAAACCAATCAGGTTAACTTCTGACTTCTCTGAGTAAACATTACAGGCAAGAAGAGAATGGAGTAACATATTCAGCAAACTTTAAGACAGCAAATGCCAACCAAGAATACTTTACCCTGCAAAGCTCTCCTTCTTCTACAAAGAAAAAATATGGACCTTCTCAGACAAACAGAAACTCCAGAAATTCATTACAACTAAACTCCCATTCCAAAAAATTCTACAAGAAGTCCTAAAGCCAAAACTAACAGAGGAATGAACAAGAAGAACAGAATAAAGCAAGGAATAAAATCACAAAAAAAGACAAACAAAATGACAAACACAGATGCCAATGTATCAATATTAACTCTAAATGTAAATGGATTAAACTCATCAGTAAAAAGACACAGAGTAGCAGGCTGGATTAAAAAACAAAATCCAACCTTCTGCTGTCTCCAGGAAACACATTTAACCACAAAAGATAAAGACAGACTGAAAGTAAAAGGTTGGTGAACAATACTACAAGCAAGTGGATCAAAAAAGAAGGCAGGAACAGCCATACTTATATCAGATGAAATAGACTTCAAATTAAAAAAGGTGAAAAGAGACATAGATGGACACTACATTATAATCAAGGGGACAATATATAAGGAAGATATAACTCTCATCAACATATACTCACCAAATGAAGGGACACCAAAATATATTAGACAATTATTATCAGCTCTGAAAACAGACATTAAAGAAAATACATATATAGTGGGAGAATTCAACACCCCACTCTCACCAATGGACAGATCAACGAGACAAAAAATAAACAAAGACACTAGAGCCCTAAATAAAGACATAGAACTCATGGACTTAACAGACATCTATAGGACACTGCACACCAAAAAATCCGAGTACACATTTTTCTCAAGTGCACATGGATCATTCTCCAGAATCGATCACATACTGGGCCACAAGACAAACATCAACGGATACATGAAAATCACAATCATTCCAACTACTTCTCCGATCATAAAGTCATCAAGCTAGAAATAAATCATGAAAAGAAAACAAGCAACCCTTCCACTTCATGGAGATTGAAATCCACACTACTGGAATACCACTGGACTAATGAGGAGATCAAAGAAGAAATTAAAAAGTACTTTGAGTTGAATGACAAGGAGGACACCTCTTTCCAGAATGTATGGGATGCAGCAAAAGCAGTAATAAGAGGAAAATATATGGCAATATAGGCTCACATCAACAAAGAAAGAACTCAAAGAAACAACCTAATCTCACATCTCAAAGAAATAGAAAAAGAACAACAAAAAAATCCCTAAAGCCAGTAGAAGAAAGGAAATAATAAAAATCAAAGCAGAAATAAATGAATTGGAAATTAAAAAGCAATCCAAAAGATCAATGAAACCAAAAGTTCGTTCTTTGAAAAAATAAACAAAATAGACAAACCTCCAGCAAGGCTCACAAAGAAAAAATGGGAGAAAACACATAAAAATAGGATTATAAATGAAAGAGGAGAAATCACAACAGACTCATTAGAAATCAAAAGAATAATAAGAGATTACTATGAACACTTATATGCAAACAAATTCAACAACCTAGAAGAGATGGACAAATTCCTAGAACAATATAATCATCCATAGCTGGACAAAGAAGAAATAGAACAACTAAACAGACCAATTACAAGCAGCAAAATTGAGGCAGTAATCAAAGCTCTCCCCAAAAACAAAAACCCGGACCCAGACGGCTTCACAAATGAATTCTACCAAATGTTCAGCAGTGAATTAATGCCTATCCTACACAAACTCTTTCAAAAAATTGAAAAAGAAGGAATACTACCAAATATGTTCTACAAAGCCAGCATTACACTAATACCAAAACCAAACAAAGACAGCACACACACAAAAAAAAAAAAATTACAGGCCAATCTCCCAAATGAACATTGATGCAAAAATCCTCAACAAAATCCTTGCCAACAGAATCCAACAATGCATCCATAAGATAATTCACCACGACCAAGTAGGATTTATTCCAGGGACACAAGGATGGTTCAACATCTGAAAAGCAATCAATGTAATCCAATACATCAACAAAAAGGAATATAAAAACCGTATGATAATATCTATAGATGCTGAGAAACCATTCGACAAAGTACAACACCCATTTATGATAAAGGCCCTTGAAATTCTCGGAATACAAGGAACATACCTCAACATCATAAAGGCCATATATGACAAGCCCACAGCCAATATCATTCTCAATGGTGAAAAGCTGAAAACATTTCCATTAAGATCTGGAACAAGACAAGGATGTCCACTCTCACCACTGCTTTTCAAAATAATACTGGAAGTCCTAGCCAGAGCAATAAGACAAGAGAAAGACATACAAGGAATACAAATAGGCAAGGAAGCAGTCAAACTATCACTATTTGCAAATGATATGATAATATACATAGAGAACCCCAAAAACTCCACAGAAAAACTAATTAAACTCATCAATCCTAGTTTAGTAAAGGAGCAAGATACAAAATCAACACACAAAAATCAGTAGCCTTCCTATACACAAACAATCAAGAAAACCATTCCTTTTATTATTGGAACAAAAAATAAAATACTTGGGAATAAACCTAACAAAAGAAGTAAAGGACCTATACAAAGAAAACTATAAGACACTGTTAAAAGAAATGGAATTAGGCACAAAGAAATGGAAAGACATCCCCTGCTCATGGATTGGAAGAATTAACATTATCAAAATGACCATCCTACCAAAAGCAATCTACAGATTCAATGCTATTCCAATTAAAATGTCAATATCATTCTTCAAAGAAATAGAAAAAATATTGATGAAATTCATATGGAGCCACCAAAACCCCCAAATAGCCCTGAAAAAAAAAAAGAAGGGTATGGAGGCATAACTCTCCCAGATTTCAAGCTATACTACAGAGCCATAATAATCAAAACTGCATGGCATTGGAATAGTCACACGGACCAATGGAAACAAATAGAAAACCCAGAAATAAACCCACAGATTTATGGTCAACTAATCTTTTATAAAAGAGCAAAGAATATGCACTGGAGCAAAGAAAGTTTGTTCAGTAAATGGTGCTGGGAAAACTGGGTTGTTACATGCAAAAGAATGAAACTTGATTACTACCTCACACCATGCACAAAAACCAACTCAAAATGGATTAAAGAAATAGACATAAGGCCTGAAACCATAAAATATATAGAAGGAAATATAGGCGAAACACTACATGACATGCACCTCAAAAACATCTTTACAGAAACATCACCCAAAGCAGTGATAGTGAAGGCAAAGATCAACAGCTGGCATTACATCAAATTAAAGAGCTTCTGCACATCAAAAGAGACAATAACCAAAATGAGGAGAAGCCCCACCGACTGGGAGAAAATTTTTGCACACAACACTAATGATAAAGGACTTATGACAAAATCTACAAAGAGCTGATGAGACTCAACAAAAACAAAGAAAATAATCCAGTCAAAAAATGGGCAGAAGAGCTAAAAAGAAACTTCTCCAAAGAGGAAATGCAAATGGCCAACAGGCATATGAAATAATGTTCAACATCACTTGTAATCAGGGAAATGCAAATCAAAACTACAATGAGATACCATCTTACACCAGTGAGAATGGCACATATTAAAAAAAAAAAAAAACTAGCAACAACAGATGTTGACAAGGATGTAGAGAAAAAGGAACTCTCCTGCACTTCTGGTGGGTGTGCAAACTGGTCCAACCGCTATGGAAAGCTGTGTGGAGATTCCTCAACCTACTAAAGATAGAGCTTCCAGAAATTCCACTCCTAGGTATTTACCCAAATGACACAGACACATTTACTCCAAAGAGCACCTGCACCCCTATGTTTATAGCAGCACTATTTACAATAGCTAAGCTTTGGAAACAACCCAAATGCCCAAAAATAGATGACTGGATCAAGAAGATGTGGTACATATACACCATGGAATATTACTCAGCAATCAACAAAGATAAACTCATGCAGCAACATGTATGGAGCTGGAAGGGATCATGCTCAGTGAAGTAAGTCAGAAAGAAAAAGAAAAATACCAGATGGTCTCACTTATAGCAGGAATTTAGAAAATCTAAATAAGGGACCAGGAAAAGAATAACTATAGAAAAGAAAAAATCAAAATCAACAAAAGTAGACACACTATGGGGGGAGGCAGGGAAAGGAGGGATGGGGCCAAAATAAGGGGGGTGCAATTGTATAGGGAATAGAATAGTAAAAATAAATTTAAAAAAGGATGGTGTCAGTGAGCAAAGAATCCTTACTACAGGCAGGAAATCATAACCACATCTCACTGTGGGAATATAAGCAAAATTTATATCTCTACTCTCTAATATTTTTAAAATAATATTAGGTCAGAAAGAAAATGTGCATTTTTTTCATTATATATTATTTTTAAGTGCATCTGGGTGTAAATTGTGATTCTTTTCTTTCTAAATAATTTTATTTATTTATTTTTATATATTTTGACATTGTTCTTCATTTTTTTTACAATGTATGCTTTCTCATCTCAGTTATAGTCCCCGTAGAATTACCGTAACCCATTCACCGTGAACCATCACCTTAGTCCCTTGTGCTCTTCCCACCCCTTTTTTGATCCTACTCCCTTCTCCCCCCCTGCAGAATGTCTCTGGTTTATAGTTGCTTGTTGATTTTGATTTTCACTTTATTATAATATCTTTTCTCCCCCAATTCCTTATTTGGATCCTCTACATTCCTCCTATAAGGGAGACCATCTGGCTTATTTCACTGAGCATCATTCCTTCCAGCTCCATCCATGTTGCTGGAGATGGCATTAGTTTATCTTTTTTGATTGCTGACTAATATTCTTTGTAGAGTTTTGCTTCTAATATCAAGAGTGTTTTCTGCAGGCAAATATGTTCTACTTGATCTGGTTGCCCAGTTGCAAGAAAAGAGCTGTGGACCTCTGCGATCTCAAGGAACTAGATTCACAGATAAGAAAGATAACTAGACAGGTCAATACTGACATGTCAGAACAGACCCACAGGCAGAGCTGCTTTTGGAATATCCCAAGGGAGGTGCTGACATTGAGCAAAAACACCAGGGACTCGTCCTGAACATTTTCAACCAATCTATATGTCCAATGACTCTGAAATGCAAGTAAATTGGTGGGATTACAGACTATCCAGCTACATCTATTCAGAAGCCATATTTCTTTCTTTGATCAGTTGAAGTTAGTAAGGGGAGACTTTAATCAGAGCCAGCCTTCTGAGGTTTGAGATTGTGAAGATTGATATAGCTTGGAATATTGCTAGTTTCAGGAGTCTCATTTGTCCCCAGATATTTTTCCCTCTGTCCTCCTAAAAGAAATGGTCCTTGAAAGCCCCGTTAGCAGTAAGATGGATTTGCAAAAAAAAAAAAACAACAACAACAAAAAAAACATAAACAATACCCCAGTGTTTATAAATTCTTCTCATTTCTGGGATATTATCCCACAGACATCATTCTAGGAAGGAAAAAAAATCTGCATATAAAATTGTTTAGAAGTGTGGATTATGTAACCAGGTCCGCAGTCACCACTAAATAGCATTAATGAGCTCACACCATTACTAAGAACTTGACATTCTGGGGTTTTTCCTTCTCTTCTGGCCTGTGCTCTTCCCCCAGGTATTTCCTGGGGTCCCCTACATGTGTTCAATGCACCCACAGACGAGTGGGCAGCACTGCAGTCTCACCTGGCTCGTGGGTTCTACCTGACAGTGGCACCAATGCTGTCAGCAAAGCTGTGTCCAAAAATCCAGAATGTGTGTTTGGGGAGCAGCAAGGTGTGGTCTCTGGGCTCCCCAAGTTCATCATCATGAGCAAGCTATCCTCTTCCAGTAGAAACACACTCTGGCAATGGTTACAGGGAAGAAGTGAAATCTCTTCTACATTCTAAATACATTGGAGCCCAGAATAGGCAGATCCATGAATTCTTGTAAAAAAAAGCCTGAGCTCTTTCCTCAAATTAAAATGCTGTTGAAATAAATAGATTTTTCTCTGCTGTGTTTTTGTCTGAGCTCTTGGTTTTGTGCAAGCACAGGGTCTGTTTCTGGTGGTCAGCCAGCTAACATCTTCCAGCTTTTGACTGATGAATATTTCTGAACACGAAAGGGCTGAGGGAGGCTTCTGGCCAACCAAGTATTTCGAATGCCGGAGGGAATCAAATATAATAAGGTGCATGTCGTCACAATTTCAGACTCAGGATGGAAGGCAGAACGTGCCCAGGCTCTCTGCTCACAGAAAACCAGCTCCTGTGTCTCCAGTGGACCAATGGACCATCATAGAGGCAATGTGCTCTATAATGTGGATCGAACCTAAAGGTAATTAAAGCAATCATATTGCTCTTTAAACAACATTCATTAAGCTGAATTTAACTAAGAGCCCTTTAGAAAATTAGTATTTCTTTTAATCTAGGAAATTTGCCTAGTGATAACTAGCTAAGATCCGTCATATTGGATACTGGCACAGAAAATGATGCTGAGATTGAATGTGAGAATGATTCATGGTGCAATGGAAAGTGTCCTAGTCTTGGTTCTAGCCCTAATACTGCCGTTGCCTGAGCTGATAAGCAAGGTGTGCCTCAGTTTCCCCATCTTGCAAATATGGCTGTGGCTAGACAATCTCTTTAAGATAAAAATAGTTGATACCAGGCCTCCCTGGTGGTGCAAGGGGTTAAGATGCAACCAATGAAGCTAGCCACAGCCATTGCAGCATATGTTTGATCCCCAGCCAGGGAGCTACCCACATGGCACAGCAGATCTCTTCTGTCTCCCTCAGCAGTGTATTTCAGTGTATCTGCCTGTTCTGTTACCTCCTCTGTCTCCGGCTAATCTTCTTCCCTCCCCCACCGCCCCGCACCTCTGGACTGTACCCAGTTCTTGTATGCATAAATAAAAAAAATTAAAACAGCGAAATAAGCCAGAAAGAAAAAGAAAAATACCGGATGGTCTCACTCATAGCAGGAATTTAGAAAACCTAAATAAGGTACCAGGAAAAAGACTAATTATAATAAAGTAAAAATTAAACTCAACAAGCAACTATAAACCAGAGACACACTGTGGGGGGGGGTGGGGAAGAAGGGACTAGGGTTAAAATAAGGGAAGGTGGGGATTATATGGGGAATATAACCAAGATGAAAATGCATACATTGTGCAAAATGAAAAATGATGTAAAATATATATATATATATATATATATATATATAAGTTGTTGATACTGTTATGCCTTCAAGTCCAGATGCCTTCTTTTGTCATCTCCTGAGCCACTAAAATCCATGTCGTGATGAGAAGCAGAAATGGAAATGAAGAAAGGGCAGAACAGCTGTGCAGTTC
Organism: Talpa occidentalis; assembly: GCF_014898055.3. Classification (NCBI taxonomy): domain Eukaryota; kingdom Metazoa; phylum Chordata; class Mammalia; order Eulipotyphla; family Talpidae; genus Talpa; species Talpa occidentalis. Next base: position 68,172,287 of record NW_023605194.1, on the reverse strand, counting down.
AGAGATGGGAACTCACCTAGGCTCCTGCCACTCACTCATCCTGACACCAGAGGAAAACTACTTTCATTTCCAAACTCATTTCAGATCAGCAAGACCTTTCCACTCATGCTGTGTGAGATAAGTCTGGGGCACCCTGGTCAGGAGCATTTGGGATAAAATCTGCCACACGTTTGCTCTCTCTTGAGTGGCATTTCATCAGTGGAGGTTGTGAACATATTTGGCACATCTGAGTTGCCACTCTCCTATCTTGGTCTTTAGAAAGCACACTGGCATGCAAATAAGCAGAACATAGTCTCTGACTTCCCGTACTGTGGCTGTTTCTCAGTTCCTGGGCTGATCGAACTGTGCATCTACAGAAACAGATTAGAACTTCAAAGTCAAGAAGAAAAGCAGGTAGTACTCTCTGCAAGTGCTCAACTGGCTGCCAGGAAATACATATGAGCAAAAACAAAACAGATGAGAGGTCTGAACATCTACTGAACAGAGGTAAATGACCAGTTAGCTCTTAAATATTAAAATATATTTTTTTCAATTAAAAAATACAGATTCAAAAGAAAACCTGCACTTTCATGTTTATTGCAGTACTATTTGCAATTACCAAGCCATGGAAACAACCTAAGTGCCCCCAAACAGATGAGTGGATCGAAGGTATGGTCTATATACACAAAGGAATACTACTCAGCAATCAAAAAGGATAAACCCTTGCCATTTGTGGCAAAATGGATGGAGTTGGAAGGGATAATGCTAAGTGAAATAAATCAGAAGGAGAGAAATAAATACCAGATGGTGGCATTAATGCATGGAATAGAAGAAACCAAACTAAGGGTCAGAGAAAGACAAACTTAGAAACTAACCCCGGAAAGCTGAATGTGAATGGAGGCCTCCAGATAGGGAGGAAGAGAGGGAGGAGCAAGAACAGAGAGGGAATGAGGCGCCATGGAGTACAGCGGGGATTGTGAATGATGTGGCGGAGGCTGCACTATGGTGGTGATGTCCAATGGAGGGGATCCTAATGTTACCTCAAACATAAAATAAAGTATATATTGGGCCTCCCTGGTGGCGCAGCACTGTGGAACTGTCCCCAGCCTCTGCAGCATGGGTTCGATCCCAGTGCCAGACTGGGGAGATACCCACATAGCGTGGCAGACCTCTCCTGTCTCGCCTGCTGCTCCCGTCAGCAGTGTATTTCAGTCTTCCTGTTCTGTTCTTCACTCTGTTTCTGGTGAATCCTCTCACCCTCCCACCTGTACCATCTGGCCTGTACCTGGGTTCTTATATGCATGAATAAATAAATCTTTTTTAAAGAAGTATATATTGCAGGTAAATGAATTAATCAGGCTTTTGACACCACTAGCCTCTATGGCTATCACCTGCAGCCTTTATGGTGTTAGTACAGAAGAGACTTGGGAGCATGTGTGGGGGCACTTGTGCCTGACTGTGGACACCTGGAGCATGGGTGTGTGTGCATGTGTTGTGTGCACGCCTGAGCAGAGGCAGGATGGAAGCTTTGGCTGCAGGGAGGGCGAGCGGCATGACCACACAAGAGGCAAGACCATGAGGTGGCAAGGGAGAGCCCAGAGAAAGAGCATAGATATTTGCGAGGGGCTGGTGTCTTGCTGGCCTCCCTGCCCCCCAGCACCCCCACCTCCTTTCATGCCAGCTTTCATGCCAGCCTCCTGCCTGCGGTGCCTGTGTACCTGGTTCCCTGAGAGCCTGAAAAATCCACCAGGGTTCCTGGACTCTCTTTTATCCATCTGTCTGAAATGAGAGTGAACCTGCCCTGTGCCTGTTGGCACTATATATATATATATATATATATATATATATATATATATATATATATATATATATATATTCGTTGGCTAACAACGAATTGTTAGCCAAGTCTAAAGTTCTTACTTGGGCATCGAGAGCAAGCACTGGAGGGGAACTGCCAAGTAGCTGCCACCCCCAGGGCTGAGGTGGCTGTAGCGCCAGCAGGCTTAGAGCGGGTAAACGAGAGCCCTGAAGCCCTCAGTGGCTTTTTCAGGCTGATCTTTCTACACTATTTGTGGTGAGGCAACCAGGTGCAGGGCAGGCTGGGGGCCAGGAGTTAAAAATCAGGCCACTGCCTCTGTGGCCAGTATCGAATTTCAGGGCTGGGAGGTCATCGGCCTCCCTGCCTGCTGTGTCTGTGCAGGCCTGATTCAGCATTGATGCCTGTAAAATCTATCGAGACTCCAAGATTCTCTGCACCCATTTGTGAGGTCCGACAATGAACCCTTGAGCGCCTTCTGGTTTCACCCTCTTGCCGTCAGACCTGCCTATCCTCCTGTGTTTGCCAGGAGGAACTTCCAAGATCATTCAAGCTACAGTCAGTGCCTGGCCTGCTGTCAGGGGGACAGCAAACCCGGGTATGCTTGGAACCATTCCCACGATGCCCGTCCCTTCCCTGCAGTCCTCTTCACTGCCCACTGGCCCCTGCCTCCCAGTTTCCCAGCCTCTGCTCTTGTGCTTCTCAGCCAGCACCTAAGTAGTGCAGCTCCATCCCTGGGCTAGGTCAGGGGAGCCTTTCCTGTCAGTCTGAATGGGAAGTGCTCACTGACTCTAATGTCAAGGGGGTACCTGCATGGCTGACAGCACTCACTTCTGTGTCTCTAGCCCCATGCTCAGCACCTTCCCCAACACCCCAAGTGCTTTCTTGCCTCCAACATTCCCACACCTTCCCTTTCCTTGAAAGTTCCCAATTATTCTTCAAGACCCAACATTGGCAACAATCTGGGATGTGGCTACTCTGACCTCAGGAGTGTGAAATCAATAGCTAAGAGCACATGTTTGCTTTACTTTCAGTGTAAACAACAGAAATCGATTTTCTCACAATTTTGGAGTCTGCAAGACAAGATCAAGGTGTCCACGGGTTTGGTTCTTCTGAGACCTCCCTGGAGGGGGCTGCTTGCTGGCCTTCCACAGTCTCTTCCTGCAGGCACTGGGTGCTCCCCAGTTGTTGTTGTTGTTGTTATTGTTGAGGCAACACCGGTTTACATTGATCTACTGTGTGTGATCCAGAGGTAAAGCCCACACCCTTAGGTGTAAGTCACCCCACCACACCCACCACCCAGAAACCCACAGGCCTCATCACAGCCCACTGGCCCCTCCGTCTTCCTCCCTGGTGATCTCAATTCTACAGTCAGATTTCTAGAGTTTATTATTGGCTTGACTTTGACCTTTTATTTTGTTTCTCTATGTTCTACATGTAAGTGTCTTTTTCCTTCTTACTTCACATAGCATTTTCTTCTCCAATTGTATGCATGTTGTTGCAAATGGCAAAAATTCATCCCTTTCTATAGCTAAGTAGTATTTCATGTGTCCAATACCACATCTCCCTAACCCAGGCCTCTGCCCGTGGGCACTCAGGTTGCTTATGTACCCTGGTTATTGTAAACAGCACTGTCATGAGTCAGGGCTGTCGATATCCCTGGGAATTAGTGCTTTTGCGTAAGCCCGAATGTTTTAGTCTCAGCTCTATCACTCACAACATCATGTAGTGTTGGGCAGATTGCTTAGTCTATATTGGTTTTAAATCCTCATCTGTAAATGAAGATAATACCTGCCTCAGAGGGTGGGTACACCAGCCGGTAATGTACTTGCACTTCCCAGTACAGGGCCAGGTCATGGGCATCACGCAATGTCTAACATCAATGTATTTCTTCTCCATCACTGTGGGCACAGCATCAGGAGGCACCGGCTACACGTATTTTTCCACAATGGTTACTACCACAGATGGTATACCACAAGCGCTAAATAAACAGTGTATCAAATGACAAAGGTGTGGTCCCTGTTCTAGACCTTAGTCTATTGAGTTGAAAAACTAACCTTACTTGGAAATTTTGTTTTTATCTTTTTATCTCTCCTGAACTTTCACAATGGAGGATAGGTTGTTTTAAATTAATTTCTAAGGGGTAAGTGATTTAGTACAGATTTTCCCCCCATAATCTGCAAGCTAGAATTCTTCACTTATCTGACCTCCCATTTTGCACAATACAACCTTTTTTGTTTTTTGGTATTTATTGAGAACCAGGCAGCAGTCTTGGTACTGAGGAGAGATTCAGGAATCTCTACTCTGGCCCAGTACACATTTAATACTATGTCAAGTGAAGGAAGGGAGGAAGGGAGGAAAGACGGAGGGAAGGAAGGAAGGAAGGAAGGAAGGAAGGAAGGAAGGAAGGAAGGAAGGAAGGAAGGAAGGAAGGAAGGAAGGAAGGAAGGAAGGAAAGGAGACATACAGGAAGGAGAATACCCTCTATGCTGGCTGATTTCACTATATACTCCCCCATCTCCACCTTTACAAATATTTAAAAGTGGAGGTTTTTAAAGACCTATTTCAAACACCATCCTTCCACAAAGTTCTAATGACCCTCCACTTAGAGTGACTAATCTCCCAGTGCATGTACAGTCAAAACACTCAATATGTTTCATGCCTACTTCTGTCCCACTGTGGGAGACATCTGGTCTACCTCTGATTCCCATGGACTATGTCCTCTGAGACAGGAGGCTGCCACCACCTCCATACCCCTCACTGTATGCAGCTTAGCTCAAGACACATAGTTACCTAACATTTGGTTTTTTGGGGGTTTTGCTGCAGTTTTGGCTGTTATCCAGATTTTTAAAAATGTCCTCTTTTAACCCTAATTGGAATATTTGTACCACATACAACAGGATTGTCATCACTATCATCACATACACATAAATATTATGATTAGAGAGGTTGTAAAAACCATTGAAAAAATGAATTTCTTTTGATAAACTTTATGGGGGAAAAACACAACCACAAAATCAACTTATCTTTAAAACTTCTTCTGTGAAGGTAGAGAAATGCCATAAAAAATACAACATATTTCTGAAACCTTAATTTCCTGTGAGTCATCCTTGGGGAAATACAATATGAGAAGAGTCAGCACAGATTCCAGATGCGAAGCCTCCTTGAAATACCCTCAGAGTTGCGTGAGTATATTCTCTGAGTTGTTTGTTGTTTATTAATCTATACAAGGTCTGGAAAGAAATGTTTGACCCTTCCTGGTCCTCTTCTTTCTCCAAGTCCTCTTATCTTAAGTGTCCACTGTAAATTTCCCTAAATAATGAGTTTTTGTTTATATAATCCAATAGCAAGAACTGAGAACATTCTGTGAGTCACTTCTTTAAGTCATTTGCTTTTGTAGGAATAGATGTTCAGTCTGTTTTTTATTCTGTGTAATTGATTGTAATTGACCTATAATTGATTCTGTGAATCAATTACATACAACTGCAAAGAAACAATACATCATGGATACAGAGTTTGGCATTAGGAGCTAGATTTCCTGGTTTTTTTTTTTTTTTTTTTTTTAAGAGGGACATGGAACACTTTTTAATGTCAAGTCAGAGACAACCCCCCTCCCTTAGCCCCCAATCCCACTTTCCCTCATCACATCCAGGACCCCTCCCCGAGGCCTCTCTGGTTCCCAGACTTCAGGGGAGGAAAAAAGTTTACCTAAAAACTGCGTTTTCTTCTCTTTCATACACACGCATACGAAGGTGGGAAATTAAATAAAGTAAACCAAGAAGATTCAATTCTCCAGTGGTCCCAAAGGCATCAGAGATTCCCATAATGGGCTAAAGCAAGTAGTTATGGACTGTTTAGTTGGTTTAGTTGCTTGCCGTTTGTTAATGCCCGAGGCGTGATGGAGAAGCAGGCTGCCTGTCGTGGCCTTGGCCTCCGAGAGCCACACCTGGAAAAGATGCTGAGCCTGGTATTAGTGTTTGGCTTTTTCTTTTCACTTTTTATAAATGTCTCTGACATGTAAATAACCCAAGAAAATAAAAAGGCAGGAGCTGATTACACAATTACCAGTAAACTCTACCATCTTTTAGAAGATCAACACACAGCTAACGCCATATACAGCATGCAGTAATGTCTGAGCAAGGACCCTGCTGGGAAAGAAAATGGCTAGAACTCTAACAAAAAAAATATATGTATATATATATACTGTATAATATATGTCATCAAAAGAAGCATAGCTAACAAACTCAAGATACAATGCAGCTCACCTTTCCATTTCTAAACAGCATGTAGAAGCATCGTATTGTCTGCATTAAATACCAGAATAAGGAGAAACCTGTAGCGCTGGTGGAGATGTTGGTTAAATTGTATGTGGTGGTTTTGTGTGTGTGTGTGTGGTTTTTTTTTTTTTTTTTTTTTTTTTTTTTTTTGGTGGATGTGTGAAATCCTCACCGGGTGGTTAATGCCCGGTGCGTGGTACACCAGTTGTAAACCTAGTTAAGAAATACACTACTTGTTGTTAATATTGAACAAACATACTTCTCTTCACCCCTTTCAGTTGTGTATTTTTTAGTTGTGCCTTGTTTTTGCACTAAGTTCTAGACTCATATCAGAAAATATAATTAATAAAATTAATAATGAATCAGAATTCCTTATTATCCAGAATGTCCATGTAGTACAACAACAACAAAAAAAGTTTAACACTATCTTTTGTGACTGTTGATTGTGGGATTGTTGTAGCTGGCAGGCTGTCTTGTTTTGTTTCCTTTTTCTTTATTTTTTTTTTTTTTAATTTTGCTTTCATCACACATTATAGTGGCACAGTCTACAAAAGGGCCTGCAGCAGCCAGTCTGGGCCTGCTCGACACACTCTGTGCTCATCTCAGGAGACGGATTGAATTGGGGATGGCCGATTCCAGAATTTTCCTTGATGGGGGCACGTTAGTGGACAGAGTGGCTGAGCCCTCGCCCACGGCCACAGAGAGGTCACACAATGCAGCTTGCAGGCAGGTCCAAAACCGGGCGCGCGTTCTTCCCACTTGGGAAAAGAAAGAAAACTCAGCTGTGCCTAAATATTTGCAAGGCCTGGACGGCGATTTTCGATTTCCTCTTACAACTTTTTTTCCCAAAGTATTCTTTGTTCCCCTCCCTCAAATTCGTGTCCCATTAGGCTCTGCTTCTCTGAATTGCATTTGATTATATCTTATTTAGAAACGGGAAAGCTCTTGCTGCTGTCAGAGTTGCCGGCGCTATTCTGTTGGTGGGTGCAGTGGCGGCAGCTTCTCCCCAGCGGGGAGGTGGCATTCACATCAAAACTGGAGAAGGAGGTGCAACACCAGAAGGGGTATCAGCCAAATGCAGCCTGCCCTCCTCGACGTCCCATTGTTCACTTCGCTGACGGCACCCGGGCCTTTCCAACGGGTCAGAGCTGTAGTTTTCACTTCAAAGAGTGTGATGCTGGCATTGGTATGGCCCAGCTTGTTGGAGGCCACACAAGTGTAGTTTCCATAGTCATGTTCAGAGACATTGAAGAAGATGAGTTTTGAGAGGAAAGGCCTGTTTTCCACTTTGACGCCCTTCTTTCCTTCCACCAGTCTTTTGTCATCCTTGTACCACTGGAATTCTGCAGAGGGAACTGCTGAGGCTTCACACTGCAGTGTTCCCTTCTGTCCCACAGGGACGCCTGTACCCTTAGCTCCTGAAATGTATGGTGGATCTTGACTCTCCGGACCACTGGCGCTGCCACATCATTGGAGGCACTGCACTTGTAGTCCCCCGACAGCTCCCGGGTGATGCCCTGGATCTCCAAGTATTCATCTTCACTCACAAAGCCCACAGCTTTGGGGGAAATGTGTCTCCAGGTAACTGTGGGCTCTGGTCTACCTGTTGCTATGCAGGTGAGGCTGATATTGTTCTCTTCATTAATGGAGATAACTGAAGAAATCTCTACAATTTTGGGAGACACTTGCACTATGAGGTGCAACCTCGAGGTCTTGGGGTGGTTGTCCGTCTGTACGGAGTAGGTGTAGGGCCCTCATCATACACGTCCACATTCTCGATCTCAATGCTGTACTGGGTTTGGGTGTTGCTCAAGAGGACCACGCGAGGGTCCAGGCACCACTTGTCATTCCCGGCGTAGAGGATGGTGCTGCGGTTCAGCCAGGCCACCCGGGTGACCTGGTTGTCAATTGTGCACCCGATCCGACGACCTGGAAACCCAAAGTCACTCTCAGAGCTGGCCGGGCGCTGCGAGCTGGCAGAGAGCCAAAGTGGGGATTAGATTTCCTGGTTTTGGATGCTGTGTTACCACACATTGGTTACTTAAACTCTGTGCCTCACTTCTATTTTTCACTTATCTTGTGGTTTGCATCTACACTATATTAATTACTTAGGAGACGATGTGGTGTAAGCACACAGTAAGTTCTAGAAATTGTTATTATCAAGATTATTAAAATTCTTTATTATTATTAAAATATTTATTTATTATTATTTATTTATTATTGTTATTAAAATTATTTTCAAGCTTACCCCTAAGCATACTCTTCCCTGCCTCCTTCTTTCCATCTTTACTTCCTTCTTTATTAAATATTATGGAGGAAACATGTATTCCACATTCCTATATGTGCTGGGGGAAGAAAGATAGCACAGATCCCCTTCCTCTCTTGAAGAGGAATGTTTGTTCACGAGGAGGAGCTCAGCAGCAGACACCTAGATCTACTAGAGAGGCATGACTGATGACTGCTATAATGGAAAATAGGGTAAAATAAAGGGAACATGTGCCTTGCAAGTACAAAAGGGCCAATGATGGAAGGGAATTTTAACTAAACTAAAGTGGATAATTGCTCCAGACTTCACAGTAGACAACATGTGCTCGCTGTTTTAAACGTATGCCAAGAAAGTTCTCATCTAAACCCTGTACTTTGCTGTGTCAATTTGTATTTGTCCCTGGGGTATTTGGAAGCACAGATTGTCATAAAATAGGTCTTACCTGGAATAAAGGGGACCTGACAGATGCACAGGAGTGGCCGCAGCCTGTAGAGCAATGAGGAGGCAGCCCTGTCTCTAGTCGCCATAGCAAGGTGATGCTGTAACAGCATCTCACAAGGCGTAAAACTGAGACCTCAGGAGGTGAAGCGACTTGCCATGGTTTCTTATTTGTAAAATGGGAGTTAAAGATCAGCCTCTTGGAGTGTTTGTTGTTAAGCTAGAGGGTGAGTGGTTTCAGCATCTCCTGCAGGCAGGCCGAGAGTGACAGTGCTTGATCATGGATGATGAGGGCTAGGGAAGAAAAGTCCCCCAGACTGGAGGAATGAATGATGTGGGGGCAAGATGGGAGCGATCCCAAGCAGGAGTTTGGGAAAGTAGTTTATTAAAGACATTAAGACAGAAACCCAGTTATTAGATGTGAATCAAGGTTGAGGTGAGATTAATAGCAAAATTTGCCACCTGACTCACTAGAAAATCTATAGGGGCTTCTCTGGTGGCACAGTGGGTTGAGCGCAGTGCTGTGAAGCTGTCTGCAGCCTCTGCAGTGCAGGTTCGATTCCTGGCTGGCAAGGGAGATACCCACATGTTGCGGCAGACCTCTCCTGTCTCACCTACTACTCCTTCAGCAGTGCTTTCCAGTCAGTCTGCCTGTTCTGTTCCCTGCTCTGTCTTTGGTGATTCCTCTCATCCTCCCACACTTCTGGCCTGTACCCCAGCTCTTATATAAATAAATAAATCTTAAAAAAAAAGAAAATCTATAAGCCTCAATAACTCTCAGATAGGGTGAAGCCAGGCTTGTGTTTTGGGTACAGGTAAGAGAAGTAGAGGTCAAAGTGGACAGTTATGACATTGAAAAAATAGGTATATCATAGACACATTTTTGAAAATTTATTTTATATATTTTGATATCATTGTTGATTTTTAAATGATGTTTGCTTCCCCCTGTCCCCCATGTGTAGTCTCCATAGAATTTCCTCCACTAATGCACCCATGCACCATCACTACAGTTCCCTGTGCTCCTCCCTCCCTCCCTCTGATCCCTGTATGAATTATTATTCATAATAATCATTAATACTTAAAATTTCTTGTCTTTAATCTTTAAATAAAAATGGATACCACATGTTAGCCTGCCTCAATGCTTTTCTTGGGTGCAAAGTTTCAGTTAGAAAGCCTGAAGGTATTGAACTTGAAAACTGAGATTTTATTTTAATTTCCAGTCCATAGCAATCAATAATTATTTGCCTCCTGTCAGATTCCCCAACTATAAAGTTGGTACCATTCTTTTTCTATATTGGTTATATAATTGTTTCTAAAAATTCAAACACCTAAAGAGTATGAAATATTGACAAAGTGATTTTTTTTAAGATTTATTTTTATTTACGTTTACAAGAACTGGGGTACAGGCCAGAGTTGTGGAGGGTGAGAGGATTCATCAGAGACAGAGTGGGGAACAGAACAGGCAAATGCACTGAAGTACATTGCTGAGAGGAGCAGTGGGGAGACAGGAGAGGTCTGCTGTACCATGTGGGTTGCTCCCTGGCTGGGGATCAAACTCATGCTGCAGTGGCTGCAGATAGATTCATAGGTTGTGTCTTAACCCCTTGCGCCATCAGGGAGGCCCAAGACATGTTTTCAAGCACAGTGTCTGCTGGTTGAGTGTTGAAGGCTCCCAACTCTTCCTCGGGTGACTTCAGAGGCAGCACTAGCTGCAGATGGAAGCTATCAAGGGCTCACTGCAGCAACAGAGCAGAAGGCATCTCTCTATGCAGCTGACCCTCGTGCACTCTGGGGAGAAGCAGGAAGGTTTCAGCATATCATAAAAAGAATCTCTCATGTGGGTTCACTTATGCAACATCATGAAAGCAAGTCACTTTCTTCTTTCTCTTCCATATTGACAGTCTTCACTGAGTTTTATCACCAAGGGTGTGTTTATCTTTCATATAATTGCCTGAGACACTGGATTTACATGGAGCTCCATAATGTGAAGAATAAGAGAAAGATTAAGGAGACAGATTTAATCCTGTAAATGCTTTGCCTGCATTGATGGGGATGGACTTCCTTTCTAACTGAGACACCTATGATGTCTGCTCAGTGCTCTCCATGGATTAGGCGCACGAGTACCGGCCTCCAGCCTTGCCATGCTGCCACTACAAGTGTTACTTTTATTTCTCAGATTCTTCTATATTTGGCAGCCTATGCCCATAAAAATATTAATGTTCACAATAGGCTGCCCTTCACCCAGGTCAAAATTCCATGCAAATTAAAGCCAGGGGTGTAGTTTTCTTCCAACCAAAGTCAACTTTGCAACTGTGTTGTCCAGATGTACAGTGTCTGTGACAGTTTGTTTACGGACTGTATTTGGAAGACAGAGAAGCTGTTGTTCTGGCAGTTGACTGTTTGTAGGGCCTTTACTGGAAATCTGAATGTCTGGCTGACTCAGAAGATGGTGTTGTTTGGTTACCTGCCAGTCATCTTCCTTCTGAGCCTCAGAATCTTTTATACAGTTTAGCTTGCGATCACGTTCTATTAAGACACAGCTGTAGTTCAGGGCACTCTGCGAGGCATTACAAATTACATCCCTCAAGAATGGGTTGTCCAAGTCGATTAGTTATGATTCTGGGCATTGCTCTGAATGCCAATGATTTTCCAGCAGAGGAGAGAAGGGAAATGTTTTCCTACTGCTGATGAATTTGTAACTGCTTCAAAAGTCATTTAAAGTCATCTTATTTTCTAACTGGCTACATCTACACAGATATGTAATAAAAATCAGAAACCAGGCTATGTCTTCATAATATTCAAAGCTCCTATACAATCAGTCTTTAAAAAGTCAAACTGAGAGTCTGTTTCATTTGCAGGAATGTCAAGTGTTATTAGCAAAGATGGCTGAATTCATCTAAAAGAGTCTCACTAAAACACTGTTTTAGCTCAGGCTGCTAGAATCAAATATCATGACTGGGTGGCTAAGTCATCAAAGACATATCACAGTTCTGGAGGCCAGAAGCACAAGGTCAGTGTGGTCAGCTTCTGTTGAGGGGACCCTTCCTGGCTTGTAGCCAGCTGCCTTCTTGTTGTGTGCTCATATGGTGGAGGGGGAAGGAAAGGAGAGGAGAGGAGAGGAGAAGGAAAGACACAACAAACTCTCTGGAATCTCTTCTTATAGGAGAACTAATCTCCCAGATGCCCCATCTCCAGATACTACCACAATGGTGGCGGGGGTGGGGGGATAAAATAGGAATTTAGAGGGAGCACAGTCAGGTTACAGCCACCTGCTCTGTCGCTGTGTATATAAACCATTACCAAGTGTATAAATGATTTGGATTCTTCCATCTGTTTCAGATAGTGGTATGAGATTCTCAATATAAAATTGTCTTCACTTATTTTTATTTATCATTTTATTTTTTATTTTTTAAAATGTATTTATTTTTAATTGACGTAATATTTGGACACCCTCATCAGGCATCACCACTGTAGTGTACCCACCACCTCATCACCCACAGCCCCCGCCATACTTCAGGCTACTTCCTTCCCTCTCTGTTCTTACCCCCTCCCTGACCCCAGCCCCTGGTGCTTCAGTTCAGCTATCAAGTGTTACTTTTCAAGCTTGTCTTTATCTCACTCTTGGTTTAGTTACTTAATATTACATATATCCCTCATATTAGTGAAACCATCTGGTATTTATCTTTCTCCTTCTGACTTATTTCACCGAGCATAATCCCCTCCAGCTCCATCCATGTTGTAGCAAATGGCATGAGTTTATCTATTTTGATTGCAGAGTAATATTCCATTGTGCATATTGACCATATCTTCCTAATCCACTTATGTGCTTTGGGGCCCTTAGCTTGTAATTTAGCTAATATAAATAACATGGCAATAAACACAGGAGAACAAGTTTCCATAATTGTCTTAGAATTTTGGGGGGTAGGTGCCTAGGAATAGAATTACTGGTTTGAGTGGCAGATTCATTTTTTAATGTTCTGAGACACCTCCATGCAGCTCTCCATGGAGGCTGGATGTGTCTGCATCCACTCCTGCCGTGTAGAAAGGCTCCCTTTTCTCATTCATTTCACTTTAGTTGAGACAATATAAGGTACGTGGCTATAATACCTACAAAATAATAGAGTAGGATTTATTCGTGTACTTAAAATAGGCACAACCCACAAAGAAACAAAAAAATTTGTATTTCTACTTCAAAAAAGACAGAAGTCACTGACATTAAGAAAACCAACCTACCTGGGTATTTTGTAGTTGAACTACTCATTCAATGAGCTAGAAGTTTCCAGAAAAATGCTAGAAGTTTTGACAGAGCATATGCAGATTTTAGTTCAGTAGTAAGTATAATTTATAAAACATTTAGTTTTCCCCAGAACAGCACAAAGTGTGGTTACTGGGCTGGTCTGCTGTGTCCTTCTGGCTTTGGGAGCAGAACAAGGGCTCAGGGGAGGCCTCTGGGTCACAAATTTAAAAGCCACGCTCCTTCACATTGCCCTGAAATGTGACAGAGCACATTTCAACGAACCAATTATGGCCCTTCTGAGTGGGCCAACCCTTGAATTTTCTGACACCAGCCCAATGGATCATTGTTGTTCACAGTTGGCACAGTGCTTTGACTTTCTTCCAAGAAATAGTTGTGATTAGGGAAAATTTCCACAAGATTTAGATACATCACTGTCCTGTCTCACTAGGTGCCCAAGCTTCACTGCATCTGTGAAGTGCTCAATGGGCCTCCCTGGGGTGCAGGGGTTAAGGACAGCACTATTAAGCTATCGCCAGCCACTGTAACAGACCAGGCAGAACAAAGAGAAACCCAACGCACAGCAGACCTCTCCTGACTTATCCGTTTCTCCCTTCAGAAGTGTATTTCGGTGGTTCTGCCTGTTCTGCTGCCCACTATGTCTCTGGTGAATCCTCTCAATGCCCGCACCTCTGGCCTGTACCCCAGTTCTTATATGCATAAATAAATAAATAAATCTTTAAAAAAAAAAAAAGTGCTCAAACTGTAGGCAACTCTTAATTTTACCTGGAAGATAAGATGATGACGTATAAATAAGTGTTCTTTGTTCTTTTTTAATGAATTATTTTATTTTATATAATTCTTACATAATTTTTCATTTTTGCATAATGTATGCATTTTCATTTTGGTTATATTCCCCATACAATTCCCACCCCCTTTTTCTGACCCTAATTTCTCTTCTCCTCCCCCTGTCCCCCACTGTAGTGTGTCTCTGGTCTATAGTTGCTTGTTGATTTTGATTTTTACCTTATTGCAATTAGTCTTTTTCCTGGTCCCTTATTTAGGTTTTCTAAATTCCTACTATGAGTGAGACCATCCGGTATTTTTCTTTTTCTTTCTGGCTTATTTCTCTGACACAGTGTTTCCAGTTACCATTATTTCCTTTTGATTCTTCCTTAGTGTTTTCATCTCTCTATGAACATTACCCATGTGATCTTGCATGTTGTCTACTATTTCATTTACAGCCTTTGACATAGCAACCAGAGTTCCCTTAAATACCTTGTCTCATAATTTCAAAAGTTTTGTAATGTCTAAAACTGGAGCTGATGCTTTCTTTTTCTCATCAAGCTGTGTTTTTATACACCTTTTAGCTTACTTTGAATTATTTTGTTTTGATTGAGCTGGAATGATTTATCAGGTCGTAGAAAATGCAGCAAATAGTCCTTTAAGGTGAGCTTTTATGTTAATCTGGCTAGGAGGTGGACTATTTAATTTTTGCTGTAGCTATAGGCATTTGGGACTCAAATTAATATGCTGATTCTGCTCCTGTTTGGTGATTGGAATTCAAGCCCAGATTACCTGCAAATCACTTGGCATTCTGATCCCCATTTATTTGTTCCTCATAACTATATTAATGACATGTTAGAGAGTTTCTAGTTTCTGAGCAAAATGCTTGGGAGAATAATATTTAATGTAATAGTTACTATTTTAAAAAGTACTCTAGTTGCACATCTTATGAGCTTAGAGATTTTATTTCATTGAATGAACTGGTTAGTTTTTCCAAGAGCAGTTTGATTTTCTATTAGAATACCCTTCATCCCTCTCTAATATACTGAGTAATCTCTTACCATAATTAAGTCAACACTTTGTTTTTGTTATATTTGCATGTAGCACATAACATGAAATAAACCTTGAAGTATTTTACAAGCAAGGATTTGTCCTTAGTTCTGTGAACTCATATTTGCTTATAATTAAGTCCTTAGCATTTCAATGTATACTGCTTCTTAGAATAACAGTTCTCGAGTATGGCCATGTCTATTTTTCTTCTTTTTTGCTTTTTGTTAGAGAGATTGTATATTTTATACCCTAGAGTTCCCCATAGCCTAGATTAAAAAAAAAGATTTATTTTATTTATTTATGCATACAAGAACTGGGGTGTAGGCCAGAGGTGAGGGGGATGAGAGGATTCACCAGAGACAGAGTGGGGCGCAGAACAGGCAGATACACTGAAATACACTGCTGAGAGGAGCAGCAGGGAGACCGGAGAGGTCTGCTGCACCCTGTGGGTCAGCTCGCTGGCCGGGATTGAACTCACGCCACAGTGGCTGGGGATAACTTGATAGTGCTGAGACTTTAACCTCTGCACCCAGCCTAGATTTTGCTATATCCTCATGGGTGTCAATTTACATGGGTCTCTTTCCTCTGTATTTCCTGTAAATTGTTAAATAGATGGGGAGATTTAACCAGTGTCAAAAGTGTGATTTTCTGGGCCTCCCTGGTGGTGCAGGGATTAAAATCTCAGTGCTATCAAGCTATCACCAGCCAGTGCGGCATGGGTTTGATCCTGGCCAGGAAGCTGGCAGACGTCTCCTGTCTTCCTGCGGCTCCCCTCAGCCGTGTATTTCAGTGTATCTGCCTGTCCTGCTTCCCACCCTGTCTCTGGTGAATCCTCGCACCTCCCCTCCCCCCCACACCTCTGGCCTACACCCCAATTCTTGTATGCATAAATAAAATAAATCTTAAAAGTATAATTTTCTTTTCTCTTAGGCAAAAACCACTTCCTACCTGGTGCTATGGGCACTGGTGTCTGGTCGTCTCTTTTTCTGCGCTATTGGCAGCTCTGAAGATGACTGTCCTAAGTGTCCTTTCTTCTGGTAAATGGTTCACCTTTTACAGCTTCCCAGCTCCCCTATGACTCAGGTTGCTACCAAGAAGTTCAGCACTTTCCTATTTACCCCTTATGCATTGGCTTTTCCTCCTAACATACCTAACAAGTTATTTATGAATGAGCATATTTCAAATAATCTAGGGGAAACAAAAAATCATTTGTTCTTTGAGTCGACATCCAATAAGGGTCCAGTTTATTTACCTTTTTTTTTAAAAGGTTTATTTATTTATACAAGCACTGGAGTACAGGCCAGAGGCGTGGGAGGGCGAGAGGATTCACCTGAGACAGAGCAGGGAGCAGAACAGGCAGGAGGACCGAAACACACTGCTGAGAGGAACAGTGGGTGTGACAGGAGAGGTCTGCTGTGCCATGTGGGAATCTCCCTGGCCGGTCAGGAATTGAACTGGTGCTGCAGAGGCTGCAGACAGCTCCACAGCGCGGTGCTCAACTGGCTGCTCCACCAGGGAGGCCCCAGTTATTTACCTTTTAATACTCTGTTTCCTCTATTTCCTCTGGGTCATTTTTTAAAAAAATAATTCACCTTTTAAATAAAATTTTGGCACTTTTCTCTAACTCAAACCTACTTGCCACTGATTTCATTGAAGGGAAACCCTCGTGTGGTCACTGCGGCCTGCTGGCCACCCACGCCCTTGACTGACTCCAGCTTGCTTTGGAAACAAGAAGCTGATTCATACTTTGCATTCACATTCACATTTTCCAATATAATTTTGGTTAAACTTTGTCCATGCCTTTATAATCAAAATTTAATCATTTTTATACTCATCATAAGAGAATCAGAAGGACAAGACTTACAATTTTCCTTACATATTTTTCCTTTGACCAGCAATATACATGATGCACATTGGCTCACACTGATGTAAATGCCATTTTCCTACAGCCTCCTCACTTTAAAAATGTCCTGCTTGTGTCTAAACAATAAGACAAACTTTTTTTAATTTTTTTAAAGATTTATTTATTTGTTTATACAAGCACTGGTATAGTCAGAAGCGCGGGAGGGTGAGAGAATTCCCCAGAGCCAGAGCAGGAACAGAGCAGGCAGAAGGACTGGAGTTCACTGCTGAGGGGAGCAGCGGGTGGCAGGAGAGGTCTGCGCGCCATGTGGGACCCTCCTCTGGTGGCTGGGGAGCAGCCGGGGATCGAATCGGTGCTGCAGAGGCTGCGGGTAGCTTCGCAACCCAGCGCTCAACTGCTTCGCCACCGGGGAGGCCCAAAGACAGACTCTTTTAAGTAACGATGCTACTCACGGATGGAACATTCCAGCAAATACATTCCTGGCGACTCTTTCCTGTGACTGTCCAGTGCTGACCACATGTCGGTAAGAGGCTCGTGCACCTCAGGACGAGCCCTGGCAAAATAAAGCTGCTTTTTCTTAATCACTTCCAAAGTGGCCAAGGTTTCTAAAATTAAAGAACAAATAAATCAAACAAATAAGTCCAAGAAAATATTTATATTTGGAAACAACTTAGGTATCCATGGGGAAGTCTTTCTCTCTAATCACACCATGTTTTCTTGTAAAAAGAGAGGGAAAGGGCGACAGGCCCTACAGTGACCCCTAGAAAGAACTAGTCACCTCCTGTGACCGTGTTACTTCTCACTTGGCTTTTTCTCTTTTGGTTCTGTGAGGTGTGAGGGAAGGAAATATCCTTTCTGAAGACATTGGGCAAATGAAAGATAATAAATTATTATGTCTGAGAGTTCAAATAAGAAGAGACCTGGGCAGAATGGCCAGATGGCCTGGCTGAGGCCACGGCCCTGAGCAAATCTCAGCTGTTTACAAATGCTAGTTGGTTTTAATGAGTGTCACTGGTTTACAGAGTGGCCTGAGACCCAGAGGAAGAGTGAACCTCCTCACATTGGATGTTCATTTTGAATGAAACCCACCCCACAAAGCAGTGAGACTCTTTCATAGAAGTTTAATATGAAAGCAGGAGAAATTTAATAATGCATCAGAACTTTAAGGAACTACTAGCCTTCTGCCCAGTGCACCCTAGTCCATGGAATATATTTTTAGTGCACGCAAGTTGGGCTAAGCTTAACCAAATGCTGCAGCGTGCTCTGTGTACTTGGGCTCGGCCTCCTTTCTTCTTCCCATGTGGTAAAGGGTTTTAGACCCCACACCTTGACTGCTCCTAGGCACATGCATGCAGGCAGGATGCATAGATCTGTGGAAATGAACAGGGCTCTGTGCTACATTCTGACCCCCAAGGAATAAGTTATACTCACAGGAAGCCCTCACCTGCTGCCTCCCCTCCAGGTCATGAAATGCCCTCATCTGCCCTATGGAAGCAGAGCCACATGCTGTTGCTTAGTATTTAGAAATGTTTTTAAAGATTTGTTTATTTGTGCATAGAAGAACCAGGGTATAGCCATAGGTATGGGATGTAAGAGGATTCCCCAGAGACAGAGTGGGGAGCAGAACAGGTGGATCTACTGAAATACACTGCTGAGGGAAGCAGTGGGGAGACAGGAGAGGTCTGCTGTACCATGTGGGTACCTCTCTGGCTGGCGGGGGATCGAACTCATGCTGCAGAGGCTGTGGATAGCTTCACAGTGCTTTGCTCAACCCCTTGCGCCACCAGGGAGGCCCTTTAACTACTAATTTTATAGGAAATCAAGTTGCTGTTGATTTTCCTTCTTTGGGTCACTCAAAACCAGTGTCATTAATTTTGCCACTAGATCTGTTGTCAGCTCTCCAGGCTGTCTTGATTATGAGATGCAGGCCCAGAATCTTAGCTCTGCACAGAACCCCAAATGTGATGGTTTCTTCCAGGTCCCTAAATTGGTGTATACACAATAGGCACTGAAGTCCTTCTGTAACAATCACATGGACTTGTCTCCAGACAAGGGTGCTGCCTGGGCCCCTCAGACCAGTCTTAACCTCCCCACAATCCAGGCTGAGAAGCCTGGAGGGGAAGTGCTGTCCAGGTACCTGCCTGCTGGGAGTTGGAGAGCTGGAGGAAGGAAAAGAGCTCCAAGGAGACCTCTTCAGGTATGAGATTCCCCAAGGTGCCGGGGCCAGGGGTCTATATAGGTTTTTGGATTGGGGTTTGCGAACAAAGGAATTAAACTTTGTTGGCTCAGAAAGCAAAGAAAAATGGACTTGACTAAAATCTGTTTGTGTGGCTACTTGTGGGCACCCAGCAGCTGCAGCTCTTGATTGGCAGGGCCGGCAGACCCTAGGGTGCACATAGAGGTGGGCTGCTGTGGTGTGAGCCATCTGACCTGAGGTCTGTGAGTTTTCTGGGTCTGCCACCCTCTTTTCTTCCCATAGCAGCTGACTTGACAAGTTATGGAAAGACAGCTTAGAAATGGTAAAAAACAAAAACAAAAACAAAAAAACACAATAGCAACAAACAATGGGCCAAGGGGTTTCAAGGCAACAGCTGTCGGGGCCCAGAGTCATCAGTTTTCCAACCTCTAGTTTACCAGCCCTTGGGAGCAGCAAGATGCTTGCAAAATTTTTGTCCTTGAGTCCTGTCTTGTCTCTGTCTCTGCCTGGGACCCTTTCAGTCTCAGGCTCTGCCTAATGCTTGCCAGGGTACCTGTGGAAGTTTCTGGAAGCCATTGCCACAGTAAAACAGGGAACATCAGCTGAGAGTCACTGGACATATCTGCCCCTTGATAACTACTTAAAATCAAAATAAATTTTAACTGGAAAAGTGAAGATATCTTTTCAGATTATCTGCCTGTTTCAGCTACATGATTCCCAATATCTGGATATTTGAGATGTTGCCAGATGACTGACTGAATTTTTCATTTTTTAATTTTAATTTATTATATATATAAATATATATATTTTACATCATTCTTCATTTTTCACAATGTATGCATTTTCATCTTGGTTACAGTCCCCGTAAAATTCCCTGCACCCATTCACCCGTGAACTATCACCATGGTCCCTTGTGCTCTTCCCACCCTTGTTTTGATCCTACTCCCTTCGCCCCCTCTGTAGTATGTCTATGATTTATAGTTGCCTGTTGATTTTGATTTTTACTTTATTATAATGAGTTTTTTTCTCCTGATGCCTTATTGGGATCCTCTATATTCCTGCTATGAGTGAGACCATCCGGTATTTTTCTTAATGGAATATTACTCAGCAATCACAAAAGATAAACTCATGCCATTTGCAGCAACATGAATGGAGCTAGAAGGGATCATGCTAAGTGAAATAAGCCAGAAAGAATTTTTCACTTTTAAGCGACATGGTTTCTGGCCTCATGGAAACAGAATGTGAGGCTTCAAACACAGGGTGACATGAGAACTGATGCCCACCCATCGCCGCCCCATGAGCTCCCTGTCTAAGAAAAGGAAACACCTGCTACTGTTACTTCTTTGTTCTGTGTCCCAAGAGGGTGGTAGGAAGTGGAGGGTTTGGCAACTGATAATAAGAGATGAACATGGGCCCAGGGCTCTAAAGACCTTCAAGACCATGTTACAGGACTAGAGAATCATGGACAATACACAGGGAAGGGATGAGTTCACACTTGGTTTTAGGAACAAATTGCTCTGTTCACAGGTTACCAAATTGTGTAGAGTTGGGGTCACAGGAGATGACAGAGTCTATTAAAAGTCTATTGCAGTAATGCAGGTGAGAAATAACACTGCCTGGAGCACAGCATTGTCGAGGTCATGGAGAAACATGAGGCTTTGGAGCAGTAGAGGGAACGCCCAAAAACATATTGAGGAAAGTTAACATGACTGTGTGATACAGAAGAGTGGAAAGGAAAATAATCCGCAGTTGGAATAATAGTCTACGTGAGAAGTAAGGATCTGGACAAGGGTAATGACTTTGGGAGTGGAGGAAGAAATGGACATGAGGGCAGTGCAGAAGCTATGGTGTACAGGATTCAGCAGGATCTGCATGTAAGGTAACAGTGTACCCCAAGACTAGTGAGGTTTCAGGTCATGGTGGCTGAGCAGACAGTACCAACCAAAGAAACCAGGAAGTTTAGCTTTGATAGAGAGAGTTTGTCTTGAGATGTTGGTGACATCTAGATACAGCTCGGTGGAAATGCTGGATACAGTTCAGAATGCAGAGCTGGAGCTCAGGGGGGAGGCTGGGCGAGATATGGAGATTTAAAATCAGAAAAGTGAATGAAACTGACTCAATTAAGAACACAGAGAAGAAGGTGGATGACCAATTCTTACGTCACAGAAGAGAGAACACAAGACAAATCAAGGGGTAGAACATAGAACAGGACACACGCTCAGGAAAGAGAGTGAGAGTTAACCATGCGACAACAGCACTAGTTGCCTGAGCCACGCGGCACAACGTCTGTTCCCCCCACTTCAACTTCCCAGGCAGAGGACTTCGAAAAGCTCTTCCTTACTGGAGCTGACAATAGTTTTGTAAAAGGAAAGGATCCCTGTGGACTGTGACAACAGAAAGTCTTTCTCCCATAGTTATAGATCTTGAAAACTCTTTGTTTTGGCAATTAATTGCACTACAACCATTGCACTCCCGCCCCGTGTCTCTCTCTAGTTGTGATGCTCCTGTTTGCTGATTACTCTCCAGTTCCTCCAGTTTGTCTACTCTCATCATCAGCTTGTGTCTTCACAAGTGACTTGAGCCACACATTCATCCAGTTATTTATCTCTGAAATGAGTCCAACAGAGCTCCAGTGTTGAGGCATACCGCTGAACTAGGAGTCTCTCTTAGGGCCATAGATGATGGTAAAATCGCATCATCCCTACATGGGTATCTCTCTTACCAATGGTGTTCTCATCCTCTCCTGGCTTCCAGCTGCCACTGACTCCATTCAGAAAGCAGAATTGACATTTTTGGCTGTAACATGTTTAGTCTAGATCTCAAGAGGGGAGGAAACTGCAAAAAGACAGTGATATGGTCTTTAGCATACTGCCCATAGTTTGGACTAAACAGAAAAAATTATAGCTTTTCGTAATAAAAAAAGTGGATATTAAAGACTCTAGAGTATCCTTAGAAAGGAAAGACTAAGGAATAATTAATTTTTCCATTTACAGACATTAAAACCATAAAAGCAAGTATTATATATTAATATCCTCTACTTAATAGTTAACACTATATATGAATTAAATACAAAAGCCCACTTTTTGAGGGTGGAGTTTCTTCAGCATCTTAACAACTTTTGTAAAAGATGCTATCATGGAAATTTTAGCTGGGATCTCTCTCTTTCTCTCTCACTCGATCCCTCCCTCCCCCCTCTTATTCTCTCTCTCTCTCTCTCTCTCTCTCTCTCTCATTCTCTCTCTTACCAATGGTGTCCAGGTAGCCAATCTGAATGTACAATTTATACTCAAGAAGATTTCCCTGCTGCTCAGTTTTTAACTTTTTCTGTGTTTTTCTCCCCACATTCAACTACATTTTTAGAAAGTGATTCCAATGGGTATCAACTCCTCCCCAGCTGGTCCTGCCAGACATTTCCTTGAGGCACCAACATAAACGAAAATCCAATACAGCTCTGAGGAAAATAAAATGATTTTATGGGAGGCTGCGCTCAATAAATAAGGAGCAAAGCTAGCATTTTCCTGCACTCCTAAAGCACTAACAATGTTATGACAAACACAATAAGGACAAGCTTGAGAACAAATTCTCCCTTCTGCTTTGGCCACCCACATTCCACTGGACAACTGGAGTGTAGGAACTTTGGTTGGAAAGCAAATCCATCTCAACTGGCAACAAGAAAACCTCTGACCCAGAACTCTTAAAATGTTCATGGGAGATGCTTTGCAACTTCTGGTTGTCTTTGGATATATGGAAGGACAGGACTACTTTGTAAATCCCCAAGACTTGAAACCCTCTCTTGTGTAATAATCTGGGGTGGGAAACACAAGTATATCTTCTGTCCAAGCAGCTGATGCCTAACAAAAATCAAAGATCTAGTGTCAGCACACTTTAGAGGTAACACTAGTAGCTTTGCAAAGTTTGTTGGTCATTTATTGCAGACTCCGTCTGCCGTCAATTCTGCACCCAATGCGCCTTTCTTCCTCAAGGGCAGATCCTGCTTTTGTTTGGAGATTCACCACTTCCTCATAGACCTTAGTAGAGGAAAATTACACTCCATCTCCAGAGGTAAATCAGGATTGGTGTGAACCAGTTGAGGGGGAGCCTTCCTTCTTCCTAATGATGAGTTTATGGAAGGACACGGGTCCATGTCCAGCCAGTAGCTGTAAGGGGGGCTTTGAATTATATTTCCCACCCCCCATTATTTTCTTCTGGATTTTTCTGGGGCTAGAGGTGACATGTTTTCTAACCATGAGGAGAGGTGTTCTTAGGGCTCCTCTGGGAAATACCCAGGAGAGGATGAAAGGATGCCACATCCCTGACAGCCTCCTTGAGTTAGAGAATCCAGAAATGCCAAATACCATCTTCCCTGTGGAAGCCCCACTCTGGAAGGTAATAACTTCTGTCCTTATTTATTGAATCAGATGTTTTAAAACTGAAAGCAAATGCACTGTGATGTTTCAGGGTCTGCCATTTCTACACATATGTTGTTGAAGGGGGAAAACTTCCCAAGCATGGGTTCTAGAATCCTGCATTCAATCATATTCAAAGCAGAAGTCAGAACTTGACAAACTTTATTCTTGTATATGGGCTAAACAAGTCCTAATTATCAGTCCTTCAAAAATCACCTCAAGAGACCTCCCTGGTGGCACAGGGGTTAAAATCTCAGTGCTATCAAGCTATTGCCAGCACTGCGGTCCCCTCTAGGCCAGGGAGACAAACCAACATGGTGCAGCAGACCTCACCTGTCTCGCCCGCTGCTCCCCTCAGCAGTGGATTTCAGTGGATCTGCCTGCTTTGCTCCACACTCTGTCTCTGGTGAATCCTCTCACCCCCTCACCTCTGGCCTATACCCCAGTTCTTACATGCATGAATAAATAAAATAAATCTTAAAAAAAAAATCACCTCAGACAATCAGAATGTCAGTCTTGTCCTCACTGTCACATTTTCAGTGTGATGCTATCTTGCATGTCCTGTCTCACTTGTTTCCCTTTCTGGTGTTGCAGGTGTCAATAATCCTTAATTTCTAGATGAGGGTCCCAGATATGATGCAATACATGCAGACACATAGTGACTGTAATGATCATAATCACTATGATCATTGATTTATTTTGGGTTTACTGTATTTTAGGTTCTTCCTAAGCACTTTATAGCATTTATTACACCCTGTGAAAAAATAACTCTTATTTTCTATGTTTTGAAGCATGGACAAAGTAAGCAAACTGCCCCTTTCTGGTGGACAGCGGGGCAGAAGCAGCGGTTCGGTCAGGACAAGTACCAGACAAGTACCTGGGCAGGAGGACTGCACACAGCTCCTTAGAGAGGGTGACCACAAGAATGTCAGAAGGAGAACCCAGTCCAGTCAACTTAGCATGAATTTTCCAAGACATGATCTGAGAGGTGGAAGACAAAGCCTAGGAAGGAGAAGTTCAAACCTGGTGGCATGGCCAAGCACATGCAGGACATGGGGATTAGGAAATAAAGGATTTTGCATCCACTATGGAGGCAAGAAGAATCGGGTGCTTGCTCAGATGTCAGCCCATCTGCCACTGCCTCTCACTCTTCTTAGATTCATATAATTGATTGACATGTATTTATTTGTTCCTTTATTTTTATTTATTTAAATTTTTTAAAATGATTTATTTATTTATGCATACAAGAGCTTGGGTGCAGGCCAGAGATGTGGGGGGTGGGGTGGGGGTGAGAGGATTCACCAGAGACAGAATGGGGAACAGAACAGGTAGATCCACTGAAATCCACTGCTGAAGATAGCAACGGGTGAGACAGGAGAGGTCTGCTGTGCCATGTGAGTCAACTCACTACCTGGGGATTAAACTCGTGCTGCAGTGGCTATGATTGCTTCATGTGCTGACACTTAACCCCTTGCGCCATCAGGGAGGTCCCTGTTCATTTATTTTTAAATATCTCTACCTGGACCTCCTCAATTTTGGTAGAGGGTTTGTTCTGTTCATGATTACAGCCTTAGCACCTACTATCGTTACTGACACAGTCCTTGATAAATATTTGCTGAGAAAAGAAAAGATGCTAATGGCTATGCTGGGAGACCTGGGATCTGGAGGAAACTGTCACCCAGATTCTCACAGTTCAGTCCTGGACATTTCACAACCAAAACTGCTTCATAATGTTAGGGCTTAAGTATGTATAGTACAATGAACCATGGACCCCTCATGGCTGCTTTTCCACTTTTACATCTGAGCATAGGTTAATGATAATAATACAAAATTTGATCTCAGCTGCTGCTGCAATTTTAAAAATCTGTTTGATGTGGAAATTGCTGGTTAGTCCTTATTTGATTCTGCTGGTAAATTAAGTCTTTCCTTGTAACACAGAAGATGATTAGGATGAGCTGGTAGCATAAGCAAAAATCTAGAGCAAGCAAGAAAGAGTAGTGTTCTGATTCCATGTCACACCTAAAATCAACTCAAATGAGTTTTGCAAGAGCCTTGACATTTGGAAATGTGGGTAGCATGCGCTCCTTCCTGAGCAAATCCAGTACATTCCATTTTTGTGCTGAATGTGGGGCTGGCCCAATAATTGGTGCCAAAACCAGATGTTTGACTCTGGAAGAAGGGCATTCCACACATTCATCAAGAATACTGTTTGGCAAGCCCAAGTAGGTGGCACAGGACACATATGTGTCTCCAGGATCTATAGTCCAGAAACCACATTGGTTATTAATAGGAAACATTGTAAAAATGCATATATTTTTAGAAATGCCTATGAAACATACAGTTATTTTTAACAAGAAAGAGTTGAAATGGTTCAGTGCAGATGCCTAAATTGCCTTACATATAAAATGGAATTTATGGTAGTATAATATCATCTGAGACTTCACTATTAAGTGTTTATTCTAAGTGGCAAAGGAATGGGAAGAATACGGAAAGATTTGAAGCATGGATCATGATCTCTGAAAAAATGTGTTTGCTTTCAAAGAAAACTTCAAGCCTCACACTTGTAGAGAAACCTGCTTGAGAAGTTGGCTAGCCCCCAAATCCTCTCGGTCTCTGTTGTAGTGGGGTGTATAGGGTTGTAGTGATGGCTGTGGCTGATCCCTTCAGTGAAGACCCACTGTGCCCTCCTTACTGTGGAGAGCTCTCAACTGATGACTGACCCAGGAACAAGACAATCACATATTTGCATCCTGACTATTTATAAATTATGTGACAACTGAAATATGGATGATGAAAAAGTAGCTCATGATTTCAAGATGTCATATTGTTATGCCCTCAACAGACATTCCTCCACCCTATTCCCACAGATGTGTGTGTGTTTACATGTAAACACAAAGTGATAAGAATTCAAAGGAGGGCCTCCCTGGTGGTACAAGAGTTTAAGACGCAACCTATGAAGCTGTCCTCAGGCATTGAAGAACAAGTTCAACCCCCGGCTAGGGAGCTATCCACATGGTGTAGCTGACCTCTCCTGTCTCCCACTGCTTCCCACAGCAGTGTATTTCAGTCAATCTGACTGTTCTGTTCCCCACTCTGTCTCTAGTGAATCCTGTCACCTCCCACACCTCTGGCCTGTACCCCAGTTCTTGTATACATAAATAAATAAATATTTTTAAAAAAAGAATTCAAAGGAGAATAGGTAACTGTAGATAATGTTGGTATTACTATGTAGAACTCTATTTAAATGAGGTTGGGTGGCTTGCAAACAGAGAGCACAAGCATACCAGCAAACTTCAAACACACAATATCTTGCATTTCTTCCACTGTTTCCTTTTGCATCAGGACTGAGGCCCATTCTGGGACATCTAGATCAGGGGTCTAAGGCAGTGTGTGTGGCCATGAATATGTCTACTTTCTTCTGTTGCTGTTTTCTGAATAAAACTTGCAGTGAATTCATAAGGTGATCACCTTTTCGAAGTTGATGATAGAAAAGGTTTGCCTCTGGGTGATGAAGGTTTTGAAATGGTGAGAGAAGGAGAGAGAGAGAGAGAGAGTGTGTGTGAAAGAAAGAAGAGAATTCAGAGAATTGTGGTTGAGATTGGCCTTCCTGGACTACAGTGACAAACTGGACAAACTGGTAGAAACACCTTTGGGGTAATTTTGCTGAATTCTTGGAGATTGAGAATCAGAAGCTATTCTGAGAAGAAGAGGCCTCAGAAGACATATTTTCATGAGTTTTATATCTAGGACTTTCATCAGGTTTATATCTAGGACTTTCATAATGAAGAGCCAAGAAAAATCCCCTGTGTTTCTGTGTCCTTCATCTCAGAGAAGGACAATCACCCACTTCTAGCTCTCTCTAGTCCTCCTGTCTCTTCTAAGGGAGAGGGGGAAATAAGAAAAGCATCTCAAGGTCACAGCCCAGGGACATGGTATCACTGAAAGCTTGAATTTTGAATCACAAAATTCTAGAGCAGAGCACTCTACTCATCTGTGTGGTGTCAATAGGGCTCTAGCAAAATAGGAGTGGGTTACAGCTAAAAGAGCAGCAGCACATCACCTCCATGTAAGGAGCAGTTTTTGAGAAGTCTAAAGGAAATGGGAAGAAGAAAGCACAGATGCCAGAGAGATTTGAGTCCCAGATGCCTACAGATTAAAAAAAAAAATAAATGGTCCAATTCCTAGCCAGATTAACATAAAACCTCACCTTAAAAGACTGTTCACTTAATAAATTATGTCCAGCTTTTAGTAATAAACCAATAATTCAGATTAAGTTAAAAAGGCTGGAAAAACACAGCTTGACAAGACAAGGAAAGCATCAGCTCCAGGTTCAGATATGACAAAAATCCTGGAATCATCAGACAGAGAATTTCAGATAACCATGATTGATGAGGTAAAGACTAATGGAAGAAGTAGACAACATGTAAGATCAGATGGGTAATGTGCACAGAGAGATAGAAATTCTAGGAAAGAACCAAATGGAAATGCTGGAAATTGAAAACATTGTAGCTGAAGTAAAAAATGTGTTTAAATGGGCTCATCTGTAGATGTGGCCAAGGACAGAATCAAGGAGATGGAAAATATGTTAGTAGGAACTTCTCAAACTGCAATGTGAAGAGAAAAAAGAATGTCCAAAAGGAGGGGGCTAAACAGATGATAGATAGATAGACAGATAGATAGATAGACACACACATATATATATATTTATACCCTATATGTATTTATACCCTATATATGCATTAGTATTTTATAATTTCATGCAATTTTATATATAGCTAATATTTCCGTAACGCTCTACTGAAGGTTTCCCAAGCCTGCTGCTTGGGGGAGTCTGATTCTTAGTTTGTGTTGCTTTCTCAAGCCTGCTGCTTGGGGGAGTCTACTGTTTGATTCTGCTACTTGCTGGAGTGGAGAAGTTGCTGGGTGTACTGCACTGTTGCTTGTCTGCAGTGGTAGCCATAACACCTTGACCCCTCTTCCTGAACAATAAAGAATGTTTATGCTATGATGGATGGAATAGCAAGTTTCCTCACACAAACTGTATAAAACCCTGCCATTTTTGCTCTTGGGTGCTCAGCCCTTTGGGGAGTGATCCCACTAAGCCCACTGGTGTGAAAATCAAATCTCTCCCCACCTCTCTGAGTGCAGCCTGATTTCTCTGGGAAATTGCCGTAACACTACAGCAATTTTCTACAACTTTTACATATATTGACTCATGTAATCCTCAAAAGGGCTCTGAGATCAAGGATATTATTGTCCCCACATTTCTAATGAGGCTGCAGAGACAGACAGGTAGTGAGCAAAGGCTGGTGTGAGAAGTGGCAAAACCAGGAAAGTAGAGGGAGGGGGAGTGAAGAGTCACAGATCATATCTTGAAGCAAGGAAAAGAGCTAGGAATTGCATGCATAATACATTACTGCATCCAAACTGCTTCTGCTGGGGCCTGTTATCAGAGGATTGATACTGAGGAGGGGAATGTCAAACTGAAATTTCAGGTGGATGAGAAAGTGAAAAGGTTTGCCTAGCAGGATGAGCCACAGGTGGAGGCACTGCAGAGGACATGAATCAAATAAGCTGATAGGCAGGTGACAGTGGGACAGGTGAGCACTATTATGCATTCACTGAATTACAAATCTAATTGTAAACTAAATTGGCACCAAGGATTTAAAAGGGGTGAAGTTCCTTTGCAGAGTGGAGATGACCCTCACTGCCCATGAACCAGTGGGGAGCGCATAGTGGCAAAGATTCAAGGCATCACCACAGCTACTTAGACTACCCAAGAGTCTCTCTGCTCAGCCTGCCCTCCTAAACAACTGTCATTATTTATTGAAAAGCCATTATCTTCCTGGTGAAATTCTATGCACCTGGGACTTCCCATAGCATGAGGAAAATGGTCTGATCTTTGCCTTCAGTGAGAACACTTACTAACATTTCCTTTTGATTTGGGGCCAGTTGCTAGAGCTGGATGTTTGAACACATGGATGTCTTTTTTTTATCTTTTTTTTTTTTTTCAAACAAAGCACAAAACCAGAGACTGAGTGAACTTTTGGAAGCACAAGATCTGTGGTGATTATCTAGCTTTCCAGAGACATCTGGAATTGGAGTTTCTGTTTTCATTACTCTGGAAAGGAAATCAGTGGGCTTCCTCCTGACATTCACCCCTATTTGACATTATTGTAACAATGCTTAAAAGGATTGTCATTGAAACAACATCTAAGACACCCCTTGAATCATCTCACCATGTACATTTTCAGAACCCAAATGTAAAATTGTAACTATGTTTTCCTTGCTTAAATGTTTTGTTTTGCTTATTTTCTGTGCTATTATTTAACTTATGTTCCTTAGACTAAGCTCTTCAAAATAGTTGAAATAGTTTATTATTAATTATTTTAAAACCATTAAAACATTCTTTGAGCTCATTGCTACAATCAACTAATTTGTAGTTGGTTCAACTTCTTATTTTTGTTTTTGATTAAATTCTCTAAAAATAATGGAACTCTAATTATATCAATTTAATCCCTCTGGATAAGTGAAAATCCCCTTGATCAAATGGACACCTCAGAAGGCAGCTGGATTAAACCATTATTATAGTAACTTACCCAAGAGTCCTGATGACCAGATCAGTTTCCCAGTTACTCAAATTATTACTAACATAATATGAGAAAAAAAGTTAAGGATAGCAGGAAAAGTGTAAAATGAACTAATAACTGTGGTGAGTATCTTCTACAGCAACAGATCATGGAATCACCTATCTGTACTGAAGGCCCTTGGAAGTGTGTTTAGTAAAAAAAGACAAAACCACAATTAATGAACATAGAGGAGGAGAACGAAAAGTCTCCACTGTGACTTTAAAAGATTTTATGATCTCTGATAATCACAAGGTGATATGACTGATCATATCACCACTGAATAGAGTCACTTAGGCAGAAATAAATGAGGCAGGGAAATGTATTTGTTTTATTTAAATTGCCAAATAGCTGCGGTGAGACTCCTCGATGGATGAGGTGGAATAGAAAACATATTTTAAGAAATAATGGTAAAAAATGTCCCATGCTTGATGCAACTGTAAATCTACAGATTTAAGATGTTTAGCAAATCATTTAAAAGAAAATGACAGCAAAAATAAAAGATTGCCCAGTGTACATAGCACAGTAGAGGTTTAAAGTGAATGGTTAAGAAACACAATTTAAAATCAGCCAGAAAAGACACATCCTGGATAGAGAAACAGGATGACAGGAGACTTTTCATTAGGAACAGTGCAAACCAGAAGAGAGTGAAGGAGAAACTGCCAATCTAGAATTCCTTACACAACAAGAGTGACTTTTGAACACAAAGGTGATGTCAAGACTGTTTGAGAGACAATGCTGGAAGGATTTGTTGTCAGCATGCCTACACTGTCATACATTTTCAATAAAGTCCTCAGGGAAAAGGAAAATGACATCAGATGAAAATAGAAGTATATACCAAGGGATGAATAGCAGAGGACATGGTCAACTTCCTTCGAAACAGTTTGATCCTTCCGGCCTTGCTTTAAAGTTCAGTTGAGCAGGTCCACAGCAGACTGGATTCCAGGGCTTATTGTCTCTGTTTTCAGGGCCGAGTAGGGCACTCCAACCAAGGCCTTTCCAGTTACATTTTATTCTGTTGTTGGGAATAGATGCTGTTCCCATCCCTGGCTGAGCACCAGGCATTGTTCTGAGACTTTTGATTGATTTCTTTTTTTTTTTTTAATTTTTTTTTTATAGAGGCATGTTTTTATTTGTTTGTTTGTTTGTTTTGTTTATACATGCACTGGGTACAGTCAGAAGCGCGGGAGGGTGAGAGAATTCACCAGAGCCAGAGCGGGGAGCAGAGCAGGCAGAAGGACCGAAGTACACTGCTGAGGGGAGCAGCGGGCGGCAGGAGAGGTCTGCGCGCCATGTGGGACCCTCCTCCGGTGGCCGGGGAGAAGCCGGGTATCGAACCGGCGCTGCAGAGGCTGCGGGCAGCTTCGCAACCCAGCGCTCAACCGCTGCGCCACCGGGGAGGCCCACTTTTGATTGATTTCAACAATTTCTTTCTTGACCTTGGGTTGTTTACTTACCCACATATGTTGATCACTGCTCAGTTGCTTGTATTTTAATTCAAGGAGAACTTGCAGCCTTTGGCTTGGGTTTTTATCTCTGCTGGCCCCCTCCTCAGTTCTCTGCTGTGAGGACAGTAGTTCACTTGCTCTCCTGCCCCCCCAGCTCCTTTTTCTCATTGTCAGGAGGCAGCACAGATCTGCCTGGGGCCTCGTTCACCCCAGTGCTCTGGAAACCCTCTTATCAGGAAGCTGAACTAACACATGGTTCACTTCATTTGTTTCCAGCAATGCCAGTTGATTCCTCATGCCCAATATTTGAAATATGTCTCAAGCTTTTTCCAGGTTTTCGTTGGAAGGTAAATCCAATCTCCATGACCCCATCTTGACCACAAGTTAAATCTGAGAAATTTGAATTTCAAAATTTCTCTGAACATCCTTTGTCAATAAAGAAATTCTCTCCTAAACATCCTCCTCTGGGGGAAAAAAATATATCTCAAAGTTTGACTCTCAAGCTGATGTCCACTCTTACCTGGTTTCATCCTGCCATGATTCATTGCTTCTAACCCAATAAGAAGATGTAGCTTGGCCTGAGTAAGAGAAAGCCTCTTCTAGAAGAAGACAGCCTTTATATCACTATGACTGCGAGGTCAGTCTGTGTTAGCAAATACCCGCAGAGGACCTGTGAACTGTGGACGCCCATGACGTACCTGCCTAAAATCGGCCTAGATTTTTGAGTAACTGAAAGTGAGTAGAATCAGCTTACGAGGTCATTGATATGTTAAACATTATTCTTTTCCTGGATGAAATTTACATATTTCATGTTCTATAGCAGGGTTTCAAACTTCCATATTAAAAATATATAATTGATATTTGTATATCTTAATGTATGAGACACCAGACACATTTTTATTTATTTTTATTTTATTTCATTTTTTTTTTGTTTAACATTTATATTTTCATGCATACAAGAACCGGGGTACAGGCCAGATGTGCGGGAGGGTGAGAGGATTTACCAGAGACAGAGCGGGTTGCAGAATAGGAAGACTGACTGAAATACACTGCTGAGGGGAGCAGTGGCTGAGTCAGGAGAGGTCTGAAGTGCCAATTTTTTTTTTGCTCCCTCCAAAGCTCCTGAACCCCCTGCCCAGCAATCTCTCATACTCACAGCTGCTGTGCAAACTATCCACATGGAAAAATTCCCCCCAATTTTCTCCTATTCTTTAGACCACTAACAACTTGCCTGACTTTAGTTCTTCTTTCCAACTTTTCAGTGCACACACCAAACTAAGCATTTAGGGAATCTTAAAGTTTTGTTCCCTATGCCTTATCAATTCCCCACATTCTTTTTTTTTGTGTGTGTGTGGATATAAGTTTTCCTTTTTTAAATTTTTAATTGTTTACAACTTTATTCATTTTTAAACAATATTTGCTTTCCCTCTCCACCCTCAGGTGTAGTCCCCATAGAATTTCCTTCACCAATGCACCCGTGCACCATCATCACAGTCCCCAGTGCTCCTCCTTCCCTCCCTCTGATCCCTCTCCCTCCTCCTCCCCTGCAGGATGTCTCTGGTTTATAATTGTCTGTTTTTGCTTTATTGCGTTTTCTACTGTTATTATTTTTTTATACTCTTTTCTTATTTGGTTCCCCTATATTCCTCCTATAAGTGAAATATCCGATATTTTTCTTTTTCCTTCTGGCTTATTTCACTGAGCATAATTCCTTCTAGCTCCATCCACATTGCTGCAAATGGCATGAGTTTATCTTTGTTGATTGCTGGGTAATATTCCATTGCGTATTCCATCTTCTTACAACTCCTTGGTATCTACCCAGAGGACACAAAAACACTGATTCAAAAGAACACCTGTACTCCTATGTTTATTTTTATTTATTTTTTTTAATAGAGGCATGTTTTATTTATTTATTTGTTTGTTTTGTTTACACAAGCACTGGGTACAGTCAGAAGCGAGGGAGGGTGAGAGAATTCACCAGAGCCAGAGCAGGGAGCAGAGCAGGCAGAAGGACTGAAGTACACTGCTGAGGGGAGCAGCGGGCGGCAGGAGAGGTCTGCGCACCATGTGGGACCCTCCTCCGGAGGCCGGGGAGCAGCCAGGGATCGAACCAGCGCCGCAGAGGCCGCAGGCAGCCTCGCAACCCAGAGCTCAACCGCTGCGCCATCGGGGAGGCCCTGTACTCCTATGTTTATTGCAGCACTATTTACAATAGGTAAAACCTGGAAACAACTCAAATGCCCCAAAATAGATGACTGGATCAATTCCCCACATTCTTTTTGAAAGAGAGACAAAGAGAGCTTGAGATCTGATCCCACGAGCACTGCTGTGTTCCATTTTCTTTGGTCTGTTCTCTCTAGTCTGCCTTCCTAAACAACACAATGCAAAAAACAACAATAAAAATTTAGAAATTATTGGGCAACACAAAACTCACCTAAAGAGTAAGGGAAAGTGAAAATGAAGCTCTGATGGCTTCGCTGGACATTGTCCTTCATGGCAAAGGGCCACTTGAGAGGTATCACTCTTGAAGTTACATCTCCCCTCCTCAGGGGACCCTCAGCACAACCCCTGCACCAGCAGTGTCAACCCAAAGACCCCTAGCTCAGGTTTATACCTTCAAGAAGCAAGACTGATTTGAGTCTTTTTAGCACCTCTGAAACTGAAACTTTGGGACATAAAAGTTTGGATTCAAAGAATCCTCCATGGAAAGATCAGCTAAGATAGTTGTACTTTCCCTGCATCTCAGTCACCACCCAGTTAGCTGCCAGACTGAAGGACCATTCCTAGCACACTGGGCTCCACCGAGGCAGTTCAGGGGTGCGGAGGAGGCTCACATCCCACATGCCAGGCTGGGCTGTGCCGGCAGATGTGGCTCAAAGCCTGATGCTGTCATTGACAGGGCTGGCCTCTGCGGCTGGGTCCTGGAGATCACCTGTCGCTCCTTTATGACCTTCTACGCTCCTTGTAAAATGTGCCAGGTACAGAGTGGGATCCTGGCCCTCCTTATTCTTGGTGCCCAGAGCTCCTGCTTGTCAGCTAGTAATAGGGTCAGGTATGGGGCCTCTCACCAAGGGCAAAAGTCCTGGTGTGAGGAACATCCTGGGAAACCAGCATCTGCTGATAGCAGCCTGCAGATGTTAGAATAGAGATAATATTTAGACTGGCAGGAACACTGGCGCCCCTGGGTTACTCCACCCCACCTTACATCCCCAGTAACTGCTTCCCCAATGCATGTGCACTCCCTACATACTTGCCCCCCCCGCCCCCCCCCGCCTTGTGCTCGATGCTAATAAGCACAAGGCTGCCTTTGGGTGGTGCTGCACTTTACATCCCTGGGTATCCACTCCAGGCTTCTCCTTGCTCCATGTGGACTCTGAGGAATCCCTTTCATCCCATGCTGCTCCCAACAGTGTCGCCTTTCGAGGCAATAAATGGTGACCCCAACGTGACAGCCTGCTCCACGACTCCCGCCATTTAATCCGCACCCCAACACAACAGAACAGTGTCTTCCACCTATAAGCATCCACTCGGACAGGACTCCCTTAACTGAATTTTGAAATTCTTGTTCAAGCTTCATATTGTATTCTATTTCACTAAAAAGCCAAATTACTGCATGTGGTGCACCCAAAGTGGCTCTTTTCATGGATATTATTTCTCTTTCATGAGATTCACTTTTATGAGATACCATACAATCTGTCAGCAGGGCTTTCTCCCAGCCCTTATTGCACCACGGTGGGCTGAGAAGACCTGCTTCGGGTACTGGCAGCTTCAAAGAGGCCAGAGAGTTTTCTTCTCAGCTTCCAGTCAACTCTATAAACTCACACCTGGCTCCTTGACTTTAAAAAGGAAGAAAAAAGAAAGAAGTGATGGTCCTTGGTAAATATTGCAGCAAATTGTAGCTGTAATTTAACATTTCCTCTTCTCTATAGAGGCCATCTCCGTAATCTATCCTAAGGTCTCCTGCAGTTTCTAATCCTGTTATGGAAAATAGGCCACACAAGAATCAGACTGCAGTGGAAAAGCCTGGTGGCAAATAGCCTCTACTGACTTCAAAGGGACAAAGCAATCTCAAAATTTCTCCAGCTCCTTCTTGTGGACACTCAGTATAGAGGTCTCACGAATCCTCCTACAGGTGTGTGCAACTGCACCCAAGCACTTGTGTAACAGCTAGTTTTTGCTACATAACAAGCCACCCCCCAGATGAGGGGCTGAGCCACCCCTTTATCACCATGCACCATTCTATGGGTCCATAATTTGGCTTGGGTTCAGCTTTGTGATGGGTTTGCAGCTACTCATGGTTTGTAGTTGGCCGTCGGCTTCTGGCCAGGCTAGGGGCTGGCTGATTGCTGCCAAGACTGTGTAGTCTTCTCCCACAGTCTGCTTATGCTCAGATGGCATCAGAATTCAAGAGCATCGATCTGTGTCCTTGGTTTCATTTTTTAATCTTTATTGAAGTAACATTGCATTTTAACAATATGTAAATTTCAGGTGTGCCTCTTCTAAATCAGCATGTATATCTATTACATTATCTTTATTACTAAAGTCCAATTCTAGACTTCACCATGCCTGATTAATCCATCCCACCCTTTTTCTGGTAATCACTAACTTAGTCTCATAATCTAAAAGTTATTTTTGCTTTATTGAATCCACTTGTTTGTTTTGTTCCTTTATGTGCTACATAAGAAGAAAATCATATTGTGATTGTTGTTCTCACCTGACTTGCTCCACTAAGTATAATAACCTCTAGGTTCATCCGTGTTGCTGCAATTGGTAGGATTTCATCTTTTTAAATTTTTTTATTTTTTTGAAAGATTTATTTATTTAGGTATATGAGAACTGGGGTACAGACCAGTGGTGCAGGAGGTAAGAGGATTTACCAGAGACAAAGCAGGGAACAGAACAGGCAGACTGGTTGAAATACATTGCTGAGGGGAGCAGGGGCAAGACAGGAGAGGTCTGCTGTGCCACATGGGTCAGTGCCCTGGCTGGGGATCAAACTCATACTGCAGTGCCTGTGGACAGCTTCACAGTGCTATGCTTAACCCCTTACACCACCAGGGAGGCCTCATCTCTTTTTTTTAATAGCTGAGTGGTGTTTTGTTGTATATATACCCATATCTTCTTAATCCATTCATCAGCCAAGTTTGTTTCCAGCTCTCAGCTATTGTAAATAGCTATTGTCAGATGTGGCATGCATTTATCTCTTTGAATTAGCGTTTTAATATTTTTCAGGTAAATACACAGAAGCGGAATAACTGGAACCTACTTTTTGGGTGAGCCTCCATGCTCTTTTCATAATGGCTGCACCAAGTCACACCCCCACAGCACGTAAGAGCTGCCTGGTCTCCCCATGTTCTCAACCTTGTGGCTTGTCTTTAGGATGAGAGCCATTCTCTCACTGGGAAGGCAGTAGCTTGTTTTGACTCGCATTTCACTAACCATGAGAGATAATGAACATCTTTTCACGTGTGGATGTCATGGTCTGTCGCATTCTCTAATGTCCCTTTGGTCAAAACCAGTCACATGATTCACTGGGGCAAACACTGTCAGTGGGCCTGCTTATGAGGAGTGAAAAATTGGGGCTGTCACTGTCAATTTGCTGCACTTAGTTTTTTCTCCCTCTCTCCTACAACAGCCTCTCCTGGGCGGTATTTTATCCCTACACGCCTCTTTCTCAATGTCACATCATAAAAAGGGAATGATTCGACCTTGATTTCTTCTCTTTTATGACATGTTGATCTCTCGCCCTTGAACACCTGCAGAAAAGAAGTAAATCATGGGCCTCCCGGGTGGTGCAGCGGTAGAGCCCTGGGTTGCGAAGCCCTGGGTTGCGAAGCCCTGGGTTGAAGCCCTGGGTTCAATCCCCGGCTGCTCCTCGGCCACCGGAGGAGGGTCCCACATGGCGCGCAGACCTCTCCTGCCGCCCGCTGCTCCCCTCAGCAGTGTACTTCGGTCCTTCTGCCTGCTCTACTCCCTGCTCTGGCTCTGGTGAATTCTCTCACCCTCCTGCGCTTCTGACTGTACCCAGTGCATGTATAAACAAAACAAACAAATAAATAAATAAATAAAACATGCCTCTATTAAAAAAAAAAAAAAAAAGAAGTAAATCAGAGCTAAATTCTCCCAGGATCCCAGAGGTTAAGCTGACTCTAACAGAGTCATCACCAAATCCAGCTCCACCAACAGTGAAACAATCAAATAAATATTTTGACAACAATATCTGCCAGCAAAACAAAAACACACTGAGTTGATGATACCTCCATTCTCCCCTTTTCTCCTTTCTTCTCAGCTAAGCGTCTTATCACTCAACTGAAATTACCTGCTGTATTGATCAAATCAAACCAAAAGGAATTAGGCACCAAGTGAAGACGGGAAAAGGAAAGCCACCCACACTTCCTAACTTGGGAGCTGCCAAAAAATATGGGATTTTCAAAGGTATTGTTTCAGAACTTGGAGCTGCATTCAATGGTGTAACATAACACCCACGCCCACCACCCCATCCTCTCCAAAATCCCAAAAGAGACAAGAGAAAAAGCTATTCTTCAGGTTACCTCACATAACCCTACTGCGCTTCAGATACATGAAAAAGATCATTTTAGAATATTGATTCAGTGTCTTGAGTTCAGCCTACTGGGTTTTCTTTGTATAATTTTATGTCTTCTGAGAGCTAGTCGAGACCTTCCTACACTGAAAATGAGTTGTTCCTTCATGTGAAGTGTTCACGAAGACAGAATTTGGATGTTTGTAAATGAAGAGAGAGCGAGGATCTGATGAATGTTTTCAAAGGACTGTGGGGGTTACAGGCAATGAGAAAGCGGGAACTGGGGGTGGTGTGCCTTGATGGTTGACATGGTCTCTGAACCCAGGCACAGCAGCGGTGGCCAGCAAAACAGGCATAATCCACAAATGGATTTAAGTCACTTTGGGGTGACTTAATGTAGTGTGTGGTAAACAAAGAGACAGATCAGAGAGGGTGTCTAGTTTGGGCTCAAAAATCTTAAAATTTTTCTGCAAAATTCTTTTTTTTTTTTAATAGAGGCATGTTTTATTTATTTGTTTGTTTGTTTGTTTGTTTTGTTTATACATGCACTGGGTACAGTCAGAAGCGTGGGAGGGTGAGAGAACTCACCAGAGCCAGAGCGGGGAGCAGAGCAGGCAGAAGGACCGAAGTACACTGCTGAGAGGAGCAGCGGGTGGCAAGAGAGGTCTGCGCGCCATGTGGGACCCTCCTCTGGTGGCAGGGGAGCAGCGGGGGATCGAACTGGCGGCGCAGAGGCCGAGGGCAGCCTTGCAACCCAGCGCTCAACCGCTGCGCCACCGGGAGGCCCCAAAATTCTTTATAGTAGCTAAGCTATGGAAACAACCCAAATATTCTAAAACAGATGGGTA
Organism: Talpa occidentalis; assembly: GCF_014898055.3. Lineage (NCBI taxonomy): Eukaryota > Metazoa > Chordata > Mammalia > Eulipotyphla > Talpidae > Talpa > Talpa occidentalis. The sequence continues at coordinate 68,133,511 of NW_023605194.1, read as the reverse complement.
GATCAGAAAGACGAGGTACATACACACGTGATATATTACTCAGTTATTTCAAATGATAAACTCTTGCCGTTTGCAACAATCTGGATGGAGCTGGCAGGGATTATGCTAAGTGAAATAAGTCAAGGGAGAAAGACAATCACTGGATGGTGTCACTTATCTGTGGAATAGAGAGAAACAAAACAAAGGGTCAGATAGAGTCAAACTAGCAACAAACCCAAGAAATCGACAGTAGAACTGAAGGTATGGGGGAGGTCGGGGGGTGGTGGTTATGTCTCTACAACATCAAAGTTACTTCTTGGGCTGCCAGTCAGATATAATGTCTAGTGCTCAAGAGGGAAAGTCAGATATGAGTATGGGGTTATATATATATATATATAATATATATATATATATATATATATATATATATATGGGGATATATATATGCACATATCTAAGCATACAAATTTATGTATGTGTTAATGGGGGACCATTATCATGTAGACGGTAATAAAAACATATTAATGGATAATATTCTGGGAGAGAGAGAGAAAATTATTCAACTCAAGAGGCATGGAATCAACAGAATCTGAAGGCCCTTTCCTTCTTAGCAAATTCCTTCTTATTTTAGTTTCTTAAAACACATTGCTCTTCTTTCCTTCCTGCCTGTTGGGTAATCTCTTCTTCTTCTTTAAGGGATCTACTTCATCACCATCATTTACACACACACACTTACATACAAACACACACACTTATATGAACATACATGGACATGTGTACACAGACATATACACACTTGCGTGTATGCACATACATGTGCAGTTCTATATACATCTATACACACATACACACTGAACATACGCCAGGGATAGTTCTGTGTGCTTCCACCTGCCCTTTATCCTCATCATCAGCACCACTCCTGAAATTCCCTCCACATTCCCAGAGGTTGGTCCTCTAAGTTTGGACCCAAGGCTGACGTGCTCTGGGGACTCATGCTCAGGCCTCTTACTCTCTGCTGTGCTGCAGTTCTGCTCTCACATCTGCTCCTGCAGCACAGGTGTGACCCAGTAGTGCCGTAAGCTCCTCTCCGAGAGGTGCCTTGAAATCTTGTAGCTTGCTGCAAACTCGAGCAGCTGGTGTGGCTCTTCCCAGGTAACCAAAGGTGCCGCTATTCACCTCGGTTTTGTCAGGTTATATACTTCAACTGACCCCCACTCAACCACAAGTGAGTCTTTCATCTCTAATGATTACATTAAACAGCTCTTGGGGTGCGGGAATAGCTAGCTGAGTCTACTCTCAGGCTTGCTTGGCTGATGGTGGACCATGCTGCATCTTGGCTAATATTCTTCTGACCACAATTAATTGAATAGAGGTTGGGTGGAGAGCTGTGATGGTTTAGCACAAGTCATCATTTAGATGACACTTTGATAACATAAGCTCTTTAAGCGGGATCTGAGGCATCATCTTTGTAAATTGTTATTGTTGAGATGAAAACTTCAGGATGTCATGCAAGGAAAACACTTCTAGGTTCATCCATATCAGACAGTGAAGAGGGTAGTGACTGCTCTGAATATTGGACTCATGTGGATTTAGGTTGAGCGGTTATGTGTTTGGGGCTCTGTATTATCTTCTGTCATGAGTGCCGAAACGCAAGGTAGTGAGCCCTGGGGCTTGGAGACAGATGTTGAGATAAACCAGCACGGATGCTCGTCTACCTTGGAAGTGGTTTTTTCCTGCTGGTTTGACCCTCGAGAGCCGGCCACGTGGAGGAGCCGGCCTTGCACAAAACTTACCTTTTTTTTCTGTTCTTCCAGGAAGCAGACACAGCCCATGTACTCAGGCAGTTTCACTGTGCATCATTCTCAAGGTAAAAAAGAAGCTTCTGGAGAGCATGCTTAGAAAAGAAGTTGTTTTATGAACCTGAATTGCTGCTACAGTAAATGACCTAGGAGGATAATTCAAAATTATCTTCTTTTGAATTCATGAGCATGCTAGTAATTTTATTATGATTACCACCTTCCACCCATCAGAAATTTTCTCTGAAGTGCAGTGGGGCTAAGCAAATCAAACCTATTTTCAAATGAAGGGAATCATGAGCGAAGTAATTATGGGATCAAAATCATGTGGAATATAGTCAAGAAGCAATAGACAAAATAGAAATGATGGCCACGTTCAGAAAAAAACAACTTTTATGGAAAAAGAGATTCCATAAAACATATTGAAAGTGTAGAAATTTCCCCACAATTTTCAAAGTTGACCATACTTTGCTCAAGAGTACTAGGAACTCTGACACTGAAGGTCCTTGGCATTTGCAGAAAAGATTTTCATGAAGCAGGGCCTTCTCTGGTGGCGCAGTGATTGAGCACTGGGCTGCAAAGCTGCCCACAGCCTCTGCAGTGCCGGTTAGATCCCCGGCTGCGGGCAAGGATCCCACATGGAGCGGCAGACCTCTCCTGCCACGCCTGTTGCTCCCCTCAGCAGGGTATTTCGTCAGTCTGCCTGTTCTGTTCCCTGCTCTGGCTCTGGTGAATTCTCTCACCCTCCCGTGCTTCTGACTGTACCCAGTGCTTGCATAAATAAATCAATAAATCTTTAAAAAATAATAATAATAAAAAAGATTTTCACGAAGCAGCAGAATGAAGCCAGCAACAAAGTTTAGTATCATGAACAATAATTTATTATCATTATTAGCAAATGGTCTAATGCCAAAACCTCAAAACATATTTAGTTAAGAGAAGTCATGAAAAGTGTAACTAAGCCAGCTCATAATTGGTGTTTTTCTCAGCCTTAGACCAGGGCTATTGGATCTGATGATTCGGGGGTTTCTTGGGGCTGCCTAGACCCAGGTCTCATCTAGTCCCTAAGATCAGGGGGCAACAGTCCTACCTGAAATGAAAGGGGCCAGGAATGCTGCTGTGCTCCCTGGGGGAGGGTGAGAGTCCTCTTTTATCCCTAAAAACGGCGCAGTAGATGTTTCCATTTGCAAATTTTGTCTCTCTAAGATGAAGTCAAACACTTATTGAAAGCTGTAGTAACATAATCTTCTCTCAGGAAAGTTACTCAGCAATTAATTCCTTCACCTAATAAATGGAGGAATTGATAAACAGTGGCAAAGTCTGAGCCAGGTCCAGTTCATGCTCTTTCTCCTATGTGGCAATTCACATCCTCAACAAGTATTTTTTGGGGCCTCTACGTCTCCACTACTGAGATCTATACGTTGGCTACAGTAATAGGAAAATAGGGTTTTATCTTCTGTTCTCCTGCATTGTATATTCTATTTTTATAGTCTATTGGATTGGGATGGCGCAAGATTCAAAACAAGCAAGTAAATCAAGTGAATAAAAAATAACAAAGATAATTTCAGAAAATCATAATAGCACACAATAAAATAAAACAAGATAATGGACTAGCAAAGCTTGCGAGATGTTATTTGATGACATGTGTGCTATTACTTATATAGTTCAGGGCAAGAAGGTCTCCTGGAAGGAGAGAGATTTAAACTGGATGGGAAGAAGGAGAAGGAGACATATGCCCCAGGAGGAGGAAAAAAGGACACATAGATCCTGAGAAGCAACTAGGGGTGGGGGAGAGTGGGCCGCAGGTGTGAGGGGCTGGAGAATGCAATGACTGAATGAAGATTGTGGATGGAATTTGGGAAAAATTGGTATTACTCTTGGAAATACCGTGTCTCTAAGGCCTTTGGAACTTGCAACTTTGACTTTAAATTAGGGCCTCTTAGAGGAAACACCATGAACAAATAATAAAAAACAACCACCATATTCCATCACCCCCACATCCTCTCCGGGGCCTCCTCTCTACAGGATGATGATTCCATGCTAAAGACTGACATGGCTAGACTGTTCTGTTACCAAAATGATTAGTGTTTCCAAATGATTGCTAATGAATACAGGATGAAGGTTAATAGTCCACCAATATAAGATTTCCAGTTGAGAAGCCAGAACTTTCCAAAGGAAATGTGTTTTTTTTTTTCCCCTAAAATTTATTTATTTATTTATACATGCACTGGGTACAGTCAGAGGCATGGGAGGGTGAGAGAATTCACCAGAGCCCGAGCGGAGAGTAGAACAGGCAAAGTGATGAAGTACACTGCTGAGGGGAGCAGCGGGCAGCAGGAGAGGTCTGTGCTCCATGTGGGACCCTCGCCCAGTGGCCGGGGATCGAACCGGCCCTGCAGAGACTGCGGGCAGCTTCACAACCCAGCGCTCAACCACTGCGCCACCGGGGAGGCCCCCAAAGGAAATGTTTAATTTTTTTTTTCATTTAATTTGGTTTCAAGAGGCAAAAATCTTTTGAAAACAAATTAAAAATACAATTAACAGTGCTAATTAAGACTATTATCCTTTCAGAATACTGGCTCTAGTGCTAATTTGAGAAAAACAAAGCAAAATAAAATATCACTGTAGTTAAAAATTTCAGTGGAAGTTCTAAATGGACTTATTTTATAGGAATGATGGGAAAAATAAAGACATCCGACATTTCATATTTCAAAACACGGTATTTTATAAATGTTGGTGTTGAAGGAATTTGCATTAGTATTTCTGAATTTAGTCATCAAATACAGACACAATTTTCCAAATGAATGCTTCTCAGACTGAGGATCCAGGGACCACTTCCTTGCCCTTATTAAGATTTCTCCCTATCAAATGAAATAATATTTTATCTTCTGATTTCAGAGCACTTTTGTCAGAGTGGGGATAAATATTTTTATAAGTGAAGAGTGCTGTAGAAATATAACATGGGCGGGTCTCCCCGGTGGCACAGCGGTTGAGCGCTGGGTTGCGAAGCTGCCCTCATCCTCTGCAGTGCCGGTTCGATCCCCGGCTGCTTCCCGGCCACCGAAGGAGGGTCCCACATGGCGCGCAGACCTCTCCTGCCGCCCGCTGCTCCCCTCAGCAGTGTACTTAGGTCCTTCTGCCTGCTCTGCTCCCCGCTCTAGCTCTGGTGAATTCTCTCACCCTCCTGTGCTGTACCCAATGCTTGTATAAATAAATAAAATAAATCTTAAAAATTAAAGAAAAAGAAATATAACATGGGCATTAAATGACAACTGTGAGCGTCATCTCTGGGATATTAGAGATTTCAGTTTGACAAACATAAGAAACCAATCAGCTCACAGGGCTCTTTGACACCCATTAGCATGATTACTAGAGCCTTCTATCATCAACAGCCTCCACCTGAAAAAGCTTTGGCAAAAATTCTTTCAAGTGACTGGGAATGGAATGAGATTCATTAAGTATTCTTTTTTAAAAAGATTTATTTTTTATTTATTTATGCATAGAAGACCTGAGGTACAGGCCAGAGGTGCGGGGAGTGAGAGGATTCACCAGAGACAGAATGGGGAACAGGACAGGCAGAATGACGGAAATATACTGCTGAGAGGAGTAGCGGTTAGAAAGAAGGGTCTGCTGAACTATGTGGTCAGCTCCCTGGCCGGGGATAGTACTCAGGTCCCCCTGGAGGTAGGGCGATAGCGCTGAGACTTAATCCCTATGCCACCAGGGAGGCCCTCTTTAAGCATTCTTTGAAGGAAGTCACATAATTAAAATTAAGTATCAATTGCCTAAATTCCTCCAATGCAGAATTTGGAGATGAAGAATGGTGTCATGTTGTACACAGCTATCAAGTTTCTTAAACTCATTCAAAATGACCAAACTGGCGTTTTCCATTTTGTTTCAGCCAATTATTTCATGTAAAGCTCTGTTCTAGTTAGTGTGGCTTGGATGGGAGGAAAGTACTTGCAGTTATTTCTCCACCAAATGTTCTCTTTTCTTATTTTATCTTAAGAAGTAAAGAGAGAAAGCACATCAGAGCCAACAGTGTTTCAATGATTTCCTCTCAGAAAAAGAAAAATGAAAGACACACCAATTTTATTTACAGTGACATGTTAAGTGTATATTGATTTAGAAAGCAGCATAGTTGAAAGACAACTATATTAGTTAGCAAGATATCAAAAATCATTAATCGTATCACACTGAGTTAAGAGAAAATGCTTGGGAAAATTGTAATTATCACTCTTATAACTAGATTGAGAGGGGAATAAGAAAATCATGAAGTGGGCTTCTCTGATGGCCTAGGGGTTAAGTCTCAGAGCTATCATCACTACGGCCTGAGTTTGATCCCTGGCTAGGGAGCTGACCACATGGTGCAGCAGACCTCTCCTGTCTCCCTGCTGCTCCCCTCAGCAGTGGATTTCAGTACATCTACCTGTTCCATTCCCCACTCTGTGTCTGGTGAGTCCTCTTGCCCTCACCCTGCCACCTCTGCACCTCTAGCCTACTCCCCAGTTCTTCTACACTCAAAAAATAAAAGAAATAAAAGAAAATGAAGAAATACACTTAGAGGCTTGTTGTGGACAAAATTGATGGGGCAATTGGGAATGGTGCTAGGGAGCAGGAAAGTGGAAGGAAGAGTGACCTGGAGGCAGAGAGCCAGGGTGTTACTTGTTAATAGGTTTTGGAAACTCAAGTTCAACCCATGACCTCTGGAATAAGAGCAAGCCAATATGGAAAGCTAGCAGTGGTCAAGGTTGGTCCCAGCGGGTCATGAAGATCATGTCTGTCATCAGCCATAGCTCAGCTAACAGAGGGTCCTGACTGTCTGTCACCTAACATGAGCAGCAGGGAGGTGGGAGGGCAGTGGTAAGACAATGGTGATTGGAATAATTGCTTCCCCTTTTTTTGTTCAGGACATTCAGATTTTATTTTATTTTTTAAATTGGATTATTTTTATTGAGATAATGTTGGTTACATGACTGTATATGTTTTAGGGTGCAGGTACCTCTTCAGATAGATGTCACATTACCACCCCCACCCCCAAAGAACCAATAATCCTCCATCATATTCCATTAGGGCCCTCTCACGGTTACACTCACCTCTCCCCACCCCCTCTAGGAGTCTCAAACACTACTGCCGTCAAATTTCTAGGGTTTGTTTTGTTTGGTTTTGTTTGTTTATAAATTAATTTTTAATCAAGATAATATTTGAATACCCCATCAGATATCACCACTGCAGTGCACATACCACCAAACCCCCCATAGTCCCCACCATAACCATTTCCTTCCCTGCTTTGTTTTTGTTTTGTCTGTTCCTTGCTTTGTTTCTTTATATTCCAGGTGAGTAAAATCATTAAGTATTTGTGTTTCTCCTTCTGGCTTATTTCATTTAGCATAATCTGCTCCAGATCTATCCATGTTACAAATTTTGTCTGTCAAAGATGTAGTCAAACACCTATTGAAAGTTGTAGTGACATAATCTCACTGGAAAGTTACTCAGAAATCAATCTCCTCACTTAGTAAATGGAGGAATTGATAAGCAGAGCAAGCTGTTAAGGCAGCAAGGTCCAGTCTGTGGCAAAATCTGAGCCGGGTCCAGTTCCCAGTGGCAGGAGTCCGTCTTTTTTATAGCTGAGTAGTATTCCATTGCGTGGAGACCACATCTTTATCCACATATCTGTTATTGGATACTTAGGTGTCAGAAAATGAAAGACAATTACTTTATGTTCTCTCTCATTAGTGGAACAAAAATAACCAAAGAAAGCAAACTAGTAAAATGTAACATAAATAATCTTAGACACTGTGGAAACTGTGGTGGTTACCAGCAGGGAGGGGGCACCGAGGAAGGACTAGAGGGGGTAAGGTGATAGTACTAGAGCTTTGGTGGAGGGTGAGTGGAGCATGTTCATGTGTTAAGGTGTGAAATTGCACACGTAAGTTTATATATTCTTGTAAGTGAATGACAAAACAATAAAATTTTATGCAACAAACAAAATAAATGCACTAGATATAATTTTTATAAAACCTTAACCCCACATTATGCATTAACCCACTGTTGCATTATTCATTAACCCACTATTAACCCACTGTTGCCCTGAAACATATTTAGCCTGAATCTCTTAGATTCCTGGTTCTTACAAAACACACGTCGCTAATCCTTATCAGATTAGTATAATTTCCAGTGTGCATTTTTTAAACCATAAAGTAGAAATGACTACAGCTGTTCTTATTTTCAGTCTCATTACTGTACAGTTTTTCCGATAGCTAAATTTGAGTTCATTATGTGCTCCTAATTATAATTGATCACTGAGCATTATAGCAACATAACAGACATACAATAGAAGTACTGCAGGGACTGACTCTACTGCCAATACCTAGTAATTTCCTGTTAAGTCAGTTATTTCCCATTGTGGAATTGCTTTCAAAAGGCATTTTATAGGGGTCTGCTCTTGCCTTTATGTCCAACAGGACAAGATATTTTCCACTCCTGTGTCCTTTTCCTTGTCTTCCACTTGTCTGAAAGCAACATCTTTTTTTTTTTTTTTTTTTTAAATTTTTTTTTGTTTGTTTTTGTTTTAAGATTTATTTATTCATACAAGCACTGGGTACAGTCAGAAGCGCGGGAGGGTGAGAGAATTCACCAGAGCCAGAGCAGGGAGCAGAACAGGCAGACTGATGAAATACACTGCTAAGGGGAGCAGCGGGCGGCAGGAGAGGTCTGCGCGCCATGTGGGACCCTCGCCCCGTGGCTGGGGATCGAACCGGCGCTGCTGAGGCTGCGCGCAGCTTCGCAGCCCAGTGCTCAACCGCTGCGCCACCAGAGGAGGCCCTGAAAGCAACATCTTGATGAAACATGTTAGAGAAGACGGAGGGACTTGTCTAAGCATATAAGGAAATTTGTCTAAATTCATTGAAAACTGCATAACTTCAGGAACTATTTGGGAAGAAGGCAGAGCTGTTGGCAGGCCTTCACTCCATATTGTTTATATTTTTAATCTTATAATGAAATAAGTATATATTAACTATTCAATTATTGAATTAATTCAATTTTTCAGATTATTTAAATGTCATCAAATAGCCTAATTAGAATAGCTGAGATTTTCCTTGAGTGTTCTGATTGTAGGAACTTAGACAGAGCCGAGGCACAACAGCTGGGGCACATCAGCCATCAGAGAAGAGACTTAGGGCCCCAGTGAAAAGAGTCCCCTGACAGGTCTATTTCTGTGCATAGTTGATGTTTGTAATCAGCAATTGCCTAAACTCAAATACCAGCAAGAAAACGATCACTGGATAGGAATTTGGCTTTTGTTCTTGTTTGTAAATGACTTCCTTTGTCACCATTTCTTTTCATTTGAAACTTACTAGCATGTGTATTATTTAGTTATTTTCCCTTCAATTTTATGGATTGTTCAGACAATACTATAATTTTGGCATCATACTTCACACCTTCATACTGCATAAGCCTCATTCACCCTCCACCAAAGCCCAGTTATTGGCACATTTTGTAGGGACCATACAACGTTCCACATCTCCATTTCACAGAGGAAGATGATGGCCACTTCTAAGAACAGGTGGTTGGTTGATGAGATAAGCTAAGACCCATTTTAGGGAGGAAATGCAGGTATTAGTATTTTTGTTACTTGGTAAGTCACAAGTGCTAACTCAAACCAAATATCCTGAAAAAGAGCTTTTTATTAACATCAATTTTAAAATCTCATTTCTAAAACAGAGGTGCCCCTATTAACTGAAGAGCTACAACCTTTCTCCTTTCCTCCTGATGGTTTCTGTTGATTTTTTGCCTCATTTTCCATACCAGTTTATCTGCAATTACCACCAAGCTAAAAATAAATAAGTAATGTTTGCTGAATCGCTATCACTAGAAATGCCATATCATGATGAATTCAGCTGTGGCTGGACTAGACTTTATTTCAATATTTTTCACGGAATAAAAATGCTGCAATCTGCTTCCAAATAAGGCATATGGTGACAGAACTGGTAGAAAATAATGTAGCAGATTTCTTTTTTGCTTTCTTTCTTTTTCTTTTTTTTTTTTAAGATTTATTTATTTATTTATTTATACAAGCGCTGGGTACAGTCAGAAGTGCGAGAGGGTGAGAGAATTCACCAGAACCAGAGCAGGGAGCAGAGCAGTCAGAAGGACCGAAGTACACTGCTGAGGGGAGCAGCGGGCAGCAGGAGGGGTCTGCGCGCCATGTGGGACCCTCCGGGGAGCAGCCGGGGATTGAACTGAAGCTGCAGAGGCTGCGGGCAGCTTCACAACCCAGCGCTCAACCACTGCGTCACCAGGGAGGCCCTGTAGCAGATTTCTTTTTTTTTTAAAGATTTATTTATTATGCATACAAGAACTGGGGTACAGGCCAGAGGTTGGGGGGAGGGGTAAGAGGATTCACCACAGACAGAGTGGGGAACAGAATAGGCAGACTGACTGAAATCCACTGCTGAGGGGAGCAGCAGGGAGACAGGAGAGGTCTGCTGCACCTGGCTGGGATCAAACTGCTGCAGTGGCTGAGGATAGATTCACAGGTTGCGTCTTAACCACTTGCGCTACTAGGAAGGCCTGGTGGATTTCTTTTTTTTTTTTTAAGATTTATTTATTTATGCATACAAGAGCTGGGGTACAGGTCAAAGGTGTGGGTGGTGAGAAGACTCACCAGAGACAGAGTGGGGGAACAAAACAGGCAGATTGACCGAAGTACACTGCTGAGGGGAGTGGCAGGAGAGTCAGGAGAGGTCTGCTGTGCCATGTGGGCTGCTCTCTGGCTGGCAAGGGGATCAAACTCGTGCTGCAGAGGCTGCGGACAGCTTCATAGGTTGCGTCTTAACCCCTTGTGCCACCAGGGAGGCCCTTTTTAATAGTGCTATGTCAGGCCTCCTGTTGCTAACTCTGCCTGCGATGGAGAGCCAGCCAGTCAAATGGAACCAGGAGCAAGGGGCAAGCCCTTTGTTTGGGAACCTTGGTTTCCTCTTTCCAGATCTCCTGCTCCTCCATGTGCTTCTAGGATCCATGAAAGACTACACAATGACTCAGGACAAAGATGTATTTTCAGTGATTCTCTCTTCTAAGAACTGTCCTGTTGTCTAGGAAGAAAGAAAATCATAGCATTTAAAAAACATTTTGGACCCTCTTTTAAAATGATGCAGCTCCAAGTCCTCCTTTTAGAGTGGACCTTGTCGTGAGGGCCTGACAAGAGGCATTTGCTGGGGGTGTTACAGAGCAGGGAGGGGGCACCCCAGAACCCCCAAACTTGCCCACTCTAAAAAGTTTCTGCCATCCACCGCATCAAGATAAAACATACTCCAGTGCATAGACCTCTAATGGAAAGGGACTTCAATACAATTAATATGCAACAAAGACAAGACAAAGAATAAAGTTTCCAAATCAAGCATGCAAAGTCACCCATCCACTTGTGGGTAAATGCCCAGCCAAACAAAGTTGGTCTAAAGCAGGGCCTCTGAGGCCTGAAAGCCTGCCTCAAGTCTAAGGCAAGTTCCAGCAGGGAAAAACAGAAAACAGCCAAAAAGAGCCAGACAAGTCTGGAAGGAAAAGAGCAAAATCAAAATCAAGATCAGCGCTGCCATTGTCACCTCCCCAAGGGTCTTTCACCCACGTCTGTTTCCCCCAGTCCAGGACCAAGAAGCAGGTGCAGCTTCTTCATGTGTCTCTGTTCCCTGTGCCTCCTCCAGGCCTCCTTCTGGTTCCCCATCCTCCTTCCATCCTTCCCCAGGCTCCTCTCCAGCTTCTTCTCCCTCCCTGCTCAGCTCCACCCTCACTTGGGTGGGGCAGGGAACCTAGAAACTCCCCTTTCCCTGGGGATCCCCTGGTACAGAAGGGCAGCCAGGGCCCCTGCAGCGCACCAGCCTCTGTCCTTCAACTCTGGCTGTTAAGCATTTTTTGACCGTGGCTTCCCCGTTCCCCGAAGAAAATGTAACGAGGCAGGATATAGCCTCTGAGAACCCTCCTGGCTGGCTAGGGGGTGCCCCGGAAGACAGCCAACCCCGAAACAACATTCACAATCACTTCCTCCTCATTAGGAGGAACCCACCACAGAAGCAGGTGAAAATGCTCTTCTGGAGATTTGATTCCAGTTCTCTCGCTGACGAGCTCATTTCTGAGGAGCGGGTATCTCTTTGCTTAGTTTGCAGTGGATGGCAGTGAGGCTGGGCCTGCAGAACCCTGACAAGGTGGGTGCGTTGTCTCCTCAGGTCTGCAAACTGGGGCTGGGCGGGGCTGAGCAGGCCACATGCAGGTAGGGGATGATTTAGGGGTACCGTGCACAAGAAAAGAGGGAAAGCTTTCCAGTTTGCAAAGTTTCTTATAATTTTCCAAATGCCTAAGCAATGCCTTCACTTTACCTCAAGGTTTGTGTCCATCATGGATCTAATGGGGCAGTGTCCTTGCAGCTACAGTGTCCACCCCACCTGCTCTGCCCTTGCTGCCCCTGTGTGTCCCTAAGCCAGCCTCTCCGGTCAGTGTCTGCATGCCCTGCCCTGTGTGGCCTTCCTCTCCACCCCCTTCTTGCCCTCTGCAAGATAAGGTCCACGAGTAGCTTCAGAGTGAGTCATTCTTCCTAAATCTTGAGTGTTTATGAGTAAGTTATTTCCTCCAAAGTCCGAGGATGTACACACACTTGGCGCTCCCTACGTTGTTATTTATTTTTTTAAAAGATTTATTTATTTATGCATATAAGAGCTGGGTTACAGGCCAGAGATGCACGGGTTGATAGGATTCATCAGAGACAGAGTGGGGAACAGAACAGGCAGATCGACTGAAACACACTGCTGAGGGGAGCAGCGGCGAGAAAGGAGAGGTCTGCTGTGCCATGTGGGTCAGCTCCCTGGCAGGCTGGGATCCAACTCATGCTGTAGAGGCTGCAGATTGCTTCATAGTGCTGTGTTTAACCCCTTGCACAACCAGGGAGGCCCACCTACATTGTTATGATCTGCAAATACTTTGTTTCTAAAATGCTTAGACAGCTGTGGGTTTTAGAGGAGTGTCTCAAAAAATCTAAAAATTCCATGAAGATTTTTATTTGCTTTCTACCTTTACAAAAAAACAAACAGAAAGCTTAGTATGACCTTGCATGCAGGTGCACCCAGTGCCAGTTTGTGTTGGTTACTCGCTAAGGAAATTGAACTTTCTAACTTCTTTTTTTTTAAGTTTTTTTTTTTATTTATACAAGAACTGGTGTGCAGGCCAGATGTGTGGGAGGGTGAGAGGATTCACCAGAGACAGAGTAGGGAACAGAACAGGCAGACTGACCAAAAGCACTGCTGAGGGGAGTAGCGGGCTTGACAGGAGAGGTCAGCCACGCCATGTGGTTTCTCCCTGGCCAGCTGGGAATTGAACCCATGCTGCAGAGGCTGTGGACAGCTTCACAGTGCGGCGCTCAACACCCTGTGCCACTGGGGAGGCCCTTAACCCATCATTCTTTTTTTTTTTTTTTAAAGATTTATTTATGCATACAAGAATGGGGCTATAGATCAGAGGTGCAGGGGTGAGAGGATTCACCAGAGACAGAGCGGGGAACAGAACAGGCAGACTGACTGAAATCCACTGCTGAGGGGAGCAGCAGGGAGACGGGAGAGGTCTGCTGCGCCATGTTGGTAGTTCCTTGGCTGGGGATCGAACTTGTGCTGCATTGGCTGTGGATAGCTTCATCAAACTATGTCTTAACCCCTTGTGCCACCAGGGAGGTCCTAACCCATCATTCTTTAATCACCTAATGCTCCAGGAAGAATTAATATAATGGAGTCCCTACTGGGAAGTCCCTTTTGTGAAGTTATTCTGTAGGAAGCTGTTTGTGGTATAGTATAGTTGACTGAACACTCACATTGTGAATAAATGTTTCAGTGAATCTCTCTAGACTGGGATCATTAATTCTATTATAACCATAAAACTATTTATTTGAAATCTAGGTAATAAAGGATTGTTTTGGAAAAATCCGTCACACGCTGGGTAAATTAAACATCTAAAATTTACAAAAAAGTAAGCTCATTATAATCATTTTCCTGGTTTCAGTCAATCATTCATTATTTACTAATCCATTAAGCAAACCTTAAGTCCTGTTATGCCCATGCAGCTATAAGCATCTGGAGGAGGGTGAAGATAAATAAGATGTGGTACCCAACTCAAGTGAACTGAAACTGTTTTTTAAGATTTATTTATTTATGCACACAAAAACTGGGGTACAGGCCAGAGGTGTGGGGGTTGAGAGGATTTACCAGAGACAGAGTAGGGAACAGAATAGGCAGACTGACTGAAATCCACTACTAAGAGGAGCAGCGTGAGACAGAAGAGTTCTGCTGCGCCATGTGGGTAGCTCCCTGGTCGGGGATCTAACTCGTACTTCATTGGCTGTGGATAGTTTTCATAAGTTGTGTCTTAACCCCTTGTGCCACCAGGGAGGCCCGAGGTATTTTTTGAAAAACAAACAGATGGCATGTTCCCAGCTCTCTTGGAGATCACAGAAGACAACCTTTTGGTAGGAGAATCTAGCCCTAGCGATTTAAGTTTGTGTCTTCTCTTAGTTATGGGTGCTCCAATATCAGTGGAGAATTTGGCTTGGGGAGTGACACAGAAGCAGGGTCTTGAGGGTGGCCATGTTGGAGACCACCCATCACTCTCCACAGGTCCAGCCCACTAGTTTTTCCCAAGCTTCTGGAGCCAAGTAAGGGGACTGTGCTGTATCTTTCACAATCGCCCCTAGCTTGGCAAATGACTCACACTAGGAAAGGCAGTCCTAAGGCTGAGGACAAATGTGGAGAGCCTAACTCAGGCTCATCTCAGGGCTTTTGTTCTTTAAGCCAACTGGAAGACCAGAATTTCCACATTACTGATTTCTTTAGAATGAATACACAGCTGAATTCTCATCCATTACCTGTAACATGAAACTTCACTATCCTATGTCCTCTCCTCATTTCTGTTGTCTGGGAGAGCCCACAAATGGGTCCTCTCCCTCCCTCCCTCTCTCCTCTTTGCATCCTCTCTCACTCTGCTCTGCTCTCACTCTCGTTCTTTTTCTCTCTCCATCCACTCTATTGTCCAAATCTGGAGCCATATCTGTCCTAGCCCTTCTTAGGGTGCCGCTTTGTTTCAGTCCTTGCTACTTTTGCTCTAGCTGGAGCCGCAGCTCTTCACCTTGGCTTTAATTCTGCAGATCCTGGGTGCCTGTGCTTGTGCACGGCCAAGCGCAAAGATTACTTCAAGCAGACTCCTGCACTCAGGCATCTACCCCCAGTCACTGCTGTCACTGTGAAGACTCCCTTACCCTCTTTCCTTTGTTTCTTCACCATTCGCCTCTCACTGTATCTCTCAGTCCTCCCAGGTCTCAAGGCTGCCACAACCCTGGACTGATCTATGCTTGCCCCAACACAGGTCCTAGGGCATCCAGACCTCGGGACATCTTCCCCTCCCCCTCGTCTGTCCATAAGAAGCCAACACCCTGGGCAGCCCTGCCCACTGCCTCCTGTTTTTCCCTTTTGGTCACGTCTTTTTCCTCCCTGCCTTGACTGCTGGTGTTCAACTTGCCTCTCCCCTGACCTTATCCCACAGCCTGGCCGAACTTCTGTGTAAAGAAGAAGCATTTATCTATTTCCATGGATCTGAATGGAGTAGAACTAGCTTTCCAGCTGAGAACCAGTATAAGAAACACCCTCATGGAGGTCTTAAAAGCCTGATCCTGGGGGCTTAATTTCCCTCATTTCTACTTCCAAGTCCCCCTGTCCTGTAGCTAAAACATAGCATGACCCTTCAAAGGTTCCTAGTCACATTTAACTGTGGTGGTTCTAGAATTTTTTTAAATAGTCTTTTTGCTTTTGAGTATTCTCTTGCCTACTGCATGGAAGTAGAAGTGATGCCATTTCTAAAAAAAGCCCTTTCCAGAAATTCATCCTCCCTGAAAGGTGAGGCTGGTATTTGAAATGATACACGCCAGGCTGAGCAGACCTGGCCTGGTCTTCCCTGTGGACTCACCAGCTCCAGAGGGACCGGAGGCCACCAGCAATGACTCTTGCCTGGACCTCACCAAGGACCTCCTATCAGGGTCCAGGAATAAGACAAAGAGTTTTCTGATGAAAAATGGAAAAAAGAAAGATTAAGATAGAAGACTGGAGCAACTACTGAGGGATTTTTCTCCATGGTGCCACAAAATGCACAAACTTAAAAGTATTGCATATGTCAATCAAATAACTAAAGTGTAAATAGAATGTACAAGCTACAAGATAGTCCTGTCTGTTCACCTTGCTGCTATATCCCCAACATCTGGAACAGTGTCTGACACATACTAAGCCCTTGTTAGCTGCCTGATGAATGAATGGAAACCTATTCTTGAGCAAAGCAAAAGGCAATGCATGCCCGAATAAGCAAAATAATCTAGGAATCATGGTCAAGACCAGATACCAGAGCAAAGCAATAACCCTACATTGGTGCTTCCTTCTGCTGGAAAGTGGAGACTGACCGTGTTACTGTGAATACAGGGCTTTGGGATGGGCTTCTTAAAGTGAAAGACAGCTAGCTGGCCCTTGGTCACCTCATAGAGCCTGTTCAGGTGCCAGAAACCTTCTGAACATCTAGTTTTGATTTGGTGAGGGAAAATGAAAAACAGATCATGTAAAACCCAGAAGGGAATTCAGTCATCCTCTTGAGGTTGAGACAGGCCCATTTGTATCCTTCTGTTTGAGGAATGAGTTGCTAGTTTTTATTCCTTTTTTTTTTTCCTACTAATGTGCCTCACAATTTTAAACAACACGTGCTCAGGTCCCCGATTCCCACCACACCCCACTGGGCTGGAGTCAGGCCCCGACACTGGTATTTTACCAAAGCCTTCGAGATAATTTCAATGTGTGTCTAAGGTTGAACATTTTTCCTGCCCCTGTTTTCACTTAGGTATATTTTTCAACTTTATCACAGAGAAAACAGTCATTTATTTTTATAACTTTATATTTCACCCTTTCCCTTAGACCCTGCATTGATTTCTCATCTTTAGTGGCCTCGGTCTGATTACAAACATTTCCTACTGACCATTCCAACTCCTTGCGTAACAGTCAAAAGCAGCCCTTTTTAAAACTGGACTCCAAAATGTTCCTTGTGCACCTAAGTACAGGCCATGCAGATAACCAGTTTTATTCTATTTTGGTTCAGAAAATGACTAGCTCAACAGGGAAAAATTATCAACAACAAGTGGTCCTTTAAATAATAAAATTGGCTGAGATCACTCAGTGGGAATGTTAGCAAACTGGAAGGGAAATCAAAACTTTTTCTTCATCATATTTTTTAATTCTTTTTTTTCCCCCCAGAAATAATCTCTACAGACACACACAAAAAATTCTAAGCCTAAAGCAAGGTAATGGATGAATTCATTGATGATGGGAGGAGATAGAATTCTATTTATACAAACGTTCTCTTTATACAAATAATTTAGCTGCATTTTGCCTTTTACATCTGCGAGATGTAGTCGTGAACCCCAATGTGCAGTAAATATGGTGGAGAGTCAGTAACCTAATAGCATTATTTTCCCAAAAGTGTGAGTAAAGTAGACATTTTCTGAGTCAAATTTGCTTGCAGACCAACTACTTTAACTAAAATGAATCCATCTCCTACATTTTCCTAGGAGTTCCACAGCTGGCTACAGAGGGGCATTTATCTTTGCAAGGAAACTTTGGATGTTATGTCCCTTAGTCTTTGATTCTTACACAATGTATCAGCTCAATAAGTGCACATATATGAGACCAGGCACTATATCTTCCCTCATATTGCGAGCGATATATGCTTGAGTTACAGCAAATTTGGAATCTATAAGCATACAGGTTTGTTCAAGAAAATAAGTTTCTGTTAACCATTTATTAAAATACAACTAAAATTAAAGGTTTAGGAACAAAAGAAGCAGTTGCCAACATTTCTGGGACTTGACTTGAGATGGATGTATTAATAGGTAATATTAAGAGACAAAGAGACAATCCAAAAGTGCACTGGAAATTCAACATGAGACTTGCACCATCTCAGAAGGCAGTAAATTCTTTCATGATGTTAGTTTTAGTTAGCCCCACACCCAGGACTCAGGAATGAAACTGTCCTTTTCCTTTTGGTTGTTAAATAAGCATTATCCATATGCATAAGAGGAATAATGTAGTAAACATAAAGTGGTTGTAGCCTGGTATAAAGTACAATTTAAATTTACTAATTTATGATTTTAATGTAATTTAATATAATTAATTAATGTATATTATTGAATCCTAGGGCAAGTTAGGGATAATTAGGCAGCCTTAAGGACAGTGCAGGGACTTTAGGAGAGTTAAGGAAAGATAAGGGCAACAAATTCCAAAGGGGACTAATCGAACATCCCAGGACTTATGACATTAGGGACTTACTTTAATGACCTTAGGGTCAACAAGACATTCCAAATAGAGGAGGACAAAGAAGAAAAAAAGATAGGGCTGGGACACAAAGACTTAGTTCTGGACACAGAGACATTAGGGCAGTGAGCAAGACTGCTGAGTTCTAACCAATCATAAAGAGCCTGGTGGAGATTTAGAGTAATTAAGGGATATATATTCCCTGAGACACAACTCCACTTCTGCTTCCTTGCCCCTCCCTGCCTGGTTTCATGGCATAGGAGTCCCACTTTATTTTTGTTCCTTTTTTCCTCAATAAACTTTTTCTTTCTCTAAACAACCCTGCCTCTTCTTGCTTGCTTGCCTGAGCGTCTGCGAAGCTCCTGCTGCGGCTTCATGAGACACCAACCCATGGTGGTCTGGCTGGGACTCAGTGCTGCCCCTGCAGCCTGGAATCTGTTCCTGGCTGGGAGACTAGGCCTGAAAACCTACAATTCTGGTATCATTATCAATAATATTACATTATCATATTATATGATTAATTATATATTATATTCATATATTATAAAAATGAATATAATTTTAATATGATATCATTTTAATATAATATAATCATATTATCCACATGTCATAATGTTGACTTATTAATTTGCAGTTATTTATAGGGTGTGGATGACATGTGCCCAGCTGGCCACAGAGAATGTCTTGGGGAGCTGCATCTTTTTCAGACCAATTTCCTGGTGAACGATGAAAAAGATCAAGTGAAGCAAGGGTAGCCAATGCTTAATCAAAACACGCAGAAATAATGAGATACTCACCACCATAGTAGACATTGTTTACCAAAGGAACCAGAAATCAAGGGCCCGTCTTCTTCCTCTTCAAGACATAGCTTCTGTCGAGCCTCCAGTGTTTATCTTCTCAATATCCTTGTTTAAGTGGTTAAATTCACCTTCTGATTGACTATTTAGATATGTTGATTGGGGTATACCTGAACCTCACAGCTCATCTGTCTTTTTAATGTAACTTTTCAAATCTCTGCTATGATTAATATGTGGTGATCATACCATTTAAATGTCAGTATACAATTTTATATCACTTATACAGAGGTAGAATGTATTGAAATAAATAATTTCTATTCCTTAATTCTCTGGACTAAGCCAGCAAAACTTAGCAAACCTAATGAAGTGGATCAATGAAATTAATAATCATAACCCAGTTATTTTCCATCAAGTGTATCTTCAATATTGCATTTAAATTTGGGTTTCTCTAGTGCTTTAGCGTTACCTAACAGTTAAATGAATCAAGTAATTTAACGAAACTCAACATTTAGTTTAAAATGTTAGAAACAGTGGATTCTATATCCATACTCACAATATTTAAGCCAACAAAAAAAGAGAGTGAAAGGTGAAGTGGTTGAAATTATGCTGAGGATACAAGGAATTGGGATAATAGTCTGGGGTTGCTCATCCTCCCACCCACAGGCGCTTCACGCCACAGAGCAGGCCACTGTGAGTCCTCCTGTCAGGTCTAATCAGATGGGCAATTTCCCATCAATACTACAGCCAGTAATCTGACCTACAAATCCTCTGGAGACAGCACAGTGTGAACTGTTTTGACTTTATCACCACTGGAGAGCCTGCCTGTCACGGGCGCCTGTTGCCAGCTGCAGCCGGACCTGGAGTCCCGGGATTCTGGCTGACAGACAGACACGATTTCTCCCTTCTCTCTGCTCCTTTTATGCCCCTTCCTGAAATTCTTCCTTTGACTCCTCTCCATCTCTGCCTTACCTAGTCTCAGCTTACTGGTTACCTTCCAGTGTGTCTTTAATACCTGAGCACCAGGCAGGTCACCCAGAACCTTCATCCCCTAGAAGATGAAAGATGCACCTCTGGTCAATCAGTCATTTTAGCAGACAATTTTTCATCTGACTGTTGAGTGTGACCACTGGCACCTGTTGGCCTCTCCTCCTGTGACACAAGTACTGAGCACCTGATTCACTTCTAATTCCTGTATCACCTATTCCCTACTAAGTATAGGGGGACAATTACCCACTGACCCAGGTGGCTGGATAGCGACATCACAGTGCTTTCCCTTTCTTTAAAGCACTTGGTGTCACTTACAGATAATATATAGAAAAACCAAGCTTAGGGGCAGACAAGACAAACTTTAAAACCAACCCTTGAAAGCTGAACAGAGCTATGCAGCTTTTGTGGGGAGCAGCACAGATAGTGGGGCAAGGGGTAGGAGAACACAATGGACTCCAGTGGGGAACTGTGGTGCTTTATGGTGGAAGAAGTCAGGAAATGGGTATATGCAGTCAGGAACAGGGCACCCCAAACCCCAAGTTTATCGATCAGCCTGCTTGAGAGACACTGGGTTGGAAACAGGACAGTGTCCCTTCTTCCCCACGTCCCATGCCCCCCAGGCCCTAAGTCCATTCATCAGTGTGGCTGGTGAGCTCAGACACTGACACAATAACTCAGCACTGAGCAAAGGACCAAGGCTGGTCTCAGGACACCAGGCAGGTGACATGGGCAAACTCCGTGGGCACAAGTAGCCGAGGAGAGCCCCACAAACTCAGAGGACCTAGGTAGTCTAGGAGACCCCCACAGGCCCAGCCAATTAGCAAGAGACACAACGTGGAGACACTGAATGGCCAAGACCCTGATCCTTGCCCACTGTACCCGTGTGAGCACCTCCTTCTCACCCCCTCAATGGCCCCCACTCAGGACCCCTCTCCACTCTGAGAGCCTTCCTGTCCTTCTTCCTCCTTCCTATCAATAAATCTCTTGCTTTTCTGTGACTTTGGTCTGGACTTGAATTCTTTATTTGCCAGAGATGAGAACTGAGAAAGAGTCCACTTGGGGTCCTCGTAAAAAGGAACTACTAGGCAAATCAATCTTTCCTGCTAAAGGATCTTAGGCCTGGTGCAGTAAATAATCCAATGGAATTGTAAATAACAAGTTTGCCTACTTGATAAACCTTTCCTTAGAGAAGTTTCCATCTAATTTTTAGCTTATCTAAATGAGGTTACATTTTAACAAGGTCGGAGAGCTGGCCAAGCTGATTTATCTCTCGATGGATATCCCCAAATGTCCATCTTTCCCCTTTGTCTAGCAGTTTTACAGCAAATTGTTGTGCTTGCTAACCAATGTTATCAATGTAAGATGGTTGTGTATGAAAGAAACCCTTTGTCTCTAGACAGGTGCTCAGACCTTACGGGACTACCCAGGTCTGAGACCTCATGCATGAGTAATAAATCTTCTCCTGTCCTCACCATTCCTGAAGTACCCCTTGTTCTTCCCTTGCCTGGGTAAAAGGCTAGAATTTATTTCTGCAACACCCACAACCACAAAGTTGTCATTTTTCTATATTTTAGTTTAAAAATTCAATGAACTATTTTAAAAAATCTGTCAAATCAGTTATTTTCTGTGATACATACAATCCAAAAAGAGTGTGACTTGTTGGTCTCACTTTTCTTTTAAAAGCTAAGTTCCCTTCCTCTATCTTCTTTTTTTCTCTTTAAAGCCTGCTTTGAAATGTTGGGACACTGCAAATTTTTCATCCATCATCCTCTCCTATTCTCATTTTGAAAGAGTTTTATTTCACAATGTTGTGCTCTTACCAGATACAGTCAGTTGAGTTGCAATGATTCTTGTTTTTATGTCTTTTTTGTCCATTGGACTTGGTCCCTTGGAAAGAAAGGATATAGCTCATGTTTATGTCTCTAGTATCTATCAAAACTAGAAGTGGTTTTTAAGGACTTGCAAGTTTTTCTAGGAACAGCCTTTGTTTTTATGTAAATGGTGCAATTAGTATGACAAGCGTAAATGCAGCTTCAATTAATGCCTGTATTTTCTGGCTTAACCTGGGATACTGAACACCCACCTTGTGAAGGAGAGCTCCACTGATTTCTCAACTTTTGATTTGCCTTATTCTTCAGGATAATATCTGACCCTTTTAAAAACTTACCTACAACACAGGTGACCCTCTGATTAAAATTGCCATGAATGTTGTGTAAATGGCTGAAATGAGAGCAGAAAAAAAGTGGTGAACATTAGTTCAAGAGACCAACACAGATGTTTGTGGATTATAACTATCTAAATACAACAGTGCGGCTCAACCAAGCAAGTTACAAATGCAAACCCCTTAGGGAGAAGCACCCAAGGTTATCAACTTCCTGTTCCAGCATCACCTGGAGGGAGAATTTTGTTTTCTTCTCTTTAATAACATCACCCAGGCTGTCTCATAAAATATAGTAAATGTGAATGTACTATTGATGAATGTAATAAACCCCAATTACATTTCCATATATTAACATTAAATTACATACATGGCAATTCTTTAGTTTACTAAATTAACATATGATGTGATTTTCAATATAGAGTCAGAATCATTAAGAAAAGTAAATTATTAATTAGAAGAACTCAATATTCAATGCAAAGCTTATGCCATTTTTCATTTACTCAGTAGTATGTCACCAAATGATATTGAGACAAAGTTTTATATCATAATACAAAGTCAACTTGACTTTCAAAATCTATTAAATCAGACATGCTTTTTAAATGCCTAAGATGCCTATTTTAATGATGAATTTATAGAGGTAGGATCCTTTAATGGATATTAAATTTATGCTCAGAATTTCTATTGTAAAACTCTAAAAGCTTAAACAGTTCCTGACCAATGAGTCATTGATGAACTCCCCAATGTGGGGTATTTCTCCCCACGTTTGATTCTTATGCTGAAGAATCAAAGTAAAGTCCCAAACCTGCAGGGTCAGAAGCCTCAATCTCAGCTATCTAACTGCCGCCTGAGGCAATCTTTAAAAAAGATTAAATTTAATCTTTAATCTTAAGTTTGTCTATTTATTTCTGTCATTGGTTATCTGCAGCTTATGGATAGAATACTTTCATTACTATTTCTTGTTTCTTTTAATTCTAGATTTACTTTCAATAGTCTAAACAATAAGATTTAAACTACTTGAAAATTCTACCCCTATAACAGAATTACACACATCAATGCTTTCTTATGGGAGGCTGGTGAAGTGTTCTGAGACAGCTGAAGGAAAGAACCGGAATTCTCATGTTCTTCTCTGGTGCCTGACACAGGATGGGCAGGTTGTAAATTTCTAGTGTCATAAAAGTAAATAAAATGTGGGCCTCCCTGGTTGTACAGGGGTTACTGCGGGGCCTGAGTTTGATCCCTGGCCAGGGAGCTGACCCACAGGGCGCAGCAGACCTCCCCTGTCTCCCCTCTGCTCCCCTCAGAAGTGTATTTCAGTCAGTCTGCATGTTCTGTTCCCCACTCTATCTCTGGTGAGTCTCCCCCACCTCTGGCCTATACAACAGTTCTTGTATGCATAAATAAATAAAAATAAATCTTTAAAAAAAAGTAAGATGTTCATTCCAGTGCAACCAAGGAAGGAGGAAAGCAAAGTATAAGTGTTATGTCATTCAATTTTCTTTCCTGTTAACCCAGGAAACTATACCATGAGTCATTTATGACTTTTCTATGATATCTATGGCTCTTCTTAATTCTTTCAGCACAGTTGCAGAAGGAGGAGTGCAGTGAAGAGTGTGGGCTCACATGCCAAAGACTTGGATGCCAACCCAGTTCCCTAAGCTGTTATCAGATTCAAGGATATTTGATGCCAAATGTTTCGTCAATCCTGGTCAGGACCCATTCCATGGTCACTGTTGCTAAATAGGTGTTCACTTGTTTACTTCCTGCTGGTGTGTGGGGTTCAGAGGGGAGACCTCTGTATCTTTCACTGTAGGACTTTGAGTATCTAACAATGCCTGAACTGCACAATATCAATTTGATATTACTTAGTTAAATGACGTGGGTTTTTTGTCCTTTATGCTTGTGGGGAGGCAAAGTTCCCAGGAAGGTAAAACTGTTTTGAGTAGCTCAAACAGTAGCTAGGATGGAAAGGCAGGAGGATATGACATCTTGAATGACTTTATAAGCCATGTGAAAATGAGTGAAATGTATCCTGAACAAGGGGAAACATAAAGTATTTCACGCATATGTAGCCCATTCACATTTGCAAATTTGCATAAGGCATGTATGAGACAATGACAAAACACTTTGAGGATTATTTATTTATTTATTTATTTTAATATTTTATTTTATATAATTCTTACATCATTTTTCATTTTTGCACAATGTATGCATTTTCATTTTGGTTATATTCCCCGTACAATAGCACTCCCCCGTTATTTTGATCATAATCCTTCCTCTCTCTGCTCTTCCACACCTGTAGTGCGTGTCTGGTTTATAATAGCTTGTTGGTTTTGATTTTTACTTTATTATAATTGGTCATTTTCCTGGTCCCTTATTTAGGTTTTCTAAATTCCTGCTATGAGTGAAACCATCCGGTATTTTTCTTTCTCTTTCTGGCTTATTTTGTTGAGCATGATCCCTTCCATCTCCATCCATGTTGCTGCAAATTGCATGAGTTTATCTTTTTTGATTGCTGAGTAATATTCCATGGTGTATATGTACCACATCTTCTTGATCCAGTCATCTATTTTTGGACATTTGGGTTGTTTCCATAGCTTAGCTATTGTAAATAGTGCTGCTATAAACATAGTGGTGAAGGTGCCCTTTTGAATTAATGATTCTGTGTCCTTTGGATAAATACCTAGGAGTGGAATTGCTGGATCATATGGAAGCTCCATCTTTAGCAGGTTGAGAAATCTCTACACAGCTTTCATAGTGGTTGGACCAGTTTGCACTCCCACCAGCAGTGCAGGAGAGCTCCTTTTTCTCCACATCCTCGCCAACATTTGTTGTTGCTAGGTTTTTCAATATGTGCCATTCTCACTGGTGTAAGATGGTATCTCATTGTAGTTTTGATTTGCATTTCCCTGATTACAAGTGATGCTGAACATTTTTTCATATGACTGTTGGCTATTTGCATTTCGTCTTTGGAGAAGTTCCTTTTTAGTTCTTCTGCCCATTTTTTGACTGGATTATTTTCTTTGTTTTTGTTGAGTCTCTTCAGCTCTTTGTAGATTTTTATTTTATTTTATTTTTATATTCCCCATACAATTGCATCCCCCTTATTTTGACCCCAATCCCTCATTTCCCCACCCGCCCCTGCCCCCCATAGTGTGTCTCTGGTTCATAGTTGTTTGTTCATTTTGATTTTTTCTTTCGTATAGCTATTCTTTTTCCTGGTCCCTTATTTAGGTTTTCTAGATTCCTGCTGTGAGTGAGACCATCCGCTATTTTTCTTTTTGTTTCTGGCTTATTTTGCTGAGCATGATCCCTTCCAGCTCCATCCATGTTGCTGCAAATTGTAGATTTTTGTGATCAGTCCTTTATCATTAGCGTTGTGTGAAAAAATGTTCTCCCAGTCGGTGGGGTGTCTCTTTGTTTTGGTTACTGTGTCTTTTGCTGTACAGAAGCTCTTTAATTTGATGTAGTCCCAGCTGTTTATCTTTGCTATCACTGCTTTGGGTGACGAGTCTTTAAAGACGTAGCTGAGGGCCTTCCTGGTGGTGCAGGCAGTTGAGCACAGCTCTGTGAAGGTGTCTGCAGCCTCTGCAGTGCTGGTTCGATACCCGCCAGCCGCGTAGCAACCCACATGTCATGGCAGACCTCTCCTGTCTCACCTGCCAGGGAGCTACCCACATGGCGCAGCAGACCTCTCCTGACTTGCCCGCTGCTCCCCTCAGCAGTGTATTTCGGTCATTCTGCCTGTTCTGTTCCCCACTCTGTCTCTGGTGAATCCTCTCACCCTCCCACACATCTGGCCTTTCCCCCGGTTCTTGTATAAATAAAATAAATCTTAAAAAAAATAAAATAAATAAAGATGTTGCTTAGGTGTATGTCATGTAGTGTTTCGCCTATATTTCCTTCTGTATATTTTATGGTTTCAGGTCTTATGTCTAGTTCTTTAATCCATTTTGAGTTGGTTTTTGTGCATGGTGTGAGGTAGTAGTCAAGCTTTTCTTTCTTTTGTATGTAGCAACCCAGTTTTCCCAGCACCATTTAGTGAACAAACTTTCTTTGCTCCATTGCATATTCTTTGCTCCTATGTCAAAGATTAGTTGGCCATAAATCTGTGGGTTTATTTCTGGATTTTCCATCCGGTTCCACTGGTCCATCTGTCTGTTCTTGTTCCAATACATGCAGTTTTGATTATTATGGCTTTGTAGTATAGTGTGAAATCTGGGAGTGTGATGCCTTCACTCCCTTCTTTTCTTTTCAGGAGAGCTTTGGCTATTAGGGATTTTTGGTGGCTCCATATGAATTTCATCAATATTTGTTCTATTTCTTTGAAGAATGTCATTGAAATTTTTATTGGAAAACCATTAAATCTGTAAATTGCTTTAGGTAGGATGGCCATTTTGATAATGTTAATTCTTCCAATACATGAGCAGGGGATGTCTTTCCATTTCTTTGTGTCTTCTATTTCTTTTAACAGTATTTTGTAGTTTTCTTTGCATAAGTCCTTTACCTCTTTTATTTGGTTTATTCCCAAATACTTGATTTTTTTTTGTTTCAATAATAAAAGGGATGGTTTTCTTGATTTCTGCTTCTTCAGATTTATTGTGTATAAAAGGCAACTGATTTTTGTGTGTTGATTTTGTATTCTGCTATTTTACTAAACTGATTGATTAGTTTAATTAGTTTTTCTGTGGAGTTTTTGGGGTTCACTGTGTATATTATCATATCATCTGCAAATAATGATAGTTTGACTTCATGCTTCCCTATTTGGAATGCTTGTATGTCTTTCTCTTGTCTTATTGCTCTGCTAGGACTTCTAGTATTATATTGAAAAGCAGTGGTGAGAGAGGACAACCTTGTCTTGTTCCAGATTTTTTTAAATATTTATTTATTTATTCATACAAGAGCTGGGGTTCAGGCCAGAAGTGGGGGGGCGCTGAGAGGATTCACCAGAGACAGAGTGGGGAACAGAACAGGCATATTGACTGAAATACACTGCTGAGGGGAGCAGAGGGCGAGTCAGGAGAGGTCTGCTGCATCATGTGGGTTGCTCCCTGGCTGGGGATTAAACTCGTGCTGCAGAGGCTACAGATTGCTTCATAGAGCAGTGCTTAACCCCTTGAGCTACGAGAGTGGCCCCCTTGTTCCAGGTCTTAATGGAAATGCTTTCAGCTTTCCACCATTGATAATGATATTAGCTATGGGCTTGTCATATATGGCTTTTATGAGGTTGAGGTATGTTCATTGTATCCTGAGAATTTCAAGGGCCTTTATCATAAATCGGTGGCGTACTTTGTCGAGAGCTTTCTTAGCATCTATTGATATTATCATATGGCTTTTATATTTCTTTTTGTTGATGTGTTGGATTACATTGATTGATTTTCAGATGTTGAACCATTCTTGTGTCCCTGGAACAAATCCCACTTGGTCGTGGTGAATTATTTTATGGATACATTGTTGGATTCTGATAGCTAACATTTTGTTGAGGATTTTTGCATCAGTGTTCATTAGAGACATTGGCTTGTAGTTTTCTTTTTTTGTGTGTTGACATTGTTCAGGTTTGGTAGTAGTATAATGTTGGCTTCATAGAACATGTTTGGTATAATTCCTTCCTTCTCAATTTTTTGAGAGAGTTTATGAAGGATAGGCACTAATTCATTTCTGAATTAGTAGAATTCATATGTAAATCCATCTGGTAGTGGGCTTTTGTTTTTGGGGAGGATTTTGATTACCATTTCAATTTTACTGCTTGTAATTGGTCTGTTTATGTGTTCTATCTCCTCGATTTCATGTATTTCTGCTTTGGTTTTTATTATTTCTTTTCTTCTACTGGTTTTGGGGTTTTTTGTTATTCTTTTTCTAGATCTTTGAGCTTCGAGATTAGGTTGTTTCTTTGAGTTCTTTCTTGTTTCTTGATGTGAGCCTCTATTGCTATATATTTTCCTCTTATTACTGCTTTTGCTACATCTCATAAATTTAGGAAATTGCTGTTGTCCTTGTATTCAACTCAAAGTATTTTTTAATTTCTTCTTTGATCTCCTCATTAGTCCAGTCTACTCCTTCCAGTAGTGTGGGTTTCAATCTCCATGAGGTAGGCAAGTTTCTTGCCTTCTTTCTATGGTTCATTTCTAGTTTGGTGCCTTCATGGTCAGAGAAAACAGTTGGTATGATTTCAATCTTTGTATATATGTTAATGTTTAACTTGTGTCCCAGTATTTGATCGATCCTGGAGAATGATCCGTGTGAACATGAGAAAAGTGTGTACTCAGATTTTTTTGGGTTTCGTGTTCCAGAGATGTCTGTTAAACCCATGAGCTCTAGATCCTTATTTAGCACTTTAGTGTCCTTACTTATTTTTTGTCTCATTGATCGACCCATTGTTGATAGTGGTGTGTTGAAATCTCCTACTGCGTATGTGTTTTCTCTGACGTCTGTTTTTAGAGATGATAATAGTTGTTTGATATAGCTTGGTGCGCCTTCATTTGGTCAGTATATGTTAATGAGTGTTATTTCTTCTTGAAGTATTGTTCCCTTGATCATAATGTAGTGACCGTCTGGGTCTCTTTTTACCTTTTTGAGTTTGAAATCTGTTTTATATGATATAAGTATAGTGTTCCTGCCTTCTTTTTTGTCCATTTGCTTGTAGGATTGTTTTCCATCCTTTTACTTTCAGTCTATTGTTATCTTTTGTAGTTAAATATGATTCCTGGAGATAGCCAAAGGTGGGCTTTTGTTTCTTTTTTTGTTTGTTTCTTTTTTTGTTTGTTTCTTTTTTTTTTTTAAGATTTATTTATTTATTTATACAAGCTCCGGGTGCAGTCAGAAGCGTGGGAGGGTGAGAGAATTCCCCAGAGCCAGAGCAGAGAGCAGAGCGGGCAGAAGGACCGAAGTACACTGCTGAGGGGAGCAGCGGGCGGCAGGAGAGGTCTGAGCACCATGATGGAAGCGGGACTGCAGAGGCTGTGGGCAGATTTGCAGCCCAGTGCTCAACCGCTGTGCCACCAGGGAATGCCCGGGCTTTTGTTTCTTTTTTTTTTTTTTTTTTTAAAGATTTATTTATTTATTTTTACAAACACTGGGTACAGTCAGAAGCGGGGGAGGGTGAGAGAATTCACAAGAGCCAGAGCAGACAGAAGGACCGAAGTACACTGCTGAGGGGAGCAGCGGGCGGCAGGAGAGGTCTGCGCGCCATGTGGGACCCTCCTCCGGAGGCCAGGGAGCAGCCGGGGATCGAACTGGCGCTGCAGATGCTGCGGGCAGCTTTGCAACCCAGCGCTCAACCACTGCGCCACCAGGGAGGCCCGCTTTTGTTTCTTAATCCAGCCTGTGACTCTGTATCTTTTTATTGAAGAGTTCAGTCCGTTTACATTTAGAGTTAATATTGATATGTTAGCATCTGTATTGGCCATTTTGTTTGTCTTTTTTCTGGTTTTACTTATTTATTTAACATTTTTTTGTTTTGTTTCATTCTTATTCATCCCTCTGTTGGTTCTGGCTTTCAGACTCCTTGTAGTATATTTTTTGGAGTGGGGGTTTAGTTGCAATGAAATTCCAGAGTTTCTGTTTTCTGGGAAGGTCCTTATTCTTTCTTCATAGAGAAAGGAAAGCTTTGCAGGATAGAGTATTCTTGGTTGGCATTTGTTGTCTTGGAGTTTGTTGACTGTGTCCCTCCACTCTCTCCTTGCCCGTAGAGTTTCTTTGGAGAAGTCTGATGTCAGCCTGATTGGTTTTCCATTGTATGTTATCTGTTTCATTCCTCTTATCAGCTTCATTATTTTTTCCTTGTCTTGGATTCTTGGAGCTTTACTGTTATGGGTCTTGCTGTATTTTTCCTTTCATCATGGAAGTTTGGTGTTCTTCTTGTTTCTTGTATGTCTATTTTTCAGCCCCTTCTTCATGTTTGGGAAGTTCTCTTCAATTATTTCCTTGAATATTTTCTCTGTTCGTATGTCTCTCTCCTCTCCTCTGGGATTCCTATAACTCTTATATTTCCTTTCCTCATGGAGTCATATAGTTCCCGAAGTCTTTCTTCATTCTTTTTCCTTTGTACTTCTCTTTCCTGTTCTGTTTTGGTTCTTTTTATTTCTGTATCTTCGAGAGTACTGATCCATTCTTCCATTTCATCTATTCTGCTTTCACTGCTTTCCCAGAGTTCTTTATCTCCTCCATTAATACTTTGACCTCCTGCATTTCTTTCACTTCCATCATTAGGGACTCAATTTCATTCTTCTGATCATTGATTATTTTTCCCTTAACATTGTTTTCCTTTATAACTTCTTTCAGGTTTTTAATCATGGCAATTTTAAATTCTCTATCTGGAAGGCTCAGATGTTCTTCCAAGTCACTGTTGTTGCATTCTGGTGGGTGATTTTCTTTTTGTGTTGTGTGTTTTTCTTGAGGACTTCCTTGGTTGTTTGTAGTTTTTCTTCTCCCTGCTGCTTGTTTTCTAATCTGTCCTATGCATTGGGACACTCTGTCACTGGTACTGGCCAGCATCTTTTTTGGTGTGCTCTTTCTGGGATGTCAGAAACTGGTAGTCTAATTGAGTCAAATACTATTATGCCAGAAGTCCAGTAGGGCAGTGGTACTATGGATATGTTAGTGGTTGCTGTCACAGAATACCTCCTCCTTCTGTATTTAATTCCAGAGATGGGTCTTGCAGTCCCACAGACTGCCCTGGCATGCCTGGATTGCCCACTGTGCTCCAAGTTGCTGGATCCCCCTCTGGGCTCCGACTGGCAGCCAGACAGGGCCTGGCTTATGGGGGCTTTTCAGCTCCCCTCTGGCTGTGGGGGCAGCCCTTTCCCAGTTCCACGCAGTCTAGGTGGGTTCTCGATGCAAAGACACCTGGTCTAAAATGGTGTCAGGAGGGGACCTCCCTGCGCCCATGGTCTGCCCGGATGATGGCTAGATCCCCCTAAAAACATATCTTTAAAAAAAAGAGGGATGTCAGAAGGGGAAAAACTGAGGCCCCTGTCACCATTCCCAGCTGTGTTTCAGCTGGAACTATTAGGTCTACTCATCCTGTGCTTGCAACTCCTCACTGTGCTCTCTCAGAACTTTGACAAAGGACTCACTGCTTCTCTTCCGCCACCACCCTGCTGCCAGCCTTCTAAGAGATTTTGATGTTCACAGAAGTGACCACCTGACAGCATGTTTTGCTATTTCCCTGCACTTCAGTGTCTTTTATCTACCTGTACTGAATGGCAACTGTTTAGCATATATTGTACTTAACTATTGATATACTTTTTGTAGAAAAAGTCCGTATGCTTTCTTTGAGAATGGATTATAAATCTTGCCCTAACTTTTATTTTTTTTTTATTTTTTAAAGGTTTATTTATTCATGCATACGAGAACCGGGGTACAGGCCAGATGTGCGGGAGGGTGAGAGGATTCACCAGACACAGAGCAGGGAGCAGAACATTCAGATCCACTGAAATACACTGCTGAGAGGAGCAGCAGGTGAGACAGGAGAGGTCTGCTGTACCATGAGGGTCAGCTCCCTGGCGGGGAATCGAACTCAGGCCAAAGTGGTGACAGTACATAGACTTAAGCCACCAGGGAGGCCCAGGAATGAAGCTCTTTATTCCATTTTTTTCATCTATAGATTGGGAGATGTAGTATCTTACAAGATTCTTATAAGGATTTGTATTTGGCTATAATTTGGGTATAAATATAATTTATTATTATGAGATTGCTGTTTTTACGCATCATTTGAGCTTGATCTAGTGTTTGTGGTTTTTTGTTTTTTTTTTTTAACCATGATCAATGAATGGCCACATAATCTCTTCTACCCAACCACCAGTGAACACTGTTCTTAGCAAAGTAGTACATATAAGAGAAATTAACCCTACAACCCAATTCAGGCACCTTATGATAATATCGAGCAAACGAGCAAACAAACAAACAAACAAAAAACCATGTATTTAATAACTAGAGAATAGCGAATTTCTGAAGCATATGCCACTGGGGATAGATGTATAAATGTTCCAGACATAAAGGATCATCATGAAAATCTGAGTGTATATCATTGAATGGACCCATAAGAGGGAGAGGCTTGTTCAAAAACAGACAATTATAGGGCCTCCCCAGTGGTGCAGTGGTTGAGTGCTGGGTTGCGAAGCTGCCTGCAGCCTGTGCAGCACCGGTTCGATCGCCAGCTGCTCCCCGGCCACCGGAGGACGGTCTCACATGGCACGGACCTCTCCTGCCACCCGCTGCTCCCCTCAGCAGTGTACTTCCGTCCTTCTGCCTGCTCTGCTCCAGCTCTGGCTCTGGTGAATTCTCTCACCCTCCCAAGCTTCTGATTGTACCCAGTGCTTGTACAAATAAATAAATAAATCTTTAAAACAAACAAACAAACAAACAAAAACAAAAACAGACATTTATAAACCAGAGACATACTGCAGGGGAGGAGGAGGGAGAGAGATCAGAGGGAGGGAGGGAGGAGCACAGGGGACTGTGGTGATGGTGTATGGGTGCCTTGGAGAAGGAAATTCTATGGGGACTCAATCTGAGGGGGTGGGGGAAGCAAATATTGTTTAAAAAAATTTAAACAATGATAAATGTTAAAATAAAAACAATAGAGGAAGAGGCTTACTTTGAACTTTTTTGCTGAGATAACCTTGGCTTGCGTTGTTGCTGGAAGCACTAGGATAGTGCTCCCTTTGGGTATAGTAACCATAGCACATGCAGGAGGGGGAGCGTTTGAAAATTAAAGGAATGCACAAGGCTTCCCGGTTATGATAGGATGAGGACGAATGAGCCACTCACGTGGAGAAGCGTGTGAAGAGCCCAAGTGGCATGGAAGGAGAGGCAGAAGGGAGCTGGACACCACCCCAATCACCTAGGCAAGATTGTGGAGGACCTCAGGAAAAATTGGGTTCAGGGAATATAAGAAAGGTGGGTGGGTCTGTCTCTGTCATTTCAAAGATGAGGTGATGGGAACTTAGGACTCGGTTGGAACTATCAGTGGAAAGGAAAGCATGGAAGTTAGTTTTATGTGTTGACTTGGCAAGGCTATGGCGCCTGGTGATTTGATCAAACACCAGTCTGGGTATTACTGCCAAGGTTTTTAGATGTGATTAAATTTTAAAACATTAACATCAGTAGGCTTTGGGTAAATCAGATTTTGCTCCACAGTGATCATCATCCAATCGGTTGAAGGCCATTACAACAAAGAATGATATTTCCCAAAGAAGAAGGAATTCTCAATAATGTAGCAAGAAAACCCTCCTTGGGTCCCAGCCTGGTGCCTGAGGAACTCAGACTCGAGGTCACAACTGAATTCTACCTGAATGTCCAGTTTGCTGGCCTGCCCTACAGATGTTGGATTTGCCAGTCCCTGCTAATATACGAGCCAATTTCTTACAGCTGCTCTGTGTACAGATCCTATTCTCTGAATATCCCTGACTAACATAAAAAGATGAAAATTAGAGATATTATGAAAGTGGAAATAAATGAAGATTTTTTAAAAATCAAAGTTAACTTCAAAGTGTCTGGGAGACAGGAGGCAGCTGTAGTTCAGCAACTGGCTGTGGTCTGTGGTCTTCATGTGCTTCCCTCAGAGGAGTTCTGCTCCCCAGAGTGTTAGTGGTGCCAGCGGTGGGGTGTATTGTATCACTGTGCTGTCAGCAATGCCACTGACCTTTTAATGATCTGGTTTCTTTTACTGTCAGTGCTATACCATTTTGACTTTTCTTCTAGCTATTTGATGTTTTCTAATTTGGGCATGTTGCAAATATTCTATTCAACTCAAATAGATGTTTAACTACCTTGGAATTTAACTTTTGGGGTCCCTCTTCCGATATCTAGAAGATCTGGCAGAAACTATTCCTCTTGCATAGCAGAACAGGACAGCAACCCAGAAGGCAGTATAATCTCTCAACTTTGAAGTCAAAGGGAGGGTGAACACTAATGTAACCCTGGAGTAACCAATTATTCTTCTTTCTTAATTGTGGTTCAGTTCTTCCATACCACCTTTCTGCCTCAGAGCCATCAAGCACATGTTTTAATTCACTCCTGTTCAGACTATTCTCGGGTGAATAAGTTTTCTATGATGGAAAGTCAGAGGGAAAGAAATCTCAGAAGACTTGTGTGGGGCTGTAATTTTCCTTACTTATAGCTCTTTATGCCAACAAGGTCTTCTACTGAGGGCCTCGTTCCATCTTATTCACAACTCCTGCCAATTTCAGTGCATTTCAATTAACCATTAGATTTATCATACATCTTTTATTCCCAATTCTGTTTAGAGAATTAAAAAAAATCCTGCATTAATCAACTACACTAAATCTTGGCAATAATACCAGCGAAACTGTAACTTGGGCACCTTCAACTGTGGATCTTTGGGCAAAAGAGAATGAGCACAGTAAAGTATTCTTTTTGTTAGTTTACATACAAATATTTTGCAAATTACTTACTGTATAAATAAGCACATGGAGCAGACAGGATTTACCTTGAAAACCATGCTCTATCAACCCCTTCTTCCAGAACTGATTTTGTTCAAGTTTTCAGCCTCGTCCATTTGCTTCAGGGAAAGCTGATTCTTCTAAACTACTTCTGTCCAGTGGGGGCATTCTTTAATGAGGCAGCACCATAGCTGAGTTGTGCAATATGGAAGCCCCATGTGGGCTGCACCTGTGGATTTCAGTTTGTGGTGTGCAAATCTTATACATTTTTGTTAAAGATATTTCACTAAAATGATATATACTATATGTATATATACTATATGTATATATATGATACAGCCACTCTAGAAAATAGTTTAGTAGTTCCTGAAAATGTTAAACATAAGCTTATCAAACATTACAGTGCCATGCTCTAAAACATAGGTCCACATGAGGATCCATGTGTGCATTTCATAACAGTGTTATTCAGATTAGATAATACTGGTGATAAATCCCAATATCCATCAACTGGCAACTGGATAAATACAATGTGGTGGATCTGTGTAATGGCATACTATTTGGCAATAATGAGAAATGAAATACTAATATATTTTGGATAACATCTGGATGAATCTCCAAAACATTATAGTAAATAAAAGAAATAAGACTCCTGGAGACCTACAAACAGTCCCAGGCCAGCCGGTAAGCTTGCACAGAAAAGTGGTGCACCTGAAAAGCAAATGCGGATCACGGCTGCCCAGGTCCCCATGCCTATGACCTAGGCTTGAGGGGAGATGCGTGGGGGCCTTCACCGAGGTGAATGTCCCTCCCTGAGTAATCAGAATCCAGGCTCCTGGACACAGGAGCAGGGTGCAAGCACCACTTCTAGGACACTGAACTGGGCTACAGCCCACATCCTGGGATGGAGGGCTTTTGAACTGAAACCCGGGGCATGAAATTTGGGGCATGGGTTCCCCACGACGGTGGGGCACAAGGCAGACACAGCACTCCAAAGCCGTTGAGGCTTTCCCCACCACTCCCATTCTGTTCCCCATCACACGGGGTGAAAAAAACAGCTCCCC
This sequence comes from Talpa occidentalis, assembly GCF_014898055.3. Classification (NCBI taxonomy): domain Eukaryota; kingdom Metazoa; phylum Chordata; class Mammalia; order Eulipotyphla; family Talpidae; genus Talpa; species Talpa occidentalis. The sequence continues at coordinate 68,097,962 of NW_023605194.1, read as the reverse complement.
AAAGACACTAGAAGAGATCTCTGGCGCCACCTAGTGACCAGAAAAAAAAATCACCCACACCCCATAGAACAGGGACCTTTTTTTAGTAAAGACTGCTTGAAACCAGCAGAAGTATCCCTCAGGAGCCAGTGGTAAGCTGGGAAGTTTGCCCACTCCAGGCCCCTTCTGACCAGCAGTCCGAGCCCAGGGGGAAGCAGGCACCCACGGCCAGGGCAGACCAGGTGCTCAGAAGAGTGTGCCTGAGACCAGGAGCGCAAGGACTGCGTCCTGCATCGCCATTATAGAACAGGAACATTTCTTCAGTAAAGACTGACTGAAACCAGCAGAAGGCTACGGAGGAGCCAGAGGTGAGCTGGGAAGTTCGCCCATGCCAAGCCCCTTCTGGCCTGCAGTCCTAGCCCAGAGAGGGAGCAGGAACCCACCGCCAGGGCAGACAGGCATGCAGGGAGTGTGTCCAGCACCACCATTTTAGAACAGGGACATTTCTTCAGTAAAGACTGCCTGAAACCGACAGATGGCTCCCGGAGGAGCCAGAGGGGAGCGGAGAAGTTCACCCAAGATGCCGGCCAGTCCCAGCGACACAGTGTCTCAATGCATACGGCAAATTAGAAAACAGACAGTAGGGAGTAGAAGAACCACACACAACCTAGCATCTCCTCAGGAAAAAAGCACACCACAAAAAGAAAACCACCCCCCAGATTGCAACGACAGTAACTTGGAAGAACTTCTGAGCCTTCCAGAAAGAGAATTTAAAATTGCCATGATTAAAAAAATGACAGAAGTCATAAAGGAAAACAATGATAGGGGAAAAATAATTAACGATCAGAAGAATGAAATTGAGTCCCTAAAGAGGAAAGTAAAAGAAATTCAGGAGAAACAAAGAATTAATGGAGGTGCTAAAGAACTCTGGGAAAAGCAATGAAAGCAGAATAGATGAAATGGAAGAACGAAGAGTACTCTTGAAGACACAGAAATAAAAAGAACCAAAACAGAAAGGGAAAGAGAACTACAAAGGAAAAAGAGAGAAGAAAGACTTCAGAAACTAGCTGACTCCATGAGGAAAGGAAATGTAAGAGTTATAGGAATCCCAGAAGGAGAGGAGAGAGATGTAGGAAGAGAGAAAATATTCAAGGAGACAGTTGAAGAGAACTTCCCAAACGTGAAGAAGGAGCTGAAAATTGATATACAAGAAACAAGAAGAACACCAAACTTCCACGACGAAAGGAAAAATACAGCAAGACACATAATAGTAAAGCTCCCAAGAATCCAGGACAAGGAAAAAATAATGAAGCTGACAAGAGGGAAGAAACAGATAACATTCAAAGGAAACACAATCAGGCTGACATCAGACTTCTCCGATGAAACACTATGGGCAAGGAGAGAGTGGAAGGACATAGTCAACAGACTCCAAGAAAACAGATGTCAA